>NC_088679.1:2500000-5000000 GCF_950023065.1 Planococcus citri | reverse complement strand
AGTACTGGAGGAATACCTCGATCGTTGCATTTCTACGAACGATAAAGCAGCCAGGGAGCAATCGTACGAGATTATTTACAATTATAAAATCCTCGCTCCACCGAGAAAGCAGTCTTATTACGAAAAGCACGATTCGGAAATCGACGAGAAGGAGATATACGATATTATTTCTGAAACCGAACCCTTACTAGTGATGAATAGTATTCCCGAATTGAGACGACTTCTCACACACCCTGTATTGACCAGTTTCTTGAATTTAAAATGGTATACTATTAGAAAATATTTTTTTATTAATTTAGTTTTCTATTTAACTTTCTGGATATCTCTTACTTCGTATATTCTGTACACTTACGGTTTCTCTAATACTAGAAATTCTACGTCTAATGCTACAGCACCTGTTGCTGCTGCCGGTGATGGTTCTAATCCGTACGTTCCTGTGAATGATACTTTGCTGTGGTATATTACTCTGATGTTATGCGGAGTTTTATTTCTGAGAGAATTTTTCCAGTTCATTATCTCACCCTGGCCTTATGTAAAATCACCCGAGAACTGGCTGGAGATGGGTTTGATCTGTATAAGTGGAGCTGTACTGGTATGTCAGACTGATTTGGACGAACGACCTCAGCTGGCAGCTATCGCTATTCTGGCTTCTTGGATGGAGTTGATTTTGTTAATCGGCAGACATCCTTTACTATC
The DNA here is from genome assembly GCF_950023065.1 of Planococcus citri. NCBI lineage: Eukaryota > Metazoa > Arthropoda > Insecta > Hemiptera > Pseudococcidae > Planococcus > Planococcus citri. The sequence continues at coordinate 4,999,304 of NC_088679.1, read as the reverse complement.
CACCAATATAGAAATGTTTAAAACAGTTTCGTTGAACTTTTTGAAATTCCTCGCTTGGTATTCGATTCTGATTTTAGCCTTTGCTTTCAGTTTCTATATTTTGTTTAACGATAGAGCGGGCGAAGACGATATATTTTTCCGTAACCCAGCCATGTCGGTTTTTAAATCAGTTATCATGCTGACCGGTGAATTTGACGCCGGTTCTATACCATTTGGAGAGAAAATAAGCACCAGTCATCTGCTATTTATTTTATTCGTTTTTCTCGTCGCTATTGTTTTGTTTAATCTGCTCAATGGGTTGGCTGTCAGCGACACTCAGGCTATTCGAGCGGATGCTGAATTAGTCGGAATTGTTTCCAGAGTGAAATTAATCTCGTATGTGGAGAAAATAGCTGTCAGTGATCCGTTCCCATGTCTTAGTTTTACCGATAAGCTTGCTTGTTGTTGTTGCTGTGCTCCGCTGAAACAGGTCACTCGTAGGCGAGAAAGGCATGTAAAAATGTTCTACAAACGGATTAATTTGTTTCCTCATACGTTAGCTGATGATCAAGTACGTGTTAGACCTAATGAAGGAAATACTATGGTGATGTCTGATGCGATTACCAAGTATCGCGACGATGATGCTTGTTTCGTGAGATGTGCTGATTGGAGAATCGATCCTAATATAATTAAGGATACTAATAAGGTTTTGGAGAAGTATAGGAAACAAAACGAGGCTCTTAATTTCACCGAGTTGATCAAGGAGTATACCGAACAGTTGAGAGAATACAAGATGAAATTGGATACTGTTGAAAGTGCTTCGGAAAGGAATGAAAAATTATTGAAGGAAATTATGGGTGTTTTGAAACAAAGGTTGTAAACTTTTTATATATGTATGGGTGCTCAGGTAGCTAGATATAATTAATATACGTATGGGATGATTGCATTTTTTTTGTTTGTTTTAATTTAGTTGTGTTTATGTTTTACGAATATACGTAGGCCTATTTTATTACCTATTCCACTCGATTGACTCGTCAGTATTTTATAATTAATAATGCATTTTAAAATTTTTATACGCCCTTTTTAAACTTGCCATTTTTATGTTAACCTACCTATGATTTTTTAAACTATACGGATGTGTTATTTATACGTATATTGTGTATGTAAATTAACGCTGTGTTACGTGCAATATTTTATAACTGTTTCTTAGCTATAAGTACCTACCTATCAACTTTTTATCTAAACTGTTAATTAATCGTTGTTGTGTTTTGCTATATTTATTACCTACTTAAGTCAAATTTGATAGTTAAAGTAATTGTAATATAACCCTACCATTATTTATTTGTTACTTTCTCAACAAATAAATGGAATTATCTGTGTTTAAGTTTTTCCTTTTCTATTGATTTATTAAAAAAAAAAAAAAGGTACAAGGATATCCATGGGAAAACAGTACATATCTACGTAGGTAAGGTATGTAATTTTGTATGTAACGACAACATTGAATTGTATCGAAATTGTATTCGGAAGTTTAATGAGTTATGAATTATTAATATTCGAGGGTACGCTATACTCATTTCAAGGTTCAAATTTCAAAAGGCCTGAGCCAATTAAAATGTAGGTATTGAAATATTTTGATTTTTTTTCATTACAAGGCAGTAGGTACATACGCCAAAGCAGCGAGGGAAAAACCTGGTTAGTGGAAATTTCGCTCCGGACTTGAAATTTGTGTCTATCCTCCCCTCCTCTATATAAAAATCACAAAACTTATTTCAAAATGCATTTGAGTTTAACTCCCACAGTGAAATTTTGAATTAGAAAATTTTCAAAAATCGCTACCCCGGTGCTCGAGTTATTTCCACGGTGTTGTCGTGGGAAAATTCTAACCCACGCGCTAGCACTGAATGCTTCTTTTATTTCCTCATTCAACTACATTTTTCATATTACCTACATCTTTTAAGAATTACTCGTATTAAAATTTTCATCAAAAATAAAGAATTTGAATAATCTTTGAAAAATATAAAAATTATGATAAAGATTTAGTTGAACAGGAAAATGAAAGAAGTCTCAATTGTGCAAGCGCGTGGGTCAGATTTTTCCCACGATAACACCGTGGAAAAAACTTGAGCGTCGGGCAACAATTTTTGAAAATTTTAGAATTCAAAAATTTTATTGTGTGTGAGCTAAACTCAAAACTAGCAGCCTTTGAGAACGGAATCAGGTCCATTAGCAAATCGTTATTGAAATTTGAAAGGTTTATTCTCAAGACTTACGAGTAGGTAAACTCAATTTTATCCAAAAAAAAAAAAGTAACTTTACAACACCTTTAATAAAGTAGCTACAGCACGTTCAAAAAGTACCGAATTAAAAAAGTGAAACAAAATTAGTAAATTCACAAAAAAAAATACCAGAACATTAAAAAATGAAATGTTTTGGTATTTAATTTTTTTAAAGTTGAACTACCTACTTCGCAACGGTTGATAAAAAGTACCTAGTTTATCTAGGTACGACTTTTAGTCAATTTTTGAAAAATCGTAAACTTTTTGGAACTTCTTAAAACAAGAATTCTTTGATTATTTTTACAATTGTGCTAAAAAACAAACATTTTTTAACAATTTTTGAAATAGGTCTACGAGAATTTTCAACAATTTTATTTTAGACAAAAAACAAGACTTTTACAATATTTTAGCGAAAAGCAGACGCTTTGGGCATTTTATTGGCAAAAAAATGATACCTTTAAAAATAAATTTCTGGAAAAAAGTGCTTGTCTGGCTTCTCAAGGCCATCTGTTTTACTGCATGTCTGGCCTCTGAAGATCACTGACCTATCTGTCTGAACTATTGGGGTCATTGACCCGTCTATATGACCTCTCAAGGTCGTCTGTCTACGTACCCGGTCTCTTAAGGTCACTGAAGGACCTGTCTGTACTTGTAAGGTTATTGACACGCTGTTTGGACTCCTGAGGTCACTGACCTACCAGTCTTGCTTTTCAAGGTTATCTGCCTGTCTGGCCTGTGAGGGTCACTGGTATTGTTGTAAGGCATCTCAAGGTCATTGACCCGGGTGTCAAGACTCTCAAGGTCACTGACAAATCTGTTAGTGTGTGGACTTCTGAGGTCATTGACCCGTCTATCTGACTTCTCAAGGTCGTCTATCCACCTACCCGGACTTTTAAAGTCACTGACAGACCAGTCTGCACTTAAGTCATTGACATGCTGTCTGGACTCCTGAGGTCACTGACCTACCAGTCTTGCTTTTAAAGGTTATCTGCCTGTCTGACCTGTGAGGGTCACTGGTATTGTTGTAAGACATCTCAAGGTCATTGACCTAGGTGTTAAGACTCTGCAGGTCACTGACCTACATACCTGGCCTCTTGAGGTCATTGACCTGTGTGTTATTACTAACAAGGTCACTGACCTACATGTCTGGGCTCTTGAGGTCATTGACCTGGGTGTTGAGTCTCTCGAGGTCACTGACCTACATGCCTGGCCTCTTGAGGTCATTGACACGCATGTGTGGACTTCTGAGGTCGCTGACCTACTAGTCTTACTTTCCGAGGTTATCTGACTGTCTGACCTCTTAGGGTTTCATGTATTGTTGTAAATTATTTCAAGGTCATTGACCTGTGCGTCAAAACTCTCAAGGTCACTGACCTGTCTGGCCAGCTTTTTTGACCTTTTAAGGTCATTGACTCGTTCGGATGGCTTCCCAAGGCCGTCTCTCTACCTGTCTGGCCTATTAAGGTCATTGACCCGTCTGTTTGCCTGTTGAGCCTCTCCAAGACTACGTTTTCAGCCTGATTTTGAGATTTTTTTTATCCTCATTCTCGCATAAACGAGCATACCTCTCAAAACACAAATTTTTGAAAGTTTTTGCCTTCACTTCGCTCGAGCCTGTGCTCTTAATCCAGTACCTACTTAAAAAATGTTGGTAATTTTCTGACAAGGTTGAATGTAAGTTTTTTCCCATTTTTTATTTTACCGAAAATTTGAGCAGCTGAAATTAATGCCCTTTTTAATAATCGTAGTTCCATCTAAATCAGATCATTCCTGAGTAACTCTAAATTTTATGATTTCTTCTATAACTTTTTGCACTTCTGAAAATGAATTTAAAAATTTCTGAAGACAAAACAGGACAAAAATTTAAAGTTTTGAAAAATAATTAATGCGAAACAAATATTTAAGAAAAATTATTTATTTCGAGGTAACTTTTTTTCAAAACAAAATAATACTAGTTTAAATACTGTTGAATGTCAGACACCGTCGACAGATTCGATTTATCGATAGTTTCACTACACATTGGACATCGATCAGATGTTTCCAGAATACTGCAAAACACAATTTCAACATTGATAAGTATCTCGATAAAAATAGAGAAATTTTATAACACATAAAATTAATTTAATTACCTCAATAATTCCGAATACAAAGCTGGAAAATTACAACTGGGGCAAGCAGTCAAATCATCTTTCGTTATATGCCATCCTGTGGCGATACAGAATGGCAACGTGCTCTGGCAACTTTTGCAATTCAAGTCAGTGCAGGGCAAAAGTCTGTCACAATAAGGACATGGGCTCATCTCGAGTCTAATTTCATCCGCGAGTTGATCACCTCGAGGTGCTTTTCTAATTATTCCTTCGATTTTCTTCTTGTACTTTTCGTCGATCTGAAATCCACTCGTTTTAAAATTTCGTTTCGTGTAACCTCATCAATAAGTTGAATATTTTTGATACTTACTTGTTGCCTGTACTCGGGTTTCATAAGAATTGATGCGAAATTAAAAGCGCTTAATTTCATATTGGCACGATAACATTCTATCACAGTCGAAGTGAGAATAGGAACAGCATCTGAAATTATTTTTAAAAAAACTTGATGTTATTCTTGCATTTTCATTTTCATTATTTTTCAATTTTCAATCAATTCTTACGAGCAGGAAATTTGGAAATGTTATCAGCTACTCGAACCAGTAATACTGCTGCTTTCACGTGATCGCCTCTTTTCACATGGAGACGAACTAATATGTAAGAATGTAATAACATAAGACTAGACATCATTTCAGAGCTGACTTTCAGATCATTTAGCTTCAATTCGCAACACATCGTGAATAGAATATCGTGAGCTTGGCGGTAGTTTCCTGTTGTTGATGTTGAAATTTAGTGAGTTTTTTGATGGGTGGTGGATTTATTGGTTTTATTATTTGCTTACCACTTATTTGTTCTTCTTGGGCTATAATAACAGCAGTTTTAGCTGCTTCCATGTATTCTCTTTTGGCCATGTATAAACGGAATATGAATTTGGGATCCTGTAGGATCAGTATAATATATTCAATTAAAATTGAAATTTATATAGTTCATTGAGATATGCTAAATACTATTTCATTTATGCCTTACCCTAGCTTCACCATCAACTTCGCCAAGTAACAACTCGATGACTTGATTGGTGAGTGAATCATCATGAGACGCAGCTACCACATCGATCGCTAATGACAGAGCTTCTTCATTCTCAGGACTTTCTTTCGCAGCCATCAATAAATATTTCACAGCCTAAGGAATAAATTTGCATCAGTAAAAATTTGAACTTGATCAAGCACGAGCTTATATAGTACGTAGGTACTTACTTTTCGATACTGCTTTCCAAAATAAAAATATTTTCCAGCTAGCAAAGAATTGCTTTCGTTTTCAAAATGCGAAGCCAGTGCTAAAAATTCAGTTTGAACTTCTCCATCAGAAGTCTCGTCGATTAACAATTCACCGTATAATTCTAACTGGTTATGATCTCGAGCTAATTTGAAAGCGTCTTCGTAACAAGCAGACATAATCAGAAATTTTACTGCTGACACAAAATCACCTACTTTTTGGAAATGTCTGAAATAAACACATGAGTACATCGTTATAGGTTTAACGAAAAGTTCTAATTAGGCATGAGGTGTGGTTCGAAGTTCAAGATATTACTTTGCCACCATTTTGGCTCCTTCGACACTCCTGGTATCTTGGACTATTTTAACCGCTTCTTGAGGATCATTTAGTCGATCGAGTGTAATTCTGATCATATTATCGTAATCGCGAGCTGTCTTATATGCGCTAGCTGCTCTTTTGTAATTACCCATTGCTTCCATAGCCTGTAAAAAATTTAATTAACTTGTCAATAGATATCTTCTTTTTTGAATTATTGTTTCTGTGCATCACTTACCTTGCCAAATTGGCCGTGAATTTTACCAGAAGTCACTCGAGGTAATAAAGTGCCAATTTTTGTCCAATTTTTCAGTCGAATAAAACAAGATGCAGCCTGGTTGAAATTTTCAGCTTGTTCGTATACCAGAGCAGCTTCGTTGAGTTTCTAAAACATACGTAGGTATTAAGATTAAACCATTTTTTTTTTCATCGAATCGAAGTGATTCCTCCAATAGCTTGGTCAGCTTTTTTTCTGAGAAAAACATTTCAGTGCAAAAAAATTACCCCCTCTCCCCCCCGAAAAAAACAGACAATGTTGATTTAAAAAAATTGATTTTTTTTATAAAGTTTATATGAAAAAGTGAGACAATGAAAATTTTGGCAAAATGAAGGACTTTTTGGCAATTTTTGCCAAAAAAGTGAGACTTTTGCACACTTTTTGTAAAAAATGAGACTCAAGTTACATATAAGAATTTTTTAAAACTGCAATATTAAGAAGTTATGCTAAAAAGCGAGAATTTTTTTCAAAGGCATGGAAAAAATAAAATTTCTGAGAATTTTCAGCAAAAAGCAAGATTTTTACAATTTTAGCAAAAGGCACCTTTTTGGCAATTTCTAAAAGCGAGACTTGGTGAAATTTTGGGGAAAAAGGTGTAACTTGAGCTATTCTGCTAAAAAGCGAAATTTTTTTGTCAAAAACCAAGACTAGTAATTTTAACAAAAAGCAAGACTATCTTACTGAACTTTTTGGCAATAATTTAAAAAAGACACTTTTTTCACTATTTTTCTAAAAAATCGACACTTTTTCGTAATTTCTGGAAAAACGTGAAAGTTTTTGGAATTTTTTTTCAATTTATTAAAAAGCAAGAATTTTTGGTAATTTTGTCAAAAAGAAAGACTTACCCACAAATTTCAGCAAAAGCATGCTCTTTTTGGCAATTGGTAAAAAAGTGATTATTTTTTGCGAAAAACCAAGAATTTTGGTCAAAATGAATAAAGACTTTTACAATTTTTGCAGAAAGATGTACTTTTTTGGATATTAATTAGATTAGTATTGGCTAAAAAAATCATATTTTTTCATAATTTTTGTGAAGCGAATCTTTTGAGTCGTTTTTGAAAAAAATGAGTTTAAAAAAATGTTGACGCAAGAAAAACTTTGTAAATTTCTGAAAACAAATCTGAACTTTTTTTACTGTTTCATACTGTTGACAAAAAATAATCCTTTTTCACAGTGTTTGTCAAAAGAACGAGACTTTTTTCATTTTTTTTTTTTTTTTTTTTTTTTTTTGTTGAAAAAGTTGAATTTTTTGGCAAAAAGCGAGACCTGAATAATTTTTTTAAAAAATTGAGACATTTCGGAATTTTTAATTTTGTTTTGCAAAGAAGCAACAATTTTTTAGTGAAAAACGAATCTACTTCATAATTTTGACGAGAAGCAAGAAATTTTTTGGCAGAATTAAGATGGTCGAAAATAGAAAGTTGACCAAATTTCAGCATTCCTCATCTATTTAGTGACATTTTGATTTTTTTTTTCATTTTTTGTATGAATTGATTTTAAAAAATTCACCAAAAATCAAAAAATCATTCCAGCATCTAAAATTTTGGCTGCGAAATGTTCAAAAATTTCCCTCTTATAGTTGAGCTTCACCAAGAATAGCACAAAAAAAGTGGTCGAGCCAAATCGTTTTAGGCTTGACTATGCCACTGGATTTATTTAATTCTCTCTACAATATTTCTCCATACCTTGGCATGTTCTAATAATTCACCGCATTCGTTGAGCAGCTGTTTCGAAGATTTCGGACCCATTGCTATTTTTAATCCCCTCTGATAATCTCCACAATTGATCGATGCTCGAGCGATACCAGCGTAACAGCTAAGAACATGCTTTTCATCAAGAGTTTCTTCGTTTTGAAGAGCTTGTTCGTAATAACTTAAGGCTTCGTGATGACGACCCCTAAAAATAGGTACATAAAAGGTTCACTTTATTGCAACCAAGAAAAAATTCCAAAGATAGGAGTTTTTCGCAATGTATCCTTACGTAAGTTCCAATTGCTGTCCGTATTCTTTACAAATGCGAGGTATTTGCTCAGGTGCTAAAGTGGCAGCTAGTTGATGAGCAATGTCCCATTGCAATAGGTCTTGACGCATGTATAATGCTTCAACTGGGTCGTTAGATTCGAGGTAGAGTTCCTAAAATTAATTATTATTGAATTAAAATAGGCACATAGAAAATATATTATGTTGACTACTCGTATATTCAAAAATATGCGAACATTCAATAAAATATTCCTACTTGAGCTTTATCGAAATTTCCTAAAAATTTACATATATGGCCGGCTAGTGATTTTTTATCTTCCACGTATTTCAGACTTTTTAACGACATAACCATTCCTACATCTTGTAGCTCGCTGTATACATCAATTGCTGGGAAAAAATTGTCCAGATTAGTCATCACATCATCCTAATTGTATTTTTATTTTATGCTAGGTAGGTACCTTTTTCTATATTCAAATTATCCAGCGCAGCTTTGGCTAATTTTAACCAACATTCTTTCGTATCGATAACACGACATAAATTCCAAGCTTCGGAAAACCTTGGAAAAAAAAATCACATTTGATATTCATGTTTGTAAACTTTGCATGAAATCAACCAGAACATGTAGGTACCTCAGCAGATCCAAATGTTTATTCAGATTTTGTTCTAAACTCGTTCGTTGATCTTTTTTCACCAATGAAGCTGATACTAGATGTGTACTCAGTAATAAATGCGATATTTTCCCATTTGGACTTTCTGATATAAGTTCACCTTGATTGAGTAATAAAGGCATATGGGAATTGGGCAACTTGGTTTCACCGATATGATTCACTGTAGGTCCTGAAACATTCAAACGTGAAAATATTTTTTTTTCTAGCTTGAAAAATAATTAAACAGACGAAAAACACGTGAAAATTTTACCATCGATCGAATCCCTTATGTAAACATAACTGTAGACGGTTTTCGAATCATAAATCACGAATACTTGACGTTCATTATGAGATATTTCCCACACAGCTCCAGCAGCACCGGTTGGAAATCGAGGTATTTTCAATACAGTATCGTTGACCTATAATTTCAAAAATAATATACTCGACATTCTTCACGAAATTATTGCCTTTTCTGGATCTCGACTTACTGGGTTGTAAAAATGACCATTATTCTTTTCGTCAATAAATACGCATCGGACTCCATCCGGATTTGGATAAACTGATTTGATCGGTTCGCTGTGTTGATAATCTATAGCTAGATTCCAATCTTCGATACAGAAGTATCGAATATGACCAGCCTGAAAAAAAATCACACATCAACCAACTGAAAAGTGATGAAGGACGTTCAAGAAAAAAAAAACAGGAGGAAAATTATAAGTACATCGGTGCCATAAATCAGAAATTCCGATGTTAACCACTGACTGGTGATTCTCATGTTTTCGTTTTCATCGGGAAATATTTGCATTTCATTTTCATTGTTTGGATTACTCGAAGCGTCGATCTATAAAAATGGATTTTCAGTTTTGGAATCATTGAATCATTTTATGCAGAGAGTAATTCGAATATATGTGGATGAAAATTATTCTACCTGATGTAGATGTATCCTGCCCTCAAACAAGACAGAAGCGTATTCAGCATTTAAACACACACTGGTTACATTTCCCAAGTACTCTTTATCACCTAAAATCTTGGGCATCTTCAATACTGGTTTTACATTATCGTCTTCTTTGTTATTATCAAGATCATAGAACCATATCCGATTATTCATTCCGACTGCCAAATGATAAGGTCCAATACACAGGAAACTTGGTTCTATATCAGTGCTCATTATTATAGATTCTGGCTGCGATCCCTGTAAAGAAACAATCGTGACATTGTTAGGTAGGATACATTAGAACACAACAATACCTATTACGTAGTTCTTCTGATCTCAAATTTGCCTACCTTTTCTAGCGAATGGAGATAAATGGTGATTTGTGATAAACTGGTCAAAACGCAGATGTAATTTAGATAAGCTGAAGCCAACATTGGCAACTTGGATAAATACATGACAACAGATCCGTATGTGGTAGCAGCTGCTAGTAATTGGCCATCTTCGCTCCAGGCCAATTTCTCTATACCGCTATCATCGTCGATGGTGACCACAGCCAGCGTTTCAGTTAATGAACTAATCTCGTGAACTTTAATGCTGAATTGGAAAATATAAAATAATTGTACATAGGTATGTATTTTACCAGTTTTCTTTCCTAACGAGGGAAGTATCGCTTACCGTCACAGACGGTTTTGAACTGAGCACAGCCAGAGGCGAAGAGGACTCCGGAATATACACCAATAGCCCAAATTTCAGGTACAGAAATTCATTTTTTGATTTTTGGTCAATTTTTGAAGATTAGGTATATTTAATTCAAGCCAAAAATGTGAAAAAAAGTCAAATTCAGTAAATCGATTTAGAAAGCTGAAATTTAGTTAGAATATTATTTTCGATTTCTCGAATCAATTGGTGATATGTAGTTTTAAACCGATTCTGAAGCCAATAATAGTGGATTTTGAATTTTTGTTTCATTTTTCAAAAAATAATTCTTGAAGAAAACTTTGGATTTAAACTGACATGGTACAAAGATATTTTGAAAATATGTAGCTAAATCGATCAAATGTGTCACAAAGATTTTATTTTCTTCCTATTAGTCCGGCATATGACAATAGGAGATAGGAGTAATTGCACCCCCCCCCCCCGCCGATCCTTCGGGACAACTTTTTTCTTAAAGGGGACATCCTAAGGAACATTTTAAAGCAAACTTTCCAAAAAAAAAGTTGGCCTTACTTAAAAATGGCGGCCATTTTGATCGACAGGTCAGCCGAAATCGCAGATTTTGCGTTTTAACATAGAACTTGCACGAACTTTTTCAAACTTACAAAGGTAGATCGAAAGATCATGCAAAAATTTATCACCTGTCAAAATTTCAAGTGCTAAAGTGGGTTTTTCGATTTTTGGTGAATTTTTGAAAATCGAATTTAGGCCAAAAATGAGGGAAAAAATCAAAATTTTACCAAATTTACCAAGAAAGCTGAAATTTGGGATAAACTCTATTTTCGACATGCCACATCGATTGGAAACGGTTTCAATCCGTTTTGAGCAGTTTTGGAGCCTCCAGCAGATTTTTGAAACTCGAAATTCCCACAAAATCCCATCAAATTGGAGTTGTAAAGCTAAAATTAATTCTAAAAACTAATTTCAATACGCTACGAAGTACTGCAGGTGAATTTCAAGTCATTTTGGATCCTCCAGCGACTTTTTGAAAATTCCTGAAGCCTCCAGAAGATTTTTCAAACTTTAAATTTTCACAAAATTTTATCAAATGGAGACGGAAAGCTGAAATTTACTCTACACTCCAATTTTAACACCCTCCGAAGGCGACTTCAGGTGGGTTCAAGTCATTTTAGGGCCTCCAGCGACTTTTTTGAAAATTACTGGAGCCTCCAGTAGATTTTTAAAACTTGAAATTTCCCCAACATTAATTTATCAAATGGAGTTGGCAAGCTGAAATTTACTCTACACTCAAATTTTAACACCCTCCGAAGACGACTTCAGGTGGGTTCAAGTCATTCTAGGGCCTCCAGCGACTTTTTTGAAAATTACTGGAGCCTCCATCAGATTTTTGAAACTAAATTTTCACAAAATTTTATCAAATGGAGACGGAAAGCTGAAATATACTCTACACTCCAATTTTAACACCCTCCGAAGGCGACTTCAGGTAAGTTCAAGTCATTTTAGAGCCTCCAGCGACCTTTTTTGAAAATTACTGGAGCCTCCAGCAGATTTTTCAAACTTTAAATTTTCACAAAATTTCATCAAATGGAGACGGAAAGCTGAAATATACTCTACACTCCAATTTTAACACCCTCCGAAGGCGACTTCAGGTAAGTTCAAGTCATTTTAGAGCCTCCAGCGACCTTTTTTGAAAATTACTGGAGCCTCCAGCAGATTTTTCAAACTTTAAATTTTCACAAAATTTCATCAAATGGAGATGGAAAGCTGAAATTTACTCTACACTCCAATTTTAACACCCTCAGAAGACTACTTCAGGTGGGTTCAAGTCATTTTAGGGCCTCCAGCGGCCTTTTTTGAAAATTACTGGAGCCTCCAGTAGATTTTTAAAACTTGAAATTTCCCCAACATTAATTTATCAAATGGAGTTGGCAAGCTGAAATTTACTTCGCAGACCACATAGTGGTTTCAAATGGTTTTGAAGCTTCCAGCTACTTTTAGGAAATTTCAATTTTCCAAAAAAACGTCATACAACCTTTCAAAAAGTTGCTGGAGGCTCCAAAACGACTTGAAATTCACCGGCAGTCCACTTCGTAGCGTATTGAAATTAGTTTTCAGAATGAATTTCGACTCTCCATCTTAGTTTCATGAGATTTTGGGGAAATTTCAAGTTTCAAAAATCTACTGGAGGCTCCGGTAATTTTCAAAAAAAAGTCGCTGGAAGCCCTGAAATTACTTGAACCCACTTGAAGCCGTCTTCAGAGGGTGTTAAAATTGGAGTGCAGAGTAAATTTCAGCTTCCCATCTCCATTGATGAAATTTTGTGAAAATTTAAATTTTGAAATATCTGCTGGAGGCTCCAGTAATTTTCAAAAAGTCGCTGGAGGATCCAAAATGACTTGAACCCACCGGAAGTCGTCTTCAGAGAGTGTTAAAATTGAAGTGTAGAGTGAATTTCAGCTTTCCATCTCCAGTTGATGAAATTTTGTAAAAATTCAAAGTTTCAAAAATCTGCTGGAGGCTTCAGGAATTTTCAAAAAGTCGCTGGAGGATCAAAAACGACTTGAAATTCACCTGCAGTACTTCGTAGCGTATTGAAATTAGTTTTTAGAATTAATTTTAGCTTTGCAACTCCAATTTGATGGAATTTTGTGGGAATTTCGAGTTTCAAAAATCTGCTGGAGGCTCCAGAACTGCTCAAAACGGGTTGAAACCGTTTCCAGTCGATTTTTTGTCGAAAATAGGGCTTATCCCAAATTTCAGCTTTTTTGGTCAATTTGGTAAAATTTTGATTTTTTCCCCCATTTTTTGCCGAAATTCGATTTTCAAAAATTCACCAAAAATCGAAAAATGCACTTTAGCACTCGAAATTTTGACAGGTGATAAATGTTTGCATGATCTTTTGATCTACCTTTGTAAAGTTTGAAAAAGTTCGTGCAAGTCCTATGTTAAAACGCAAAATCTGCGATTTCGGCTGACCTGTCAATCAAAATGGCCGCCATTTTGTAAGTAAGGCCAACTTTTTTTTTGGCAAGTTTGCTTTAAAATGTTCCTTAGGATGTCCCCTTTAAGAAAAAAGTTGTCCCGGAGGATCGGCCGGGGGGGGGGTGCAATTACTCCTATTGTCATATGCCGGACTATTATTGCGAAGGAAACAATTTCCCCATACCTATTTCATTCCTTTTAAAAATTTAAAATTATAAAAAAATTTTGAAAATTGAAATTTTTGGAAATTTTAGACAAAGAATTTCCATGTTTCTGAATTGAAAAAAATTTCCGTCTTGGATAAAAATTAAAAATTTGTATAAGTAGAAAACAAAAGTTCAAAAACTTTGAAAATTTTTTGAAATTTTTTTTCCAATGTCGAAGACAAAACTGAGATGTGAGCAACTCCTTTTAGTGTAAAAATTTCATAAATAACCAAATTTCCAGCATCAAATTCCAAAAATAATTATAAAAGTGATTAAAAATTCAAGTTTGGGCACTCATATGTTTTAAATTTATGCTCCATTGTCTTCCAAAATGAAAAATTTTTCTGTTGAAGATTTTTAATGCTGCTTACAAAATAAGTTTTTGTATCCAACTAAAATTCCAAAATAAAATTTTTCAAAATCAAAAACCCTCACGACATTTGACCCAATTTAATGGCAACTTTATCGTAGGTAATTAGAAAACTTTTCCTTTCGAGCCATCGAAATTTTAAAATGAAAATTTCTCAAAATCAAATACTCTCCCTCCCCCCTCATAATATTTGTTTCCGTCTCGTTCCAATTTCCTCGTGATATGAAAATTTTTCCTTCAGAACTGTCGACGTTGCCGTCGAAAAAAATAAATAAAAACGAAATTAAATGCAATGTTTTGGGGCGTTGGATTCTCCATTTCGGGTATTTTGAACTTTTTTTTTTGTAATTAAAGGGTTTTGAATTCATAGCAATGACATCGTGAATGATTTTTAAAAATTGCCCCAAAACAGTTGAAGAAAAGATGGAAAGGAATTGAATTGTTTCAAAAGAGTCATTTTTTCAAGAGTTGAGTTGGAACTCTCTTCAAAATGAGTTGAATCGACTGAAGAGTAAATTTTCAAAAAGAGTTTGCCCAACACAGCATACAGCATTTTTTCAAAAATAATTAGGCTATACTGGAGAAAATTCTAGATTTGAACGGACACAAAAAAATTTGGAAATGTCTCCAAATTGACAGCAGGGGGCCCAAAGATAATAAATCTGAGTTCATAAGATCTGAATTTTATTTTCACTTTGTTTACAGCGTTTTTTCAAAAACTGGAGAATCTGAAAACCTGCTGGAGGTTCCAGAACAGTTCGAAACTATCACAAATTGACTCGAGATGTCGAAAATGGTATACAAAGCAAATTTTAGCTCTTTGGACCAATTTGGGAAATATTGATTTTTTTCATATTTTTGGACTGAATTTAAATTTTCAAACATTCTTCTAGAATCGAAAAATGATTCTCAGCTCTAAAAAATTTTCTACGGGGATTAAGTACTTAGGTACCTACTAGGGTATTTTTTTTTTAAATGAAAAAATCAAAATCAATTAGGTATTTGATAAAATTTTGATTTTTTTACCCTTTTTAGCCTGAACTAAAATTTTTAAAAATTCACCAAAGAACGAAAAATACATTTTCAGCTTTTAAAATTTTGGCATTGTGGTATTCGAGAGGTCCTTTATCCATTCCCTTCTGTCTAGCTCAAGAATTTTTGTGTCAGTTGGGATATTTCCTCAATAATAAGTACTAAAATATTTACCAGTTATCGCCACAAGAAGCAACTCGACCTATTGTAACCGATAATGCAATATCAGTCAATTTATCTCGATGATTCTTCGACATGAATAATTCGTGACCAATTTCTTTCTTGTGAGTTGAAATTGATATGAGATATCCCTCAGAAAATCCGATCAAAATATAACCATCGCCGTACCTATAAATCAACAATAATTAGTTGTAGTAAATGATGTTCTACACACTAAGTAGTACTATGAATACCACGCCACCGTTACAGATGAAAGAAGGAAAATCAACACTTGCCTAGATAAACTTACAAAAGTGCTTGCGTTTACGTGCAGTTAGTAGTGGATGATGATTGCAAGTGCAATTAATTTTTTTTTCCAAATCACTTAGCTTACCACTGATAGGATATGATGTGACCGTAA
Organism: Planococcus citri; assembly: GCF_950023065.1. Classification (NCBI taxonomy): domain Eukaryota; kingdom Metazoa; phylum Arthropoda; class Insecta; order Hemiptera; family Pseudococcidae; genus Planococcus; species Planococcus citri. The sequence continues at coordinate 4,983,696 of NC_088679.1, read as the reverse complement.
CGGTTTTGAAACGCTAACTCTACAGGATTCTCCGGGTCTTGTAAATTAAACAAGAATAACGTCCGTTTGCCCACAATTACACTAACCTTTTTTTTTAAAGAGTTTTATCATTACTTATTGCTAATTTATTTAACGTTTAATAATTTAATGTACCTAGGTATACTTACTGTGTTTTCACCCGGACATCTTTCGTCTACTTTCATCTCTGAAAAAGCTATCTGCGTTGGTTCTGCTCTCAGCGAGATTATTTTCAAAGTATCGCCTTCGATATTGCTGATAGATATTGTGCGGTCTTCTGATCCTAAAGCGAGTAAATTTTCCGAGTTCCATTTTCCACAGGTTATCGCTTTCGAGTGTTTGCCCAAAATTGGAATACGTCTGAAAAAAAATAATTGATACAGACTCATAATAATTTATCTATTAATATTTCAATCTCGGATTGAAAATGCCCTACATACCTGCTCGTTGTATGATTGTAAATACAAACGTTTCCTTTGACAGTAGTAACAGCCAGCGTGTGCCCATTTTGAGACCATAAAACACAGCTTAGAGAATCTCGTAAACCGCAATCCAATTGATGTTTTCGATGCGTATTCGAATCCCATAAAAATAAAGTTGTCGAATTGAAACTAATTATGGCCAATATATCGCCGTCTCTATCCCAGCCGAAATCTATACACATCCTAGAAATAGGAAAACACCGTAAGTGTCATCGATTTGACGATCTCAAAGAATAGAAACCTGATTATAAGTTCATCACGAACCCAGGTAAAGACAGTCGTTCGATGAGTTTGCCATTTCGATTGAATATAGCTACCGAATTATCGGTACCAGTGGTGGCTAAATATCCACCGCTGCCTTTCTGCCAACATATATTTACGTATCCTAGCCCATGAGGTTGGTCTAGTTTCAATAATTTCTGAAAAAAAAACAAACAGTTTCAAAATTATTTGAGTTAACCGGCGCAGAGACTCGGATAGAAGCGAAGACTACCAACGATCTAGTAGGTAGGTAAACTTGATATACGATCAATTAGCATACTTACGTTCATTTTACTACTTTTCAGGCTAATTTCATCCACACGTACATTCTTAATTATTAATATTACAGCGAAAAATACTCTGTTGCAAATTTCTAAGAACTGTTTTGTTTGGTTTTTTCTCTTCACAGTTACTTTGTTTTGTTTATAAACATTTGAATGTCGTCACACATGACTCATGAAATGAAAGGTAGGGGAAGTTTCCTTTTTTTACCTATTTTTACGACTTGTTCGTTCATCGAATGAATCGTGCTTTCATTCATTCGAATGATTCAGGGTTACCACTACACCATTGGTTGAATGTAGTGTGGGTCATTCCATGTCAACTCAGCCAACATTTTTGAGTCATGTCTTTCGATTTCGTTCAATTTTTAATTTTTTTTTTACAATGTATACCCATCCAAAAAGTAAGAACCCCGCAATTAGTTTGGTCCGAGCCCCTTCGAAGGAGGGTGGTGGGAGGGGGGGGGGCTTCCATTATTTTCCATCGTCTCGAGGTACTCAACTTCAGCAGCCCATTCCTCCAAAACTATGATACTTTGATCAAAACTGATTTCACAGTTCGAAAGGGAATTGCATTTAGGACTTTTTAAGCATTTTAAAATTTTCAAAAGTTGAAAGTTGAACTTTCAAATTGGAAGTTCAAATTTCAAAATGGCGCTGTAAGTGGGAGCTACCATTTAAAATTTTGAAAAAATTTCCATAGATATACCTTTTGATGCTTTTTTGAAATATTCAAGTTTCGAAATGGGATCTCTTGATGGAAGGGGAGCACCCCCACCCCCAATTTGGGGCTAAACATTCGAAAGAAAATCTGGGGCATGTGATATATCGAATTCTATGTTTTTGGTAACGTTGAACACGAATATGATGTCAGATTTTTGATAGAGCCCCATCCATGGCCCCCAGCTCCTCCCCAAAGGGGGTAAAAGTTCAAAAAAGTGTTGTGTTCGTGCCACACATGGAATAGAATGATTTTGGTGGCGCCGAACACGAATATGATATCAGATTTTTGATTGGACCCCATCCACGGCCCCCAACAATTTTTTTGGACTTTTACTTATTGGGCGGTGTTCTAGCCGTTCTAGGGGCCATGGGTGAGGTCGATTTAAAAAACTATGGCTATATTCGTGTTCAGCGATATCGAAAACATGCTATTTCATGTGTCACACGAATGTAACCATTTTTTTGAGGGGTCACCCCCTTTGGGGAGGTGCTGGGGGCCGTGGACGGGTCCAATACAAAATCTGACGTCATATTCATGTTCAGCGTCTCCAAAAACATACTATTCCATGTGTCGCACGAAGAAAACACCTTTTTTGAACTTTTACCCCTTTTGGGGAGATACTGGGGGCCATGGATGGGGTCCTATCAAAAATCTGACGTCATATTCGTGTTCAGCGTCACCAAAAACATAGAATTCGATATGTCACATGCCCCAGATTTTTTTTCGAAAGTTTAGCCCAAAATTGGGGGTGAAGGTGCTCCCTCTTCATTAAGAGATACCATCTCGAAACTTGAATACTTCGAAAAAGCATCAAAAGGTTCATCTATGGAAATTTTTTCAAAATTTTAATTGGTAGCTCCCACTTACAGCGCGATTTTGAAATTTGAACTTTCAATTTGAAAGTTCAACTTTCAACTTTTGAAAATTTCAAAATGCTTAAAAAGTTCTAAATGCAATGCCCTTTCGAACTGTGAAATCAGTTTTGATCAAAGTATCATAGTTTTGAAGGAATGGGCTGCTGAAGTTGAGTACCTCGAAGCAATGTGAAAATAATGGAAGCCGCTCCCCCAGGGGGCTGGGACCAAACTAATTGCGGGGTTATTACTTACTGGGTGGGTTTCTATTGTAAAAAAAATTGAGCGAAATCGAAAGACATGACTTTCAAAATCGCCTATTTTTTGGTTGAGTTGACATGGAATTACCCGTATATCATCTTCTTTGGAAAGGCAAGGTGGGTGATTCATCTTTTTGATCCTCTTCAAGTCTTCAAAATCAAAACTTGCGGGGTTTTCGCCAAACATTGCACTTACTCGAAAACTACGAAGCGAGGCTCACTTCGGAGTTCGGACAACATTATCGTGCTCATGAAAATATTTTTTGCTGAATTTTTAGTCAAAAATCAAAAATGGGCAATTTCCATAAAAGTAAAGTGCTATTGGAAGCCGGAAATAAATTCACCGCCTGCCCTAGCCCAATTTTCTACTCAATACGCCCTCAAATATTGGAGATTTCCATTTTTGAAAAAAAAAAAATGCACATCGTATTTACGGCAAACAGGTTATGCAATTTTATTAACACTATTTGTTGCTTAATATTTTAATGAATGTTTACGAATTGCTAGTTCGGGGGAGGGAGGTTGCTTTTTTCCATTTTAGTTGATTTTGGATTAAATTCGAGATCACCAAGTCTGAATCCAGAGTCAGTTTTTCGTACTGGTTGCTCTTTCATTGAACAATTATTCTATTTTGAATCCCAAAATTTGTTTTTTTCCCCTCAAAAATATTCAATCATAGTCAAAAAATTCTATTCTTTCCAAAAAATTTCAATTTTCTTGAAAACATCGAGTCCATAGACGATTTTAACGTTACTATTGAGCTCAGAAACCTTAAATCTACAAAATTTTATATTTTCTCACATGTTCATTTTTTTTTTGCTTATCAGCAATCACATTAAATACAGGACTGTAACAGATTCTTACAGATTTTTTTTTTAGAAAACATTTATTAACGAAATATTTGGAAACAAACTTCATTTAACCCACATTCCAACATCTCAACATAGGTACTAGATTTCATGGAGCGTGGAAGTGAGGTAACTGAGGGAGAAGAATAATTTACAGTATAATGTACATCATAATAAGCGTAGGTGCAGCTATGGCCATTTGATGAAGTTTCACGTTAAAGAACGAGAAGACGCTTGAAATTTCCACCAGCATCGCCGAAATTAAATGCAATTTCATTATAATTACAACGTTGATTGCGATGATTAAACGTCGTCGTGTGAATTGAGAGCGTCTTTAAGTATGGAGCTGGACGTAAGAGCATGGGTGGGCAAATTTGGCGAGGGACTGGCTGTCATCACCGTCGCTGCCGCTGTCACCGTCTCGGCAGGCATCAGATTCGACGTGGAATCTGTAATCTGATTTTTTCGAGCCACCTGTTGAATCAGAACCAGATGAGTGAGTAGATAGGTACCTAGATAATAGGTTATCGCGAATGACAACTTACTTGTTGGTTCGTATCTGTTTGTGTGGTATTAGAGTGAGGGTGAGACTCTTTTTCGACAAATCTGATGAATTCGTCGATGAGCGACTGTAACGTAATAAAGAAATAAGTAAGTCAAATACAGGATTAAAAAAATAGAGCAAAAGCTTCTGCAAGTATTTGAGCGAGCAATTTCACTCTACTTTGGGAGCTGCCTTCCATGTTTGAAAACTTACTTGATCATTTTTTATCTTTTCGCCTGTTTGCTGGCTGATTATACCGATCTTCATTTTTTCATAATCAGAAAATTCCAACACATCGGCTAATATTCTCAATGATTGCGCTTTGGTTGTCGACAAATCACTCGTTATGTATCTGAATGCGATGTTTTTGATCAAATTTCTACGCAAAGACGAGAATAACGATTAGGCACTTGCGTAAAGATGACGACTCTGGATTTGTCATGAGCCCGAATGACCATTTTCCCACAACATTTTATTTTTGACTACTGAATTCGCGAATCTGATAAGGCAATTTTGACAGAAAACGAGTCTTCGCTAAAGTTTTAAAATTTTAACAAAGAAGTAGGATTTTTTAATGTAATTTTGTAAAACAAAAAGTAAGACTTTTAGGCAAATCATGGTAAGAAAAAAAACGGTATTTTTGGAATTCTGGCAAAAAAACAGGATCTTTGGCAATTTTGACTAAAACACAGGCTTTTTAAAGCAATTTTAACAAAACATGTTTTTTTTTTACAGTTTTTACCAAAAAAAAAACTTGAAATTTTTTGTAATTTTTGTGAAAATTTCGCAACTTTGGAAAAAACTGGGCACCCTGTACCTACCTAAGTTTCTTTTTAAAATTTTGAAAGAAAAGAAAAACTGTTTTTTTTTGCAATATTGATAAAAGAGCAAATTTCTTGCAACAAAAAACCAAGGCTTCTTGAGAATTTCGACCAACAAGCTTGAAAAAAGTTCTGTTTTGTAGTTTTTGCAAAAAACAAGACCTTTTTAACAATTCTGATCAAAAAACATAACCATGTCAATACAGGATTTTTTAACTGGAAATCGTTTTTTTTGTGTTTTTTAAGTATTTTTATGTAAAATTCTGATAAAAGTAGATATTTTTTTGTAATTTGGTTTAAAATAAAACTGAAAATTTGCGCACTCTTGTGCATTTGGGAAAATGGGGTTCGAGAAATGGGTCATTCTGAACTGACCATACTCGTTGGGCACATATATTGTGTAGTGTGTAGTTACTCACAATTTCATGTTAGCTTCGGAGGAATCTAACGATCCTGCAGCTTTTGCAAAAACATTTTTTTCGGTGCACTCGAACTGTTGAGACAATTCATCGACTTTCATCTTCAAGGCGTTCGCTTCTTCTTCTTTCTTTTTCAGCGTTTCCCTCAAAAATTCATTGGCCCGGAACATTTGTTGGTAATTATCGATATCATTCTGCAATCATCGAGAAATACTTATCCTCATTAGCATAAAACGAATACGCCCGAGGCAAATACGAGTAAATAGGAAAACTTACACGTGAAGCATTGAGCGTTTCCTGTAGACGTTCTTTCTCACTTTGCAGAACACGGATCTGATTTTTCAGCTTTTCTGTTACTTGCGAAATTTCACTATCTTTATCTGCAACAGGTGAAAAACAAATATGGATAAGTATACATATACTTGCAGGTATTACATTAAGTATAAAGTAGATTTATATTAATGGATGCAAAGATGACTAACTTTTGTAAAATAAATCCAACGCCGATCGTAAATTGTGATAATCGGTTAGAGTTTTTTCTAAATCATTTTGACAAATACGCAGTTGAGTTGTTAGTTGAGCTTTCTCATCAGCCAAAACTTTCACTTCTTGTTGCCTCTGTTCGATGTTTTTATTAGTAGATAAACTGTAAAATGATCAAAACGAAATATGTACTATGCCCATAAATCCCACATTAGTTGCCTCGAGGAAAATATGACCTACTTCATTGAGGTATACGATTCGGTAATCGAATTGAGTTTTTCTTCCTTGTTTTTCAATTCGTTTCGTAAAATTTGAATTTCTTCTTCGCATTGTAGCAACTCATTAGTGTAAGCTTGTTCCACCGATATCAAATGCTTACGTAATCGATCAACTTCCACGATAGCAGCAGCGTTCGCAGCCGTCGATTCATCCTGCAAAAAGAAGACGAAAAAAAATAAAATAATGATATCAAAAATCCTAATTTTTGTCCAGATTGGCAGAAAAGTTTCATTTCCTTTAAACTTGTAAGAAAGAGTCCCAACTTTTGGCAGTTTGGAAAAAGTCATCTTTTTTGTAAAAAAAATCTTAATTCTTGCTAAAATTGTCAGAAAGTTCTAATTTTATCCATAGCTAATTGTCAGAAAATCTTGCGAAGTTGTGAAAAAGGTCAAAATAATTGTGCAAAATTTGCTAAAATCCTAACTTTTGCCAAAGAAGTTTCAGTTTTCGCAAAAATTGTAGAAAAGTATCATTTTGCTTTAAAAATTTGAAAAAAAAAAAAATTTTTGCCAAAATAGTCAAAACGTCTTATTTTTTTACTAAAATATGAAAAGGATCCAATTCACATAAATTTTTCGAAAAAATCCAAATTTTTGCCAAAATTGTCAAAAAATTTAGTTTTTTGTCAAAATTGACAAAAAGGTCCAACTTTTTCTAAATTTGTTAAAAAGTGTCTATTTTTGGATTTGCAAATATGCAAAAATTCTGAAAAACTTTTTTCCAAAATTCCCTAAAATTGTGACAAAGTCCAAGTTTTTACCAAAATTGGCTAAAATCCTAAATTTTGCCAAAAACAGCCCTAATTTTTGTTAAAATTGTCAAAATATTGCATATTTTTGCAAAAATTGTAAATAGCCCTATTTTTTGAAAAAATTTGCAAAAAACTTCATTTTTCCGCAAAATTTACAAAAAATATTATTTTTTGCCAAATTGTGAAAAAAATGTCACAATTTTCCCAAAACTGTCAAATGTTTCAAAAAACCTAATTTTTGCCAAAATTGTATTGCATTCTCAATTAGTCACCAACTCGACAAAAAGTCCTGATTTTTGCTTTGAAAAATCCTAATTCTTGGCAAAATTGTCAAAAAGTCCCGTTTTTTCTCAAATTTGACAAAAAGGTCCTAAATTTGTTAAAAAGTGTCTATTTTTGGTTTTGCAAATTTGCAAAAATTCTGAAAAACTTTTTTCCGAAATTCCCGAAAGTTTCTTACTAAAATTGTGACAAAGTCCAAGTTTTTGGCAAAATTGGCTAAAATCTTAAATTTTGCCAAAAACAGCCCTAATTTTTGAAAAAATTTGCCAAAAACTCCATTTTTCCCCACAATTTACAAAAAATATTATTTTTTGCCAAATTGTGAAAAAAATGTCACAATTTTCCCAAAACTGTCAAATGTTTCAAAAAACCTAATTTTTGCCAAAATTGTATTGCATTCTCAATTAGTCCCAACTCGACAAAAAGTCCTGATTTTTGCTTTGAAAAATCCTAATTCTAGCCAAAAATGTCAAATATATGGCGCCTTAGCTCTGGAGATACGTACTTCGTCTGTTTGGATAGATTTTTCACTATATTCGACAGCAGAATTTTCAATCTGTGGTGGTGCAAGTTGGACTCGTGCATCTGGAAGCAATGTCGGTATCGGTGTCAGCGAAGTTGAAGATGGCAATGGTGCCTGTTCATCTACACTCTGAACAGTCGCAGGAGCCACTGGTAAGACATGTGGTGACGGTTCTCGTTGCGTTATTGGTTGCTCTTGAGACGAGTTCTCATTCGAATGTGAAACAAAACCGGGCTGGAAAACTTCTTTAATGGAATCGGGAACCGACAACTCGGAAATTTTGGCATTTTTAGACTTGGCTATCATAGGCCAAACAAACGACATTTTCAGCTTCTCCCACAGAACATCTCGCCGTTGAGCCAGTGTCGTGTAACTGATCAATGTATCCGTTTGCATCTCATGCGATAAACTATTATTAGGATCTTCGGTGGTTTTTCGCCAAGCTTTTTCAATACTGTTCAATTTCTCGCTCAACTCATCCATTTCAATTATCAGGTTTTCTATTTGTTCCATAACTTCGGTATCTACCACGCATTGCCGATTACTTTGCGTCTCATCATTATTGTCGTTATCGTCCTTGCTACCACAACTTGCCTCAACTTCGATAGTTTGCACTTCTTTATTCTCAGTAGTCTTTGATACTTGTAGATGAAGCTGCTCTTGACTAAGCCCGCTGTCATCGACTTGATCGGTGGCAGTGTTTTGGAATTCGGTTCTTTTCTCGATTTCAGCACCTGGGTCGCCTTTCGCATTGATGCCATCTTCACTCGGCGTCGAATCGTGTATCGTGTCTGACTTCGAATCTTTCAAAATTCTAACCTCGTTTCGCAAGCTATCGTTTTCATCGACGTATTTTTCGATATCATCGACTACATCTTCCAGAGAGGTGTTTAGAAAACTCACTTCGTTTAGAAAATTATTCAAAGTTTTACTGTACTTGACGACATGATTGCGATAAATGAACGGTAATGGATTCGACGTCGATGAATCTTCGACCTTTGAAACATAAAAAATGAGTGAAAATTAACCAAATTCTGTGGTAATCTGAGTCCTAGTACATTAAACGTGTTTTCTGACCTGATCGCTGGTTTCCGCAGAAGTTCCTAAATTGCGTGTGAGCGTTACTTTTTCGTTATTGTCTGGAAGCTTCGATTCTGTAAAAAGTGAATGATCGAATTAGTGATTGGGATGATTTCCAGTAAAAGGGAGCATTATAATGGAAATCTGATACCAGAAATGAATTCGTTGTGCCCATAAACCCCCCTGGATGATATGTCTACTCGATTCCAGGCATTAAAAAAAACATACCCTTCGTATTTACGGCAAACTGGTTATGCAATTTTATTAACACCGAAGTATCCCCACTCTGATAGTCGAACGATTGTAATTTTCGGGTGAAGCTGTATAAATAGCCACAAAGTCTCATTTTTCAACAACAGATTTGCAAAATAATCTAACTTTTTTGACATAAATTGCGACAGAGTTGGTACCACTATTTTATTTTACCAACAATTTCTACAAAGTTCTGATTGTTGCTAAACTTATCAATTTCTCAAACGAAGTATTTTTTCAAAATTTTTTCTGCATTACTTTGTAATTTTTTGGGTCAATTTTTGGTTCATTTCTGGGTGATAGATACTAATTTACTAAACATATTTTTTTTTAGGCAAAATTAAATACAGGCCAGCTCAGCTTGATCAATACCTTCGTTAACTGGTGTACTGGTCTCCCTGAAGCCATCATCGTCGTCGTTGATCAGCGAATTAATTTGATCTTTGAGATTGCTGAGACTGAGACCGCCACTAAACCAAGTCATTTCTCGACATTCCACGTACGTGTCTGTATGATTGCATCTGAGCCGCAACAGAAATCACCAAACTGAAGAACTTGATTAATCCGAAACAGATGATTGAATGTCGGTTGATCACAAATACCCGATACAAACGATTGTGCAGCAGTGAAAAAATACCAAAATTATTATTCGATCTAGATATAAGTAATAATTACGGACTGAATAAAGTAACTATTCCATTCCACTTTTTCACTATTTCTTACTTATCAGTGTTTGATAACAATGTTGATGATAATAATGTCGTACCTAGATACCACGACAGAGGGCGTTTTAAAAGCTGCTCACGCTCACGGAAACCATCTTGTTTTTCGTTACGTTACGGGCAACGAGCACATTCATCTTTCAACCCGTATCCGTACCCGTACCCATGAAAACTTGGTTCTCGCATTTGAGTATTTTATTGGAGAAAAAGTGATTTGAAGTTTGAAATTTTGACCGCCAAAAAAATTATTGCCCGGAAAAAAAATAAATGATTCCCCACCATCCCACCAAAAAAATTTTTCCAGAAAAATAAAATAACTAATAAGTAATAACTCATTTTGTAATAATCAATAAAATTTTTTTTTGAAAAAATGAATAAATAAATTCTACGAATGGTTTGCTTACTAAAAAGATTTGATTTCTTGCAGCAATTGCTAACTCCAGCATATGACAATAGGAGTAATTGCACCCCCCCCCCCGATCCTCCGGGACAACTTTTTTCTTAAAGGGGACATCCTAAGGGACATTTTAAAGCAAACCTGCCCAAAAAAAAAGTTGACCTTACTTACAAAATGGCGGCCATTTTGAATTTTTGATTGACAATGACAGGTCAGCCGAAATCGCAGATTTTGCGTTTCAACATAGGACTTGCACGAAATTTTTCAAACTTTACAAAGGTAGATCAAAAGATCATGCAAAAATTTATCATTTGTCAAAATTTCAAGTGCTAAAGTGCGTTTTTCGATTTTTGGTGAATTTTTGAAAATCCAATTTAGGCCAAAATGAAAAATGAGGGGAAAAAATCAAAATGTTACCAAATTGACCAAGAAAGCTGAAATTTGGGATATACCCTACTTTCAATATGCCAAATCGATTGGAAACTGTTTCAACCCGTTTTGAGCAGTTCTGGAGCCTCCAGCAGATTTTTGAAACTCGAAATTCCCATCAAAATTCCATCAAATTGGAGTTGTAAAGCTAAAAATGTATTCTAAAAACTAATTTCAATACGCTACGAAGTACTGCAGGTGAATTTTAAGTCGTTTTGGATCCTCCAGCGACTTTTTGAATGTTCCTGAAGTCTCCAGAAGATTTTTGAAACTTTAAATTTTCACAAAATTTCATCAAATGGAGATGGAAAGCTGAAATTTACTCTACACTCCAATTTTAACACCCTCCGAAGACGACTTCAGGTGGGTTCAAGTCATTTTAGGGCCTCCAGCGAGTTTTTTGAAAATTACTGGAGCCTCCAGTAGATTTTTAAAACTTGAAATTTCCCCAACATTAATTTATCAAATGGAGTTGGCAGGCTGAAATTTACTTCGCAGACCACATGGTGGTTTCAAATGGCTTTGAAGCTTCCAGCTACTTTTAGGAAATTTCAATTTTCCAAAAAAACGCCATACAACCTTTCAAAAAGTCGCTGGAGGCTCGAAAACGCCTTGATATCCACCAACAGTCAACTTTATTGAAATTAGTTTGCAGAATGAATATCGACTCTCCATCTCAGTTTGATGAAATTTTGGGGAAATTTCAAGTTTCAAAAATCTACTGGAGGCTCCAGTAATTCTCAAAAAATCGCTGGAGGCTCTAAAACGACATAAAATCCACCTGCAGTTGACTTCGTAGAGTATTGAATTTAGTTTTTAGAATATATTTCAGCTTTACAACTCCAATTTCATGGAATTTTGTGGGAATTTCGAATTTCAAAAATCTGCTGGAGGCTCCAGAACTGCTCAAAACGGGCTTAAACCGTTTCCAATCGATTTGGCATGTTGAAAATAGGGTATATCCCAAATTTCAGCTTTCTTGGTCAATTTGGTAACATTTTGATTTTTTCCCTCATTTTTGGCCTAAATTGGATTTTCAAAAATTCACCAAAAATCAAAAAACGCACTTTAGCATTTGAAATTTTGACAAATGATAAATTTTTGCGTGATCTTTCGATCTACCTTTATAAAGTTTGAAAAATTTTGTGCAAGTCCTATGTTGAAACGCAAAATCTGCGATTTCGGCTGACCTGTCAATCAAAATTGCCGCCATTTTGTAAGTAAAGCCAACTTTTTTTTAGTCAAGTTTGCTTTAAAATGTTCCTTAGGATGTGTCCCGGACGATCCGCGGGGGTGGGGGTGCAATTACTCCTATTGTCATATGCCGGACTATAAAAAATATGAAAAAGTTGTGGTTCTTTTAATTGCTAAAATTGTAAAAATGAAAAATTTTTTGTTTGGTGAAAGGCCTTTTTATAATGACCGTAGCTTTTCACGTTTTTTTTTCGTGGTAAAAGTTGATAACTTAAATTTTTCAATAATTTTCAAAAAGTCTTTCTCTTTTTACAAAATTCTAAAATAAATTTTGCTTTTTACAAAATTGCCAAAAATCCTGTTTTTTTTTTTTTTTTTTTTTTAATTCAAAAACTGTCATAAGTTTTTTATTTTTTTGGAAAAATTTTCCTTTCGTGTTCGTTTTGTAAAATACCCAGGTTTTTTTTTTTTTTTTGCTAAAATTGAGAATAAGTTTTTAGTTTTGCTTTTTTGGTCAAAACCACTAAAAAGATCTTCCTTTTCATCGAAACTACCTATCAAAAAACCTTGTTGTTTTTTTTTGCCAAAATAACTGTCAAAAAATCTTACTTTTCGTTAAACTGCTCAAAAGTGTGTTTAAAAACTGTCTGGTGAAATTTTTAATCCTCCAAATTATTCCCCCATCTCCTCCTGTTGCTCAGATGAGCAAAAAAAGCACTTGGTACCTACCTTAAGAACTAACAAAATGAACATTTCAGGTTTCTATTCATTTGAGTATTCAAAGTTCGCTGAACATGACAATGACGTCCAAATCGCACATTGGCTTGGCTCGTAGTTTTTGAGAAAATTGATATTTCCGAGAAAAAAATTGTCAGTTTTTGGTGAAGGACTCTAAATGGACACCGGATTCGGACTCAGCGATATCGAATTAGCCAAAATTCAACATCAAAAATGGGAAAATAAATATACGATGTATAGATTTTTCGAGGGGAAAAAAACTTAAATTGGTTCCAGAATGAGTAGAAACGTCAGCCAGGAGCATTTTCTGGCATGGTGAATTTGTTTCCGGTGTCAAATATCCATCATAATGTTTACTTCTATCAGAAATCACAAATATTGTGGCTCCAAAGTGGTTCAATTTTTGCATTATTATTTACGTTTTAACACTCAACTGATTTGAGAACGCTGAGTACGATAATGATGTATAAATTATACCTCAACTCGAGCTAAAATTTCCTACCAAAAATCGTCAATTTTTGGATGAAGAAGACATAGACGCTTCAAATGGAGACCTGATTCGCTCTCGTCGTTCTCAAATTTCTCATAAAATACTCGTACATTTTACTCGATTTTTTTGAAAATTTCGAGAATTGCAAAAATGCAAAGGGATTAGTTCATGCATTTAGGTACCTATTAGAAATACGAGTAATAATAAAGTATAACGAAACAATAAAAAAATAAACGAAAATATTTTTCATCCATTTACTTCTTACCATAGGTACAGTTTCAATACAAATTTAATTAGATAGGTACTCAGAATTCTTCATGGTCATACTGAAAATTTTGGATACAATATTATTATAACGTGAATTGCGGGTAAAATTTCAAACAAAAAAAAAACGACGGAAAACATCACACGGTCCACGGGGAGAAATGACGTAATCAAAATCAAACACGTTCGCAAGTTATATAATAAACACAATAGGTAAGAAGAGTAAGTAGGTACATGTACACTTAAAAAACTAATAAATGGTCTATCACAAAATATCATTCGGTCAAATTTACGAAAATATAATATGAATTTTTTGTACCTGCACAAATACAACTTTTCCACATACGAGTATCGAGAATTCGAAATGTGTTAGTATTTTCTAAAATACCTGCTTATTATACTGTCGAATTAAGTTGATGCACATTTGTATCTGAATGAAAAACCAAGCTGCCTCCTTTTCAAAATACATAATATTTACATTTCTTTTTCACACGTATTACATATCTACACCTACCTATATGTATATCGATTAATTGGTTATAACAAAACACATATGTATTATTATGACACACCATAATTCATTATTAATCCTATATAGGTAGCATGTGGTAGGAAACAGGAAACGAAAATCATTATATTGTAGGTAATAAGTAAATAAATGGTAAATGGTAATATAATGTAGTATACTTAAACACGTAGGTACGTACAACAAAAATTCTAACGTGAAACAAAAATCAAAAATTTAAATTTAAAAGTTGAACAAGGAGACAGGACTGAGAAGGAAAATACAGCGATAGCGGTGGCAATGTTAATGGTGATTGATGATAACCATGATGACAACGCAAAGTAAAAAAAAAATCGATAAGTAAAGAATAAAAATAAATGAGAAACTAAGTTATCGTAATATCAAAATACTGACCGATCCATACATTACAGCATAAGTGCTAACTGCCAAGTAAAGAATTATAGGAGAGGAGACAAGGCAGTAATATTATTGCAACTAATTGTAAATTAATCTTTGGACGTACTTTACTTACTATAATTACACGATGAATGCGTAAAAAATGAATTCATGCAACTTAAATCTACGTTAGGTAGTAACAAAACAGTGCATAATTATTACGATAGGCTCAGATAAATACACAGTTAGTCTAATAGCAAAAGACATACTCCAGCAATAGCATACAGTATAAGATCAATCCATCTTAACACCTACTGAGATCTACAAACTTAAGTAGGTAGGTAGTTAGGTACCCATTGAATGAAAACTAACGAGAATGCGAACAGTTAAAAAAGAAATTCGAAAGAAGTAAGTATAAATTAGAGGAGAAAAATACTGAAAAAAAAAAGGATCGAAAGTACCAAAGTAAATGCGATGATGGTGACAGCGTTATTGTTAAAGTAGTGCGAAAATTTAAGGCATCGTGTACCAAGAACTTTTCATCATGAGATGTTAATTTTTCCACAGGTCATCAAGTCATTCGTGTCAAAAAACAAGAATGGGCAGTGAGTTTTTTTGGTCTAGGTACTTAAATCTATAATCTAATTCGTAATCAGCTTTTTAAAAAACAATTCCCAATATCCGGAGGTTGAGGCTGAGGTCAACGTGATCCATATTGATAATCAATAATCATCGCCTAGCCCCATTATAAACCCTCAGGTACATGATGCAATCATTTTCAGCAAAAAGAAAATCCTACAATAGGTAAATTACAGAGTAGAATAAAAATAATAATAAAAAGATATCTAACGGGGGTATAATCCGTCAAGTAAGTACACAAGCAAACCTAGCACTACCATTTCCAGCTCTGATACCAGTTGAAACTTCACACCACCGAAACATTATTCTCAATAATCAATTCAAAATTAATAAATGCTTTTCTAACATCACGAATGATGGAAGGCAAAATCTAAACGCATATCTATGCTCAAATTATCACGACTCCAAACTCTCTAGCTCAAGTACACGTAATATGTACTTACCCTAGAATAAAAACAAAAACATAACAACAACAATAACGACAAAATTAACGATACATCAACGATAACAATAAAAGAATACGGCGACGATGTGACCTCATATAGAGTGTAGAAATTCGTACATATGATCCACCCTACAATAATACAAATTATCGATAAATTTGCTCACAAATTGATACTTTTGGATTTCCACAAAACTGCAACACACGAGATAGGAAATGATAAATTTAATTCAGGAGTGAAAAGTGTTTACAGTAATGATCCAGCTGATGTGATTCTTCATCTTCGGTCATGATTTCGATTTGAATTCGAACCTATCTAGTTCGAACGAAAAACAACTACCTATACTAAAATCAACCATTTGATCAATACTCGAAATTGAATGAGTTAAAATCATATAGACATAAATCGAAAAAAAAAATCCAAAAAGAATGGAAATAAGGGAAAAAGAAAAAATAATGTGATAAAAATAGGTAAAATGAACGAAAACAAAGCTCGCTATACGTTTGTACTATACACAGACTAAGACGTAACGTACAGATATTTTATCATTAACAATACAAACTGTCGAAGAGAAATACAATCATGTCAGGCTGAATATATGGGAGACGAGCAAAGTCAAAATGGATCGAAAATGACAGATATAAGAGGTAACACGAATCACACGTTTGCAAATCAACATTTGCCTTCGCCAATCGCCAAAAATAGAAAAAACATGTCAAGGAGAAGGACAAAATGAAAGAAGCGAGACATCGAAGCCTAAAATCAAACTTACATCAATCATTCCAGCTCCAATTTCATCAACTCTATACTAGATAATTAATGTTGGGGCAAAAAAGAGGATCCACGAGCAGTTGTAAAAAAAAAAAATTAGTACCTATATTGATCAAAGCCTATTCTCAGGCTCCAATGCCCAGATAAGTAATAATTTGCGTGCAGATCTACTCAGTATACTATTTAGCTAATGACTTCAGGCAATTAAAAAACTACACCAATTACGAAAAGAAAGGGGGGAAATGAAGGGAAAAAACCGTAAAACGCAATACACATTTCGCATGGATTAGAGACCTACGACTTATAAATACATATTTACATTTACATACAGCGTAGTGTGTCGCATCACTTTAATTATGCAATTACCGAAAGTAGGTATAAAGAAGAGTAATTTAACATATGGTCAGAGAAAGAGGCAGAAAAAAATACACCCAATTGTTCAGACGATTCATCGATCATGTGATAAAAAGCTCTTTGGAAATATCGTGTATTTCTTCATTTACAAGATCTTCAATCATTATTGTAAGTATCATCCTTCTTATTTTGTTCTTCCCCCTTCTCTTCCAGAACAAAAAAAAAAATCAAAGCGATGCCTCACACTAAACAAATTAACTTCACGTATTAGTATATAGGCAATCTCAAGAAAAAGAAAAAGAAAACAAAAGAAAACAAAAAAACAATTAATTATAATGTACAATATACAAGCATAAAAATACGCATAGGTAAATGTGACGGAGAAATGATTAGAGAACAAAGTACCATCAATAATTTCAGAAATAATTCTTCATTTTCACTTAAGAACAAAAAAATTCAAGGGAAAGTAATCAGATCCGGAATTAGTGGAATTTTCTTCTATTATATTGCGTCTGATCATCTCTGAACAGATCAAATTTAATCTAGAGGATGTTCAGATCTGATAAGGTATGATCGTATGATCAGATATTTTCAGATCTGATTAGTTCCAATCAGACCTCTCCTACTGGATCTGATCAGATCTGAATACCCAAAAGAAAATGATTTGTTCTGATCAGACTCCATAGATTCAATTTCATCTGACCAGATCTGAAAGTTTTGATCGGATTAGAATTGTTCGAACCTGATCAGATCCAATAGAAGAGATCTGATTAGATCTAATCAGATCTGATCTTGATTAGACTAGAATAGAGATGTGATCAGATCCGAACATTCCTCAAACCTAATTAGATCTGATCAGATTGGAATTGGCCTGCTCACGAGCTCAGACCTGATCAGATCCAATAATTTTCCTTTGGTAGGTAGATCTGATCAAAACTTTGATCTGACTGGATCTGATTAGATCTGGTCAGTTCAGGTCACATCAGGTCAAATTGAATCCTGGAATTCTCCAAATTTCATCAAATCAGATCCAATCATTTTCTACTAGGAAAACAAAATGACTACAAATTCATGCATAAAAATACTGCTAAAAATGTGTTTAAAAATAGGTACCAACTGTTACAGCAAAAACAAGAAAATGATTTACAAATTAAAATTAAACAACAAAAAATGACTCGAAGATAGTAAATTTGATGAAAAATCGAAACGAATTCGTCTTAATGCAAATTTTTCAATTTTTCATCTCGTTAACTTGAAAATACTCTATTTCCAATTTTTCTCGATTCCTTAAGTACTATCAACATTGGTCTCAAATTACCCAATTTTATCAATTAATTCATATTCGATGCACTTGACACGTGAAAACTTGACACAAATGAAAAGTATAGAGAATATTTACAATTTCAAAAATGAAAATTAATCGTAAAAGTAAAACGGGGTAAGAACAAGATTGGGGAGACAATGGCTCAATGGGTATTAAACGTCGTAGTGGATCTTGAAAAAATACAATGTAATTTCAACTCATAATACTCCACTGAACCATCATCTCCTCTTCGATCTTCCTAATATGATAAAATTACAGATGGCACTTCAACAACATAACAGTCGAATTAAAACAAAACGACAGTACCACTGTGACAATTTCCATGCCAACGAATGCGTGCAACTAATACTTATTTAATAGCTCTAGCTCTACTTGGTGGGAAAAAAATGTATGTACACCAAATTAACACACTCACACGTACATAAAATAAAACGAAAATCGTATAAATTAACACGGAGTGTAAAGATGGTTATTAGCTTATGAATGTAAGTAAGTAAGCTGCAGATGAGCCGTAAAGTACATAATTAAGTAAGAGGAAAAAAAACCAAAAATGAATATGAGAGCAAACGGGACAATTTGAAAGCAATAGGAAGAAAGAAAGAAAGAAAAGAAGAAAGGAAAGAAAGGAAAAAAAAGGGGGGAAATAAGGAAAATTATGTTTAGGAAATAACCGAGGACACTGAATAATACGTAGGCCTAAATTAAAGTGAGCGAACGCCTTGAATTAGTAAATCCCATCTAGTAGCACCGAAATGGTGAAAATTGGTAGTAAAGGTAACGACGTGGTGAAAACTCAATTTGATGGAATTATTTTCTGTACCTGACACTGTCTTGACCATGATCTGGGCTACTTTTTCTGAAATGCGAACAAAAAATTGTCAGAAATGCGAGAAAAATATCTACCTTAGGATGGATTTCAAAAAAAAAAATAATAATAATAATAAAATTAAGTGGATTTTGACCAAATTCAGCATGAAACCTTAATTTTGACTTGAAAGTTATTGTAAAAAAAATTGACTCCGGAGAAATTTTATGAGCTTTTGGCTGTTCTTCTGGATTTTTTGAAATCTGCAATGATGACTAAAAAAATTGATGCCACTGCGTTCCAAAATATTTCCTCAGTTTCAAGAATAATGATCTTTCAATAATTTTGCTAAATCAATGCGAAATGTTTGCGAAGAAAAAGATTTCAAGACGCGAATTCATCCAAAAAACTAGACAGCTGTGAATAATTGATTTTAAATTTCCACAAAAAATGAACTTATCAACATGAAAAATTCATTAGAATTCAACCCTGAAAATTAAATTTTATATCACCATAAAAAAATCTAAGCTGAATTTTTAAAATTGAAATTCTAAACCACTGAGCAAAAATTTATTCTAAAAATCACCAAAAATTTGATTAAGAATTATCACAAAAAATATATAAATGATTCGAATTTCTCGAGCGATTTCAACTAACTGATGAGGTTTCGTGGTAGGTACTTTTTCACAAATCCTCAAAATAATGATCATAAATAATTTGTAGTCAAAATTCTTCCAAGATGAACAAAAAATAATTTAGTTGAAAAATTTGAACTTCTCTCAAAATTTTAACCTAATTTGACTAGTCACTTGACACGTTTTCAAAACTCTTGAGAATCATAAGAAAATAACAAAAATATTTCAAAAATGTCTAAAAAACATTTTTGTTTAAATATTTGAATACATATCTTTCAAAATTTCAATCAATTTTGGTAGGTTGCATAACATCTTTTCAAGAAACAGCAAAAATCATGACCCAATACTAAGCTCAAAATTATTTTAAAATGCTCAAAAAATATTTTCGTGGGAATGTTTGAATTCGAATTTACAAGTTTTTTCAACAAGAAATTTGAGTTAACAGAGGCAATTTGGGAATGTTCGACTTACAGAGGCTTCTTCTATATTTTCCAATGAATTTTACTTGGAGTTATCCATGGAATCAGATTTACATAATTCGAGATACCTAAACATATGAATTTTACAAACAGTCTTATGAGGAGTAGAAGGGAAACATGCCTTGCTTCGAATTTCCACTTGACTTTGAGACAGAGTTTTAAGGATTTCAAAAAAAATTGTGATTAATTGTTGTCATAATGGAAAATTTATCAAAATTGACAAATTTTGGCTACTTTCAGGTAATTTTTTTGGTAAATTACTGGTATTTTTTTTGGTAAATTACTGGTAATTTTTTGGTAAATTTACTGGTAATTTTGTGGTAAATTACTGGTAATTTTTTGGTAAATTACTGGTAATTTTGTGGTAAATTACTGGTAATTTTTTGGTAAATTACTGGTAATTTTTTGGTAAATTACTAGTAATTTTTTGGTAAATTACTGGTAATTTTTTGGTAAATTACTGGTAATTTTTTGGTAAATTACTGGCAATTTTTGGTAAATTACCAGGTAATTTTTTGGTAAATTACCAGGTAATTTTTTGGTAAATTACCAGGTAATTTTTTGGTAAATTACCAGGTAATTTTTTGGTAAATTACTAGCAATTTTTTGGTTTTTGGTAAGTTACTGATTTTTTTTGGCAAATTACTGCACTGAAAACCTATGGTAAATTACTCGCAATAATAAAAAGCGGTTCAGGACTGAATATTAAGCAACTTGGAAAAAATGCAATGAATTCTTGATTTGAAGACTTTGGAAAAAAATCAGATAATTGGGTAATTCTCAGAAAAAGGGTCGATTTTGATATGCATAATTTTGAAAAACGAAAATCATTTTTTTGGAAAATTTCAAGTGGGAATCATTTGTATATGTGTCCCAGATCCCTTTTCTAGTGTTGGCCTCAATTCAATCCCCCCACTGTGGACCCCGGCCCCCCTAAAACGGCGATAATTAGAATTCGACCCTCATCGATGTGTAATATGTCGATTGACATGTTTTCAAGGTCGTAGAATTCGAATCTGGAGTTATTTTTTTTGTAGAGGTGGAGGGTGAGGCGTGGGGAGGGGGAAAATGTCAAATTTTGCTTATATTATCGTGTAATATCGATGGCTTGGTATAAATGCCATGTAAGTCCAAAGTCCTAAATTTTTCAGGAGAACAAAAAAACGTTTAAAACATTCATATTTTGTTACTTGCAGTTTTGGATTGCATTATTATATTTTAGAGGTCTTAATGGTATGGCCTGATGATATTTTATAGGTTGATCAAATATAATTAGTTGATTAAAGCACTTTGAAAGGACATACGAGGTTTCTAGAGACGATATACGAGATTTTCATCGTACTTATGTACGACTTACGTGGTTTTTAACAAGGACTTACGAGGTTTTCAAATTTGAAATTGATGAAATTCTTGTAGTTACCTCGTATGTCGGACTTACGTGTTTTTTAATGTTGGATTTTCGCCGATTAAAGCGCTAGGATGCGTTTTAGACTTACGAGGTTTTTAAATTCGGATTCCTCGTTTTTTTTCACTAAAGAAACCACAAAAAAATAATTTTTGAAAAAAGCTGGACTTACGAGGTTTTTATACCAAGCCATCGATATGTCGATTTATGTTTTTCAGGCCGCAGAGTTCGAATCTGGACTTATTTTTTTGGTAGGGGTAGAGGTGAAGTGTGGGGAGGGAGAAAATGTAAAATTTTGCTTGTATTATCGTGTAATATGCCGACTAGCGCGATAAAAGTACAGCTGTCTGAAATTTGACCAAGTCGAAGGACAAATGGGCGCTGGACAAGCCGAAGGACAATCTCAACGTTTTTTCGTTTCTAGCCTTACCTACTGGACATTATTCGATTTTTAACACGTAATAAATGTGTACTTATCATGTAGAATAACTTCCCGTGCTCAATTATTGGTTTTGGCGGGTTCATTGGCGTAAATGAAAACACCAAGCCGAAGGACACAGATTTTGCGAAATATCAAAACTTCACAGATAAGTACGATCAGAACGAGCTGTAATGTAGTTTTTAAAAAGAACGGTGCGGGGTAACATTTCTATGAGAACAGTGAACCAGTGCAGCCACTCACCAGAAAAAAATGTTGGATTGGGAAGCTACCAAAAATAATTCAAAATTGCTCGAAAATTTGCGCAAAAAGTGTGTGACAGTTTTCAAATGTGAATTGTGAGCTTCCTATAGACTTATTGCAATTGCAATTTGCACAATAAGAGACCTTCATGTTCTATGATAATGAGAATGTGTCAATTTTTCCAAAAAAAATGAAGTTCATGACACTTTATAACATTCATTTTCAAAAACATGATGTGTGACAGCCAAGTCGAAGGACATTTGGGGTATAAAATCAAATGTACACCAATGAAAGGAGGGTCTGAAAACCTCAATACCATGTGTGAAATGTGTGCGGGGTCATTCTTGAATGGACCAAAAAAAAAAAAAAAAATTCATGCTAAAACCGTTGAGAAATTTGCCATGTACACGAATTTTACCTTTTTCTGAGAATTACCCAATTATATATTGAGTAACCGCATACCGGAGTTTTTGAGTTAACAGACCGAGTTATCACAATTCCGCTGTAATTACCTACCAAAAAGTTCCAAACTAAACCACAAAATAAAAAAATCAATTTGTCATCACTTAAAAAAATCCATTAGAATCCTACGCTAAAAAAATCAATTTGTCAAAATTCGAAAAAATTCAATTTTTGATTTCAAACATCAAAAAAAGTTCAAATTTATTCAGTTGTCTTATTTTGATCTCTTTCAGACGTATTTCATGAAAAAGTTGTTAAAAATTACACTCACAACAAAAAAATAAAAATTCGTTCATTTTTTGAATCTTTTCGAATTTTGATTTTTTTGTGAGGCGTTCATTTCATCGAGTGAAAGCGTTTTTTACGTAGAAATAGGGGTCAAATGGGTCAACTTCACCATCAAAACTTTTTTTCATGGTTTAAATCAAAAAAATCGAATTTTTTCGGAAACTTTGAATTTTTCTAAATCGACTTTGCAACATGTTCCCATTCTAATTTTTTAATATGTTGTTCAGCATGAAAAGTTGTTCATAATATATTTTTTTCAGAATTTTTGAGAGTCGGAACGATATGAAAACTACGTTTCGAAACTTTTTGAGCTAATTTTTTGTACGAAAAAAAGTGGCAACACTGATTTTTATGATATCATCAAAAAACCTTTCAAAACCCCTAACTATGGGAAAAAGTCCCATTTTGGTAGGTATCGCAGTTATCGAGTAATCCACTGGGCACTGCTGAAATGGATGATATTTTAGGTTCACTGAAAACTTTGACACCCCCTGGCTGCCTTTAAAAATGGGCTAGACGCCTGCGATTTGCGCCATTGGTCATCCCTTCGGAAGTGCCGAACCCCCCTACCACTTCTTGGTCCAATTGATGTGGAATGACCCTCTAGTGAGTTAGATATCTGTCCCATCGCTCAATTTAATTTCAAAAATTCAAAATTTATGTTTCTTTCTCCTCTCTACGGGCACCTTCGAACCTAAAAAAATTCTGGGTAACGTTCAACTTGAAATAAAGGTCTCCGCTAAATTTGGTCAAAATCCTCCAATTTTTTGGCAACCCCCCTCCCCATTCTACCTATCACACTAGAAAAAAATGACTCCAGAATAATGTTATCTGTGGAATAGTAGGTACCTATATGATGAGAAAACTTACGTTTCTGGTCCCTGATCAGTATCACTTTCTTCTAATTCGGTTTTGTCTCGTTTCTTCTCGTAGATGAGGATAATGGTGCATAAGATGATCACTTCGGCGCAGATACCCAAGAATGGACCCAAAGCAGCGTATTTGCCTAGAATAATTGTATGTTCTCGTATAAGTAAGGTTGCTGCATCGCTTAACTAGGCTTCATCCGGTTTACACACAAAGTACTTACCCTTAAGTCTAACATAGGACGATCCATCTACTACGCTGTTTCCAATGGCGCTGATGGCTGTGCAATTGTATGTTCCACGATCGAGAGTTGCATTGGCGTGATGGATTAAAACCGTTGCGTCTGGAACGCCTCGGAAAGGTTTCATTTCTACTCGATTGTCAGTACCGTTCAGCAAGATTTTTTCGACTTTTTCGGTATTAACTGCACAATTCATGATCACATTATCGTTATGCATACTTTATGCCATAGTATTACAAATGATACGTATTTTAACTAACAAATGAGGAAAGTATTTAAAGAACAATCATAGTCTAAAATTAAGAAAAATTTTTCTATTCAATTTTTCAGAAGTAAATTTAAATTTTACGAGAAAAACGATAAAATTATTCATTTTTAGAAATTCGAATTTTTTGTGTATTTTTTGATTATTTAGCCAAGGAAAACAAATAACATCAACCGAATCTAATTTCAACCTGCCAAATGCAATTTCATCGAGTTATTTCAGCCTCGTGTAAAATTTAATTTCTCGGACTACCAACGATTGTTCTCTAAACACTCCTCTGAAATGGTTCATAACAATCACTTACTGAATTTCCAGGTAACACGGTCAGCTTTACCGGCAATTGCACACGTCACATTGAGGGTATTACCTTCGACTACAGTGAAATCTTTAAATACAGGCACCGCTATAGGTAATGCTGAAAAAAAAAACATGAACATTTCAAAGTAGGTACATAGACAAGTGCAGAATGTATAATGCAGTTGTGAAACTGACGATCATCATTTTACAATATCGTACCTTGCACTTCGAAAATATCCTGAGCTATGGGTACGAGTTCCTCTTTATCAGAAACCATTTTCTTATGCATAAGTTTACAAGTGTAATATGCAACTTCTTCCCCTTTAATCAAGGTCCAATCTATACGACCATCTGACACTTTTCTTCGACCTTCGTCCGCTGGCTGTACGAGCGAATACTCGGAGTTATTTCTCGAATAGTACCTACACAAATGAAAGGGTAAATTACCCGACAACGTGAACGTTTTCTATGGGTGAACGAACCAATTACAACAATAGAAAGTCGATATTACCAGGCTAACGTGAGGCTGTTGTTCATTGAGAAACCATCGGCGACACATTTCATTGAGAATTTTTTGAATAAGGTGATAAAAATGCAGTTTTCTGGCTTCGTGATAGTTTTCTGGCAACGTTGCCCTTCGCCAAATTCTGCTTTCAATTTGATAGGAGGAGCTAAAACAAATGAAGAAATACACAATTAGAGATTTAAAAAATACAATGCGAGGTGCAGAGTCTGAAATTGTGACTCGAGGTTTTTTTTTATTCGAACGTCTCACCCCCTCCTATAATTCAGAGTTTTGGTGTAAAAGCGCCAAAAATCTCTCTCATAAATTGAATAAAAATCACACGACATGAGATAAGTCATAAGTGAAAACCCCCGATGCTTCAAAAATGAACTAGTAGAGCTGTACTCGTAGTTCGGTCTTCGGCTTAGGTTTTAACAAATCAATACGATAATTACACAGTTGCGAAAACAGCAAACGTTGGGTTATTAGGCAGGCATTTATAATTATCAAACGGTTACAGCACGCAGCGAATTTTAGTACACACTGTTCGTATCTTCGGTCATAATAGAAATTCCAGCAAACCGCATTACACAAGAAGCAAACTTCATTAGTTGGACTCGGAATATGCCACATGCTGACTCGAAGCACTAAGTAGATTAAATTAGATGAGCTGTTCCTTGCATACTTTTCAAGTAGGTAACTTCTGCTTATAGGTATACTTTATCGAATTTTTGGTTACCAAAATTAGTAGGTACCTATTCAAAAATTTAATTATGTTTTTCTAAGCCATCGATCACCTTACTTCTCGAAAAATAAAAGAAAAAAATGCTGATAGTATCAACAAGTGAGTAAATAAATTTCAAAAGTACGCGAGTATGCACTTTTTTAGTCTTTTCTAACTGGCTACACTACTTTTTCAGCCTCAAGCTTACAAAAGCCTGCCTTTAGATGAAACTGCCAAAATTTCGTTTTCTGCCAAAAACATCTAAAAGTTTAAATTTTGTTAAAATGGCCAAAAAGCCTTGTTTCATGTCAAAAATTGATTCAAATAGTCGCTTTTCTTCAAGAAAATATTTAGAAGGTTTACTATTTTCCAAAAATTGCACGTCAGAATCACTTTTTAAGAAAAGTTTCCAAAAATATACAGCTATCGAGTTGGAATTGTTTGTTTCACTTTTTGCCTAAAATTGCAAAGGAATCTTATTTTTGTGCCAACATTTGTCAAAAAATCTGCTTTTTGCTAGAATTTTTCAAAATCTTTCTTTTTGGCCGAAATTTCCAAAAATTTCCACCATTTTAAACGTTTCTAATAAGCCTACTGTCTTGCCAAAAATTTCTCAAGATCTTTCTCTTTTTTTTTTTTATTAAAAAATTGTAAAAATGTCCTTGAACAAAAATGCCAAAAATTTTACTTTTTCACTCGAAATTTTTCCTAATGCTTCACATTTTTGCAAAAAATTATTGGGAACATTCACCTTTTTATAAAAAATTGTTGAATAAGCCTTGCTTTTTGTTGGCATGTTGGTTGAAGTTTTTCACATTCCTAAAAATAAAAGCAAAAAACAAAAAGTCATTCTTATTTTTGTGTCAACTTTTGCCAAGAAATCTGCTTTTTGCTAAAATTTTCAAAATCTTTCTTTTTGGCCAAAATTTCCAAAAATGTTCACCATTTTAAATGTTTTCAATAAGCCCACTGTTTTGCCAAAAATTTCTCAAAATCTCGTTTTTTTTTTGTTTTTTTTTTATTAAAAAATTGTGAAAATGTCCTTGAACGAAAATTCCAAAAGTTTTACTTCTTCACTCAATTTTTTTCCTAATGCTTCACTTTTTTGCAAAAAATTATTGAGAACATTCGCCTTTTTATAAAACATTGTTGAATAAGCCTTGCTTTTTGTTAAAATTATCACAATCTTGTTTTCTGCCAAAAAATAGCAAAAAGTCTACCTTTTATCAAAATTACCAAAAAATCTTATTTTTTGGCATTATGGTGCAAGTTTTTTACATTCTTAAAAATAAAAGAAACTAGACAGCTGCGCCAAGCGCAGCTGTAACAGTGTGCGTAGCTTCTTTAGTTTGGAAAGCGCAACGCAATTTTGGAAAAGAAGCATAACAAAATTTCAAAAAAAGGCGCAACTTCGAAAAAAGCACAATGCGACTTCAAAATAATAAGCACAATGCGATTTAGAAAAAAATCACAACGCAAATTTCAAAAATAGAACAAGATTCCGAAAAAAATCAAAATACGATTTTGAAAAAAAAAGCATAACGCAACTTTTTAAAAAAAACGATTGGAATTTTGAAAGCAGAACGCAATCATGATTTTAAAAAAAGCACAACGCGATTTTGGAAAAAAAGCACAACGCGATTTTGAAAAAAGGCACAACGCGAATTTTAGTTTTAAAAAAGCACAACGCGATTTCGAAAAAAAAGCACAAGGCCAACTTTGAAAAAAAGCACAACGCGACTTCGGAAAAAAAAGCACAACGCAAATGTTGAAAAAAAAACAGAACGCGAACTTCAAAAAAAAAGCACAACGCGATTTTGAAAAAAAAAGCACCACACAATTTTGGAAAAAAAGCACAACACAATTTCGGAAAAAAGCACAACGCGATTTTGAAAAAAAAGCGAACTTTGAAAAAAAGCACAACGCGATTTCAAAAAAAAGCACAATGCGATTTTGAAAAAAAAAGCACAACACAATTTCGGAAAAAAAGCACAACGTGAACTTCAAAAAAAAAGCACAATGAGGACTTCGAAAAAAAAGCACAACACGATTTTGAAAGAAAAAGCACAACGCGATTCCGAATACACTATGCTATGCTATTCTGAAAGCTCCGGAGCACAACGCGATATATCAGGAAAGCATAAGCACTGCAGTACTGAGAGAGTGAGAGAACCTCTTGGGAGCACAGCAAAATCACAAATGACCGGAGGTTTTGATTCTGAAAGGGTAACCACCTGCTTTCAGCATCTACGTGTGTAAATGAAACACCTGCAGGTGTTTCACAAATGACTGGTGGGTTTTGATTCCGAAAGGGTAACCACCTGCTTTCGGCGTCTAGTCTAAAATTGAACAATGGGAAAGATAACACTGTAGATAAGAATATTTTAGGACCCCTGCAGTGTTTCATTTTAAAACCGATGTCGGCTTCCCTTTTGATACCTTTCTCATTGTTCAATTTTGAAAATTTAAAGTTTAGCTCCACGTGGAGCCGCAACATGCTCTTCAAAATTAAATTTTTACCACCCGTTGTGTTCGCTCAATTCAATAAAAACCGGCAGATAAGCGAACACAAAGGGAAAGGCCATATCAAAAGGGAAGCCGACAAAAGCGAAGCCGACTTTAAATTTTCAAAATTGAACAATGAGAAAGGTATCAAAAGCGGCGCCGACAGTCAGTTAAATTTCCAAATTTATGTAACACAGCATGGGGTTGTAAGAACATTTCCCATTGTTTAATTTCCGAAAAATCACCCCTGTGGAGTTACATAAATTTAGAAATTTAACTGACTGTCGGCGCCGCTTTTGATACCTTTCTCATTGTTCAATTTTGAAAATTTAAAGTCGGCTTCGCTTTTGTCGGCTTCCCTTTTGATATGGCCCTTTTCCCTTTTTTATTCTTTTTTTGGTACAAATTTTCGTAATTAATTGCAATTACTCAAGAAGCTAATTGAGTAATTGCAATTATAATTACGACATTCCCTCCCTCAAGTTATGCCTCACCTACCTACAAAAGATTCAAAAAAATCGGCCCATTCCTCTAAGAGAACATTCGAGCCAAAGAATTTTTCAACTTTCGGAACGAAACCAATAGTGTGCTACGCACACTAAAAACAAAGGTCATTTTTCTTAAAGTTGTTCTCAAGTTTTTCTTTTTGCCAAAATTGCAAAGGAATCTTATTTTTGTGCCAACATTTGCCAAAAAATCTGATTTTTGCTAAAATTTTCAAAATCTTTCTTTTTGGCCAAAATTTCCAAAAATTTTCACCATTTAAAAAGTTTTTAATAGGTAACTAATAAGCCAGCCCACACTTTTACTAAAAATTTCTCAAAATCTCGTTTTTTTTTTTTTTTTTTTTTACTAAAAAATTGTGAAAATGTTCTTGAACAAAAATGCCAAAATGTTTACTTTTTCACTCAAAATTTTTCCTAATGCTTCACTTTTTTACAAAAAATTATTGAGAACATTCGCATTTTTATAAAAAATTGTTGAATAAGGTAAGCTTTGCTTTTTGTTAAAATTATCACAATATTGTTTTTTGCCAAAAAATAGCAAAAAGTCTACCTTTTATCAAAATTACAAAAAAATCATATTTTTTGGCATTGGTTGAAGTTTTTTACATTCTTAAAAATAAAAAAAAACACAAAAATTCATTTTCTTTTTGCCAAAATTGTCAAATAGCCTTATTTTTACTCAAAAAAAAAAAAAAAATAGTGAAAAGAAAATTTGTTTTTTTGACAAAACAATGCAAAAAAAGTACCTACCTAGCACTTGTTTGACAAAAGGGCAAAAATGACCAAAAAACCTGCCTTTTGCTAAAATTTTAAAACTTGTTTTTTTTTTTACCAAAAACCACCCAAAATTTTCACTTTTCTACAAATTTCCAATAGGTCTCCTGTGTTTGCTAAAAATAACCAAAATGTTATGCTTTTGGTCAAAAATTTCCAAAAGACTTACCTACTTTTTGCTAACATTTTTAAAACTTGTTTTTTTTTACCAAAAACCACCCAAAATTTTCACTTTTCCACAAATTTCCAATAAGCCTCCTTTTTTTGCTGAAAGTAACGAAGATATTTTGTTTTTTGCCCAAATTTGCCAATAAGCCCCCCCCCATTGTTAAAATTTTCAGTTATTCTTTGGCCAAAAATACCTAGCAAAAAATGTTACTCGTATCTTTGGTCAATATGTGACCATAAAGTCCTGACAAAAATCGCTTAAAATTCTCGCCTTTAAGTGAACAAAATCCCATTTTTTTTTGTTTTCTTTGCATTCGCTTTATTGCTAGAAATTGCTAAAAAAAAAAACACCATCCCTTCTGCTAAAATTGTTAAAATCTTGCTATTTGTCATTTTTAAATCAAAATTTTGGGAAATAGTCTCACTTTTCTGAAATTGATTCCTATAGATAGGAAGTCTCGTTTTTTCTTAATTTTGGCCATAAAATTACTAATCAATCTCATTTTCTGCTGAAAAGTCAGACAAAATTTCATTTTTTTTGCCTAAAATTGCTAAAAAGGCTGTCTTTTGTTAAAATTTTCGACGTTTTCCTTTCAGAAAAAAATTGGAAAATCTCACTTTTTTTTCCAAAAGTTTCCCCAATTTTGCTACCTCAACTAAATTTGAAGTGTCAAATTTAAGTCAACACTATTCCTATGACAGATGGATCGAAAAGGAAGGCAGAGGAACCAAAGTACCTATTGCTTCTCAGTTCTCGCAAATACAGAAGACTGATTTTCAATCTGGGAAATTTACAACTTGATAAGTAGAAAAATGAAAATTAGCTAGGTACCTACCTACTTTAATTATGATGGAATTGGAGAGCGCGAAAATGTTTCAAGTTCTCATTATATTAATCCTATCGATATGGTTATGCTCGCCAAGTGTTTGAGAAAACCAAAAGAAAAACAACAGAAGCCAACTTTTTAGAGCACAACACCACAGCGTATTTCTTACCAAAATTTACTTTCAACTCGTGACCATAATCATCACTATCCATAGTACAAGTGTAATTCCCGTGATCCTCGGCAGAAACCGAACTTATCACAAGAGTGCTGGAACGAATCGTATCATTTTGCCCACCCGTTTGCAAAACATATTTCGATTCAAATAATTCGAATGGTATTTCTTCACCATTTCGACGCCATTTAAGAACAGGAAACTGACCAGCAAAACAAGTCAAAGTAAACTGATCTGATTCGTTAACAATGGATGGTCCTTCATATACCACTAAAAGGAAACGGTTATGAGAATTAGTGATTTTCAAATTTCATCTGTGCACAGCTCCAACTAATATCCTATGAGAATACGCTCATCATAATGCAGCAGTCCTGTGCATTGAGGAGGGTTTCCCCCAGCTTGAGTTTTTTTTGAGGGCCCGCGAAGGGTCCACCAATGCTAAAAAAATCCACCTTTATCAAAAGACCCCTAAAAAAAATTACCTAGCTGAGACAAGATCTGAATCGGGCAGGCAGGCAGGCAAGTTATTAGATAAATACCTGAACTGACACGAATGTAGGCCTACATCGAGCCAATATTTTGTTTTAAATGATTATCATCGCTCATTTGACTCGAGCTTGGTGTTCGTGTGAGTCTCAAATAGCGATTAGAATGAAATAACCTTATTCCAATACTCAATGAGCAATGTTTACTCGCAGATTTTTGGTCCTTTTTATTCCAATTCTGAAATTATTTGATAACTGAGGCATAATACGTCCTCAGACAGTATTGAGAAGTCCACCTTCTATCATGTAAGTAGGGTTAATCTATCACTGTCAACTCTCGAGTGAACATAACTTCAATTTGAAAATGAATGCAACTTCGCTATAGTTGGGACCAACACGATCGATTACAAAACCAACTAACGCGAAATTGGTTTACAAAAGTATATGTGTCAAGACCGAGCAAACAGCGTAGCTTCATATGGAAAATACATTTCCGAACAGAAACCTCCTTATCTCTAGCATAAGATACAAATTTCGTGTAAGGTAATGGTGACGCCCCGACTCTGTTAAAAATTCGTTATTCTGTACTCACCAGAACTTGGGGCCGTCTGCGCCTCCGAATTGGAACATAACAGAATAACATAACAAAATATGGAAATAATTAAACACTGATAAAACTTCATTTTAACTGTAATCACCGTAAAAAAATTATCATGTGAAAGGGAAAAGGGATATAAATAGAAGTCAAAAATGAATTCTTTTGCAAACTAAGTACTTCAGAAAATATATCATTGACTTGACTGAATAAACGAAATGAAATTACTAACACACGCAAACACAGGGACGCTGGCCACAATCGAACAGCATGGCAGGTTTGCAGTTCAGTTTGGGAACGTATTGATTCGCGAAATAAAAGGTTGGGAGGATTCGTTTTTTACGACTTGTTCGACTAGTTCGACTCTATGATTCAGTGTTACCACTACAACATTTTTTCTCAAATTTTAGCCGAAAAATGAAGAAAAGGAGAATTTCTAGAAGAAGAGAACGTTGTGGCGCGAATCTGACACCGGAACTGAATTTGCCGTCCCGAAAAACCCCCTTGACCAAATTTTTTTCTCGATTCGACCTCAAATTCGAGGTTTCTATTTTTTGAAAAAATGCACATCGTATTTACGGCAAACTAGTTATGCAATTTTATTAACACCTGTGTTGTTCATACAAAAAACAGTGATAGGGGAAAGCATGTATTTTTTTTCATTTTAGATTGTGATGTTCGACTAATTCGAAGTCGCTAAGTCTGAATCCGGCATCAATTTTTTGTACCGGTTGTTCCTTCATTGAAAAATTCCTATCGACTTTTTCATAAAAATACCTATTCAATAATCTTTCAAACTAATTAATTCTCTCAAAAAATTTTCAATTTTCTCGAGAACAACAGGTCTAATCGCAATTTACATGTCGTTATTGCTCAGTGACCTCAAATTGGTCAAAAAAGTTCAATTTAAAAGAAAAGGAGGCGTTACGGTAAGGCCATTTTTTGGCACCAGCTAGTTATCGACACAACCACTATTAAAATGATGTAATGAATGTACGAAATACGAACCCGTGGTTGGTTAACCCAAAATGACCATTTTTTGGGCTCCAGGGGTTCCCAAAGTTGCGAATAAAAACATAATTTTAGGAACCACTCAGTATTATTTTCAAAACCTTTTTTAGCATAACATATCTGTTTGAACCCAAATAAACGTTATTCGAGGAGATTTTTCTATTTTCGACCCTTGGGAGCAGAAATGGGGGGGGGGGGGTTCAACTTTTTGAAATTTTTGGAATCACCATTTTGGACCCACCCCCTCGAACCCCGCTAAATAGATTCTTACAGTTTATTAGTATCTGAAAGACCTCCATCCTACCAAATTTTGAGCTCAATAAAAATTTTCGCTAGTACTCAAAAATCCAATTTTCCAATTTTTCGTAATTTCGATATTTTGGGAACCCCTGAAAAACTAGAAACCTGCGATTTGCGCCAAACGTAACGTTTTGAGGTGTATATTCAATAATCTGGATGAAGAAGTTCAACTAAGTTCCCTTTATATTCATAATTTTGGAACTTTTTTTTAGAGCCCCCCCACTTTAGGCACCCCTAAAAAAGGCGTTTATGTATATTTTTTCAAATAAATTGAAGAATTCACGTTTGAAACACGCTAGCCAGTGTTCGATAATTTTTCATTTGATTTTTCCTGTAACTTTCAAAATTGAGCTATTTTAGGTCAAATTCTGGCTTTTTTACTTCGTTGAAATCATGAAAACGTTATTTTCACGTCTTTTCGAAGAGTTAAATCTCAGAATTTGATTCAAAATAGCTCAATTTTGAAAGTTACTGGAAAAATCCTACGAAAAATTATCGAGCACTTGCTAATGTGTTTCAAATGTATATTCTTCAATTCATTTGAAAAAATATGCGCAAACGCCATTTTTAGGGATGCCTAAAATGGGGGGCTCTAAAAAAAGGGTTCAAAATTACGAATATACAGAGAGCTTAATTCAAATTTTTCATCTAAATAATCGAATATTCACCTCAGAACGTTACGTTTGGCGCAAATTGCAGGTTTCTAGTTTTCCAGGGGTTCTCAAAATATCGAAATTACGAAAAATTGGAAAATTGGATTCTTGAGTACCAGCGAAAATTTTTATTGAGCTCAAAATTTGGTTGGATCGAGGTCTTTCAGATACGTAATTAACTGTAAAAATGTTTTTAGTGGGGTTCGAAGGGGTAAGTCCAAAATGGTGGTTTCAAAATTTTCAAAAAATTGAAACCCCCCAATGTTTGCCCCCATCAAGGGTCCAAAGTAAGAAAATAACTTCCCACAATGTTCGTTAGGTTCAAACATATATTTTACGTTGAAAATTTTTTGAAAATAATACTGAGTGGTTCCTAAAATAATTTTTTTTCGCAACTTTGGGAACCTCTGGAGCCCAAAAAATGGTCATTTTGGGTTGACTAACCACGGATTCGTATTTCGTACATTTATTACAACATTTTAAGAGTGGTTGAGTCGATAACTAGTTGGTGCCAAAAAATGGCCTTATCGCAACTCCTCCCGAGGACTTTGAACCAAATTCGAGCCTCAAAATCAACAATTTCCAGTGGGGAAGGAGTATTATAAGATGGAAGGTCTGACGTTGGTAAAAAAATTCCCCATGTCAAAGAATTCCCAAAGCTGAAATTTTTAATCAATCTCCAAACGAAACGAGTTTCAGAATTCTTCCTTCGAAAAGCTATTTACGGCAAACTGGTTAAGTATGCAATTTAATTAACACGAAATAATAATATGTTTCCCTATAAAATAATCCAATGAAAAAGTTTGTAATTTTCTAGTGAGACTTTTAAGATGATTTCAGCCTAATTCGTGATCGCTGAGTCCGAATCCAGTGTTCACTTGAAACGTTGGTTACTCCTTCATCGGAAACTGAAGATTCTTGCTTGGAAATTTCAATTTTCTCGATTCAAGGGGAACCAGAATTCCTCAAAAATTCGTCCATTGAATCATGTACTTATTTCAGATATAGTGCGAGAGTTGTTTTCAGTTTCGTAAAAAATAATTTCTACCAATTTTGAAAAAAATGAATTAATTCAATTGGAATTTCAGCAAAAAAAAATGAGTCGTTTGGGCAATTTTGAAAAAAAAAGAGGACAGCGAACGTAAACATCAATTTTTCTAACGTTTTGACGAAAAAACTGGAATTTTCATAACGAATTCGGGAAAAATCAAAACTTTCCAACAACTTTATCAAAAGTTGAATTTTTTGACAAAGACTGACAAATGGGGCTTTTTTTAACAATTTGAGCGAAATACGCTACTTGGCAATTCTTACAAAAAATATAACTTTTTGAAGATTTTGGCAAAAAGTGTGACATTTTGAAAATTATCATTTTGATATTTTTGATAAACAATTTTGGGAAAATTAGACTATCTGACAATTTTTGAAAAAAACAGCACAATTTCAGAAACAGGATTTTCTTTTTGACAATTTTTGCGAAATTCGGGTCTTTTTATGGAAATTTTGACAATAATTGGAACTTTTTGAATACTTCAGCCAAAAATTTTACATTTAATTAATTTTTAATCAAGTTGACATTTTGTGACATTTTTAACAAACATTGTGACTTTCCAAAAATTTTGGCAAACTCGGATTTTTTGTCAATTTTGGCAAAAATCAAGACTAGTTTGATAATTTTAAACATTTTTGGAAAAATACAAGCCCCCCTTCCATTTTTAACAAAAATTAGAACGGTTTGAAAATTTTGGCAAAAAATGTGACTTCTCAACAATTTTTAAACTATTGACATATTTTGACATTTTTGGTAAAAATCACGATTTTCTGGGAATTTTGCCAAAATCTGACCTTTTGACAAATTTGGAAAGTAAAAACGCATATTTTTCTACATTAGGCATGAAAACATAATTTTTCGGCGATGTTGACACAAAACAGAATTGTTTAGTTTGAAAAAAAAAAAGACAGGAATCTTTGGACATTTTGACGAAAAATTAGAACTATCTTGGCAAATTTGGTAAAAAGGCAGGACAGCTGGAAGTAGGGAAAAACCGAAAAAGGAATAAGCAGAACTTTTGTACTTCCTGTTTTCAGTGTTTGGAAAAAAGAAAAGTGTGTAACAGGAATCCAATCTTAGCTAAGACTCTAGCTGATTTGTTCAAATCTTTTAAAGCTGAGATGAGTAATTTTTTCAGAATTGAATTTTCAACATTCTCGTGCGATACTGATACAAAGATAAATCATATGTACAATTATTCATAATTAATCAACACCGCAATATATTCATTTCTTGAAATATCACAATCATACGAATATCAAATACAACTTCGCAACACAAAAAAATCACAAATGAGGTATCTTCATCGAAAGTACCCAATCAATCACAATTGTGCATCTCTCTGAACGTTACAATCGCAGAAGAAATGAATCACAAAACTCGTTTTTAGTTCATCAAGTAATCCTGATCAGTTCTTCGGAAACATCACAATTTTTCTGCAAAACAATTTGTTATCGTACTGTCAAAAAAAAAAAAAAAAATGAAAATCGTTTCCATTATTAAGTAAAATACAAAACCATGTAGTTCATTTACTTACCAAACCGAATAGGCGCGTCCAAAAAATAACTAGTTGACAATACTTGATACGATCTCAAAACGACTTCATTATATAAATCCATATCCATCCAATTGAAAGTATCTTCTCTGAAAACAAAATATGCAATCATTAGCAAAGTAAAGTCAATTTTTTCATCAAATTAAGTTAACTCAAAGATCAAATAACAATATAAATAACTGAATCATTATCAATTACGTAAAGTTGCATTTTACAGTCAATCGTCACTTGAAGAGTTATTAAAACAAGTAGTGAAAGTCAATGAATTTAAAATATTTACCTGCGTTTACGAAGTGTTATTTTATTACCCATTCAAGGTAGAAATACGAGGTGAATGAATCCGCTATCGTACTTGTTTGGGTAGGTAGTTGTCTAATTCCTTGTCTTGTTCCAATGCAAGTTATCTGTTATTTTTGGTGTAATAAACGTCTAGATGGCACTTGTAATGTAAAACAGTTTTGTTTTCGCCCCCAAAATTGTCAAAAAAAAGTCCTATTTTTTGGCAAGTTCTCGCAGTAAGTAGAGGTACAGTAAGTATTATTTTTAATAATAGTATAATAGTAATGAGAAAATGCAGTTTAACCGTACAAAAATATATATTATACGCATAACATATTTTACAAAAATAAAAAAAAATTGTAAATTGTCATGCTTACCTTAAACAATAAGCAAAGTACCTAATAATTAAATCTATCGAGTAGGTACGTAGATCGTTCATCTACTACGTAGTCATTTATTTAAAAATCAGTAGGTGAACAAAAAATTGTTTATTCTTCGGTTAAACTATGAAAATAGTCTATTTATATCCTCTGAGAATGTTCAGTAAATTTAATGTATAAAAGGTATGTTATCGTCAATATGTTGTTTTCGAGTAAACTGGCACAAAAAACGTGAGTAGCAGTTATTAGTTTGTAATCTTACTACTTACAGTCCTGTAAACAAATAATCACAGTTGAATCTATAAAACAATCGTGAAGTATAAAAAAGTAAAGTATACTTTCAATCAGGCAATCCTGCACCAAATTAAATAACCTGATAGGATTCCCAAGTTGGCTTTATTTAATTGAAATAATTTTTTATTGTTTGAGTTATTTAGTATTTTGTAAGTCAGTTCGAAATCATGTTATGTATTTTACAATGATATATTTTTCACTTTCGAAGCTAATAAAACGAATAGGAAAATTCGAACAGGATTGAATCCTTCACCATCGCATACTAAGCAGATATAGCAGGAATTATACAGCACCTAATGTGGTACGATTATGATCGAGTCTCATTAAGAAAAATACTATAAGTATTAGTACCTGGTTACATCGTATCCGTCTTCTTTCTTTTATTACTGGGTTCGGTTTTCGGCTCAGCTGGCAAAACTTTAATTGAAACGCCAGAGATTAATTTATCATCGGTGACCTATGAACAGAAATAACAGAATTACTCATGGTATAGTAGTTCGTAGTTAAATCAGGAAACTATGGCGAGGAAAAATTGATTGAATAAGGGTTCGTTCTGTTTTCGTTTTCAGATAAAATTTTTCTCAGTAAAAGTTCAGTTCTAGGTTCAGATTCTTGTTTTCGTTCGAAATCAATCAGTTTCTTCGGCTTTGGTTCAAAGTTTTTGGTCATCCATTCCCATAGAAAACTGGCGAAAAAAGATTACACTTACTTCAATGGCTCTCTGAGCTGACTGAGAACAAGTGAAATACAAATAACCATAATTTTTTCTTTGCAAAATACTGGCACCAGCGAAATTACCAAATCTACAATACACATCGTATAAAGCATCTAACGGAGGAGCAGTTGGATGGCCAACGAAAAACAACCTGCAAAAAAGTTCAATATTGAAAAATAGTCATCGTACATTTCTCATTTCACTAATCAGCCTTTAACTTACCGCATTCCAGTATTTTCATTGAAAGCAGATTTGGGAAGAACTTTTTGAGGCGGTGGTAATGGAAAATGGCAATACGAAGATGAGCTCCACTTTTCAGTCACTTCATCAAAACCCAGAGTATCTAAAAAAAAATCGTTCGTATTGATTATTGAGAAACACAATTATACTATTTAGGTAGGTTCTAGAAATAAAAATGTTCAGCAATACTCGTAATATTCTTACCAGTAGAGATTCCTGCTGTTTTTAGCAACGCTGTCGCTTCAGAAAGGGCTTTCGTTAAAGCACTGAGTTTTGAATTAACTTCACGATTTGTATCCAAACCGACAGGAGAGGAGCTTCGATGTTCGATGATTTGATCCCCTCTATAATCACGTTTAGCTCCGATACTTCCGCCAGCGGATATATTACTCGTGTAACTTGGAGCTGTTACTATGGCTGGTCTAAATAAGCAAAAAATATTGAAAATCATTCATTAAAACCCATCTCTCTTCGTTCGACAAATATTACGTCGAATAAGAAATTTACTTATTAACTCCTTTTGATTCTACACAAATGTATTCTCCTAATGGATACTCCAATCCTTGCAGTTTATTCAGTGCATATTCAGCAGCTAGAGCCGAAGTGTAGGTAGCTACTACATCAGTTCGATACATCTACAAATGGATATTTTTTCATTAAAAGTTATCATAGGTACTAAATCTCGCTCAAATTAGCAAAACGAATAACGAGTGATAATATTCTTACGCTTTGCGAAGTAATTTGTATATTTCTTAAACCAGGAGCTATATCGAACAATCGAAATATGTGATCTTTGTTCAACTTGGAAGAAACCGTAGCTTGGAAAGAGTCCTCACCCTGAATACTGTCTCCGCTCACATGGAGATCTACAAAAATGGAGAATTCAACATTATTGGATTTATATTCAGAGATACCGCCGACCAGTGACGACTACAGATTTCCAAAAAAGTGGTATAGATGGACGTCATTATCATTATCATTATCAGCGACCTTCAGTTAGTCAAATTTACAAAAAAATGTTTGCACCAACATTCTCTGAGTCACAAAATTGGAAATTTCCTGCAATTTCAAGAAGGAAGCATAATACTGAGATCTGACAATCTGACATGAACATGAAAACGACGTCACGAACCCCCCCCCCCCTTCTCCAAGACAAATTTACAGTACTCGATTAGTCCACAAATTCATGGATTCTGTTTTTGAAAAAAATGCACATCGTATTTACGACAAACTGGTTAAGTTATACAATCTTATCATTATCAACACGTTTTTTTTTTTGAATCAGCTTACAATTTTTTGAGCTATTTTAAATTGATTTGTCAGCGTTGAATTCTAATTAATTTTTTTGGAGTGATGACAAATGAATTTTATTTCAAGTGAATTTTTTGTGGTGATTTAGAATACATTTTTTAGGTAATGTTTTTCGTGGCGATTTCAAATTGATTTTTTAGTGTCGAATTCGATGAATTTTTTTGAGTGACGACTAATACATTTTTTTGGAATGATTTCGAGTGAATTTTTTGCGGTGATTAATAATGATTTAAATTAGAATTTTTTTCGTGATTCTTTCAAATGTCATTTTTGTAGCAATTTTTAATAAATTTGTTTTCTGGTCTTAAGAATAAATTTTCTCTTATTTTGAATGATACATTAAAAAAAATGTTTAATGATAAATGAATTTTTTGTGTTTTAAATGTTGTATTCTAATGTTTTTTTTTCTTCTAGTGACAGCATAAATATGATTCTTTTAGAATTATTCAGGGATTTCCAGCCAATTATCGATTAGCTTTTGGCTATCAGCTTTTAGCTTGATTTTCATTAGCTTAAATAAAGCTGGCTATTGGCTGGCAAAATTTCATTGGCTGGCGATTGGCTGGCTTTTGGCTTACGAACCTTTACAAACACAAAAATACATGTGACCCCTCAAAATACTCGTTATGACGTGTAGACGATTATTAAAAGAACACTTTTCATTTTTGTGGTGTCAGTGAGTGTAAGACGTGAGTCACAAGTGAAAAAAAAAAATAAAATATCAGAAAAAATTTTTAAAAAATTGAAAAATTTTAAAATCACTCCCAAGTTCATTAGCTTTTGGCTATTAGCTATTGGCTGGCAATTTTTCATTAAGCCAGCTTTTGGCTATTGGCTTAAATACCATTAGCTTGCATCAGCTATTGGCTTTTGGCTTTTAGCTATTGGCTGGCTGGAAATCCCTGGAATTATTTCAATTTTTCCTGGTAATTTAGAATAAATTGTTCAATGATGATTTAGTTTGGAACTTGGTTTGATTAGTTCAAATTATTTTTTTGTGATAATTTTTATGATACATTTTTTTGGTGATTTTTAAAATGAATTTTCACCCAGTGATTTAAAATTATATTTTTTAAAATTCATTTTTTTGAGGTATGACAATTTTCGGAATTATTTCAAGTGAATTCTTTGTTGTATAGGTACTTAGGCACTTAAGAATAAAGTGTTCAATGATGATTTAGTGTGAAACTCTTTCATGACAATTTCAAATTAAATTTTTTTGGTGATTTTTAGAATGAATTTTTGTGTAACAAAAAAAGCAACGCACACAGCTCGAGGTCGCTGAGTCCGATCCCAGAGTCAGTTTTTTGTAACGGTTACTCCTTCATCGAAAAATTTGAATTTTGAATCGAAAAAACACAGTCAATTTTATCACAAATGTATATTCAATTATTTTTCAAAAAGATTCAATTTCAATTTTTTGCCCGATTTTTAGTTAAGAAAAATGCAATTCCCAAACGAAAGAAGTGTTATGGTGTGAATTTGACTCCAGAAATGAATTCACCGCACCACAAAACACTACTATTGCCCTTTCTACTCGTTTCAAGACAAATAAATTTTTTCACCAAAAAAAAAAAAAAATGCACGAACAACAACCAATTTTTGGAATTATTTCAATTTTCAGAAAAATCGAGTAAGAAAAAATTATTTTTCTATTTTTCGACCAATTTCAGGTCACCGAGTCCAAATGCAGTGTCCAATTGAAGCACCAGACAATTGTCCTACTTAATTTTTCAGTCAAAAATGGGCAATTCCCAGGAGAAGGAAGCATCTCTGTACTCGATTATCCCTCAAATTCATTTTTTTTTTTTTTTTTTTTTACAAGAAATCAGTGTTTATTCTAAAAAAAAAACAGTATAAAATTTTGAAAATTTCTCAAGTACAAGTATACCTTAAAAGGCCTCTAACGAAAAAAAAAACCTGCACCACTTTTTACAATCTGTGTCCTGCACTACTATTGACCTAAGCTCGCTTACCAATCTTGCTGGAGATATTATTGGTTGGGCGAGGAGAAGGAGTACTAGTATTTGAATACGAAGGATAACTAGAAGAATGTTTAGCATTACTGGAATCAGCAGGTTGCAATTTCTCTTTAGGTCGAGCTATCACAGCTTTATATCCTAGCTCGTTTTCACCACTTTCTACAGCTTTGGCAGCATCGTGTACTCTGGAAAATTTCAATATAATGAAAGTATGATTTCGAGATGAAAAAAAATACGTACGTTCGTCGAATAATTATGAAAGTACCTCGCGTATGTTACATAACCAAGTCCTCTACTTTCGTTGGTATCTTTATGGCGTAATAATTTCACTGTAGTAACGTCTCCAAATTTCGTGAAATACTCTCTAATATCATCTTCCGTGGCAGTTTTTGGTACGACGATGAATAATCGAAAAAAACGATCTGGATCATCGTGATCAGGTCCTCTTGATTCTCCTCGACTGAATAAAATCAATAAAATGAATTTTTTTAGAAGAGATAGGGTAAGGTGTGTGTTTAGGTGTTTACATCGTTAAAAACACCAACCTTTTGGCTATGTACACTTTGTACACTCCGGTGTGTCCTGTGATAGGAGTATTGTGGAGTTTTTCCATGGCAAGAGCAGCTTCCGACATCTTAGGGAATTTAACATACGCAACTCCTACGAGAAATAATAATTTTTCATTTACAAGTGTGTACTTGAAATGTGAGGAAATGAGCAGTTAAAATGTGCCAACGTACCTTTAGAATCTCCGGTAGCTTTATCTTTAACGATGAACACATCTTGGACTTCACCAAATTGGCCAAAATCGTTTCTCAGTTCGGTTTCTGTAATGGGATCCTTTCTGTTGTAAACGACAAATAATCTGGAATACGGAGGATCGTCAGTTACGGTGTGTTCTTTTATTCCTCCCGAAACCATCGTGAATAATAGTATTAGTTTAAATAATTGATTGAGCTGCAAATTTAATATCTATGAGCACAGTATTATTAAATGGGCTACAAGTTACAACAATTTGATAACTTCGATTTCAGCTGATGCTGATAATCACAACACCTGGACATACCTGGAATTTTTGCTCAGGTGTTGTTGTACGTAGTTTAATGTTTCGCCGCTAGTTGCGCTAATGATTCCAATTTCCATGTTTTGACTTTTGATTTTGAATTTTTGATTCTTAAAAAATGAT
Organism: Planococcus citri; assembly: GCF_950023065.1. Taxonomy (NCBI): domain Eukaryota; kingdom Metazoa; phylum Arthropoda; class Insecta; order Hemiptera; family Pseudococcidae; genus Planococcus; species Planococcus citri. Next base: position 4,941,224 of record NC_088679.1, on the reverse strand, counting down.
TCCTGAATCCTGATTGCCTGATTGGGTTCCAGGTTCCAATTCCAACTTTCCAGTTCGACCTAAAACTTGAAAGTTGAATTTTAAAAATTTTCAAGGAGCCTTCCAGCAGTTCCAGCCTTTATATTTTAGTTTTTTTCAGAAACTTTGTGAACAACGCAAGACTCTTGTTTGGCGAAAAAAGAGGATTTTTATTTTTTTGGGAAGGCAATTGGGATGATTTTTGGACGTTTTGGCAAAAAAGCACAAATTTTTAGTAATTTCGGCAACTTTTCTTTCGTCCACTCCACTCACCAAAATTACACTCTCTGAGCTCTGACAATTTTCACAAAAAAAGAGAATTTTTCGACAATTTATTAGGCAAAAATAGGATTGTATGGACAATATCTAGATAAGAGTAGGTAGAACTGTTTGTCAATTTTGGAAAAAAATTGATCTTTTTTCCAATTTAGCAAAAATTAACGGGACATTCGGCTCATTCCATGTCAACTCAACCAACGTTTTTGAGTCATGTCTTCCGATTTCAGTCAAATTTTTTTTACAATGTATACCCACCCAGTAAATAAGAACCCCGCAATTAGTTTGGTCCCAGCCCCCTCAGGGGGCGGGTGGGGGGGCTTACATTATTTTCACATTGTATCGAGGTACTCAACTTCAGCGGCCCATTCCTCCAAAACTATGATACTTTGATCAAAACTGATTTCACAGTTCGAAAGGGCATTGCGTTTAGAACTTTTTAAACATTTTGAAATTTTCAAAAGCTGAAAGTTGAAATTTCAAATTGAAAGTTCAAATTTCAAAATGGCGCTGTAAGTGGGAGCTACCATTTAAAATTCTGAAAAAATTCCCATAGATGTACCTTTACTACCTTTTGATGCTTTTTGGAAATATTTAATTTTTGAGATGGGATCTCTCAATGGAGGGGGAGCACCCCCACCCCCAATTTTAGGCGAAACTTTCGAAAGAAGAACTGGGGCATGTGATATATCGAATTCTATGTTTTTGGTGACGCTGAACACGAATATGACGTCAGATTTATGATTGGACCCCATCCACGGCCCCAACGATTTTTTTGGACTTCAAACTATTGGGGGAGGTTGTGGGGGCCATGGGTGAAGTCGATTCTAAAAACTAAGGCAATATTCGTGTTCAGCGATATCGAAAACATACTATTTCATGTGTTACATGAATGTAACCATTTGGGAGGGGTCACCCCTTTTGGGGAGGTGCTGGGGGCCGTGGACGGGTCCAATAAAAAATCTGACGTCATATTCGTGTTCAGCGTCACCAAAAACATACTATTCCATGTGTCACACGAACAAAACGCTTTTTTGAACTTTTACCCCCTTTGGGGAGGTGCTGGGGGCCGTGGATGAGGTCCTATCAAAAATCTGACGTCATATTCGTGTTCAGCGTCACCAAAAACATAGAATTCGATACATCACATGACCCAGTTCTTCTTTCGAAAGTTTCGCACAAAATTGGGGGTGGGGTGCTCCCCCCACCCGCCCCCTGAGGGGTCTGGGACCAAACTAATTGCGGGGTTCTTACTTACTGGGTGGGTATATATTGTAAAAAAAATTGAGCGAAATCGAAAGACATGACTTTCAAAATCGTCTTTTTTTGGTTGAGTTGACATGGAATGACCCTAACACTTCTTGACAACTGACAAGTGCACTAAAAATGGACTTTTCTTTATTATTTTGCCGAAAACTGACGCTTTCTGGCATTTTTTTTCGAAAATTAAACACCTTTGACTTGAGCAAAGAGCATTGACTTTGAAAGTACAAAATGGCGAAAAAGCACATTTTTTGCAAGATTTTGATTTTTTAGGACATATTTCTGAATAGTTTTTGCAGTTTCTCCTGGTTTTTAAATTTTTTTTACAAAGTTTTAAGATTTTCACCCCCCTCTTCCTAAAAAAAATCAAATTTGGAAAAAAAATCCACATACGCACCTGCTTCTTGTGACTATTTTCTGAGACTGCGGAAAACAAGAATTTTGAATTTTGAATTTTGAATACGTATGTGCACAGATCTCTCGGGTACCGTCACAAAATCTAACTACCTTGTACAGTCACAAAATCTAACTACCTTGTAATTTAATTTTTTTTTTCAAAACCACCTGGAAATACCACTAAATGATTACACAAATAAGAATTTTGGCGATTTACTCAATTTTGAGGAAAATACTCAGGTAGTTAGATACTGTGATGCTAACCATTGGTACGCGTCACAATATCTAACTACCTTCTTTTTTTCGCTGAAAATACTCAGGTAGTTAGATACTGTGATGCATACGCGTCACAATATCTAACTACCTTTTTTTTTTCACTGTAAATCGCGGGAGGATGTGTGCGGTGGTTCTCCACTACGACGAGGAACATTCTCGTGATGTTAAGAATGCCAAATCAACGAATCGATCTATTTTATTTTGAAAAATTATGAAAAAATTTGCAGGTATGTGTTGTATGAATTCATGTTTTATTTCCTTTTTTTTTTTTTTTTTGTACAAGCAGCTACAATATGCTATAAAATATGTACCAAGTATAACATTCGAAAGCTGTTACAAAAAAACAAGTAACTACACAATGACTAGAAATAATTAGAATCCATATTCCTCCCATTCTGCAAGATGGCGAAGCAAAAAGTAAAACGTTTCCCCTACATTTTTTTTATTTTCGTAAAATTGCCTCCGCATGTATTCGTCTAAGTAGGAGGCTTTTCGATCCTCAGGCACGGTCATGACATCCTTCCTCCGGAGGAACTTCTTCACTCTTGACCAGGCCGCCTCAATTGCCTGGGTATGAACTCCTGTCTCCGGATTTACGAAATTCGAGCTGTGGTTTACAGTTTTCCTTCTAATTAACTTCACTCTTTTGAAAAGAAACCTCCCTTCAGCCTCCAAACAATTTTTTGGTTCTCTTCTATGAAGCTTCCAAAATGAGAAAAAAAATCGAAGATGAAAATTGTTTGGAAATTTCCAGTTCTGGTCAGAATTATTCTAAACATTTTTCCTCTTAAACAATAACCTCTCTCCGTCCTCAAGTAAATGTTTTTCATTTTTTCCTACTGGGGGGGGGGGAGCTCAAAACACGGAAAGCAATATTGTTTTTGAGAACCAAGGAAGCAGATCTTTTCTTGATGATAAGATTATTTAGAAATATTCTGACGCTAAAATGAATGTTTTGAACAAATTAGGCGAATTTTCAAAATTTTTGGATACTTATTACTATTTTTTTCATTTTGGAGGCCTTCAGAGATAAAATTCCTAACAACTTTTTAAGGGGAATAAAGAAAAATCGCAAATTTTTTTACAAAAGTGATGAACAAAAGATACCCTAAAGATGGTGGGAAGAGAAAAGGGAGGGGAAAAAGTGGTTGCCACTCTTGCATAATGTCACTTACTTAGGTATGATCACTCACTAAAGAGTTGGAGTTGTCTTCGACTTTTTTCAGGGTTTCTTTTTTAAATTGAAGGGCCCAGTTCCAAGTTGGCCTAAGTCTATTTTTTCCGTTTCGAGAAAAACGCAAATACTTAACTGTTTTTCTCGCCCTTCCACTTCAATAACAAATGATGTGATTATATGGTTGTGAAGCTTGATCTTTCGGTAATATAACAGAATCTAACTACCCGCAATTTTTGCAATTTTTTTTTTTAAATATTGCAAAATTTCCAGAAATGTGGCGAGGGAACAGAATTTTTGCGGTTCCTTCAATTTTGAGGAAAATACTCAGGTAGTTAGATACTATAATTTTTCAAAATAAAATAGATCGATTCGTTGATTTGGCATTCTTAACATCACGAGAATGTTCCTCGTCGTAGTGGAGAACCACCGCACACATCCTCCCGCGATTTACAGCGAAAAAAAAAAGGTAGTTAGATGTTGTGACGCGTATGCATCACAGTATCTAACTACCTGAGTATTTTCCTCAAAATTGAGGGAACCGCAAAAATTCTGTTCCCTCGCCACATTTCTGGCAATTTTGCAATATTTTCAAAAAAAAAATTGCAAAAATTGCGGGTAGTTAGATTCTGTTATATTACCGATTTCTCGTGTTAAGATGGATTGGGGGGGGGGTCGACTTGGAATTTCTTTTGGGTGGATTTAAATGGAGTTATTGGGTTTTTTGAGGGGGAGTGGGGTCCGGGGGTTGAGGTGGAGGTGAAATTAACAATGAATTTTCTTGTGATAATTTCAATTTTTTCGTGATGATTTAGAATAATTTTTTTGATGGCGATTCAGTTTGGGATTTTTCATAATTTCAAATGCATTTTTTCGTCGCAATTGGCAAATTGTTGAAGGGTGATTTAGAAATTGTGAAGAACTCTTCTAATAGATTTTTTTGTTGTGATTTTTAAAATAAATTTTCCAGTGGTGATTTGATTTTTTTTTTCAAACTCAGTTTAGAATTTTTTCGCAGTTATTTCAAAATAATTGTTTTTTGTTATAATTCCAGACACATTGGTGCATTTTTTTTTCGTGGTGATTTAGAATCCAACATCCAACTTTTATTGTGATTGGTGATATTAGCCTAATTTGGAATTTTTTCATCAGCCACTGACAGATCCATTTAAATGCAACAGATCACGTCATGTTTAGATACTTTTTAATTGAGTTTCATTATAGAAGAAGCTACAGGTTTTCATTACGAGAGAAATAAAAAAAAATTGAAACAAGATCGCGTGACAGCTTTTGGGTGTGGTCCACCGTGTGCAATAAAAGCGATACGATTTTTTAACATTTTCCTACTTGAATACCTTACCAAAAGTTCTGTTTTCTTCTCCGAGCATCGCCAAAAAATATCAGGTAATCTTTTCGAATATAAAACTGCACTTTGATAATTGTATATCGATGAATGCATGCTTGAAATTTGATACCTACCTAATTTTATGAGCACCTGCAATAAAAAAAAAACAACCTCATCACGTTTTTCTTTTCATTTTCATTTTTCAGGCGTTAACAAGCACGCAAATTTATCAACATTCGCGTATAGTAAATAAAATCTACCTACTATTTTGTGCAGGAATTTCATCTCACTCAATAATGCTTTAAAAAATCATGCAGTCAATATAGTGAAAATTTATTGAACATGGAGCATAATTCGACGACTAATGATTCCGGTGCAGTCGATGTGATACTAGGATCGAAAATTATCGGCGATTTATTAGTATGGCACATTTTGTCGATCATTTGTGGCCTTATATCGATAAAATGTAAGTGAAAAATTAAAAATTCGAGTAACGTACAAAATCTTGACAACATAAGCATTGCATTCCTATAGCCTATACCTACTTATACATAATGAAGTATAACTTATTTTCACAGTGATATGGTTATGCTGTTGTGTAAGTTTTCGAATTCCTCGAACGAAGCAAGAAATAGAAGCGGATTATGTTCGAAAACAAATCGCTAAAAAGTTTCGCAAACAATTGAATTCAATTCCAGATGGTGAAATGGATGAAATGGATTTGACAAAAGGTGATTATAAAATTTTGATTTTTTTTTTTTAAATTGTGAAATAAACATTGACATTGGTCGTTTAAATGTCAATTTGGAGTAAATGTAGGAATAATTTGAACGTTTTCGTTACATAGATAGGTTCTTGAACATTTTTCACTTTTAAACTCACTTATAAATACCACCTACCTAGCTGTTGAACGAGTCCGATTTGAATTAATGACCGATGAACAGAAAGAAGCTGAGCTACGAGCTAAACAAAAAACGTGTCATTTTCGAGAAGATTTCATAAATGAAAAATCGCAAACGCAAGATAAAACCTCCATTAGCAGTGATCCTTTAAATGCAGGTTGGTCGTAAAATATATAGATATAGGTATAGAACGGTAGGCACCAAATAGGTACTTTCAATTAGTAATAGGTAAGACAAGTAGGTAATTGAACGTTTACTTACCTATTTGAATTTTGAAAAATAATTATATTTCGTAAATTTATTTTTTATACAGGAACATCTGAAGAGAAATTAATGGATGATAAAAACAACAGTCAATTGAATAATAAATTTGTGACCATTGTGAACGCTTTCAATGTGCTGAAATCGAAAAAATCTTCCAAACAAATTACAGTCTAAATTAAAGTATGCAGAGTAATAAGGTTTTCTGTTCTTCTTATTCTTAATAAATATTCAGCTCGAAAGTGTATTCTATAAATGATTTTATTCCAAATTTCATAATTACATTTAATTAGTAAGTATGTGTGTTTCAAGACATCCATATAAATATTTTAATGATGCAGAAAAAAACATCAAAATTAGTAACCACTGCATCAATAAACAAACTTCGGGCGCCTTTATCAAAGCGAGGGAAGGGCCTGTGATAATATCAGGATGTTTCAGATTTACTTACTAAAATATCATGTCGGTAATAGTATTTTTTACTTTGTGGTAGCTGCTGCTAGTTGCCACTGCTCAATATCATCGTAGATTAGTTCAGTGTTGATGCATTTCATCGTACACTGTTGAAAGAGCGAAACATTGCGTCAATGCGTAAAGCATCCGGTCAAGTAATTATTTTTTTTCATGAAAAAGTGTATTCCTTGAAACTGAGAAAATTTGGTAAGTACCTACCTAATGAACAATAATAAAATTAATAAGTACCTACCCAAAACTGCATTATAAGATAGGTATACCTTAATAAATTATTTTAAGGTTAAGAAGGGAATTTTATAAACAGATTTTAATCATTTTTACTGATTGTGAGGTTATTGGTCGTGATTTTTGCTCTTTTCTATTTTACAGACTTCGAAGATGTACTTTGTGAGAATCGCTGCGGTTCTATTTTTGATACTGCAAGGTGCTATAAATTTTGCAGAAAGTAATGCGGTAAAAGACATAACGTAAGTAAATTTTCATATTCAAGTTATCCCCCATCACTCATGACCAAATTTCAACTGTCCAAATTGATTTTTCGATTTTTGGCGAACTGTCAAAAATTCGAAATTAGCCATTTTCGGCGATTTATGCTCTTTTCAAAAAAAAATAATGTAGGTAGGTACCTATTTATTCAGTAAAAATAATTAAAATTAGTCCAGATATTAATATCAACTCTCTCGAACCACATTGGAGATTTAGATTTTTCCAAAATGCTCCAGAAAGAATGAAAATTTATTTGAACAGTAAAAATTCAGTTGTGGCTCATTCTCAACTTGTTTGAAGCGGTTAAACCTTCATTCGAGCGGACTCTCAAGTGAACACCTCGAGTGTTTTTTTTACCAGCATTTCCAATTGAGGAGGTGGATAGCAAAACGCAATAACTCCATTTTTGGTTTTTTTGGGAAATTAGGAAAAATTGTCAGGAGGGGAAGGGTGGGGGGTCGAGTTCCGAAATTGGTGTCAAATGAAAGGGGAAGGTGCCACAAATAAAATTTCCACTCAATTTCAAAATTTCGGTCACCTGGGTAAGCACAGTGAGGAAAAGAAAAAAAAGTTATTGCGTTTTGAATGCAAAATTTTTTTTTTGGTGTTTTTCTGCAAAAAAACGTATTTTTATTTGAAAAAATTGATGTTTAATCGAGAATTTTCGATAAAAAACAATTAAAAAACTGGAATGTCAAATTCAAACAATTCCTGTGTGTGATATGGCATTCAGAGAGTGGCAACGAAAGCACCATTTTTTCAAGTAACTCCTACCCAACGATTTTCAGTACCCACCCGATGAAAAAAAACAGTGTTACCACATCTGCGCAACTGAAATGTATAAAAAGTAGTGGAGTTATTGCGTTTTGCAAACAAAATCTCATTTTTCAATGCATTTAGCTCTAAAATCAGACTTGTTTTCCTCGATTGCGCTATGATATTCAACTGATGGACAAAATCTGACACCGGGAATGGATTCCCCGTTGAATTTTACATAAGGATAGATATCAAACTCAATTTTCGTAATTTTGGAGTTATTGCGTTTTGCTATCCACCTCCTCAATTATATTATTAAAACATTCCGGTCAAAAAATGCACTTGAGGTGTCCTCCTGATAGGATAATCAGGCCAAATGTACATAAATTCGTTAAATTAGACCACAATAGGGAAGCCACAGCTCAATTTTTAGCTGCCAGAGTTAATTTGCACACAATTCTAGAAGAAAAATTCTGAAATTCTGAGGAGATTGAAAATTGCGCTGGAGGCTGTAAAATGACTCGAAATGGTGAAATTCAGATGAAGGAGGAAAAAATCTCAGAACTCTCTCTACGAACAAATTTTTTTTCTTCATTTTTTTGAATCAGGTGTGTTTTTTTTTTAAAAATATTTTATAGTATAAAAAATTCAAAAAAATCAAAAATATTTGGTTCAGGGGGTTTGAATTTTGCACGAATGGTTTCGTATTGTCCAAAACCAAATTCTCATTTTATTTCGATTCGTTTCAGAATTCAGAGCTTCCGGCGTGTTTTTTTATTCTTCCAGAATTCCAAAATTTCCCCAGAAAAGCGTGAAAAGTAACTTTGGCAGCTAAAAATCGAGTTGTGGCTTATTCTAGACTCATATTTATTGATTTTACCCATATTGGCCCCTATTCTTAGGCAGGCATCTCGAGTGCAATTTTTTTTCAATTTTGAAATTCTGGATCTGGAGAAATTGAAAATCGTGCTGGAGGATCCAGAATCATGAATGACAGGAAATGGTGAAATTCAGATGAAGGGGAGGGGGAGAGATGATGGGTTGGTTTCAGACCAGACGAAACCATTCGTGCAAAATTTTAAAAATTTCCCTTCGAAGAGAAAAATTTAGATTTTTTGAATTTTTTTCTTATAGGTCAAAATCACTTAAAAATTGTGGAATTTGGATGGGGAGGGGGGGGGAATTGATTTTAGACGAGATAAAGCCATTCGTGCGAATTTCAAAAATTTTCCTTCAAAAAGAAAAATTTAGAGATTTTTTTGAATTTTTTTCTTGATATCAAAGTTCAAAAAAAAAACACACTCGAGGTGTTTGACTGTTCACCTAAACATTGAGCCAAAGCAGATAAATTGGTTAAACGGGCCTGGAATAAACCACAAATCGATTTTTAGCTGCCCAATTTAATTTCCGCACCTTCTGGAGAAATTTTAAAATTCTAAAAAAATCAAAACTTGCGCTGGAGACTCGAGAATGATTTGAAATGAAGAAATTCGGGGTTGGAGGATTAGTCTTAGGCGAAATATAGGTATAGCCATTCATGTAAATTTCAAAATTTCCCTTAGAATAGGAAATTTTTGCTTTTTTGAATTTTTTCTACAGAAAAAAAGTAAATTGAGGCGTCTGCCTGCTAATCGAGCCAAATGTGGAGAAACTCGTTCAATAGCTGAGTACTTGAGCAGATATTAATCTGCATAATTATAACCAGTTGATTTTTTTTTTCCATTTTACTTTGAAGTAAATGCAAGCATTCCAACAACGAGCAATCTTCCATACAATTCAAATTCTCCAAACATTTTCAAGACTATGTTAATTATGTATTATATTTTTAGACGAAAAAATTATAAAGAATAATAGACTGGATATTAAGTAGAATAATACACTCAAGTCCCCAAATATGTATGAAGATAAAAGCTGAAACATAGATTTCCGATATATGAGGGAACAGGAAGCTGTGTATAATCAGTAATGATAATTATAAGTACTTCCTAAAATATTGGTCTTGAAACTTGACTTGTTGTACTCAATTAATTTATTCCAAGTCTAAAATAATATAAGTTTTTCCATCAGCCGGATAGCCGGATATCCTAACGTTGTATGGATCAATTATTAGGGGGAGGGGGTGTATAACTTGCATTTCTTCTATAGCTGATATGAAGAACTTGATGAATTTTGGGTATCAAAATTACGACTATAACTACACAGTACCTATGTCCAAAAAAAATGAAGAAGGAAGATTCTTCGGGCACTTCAATGCATTTAAAAAAAAAAAGTCCCTACTGTTTAGATCCTTTTGGGGTCAATCATGAAAAAAATTGTCTAGATTAATTACAATTAGGGTAGGCTAGCATAGGTTAGGTTTTTTAAAATTTTTATTTACCGATTTATCAACCTGTATTATTTGTTCACAGGCACGAAGATATTAGAGATGCTATATTATCTCTATTACATCAATTCCGAGACAATACGGATAAATTAGAAAGACACGAGTTACGAGAAAAGCAGTTAGGAGATCAATTGAAAAAAGCTTTTACCAATGTTGAGAAAAAACAGAATTCCGAAGAAGTGTACGCAAATTCTATTATGGACCTTCTGCAAAATATCAGCAAACGATTAGAGACATTGGAGAATGTAGTTGCCAAAGTGAGTGTAAAATACATTTAATTGCTAAAAATAAACACAAACATTATAGGTACACTTGGGCATGAAAAAAAAACTTAGGTACCTACCTACCTACCTACCTACCTACCTACATTGATAAACTCTAAATTTCTTATGTTTTTATCAGGTTGACAGCGAGCCTACCATAGAGACTCCAAGTAAACTCGAAGAACTACTTCAGATCAAATTCACTAATTTGGAACAAGCTATTCAAACCAACAAAGGAGATTTGCAAACCGCCAACAATAACATTAATCAAATTCACCGCGTTTTAGTCACCTTAAGTACCACCTTAAATGATAAAACCTCTCAAGATACAAACACAATGAACACTCAGCTGGCGAGCTTACAGTATAAACTACAAGATCAGATCACAAAACTCCATGATACTATGATAGAAAAAACTCAAGATTTATCAAATAAAGTGGCTGAAAACTTGAGAAAATCGGTAAATTTGGAAGGATCTTCTCAATCGCATTTATCCGCTGATAGCTTGCAAATCATCAAAAACGATTTGATTGAATTCAGCGAGAGAGAAATTAATAAACTACAAGAAGAAATAGGTAGGTTGAATTAGTTTTTTTTGTTTTTGTTACCCTACCTTGAAAATCTAAAAAAACTACCTACATTTTTCTGTTCAAGGTAAATCACTTCAAACAGTAACCCAAGAACAAGACAGTATCTTGGCAACTTTAACCAATTCTGTCGGAGCCATGGATTCCTTAAACCTAAACATAAATAAAAACTACGAACACCTCTCGAAAGAAATGAAAGGCCTGTCAAAAATTGAACAAGTTTTAATACAAACTGCCGATAACGTATTGGATATAAAACGAAGAATGGAATACGGATCTCACGAAGTTCTCCTAGAGGTTACTGACCTCATCAAAGAACAAAACAAAGACTTCAATTCAAGTGTAAACAAACGCTTCGATGGAATCTCTTTCGACATACAAAACAGTCAAAATGGTGCTTTGACCAATCTAAGTTTGAAAATCGAAACTGAAATTAGTCAAGTTTGGAGACAAATCGGAACCATGTACCAAACACTGACCAATTCAGCCGATACGTTGGATAAATTACAACAACATACCGAAATCTATGTAAATGGTAGTTTGAAAACCTTAGATCTGATGGAGGGTAAAGTAGGCCAAATTACTGGCAGAATGACGGAAGTTGATGATAATTTGAATTACTTGTTGGGTCGATTGTCTTTGGTCACTCAAGAATTCAGTCAGATCAAAACTGGTTTAGGAGATGCGTTGGATAAAATAAAAGGTACTTTTGCAACTGTCCAAAGTAAGGTTAAGGATATTGGACCAGGACCCAATCCGATCGAAGAAGATGCACCAGGTTGGAAACTATAAAATTGTGTAAAGGGTGAAATTTTCTTACAATGACATGTAATTTTTTTAAGAAATGAAATAAATAAATCAGTTAGGTACCTATGTTCATTTTTACTGCAACTTTTTCATTTTGATTTCTAAATTTCAAACTTTTATTTTTAGTGGAAAAATTAAATTAAACGCATATTACAGCTGGATAAAATAACACTCAAAATTGACCCTATGAAACTTCTGATTTTAATATTTATATTTGAAAACAACCCTCCCTTTTCATTATTTTTTGGTCATTTTAAACTTGACTTTGCAAAGAAAAAAATTCTACTTCAGAAAAAAAAATAAGACAAAATTCATCCTCTTGCGGGGAAAATTATTTATTTTAAATAATCGATGTCGAAAAAATCGATTACCTACCTACTTACTAGTACAGTCATTTTAGCAAAATTTTTAGTCAAACCTCGGAAAAATTGGGGAAAAGCTGAATTTTACATTATTTGTTCAGATTGGTCTCTATAAAACAACCCATCAAAAGTTGCACCCCGCAACTTTACCGCTACCCCCGCAAGAGGTCATTAACCTTTGCCGATACAGGCTTTTTCGGTTGTATCGCCGAAATGAAGGGTCCGAGAGGAAATATGTTCGAACAAAAATTATTCTACGTAAAATTTCCCATCAGTATGACCAGTTTAGTTTTTCTAAAAATGGCGATTTCACCCTTACTAAGGAGGGGGTAAAGTTGTCAATTTTATGAAATAGTATATTACACAACGAGGGCCGAAAAAGTGATTTTGGACGAGGGTGAGGTTTGTGACCCGAACGAAGTGAGGGGAACAACTCACACGAGTTCAAAATCACTTTTTCTCCGAGTTTAGTGAAGTAATTTTTCCTGAACGAGGGTGGAAAGTACTTATTTTTACATCCGAGCGATTCTCGCGAGGTTGGAAAAGTAGTACTTTTCACCCCTAGATAGGAAAATTGTTTTAAAAAATGAAAATCGACAATTTAAAACGTGAATTCGATTCACAGTAGACTCGAAAATATCTTGAACAAAGTTGCACACCGAACTTGTCTGCAACCCCCGCAAGAGGTCATTAACCTTTGTCAATCTACGATTTTTCGGCTATATCGCCGAAATGAATGGTCGGAGGGGAAAAAGGTGATTGAACTAAAATTATTCTACGCCAAATTTCCTATAAATATGACAAGTTCAGTTGTTCGCGAAATTGCAATTTCAGTCTTTTGCGGTGGGGGGCGGGGGATGGTGAATTTTTAATTCAAAGTATATCTATGTATTGTATTATATGTATATATATGATATGCGCGAAAAAAAGTTACCTCAAAGCACTTAGGCAACGGACTCCATGTCATCTGTATCACCACCGTCATCCTCACGTACTCTCGTTCTCAGAATTCATTTCAGAAACTTTGATGTGGCTTTACTAACAAAATCGCGGCTATTTTAATTGATAAGCCCGCCGAAATCGCAGATTTTGCTTTCCAACCTAAAACTCGGACGAAATTTTTAGAAAAAGACAAAGCTAGATCGAAAGAGCATGCAAAAATTCATCAGCAGTCGAAATTTCAAGTGCAAAAGTGTATTTTTTCTATTTTCGGTTTTTTGAAAATCAAAAGGCTAAACATGAGAAAAAAATCAAAATTTTACCAAATTGATTTAGAAGGACGAAATTTGGAATAAATCCTATTTTCGACCGGCCAAATCGATTAGAAACTATTTCAAACCATTTTAAGCAGTTCTGGAGCCTCCAGCAGATTTTTGATACCTGTAATTCCCACAAAATTTTATCAAAAGCTGTTGGAAGGCTAAAATTCATTCTGTAAACTAATTTCAATACGCTAGGGAGTCGACTGCAAGTAGATTTCAGGTCGTTTTGGAGCCTCCAGAGACTTTTTGGAAATTACTGGAGCCTCCAGCAGATATTTCAAAGCTCAAAATTTCCATAAAAATTCACAAAACCGAGTTGGAAATCCAAAATTCACCCTGTACTTCAATTTCAATGCGCTATCAAGTCGACTGCAGGTTGATTCAAGTCATTTTGGAGCCTCCACCAATTTTTTGAAAATTCCTAGAGCCTCCAACAGATTTTAGAATTTTAAAAATTCATACAAAACAGTTGAAAAGCTAAGATTTACTCTGTAATCTAATTTCAATATGCTATGAAGTCGACTACTCGTAGATTTCAAGTCGTTTTGGAGCATCCAGCGACTTTTTGGAAATTACTGGAGCCTCCAGCAGATTTTTCAATGCTCAAAATTTCCATAAAATTTTACCAAACAGAGACACACCATTTTTGACATTACTCTGAGGTGGATCGCAGGCAGCTTCAATCCGTTTTGGAACCTTCAGAAGATTTTTAGAAACTTCTGTTTTTCAAAAAATGCCACAAAATCTATCCGTATTAACTTTCGGCTTTTCAACTCCATTTGATGAAATTTTGTAGAAATTGCAAATTTCGAAAATTTACTGGAGACTCTAGTAATTTCTAAAAACTCGCTGAAGGCTACAAAACGGCTTGAAATCTACTTACAGTCGACTTCATAGCGTATTAAAATTATTTTACAGAATGAATTTCCGCTTTCCAACTTCATTTGATGAAATTTGGTGAGAATTGCAAGTTTAAGAATGTGCTGGAGGCTCCAGAACTGCTCAAAACGGGTTTAAATAGTTTCCAATCAATTTGGCAGGTCGAAAATAGAATATATCCAAATTTAAGCTTTATAGTTCAATTTGGTAAAATTTTGATTTTTTTCTCATTTTTGGCCTAAATTTGATTTTCAAAAATTTACCAAAAATTGAAAAATATATTTTAACTGAATTGGTCATGCTTATAGGAAATTTGACGTAGAATAATTTTAGTTCAATCACGTTTTCCCCTCCGACCATTCATTTCGGCGATATAGCCGAAAAATCGTAGATTGACAAAGGTTAATGACCTCTTGCGGGGGTTGCAGACAAGTTCGGAGTGCAACTTTGTTCAAAATATTTTCGAGTCTACTGTGAATCGAATTCACGTTTTAAATTGTCGATTTTCATTTTTTAAAACAATTTTCATAAAATTGACAACTTTACCCCCTCCTTATTAAGGGTGAAATCGCCGTTTTTAGAAAAACTGAACTGGTCATGCTGATGGGAAATTTTACGTAGAATAATTTTTGTTCGAACATACTCGTATTTCCTCTCGGACCCTTCATTTTGGCGATACAGCCGAAAAGCCTGTATCGGTAAAGGTTAATGACCTCTTGCGGGGTGCAACTTTTGATGGGTTGTTTTATAGAGACCAATCTGAACAAATAATGTTAAATTCAGCTTTTCCCCAATTTTTCCGAGGTTTGATTAAAAGTTTTGCTAAAATGGCTGGACTATTACATAACAGATACTTATTTCGTAACCTCTGTTTCATATTTTTGAGTAAAAGAATATGCATTCAATGTTGGCTTAAAAAATGCTCAAAAAAAAACATTAAAACCACTGTAAATAAAAATAAATACAGCTTATATAAAATTTTAGATCCAAAAAATCTGCGAACCCCTCTCTTTCCCTCCTTTAAAAAACCAAAAAATTCAGGAAATAAGACGAAATTCAAAATATTTACAGACTTTACGACACATTTTTCGTTTGTTCAAAATATCGTTCATTAATCAGCTCATTTTCAGCTCGTTTCAAGTGCAAGTAAAGCCGAAAAAAATGCGAAGAATATACTACGGAATTTGAAGTAATTTTTTACTCCAAAAGCGAGTAATTCGATTCGATTTGATTCGACGACGATGACACGGCGATATCTTATCATCGTTTTGCGCGTGATTTCCAACAGTCGGAGTGTAACTGACATAAAGTTACATTTCTATTCGTTGCGACCCGCTTCCTTCAAAGTCAGCGAAATTTCATAGCGGGTATCTAATGTTCGGCATATTTTCACTCTTCATTAAACGAATTCACCAAGATGTCAAAAAATCCCACCGTAGCGTAAATAAACGAGTAATTGTGTGCAGAATGGTGCCTGCTCGATCTGATTCTAAAGAGGCTTTTGTTCTTTCGGTTTTCTTTTTCGCCCTTCTCTTCTCTTCTTGGCGTCTTTTTGTTTAGTTTTCTCATTCTTAGCTTGGATTTTACGCGCATTTGGAGCTTATTTCAATATACAAGATGAAATTTGTTCCTGTAATGTTGCCTTTTCTCTGTGCGTATATCAGCCCCCTTCCTTTATGGCGTACGTCTTTTACCAGTTTACCAGTTTGCTGACAGCCCCCATGTCGGCTGCATATTTCATATTAAATTTCAAATTACTCGTGCGTTGTTGTGTTGTTGGGGGGTGGCGAAGACGTGGTGTGGTGATACCCGTACATTTGACTCTTTTAGTGGAAAAATTTCCGTCTTTGGAACCACGACGACGTAAAGAACCGCGGAAGTGAACTTTTTATTCTTATGAAATGACGATTGTTTACGACTGCAGTGTTTCCGTATCTCGAGTAACTAACTATGGAGACTTGGATTACCATAGGTATAGATTTGTATGTGTGAAGGTATCGACGATTTGATTAGGTACTATTTTATGACGATATTTCTTTCAGAAAAATTTATGAAAAAATGTGAAATTCTCGAAGTAAACATAATCACAAAATTTTCTCATCATTTGGTCATTTTGAAGGAGATATTTCCCCCTTATTTCTACTCACGAATCTGCGACTGAAGAATTCATATGTAGGTACCTACTTGTTGTTGTAATGAGATTCTTGCGGTGTAGAGATGCGCTTATATTTTGCTCGATACGCTGTACTTCTTGCCGATGTGTTTATTGGGTCATTATTTCACAGTTTAGTTGATAGCTAACTCTATTTTCGTTTTATAAATTGGTTATTATGTTGGAAAAACTCATTTTCGCTCCGGGAGTGGTTTTCATGGCAAATAAGTTGGCGATAGTTTATTTTTATACTTAAGCGAGACAGTAATGCAAAAAATCAAAAAAAAAATGACAAGGTTACAATTTTGATCATTGACTGTTATGATGAGTTGTGTTCAATTGAAGATCACAATGATAATCTTTTTAAATGTAAACATTAGGGTGGATCAAAAAAATGTTCAGAAGATTTTGATTAAATTCAGTGCACCTTCATTTTGAATTGAAAGTTACTAAGATATTTTATTTAGCTTAACTATGTGTCCTCAAAGAGGACGTATTTTCAAAAAAAAACTTGGTTGCGGGAAAATGGCTCAATTGGAATCAATTCCGAAAGATTTTACTCTCATATTTGAGATTCTGCGTCCACCTAGGCTAGCTCCATCAAATTTCAGGACCTTTTCGGCTCTTTTAAGGTTCTATTGAGCGGTTGAAAATTTGCAAACAACTTAATTTTGGGTTTGGGCGAATTTGTGTTTTTTTAAAAAAAATTTCTGGTCAAATATTTCACATACATATATGGTAGGTACTTACCAATAATTGTTTCTAAAACCTAAGAAATATTTTGGAATGCACTGATGTCAACTTTTTAGGTACTTAGTCATTATTCCCAATTTCAAAAAACTGAAATTTTTGATGAACATTAATTATTTTCATCGACTTTTTGAAATTGACAATAAATGGCCAAGAAATCAGCGCAATCCAGCCTGTTGACAAGAAATACGCGTTTTAGTATCACCATTGATTTTGTAAAAAATCAATGGTATCACATTTCAGCTATGACACCGCGATCTTTTACTGCATCCGCACTGCATTTATGGCATCTCACACACAGACTCTTTCAGAAATAATGCAATTCCACACTGCGTTTATGCGATTGGGAAGTCCCCACCAAAGATACGCACTCTGGTGGAGTTGTCGTGAATTGTCCCATTCTAGGATAGCCACTGGTTTGATACATACTATGCTATGGTGGATGATGCATTGAGAAGTGAGAATGGCAGTATTAATTACTCGTAATTAAGGTTTTACCCGTGTTTTTAAAATAAGTAAGATTTGTATGATTTTAATGTGCTTCAATCGTGATGGGAAGAATAGAGAGAGAGGGACATGTTGATAAATCAAATTACTGACGTTTTGCCGACAAAATCACCTATCTATCTTCAAAATTCTCATTTTTTTCCAAAAAGTTTTGCCCTCGCTTTGCTCAGGCTAAAGCTAAATTGTTATTTTCTATTTTTCAGATTATTCATACTTGTGCTTGTAAAATATTCTTAATTCTTATTCAAACTGTTAAAAAACTTTTCACATCAAAATTATAGCTGTTTTTGCTTCTTGAAATTTCAATTTTATGAAAACTTTAGTCCTTGCTTCACTTGGTGCATTTGGTTCTCTTTTTCATGATTAAAATTTCATGAAACCATTGACAAAATTTTTGAAAAGTTGAGATCAGAAAAATCGAAATCTTACATTAAAATTGAGGTTGTTCTATGATGTACCTAGTACCTACTTGTCCAACTACAACTTTTCCAAAAGTTTTGCCCTCGCTTCACTCAGGCCCATTTATTGGTTCTCTTTTTCATGACTGAAATTTCAAGAAACCATTAACAAAATTTTTAAAAAGTTGAGATCAGTTTACATGATTAGGAGTTTACACGACTACATGTTTACAGGATTACAAATTTGCACAATTACACGTTTGCACGATTACACGTTTGCACGATTACACGTTTGCACGATTACACTTTTGTACAATTACACGTTTACACCAGGGTTGTGCCGTAGAATACACCATGTAGAATACATGGACATTCTACGCGTAGAATAGCACATGTAGAATAGCCTGGAAAAAATGTAAAATGCGTAGAATGCGTAGAAGGCGTAGAATAGGTAAATGTACAGACAATTTTTTTTTTTGAAAAACTTTATTTTTTCATTTTTTCCATCATTTATTTTATAATCAGGTTACATAAGGTGCACCAGGGGAAGTTGGAATTCGGGGTAAGTTAGAAAAGTTGCTCTAGCGCCTAGAGGTTTATATCTGGCGAAGTGCCACTAAAGGTGACTTGAGGGTACTACCCCTACTTCATCACGGTATAAAAATTTTCGCGATTCAGTTTTATTTTAGATGTCTTTGGTTCAATTGTATTTTGTTGTTATTTTGAACTTATTTTGAATTTGGTCTAAAATACAGACTTTCTATTTCTTAGTTTTTCGCATATACCGGACGAACCGTGCGTCCTAGTGAAAATCTGATGAGAGTGATCTCAAAGAGAATTAAATTCTCTACAATTTCGTTTTTATGCAATTTTTCTAGGACGGTTGGTTTGTGATCTATGCCTCTGCAAAGTTTAGCCTATTCTGACTTCCCCCAATTGGGGTAAGTCAGGACAGTTTATATTTTATTCCACTGAGCAAAAGCTACTGTGTCAATCGCGCTCAAATTTTTACCATAGGTTAAGAACCCTTATGGGAACCTACATAATAAATTTGATCCATATTGGTTCATTAGAAGGGGAGTAACAGCTGGTCAAAGTTGAAATTGCGAAAAATCATTCTGACTTGCCCCGGTGCACCTTAATTAAAAAGAAGAAATTCCAAATTCACATTTCCAATAGTTTTTTGACATATTAAAATTCAACAATTTTCCTAACACCATTGTTGAAAAAATTTTCAATTCTCATTCTAATAAATTCAGTCAGAGTGCAAACACCATTGAAAATGTTCGTGATAGACCTGCTGTTAAATATGTATCCATTCCTTATACTGGTGTTTATTATGACCGCATAAAATATATTGTAAACTCTGACTCCACCAAAATCGCTGCTAAAAGCTACAACAATATTAAAATGAAATTTTATTCGAGGCTGAAAGATAAAAACGAGAAATTAAAATGTAGCAACATTGTATATTCTATCAAATGTAATAATTGTGATGGTGTCTACATAGGTGAAACGGGTACCTACCTAGCAAATCGTTTGTATAGGCACCAATATGATGTTCGTACCTCAAAAACGACCACTGCCCTGTCTCAACATGCTAAAAACACTGGTCATTCTTTCGATTTTGAAAACGTCAAAATTTTGACTTTTGAAAAAAATGTATTAAAAAGACGCATTCTCGAATGCATTTTAATTAACCAATGCGATAATGCTATAAATTTTAGGACAGATTTAGCGAGTTTCAACGAGATTTATCGTCTAGTAATAAGTTAGTTTCTATGCTTGTATGTTTCTCTCTTGGTCCATTGTTGCATCTTCGACCTACCTACTCTTATCTATTCTCGACTTTGTATTTCGCTTTTCGTTGTGTATTTTAGTATCGTGTTACCGCTGAAGAAGGCAACAAGTTTTGCTGAAACGTTCGGTCATACGTCTATGTGTTATCAATAAAATTGCGTGTAATGTATTGCCTCAGTATTTTTATTAAAATTTAATTTGCTGGACAAAATAGTTGAACTTTCATTTTTTGATATATAAACAATTTTTTTGGCTTTCAGATGGGTAATTTTGTCGCATTCTACACATTTTACATCGTATTTTACGCATTCTACACATTCTACATCAAATTTTACGCATTCTACACCAAAATGTAGAATAGGTTATTCTATGCATAGATACCCAACCCTGGTGTACACGATTACACAATTACACATTTACATGATTACACGTTTGCACGTTTACACGATTACACGTTTACACGATTACACGTTTGCACGATTACACATTTTCACGATTACATGTTTGCACGTTTACATGATTACATGTTTGCACGATTACACGGTTGCACGATTACACGGTTGCATGATTACACTTTTGCACGATTACATGTTTGCACGATTACAAGTCTGCATGACTACACGTTTGCACGACTACACGTTTGCACGATTACACACTTACACGATTACACGCTTACACATTTACACGCTTACACATTTACACAATTACACATTTGCACAATTACAAGTTTGAACGATTACACATTTGCACGATTACATGTTTGCATGATTACACATTTACATGATTACACGTTTGAACGATTACATGTTTGCACGATTACATGTTTGCACGATTACAGGCTTACACATTTACACAATTACATGTTTGCACGATTACACGTTTGCACAATTACATGTTTGCACGATTACACGTTTGAACGATTACACGTTTGCACGATTACACATTTGCATGATTACACATTTACATGATTACACGTTTGCACAAATTAAACAATTACGCATTTGCACGATTACACGTTTACACAATTACACATTTGCACAATTACAGGTTAACACGATTACACGTTTGCACAATTACACATTTGCACGATTACATGTTTGCACGTTTACATGATTACACATTTACACAATTACACGTTTACATGTTTGCACGTTTACACGTTCGCCCGATTACATGTTTGCGCGATTACACGGTTGCATGATTACACGTTTGCACGATTACACGTTTGCATGACTACACGCTTACACATTTACACGATTACATGTTTGCACAATTACACGTTTGCACGATTACAAGTTTGGATGATTACACATTTGCACAATTACACGTTTGCAAGATTACACATTTACATGATTACACGTTTGAACGATTACACATTTGCACAATTACACGCTTACATGATTACAGGCTTACACATTTACATGGTTACATGTTTGCACAATTACACGTTTGCACGATTACACGTTTGCACGATTACACGTTTGAACGATTACACATTTGCACGATTACATGATTACACGTTTGCACGATTACAAGTTTGCACAATTACACGTTTACACGATTACACGTTTGCACGATTACACGTTTGAACGATTACACATTTGCACGATTACACGTTTACATGATTACACACTTACACGTTTACACAATTACACGATTACACACTTACATGATTACACGTTTACACTATTACACGTTCACACAATTACATGGTTTCGGGGGGTATGCATGAGTGCTCCGAGGTATTTGGGTGTGTTTGGGAAAGTTCAGAGTGTGCAGGAGTGCTCAGAGATGTTCAGGTGTGTGTGGGAAAGTTTGGTGGTGTGCACAAGTGCTAGCCGCTAGGAGGTTTTTGGTGGTGTTTGGGAAAGTTCAGGGGTGTGCACAAGTGCTCACAGATGTTCGGGTGT
This sequence comes from Planococcus citri, assembly GCF_950023065.1. Classification (NCBI taxonomy): domain Eukaryota; kingdom Metazoa; phylum Arthropoda; class Insecta; order Hemiptera; family Pseudococcidae; genus Planococcus; species Planococcus citri. Next base: position 4,919,537 of record NC_088679.1, on the reverse strand, counting down.
GTTTGGGAAAGTTCGGAGTGTGCAAGAGTGCTCAGAGACGTTTGGGCGTAATTGGGAAAGTTCTGTGGTGTGCACGAGTGCTAGGAGGTGTTTGGGGGTGTTTGGGAGTGTTCGGGGGTGTGCACAAGTTCTCAGAGATGTTCGGGTGTGTTTGGGAAAGTGTGGTGGTATGCACAAAGTGCTCTTAGGTATTTGGGCGTGTTTGGGAAAGTTCAGAGTGTGCACTTAAGTGCTCAGAGATGTTCCAGTGTGCTTGGAAAAGTTCGGTGGTGTGCATGAGTGCTAGCTAGAATTACATCCAAGAACGGCAAAATAATCATATTTTGAAGAATAGGGCGTCGAAGGCCTCTCTGATTCCTCCTGTGTCCTTCCACTGACTCCACTGGTATCAAGAAGAATTCATATTCATCATCCATGTTATTAAAATATCCAACTGAGACGAAGGGCGAGTAGGTATGTTACTCGATGATATTAACTTTTCCACATATTAAAATTAACCCTTTCGAGCCTCGTATTTCGTATAATACATATGTATGTATGATTACTATTCGCTCGAATTGTAGTAAGAAGGAAAGGGTATTATGCTTCATAGTTGTAGAAATTTGTGCTCGACCAAGAGGAATTTTCCTATAGTTTAACGCCCTATACATGTACCTTATGTGCGATCGTTTGTACACGTTTTCTTTTCGTTTTAAAACATGACACGCGTGTCTCGCGAGTAAAAGCATAAAAACACGAAAAAAATAGGAAAATATTTTTGATGAATGGCGCCCCCTTCAACGAGTTTATAGTTCTCGAAGTTCTCGTATAGGTTAGCTGTAATAGGTTTAGGTATGCGTTACATATAGGTACGTTATGTTACGATGCGATGCTGGTATTATATTCATATAGCACATCTATCTATTTATTTATTTTTCATAAAAAAATATCGCTTCATTTTTAGTCGGGATATCTCGTGCTGTAAAAATTTATTTATTAAAACATACGCTCCGTAGTGTTTTTCGCGGAATTCGTATGTGTCATAATGTAAAAGTTGCTCTCCACCCAGCCCTCTTTCCCATCTCGATGCCCGTCTACCGCATGCTCGGCGTGCTTTTTACGTACTCGTATGTATAAACGAGCGAATACTTTATAGAAGGTCCATTTAGTAGACGAGCGAACAGTGCGCGTTTATACCAAATTTTTAATAATTAATGGACGATATAGTAGCTGTATGCGCTTATATGTATCTATGTAGGTAGGTATTATAGCGATGGAGATGCCGCGTCCGGCGCGAAAATACGCTACAGATGTACCTACAAATATAATGAAGGAATGAAGCATGTCGTCGTTCTTTTTCAAAAGTGTACACTTGTACAGTATTCATGTAATTTACCCTGGGCATGTTTTCGTTGTTAGAATAAAGGTACATTATGACATGAATGCAACTTGTAGAGTTATAAATACGTGATGATATGTGCTCATATTCGTACACTTCGAATTGCTCGAACCTTTATTCTTGAGTCTTATTAGGATACTTACTTACGCTTGGAAGAAATTTATTGGATAATTTGACGATGAACTGGCGACTGGAGTTGATGGAACGGTGATATGGTAAATTCAAGCTTATTATTTGTGTACGTACTTAGATGTGTTTTTTTGTTTTTTTTTTTCGAAAACTAATTTGATCAAATTTTGATTTTTTTTTACGAGTAATGAACCTTCGAATTTTTCAAAATTTCTCATAAATTGAAAAATGGATATCAGCGTCTGAAAATTTTGCTGGAGGTCTATTTTGGGGTCCTCTTTTGATTCCTCTCTGTCAAGTTCCCGAACCTTTGTGCCGGTTGGGGTACTCCCCTATAGCAAGGTTGAAGGTACACAGGTAATTACATCTGTATTGAAATTACGACCTATAAACATAAATAAAATAAACCGCAAAATGGAAAAACAATAATGGATAAAGAATCAAGGTTATAAAATTGCTTATATCATTTGTTGATCGTTGTTTGAGTAAATGTTTCGTAAAAACTTTAGCCGTACACAATAACGAGAGAATTGCAATTTAATGTACGTGCACACGAAAAGTACATACAACGGTATGTATTTTTCAATCGAATTTATTTATCGTTATTGTTACATCTGCTGCTGCTGCTGCAGCAGTTGCAAACCATATTCGCCAACAACTTCGGTAATATTTCTCTCAGAACCTAGTTTTAGTTTTCTCTTGTTCATTTCTCTCATTCTCTGTATCTTGGTGGTACCTAGCTATACCATACATACACATACCCTACCTTATACTCGCGCAATATATTTCAAATTTTGTTGTTTGTTTACCGAACGAAATTGCTAATTGCATGTTGCATAAAATGCATGAGTAGTTAAATTTATTTGAACATATCCATTCCCAACTATGAGAAACAAATCTGTATGAAACGAACTAACGATACGAGAGAATAAGTTTAAGTATAGTTATTTATTCTGCCCTCTTGCTTGATCGAAACCCTATTTTGCGAATGTAGGTAGTTATTTGCAAGAATTCTGACTCAAAACAACACGAAAATTAAAAATTTCCAAATAAATGTTGCCCGGTTAACTTTTAAAATTATGTCAGACTTTTGAAAACTCGGAAAAAATGTTTACAAAATTATTGATACCTATTAGTTCAGGGACAATTTTATTTGAGATTTTCTAAATTTTGCCTCACTGTTAAGAGTTTATAAAAAATCGCGATTTCACAAAAAATTCTTGAAATTAGTAGGTAATTACCAATGTCAGACTTTAAAATTTTAGAAAAACATTACCAGTTATAATATTTCCATATAATGTCAAAGTTCTAGTCTTTCGTTTGACTTTTAAGAAGTTGGAAAAAATCCAGATGAATCCTCGAGGGGAGAAATTTACCTAGTTAAGAGTTTTAATTAGATTTCGCAATGTTTTTTCTGACTTTTAAAAGCTTGGAAAAAAACTCAGTAAATTTTTAACATTTTGTCAGAATATTAAAACATTGGAAAAAAATTATCAATTTCTAAAATTTATGTTTACATTGCGAAGTGGACGTTTATATATAAAATCTAACTTTCCAAAACTGGGGGGGGGGGGGGGGAGGAATAAATAAATTTGCTGAAATCATGTCAAAATTTCAGAAATAACGTTCTGATACGTTCAATCAGATTTTTCTGTTTATTTGGAATTCCAAGCATTGAATCAACCTGAGCAAGAAACATAATATGCTAGCTTAAAAATTTTCTTGGAGAGGAGATTTTACACCCATTTGAAATCCGAACGTTTCACGCAATCACGCATTTAGAGCAGGCAAATAGCGATTTTAAAAAGGAAAAAATTGGCACTTAAATTTTTTCTCCAGGAATGTCTTCAGATGAACCCCCTGAACAACCAAAAAAAAAACCGCACCTCCTAACCCTGGAGCTAATTTTTTTAGGGGGCTAAAACCGGTTCCGATTTACGTTTTTTGCGATTTACTCCGAAAATATTAGGTTTACGAGAAAAACTACCACGACTAGAAATGTTCTCCTTCAAATTCTCGACAATTTGATACTACGCTCGATACCCATCCCTCAAGAGGGGTGTCTAAAAAAGGGGTGGAAAGAGTAGGTGTTTCAAAAAAAGTCAGTCCAATAAATTTGATCAAAGTTACCACTTAATATCATTTGTTTTCGCTAAAATTTTTTTTACAAAGTCTACTCACCCAACTATTAATCACTCTACCATTGATTGGTCTTCAACCCTCCCAAGGGGTTGGTGGGGGATGCTTGGTTTTTCAAGTAACACACAACTGAATCATATATTGCATAATTCCAAATGCTCTTGTAGTTCGGCACCACCAGTGTAATATAACGAGCAATCTCGTTAATTTTCTATTTCAGCACATTGCCGTTATCAGAAGTGTATAGTGTATGTTTACTGATGATGGCGATGTTTACAAAAAATTGTATTTTCAATTAAAATGAAATTTAAGAAATACTTGGAAAACATTGAGTGGGCAGTGGGCACATAAGTATTTTAATAGTGTAAAATTGTCTGCAATGATTATTGATTTCATTGATTTACATGGAGAATCCTAGCTTAGCTCTTAGCTTTTACCACTCAAGTTTTATTCAAGTTCAAAGTCTGCTCTCCTCTTTGAGTATATATTACATAGGTACTCAAAGGCTGACAAGTTCCAAGTATTATTTCGTTGTATCGTATCGTAAGACAAAATGGAGTGGACATATGTATAGGTGTTTCAATAGTGTGATGACAATTACTCGTATCTGCATTTCACGCTACATGATGCAATAAATTACAAAATCCCAGCATTAATTACCATTCAATTTTTATTAGATTGAGTTCAAACTTCACTTTGATATATTTTTACACTAATATGTATAACACCCCTGTGTTCACGCAGCTTCGTCTGCAATTTTAATACAGTGTAATAATATACTTGCTTTGGAACATGCCAATATTGTAGGAGAAAAACTTTGAACTTGGAAACATCAATTTTATTCAATTAGCATGGCGTATTTTCGAAAGATCACATACAACATACAACAAGTTAAGTTTTAAAAGCTATATTCCGCAGAATTTAAGTGAATAATCATCGGTACTTTGGTAGTAAAGTAACTGCAGTAACATTTTCAATTTTCATCAAAATCATTTTGAAATTCGAAGTTGAGTGTTATTTGTTTACCTTCACTGACTGAACTGATAACGGCACACAGGATTAAGGCTCTATATAAAGTGGGTGAGCGCATCGGCCATTTTGTTCCCTGAGTGATAACGGACTAGTAAGTATGCATACAATTTCTCACGTAAAAAATGCAATTTTCTCGATAGTTCGCGAGTCCGGGTGAACTTACGTGTAGTCTCAAATTAAAGACAATAAAATTTCCTATCGATCGATGTTAAATTTTGATCATTTCATGAAAAAATAACGACTTTATGAATACTTCAATTTTACTGATTTCTGCGTACTACGTACGTCGTCTTTAAACTAAAAATACTCGAAATTTTCAGTGGACGCATAGGTATTTTAATACAGCAAAATGTTCGTTATTTTATCCTCTTTAAAATGAGCTATTACCGAAAGCTCTACATGCAACCGTTCAAAAGTTTTCGAAGTTGAAAGTTGGGAAAACAAGCTGCGGATGGTAAGTACTGAACTTTGAACTAATATTACTCGAAATTTTCAGTGGACACGTAGGTATTTTAATACATCAAAATGTTCGTAATTGTATCCTTTTTAAAATGGTTGTTTACCGAAAGCTCTACCTTCAACCGTTCAAAAGTTTTTGAAGTTCAAAGTTGCGGAAAGTGGTCAAATTGTGTTATCACTGTTATCATGTCACTTAGTTTTGATCAGTATTTTACTTTCCGCAACTTTGATCTTCAAGATCTTTTGAACGATGAGAGGTAGAACTTTCGTTATAAGCTCATTTTAAAGACGATAAAATTACGAACATTTTGCTGTATTAAAATATCCATGTGTCCGTAGAAAATTTTGAGTAAAATTTGTTCAAAGTCAAATACTTACTGCCCGCAGCTGATTTTCGCAACTTTCAACTTCGAAAACTTTTGAACGGTTGCATGTAGAGCTTTCGCTAATAGCTCATTTTAAAGAGGATAAAATAACGAACATTTTACTGTAATAAAATACTTATGTGTCCACTGAAAATTTCGAGTATTTTTACTTTAAAGATGACGTACGTAGTATGCAAAAATCAGTAAAATTGAAATATTCATTAAATCGTTATTTTTACGCGAAATGATCAAAATTTAACATCAATCGATAGGGAATTTTATTGTCTTTAATTTAAGACTGCATAACAGTTCACCCAAACTCGCGAACAATTTAAAAAATTGCATTTTTTACATAAGAAATTGTATGCATAATTACTGGTTCGTTATCACTTCAGGGAACAAAATGGTGGATGCGCTCACCTGGTTTATATAGAGCCCTAACAGGATGAAAGACCCCCAACAAATACTAGTATGTTGTGAAAGTAGAAGGACGTAGGCTGGTGGGCGAACGTATATAGAAACTGGATACGGCAGTATCGTTCTTTCTTATTCCCGTTATTTTACTCGTTCAACGTTTATTTAGATCTCAGCCCTCAGGGATACCCATGTGAAGCGGCCAATTTTACCCGTTCCATTACTCGTTGTGCATTTGTTATAGGAGTTGCCGATGTGATTTATGTAGGCATAATGAAACGTACAATTTACTCATCCAATTCGTTTTTTTTTTAATTTACCTTGGTTTATTTTTACTGAATCTCTCAAAAAACATGGGAATGGTGTTTTATCCTACTAGAAAAATGAAGTTATTTTAGACGATTTCTGAGGTTTATTTCCCGAGAAAAGCGAGGGAAGTAATTAAAATTTAAAAATCGTCGAAAATCACTTAATTTGACTCGTTGAATAACATATTATTTAAACAATATTTTTCAGTTTTTCACTGCATTATAATGGGTAAGTAATTTAGAAAATGTAGCCCATTTTTGAGAATTATTCCAGCAACAGTAAGAAATTATTTCATACTCGTATTTGGAGCAAAATTGTGGATACACTGAATTTTAACACTCAATAACTGTTAAACAGTATAAATCACCTTGACATCCTTCACAATCATATGCTTTTATGGTCCAAAAGTAAGGGGTTCCTTGGAAAAGCGGCCTTAGTCATTTTTTTTGTTTTTCCAATTTTTACATAAATAGTGTTCTTCCATAAAAAAAAAACGAATTGAAAAATGTTTACTTGTACTTTACAGGGAACTCTACCACATGCTAATCTGCGATTGGAATGAAACTTGGACTGGTGGAAAGAGGTCCTCGAAAAACCCCCATCCCCCAATTTTCAGCTGATGAAGTTGATTTTTCGATTTTTGGCGAGCATTTTTGTAGTTTTGTGGCCACAGCCCCACAGGTAAAACTGTTCAACTCAGAAAACGGGGAAAAATTACAAATATCTGAAATATCCATCTCTTCATCGTATCAAATTCCAGAGCTCAAATTTTGGCCAAAGGCAGTCTTCATGATCGACCCATACCATCATTGACCGGATCAATCCGTTCGGCCAGAAAAAAATTTTTCACTATTTTTTCTCATATTTTCTGTGAATACGAAAAAGTCCGTTTCTCCTCACTATAATATGAACTTCAGCAGCTGAAATTTTGGCCGAAGGGTCTATGCTTGATATCTAATCGACTCAACTGTACCGCCGGCCGGATCTGGAATTATCATCTGAAATCGATTTTTGTCACATAACATGAGAAAAAGCAATAAAAAAATCTGTTTTTTTTGAACGGACAGCCTGATTTGGACGATGATGGTATGAGTTTATTTGATATTCAGCACAGAGTGTTTGACCCAAAATCTGAGCTCCTGAAGTTCATTTGATGAGCTCATTTATATTTTATTGGTTTTTCAAGTTTTTCAAAAACTTGAATTAGCAACCAGATGGACAAAAAATTCGATTTCTGATGATTATTCCAGATATGGCCGATGGTAATAATTAATCAATTAGGTATCAAGCATAGACCCTTCGGCCAAAATTTCAGCTGCTAAAGTTCATGTTGTGGGAAGAAAAACGCATTTTTCATATTCACAAAAAATATGAGAAAAAACAGTAACAAATTATGATTTTTGACCAGATGGCCGGATCCGGCCGATGGTGGTATGAGTCGATTTAGTATTCAGCACAGACTGTTTGACTAAAATTTGAGTCCCTGAAGTTCATTAGATGAGCTGATCTTACTGGGTTTTCAAATGTTTCAATGGCATTTATAAACTACCAGATGTACAAAAAATTCGATTGTTTTTTGTTTTAAGAACCATTCCAACCAGAGTGTATATTTTTTGAAACAGAATTCTGGGAACTTTGAACTTTGACAATGTTTAGAACTTTTGAAGCACATTAAAGACACTCTTTTATTATGGTATACCATCCATTTTATAGAGAATTTTATCCGATTTCTATTAGTGCCAAATTTTTTGAAATCCGCAAAAGTGTTCCTTTAGAAAATTACGATTTTACGAGGTGAAAAAGAGAACTTTTGATTGTAGCAATGACAATCAAATTTTTGAAATCCGCAGAAGTCTTCGAGAGGAAAATGGCGATTTACCAAGCTGAAAAAAGTAGATAGGAGGTCAATTTTTGTTCACTTATAACTGATGACTTGCCCTATTTTGTATACCATCTTGAAAACCATGTTTTTTGTGCCAAACTCTCAAATTTATGAGTATCATGTTCAGCCTTTTTTAATAGCTGAAGATTTCAAGAAATTACCTTTATTTTGAGTAAAATTGAGCGAAAGTTTTCATTGTTCATTTTAAAATACACCATGATCAGGTTGAGCCCAGGATAACAACTCTGCCGACATCACATAACAAAATTTCGGTTTATTCTTAACATTTTTTTTTTCAGTGATGATCATCCAACTAGGTTACATACTCGTAAATATTTGAGCTCAAGAACACGATCCCAAACGTGGGCACTAAAACGTGTGTTTGTATGGTATAGTATTGTCAGTGCATGAATACAAAAGATCGTAGTTTTCACCCGTCAATAATTCTCTGGAAAAAAAAAACAAGAAACAAGAAACGTTAACATCATAGGTTGTAAATCTTGTAGGTATAAAAGTGTCAATCTCCCTGCAGTCTAAATAAAAGTACCACTATTCGACAGAGTGCTCGTTATTCAACATTCTACCCGGGCGTTACAGTAGGCGAGTAAAAAAATACCCATGTGTGACGAATTCCCTTGCCCAGCTGACTAAGCTAATGTCCTTCAAGGCAGTTGACCGCTAAATTTACAACAGGATATCGGCTTAATAAAGAAAACGTTCTCGTAACCATGTGCTGTTTGGCGCTAAATGAATAAGCAAATCCAAAGATGTTAAGTATTTATTTCTCTGCTGTTTAATTCACCAAGTTCTTTCAGTTTTGGAAGTAGGTACCTACCTACAGGAAAAAAGAACTTAGGCCTGTTAGATTTGGATAGGGCATAAGGCATATGAATGTACCCACTTCATGTTGAAATATTGTAAATTATGATTTGCAATAGGCACAGCTTTTTCCACTTTATCAAATACTAAACTTTCTCAAACTGAATTTGACCATTTTTGGTCATTGAAGTGACTCCGGTGAGATTTTCAATCTCTCCAACTCTCCAGAATTTCAATTCCAGTACAAGTAGGTATGGGAAATTTGGAAATTAATTTAAGCAGTTAAAAACCAAGTTGTGTCATATTAGACCGTTGATGAGTGTTGTATGTATCTAGACTATTTTATCAAAAAACAGATGGAAGAGAGGGGCAGTTCTTAGGGTACCTAAACTTGATCATGGAGGTGTTAAATTCATATTGAATTAGAATTGGTTTTAAATTCGAGTTCAACAGCCTCGAATTACATAGTACCGGAAAAATATATGTTTTCAGTTACATATTTTAATTGTAGTTTTTTTTTTCAAAACTGATGAATTTTGATTCTTTTTAAAAAAATTATTTGCTTTAATTCAAGAAAACTGTCCAGTACGAGCAGAATAGGTATTGGTTTTTCATATGTCAATCACCAACCTATCTTTCTGATTCGACACAAGTAAGCTGGAAGCAGGAATTAGGAAGTACGTAGTTCACATTCGAAATTAATTTGTTCCACTAGTACTTTTCATGCTGAACAACTTCGGTCATCATAGTTTTCTCGATTCAACCTGCTGTTTTCTTGAATTAATGCAAAACAGAATTTTGAAAAAAAAAAACAAAATTCTTTCCTTTTGGGCCGGATATGACTGAATACAACCAGAAAATTAATGTGAAACAGGTCTACCCACTAATTCGAGGTCGCTGAGGCTGAACTTGAATTCTGATTCCATTTTTATGCAATTGTAAACCCTGCCCCCTCAAGCGCATTTTATTAAAAAATCCACTCCCACTCTCAACAATTTTCTTTTTTTTTCGAAAAAATAGTCTACAGACCTATCAATGGTGTTTTAATTCGGTCATATACCGAAATTCAGCTCCTTCGTATGGTTTTCGGCCAAAATGCACTCAAAAAACACATTTTTTTTGTCAGTTTTTCGGCTAAGCGAGAAATATCCAGGTGCTGTGTATGAACTGTACTGGGTTTCATTTCGTGACGTAAAAATGTAGAGTAAAGTATGAAAAAACAATTTTCTTGGGTTATTATCGTCAGATCAAACTGAAATTTGGTATGTAAATGTGCCAATGCACTATTGACGTAGCTGTGAAATTTTTTTTCAAAAAAAATTGGTTTCAAGAGGATAGGGGTTGATTTAACGATGAACATGATGAAGGGGGTACTTTGGTCATAGTTAGGCTGGAATAGAGTCCAAATTCGAGTTCCGGAGCCTCAATTTAGTAGGAAACCTATCTTATTTTTGATTATTTTGTAATATTTCGCTCCGAACTGATCAATTTTGGATTTTTCAAAATTTTGTTTGCTCTATTTTGAGTCAACCATTGATTGAATTGAAAAATGTGTAATAATAAAAGTTGTTCAGTTTGTTGAGCAGAATCAGAATAGTGTACTTTCAAATATCAATTATCTACTCTTTCATCCTACCCAACTTGATTTGAAGTAGGAATAAGTAGGTAGGTAATTCACATTTTAAACCTCAATGCCCCTCTAGTACTCGACACGCTGAATAACTTTTATTATTACACATTTTTTGATTCAATCAATGGTTGACTCAAAATAGAGCAAAATAAAAATACTTAATTTTGAAAAATCCAAAATTGATCACTTTTGAGCGAAATATTACGAAATAATCAGAAATAAGATAGGTTTCCTACTAAATCGAGGCACCTGAAGTCCTAAACTCGAATTTGGACTCTATTCCAGCCTAAATATGACCAAAGTGCCCCCCTCATCATGTTCATCGTTAATTCAACCCCTATCCTTCTGAAACCAATTTTTTTGAAAAAAAATTTCACAGCTACGTCAATAGTGCATTGGTACATTTACATACAAAATTTCAGTTTGATCTGACGATAATAACCCAAGAAAATTGTTTTTTTCACAGTTTTCTCTACATTTTTACGTCTCGAAATAAAACCCAGTACAGTTCATACACGGCATCTGGATATTTCTCGCTCAGCCAAAAAACTGATGAAAATATGTTTTTTGAGTGTATTTTGGGCTCAAACCATTAGAATGAGCTGAAATTTTGTGCACGCATGTGTTTATGCATTATTGATACAGCTGTGAAATGTTTTTACAAAAAATTAATTTTAGGAGGAGGGGGGATTGATTTATCAACGAAATTGATGAGGGGGTCCTTGGGTCATATTTGAGCTGGAATAGAGTCCAAATTTGAGTTCAGGAGCCTCAATTTGGTAGGAAACCCATCTTATTTCTGATTATTTCGTGATATCTTGCCCAGAACTGATCAATTTTGGGTTTTTCAAAATTATTTGTCGCTCTATTTTGAGTCAACCGTTGATTGAATTGAAAAATGTGTAATAATAAAAGTTGTTCAGTGTGTCGAGTATTAAAGGGACATGGAGGTTTAAAATGTGAATTACCTACTTACTTATTCCTACTTCAAATCAGGTTAGGTAGGATGAATGAGTAGGTAATTGATATTTGAAACAACAATATTCCGATTCTTCTTGACAAACTGAAGAACTTTCGAGATTACCCTTTTTTCGATAAAAGTAGTCTTTTGCTTATAATAGAGCAAAAACAAATTTTGAAAAAATCAAAATTCACCAATTCAGGGCAAAATTCTACATAACAGTTCGATAGAGATGATTTTCCCCCCAATTTGAGTTCGCTGAACTGAAATTTGGGGTCTGCATCGAATGGTTCCTTCACAAGTTTACTGTTTACCCTCGTTCCATCAAAATCTTTCTTCTCAGCTGTTTTTTTCTCATGTTAGGATACTTGAATGCGAGTTTTACAATAGTTTTTTTTAAATTTGTTATTCAATTTAGTGAAAATAAATCAATCTGACAAGAAAAGAATTGAGCTTTGTTTAGGGAAGGGGGGAGGTGGTGACTGAAAATTTTCTGACTGGTATGAGAAAAAAATACCAATTTTTCCAGTTAATAAATGTATCTAAAGTTCATTGAAAAATTGTTATTTTTATTTTTGAATTTACTGAAGTTTCAAACAGAGATGTTTTTTTTTTCTCTTAAAATTAATAAATTACTGCCCCAGTGCCGCTGAAAATTTGGCGCTCAACTATAGGGAAATACGTCACTAATACATAGTAAATGCCTAAGGAAATGTTTTCCAAAAATTGAAAATGACAAGGGCCAAAAAAACGCAAATTAGAAAGGGGTGAATCCTTGTAATGAAATGGACTCTAAATTCTTACTCGATGACCTTGATTTAGGGGGAAAACGACTATTATCAACTTATATTTTTGTGGCCCGAAATTTGTCATTATCAATTTTTGGAAAACATTTTCTTATTATTAATTTTTTAAATTTTAATTTTTATTCGCAATTAAAAGAAAATCGTATTTTGCGACAATTTTAACGTTCACTAGGTACTTGTGAGAATTTGAGGGGTGATGGGGTGAGGGCAGAGGTGGACTGCCCATAAGAGGTTACCATGCGAAAGTTCCCGGTAGACTTTTATTGACTGAGTGAGCTCCAAACATGAACGATAAAAATTAAAATAGAAGTACCTAGGTACCTACTCTTTCATATCTACAATCGTATTTTGTAAAAAAAAAAGCGATGGAAAACTCGGAAATCTAGGCAAAAAATGCAAAAAATGCAAAAATTATTTTTGAAAGACAGTGCGGAGATCATGAATAGGATTTTTATAATTTTTTTTATTCTTCTCAAGGAGAAATTTTTTAGAAGTCAAAAAAAGAGTTGCACGAAAGGAAAAAAAACTAAAAGCTTCAAATTTTTAGTCGTTTACGTAGTAAACAAAACGGGGAGGGGTGGTGGTGGTGGTAGAAGTTTATGCAAAATACAAATAGGATTCATGATTCTGAGTTGAAATTACCCCAGAAATGGATTTGTAAACCAACGAAGTTGTAAAATTTTCGGTTTTGATTCAATCTTCCATCCTTAAGTATCAAATTTTGGGTTTGGAGTCAGTTTTTTGCTTTATTTAGGAAGTGAAAAACTGAGGATAATAAAATTAACCAGCTCATAGAATTCCTCGCATCAAATAGCACATTATTTAACTAGGAAAGTAATGAGATTTTCGACTTTTGAGGTTTATTTCGCGAGAAAATCGTTTTACTTCACCAGTTAAATAATATAGGCGTTGGAAGAAAACGCGTTTAGCCAAGCAATTGCTAAGTATGGTCTATAAATATGGCCATGGCCCTTAATCTCTTGAGCGATTGAATAATGAATAATAATAATACGAGTTTTTAATTCCCGTTCTTTTAAAAAAAATAAAAAATAAAAATAAATTCCAGCTCTGAACTAACGTAGGTTGGTAACATTACTTTCAACTGACCGTTCGTAGTTCAATCAGTTCAATACACATTTGCGCATTCACCGTTCTATTATGATTCTCGTTTCTCCATGCGCAGCGTTGCCACAAGTTACACCATCCAGTTTGTTGGGGGTCCTTCGTCCTCATTCCCCCTGATAACTGACTCATATGATTCATTTTAGCTTTTAGCGTTCGTTCAGTGGTGGTGCCGAACTACAAGAGCATTTGGAATTATGCTCATATATTGGAAAAACGAATCTGGGCATGCGATATATTGAATAGTATGTTTTCGAGGTCGCTGAGTACGAATATGAACTTATTTTTTGTGTCCCACCCCCCCCCCCCCCCAATGTCCCTCTGTGCCCCGACAAGGAGGCCAACATTTAAAAAATCATCAAAAAGTCGAGTGATATATCAAATAGAATGTTTTTGAGGTCGCCAAGCACAAATACGAACTTATTTTCTGGGTCCCACCCCACAATATCCCTCTGTGCCCCAAAAAGGGGCCCACTTTTGAAAAATCGTGAAAGGTCGAGTGATATATCGAATGGTATGTTTTCGAGGTCGCTGAATACGAATATGAACTTGATTTCTGCTTATAGTTCCTCAACCCCCATTTATACGCCCTCCTAATGGGATAAAATTTTGAAAAGTCACTGAACATTATGTAAATACGAGTTTATCGAATAGTATGTTTTCAAGATCGCTGAACACATATTTTTAAAATCAAAAGCACAATGGTTCTCAGCCCCAAAAAAGTTAACGACAAAACATGGTGTGATCTTTTTCTTCAAATTTCGGCGAGAAGATGGGAGAGGTAAGTAGAGGTATTACCAAGGTATGTTATCAGGATCGCTATTCAAAAAGTTTGAACGCTTATTTTGCAAAGAAAGATTTTTCTTTAAAACGCTCACACCTACCAGTTTTTGATTATTTTTCAATAGAAAATAAAATGGAACTAGGACTTTCACATTGTTGTCGAATTTCATCGAAATAAAATGTATAATCATCCGACTAATTTCTATTTGTGAATTTTGCCATAGGTACTTACGTGCCTCGAATTATTTTTTTATGGGAAATTTAAATGAAATTGATTAGGTACATTATATATAACGTTTCTTTTTTTGCTGGAAAAACTCATAAATTGATAAAATATTTCAAAATAGAATCCCGAAAATATACCATTCGATATACTTATCACTCGACTTCGCATGATTTTTCAAAATTTGGCCTTTTTTTTGGAGCTAAGATGACATTGTGAGGTGGGACTCAAAACATAAGTTCATATTCGTATTCAGCGACCTCGATAACATACCATTCAATATATCACTCGACCTTTCACGATTTTTCGAAATTGGGCCCCTTTTTGGGGCACAGAGGGATATTGTGGGGTGGGACCCAAAAAATAAGTTCGTATTTGTGCTTGGCGACCTCGAAAACATACTATTCGATATATCGCATGTCCAGATTCGTTTTTCCAATATATGATTCAGTTGTGTGTTACTTGAAAAACCAAGCATCCCCCACCAACCCCTTGGGAGGGTTGAAGACCAATCAATGGTAGAGTGATTAATAGTTGGGTGAGTAGACTTTGTAAAAAAAAATTTGAGTGAAAACAAATGATATTAAGTGGTAACTTTGATCAAATTTATTGGACTGACTTTTTTGAAACACCTACTCTTTCCATCCCTTTTTTAGACACCCCTCTTGAGGGATGGGTATCGAGCGTAGTATCAAATTGTCGAGAATTTGAAGGAGAACATTTTTAGTCATGGTAGTTTTTCTCGTTAACCTAATATTTTCGGAGTAAATCGCAAAAAACGTAAATCGGAACCGGTTTTGGCCCCCTAAAAAAATTAGCTCCAGGGTTAGGAGGTGCGGTCTTTTTTTTGGTAGTTCAGGGGGTTCATCTGAACACATTCTCGGAGAAAAATTCATGTGCCAATTTTTTTCTTATTGCCCTCGCTTTTTTACGTTATTTTCCCGCTCTAATTCAACATATTGTCAAAAAAAGTTTCAAATACCCCGTAGAACATTTTTTTTGCTTCTCAGTTTTATCTTGGCCCGCATCATTCAAGCGTGAAAAGAGAAAATCTTGATTTTGAGACCGAAGATCAACCAAAATTGCTGTCATTTTTGTTCCCAAGGACTCCTCCCTTGAGAAAAAAAAAATCGTCGAAAAATGGGGGGGGGGGGGTGCAATAGACACATGTATGTGATTGTGAGCACTCCGACTGCATCCGATTTGAAATTTTATGAACCTCAAAATCGTGTATTTCACTCGTAGAAACCTAGTTTTTGGCACCAGACTCGTTCTTTAGACAACACTTTCCCACAAATTTGAAGTTTGTACCAACCCCTCCCCCTCTGAAATCCTTGGAGATGGGACAACTAAATTACCGTCAAAATCGTCGTAATTTTCAGTACCTTGACTTCGATACCACACTCGACGTTCAATGTTCATCCAATTTCCACTGAATTCAAGGCAGGTCCCCCCCTTCCCATCTGGAAACCAAAATTGACCCAACATTTGAATCCTGCACTTCAACAGCGAAAATTATACAAAGGCTAGAAATGTTTTTCAAGACTAGTCCTGAAAAGTTATCGAAATTGCGTTGTACTCGTATGTATTATTACGTTATCTTACAACCATCAAAATGGCTTCCATGCAGCCTTCGAGTTGCTCTTTTCTCGGAATTACGACAAGTAGATAAGATAACATCTGCATTTCTTTACTATGCGAATTGCGATGGAAGACGAACAAAATTCGACGTAGTACGTGTTTAGTTTAGACCTGATTCTCGTACAAGTCTGATCGAATCGAAGTACATTATGGTTGATGACTGACGCGGCGTGTTCGGGTTCGGACTTCGGGTTAGTTATAAATTAGCGAATTCTGCATCGTAAATTTTTCCAATTTTTTCGCGTAAAATATTGAAATTTTGTTTTTCGAATACGATTTTTTTCTATACCTAGTTCGTGTTATCGGTGAATTTGATTCGTATTAAATGTTATTGTTTGGTAGACTCTATACGAGTACGTCTTATTCGCGAAACCAAAGTGTACAATTTCGTGCAAGTTAATGTGATTTAGTTCCATCTTTTTTTTCTTTTTTTTTGTGGAACGAGATCCTCATACTTAGATGAGGTGACAATTTTCTTCGAAAAGGACAGTATATTCTCCTGAGCAGTTATTTCGGTAAGTTAGTTTTTTTTTCAACTTATCTTTTACGTAACTAGTACCTAGATTGAAGGACTTAAGATGAATTTTTTGAATAAAGATGCAATAAGCAAAGAACTTTTTTGTTCGGTTGTAAAAGCATACCTATGTACTTAGGTGAATTATTGTTGAATCTCGGAATATTTTTAAATGTTTTTCCTCACTTTAAATAGAATTAGGATGTAAATGGGAAATGATGTTTTATTCTTGAGTGGATTTCTAATAAGAAAACAATGCGAAGGTTTCCAAGTTACAAAAAAAAAATGGACGTTTATGAATTGTATTACTGTAGGTCCATGGTCTAGGTATGCTGCCTACCATGTTTTTTTATGAAGCTTTAGTAATGGATTGCTTTCCTTTTTGAGCAGTTTTTTCAACAATGCTGGGTCATTCCACGTCAATTAGACCAAGAAGTGGTAAAGGGGGGGGGGGGTCGGCGATTTTTATGAAATTTTTTCATCGGGGGCCCGCATAAAGATCAATTGCACCCCGTGTCGATTCTCCGGGAGAACTGTTTTCTTAAAGGGGGAGTCCTAAGGAACATTTCTAGCCCTTGTCGTCGAAAAAAAGTGGCTCTACATACAAAATGGCGGCCATTTTGATTGACAGGTCAGCCGAAATCACAGATTTTGCGTTCCAACATAGAACTAGCATAACATTTTTTAAACCCTACAAAGGATAGATCGAAAGAGCAGGCAAACATTCATCACCGGTCAAAATTTCAAGTGCTAGAGTGCCCTTTTCGATTTTTGGTGAATTTTTGAAAAATCAAATTTAGGCCAAAAATGAGGGAAAAAATCAAAATTTTACCAAATTGACCTAGAAAGCTGAAATTTGAGATATACCCTATTTTCAACCTGCCAAATCGATTGGAAACTGTTTCAAACCGTTTTAAGCAGTTCTGGAGCCTCCAGCAAATTTTTGAAACTCGAAATTCCCACAAAATTTCATCAAATGAAGTTGGAAAGCCAAAATTAATTCTGAGAATTAATTTCAATACGATATGAAATCGACTCCATGGTGGTTTCAAGTGGTTTTGAAGCTTCCAGCTACTGTTTGGAAATTTCAATTCTCCTAAAAACGCCATGAAATCTTTCAAAAAGTCACTGGAGGCTCCAAAGTTTGTCTTCAGAGGGTGTTGAAATCGGAGTGCATAGGTAATTTCATCTTTACATCTCCATTTGATAAAATTTTGGGAAAATTTCAAGTTTCGAAAACCTACTGGAGGCTCCAGTAATTTTCAGAAAGTCGCTGGAGGCTCCAAAATGACTTGAACCCACCTGAAGTCGTCTTCAGGGGTGTTAAAATTGGGGTGCATAGTTAATTTCAGCATTCCATCTCCATTTGATGAAGTTTTGGGGAAATTTCAAGTTTGAATAATCTACTGGAGGCTCTAGTAATTTTCAAAAATCGTTGGAGGCTCCAAAATGACTCGAAATTCACCTGCAGTCGACTTCATAGCGTATTGAAATTAGTTTGCAGAATTAATTTCGGCTTTCCAACACCATTTTGATGAAATTATGTGGGAATTTCGAGTTTCAAAAATTTGCTGGAGGCTCCAGAACTGCTTAAAACGGTTTGAAACAGTTTCCAATCGATTTGGCAGGTCGAATTAGGGTATATCCCAAATTTCAGCTTTCTAGGTCAATTTGGTAAAATTTTGATTTTTTTCTCACATTTTGGCCGAAATTTGATTTTTGAAAATTCATCAAAAATCGATAAAAGCAATTTAGCACTTGAAATTTTGACCGGTGATGAGTGTTTTCCCGCTCTTTCCATTTACTCTTCAGTCCGGCATATGACAATAGGAGTAATTGCACTCCCCCCCGCCGATCTTCCGGGACAACTTTTTTCTTGAAGGGGACATCCTAAGGAACATTTTAAAGCAAACTTGCCAAAAAAAAAAGTTGGCCTTACTTACAAAATGGCGGTCATTTTGATTGACAGGTCAGCCGAAATCGCAGATTTTGCATTTTAACATAGGACTTGCACGAACTTTTTCAACTCTACACTCCAATTTTAATACCCTCTGAAGACGACTTCAGGTGGGTTTCAAGTCATTTTAGGACCTCCAGCGTATTTTTTGAAAATTACTGCAGCCTCCAGTAGATTTTTGAAACTTGAAATTTCTCCAACATTAATTTATCAAATGGATTTGGCAAGCTGAAATTTACTTCGCAGACTACATGGTGGTTTCAAATGGTTTTGAAGCTTCCAGCTACTTTTAGGAAATTTCAATTTTCCAAAAAAACCTCATACAACCTTTCAAAAAGTTGCTGGAGGCTCCAAAACGACTTGAAATTCACCAGCAGTCAACTTCGTAGGGAATTAAAATTAGTTTGCAGAATGAATTTCGACTCTCCATCTTGGTTTGATAACATTTTGGGGAAATTTCAAGTTTCAAAAATCTACTGGAGGCTCCAGTAATTTTCAAAAAAGTCTTTGGAGGCTCTAAAATGATTTGAAATCCACCAGAAGTCGTTTTCAGAGGGTGTTAAAATTAGAATGTAGAGTAAATTTCAGCTTTCTATCTCCATTTTGATGAAATTTTGTGAAAATTTAAAGTTTCAAAAATCTGCTGAAGGCTTCAGGAATTTTCAAAAAGTCGCTGGAGGATCCAAAACGACTTGAAATTTACCCGCCGTACTTCGTAGCGTATTGAAATTAGTTTTTAGAATAAATTTTAGCTTTACAACTCCAATTTGATGGAATTTTGTGGGAATTTCGAGTTTTAAAATCTGCTGGAGGCTCCAGAACTGCTCAAAACGGGTTGTAACCGTTTCCAATCGATTTGGGATGTCAAAAATAGGGTATATCCCAAATTTCAGCTTTCTTGGTCAATTTGGTAAAATTTTGATTTTTTCCCTCATTTTTGGCCTAAATTCGATTTTCAAAAATTCACCAAAAATCGAAAAACGCACTTTAGCACTTAAAATTTTGGCAGGTGATAAATTTTTGCATGATCTTTCGATCTACCTTTGTAAAGTTTGAAAAAGTTCGTGCAAGTCCTATGTTAAAAATTAAAATGCAAAATCTGCGATTTCGGCTGACCTGTCAATCAAAATGGCCGCCATTTTGTAAATAAGGCCCACTTTTTTTTGTAGCAAGTTTGCTTTAAAATGTTCCTTAGGGTGTCCCCTTTAAGAAAAAAGTTGTCCCGGAGGATCGGTGGGGGGGGGGTTGCAATTACTCCTATTGTCATATGCCGGACTACTTGTATGGTTTAAAAATTTTTATACTAGTAACCACTGTTACGATGTTGAATGATAACTGGAAGAATGTGTCTAATATTATCATATCAAATGATTTCCACAAGGTATTGGTACTCGTATTTTCTGTTCAATGAATTTAAATATTTAGCTGCAGTTGGTAACTTTTACAAAATATAAGTTCTCGTATATTCGCAACTTAGCATAGCTCACGTTTCAGGTCTAGTATATCACTACAATAATGGAAGCCAGAAAAAGAAAAATCAAAACAAAAAAAAAAGGGATGAAATTTTGTTGAAAAAATTATTCTTCGAAGTCAGTCAACTAGAACTACATTGGACTGGGTCCAAAATATGTATACGAATATGCAGACTCTATCGCATGTACATACATTAGAGGCAAAATAAATAGTGTACTTTTATACCTATAGTAGGTACCTACCATACCCTGCTTCTCGCGTTACCTATCCCATTTAATATCGGAAAAGAATATCACCTCCATACGTACCTACCTAACGCATTTTCAGCACCCGAGCCCTGAAGATAAAATAACCATTTACACGTGTCGTCCAGATAGGTAATTTTTTTCTTCATGGAAATAACATTTTTTCCCCCAAATAGTTTATTCTATATTGTTCTTTTCGTGTAAATTTATGGGTGAGACAGAACTTGGGTTATTGAGTTAATTTTCATCAAAACTACCCTCAAGTATTTCAACCAAAACGACACGTTTTTGTGCATGGAATTTATACGTCGTCTATGACCTGTGCCTATAGTAATTTGCAGTATTGTATAATTCGATCGAAAAAAAGTGTATTTACAACACGTGAAGCTTATACATATTAGGTATATGTATTTGTGTTTCGTATTATTTTTGTTGGCAATTCGATCCAAACCAACATTGCACGTTTGGGGCTAATCGTGTGGTAATATTGGATGGGTTTGTTTTATCTGTACCTACTCCTTTCCCTCACTAATATATCGCCTGCTGCAACTAATACTTTGTTTGCCAGGTAACCCACAATATGTATATTTTTGAAAAATTTTTTTACTTCTTTCTAAACTTTTTTCCCAATGTTCAACTATTCTTTCCTTAGAATTTTTTTTCGAAATCATTCGCTTTTTTCATCTTACACGAACGCGAGTCAATATGAAAGTTCAATGGGCGTGAGAAAAGGACAATTACTTACCTAGCTGAAAAATAAGTAAGTAGTCAGTTGCATGGAAGTGACTGTACCTTACATCTTCTCTGGGAGTTTAAAGAAATACAGTTTTTCCTCTTATTCTGAATCACCTCGTTTCTTTCGTTCCTTTTACGCAAAAAAGCACAAGTATATCGTGGAGCTGAATTCGAGAAAGAGAGAGATTTTCAAGGGACACAAATGACGTATTTTTGGTTATGTTTTTGACATTTGCTTTATTAAATTTCCACGCATATTATGGCAAGTATTTCATCAGTAGCGAGTTATTTTCGCCTTTGTGAGGCCTCCAGCCCTTTGCATCTCCACCTCTTCTCAGCGTTTATGCCACGTACAATGAGTAACACGCATACATCATTCGGTATAGGTACGTAAATTTTTTAAATTACGAATATTTCAATCTTTATCAATACCTTCGATTAAAAAAAGTGGCTAGGTTGTGACAAAATTCACTGAGAGGTACACTAGTTCGAGTTGGAAGTGCTCCCCTATTAACAATGTGATCCTAATTTGGAGACCCATAGCTCTACCATCTGTCTCCCGCAATTTTTTATTGAAAACTTTCTCAACTCAGCAGAGTCAACCACCTCCACCACGAATTTGGTCAAACTCCAAGGTATTTTTTTTTCACCCCCCCTCCCTCCCACGAGTAACTGGGTAACTCATACAACGCGTTAGAGCAAACAAAACCTAGAGGAGATGAGAAAATAAGGATGGTAAAGCTGTAAGCAAAAGAAAGTTCGATGAAGAACAATTTATTATAAACAAACCACCAACAAAAACCAGGTTGCTTTGGTAATATCACATTTATCAAAATATTTTCAACAATATATCATTCGAAAGCCATTTACAATTGAATGTAAAAAAATTTCACGACGTGTTTGCGCCGTTAAAATGGATGGAAAGGCGGGGAAAGGGAGTGAAAAAAAAGACGAGAAAAACATAACGCAGAAGAGACCGATGACGGGCCAGAATTTATTCGGGTATTATTCTCTTTGTTTTGTTGTTGCTCTTTTTCCGGGCTTAATTTAATTATAATGGGTTTCAATTAATGAGCATAATGGATCACCGAAGAAAGATGGAATAAATTAGATCTGATCGTGAGATGTGAATGCTATTTTTATGTACTTATCTGTGCTATTACTCGGGCATGTGTTGTTGTCAAGCCTGTAATATTGATCAGTAGGTGTGGAGAAATTGATTGAAATATAATGTTTTTTGAATAAAATACGATTCGAGGTAAATAGAGTCTCAGAGCCTTATTTTTGAGACCTTTGCTTATTTCGATTCAACTTTTTAGATGTTTACAAATAGTTACCTATTGAAAAAACGTACCTACAGTTGAGGGATGAAAATATGGATTTATGTTTTTCAAAATAAAATAAAAATTTATTATACAATCCATCTTTGGTTCAATGAGATTTCTTGAATTTTTGACAGCACCTCCTCCTCCCTCTCTCACACTGCTTCCTCCTATCTCTCGGGAATCGGTCAGATTTCACATTGTTTGTCGATTAAACGACTGAAAATCGTTCGAGTGCACTTATTCTGCAACAATTTCTAGTTTCTAATGTGCGAATGCTTATTTTGTACACAGTTGACGAGAAAAAGCACAAAGAAAAATTATCGCACACCCTCGCTTCGGCGACGTCGCAGTCGGCCAAAGATGCGGTCATAAACTATCTACATAAATACTTGATCCGCTCGTCGAGACGTATATCCTAACTCTCTGTCCCGCCAGTTATTCGATCCTGCGAAAAAATCATTTGTTAAAAACCATTATGTCATAAACAAAGCTCGTAAATTTTTCACACATCTCGAAAATTACTCTTCGCGCAACGACCTACCATTATGAAATACTACGTTGGCGGTGCTGGGATTTTTTTCAGTACTGGATTATTTTTCGAGCAGTTTACCAAGACTTATTTCATGTTTTTTTTTCATTATTTTTACGTAAGAATGATCTCAGGAATGTGATATGATCATCAATTGAGTTGTTTATTTTGCTATTTTTTTTCGATTTCAGCATCTCGAGTTGCTAATTTTTATTTTGAGACAAAACAAATTGACAATGTTACCCAGCCTTGTCATCTTCAGATTAAGTCTAAACAGAATGTCACCAGGCCTCAGAACCAATTTTTCAGCTTTAAAAGTTGATTTTTTTAATAATTTTTGAAAATGATGGGAAAAGCCTTCGTATACTAATTTTATACGAAATTTCCAATACAGAGATAGAAATCTGAAACTATTTTATGTACTCAAGTCGTTCCTTGTCCCCCAAAAAAATTATTGCCACCATTTTCCAGACGATCGGAAGTCTCCAGTGGAAGTTGAACTTCCTCCAGTAATTTTAAATCACCCCAGAAGGAGTTGTAATCAACTTCGGGAGCTGAAAATTGACGTTCCAAATTGATTAGAACTGGTAATATTTTCTTACAAGTTGAAAATTTTCAAATTTAAAAAAAGATGTTTTGGCAAAAAATTACTCAAAACTTTGTCTAAACTCTGTAGGAACTCGAACACGCTCGTATAACACATACGTTTATTCATGATTATGGACAATGATAGAATAATATTATACTCGAGTATAAATGGTAACTATGTTGCTATGTACGTAGAGATAACAATCGAATAGGTGGGGGCATTGACGGATACTACAGTCTCCCCTTGCGCAAAAATTTCAAAAATTGATAATTAAATAGAAAATAGAATATAAAATTGAATAAACACAATAGAATAAATAAATACATACATTGAAAAATGATCAAAAAATAGTAGAAAATAAAATAAATAGAAAAATATTTGAAAAAAAATATGTACAAATTATTGAACGTAATCGTCCAGATATCTCGGCCTTTTACGTTCCCTTGAAGATAGTTCACACATAACTGGTGGTGGATGTCTTGCTTGTTGATTTTGACTCGACTATGTTGGTGCATTATCTGCTGTTGTCGAAGTGTTCGAAGATAAAATTCCTCGTAACGAAGTCAAAGGCGTTTTCTGCGTTCGATGAGGCTCAACTACTTCAGGTACTGGTTCATCCGCAAATGCTACTTTCCGCGAACCTTGTCGAAGCTGCCGCTGGTTGATATGTCGCTTGATTTTATAACCACTATCAAACTCTACTAGATAATGGAGATTTCCCATTTTCTGGACAATCTCTTCTGGACGCCATTGAGGTTTATTATTTGAATAATATCTCGCTTGAACACGATCTCCAGGTTGAAAATGACGCGTTCCTTTAAAATTTGATTTGATACTTGGTTCTGGTTTATCTGGAAAAATTGCGTCTAATTGAATGCGTAATTTTCGATTCAGGTATAACTCCGCTGGAGATTTTCCATTTTTCAACGGCGTTGCTCAATAGCACATTAAAATTTGTTGTAATTTCTCGTTCATCGGCTGCAAGTCGTCTGCTGAAGATAACCGTTTCTTCAGAGTTTGAATGTTTCTTTCTGCTAGCTCATTGGTAGCAGGATGACCAGGAGCGATGAATTTCTGAGAAATACTTCCATTTTTACAATACATAATTCAAAAATGTTTCGCTGGTGAAGATAGTAGCGTTGTCCGAAACGATTACTTCAGGAAATCCAGTTCGAGCAAAAATTTTATTCAGCATTTCGATAGTTGATTCGGAAGAGGGTGCATTTCTCTGGCAGCCAACCACCATCCTTTTTGATTTCGCATCAACAATGACTAGAAAATGATACCCTTGAAAAGGACTGGCATAATCGATATGAATGCGCTGCCAATTGCTGCTAGGCTCTTCCCAAGGATGTAACGGAGCTTTTGCAGGGCTTTTCTGAGCTGTGGCACATTTTTCACAATCTCTCACCATATGCTCGATATCTTTATCGATGTTTTTCCAGTATAGATATTTTCGAGCTAACTGCTTCATTTTTGTTACTCTGATGTGTGTATGATGGAGTTTGTTGAGAGCGATTTTTTGAAGCGATTCAGGAATAACAATTCGATGACCTCTGTAAGCTACACCGTCGTCGATTGTAAATAAGCTGTCTACCAAAAAAACGAAGTAGGTATGTAAAAAATTGCTCTTTATAGAAGTAATGTTTTGTGGACTTTGATGGATGACCCCCCCCCCCCCCTTCGTTTTTTGATCTCAGGTACGAAGCAAAAGGGGGCTAAGGAGAGACAGTTTGCCCCCCTCCAGTTCCGCAAAAGTAGGAAAAACTTGGGAAATTGTGAGAAATTCAAAAAGTTAGGAAAATACAAAAATTCCAACAATATTTTAGTTTAAGTTTTCAAAAATTCAAATTTTTTACAATCATGAATTTAATTATCGTTTATTTGCCGTCAAAATCGCCGATCTATCCTCAAAATTCTCATTTTTCCCCTAAGATTTTGCCCTCGTTTCGCTTAGGTCAATGAATATGATGTCAGATTTTCGATTGGACCCCATCCATGTCCCCCAACAATTTTTTTGGACTTTTACCTATTAGGAGGGGAGGGGGGTTCTATGGGGCCATGGGTGAGGTCGATATACAAAACGATGCTTATATTTGTGTTCAGCGATATCGAAAACATACTATTTCATGTGCCACACGAATGTAATCCTGTTTTTGGGGGTTACCCCCTTTAGGAAGGTGCTGGGGGCCGTGGAAGGGTCCAATCAAAAATCTGACGTCATATTCGTGTTCAGCGTCACCAAAAACATACTATTTCATGTGTCGCAGCTACAAAACTTTTTTTTGAACTTTTACCCCCTTTAGGGAGGTGCTGGGGGCCATGAATGGGGTTCTATCAAAAATCTGACGTCATATTCGTGTTCAGCGTTGCCAAAAATACAGAATTCGATGTATCACATGCGCCAGATTTTCTTTCGAAAGTTTCGCCAAAAATTGGGGTGGGGGTGCTCGCCCTCCATCAAGAGATCCCATCTCGAAACTTGAGTATTTCGAAAAAACATGAAATGGTTCATCTATGGAAGTTTTTTCAAAATTTTAAATGGTAGCTCCCAATTACAGCGCCATTTTGAAATTTGAACTTTCAATTTGAATGTACAACTTTCAACTTTTGAAAATTTCAAAATGCTTAAAAAGTTCTAAATGCAATGCCTTTTCGAACTGTGAAATCAATTTTGATCAAAGTATCATAATTTTGGAGGAATGGGCTGCCGAAGGTGAGTACCTCGAGACAATGTGAAAATAATGGAAGCCCCGCACCCTGTTTTTACGATCTCTCGTTTGTTTTCATTCCAATGAAAACTCTCCTACGAGTACCTTAAACTTATACCTACATCTACGAGTAAATATTCTGCAACTTGTGCAAGTGCGCAAAAAAGTGGCGAAAATTCGCCAAATCGGCTTAAAAAGTTTCTACACGCTTTTTCATACGTATGGGCACACTCGACAAAGTCTCGTTTTCAATTCGATTAAACCATTAAACATTGTCGCTAGAATTAGCTCATTCGTCGTCGCGCATAGGTAAGTGTATTTATCATGGTCGTTGCATAGCACAACAACGATGTGCTAACTAAAGAAGACAGTCAGGCAGCAAAGTAAAAGCACAGCTTTTGCAGAACGTGTTCGGTCGTGTGTGTAGCGTAAATACGCCTTCTTTCGTCTGGTACCGGGGTACTACGTACATGCCGAGGGCGCCTACTCCCGTCATCGAATTATTCGTACGTAGCTTTATCTTGTATATGTAGGTATAGAATGTATGTATCTAGTGCATGCGTCTTTGCTATACGCTGTCTTTGTTTTGCAAAAACGAAAGACGAAAGTTAACTAATCGAATGATGAGAAAAAGCAGTTTTAAGCATCGCAATTTTCTACTTGGCTCACTTAAGGCCGACATTTTTACGTATATGTAATTTTCAAATTGGCTTAAAAGCTGAATATTTCGATGGCAGGAGTGATTCAATTTCTTACACGTGTGTGTTGATTGGATTCGCCAATTTTAATTAGAGATGCTCTCGGGAGGAAAATATGGGTTTCAGGAGAGGACATTAAAAAAAATCGTCGCTTTTTCGACTCCAGCCCCTCTAAAATCTGTCAACACGTAAGCATTTTAAATAATCGATTTCCTTATAATAATATCACACTTCCTTGATGTGTTGGCCCCATATCCCTTCTTCGGTAGCTTTCGAAAATCAACCAAAATTGAAGCTGCCATCTTTCAAAGTTCTGACAGGAACCTCTTGAGGTGTCCGTCTCCGATTTGAACGGGACCGCGATTTTTGGAAAGAGCATGTCATTGTTCTAAAACCCCCAAATCCAAATTTTCAGCCGCCGAAGTTCATTTTTCGATTTTTGGCGAATTTTTGAAAATCCAAAATTGACTATTTTGGTGATTTAGGCTTTTTTTAAACAAAAAGTACGTTCTTGATCAGTAAAAATGTTCAAAATAAGTCCTAAAACTGATATTAACCCCCCAAATCCAAATTTCGCCTTTTCCAAGCATTCTGGAGCCTCCAGCGCTATTTTTCAATTTCTCCAGAATTTTGAATTTGCTCCAGAAGGCGTGAATATGAAGTTGGGCAGCTAAAAATTGAGTTGTGTGTTATACTCGACCTGTTCAACGAATTTATCCTCATTTGAGCCGATTCTGGAGCGGACACCTCAAGAGTGGGTTTTTGACCATTTTTTTTTTCAAAATAAAAATATTCAAAAATCAAAAATTTCTCGTTTGCCAGAAAATTTTCGAAATTTGCCCGAATCGCTGTATTTTGAACACAATAAACCCCCTGAGGCCGAGTGCCGCCATTTCCAACCATTCGGGAGCCTCCAGTGCAATTTTTAAATTTCTCCAGAATTTTCAATTTGCTCCAGAAGACGTGAATATGAGGTTGGGCAGCTAAAAATCGAGTTGTGTGTTATACTCGACCTGTTTAACGAATTTATCCACATTTGAGCCGATCCTGGAGTGAACACCTCAAGAGTGGTTTTTTTACCAGCTTTTTTCATAATAAGAAATCCAAAAAAATCAAAATTTTACCGTTTGCGAGAAAATTTTTGAAATTTGCACGAATCGCAGCATTTCGTCATGAACTAACCCCACGAGGGCGAATTTCGCCATTTCCAGCCATTCTGGAGGCTCCAGCGCGATTTTTCAATTTCTCCAGAACCTTCAATTTGCTTCAGAAGGCGTGAATATGAAGTATGGGCAGCTAAAAATCGAGTTGTGTGTTATACTTGATCTGTTTAACGAGTTTATCCACATTTGAGTCGATTCTGGAGGGGACACCTCAAGAGTGGTTTTTTGACCACCTTTTTTTCAAAATAAAAATATCCAAAAATCAAAAATTTCTCGTTTGTGTGAAAATTTTTGAAATTTGCGCGAATCGCTGTATTTTGTCATTAATTAACCACACGAGAGTGAATTTCGCCATCTCCAGCCTTTCTTGGGCCTCCCTTTAATTTTTGGATATTTTTATTATGAAAAAATCTGGTCAAAAACCCACTTTTGAGGTGTCCCCTCCAGAATCGGCTCAAATGTGAATAAATTCGTTAAACAGTTCGAGTATAACACACTACTCGATTTTTTGTTGCCCAACTTCATATTCACGCCTTCTGGAGCAAATTTAAAATTCTGGAGAAATTGAAAAATAACGCTGGAGGCTCCAGAATGGCTGGAAATGGCGAAATTTGAATTTGGGGGGTTAATATCAGTTTTAGGACTTATTTTGAACATTTCTACTAATCAAGTACGTACTTTTTTAAAAAAAGCATAAACCGCCAAAATACTTAGTCAATTTCGGATTTTCAAAAATTCGCCAAAAATCGAAAAATGAACTTGGGCAGCTGAAAATTTGGATTTGGGGGTTTTAGAACATGCTCTTTCCAAAAATCGCAGTCCCGTTCAAATCGGAGGCGGACACTCGGACAGTCGGACACCTCAAGAGGTTCCCTTGTGAGTAAAAGTTCTGATAGAAATTGTCGAGTTTCTTCTGAAAATCTAGGTTACTCATTTTGATAAGTCGTATGACACTTTTTCAAAAATCTCGAAAAAGATGACTCAATTTTTGACTCGAAATTTTTAAAATCTGCTCACATAAAGAATTGATAGTAAGTATGACTTTCTGCCGAAATCTTGACTCATTTTGACGCGTTGTAAAAAAGTAAAATCTATTTTCATTTTGAGCTGACAAATTTTTCAAAAATGCTCATTTCTCTCAAAATTTTAACTCATTTTGATAGGTCGTATAACACTTTTCAAATTCATCAAAAGTCATAACCATTACCCACATTTTTGGGTCCAGATTTTTTCAAAAATGCTCAAAATACTTACTCGTTGAAGTGTTTTAATTTTTCTTGACAATTTTTTAGTCGAAATGTTTCAATTTTTCGTGAATATTTTTACTCAATGTGTCATTTCATGTCAATTTGACCAACGTTTTTGAGCCATGTCTTTCGATTTCGGTCAAATTTTTTTTACAAAATCTACCCATCCAATAAAAAATAAACCCGCAATCAGTTCGGACCCAGTCCCCTTCAGGGATCGGGGGGGGGGCTCCCATTATTTTCACACTGTCTTGAGGTACTCAACTTCAGCAACGCTTTCCACCAAAGCTATGATACTTTGATCAAAACTGATTTCACAGTTCTAAAGGGCATTGCATTTCAAACTTTTCAAGCATTTTTAAATTTTCAAAAGTTGAAAGTTGAACTTTAAATTTGAAAGTTAAAATTTCAAAAGGACTCTGTAAGTGGGAACTACTATTTAAAATTCTGAAAAAATTTCCATAGATGAACTTTTTGATGTTTTTTTCGAAATATTTAATTTTCGAGATGGGATCTTTTAGTGGAGGGGTAGCACCCTCTCCTCCAAATTTGGGCAAAACTTTCAAAAAAAATCTGGGGCATGTGACATATCGAATTGTATGTTTTTGGTGACGATGAACACGAATATGACGTCAGATTTTTGATTGGGCTCCATCCACGTCTCCCAACACCTCCCCAAATGGGGTAAAAGTACAAAAAAATGTTTTGTTCGTGCGACACATGAAATAGTATGTTTTTGGTGACGCTGAACGCTAATATGACGTCAAATTTTTTATTGGACCCCATTCACGGCCCCCAGCACTTCCCCAAAGGGGGTAAAAATAAAAAAAAATGGTTTCATTCGTGTGACACATGAACTCGTAGTACCTATGTTTTCGATATCGCTGAACACGAATATAGCCTTAGTTTTTCAAATTAACCTCACTCATGGCTCCTAGAACCTCCCTCAATGGGTAAAAGTGCAAAAAATTAATTGGGGGACGTGGATAGGGATGTAGGTTGGTTAAGAAAAAGAAACTTCTTCTTAATTTGACTGAGCCAATATCGTAAAACATTGACTTTCAATATTACCATTGAATCAAATTATTGGTACCTTCGCGTTAGAAATATTTTCGTAAATGCTTAATTCAAAGCAACAGGGCCCTTCTCCTTACTTCTTGAGCTTTCTGGCAACATCTACAAAGCATACAAACACATTATAATCGCCACGTCGTCGTCGTTATCGTACACAGAAAGAAAAATCTTCCACTTTCACCTAACTGGTAAATGCGTACCTACAATTTATATACGAATTGCACACAAACAAACAAGAAAGCATTCTCCAACTCACTCTGTTCCTCGCCGTTGTCGGCATTTATGCGTCGCAACGGCAACGTGTAAAGAACTAATTAAGCCGATTAATTTGTTAGCGTTTCGCCATTCTCGGCTGCATTAATTAATTACAAATACATCATTTAATCCGCCAGTTTAAAAGTTAGGCTTAAATGATATCGACATAGTCTAAAGGGAATATGTAATTTTACAATAAACTACTTAAAAAGTTGAAACTGAATTTACTAATGTTGCCGCAGGAGGAATTTCGCACACTGTATAACGAAAACGACGACGCAATGCTCGTCGTCGTCGAGCCCACCCTGCGCTCGTTTCTCTTGCCTCAGTCAACGTAGTGAAAAACTTTTTCTCAACTATGATACATAAGTGATTTAAACTTCGACATCGCTTTTAGTACACGCTCTATATCTGCTACTCCTATATAAGTTGATGTTTTTAATGAGAGATGAGAAAACAGCGAGCGACGAGCAGGATGTGCGAACGTATGAAAGCTTTTCTTAGTATTTTACATTTTTTCCATCTTGTTGTCTACATCATTTTTCGTCTTCGTTTAATGCTCAACTGATGATGAATAATCCTATAATCGTATGTGAATATCGGTGCGTTGAAGGCTGCATGAAATTAATTTCTTCAGTTACTGGAGGGTAATCGAAAATCGCGTCGAAGGATCCAGAAGAACTTGAAATGGTGAAATTTGAATTAGGGCAGGGGATAGTTTTCAACGAGACAAAGTCATTCGAGCAGATTTCAAAAATTTCCCATTAACAAAAATTTTTTCATTTTTTTTTATTCATTTATACATACGAGCAATTGATAAATACTTTGGTGAGATGTGCGTCTGGAAATTGGTCAAAATTTAGATAAACTCATCAAATTGAGTCTAGAATTAGCCATAACTCGATTTTTAGCACCGCACATGAATTTCCACTATAGTTCTGGAGAAATCTAATATCATGCTGGAGGCTTCAAAATGACTCAAAATATTGGTATTTTTTTTCATTTTCGAGAAAAAAAAATTATGTACAAGTTTGGCACTTAGTGCAAAAAATAAATTCCATCAGAAACCTGGAAAATGAAAATTTGTGCATTTTCGAGACAAACTTTGTAATTTTTTTTCTCGAAAATGAAAAAAAAAATGCCAGTTCAATTTTTTGATATGTTATTCTACATAAAAAGGACTAAAACTGAGAATTTTTCATAATTTTAACTGGTCGAGATCGTGGTTATATTTGAATTATAAATTTTTAAATCGATTTTTTTGGTTTTCGAAAGTGGTAACACTGACTTTGACATCATTCGTCGACTACCCTCTCAAATTACTTCAATTTGAAAAAAAAGTTCAAAATTCTGTACCACGTACAACCGGAGCAATTTGCAACTGAAATTTTTCCATTTTCGACCATTTTGGAGAACTTTGAAGCCCCACAGCTCCGCCAAAAAAATCTAAAAAATGTCCGGTT
Organism: Planococcus citri; assembly: GCF_950023065.1. Lineage (NCBI taxonomy): Eukaryota > Metazoa > Arthropoda > Insecta > Hemiptera > Pseudococcidae > Planococcus > Planococcus citri. The sequence continues at coordinate 4,887,467 of NC_088679.1, read as the reverse complement.
TGCGTCATTCGTCATCGTTTAATGACCTCTAAACATGATCTGACTTTGAAAAAAATCCAAGACTCCCCATGCGAAAATCCACCGATTCCCTATTAGTCCGGCATATGACAATAGGAGTAATTGCATCCCCCCGCCGATCCTCCGGGACAACATTTTTCTTAAAGGGGACATCCTAAGGAACATTTTAATGCAAAGTTGCCAAAAAAAAAAGTTAGCCTTACTTACACAAAATGGCGGCCATTTTGATTGACAGGTCAGCCGAAATCGCAGATTTTGCGTTTTAACATAGGACCTGCACAAACTTTTTCAAACTTTACAAAGGTAGATCGAAAGATCATGCAAAAATTTATCACCTGTCCAAATTTCAAGTGCTAAAGTGCGTTTTTCGATTTTTGGTGAATTTTTGAAAATCGAATTTAGGCCAAAAATGAGGGAAAAGATCAAAATCTTACCAAACTGACCAAGAAAGCTGAAATTTATGATATACTCTATTTTCGACATGCCAAATCGACTGGAAACGGTTTCAACCCGTTTTGAGCAGTTCTGGAGCCTCCAGCAGATTTTTGAAACTCGAAATTCCCACAAAATTCCATCAAATTGGAGTTGTAAAGCTAAAATTCATTCTAAAAACTAATTTCAATACGCTACGAAGTACTGCAGGTGAATTTCAAGTCGTTTTGGAGGCTCCAGCGACTTTTTGAAAATTACTGGAGCCTCTAGCAGATTTTTGAATCTTTTAAATTTTCACAAAATTTCATCAATAATGGAGATGGAAAGCTGATATTTACTCTTCACTTCAATTTTAACACCCTCTGAAGACGATTTCAGGTGGGTTCAAGTCATTTTAGGGCCTCCAGCGACTTTTTTGAAAATAACTGGAGCCTACAGTAGATTTTTGAAACTTGAAATTTCCCCAACATTAATTTATCAAATGGAGTTTGCAAGATGAAATTTACTTCGCAGACTACATGGTGGTTTCAAATGGTTTTGAAGCTTCCAGCTACTTTTAGGAAATTTCAATTTTCCAAAAAAACGTCATACAACCTTTCAAAAAGTTGCTGGAGGCTCCAAAAAAACTTGAAATTCACCAGCAGTCAACTTCGTAGCGTATTGAAATTAGTGTGCAGAATGAATTTCGACTCTCCATCTTGGTTTGATAACATTTTGGGGAAATTTCAATTTTCAAAAATCTACTGGAGGCTCTAAAATGACTTGAAATCCACCAGAAGTCGTTTTCAGAGGGTGTTAAAATTGTAGTGTAGAGTAAATGTCAGCTTTCCATCTCTATTTGATGAAATTTTGTGAAAATTTAAAGTTTCAAAAATCTGCTGGAGGCTTCAGGAATTTTCAAAAAGTCGCTGGAGGCTCCAAAACAACTTGAAATTCACCTGCGGTACTTCGTAGCGTATTGAAACTAGTTTTTAGTATGAATTTTAGCTTTACAACTCCAATTTGATGGAATTTTGTGGGAATTTCGGGTTTCAAAAATTTGCTGGAGGCTCCAGAACTGCTTAAAACGGTTTGAAACAGTTTCCAATCGATTTGGCATGTCGAAAATAGGGTATATCCCAAATTTCAGCTTTCTTGGTCAATTTGGTAAAATTTTGATTTTTCCCCTCATTTTTGGCCTAAATTCGATTTTCAAAAATTCGCCAAAAATCAAAAAACGCACTTTAGCACTTGAAATTTGGACAGGTGATAAATTTTTGCATGATCTTTCGATCTACCTTTGTAAAGTTTGAAAAAGTTTGTGCAAGTCCTACGTTAAAACGCAAAATCTGCGATTTCGGCTGACCTGTCAATCAAAATGGCCGCCATTTTGTAAGTAAGGCCAACTTTTTTTTGGCAACTTTGCATTAAAATGTTCCTTAGGATGTCCCCTATAAGAAAAATGTTGTCCCGGAGGATCGGCGGGGGGGGGGGTGCAATTACTCCTATTGTCATATGCCGGACTATATGCAATATGCATCTCGACATTTTCAAGTTGGACTGCATAATTCGAGTGCATCGTGTTGTGTATTCTTATCTTGACCATCTTCATGCACTTTTGTGTAATTGGTTTTCTACAAAGAACCTGCGGCAGTTTATCAGAATTCATATTCCTAGAATCTGACGATAGAGGTATCGAGGAGTTGATGAAGTTGGCCTTATCTTTTCTAGATTTTTCTTGCTCGGTTTTATTCGATTCGTTGTCTGCATACTTCGTAATATAGTATTGAAATTAAATTGTTAGGACGAGCAGAGGCAGAGCCACCTAGCCAGTGTCGAATTGTCGTGTTCGAGGTATGGTAAGTACATTTGCGTTGCGGTTCGGATAATTTTTTTGTATTTTGTGTCCTGTAATATCGTGTTTGGAGCCCAAAACCCAAAGTGTCATCGTGAGATTTTAGAAGCTGGATTTTTCCAACGCCGAATCGTAAGTTGTTCAAACCTACTTTTGTAATCAATGTGTTTATTTTTATATTTATGTATAAGTTTGATTTTTTACGATACGTAATCGAAAAAAACTGCACAAAATATCGGTTGTTGGTGCGAATGATTCGGCAGGAAATTACGAATCATACTAGGTAAAATGATCTGAGGAATTGCACTGAAATTTTTCCACTATGAACTCGTTTTATTTGATAGATTTGAAGTACCTATTTAGCTTGGTATTTTTCTCAATCGTTCTTAATCATTGCCAATTTCGAAAGAAATGCGACCAATTTTCAAAAATTTACCGACTTTTGGACGAGTTTTCGTGTGTGGAGGGGAGGAGGGGGTACCATCTACCCACGGCAGTTTCGTCTCAGATCTCGTATCCTTGCTCTTGTACAATATCTACTTTATTAAATCGAAGAAGTAATTTCGTGTGTACTAAATAAATTGATTTTGAAGCGAAATTTTCTCCAATTTTATGTCTGTATTGACGGAAGAAAGATGTAACGTACCCGACGGCAGCCTATTTGATTCTCGATATCATGTGTACCTACTTTCTCGTCGAACAATAAATATACGTCAATGGTACTAATATACGGAGTATTGTGTAGATAAATATGTATCTATAGGGGTATATTTGCACTACACGCAATAATTAATACGTTAGGATGCTGCAGACTTTTAGGGCTTAAGATGTCTGCGTAAGGAGTAGAAGGAAAAGCGTATAGTCGTATATTTCGTTTATAGAATCAATATTTACCTCTTGATTTATGAATGTTTGTTCTTTTTTTGCCTATAATAAAGTACACGTATCGTATTAAGCGATAGAAAATTTGAAATTCCATCGAAATAGGTAGGTAGGTACTCGTTCGAACTGTCGAACATGTAAAACATATTAGTAGGATTTCATATACCTACCCCTCCCCCTCCATTTCTGCATGAGTAGGAACACGTGGGGAAAGAGATTCTGGATAAGTTTCATAGTACATATAAGATACATAGTTTCCCATTTGTACCTAGTTGTATGCACAAGACACCTTCTTCAGCAGAGCATATGTAGGTAAGGCGACGCTACATTACTCCGCTAAACCCTTGGTAACAAGTTAAGCCCGATGCTAATCTTACTTTATTGTATATATATACATGGTATAGTATACTCCTCACATAATTAAATCAAATACGTACGTACGTATAGTACTAAAATTAAAGACTCCCTTTTGTCTGAAAACATATTCGGCGTGTGCGGTATCGCTTTACACAGATATACCATATCCGTTTTAAAGCTTATGTGGACTTTATAATGCTTGTTGCTAAACCGCAGGATATTAAATGAGAACGTATAACGTGTATTTTGCCGACTGCGAATGCTCTCTGTCCTGTCCCTTCACCGAACCCTTTTCCCATTTTCATATACTCGTACGTACATGCAGGACTCCATCGGCATCCGACCAAGACTAACTCTTGGGATGTGGAGTGATATTTCATCTAGTGTGATGACCACACCGTTGCCCTGGTCCCATCAATTCCCCCATCCCTGTTTTGACTCCCTCGTTCGATTTTATCATTTCACAATTTCGTTTTCGAAATTCGGGCACGGAGAGACCTTGAAAGTTGAAATTTCAATCCAGGAGAATTTATTTCAGTTTATGTGGTCTGGTCTACGAGTAGGTACTAGTTCCAATATCTTTGCATAGAGTACGCTACCGTTACTGAATTGGCGTTGTGCGTATTTCATTTGGTGTTTTTAGTTGATGACCTGTTGGATCTCGTAATATTTTCCAACACTTGATACACTCGCACTCTTGAAATTCGATAGCAATGCCTTGTTAGATTTCGATACGAATTTCCTTTCATATTTTTATGCCTCATTTAATGAGTACGATGATAAAAAATTCTTCATACCTACAGTGTGTTCTAATCGATAATATGAATCAACTTGACGTGACAAACGATTACTTATTTCGAACGAATCGTTTCGTTTATTAACAAGTTAATCTGTTTTCAAACGAATCGATTACTCATAAATTGATTCATTTTTCGGTGAATTGTTCGTGAGAGTAGGTATTAATTCATTTAAAGGAATCATTCATGAACAAATTGATTAATTAATCAATTCATGAATCAATTTGTTCGCGAATGGTTCACCACAATTAAATTCAGTTCTTTTGTGAATGATTCACTAAAAATTAATTGACTGAATGATTCGTCGGCGAACGAGTCGCTTACAGTACGAATCAATTCGTTCGTGAATGATTCACTTAAAATTACTCAATTCGTTCGCGAGTAAATCATTAAATTCGTTCGTGAACGATTCACTAAAAATTGATCAAATGGATCGATTTGTTCGCGAATGATTCACTCACAATTATTGAATTCGTTCGCGAATGATGCACCAACAATTATTCAATTTGTTCGCAAACGATTCACCAACAATTATTCAATTCGTTCGCGAACGATTCACCAATCATCACCAATGAATTAATATGCTTGTTCGTGAATTGATTTACTACAAATTATTCAATTCGTTCGCGAACGATTCACCAAAAATCATTTAATTCATTCGTGAATGATTCATTGAAAATTATTCAATTCGTTCGCGAATGATTCACCAACAATTATTCAATTCATTCGCGAACGATTTACTGACAATAATTCAATTTGTTCGCGAACGATTTACCAAAAATCATTCAATTCGTTCGTGAATGATTCACTTAAAATGATTCAAATCGTTCGCGAGAAAATCATTAAATTCGTTCATGAACGATTCACCTAAAGTTAATCAAACGGCTCCATTTTTTCTCGAATGGTTCATCAAAAATCGTTCAGTTCGTTAGGGAATGATTCACCCACAATTATTGAATTCGTTCGCGAATGATTCACCAACGATTATTCAATTTGTTCGCAAACGATTCACCAATCATCACCAATGAATTAATATGCTCGTTCGTGAATTGATTCGCTACAAATTATTCAATTCGTTCGCGAATGATTCGCCAACAATTATTCAATTCGTATTTCGTTCGCAAACAATTCACCAAAAATCATTTAATTCGTTCGTAAATGATTCATTGAAAATTATTCATTGAAAATTATTCAATTCGTTCGCGAACGATTTACCAACGATTATTCAATTTGTTCGCGAACAATTTACCAAAAATCATTTAATTCGTTCGTGAATGATTCACTTGAAATTATTCAATTCGTTCGCGAGTAAATCATTAAATTCGTTCGTGAACGATTCATCTAAAGTTTATCAAATGGCTCTTTTTTTCGCGAAAGGTTCACCAAAAATCATTCAATTCGTTCGCGAATGATTCACCCACAATTATTGAATTCGTTCGCGAATGATTCACCAACAATTATTCAATTTGTTCGCAAATGATTCACCAATCATCACCAATGAATTAGTTTGTTCGTTCGTGAATTGATTCACTACAAATTATTCAATTCGATCGCGAACGATTCACCAAAAATCATTTAATTCGTTTTTGAATGATTGATTGGAAATTATTCAATTCGTTTGCGAATGATTCACTAACAATTTACCAAAAATCATTTAATTCGTTCGCGAATGATTCTCAAACAATTACTCAATTCGTTTGCGAATGATTCATTAAAATTCATTCATTTCGTTCGCGAATGATTCATCAACAAAAATTTAATTCGTTCGTGAATGAATAGATTCACAAAAAATCATTCAATTCATTCGCGAATGATTCACTAACAATTATTCAATTCGTTCGCGAATGATTCATTAAAATTCATTTATTTCGTTCGAGAATGATTCATCAACAATAAATTAATTCGTTCGTGAATGAATTGATTCACTGAAAATTATTAAATTCGTTCGTGAATGATTCACTAACAATTACTCAATTCGTTCGCGAATGATTTACTCAAAGTTATTCAATTCGTTCGCGAATGATTCATCGACAATAAATTAATTTGTTCGTGAATGATTCACTAAAAGTTATTCTATTCGTTCGTGAATGATTCTTCAAAAATCATTCAATTCAATCGTGAATGATTCACCAACCATTGATCAATTCGTTCGTGAACGATTCACTGAAAATAATTCAACTCGTTCGCGAATGATTCATCTACAGTAAATTAATTCTTTCCATGAATGATTTTTCAACGATTAATCAATTCGTTCGTGAATGATTTACTCAAAGTTATTCCATTCGTTCGTGAATGATTCACGGAAAATTATTCAATTCGTTCGCGAATGATTCATCGACAATAAATTAATTTATTCGTGAATGATTCACTAAAAGTTATTCTATTCGTTCGTGAATGATTCTTCAAAAATCATTCAATTCAATCATGAATGATTCACCAACCATTGATCAATTCGTTCGTGAACGATTCACTGAAAATAATTCAACTCGTTCGCGAATGATTCATCTACAGTAAATTAATTCTTTCCATGAATGATTTTTCAACAATTAATCAATTCGTTAGTGAATGATTCACTGAAAAAAATTCAACTCGTTCGCGAATGATTCATCTACAGTAAATTAATTCTTTCCATGAATGATTTTTCAACAATTAATCAATTCGTTCGTGAATTATTCACCAAGAAGTCGATCAATTTCAATCTGAAATCGTTTGTGAATGATTCGATTCGATTTCGCTTCGCTTGAAAACAGATCAATTCCTATAGGTAGGTGTTAGGTACTAAAGTTTCGCAATGAATTTGAACCAAAACGGAACCCAATCCCTTAAACCCGGAACGTAAGGTCGATCCATTTAGCCTGAACCTCGAAACTCTGATCCTGGTCCCTGATTCCGATCATTGATCAGGAATCAAAATTATTCAGGTTCAGGGTTAGAGCTACCGGAAACGAATTGGTTGATGAATATACTGAAACCACATACATTACATAGAACAAATTTCAGTAAAATCTTTTTGAACGGGGTGGGTCATTTTCATACATTTTTTTCGATTTTGAAGCATCAAGGGTCGCAGTGATGACCAAATGGGCTCAAATGAACGTGCTGAAAAGTCCCTGACCCGTGATCCCAAACAAAATTAATTGGGACCACCATCGGCCTGAGCATCATTGACCTGAAACTAAAAAGCAATACGAATGATAAAACAGTCCTTCAGTCAACAGGTCGCTAAACATAATTTAGTGTTAGAAGGGGAATTCCTCGCTTTTTCACTCAATTATCGACGACACGAGCGTTTTCAATCTGTTTCGCGGTCTTCATCGGAGAATGAACTTCATCTGGTTAAATAAGTTGCCTATGCTTCGCCTTGTTTTCGTGCTGCAAATTGAAAAATCCCACGATAAACAGCGTACCACGTATCGTCTGCCGCGCCGTCACGTGGTCAATCGAAGAGAAATACCTATCGAATAAAACGGACCACGACACCATCGAAATCGCGCTCACCTCGTCGTCGTCGTCGTAGTTGTCGCTGGCGCGAAAATCAAATTATCGGAATCACGTTTGTGTCTATAAATAACACCTTTCTGGGCTAAATCCGCGGAGTAATTACGGAAAAGGTCGTATACTGTGTGCTATGGTATGGTATGGTCTAAACGGCCGACGAAGAATAAAGAGAGAAAAGAGCGACTACGTCGATACACCGACTGACTGACCGAGCTTTTAGCCGCAAAATTTACGAGCCATTTCAAAAACAGATAAACAAAACAATGCGTAGACATGAACGCTAAAACGATCATCGCCAAGAGCCGAGTTTATCGGTGCAGTCTGAGGCAGGAAGGGTCATCCAGTTTGTATTATATTCCAGTATATATATGTGGATTAGTCAACCCTATGTTACAATGTTATGATTGCTCGGCTGATCTTCTATGACAATGATTGATAGTTATATAGACATTCGACCCCTTCCTCCTGGTCGCCAAATTTGGCTCGTTATAAAACGCCAGACTATACACACACACACACATACACGTGCGTATACTAAATGGAAAAAATACTCGTCCGCTAAATCAATCATAAACAAAATGTTGGCGCGAAAAGCGCCTATATCTACGTGTCTCTTTCTCTCTCTCTTTTTGTGTATGTATGTCTCTGCCCCCTCGTCAAATAACATTTCCATCTTTCTGTGGGTTTCAATGAGCTGAGCTCCAAGCTTCGTGTTTTTCGCACAGCATACATCGTGGTACGTGCCCTATTCACGGTGTTTCAGTATTTGTTTTGAAATGTTATATACCTACCTATCTACCCACACACATACACGAATGTGTATACGTCATTACATAGTATAAGCTAACCAAAACACGTCGGCAATCTGATACAATAAATTCTCTCATTTTATACACCATACTAGTAGGTACGTACATAACTCGTGTGATGGTACAATGCGCGAAAATTTTGACGCGTCGACGTCGAGTCGGGCTTCAATCGTGTAACTACTGTAGTCGTCGCACGTTTTTGATGAGCTAACAAAAGTCCCTTTAGCGTCGCTCTTTATCCATACCCTCGCAACACTAATCACTCAGCTAAGAACGTCAATTTTACTTTTGTTTCAATCCACCATACCGTCCTCCTCGAGTGCTTTCCCTTCGTATGTGCCCTTTTATTTCGGCAAATACGCCTTTTTTCAACAGTATTGACTGCGATGCATGCAACACGTACATACAACAAATTCTGTCGTCGTCGCATTGTCGATGGTTATTAGTCTTTGGAGACGAGTTGATAGGTATTATTACATTCAAGGTGTCCCTTTGAATACATAGCCGAAAAAATTGCAATTCTTCTGCTCCCAACCCTCAAAGTGGTGACCTCTGGTGAAAAATAATTCACTATTTTTCGTTTTTTCCATTTTTGAAAAATTTGGGCTGCGGTGGGCCTCTCAATTTTCAAGATTGAAGAAAATCCAACTTCAAAGAAAAATATAATTATGTGGATTATGATGAAGAGTGGTGAAGATAGGGGTATGGGGTTAGGGGTGGCGCCACTCTTCGATAAACGATGTTTTAATATTTTTACGACGATAACTGGAGGCAACTTATTTTGGAACTTGAATTAAGTACGTATTTTTGAAATATTTTACCCTCGCTTTGATCGAGTCTGAATAGTTGTCAAATTCATAATTTCTGGATCAAGAACATATCAGCTGTTTTAATTCCTTCCTCCTCCTCCTCTCCCCCCAAAAAAGAAAATCAAGTTGAGAACTTTTAAAAAAAAATAACTAATTTTAGGATTTCCCACATAAAATAGATGAATTTCAGCTGTTCTAAGGGGATCAGCTTGGTTTTCGAGGGAGGGGGCTAAAATCGTGGTAAGAGTTTGTTTTACTCAAAAGGGACTTTTCAGAGATAAAAGAACTTGAAATTTTAAAATTGAACAGTGAATTTGTATTTTTTCAAATTTTTGAAAATTGAGAGGCCAATTGCAGCTTGAGTGTTTCGAAAATAGAAATAAAAATTGGGAACTATTTTCTCACTAGAGGTCACCTACACGTAGTGGGTTGGGAGGGAGGAAAATACCAACTTTGAAAATGAAGGCCACACTAAGTTTTCCAGTTTCAAGAATAATATTGTTCAAAAGTTTGGCATAGGTAGTAGTGACTAATTGATGTAAAATGTTTGAGAAGAAAATAGATTTTTGCAAAACTCGAATTTCCCCCGAAATAGGTACCCTAAGCAATTTTTGAATTTTCAACCGCTCAGTGGAACCTTTTTAAAATGACCTTGGATTTTGAGGGCTATAGCTTTCAGCTAAATGAATCACCTAAACTCACGTGCGCCATTTCAGCCACTGATACTGAATACGAGCTACTAGAACAATCCTGCGTATCAGTATAGAAAACATGGGCTAAAGTTAATTTATTTTGTTAATGATATCTATACACGGTTTCATACCTGTACCTACTCGTACATTTGACTTGTCTTCGTGTTTCCATTTCAGTATACACTTGATGGTAGTATACTCGTATTACTCTTGCATCTTGTCAGCTAAGATGATATATCATTGTCAGCTAGTCGTGCCTACATCTAGCACGACACGTTCTCTTTATTCGTTTCTTTTTAGCCGGCATTATCACGTTAGAGCTGCTGCTTCTAGTTTTTGTGTGTGTGAATTGTACTTATGTACCTACTTAGGTACCTAGCATTTTATTGATTGAGGAAGACGAACCTCAAATGAACAGAGGTTCGTAGCTACTTACTTCAGTGAGGCTTGAATGACCCCTAAAATCGAATTTTCGGACCCATTTCAGAGTTCAGCAACTACTATTTGAGCTTGAAAGCTGCAGTTTTTTTTTTCAATTCAACGTAGGAAATATTTTGAAAAATGTTTTTTTCCTTTATGAATCACATTTTAACCATAAATCCAATTTATGGGCCCATTTTTAGTCCCATAGAAACAATGATATATCGCACCTCGGGAGTAATAAGGTCACATCTAAAAAAAATTGATTTTGATGTTTTTGCATTTTTGGAGTTTGTATGACCCCCCTCAACCAAAAATTACACTTTGAGTTGGGTACATTATCTAGATCTTGTAAAAAACGCAAATGGCCTAACTCAAAATCTCAACAACATTGCAAGTTGTTTGGAGTTATAAGGGTACATCTCAAAAAACTCCACCTTTTTTGAGCAAATTTCGTACATACAAAGTGTTAACAAATAGTTTTGATTGTTTCGAATGTTTGTCAGTTAGAAATAGTCACAAGGAGTGCATTTTTTATTGGTTTGTACCAAATGGAAAATTTTTTTTAAATTGATCACTTTTCAGAAAAATGAATTTGCACATATCATGAAATTTTAGTTTTTTGAGAAAAACTCAAAAACTAAGCACTCTAGAAAAAAACTAATGACATTATGTCGATTGGAAATTTAATTCTCTACAACTTTGTTATCATAGAATTTTTTTTGGACGCTTCCTTTCGCCTCCACATCAATTTTAATGAAAGGTTATAACTCAAAATGTTTTCCAAACATTGAAATATTTCCTCTTTAAGATTTTATTTTTCAAAGTGTTCTTATGCTAAATGAAGGTAGGATACCAGATCTTTAAAATGAGGTGCTATTCATTCCTCAGAATTACGAGTAATTATAAGTTGATAAAAATAATGAATCAAGTTTTTAAAAAAAAGAAAATCACTCTCCTGTAAAATTTCACTTTTTTGAGATGTGACCTTATTATACTCCCGAGGTGCGATATGTACCCCGAAAACCAAACTTTTGGGTTTCGTGCTATAAAAAGTGAATTTTGTTTTCATTTATAAGGTGGATCACGAAAAAAAAGTTCAGGGATTTTGAATAAATTCAGTGAAGATACCAATTTTGAGTTGAAAGTCATGCAAAAAAATTCAATTGGGGAGGAAGAGTTATGGGTTATGGTTTCTCAACGAGAGGCTATTTTTTTCAAGAAAGTGATTTTTTTGAAAATCAAATTTGTACCAAAAATTATAGTCTATTTGGCAGATTTCATGTTTTTGGGCTAAATTCTCATAAAAAGTTATAAAATCGGATTAAAAATTATTTTCAAATAGTTAAACGGATTTGTCTGTGGCTAAGATGATTTCTAGGCGCCGAAATTTTTCAAAATTTTCATTTCTTGGGGGGTGGGGCATAAGGGGAGTATTGATAATTTTACCAAATATCACTGAATATGACCTTGTGACGTATCAAAATATACGTTTTCTTGACCGTATTATCCTCCAATGTGAAAAATATTACCATAATTGAATTCTAGGGCACAAAAAACATGTTTTGAACTTTTGATGTATCACAAAGCCTATTTGGTGAATTTATGAATACTCCCCTCACGCTCCAACCCCCCCCCCCATTAAAATTTTGAAAAATTTCGGCCCCTAGAAATCATCTTAGCCATAGAGCATTTCGTTAAACTGCTTGAAAATAATTTTTAACCCAATTTTATAACTTTTTATGAGAATTCAGCCCAAAAACATGAAATTTGATAAATTTGCTCCCCCTTTGACCCAGTCTGGTGAGGCTTTTGGCGGCACTTATGGGTCGGAAGACCTATATATTTGGATTCAGTGCGAAAAATGCTATAAATAGGCAGTAATAGCTCTTGGACTATTAGAAAAAAATCAGAATTTTACCAAATTGATCTAGAAGGCTTTATTTTGTGGCATCATTTTCGACCCGCCAAATCGATTGAAAATGGTTTCAATCCGTTTTGAGCAGTTCTGGAGACTCTATGAAGATTTTTGAAACATGAACTTTCCACAAAATTTCTTCAAATGAAGTTAAAAATCCAAATTTCAAGTTTCAAAAATCTGCCAGAGGCTCTAGGAATTTTCACAAAGTCACTGGAGGCTCCAAAATCAAAAATGACTTGAACCCAGCTGCAGTCGGCTGGATAGCGTGTTGGAATCGGAGTGTAGAGTGAATTTTGGATTTCAAGCTCTGTTTTTATGAAAATTTGCGAAATTGACTTTGTGGATTTTTTTCTGTGTGTTTGTGTGTGTGGGGGGGGGGGAGTCAAGTGGAGAGTATTCTGAAAATTTGGTTGAAAATGTAGTGAAAAAAGTGGTGAAAAAATTCTGCAACTTTTAGTAACTTTCAATTATCGGGCGGGGGGGGGGGGGGTCAATTTGGCAAATTTTATGACACTGTCTGCAGTTTTGACAAATCGTCATTCAATTTTGAGAATTTCCGATTAATTCTTGGTATTTTTCAGTAATGTAAACAGTCTGTGCAATATTTTACCCAAAATGAGACATTTTCTCAAATTTTTGTCGTTTTCTGATGGTCCATCAATTTTTGATATTTTTGAGCAGGGGTAACGGCCCTATAATTTTACCCCCCTAAGGACATATCTTGAAATTTCTTTCGACCTAATGGAGCTAAAGAAAAACTGAAAAGCGCATTGAAATCAGCGAACATTCGTTGACAAGATTCAGTGTTTGCAAAAAGTTTAATTTCATTAGGTTCGCCAAAAAAAAAGTATTTTTTGCAAAAAAACGAGTTTGCTATTTTTTTTACCCTCCAATTTTTTTTGTGTTTTCAATTGTAACAACATAATTCAACGTTTCCTAACTAATTATAACCACGCAAAAAGTGTCCTTTCCGTTATCATCAGTGTATTCATTGCTTGAAAGCATAATTGAAAATAAAACTGAGAATTCATAAAGATTATTTGAGCAAATTTTCAACAAAAAATTCAATACACGTATTTTTGGGCTTTAAAATTCCTGGACCACCAGATGAACGCCTTGTTTTTCACAAGAAACTATTTTTTGGGAATTTTTTGCGGATATAGGTGGTGAAAAATTGCTGTGAAAGTTCCTGCTCTAATTTTCTGTTTTCATGTTAATGCTATACTCAAGGTCTTCAATTTGATAGGTACCCATTTTTGTTTTGTTTGCTTTCATAGAAAACCTACATTAGGGGGGTATCATTCATTTATTCAATGTTTTTGGTTGATTGTTTACATTGATGTAATCAACTGTAGCAAGTGTTTTTTGGACAATATTATTTACAAAAGTTCAGAGCAGTACATTCAAATACTTCCCTAAAAATGAATAAGATTTAAATTGAGGGGGTAAAAAAATTAGAGAACAAAAATTAATATGGATTTTCTATTTTTTTACCCGGTAAAAAAAATAGAAAACTGGGCTTGAATCGTTCCCTATTCTTTTACCTCCTCTAAAAATTTTTAGAAAACAAATTTGATGAAAAATAACTAGCTCATCTAATAGACCAGAGTGTGTAGAATTCAGCGATGTACTCACAAACTCATTTTGGTGGAAATTACCGCATCCAATCCTTAAAATCAAAACACACTTTCTTAAAATTTTGTTGAGAAAATCGACCAAAACTCACATCACATTTTTCAAAGTCTCCTGAACCATGAACATTGAATGGAAAATGCAGCTTTTCAAGGGCACTGTGTTCCAAAAGAAGCACAAAACATGTTAATACGGTTTTCGAATTGATTCATGACTTTGGTGGCTTATTTTTCAGAAAATTCTTGGGGGGTAAAAAAACTAAAGAGGGTAAAAAAAAAACTGGGCCGTTACCCCTGGGTGATTTTCACAATAAATTTTATAATTTTTACGATATTTTATTTGTAAATATTCATTTCTGAATCTCGACCATTATTATTTCGTCTACCTATGTATCATTTATGTTGATTGTTGATTGATAAATAATATTTCATCCTTAATTTTTCTTTGTTTCAGGTGAGTACAAATTTCCTTCCAAAAATGATAGAATACAAACTCGTGTATGAGAATAAGTGAGTAATTTTATAATCCGTATTAGAAAAGTTATGTAAGTCACTTCTACTCATGTGACCTTTTATTTTCAATGGCAAATCAAAAAAGTCCATCAGGTTTGAATCGAGGTGATCTGATTTTCCGAATACGAATTTGGAAACAGAAGATCAATTTTTTGAGTTCTCAAACGATTTTGATTTTTGATGAATTTTTAAAAAATCAAATTTGAGTCAAAAATGAAAAAAAGTAAAATTTTTACCAAGTAGACCAAATAAGCTGAAATCTGGTGTGTGCCCTGTTTTCGACCCTACAAATCGATTGAAATCGGTTTCGACCATTTTGAGTAGGTATGTATTTTTGAAAATTGAAAATTTCCACAACACTTTACCCAATTGAGTTCTTGAAATTAAATCTACTTATTGTTAGTAAGTATCCCATTTTTGATATGCGGATTAGATTGGAGGAGGTTTCAGGCTGTTCTGGAGCCTTCGGGTATATTTTGAAAATTTCATATTTCCTAAAAAGTGGTCTAAAAACCATTCAAATCAACTTAAGCGTAATTTTTTTCAATGTACAAGGTATCTAACAATTTTATGTCAATTTAAATTTTTTTGAAAATTTTTCTGTGAAAATGAAAATTTTGATTTTATTGATTTTTTGTGTGTGTTGGGGGGAGGGGGGTCGAGTGGAAAGATTTCTAAAAATTTGGTTGATGGCATGTGGTGAAAAAAAGTAGGTAGTGAAAATGAAGTGAATTCTATTTGTATTTATGCACCATAAGCTGCTAAATTGAAAGAAAATAATACACTTTATAATAATAATTTGAATGTACAAAAGGTCACATCGTGTATTATAACTCATTGATATAATACAAGTTCGAAGGTTGCCATTTGATTATACCTACATAGTATAGGAGTTCGCGCGCGCGTCGTTAAAATTATCGTCGACTCGGTCTTCATCGTCATTACATAATACGATACACACGGTTGAGAACACTGTGTCGAGAACATTATTTCTTTATCGAGTAAAACTCGAAGCAATTTCAATCACAGATACATAGGAACTATCCCCCTACACTAGACTCACCATTAACCCAACTACGTCTTATTAATACTGTGGAAATTCTTGGAAAATGGAAATTACAGAAGCTCACGATTACCTCGAGCTGAAAAAACCGCATATTCCGACGTGAAATAAGACTATAAAAACTCGATATAGGTAGGTACATATTTGAGCTGTGCGCATACCTACCTATTCTATATAGTTTCAAGATGTACCTACTTCATGACGATGCGACGCCGCATTGTCATCGTATTGTTTCACTTGGACCGACTCGAAGAGTGCTAACTCATTGTGTCTCATTAACAAGATTGACCATTAATAATTTCACTTGTGTGTGAATTATGGCGAAAGAATGGGCGAGGAGGTGAAGGCGGAAGTAAATGAGAATTCATATAGATACACAATAAGTTACGGTAATACTCGGTGCCGATGCCGCGCGCCGTAACGCTGTAAGAAAAGCAACCAATTCTACTTGCTTTAAAAAGACACACGGCCTATTGTTCCGTAACAATACGTAAATGATTGATGATAGCGATCCCTGCCTTTACCCCTTTTTTTTCTCAGCCATTCCTTACCTTCATTCTCCTGTTCGGTCGTCAATAAAGCTCTGTGTGCTGCTACTGCGCCAGCAGTCCCTGTACAGGGTACTCCTTTAAGTGTCGATAATTAATGAACGAATTTTTCCTATAATTAGCCGTTTCTGATTCGACACTATTAACATGGATGACGAACGGGGTGAAAATCATCGAGAGTGAAATTCTTCCTTGTTTCATTGGTTTTTTATGTTTTTGGAAATTCGGGTGTTTTAGCATTTATTTAGTTGTGCTTTTCCTTCGTAAAACTGTGACAACCTTTTGAGACCGGAGAAGAATCTGAAGGATGAAAATTGAAAAATTTCATTATACTTAATATGGGAAAGAGTATAACTTCGTTGAACAGATTTTGATACGTCAAACATTTTTGGAACCAAAATCCAAAATTTTGAAAAAAAAAATGAAAAATGACTTTCTGCACAAGACGTGGGAGTGACATGATTATCAAATCAACAAATTTTTTGGTGAAAATTGTAGAGATTGACGGTGGAGTCGAAATTATTCAAACTTTGAAATTTTCTTTATCGCATCAAAAAAGAAACCCCTGAAAAAAAGAGAAAAAAAACAGAAGATTGAATTAAAAATGAGAAAAACTGCAACGCTTATATGGTATTTAAAGCGAAACCTCGTAGACCATATCGTTTCTCTAACAAACAAAATGTGTGTTTGCGGCAGGGAAAGGTACCCATACTTACTGCAATTCGAATATGTAGAGAAACAAGAACCAGAAAAGAGAGAAAAAAAATACGAGAACGTAATTTAATTTGGAAAATGCTATTTTCGCGAGTACCCCTACCTGGTCTATCGCGCTGTGTGTTTCTTTTAGCCCCTTTATACATAACCATTTAATTATACGCTTTCGTATAATTATCGCTATTTTGAAAATAGTCTCGGTGTAGTTTCCTCCGCAATTTGGAAAATTGAAATTTACCTCGAAAACCTGAGCTCGGTTTGTTCCAGAGGTATTATTTGCTCTCTTTTTTTTTTTTTTGGTGTGCGCTTTGTTTGATTGTTTCTTTTTTTTCTAAATCAGATTTTCAGAAAGAGAGATAAACGAGTGGGTACATAAGAAATTTGTGCGCTTTCTTTTATATTGGGTTTTATCATCGTGGTGTGAAGGGAAAAGATTTCACGGTGTGATTTTTCAGCAAGTTGGGGGACTTGAACTCTTCCCTTCCTTGAAGAATGTGCAATGCTGGAAGAGTGGAGAGAAGTTTTCTTTCGAGCTGTGTGTTGAAGTTTGCTGTAATAGCTGAAATATGTATTATTTTTCAAATGGGAAATTCGTGCAACAAAATCCAAACTCGTGTTATGATTACCCGTCAGCTTCGTCGCACCATCCCTGGCGGAAAAACATCGCCATCGCGTATGCATTCTTTTTCGATGTTAAAACCATTCATTCGACAAAGCAATCAGGGAAATTAGTACTAGGTACAGCTATGCCACGATGGCGACGCTTTGTATCATTGTTATTCGACTGTATCGTAATGATAATAATAAATTACCAAAGGATGGTTCCCATGCAAATGTGCTTTGTCGGTATCATACCTAGATACTTGGCAAAGGAACAAAAAAACATCTTTAATTTATAAAAATTGAGAAAACAGTTTTTAAAATACTTATTGGAACTTTTGAGTAGTTCCATCAAGAATAGTTCTATTTCCTGTGTTCGAAGTTTCACTTTTTATCAACCTCTCAAGTTTTTGGACATTATTAGAGAATAATTTTATAATTTTAAATTTTCCTATAAATAGTCAGGGAGCCCGCATAAGGATCACTTGCATCCCCCTGCAGATCCTCCGGGACAACTTTTTTCTTGAAGGGAGGGTCTTAAGGAACATTTCTAGCCCTTTTCCTAAAAAAAAGTGCCCCTACTTACAAAATGGCGGCCATTTTGATTGACAGGTCAGCCGAAATCGCAGATTTTGCGTTCCAACATAGGACTAGCATGAAATTTTTTAAACCGTACAAAAGTAGATCGAAAGAGCAGGCAAAAATTCATCACCTGTCAAAATTTCAAGTGCTAAAGTGCCTTTTTTGATTTTTGACGAATTTTTGAAAATCAAATTTAGCCCAAAAATGAGGGAAAAATCAAAATTTTACCAAATTAACCTAGAAAGCTGAAATTTGGGATAAACCCTATTTTCGACCTGCCAAATCGATTGGAAACCGTTTCAAACCGTTTTGAGCAGTTCTGGAGCCTCCAGCAGATTTTCGAAACCCGAAATTTCCACAAAATTTCATCAAATGGAGTTGGAAAGCCGAAATTAATTCTGAAAACTGATTTCAGTACGCTGTGAAATAGGCTGTAGGTAAATTTCAAGTCGTTTTAGAGCCTCCAACAATTTTTTTAAAAATTACTAAAGCCTCCAGTAAATTTTTAAAATTTGAAATTTCCCCAAAATTTCATCAAAATGAAGATGGAAAGCTGAAATGAACTATACACTCCAATTTTAACACCCTCTGAAGACGACTTCAGGTGGGTTCAAGTAATTTTGGAGCCTCCAGTGAGTTTTTGAAAGGTTTCATGGCGTTTTTAGGAGAATAGAAATTTCCAAGAAGTAGCTGGAAGCTTCAAAACCACTTGAAACCACCATGCAATCGACTTCATATTATTGTATTGGAATTAGTTTTCAGAGTAAATTTAGGCTTGCTCACCCCATTTGATGATATTTTGGGAAAATTTCAAGTTTCAAAAATCTACTGGAAGCTCCAGTAATTTTCAAAAAGTCGCTGGAGGCTTCAAAACTACTTGAAATTAGTTTGCAAAATCAATTTCGGCTTTCCATCTCCATTTTTATGAAATCTTGTGGGAATTTCGAATTTCAAAAATCTACTGGAGGCCCCAGTAATTTTCAAAAAATCGCTGGAGGGTCCAAAACGACTTGAAATTTACCTTCAGTCGACTTCACAGCATATTGAAATCAGTTTGCAGAATTAATTTCGGCTTCCCAATTCCATTTGATGAAATTTTGTGGAAATTTCGGGCTTCGAAAATCTGCTGGAGGCTCCAGAACTGCTCAAAACGGTTTGAAACAGTTTCCATTCGATTTGGCAGGTCGAAAATAGGGTTTATCCCAAATTTCAGCTTTCTAGGTTAATTTGGTAAAATTTTGATTTTTTTTCTCACATTTTGGCCAAAATTTGATTTTTGAAAATTCACCGAAAATCGAAAAAAGAACTTTAGCACTTGAAATTTTGACAGATGATGAATTTTTGCGTGCTCTTTTCGATCTACCTTTGTACGGTTTAAAAAATTTCATGCTAGTCCTATGTTGGAACGCAAGATCTGCGATTTCGACTGACCTGTCAATCGAAATGGCCGCCATTTTGTAAGTAGGGCCACTTTTTTTTTTGAGGACAAGGGCTAAAAATATTCCTTAGGACTCCCCCTTTAAGAAAAAACTTGTCCTAGAGGATCGGCAGGGGGTGCAAGTGATCCTTATGCGGGCCCCCCGACTAATATTATCTATCTAGTCTAACAAGGGAACCTCACAAACGTGTAGTAACCGATATGACTCGATTTTTTCTAAGTAAGAGGGCCCCGAGGGTGGTTTACCACAAAATTTTAGCTGATCGATCGCAGAATTACGGGATGTCTTAACGTCTCAAAATTTTGATTTTTTGGACAATTCCGTTAGAAAAATGAAAGAATGTGCCAAAAAATAGTCAAATCTATTTTAGTCAAAAGATAGTAGATGTCCTGGAGTTTGGACCCGATTTCGAGTCTGCTCGTTCAAAAAAGTATTTTTTGGGCAGAAAATTTTCGAAATTTTTTTTCCAAAAATGGTCGAAAAATGTAATTTAGTAGCTACAACTGAGGGAATCATCTATTCTAGTCAAAAAATAAATTTCCTGAAGTGTGGGGTCGATTTCGAGTCTGCGCGTTCGAAAAAGTATTTTTTGGGCCCCAAATTTTTTGGAAAATTTCCCAAAAATAGTCGATAAATGCAATTGGGAAGCTACAACTTTGGGAATCGTCTTCTCTAGTCACAAGTAGAGTCTTGGGGATTTGAGTGCGATTTCGAGTCGGCGTGTTCGAAAAAGTAAGTTTTTTTTTTGCGTCCAAAAGTTTCGGAAAATTTCTCAAAAATTGGTCGAAAAATGCAATTAGGTAGCTGAAACTTTGGGAATCTTCTATTCTAGTCAAAAGATGAATTTCCTGAAGTTTGGGAGCAATTTCGAGTCTGCGCATTTGAAAACATATTTTTTGGGCCCAAAATTTTCGAATAATTTTTTCCAAAAATGGTCGAAAAGTACAAATAAGTCAGCCACATCATTGAGAATCGTCTACTCTGGTCAAAAGATGAGTTCTTTGAAGTTTGGGCGCCAAGTTGTAGCTGCCTAATCGCATTTTCCGACCTTTTTGGTGATTTTTTTCGAAAATTTTGGACCTATAAAATACCATTTCGAGTGCGAAGTCTCAAAATCGCGTCCAAACTTTAGAGAATTCATCTTTCGACTTGAAAACACGATTCCCAAAGTTGTAGCTGCCAAGTCCAGTTTTTCGACCTTTTTTTGGGAAATTTTTTGACCCCAGAAAAGATTTTATGGACCCCTATGACCGTTTTTTTTTACATTTGATGAGACTTATGCCGTGTGAATCGATTCAAAAAAGAATTTTCCTATATCGATTTCCCAAAAAATTCAGAGGTTTTCAAAGTTGAGAAAAATGAATATTCAAATTCCTAAAAATTCGTTGAAAATTTTCCATTTCTGATCAAAAAACTTCTGAATAACCCTTACTTTGGTGAAAAAATCTCCCTTACCCCCTTCCTCGCCAATAATCGTCCAAAATTGGCACTAATACGATCAAAAATAATTATAAGGCTGGAGGAGTGGAGGCAGAGCAAAAAAACCACAATTTTTTCGAAAATTACCTCACATTGAAGGCATACATGTCCTTTCCTGTGGCATTTCCGGAGCAAAATTTCAACTTGAAATGAAGGTCTCCAATTCTCCACCGAATTTGCTTGAAATATTCCGACATGACATTTTTTTTACAATTTTTAGGAATTTTAGACCTGAAATTTTGAATTTATTTTAGTCCTTTCCTTAAAGTTTACAATATGAAAAAAATCTTCTGACCAAAAAAATTGTTTCCTTGATCGTTTCAAAAAAGTAAATTAGGTAACTTAACATTAATTTGGAAGCATTTTGGGCAAATTAATTTTTCAAATCAGGCCCCCTCCCTGCTGCTCTCCATTCAACACCATTCAAAAAATTGTTTTCGTTTTACGTTGCAGGAATTTTGTATTTAAGACCATCGACCCACGAATTAACACTCATTTCAATCTGTCCAGTTTATCTACCATCGAGGCAAATTCGACCATTTTTCATACTTTACCCGCGACGCTGAATTTTTTCAATTTTTCCCTCTTTTTATTCTCGTTATTATTCCAAACGTAATGAAATTTTCGTAATTGTAAAAAAATATTCGGAATATTTGCAAAGTACGATTACGGGCGTCGCTCGCTAGCGTAACGTGCACCGGCGGACGCATTACGTTGATTAAAATTAAACGAACGCGATGTGATTGCACCTCCTAAATGGAAATTCTTTTGGAAATTGCATCTGGCAATCTAAATTTACGCGCCAAAACGTTAGTTATTTTATGGCGGTATGTTATATGTACTTATGTACTTACTCGTATCTATAGCTGCATATCTGTCTTCGTGCAATGCCAGCTCTCTCTCTCTCTATTTTTTTTACAATTTTTTCTTTAAAGGGTACCTGCTACTCATTTGAGTATTTCTAAAGGTTTCTAGAAACGAATAAGATGACAAAGTAATGAGAGGAGAGAAGCATGGTACCGTTTGGCGGTAAAATAGAAGAAGATTGTCAGCTCAAGTGTGTGCAGTTTGAGCATCTCCGGTTTGGACTGCATCGCTCTCGACAATAAATCTTATTATTTCGAATGTTTACCCACAAAGTTTGTACTTCCTAGAGTCTCTGAGATGATTCCTGCACCATTCCATGGGGTGAACATGATTCGATGATTCGTCAAACACCGAACCATGCCTTCTACATTTTTAGAAATAGGTACGAGTAAACCAGCCTCACTTTGCTTTAATTGTGTGTTTATGTTTGAAATCCGCATCAGCTGCGACAGCTACGAAGTGTGGGCATTCTCGTTCAACGCTGAGTTTCAGGTCATTGTCTTAGAAAACACGTATAATGAGTTCGGTTGCTTCTCTAAATTATGCTCGATGCTCGCTCGGCCGAAAGTATCCATCATCTATCTCTCTCGTTGTTGTGTTCTCTCGTCTCCAAGTACTTGGAACATTAATCATATTATTTCAAACTGTTCCTCTTCGCCTCATCTTCTTCCTTCGTGTCGCGCGAGCTTCATCTCTTGTGTGAAAATCATCTTGCTCTGTCTCTGTCTCTCTCGACTGTTCCCATGATGAGAGCTTTTAGCTTTATGGCTTTCTATCTCTTTCTGTCAGTTTCGCCTTGCTGTGACTTTTCTTCTCGAGCGAGGTGGTTGCGTTTGTTTCGTTATTCGATGAGGAGATATAACAGCTAGGTAGCTTATTCTAGTCTGTAATGGGAATATACCTATTTTGGTCGATGTGAGTTTTTGTGTTGTAAGGTGTGTAGTATTTCACGATCAGATTTCAACATGTAAGGGCTTTGTTGAGGCGATTTTTATTTTGAAAATTTACTTTTTTGCCCTTACCTCTCCTGAAGTGGTCTGATTTTGTGAGACAATAATTCCCATTTTTTTAAAAAATTTTCCTATTACTTTGTGAAACTGGTGTCGAGAGACCTCCCCCCCCCCCTAACTGGTTAAAAAATCGATGAAATGAAGAAAAAATCATTTTCCCAAAAATGCTTCATTTTTATGTCAAAATTATTCTGATGTGAGCAGGGATTGTACTCGGTTACTTTCTAAGTATTAAGTTACCAAAGTTTAGTAACTTTTGTTTACTTTTTAAAAATGTTTGTTACTAAAAGTTACTTTTTCCTGTTTTTTTCACCAATTTCCTTTTTTTCCCCAAAATTTATTCTTAACCAAAATCCTTGAAGAAAAAAATGCTCTTATTGCTTTTTCAGCGTTTTGAATTTTATTTTTCCAAATTTGGTGGTTTTTCTATTGAAATTTTTCTCATTTTCTCTTAATTTTAAAAAGTGTTCTCATTATTTTTGAATGTCTTATTAGTTTTTAACGGATTTTTCCTCCTGTTTTGATCGATTTTTACATCTTGAATATTGTAGTGATTTTTTTCCAAAATAATTTTTCCATAATTTTGTTTTGAATTTTTATGTTTTTTTTCGTCTGAATTTCATCACCTCGAGTTCCTTGTGATTTTTTCATTAAAATTTTCCCTTAAGCTTGTATGTTTTTATTGCTCAAATCCCCGATTTGGTGATTTTTTTGTGATTTTTTTTTTTAGTTTTTCAATGATTTTTCTGGAATTCCCTTTTTTTTTTCTTTTCTAATTTTGGCGAAGTTTCTCCAGTTTTGATATACCTACTTTTCAACTTTGAATTTTCACGATTTTAGTTTTACTCTAAATTCTGGTAATTTTTTTGCCTGAAATTTTGACTGAATTTTTTGAAATTTCGACAGTTTTTTTTCGAGTCTCGTGCTTTAAAAAAACACTAGTCATTTTATGGGTTACGCTTTTTTGGAATTGTGATTTTTCTTCTTCCAAAAGTTACGATTTCTTTTACATTTTGATAATTTTTTTCAAGGAGGGGGGGGGGTGCTTCAAAGTTCAAGATTCGATGAGTTTGTTTTTTTCATTTTCACCCTTTAAGGTGAATTTTTTTTGAGTCTTGATCTCCTTTCCCCTTCCCTCCCTGTTATGGGGAAGATCTTCGGGATTTCCTCTCTCTTTGAACAATTTTTTTTCAAGTTGATATCATTTTTTTCTCTCGAATCGTCTTGAGTTTTGCTTGAAATTTGTCGATGATTTTTCTTCAAAATTTTGTCGATTTTTTTTTTGAACTCGTACTTTTAATTCTCGCGAAGTCTTTGTCCTGAATTTCGAGAGTTTTCCATTTTCATCCCTTCCACAATTTTGTTTTGCATTTTATCGATTCGTTTTTCCGACTAAATTTTTGTTCTTCATTTCGACGAAATCTTTTTCCTTGAATTTTCGCGATTTTTATGAAATTCTTCTGATTTTAGCGCCAAATTTTAGTAATTTTTCTGCTTGAATTTTTGTGGAATTGTCCTTTTTACAGCCTTTTTTTGAGTTTTTGAGAGTTTTTTTTTGATTTTAAGACTCGATGTTTTTATTTTGAATATTTTTGGGGCTTTCTTGATTTTTTTTCATGTTTTACTCTTTTAAATTCTCGTAGATTCTATTTCCCAATTTTTCGACAATTTTCCCCAAATTTTCGTGTTTTCACTTGTTCCTAAATTTTTGTGTTTCCGCAATTTTATCATGAGTTTTTTAAAAAATTTTACATGTTTTTTCTCAAATTTTAGTACTTTTATGTTGAATTTCGCTCTTGAGTTTTATCCTTTTATTTTTAGGGACTTATGAAATTCAGTCCTGAAATCAGAAAAAATCAAAATTTCATCAAATTGATCATCTAACCTGAAATTATTTCGTCTCGAATTGCACTGTAAGTATTTTTATAGTTCACTAACTTCCTCCCTTTCCTCCTTTCTGTTCATAGAAAAGGGGGGAAAATACCCGATACTCGTTTCGTTTCCAAGATTTTTTTTCGTTGATGTTTTCGGCTATTTTTGAACGATTTTAGTGATTCGATGTGTATCACTATCCCCCTCTCATCCTCGTTGCCTTCGATTCAATATTTTATTAAAACGTCATCTTCCTACAAAATAAATGGTCGTATGTACTTGTGTTGAAAGGTTGAGTAGGTAAATTTAGAAATTTTGTTCTGAAATTTCGTGACTCGATTATGAGTTTGGTTGAATCTACAAGTACGATTACGAATGCATTTCATATTTAGACCTGCCAGGTTTCTATTTTAATAATCTGCACGTCTTATCTGAACCTTTTATCCAAATTATTCTAGTTTTGAAATGTTCTCTCCGACCGTTCGACGATTCTATTGATCCTACATTAGTCGAAGCGATAAAATAACCGAGCCGTTGGTTTGATTTTTTCAAGTTTTGCTTCACTTTGTTTAAATCAAGTCTCGAGTTGACTTTTACGTGTGATACGAGCAAGTTACGTTTTGCGATTTTCGTTACGATGCAGATGTTCGCCTGCAAGTCGAGTAATTTCGAGTGATCGGTTTCATTTTTTCGAGTTTTACGTTCGTTTGATTCGCGACTAATTAATTCGAGTGAATAACTGTGCGCTTTTGTTTCTCGTTTTTTTTTTAAACATTCTTTTTTATGCAGGTAATGTGAATTCAATTCGAAGAACGAAGAAGAGGTCAGAAAATGTGGCGTTTTCCATACATCGATCGTTATCTGGAATTTCTCGAGGCCATATTTTGCAGGCTGTCAGGGTAAGAAATTCGTTATTCTAATTCTATGTTTGAGCTTATATTTTTTTTTTGCGAGTTTGTTCGCAGCTACGCACATTGTGATAAAAAAATTTCATATTCGTAAAATTGTGAATTCTCTTATGTCTTTTCAAGACTGTGTTACAACATGCGTTTGAAAACTCGATCAGACAATGCTCTTCGAAATGGTATAAAATTGATTTTGTCGACGATCGTTCAAAGTATACCTATTGCAAGTCAAGTTACGAATATTTTGTTACCCATCAATCCCATCATAAAACGTGTGGTAAATTGAATGTGTTTGAAATTTTTTGATTAATTCTTCGAATTGTTTTTTTTTAAAGGTGTGTTAACCTTTGTATGAATTTTCGACAATCAAAGATCGAACCCTATTGACGAGGAATACGACAGTTTAAAGTACCTATTGCATGTCGAGTTGCGAATATTTTGTTACCCACCATAAAACGTGTGGTTGAATGTGTTTGGAATTTTTTGAAATTAATTCTTCGAGTTGTTTTTTTTTTAAAGGTGTGTTAATTCATTCGTATGAATTTTCGACAATCAAAGATCGAAGAAGTGAGGGAATTGAAGACGCTGTGTCTTTTGTAATTTCACCAGTGATGTTGGTGTGATACTTTACCTACTAGTAACGAACTAATTGCCCCATTTTAAGTAAATGACAAATATCAGAAAATGCTCAAAACGACTCGAATCCATTTCCGATCTGTTTGGCAGGAAAAAATGGAATATTTATACAAAATGTCAGATTTCGTCATCAATTTAGTGGAATTTTCATTTTTTTTTTCAAATTTGAGGCCCATTTTTACGAGTAATTTAATTTTCAAAAATTAATCAAACCTCGATAAATGCATTTAAGTTCTTGAAATTTTGTCTGGAAATGTGTTCATTCGTGCTCTTTTGATATTGCTTGGTCCTTTCAGTAATTTTGGTACCAGTTCACGTTCAGTAAGAATATGTTAAGAGAACTTTTATGGATTTAAATTCAAAGTAGTGGAGTACCTAGATTATCGAATTGAGCCCTTTTGAGACCACCCTTCCTCCTTTGAGGGAGCTGTGGCTTACAATTTACACTTTTGAAAGAATTCTTGTGCATCTGGAAGACGTTGGGATTCGGAAACGTGAAAATATACTTACTGGGTAAAGCGTATAGGTTAATAATTTTGGTGGTTAATTCTTTGGTTCCCTCTTCCCTCTGCCCGTTTGAAAAATATGAAAATTGTTACAACTCAAACTCTGTAAATTTCTTGCTTTTGGCTATAATCAAATTTGCGAGAAAAAAAAAGTTGACAAACAGCAAAAACCCTCTCGCAATCAGATGATACCAAAACTATGCATTATTATAGTTAACCTAGTGTAGTTGTAACGAGACTGCGACATTCTATCTCGTAAAAAAATTAAATTTTGTGCATTGATTTACGATCTTACGTTGGTTAAAATTATAATCATCGTTTGCCTCGCGAATCGATATCAATTAGTAAATTGGTACCTATTGTACTATTTACTGAAAATAAAGAATAGAACATCATAAAAAATGAACGTCATTTGCAGGCTTTGAAGGTCAACTTCTGCGATCAGGGATTCAATTAGCTAAATAGGTTCGGTTCAAATATATCGACATTTAACTACCTTACTTGCATTTCCGCGTGGTGGAAACAGCACTTTCTGAATGAGTATAGTAAATGGTTGGTGCCTTGAAAAATACGTATTTGTTATTTTTCAAAAATTTTGAGCATGTGTTCGAAGTTTCATATTGATGGTGATATTATCTCAATCTCAATACTTAATGCTACCTCAACATGATCACGTGCTCTTCATGTCCCTTGTAAGGTTTATTTCCATCCTTGAAATTCGAAATGCAAAGGAATTGAAATACTTGAACATAATTTATAGCCTTGCCAGTTTGCCTTGTTCGAACCATTGCCTCAAATTTTTGCACCTTTTATCGATGCATTTTGCGCCTCAAGTTCATTTTAGTTATTTTTCAACTTCCCTTTCTCATTTTTCTTTCCATCTTGTTTTGGTTTAAACTCTGAAAAATTCATGGGCTGGGAACAATTGTCTCAAAAATTCTTTCAGTTTTTAGAGTTTTTGCGGGAAGCATGGAAAAACTTGTAATAGTGAGAGTGAGAAAGACTAGTATATGGAAAAAGTATGATATTGACTGTGTATGAGAGAAATTCCTATAATTTTGTGTTGGGTGAATTTTAAGAAATATTCGTTAAGAGAGGAAATATTTCTTAGGCGCCTGCTTAGCTCAAGATGGAGAGACTTAGTCAATCAGACTACACTATTCACTTAGAACAATCCTTGGTTACCTTTTAATTAAATGAAATGATAACGCAAGGAGCAATTATGCATAATAAGTTTAATTGAAAATATATACATAGTTGAGCAAAGTGTACCAAATAATTTACAAGAGTCTAAACGTAAATTATTCTGTATTGCCATGAGATTCGATGGAGACAGCATAACTGGCCAAGATTATGCGTCTAGTGTACAACACACGCGAGCTAGGCTTGGAAGATTGGTTTAGGGGTGAATTAAAACAATATTTAAGCAAGATAATACAGCTTCTTAAATAAAATAGATCAATTGATAGATGATTAACACATCGTCATCTACCAATTGATACAATTACGCAAGATATATTATTAATGTAATTAAATAAATTAAGGGTGCACGTCACCCTGAATAAAAGGATACACGATTACCTAAGATGGTCTGAGTACATTTCTGTTTTGTCTGTTCACATTGCCTGCCTCTCCCTGGCGACCCCAATAATAGTCGCCTTGGAAGGTCTGGGTCAGAGTTCCATTTTTGTAGAGACAAAGGCTCAGATTTCCGGATAAATCTGGCCAGTGACTAAAAAAGTACCACGATCTTACACGGGAAATTAACGAAGATCGCGTTATATAAAATAATACCATGTCCATACAAGGAAATTAACGATGCGACACGTTATAAGTACAAGATTACCATCTATGGATGGGTACAACGAATGTGTGGTTTCCAGGGAGCTGAGGCAGGGCTCCCAGGTCACCTATTTAGCTGGTTAGAGCTTAAGAGAAACTATCGCGAACTCATTACTTTTGAAACTACCGCAAACTCGTTACTTTTAAGACTGATTTTTTTAAAGGAATATGAAGCTGGAGCTGAACCTCAGCTTCGACAGAATTGTCCCATGATAGCCTTGAGCGCGCCCCTCATAAAACTACGATGAGGAGAAATTACATTAAGACCACGTATAGGCTTTGACTATATAATACTGGACTGCTAGCACCCAGTTAAATAACACGTGAATTTGATAACGCCGTGAGGCGAACATAGATGGCGTTTATATGGCGTTATAAGGCTCTGTTCGCACCCTCTCTTACCGCACTTCAGCGGAATCACCCGAGTGAGGGTAAGCAACTAGGACGAATTCCCCTGAAGTGCGGTGAGAGGATGCGAACAGAGCCTTATAGAACGCGGACATGTTGGGATCATCAGTTTTACTTCGGCTAGCAGTCCAGTATTATATAGTCAAAGCGTATAGGTGGTCAGGGCAGTTCTGCTCATCACATATTTTGTAATCACTTTTCTCCTTCAAATCAACACGTACTTACTTAGCCAATCAGCGAACAGTATTTCTAATAAGCGAATCAATGATTAGTGTTTATAAATGCCTAGAAATATTATTTTGGCGCCAAATTTGAAAAAGTAACCAGTAGTTGTTTACTTTTGGAATGATTAGAAATTTTAGCACTGTATTTATCAGAAATTTCTACACAATTTTTAAATGGCAATAAATTTATGAAATTTTCAGTTTATAGCCAATCAACAAACAGTATTTTGACATGACAGTAATCAGCAATTACTGTTCATCAAAACCAATTTTGGGACTGATTTGGAATTTCGTGTTTAATATTTTTTTATTCATGTAGGAATAATTTTATTTAGTTGAATGTTTAATTTACGAGAAATTTATTTCAATTTCATTTTAAGAAAAGTAGTGAGTCTAGGTACATTCTATTTTATAAATTAGGTACTTACCTATAAAAAAGATCAAGAAATGAAAAATCAGCTCCCAGTTGATATTTAAAAGCAAACTCAGCAACCAATGCAACCATCAACCAATATGATGAAAGCAAATGCAAAAACTATCTTGCAATCAGGGAATAGCTGTCGGCTTGTTTTTATACTTTCTTTGGCATATCGTCGGTGACCTATAAAAAACCTCCTATGTGAAAAAATCAAAATTTTTCACTAGAGCTAAAAAACGTTCTACGTCTGTTTGCATTTCGGGAAAATGGATTATTTTAAAACACTTTCTTTATTTTCATCTGCGGAATGCTTTAGAATTGAATTTGGGTTGAAATCTTTATAATTCCCTTCAATAAACTTCAAAAACAGAAAAATGAACACATAGGAGATATTTTTGGTTTTTTTTTGAAACACATTGTATTATTCTAGCAATTCAAATTACAATTTTATAAACCATTAAACCACATATTCGATCATAATTCGTAATATCAACAACGTAGATCTATAATCAACACATTGGACCTGATTATTTCAACACGTGAGTGCACATAGGAGGGCACATAGGAGGTTTTTTTTTTTTATTGCACATAGGAGGTTTTCTGTTTTTTTATTGCACATAGGAGCTTTTTTAGACCACATTTTCGGCATGTTGCACATATGAGATTTTAAGAACTCGCTCTACTAGGAATATTCCGTACTAAACACATAGGAGGTAATTTCAGACGATGCGCCTTGAAAATACGAATCCAGAGAGCCAATAATCGGTTTTTCGAAAAAATTGACACATAGGTTTTTTATAGGTCACCGACGATATTCACTCGGGCCTCTCCATCAAATCATTACAAATAAAACCCATACCTACTATTCCAAGTAAGAAACAATTCAAGTAATTTTAGTAATAATGACAAACAATATTGTTTGAAATTTTACTTAATCAGTTTATGTGGCAACATGGTGTGGGCTGAATTAACACACGTCTTATGTGAAGTCATTACTTTTTAATCATTTTTTTTTTTAAAATTACCTCCTCCTCTAAAAGTTGAGTGAGCACATGGGTTATTCTTTAGGAGTGAAAAATAATCTATACTCCATGCATTATAATCTTAGACTTCAATGGAAGCTCTCCCTTAAACGAGCCGATAGATATGAAAGATCAAAGTCCAGTGTACGCGAGTAACCCGATCTTTAAATCAGAATAGAATGAAATTTTGAGCAAGTAAAAAGTTGTTTTGAGAATAGAAAAGTGATCTACAATAAATTCATCCTCTATAATTTGAGCTTTCGTTCGACTCTGTAGCTTTACCTGGTCAGAAGTTCAAGAAGTTATAAAATCTCAAATTTTGAACTTTCATAACTTTTGGCTAGTAAAAGCTACACAGTCGAACAAAAGCTCAAACTGTAGAGGAGGAATCGCAGATGATTTTCCCATCCTCAAACACCCACGTGCTCGCTTAAAATTTCATTTTATTCCAATTTAAAAGCCTAGTACTGGCTCACACCAAACTTTGAGCTTTCATATCTATTAACCCATGAATGCGAAAGTTTAGATTGAAGTCTGCGATTATAGGGCATGAAATGCAGATTATTTTTCACTCATAAAACCCCTTAAGCAAATGCAAAAACTATTTTGCAATCAGCGGTTTGCTGATCACTTGTCTATGATGTTCTTGAATCTCTGTACTAAACGCGATTCTGATCGCTTTATTCTTCTCATCATCATCATCATCGTGGCAAATACTTAACCCTCGATCGTAAAACGAAAACGCCACACGAGAACTTTCGTATAGTAGTATAAACAACAAGAAAAGAAACTTTTTTTACATCGGTACATACTCGTATCGTGCATTCGCGCAGACGATTCAGTGATAAAAAAAAGTCCCTGCCAGCCATCTCATCGAGAGCGAACCAGCTTCGAATTATTATACCGTTTAAATGAATCATCATCGTCGTCGACGTCTTCGTCGTCGTCGCTACAAAGTATCGCGACGGCTCAAAAACTTTTGTGAAAATAAGCTCGTTAGCTAAAGCAGAAAAATATTACAAACCGTCCAAGCGCACGTATCGCTGCAGCCGTCACCGCAGTCACAATTTAATTGCATATTAACCTAACTTCAGTCGTAAAAATTGGCTAAACCGTAATTTGCTTAAATATTGAATATCCGTAAAATATATACGTATACTTCACCCCTTCTCCCTCCCCCTCACCCCACCAATCTTCGTCTCGTTGCACAAAACAACCACGTACAACTTTTTCATACTCGAAAAAAGCGGTAAAAAGTTTTAAGTTTTTTTCCACCAATCACCAAGGGGCGACGATTCAGTCACTCGTCGTCGTCGTCTTCATTCCATATCACATATTTATACTCGGATCGGGTTTTTCACTATCTTTATAATCAGTTCAGTGCGGGGGCACAAAGGAAGAAGAAATCAACCCTCGGAATCTGAAATCTGAATGTTGAAAATGCTGAGCTGAGGCAAAAACTCTCTCATCGACTTGACAACGAAAAAAAAAAAAAAATCGAGTATTATGTAAAATGAAAATGTAAAATTCATTACATTATATTATTCGTAGTATGACGTCTGGCTGGAGGCGTTTCCCCATTCATTTGCAAAAATATTGCTTAAAACGAAGCAAAAAATTAACATCGTGAGTATACGAGTAGATACGATATTTGTGGGCTTTCATCGACGAATTTCCGCGCTCGTGTATTTTTTTCCCTTTTTTTGGACAAATTTTCCAGGTCACGCTTCTTTTTCATCAAATGTAATTTCGTATTTAAATTCGCCATTTCACTACTTGAAGAATTTTTGAATTCAAGTCCATTTTGTTGTATTTAAAAGCTGTTGGTGAATTTTTAAAAATAAAATTAGCTGAGCCTGGAAATTGAAAAAAAAATAAAAATTCCATCAAATTGACGAAGAAAGCTGAAGTATAGTATTATGGCATATTTTTTCCTGCCAAATTAATCGGAAACGGTTTCGAGCTTTTTTGAGCAGTTTGTATTCTATTTTGTCTCATAGAATTGTATTGTAAATTTATGTGTACAATTTTGCAATATGGAATCAAAAATTTTCCAGGATAAATTTCATTTCAAAAAAATTATCTCCAGTTGAAAATTACTCAGAAATAATTTTACCTCCGGGGGTGTACCTGGAGGGAAGAAATGGGTCCTCAAAAGAGGATGCATTTTCAAAAAAATCAACTTGAAATATGAAAATTGGAGATTAAAATCAAGATTGAAGAAACAAACTACGATTACGAAGTTGCAAGTTTCCTACTCATTTTCATCACACATTCAACGTTAGCCATGAATCTCATTTAAAATTGATTTAAGCTTTACTAGCTTTATAAACAGATAAAACACAAATTATATTCAATTTCCATACCTACATACACAATTTTAAAAAAAAACTTACCTAAGCAATTTATTATAGGTAAATTGCATTTTTTTTTCTTCGTGGGAAATGTGTTGAATGTAAGCGAATTCTCGTCTTTCAATATTTTGACCAAACTGATGGGACATATTTCAGAAGAAAAAATTTTCAGGTTTCCCATCATGACTTAGTTTCAAGCTAAAGGTCTGAAATTCTCAGGGATTTTCTCCTTGAAAAAAATTTGTTCATAAGTAGCGATGAATCCACCTTAAGGCTCCGTTCAGAATCAGAAGACTCAAAAATCGATGTATTCAAATACATAAAGTAACAGTTGATGGAAATTTTCTCGAAAACTGATGATTTCTGTATCAGAACTTTTCTAAATATCCTCATTAAAGAAACTTCCCCCTGTCTCTAAAGAAATGTATGGTCTCTTTTTGTGAAGAGATCCGAAAAATGAAAAAAAAAACGTAATAATGAAATAAACAGAGTGTCCAAGAACTTCTGCTAATTTTGCTATTGTTCATACTTTCCATCAAAATTTCCCCATTTTTTTCAAAATCACCTAATCAAAGTTCTAGTTTTTAGACAAAAGTGAAAAAAAACTGGTTTTTGTCCAAATTTTGAAAAAATTCCAATTTTTTACCGCCAAAAATTCTGAAAAACTTCATGTCATGTTTTTCATGTAAATTGTTACGAAGTTCCCATTTTTTGTCTAAATTGTAAAAAAAAACTAATTTCAGTCTGAATTGTGTACCAAAGTTCCACTTTTTTTTAAAAAAAAGTTGGACTTTTTCTGAAGTTACCTATCTACTTGATGAAAGTCCTGCGTTTGCCAAAATTGCAAGAAAGATTCGGTTTTATTTGGCAAAAACTATCATGGAGTCGTGAGTAATCTTTGCAAAAATTGTCAGAAAAGTCCATTTTTCGATAAAGTTGTAAAAAACGTTTCCGTTTTGCCAAATCTGTCAAAAACCCCATAAATAAAAAAATTTAATCAAAGTCCTATTTTTTTGACAAAAATGCAAAACAAAATGTTTTTCGCTCAAACTTTCCAAGTTACTTATCAAAAAATCTCACCTTCTGTCAAAACAACGGTTCAAGAAGTCCTAATTTTTGTCAACCAGTCAAAAAGTACCGTTCTTGGGCCTGAACTGCCTTAAAAATTTTCTTTCTACGTTGCCGAGGGCTGTTTTCTGTCAAGGTCGAATAAGCCCTGATTCTTTTCAAAGTTTTCAATTTTACCTTTTTGTATTCATTTGTTTTTTTTTCTCAATTATTTTGGGGCGGGATTCATGAAAAATTGCCAAGAAATTTTCAAAGGTATACAATAAATTATTTTTCGAATTCAATTTTATAAAAATTAAAAATCAGACATCTTTCTATCAAAAAGACGAGAACTGAAAAATCAGAAAAATAAAATTTTCAAATTGATGCTAAATGTCTGAGGTGAGATCATGTTGATATTGCCATCAAAAAGTGTTTAGTTGAATGTTCTAGTTTACGAGAAATTTATTCGATTTCATTTTATTAAAAGTATTAAGTGAGTACAAACATTGTACTGTATAAATTATAAAAAAGATCAATAAATGAGAAATCAGCTTCAAGTTGACATTTAAAAGCGAATTTAGCAACCAATGCATTCAATGCAACCCTCAACCAATAGGATGAAAGCAAATGCAAAAACTATCTTGCAATCTGCATCGAATATAGCTAATAGCTTGTTTTTTTAACTGACCGTTATTGATTGAAGGGTCTGGGAAATTGAAAAAATTGGTCTGGAGAACAGAGAAAATTTAGGAAAAATCATTTCTTCGATAGAATAGACGCATTGCTGGGGTAGGAGGAGAGGAGAGAAAAGAGTCCCCCAAAAAGGGCCATTTTTGAAAGAAATCATAGTTTTTTGTTGCTCCAGCCCTTACCAGCCTAGTTCACCTTAATTAGGTGATATGCCAAAATCTTAACAAACATAGATAGGTACACAGATCTAAAACTGGGGAAATCATTCGGAGTACCTAGCTACCTACATCTACTTAGTGCCTATTTTTTGGTCCTCATTGAAAATTTCAAACAATCGAAAAAAAATGATAGATTAAAAAATCTTCTGGTATTTTTCTCGGTTTTTTTGAATTGACAATAATGATAAAAAAATTGGTACCACCGCATCCCAAAATAATTTCCCAGTTCCAGAAATTATATTTTTCCATGCCCTAGGTCGACACATAATCTCAAGTAATAATATCTTTGGAATTGGGCCAGTTTGCCCAAAACAGTTTGAGTAGGAGCTAGAGTGAAAATACGATGATTTTATTCCAAAATGCACCCTCTTTGAGCACCCATATCTTTTCAAAAGCACTTCCAGAGCTCTTTTTCATTTTTGAGTCACCTTATCATCTTGAAATAAAAAGCTTCACTGAATTAGACCAAAATTTTTGCACCTCTCGTATCTCAGTGATCCTCCCCAATTGCAATATCTGTATCAAGTTCGAATTATAATTTCCTCAAACACCTTTCGAAGTAAGTTCCAAAACCGAGACAAGACGTAATTTTACCACCTCGTAGAAAAAATGCACATTGTCGCATATCGTAATAACAGTTGATTTCGGAATTTGGCCAGTTCAAAGTGTATTTTTACTCGATTCTCGCCAAACATAATAAAAATTCGGCATCCCGACGAAATAACTTGACACAATTTTTATTCGTCGATCGCCACCGCTGGCCCTTCTCACCTCTTTACCTGTGCTACGTCTACGCCGATGCGTATATACAGCGAGTACAATTTCAAGAACATATAGACGAAGAAGTACCTTACCTAGCTCTTCTTATCTAAGGGAACTACCACCATGCATCGCAAGATTGAAGCACTGAAGGCAGTTCGACGTTCGACGTGACGGTTTTATTTCATTAGGAATTTTTTTTCTTGCGGCTTTATCAAATAAAAAACGTGTGTAAATTGAATACGCTACCAGCAGTCGAATCTATATCCGTGTCTATTTTTATTAGGTTTTTACGCCGAATTACGATTATCGTTATAAATTTAATTTCGTACTCGACTTGACTTGGCAGATAAAGATTGAATCTCTCTGGCGTGCGCAACGGCGACGTTTTTTTCTCTCTCGAAGCTCGAACACAACAACAACAACGACGCCGAAGCCGTGAAATGAACGTGGGGATACCATACTCGTTATTCGCTTGCGAGCTCTGCAGCACCGAGTTTAAAAAAATTTAAAATTGAACGCGTTAAGGGTTAACTTTTTCGAAAGGATTACGTTTGGTAATTGCATGAATTTAGGACTTTCTCTCGTCTTCTTCGCTTCTTTCTATATCTGTGCTTGGTTCGTTCGCTTTTCTACCCGTCTGTCGGTCCCCTGCCCCCAATTCAAATATTGTATAGTTTGCTACGAACCAGCGAACGAGTGATTTTTTTCCAAATTAGAATTTGCACTATTTTCCACCTACGTTTCTTGGTTGAATTTTCTTTTTACTTCGTCGCGAGTGTTTTATTTTTTCGCTTTTCTGTATTCTACTTATGAGGTTACATCGTTCACCTTTCGATTGTGAAATGGAGCTTGATGTTGAGTCGATGGTTTGATCTCGAAATTTTTGCAATTTCTAGGGAAAAGTTGATTAGATCTATATACGTTTATGAATTAGTTAGATCTAACTAGATAGAGAAATTGTCTCTATTTTTATCATTTATTTTCACTAACCTGATGTATGGCTAGTCATGACACCTGGATATTTCCCTTTTTTTTTTTTTGGTAAAATAAGTACAAAGATTTTATCGCATTTTCAAAAGAGAATCGTCAAAAATGATATCATTAACAGGTACCACACTATAAGAATCGTCAATACCAACTTACACTCAATCGAGTGAAACATGGTGGATTCTATCGGAACATTTGGGGCATCCGGATCAACGTCCGGATGGGCGACGAGATTCCCAGATGCTAAGGGCCGAATTCATAGACGTTACTTAAGGGACACTTGGCTAAGTGGTGAATTTTGATTCAATTTTTCTCACGAACGAATAAAAATTTTATATTTTTAAAATGATAAATCAACACTTCGGAGTCCAATCTCTCAATTTACTCAAAAACAAAATTTCAAAAATTCAATCACGCCTGGAAAAATTGCTTCAAAATTCACCACTTAGCCAAGTGATCCCTAAGTAACGTCTATGAATATGGCCCTAAGACTTTATTGACAGTATTTCTGGTGCTGATATGGTACAGTACCTATATTACTAGGTACCTAACATGTTTAATTTTACTATACATAATTATGAGTATTGAGTAGGTATCATACATTGGCAACCCGGCGTTATACCGGGGTTGTTCAATAAGTAAATTTCCCCATGCTGGAAAACATTGAAAAAAAAATTATCAAAATGTTTTGAAAAAAAAAAAACTTAATAATTTGAGGAAATTCTCTGTGAAGAAACTTCCCAATTTGATTTTTTGAGGAGGTCTTGAGTTACATTAAGTGGTATGATGATGGGTATTATTGTGGATCAGCTGCATCTTTTCGCTCAATTTGCCCCAGCAGGCCAGCGCGTGTTCTGTTCTGTATGACACATTGCCGGTTTCTGACAGTCTCCTGGTATGATAAGGAATTGCTTGTTTTACCTTTTTCCATATATTCTTCAAGATGAATGCCCTCAGCAGTCAGCATCCTAAAACACCATAAGGAGAACCATACCCACCAATGGCACAGTCTTGAATTTTTTCATTGCTTTTTTGCTTGGACTAACTCATTGCATGGATTGTCTTCAAGTTTCAGGTGTATAATATTGGACCCATGATTAAACAGTGCTTCTCCCTCCTCATGATACTGCAAGGAACTCTAAACCACCACCAATTTGATTTTTTTTGTGCTCATCTGTGAGCTGTTTCAGTGCCCATCTGGCACAAATCTTGCTCATTTCAAGCTGATTGTGGATTACAGTGTGAAGTGAACTGAGAGGCATATTGATGAAATGTTCTTCATTCACTATTTGCTGAATATCATGCGCAGCAACATGGTGATTCTAGTTGAGGATGGCGTGATCAGCTGTAATGCAGTTGTCATTGATAGAGTCAGATGGGTAGCCTAAGTGTTTCAAATTGTACAACTGCTTCTTGCATGCCCCTCCTTGGAGAGTTTTGCGCATTTGTGTGTATGAACACAACTATCAATCAGCACAAATCAACGCGCAAACTGATATAAGTATCTTATTATGCAACAGAGAGTAAAAACATCAAAAACAAAAATAAAATCTTACCAAAAATTAAATAATAGATATATTTGAGAATTCTGTACGCGAACCTCATAATCCAGGCATTGAAGCAAGTATATACAACAACATACTAAAAGGTACTAAATGAGTGCATTGAATACAAATAACATCTACCTTGTAATGAGAGATATATACCTAGTATGGCTAAAATTATCTGAACAATTGGCGATAATTCTGATAGGGAAAACCCCTACAATTATTGAGGAGCTTGATTACAAAGTTAGACAAATGCCACAGGGTTGATTTTGAGAAAATCTATGTTTTTTGTTTCAAAAATATACAGCATTGTAAAGGCGGGGGATATTTTGACAAATTGTAGTGATGATACTGAGTAACAAAAGTACAAAAAAATCCTTCCACCATCACCCCCTACCAAAAAATAATAAGAACCTGAAAATGCACTTGTCCGATTTTGAAACCAAGATGAAGATAATTTGAAATTGATGCTGTCTAGATCAGTTCAGTTTTGGTACATATAGGATTTTTAACCCTCTTTCCATTTCTGAGGTCCCTTAGTTTCAAAATAGTACATAAGAGGTCAAAAAACGCGATCAAAGTTGAGCCTTGGTTTCAAACACGGACATGTGAACATTATCTTAGTTTCAAAAACAGACAAGTCCTGGATATGTCTGTTTTTGAAGCTAAGACTATTTGCACATGTCTGTGTTTGAAACTAAGGCAAAAGTTTGAGCGCGTTTTTTTACCCTTTTACGTACTATATTGAAAATAACAGACCTCGGAAATGAAAAGAGCGTTTAAAATCCTATAAGAATCAATATCTAACTCGATTTTTGTAGAAGTGGCGTTTGTCTAACTTTGTAACCAAACCTCCTCAATTATATTATACATCTGATACATACGAGTAGGAATATGTACATTAAAATCTACACATACATGCACTAACAAATTCGAAGACTGGTGCCTCTACATGCTTAATATGTGGATATGGAACACCAGGGCCAGACCCATTGAACACATGGTCTACCGAGATATCCCATTTCAGCCCCCTGATTTTGGGCTCCTCAATTAATCTGCCAAATTTTTTTCTCCCTTTTTTTAAAGTGCAAGACACTGAGCATAAAAATTCATTCAGAATTTTTTTAAGTGGCCCAGTTTTTACCTCATCGGCCCAAAAACGTCGCGTCCCACTGAGATTTTCTCAGTAACTCGGTGGGTGGGTCCGGGCCTGTGGAACACTGGTGGCTAGAATAATGTTGTCCATATTGTAACGTTTGCAAATTATAGAAAAAAACAGATACATATATCATTTTCAACATTTCATTACTTAATTATAACAAACATAACAATTGAATAACATAGGTACCAAATATGATGAATAGGTATCCTATGTAGAAATGAAAGGGTTCAAACCAGTAATTAATATGCCGTGGTAGTGCTATCTAGTGTATAAGTTAATAGTTATAACAATTCCTCCTTCCTTGATTCAGACATAGTAAATCAAATAAAAAATGAAAAATAATACTTACTTAATATTCAAATAATACCTATAGGTACATGCAAGATAATAAATGAAGGAATAAATAAACAAGATTTAGATATTGTTCAGCCTAGGTAGCTAGTACTTTCAGTGAGCAATATGATTGACATGGTTCAATCAAGGCCAGGGAGGTGAACATCAGCTTGTGACACAGAAGGCTGGACATAGCTTGCTGACCTCTGGTGCCCTTGCCTGTTGTAGATATTTGGTTTGAAGGATCTCAGACAATTTGATGGATATTTCAATGATGAGGTTCACCGTTTTCACCTTCAATAACAGCATTCAACAGTCCTTCTTTCCATGTAACCATACCTAATACCTATAGTTCATTTACACTTTGAATCATTATACATAGGATAGTTCACCGCCTTTTTTTCTGTGGGTAGGGCAAGTTTATTTGATGAGACACAAATACAAACATCTTTTACACTTCAGTTTATCAGATAAATACATGTACATATCAACTACTCAAAACAACTTACCTACCAATAAGCTTAACCTAATAAATACATGATAAGTACAGCATTAGGATATCTTGAATTAACTAAGTCTAGTTAAGGGAAAGCAGAAGTTATTGTCATAACATTAACCACCCACACTCCCAATACATACCTGACTGGTGCAAA
This sequence comes from Planococcus citri, assembly GCF_950023065.1. Taxonomy (NCBI): domain Eukaryota; kingdom Metazoa; phylum Arthropoda; class Insecta; order Hemiptera; family Pseudococcidae; genus Planococcus; species Planococcus citri. The sequence goes on along the minus strand of NC_088679.1, from coordinate 4,846,963 downwards.
TCTCTTGAGTCTCATTCAGGAACTGCGTTGGGGCTGTGTTCTTCTACCCTCTTGGTCCTGGATAAGGCCCAGCCTTGAAGGCTTCTTCACCCCTGTGAAGGGGCCTTTAGGGTGTCAATTATTACATTGGGTGTTTATTAGCACCTCTCTTTGTCCCAAAGTTGTTTTATCTTAGCTCTCATGCAAGCAATGTGGGGAGGAATCCCAGGATCCAAAGGAATCACAGGCTGTCTCATGCTGAATGAATCTCTGGCATTATGTTAGTACATGCTCAACTGTCTCATTTTCTGCACCACATTTACACCTTGTGACATTCCTTCCACCTATGCTATGCAGGGATGCTCTAAAGCAGCCCTTGCCGCTGAGAGCCTGTGCCACCCAGAAGTCAAGGGCATCATCAAGATCAATTTTCCCTCTATCCATGACAGTGGGGAAAAGTTTTTTTGTCCAATCGCCATGGGTTGATGTTGTCCATTGATCGTTCCAATTTGTAGTGACACGTTGCTGTATACTGGTGACAACTTATTCCATGTCCTGGATCTAAATTCCACTATATCCCTTTCTGGCCATCTATATCAGGGCTCTTGCTGCGATGCTATGCTCCAGTGGCATGACATTGGCTACAACTACAGTCTCTCAAGGGTTTATTTCGGGTGTTGAAGTAATATTTTTAATGCTAACTAAGCAATAATATGTAAATGATGCAAACATTTTTTTTTATTCAATTTTATAAAAATCAAACATCTTTCTATCAACAAGAAGTGGAACTGAAAAACCAGCAAAATAAAATTTTTAAATCAATGCTAAATGTTGAATGGTGAGAGATTATGCTGATTACACCATCAAAAGTTGTGTAGGTTGGATGTTCCACAATTTATGAGAAATATTTTATCCAACTTCATTTTAATAAAAGTAGTAGCGTACATTCTATGTACTTTATAAATTGGTTATAAAAAAGACCAAGAAATGTGAAATCAACTTCAAGTTGATATTTAAAAGCGAACTTGGCAATCAATGCAACCATTAACCAATAAATACTTATGGTGAATGCAAATGCAGAAACTATCTTGTAATCAGCGAATAGCTGATGGCTTGTTCAAAAATTTTTTTATCACAATTGTTTACTGTCAGAGCTAGGATTTTTAAGAAAACGCATATTTTTTTTCCTCCTTTTTATTAGATAGCGCATATCCAAGTTATCTTTGTGATTCATGAAATTCTGAATCCACATGCAAAAGTTTTAGCGCACATTTTTGCATATTTCGACAATAAATGCACAAAAAACATACAGTATTTTCGCCAAAAAATGGCTGAAAACTGCATATTATTCGAGATCATTGGTGCATATATTCACAATAAAGGGTCAAAAATAACTTCCATAAACAAATCTTTGCTAAATTTTCGTGATTTTGTTACCATTTGAAAAAAAAACCATTGGCTTTTTCAAGCTTTGAAAATGAAAAAAATTCTCTGTATATTTTTCATCTGTGATTCTTTTTCATTTACCACTTCAAACGTTGTCATTTATTTCATTACTTAACAAAAAAAAAAACAAAGAAAGTTGAATCAAATGACTCTTCTTGTAGTACATAGGTACCTACTTCAAAAATCCTGCATTTCGATACCCCTATGATAGCAACATACAGCACAGCGGTCCAACCTGACGTTGTGTTATTTCAAAATACGAATAAGGAGATTATAAATTTTCGGCGGTACACGCACACAATGGTGACGGAAAGCGGTTTTGAATGTTATTACACGATAAATAAGACGATTAAAATTTATTCGAGAATGTGTTGACTATGCGTCGTCATCTTTGTGGGTAAATGTAATAAGTTTATGTAAAGTAAGCTTTTAGTTGTTTGATGAGGTTTTGCTGATGGCAACAACAGCAATAGTATAGAGCACGATGAGCGATGAAAAGGTATACATAAGAGTAAAAATTACCTACCTTATTACACGTCAAAAGGCTATGCCTTTGCTAAATCATTACCTATTCAGCAATGTACTATCTAAATGATTCGACACGTAATATTTGCATACAGCTTATTTTCCCTCTTTTCATTCGTCTTCTCTTCTCTTGTTCTCGTTTTCATTTTCTATAAATTTACACAAAATTAGAGTATACCTATTTCTGCGTTTAAAGATAACACAATGAGTGAGTCGAGAGCTTATACAGTGTTTAAGTGGCAGATCATTTGCATTACATGCTATAGTACATACTATAAGGAGTTGGTCTACTATGTGATAAGTGATGAGAAAGCTCAGGATTGACGGGTTGACTTGCTTCAAATTAGTTAAAACCCGAATCTCAAAATAATTAGTTGGGGTAGGAACATGGTCGTTGGTCGACAATGATATGGGCAACACTTTTTTTTTTTTTTTTTTTTTTTTTTGAATATTTCGTATGTATTTATGTACATATTAGTATTGCTTTTTGTCAAAAGTAGTCAGAATTTTCACTCTTTCAGCGCAAATTTCCGACAGGCTCCCTTTTTTTTTGCTGAAAATATCCGAGAAGTTTCTTGCTATTTATCATAAGCAGTTGAAAATGCTCTCTTTTCTACAAAACATTTTGCTTTCCTACCAAAAGGTTGCGAATTAGACTTACCTACTTTTTTCGACTGCGAAAATGTATGTCAAATTGTTTTCATATGGGAAGGGATAACTAGATTTTTTTTTTCAAAATGAAAGAAAAATTCAAAAACTTGATTTAAAAAATGAAAAAAGTAGTGTCAAATTTTAGGGGCTAAGAAGTGACAATTAGAGGTGAAAGTAGCGATAACATTTCTTTTAGTAAAGAAAAAGATGTATCTTATCAAAGAAAAATAGCTGGCAGCATGGCAACTACGCTTTGGCGAAATGTAAAAATTTTCTTGCAATCAGCATGTTGCTGTTTGTGTCTATTGAATTTAGTTGCGATTTCTTTTGCCCCTTCAGCTCGCAAGTTAGGCAAAAGGTCATAACGTGTGATTTTGCTCAGTTTTCAATGTTCCACCCATCTCCAAAATATGTAATGTCAAAACTGAATTTTGACCTTTAGTTTCGAAAAACGTAATTTGCCCCTTTAAAAAGTTAAAGATGTGCAATTGTGGCAAAAAACGGTACATAAGTATGTATTTACTGTTAGCATGAAACTCTTCCGGATCCGGATGTTTATTTCAGGGGAAAGGAAAGAAATTCAAAATTCTTTCTAGTCAATTTTCATAATTTTCGAAAAGAACTGAAAAAAATTTAAAAAAATGAAAATTTTGAGAGAAGTAGATAATAATGTGTTAATGAAGAATTCGAAAAATATTTGTCTATTATAGAGCGGGAAAATAACGTAAAAAAGTGAGGGCGAAAAGGAAAAAATTGGCACATCAATTTTTTCTTCGGGAATGTGTTCAGATGGACCCCCTGAACTACCAAAAAAACCGACCCTCCTACCCCTGGAGCTAATTTTTTTAGGGGGCTACAACCAGTTGCCAATAGGTACGTTTTTTGCGTTTTACTCCGTAAATATTAGGTTTACGAGAAAAACTACCATGACAAAAAATGTTCCCCTTCAAATTCTCGATAATTTGATGCCACTCTCGATACCGATCCCTCAAGGGGGGTGCCTAAAAAAGGGGTGGAAAGGGTAGGTGTTTCAAAAAATGTCAGTCCAATTAATTAATCAAAGTTACCACTCAATATCATTCATTTTCGCTCAAATTTTTTTTACAATGTCTACTCACCCAACTACCAATCAAACCACCACTGATTGGTCTTCGACCCTCCCCGTGGGTTGGTGTGGGGTGCTTAATTTTTCAAGTAACACACAACTGAATCATGTATTCGAGAAACGAATCTGGACGTGCGATATATCGAAGAATATGTTTTCGAGGTCGTTGAATACGAATATGAACTTATTTTCTGGGCCCAACCCTTCAAAGCCCATCTGTGCCCCAAAAAGGGGGTCAAAATTTTGAAAAATTGTGAAAAGTCTAGTGATATATTATCGGAATATATGTTTTCTAAGTCGCTGAGTACGAATATAGCCTTATTTTTTGGGCCCTACCCCGCAAAGTTCCTGACTGCTCCAAAAAAAAGCCAAAATTTTGAAAAAAATTCTGAAAAGTCGAGTGACATATTGTCGAATATATTTTTGAGGTCGTTGAATACGAATATGGACTTCTTTTCTGAGCCCAACCCCTCAAAGCCCATCTGTGCCCCAAAAAAGGGGTCAAAATTTTGAAAAATTGTGAAAATTCGAGTAATATATCGAAAGGTATGTTTTCGAAGTCGTTGAGTATGAATGTGAACTTATTTTTGGGATCCAGTCCCTCAAAGCCCCCCGTACCCCAAAAAGGGGGTCAAAATTTTGAAAAGTCGCGAAAAGTCGAGTGATATATCGAATACCTAATATGTTTTCGAGAACACTGAACCTGAATATGAACTGTTTTCTGCTTACTATTCCTCAAAACCCCCTTACACTTCCCTAAATAGGATAAAATTTTGAAAAGTTGCCAGAAATCGTGTAATGTTTATCGAATATAATATTTTCGAGATCGTCGAAAACAAGACCATGGACTCATTTTCATTATCTCACTCATTTACTCTTTACACGACCCACCAATCATCCATATAATGATCCTCCATGTCTTCAATACGTAAGATGTCAAATGCTTTAAACAGGGAGAGCAAAATTTATTCATGTTGAAGAAAAAAAAATTGAAAAAAAATTTCTTCAAAATGAAAAAAAGAACCTTTTATAAAGTTTCGGAGTTCATAAAAATTTGTCAAAAATCGTTATGTAGGCTGATTGAATTTTAGGTGGTGTACTTTATATTCTCTTTCGGTGTTTGTGCCGGTTGAAATATCTACTTCCTTGTAAGGGCTCCTCGAAAAAAATTATTAAAAAAAAATTGTACTAAGTACACAAAATATTTTCTTATTAAAAATTGGTCGGATTTTTCTAAGAGGCTTCATTTTTGAGCGAAGTTCTCCAATATGTAGGTAACCGAAATATTTACACTCGAATAGCAGACGGAGGAGGATGGCAGATTTTTCGAGTTCTTCCTTACATAGTTTTGCACATAAAAAAGTGCTTCCAATAGATTTCTGATAAAAATATGTATTAACTCCCATTGCCCATAAATAGCATTGTATATCGATGCTTTAGATCCTTGCTGTCGTTGTAATCTCTGCTCCTTGTCTATTGAGAAAATCAAGCACACATAACTTGTAAAGAGATGCCACGATGATTGCGTGAAAAATGAACGTACCTAGACCTACACCTAGCACTATGAGTCGGAAACATTTTCTGTAATGAAATTGCAGATAGAAACATACCAATCATCATTAAAGTACGTCATTTATGGTCCATTTAAGTCGTATCTGGCCTACCGATGTTGATTAAGACGTCACGTCATCCATCGATCTAGGTGGTTGGTCTGATGAATCGCTTTGTGCTATAGACTCGCACACAGTGGGCACCATTACAGCTCGATTTGCCTCCCTTTAAACTCACGTCTCTTCCACCTTTTCACGCGGTGATGCGAGCTTGGAAGTCACACGGTGATAAGATGAACGAGTCTTGAAACTACTATATCGTTTGTTTAATCGCGCGACGACAAACTACTGAGGAGGTGACGTGCGATGCGATGATGTTCGTGTAAAAAAATACTTAATAATAATAATATGTAATAATGATAATAACAAAACAAAAAAACATTATCATTAATATAAACGATCACGCTGTCTATGGTGTAGTACATGTTCAGCGATTGCGTCCTTGTAGGCCCTACTTTTTTACTTCTATGGCTCGACGAATGTACTCGTATTATGGTTACGAATACGAAGTACGAAATACGAAGTACAAAGTGACGTTCAATTAAAAATGGTTCGGTGTTTGGCAAAATTTCCTATCACACGTTTACGTTGACACTTTGTTGACTCTGTGTATTGAGCGGCGACGACGATGGTGACGAGGAAGTTGCATTCGTTAACTATTTAGAGAAAAATATGTAGGTATGTGTTTCGATGAACTATGAAATCAATGTTTTTTACTTCGAAATGCATCTTTCTCTACGAATTACTCACCTTCTCGTACTTGTCCCTTTGCAACGTGCCAAAAAATGAACCATAAAATTACTTAGGTATGAGTTTGAAAATTTCACGTGATAGGTAAATATTTGTTAAATGTTATTGCGATCAAAAAACGATGTTTGATGGGGAAAAAATTGGTGTAAAGATTACTTCCTATAGCACACATTTTTTGGGCTAATTTTCGTGATAAGGTTATCTTCTGGTGTGGACAACGGTTCTTGTACATTTTTGACCCCGATGTATAAATACGATTTTTTCGCATTCATCGTCGTCGTGTTTTCTGGCGCTAAATGAAGACGCGACTCGGTATAATTAAAGGTTTCAGCGCAGCAACAAGTATTTTCCGCGTTGATAATTTTCTCAAAAAAAAAGAAGTTTTTTTCTCGTTTCAAGTTCTCGTTTCGCTGATGCCTCCTCCTATCATGCTGCTTCGAGTGTAAATGACGACCGAGCTGTCTCATTAATTATTTCGTCGCGAAACGTTGAGGAATTTGCTAGCCTTTAGCTTATTCCTCCCTCGCTTCGGTCTCTTTTCAACATTGCTCGTATGTTGTAAAAAATATACAGCGATTGAATAGACATAAAGTAGTATAAGATATATTTTTCGACGACAAGTTTAAAGTGTTGATTGAAATTCGACTTGTTTTTTTCTTCTTCTTGGGCTCAAAAGAAGCGTCGAGTGTTGAGAAGTGTTCCAGATTTCATAGTTGACGTGGTACATGGTTCTTAGAACGAGTTTGTTGTGGTTTTTTTTGTGTGTCAAATGTAATAATTCGAGTTTATGGGAGAATTTCAGGAAGGAAAAAGAGTACTTACTATTTGATCTTGATATAATTTGACATAGATCCTCGGAGTAGCAGATCGGCATAGACGAAAGTAATATTAATTTTTTCAATAAATACTGTTCAAATTGCTTATTTTAATCTGATATTAATTTCCGACTTTTTTATGTTGCTAAGAAAAAACACCTTACTCGTCGTTTCTTGAAAAGTTGTTTTTACTATCGCAATCATGGTTACTCGTAAAAATCCGACCAATTTTGTGCTAAAAAGAGATATGTACCTACTTGATTATTTTCTGATGTACGATTTTGCCATTTATTCATTTTTTTCGTGAAGCACTTCCGAGGGAAGTACCTATAGATATATCTCAACCGGAACAAAAACCGAAAGAGGATCCCAAAGTACACCACCTGAAATATTCATTCAGTCTGTAAGTATATCGATTTTTGGAAGATTTTTAAGAGACAAAATCTCATGTTGAAATCAATCGTTTATATTTTTCAATATTTTTTCTCAATAAATTTAAGATGAATAAATTAAATTTTGCCTCCCTCTTCGAAGCATTTAAACGAATTTACTGTTAAAAACTTATTTTTTCCAAAATTACAATCAATTAACGATTCTCTGCCAAAACAGTAAAAGAGTAAGTAAGGTACTGCTTTTTGTCAAATTCAGTACAAAATAATTTCTCCTTGTACAAAATCTCATTTTATTCAATGCTGAAATATATTAAAATGTAGAACCATAAAAATTTTGTCAATTCCCAAAAACTTTCAAAGAATTTCAATTTTTACCATTTTTTATTTGAAATTGAATTTTCAAAATACATAGAATTTAATCCAAATCGATAATTTGGACGATATTATTTCCAATTTTAATTATTTTCAAGTTTATAGAGTTTTGAAAAAATAACTCCAAGTATTGTAATTACATACCTATCAGACATCTTTCCATTAACAAGAAGGGGAACTGAAAAATCAGAAAAATAAAATTTTTTAAATTATTGATGCTAAATGTCTGATGTGAGATCAGTTTGATTATGCAATCAAAACTTGTGTAACGAAAAATTTAAAAGCATGAAGCATTAAAGCAGTCAATATGCAAAAAGGTAATGCAAAAACTCTCTTGTAATCAGCGAATAGCTATATACGAGTAATGGCGTGTTTATGAATTTTATAAGAATATTTTTTTTGCGTTTGTAATTTTTTTTTTTTTTAGAGTTATTATTATATTGAATTTTTTCAACTAGAAGTTTCTGAAGGGTGCAGAACTGCAGATCCTATGAAAGAAATGAACAATAAATTATTTAAAAAATTGGATCGATCGATTAATTGAGCTTTCTGTGTTTACGACGCGATACAACTTTTTGACCTCTCAATGAACACGTAGGTATGTATCCATTATATTTGAACTTTCAATAAGGATCAACAAAAAAAAAATTGTCTTGCCATTGATTTTTTTTTAAATATCACATTCAGACAAACTTCTCTCATGAAAATTTTTATTTTCTCAGCAGTCAAGGGTTATTAATGTTTGAAGGATTTGGAGAATTTGTTGGAAAAACTGGTCCAGAAAATCGGGAAAAATTATTTTTTCGAAAAAGTGGACATCCTGCTTTCCCTACTTGTGCCCCGTATTTTTTTACCAAAATTGCAAAGTCTTGCTTTTTGAATATTTTTCAAATTTTCTTCTCGTTTTTATTAGGTAATACCTTTTCTGGTTTTGTTTCTAAATGAAAAAAATTTGACATCAATAAAGTTTGCTTCTTCTCCTTTTTCTTGAATTATAGAATTCGGAAGAAATTCCCCCAAAAGTCCTGTTTTTTTCCAATACTGAAAAAAACTATTAGGCAGATTTTTTGCTAAATTTACAAAAAAGTTATGCCTTTTTATCAAAATTGCGAAAGGTTTTGCGTTTTTGCCAAAATTGTTAGAAAATTCTTGTTTTTTTCCATTTTAAAACGAATTTTCAAATTTTCCATTGACATTATTCTCTACTTCTTTCAAAATCATGATTTGTCACCAATATTTTTCGGTTATTTTTAAAAATGAAAAAATTTGACTCGAATAAATTTTGAATTCTCTTGAATTGAAGCATTCGGAGAGGTATTCAACCAACAGCCTAAATTTTTTCCAAGGTTGCAAAAGGGTCGAGTTTTTCCACCATATTTGCAATCGAGCTTTCAAATTTGATGTTTTACTCTCTTTTTGTTGCAGAATTTATCATTTTTGCTACTCTAGTTTTCTCAGAGAGAGTAACAAAATTTCGACCTGAATTTTTTGTGTTGAATCAACTTTGATTTCACTTCCCTCTCCCTTCTTGCAAAAAATGAAACACGTGAAAATAACAAAAAAATGTATTGCGCAATATGTTCTAAACGATGGAGTGACTGTCAAGTGTCAACTTGATGTCATCAGGATTGTTTTGAACGAATCGTTTATTAACAAGTTAATCTGTTTTCAAAAGAATTGTTTACGTATAAATTGATTCATTTTTTAGTGAATTGTTTGCGAGCAATTCGTTCAAGGGAATCATTCATGAACGAATTGATTAATTTTTTGAAAAAATCATTCCTGTACAAATTGATTCATTTTTAGCGAATCGTTCGCCAACGAATTGATGATTTAAAGTTTATTAATTTATGAATCGATTCATTCGCGAACAATTAACTAAGAGTATTCAATTCGTTCGTAAACGATTTACCGAATCGATTCGTTCGCGAATGATTCACCCGAGATTATTCAATTCGTTCGCGAATGATTCACCCGAGATTATTCAATTCGTCCGCGAATGATTCATCTGAAATTATTCAATTTGTTCGTGAACGATTCAATGAGAAAATGATTATATGAATCGATTCGTTCGCGAATGATTCACCAAAAATTATTCAATTTGTTCGCAAATGATTAACGAAACATTATTCAATTCGTTTGCGAAAGATTCGCCATTCGCCAAAAATATTCAAATGAATTGATTCGTTCGCGAATGATTCACCCAAAATGATTAAATTCGTTCGCGAACGATTCACCAAAAATTATTGAATTCGTTTGTGAATGATTCGCCAAAAATTATTCAAATACATTGATTCGTTCGCTAATGATTCACCCAAAATTATTCAATTCGTTCGTGAACGATTCACTAAGAAAATAAATAAATGAATCGATTCGTTCGCGAATAATTCATCTGAAATTATTCAATTCGTTCGTGAACGATTCAATAAGAAAATGATTATATGAATCGATTCGTTCGCGAATGATACACCAAAAATTATTCAATTTGTTCGTGAATGACTCATCAAAAATTATTCAATTCGTTCGCAAATGGTTCACGAAAAATTATTCAATTCGTTCGCAAATGATTCACGATAAATTATTCAATTCGTTTGCGAATGATTCGCCAAAAATTATTCAAATGAATTGATTCGTTCGCGAATGACTCACCCAAAGTGATTCAATTCGTTCGCGAACGATTCACCAAAAATTATTCAATTTGTTCGTGAATGACTCATCAAAAATTATTCAATTCGTTCGTGAATGACTCATCAAAAAATTCAAAAGTGATTCAATTCGTTCGCAAATGGTTCACGAAAAATTATTCAATTTGTTTGCGAATGATTTGCCAAAAATTATTCAAATGAATTGATTCGTTCGCGAATGATTCACCCAAAATGATTCAATTCGTTCGCGAACGATTCACCAAAAATTATTCAATTAGTTCGTGAATGACTCACCCAAAATGATTCAATTCGTTCGCAAATGGTTCACGAAAAATTATTCAATCCGTTCGCAAATGATTCACGAAAAATGATTCAATTTGTTTGTGAATGATTGGCCAAGAATTATCCAAATAAATTGATTCGTTCGCGAATGATTCGCCCAAAATTATTCAATTTGTTCGTGAACGATTCACTAAAATAAATGGTCAAATGAATCGATTCGTTCGCGAATGATTCACCCGAAATTATTTAATTCGTTCTCGAATGATTCACCATAAATTATTCAATTCGTTCGTGAACGATTCACCAAAACATGGATAAATAAATCGATTAGTTCGCGAATGATTCATCAAAAATGATTCAATTCGTTCGTGAATGACTCATCAGAAATGATTCAATTCGTTCGCAAATGGTTCACGAAAAATTATTAAATTCGTTTGCGAATGATTCGCCAAAAATTATTCAAATGAATTGATTCGTTCGCGAATGACTCACCCAAAATGATTCAATTCGTTCGCGAACGATTCACCAAAAATTATTCAATTCGTTCGTGAATGACACACCAAAAATAATTCAATTCGTTCGCAAATGGTTCACGAAAAATTATTCAATTCGTTCGCAAATGATTCACGAAAAATTATCCACGAAAAATTATTCAATTCGTTTGTGAATGATTCGCCAAAAATTATTCAAATAAATTGATTCGTTCGCTAATGATTCACCCAAAATTATTCAATTCGTTCGTGAATGATTCACTAAAAAAATGATTAAATGAATCGATTCGTTGGCGAATGATTTACCCGAAATTATTCAATTCGTTCGCGAATAATTCACCCAAAATTATTCAATTTGTTCGTGAACGATTCACCAAAAAAAAAAAATGAATAAACGAATCGATTTGTTCGCGAATGATTCACCAAAAATTAATCAATTCATTCGTGAATGATTCGAAAAAGATAACTATTCCGTTCGTGTATGATTTGATTTAAGTCGCTTCGTTTCACTTGAAAACAGATCATTTCCTACACAAAATGCAAAGGGGTCCAGCTTACATACCCTCCATTCATCTTCACATTCTGGCAGAAAATTCAATTTTTTTTTGACAATTATTTCTGAAAAACTACCTACTTTTGTCGTTTGCTTTTTTGTGAGCATTTGAATGCTGTTAGGTCTTTCTCCAACTACTAGAACTTTTTTTTCATGTTGAGAGTTACGTATTTTTCTTCGAAATGGTGAATTGTTCAGCCAATGAATATGTTCACCTGTTTAGTTGTAAGATTGTCGATGGCTTTTATTATTTTTTTCTTAATTTTGCTTCGACTTTGAAATTGTAGGCTGGTAATGACTCTGAATACTCAGCCTTGAAATTTTTACGCGTTCGTGAAAGATTGACAAAATCTTACGTCCTTTTACGTAGACTGAAATAGTGAGAAATCAAAACAGACCCAATCACAAAAAATGGCATAATAATATCTCCTCCACAAGCCACATAAAATTATGCCCACATCGAATCCGAGTACTTAAACGATAAAATAAAAATGCACATTTGTCCATGAAGTGGCATCGCAGCGGCCACATCACCAGCAGCGAAAACCGATATCTTGTGTCTCAATTTGAAGCGTGTAGGTTGACTGGTAAAGTACATACATACATACGAAGAGGAGAGGCTGCAGGAGAAAAAAAAAGAGAACGCATAGCGATGATATATTTCAATAAGGAATTACGGAAAAATTATGTTTTTTTTTCTCTCATACAGGTGTGTAATCCGATTCGACGCAAATGTTTTGTCTCATTTTGTGTTAACGTTTTAGCGCGCCCTCTGTGTGTATGCATTGTTGCGAGCAGGCGAACTACTCGCCAATACTCTCAGTATACGGTTGTGCTACGTTATGGTTAAAAGCCAACTTCGAACGCGAGATTTTACCGTAGTAATTTTTCTTTCACTCGTATAAATTTCGATTACGTAAAATAATTGACAATATTTCGTACTTTGAAAAAATTTTCGCGCGAGCTGTTTTGTGTCGGAAATTTCGCTTGAATTGAAAATTATTATCATTATATTTTTTCCCTCGATTTTTGATTTTGATTTTTTTTTCGAGTTTCGGTTTCATTACGGTGCTAAAGTTAATTTTTTCGCTGTATTTTTGTCATTGTTGGTTGTTTTTTTTTCATCGTGATTGGTGATTTGGAAGAATTTTGGATTGGTCGAGAAATTTTTTATTAAGGTATGTTGATGAATTTTTTTTCTGCTTTGGAATTTTTTTTAGTCGAATTTATTTCATTTTTTGAGGAGGGGAAGGGGGGTATTTATTTGGTGTGTAATTGAGATTTTTTGCTTTCGACTTGGCCCAAAGAGTCGTAATTTTACAAGACTGAGGTCTAAGTACCCGAGTATTTGAATTTTTTTTCGGAATATCCGGTTTGAGAATTTTTCTTCGTGTATTTTTTTTGTGACGGTGAACGATGAGAATTGAATTTAGAAAAAAAATGAATTGTGTTTTCCTGAAAAAATTCTTTGATGGGTTTTAGATAAATATTTCTTCGAGTATTTTGCTGTATGTGATTTTTTTTTTCAAAAAACACAGTTTTCGATTTTCTCATTTTCAAATTTTTGAAAAAATATTCCTCGTGTATTTTCTCGTCAGTCGTCACTGTAAACGATGGAAATTTAGAAAAAAAACGAACTGTATTTTCTTGAAAAAATCTTCGATGGTGCTCTATAAAGGCATTTTTTCAAGTATTTGCTGAAAAGTTAACGTGAATTTACGAGAAATTAATTGCTCGTCGACCGTCGTGAAAATTCATGCACATCGTGCCCAACGATAATCATTCTTTTATTCGACATTTTAATGGTAAAACCCTACGTATTATACCTACCAGAGTACCTTTCTTATCGAATTATTTCTCCTACGAAACGATATGCAATCATCAGTGCACCATCTTGTATGTACTTTTGCGATAAGAGCTAGCAATTCGTAACTTATTTTATTTGTAATGTTGGCCAAGCAGACTCAACCCATGATAATAATTAAATTACGTCGTATGAAACCGATCATGTTTTAGTTTGCTCATTTTTCATTGCAAATTAAAACTCGAGTCAGAAATGAACGATTTTTACGTCTATGGGAATTTTTACTCGAGTGTGCGAGTAAATGGCTTGAAAATACATGCAAATTTATGCAAATTTTTTTCAAAGGAAGGAAATGCTCGAAAAAGCTACATTAATTAGCTTTCGTTATGATACGTATTATGTGCCGAAAAATCGACTCCACGAAGGGGATAAAAATGGAATCCAAATCCATCGTGACTCGTTATTAGAAATCCAAAATCACGTCAAATTTCGCCCCAAACCACGTGAAAAATTCATCCACCCAACTTATAATTCGAGAGTTGATTTTTTTTTTTACAAAAATTATTACACTGCAACTCTCAACACGCTTGATTGGAATAAAATCTACGCTCGTTTCGTATCGTCCAATTAATCGAGACCCCCATTTGTAGGAAAAAGTTGGCCATTAGTGATATGGAAATATTATACAGATGACATATCGTTAATTCGTCTACCTCGAGGGATTTGTCAATGAGTGAAAAAAAATTATCTATTAACGCGATATTCTCTCTCGATGACAGTGAAATATATGTCTCGTATACGCTCATCCTCCTGGCGATAGGCTAAAGTTATAAGCGTGAAAAAAAAATCACACACTAAACAGCTGTTTTTTCACGTCTCTCTCTCACTCTGTCCCTCAATCTTGCCAATATGTCTCTGTCGACGTCGACGTCGGTGTCTCTGTCACTCACTTTTTACGCCGACTATGTCCATTCGAACGGTAATTACAGACTAAAATATAACTCGTTAACGATCCATATTCATATCGGTATTAGGTACGGTTTTTTTTCTCTCTCTTAGTTTTAGGAGGTTTTTTCTTTTTCGGTCGTGTGACTTGGAATGTGTGTGTAGAAAAAAGTGCGAAATTTTTCGAGGTTTGGGAAAATTGGTGGGTTTTTGACGACGGAGGTTACGACAGGGGTCTTTTATTTCGAAGGGCCTGTTGCGTGGAAATCGTGTTTTACTACACTGCAGAGTATGATAATGTTGTATACGTTTTTACTTTTTTAAAGTTATGGTTTCGAGTAACAAACTGAGAATAGAAGAGCTCAACAAATTGATTGTAATATTGCCTTGCTTTTTTTTTCAGGACAAATATCAAAAAGGTAGTGAAATACTGCAAAATTTTCTCATATTGTTGGCTGAAATGGTCCTCTGTTTGAGAAATTTTTTTCCCATGCTTTCCCAATGTTGCATGTTGCAGGTTTTTATAGGATAAAAGCCTGAGAATTTTGATCCTCGAACTGAAAATTAGATTGTGAATACTGAAAAGTAAAAATTTTTCCTCGTTGAAAAAAATTGAAAAATGCGAAAACTGAAAATATTCACCTTCAAGTCCCTCTGCACAAAATCTTCAATGAATGAATTTTATATTGATTCAACCATAGATTGATAATTACATTACTACACTTACTCACAAAATCTTCAATCAATGAACTTTATATCGATTCAACCAGAGATTGATAATTACTTACTACACTACCTACCTATGTATGTACAATCTATAGAGTTTTCTCGAAATTGCATGGGGTATTATTACTTACTTCATTATTTCTTCAAAAGTGAAAAAAATAATGCGTTCAATGAAACAAATACCTAATTCTTAAGGTCGATAAAATGGTATTTTCCTTACGAGGAAACTTTTTAAATTGGTATACTCTCCGATTTGAGCAAAACCAAACTGTATTAAAAGATCATATTTTGGACCCCACTCCAGAATCAAAATTTCAGGTGCGTAAGTTCCATTTTTTTTTTTTGAATTTTTGGCGAATTTTCGAAAATTGAAAAAAAAATTGAAAGAAGCTATTTCATTATGGGCGATTTTTGAACGTTTTCATGCAGCTAGCGTGTTTTTCAGGACATTCATAGATGTGAATGATTTCTTCCAAACAACTCCCATACATCAACAAATTTATAGTTTTTGGACCATTCTGGAGCTTCCATGAGATTTTTTAATTCTCTCCAGAAATTAAAAATCGCTCTGGATGAGAGGCCAAAATTGAGCTTTGAAATTTATCACTTTAGTCGGTGTTTATTGTGAACCCTGTCGATCATTTCAGGTACTTAAAGTAAAATTTCAGGGTTGCTGGTTCAAAAAAAATTTGAATTTGTAAATTTCTGAAAAAGAGAGGAAATGGGTCAAAATTTCAATGAAGGTTTGAAACGAGTTAGTTTTTCGACAAGAAACCGTCTGGTGCTTTTACAAGATAACTCGACTCGAACACTATTTTAATTTGATCTTTTTTTGAGCGTCTGTGGGGTTTTCAGATTCGTCAAAAATTTTCAAATCACTCATATGGAAGGCCAAAAAATGAACTTTAGCACTTAATACCATTTGGTCAGCACTTATTGAGCACCCTTTCAATTTGTTTTAGGTGTTTTAACAACCAATTCTAAGAATGCCAGTTCAACAGAGGATGCCTAATGAGCACCAACCAAACTTATAGAGTGCTATGGTTCATTTTTGGCCCTTTTAGGACGTTTTGAAACTAACGGAGAAATATAAAAATTCACTGGGTGTTCCAAAGAGGTCGAATTGAAAATGTTATCGTATCGAGTTTTTGTGTGGCCACGTACTACATGATATTTTGCGGAAAAATCGCTCGGTTGTCATACTTTCTTTGAAAATTTTGGATTTTTCTCTTTGTCTGGAATTTACTAATATTGGCCAAGAATTTACTTCAGAACTGGCCCTGCAGGAATTTTGCAGTGAAGCGAAAAGCTGAACCTCTTTTGCGATCAGGAAAACCTTCAAAAAAATCGAAACCTAGGAACAACACAAATCGCTGGATGACTAATAGAACAGAACTGGTTGTGTGGCTGATGACTGGTAACTCATACGGCCAATAGAGTGCAATCAATAGAATTTTTTTTAGAAATTGCTGGTCATGTAATACTCGTATTAGGTATAGGTATTATGACGAAATATCTATCTTACCAACTTACTTCATTATTTCTTCAGAAGTGAAAAGAAGAATGCGTTCAATGAAACGAATACCTAATTCCTGAAGGGGTTGATATGGTGTTTTCCTTACGAGGAAACTTTTTAAATTAGTTACTCTACGATTTAAGCAAGACCAAGCTGTATTAAAAGAGCAAGTCTGGACCCCCTCCCCAACCAAAATTTCAGGTGCGTAAGTTCAATTTTTTTGATTTTTGTCGAATTTTTGAAAATTTGAAAAAAAATGAAAGAAGTCAAGTATTTTATTATGGGCGATTTTTGAACTTTTTCATGCAGCTAGTGTAAGTTTTTTTGAACAAGGTTCATAGATGTGAATGATTTCTTCCAAACAACTCCCACACATCAACAAATTTATAGTTTTTGGACCATTCTGGAGCTTCCATGTGATTTTTCAATTCTCTCCAGAAATTAAAAATCGCTCTAGATGAGAGGCCAAAACTAAGCTTTGAAACTTATCACTTTAGTCGGTGTTTATTGTGAACCCTGTGGATCATTTCAGGTACATACTTACCGTAAAATTTCAGGATTGCTAGTTCAAAAAATTTTTTTTTGAATTTTTAAATTTCATAAAAAGGAGAAAATTAATCGAATTTCCAATGAAGGTCTAAGACGAGTAAGTTTTTCGACAAAAGAGTCACAATAGACTCGAACATTACTTCAATTTCATCTTTTTTTGAGCGTCTATGGGGTCTTCGGATTTTTCAAAAATTTTCAAATCATTCTGGAATGCCAAAAAATGAACTTTAGCACTCATAACTTTGGTCAGCACACTCATTGAGCACCCTTTCAATTGTTTTAGGCGTTCTAACAGCCAATTCTATGAATGCCAGTTCAACAGAGGATGCCTAATGAGCACCCACCAAACTTATAGCCAGCTAAGGTCCATTTTTGGCTCTGTTAGAGCGTTTTGAAACTAACGAAAAAATTTGAAAATTCACTGGATGTTCCAAAAAGGTCGAATTGAAAATGTTTTCGTAGCGAGTGTTCGTGTGTCCATCGTTCTAGATGATATTTCGCGGAAAAAATCGCTCGTTGTTATACCGTCTTTGAAAATTTTGGATTTTTCTCTTTTTCTGGAATTTACTAATATTGGTCAATAATTCACTTTAGAACTGGCCCTGCAGGAATTTTGTGATGAAGCGAAAAGCTAAACCCCTTTTGCGATCAGGAAAATCTTCAAAAAAAAATTGAAAACTTTGTATTCCTTCTTCAAAACTTAGATCGCAAGTATACTTTTCCTCATTGAAAAAAATTGAAAAATGCCAAAACTAATTTCAAATTCTGTGCTTGAATTATATAAACTTTCAAGTCCGCCTGCACAAAATCCTCAGTGAATGAATTTCACATTGATTCAACCAGAGATTGATAATTACTACTCTTACTAAGTATGTACAATCTATCAAATTTTTTGGATAAAGGGGATTGCAAAATATCTGTTTTACTTGATTATTTGAAAGCGTTCAATGAAACGAATACGTAATTCTGTAGGACGATATGGTGTTTTCCTTGCGAGGAAACTTTTCACATTGGTACTCTCCGATTTGAGCAGAACCAAGCTATACTAAAAGAGCCTGTTCTGGACCTCCCCCGCCCCAACCAAAATTTCAGGTGTGTGTGTTTGTCTTTTTTGGCGAATTTTTGGCGAATTTTCAAAAATTGAAAAAAAATTGGAAGAAGCTATAACAAATTGATAAGCTTTTGGACCATTCTGGAGCTTCTATGTGATTTTTCAATTCTCTCTAGAAATTAAAAATCGCTCTGGATGAGAGACCAAAACTGAGCTTTCAAACTTATCACTTGAGTCGGTGTTTATTGTGCACCCTGTCGATCATTTCAGGTACTTACCGTAAAATTTCAGGGTCGCTAGTTCAAAAAAGAAAAATTGAATTTGTAAATTCCCGAAAAAGAGAGAAAATGAGTCAAATTTTCAATGAAGGTCTAAAACGAGCGACAAGAAACCATCTGATGCTTTTAAAAGATCACTCGACTCGAACACTATTTCAATTTGATCTTCTTTTGTAGCGTCCATCGAGTTTTCAAATTTCTCCAAAACTTTCAAATAATTCTGGAAGGTCAAAAAATGAACTTTAGCACTCATAACAACTTTGGTCAGCACACTTATTGAGCACCCTTTCAATTGTTTTAGGTGTTCTAACAGCCAATTCTATGAATGCCAGTTCAACAGAGGATGCCTAATGAGCACCCACCAAAATAAAATCATAGAAATTAATGAAGTTTTAAAATTAGATACTTGTACAATAATCTTCGAGAATAGGGGAAAAAAGCTTACCAACGTAGTAAACGGCCTTAGATGCATACCATGTCTTTGGTTTGCCAAAATGCTGATGCAATGCATACCAAGTCTTTGGGTCGCCTATCTTCCATCCTGCCGCGCGCTCGTCTAGCTTCCTCATGCACTTACATTTGGGAATTCATTGAAGCTGCATGATGCTCCATTCGGATGCATCTTCCATTGAGATATAAGGACCAATGAACCCCTTTCGCGATCAGGAAAACCTTCAAAAAATGGAAAACTTGGTGTTGGTTGAAATAATCTCCATGCCCAGTACTGAGTCGTTGGAATTTTCCTTATCGTTTATGTACCTCTAACACTATTTTAATTTGATATTTTTATGAGCATCTATGAGGTTTTCAGATTCCTCAACAATTTTTAAATCATTCTGAAAGGCCAAAAAATGAACTTTAGCACTCATAACTTGGGTCAGCACATCTTATATAGCACCTTTTCAGATTGTTTAAGGTGTTCTAACAGCCAACTTAAAAAATGTCAGTTCAACAGAGGATGCCTGATGAGCACCTACCGAACTTATAGCCAGCTAAGGTTTATTTTTGGCAATTTTAGAACGTTTTGAAACTAACAGAAAAATTTGAAAATTCACTACTTGGTATTTTTGATGAAAACTTTAATTCCGCAAAGTAAAAATTAGATTGGGATGAGTACTTTTTCCTCATTGAAAAAAATTTTAAAAATTCAAAAACTGACAATTTTCGAATTCTACTCTTGAATTTTCTTACATATGAAACTTCAGGCCCCTGTGCAAAAAATGGTCAATGAATGAATTTTATATTGATTCAGCCAGAGATTGATAATTACATCACTTACTAATCCAACGAGTTTTTTGGATAATTGATAAGCGTTATTTTGTGTTTGAAGTCGTCTAGATAAGTTTCAACCCATCAGGTGTCCCTGCGTCTCTCCGTAGGAGTGATAAGAGCTCTCGATGAGGGAGATTTTTAGAAATCGTATTTTTTCACTCTTGTCCTTATCCAATCTGTTTTTGGAAAAAATAACCCAGCTTCAAAAGATAGTTTTCGAGATTCGCATCGATGTAGAAATCCAAGACCGCGCTTTTCGAGTTCTATCGAACTGTTGGAAATTTGCTAATCGCTCATTTTTGAGTAAATAGTGTTCGGACATGGTTTTCTTTCGAATGTTAGTCCTGACAACTTCAAGGACAACTTAAGAGCATAATACAACAAAACCTCAAAATTGAATTCACCCCGAATCCCATGCGATAAAAAGTGTCAGAATTTTGTTCAACAATTCTTTTGACATGTGACATATGACATGTTCTACTTCTGCTCATTTTTTGCCATCAATTTTCTATGAAATGCTAACAATGTGAGCTACAGTTTTGCAGATACATAATCTCGTATTTCGTAGACGAGCACTAATTTTTTCACTTCACTGGTGAGCAGAGTAATATCTCGTATGTTACATCGCGTGTTGATTTGGTCACCATTAATAGATGTGGGGGTTTGAGGTTTGTTGTGAAGCTTACACGAAGAATCACTATAGTGCAAATCATTCTCTGAAAAGAACTGAGGTGCTCAAATAATAGAACAAAGTAATTCCCTAAAATTAAAAAAAAACAATTCACCTGCTTGGTTCAGTGTACTAGCTTCGTTGATTTCTTGAAAGTAGTGATAAGTGGACATGCAGAAGTGTTTTGAGAATATTTTCTTCTCTATTGTAAGAATATTAAGTGTAAGTTGTGCCAAACTCAGTGAAAGACAATTTTTGAGAAGGTAAGGGAACATTTTGTAATGCAGTGGTATTTTTTTTATTTTGGTAAAATATTGGCGATTTCAAAAAAAAAAAAAAAGACAAAAACATTAATAATACCTACGTATTTTTAAAGTTTTGAATTTGGCATCAATGGCCAAATAATTAGTACCGCTGTGTTCCAAAATGTACTTCCAGTTTTTCACAAAATGATATCTTTCGATGTTTTGACATAATTAACAATTTAAAAGGAGCATATTTATTGCATGCAAATTTACGAAAAAAATGAGCCATTGCAAATTTTTAATCGTTCGAATAAGTAGGTTAGGTTGCTTAATATCTTTTGGAAATGGACTGTTTTCTCCCAAACAGAATAGTTGGGGTACGAAGTGAAAAAACTACGATTTTTTTTCGAAAGTGTTCCCTTTTTGAGGACCCAAATCTGTCCTCCAGGGATATCTTCAAAGTTGGAAAATTTTCTAGGAGATTTTTCATCCGAGATGAGGTTTTTGACTGAATTTGGTCAAAACCATTCGACATTTTTTTTCATGATTCGCTCTTATGATACTTAATGATAGACTTATAAGTTTACTATTGACTGAGAGTTGGGCGAATGTTTTTTAGGGACGAAACGGTTGGGTTTCGGTTCTGTAACAAGTTTTAGTTTTTGCTGTAAACCTTTTATTTTTTTAAAAAAATGTATGTTTTTTTTCATTTTATTCTGAATTGTGCTGAATAAAACTGAATAAATTGCAATAACTTCTGTAAACCATCTGAGAGTAAAAACACGATCAGCATATTTTTAGCGTGCAGAAACGAAATTCGTGAATGGTAAAGCGCTGATGACGTATTAATGTCCGTAAAACGAGCAAAGCATTGACTTTTTCAAGTTATTACTTTTGTTAAGAGCTGAGGTACCTACTCAAATAATTTTTACAATTAGAACAAAATTATTCCGAAAAATAAAAGAAAAAAGCAATTCACCGGTTGTATGCACCAACTTGGTTTATGTCCCTGACGGTCTTATATAGTTGTATATCGATCATTGCTTTTTGTCCCATATGAGGAGACCAATCGAAGTGAATCAACTTCTCCCATCAGGGAAACTTACGGATCATCATGAAGTGATGAACGTGGACAGGATCTCATATGTTGCATCGCGTGTTGATCTGGTCTCAATTAAATGCGGGTTATCGAGGTGCAAATCATTGCTCTGAAAAGAGCTGAGGTACCTACTCAAATAATACTTATGTACAATTAGAACAAAATTATTCTGAAAAAAAAAAAAAGCCATTCACCGGATGTTTGCTCTAATTTTGTTTATGTCACTAACGGTCTTACGTATATATATAGTTGTAAGTATATCGATCATTGCTTTTTGACCCATATGAGGAGACCAATCGAAGTGAATCAACTTCTCTCATCAGGGAAACTTATGGACCATCATAAAGTGATGAACGTGGACATGCAGAAGTGTTTTGAGAATATTTTTTTTCTCTATTACGTACGAGAAACAGAAAAGTTAGAATCCGAAGTGAAAAAACTACGATTTTTTCAAAAGTGCCCCCTTTTTGAGGACCCGAATTTGTCCTCCAGGGATATCTTCAAACTTGGAAAATTTTCTGGGAGATTTTTCATCCAAGATGAGGTTATGACTGAATTTGGTCAGAACCATTGGACATTTTTTTTCACGATTCGCCGTGATAATGCATAATGCTAGGCTTAGGCTTATTATTGACTGAGAATGGGGCGAATGCTTTTCAGGGAAAGTGTTGGGTTTCGGTTCTGAAACAATTGTTCAAGTTGCTGCTGTAAATCTTTCATTTTTTTTAATGTTTTTTTTTTTAAATTTTATTTTGAATTGTAGAGAATAAAATTGAATAAATTAAAATAACTTCTATAAACCACCTGAGAGTAAAAACGCGATCAGCATATTTTTAGCGTGCAGAAACGAAATGATCGTGGGTGGTAGTGCGCTGATGACGTAATAATGTCCGTAAAACGAGCAAAACATTGACTGTTTCAAGTTATAACTTTTGTTACTCACTCTTCTTAACGAAATCCACTCTTTCAATGATCTCTTTTCGTACGCGAGTGGAGTCCATAGGGTCAATTCCGCTCCGTAAAAACATAAAAAACTATTATACTTACATAATACGGAGGTTACAAAAAATTTCAATTTTATCGCCATTCTTGTTGGAATTTCCCTTATTGTTTATGTGAGTACCTATTGTGCATGCTGAAAAGAAGTTTTGTGACTAGTTATTTGAACAAGAAATCACTTTTTGACAATTCTCGCAAAGAATAAAAAAACAGGACCTTCTCGACGATTTCAGCAAAATATAAAAGTAGCAAAGCAAAGTTTCAGGGTTGCTAGTTCAAAAAAAAAATTGAATTTGTAAATCCCTGAAAAAGTGTGAAAATGAATCAAATTTTCAATAAAGGTCTAAAACGAATAAGTTTTTCGACAAGAAACCATCTGGTGCTTTTTACGAGATCACTCGACTCGAACACTATTTCAATTTGATCTTTTTTTGTAGCTTCCATCGCGTTTTCAGATTTCTCCAAAACTTTCAATTCATTCTGGAAGGCCAAAAAATGAACTTTGTTATTCACTCTTCTTAACGAAATCCACTCTTTCAGTGATCTCTTTTCGTATGCGAGTAGGCCAAAGGGTCAGCTCACTTCCATAAAAAAGAAGAAGAAATACGTCTTACACTAAGGGCCACTTGTACCACAAACAGTTAAACTACAGTCAAGAGTTGAACTCAGTTTAACTCGTCAAAAACAATGAGTTAAACTCGGTTCAGATTTGAACGAAAGTAAGTACAAGTGGCCCTTACATACATATTATGCAGATCGTTCGACTTGATGTTGTGGCGGATCGCGGAATAATGTCGGTGAATTTCAGCTATAAATTCGGCAGAGGCCTTTATAACTTTGGTCAGCACACTTATTGAGCACCCTTTCATATTGTTCAAGGTGTTCTAACAGCCAATTCTAAAAATGCCAGTTCAACAGCTAGAGGATGCCTAATGAGCACCCACAAAAACTTATAGCCGGCTGAGGTTCTTTTTTGGCCCTTATAGAACGTTTTGAAACTAACGGAGAAATTTGAATTTTCACTGGATGTTCCAAAAAGGTTGAATTGAAAATGTTTTTGTATCGAGTGTTCGTGTGGCCACTTACTAGATGATAGATGATATTTAGCGGGAAAAATCGCTCGTTGTTATACCTTCTTTGAAAATTTTGGACTTTTCTCTTTTTCTGGAATTCACTAATATTGGTCAAGAATTCACTTTAGAACTGGCCTTGCAGGAATTTTGCAGTGAAGCGAAAAGCTGAACACCTCTTGCGATCAGGAAAACCTTCAAAAAAATCGAAAACTTGATGTTCGTTGAAAGCATGTAATGTAATGTAATTTCCGCACCCATGCACTGAGTCGTATAATTTACGCAAAATAAAAATTAGATTGGTAGTATTTTTCCCTCATTGAAAGAAATTTAAAAATGTGAAAACTGACAATTTTCAAATCCCTAGGCAGAAAATCTTCAATGAGTGAATTTTATATTGATTCAGCCAGAGATTACACTTATACCTACTAATCTAACGAATTTTTTCTATAATTTATAAACGACTTTTTACATTGATACTCGTCACCTGCAATACTTTTTATTGCTACAGAATGTTGAAACTTTGTGTAGGATGTGCTGAAAACATAATTGTTGTTGTGGTGGATCCCGGAAAAGATGTCGGTGAATTTCAACTGTAAATTCGGCAGAGGGCTTTGTTGAAGTTGAAAGTCATCTACATAGATAACTTTCAGCCCTGGAGGGGCCCCCGTCTCTCCGTAGGAGAGGTAAGAGCCCTCGGTGACAGAGAATTTTTAAAAAAAATCGTGTTTTTGGCCAACCTGTTCTGGAAAAAAAAAGTTTCAAAACATAGTTTTCGAGATTTTGCATCGTTGTATACAAATCCAAGACCGCTTTTAGAGAGTTCTATCGAACCGTTGGAAATTTGCTAATCGCTCATTTTTGAGTAAATTGTGTTCGGACATATTTTTCTCTCGAATATTAATCCTGACAACTTCAACGACTAATTGAATTCACCCCAATTCCCACGTGATAAAAAGTGTCAGAATTTTGGTCAAAAATTCTTTTGACATGTGACATGTTCTACTTCTGCTCATTTTTCGCCATCAATTTCCTGTGAAATGCTAACAATGTGGGCTACAGTTTTGCCGATACACATCTCGTATTTCGTAGACTAGCACTCATTTTTTTCACTTCACTGGTGAGCAGAGTAGGATCTCGTATATTGCATCGTGTGTTCATCTGGTCACAATTAGATGTTGGCTTACGAGGTTTGTTGTGAAGCTCAGTGGCGTAGCCAAGGGGGGGCGAAGGGGGCCATGGCGCCCCCTTGCGAGCGAAAATTTGAAAGAAAACATGCAAAAATGGACGTTTTTTCGTTGTTTGGACTCATTTCTTCTAAAAATTTTCGCTCTCGCTTCGCTCGAGCAGTAATTTTGCTTTCATTTTCATGACATCACCACTCCTCACAATACATTTCCAAAAAATTACCCCTCATTTCGATTTTTCATGCCTAAAATTCTGGTTTTGCCCCCTCCTTGAGAAAATCCTGGCTACGCCACTGGTGAAGCTTGCACGAAAAATCACTATAGTGTAAATCATTGCCCTGAAAAGAACTGAGGTGCTCAAATACTAGAACAAAATAATTCCCAAAAATGAAAAAAAAAACAATTCACCATGGCGATTAAAAAAAAAAACGAGGACAAAAACAAAAACATTATTAATTTTTTCAATTTTTTCAATTTGGCATCAATTGCCGAAAAATTAGTACCGGTGTATTCCAAAATGTATTTCCATTTTTTTACAAAATGACATCGAATGGAGAATATTTTTTGTATGCAAATTTACCAAAAAAAAAATGAACTATTGCAAGTTTTCAACCGCTCAGAGCAACCCTAAAAGTGGTTTTGCATTTTCATGGCAAAGTTCGACGCGGAATTTCAAATAAGCAGCCAAGCAGGTAGCCTATTACCTTTGGAATGGGGCTGTTTTTTCCAAAACAGAATACTTAGTCAAGGTCCGAAGTTAAAAATACGACGATTTTTTTCAAAAGTGTTCCCTTTTTGAGGACCCAAATCTATCCTGCGGGGTATCTTCAAAGTTGGAAAATTTTATAGATTTCTAATTCAAACTGAGGTTTTGACTGAATTTGGTTATAAAACCATTGGACATTTTTCTTTCATGATTCGCCCTTATAATACCTACTTAATGCTAGGCTTACGCTTACCATTTACTGAGAACGGGGGCAAATATTTTTCAGGGAAACTGTTGGGTTTTGGTTCTGAAACAATTGTTCAAGTTTTTGCTGTAAATTTTTTATTTTTTTTAATGTGTTTTTTTTTATTTTATTCTGAATTGTAGGGGATAAAATTGAATAAATTAAAATAAATTCTGTAAACCATGTAAGAGTAAAAACACGATCAGCATATTTTTAGCGTGCGGAAACGAAATTCGTGGGTGGTAATGTGCTGATGATGACATAATAATGTCGGTAAAACAAGCAAAACATTGACTTTTTCAAGTTATAACTTTTGTTACTCAGTCTTCTTAACGAAATCCACTCGATCAATGATCTCTTTTCGTACTCGAGTAGGCCACAGGGTCAGCTCACCTCCGTAGAAAAGAAGAAGAAATACGTCTTATACCTACATAATATATTATGGAGATTACAAAAAACTGCAATTTTATCGCAATTTTTGTTGGAATTTTTCTTTCCTCATGATTTATGTATACCTATTTTGCATGCTGAAAAAAAGTTTTGCGACTATTTGACCAAGAAATCATTTTTTGACAATTCTCCAAAAAAAAAAAGCCGGACCTTCTCGAGGATTTCAGCGAAAATACAAAAAGTACCGAATAATTCTGGCCACTCGCCGAGGTCGAAGCCACAATCGAGTGATCAGTCCATTGTCTGATTTATAGACCAATCTTACCCAATGTCCCTGGGCATTTTGATGAAATTGGTTTTTAATGGAAAAACTGAAAAAAAGAAATGCATGCTTTGATTATGTTGATCGCTGGGTGATAATGCGCCGATGGCGTAATAATGCCAGTAAAACGAGCAAAACGTTGACTTTTTCAAATTATAACTTTTGTTACTCACTCTTCTTAACGAAATCCACTCTTATTTCAGCGATCTCCTTTCGTACTTTGGGAGCCCACAAGGTTAGTTCTCCTCCGTAAATAAAGAAGAAGAAATACTTATGCCTACATAAGTACCTATATTATAGTACATAATAATATGGGTTACAAAAAATTTCAATTTTATCGCAATTCATGTTGAAATTTTCCTTATCATTTATTTACCTATTGTGCATGCTGAAAAGAAGCTTTGCAACTACATATTTGACATTGAAATCACTTTTTGACAATTTTCGCAAAGAAAAAAAAACAGGACTTTCTCGACAATTTCAGCAAAATATAAAAGTAGGTAGCGAATAATTCTGGCCACTCGCTAAGGGCGAAGCCACAATCGAGTGATCAGTCTATTGTCTCATTTATAGACCAATCTTACCAAACGGTCTCTGGGCATTTTCACGAAATTGGTTCGTAATGGAAACTGAAAATGAAGAAATGCGTGCGTCGATTGTATGTCTTGAATACATGCGACAACACGTATTTATTGATAGTTTGGTACACCTTTATTGTCATTACGTTTGGCGAAATAATTAAAGTAGGATTTGGTAAATATTGTACACCTATGATTAAATCTAACCAACTTACAAAAATTATCTATGTGAAGTGAAAAAGTGTCGAGTTTCTTACATTAAATTAGTCTGAAATTCACCACCAAGGGGTTTTCTTCATCCGAATCTACGTCTATTGGAATGACTTCTACTTCTACGTCCATAGCTTATGAAAACAGTGAAATTTCTTTCCTAACTTACTTGATTACTTATTTCTTCAGAAGAAGAATGCGTTTGTTAAGCGGAATATTATTCTGTAGCACGATATGCCTGGGGTTTTCCTTACGAGGAAACTTTTTAAATTATGGTAACTTTACTCACCGATCTGAGCAGGATCAAGCTCTATTGAAAAAGCATGTTCTGAACCACCTCTCTTCTCATCAAAATTTCTGGTGCTTTAAGTTCATTATTTTTTTGAATTTTTGGCGAATTTTCAAAAATTGAAAAAAAAACTTGAAAGAAGCTTCATATTTTATTATGGGCGATTTTTGAACTTTTTCATGCAGCTAACGTAAGTTTTTCTGAGCAAGCTTGATATAGATTTGAATTATTTCTTTAAATCAACTCCCACACATCAACAATTGATAGTTTTTAGACCATTCTGGAGCTTCCAGTGAATTTTTCAATTCTCACCAGAAATTAAAAATCGCTGTGGATTGGGAGGGGGGGGGGCAAAACGGTACTGTGAAACTTATCGCTTTAGTCGTTGTTTATTGATCAACCTCTCGATCGTTTCAGCTAATTACCGCAACATTTATAGTCGTGTAAACCGTTTTGGAAAAAATAACCCAGTTTTAAAAGATATGTTTCGAGGTTTTGCATCGATGTAGAAATCCAAGACCGCTTTTCGAGTTCTATCGAGCTATTGGAGATTTGTTAATCGCTCATTTTTGAGTAAATTGTGTTCGGACGTATTTTTTTTTTCGAATATTACGTGTACCTAGTCCTGACAACTTCAAACAACTAAGAGCACAATACGACAAAACCTCAAAATTAAATTCACACCAATTCCTATGCAATAAAATGTGTCAGAATTTTTTCAACTTTTTTTTTGACATGTTCTACTTCTGCTAATTTTTTGCCATCAATTTTCTGTGACATGCTAACAATGAGAGCTCCAATTTAAGAGGTACCTACATACAGTTTGTTCTGATGCCCGATCTATTGCAATGACGAACACTTCACCCTCCACTTCTTTGGTGAGCAGGGTAGGATCTTGTACATATGTTGCATCGCATGCTGATCTGGTCATAATTAGACGCGGGTTGTTGAGGCTTGTTGTGAAGCTTGCACGAAGAAAGGCTCCAGTGCAAATCATTGCTCTGAAAAGAACCGAGGTACCTATACTCGAATAATACTCGTAGAGCAAAATAATCCCGAAAAACGAAAGAAAAAAGCAATTCACCATATCTACCAGCTTTGTTAGCTAGTAAAATATCGTCATCCTTCATTACGTATCTACCTACGTTTAAGTTATGCCAACGCAGCGAAAGGCAATTTTTGAGAAAGTGAAGGAACATTTTGTAATGCAGTGGTACTTTTTTTTTTGGCAATTATTGCCGATTTCAAAACCAAAAAAAAAGGGCAGAAACGTGTACTTACTTATTATTTTCAAGTTTTTGAATTTTGCATCAATGGCTAAAAAATTGATAGGTAAGCACCACTGTATTCCAAAATGTACTTCCAGTTTCTCTCAAAATGATATATTTCGTTGTTTTGACATAATTAACTCTCGTAATGTTCGAGAGGAAAATATTTTTTATTCGCAAATTTACTAAAAAGTGAGCTATTGCAAATTTTTAACCGCTCAGAGGAACCTTAAAAGTGGTTTTGGACCTTCGTGACAAAGGTTGACGCAGAATCCAGAATTAATGAGTAGCCTACCATCTTTTGGAATTTGGTTTCAATAGTTTAATTTTAACTTTTCCATCAGATATTCCTATCCAGGAATAAGTATGTTTTTCAGTAATGCAGGTTTATAATTAGATAGGTACTAAAGGTAACCTATAGTAAAGAAAATCA
This sequence comes from Planococcus citri, assembly GCF_950023065.1. Taxonomy (NCBI): domain Eukaryota; kingdom Metazoa; phylum Arthropoda; class Insecta; order Hemiptera; family Pseudococcidae; genus Planococcus; species Planococcus citri. Next base: position 4,817,496 of record NC_088679.1, on the reverse strand, counting down.
GAAAATAAGATAAAAATTACTTACTCTTCTTTAACAAATTTCAGCGATCTCCTTTCTTACCTTAGGTGGCCACAAGGATAGCTCCCCCAAAAAAAAGGAAATACCTATAATAGTATGTTAAGGGAGTTACAAAAATTTCAAATTTTATTAAAATTTTTGTTTGAATTTTCCCCATTACATGTACCTACGTATTGTGCATGCTGAAGAGAAGTTATGCGACTATTCGACCTAGAAATCACTTTTGGGCAATTCTTAATACAAAAAACAGCACCTTCTCGACGATTTCAGCAAATAATGTAAGTTTTACTTGTAGGTATATAGATATACCTATTACCTACCTATTACCTACGCGTTTAGAAAAAATCATTACAATTTCGCCACCAAAACGAGACCTATTTTAAGACAATTTCAACGTACAACAAGAATTTTAAAACCATTTTGGTAAGTAAAAAAAATTCAACTTTTCTGACAATTTTGCAAAAAATAAGACTAATCAAATTTTCAAATATAGATATAAAACGAGTAAGTTTTTCGACGAGAAATCGTCCGGTGTGTTTACAAGATCATTCGATTCGAAACCAGCTATCTCAATCTTATCTTTTTTGTAGCGTCCATCTGGTTTTCAAATTTCTCAAAATTTTCAAATCGATCTGGAAGGCCAAAAAATGAACCTTAAGCATTTTATAACTTTGGTTAGCACGTATTGGGTACCCTCTGAATTGTTTTAGGTGTTCTAATACCTAATTCTAAGAATGCCAGTTCAACATAAGATGTGCCCAATGAGTACCCATCAAACTTATAATCTGCTAACGTTAATTTTTGGCCCTTTTAGAATTCGTATCGACTGTTCGTGTAGGCTACTAGATGATATTTTGCGAAAAAAATTTCTCAACTACCAACTCTGAAAATTTGGGATTTTTCTCTCTTTTTTCGAATTTACGAAGTATTTGTCGAAAATATCACTTCAGAACTGGCCCTGTGGGAATTTTGCGACGAAGCGAAAAGCAGAACCCCTTCTGCAATCAGAAATCTTTCACTGTACCTATAGCAAACATGTTTTTTTGGCAACATATCAAACTCTTTAGGCTGAAGATTTCCGTTCTCAGGAAATTACGAATAAGTATTCAAATAAAGGTTGGAAGTCAAATTCGACCTTCAAGTCAATAAACTTGTGCATACCTACTACCTATCAACTGAAAAATAAATCCTGTTGATAAATTATGCGTGCCCAGATCTTACAAATCCCAAAATGGAAACTAATTAATTATTTAAAATGTGTGGATTGCATAGTTTTTGCGGAAAGGGTCTCCTATCCAAGGGTATATCATTTCCTTGTGGGGAAAATATCGTGTTCTTTGTTTGTGTGAAATATAATATCGAAATGTATTCTCAATTCAATCCTCTCACTTCCAACTCCCTGCTGGTTCCAAATGTCCCCTCTGTCTTCATATGTATTATCTCCCTGTTTTGATTTTTTTAGCAGAAAAAAATTGTCTAGTTTGAGAATTATTAGCTGTTTTCGAACATCTTGGCACGCACATATTCTCTGATATGGGATTCGTGAGAACAAAATTGTTCTCTGAGGTTTAATTTTTTTTTGAATGATTTTCTTGGACGTTAAAAATAACCGAAATATGTACCAATCAATTTTCAAGGTTTCAAGACCTATCCTAAATACGTTTTATATGTACCACAAATAATAAACAGGTATTAATTGAATTACCTACTTATTGCTACTTCATCAAATGAATTCTTGAAACGAAAACGCGTGTAGTTAATGAGAGCAGTATAATTCAAACTTACAAAGATACTTCCCTCCTCCCTGTGCCTTTTTGTAAGGGGAGAATTGCGTCTCACACTTTTGAGCTCTCGTATCTCTCCCTGAGAATGGGAGGTCAGAAAGGTTGAATAGAAAAATAACTAAATATTTGAATTCAGCGCCTTCGAATTAGTGACAATCGATATGTTACTTCGTGTTTGAAGTTTTTTCAAACTTAAATTTAAAATATATTCTGGATTCTTTGAGTAACCCCTAAGGGTTGTTGAGATCTCAGTTTAAAAATTAGTTTGTTGAAGAAAGGATGGCAAAGTGTGTGTAAGCCTACTGTAATTGAGGTACTTTTTGTCAAATTAATATTATTTTCTTCGGAATTGATTAAAATCTCGCGAAGAATACTGCAAAATTTTCTCATACCGTTTGCTGCAATGGTGCTTTTTTCGAGAAAAGTTTTTCTCTTTCCCTTTCCAATGCTATAGGTACTAAGGTAGCCTATAGGTTACATGGGATGAAAGCCTGAGAATTTCGGTCCTTGAACCGAAAATTAGATTGTGAATACTAAAAAGTGAAAATTTTTCCTCATTGGAAAAATTGAAAAATGCGAAAACTGACAATTTCCAAATTCTGCGCTCGAATTCCATAAACCATCAAGTCCCTCTGCACAAAATCCCTAACGAATGAATTTTATACCTATTGATTCAGCCAGAGATTGATAATTACTACACTTACTAATTTAGGTACTGAAAGATTATCTACTAATGAACGAAATAAGCTCTTCTCCTTGAATGAAATCCTCTATATCCGAATGTACTCGTAGGTCTGAGTCATTGGAGTTTTTTCTCTTTTTTCTGTAATATCTACTTATGCAAATATTGGTCAAAAATTCTCTTCAGAACTGGTCCTGCAGGAAATTAGCGATGAAGCGAAAAGCAGAACCCATTCTGTAATCAGGAATTCCTGATGGAAATTTGCTATCGAAATCCATTGGAATATTTTGTTTTTTTGTCTTTTAAATTGATTTGTTACCTATGTATAATCTCAATAAGCACGTCAATACGCTTATAATTCTGTAAAACATCGTTCGAAGTTTTTTAAAACTTCGATCAAAATTCAGGATCTTTTACCCCTCAGTGTTATTGAAATCTCATTTTGAAGGTTTTTAAACCTGAGAATTTCGGTCCTAGAGCCAAAAATTAGATTGTGAATACTGAAAAGTGAACATTTTTGCTCATCGAAAAAAATTGAAAAATGCGGAAACTAACAATTTGCAGATTCTAAGCTTGAATTCTATAAGCCTGCAAGTCCCGCTGAACAAAATCTTCAATGAATGGATTTTATATTGATTCAACCGGAGATTGATAATTAACTACTACACTTACCTACTAATCTAACGATTTTTTGCAATACTTATGGTTTAATAATATTTCAATTTTTTTTTCTTTATTTTAAAATAAAGTATACAGAACTGCCTACTGGCAAACTTTGAAACTTACAACTTTGCTCGGTGTTTATATGGACACTTTTTTGATCGTTTCTGGTACTAAATTCCAGGATTGCTAGTACAAAAAAAAATTGAATTTGTAAATTCCAAAAAAGGAAGAAAATAAATCAAAGTTTCAAATTCGTAAAGATATAAAACGAGTAAGTTTTTCGACAAGAAATCGTCTGATGCGTTTACAAGTTTACTCGACTCGAAAATTATCTCAATTTGATCTTTTTTGTAGTGTCCAATGGGTTTTCAAAGTTGTCCATAATTTTCAAATTACTTTCTCTGAAAGGACCTAAAATGAACAGCACTTATAGCACACTCATTGAGCACCCTCTCAATTGGTTTGGGTGTTCTAACATCCAATTCTAAGAATGTCAGTTCAACAAAGGCTGCCTAATGAGCACTCACCAAACTTAAAGCTTGTTAAAGTTCATTTTTGACCCAATCAACACGTTTTGAAAGTAATGGAGAAATTTAAAAACTTGCTGGATACTTCAAAAAGCTCGAATTCAGAAGAAATTACTTTTGGACAATTCTTACAAAGAACAGCACCTTCTCGATGATTTCACCAAAAATAATGTAAGTTTTACCTGTATATACGTACTTACTTACCTATATTAGGTACCTACGCTTTTAGAAAAAATCATTACAATTTTGCCACCAAAATGAGACCTGAAAGTAAAAAAAAAAATGATATTTTCTAACAATTTAGCAAAAAATAGGACGAATTAAATTTTCAAAGAAATATATAAAACGAATAAGTTTTTCGACAAGAAATCGTCTGGTGGGTTTACAAAGATCACTCGACTTGAAAACTATCTCAATTTTATCTTTTTTGTAGCGTCCACCGGGTTTTCAAATTTCTCCAAAATTTTCAAATCGATCTGGAAAGCCAAAAAATGAACATTAGCATTTATAACTTTCGTCAGCACGTATTGGGTACCCTCTCAATTGTTTTAGGTGTTCTAACACCCAATTCTAAAAATGTCAGTTGAACAGAGGATGCCTAATGAGCATCCATCAAACTTATAGCCTGCTGAAGTTAATTTTTGGCCCTTTTAGAATTCGTATCGAGTGTTCGTGTGGGCTACCAGATGATATTTTGCGAAAAAAATTTCTTAACTACCAATTCTGAAAATTTGGGATTTTTCTCTCTTTTTTTGAATTTACGAAGTATTGGTCGAAAATCTCACTTCAGAACCGGCCCTGTGGGAATTTTGCGACGAAGCGAAAATCAGAACCTCTTCTGCAATCAGGAATCTTTCACTGTACCTATAGCAAACATATTTTTTTGGTAATAAATATCGAACTCTTTAGGCCGAAGATTTCCGTTCTCAGGAAATTACGAATATTCAAATATACGTTGGAAGTCGAATTCGACCTTCAAGTCAATAAACTTGTGCACACTACCTATCAACTGAAAAATAAATCCTGTTGATAAATTATGCGTGCCCAAATCTTAGATTTCGTTTTTTTGTTAACATGTCAAACTCTTCAGGCCGAAGATTTCCGTTCTCAGGAAATTACGAATATTCGTATCAAATATACGTTTGAAGTCGAATTCGACCTTCAAGTCACTATACTTGTGCACACTATTTATCAACTGAAAAATAAATCCTGTTAATCAATCATTCGTGCCCAAATCTTAGAAGTCCCAAAATGGAAACAAAATAATTTAAAATGTGTGGATTGCATTGTTTTTGCGAAAAGGGTCTTAAATCCAAGGGTATATTATTTCCTTGTGTAGCAAATATCGTGTTCTCTGTTCGTGTGAAATCTTATAACATCGAAAATCTTCTCAATTCAACCCCCTCACTTCCAACTCACTGTTATTGGTTCCAAGTGTCCCCTCTGTCTTCAAATTATCTCCCTGTTTTGATTATTTTAGCATAAAAAATTGCCTGGTTTGAGAATTATTAGCTGTGTTTGAACATCTTAACCATGGACATATTCTCTGATATGGGATTCGTGAGAAAAAAATTGTTCTCTGAGGTTTAATTTTTTTTGAATGATTTTTGTGGACGTCAAAATCAACTGAAATACCAATTTTCAAGATTTCAAGACCTATCCTAAGTTCGTCTTATGTAGATCGCAATATCACAAATAATAAACCGGTATTAATATTGAATTAACTATGTACCTACTTATTGCTACTTCATCAAATGAATTCTTGAAACAAAAACTATTTAGCTAATGAGAGCAGTATAATTCAAACTTACAAAATATGAGTAAGCATTTTAATACTGTACATGCATGACGTGGACCCGTTTGAAATATTTTCGAAAAAACTAGATACTTCCCTCCTCCCTCTGCTTTTTTGTAGTTGATATTTGAAAGACATTTGAATCGTAATGTCTGCAACTTTTGAGCTCTCGTATCTCTCCCTGAGCATGGGAGGTCAGAAAGATTGAATAGAAAAAATAACTAAATATGTATTTGAATTCAGCGCCTTATTCGAATTAGTGACAATCGATATGTTGCTTCACATTTGAAGTTTTTTCAAACTTCGATTAAAATATTCTGGATTCTTTAAGTAACCCCTCAGGGTTGTTGAGATCTCATTTCAAAAATTAGTTTAATGAAGAAAGGATGGAAAAGTGTGTGTAAGCCTACTGTAATTGAGGTACTTGTCCTAAGGCAGAATTGGGCAGAATCGGTGATTGAAGGGACTACACATTCGTGTTTTTTTTAAAATTTTGAGCCCAGTTCTGAATTTGTTACCATGCGCCATGCAACAATCAAGGAAGGTAGAGGTGTTGTAAATGAACGATTACTTACAATTGTTGTTTTCGTAGAATGCTTATCGAGATGTTCATCAACGGATCTTCCATCAACACAAATTACAAACCGTTGTTACCTCATTCATGGATATAAACGTGGCCAAGTTTATAGGTAGGTTGATGGTTTTCTCACGACAATTTGTTAAGAAAGTTACCATTTTTGAATTTAAAAAAAAGCTGATAATTTAAGTTGATATTCATTGAGCACCCTCTCCACCTTTTCAGACGACCCTGAGAGAATTTTTCAAATCTATTGGGTATTTGCGAAAAATGCCTAAAAAATATTAATTTTTTGTTAATTTTTGAGAATGATTAGAAAAGTTGTTCTTTTTGGGTACCATAGTTATACCTAAGTGTTTCTGAAGGACCAAAGATAACTGTTTTCAATGACGCAACCCCCATCCTTCTACATATTTCTTAGAATGATAGTATCCAAAGAGGACAACTTTACTCCTCATTCTAAAAAAATTTTAAAATGGACAATTTTTATACATCCCAATCCCAAATATTAGATGTGGTACATTGTTTCAGGGTCACTTATTAGATTGATCAATCGCATTAAGAAAATCTAGACGAAATTTGCTGTTTATTGCCGTAGAGCGCGCATTATTCCTACGGGCAATTTATCAAATTAATATAATTTTCTTCGGAATTGAGTAAAATCTTGCGAAGAAGATTCCTTTTGTCACTCTTTGTGATGTGTATCTTCGAGGAAAATGAGAAATACTGTAAAATTTTCTCATACTGTTGGCTGCAATGGTGCTTTATTCGAGAATTGTTTTTCTCTTCCCCTTTCCAATGCTATAGGTAGCTTATAGTATATATGTGATAAAAGCCTGAGAATTTCGGTCCTTGAACCGAAAATTAGATTGTGAATAAATGGAAAAGTGAAAATTTTTCCTCATTGGAAGAATTGAAAAATGTGAAAACTGACAATTTCCAAATTCTGCGCTTGAATTATTCCATAAACCTTCAAGTCCTTCTGCACAAAATCCTCAACGAATTAATTTTATATTGATTCAGCCAGAGGTTGATAATTACTACACTTACTAATTTACTGAATGATTATCTACTTATTAACGCGGAATAAGCTTTTCTAATGTCTTTGAAAGAAATCCTCTATATCCGAATATAGGTCCGAGTCATTTGGGTTTTTTCTCTTTTTTCTGTAATAGGTACTTATACAAATATTGGTCAAAATTTCTCTTCAGAACTGGTCCTGCAGGAAATTAGCGATGAAGCGAAAAGCAGAACCCATTCTGTAATCAGGAATTCCTGATGGAAATTTGCTATCGAAATCCATTGGAATTTTTTTTTTTTTTTGTTTTTTTTTAAAAATTGATTCGTTACCTATGTACTCGTATAATCTCAATAAGCACGTCAATACGCTGATAATTCTGTAAAACATAGTTTGAAGTTTTTTCCAACTTTGATCAAAATCCATGACGTTTTAATCCCTCAGTATTGTTGAGATCTCATTTTGAAGGTTTTTAAACCTGAGAATTTCGGTCCTAGAGCCAAAAATTGGATTGTGAATACTGGATACTGAAAAGTAAAAATTTTTTCTCATAAAAAAAATTGAAAAATGCGAAAACTAACAATTTGCAGATTCTAAGCTAGAATTCTATGAACTTGCATGTTTCTCTGCGCAAAATCTTCAATGAATGAATTTTATATTGATTTAACCGGAGATTGATAATTACTACACTTACTAATCTAACGAATTTTTCCAATAATATTAGTCCAACCTGTTGAATTTTTTTTTCTTTATTTTGAAATAAAGTATACAGAACTGCCTACATGGCAAACGTTGAAACTTATAACTTTACTCGGTGTTTATTGGACACCTTATTGTTGATCGTTTCTGGTACTTACCGCTAAATTCCAGGGTTGCTAGTACAAAAAAAAAAAAAAAATGAATTTCTAAATTCCAAAAAAGAAAGATAGTAAATCAAATTTTCAAATTCCTAAAGATTTATAAAACGAGTAAGTTTTTCGACAAGAAATCGTCTGGTGCGTTGACAGGATTACTCGACTCGAAAATTATCTCAATTTGATCTTTTTTGTATAGTGTCCATAATTTTCAAATTACCTACTCCGAAAGGCCCTAAAATGAACTCCAGCACTTATAAGATAACTTTGGTCAGCCTACTCATTGAGCAACCTATCAATTGTTTTAGGTGTTCTAACACCCAATTCTAAGAATGCCAGTTCAACAAAGGCTGCCTAATGCACTCACCAAACTTATAGCTTGTTAAAGTTCATTTTTGACCCTATCAAAACGTTTTGACAGTAATGGAGAAATTTGAAAACTTGCTGGATACTTCAAAAAGCTCGAATTCAGAATGTTTTCGTATACGTTTACTCGAAAGCTAACCTATAGTGAAGAAAATCAGAAAATGAAATAAAATGAAAATTACTTACTTACTCCTCTTTAACGAATTTCAGCGATCTCCTTCCGGACGCAAGGCGACCTCAAGGAGAGCTTCCGTATATATAAAAAAAAAAAACAAATGAAATACCTAATAATATTATGATGAGGCAGTTATAAAAAATTTCAATTTTATCGCATTTTTGTTGGAATTTTTCCCATTATAAGTATGTACGTATTGTGCATGCTGAAGAGAAGTTCAGTGACTACTCGACCAAGAAATTACTTTTTGACAATTCTTACAAAAAACAGCACCTTCTCGATGATTTCAGCAAAAATAATGAAAGTTTTACTTGTATACTTATATGTACGTACTTACTTACCTATATTACCTACGCGTTTAGAAAAAATCATTACAATTTTGCCACCAAAATGAGACCTGAAAGTAAAAAAAAAATAATATTTTCTAACAATTTAGCAAAGAAATAGGACGAATTAAATTTTCAAAGAAATATATAAAACGAATAAGTTTTTCGACAAGAAATCGTCTGGTGTGTTACAAAGATCACTCGACTCGAAAACTATCTCAATTTTATCTTTTTTGTACAGTCCACCGGGTTTTCAAATTTCTCCAAAATTTTCAAATCGATCTGGAAGGCCAAAAAATGAACCTTAGCATTTATAACTTTAGTTACCACGTATTGGGTACCCTCTGAATTGTTTTTAGGTGTTCAAATACCAAATTCTAAGAATGTCAGTTCAAATTTAAAGCCTTTCAAAGTTCATTTTTGACCCTATCAGAACGCTTTGAAAGTAATGGAGAAATTTGAAAATTTGCTGAATGCTCTAAAAAGGCCGAATTAAGAATACAGTTGTATCGAGTGTTTGTGTAGTCACACCGGATATTCTGCGGGAAAAATCTATCACCTACTTTGAAAATTTGGGATTTTTTTTTTGTTAGAATTTACAGGTAGGTACCTATTGGTCAAAAATTCACTTCAGAACTGGTCGACCCTGTGGGAATTTTGCGATAACGCGAAAAGCAGAACCCTTTTTGCAATCAGGAATATCTGATATCTACGAGTAAATCTTTCGCATTTGAAGTTGATAAAGACACCTTTGCTTTTTTAATAACATGTTAAACTACACATAAAGGGCCAAAATATCCGTTCTCAGGAAATTACGAATATTCGTATCAAATCGAATTTGACTTTCAAGTCACTAAACTTGCGCACACTATCAACTGAAAAATGAATCCTGTTAATAAATTAGTCGTGCCTAGATCTTACAAATCCCAAAATGGAAACTAATCAATTTAAAATGTATGGATTGCATAGTTTTTGTGAAAAGGGTCTTAAATCCAAGGGTAAGTAAGATATCATTTCCTTGTGGGGAAAATATCGCGTGTTCTTTGTTTGTGTGAAATGTAAAATTTTCTCAATTCAATCCCCTCACTTCCAACTACCTGTTGGTTCCAAATGTCTCCTCTGTCAAATTATCTCCCTGTTTTGACTTTTTAGCAGAAAAAATTGCCTAGTTTGAGAATTATTAGCTGTTTTCGAACATCTTGACATGCACATATTCTCTGATATGGGATTAATGAGAACAAAATTGTTCTCTGAGGTTTGATTTTTTGAATGATTTTCTTGGACGTTAAAAAGTAACTGAAATACATACCAATTTTCAAGGTTTCAAGATCTATCCTCTAGGTCAGTTTGTCTTATAGATCGCGATACCACAAATAATAAACAGGTATTAATAATGAGAGCAGTATAATTCTAACTTACAAAATATGAGTGAGCATTTTACTGTACATGCATGACGTGGACGTTATCGAACTACTTTCGAAAAAACTACTTAGACACTTCCCTCCTCCCTCTGCTTTTTTGTAGTTAATATTTGAAAGACATTTGAATCATAATGTCTCCAACTTTTGAGCTCTCATGTCTCTCCCTGAGCATGGTAGGTCAGAAAGGTTGAATAGAAAAAAATAACTAAATATTTGAATTCAGCGCCTTAGAATTAGTGACAATCGATATGTTACTTCATGTTTGAAGTTTTTCCAAGCTTCGATTAAAATATTCTGGATTCTTTAAGTAACCCCTCAGGGTTGTTGAGATCTCATTTCAAAAATTAGTTTCTTGTAGAAAGGATAGAAAAGTGTGTGTAAGCCTACTGTAATTGAGGTACTTGTCCTCAGGCAGAAGTGGGCAGAATCGTTAATTGAGGGCACTACATTCGTGTTTTTTTTTAAATTTTGAGCCCAGTTCTGAATTTGTTATCATGCGCCATTCAACAATCAAGGAAGGTAGAGGTGTTGTAAATGAACGATTACTTACTTGTTTGATTATTTCTTCAGAAGTGTATTTCATGTTGCTCAAGTATTACGATAATTCATCAAGAAATCTACCACTTTTGAATTTAAAACAAAGCTGATAACTTGAGTTGGTATTTATTGAGCACCCTCTCAACCTTTTCAGACGACCCTGAGAGAATTTTTCAAATCTAATGGGTAATTGCGAACAAAGCCTAAAAAGTGGCCAATTTTTGTCAATTTTTGAGAATGGTTAGAAAAGTTGTCCTTTTTGAAGATCATATAATTATAATAAGTGTTTCTGAAGGACCAAAGATTGCTCTTTTCAATGGCGCAACCCACCTCCTTCTATTTCTTATATGTATAATGATAGTGTCCAAACTCCAAACAGGACAATTTTACTCATCATTCTCGTAAAATTTTTAAATGGACAATCTTTATACATCCCCCCTCAATATTAGATGCTATACATTGTTTCAGGGTCGCTTATTAGAATGAGCAATCTCATTAAGAAAATCTGGACGAAATGTGTTGTTGGGATTTTTCTCTTTTTTCTGTTATACCTACTTATACAAATATTGGTCAAAAATTCTCTTCAGAACTGTTCCTGCAGGAAATTTGCGATGAAGTGAAAAGCAGGGGGTTCTGTAATCAGGAATTCTTGATGGAAATTTGCTATCGAAATCCATGTCCCTGCTGTCTTCAAATTATCTCCCGGTTTTGATTTTTTAGCAGAAAAAATTATCAGCTGTATTTGAACATCTTAACATGGATATATTCTCTGAAATGGGATTCGTGAGAACAAAATTATTGTTCTCTGAAGTTTATTTTTTTTGAATGATTTTCTTGTACGTCAAAAACAACTGAAATACCCATCTTCAAGGTTTCAAGACCTATCCTAAGTACATCTTATACTATGTAGATCGCAATACCACAAATAATAAACAGGTATTAATTGAATTACCCACTTATTTCTACTTCATCAAATGAATTCTTGAAACGAAAACGATGTAGTTAATGAGAGCAGTATAATTCAAACTTACAAAGATACTTCCCTCCTCCTTCTGCTTTTTTGTAGTCAGAATTGGAAGAGACATTTGAATCATAACGTCTCCAACTTTTGAGCTCTCGTATCTCTCCCTGAGCATGAGAGGTCATAAAGGTTGAATAGAAAAATAACTATAAATATTTGAATTCAGTGCCTTCGAATTAGTTACAATCGATGTGTTACTTCATGTTTGAAGTTTTCAAACTTTTATTAAAATATTCTGGATTCTTTGAGTAACCCCTCAGGGTTGTTGAAATCTCATTTCAAAAATTAGTTTGTTGAAGAAAGGATAGAAAAGTGTGTGTAAGCCTACTGTAATTGAGGTACTTGTCCTCAGGCAGAGGTGGGCAGAATCGTTGATTGAAGGGACTATACATTCGTGTTTTTTTTTTTTAATTTTGAGCCCAGTTCTGAATTTGTTATCATGCGCCATGCAACAATCAAGGAAGGTAGAAAGGACAATTTGTGATAGGTGTTGTAAATGAACGATTACTTCCTTGATTTCCTTGATTACTTCTTTAGAAGTGTGGTTTTTCTTGTTCAGAGTGTCTACCGGGAAGAAAATAGCAAGAAAGCAAGAAAAAGGCGAGAAATTGACATGGGTGGCAAGAAAGCAAGAAAATAGTAAGTTATAGAAATTCTTTAGAAAAGCAAGAAAATTTCCAAAAAATTCTTCCCACCAATTTTGAAAAATGTGGAGATCAGAAAAGTCGAATCCTTTCATTAAAATTGATTTTATTCTACTTTTCGAATTACAAATTTTCCGAAGCTTTGGCCCTCGCTTCGCTCGGGCTATTTAAGATGCTTAATACTTCACAACTTGAATAGAAAAATTCCAGAAATACTCCTAATACCCAAACCATTTGGAAAGTGCGGAGTTTTTATTTTTTTCTGAACAAAACCACTAATTTTTCAAAGAAATTTTGATATTAAGTATTGTGCTCCGGTGAAAATGTAATATGAAACATATTTGTACAAAATGGCCGTTTTTTCGTTTTCTGAACCAATTTTTTCAAAAAAAATTTCACTCTCGCTTCGCTCGAGCAGTAATTTTGCCTTCGTTTCAATGAAATATTCATTCATTATGAAGGGTTTTTGGAAAATTACCTAAAATGTCGATTTTTTATTTTCTTGCTTCAACGAATAATTTTTTTTGAGAAACCAGCGGGTAGTTTTTTTGGGGGGGGGGGGGGGGTAGCGAAGATTATTTATTGGGTTGGGGGGGGGGTGCAAAATTTCATGTTTGTAAGCAAGAAAACAGCACGAAGTAGGCAAGAAAAAGGCAAGAAAAAAGCAAGAAATTTGCTTTTTTGGTTTCAGTAGACACTCTGTTGTTGTATAAAAATACATTTTATGTGTTTGTTGTTCCCGTAGAATGCATCTCGAGGTATGCATTAAGGAGTCTTCCATCAACACAAATTAGAACCGTTTTGTCATCTCCTTTATGGATGTAAACGTGGCCAAGTTTATAGGTTAATGGTTTCTCACGAAAATTTGTCAAGAAATCTACCATTTTTGAATTTAAAACGAAGCTGATAACTTGAATTGGTATTTATTGAGCACCCCCTCTACCTATTCAGACGACTCTGAGAGAATTTTTCAAATCTAATAGATGATTGCGAAAAATGCCTAAAAAGTTGCCGATTTTTGAAGACCATAATTAGTGTTTCTGAAGGACCAAAGATTGCTCTTTTCAATGGCGCAACCCCCCTTCTATTATTTCTTATATGTACTGATAGTGTCCAAAAAGAGGACAATTTTACTCCTCATTTTCAAACAATTTTAAAATGGACAATTTTTATACATCCCCCCCCCCTCAATATTAGATGCGATACATTGTTTCAGGGTCGCTTATTAGAATGAGCAATCTCATTAAGAAAATCTGGACGAAATGTGTTGTTTATTGTCGCAAAGCGCACCTTTCCTTCAGGCAATAATTTGTCAAATTAATATAATTTTCTTCGGAATTGAGTAAAATCTCCCGAAGAAGATTCTTTCGTCACTCTTCATGTATGTATCGGAAAATGAGAAATACTGCAAAATTTCCTCCTACTGTTGGCTGCAATGGTGCTTTTTTCGAGAAAAGTTTTTCTCGTTCCCTTTCCAATGCTATCGGTTTTTATGGGATAAAAACCTGAGAATTTCGGTCCTTGAACCAAAAATTAGATTGTGAATATTGAAAAGTGAAAATTTTTCCTCATTGGAAAAATTGAAAAATGCGAAAACTTACAATTTCCAAATTCTGCGCTCGAATTCCATAAACCTTCAAGTCCCTCTGCACAAAATTCTCAACGAATGAATTTTATATTGATTCAGCCAGAGATTGGTAACTACTACACTTACTAATTTACTGAAAGATTATCTACTAATTAAGGAAATTGGTACACATTATATTGTCCGTGAAAGAAATCCTCTATATCCGAATATAGGTTCGAGTCATTTGGGATTTTTCTCTTCTTTCTGTAATATGTATGTACTTGTATACAAATATTGGTCCAAAATTCTCTTCAGAACTGGTCCTGCAGGAAATTTGCGATGAAGCGAAAAGCAGAACCCCTTCTGTAATCAGAAATTCTTGATGGAAATTTGCTATTTAGAATCATCGTAATATTTTCGTTTTTAAAATTGATTTGTTACATATAATCTCAATAAGCACATCAATACGCTTATAATTCTGTAAAACATCGTTTGAAGTTTTTTCCAACTTCGATCAAAATTCAGGACTTTTAACCCCTCAGTGTTGTTGAGATCTCATTTTGAAGGTTTTTAAACCTGAGAATTTCGGTCCTAGAACCGAAAATTATACTTATTGTGAATACTGAAAAGTGAAAATTTTTCCTCATGGGAAAAAAATTGAAAAATGCAAGAACTGACAATTTCCAAATTCTGCGCTTGAATTCTATAAACCTTCAAGTCTTTCAGTTCAAAATCCTCAATGAATGAATTTTATATTAATTTAGCCAAAGATTGATAATTACTACACTTACTAATTTAACGAATTTTTAATCGTTCTAGAACCACCTTATAATGTATTTTTTTTATGGGTCTTTTATGATTATATAATTTCATTAATGCACGTCAATATACAATCTTAATTCTCTAAGTACGTTTGCTTTGAAATTTTTCATAATTTTGAACACATACTACTCGAGTACCATACATAGGTAAATAGGTACTTCTGTTCTTCTTGGTGAGTACCTACTATCAGTTTCTATGTGTGAAGCTAAAAGTATCAAGAACTACTGTTTTGCATGTTCAAACTTTTTTGCAGATTTTAGGTTTATGTTAGGCACTTTTTGGTAGAATGACAATGTTCAAACATGAAATCGCTGTAATGTTTTCAAAATTGATGATTATAAGCCAAGTCTTATGTATTTATGTTGCATACCACATATATTTTCATGTTCCGGTGAATAAACATTCAAATTGTGAAATTTAGTTTTGGTCCATAATTGGTTTGATCCGAAATTGGTAGTCAATTTTTTTTTCTCCGTAAATTTTTCAATTTCAAAAAGGTTGTCAGGTACCAATTACGGACCAGTCCACAATTGGTAGTTTTTCAACTTCAATATTTGTGAACTTTGATGATGAAAATTTTCTAATGTGGTTCTCAGGGTACTATAACTGGTCTCAGAGTAAAAAATTTAACGCTTCCATTCAGATTTCCATGATCCGTAATTGGTACCTCCTCAAAAACTGTCTTTTTTTAGACCTCATTTCAAATAGGAATTAGGGAAATGAAAATTACTTTTTTTCAAAACTGAACACCTTGAAGTGAAAGAAAAAGCTTCAAGGATTATTTTTTTTTTAAATATCAAAATTGGGTCGTAAATGATGTCTTGGTGATTAATTGTAAAGCGAAGTGGTCCATAACTGGTAGTTTAACCTTAAGTACTGTTTCTGTATTGAATGGTTAATAAGTTGCATCTAAAAATATGAACAAAATTATAAATATGTAGTTTAATGAATTGATAAATCACCTTAAGTTAGGTGAATGATAATGAAATAATTAATTTTTATTCTTTAATAACAATATACGTACTTGCCTACTCGAGTACTTACTAATTGATACAAAAACTAATTTAGCAAAACGATAGATTGACGATGGTCGGTACTTTCATTGTCGTTTTCTTCAAAGTCGAATATTGTTTTGAAGAAATAATTTTCCTCGACTTTTTCAGGTTTCTCAGATCAATTTTCCAAACCCTTCAACCGTTAAATTTGTCCTCGAACCACAGAATGAATAAGAGAATAAGATGCTTTTGAATCCATCAACCTACAGTAATTATGTCAAGGATCCTTATGTAAAATTTATTCCACTCTTTCTACATACATACATACGATATAAGATTGAACCAAAGCATATGCACGCCAATAAGGATACACGTACCTTGTTTAATACATTCAAGAACGTACCACGCTGACTTTCTCAGCAAGACGTTGAAAATTTTTCAACAAAAATGGAAAATTCCCACAACGAATACGATAAGGGACTTCCATTACGAGACCATTACGAAACGAGGTTTTTTCTACACAGTGTATGGCTGTATGCTGATGTGTACCATGTTAGGAAAAAATTTCTTACTTGTCCTCGGGTTAAGTTGGTTCTTTTCTCGTGTAATTTAAAGTCTTTTCAACCACACGACGATGCAGCCATACTCGTACACGAAAGTCATTTTCACACCAAATTGAAACTTTTCCCTCTGGTAACCGGTTCTACGTGCACCAGAATACATAAATTCGTTGTACATATAAGAAAATTCTATCTACTCGTATCTCTGCGTACTTCTCTTCGTCTGTCATCATCGATGAACATACGGTGAGGTTTTTATATTATGGACATCGTACACACGATATGTACTGTACTTACCTACTTTCTCTCTCTCTCTTATATGTAATATAAAGTTTAGTCCTGTAGCGGAGAAAAAACTAAAATAAACTTTATTAAAAACGTGCTTCGGTCACTTTCTTACATTATACTCGTACGTATACTTACCTTATATATGTGTACCTACCTATCGTTCGCTAAACTTCTTCAATTGTCGGAGCTACGACCGAGCGACGTCGTATAGTTGTGAAAATGTATCAACATACTCGACTTGTTCTAAACTACACAAACATAATATGTAGGTAGGTAGAGGTACATGCTACGAGTAAATATACAAAAACAAAGTAGTTACGTAATTTTTTACGTATGGTGCATGTATTCCAGCGTAGGGTGTATTAAATTTGAAAATTTTTCAATACTTTCGATTCGGCCACGTTGGAAAACTTTCATTGACAGGTGTGCTGGGTACAGTCCCTACAAATAGGATACTGGATGAGAGTAGATATTGGTGTTTTCAACTCACGCTTTTTATTTATTCGTTCACTTGCTCTACCATTTATGTACTTATACAATTTTAGGAAAATATTGATATGCTTATTTGGTTGAATGGCGGATAATTGAATGGCTATGAATACAGGTTTTTGGAGTTTGTTGTATGAAGCAAACGACGCGACGCCTTGTTATTGTTCAAATCATTGCTTCGAAAAGAGCTTTGGTACTCGATAGTACAAACTAATTCTAAAAAAGATTTTAAATGACTCACTACAAGGGGTGGTATACTTGTTTAGGTACATAATGCAACAGGGTGGATCAAAAAATAATATGTATCGAAGAATTTTAACCAAATTCAGTGAACATCTGCAGAGAGTTGGGATCTCCTTGGTTTACAGAAGGAAGTGCTCAACAATACTACATATATGTCAGCCCAGGGTACCTACTTGTACTTGCTAGATACCCTTACAAAAGATATCTTTTTAGCAGAGGTGAAACACCGTAAAATAACTCAAAGAGTGCAATTGCAATATTTTGATTGGTCTCTGATTGAACAACACAATAAAATAATTACAAATAAAAAGGCATCCGGAATAAATTCCAGATGGAAGCTCTAAAATGCTACCTAACGCTAGCACTAGTGAAAATATACTTACTAAATGTGTTTAGTCATCTCTGTTCTTGGAGAGGAGTAAGTTGAACTAATCCGACAGAGCGCACTACTACAGCAGTGCTGCCACTCCGAGGAGACACATCTTCCCTTTAGGTGGAAGCTGTGGACGCATCCCCTACCATCACACATCTTAATTTCGAGATTGAAGGTAGCTCAGAAAAAAATGAGCTTAGGAGGTATTCATGGGACAGCAGGGAAGGGAAGTAAGTTTAGGTCCTCAAAAAAGAAGGCATTTGTGTGAAAATAATTTTTTTTTTGTTCCAGTTTATCCCATGAAGTGCAAGAAAATAAATTATGATGACCATTCGTGAATGGACCTAATAGACAATCATGCACTCATTTGAAACAACCCTTAGGTTGGCTAAAAGACAATCCCAATGGAAGGCTTAGCTATCTAGTAGCTTCGCAAATGTCTGGCGAATTACCGCCTCGCCATTCGCTTTTTGGTGAAATAAAAAAACTTTAAGCACTTTCAAAGTACTGGTAGAACTTATATATGTGTCATTCCGTAGGTAAAGGGCCCATTTGGTCGTTTCTATTTAACGAGATAATCGTGTTTTTTGTGAAAAAGTTGAAAAAATCGAAAATCGAAGTTTTGATGGATTTCGATGTAGAACAATATCCGACTATCTCGTGTCGAAGTATCAAGGCCGCAGGTACGCCCGAAGCGGAGAAAAACGGAACCAAAGTTTTTCTATAAAGGGCCCATTTGGTCGTTTTTGCTTTTTCGAGGTAAATTCGCTTCCAAAAAAATACTAAACAAATTATACTGCACCGCCAGTGGCAATATGTATACCATTCAAAAACGCGATTTTTGTTGGTGCAGCGGTAGCCGTGTGGCACTGATAACGGAAGCCGTGTGGCACTGATAACGGAAGCCGTGTGGCACTGATAACGGATTGCGGACCAGGAGGTCTGGGTTCAAATCGCACCCAGGGAAGAAATTTTTTGAAAATTTTTTTTCATGGTTTTTATTTTTACAAGTTGAATTTTGACAGAAAATGTAATTTAATAATTTTTTTTGCTTTTGAACAGAGTAATGAATTTTTATGCATAATTTAAATTTATTAATCATTGTTTTTCAGGCTTAAAATACTCATAAACATGAAAATATTGAGTAGAAAAAATCGCTATTGCAGGTGGGTAGTAATATTTGACATCAGAAACAATAATCTTCAATTTTAGGTATAAAGGTTTTCGGATTACGTGAAATTTCAGTTTTTTTCAGAAAAAAAACTTTGAAGGTGATTTTCTCACAAGTTGAGTTTTTCAAATTTTTAATTATGGATCTTTTTTTGGAGTTTTTTTGCACTTTTTGGGCTTATATCCAGCTCATATGATTGCTCCGGAGGTCTACTTCACCCCCCCCCACCCCTAACTCAATATCGACCAAATTGGCCCTTTACCTGCAGAATGACACATATTTGGACATTAAAGAATAGAATAGGTATATAAGGTAAAACAAAGAAACAAAAAGGCAAAAAATAAGGAACAAAAAGGAAACAAAAAAGTAATAAAGTAAAGGGTTTTATCCCTGTGCTACCCTACCATTCCTATACCCCTCGGTACCGGGCACGAAAGCAGCCGAGAGACAGGAGCACCCTCACTCCATACCTACCCAAAAGGTGTAGGGTGTAGGTACAAAGTCGGATTCCCTATTCCGTAGCTAGCGGATAGGTAACCCTATGAGCTATGTACATGCTCTCGTAAGTGATGTACATAGACTGAATTTTGACTCACAGAACACTCGTGTTGTAAGCCACAATTGTAGCTTACGAATCCCTACCTAACAATGTCCCTATACACGCCGCAGCAGATAGGTACGCGGTCTGTTAGGTAGGTGCACGGGTCTAAATTTTAAAAGAAATTACTTTTCTTCCTCCTAAGAGGAAATAAAAGTTTACTTTTTCTCGCCTTACACCCAAACCTGGTTTGGGAAAAGTGGCTGAGGTGAGTTAAAAAAAAAATGGCTCATATTTGAGATTTTTGGCCTTATGTTGCTTGGTTTTCTCTTTTTGAGCTGGAATTTACAGTTGACTGGAACGTGACATCTCAGCTATTTACCTCACGTCTCAGCTTTTATCTCAGCCTAGGCTTCAACAAACATAAATCGCGAAATTTTGCGAGAAAATTTACCGCAAAAAAATGGAAAAATTTATGCAGCACACGCGACTTTAAATATTTGGGCGCCAATGTGTAGAAAGAATAAAGCTTACTTACTTACATGTGAAAGTCTTGCACTATTTTCCCGAATATCATTGTGGGCACGTAATACTGTCAGTCAGTGGGTTACGTACTTACACTGCAAGCGAAGCTCAATAAAAAGTTATTAAAAACCACCAATAACGTGGCAATGTTATAATGTTTCAAAGCACAGTAATAAATTAATAAATTGTTCGTGAAAAGACAAACTAACGGTCAACTAATTTTACAATAATGTACTTATATGCCGACTGTAAGCATGCAAAGCCAGACTGCTGTACCTAATTGGTTCAGCTGCGTGCGCATTTGATAAAGCACAAAAAGTTGCCCAGAGGGAACTTTCCAGCGCAATCCTACTCGTTACATGGGTTCTACTGAGTGGTTGAAAAATTTGCAAATTGCTTATTTGTGGGTTAATTTGTGTTTTGAAAATTTTTTTCTCTCGTACATTGGTAAGGTATATTTTGCATTCATTAACTAAGCCAAAACATCGAAGGATACAATAATTTCTGTAAATGGGGAAATATTTTGGAATAGAGCGGTGCCCATTTTTTCAAGTTATTTTTTCCAATTTAAAAAAACTGAAAAAATTGATACCTATTAGGTACTTGAGTAAGGTTTTTGACTTTTTTAATCAATTTTTTGAGATTATATTGCCAAAAATGCTCAAAAAATTGGCATCACTGTATTCCAATATAAATTTCCCAAGTTTCAGAAGTCATATTCTTTTGATGTTTTCTCACGATTTTATGTGAAATACTCGTAGCTATTTCAGAAGAAAATATTTCATTTTTTGTAAGTAATTTCTTATGTGTAATGCAACGCCTGAATTCACGTGATCGATTAAACGATAAAGATAGGCAAGTGTATTTTTACGAATTTTGTAAAAAATGAATTTTCGAAGCCACATAAAGTTAAACATTTTGTGAATAATTACATTAAATGAAAAAGTAATTTTACAAGTTTCAGGTACCTAGTACCTACCTACATTGGTAGTCCAAGACATACCTTCGATTATGTTTTGAAATGAAACGCCTCTTGTTGCCAAGTCAGCAGTATTATTTTTGGTACCTATTGACATAATATCATCGATTTTTTTCGGAAAATTTATTCATTTTCGCTACACGACTTGAAACGAATTGTTTCAATTGGTCAACTGGATAATTGATCCAATTAAACACAATATTGTCACATCAAAGTCATTTCTTCTATCAAGTTGTTATTCGCACCTATACAGCAATTGTAAAAAGTTTTATTTCATTCAAAGTTCATGTTATGTGATATACCATGCCAAACCACGATGATACAAAATAATTTCATTAATTTGTAGTTCGGCGGACCAAAAAAAGCAAAAGTAAAAACTATTTTGTAATCATGCGAACTTATTCGATTTGCTATTAACCTATTTGTAGTAGATCGTTTTGATTATGTTCTGCCTAATCGAATATTTTGGAAATCAAGTCATTCCATGTCAAATCAGCCTTGTTTGAGTTAAGGTTCTCTAAGTTGACTCAACAATTTTCTGTATGGTTCCTCTAATTGAGAAAAAAATGCCGTTATGGACTTCCAACTTCCTCTTGAGGCAGGTGAGGTGGGGTTTGTTATTCTTCGAGAATTGAAATTTATCGTATTAATGCCCAACCTTAGAGCACAATTGCTCGGAGAAAATTCAAGTATTGGTGGCGTTTCAAAGATATTGATGAACATAATTCCAAAAATAATTCTCAATTTTGAAACGCTTCTAAATTTTGGAGCCTATTATTCGAAAATTGGAAAAAAATCCAGGAAACATACGTACATTTTCATTATACATATTTAATACCGTGATTTTTTTCACCATACGGTTCGCGAAATCAGGGGGGGGGGGTACAGAATCCTAAAATTTTGGTGTGGACCACAAAAGATGTTGAATACCGTGTGACATATCGTTTCGTATGTTTTTGAGAGCGCTGAATACGAATATCAACTCATTTTTATGATTTAGCCACTCAATAACGCCCCCCCTCGCCATTGTTCATTCCCAAAAATCCTTGAAAATCGGAAAAATCGTGTGACATATCGTTTAATATGTTTTTGAGTGCGCCGAATACGAATATCAACTCATTTTTATGATTTAGCGCCTCGAAAGCTCCCCCACTCCCATTGCTCATCCCCAAAAATCCCTGAAAATTGAACTAATGCTGTGACATATGGTTTACTAGGTTTTGGAAGTGTTGAATTCGAATATCAACGTATTTTTCTATTTGGTCCTTTCAACGTCCCATTATTAGTCCCAAAAAATTTCCAAAAAAAAAACACGAATAACTCAAGTGTACATGATACCTATAGGTTATTGAAGAATTTCAGCAATACCATGATCGTGATACCTAAACCTAGGTACAAAATGATCTGAAAGTTCTCTTAGAAATAGATTGAACTATGTGTACGTCACGTTTTATGAATGTTCACACCTCAATGGTACAAAACTGTACCGAATCGACTATATTATAGATAATGCCCCAAATGTACCGCTTGGTATAAGCAAAGGTAGGGTTGTGATGTCATATAACTGGCCATAAGCCAATGAAGTGGTCTCTACAGGTGGTGTCAATTGTTCTGAGTGTGGAACCGAACTGACTGAGAGAGTCACTTAAGGTCCTTACATGACCTATAATTGTGGCGAGGTAAATTATTTCCGCCTCCACAGACCGCTTTATAACCATACAGCATGAACAAGCGAGTCAAAAATGAGCTGAATATGCCCCATACAACGTCCTGGCTCTACAGCACGAAAAGAGTTGAATTTCCCATGGTTAGGATTGGGTACAAAAAATTCAACTGTTGAGCTTCGAATTAATGTGAAGTTTGAAGGAGTCAGAATGTGAAACTTTAATTCATTTCAACGTGATGATCAATCCACTCTAAAATCCTTTCGCAGAAACCATATGACACAGAATTTTTTAAATTCGATTTTTGAGGAATTTCGATGTAAGAGACGCGTTGAAAGGATCAAGTCGAAAAAACAAGCTGATAATCGTATTCAATGCTCCCAAAACCCCTGATTGTAAGCCATGTGTCACTTAATTTTTCCAATTTTCAGGAAATTTGGAAAGGAGCGATAATCAAGTTTGGGAAGTCCAAATCAGAAAAATGTGTTGATTTTCATATTCAGAGCTCTTGAAAACGTAAGAAACGACAAGTCACACGATATTTGATATGTTTTTGCATTTTTACCGAAATTTTGGAGTTTGAACCCCCCCCCCTCCCCACACCTTTCAGGATATCTAGAAGCCTGTTTACAAAAAGTCCAATGTTCTAGGTAAATATCGTGAAAATTTATTCTTCCTGGATTTTGGTTCAAATTTTCAAATATGTCTGGTAGCTTAGAAATTTGGAAACTTTTTTTTATTGCAAATTGAGCTTTTAAAAAAACTCTGTTTTGAACTTACAAATAAGTATTTTTAGAACCTCTACGTTGAGAGTATCTCAGATATGTTTTAATGCGAGTCGATAGGGAAAAAATCAGATATAAGAAAAAAAAACAGAAAGCGATGAAAGAAAGAACGCTATTCTTGACTATCACAAAAGGAAGTCTCCTCTGTCCACCAAAAATTAGCAGATCAGCAGTTTATTACCGACTTACTTTATTTAGGTAAATTGAGGTTGAGAATTAACTAAGGGGCAAAAAAAAAATACAAAAAATTGTAAGAAAGAACGCTGTATTGTTGAATATCACAAGAAAGTCTCCACTACACACCAAAAATTAACAGATTAAATTGAGATTGAGAATCAGATGCAAGAAAGTTGAAAGAAAGGATGCTATCCTTGAATATCACAAAAAAGCCTCCGCACTGTCCACCAGAAATTAGCAGATTAGCAGTTTATTACCGACTTACTTTATTTAGGTAAAATAAATTTAGTTAGCCTGAAATAAATGAGATCGACGAGATATAGTGTAGTAATTTTATTCCATTCAAAATTAGGGTATGATACCTGTGCTTATTCATTTTACAACCTTTTTAGCTGGTTCACATTTGCGCTATTCTATTTCAGTTCAAGTCCTCTGGTGTTGCCATTTTTTTAATAATAATTATTTTTTTCTAAAATTTTTACACAAGTTCCTTAAATCGAGAAAGAAGTAAAATCACCGCTGTAAACTCTCCCAACAACCTCTTGAAACAACTGGACTGGGTTGATTATTCTTCGAGAGTTTAAATTTCCCACTTCGTGACTTCCAACATAGAGGTGATTTTTATGTTAGTGTTAGCAGAAAAACTCACCAAAAAGAATGCAAAACTGGAAGAAAGATAGATAGATAGATAGGAAAGTTGCGAAGAACGCAGCAACCTCGAAAAGTACAGCTACTCTGGCACCGCTGCTGTCGTCGTCATCGTCGTCACCACTCGCGCTACCATCTTTACCTCAAGATACCGACTGAAACCGCACATACTTTCTTATACCCTTTGAAAAGCTCCCCTTTTGCCTGTACGCCTTACTCGGCTGCACCGCAAACCGCAATATTACAAGGCGCAAGAACACCATCTGAGCCTCGTGAAAATTTTTCTTTTCGCCAACTTCACTTAGGTTAAGAGATGCTGTTGAGACTCTCCGCCAAAGTTATCTACTTTACCTCGAGTGTACCGAGTTTTTGTCGTCGTGGTATTTCGCAAGTGCTGTATGCATCGGAGGATACATTTTGTTGTCTACTCATTGTGTATAGTGAGGTATTTTTTGTATTTTTTTTTTATCGCTATGGTAGCTCTATTTGTGATTGTTTGGGATAGTTCATTTAATTTTTGTGAGTCATGTATTGGAAATCTACTTACCAACTGTAAACGACGTACCGTAAACTGGGGTAACATTGAAATCGCGGGGTAACATTGAAGGGTGCGGTTTTTCATCATATTATGCTCCATGGCGGTGGAACTATGAAGTATGGAACAATTCTGACACCGGGAATGGATAGAGTACACTTTGGCGATTATTTTTCCTATTTTATCATTTTCAACTAGTGGTTCCAACACCAGTGAAAAAGCAAGCGAAAAAAAGTGCTGTTTTTATCAATTTTAATTAAGATGAAAAGCTTGGTGTCTGGAATTTTGAATTTTCAAAGAACGAGTCAAGTGACATTATAGATGTGTTGGTACATCTCCCGACTATAAATTAGCGCATTTGTTCATGTGCCAAAGTTGTTCCCTGAGGAGTAAAAAAATAATATTCAAACTGGGGTAACTTTGAAGTCTATAAAAAAATCATGAAATTTTGGTAAAATTGGACGAAAATGCATGAAAATGCTTGTAAACTTGTTAAAAACGATGTGAAAACTTGAAAAACAGCTCTAAAATCATTAAAAAATCATAAAATTGGATCAAATTGGCCAAAATGCATGAAAAACGCCTGAAAACTAGAAAAATTCCAAATTATCATTTTGGAGCACTCTTTTATAAATTCAATTGTGAATATGGATCATTTTGTAAGTACTTGACGCGTATAAAGTGACCAAAAAGTGAATACTCATGTTTTTGATAATTTTTGACCTTGATTGAAGCACATTTCAAGGGGTCTTCAAAGTTACCCCAAACGCTGGGTAACTTTGAAGGGCACTTCTTTTGGCTCTTGCGCTTGACAGGAAAAAGATAGGCAACTTCTGTAACCGCCAAAACGTAGTGCTGACATAGCTTTATCAAAAGCACCACACACATTTCCCCTACCTCCGCCATTCATACCTCTAAACATAAAAAATACTGAAAAATCCTTCAATGTTACCCCAGTTTACGGTAAAGAGTCTTTCGTGAGTGGGTTTAACAAAAATGTACATTTTTGTTAAATTGTTCATTATTAGACACAGTATTAGTAGTTGGAATTTTGAAGACTGATCAAGAAAGTGCCTACTTTGATCAATGAGGCAATTGTTCGATTAGAACAATAAAATTCAGAACAGTAGGTATACACGAAAATGTTTAGAAAGCTTTAAAGTTTGAACTTTATAGCAGGCACCTCCCTCGTTTCCCACAAATATTTAGGTACTTTGAAGGTGTAGGCTTCAAGTTGTTTGTGAATAGTAGTAGGTAGGTCACTTTCAGGCCACCAAAGGATATTCTGAAGCGACTCTAGATGTCAAATCAGTCATAAAGTGATGTGGAAAATAAATGAGTTGAAAAAAACCAGAAAAATTCATTGCTTACTCACAAAATTATCATCACATCCCTACATTACGAAAACAAATTAAAATATAAAAACAACTCACCAATTGAAATTAGCAATCAATATCATTAAATTGTATCGCGATCTATCTTCTAATTTAGCTTGAAATTTTTAAAATATTTTTTGAACTTGATTTCAATTGAAATCGAAAATCATACGTTCAAGGAAGAAATTAAAAATAAATTATTACATGGTTGAAGTGTCCACCATGTATTTGGATGAGAAGTGGTCCCAGTGGTAGCCATTGTCCCACAGTACCACACCATTAAAATTTCAGCTACCTGACTTGAGTTCAGCTTTCGCGATGAAATTTTGAATTTTAAAATTTTCAAAAATCGCTACCTCGATGCTCAGGTTTTTCCCCACGGCTTTGTCGTGAGAAAATTCTGGCCCACGCGCTCGACCTAGGGACTTCTTACATTTTTCCATTCAACAACATTTTTCGTGTAATATCTATCGAGAATCACTCAAATTTTCATCAATAATAGAAAATTTGAATAATTTTTGAAAAATGCAATTTGAAAAATTATAGTTGAAGGGGAAAATAAATCATGTCTTGTGGCCAGGCGCGTGAGTCGAAATTTTCCCACGACAACACCGTGGGAAAAACCTGTGTGTCGGGGTAACGATTTTTGAAAATTTGAAGATTCAAAATTTTACTGTGGGAGCTAAGGGGCACTTAATGAGGTACCCCGATGTGTATTGATATAGATTATCCATTTTGTGACGAAAGAAATTGGTGTTTTTTTGCATTTTTACTGGCGATGGGTCTTCATAAGTCTGCATGATGCGGATCAAGGTTTTGAAATATCGTTTGATATCTCCCCTTGGTGAAAAAAATTGCACTGAAGTCAACTAGGTTGTTTTTATCAGCATGTTTGAATGCTAAAAAATTCTCAATGTACCACTGAACGTTTCAGAATTGCTCAAAACCGTCCCTGGTGGGTTTTGAAAGTTGAAATGATGGAATTTAAGCTGATGAATTGCGGCTGTTTTCACTTGAATTGCGTAAAATGGTACTTTCCAAGGGCCGAAGAGTTTTCAAAAGTTGTTGATTATAATCTACATCTTTGAAGAA
Organism: Planococcus citri; assembly: GCF_950023065.1. Taxonomy (NCBI): domain Eukaryota; kingdom Metazoa; phylum Arthropoda; class Insecta; order Hemiptera; family Pseudococcidae; genus Planococcus; species Planococcus citri. The sequence goes on along the minus strand of NC_088679.1, from coordinate 4,790,261 downwards.
AATCACGATAAGGCCTCTACTCATATATCAAGTAAACCTGGTTTTGGTTTGAAAGGTCAAGTTGAATTCTTGAAAGTTGAAACAGCTAAAAGACATTAGTAAAAGATGAAGTAGTTCAGTGAACATACAATTAACTAGAAGCAAAAACCATTTTGCAATCAGAAAAATAGCTAATGACTTTCTCATTTACTGAAACGAAAATGTTCATACACATTACCATACAAGGATAAGGAGCTATTCTTGCAAACTCAACTCGATAATCTGCGAAATTTTTTGGCTAAAAAACAAAATAAAAATGAGAAGAGGGTTTTAATACAGTATACATATTTTCACCTAACTAAAAAACCTAATGAACTCACACTTTTTGCAAAAAATTCACAGTAAAATTTCAAGAATTTGTTATCAGAGAAATACGTTTACAAACAGTTGGTAGTTGAAGTTGATTTTTGGAGAATTTTTGAGAATTAAAAAATCTAAGGGCGATGTTTAAACGTTTTCGCGGGGTATAAATTTTTTGAGCAAAGTAAGCTTATACGAATTATTTCTTCAATTCAACTCTCATACTTCAACAAATTCTGGTTTTCAGCCTCAGCGATTTTTGATTTTCTTCGGAAATTTCCAATCGCTGTAGATTGGTTTGAACAAAAAACTTCGGAGTCGATAACTTATGGTTGATGCTTATTGGATATTCTCTCTATCATTTTAGATGGTTACTGTGAAATTCCAGCGGTACCAATTTAAAAGTGAATGTTTAAGTAATCAATTTGTGAAGTCTAGAAAAAGACTCATTTTCATCGTAGCTCTATTTGTGGTTTTTTTGGGTTAGTTGATTGAATTTTTGTGAGACATGTATTGGAAATCTACTTACCAACTGTATGAAAGTGATGAAGCGATGTGAAGAGTCTATATATATGGTAATACTGCAAAAGGTACAATTTTGTTACCTACACAAAAATAAGTGTAACATTTTAACATTTTTCATTATGGTAGTAGACGTGACCGTAGAGGTCAAATTAGTCATAACGTGCAGTGTAAAATACATGAGTTGAAAAAACCATAAAAATTCATTGCTTACTCACAACATTATCATCGCATCCCTACATTTCGAAATCAAAGTTCGCTCGAAATCAGGAATTTCTAAAATATTTTTTCAACTTGATTTCAATCGAAATCGAAAATCGTTCAACAAAGAAATTACTGGTCTCAGTGGTAGCCATTGTCCCAAGTTGTACCACAGTATTAAAATTTCAGCTACCTGTTTTATGTAAGTTTAGCTCTCGCAGTGAAATTTTGAATTAAGAAAATTCAGACCCACGCGCTTCACCTAGGGACGTCTTACATTTGCCAATTCAACTAAATTTTTCATATCATATCTATTGAGAATTATTAAACTTTTCATCAAATATAAAGAATCTAAATAATTTTTGAAAAATATACTTAATTTGAAAAATTTAGTTGAAAGGGAAAGTAAATCATGTCTTTTGGCCAAAAATTCCAAATTTTAATGTGGGAGCAAAACAACACTTCATGAGGTTCCCCAATGTGTATGGCTATAGTTATGGTAGGCAGTGCATTTTAATTAGGTCAGATAAAGTGTTGAAATTCAAAGAAAGAAAATTGAAAAGCTTAAGTAACCAATGAACAAAGAGCGAAAAACCATCTTGTAATCAGCGATTTCAATTGTGAATTATTCATGATTATGTAAAATGGCCCTATCATGATTCCCTTCGAAGAGTTAGATTTTATCATTATTTATTACCTATTACTACCTACTTATTATTTATTTATTTTGTTACCGAGTTTTCAATTCTGTGGGGCTGTGATATGTAGAAATTTTGTTTCGAGCATTCAACAGCTCAGCTCTGTTTTTGAATACCTACTTAAAGAAAGAGTAAGTAGGTAAACGAACCTGGTTTTGGGTTTTCAACTTGTCAAATCATAAGTTGAATTCTCGAAGGTTGAAACTAAAAAAACAATAAACATTGGTAAAAGATGGAAGTAGTCCAGTGAGCATGTAATCAACAAGAAGCAAACACCATTTTGCAATCAGCAAATAGCTAATGGCTTGTCAAGTAGTATACTTCAAATGCACTCAGTGGGTATGCCTACTGTTCATTTTTTTTTCTTGCTAAAAAACGAAATAAAAATTAGGAGAGGGCTCTATACTTACAAATTTTTACCTAGATAACTAGAGAACCTCTTGAACTCTCACTCTGAAAAATATTCATATTTTTTATCAGAGAAATGCCTACTTATTTACTTTTTCTTTAGGTATTCCTTGAAGCAAAATTTGAAACAAAATTATGTACAATCACAGCCCCACGTTGCAATAATGCCAAAAGAGAAGACATTGTAGCCTAAAAATAAAAAAACAACTCACCAATGGTTAGCATCGGTGGCCAAAGATTTTTCTTCTGATGGTTCGAATGATCGTTGCATATGGAGGCGTCAATTGCAGTTTTATAGTGATTTGACTAGCAATGTCATTATAATAAATTAATACGAATACAACAGAAAAATTTTGTGTGAAGAATCACAGAAAATAATTCACAAACAGTAAGAATTGAAAACTCGGTAAAAAAAAATTGAATAAAAAATGATAAAATCTTCATCTTTGAAAAAAATTATGATAAGTTCATTCTTTATCCAATGAACCTCGTTTTGGGTGTAAGTCTTCCAATTTCGCTTGAAATTTTTGAAATATTTTTTCAATTTGATTTCTATCAAAATCGAATATCTTTCAATCAAGAAATGAAAAAATATTTTCATATGCGCGAAATGAGTGAGTCTAAAGCTGTGGTGCACAGTGCATTCTATTTATACAGAATCATTTAAAAAAGATAAAATTTGAAGAAAAATTCAAAAGCTTGAGTAACTAAAGCGCAAAATGCAAAAACTCTCTTGTAATGATCAGTTAGTTCAACGACTAGGTAGCAGTTTGTGGGAATTTTGAGTGATTTAAAGGATGGAAATTTAGATTCTGAGATTGAACCAAAAGTTTGTCAAATGTCAAGTCAAGTTGAAAATTGAAATCTTGAAGGTTGAAACTAAAAAACATTGGTAAAAGATGAAGCAACCAATGAGCATGTGATTAACAAGAAACAAAAACCATATTTCAATCAGAAAAAGCTAATGGCTTGTCTAGTCCGGGAGGGTTCGCCACTGCACTGCGTTCTGCTAAATTGTTGTGGAACATATTTAAAATTACCTACCTTTTTTTTGTTTTTTGCTAAATAGAAAATCCCTACTTTGATGGATAAAGCAATTCTTTGATCAGAACAATAAAATTCAGAACAGTATACAAAAAATTTTAAAAAGCAAGCTTTAAAGTTTGAACTTTGTTGCAGGCACCTCCCTCGTTTCCCACAAATAATTAAGTTACCGTAAAGGTGCAGACTTCAAGTTGTTTGTGAATAGTAGTGGGTAGGTCGGTCATTTTCAGGCCACCAGAGGATATTCAGAAGCGACTCTTGATGTCATAACGTGATGTGGATAATAAATGAGTTGAAAAACTAGAAATATTCATTGCTTACTCACAAAAATTACAATCACATTCCCACATTGTGAAAATTGATTAAAATAGAAAAACAACTCACCAATTGATATTAGCAATATCATTAAATTACATCTCCAGAGTGAATCTCGATTCATCTTCTAATTTCGCTCGAAATTTTTAAAACATTTTTTGAACTTAATTTCAATTGAAATCAAAAATCGTTCAAGGAAGAAATTGAAAATAAATTATTACATGGTTGAAGTGTCCACCATGTATTTGGACGAGAAGTGGTCCCAGTGGTAGCCATTGTCCCACAGTACCACACCATTAAAATTTCAGCTACATGACTTGAGTTTAGCTATCGCGATGAAATTTCGAATTTTAAAATTTTCAAAAATCGCTACCTTGACGCTCAGGCTTTTCCCCCCACGGCTTTGCCGTGAGAAAATTCTGGCCCACGCGCTCGACCTAGGGATTTCTTACATGCTTCCGTTCAACAACATTTTTCGTATTATCGTAAGTACATATCGATCGAAAATCATTCAAATTTTCATCAATAATAGAGAATTTGAATAATTTTTTAAAAATAAAATTTGAAAAATGTTAGTTGAAACCGAAAATAAATAATGTTCTGTGGCCAGGCGCGTGGGTCGAAATTTTCCCACGACAACACCGTGGGAAAAACCTGTGTGTCGGGGGTAACGATTTTTGAAAATTTGAAAATTCAAAATTTTACTGTGGGAGCTAAACCACACTTCATGAGGTTCCGCAATGCGTATGACTATAGTTATGGTGGGCAGTGCACTTCAAGTGTAGGTACCTTCGTCAGAAAAAGTGTTGAAATTCAAAGAAAATTGAATAGATACCTAGCTCAAGTAACCAACTAACAAATAGCGAAAACCATCTTGTAATCAGCGATTTCCATTGGGAATTATCCATAACCAACTGGTTGCATAAGTCTGCATGATGCGGATCAGGGCTTTGAAATATCGTTTGACGTCTCCTCTTGGTGAGAGAAATGGCACTGAAGTCATCTGGGTTGTTTTTATTAGCGTTTTTGAATGCTGAAAAATTCCCAATGCCACTAAAAGTTCCAAAATCGCTCAAAACCAATCCTCGTGGCTTTTGAAATTTTTAATTAGAGAATTCAAGATGATGAATTTTGGTTGTTTATTGCTTGAACTACATGAAATTTTGGTATTTCCCAAGAGCCAAAGAGTTTTGAAAGATGGTTATACCTTATACATTATCTAATTAGGAGTTTCGATCATTTGAATTCTGCTTTTAGAACTTTGCTCATATGACGTGGCGTATTTCAATTTTTTTTTATCAGAGAAATAAATGGATAATGTTTCGTTATTCAAAAACAGAACCGTTGAATGCTTAAAACAAAACTACCCCATCACAGCCTCTCGTTGCAATGATACCGAAAGAGAAGATATTATAAAAATAAAAAAACAGGTCACTGCAAAGGAATTTTCTTCATGGGCTCGCTTAAGAATTTTGGAGAATCGCAGAATTTCACGAGTAAGAATTGAATTATCCTTTCGAAATGCTGAAAAATGCTTCATACTCGTATTTTTGTACTTACCACTGAATCATCCGTAACAGATTTTAAAAGTTGAAATGCTTGAATCAGAGCTGAATTTCAGCTTTTTGCTACAACTTTGTCAAATTTTGGTATTTTTATGAGCCAGATTTGAATTTTTAGAATTAGGTAGCTTACGTGTCCCAAAGATTGGAATTCTACTCTTGAAATGTTGCTTAGAAAGGGTACACTTTGAACTGGCATGCTTCGATTCAAACAAATTTCCTTACAATTTGTTGCTTATGCAATCGAAGTGCTAAATGTTTGTTAAGTCAAGTTGAAATCTTGAAGGTTGAAACTGAAAAGCATTAGTAAAATATGAAGCAGTCCAGTGAGCATGCAATTAACAAGAAGCAAATACCATCTCGCAATCAGCAAATTGTAACTGATGGCTTGTCAATTTGATCCGCTGGGAAAGCATTTTTTAATTTTTTTATTATAATACAGAATACAGAACTGCCTAGTGGCATTTTCACTGCTTAACTTATCTTACTAGTTACTAATACAACTAGACTGGTGTTACGGAGGGGAGGTAGACCTGTGTCTCGCTCCATTCATGTTGAACTTTAATTACACGACTAGGTCGTGGGTTTGTTTCTATATGTATAGCCGTCTTGTGATGTTGGTGGTATCCAGGAGCTGGTTGGCTTCGATGTTTGGGTGCTTATGGAGCCTCCGGATGTGTGCTTTTGCCACTAGACGTGATTATTTCATCGACGTATCGTACATTCCAATCCGTGTGCAGCGTTTTATTTCTAACATACCAACCATGGGGTGTGCCATTGATTTCGTTGTTTTTTTAATTTTTCTGCTGAAAAACGAAATAAAAATAAGAAGAGGGCTTTCTATATTTTTAACCAACTAGAGAACCTCTTGAACTCACACTCTGCAAAATATTCACTACGAAAATTCAAGAATTTTCTATGTATTAGAGACACACCTAATCTATTGTTATTCAAAAACATAGCTGTTGAATGCTGGAAACAAAATTACTATCACAGCCGTGGGTTGCAATATAATGCCAAAAGAGAAAACACTGTAAAAATAAAAAAATAAAACTCTCCCATGGTGATGGCTGGTGATGGCTGGTGGCTGAACATTTTCATTGTGGCTTGGTGGCATGATAACAGCTGATGGCATCATAATTATGCAGTTGCAGTTTTATAGTGATTTGACTAGCAATGTCATCATAAAAAATTAATACGAATACAATAGAAAAATTTTGTTTAAAGAGTCACCGGAATTCATAAGTAAGAATAATTGAAAACTCTGTAAAAAAAAAGTCAATTAAAAATGATAAAATCTACATCTTTGAAGAAGATCATGATAGGGCCATATCAAATAAATCTGGTTTTGGGTTTATGTCTTCTAATTTCGCTTAAGATTTTTTAATTATTTTTTCAACTGCAATTTCAATAAAAATCGAATATCTTTCAATCAAGAAATAAAAAAAAATTTATATGCGCGAAATGAGCGAGTCTAAAAGCTGTAGCACACAGTGCATTCTATTTACATGATCGTTTAAAAGAGATAAAATTTGAAGAAAAGCTCAAAAGTTCGAGTAACTGATGAGCAAAAAGCAAAAACCCTCTTGCAATTAATTGATCAGTCATAGGTAATTCGGTTTTTTTGGAAGCTGAGAGACTGATTTGACAACGGTTCTATGAAACATACAATATTACAGTACATAGTTGAAAAAAATTATAACAAGAGTGAAATGCTAATACATACAATCGATATGCTAAATGTTTGTTAAGTCAAGTTTAAACCTTGAAGGTTGAACCTAAAAAACATTTCTAAAAAGATAAAGCAACCAATGAGCGTGCAATTTACCAAGAAGCAAACATCATCTTGCAATCAGCAATAATAATGACTTGTCAAGTATAAGTATTTTATGTAATTAATTTTTATTTTTATGCTAAAAAACAAAATGAAAATGAGAAGAGGGCTTTTTGTATTTTTGATTAATTGGAAAACCTTTTGAATTCACACTCTGCGAAATATTCACAATCAAAATTCTATTTATCCATTCCCAATCTACCTGTACCCAGTTCTAATTTCCATTACTGCATTTGACTACGAATGAAGCCAGACCACTATCACGTGGGAATTTTTGAATAATGTGAGACTGATGAACTTTTGAGGTTAAAACTTACCCTATCCTGAATATTTTTCGAAATATTCACTACCATTCGCTCTGTATTTGTGCCACAAGAAATGAGAACATTTTTATACATTCTATTTGTAGGATCCAGAGGGCAAACATAGGTATCAAAGGACACCACATAAGGAAGTGCCTTAAAAACGACTCTATAAGGGAAATTAACAGAAAATCTTACGTGTTCACCTATTTAGGTGCTTAACTGGGATCCGATCCTTCTGATGAAAAATACCACATACAAATTCTTCAGAGATCAATTTATATTTTTCGAAACCGCATCTTTTTCACTTCTATTTGCTCCGTATTCGTGCCACCAAAAATGAGCACATTTTTACAAATTCTATTTGTAGGATTCAGAGAGCAAACGTAGGTATCGAAGGACACAGCATACGGAAATGCTTTTAAAACGACTCTATACCTAAGGAAAATGAACAGAAAATCTTACACGTTCCCCTACTTATAGTGCTTAAATATTACTGGGATCTGATCCTTCTGATGAAAAATATCATTTACAAATTCTTCAGAGATCAATTTTTCTTTATAGTGAGTTCTAAAATAGTTTGAATTTCCTTCAATTAAATTTTCATACATCGATAATTACCTACTAGTTTTCATCCATTCCGGAGACTTCGGCGATTTTTTAATTTTCTTCAGAAATTTCAAATCGCTGTAAAGTGGTTGAAAAAAACTTTGGAACTGATAACTTATGGTTGGTGCTTATTGAACAGTGAACACCCTCTCCATAGTTTTAGATGGTTACTGTGAAATTCCAGCGGTGCTATGCAGTTAGAAAGTGAATTTTTAATCAATTTGTGAATTCCAGAAAAAATGAAAAAAATCAAATTTTCAATAATGGAATACAACGAGCAACTTTTTTGACATTATGTCATCTGATGCGTCTATAACATTGCCCAACTCAAAAACAATCGTACGAGTAATTTGAGTTTTTTAAAGCCTCCTGCGAGTTCTCAAATTTCTTTAGAAATTTCAAATCGTTCTGTAAGGGGTCCAAAAATGAACTTCAAGTATAGCATCCATTGACTTTGATCGATGCTTATTGGACTTCCTTTCATCAGGAGATATATCAGCAGGTAATAGTGATGGCGGAGTGTCATTTTGTGGACTCTATTTTATCCACTCACACAATAAAAAGATGATCCTAACATTTCCTTGCTTCGCGGTTTACAAGCTTGTTGGATTGATTCTTCTTCTGTTCGTTCATCAAACACAAACATTACTCAAGCTCATGCACTATACCTTCATTAAAAATAGGATTTTTTTCACTCTTTCTGGAAGTACCAAATGGTCAAAAATGTATTTTTGAACTGTCCCTCCTGGAATTTTTCAGATGGCCGCACAGAGTGGTCGAGAGGGTGCCCTGTACAAATACCAACCAAAGTTATGGATTCTAAAATTCGTTTTTCACCCTTCCATGGCTATTTGAAATTTCCATAAAAAATTGAAAAATCGCCGCATACTTCAGAATGACCCAAAACGGGCAGTTGTTGATGTGTAGGAGCTGAATTGAAGGGTGTTATGAAAAAATAAGTACCTAAATTTATTTTGTGTGAAATAGCTTTTTTGATTTTTAAATTTACAAAAATTTGCCAAAAAAATCAAAAATGAACTGTAGCTCCTAAAATTTTGGCCAAGGAGGGGAGAGGTTAAGATATGCTCTTTCGATCTGAGAGTGCTAATTCAAAAGGTTCTGTAGGTAGAAATATGTGTACTTTTTGACGCAGTTTTGATTTTTTCATGTAAGTAAGTAGACCAACAAAGTTTTTGTCCATTTGAATCCCTCGTCCCCGCCCTTTCTTTATCAATGAATGACCCTTCTCGAGAACAGACAAATTTTGGACTCGAAAAGTATATACATTTTGCTGGAATAGGCCCTCGTATTATTATTGTAACGTTCAACTGGTCAAATCTTACTGATACTGACACAACGTTAGTTGTGTGAGAAACGAGTCGATGTAATTATTTAGTAAAGATCTTTTGGAAAATTTGAGTGGTACGCGATGGATACAGAAAGCGTGAAGTGAAGTTGGCTACGTACACGCGTTTTTTCCTTTTCGCATCCGGCGATAAATATAAAGGGGGCAATTTTTTAGCGAAGACTCACAAAAACATGCAGGAAAAATGGTACAAGTACATAAGTAGGCACTTGGGCAGATGCATTCATTTGCTCTATTATAATTGAGATTTCCTTTGCCAACCAATGCGTTACATCCTTCGTGAATTTTTTGTAAGTAGGCGAGCTTTAAAGCCTCGTCTTTCATACTTTTCATTTTCCTCTGAAACTTAGCAATTTTCTTCACAGCACGTTCATCAGAATGTAATGTCCACGAAGTGATCACAAATTCTCTTTACTACCTTCAAGCAAAAAGGACAGCAATTTCCTTTCCTCATTCTTGTTTCTGTGAAATAAAAATCAAATAAGACAAACGCCATAGACCTTCATAATTGTTCAAACTGGAGAATGAAATTATACACTTACTCTTTTTACTGGGAGCCAACGAGCCATTATACCTTTAAACTTAAACTATCTGCAGCTGCTGGTAAATAATTTCTTCCCTGTTATTCTCTCTATATTACTGCTCAAACTACAGTAGTCCAATTTGAAAATTGAAAAAAAAAAACTTCCAACTGAAGAAGTACCTAACACTCTTGGTTCTCTACCATTTACTATAAGCCTGCAAAAAACAAAATAATTTAAAATCAAAAATGAAACCAAAAATAAAAAAATGTGCACATTGAGAATATACTTAAGCCTAATTCCTGATAAAAAAATACAAATAAATTTGCAAATCCAAACTCAAAACTAGAAAAAAAAACAAGCAAGTAAAAAATACATAAGAAAAAATAATTTCTCACCTATTAGGTAGGTATGCACTGAAATCCTCTTATTTTACTCATCCATTATTACTGCAAATACAATTTCATTCTGACACTAGCCTGTAAAAAACAAAGGTATGAATTTAAAATGCACTCATTCCACTAAAAATTCAAAGCAGGAACGAGGTCACTCATGGGATGAATTGCAAAAAAATAATTTTTAATTAAACTAAACTAACAATAAAAATAAAAATTAATAACCCAATAAAAACCACCTGTTTAATTAAACTGCAAAATTGCAACCACTAATTATTTCAACAATGGAACAATAACACTATTCTTGATAAGAGCCACATAGGATGCCAACTTGCATGATGTGTACTTGACAAATGTCTCACATAGAATTAATAGTAAAATTTCAATCTTGCTAGAGGTAACCAAATAAATAGGAGAGAAACGCTCCATCAAACCACTCCCACTTGAAATACACAGCCCGCAGACTGGGGGTATAGCAGGGTACAATGTGAGGCAGGTGGTTTACAACTTACAAGTCCCCTTTACCATACCACTTACAAATTCTTCAGAGAACAATTTTTCTTTGTAATTATTCAGAATGTAGTTGTAAACCAGTTTGAATATGTAATTTCTTCAATTCAATTTTCATACATCAATAACTACTTATTAGTTTTCATCCATTCCGGAGGCTTCGAGACGATTTTTTAATTTTCTTCATAAATTTCAAATCGCTGTAGAGTGGTTAAAAAAGAACTATGGAACCGGTAACTGGTGGTTGGTGCTTATTGGACACCCTGTACAATATTTTAGGCGTTTACTGCGAAATTCCAGCGGTGCCAGTTTAAAAGTGAATTTTTAATAAATTCGTGAATTCCAGAAAATGTGAAAAAAATCAAATTTTCAATAAAGAAATACAACGAGCGATTTTTTCGACATTATGTCATCTAATGTGTGAATAAGATTGTGTAACTCGAAAACAATCGCAATTTGAGCTTTTTGGAGCATTCTGTATGTGTAATGGCTCCAAAATCAACTCAATCGGTGATCATTGGACTCCTTCTCCAGGGGATATCCTAGCGAGGAACCTGCTGTTATCAGTTATTTATGAAGATCGCGGAGTTGTCTCCGTGTAATCTCAATTTCATCCATTCAGTTGACAAATGCCATTGCGTGCATAAAGAAGATCCTAATATTTTCTTGCTTGGCTGTTTATACATTGTTGGATTGGTTCCGTTCTATAAAACATATTTTTCACTTTTTCTGGAAGTATCAAAATGGTCAAAAATTCGTTGCTGAACTGGCCCTCCTGGAATGTTTCAAGATGACCCAATAAAGTGGCCGAGAGAGTGTCCAATACAAATACGAACCAAAGTTATCGGTTCTAAATTTAATTTTTCACTCTTCCACGGCTGTTTCAAATTTCTAGAAAAAATTGAAAAATCGCTAGAGGCTCCAAAACAGCCCAAAACCAGCAGAGTTGTTGATGTGTGGGAGTTGAATTGATGGGATTATTCAGATTAGTTTATTTTGCTCAAATAAAAATGGTCAGGTATGAAAAAATTTAAAAATTGCTCTTACGAAAATTAAATTTTTTGATATTTTAAACTTACAAAATTTTACCAAAAATTCAAAAATGAGCTTTAGGGTCTAAAATTTTGGCGGGGGGGGGGGGTAGGTTGGATACGCCCTTTCGATCTGAGAGTGCCATTTCAAACGATTCTCCAGTTATGAAGTGTACTTTTGGTTTGGACGCAGTTTTGATTTTTTCACGTTGACCAACAAAGTTTTTGTTTGTTTGAATCCCTCTTCGCCACCCTTTCTTCATCAATGAATGACCTTTCTCGGGAACAGTCAAATTTTGGAATGGAAAAGTATACATTTTGCTGGAATAGGTCCTCGTATTATTATTGTAACGTTCAACTGGTCAAATCTTACTGATACTGACACGACGTTAGTTGTGTAAGAAACGAGTCGATGTAATTTAGTAAAGATCTTTTGGGAAATTTGAGTGGTACGCGATGGATACAGGAAGGATGAAGTGAAGTTGGCTGCGTACACGCGTTTTTTCCTTTCGCATCCGGCGATAAATATAAAGGGGGCAATTTTTTTGAAAAATTTGTACCTCGACGTTTGAAAAATTTCACGCATCAAAAGCTAGAGAGCGATGTTTTTTTTTATTTATTTCGCGAAAGTGGCAATAGTACGATGAGAGGGAAGAAGACGCGACGCGACTGGGTAAAAAAGGCAAAGGCGAGTTTTCATTTGGTAATTGGACGACGTCGGCGTCGGGTGACGTGAGAGAGGATACGATGTGCGAGTGTGAGTGCCCTATGTATATATTTGTATATCACGAACCGGAGAGCTTTTACCTCTCGCTTGGTCTCTCCTCTCTTATACTGTGCATATATAGTTGTATAATGCTCACCTGTATATCATCTGCTGTGATGGTGCTGTTGCCTTTTAGCAGGATCGCGTCGCGCCGCGACATATAAAAAGCTCGCAAAAGCCGCGACTACGACGACGACCGGGACCGGGACCGAATCCGGAATTAAATTTTAATTACATTTTGCGCCATGTTCTGTGCACGGTGCGTTATCCGCGATCCAAGAGGGCAGCGGTGCAAGCGGTGCAACCGTGTTATTTACCAGCGTAATAAATAAATATCTCGATAAAGCGTTTTTATTACCTAATAAGCTTAAGTGTAAACAAAGTCGAAGCGATTTATGAGCTTTAATGTTTTGATTTATTATGTGGCATTCTTTGACTCTTCGTATATACTCGTATACTGACTCCGAGAGCGCGCGCCGAGCACAGAGAGCGCCTTCTGCCTCCTATCCCATACATATGAGCATACACACAGACCATTTCATATTTAATGCGATCGTTTGTACGCCAAATGAACTGTGTGTTGTGTGCTCTCTATGCTGCTTCTTTTTTTTTTTCCAGCGGAGGCCTTTTCTCGATGATATTTTTTTATTCTGTATTGCAAATAGCATAAGTATAGACTCTCATTTGGAAAATACTCTTTTTCTTCGTAGTAGGTATACTTACTAGATATATACCATCCTGTACGGACTCTTAATGGTATCATTTTTTGCTCAGATTGATGCGAAATCATTTCTATACGCGCGGAAAATTGCCTATTGTTAGCTTTTCATTGGTTATAGTAGTTTTTCTTCGGCTATTTTCACGTAATAACCAGATATATATTATTTTTTTCTTGATATTTATTCGAATTGCCGGCATTTTTCGCCAACATGGAGAAATCCTTACTTAATGTCAAAGTTGTTTCTACTCGTATCAATGATGAAAACATTTTAGCGTGATAGGATACTCCAAGTCTTGGTGATCTGAATTGAAATGCTGCAAATTGCGAATCGATTTTATTATCGATGTTATTTGATGCGAGTCATCGAGCATAGGCTATAGAGTGGATAATTGTGTTATTAAAAGGAAATGCAATTTGTTAAGCTCTTTTTTTTTTAGACATTAGAAACACCTATATATCGTGTAGCGGTAGGTAATTTGACATTAAGAATTTCTCTGTGTGTTGGCAATTCGAATAAATATCAAGAAAAAATATAGTACGTATTGTTAATTTGGTTATTACGTGAAATTAGCCGAAGAAAATGTACCACCTACTTTTTTAGAGATTTGAAACACGTGATACCCACTTACAAAGGCTCTATGGGCGATCATCATGCTGAGTTGTTGAAACAATGTTCCGAGTACCTATATTAAGTGGCACTTTGGCATTAGGAATTTCTCTGTGTTTGCAAATATTGTTGGTATTTCAAATAAATATCAAGAAAAAATATAGTAGATATATTTGGTTATTGTGAAAGTAGCTGAAGAACATTTACCTCCTGTTTTTAGAGATTAGAAACACGTGATACCAACTTACAAAGGCTCTATGGGCGATCATCATGCTGAGTTGTTGAAACAATGTTCCGAGTACCTATATTAAGTGGCACTTTGGCATTAGGAATTTCTCTGTGTTTGCAAATATTGTTGGTATTTCAAATAAATATCAAGAAAAAATATAGTAGATATATTTGGTTATTGTGAAAGTAGCTGAAGAACATTTACCTCCTGTTTTTAGAGATTAGAAACACGTGATACCAACTTACAAAGGCTCTATGGGCTATCATCATGCTGAGTTGTTGAAACAATGTTCCGAGTACCTATATTAAGTGGCACTTTGGCATTAGGAATTTCTCTGTGTTTGCAAATATTGTTGGTATTTCAAATAAATATCAAGAAAAAATATAGTAGGTAGATATATTTGGTTATTGTGAAAGTAGCTGAAGAACATTTACCTCCTGTTTTTAGAGATTAGAAACACGTGATACCAACTTACAAAGGCTCTATGGGCTATCATCATGCTGAGTTGTTGAAACAATGTTCCGAGTACCTATATTAAGTGGCACTTTGGCATTAGGAATTTCTCTGTGTTTGCAAATATTGTTGGTATTTCAAATAAATATCAAGAAAAAATATAGTACATAGATATATTTGGTTATTGTGAAAGTAGCTGAAGAACATTTGTCTCTTTTTTTTTAGAGATTGGAAACAGGTAATACTTGCCAACTTACAAAGGCTCTATGGGCAATTGGGCATCATCACACTAAAATTGTATTATTGTTGGTATATGAAGTGGTACTTTGACATTAAGAATTTCTTGGTGTTTGCAAAAATTGTCAGTAATTCAAATATATAATTATCAAGAAAAAATATACTAGATAAATATTTGAGTATTGTGAAAGTGGCTGAAGAAAATTTACCTCCTTTTTTTTGAAACATGTAATCTTACAAAGGTTCTAGGCTATCATCACACTGAAATATTCTGAGTATATAAATTGGTACTTTGACATTGAAAATTTCTCTGTGTTTGCAAAAATTGTCGGCAATTTCAAATAAATATCAAGAAAAATTATAGTAGGTACTCAGGTATACTTGATTATTATGTGAGAGTAGCCAAAGAAAATTTACCTCTTTTTTTTTAGACATTAGAAACATGTAATACCAACTTGCAAAGGCTATAGGCTACATATGTATGTAATAGGTATTAATGAAAAAAATAGTACATCTAGTTATTATATGAAAATAGCCAAAAAAATAATTACAACTAAAAATAATCTTAGACATACAGTAAAAGCTCGTTATAACGCTCTTCAAGGGACCGGAGAAAAAGAGCGTTATAAGCCGAAGCGCGTTATAACCAAAAGTCTCATTTTAACGCTGATTAGCGTTATACCGCGAATTCTCATTTCAAAGTGAAAAAAGTGCTATAAAGGAAGTCGAAACGATGTACTACGTAGGTAAACTACATAGTAATTAATATTTCGAATTTAAATGCATATTTTTTGGCAATTTCTAGAGCTTTACTCTGAAACAATGGACCCTCAACAGTGACGTTCATTGCTCGAGCTTGAGTAAACCTTTTTTGTTCAATAATATGCAGAACTGTGGGACTGAAACGATTTCGGGATTGAAATTTTTTCATTTTGGGATTGAATTCGTTTCGGGATTCGTTTTTCAAATTTTTATTTCGGGTTCAGGATTCGTTTTGGGATTGAAACATTTACTGTCGGTTTTGTTTTCGGGATTTTCATTTCAACCAATTTTAAGCCCAAATTCACCAATGGACCTTGCAAGGGTCTAAAAAATGGGAGATTTTGACGTAAAAAATGGGAGATTTTGACGTGAAAAATCCAATGGAGTGGTTTTAAGTGTATATTTTGCTGAATTCATTGAGTAATTTTTATTGTAATCTGAATGATTTACGATAAATGATGTAAAATGACCAAAAACTAGTCGTTGAATGCCTTAAATCAAAGAAATTGAACGATAATTGTCGAAATTTTAGAGCGTTAAAACGCGATTTTTAAATGCTCAAGAGCGTTATATCGCGATTAATTTTACATTGGTTTAAATGGGGATGTCAAGGGACCGGAAGAAATCAGCGTTATAACGAAATCAGCGTTATAACGAAATCAGCGTTATATCCGAAAGCGTTATAACAAGCTTTTACTGTACTTCCTTACACCCAGCTCCACATGTGTCTCTGAAAAAAAACCTTTTGCAAACGCCACTCAGTCACTCACCATCACATACACCATAAAAGATCATCTTTATTTTTTCATTTAGGTAATACATACCTAATAAGTAAGTATAAAGTTTACAAACATACATGATATGGAAAGAGAAATCATAGATAGAGCAGGGAAGGCCCCTGAAAGAAACACCAGGGGCAAGAACCGATATCGGTGGCTACCAACCAGTAGTGTCTTGCCTTGGGACAGATGAGAGAAGATACGTTGCTGTGCCAATGTATAGGCAGTAAAAACATTAAGCTTCTAAAAGCTGTTAACTGGAGCCATGCCAGCTAATTGGGGGAATTAAGGAGTAGGTAAACATGCAGGAAGAGAAAAAAGTCTTGAAATAAAGAACTTGATCTACCTATTGGGTGTTGGCACGTACACACTTACTGACAATGTCACAAATAACCCAGAGTCCAGAATTGAACTTACTCAATTCAGCCCAACCCATGACAAGGACCCACTCTCAGATTTGGAAGACTTTGTGGGTATCACATGTCGACATCGCCTGCAGCAATATCTCAAGGACAGGAATTGTAATATGGTCCAACACCATTTCACATTTTACAGGAGAGTTTGGCAAAGATTTCTAGTTTGAAGTGTGGGGAATTTTGATTTGAACTTTTGGGGTGGGATTCATGAAAAATTGCCAATTAATTTTCAAATAAATGGTAACTACAATAAATTATTTTTCAAATTCAATTTTATAAAAATCAGACGTTTTTATATTCTATCAACAAGAAGTGGAACTGAAAAATCAGAAAAATTAAATTTTTAAATATTGATGCTAAGTGTCCAAGGTAAGATCATGTTGATTATGCCATAAAAGTTGTTTAACAAACAATTTAAAAGCATGAACCATTAAAGGAGTCAATAAGCATACCTAATGTTAATGCAAAAACTCTCTTGCAATCAGAAAATAGCTTATCTACAATCTACATTCGTATAAAGTTTCAAATAATTGCATGAAAACCAACTTGAGACATCTAACGTTCAAATAAATTGAGACATATTTTATACAAAGACCTAATAATTGCCCTTTTCAGCTATTGCACTATGTTTAAATTCTAAATTAACGAAATAATCGATGGAAACTGTTTTTATTGGTTTTATTCAATCTTTACAGTAAAACCAAAGAAGTGATGCGCTGTATAATGTCAGTATAAGTCAATTCTGATTCACACCTTTCTAATAGATGAAGGGTTTCTGCTATGTATGTAAATGTATATTAAAATGTGAAACTATGCGAGTGCACAACTTGCTTCGCTAGAACGAGATGACATACAATTCAAATATTTTTACATTTTCGCCAATGACGCAATAAATTTAGGCAACTCTATTTTTTTTTCAAAAATCACTTTTTGATGAATCTTTATGGAAAATTTTGCGCCTGATCCGGTGGTACCACTAGTTTATTGAAATCCCGATGTTGAACCCGCATAAAATGTCAACTTCAGAAGCAAAAATTTTCCCTACCAGACAGTCGCCAACGGTAATTACACACCAAAGAGAATCTCTAGGAAACAAGCCAGATGTTGGAAGTGCAATGACTCTGAATTTCACCATTTTTTTTTACCTCAACAACTCCTAAGAAATCCGCGTTGAAAAGTTTGAAACTCAGTAGAGGGATCCAAATTCTGGAAGGTCAAAAAAATCAGAAAATATGAATGAAAGAATGAGCTACGTATAAATAAACCTTCAATAGTTTCAATACTTCATTATTTTAAATTTTTTGATGATACCTCAGTGCACAATTTCACAGGTGAGTGTGCTTCAAGGCCCTCCACTTGCAGAGACACCACCCACGTAGTAGATTTCAAAATTTTAAGGAAATTTCAGGGGTACCAAAAAAATAATAATAATAATCCTTTACCTAATAGCGGTAGAGCCGCGGACCTCTGTTCACTACCCAGTTCAAACCCAGCTGCAGAGGCAAGCTTGTGCCTGTAATTAAAAATCTTTCGTGCAATTATCAACATTACACGCCAAGTACTGGGGGACTACCAGTTTAGTCGAGCTAACAGATGATGCACGCCATCTGTTAGCAGAGCCAAAAAGCTGAAACTGGTTCGAGCGTCTATGGAGGTCAACACTGAGGAGCTCAGGGTGCTTGTGTAGATGTCACTAGAAAGCAACGGGAAACTACTAGTGGAAGCTCGAAACAACGTCGATTCCCCAGAATAATCGCAGTGGCAATAGGCATTCGCCTCACTCTGTTAGGGTACCACAAAAATGCGATTTCCAATGTCCTGTAAAGGACAAGGAACCATGACGACGACAACCTAATAGCGTAGATGTGTAATTGTGTATGTGTACAATACATTTTACGCGTAGCAAAAATGATTATTTTAAAAAGAAATGAACATGATTATTGATTATAAAAGAAAGAGAGTGGGAAAAAAAGGAATACCTACATATTACACTATTGCCCTTGGGCAAAGGTCTTCCTCAGCCTACTCCACTCAGACGCGAGACGGTCTGAAGCTACACTCTCAAACTGTCTCATTTCCCAAGAAATTGATCATAGGGTCTCTCCACCTCGTCTTTTGTCTACCTTTTTGTCTTAGTTTTGGTGGGGGTACACTAGCCTATTTCCCCGTTATCAGTGAGTAGTATTTCAGCTATAAACCAATCAGCGAGTAGATTTTTAAAATGCTAAGCAATATGCAAAAATAATTGGCTACGTTTTTATTTTTTTTTAAATTTTGATTTCAATTCAAAATTTTATTGTTGATAATATTGATAATATGAAAATGAAGATAAAATGGTGAGGAAGTATGTAATAAGCCAAAACTAAAATATAGATTTTGACTAACTTTTGGCAACAAACCAAAACTTTTCACCAATTTTTGACAAAAAAAATTGAACATTTGAATAATTATCAAAAGTACGTGATACGATAATAAAAATAGTGAAAGAATCAACTAATATGGTGAACTCAAACGCAAAAACTCTCTTGCAATCAGCGAATAGCTGATGGCTTGTTTATTTATGATAATGCAACTCCTATAGAATTTGGTGTAACTCTCAATTTATTGGTTCTGGATATAGAGTATGTTATGATGGGGAGAATGCAACTTTCGGCAAAGAAGGAGGGTCATTATGGGCATTTTCGTGCCCCTCGCTACTTCGAGACTTGAATGGACTCTTCTTATAGGGGATGGTCCCTAGTATTAATATTAGGCGGTATTTTCCCAGAAAAGCCCATAGGGGGGGCTGTGGGGTGGCCCCAAGTCGAAAATTTCAAAAATTTTTAGAACCACTGCTCGAAAATGTAAAAAATTAAAAGTAGCGAATATATGTTGCTTTAAGGGTAGGCAATGCAGAACGTAACGCTTTTTTCATTTTTGACCTTTTTGGGGGTTGTGGTGGGGGTATTTCTATTTTTGAAAATTTTGAAACCCCCTTTTTTGACCCTTCCCGTCGAGCCCCGCTAATGCCCTTTTCATGGTTTATTGCTACTAGTAGTAAGTTCAATTGATATCATTTGCAACCCCCTCACCAACTTGGCTCATATCGAAAAATTCAATTTTTGACTTTTTTTTGAGGTCCATATTTTGGGAAACCATGAAAAGCTATCGAGGTCCGGTTTGCGGCAAATATGTTGAATTTTACTTCTTAATCGACTGGCATGCTTGAATTTTTATTTCAAGTCAATTTTTGACCTCATTGTTGCAGATCACTTTTGGGGGTGGCGAACTTTGAGAACCCCTGAAAAAAGTTGTAAAGTGAATTTTTTCAAACTTTGAGCTGAAATGGTCTTAAATACATGTGTTTAACCAATATAATATGCGAATGCGATATTTTAATACAATTTAGTCATTTTGGGTGATTTTATCAAAAAAAGTAGTGTTTTAACAACAGGCATAGCTTTCCGGCAAAAGTTAAGCTACATGTATTCGTGGTAGTCCAGTCATTAAAGACATTTTTGCAGGAAAAATTAATATCAAACCGATCTTTCGCAGATATTGTTCACAGAGGTCCCCTCAACAACCTACTAAAAGTCCTGGCCCCTACGGGGTCCGGAACCCCCTCAAAGGGGGTGGAACCTCGCCCGAAATCAGTTTTTCGCCATTTTCTCTCCCGCATTGCATTTTAGCGAAAAATATGTGGCTAGATAAAAGAATCTATGTCGAATTTCCGATGTAATGATGTATCAACTTCCCTTGTATGTTCAAAAGGGGCGAAACTGCAACCATTCAAATGAAGGGGTTCTCTGAAAAATACATAAAGGCTATAGCCGCTATAGGCTCCTAAGAGGGGTGAAATGGTCATCGAAATCGTTCGAGTTGATATTAGCATGGGAGGTAGGTACCATTGAGAAACTTCCGCGTGGAAAGTTTCAGATCCACACCCCCTCCCCTTTTTGGAGAGCCCCCCTTTTCTGAAACTTCAATAACACTTTTCTCAGCCCCATTCCAACCGATTTTGAAAATTTTTCAGTATGTTATGTATATCCTTATTAGGTATCC
Source organism: Planococcus citri (assembly GCF_950023065.1). NCBI lineage: Eukaryota > Metazoa > Arthropoda > Insecta > Hemiptera > Pseudococcidae > Planococcus > Planococcus citri. The sequence continues at coordinate 4,769,593 of NC_088679.1, read as the reverse complement.
CCACAAAAATTTTTAACCCCCTCCCCTCATATTTACCATTCAGGTGTAAAAATGTGTCATAGGGAGGGTTGGGAGTAAAATTGGAATTTTAGGGAAAAAAACTAAGAATTAATGAGTAGGGTATAGTTTTCTTATGATTCGATACCACTGAGCACGAATATGACGTCAGATTTTTTGCTACACTCATCTAGCCCTCTACAGAACACTTGGCCGCCTCAATTTTTATTTTTATTATTGTGAAAAAGCATAATATTAGTTGAAATACGCCATTTTGAAGGGTAAATATAAGGGGAGGGGGTTGAAAATTTTTGTGGGGATACCTAATAAGGATATACATAACATACTGAAAAATTTTCAAAATCGGTTGGAATGGGGCTGAGAAAAGTGTTATTGAAGTTTCAGAACTTTTGTCGGAAAAGCTATGCCTGTTGTTAAAACACTACTTTTTTTGATAAAATCACCCAAAATGACTAAATTGTATTAAAATATCGCATTCGCATATTATGTTGGTTAAACACATGTATTTAAGACCATTTCAGCTCAAAGTTTGAAAAAATTCACTTTACAACTTTTTTCAGGGGTTCTCAAAGTTCGCCACCCCCAAAAGTGATCTGCAACAATGAGGTCAAAAATTGACTTGAAATAAAAATTCAAGCATGCCAGTCGATTAAGAAGTAAAATTCAACATATTTGCCGCAAACCGGACCTCGATAGCTTTTCATGGTTTCCCAAAATATGGACCTCAAAAAAAAGTCAAAAATTGAATTTTTCGATATGAGCCAAGTTGGTGAGGGGGTTGCAAATGATATCAATTGAACTTACTACTAGTAGCAATAAACCATGAAAAGGGCATTAGCGGGGCTCGACGGGAAGGGTCAAAAAAGGGGGTTTCAAAATTTTCAAAAATAGAAATACCCCCACCACAACCCCCAAAAAGGTCAAAAATGAAAAAAGCGTTACGTTCTGCATTGCCTACCCTTAAAGCAACATATATTCGCTACTTTTAATTTTTTACATTTTCGAGCAGTGGTTCTAAAAATTTTTGAAATTTTCGACTTGGGGCCACCCCACAGCCCCCCCTATGGGCTTTTCTGGGAAAATACCGCCTAATATTAATACTAGGGACCATCCCCTATAAGAAGAGGCCATTCAAGTCTCGAAGTAGCGAGGGGCACGAAAATGCCCATAATGACCCTCCTTCTTTTTGAAAATTTTATTAGGGTTTTCCTTCAAGCATGTACTTTTACCTCAATTGTCACTTTTGGTTCGTTTTTGACTATTGTCAAAAAAAAATGGAGGGAGGGATGCCCTGAAAGTAATACGACTGTAAAATTTTAAAAATGCAATGTGTATTGAATTATAGGTTTTTGAGGACGCTGATTTCTATTTCATCAACTACAATTTGCCTCGTAAATCGAAAATATCTCCACTTGGGCAAGGAGGGATGTTAAACAACCTACCGTGGTAGGGAGAGGGGCGTATGCAAATCAAAAATTTACGCAGGTGATGGAGATGAAAACTCCTATTTTTCAATCCTTCTTAATGGCAATTTCAGATGGATTATTGTTTGTATCTGTTACCATTGAATGTTGATTTTTCAGTTGGAGTCGACTTCAGAACATAAAAACAGTTAATGTGAATTATGGCCAAAAGGATGTAGGTACACATCAACTCGTTGAAATCGGCTTTTTGATTGCATTCAGTCAAAGTTGATTTCATATTGCAATTACACATGATTCCACTGTGTATTCATTTAAGGTTGGTAGTTGGTACAATTCAGATTCATCTGAAGTACGATTGAAACAAATGGATTTCAATTAAGTGTACAATATTAAGTATACAACACGGAGTACATTTTCAAATACTCAATATTATAGGTATTATTTACTCGTGTCAGAGTAAGAGAGCTGTTGCATCTACAGCACTTTGAGCTGCCTCACAAAATAGGTAGTAGGTATAGACGTTATGACACGAGTTAGGTACCTACATCAACTGGCCTACTTTCAGTTGAAATCTATTTCATATACCTAGCAAAAGTCGACTTCAACTGAAAATCAACATTAATGGTACCTAACTTCAATCATATCCATTAATTTGATACCAATACTGTACATTTTTTTGAAAAGTGTTGGTTTTTTATGTCTCCTTTGGAGTCTATTTTAGAGTTTGAGGTCAAATGATCTTCTAACATGTATTTTGCACATTCAAAAGTTCAAATTTCAGTAAAAATGTTGCATTTTTCAATTTTCTACTTTCCCCTTGGAGACTATTCTGGAGTTTGGGGTAAAACAATCTTTTAAAATGAATTTTGCGTCCTTGAAAACCCAGGTTTTGATACCCAGATTATATTTTTTGATGATTTCCGAATTTATATCTCCCCTTTGAAGTCTATTTTGGAGTTTGAGGATCAAATGATCTTCAAAAATGAATTCTGCGTCCTCAAAAACTCACATTTCAATACAAACGTTGCACTTTTTTTTTGAAAATTTTCAATTTTCTACTTCCCATTTGGAGCCCATTCTGGAGTTTGGGGTAATATAATCTAAAATGAATTTGCGTTCTTGAAAACCTAGGTTTCGATACCTTGATTATATATTTTTTGATCATTATAATTTTGTACATCCCCTTTGTGGGCTATTTTGGAGGTTTGGAGATCAAATCGATCTCCAAAAATGAATTCTGCGCCCGCAAAATCCCACGTTTTGAGAACAATGTTGTACTTTTTGAAAATGCTCTTACTATTTGCATCTCCCCTTTGGAGCACATTTTGAGATCTGGGGATGAATAGTCCAGATTTTTATACCGACACCAGTTATATTTTTTGAAAATTTCCAATTTTGTACCTCCCATTTCTGCAGCCCAATTTTGGTTTCGATCAAATATTTTGATTTTTTTTCATATTTTGGCCTTTGATTTTGAAGAATATACCAAAAACGAAAAATGCCCTGCACCATTTCCCATGGGTTTTCGATGTAACTTTGCCCGTTCAAAAAATGGTGGGGGTCGGTGAGGATGTCGATGTCCCCTTGTTGATCATCTTAATGAAGCTGGCTGAACTGAAATATTCCGTTCGTTTGGTTCGGGAAAAAATATTCCATAAAAAAGTGGTAGAAAATATTTCATAGAAATTTGAAAATGTGAGATTAAGTATGACATTTTAAAAAAGATCTCAGATGAGCACATTTATCAGTACCTATCTTCTCAGGTTTTTGGATCCATTTCCTTGGAGGTATCAAACTTTTCAGTGAGAATTTTGATCTACTTAGTTGTCGAACTTGAAAAAAATCAAATAAATTCAGAGTCACTGCCTTCCAGTACCTCTATTTTTTTTTTTTTGCCAAATTTGAAGTCCTTCTCACTTCAAAACAGCCTTTATCACGTAATTTTTTGCATTTCATAAAAATATTTCTATATATAGTAATGTAGAATCTCCATCTTGTTTTCCTTCTAATACCCGGAAAAAACCTCACACAATTTCCAGCCCCGCATTTCTCATCACTTACAAAACTTACTTCTAAGGATGAAACTCGAACACGTGTATCGTGTAAACTTGCAACTTTTTCGGACACTTGTACCATATTTCAAAAGCACGTCAAGTTTTCTAAACAATTCGTCAAATTACGCTAGCATCATTTCGAAACTAGTACGTACGATTGATTGACAGCTCGCGAGGGAACTTGCAAAGAGTATCTATTCAAAAACAACCGCGCAAAACTTCGGTAATAAAATTTCATTCGCTGGGAGCAACCGATATCCATATTTCACGTAAACGACCAATCCCCCAAGTTGAATTCTCTACACGATTCCATCGGCTACTTGCGTTATATTCGATGTGGAATTCTTCGAACTGGAAATCTATCCTTGTGAAACGTGCATAGGGTTTGAAATAAATCATTTTTCAATGTTTCAAAAGTATAGCTAACGTAATTAATACCTTACGAATATGTGTGGAAGAGAACAAACAACCAATGATGGGATGGCGATGCAAAGGATCTATAGCAAAGTTTTTTTAAAAGGGTGAAAAACCGAAGATGTTGTCTCCTTTATCACGTTCTGTAGATAAATTGAGCCTCTTTTACATTTTATTTTATTTTTAGTTGTATTCGACAAATTCATTTCGTCTATTTTTAAAAAAGCGTTTCCAATTAACCTTGATTTCTTTTTAAATTGATCAATTGCGAGTGTGTCTCATCGCAGCACTCATCCCCTCAAAAAAATTTCCAATATTATTTTTTGCACAGGAGACGATGAACGAGTTGGAATAATATTCCACGATTAGTACGCAAGCCAATCATTATGACTAATAATAAATATCTTCTCATTTGTGCCAATACGTCTCTCATTCTACTATCTCCCTCTCTTCCTATTTCTCTCTTGTTCGCGACCGCTTTATAGATAGGTAGGATGAGTAGATATTTGTTAAACCGCAGCAGCGTGATTCGACTTCCGACCATATCCACCGCATCCTATATTAAGCACGTATTTATTTATACGTTGTCGGATATATTAAATTAAAAATTTACGCGCCCATATAGGAATATAGGTACCATCTAGAATCGTCGTACTCGTACATCTACATAGATATACATGTAGCTTGTATTAATACGAGTACATACACGTACCTATTCGGTGTGTGGTTTGCTCTCTGTTTACATTGGAAGTGAAATGTTTGTATATGTGGAGCCAACGTTTTACGTAGGTATATCTGTACTTCCACTTATGTGTGTTGAGTTATCAAGAGTCACTTCATAAATACTCGAATAAAGTGAATAAAATGAGGATTCGTTTCCGTTTTTCGTACTCGCGAGGGAATTTGTCGAGATGTCCGCTTCCCATTTAAATTGGATCTTGATTTTTGCGAAGAGCATGGTCTGAAACCAAAATCTCAGCAAACTAAATTACCTACTTTTCGATTTTTTTTTGGCGAATTTATTCAAACTGATCCATAATTGATTTATTCTCCTCCAAAAAATTTAACCTATAGGCAGGCATAAACCATTTCTGGTCATTCTGAAGCCGCTTGTGCAATTTTCGGTTCTTTCAAAAAAACGTGGTTAATTTGGACAGCTGAAAATCCAGCTGTGACTGATTCTCGATCTGTTGAACGAGCCGGGACACATTTGGCCTGATTTTCGGCCGAACACCTCGAGTGCTCGTTTTTTTCGAACAGCATTTTTCAATTATCATTGAAAATGCGAATGGTCATTTGAAAGCAAGCTCTAAGCAAAGAGCAAAACTTGTCTTGCAATCAGCTTATCACACCTGAAAGTATCATACTATCCAATATCCAAAGTAAACTGTCAACACTTGAGTTTTTTGAAAATCATTGCCCTAGGATAGGGCAAAAGTAAAAGCCTCCTCAGCCTGCATCATTCTTTCTCTCCTATCTTTTGGGCAATTCTTTGAAAGTCGTTATGATTTTTGAGTTCCTAAAGTTATTATTCCTCCACCTAGCCTTCTGTTTCCCTTGTCTTCTGGTTCAATAGGTACAGGAACAAACACATAAGTCACTTTCTGCAGAAACCTGGGGAAAATTTATTTCCTAAAAAGATGGCCATTCAGAGCATCGATGTATAAACTCGGAATATTTTTTCATCATTGGAGGGCAGGAGAGGTAATTTTCTGAGTTGAAGATTTGGTACCTACTACCTGCCATATTTTTGAAATAATTCTGGAACAGGAATGGAGTACTTTTCATAGAATTTTATAATTTTTTCTGCATTAGGGGAGTCCTTAGCACGACTTGATTCTCAGAAGATATTTTGTTAGAGATGAGAGCAGGTAGAATTGTGAAAAAAATTTCACAAGGTGTGCGTCAACTTTTTTCTACCACTGAAAACTTGACAGTTACGTATGCTAAATCTGTAGAAGATGATACATCGCAATCCACTCCGGTAATTTGTGATTTTTCAATTTTTAATTAACAGTTGAGGCGTTGAGCTACATGTATCAAAACCATAGGTATTGACAAAAAAAATGAATTTTTCTTGTGCAATCATGGTTGTCAGTTTCTACCTACAGCATGAGTACTTTGAGAATGTGAAATCATCCTTTTGTCGTCGAAATTTTTGTTAGACATAGTTTCCATCGTCAGGCTCAGGGTTGCGATATTATTATTATCAATACTTAGGTTGTTATCAGTCATGTTGTTCATGAGACTCGTGTTAGTGATCTCAATTTCTGGTTTTAAAAAAAAGTCTTTCACTTCTAGGTTTCATTGAAGATCCTTTCTTCTTCAATTGTTCTACAGTTTAAGGGCAGATAACCGGCTCGCTGCTTAACAGGAATCTTTGGAATATCCAACTTTTTGCTTGCTAAACTATAAAATTTTCTGAAGTACATTTTAAATCCGCATCAGACAGTTTGAGCAGAGAAAATAATATTGGAAGAAAATAACGACTTCCATGGGCTGCTCTTCATTTCGATGTTGTTGAATTGTACGAAAAAAATAACTCTCTGTTTTTACATTTCCTCTCAGGCCCGAAATAATAGTGCTAAAAGCTTCTCAAGCTGTAAAAAATTTGTCAAGAATTTTACATTTTTGCAGTAGAATTCTTATAAATGATCTACTCCAAAGAAGACCTCATTTCTTGTTCTCTCAAGTAACGTATGATCTTCTATGTAGAAAGCCCCTCTCAACATTGACAAAATCAAGAAAGTGATATGTGTCAAAAGTTGAAAATTTTCATTTCTGCTTCATGAGTTCTTAAAATAGGTTAACCTTGACCCATTTTTTTTTTGAAAAAATCTCCCATTTCACATACCAAGTTTAAAATTGCTCTAAATAATCTCTCTCTCAAAAAAACTGCCACAACTTCTTTGGATTATTATAATTATTATTATTGTTCCACAGACCAGGGAATTTTTTTCTTGGGAATGGGATTATTTTGAGTAATTTCGACGCAGAAACGGAACATTGAAAAAATTCCCTCATTTTACATATTTTGCTGATTTTTGCGTTTATTTTTTGGGTACTCCATAAATAAGGTGCCAACCGAACTCAGCGAACCCATGAAAATTTTTTCAAAAAGAGGATTATCCAAAGAAATGATGCATTAACTGAAAATGCAAATGAAAAAGTTTCACTGAGGTGCCTGGAGAAGTTCTTTCTGGAAAAGAAGGTTACTCAGAAGAATTCTGGCGCCGAAATTGACATGTTTTTTTTTTATTATTAATATTTTTTTTTATATAAGAATTTTGAAGATTTTTAAAATGGAGAATCAACAACTTTAAAAGAGGTATAATGGCAAAAAATCGTGAACAAATTTTCACCAGTATGTAAGTATTAGGACCATTGTGTAGTTGATACTTCAAAGCCTACATCGCAATTCACTCCGGTAATTTTTGGTGAAATGTCTGGCTTTAGCTTTAAAATTCATGCTGAATATTGACACCTGATTCTTGCTCCTTCAAAGATACAAATTTATAAAACTTGATAAAAATCCAAAATTTGCATGATCCATTTGGCAAATTCAGTAACACTGCTGTTAATGATATTACAGATATCTACAAATATTGATATCTGCTCCGGGTGAAAGGCACGCGTGATGTCCAATTCGACCTCCAAAAGCTGAGAGATGATATCTCTATTCACAGTTTTCTCAGTAATGAGAGTATTTTCATCTGTATATTTTTTATTTCTGCGGTGAATCATTTCATACCTGTAAATTATCAGCAGGCGACTTTTCAGTTCCCAGAAATGTTTTGTGAATTTGGAAGAAAAGATACAAGTATTCGAATCGTATGTTATCTCGTTCTAGTGCGAGAAGTTGCGCACTCGCGTAGTTTCACATTTTAATATTTATGTAGATGAAACCCTTTATCTCTTAGAAAGGTATGATGAGTCAGATGACTGATACTGACGCTATACGCCTTATTATTTGCTTTGAAAGGAGCGCATCACTTCTTTGCTTACGGACTGCGGTCTTACTGTAAAGATTGAATAATTATTGAAACAGTTTCCATCAATATTTTTCGTTAATTTTGAAATTAAACAGTTCAACTGAGCATAAAGTCTCATGTCTGAATTATTTACAAATACTAAAGCAACCAATGCGCAAAAACCTTCTTGCAATTAGCCAAAACAATTAGCGAACTTGTTGTTAGCAGTGTCGTTTCTGATTTTTTTTCATCGAATCTATTCCTTCGTTAGCTTTTTAAGGCTTTCAGCTTTTGTAGATCCGGCGAGTACCCTTTTCAGTTCACAAGATTTCTCTGAAATTTTAGAAAGTGTTTTATCAATAAATGTTTTGACCTCTCATTAGGCCTTCCTGGCTTCCTATATTCTGAAATACTATCAGAAAAAAAATTTACATCAAGCAACCTCAAGTTTCAGTCATTTTTTGACGTTTTACCTCATTTCAACAACTTTTAACAAAGGTTCAAAGAATTGTTGCAATATTTTTCAATTTTTTTCAATTGGCAATTATTATTAAACAAGGAAAGTATGCCAACTAGCATAAAACATATTTTAACAGTACACAATCAGCAAAAATTTCAAGTTCTGGAATTCATTTTTCGATTTTTGCAAAATTTTATAAAATTCTTTGGCTGATTTCTTATGAAAGAAAATCCAAATTTGATTATAAGTGTCATAAAGTAATAAAATTTAGTTTGTGTATTATTTTATACCTTGTATCTATTTGAAATAATTCTGGAACCGGAATTGAGTATTTTCCATAGAATTTAATAATTTTTTCCACATCAGGAGAATCCTTAGCTCGACTCGATTCTCAGCAGATATTTTGCTAGAAATGAGAGCAGGGAGAATGATGAAGAAAAATTTTCACGAGGTGTAGGTTGACTTTTTTTTACCACTGAGGCCGTTAACGACTCTAAATCTGTAGAAGATGATACATCGCAATCCACTCCGATGAATTTATGATTTGTCATAGTATAATGAATTACATTTGTGTGGACTTCATAATTCTCCATGGAGTTGGACCAGCTCTTCCAAAGAATGGGTTGACTCTATTTCAAAACTCAACTCTTCATTAATAGAGTTTTGAGTTTTATCTACTATTTTCTCAACTCTTAAGACCTTCTAAAAGAGTGGAATCAATCTGTAGAAGGAAAACTGTCAAATAATAATTCAAAATCCATAAATTTTGACAAAGATGATTTTTTTTGTGCAATTATGGTTGCCGGTTTCTACACTTTGAGATCATCTTTTTGTCGTCGAGATTTTCATTACGACATCGTTTCAATCGTCAGGTTCAGGTTTGTGATTATCATTATCGATGATAAAAAAAAAATCTTTCATTTTTACGAGTAGGTCTCTTCGAAGATCCTTTCTTTTTCAATTCTACTGTTTGAGAGCAAGTAACTCGCTAAATGCTCAACAGGAATCGTCGTAATATTCAATCGTTTGCTTGCTATAAAACTATAAAATTTTTGCAGCAGAATTTCAGAGAAACCCTTACTTCTTGTCCTCTCAAGCAATGTTACGATGTTCTCTGTAGAAATCCTCCTCTCATGCTTCATGAGTTCTTAAAACAGGTTAATGTTGATCTCTTTTTTTGAAAAAATCTTTCATTTCACATAAGTTAAAAATTACTCTGAATAATCACTGAAAAAAAAACTTCCACAACTTCATTGGACTAATAATTATTACATATTATTATTGTTCCAGAGACCAGGGGATTTTTTTTTCTTCGGAATGGGATTATTTTGAACAATTTCGACGCTGAAAGGGAACATTGAAAAAATTCTGTTTTTTCTAATTCGCTAATTTTTGATTTTATTTTTTGGGTGCTCCATAAATAAGGGTGCCAACCTAATTCAGCGAACTGATGAAGATTTTTTTGAAGAGAGGATTATCCAAAGGAATGATGCATTAACTGAAAATGCAAAATATGAAAAAGAGTTTTACTGAGGTGCCACATTGGGATACTAAATTTTTCTGGTATTATTTTTCCATGAAAATCAACAACTTTGAATGGCAAAAAATCGTGAAAATTTTTTTCTCCAGTACCTATATAGTATTGTATTAGGACCATCGTGTAGTTGATACTTATTAATAGCCTATATCGCGATCCACTTCGGTAATTCTTGATGGAATGTCTGTCTTCGAACTTATTTATGGTTATTCTTGGTCCTTCAAAGATACAAAAAAATTTAAGTTATAAAACTTGATAAAAATCCAAGATTTGCACGACTCATTTGACAAATTCAGTAACTTTAGTAATGATGTTACAAATACCTACAAAAATATTGATATCTGCATCAGTTGAAAGGCACGCGGTATGTCCTGTTCTATCTCCAAATCTGAGATCTCTATTCACAATTTTCTCAATAATGAGAGCTGGGAGGTATTTTCATCTGTACCTTATTTGTATTTCTGCAGTGAATTACCTATTTCATATAAATTATCAGCAGTCGACTTTTCAGTTCCCAGAAATGTTTTGTGAATTTGAAAGATTGGATCAACTTGAGCTCAAAGTCGCATGTCTGAAAATTAAAGCCAACCAATGCGCGAAAACCTTTTTGCAATTAGCGAACTTGTTTTATCCAGTATCTGTACCTGGGACTGGCTTTCCTAGATCTGGTGGATGCCCTTGTTGGTTCACAAGATTTCTCTGAAATTTTAGAAAGTGTGTTATCAATACATTTTTTTACCTCTCATTGGGCCTTCCTATATTCTGAAATACTATCAGAAAAAAAATTCATGTCAAGCAAACTCAAGTTTTGGTCATTTTTAGGAGTTTTTACCTCATTTCAACAATTTTCAACAAAGTTTCACACAATTATTGCAATATTTTTAGTTGGTACCTACGTATGATCAATTACTACAAAAAAGCAAATTCTTCCGGATATTTTTTTTCATAAAACATTTTCACAGTACTCAATCAGCAAAAATTTCAAGTTCTGGAAATCATTTTTCGATTTTTGCAAAATCTTATAAGTAAGTACTTAAAGTTCAAATTTAGCTTATTTATTATGAAAAAAAATCAAAATTTAATCAAAGTGACATAGGTAAAAGGCTAAAATTTAGTTTGTGCATTACTTTATACCTTCCGAATCGATTGGTGATAGATTTGAATTGTTTTGAAGCCTCCAGCAAATTTTAAGATTTGCCGGTTTTTGAAAATTTATCATGTTTGCAAACGGTGAATTTTTCATTTTTTTAATCTTCGAAGAAAATTTGAATTTGAACTTGAACCTGAACCAACACAGAAATATTTTTAGAATATGTGCCTATATAAATCGATCGGAAAGGACACAAAGATGGAATATCCCAGTTTATATGTATAAGAACTGAATTTCATTTTTACTTTTGTTGAAGTGTTTTTTCGAAAGATCTGTTGAAGGCTCCAGAGCGATTAGAAACCATCACCAATGAACTCGGAAGGTGGAAAATAAGATACGAACCAAATCTCAGATTTTTAAATCAATTTTACTTATATTTTGATTTTTTTATAATGAGGAAGGGGCTTTTGATTTTTTTTTAATTCGCCAAAAATCAAGAAATGAATTTCAGATCCTTTCCCAAGAGTTCTGCTTTGCAATCGAACTTGCTCGTGGTAGAATTTTCTGATATCATAATGAAACTTCCATACCTTATTATCCAAAGTTGGAACCCCTGGAATTCTGTCGCCCTATATTTGCGAAATCTATTTTTAATTTTATTTGCTAAACGTTTCAGCATTTCTAAATTCTCGTTCCAGCAGTAATTATTTTGCTAGTTCGTTTTTGGTAAGTATAAATGCTATTTGTGCATTATTTTGAGCTACTTACTTGAAATTTTAATGTTAGATCTTCGATATACTCCTCTATCTCATTAGAAATAGGTAACAGTGTTCTGAGACATTTTTCAATGATTTTTTTGCTTTATCGCGATCCACTCTGGTGGAAAGAAAGCTGTACTTGCAATGATTGGTGGGTGATTCATGTGAAGCATAGGATTGAGTCCCTTTACACCAAAATATATATCATACATAAAACAGGGGTTTATAATGAAAACATACAAGTATGCCTACAGCAACACAAAGTGGGGGGAAAATAAGACCACAATTTTTTCGAAAAGTGTATTTTTGTGTCAAACTTGCTCTAAATAATACACTATTCCCCAAAAATAACCCTTCCAATCTCGCTCCCCCCTGAACCAATTGTTCAAGAGATCTGAAAAATTTTCTCTGAAGAGTGGGTTTAAGTATCTACTAACTATGTGCAATTTTGACACAGAAATGAAACATTAAAAAAATGCTGTTCCTGATTTCCCCCTCGCATTTTTTTGGGGGATTCTATACACAAATACTAACCTACTGCGGGAAATCTTTTTCCTGAAAAGATGGTTGTTCAGAGCTTTGATGCATAAACTGGGAATTTCATTTTTAAAAGTTTCACCGACTTTTATTTTTATTCTACTTTTTCATCATTGAAAGACAGAAGAGGTAATTTTCTGAGTTGAAGATTACGTACCTACCATAAGTGGGTAGTGGGTACCTATTTGAAATAATTCTGGAAAAGGAATTGAGTATGTTTCATAGTATTGTATAATTTTTCCCATATCATGAGGGTCCTTAGCACGACTTGATTCTCAGCAGATATTTTTAGAAATATGAGAGCAGGGAGAATTATGAAGAAAAATTTGCACAAGGTGTAGGTATGTTGACTTTTTTTTACCACAGAAAACTTGCCAGTCAACGACACTAAATCTGTAGAAGATGATACATCGCAACCCACTCCGATGAATTTGTGATTTGTCCTGGTAATATCATTATCATTAAATTCCCTTTCGGTATTTCTTTTGGGGGTGCTCCCATCCATATATGTTTCAATATCTCGGGTACAAAATCTTTTCGAGATATTGACGTAGGTACCCAATAAATGTGAGTCTATTGAAGAAGAGTTCAACATTGATTCCACTTTCTTAGTAGGCCTTAAGAGTTCAGGAAGGGGTAGATAAAACTCGAAACTATATCAATGAAGAGTTGAGTTTTGAAATAGAGTCAACTCAATTTTAGGAAGAGGTGGTCCCGTTTCAATCGCCAGTTCAGGGTTGTGATTATTTTATATCGATGATTTGTGAAAGTAAACTTTGCAAGAAAAATTTCTGGTTGATTTTTTTAGTGACAGTAAAGAAAAATAAGTTGGAATAGTAGAAGAAAATTTCGACCTTCGGCTGCTCTCTCTTTCAGAGTTGTTGAATTGTATGGAAAAATAACTCTCAGTTTTTCTATTTCCTCTCAGGCCTGAAAAAATAGTACTAATAATGTTCCCATAAGTTGGAAAAATTTTTCAATTCTTGCCTGCAGAATTCTACTAAATGATCCACTCCAAAGAAAACCTCACTTCTTGACCTCTCAAGCAATGTTATGATATTCTTTGTAGAAAGGCCCCTCTCATGCTTCATGATTTCTTAAAATAGGTTAACCTTTACCCTATTTTTTGAAAAAATCTCCCATTTCACATACCAAGTTCAAAGTTTCTGTTAATACTTAATCCCTCAAAAAAAACTTCCACAACTCCATTGGATTATCAATTATTACTTATTATTGTTACAGAGACCAGGGGAATTTTTTTTCTTCTTGGGAATGGGATTATTTTGAACAATTTCGACGCAGAAACGGAACATCACAAAAATCTCTCATTTTATTTCGCTGATTTTTGCTTTTTTATTTTTTGGGTGCTCTATAAATAAGGGTGCCAACCTAATTCAGCGAACTAATGAATTATCCAAAAGAATTACCTGAAAGTGCTAGTGAAAAAGGGTCACGTGAGGTGCCAGTTGAGGTTCTTTCTGGAAAGCAAGGTTATACTCGGAAGAATTCTGATGCGAAATTGACTGTTTTTTAAAATCACATCTTGAAGATTTTTCAAATTTAGGAAAATTTTAAGAAAGTTTGATATTCACTTGGGGGTACTAAATTTTTCTGGTATTATTTTTCTATGAAAATCAACAACTTTAGAATTAAGGACCGCTCTATAGAGAGCATTCAACTGAGACATTTTTCAGTGATTCTTTTTGTGGCTGTTCTAATACTTCGCGATCCACTCTAGTAATTTGTGATGAAATGTCTGGTTTTTTCTTTCGGGTACTATTTCAGGCTTATATTTTTCTGATTTTATTGTTAATCTTGCTCCTTCAAAGATACAAATTCATAAAACTTGATAAAAAATCTAGACTTGCACGACTCATTTGGCAAATTGGGTAACTATATGTTAGGTACTGATGTTACAGATATCTAAAAAATATTGATATCTGAATCAGGTGAAAGGCCCGCGTGAGGTCCTGTTCTACCTCCAAAGCTGAGAGTAACTTTTCAAGAGTTGACCTTTCAGTTCCCAGAGATGTTTTGTGAATTTGAAAGATTGGTTCAACTGAGCTCAAATTCACATGTCTGAATGCTTTGCGAAAATTGAAGCCAACCAATGCGCAAAAACCTTCTTACAATTAGCGGACTTGTTTTTATCCGGTATTTTAGTGGGTTTCATTATTGTGATATGCGTTTGTCATGTTCGCACCTCAATTTTATTGAAATACAATCAATTCTTGAAAATTTGGCAGCCATTTTCACGTCCATTTTATAGTTTTTATTGGAATGATATTTGATCAATTCATCTAAGCAATTTTCACAAGATTTCGCAGAAATTTTAGAGAAGTGTTTTACATATCAATTTTTGGTCATTGAAAATTGTTTATTTACCTACATGCCATTTTACCATTTTTTCTTGAGGTGGGTTCAAGTCATTTTAGGGCCTCCAGTGACTTTTTTGAAAATTACTGGAGCCTCCAGTAGATTTTTGATGCTTGAAATATCCCCAAAATTTCATCAAACTAAGATGGAGAGTCGAAATTCATTCTGCAATCTAATTTCAATACGCTACGAAGTTGACTGCTGGTGAATTTCAAGTCGTTTTGGAGCCTCCAGCAACTTTTTGAAAAGTTGTATGACTTTTTTTTTGTAAAACTGAAATTTCCTAAAAGTAGCTGGAAGCTTCGAAATCATTTGAAACCACCATGTAGTCTAAATAATGTTGGGGAAATTTGAAGTTGCAAAAATCTATTGGAGGCTCCAGTAATTTTCAAAAAAGTCACTGGAGGCCCTAAAATGACTTGAACCCACCTGAAGTCGTCTTCAGAGGGTGTTAAAATTGGAGTACCTGTCTATAGAGTGAATTTCAGCTTTCCATCTCCATTTGATGAAATTTTGTGAATTCAAAAATCTGCTGGAGGCTCCGGTAATTTTCAAAAAAAGTCGCTGGAGGCCCTAAAATTACTTGAACCTACCTGAAGTCGTCTTCAGAGGGTGTTAAAATTGGAGTGTAGAGTAAATTTCAGCTTTCCATCTCCATTTGATGAAATTTTGTGAAAATTTAAAGTTTCAAAAATCTGCTGGAGGCTTCAGGAATTTTCAAAAAGTCGCTGGAGGATCCAAAACGACTTGAAATTTACCTGCAGTACTTTCGTAGCGTATTGAAATTAGTTTTTAGAATAAATTTTAGCTTTACAACTCCAATTTGATGGAATTTTGTGAGAATTTCGAGTTTCAAAAATCTGCTGGAGGCTCCAGAACTGCTCAAAACGGGTTGAAACCGTTTCTAATCGATTTGGCATGTCGAAAATAGGGTATATCCCAAATTTCAGCTTTCTTGGTCAATTTAGTAAAATTTTAATTTTTTTCCCCCATTTTTGGCCTAATTCGATTTTCAAAAATTCACCAAAAATCGAAAAAAGCACTTTAGCACTTGAAATTTTGACAGGTGATAAATTTTTGCATGATCTTTTGATCTACCTTTGTAAAGTTTGAAAACGTTCGTGCAAGTCCTATGTTAAAACGCAAAATCTGCGATTTCGGCTGACCTGTCAATCAAAATGGCCGCCATTTTGTGAGTAAGGCCAACTTTTTTTTTTGGCAAGTTTGCTTTAAAATGTTCCTTAGGATGTCCCCTTTAATAAAAAATGTTGTCCCGGAGGATCGGCGGGGGGGGGGGTGCTATTACTCCTATTGTCATATGCCGGACTAAAAGAGTTCTTAATAGTATATGTGACGCGGCATACGAAAAGGTTCCCCCAACTACCCCGAGTAAAAACGTAGTTTTTGAGAAAAACGCGTTTTAAAGTTTTTGAAACGTTTTTTCCATTTTTCAAAAAGTATTTTCATTAGCAATATTTCAACGTATATTGAAAAAAAAAACTGAAAAAAAAATTTTTTTTTGAAGATTTTTCTTGGAACTACCTCACTTTAGAGCCATTTTTTACAGGTTAAACGTCAAGATAGCGAACTGGCGATGGTTTTATCGTATTCTACGGTCAATTTTACATAAAAATAGCAAATAAAAAAAAATCAATTTTTTTGTTTTTTTTGGTCGGGGTAACCTTTTCGTATGCCGCGTCACATATAATATGCTTTCCTTGATTCGGCGTATCTATATCTATCCTTCTCTAGAGAAGAGATTTTAGGCTATATTCGTGTCATAATCTAATAATTCTCTCCCAAAGTACCTTATTCGGCCAACAGCATCATCAGCACTGCTGTTGAAATCCCCCCCCCCCCCCGGAGGAAAAAATGAGTTGAACATCGCACTTTGTATTTTTTCAACACTTCGGAAAATTAAAATTTCCATACTCGGTTCTCTAACGTAGTGTTTTCCTCGCCCTGCATTGCCAGAGGCGCCGCCACAGAAGCGGCAAGGAAGGGAAAGGCGAGCTTGACGCGGCGATGGCGTGTCTGCTGTCATGTTAAAAAATGAACATTTTAAATATTCTCGTTGTTTTCTCTAATTACCTTGCTTTGTATACGCGTAAGTATTATAAAGCAACTCGTCGTAGATAAATAATAACCGCGCTCGTCGTTCTATTCGTACTCCGCTGTGCACCGTGTACCATCCTCGCATCCTCGTAGCTCGCTTTTCCGCCTTCCTGCCTTCCTGCCTGGTTGGCTGGCTGGCAGTGGAGTATTCGCGGCGACTCTGTGAAACGTCGTAATATATCTTTGATCATTAAAACTTTTTAGATCATATATATTTACATCTGTTTCGAAGGATTTATTTTACGTAATTTCACCCCACACAACACGTTCCTGGAATACCCCCCCCCCTCATCGCTCTCTAGGATATTCGTTTTCATAAATTAAAAAAAATATTATTCCTCTCGCCGCCTCTCTTTTGCCTCATAGCTTATGTTGGAAAATTTCTAAACCACCAACAACACGCCGAAGAGAGGATGGGGAAATTGTGCCCAAATGTTTGCGCCTTGCGCGCACATCTCGTGTATCGTATCACACAGAACAGCTGCGATAATCTGTGCGTTTTGCGTCTCTTTTCCTACTGTACCTTACAGCTTGGTGTATACTCGTAGGCTCAGAAGAGTATAAGGGATCTGTTCGTAGTAATCTTTTAATACCAGCGTACTCCTTTTCCTCTTCGTTCGACACGAGCGGCTCCGGATTGAGATTCTTTTTCTCTCGTTTCAATAAACGAGATTACCAATGAAATGAAATACCTATTGATTCGGAATTTTACTAAATAATTAGCTGATTAGCGTGTATAACCGGCCCCGAAAAAGCTTTATGCCAAATTCGCCTTCGTTATATTAGCTTTCAAGCGTAGTATACTCTTCGCTGTGCCGAGTATTCGTTTCGAGAGGGTTTTTTATTCAAGCTATTCGTTCGTTTTCTTTCCTCTTTTTTTTATTTAGGTACATTGTTGTGTTCTTTTGCTAGTGTACGAATATCAGCGCGAAGGTCCAGTTTTTCCGGGTTTTCTATGGAATTAACTCTTCTAAGGAGTGTATTACGTTAGGAGTGCGTTGAAAGATGGTGATTCTTTCAGTTCTTATCGTAATATATTTTGCATAATACGATGATGACGTAGAGAAGAACAATGAGAGATTACTTACTAAAATTTACCGTTGGAAAAATGAGCTGTCTTGTGATGGTGGTGGTATCCAAGAGCTGGATGGCTTCGACGTTTGGATGCCAATAGAGTCTCCGGATGTGAGCTTTTACATCATGACTGATAACTTCATTCACATATGGTAAATTCCAATCTGTGTGCAATGTTTTATTTCTAATGTACCATGGGGCGTTAGCCATTAGGCGCAGTGCTTTATTTTGGAGTCTCTGGATTATATCCCAGTTAGACTTTTTTGCGCATCCCCAGAGCTGCGCGCCATATGTCCATACTGGACGTAGTACTGATGAGTAGATGAGTTTTTTATTTTCAAAGCTCAATTTAGAATTTCTTCCGATTAACCAATACTTGTCTCTAATGAGTAGGTTCAGTACCTTTCTTTCCTTTTTTACATGCTCACTCCAGCATAGCTTTGAGTCCAAGATCATACCCAGGTATGTATTTGACTTTATCTGTCTACTGGATGATCCTGCCATTGAAGATAATGGTTGATACAAATATTTGCGATTTGAGAATGTAACCACTGCTGATTTGTTGTTGTTGATTTTAATCTTCCATGGTCAATAGTTTGTTGACTGCTGATTTATGATTTTTGTGTATCACACGCTGAGCTGTGTCATCCCGCACAACAATTGTCGTCGTCGACATTTACATCGACTACGTTTTTTTCCAACATATGATGGGAAAGTGATAAATTAATTATTTAGTAGGAATCTTCTGTCCATACATAAGCCAGGTAAATGAAAATTTTCGAAATTTTCTCATTATTTCTGATACCTTGACATGCCATCTCGACATGTAGACGTAAAATTCGATGCTCGAAATTTACATCTACAACTATGTCAAATAATTTTTCAGAATTAAAATTTCTGTTTTAGTGTTTGAAATTTTAGTTAACATTCAAAAATATGATCTTGTTCAATGAGGAAAACAAATTTTCTAGGGAATTGATGAAATTATTCACTTTTCCACAGTTTGGAGTTGTAGATGATATGATGTTGATATTGTGGATGTATTTGTTGATGTTGAATTTCACATCAACATTAACATCAACATGTCGACATGAAAATGGATTAGTTCAGTACTCACAGATAAAGTATTGCACCATCTTTGATATAAGGAATTTCTGTTTAACTTCTTAATTATACAGACTTTTTGTCTGTACTTCTTCAGAAGTGGACTTTGCATCGATGCTGTTTTCAGCACGAGCAATAACCACATCAGAGAAAATCATTTTTGGGGGAAAAAATTTAAAATTTTTAAACTCAAATTTTATAACTTTACAAAGCAGGAAGTCGACATAAATTTTGATGTGAATGTCGATCCATCCACATCCGTCACTTTTGGATGCCCCATGTCGATGTGAATTTTGACCCTGTGTCAAGCTAATTGTCGACACAAATGCAGATCAACATCAGTCAACAATTACATCGACAATTAGCTCGACACAGGGTCGAATTCACATCAACATGTGGCATCCAAAAGTGATGTATGTGGATGGGTCGACATTCACATCAAAATTAGCATGGTCATTGTTGTACGGGATCTGCAAATGTGGCGTTGATGATATCTGGATCACAAGGAAAATCGGCAGTGTAAATTACATATAATATCGGACCAGTTTTGCTGCCTTGAGGTACTCCAGCCTCAATTTCTTGCTCATATGATGTAGCATCATTGTGATGGACAGCAAATCTTTGATTTTTAAGATATGATGCAAAAATGTTGCACAGTTGTGCTGGAAGTATCAAACCTAGTTTGTGGAGAAGTCCGTTATGCCAGACCCTGTCAAATGCTTGGCTGACATCCAAGAATATGGCCACACAGAACTGCTTTTTATCCAGAGCTTCCTCAATTTGATTCACGATGCGATGCATCTGGTCAACCGCAGCATGTTTTTTCAGCTGTTTATACTTAGCTTGGCTATATTACTATAATTTCAATTTCCTCCTGAAGTTTCTCAATCAACACCAATTTATTACTCGCTTTGTTTTCCTCTTGCCTCAGAGCTTCCATCTAGGAACTAGTTTGGTCGAAGTATGAAATCTTTTCAGATTTTCAAAATGTGAATTTCCAAACCAGATTTTCATAATTTTGGAAAACTAGGTGATGAAAAAATTTTCAAAATTGGTTTCATTGCTTCCTGGCTGAAATTTGGAAAATAGAATGTTCAAAATTTCAAAAATTTGAAAATCAGTTTCCAAATTTTGTTTTGTATTTAAATTACTTTATAAGAATGTTGAAAATCAGGTTTTCAAAATTTCGATAGTTTCAAAATATTATTTTGAAATTTAACACAATTTTCAACATTTTGAACCCTAAAAGCATAAGTCTCAAGAAGTGGTCTAATTTTAAATTTTCAAAAATTCGCCAAAAATCAAGAAATCAATTCGATTTTTTAATTTTCAATAAATATTTGAAAATTCAAAATAAACCATGTTTTGCAAACTCATGTGTTCAGTGCTCAAAATTTTGAAAATTGCGTTCAATTTCAAAATATTTTGAAACTGGGCTATATCATTTTCACAAATGGGATGATTTGATTTATCGTGACTGCAAAAAATGCTGAAGATACTTTCAATCCATATGGAACGCTGGTGAATTGATGATCTTCCCCATCTGCGACAAATATATAATTAACAAGCAAATGATAATTACCCATTTTTGCAGTTGTGAGTGTTGCTCCGAAGTTTTCCTAGTATTCAAATCAGGTTTTAAAAGAAATGCTGAAATGCCAGTAGAAGAACTTACTTACTTCATGGCTTATGCAGTGTCATCTGCCAAAACCCTGCTACACGAAATCGAATGTATAATAACATTCTGGCTTCTCAAAATGTCAAATTTTATCCCTTGGTACCCGGATAAGCCAAAGAAGTAAAATTTTAATCAGAATAACGAAATAATATAAGCCACTATAACTCACCCTTGGCATAAAACACACTTGTTCGTCACATTTCAGGTTGTAAATAAGTTGCAAATTCCCTTCCCCCGAAATAAAACTAAATTACCACAGCTTGTGGCCAACATTTTAAATATATTAATTAAAATTTATACCTATACCAAACGTGCCTAAATAGGCTAAAAACCGAAGTAACACCAAATTGCAATGAAAATCAAACATAGTAGATATAAGATGGAAATTAACAAACCGAAAAGGCCACATAGAAATACAACACACTCTTCTAAAGAAAAATCGTAACCCTTGGGCAATTTCTCGTAGGGCAATTTCAGTTGACTGCACTCTGAAAAATAATATAGAAACATCGAATAACACTTGAATTACTAGGAAACTATTTCTGGTCCCTTTAAAAGCCATAACTAGGCTATAATTATGTAAAAATAGTGTAATAATCTTGAAATTATAAACACCAAAAAAAAAAAAAAATTGCTTGGATAAAAAACCTTACTACTTACTGCTTCCAAAACGGCTTTGACATGTCTTTTTACGAATTTCAATACACGAAATATTGTACACATAATTTAAGATTGTAAAAATGTTGAAATTTCTTCCTTTTTTTCTGAACGAGTTTTATGTATATTTTAAAACAAATGTAGGAAATGAAAAATTAATTTCAAAATTTATTTTATAGCTTCTTTTACAAAAATTTTGAAAATTGAGATTTAAATTATGAAATTTACCTATTGACGTGTTAATTTCAAAACATTTTGAAACTTTGAAAATCTGATTTGAAAAATTTGGGAAAAGAAAGCTACATATTATAAACCGAATTTGAAGTTGAATTTTTGAAATTTTGAAACCGTGGTTTTAAAATTTACATTTTGAAAAACCAGTTTCTGAGTATCTAAACCTAACTGGGAAAAATAAGAATAAATTTCAAAGTCTTCAAATCAATCTTTTGAAATGTTTGTATGTCCTATTCTCCTATTATTCTGACATCTTCAAAAAGTAAATTTCAAATTCAAGTAATCAAAATTTTGAACTTTCAAATTTTATCCCAGGAAAAGATGATTAATAGGCCTACTAATCAGGTTTGAACAGGTTCATTCGGATTCGGTCAGATTTAACTAGTTAATTGTAACAGAGGGATGTGTATTGTGTAGGTCTAATCTCGTCCTACATATCGCACCTCGGGAGTAATAAGGTCACATCTCAAAAAAGTGAAATTTTACAGGAGAGTGATTTTCTTTTTTTTAAAAACTTGATTCATTATTTTTATCAACTTATAATTAATTGTGGGGAATGAATAGCACCTCATTTTAATGATCTGGTATCCTACCTTCATTTAGCATATTGAACACTTTGAAAAATAAAATCTTAAAGAGGAAATATTTCAATGTTTGGAAAACATTTTGAGTTAGAACCTTTCATTAAAGTTGATGTGGAGGCGAAAGGAAGCGTCTAAAAAAAATGTCATGTTCACAAAGTTGTAGAGAATTAAATTTACAATCGACCTAATGTCGTTAGTTTTTTCTAGAGTGCTTAGTTTTTGAGTTTTTCTCAAAAAACTAAATTTCATTATGTGTGCAAATTCATTTTTCTGAAAAGTGATCAATTTAAAAATTTTTTTCAATTTGGTACAATCAAATAAAAAATGCACTCTTTGTGACTATTTCTAACTGACAAACATTCAAAACAATCAAAACTGTTTGTTAACACTTTGTATGTACGAAATTTGCTCAAAAAAGGTGGAGTTTTTTGAGATGTGCCCTTATAACTCCAAACAACTTGTAATGTTGTTGAGATTTTGAGTTAGGCCATTTGCGTTTTTTACAAGATCTAGATAATGTACCCAACTCGAAGTGTAATTTTTGGTTGAGGGGGGTCATACAAACCCCAAAAATGCAAAAACATCAAAATCAATTTTTTTTTGAGATGTGACCTTATTACTCCCGAGGTGCGATATGGTCTGATCAAGATCAGATTTATTCAAATCTGGGGATTTTTTTAGCAGAATGCAATACAATTATTGATCGATGATCGACTGATCGTGATCCTATACTCTGAATTCCGCGTATCATTATGGATAAGCAGTGCCAAATTCACAGCTGAGCAATGGCTGTCTAGTTTTTCTTTATAATGGGCGTATCTAGAAGAATAATTCTAATGCATAAATTGAGATTTCTTAATGGAATATTTTTCGCTGTACTTTTTGATTTTTTTCTTCCTTGGGGAGGAGGAGTGAGACTCCCGAGACTACTTCATTTTCAGTTGAGAGACTAAAATTTTTGCACAATTTTTTGTTTAGAGACGCTTCGAAGTGTGCATACCAAATGCCAGTCTTTGGGTTAGATAAGAATTGAGAATTGATTGCGTTGAACAGCATTTACATATTTTATTGCCCAACTGCAACGCGCAATCGCGTACAAACAGCTGGTCAGTTTGAACAGTAGACTGAATACGAAAGTTTCATGAGTTAGGTGTTGTTTTCGCATTTTTAGGTGAATAAACTTACTTACTTTTCTATTTCTTTGAGTTCAAACGAAGTTTTGATTGGAACTGCTTCAATGTGTGTCGCTATACCCCTTTGATTCACTGATGAGCATTCAGCACACAATTGAAGGTTTTGTAAATTCAAACTTCTACTTTTTTTAAGGAGCGAGGGAGGCTCCAACTTCATTTTTAGTTGAGGGATTAACATTTCTGCACCATTTTTTGTTTGAAGACAGTGTGCATACCAAAGGTCAGTTCTCTGTGCCATAATGACGATTGAAAATTGATCAGGTTGGTTGAATAACATTTACTTTATTGCTCTAACTGTAATGCGCAGAAACATCTGGTCAATTTGAACAGAAGACTGAGTACAAACCTCTCACCAATAGTATTGTCTTCAAATATGGATATGAATAAACTTACTTACCTACTATTCTCCATTTGAGAATTTCACACAAGTTGGCTGACAGAATTGAGCCTAACTTGTGGATAAGGCCATCATGCCAGACCCGATCAAAAGCCTGACTCACATCAAGAAAAACAATGACACAAAACTTTTTGTCCTCCGGAGCACCCTCAATCTGATGCACCACACGATGAACTTGGTCAATAGCTGAATGCTTTCTTTGGAATCCAAACTGGTACTCAGGAATTATTTCAGCTGTGAATTTTTCCAGACCTTTTGAGAAGAACTGATTCCATCATTTTGGAAAATATAGGCAGCAGTGAAATTGGTCTGTGTACTTACATTACATCAAAAAAATATACTCCACAGGTTAAATAATTTTACTGTGGGTATTTGGTATTTTCAGCCAGACCTGCGGCTTAGTGGTGTTCTGTTTTAAAGTTTTACTGAAAAGTGAAAAACTACATATTATAGGTTGCGATATTTGAAAAAAAAGTTGAATTTGAATCATCGCTCAGTTTAAAATTAAGGACTTATTCATCCGCGAAAATATTATGTTGATTTCCAATCTAAATTCAAAGATGTGAATGGAAACAACAAACCAAGCACGCTGCAGATAAAAATTTTCTGTAAAATTTATTGCGAAGGAACAATTGCTAAACGATTACTTACTAGATTAAGGACGGATTGTGTAGATTAAGCTTAATTATGTAACTTTTGACACTGATTAGCCCAAATACCCAATTCGGCATAAGGGTATACGCGTTGATTTGTATGTGATACCACCACGAGCGGCTATACGACTCGATGATGATGAACATTTATTAAAATTCTGTGTTCTCCTTTTCTTTTCTTCTTTGAAGCCGTATATAGGTGGAATAACATATAACTTGGAAGAAAAGTGGGGCGACTATTTATACTTACATATATGTTTATATGTACTTATTTTCGCTCACTGAACTCCGAAGCGTTTTCCTGGTTGTTCGATTTAGCTTATACTGATCCATGACAACGTGAAACAAATTTCCTCCTGTTGTCGCGTCTCTTACTAAAAATATGTAATAATGACGAATTTTAGAAACCAAGCATTTAACTGTCCACTTGAGTACATACTCTTACATGTTGATCAATTTTTCACATTTATTTGCTAGTGATAAAAATAAATCAACATCTATACTTGAATCGAAAGTCTTTAAAAAGAAGATATTTGAAATCTCAAATTGATCGCCCTGACTGCGGTCATTCCAAAGAAGCTATGGAAGACGAAGAGATGTATATTCTTTTTTGCCTCAAATTGAACCTATTTGTTGTCTAAGTGGCTTAAGAGATTTAATTCTACACAGCTTTTCAAGTGATGAAAATGTAATAGCAAATTTTCATTCATTTGACCTTTCGTTTCCATTTACATCTTTTTTGACTTTGGAAATTCACGTACTTTTTTGAGGAATTCTCAGTTTTTAAAGTTGTAGTGACGATTCAAATTCTATTTTTTTTTCACAATGTGACAATCACATCTTTCCGTTCAACTTCTCACATTGGTAATGGGTATAGGTATATATTTTTTAAATGTAGGTATGTATTTGCATTGAATTTTATTCAGACATTAAGCGGTTCGAAGTTGAAAAAAATTGAAAGCAACAAATAAACATAAACAGAGCAAAAACCCCTCTTGCAATCAGCGAATGGCTTATGGTTTGGAATGCATTGTGTATATACTCACTGCTGTTCGGAATTCTAGAGCAAGTGGGATCAAGCAGGTGTTTTGTGTCGGACCCCCTGCTGATCATTGTTCATCAGTTTATTTGTTACCTGCCGAACCCATTATTTTGTCACGTTTTGATCTTATCAGGGTCATAAAATAACCCTTATTTCACTCCATTGTTCTCCCCATCTTTCCAACACCTGCAGGTTAAGGGATTTACGACATTTACTACCCCCTTGGTTAAGGGGTTGGTAGAGGGAGAAGCAGGTGGGATTTTCCCCCTCTACAAACGTCGTTAACCTCCTAAATCAATTTCGAATTTGGGTTCAGTGCGATTAGAACTTTCATTGGGGTAACATATCAATTAACTATTTCTTCTCGCACATTTGGGCATTCAGCATTATTGCTATACATATACAATATATTTAATCAACTATCTATTGTTTATTATTCTTATATTTAATTATAGCGATTAATTTATTTCAACTGCATTTTCTTTGAATTCAAAGTATTTGAAGCATACATTTCCAAATGGCACTAAAAGTCCAAAAAAATATTGATAAGAAATTCATGGTACTTAATACCGGGTGACCAAGAATAAGGGGTTTTATCACGGCAAAAAAAAGGGGTAAAATTCCCTTTCGGAAGTAAAATAAATAAACGTTATCAGTGAACTGGTACTGAATTCGTTCGTTTCTACGAGTGGATGAAATTATCTACTACTCTCGTTAAAACTAAATTATTTCATGAAAATTGCGTATTTTTACTCGCAAAAAATACCAACGCAAATATCATATTATGAATTTTTGTGCACAGGGAATTTTTTCGCTTCTTGCCAAAAATTATAAATTTGAACCATTTTGTAGTTTACAAGAGTGAATTTTGCTCTAACTTTACAATATCCCTATTTTCCTTAAAACTTCGAGCACCATTATCTCCCTGCAAATGCATTTTGAGAACTGCGATTTGCGTCATTCGTTATTTTTTTTCGTCGAGATCTAGTCACCTGAAAAGTGTTTTAAAAATCGTCCAGCTGAAGTGCAAAAAGCATTTTTGATTAATCAAACATTTTTGTTCCCTGTTCGAGTTGGAAGTTTTCTTTAAAAATAAATTCAGACAACTTTTCCAAGGAGAGAACCTCTCGAGCTGTCCATTTTATTGCTCTGACTGCAATGCGCATAAACTGCTGGTCAATTTGAACTGAAGACCGAATACGAAGCTCTAATCAACGATATTGCCCTCGAATATTGTGACGAATAAACTTACTTATTAGAAAAAAAAATGATTTCGAATAAATATGTATTCAAATTTGCTCAATTTTGATTTTTCATGCCTTAATGTTTGGATTGCTGCCCCCTCTTTTAGGAAAATCCTTGATAAATATCAAATTTCATCGTCATATAGGTATACTTACATACTTAGCTAAAACTGAAGATATGTACCTTCTCTTCTATTAAAGATTCCAAGAAAATCCCAGACCTACCATCCTTGTCATCCAGCTCTTTTGGCACTTGCTGACTATATCTGCTTTATTCATAAATCATGATGTGCTCCACTTCTTTCGCAGAAGCTTGTTCAATACAAATTTGTCGCACTGACAGTTTTTCTCAATTGGAAAAATGATTCACATATGAGTACTTTAGAGTCAAACCCAGAATTCTCCAAATTTTTGAAAAATGAGGTTATGATCGTTTTGGGTACAGTTAGTCGGTATGCATCGATTGCCATTCTCCGTTTTTACCAATCTGACATAATGACGCAGTCAGCGAGGTCCAAAGTACCGGGTCCGAGTCCAATTCCGAAAAAAGTCCAAAATTTTCAAAAATGAGATTATGGTTGTTTTGGGTACAGTTAGTAGGTACGCATCAATTGCCATTCTACATTTTACCCCATTCGATGCCATGATGGTGAGGGGGTCCAAAGTCCCGGGTTCGAGTCAAACTTTGAAAAAAATACTTCAAAAAAATTTTTTTTTTTATTCCAGTCGACTGTAAACAACCTTGAGATACTTTCAACAGACTTGAATCTAGAATTATCCCTCATTTTATCATGTATTTTTGACATTTTTTTTGATTTTTTTACAGACTTGGAGTCAAAACCAGAATTCTCCAAAATGGTATCGTGAATTACTGCTATGGAAAAAATTGAAAATTTTTTTTTTCTCGTCAATTCGATTGTTACCCAAAGCACTATTTATAGACGAGATTAGAAACCTGCTACTACTGATACCAACCTTCCAGCAGTTTTTTGTGTTTTTCTCAAAATGACGAAAAGTGGAGAATTCTGGGTTTGACTCTAAGGTACTCATATTGCCTGAAAAGTTCCGGACTCAGAAAAGGAAGAGTATCATCCAGACCTGCGACTTGATGGTTTTCTGTTTACAAGTTTTTCTGAAAAACTAGGAATACTTAAGTTGATGATATTTGAAAAAAAGTTGAATCAAATCATCTTTCAGTTTGAAATTAAGGATTTCTTCAGTTTCCTCTATAGCTTATGTTGATTCCAAACAGAATTCAAAGATTGC
Source organism: Planococcus citri (assembly GCF_950023065.1). Taxonomy (NCBI): domain Eukaryota; kingdom Metazoa; phylum Arthropoda; class Insecta; order Hemiptera; family Pseudococcidae; genus Planococcus; species Planococcus citri. The sequence continues at coordinate 4,741,713 of NC_088679.1, read as the reverse complement.
AAACAGAAACAACAAATCAAGTAACTATGCAGATAGAAATTTGCTGTAAAATTTTATATGTACTTTCATTGTTGCGTAGGAACAATTGCTAAAAGATTTCTTACTAGATTGGGAACGAATAGGTTATGGTTTGGTAAATTACGTCAGAGCGGTCAGAGGGGGTATGAGACGTTATTTACGTAGATGAATTACAAAGCTTGAATGGAAAATTCTTCATAAATTTTAGCAGGCTTTTGTCTAATAGTTATTTCATATTGTTGTGGACCGATGAAGGTTTTTTTTTTGATGAGAAGTATGTAATTTAGATAAATTCTGACTTATGCACAAGTTATCTACATGATTGCCCTTCTATTCAATATTTATGTATGCATGTACTTTCATTAAATTTATTCTTACCTGTTTTGTCACACGACGTGCTTTCTTCGTGGCACTTGGTTATCAGAGTTGAACGTGGTGTCCAAAATTTCTAATAAGTAGGTCAATTTTTAGAAAGAAAAAGATGAACTTTTGCAGAGTAAAAAATATGACGATTACTTACGTGTACTTGTCTTTAATGATCATTATTAATTTGAAACCTGTTCGTTGCTCAAATCAAAGTTTGAAGTATTTGATTTTCCAAGTTCCTGCAAGGAAGGAAGTACAAATAAAAACAAATTTTAAAAATTTTTTCACCCCCTATTCTTTTCAAATTTTAAAAATTTTTTCATCCCCTATTCTTTTCAAAATTATGAAAATCTGGTTTTGAAATTTACATTTTGAAATCCTGATTCAAATTGATATTATATATGAAAAAATTATAAAAAATAAAAATGAATTTTAAAATTTTAAAATTTTGAAAATTTTGAAATTTTGCTTTATTGCTCAAACTGCAATGCGGGTAGCAGCTGGTCAATTTGAACAGAGGACCAAGTACAAACCTCTCATCAATAATATATTGTCTTCGAATATTGAGATAAATAAACTAACTTACTTTCCATTTCTTGAAGTTCAAACGAATTGGTAGAAGTAATTCAAACGCTACAGCCTTGATTCACTGGTCGACATTCAACACACAATTAAAGATTTTGCAAATTCAAATTTTTGGTCGAGAAACAACTTTATTGTATGACTGAGGTAAAGTATTCTTTCTGTGCATCTGTTGCAGATTTGTCGCAAAAAAAACCATTTTGATCAAAGTTGTTAATGAATGAGTGTAATTGAGCGAGGTTTTTCGACTTGAGAATTCAATTGATTGCCCATTCGATACAACAGGTTATTATACTTATTTCAAAAAAGATGTACAGTGGGCTAAATGATTTCATTGTCGCCTACTTGATGTCATTGTCCAGGCCTGCGGCTTGGTGGTTTTCTGTTTTCAAGTTTTACTAAAAAACTTGGTTGTGATATTTGAAAAAAAAAGTTGAATTTAAATCATCGCTCAGTTTGAAATTAAGGATTTCCTCAATTTCCTTTAAAGGCATGCTGATTCTGAACAGAATTCAAAGATATGCAAAGAGAAAAAACAAATGAAGTATGCAGATAGAAATTTGCCGTAAAATGTGATACTTTCATTGTTGCGTAGGAACAATTGCTAAAAGATTTCTTACTAGATTGAGAACGCATAGGGTACGGATTATTGAATTGCATCTATGCATAGCCTTTTGTCTATTATTTCATTTCTCAAAGTTTTTCAACAGAGGGGTTCTATACAGAGGAACTAGCATTGTTGTGGTCCGAAAGGTCTATTGTTTATGAGAAGAGATTTAGAGAAATTTTGACTTATGCAAAATAGTTATCTACATGATTAAAATCCCCTTCTATTCAATATTTTACTTTCATTAATTATTCTTACTGGTTTTGTCACATGACGTGTTTTCTTCATGGCACTTGGTTATCAGTATTACATATGGAGTCCAAAACTTCTACTAAGGTAATAGGCCAACTTTTCAACAGAAAAATATGAACTTTTGCAGAGTAAAAAATATGACGATTACTTACGTGTACTTGTCTTTCTTTTGTGACTCAAATAGAAGTTTAGAACTCTTGATTTTCCAAGTTTCTGCCAGGAATTAATAAAACAAATTTTAAAAATGTTTTCATAGAATAGGAATTTTTCTTTCAAAATAATGAAAATTTGGTTCTGAAATTTACATTTTGAAAACCTGATTGGAATAAATATAGGTAAGTAAATATAAAAAAATGATAAAAAATAAAAATGAATTTCAAAATTTTAAAATATTGTGTAAATTTTTAAATTTCTCCTTTTTTTAGAACGTGTTTCATTTAAGTAAACTTTAAAACAAGATTTTCACAGTTTTAAAAAAATGTATAGGAAATGAAAATTACATTTCAAAGTTCAATTTCTAGTTTCTTTTGCAAAAAATTAGGAAATTGGATTACCTATTGGATTGAAATTTCAAAATATTTTGAAACTGTTTTTTTTTTTTTTGTTTACAAATTTTGAAACTTTGAATATCTGATTTAAAAAATTTTGATAAAGAAAGCAAAAAATGTACTTAGGTACAAGAGCAAATTTTAAATTAAAAATTTTGAAATTTTGAAAAACAAGTTTCTGAATACTTTCAAAATTTGTAAGTAGTAAGTACGTCCTATTTTCCTATTAGGTATTTTGAAATCTTCAAAATGTAAATTCTAAATTTTGATCCCAAAATATCAAAATTTTGAGTTTTTGAAATTTATTCCAGGAGAAGATGATTAAATCTAATCTAGAATGCAGTATTTTTGATCTATGATCAACTGATCATGGTCCAACTCTGAATGCCGTGTATTATTATGAATAAGCTGTGCCCAATCTGCAGATAAGCAAGGGCTGTCTAGAATCCTGATGCATAAATTATTGAGAATTCCGTTTGGAATATTTTTCACCGTACTTTTAAATTTTTTTTTTTTTTTTCTTCCTTGAAGGGGAGTATAGGCTCCTGAGACTACTTCATTATTAGTTGAGATTAAAATTTCTTCACAATTTTTTGTTTGAAGACACGTCTTAAAATGTGCATACCAAACATCAGCCTTCTGGGCCAGATGGCCATTGAGAATAGATCGGGTTTACTTTATTCCTCTAACTGCGGTGCGTATAAACAGCTGGTCAATTTGAACAGAAGACTGAGTTAAATCCTCTCATCAATAATATTGTCTTCGAATATTGAGATTGAGATGAATAAACTTACTTACTTTTCTATTTCTCAAGTCCAAACGACTAGCTTACCTGTAGCATGCGCGCTCTAGCTTTCTGGGAATTGTGTATTATTTACCCTTTTGATTCACTATTCAGCATCCAGCACACAATTAAAGGTTTTGTAAATACTACAAATTTTTTACTTTTTTAATGGGAGAGGGAGGCTGCTACTTCATTTTTAATTGAGAGACTAAAATTTCTGCACAATTTTTTGTTTGATGAAGACACTTCGAAGTGTACATATCAAAGGTTAGTCCTCTGGGTCTTCAGATATCTAATGATTGAGAATTGATCGAGTTGGATAACATTATTTTATTGCTTTAACTGCAATGCGTATAAACAGCTGGTCAAATTGAACAGAAGACTGAGTACAAACCTCTCATCAACATTTTCAACAATATTGTATTCGAATATTGAGATGAATAAGCTTACTCACTTTTCTATTTCTTAAAGTTCAAACTACTGACGACTGCGAGTCTATGAACCGGGTCAGATTCGCTGATCGGCATTCAGTACACAATTAGAGGTTTTGTGAACTCAAATTTTGGCCCAAACCATGACTTGACTTGCATGACTGAGTTGAAGTGTTCGAAAATATTGTTTTCAGATGAAGCGCATTTCCTTCTGCAGGCTTCACGCAACACCTATAGTGTATTTTTCTACATACCTGCTTACATAGTATATACTTACCTGTTGCAGATTTGGCGCCAATAAAGCATCTTGAACTTGATTATATGTAGTTGTTAATGAATTTGTGTAATTGAGCAATCGAGGTTTTTATATTTGAGAATTCGATTGATCGCCTATTCAATACAACTGATTATTATGTACATACATTACTTCAAAAAAAAAATAATAAAAATACACCGCAGGTTGAATAATTTTACTGTGGGTACTTGCATCATCCAGACCTGCGATTTAGTGGTTTCATTTTGCCAAGTTTTACTGAAAAACTAGTTTGTGATATTTGAAAAAAAGTTGAATTCGAATCATCGTTCAGTTTGAAATTAAAGATTTCCTCAATTTCCGCGAAAACATTATGTTGATTTCCAATCGGAATTCAAAGATGGAAATGTAAACAACAAACCAAGTATGCTGCAGATAAAAATTTACTGTAAAATTTTATCGTTTCATTGTTGCGAAGGAATAAATTGCTAAACGATTACTTACTAGATTGAGGACAAATAGTTATTGATCTGAATACATGCTGTTGCTATTCCGTAGGTATTTTCATTTAACTTTAGTTGGCTTTGTGATCCATGATACCATTAAACGGCTTCATCGTTAATACTGAACAACTGGATCTCTGAATTTCATTTTGAACGACAGAACGATTATTAAAATTTTAATTTCTGATACAATTTCCGATATTTATTGAGTCATCGGCGAAAATATAGAAATATTCTAATCGTATGTTATCTCGTTCTAGTGGGAGAAGTTGCGCACTCGCGTATAGTTTTACAAAATTATACATAGAAAAAACCTTTACCTATCGCTAAAAGAGGCTGACTTCCAGCAACATTATCTCCCTGCAAATGCATTTTGAAAACTGCGATTTGCGTCATTCGTCATTTTTTTCGTCGAGATCTAGTCACCTGAAAAGTGTTTTAAAAATCGTTCAGCTCAAGTGCAAAAAGCATCGTTGATTAGACAACATTGTTGTCCCCCGTGCGAGTTGGAGTTTTCTTTGAAAATAAATTCAGACAACTTTTCCAAGAAGATAACCTCTCGAGCTGTCCGCTTTATTGCTCCAACTGCCATGTGCCTAAACAGCTGGTCAATTTGAACTGAAGACTATTCATGATGTGCTCCACTTCTTTCGCAGAAGCTTGTTCAATGCATTTGTCTCACTGACAGTTTTTCTCAATTGGAAATGATTCAAATATTGCCTGAAATGTTCCGGACTCAAAAAAGGAAGAAGATCGTCCAGACCTGCGACTTGGTGGTTTTCTGTTTACAAGTTTTACTGAATAACTAGGAATACTTAGGTTGATGATATTTGAAAAAAAGTTGAATCAAATCATCTCTCAGTTTGAAATTAAGGATTTCTTCAGTTTCCCTCTATAGCTTTTGTTGATTGTTGATTCCAAACAGAATTCAAAGATTGCAAACGAAAACAACAAATCAAGTATGCAGATAGAAATTTGCTGTAAAATTTTATATGTACTTTCATTGTTGCGTAGGAACAATTGCTAAAAGATTTCTTACTAGATTGAAAACGATTTCTTACTAGATTGGGATCAAAGTTGTATAGCATCAGTCGGGGGTATGAGACGTTATTTACGTAGGTGAATTATGTACAAAGCTTGAATGGAAAATTCTTCATAAATTTTATCAGGCTTTTGTCTAATAGTTATTTCATAGTGTTGTGGTCCGATGAAGGTTTTTTAAAATGAGAAATATGTAATTTAGATAAATTCTGACTTATGCTCAAGTTATCTACCTACATGATTGAAAGCCCCTTCTATTCAATATTTATGTACCTTCATTAAATCTATTCTTACCTTTTGTCACAATATGACGTGCTTTTTTCGTGGCACTTGGTTATCAGAGTTGAACATGGTGTCCAAAATTTCTACTAAGTAGGTCCATTTTTAGAAAGAAAAAGATGAACTTTTGCAGATAAAAAATACGACGATTACTTACGTGTACTTCTTTTTTACTCGAATCAAAGTTTAAAATACTTGATTTTCCAAGTTTCTGCAAGGAAGTACAAATAAAAACAAATTTAAACAATTTTTCATCCCCTATTTTTTCCAAAATTATGAAAATCCGGTTTTGGAATTTATATTTTGAAAACTTGATTCGAATTGATAAATATGAAACAATTATAAAAAATGAAAATGAATTTCAAAATTTTAAAATTGTGAAAATTTTGAAATTTCTTCCTCATTTTTTCTGAACGAGTTTTATGTAAATTTTAAAACAAGATTTCCACAGTTTTGAAAAAATATAAGAAAATGAAAATGAAATTTTAAAATTTATTTTCTACTTTCTTTTAGTAGAAACACTAGTGTTACACACGCATAATGATTCTTCTGTGTTTAAATACTAGACAGGTACCTACTTTCTTTTACATAAATTTTGAAAATTGGATTTGAATTTCAAAATGTTTCAAAACTGTTATTACAATTTTTGAAACTTTGAAAATCTGGTTTAAGAAATTTCGATAAAGAAAGTTATGAGGAACAAAAATTTTAAATTGAAATTTTTGAAATTTTGAAAACTTGTTTTTAAAATTTACATTTTGAAAAACTGGTTTCTGAATGCCTACAAAATTTCCAAATTAATCTTTTGAAATGTAAGGGCTATGTCTTATTTTCCTATCATTTTGAAATCTTCAAAATGTAAATTTCGAATCCAAATAATCAAAATTTTTATCCCAGGAGAAAATGATCTAGTCTAATCCAGAATGCAATATTTTTGATCGATGATCGACTGATTGTGGTCCAATGGTCAATTTTATCAAAAGACTGAGAACAAACCTCTCATCAACAATATTGTCTTCGCATATTAAGGTGAATAAACTTACTTACTTTTCTATTTCTTCAAGTTCAAACGAAATCGCAACTGGAACTCCTTGTATTTGCCAGTTTGATTCATTGGTCAGCATTCAGCACACAATTAAAGGTTTTGTAAATACAAATTTTCACCTTTTTTAAGGGGAGATGGAGGCTGCTACTTCATTTTTAATTGAGATACAAAAATTTCTGCACAGTTTTTTGTTTGAAGACACTTCGAAGTGTACATAATATGTACCAAAGGTCAGACCTCTGGGTCAGATATCTAATGATTGAGAATTGATCGGGTTGCGAATATCACTTATTTTATTGCTTCAACTGCAATGCGTGTAAACAGCTGGCAATTTGAACAGAAGACTGGGTACTAAACCTCTCATCAACAATATTGTCTTCGAATATTGAGATGAATTAACTTACCCACTTTTCTATTCCTTCAAGTTCAAACTATACTGACGCGTCAGATTCGCTGATCGGCATTCAGCACACAATTAGAGGTTTTGTGAACTCAAATTTTGGCCCAAGCCATGACTTGACTTGCATGACTGAGCTAAAGTGTTCGAAAATATTGTTTTCAGATGAAACGCATTTCCTTCTGCAGGCTTCACGCAACGCCTATAGTGTATTTTTCTACATATATACCCGTTGCAGATTTGGCGCCAATAAAGCATCTTGAATTTGATTATATGTAGTTGTTAATGAATTAGTGTAATTGAGCAATCGAGTTTTTTATATTTGAGAATTCGGTTGATCGCCTATTCAATACAACTGATTATTATGTACCTACATTACTTCAAAAAAATAATAAAAATACACCGCAGGTTGAATAATTTTACTGTGGGTACTTGGATCATCCAGACCTGCGACTTGCTGGTTTTATGCTGTTGCCCAGTTTTACTGAAAAACTAGTTTGTGATATTTGAAAAAAAGTTGAATTCGAATCATCGCTCAGTTTGAAATTAAAGATTTCCTCAATTTCCGCTAAAATATGTATTATGTTGATTTCCAATCTGATTTCAAAGATGCAAACGGAGACAACAAACCAAGTATGCTGCAGATAGAAATTTACTGTAAAATTTTATACCTTCATTGTTGCTAAGGAACAATTGCTAAAAGATTACTTACTAGATTGAGGACGAATAGGGGTTGTTCATTATCCGAAACGTAATATGTTGTTGCTATTGCATCTTTCATTAAACTTCAGTGGCTTTGTAAACCACTACCGTTGAACGGCTTCGTTGTTAATACTGAACAACTGGATCTCTATATTTCATTTTAAACGACGGAACGAATATTGAAATTTTAATTTCTGATGTAATTTCCGATATTTACTGCGTCATCGGCAAAAAAAAATAGAAATATTCGAATCGTATGTTATATCGTTCTGGTGCGAGAAGTTGCGCACTCGCGTTGCTTTAAATTTTATACATTATCGCTAAAAGAGGTATGATGTGAGCCAGATGACTCATACTGACGCTATACCTACGCCTTATTATTTGATTCGAAAAGAACGCATCACTTCTTTGCTTGCAGTTGTACCCTGAAGATCGAATAAAATAATTCAAACAGTTTTCCATCCATGTTTTTCGTTACCTAATTTTGAATTTAAACAACGTCATTCTGAAGAAGTGGGAATAGAAATTAGGAAAAACAAAGAGATATCTTTTCTTTTTTGTCTCAAATGGAATCTAAGTACTTTTGTCTGTAATAGGAAATTCTCATCATTCGACCTCTCGTTTCCATATTTACATATTTGCATTTGGCTGTGGAAATTCATGTACACTTTTGAGGAATGTTCAGTTTTCAAAGTGAGTGAGATTACTGAGATTCGAGTTCTATTTTTTTTTCACCATATCACAATCAGCTAATTTTTTAGTCTAACGTCTTCTAGCCTATTTTTTTTTCTAATGTAGCATTTAACTTTTTCCAGATATTAAAGGGTTAAAAGTTGGAAAAAAATTGAAATGAACTAATAAGCCATAAGCAGAGTAAAAACCCTCTTGCAATCAGCGAATGGCTGACGGTTTGAAAGACTTGCATAAGACCGAGGACATATTTTTCTATTTGAAATGTTGAATAAAATCAGTCAATTTATGCATATTCTACCTATTCAGAAAATAGATTGTATTTCCTAGCAATCTTTGGAATTTTTTAAATTGAGAAGACAGAAAAAGTCCCTGGAGAAATACCATTTTCCCATTTTTCTGCTGATTTTTGGCTCTTGAAAAGATACGTGGTAATGCTGATTTTCACCACATCTCCAAAAAGAGCTATTTCGGATCCGCAAACTGGAAACAATTCCAAATTTGAACCATTTTGTTGTTTTCAAGAGTGAGCCCGGCTCAATTTTTTAGAAATAAACTCAGACAACTTCCTAGACGAAACGAACCTCTCGAAGTGACCACTTTATTGCTCTCTATTGGAAAAATCCGTCAACTAAGTATACTCAAATATCAAATTTCATCATCATGCTTTGTATAAAAATAAGCTTCAAATTTCTAGAACGCTTGAATGATTTTTTTCTATTCGTTTTTTTAATCGTACATCATTTTAGCTGCGATTTTCTCCACATCCCCTATTTTCACAGTTTTGAAAAAATAGGAAATGAAAAATAAATTTTAGAATTTACTTTATAGGTATAGTTTTTTTACATTCAAAAATTTTGAAAATTGGATTTAAATATCAAAATATTGACTTGTATTATGTTTTTTGCAACGGAGGCCAGTCCAAAAATTGTTGATTTCAAAATATTTTGAAACTGTTTTTGAAATTTTCGAAACTTTGAAAATTCTGATTTAAAAATTTTCAGTAAAGGAAGCTACTTTACCTTTATAAAACAAATTTGGAAACTGATTTTGAAATTTTCGAAATGTAAAGAACATTTTTTAAAAATTCATATTTTAAAAAACCTATTTCGGAATGGGTACCTAAACCTAACATAGAAGAATGAGAATAAATTTCAAAATTTCAAAATGAAGATTTTAAAATTTACTTCCTATTTTCCTATTATTTTGAAATCTTCAAAATGTAAATTTCGAAACCAAATAATCAATCTGATTAGGTTTGAACAGATTCATTCTTATTTGGTCAGATCTTGATGGAAAATTTTTCAAATGCTGAAAAAAATTGAAAATTTGATTGGCCAGGTGTTGACAATGATGAAAAATACTATCTACCTATTTCTTATCCAAGAACCTCGAAACTTTTCCCTTGAAATTCGTCACATTTTTGTTGGTGTCCTGAAACCGAAAAAATTAGGAATTTTAGCAACGTAAAATAATATTTCATCTTACCCACATTATCATAAGTAATTAATTTTTGATCATGAGCAGAAGATCGAGTGCAAACCTCTCATCAATAATATGGTATAGTCTTCGAATATTGAGGTGAATAAACTAACTTACCTACTTTTCTATTTCTTAAGTCCAAAAACGACTACTTCGTGTGAATTAACCCTTTGCTTCACTGATCATGCATCCAGCACACAATTAAAGGGTTTGTAAATTTGAATTTTTACTTTTTCTAAGGATAGGAGGAGGCTGCTACTTTAATTTTAATTGAGAGATTAAAATTTCTGCACAATTTCTTCCTTGAAGACACTTCAAAGTGTGCATACTAAAGATCAGTCTTCGGGGTCAGATGAAGATTAAGAATTGATCGGGTTGAATAACATTACCTGCACTAGAAGTGTCCCATTTTAGTGGCGATCTTCATAAATGGGGATCGTTTGAATCTCGTTTTCTTCATCTCGTGGCGGGTAAACGCATCGCGAAATATGAGCGATAAGTAAACGACAGTTATTATACCAAGTATTGGATGGCGATGCTCAAAATAATATGATCGAAAATCTCCGAGGTAGCCCATTCGATAAAATTTGGATGTTTCGGTCAATTTTTACGACGATCCCTTTCGCAGTGCCAAGTGGCATTATAAGCAAGTTTTCCATCGATTTTTTCGTTAATTTTGAATTTAAACAACGTCATTGAAGTAGTATGGAATAGAAATAGGAAAAAGAAAGAGATGTCTTTTCTTTTTTGTCTCAAATGGAATCTAGTGGTTTTATAAATTTAATTTTACATGGCTTTCCAAGTGATGAAAATGTATGTAATAGGAAATTCTCATCATTCGACCTTTCGTTTTCATATTTAATTACATCTTTGCATTTGACCGTGTAAATTCATGTACCTTTTTGAGGAATGTTCAGTTTTCAAAGTGAGTGAGATTCAAGTTCTATTTTTTTTCACCATATCACAATCTAGATTTTCAGTTTAACGTCTTCTATGAAGCCCAATTTTTTTTTTAATCATTAACGGAGTAAAAGTCGAAAAAAATGAAATTAACTAGTAAGTCATAATCAGAGCAAAAAACCCTCTTGCAATCAGCGAATGGCTGATGGTTTGAAAGACTCACTTGCATAAACAGCTAACTCACTTATGTACTGTATCTCTTAGCTATCTTTGGAGTTTTTTAAATTGAGAACACAGAAAAAGTCCCTGGAGAAATACCATTTTCCCATTTTCCTGCTGATTTTTGGTTCTTGAAAAGATACGTGGCAATGCTGATTTTCATCGCATCTCCAAAAAGAGCTTTTTTGGATCTGCAAACTGGCAAAAACTCCAAATTTGAACCATTTTGTAGTTTTCAAGAGTGAGCCCGGCTCAAATTTTCTAAAATAAACTCGGACAAGTTCTCGAAGAAGAGAACACCTCTCGAAGTGAACACTTTATTGCTACAACTGCCATCCATGCGTCTAAACAGCTGGTCAATTTGAACTGATGACTGAATACGAACCTCTCATCATCGATATTGTCTTCAAATCGATATTGTGACGAATAAACTTACTTACTCGTACTTATTCAAAAAAAAAAAAAAAAGATTGATATTAAATCAGGAAATCTGCTATCGTTTCATGCCTTAAAATCCTAGAATGCTTGAATGGTGTTTTTCTATTCGTTTTTTAGCTATACCTACATCATTTTAGCTGCGATTTTCTCCTACCCCCTTCCACCTCTCCGTCAAATGAGTATTACACATATATGAGAAAAATTGTAAGACCTGCGATCATAAAATAGCCTAGAATAGCAGATTTGATTGCGTGACTCGAAAAACTGGTTTAAAAATTTTTCGAAATTTGGAACATTTGGTTGTCAAAGTTTCTGCGAGGAAGTAGTGAAACAAATTTTGAACACTTTTTCATCGCCCATTTTTTCAAAATTATGAAAACCTGATTTGAAAATGCAGAGATGAGCCTAAATACCTATTAAAAAAATAATAAATAATAGAAATGAATTTCAACATTCTGAAATTGTGAAAATTTCGAAATTCGTCCCTTTTTTTCTGAACAAGTTTTCGAAATGTAAATTTTGAAAGAAAATTTTCACAGATTTGAAAAAAATGTATGAAATAAACAATAAATTTCAGAATGCTGCTCGATTGTGCAAATATGCAGGTAAGAGAAATGAGAATACATATTTTCAAAATTTTCAAATCAAGCTTTTGAAATTACGAGATTTTCTTATTATGTACCTACTTATATTGAAATCTTCAAAATGTAAATTTCTAAACCGAATAATCAAAATTTTGAAATTTTCTTAATTTATCCCAGAAGGAAATGATCAAATCTGATCAGGTCTGAACAGATTCATATTCCTATTTGGTCAATATATAACTATTGCAAATGAGCAATAAGTAGGTCTAATCTGGTCCGGTATAGTGTAATCCGGGATCAGATTTATTCAGATCTGTGGACTTTAAGCAGAATGCAATATTTTTGATCGATGACCGTGATCCTGTTCTGAATGCCGCGTATCATTATTGATAAAGCTATGCACACTTTACAACTCAATAATACTCAGTTGTCTAGTTTTTTTTAATGCGCTGATTTTGAAGCATTCTGATGCATAAATTGAGAATTCCGATTGAAATATTTTTTATCGTACTTTTTTGATTTTTTTCTTTCTTGTGGTGAGGGGGGGAGGGGTGAAGACACTTCAAAGTGTGCATACCATTCTCCAATTATTGCAATTCGCGTAAACAGCTGGTCATTTTCATCAATAATAGGTACATAACTTATTTGAATATTGAAGTGAATAAACTTACCTACTTTTTTATTTCTTCAAGTTCGAACGAATGATAAATCTCCAATTCTATTTATTTTTTTTCACGATATCACGATCTTTCCTAATCTTTCTGTCCAACTTCTCGCTCATATTTTTTTTAAAGTGTACCTAGCTATTAGCATTGAATTTCTTTTAGACATTAAGGGGTTAAAAGTTGAAAAAAATTGAAATCAGCTAATAATCCATAAGCAGAGCAAAAAACTCTCTTGCAATCAGGATTTTTGGTTCTTAAAAAGATAAGTATACTTTTGCTATGCTGATTTTCACCACATCTCCAAAAACAGCTTTATTGGACCCACAAACTGGCAAAAACTTCAAATTTGAGCCATTTTGTAGTTTTCATGCCTGAACCCTGCTCTAACTCTACAATATCCCTATTTTCCTTAAAACTTCGAGCACCATTTTTCTCCCTGCAAATGCATTTTGAGAACTGCGATTTGCGCCATTTGTCATTTTTTTCATCGAGATCTAGTCACCTGAAAAGTGTTTTAAAAATCGTCCAGTTCGAGTGCAAAAAGCATCGTTGATTAGATAACATTTTTGCCCTCTGTGCGAGTTGGAGTTTTCTTTAAAAATAAATTCAGACAACTTTTCCAAGAAGATGTCCTCTCGAGGTGTCCAGCTGTCCACTGTATTGCTCTAACTGCAAATGCCCATGAACAACAGATCAATTTGTACTGAAAGCTGATGCTGAATACGAACCTCTCATCAACGATATTGTCTTCGAATGTTGTGATGAATAAACTTACTTACGTATTAAAAAAAAAATGATTTCAAATCATTGCTGATGTAGCGGATCAAATTTCGTTTTTTCAAATTTCATCATCATGCTTTGTTCGTACAAAAATTAGCTCAAAATTTCTGGAACGTTTGAACGATGTTTTTCTACAAGTTTTTTAATGATACGCCATTTTAGCTACGATTTTCTCCACACTCTCTTCCTCCTTCCCCGTAAAATAAGTATGGTACCTCTGGGACAAGTTGGAAGGGTGGCAATCATAGCCTACAATAGCAGGATTAATTGCGTGACTCGAAATAAAATTTGAATACTGCTTTCAAATTTTTCGAAATTTGGAACATTTGATTTTCCAAGCAAGGGAGCAATGAAATAAATTTGAAAATTTTTTCATCGTCTATTTTTTCAAAATTATGAGAATCTGGTTTTGTAATTTACTTTTTGAAAACCCGATTTGAAAATTCAGATAGCCTAAGTATAAAAAAAAATTATAAAAAATAGAAATGAATATTTCAACATTTTGAAATTTGTTCCTTTTTTTCTGAACGAGTTTTCAAAATGTTAATTTTAAAATCAAATTTCACAGATTTGAAAAAATAGGAAATAGACAATAAATTTCAGAATTTGCTTTATGACTTCATTTTGAAAATTGGATTTAAATGTCACAATATTGTCTTGCCTTAAGTAGGTATGTTTTTTGCACCAAAAGCCTGTCCAAAATTGTTGATTTCAAAATATTTTGAAACTGTTTTTGAAATTTTTGAAACTTTGAAAATCTATTTTAAAAAATTTCGGTGAAGGAAGCTACCCAAGTACGAGTATAAAACAAATTTGGAAACTGATTTTGAAATTTTAAAACCTGTTCTTGAAATTTACATTTTGAAAAACTGTTTTTTCACCCTTTTTTTTTACTGACTTATAGGAAACTGCATTCAATACATTTCCCAACTCCGAACCCCCAAACCACCTCTCACTCACTTCAAACAACAAAACCAGAAAATTTCCCATACCTAAAGACCTGAAAAATCGAATGGCTAAATACCGTGGGAACCTCATATGTACATGGGGATCCGTCAGCCTGGGGGCATGGTTATTTATTTATTTTCGATGGACTTTGACACCAGTGGTTTTCACAACCTCTTTGTTCCTTGGATTAATTAAGTCTCTAAATTTATTTACTGAACGTTTTAACAGTTGATTCGTCAATGCGTAACATGGAGTATAATTCGTATTAATTGAAGCTATGTCTAGGGCACATATTTTTTGCACCAGTTTGAACCTATCACAGTAGCGGAATTGATTTAGATTAACCGGGGTATTTAGGTTTGATGTAAATAGGATCAGGTGATGGTTAGCCATATTATTCTCTTCGTCAGGACAGGTAAAGTTTGCCAAAAGTTCACAACAGCGTCACGTGATAGTGTATGATCTAAAATACATGAGTAAATGTCCCCTAAAAGAGACGACTTCTAATCTGTTTTCAATCAAGAATGTACCTATCCAAAAAGGCATCCTTGTCACTAACATTCTTTGTAAGAAGTGCAGATCGAGCATTGAAGTCGCCAACTATGCACCAACACCGAACGTGAGTCACGGATTTACTCGTATACTTCGATTACATTCAGAATCGTTGTAATGTCTTGTCTAAGGGGCGCATAGACTGAAAAAATATCAACTTCATTAATCTTAATATGTACTTGTTGATTTCGATTTGAAATTATTCGTAGCTCTCTTTGGTGCTTTATTTTTTTTTTTTATTGTTAGCAGCAATTGCTGCTCAATTATGCAAGAAAAATGAGAATAAATTTCAAAATTTTCAAATCAAACTTTTGAAATTCATGTATTTTCCAGTTACCTACTTAGTTTGAAATCTTCAAAATGTAAATTTTGAATCCAAAAAATCAAAATTTTGAAATTTTTGGAATTTATACCAGCAGAAAATTATTAAATCTGATTAGGTCTGAACAGATTCATTCCTATTTGGTCAAATCTAACTATTGGAAATGAGCAATGTGTAGTTCTAATCTGGTCCGATATAGTATGATCAAGATCAGATTTGTTCAGGTCTGTGGATTTTAGCAGAATGCTACATTTTTGATCAATGATCATGGTCCTACTCCAAATGCCGCATAAGTATCATTATTGATAAGCTATGCACAGCTGTGCAAGGCTCACTGTTAGTTGTCTATTTTATTTTCAAATGGACTGATTTTGAAGCATACTTATGCATAAATTGAGAATTCTGATTGGAATATTTTTCACTGTACTTTTTGAGACGCTTCCCTGTGGCAAGCCGTTCTTTTGCTTTTTCCAAGTGCTATATTCTTTCCATCTAAAATCACATAGGTAGAACCTCCCGTCTTTAAGCAATGTCATAATAATTTCTATAAATTTGTAGTCCTTGGTCAGTTTGCAGGTCTTGTACCGAAGTATCCAATGACACACTGTGTCAAACACCACAGTGAGGTCTACAAACACAGTAGGTACCAGTGACCTTGCACTGTTCGAAACCATCCTCTATGTGCTGTGTCAGACTCAGGGAGGTCTGAAATCTGCCTGATGACTGATTAGGTTCTTGTCAATATGCTCAGCTATTTGATTTAGGACCACTCGCTCAAATATCTTATATATATAGATGGCATAGTTACGATATAGGGTGATAACTTTTAGGTCATCTGGGTCTTTGCCTGGCTTCTGGATAGCAATGACGTAGACCTGTGGCCATAATCATTGATTGAGGTATTTTTGATGTTTCTAACACTGGTGTTGTACAATTCTAGGATCCAGGTTACAGTTTTTGGTCCAAAATGTTTTATTTGCTGGACGTACTTACATTCTATTAACACCTGCTGCTTTCCAATTATGGTCTTAACATAGAGATGATGGACTTCAAAGTATGTGAATGGTGACAAAAAGTTATTCACTTCCCCTGCATGATTACAAGTAATTTTCTTACTTTTAACACTACCATTTTTGCTTTTCCATTCATGAGCAGCTGGTGAGCAATCTGGTTTGCTGTTGTCTGTGTGAAACTACTTGTTTGATTTTTTTCTCCATTCGGTCTTTTGAGCAGATGCCATGTTCTTTGACTATCCGTACCAAAGTTGAGATCTCTCACCAGTTCTCCTGCCTTGACTCAGCTATCTCCATTGCAAGTTCATCTCCAAGCTCTATGGTATCATCATTGAAAGGATTTTCATTAAATTTGTCAACATATTTGTTGTACCGTATGATGAGGCTTGATTTCATACCAGAGATGTAATCTTTCCTCGCTCCTCTTGGGATATGCTTGACTGAGATTTGTTTAAGGATTGTATTAAAAAGGTTGTAGTTGAATCTACTTTTTTGATTTTTTTTCTTCACACTTCAAAGTGTGCATACCAAATGTCAGTCCTCAGGTCATTGAGATTTGATTGCGTTGAAAAGCATTTATTTTATTTTTCCAATTGCAATGCGTGTAAACAGTGGGTCATTTTGATCCATAATAATGTCTTCAAATATCGAAGTGAATGAACTTACTTACTTTTCCATTAAATAAAATTGATTGATTGATTGATTTCTTCAAGTTTGAACAAATAGTTTGCTGTTCTTATAAACACGGGGATTTTTTGCTGCGCTTTGCTTCTGATAGTTCTCCGCGTGTTCACGAAATCATAACTCGAGACACCCTCTCTCATCCCCGAATTTTGAAAGTTGTTTCTTCGCCACATTATACCAGACTGGTGCGAAACAACCAAATTATTATTCTTCGTATGGCTAAAATTTCTCCAACTGCGGATTGCCCGCCTTCTTACCCACCTTCGGGCTACATCTACTATTCGGTAATTTTAATGATATGCCCCTATTTTGCGTAATAAAAACAAGAAGGGCGTTTTAAATCTTTAATGAAATATTACGAGACCTATTAAATATTTTAGTGTTACGTTCATGAACTTAATTATTTCTGCGAGTTAGGGATGACTTCGGGGACGCGGGCTGGAAGGCCGGAGACGCTCGCAGTACTCGGCTGTGAAATCACCTAGACGCCTTTAAAATTATAGCCCTTTAAACTATATATACACGCGGCTCGACTCGGCTCGATGCTCGTATCGTTCGAACGACTTCTATTCGCCATGTTTCAGAAGTAAATAATGGTTTTTCTATTTAAAATCGTTAAAAGAAGAAAGAAAGAGAAAAAAACGCCGAGAGAAGGCGAGCTGCCGATGTTTTTTCATTCATACGCTTCTTTTTTTTTTCTTCTACACGCTTACCACGTCTTCCGAGAATAAAAAATGCACAAGTTGCTTGTTTGTTTGGTTTTTTTCATTTTCACGTTGAAAAAAAAAAAGAAAAATCTTAACGAACCTTCTATAGGAGGTACGGCGTCTTTAAGTGAAAAAAAAGTAAAAATAACGCTGCAGGCGGTTTTTAGCAGAAGAAAAAAATTCATTATTTTTAATTCGCAGCCAACGTAGCAACAACAACAAGTAGGCAGATAGGTGCCTGTATTATATCGTAGAATGTACTAGTACTAGTGTTGTATTGAAAACGTGAATATAGACTGATAATAAACTAATTAGAAATATACATATATAAGACATGTATAGTGTATGAAAATAGGTACTATATATATATAGCGTCAACGTTGGCGTGAAATTACGTTCATAACGAGACACGAGAAAGGATATAAAGGATCGGCGGCGTAGATTCACTCACGTATACGTTCAGAGAGCTAGGCTTTGATTATTCGCCGATTTAATTCCATTGTGACTGGTATGATACCCAGGACGAAGAAGCTATATGGAAGCCTCATACACCGATGAGTAATTTGAAAAGCGACGACGAGACGAACGGGAGAACGGGAACGAGCTAGAGCGCGATTTTTAGCTCATCGTTCTTAATCTGTACTATCGCAATTTTAATAAATACTTATACCACGTCAGAAAAAGAAGACGAAGACGGTGAAAAACGCGCCATGAAAATCTCTTCTTCCTTCTATGTACCTAATATTTGCTCAACGCCGGCGTCGGCACATAGAACGTAATCATTTTGCTGCTCGACCGAGTCTTCGTGAAAACTTTCAAGGCGTATTGGAATTTTTATACCTTCGCAATGACGCATCGATTTAATGTGTGTTCTTTCTCTATCTCTCTTCCTCACTCTTGCCATACACCATGCCAGACCCTTAATGCTATAGCAAATTCTGCAGCGTAACGATTGCACTTAAGTTTTTCTCGAAGTTTGGTCATTCGGTTCTCGTTCCGTGCACGATGGAATGATTGGGAGCTGAGGGGAGCAGTCGAGTGTGTATAAAAGTATCTTTTAAGGTTTATACTCGTATGCACGAGTGTGTTAAATCAGCGAGAAGAAAACGACGTGGAATTAACGAATGATGTTTTCAACTTCCGGAATTGACTTGTTGCGCATGTGTGCATGTGTGTGTGTGTCTGTTGTAGAGAGGAAGAAAAATAAAATACATGGAAAAAATATCTCACTTATCGGATCCAGATCATTATTTGGCAGATTACTTGCTCCTCCAAGGCGCAAAATCGGCGAAGGAGATCTAAAAACCTCTTAAAGAGACAGAGAAATATTACGTATCAGGGAATGTTGGCATTTTCCTTCATAGCCGTGTTTTTTTTAGGTTTGCATGCGCCTCTAGAGAAGTGATGAGCGTCATTGACTCTTGAAGGTCCTGGCGCATCCTCAAATACGATGTAAAAAATTCTTTCGATTTCTTGGATTAGATCAACACTAGTTTCAATTAACTCATAGTTCGCCTCCCAGCCCCTTCAAACCATTTCGGAAATTATGGGCTTATTCTGTTGGGTCAATTTTGGAACTTCACGATATGGTAAAATTGACTCAATAGGAGTTTTTGCCTTTTCAGATTTAGAGGATGATCAAATTAATAAGCCCATCTTTTCAGAAATGGTTTCAAGGGGCTGGGGGGGGCGAACTGTGAGTCGAAGTGAAACTTGTGTTGATCTCACTTAAAAAATCGAAAGCATTTTTACCTTCATCTCATCTCAGAACTTACCTGGGCCTTCAAGTGTTAAAGAGAACCCATTTCTGAAAAAAACTTGTTTTTTCGCTCTAGCCTCTACCCAAACTGTTTTGGGTAAAATGGTACAGTTCCAAAAAAAAGAAGGTATATTTGGATTCTACGTTGACCTTGATCTTCAACTCAAAATTGAGGCAATTTCTAAAGTTGGCATCAAATATTTTTCTCATTTTTCTTCTGTAGGTTACTGAAAATATACTTGGTTATTTAAAGCAGCAATTTCTGCGTTCAAAATGTTGAAAAACTTAACAAATTTGGAAAATTTGAAAAAAGAATGAAGAAAGCATGAAATCAGTAGACTACCTATCGACATTTTCATGAATTAGTGGTCATCCTGGTGAAGCTGTTTGTCCAGCATAACAAATTCGGATAAAAGTTTACGGATTAGTTGATGGCATTTCAATAATTTGCTTATCGAACGTTTGAAAAGCAAAACTTGCCCCGTTCTCACTGTTTTGTGTGTACCTAAATAGCCTTGTTCACTGCTGTTTCTGGAAAATTCCTGGCCTCAGGATTTTTTCTCGGATCGAAAATTCCAGCAAACATCGACTCAGTTTCTTCGCGTACCTCATCTTCTTTGATGTCTTTTGTCAACTGCTTTTTTATTTTCTGTCGGGCCTTTACAGCAGTTTTTCTTTTCGATCATCTCTGTTCTCTTGTGACCACAGTTTTTTCATCACTCGAAGACCAAGTTAAATCCACACAATTTTCCTTCTTTGTTCTGGTGTTAGTGGTCTCACTTGTGATTTTTATAACTCCTCTGACCCGTTTTTCGTAGTTCTCAATTGTCTTGGTTTCTTCGTTCCTGAGCGGCTCATCTCTGAATATCTCAAATCTTTCTTCCTCCATAGACGCGTCTTCGGTTTTTAGTGTCGTCACGGATCGAGTAAAATTAAAAAACTTGAGCCAAGGCGCGATCATTGGTTTTTCTGAAGTTGGTTCTTTTTTTTACTTCATCACAGAGTGATCTAACTGCCTCAATTCTCAGACAAAGTTCAGGTATCGTGTTTTTATCCATCTCTGATTCATCTGGCTCAATAATTCCTCATTTCTCCCTCCTCTACCTCGTATCTGGTAGGAGCATGTAGGTCCAAAAGCGTTGGAATCGAGGTGAGGTTTTTGAACTCGAGCTTTGCTATAAGGTGCACCGGGGCAAGTCAGAATGATTTTTCGCAATTTCAACTTTGACCAGCTGTTACTCCCCTTCTAATGAACCAATATGGATCAAATTTATTATGTAGGTTCCCATAAGGGTTCTTAACCTATGGTAAAAATTTGAGCGCGATTGACGCAGTAGCTTTCGCTCAGTGGAATAAAATATAAACTGTCCTGACTTACCCCAATTGGGGGAAGTCAGAACAGGCTAAACTTTGCAGAGGTGTAGATCACAAACCGAGCGTCCTAGAAAAATTGCATAAAAACAAAATTGTAGAGAATTTAATTCTCTTTGAGATTACTCTCATCAGATTTTCACTAGGACGCACGGTTCGTCCGCTATATGCGAAAAACTAAGAAATAGAAAGTCTGTATTTTAGAACAAATTCAAAATAAGTTCAAAACAAACAACAAAATACAATTAAACCAAAGACATCTAAAATGAAACTGAATCGCGAAAATTTTTATGCCGTGATGAAGTAGGGGTAGTACCCTCAAGTCACCTTTAGTGGCACTTTGCCAGATATAAACCTATAGGTGCTAGAGCAAGTTTTCTAACTTACCCCGAATTCCAACTTCCCCCGGTGCACCTTATGACTGCATACGTGTAGAAGGTAGTAAGTGGTTCTTCTCTCCTTCTCTTCATCCAGGTGGCATGTTGAGCACATTACTGACTTACATCCAATCCCATACTTGCCAAACGCGTGGTTGATTTCCATATTCAGTGAAAACCATTTGGACGGCGAGCTCGAGCTAAGTCCAGAAGACGAATGCGCGGGGTTGTTTGCAGTTATAATTTGCGTTTTCTCTGATCGAGTTCAAACCTGGGTCTGATCACTTCAGCCATCCGCTTAATACCAGAATATTGAATCGTCAAACAGTTCTTCTTCTTTTTCGCGCTTCTCTAGTTCCTGGCTACTCTGTACCGACTTTGCCTCATACCAAGTCTCTGTTACATGGGAACAGTCTGATTCCCAATTGGTCTGTTCTTTGGAATAGTAGCAATCAGACTGCTCACTGGAACTCGGATAGAAATCTCTTCTGGCCTCGCATATACTGCTATATTCACTCTCCGCTTCATCCAAATCGGTGGGTTCAGGGAAATCAAAATCAGAATCCATATCCATATGCCAATGAGATTCTGAGCTTTCCGTTTAAAATCTCTGATTGGAGTCAGACTCCAGTTGAGGTGTTGAGTATCTGAGCGAAATTCTTGCACAGAATACAAGTTCTCCTCACCAACCAACGATCGATACTCGCGGATTAACCTTGTTTGTCTCGCAATCTCACAAACATATTCCGCAAATAGTAACCAAAACTGCAAACGTACTCAAACGGGCCACATAATTGAACTGTGACATGGAAAGATGCGAAAGCTCTGAAAAGCTTGAGCTTTTATCTAATGGAAGATGGTGAAAACAGGTTGCCACGCCCTCGAGTGTATGTAGAAAAATATACTACTAAGCTAAAATTACGCCTCTGTGTAAAACATGAAAAATTTTGCCTAAATCTAGATAACACAAAAGTACAACTTATTTTCTATTGGAACTTTCAATTGTACTGGTTTAAAAATAACTTACGACTAAGATAAGAGTATTCTTCACAGGCGAGCTTTCAAAGCAGATAAACATCTACTCATTATCGGAAACACAACTTTTAACTTGTCTCTGTCTGTTCATATCATAGAACTTGAAAGCTTGCACAAAATATGCACGCTTCGGAAATAGCTGTAGTTTGGGCAAATTGTGAGATTTTCAATTTTTCTAGCCAGTGACACCGTGAGAATTGTTCAAAAAAGTCTCCATAGGCTGATCTAAAATGAATACCTTACTCGTATTTCATTACTTACTCGAAAAATGGAAAACTTGTTGGGTATAATTTTTGAAATTTTGTGCGATATAACTTTTAGCACTTCACAAGTGACTTGGAGTAAAATGGATCGCAAAAATTACGATTCATCATCAATTTCAGAACACTTTTCAACCATTGAAAATTTTTTCAACTGAACTTCGGATAAGTTCAAGCACTGTGAGTGTGTGTCTGTTGTAGAGAGGATGAAAAATAAAATACATGGAAAAAATATCTTACTTATCGGATCCAGACGGGCGTCGGATCATCATTTGGCTGACTACCTCTGAACCTACGCACAAAATAGATGAAGGAGATCTAAAAACCTTTTGAAGAGAGAGAAAAGTCACTTGGAAAATTGTTTAGGTTTGCGGGCGCCTCTAGAAAGGTGATGAGGGCCTTTGACCCTTGAAGGCCGTGGTGAATCCTGAAACGCGATGTGAAAATGCTTTTGATTTTTTGGATTAGATCAACAGTGGTTTCACTTTGACTCATAGTTCGGCCCCCACTCCTTAAAACCATTTCGAAAATGATGGGCTTATCTTGTTGGGTCAATTTTGGAACTTTATGATAGGTATGTTGAAATTAACTTAAGAGGATTTTGTTGCTTTTTCGGATTTAAAGGATGATCAAATAAGTAAGCTTATAAATTTCGAAATGGTTTTAAGGGACTGGGAGAGGGGCGAACTGTGAGTCAAAACTTTTGTTGATCTAATCCATTTTTACATCGCATCTCAGGACCTGTGCTTCTAAGGGTTATAGAGAACCCAATTTCTGAAGAAAAAATTGTTTTTTCGCTCTAGTCTCTACCCAAACTATTTTGGAAGAAATGGACAAGATGGTACAGTTGCAAAAAAAAAAAAAAAGTAGCTATGTTTGGAATTCTACGTTGACCTAGACTGAACTGCCATCGAAATCTGAGACCACTTTTGAGTGTTCTACTGAGCAGTTAAAAATTTGAAAATCGTCCATTTTAGAGCGAAATTCGTGTTCTGAAAATATTTTATTTTCCAAGACTATGCATTAGACTAATTTATCTATGCCAAAAATTTCGAAAGATATAATTTTTAAAACTGAAGGAATGTTTTGAAGTGCAGATGTGACATGGAATGACCCTTTGGGTGATTTTTGTACTTTTTTAAATTTAGAAATGGTGACCAAAAATGACAACGCTGCACTTCAAAATATTTTCCTAGCTTTAGAAATGATATCTATCGTAATTTTTTGCATATTTCGAAAAGAAGATAGTTTCAAAATACAAGTTTCCCAAAAAATGGGAGACTTGCTAATTTTTAATCATCCAGTAGAGTCTTAAAAAGGAATGGATCTTCATGGCAATAATGAACTGGTAAACTGTTTTTCCCAAAAGAGGTTGGGTAGAAAGTAAAGCAAAACAATTACAATTTTTTTCAAAAACATCTCCTGGGTCTGAAAATTTGGAAAAATTGGGTTTGGAAACCATTCCTAAAAATCTTGCTCACCTTGATTGAAGTCTGAGTAAGTAAACTTTCGTTCTATTTTTCGATGGATGATACTTTTGTTTTTGTTCTTTCGGAAATAGCTGTTGTTTAGGTAGTTTGTGAAGTTTTCAATTTTTCAAGCCAACAACTTTGTAAGAATTGCTCAAAAAAGTCTTGATGTGCTGATCGAAAATGAATATCTTACTTGCTTACTTGAGAAAGTGAAACTAGTGTTGATCTAATCCTGAAGAGAACCCAATTACTGAAAAAATCTTCGTTTTTCGCTCTAACCTCTACCCAAACTGTTTTGGGTAAAATGGTACAGTTCAAAAAAAAAAAAAAAAATAGGTAGGTATATTTGGGATTCTACGTTGACCTCGCGACTGAACTGCCATCGAAATCTACGACCACTTTGAGTGTTCTACTAAACAGTTGAAAATTTGAAAATCGCCTATTTAAGGGTGAAATTCGTGCGTTGAAAATATTTTATCTCCCAAGATTATGCATTAGGTTAATTATCTAAGACAAAAATTTCGAAAGATGTCGTTTATTTTTGAAAACTTTAGAAATATTTTGGAGTGCAGATGTAACATGGAATGACCCTTTGGATGATTTTCGCACTTTTTAAAATTTAGAAATGGTGACCAAAAATGACAACGCTGCACTACAAAATATTTTCCTAGCTTTAGAAATGGTATATCTGTCGTCATTTTTTGCATATTTCGAAAAGAAGATAGTTTCAAAATACAAATTTCCCCAAAAATGGGAGACTTGCTAATTTTTAATCATCCAGTAGAGTCCTAAAAAGGAATGGATCTTCATGGAAATAATGAACTGGTAAACTGTTTTTCCCAAAAGAGGTTGGGTAGAAACTAGAGCAAAACAATTACAATTTTTTTCAAAAACATCTCCTGGTTGAGGACCAACATTTTCCTTCTTCAGGAGCAGCTTCGTAGCTAAAATTTTTTCGGTCTGAAGTTCAACTCAAAATTGAGGTAATTTCTGAATTTAGTCAAAATCCTTCGACCTTTCTTTTGAGATTCGTTATATGCAAATGTGCGTACTCCATTTCTCGTATGACATCGGACGATGTTTTCTTTCTTCTTCTGTACCTGAAAATTGCAGTTGTTTTAAAGCAGCAGTTTCTGCATTCAAAAATGTTGAAAAACATAACAAATTTGGAAAGCTCAAACAAAGAATGAATAAAGCATGAAATCAGTAGACTGTTGACATTTTCATGAATTGGTGATCATCCTGGTGAAGCTGTTTATTCAGCATAACTATAAGCATCCTGTTGATGGTAATTTCGTATTTGCTCATCGAACGTTTGAAAAAAAAAACTTGCCTCATTCTCACTGTTTTGTGTACCTTAGTACTATCACGGAACGGTAGATATGTCTAAGGTTTTGATGAATTTTTGGTCTGAAAATTTGGAAAAATTGGGTTTGGAAACCATTCCTAAAAATCTTGCTCACCTTGATTGAAGTCTGAGTAAGTAAACTTTCGTTATATTTTTCGATGGATGATACTTTTGTTTTTGTTCTTTCGGAAATAGCTGTTGTTTAGGTAGTTTGTGAAGTTTTCAATTTTTCTAGCCAACAACTTTGTAAGAATTGTTCAAAAAAGTCTCGATGTGCTGATCCAAAATGAATATTTTACTTGCTTACTTGAGAAATGAAAAACTGGTTAGGTATAAATTCGAATATTTTTTCTTTGGAATCCCACGAAAAATTTGCCAATATCAACGTGGTAAAATTCTGTAACGAATGTTCAGCATTTTAATGCCTCTCCTCCGGAATTATAATCTGTCTAGTTTCTATCTGTGTAACTCAGTTAAGTATGGCATTGGCGGTCAAAATGGTCATCGGAATTATTTTTTTGATAATTTTCATTCAAAAATTGGGGGAAAAATGAGAAAATGTTGAAGACATTGGCAATATTGATGAAAATGAAAAAAACTGCTCGATTGAAATTTTAACTCGATAATTTGAAGAAAGTCAACTCAAAAGTGCGGAAATCAAAACAGAACGCACCATTTATTTGATCCATAAAATATATGCACCTATATGAAAATCTAGTAAAAGATTAGGATTCAGAATTAGATATATTTTTCGTCTTTGCTACCTGAAAATTTAGTTTTCCAAAAGAGTGAAGCGGAAAAAAACTGTTTCTTTGCCTCTTGCATAGTGTTACTACTGCAGTACTTCTTAGCATCCCCTCACAACAAGAAAAGTGTCACTTGAATTTCTAAACCTCCTAGTCCTATTGACTTTCAAAAATAAGTATCATTTTTGGCCCTCTACAAGCGACTTGGAAAAGGGTTGATCGTGAACATGAAGATTTATTAGGTATTAATTTCAACTTTTAAACCACTTTTAACTCATTTCTTTCAAGCGAAGAAGTTTAAACTCATCGCAATTATTTTATCGAACTTCCTTGTCAGTAAGTTGTAAAATATGAATTCTGATGAACGTCAAGTTGCTGTCAGAAAATTAAAACGAATATCGAACAATTCAGGGAGGCTTGTAAACTGAATAGCGCTTTTTATTAAAAAGTAAAACAGCGAGGGAGGAGGTTGGTCCAAGTCCTACAGGCTACAAAAGCCGGAAAATCTCGCAATTTAAGCAGTTTGTAGTTTTTGAAAAATTCACAAGTGCTGATCTAGAGAATTAATAAATATTTTACTTGCTTACTTGAAAAGGAAAATCGAAAAATTTTGCGGAATTGACGAATTATAAAAACTTCTTGAATAGACAGATGTTTTCAAAACGCAAATTTCCCCAAAAATGGAAGACTTGCCAATTTTTAACCGTCCAGTAGAGTCCTAAAAGGGACTAGCATTTTCATGGCAATGAACTGGTGAACTGTTTTTCCCAAAAGAGGTTTGATAAGGAGTAGAACAAAAAAAAACATAATTTTTTTCAAAAACACCTCCTTGGTTGATAGTCTACATCTTCCCTCTTTAGGAGCAGCTCGGTGGCTAAAATTTTTTTCGGGCAGATCTTTCAACTCAAAATGGAGGTGATTTCTGAATTTGATCGAAATCCTTCGACCTTTCTTTCGCGATCATTCACCTCATGCAGATTTGCGTACTTACTCCATTTCTAATTAAAAATTTATGACATCGAACATTTTTCTCTTTTTTCTTCTGTTATACTGAAAATATACCTAGTTATTTAAAGCAGCAATTTCTGCGTTCAAAATGTTGAAAAAACATAACAAATTTAGAAAGCTTAAACAAAGAATGAAGAAAGCATGAAATCAGTATACTGTCGACATTTTCATGAATTAGTGGTCATCCTGGTAAAGCTGTTTATTCAGCATAAGAAATTCAGATATAAGTTTACGGATTAGTTGATGGTAGGTATTTCAATAATTAGTTTATCGAACGTTTGAAAAAAAAAAACTTGCCCAGTTCACTGTTTTGTGTATAGGTAAGTAGTACTTACTTGTACTTGAAAGACGTTGTTGAATTTGAGAAAAATTGGGTTTGAAACCATTCGTAAAAACTTTGCACACCTTGGTTGAAGTCTGAGTACCTACAACTTTTGTTATATTTTTCTATGAATGACACCTACTTTTGTTCTTGAGAAAATATGTAGCTGTAGTTTAGACAGTTTTTGAGGTTTTCAATTTTTCTAGCTAACGACTTTGTAAGAATTGCTCAAAAAAGTCTCTATGTGATGAACAAAAATGAATATCTTACTTGCTTACTTAAGAAATGAAAAACTGATTACTTAGTTTCGTATGTATTTCTCTTAATTTTGTTTCAGGTACGAGTATATCTGCTAAATATCAACGTGGTAAAATTTCGTATCGAATGTTCAGAATTTTAATGAGAATGAAGAAAGCATGAAATCAGTAGACTGTTGACATTTTCATGAATTAGTGGTCATCCTGGTGAAGCTGTTTGTCCAGCATAAGAAATTCCGATAAAAGTTTACGGATTAGTTTATGGTACCTATTTCAATAATTTGCTTATCGAACGTATGAAAAAAAAACTTGCCCCATTCTCACTGTTTTGTGTACCTACATAAGTATGTCGGAACGGTATGTCTAAGGCTTTGATGAATTTTTGGTCTGAAAATTTTAATAAATTGGGTTTGGAAACCATTCCTAATAATTTTACTCATCGTGATTGAAGTCTGAGTACAACTTTTGTTCTATTTTCCGACGGATGATACTTTTGTTTTTGTTCTTTCGGAAATAGCTGTTGTTTAGGTAGTTTGTGAAGTTTTCAATTTTTCTAGCCAACGACGCTGTAAGATTTTCTGAAAAAGTTTCGATGTGCTGATCCAAAACGAATATCTTACTTGCTTACTTGAGAAATAAAAATATCTTACTTATCGAAAGCACACGAGCGTGCGATTATCACTTGGTTGTTCACCTCCTCTCCTAAACACAAAATCGATGAAGGAGATTTAAAAACCTTTTGAAGAGAGAGAAATACGCGTACACATCAGAAAATTCTCCATTTTCCTTCATAACCGTGTGTTGGTCTACTTATTGAGATGGATTGCAAAAAAAAAATTGCATGATTTCGAAAGATATCATTTTTAAAACTAAAGGAATATTTTGGGAGTGCGGATTTGACATGGAATGACCTTTTGGGAGATTTTCATGGTTTTTTAAATTTAGAAATGGTGACCAAAAACGAAATTGCTGCTTTTCAAAGTATTTTCATGGTATCTAAGTATCGTAATTTTTTGCATATTTTGAAAAGAAGATGTTTTCAAAACACAAATTTCCCCAAAAATGGAAGACTTGTCAATTTTTAACCATCCAGTAGAGTCTTAAACGGGACTAGCATTTTCATGACAATGAACTGGTGAACCGTTTTTCTCAAAAAGGATTGGGTAAGGACCAGAGCAAAAAAATTACAATTTTTTTCAAAAACATCTCCTTGGTTGAGGGTCTACATATTCCCTGTTCAGGAGCAGCTCAGTGCCTAAAATTTTTTGGGCAGATCTATAACTCAAAATTGAGGTAATTTCTAAATTTGGTTAAAATCCTTCGACCTTTCTTTCTCGATCATTCACATCATGCAAATTTGCGTACTCCATTTCACGTAAAAAATTTATGGCATCGAACATTTTTCTCTTTTTTTTTGTCTGTAACTGAAAACGTAGTTGTTTTAAAGCAGCAATTTCCGCGTTCAAAATGTTGAACAACAAATTTGGAAAGCTCAAACAAAGAAAGATGAAAGCATGAAATCAGTAGACTATCGACATTTTCATAAATTAGTGGTCATCCTGATGAAGCTGTTTATTCAGCATAACAAATTCCGATACAAGTTTACAGATTAGTTGATGGTATTTCAATAATTTGCTTATCTAACGTTTGAAAAAAAAAACTTGCCCCGTTCTTACTGTTTTGTGTGTACCTATTGTAGGCATTCTGAGTAGAATTAGTTTTGAAAACCATTCTTAAAAATTTTGCACACCTTGGTTGAAATCTTGAGTGCAACTTTCGTTCTATTTTTCGATGGATGATACTTTTGTTCTTTCGGAAATAGCTGTAGTTTAGGCAGTTTTAGAGGTTTTCAATGTTTCCACCCAACGACACTTTAGGCTACCTAAGAATTGCTCAAAAAAATCGCGATGATGCTGATCCAAAATGAATAATATCTTACTTGCTTACTTGAAAAATGAAAAACTGGCTAGATATAAAATTCTAAGTCGTGTTAGCTTTCTGAAATTTTTGCTTTGCAATCCCACTAAAAATTTGCCAATATCAACGTGGTAAAATTTTGTAACAATTCTATCTGTGTAACTCAGTTACGGCATTGGCGGTCAAAATGGCCATCGAAAATATTTTTTTGCTAATTTTCATTCAAAAATTGGAAAAAAGTGAGAAAATGTTGAAGACATTGGCAATATTCTGATGAAAATGAAAAATAACGCTTGGTTGACATTTTGACTAGGTAATTTGAAGAAAGTCAACTCAAAAGTGCAGAAATAAAAACGAAATGTATTATTTACTTGATCCTTTTAACATAAATATGGAAATCGAGTAAAGAGCCGAGATAGGTATTTAATATTTTTCGTTTTTGCTTCCTGAAAATTTTGTTTTCCAAAAGAGTGAAGCGGAAAAAAATGTTTCTTTGCCTCTTTCATAGTTTTACATCTACTGCAATATTCTCCCCCTCTCCACGACAAAAAGTGTCACTTGAATTTCTAAACCTTCCAGTCGACTTGGAAAAGGATTGATTGAAAACATACCGTTTTATTACGTAGGTATTGATTTCAACTTTTAAACCACTTTCAACTCATTTCTTTTAAGCGAAGAAGTTGGAACTCATCACAATTATTTTTTCGAACTTACTTCCAAGTAAGCGGTATAATGTGGATTTTGATGAACGTCAAGTCGCTGTTAGAAGATTAAAACGAATATCGAACGATTCAGGGAGGTTTAGAAACTTAATAGCTCATTTTTTAAAAAAGAAAAACAGCGAGGGAGAAGGTATGGTCGAAGTCCTACAGGCTACAAAAGCTAGAAAATCGTGCTATTTAAGCAATTTGTAGTTTTCGAAAAATTCACAAGTGCTGATCTAAAATTACATAATAAATATTTTACTTGCTTACTTGAAAGGAAAATCAAAAAATTTTACAAAATTGATAAAAATTTATGGTTCTATATGTTAATATGGAGAATCACAGAATTTTTCCCAAAATCTGCCAAGGTTATATTTTTTCGTTCATAATGGTCACCAAAGCTTCTCTGATAGTTTTCATTTTAAAAATCATATGAAATAATCTGAAGAATATTGGAAATATTGACAATAAAATATGATAATGAAATAACCAGCCTGTTTGAGACTTTTTATCTCAATAGTAAAATGGAATAAGATCAACTCAAAAGCACGCTAATCAAGTCACAGAATATCTACTGGGTCCACAAATGAAATCGAATACAAATATGAATGAAAAAGTCGAAGTTTTTGGTGAAGCGAAGAAAAAAGGATGCTTTGATTAAAATAGGATGAAGTGTGCATAGAGTAAGAGGCTACCCGCTATAAAATTTTCAGCCTTTTGGCCGAACTCTGACTGAACTATGAAGCCCTCAACGTGAAGTAATTTGTGAAAACAATGTTTCTTTGCCTTTCAAGTGGTAGGTAGAGGTACCTATGTAGTACTTTTCTCATCTGCAACCCCTGCCACCCAAATCAAAAAAAATATGCGCTAGGTGCCTACTTGAGGTTTGAAAATTTTTTTCAAAAAGGGAAACTGAACTTCGGATAAGCTCAAACACCGCGTGGTGTGTGTGTTGTAGAGAGGAAAGAGGAAGAAAAATAAAATACATGGAAAAAATATCTTACTTATCGGATGCAGACGAGCGTGCGATCATTAACAGGTCATATACCTCCGCTCCTAAACACAAAATCGTCGAAGGAGATATAAAAACTTCTTGAAGAGACAGAGAAATAAGTATCATGGAATTTTTCCATTTTCCTTCATAACCATGTGTAGAATTATTGAGATGGATTGCAAAAAAAATTGGACAATTTTCATCAAAGTTGGAGCTGTTGGTCCAGCATAAGAAATTCCGAAAAAGTTTACGGATTAGTATTTCAATAATTTGCTTATCGAACATTTGAAAAAAAAAAAACGTGCCCCGCTCTCACTGTTTTCTGTGTCCCTGTAAACTCGTCGGTGAATTGCTGTGACTGGAAAATTGGAAAAATTGGTGTTGGAAACCATTCTTGAAAATTTCGCACAACTTGGTTGAAGTCTTGAGTACCACACTTTCGTTCTATTTTTTGATGGATGATACTTTTGTTCTTTTGGAAATAGGTGCGTAGCTGTAGGTTAGACATTTTGTGAGGTTTTCAATTTTTCTAGCCAACGACACTGTGAGAATTGTTCAAGAAAGTCTCGATGTGCTGATCCAAAATGAATATTTTACTTGCTTACTTGAGAAATAAAAACTGGTTAGGTAAGATTGTCGAACGTTTTCTATGCGCAACTCGGTTTCAAAACACAAATTTCTCCAAAAACGGGAGAGGGACTTTGATTTTCATGGCAATCTCTTGGTTAAGGGCCTACGTCTTCCCTCTTCAGGAGCAGCTCCGCAGCTAAGATTTTTTCGAGCTGATCTTCAACTCAAAATGGAAGTAATTGAATTTGGTCGAAATTCTTCGGCCTTTCTTTCGCGATCATTCGCCTCATGCAGATTTACGTACTCCATTTCTTGTAAAAAATTCATGGCATCGAACATTTTTCTCTTTTTTCTTCTGTAACTGAAAATAATTATAGTTGTTTTAAAGCAGCAATTTCCGCGTTCTAAATGTTGAAAAACATAACAAATTTGGATAGCTCAAAAAAAGAATGAAGAAAGCATGAAATCATTAGACTGTCGACATTTTCATGAGTTAGTGGTTATCCTGGTGAAGCTGTTTATTCAGCATAAGAAATTCCGATAAAAGTTTATTACAGATTAGTTGATGGTATTTCAATAATTTGCTTAACAAACGTTTGAAAAAAAAAACTTGCCCCATTCTCACTGTTTTGTGTGTACCTAATATGCTTCCTCGAACTGTTGTGTCTGGAAAATGGGAAACATTGGTTTTGGAAACCATTCTTGAAATTTTGCACACCTTGGTTGAAATCGTGAGTACAACTTTTGTTCTATTTTTCGACGGGTGATACTTTTTTGTTCTTTCGGAAATAGCTGTAGTTTAGGCAGTTTGTGAGGTTTTCAATTTTTCTAGCCAACGACACTGTAAGAATTGCCCAAAAAAGTCTCGATGCGTGCTGATCCAAAATGAATATATTACTTGCTTACTTGAGAAATGAAAAACTGGTTAACGTACGTATATCAGCATTTTAATGTCGCTCATCCGGAATTATAATCTGTCGAGTTTGTATGTGTAACTCAGTTACAGCATTTGGCGGTCAAAATGGACATAGGAATTACTTTTTTTCTAGTTTTCATTCAAAAATTGGGGGGAAAAATGTGAAAATGTTGAAGAGATTGGCAATATTGATGAAAATGAAAAAAAACCGCTTGGTTGAAATTTTGACTCGATAATTTGAAGAAAGTCAACTCTAAATTGCGGAAATCGAAACAGAACGTACTATTTACTTGATCCGTGAAATACATGTATGAAAATCGAGTAAAAGGTTTGGATTCAGAAGTAGAGATATTTTTCGTTTTTGCTTCCTGAAAATTTAGTTTTTCAAAATTTTTAATCGTCTAGTAGAGTCCTATAAGGGACTTGGATTTTCATGGCAATGAACTGGTGAACTGTTTTTCCCAAAACAGGTTGGGTAGGGACTAGAGCAAAAAAATTACAATTTTTTTTCAAAATCATTTCGTTGGTTGAGAGCCTACATGTTCCCTCTTCAGGAGCATGCTCCATAGCTAAGATTTTTTTGAGCTGATCTTCAACTCAAAATTGAGGTAATTTCTGAATTTGGTCTAAATCCATTGACCTTTCTTTTGCGATCATTCTCGCATGTGCAGATTTGCACATTCCATTTATCGTGAAAAATTAATTGCATCGAACATTTTTTCTTTTTCCTTCGGTAACTGAAAATATACTTAGTTATTTAAAGCAGCAATTTCTGCGTTCAAAATGTCGAAAACCATACTTAACAAATTTGGAAAATTCGAAAAAAGAATGAAGAAAGCATGAAATTAGTAGACTGTCGACATTTTCATGAATTAGTGTTTGTCCAGCATAACAAATTCCGATAAAAGTTTACGGATTATTTGATGCTATTTCAATAATTTGCTTATCGAACGTTTGAAAAAAAAACTTGCCCCGTTCTCACAGTTTTGTGTGTGCTTATACGGTTCCATTGACTGGAAAAAATGTTCAGCTTTTTGGCCGATCGCTGGCTGAACTATGAAGTCCTCAAAGCGAAGTAATTTGTGAAAACAATGTTTCATTTACTTTTCAGATAGTGGTAAGAGTAGGTACCTATGCAGTACTTTTCTCATCTGCAACTCCTGCCACCCATTCAAAAAAAAATACGCGCTAGGTGCCTACTTATGAGGTTTGAAATTTTTTTTCAAGGGAAACTGAACTTCGGATAAGCTCAAACACCGCGTGGTGTGTGTGTTGTAGAGAGGAACAAAAATAAAATATGTACATGGAAAAAATATCTTACTTATCGGATGCAGACAGGCGCGCGATCATTGACAGTGATCATATACCTCCGCTCCTAAACACAAAATCGTCGAAGGAGATATAAAAACTTCTTGAAGAGACAGAGAAATACGTATCATGGAATTTTGCTATTTTTCTTCATATATAACCATGTGTAGAGTTATTGAGATGGATTGCAAAAAAAAATTGGACAATTTTCATCATAATTAGAGGTGTTGGTCCAGCATAAGAATTTCTGATAAAAGTTTACGGATTAGTATTTCAATAATTTGCTTATCGATGGTTTGAAAAAAAAAAAAAACTTGCCCCGTTCTTACAGTTTTGTGTGTCCCTGTGAACTTGTCGGTGAATTGCTGTGACTGGAAAATTGGAAAAATTGGTGTTGGAAACCATTCTTGAAAATTTTGCACACCTTGGTTGAAGTTTGAGTACCACACTTTCGTTGTATTTTTCGATGGATAATACTTTTGTTCTTTTGGAAATAGGTACGTAACTGTAGGTTAGACATTTTCTGGGGTTTTCAATTTTTCTAGCCAACGACACTGTGAGAATTGTTCAAGAAAGTCTCGATGTGCTGATCCAAAATGAATATTTTACTTGCTTACTTGAGAAATTAAAAACTGGTTAGGTACGATCGTCGAAGGTTTTCTATGTGTAACTCGGTGATGGCATTGACGATCAAAATGGTCATCGGAATTACTTTTTTGCTAATTTTCATTCAAAAATTGAAAAAAAAATGAGAAAATGTGGATCACTTTGACAATATTGATGAATTTTCAAATTTAGAAATGGTGACCAAAAATGACAACGCTGCACTTCAAAATATTTTCCTAGCTTTAGAAATCGTAGATATACCCGTCATAATTTTTTGGATATTTTGAAAAGAAGATATTTTCAAAACACAAATTTCTTCAAAAATGTGAGAGGGACTTTGATTTTCATGGCAATCTCTTGTTTAAGGGCGTACGTCTTCCCTCTTCAGGAGCAGCTCCGTAGCTAAGATTATTTCGAGCTGATCTTCAACTCAAAATGAAAGTAGATAATTGAATTTGGTCGAAATTTTTCTTCTGTAATTTAAAATAATTATAGTTGTTTTAAAGCAGCAATTTTCGCGTTCAAAATGTTGAAAAACATAACAAATTTAGATAGCTCAAAAAAAGAATGAAGAAAGCATGAAATCAGTAGACTGTTGACATTTTCGTGAATTAGTGTTTGTCCAGCATAACAAAATATTCCGATAAAAGTTTACGGATTATTTGAAGCTATTTCAATAATTTGCTTATCGAACGATTGAAAAAAAAACTTGACCAGTTCTCACTGTTTTGTGTGTACCTAAATGGCTAGTTGACTGGAAAAAATTTTCAACTTTTCGACCGACCGCTGGCTGAACTATGAAGCCCTCAAAGTGAAGTAATTTGTGAAAACAATGTTTCTTTTCCTTTCAAAGTGGTAGGTAGAGGTACCTATGTAGTACTTTTCTCATCTACGTACAACCCCCTCCCGCCCATTCAAAAAAATATACGTTAGGTGCCTACTTGAGGTTCTTAATTTCTCGGAACCATTGAATTTTGAACTTGATGTCACTTTTAACTCTTTACAAATGACTTGGAGTTAGAATGGATCGTAAAAATTACAATTCATTATCAATTTCAGAGCACTTTTCACCCACTGAAAATTTTTTTCAAGGGATACCAAACTTCGGATAAGCTCAAACACCGTGTGTGTGTTTGTGTGTTGTAGAGAGGAAGAAAAATAAAATACATGGAAAAAATATCTTACTTATCGGGTGCAGGTACAGGCGTGCGATCATTAACAGATCATAGTTATACCTCCGCACCGAAACACAAAATCGTCGAAGGAGATATAAAAACTTCTTGAAGAGACAGAGAAATACGTATCATGGAATTTTGCCATTTTCCTTCATAAACATGACTGTGTAGAATTAATGAGATGGATTGCAAAAAAAATTGGACAATTTTCATCAAATTTAGCGAAATCTTTAATTTTTATTTAAAAGTCACTTATAAAAATGTTTGCACACCTTGGTTGAAGTCTGAGTACTGCACGTTAGTTCTATTTTTCGATGGATGATACTTTTGTTCTTGCGGAAATAGCCGTAGTTTAGGCAGTTTGTGAGGTTTTAAATTTTTCTAACCAAAGACACTGTGAGAATTGCTCAAAAAAGTCTCAATGCTTGCTGATCCAAAATTAATATCTTACTTGCTTACTTCGGAAATGAAAAATTGGTTAGGTTTAATTTCACAAGTGTCTTTGGAGTTGAATGGATCGCAAAAATTACGATTCTATATCAATTTCAGAACACTTTTCACTTTCACCCATTGAAATTTTTTTTCAAGGGAAACTAAACTTGGGGTAAGCTCAAAAATCGCGTGCGCGTGTGTGTGTGTGTCTGTGTGTGTTGTAGAGAGTAAGAAAAATAAAATACATGGAAAAAATATCTTACTTATCGGATGCAGACGGGCCTGCGATCATCACTTGGTGTAGTGTTTCCTCACCTCAAAATCGATGAAGGAGATCTAAAAACCTTTTGAAGAGAGAGAAATACGTATCAGGAAATTTTGCCATTTTCCTTCATAACCATCTATAGAATTAATGAGAAGGATTGCAAAAAAAAATTGCACAATTTTCATCAAATTTAGCAAAAACTTAAATTTTTAGATAAAAATTACTTGGAAAATTTTTCAAGTTTGCAGGCACTTCTAGAGGGAAGATGATTAATAAATATTTTACTTGCTTACTTGAGAAGGAAAATCAAAAAATTTTACGGAATATGAATTGAAGACGTCATAACAAAAAGGGGTATATATGACGCATATGTCCTTTTTGAGACGAATCCATATTGTTATTCTTTAGACCTTTCCTTTATCATATTAGAGCACCCCCACTTCATAAAGTTGAAAAACCAGTGAGGTATCGCCATTTTAAAACTGCGAAGTCGATTAAAAATTTACTTTTTCATAGATAATGGGTTACTCGTGGTCGATTTTGTATTGTTAACCATTATTTACCTGGTTTAAATCCAAAAATTTGTTCAAAAACATTTTTAAATCAAGAAAAAAAATTGGCCAAAAAAACTTGTCTTTTTTGCTATTTTTTTACTTGACATATTATAGCAATCTTTTTTCAGAGATAATGGGTTACTCATGGTCGATTTTGAGTTGTCAACCATTATTTACCTGGTTTAAATCCAAAAATTTGCTCAAAAACATTTTTAAATCAAAAAAAAAATGGCCGATTTTTCGCTTCAAAAAGGACATATAATTCGAAATGTTTGAGCGCTTACCGCCAACACACAGTTTCCTCCAGACTGATGGTTCATAGCATTTTGTATGGTTGGATAGTGGGAAA
Organism: Planococcus citri; assembly: GCF_950023065.1. Classification (NCBI taxonomy): domain Eukaryota; kingdom Metazoa; phylum Arthropoda; class Insecta; order Hemiptera; family Pseudococcidae; genus Planococcus; species Planococcus citri. The sequence continues at coordinate 4,704,176 of NC_088679.1, read as the reverse complement.
ATAAGATAAAATCGTCACCATGTTCAAATATGCACATTTCTAAACTTCACAAGCACTCAAACTTTCAAACAGCCTTTTCTCAAAATACTACTTTTACACATATGTCCTTTTTGCTATGACGTCTTCAATTTATTATTGTGTTGGGAAACCGAAGAATCTTTCCCAAAATCGGCCAAGGTTATTTTTTTTCATTCAAAACGGTCACCAAAGTTAGGTACTTCTCTGATAATTTTCGTTCTAAAAATCAAATGAAATCTGAAAAATATTGGAAATATTGACAATAAAATATGATAATGAAAAATACCAGCCTGTTTGAGACTTTTTATCTCAATAGTAAAATTGAATAAAATCAACTCAAAAGCACGAAAATCAATTTCTCCAAAAATGGAAGACTTGCCAATTATTAACCGTCCAGTAGAGTCCTAAAAGGGACTTAGATTTTCATAGCAATGAACTGGTGAACCGTTTTTCTCAAAACGGATTGGGTTAGGACTAGAGCAAAAAAATTACAATTTTTTTCAAAAACACCTCCTTGGTTGAGTCTACATCTTCCCTCTTCAGGAACAGCTCAGTGGCTAAAATTTTTTCGGGCAGATCTCTAACTCAAAGTTGAGTTAATTTCTAAATTTGATTAAAATCCTTCGACCTTTCTTTCTCGATCATTCACATAATGCAAATTTGCGTACTCCATTTCTCGTAAAAAATTTATGGCATCGAACATTTTTCTCTTTTTTTGTCTGTAACTGAAAACGTAGTTGTTTTAAAGCAGCAATTTCCGCGTTCAAAATGTTGAACAACAAATTTGGAAAGCTCAAACAAAGAAAGAAGAAAGCATGAAATCAGTAGACTGTCGACATTTTCATAAATTAGTGGTCATCCTGGTGAAGCTGTTTATTCAGCATAACAAATTCCGATACAAGTTTACAGATAAGTTGATGGTATTTCAATAATTTGCTTATCCAACGTTTGAAAAAAAAAACTTGCCCCGTTCTTACTGTTTTGTGTGTACCTGCAGGCATTCTGATTAGAATTGGTTTTGAAACCCATTCTTAAAAATTTTGCACACCTTGGTTGAAATCTTGAGTGCAACTTTCGTTCTATTTTTCGATGGATGATACTTTTGTTCTTTCGGAAATAGCTGTTGTTTAGGTAGTTTGTGAGGTTTCGAATTTTTCTAGCCAACGACACTGTAAGAATTACCCAAAAAAGTCTCGATGCGTGCTGATCCAAAATGAATATCTTACTTGCTTACTTGAGAAATGAAAAAGCGACGTTTTCATTTTTCACATTTCAAGACCCATAAACTTTTTTCTATGGCACTTATAAACGCCAAATGCTTACGGTGTCGTCTTCACCATACTTCCAACCATCCCTACAAATTTCAATGCGATATCATCATTAGATCGTTTTTTATCGCGTTTACAGACATTTTTTGACACTTATATACACACATCATCTCAAAATTGCTCAATACAAACTTGTGTGAAGTCGAAATTCAAAACCGAGTGTAAATTCCAAAGTTCATTTTCCGGCCAAAAACAATACTTTCCTATACATCGCTTCGCGCTGTTCGGAAAGTAAAAACTGGGTAAGTGCGGTTTTCGAAATTTTGTACGATATCTGAAATGTTTGCTTTGGAATCCCACGAAAAATTTGCCAATGAATGTTCAGCACTTTAATGCCTCTCCTCCGGAATTATAATCTGTCGAGTTTTTATGTGTAACTCAGTTACAGCATTGGTGGTCAAAATGGATATCGGAATTACTTTTTTTGCTAATTGTCATTCAAAAATTGGGAAAAAAATGAGAAAATGTTGAAGACATTGGAAATATTGATGAAATTGAAAAAACCGGTTGGTTGAAATTTTGACTCGATAATTTGAAGAAAGTCAACTCAAAAGAAGTGCGGAAATCAAAACAGAACGTACTATTTAAGTTACTAGATCCATGAAATATATGAAAATCGAGTAAAGGGTTAGGATTCAGAAGTAAAGATATTTTTCGTTTTTGCTTTCTGAAAATTTAGTTTTTCAAAAGAGTGAAGCGGAAAAAATTGTTTCTTTGCCTCAAACAGTTTACTGCAGTTTTTCTTGTCACTCTTCCCCTCACAGGACAATAAAAGTGTCATTTGAATTTCTACATCTCCCAATCCTATTGACTTTCAAAAATAAGTATCATTTTTAGCCCTCTACAAGCGACTTGGAAAAGGGTTGATCGTAAACATAACGATTTGATTAGGCATCAATTTCAACTTTTAAAGCACGTTTAACTCATTTCTTTTAAGCAAAGAAGTTTAAACTCATCGCAATTATGTTTTCCAACTTCCTTCTAAGTAAGTGGTAAACTGTGAATTCTGATGAACGTCGAGTTGCTGTTAGAAGATTAAAACGAATATCGAACGATTTAGGGAGGTTTAGAAACTCAATAGCGCTTTTTTTCCTCAAGGAAAACAGCTAGGGAGAAGAGATGGTTGATCGAAGTCCTACAGGCTACAAAAACCGGAAAATCGCGCAATTAAAGCAATTTGTAGTTTTCGAAAAATTCACAAGTGCTGATCTAGAATTAATAAATATTTTACTTGCTTACTTGAAAGGAAAATCAAACATTTTTACGGAATCGATGATAATGTTAATCTGTAATATGGGGAGTCACAGAACCTTTCCCAAAATCTGTCAAGGTTATTTTTCATTCAAAACGTTCACCAAAGTTAGGTACTTTTCTGATAATTTTCATTTTAAAAATCAAATGAAATATGAAAAATATTGGAAATATTGACAATAAAATATGATTATAAAAAATACCAGCCTGTTTGAGACTTTTTATCGCAATAGTAAAATTCAATAAAATCAACTCAAAAGCATGAAAATCAAGACACAGAATATCTACTGGGTCCATTAATGAAATCGAATAAAAATCTGGATGAAAAAGGTCGAGGTTTTTGGTGAAGCGAAGAAAAAAGGACGCTTTGTTGAAAATAGGAGATGAAGTGTGCATCGAGTAAGAGACTATCCGCTATAAAATTTTCAGCCTGTTGACCGAACTCTGGCTGTACTATGAAGCCCTCAAAGTGAAGTAATTTGTGAAAACAATGTTTCATTTACTTTTCAGATAGTGGTAAGAGTAGGTACCAATGCAGTACTTTTCTCATCTGCAACCCCCTCCCACCCATTCGAAAAAATATACGTTAGGTGCCTACTTGAGGTTCCTAATTTCTCGGAACCGTTGAATTTTGAACTTGATGTCACTTTCAACTCTTTACAAATGACTTGGTGTTAGATGGATCGTAAAAATTACAATTCTTTATCAATTTCAGAGCACTTTTCACCCATTGAAAATTTTTTTCAAGGGATACCAAACTTCGGATAAGCTCAAACACCGCGTGTGTGTATGTGCGTGTGTTGTAGAGAGGAAGAAAAATAAAATACTTGGAAAAAATATCTTACTTATCGGGCGTGCGATCATACCTGGTGATATGCCTCCTCGCCAATGAAGGCGATCTAAAAACCTTTTGAAGAGGGAGAAATACGTATCAGGAAATTTTGACATTTTCCTTCATAACCATGTGTAAAATTATTGAGATGGATTGCAAAAAAAATTGGACAATTTTCATCAAATTTAGCGAAATCTTGAATTTTTACTTAAAAGTCACTTAGAAAAATGTTTAGATTTGCCGGTGCCTCTAGACAGTAGATGAGGATCTTTAACCTTTGAAGGTCCAGGTGAATCCTGAAACACGATGTAAAAATGCTTTAAATGAGTCAAAGTAAAACTACTGTTGATCCAAGAAATCGAAAGCATTAAACATCGCATTTCAAGATTCACCTGAGCCTTTTAAGCGTTAAAGAGAACCCATTTCTGAAAAAATCTTATTTTGCTCTTGCCTCTATCCAAACTGTTTTGGGTAAAATGGTACTGTTCAAAAAAAAAAGGACCACTTTGAGTGTTCTACTCAGCGGTTGAAAATTTGAAAATCGCCTATTTCAGGGTGAAATTCGTGCGTTGAAAATATTTTATTTTCCAAGATTATGCATTAGGATAATTATCTATGCCAAAAATAAATTTCGAAAGATATAATTTTTAAAACTGAAGGAAAATTTTGGAGTGCAGATTTGACATGGAATGTCCCTTTTGGTGATTTCCGTACTTTTTATCGTAATTTTTTGCATAGTTGATAAATGCTTATTATTTGAGACGAAGATATTTCCAATTCACAAATACTATGCCCAAAAATGAGAGACTTTCCAATTTTTAACCGCCCAGTAGAATCCCAAAAGGGACTTAGATTTTCATGGCAATGGGTTAGGTTGACGCCACATCTCCAATAAGTACCTGGGTACATCTTGTGGGACCGAACTGTTTTTCCCAAAAGTGGTTGCGTATAGGGACTACAGCAAAAGATGAAATAATCACAATTTTTTTCAAAAACACTTCCTGACTCAGGGTCTACATCTACATCTTCCCTCCAGAAGCAGCTCCTTGGCTAAGATTTTTTCTGCCCTATCTTTAACTGAAAATGAAGGTCATTTCTGAATAAGGACAAGATCCTTCGACCTTTCTTTCGCGATCATTCATCCTATGCAGATTGCCATACTCCATTTCTCGCAAAAAGTTTATGGCATCGAACATTTTTTTCTTTTCTTCTGTAGCTGCAATATTTTTTTAAGTAACAATTTTTGCGATCAAAAACATAAGAAATTTGGAAAGCTCAGAAAAAAAAAGAATGGAGAAAGTACATATGAAATCAGTAGACTGTCAACATTTCCATAATTAGTGGTCATCTCCTGGTTAAGCTGTTTATTCAGCATAAACAATTCCGAAAAAAATTTTATGGATTGATTGATGATACCTTAACTTACTTCATATGTATTTGCTTATCAAACATTTGAAAAAAAACTTGCCTCGCTCATTGTTTTGTGTATACATACTTATGTATCTTGTAAATTAGAAAGGTTGTTGGTGTGTAAACCATTCCTGAAAATTTTGCACGCCTTGGTTGAAGTCTGAGTACAACTTTTGTTCTGATTTTCGATGGATGTTACTTTTGTTCTTTCGAAAAAAATCTGTAGTTTAGGTGGGATTGTGAGGTTTTCAATTTTTCTAGCCAACGACACTGTACTTGTAAGCGTTGCTCGAAGAAGTCACGATGAGCTGGTCCAAAATAAATATCTTACTTGCTTAGTTTGGAGATAAAAAATTGAAAAATGTGTATTCAGGTATGTGCTGCGCGCCTGTGCTGTGCTCGTAGAACCACTTCGAACTACTTAATTGGTAAAATATGAATTCTGATGATTAATGTAAGTCGTTGATAGATAATTAAAGGTGATACTGAACGATTCAGAGAAATTTAGAAACTCAATAGCGCATTTTTTTTATAGGAAAAGAGCGAGTGATGGGGTTGATCGAAGTCCTACAAGAGCTTTAAAATCGCTGTATGTACTCGTAGTTTGGAAATTTGTAAAGAGTTTGAAAAATTCACAGTGTGCTGATCCAAAATAAGTGAATATTTTACTTACTTACTTGAGAAAGAAAAATTGAAAAACTTTCCGGTCTGGCGAAATTTGTTCGATTACTTACCTATTAATGTCATTTTAAAAATCAAAATAGAACACGAAAAATATTGGAAATATTCTAAGTTGATGATCAATATGATCATTGAAAATATTTATTTCTTCTTAGAACAAATTTCATGTAGAAATTCCAAAATCTAGCACATATAAGTACATACCTATTCAGCATTTGAATTACTTATTCTAGAACTTTCACCTACATATTCTATTAATAAGCACGAAAGCTGATAACTTTGTTGCAATTCGTCCAAAGTGATTATGAAAACAATTTTGTTGATGGTTTCTCATTTCAAAAAACTGAGAAAAAAGTAAGAAAATTTTGAAAACACTGACAATGGTTATGAAAAAACTTAGGTACATAGGTATTCCATATTTTGACTCCATGAAAAGAAAGTCAATCTAGTAACACGAAAATCAAATGACCAGGATATCTAATTACTTACTGAGTGCAAAAGGAATCAAGCTGATAAATTCGTATGGCAATATCTGACGACATGGATTGTTGTAACATTTTTTTTGTTTTCAGTTCCTGAAAGAGGTTGGTCGAAGTGCTACAGGCTACAAAAGCCGGAAAATCAAGCAATTTAAGCAATTGTAGTTTTCGAAAAATTCACAAGTGCTGATCTAGAATTAATAAATATTTTACTTGCTTACTTGAGAAGGAAAATCGAAAAATTTTCCGGAATAGATAAAATTTATTTAACATGGGGAATCAGAGAACCTTTCCCAAAATCTGCCAAGGGTATTTTTTTTCATTAAAAACGGTCACCAAAGTTAGGTACTTCTCTGATAATTTTCATTTTAAAAATCAAATGAAATAATCTGAAAAATATTGGAAATATTGACAATAAAATATGATAATGAAAAATACCAGCCTGTTTGAGACTTTTTATCGCAATAGTAGATAAAACTCAATAAAATCAACTCACAAGCACGAAAATCAAGACACAGAATATCTACTGGGTCCATTAATGAAATCGAATAGAATCTGAATGAAAAGGTCGAGGTTTTTGGTGAAGCGAAGAAAAAAGGATGCTTTGATGAAAATAGGAGGAGTAGTGTGCATCGAGTAGGAGACCACCCATCACGAAATGTTCAGCCTTTTGGCCGAACGCTGGCTGAACTATGAAGCCCTCAACCCCTCCCACCCATTCAAAAAATATACGCTAGGTGCCTACTTGAGATTCTTAATTTCTCGGAATCATTGAATTTTGAACTCGATATCACTTTTAGCTCTTTACAAGTGACTTGGAATTGGATGGATCGTAAAAATTACGATTCATTATCATTATTATCAATTTCAGAGCACTTTTCACCCATTGAAAATTTTCTTCAAGGGAAACTAAACTTCGGATAAGCTCAAACACTGTGTGTGTGTTGTCGATAGGAAGAAAAATAAAATACATGGAAAAAATATCTTACTTTTATCGGATCCAGACGGGCGTGCGATCATTATCTGGCTTACCATACCTTGTATTTTGAACACAAAATCGGCGAAGGAGATCTAAAAACTTCTTGAAGAGGCAGAGAAATACGTATCAGGGAAGTTGACGTTCTCGTAACAAAATTTATAGCATCGTACATTTTCCCCCTTTTTCTTCTATACCTACCTGAAATAGTTTTTTTAAAGTAACAATTTCTGTGATCTAAAATGTTGAAAAACATAACAAATTTGGAAAGCTCAAAAAAAAAAACATAAAGAAAGCGTGAAATCAGTAGACTGTTGACATTTTCATGAATTAGTGTTCATCCTAGTTGAACTGTTTATTCAGCATGGGCAACTCCGAAAAAATGTTTATGAATTGAATTGATTGATGATACGTACCTTTACTTACTTACTTCATATTTGCTTATCGAAGGTTTGAAAAAAATAACCATCTTCCGTGGTATTGTTTGCGAGTGTATCTATCTTCAAAAATAGAAAAGTTGGTTTGGAAACCATTCCTGTAAATTCTGCAATCCTTGGTTGAAGTCTGAGTACATTACAATAAACTATTTGTGTCACTTTTCGATGGATGTTACTTTTGTTCTATCGAAAAAAGCTGTAGTTTTAGGGAGGTTATTAGGTTTTCAATTTTTCTAGCCAACGAAACTGTAAGCGTTGCTCAAAAATTTCACGGTGCGCTGGTCCAGAATAAATATCTTACTTGCTTACTTGAGAAATAAAAATTGAAAAATGTGTGCGTTTCTCAATTTCTTTTCCATTCAACTCGCAAGGTTCGAATCCGGAATATTTTAGTGTCAATATTTCCAAATATCAGCACCGGCAAGACAGCATATTTTTTTCAAAGTAAAAAATTTTTAAAATGATGTTTTTGTTTGTATTTTTGCTTTTTGATTTTTCATTTCGACATAACAACAAATAACAAAACTGAAACTAAAACTGGAACTGAAAACTAAAAAAATTGAAACATGGAAACTGAAACTTTCATTTTTCAAATTTTTCTAGCCCTAAGAAATTGAAAATCTTGAATTTTTTTCCTGTGATGAGTGCATTTTTTTAAATTGGAAAAAACCTGTACTGGAATCCTACGAAAAATTTTCTAATATCAACGTGGTAAAATTTTGTAACGAATGTTCAGCATTTCAATGTCTTTTTCCTAAGATATTTATTATACCTAATCTGTTGAGTTTCTTTCTGTGTAACTCGGTTACCATATTGGTGGTCAAAATGGTCATCGAAGTTATTATTTTTTTGTCAATTTTCATTCGAAAATTGAAAGACAAAGTGAAGATTTTGAAGACATCATCAATAGTTAATGAAAATGAAAAAAACACTGCATGGTTAAAATTTTGACTCGATAATTTGAAGAAAGTCGACTCAAAAGTGCGGAAATAAAATCAGAACGTATTATAGTGTTACTTGAGTTTCTAAACCTGCCTGTCCTATTGATTTTCAAATGTAGGTATCATTTTTATTTTTTGGCGCTCTACAACCGACTTGGAAAAGGACGAATCGTAAGCATTACGATTTATTAATTAGGTAATAATTTTAACTTAGAAAGCACTTTTAAAAGTGCTTACCTAACCACTAAATATTTCATTCAAGTGAAACTATAACGTTGGGATACGCTCAAGAAATTTGAACTCATCGCAATTATTTTTTCGAATCACTTCTAAGTACTTAATTGGTAAAATATGAATTCTGATATAATGGATGTCAAGTCGTTGATAGAGAATTAGAGGCGATACTGAACGATTCAGAGAGATTTAGAAACTCAATAGCACCTTTTTTTATTAAGGAAAAGAACGAGTGATAGGGTTGATCGAAGCTCTACTAGAGCCGTAAAATCACTGTATGTAGAATTTGTAAAGTGTTTGAAACATTCACAGTGTGCTGATCCAAAATAAGTGAATACTTAACTTACTTACTTCAGAAAGAAAAATCAAAAAACTTTCAGCAACATCCAAAGTTCTCGTTGTCGGTATTGAAATAACGTCTTTCTTTTGTCGATCCTGAAACCATCCATCATCACATTTTTGAGATTGTAAGTACCAATATTATATAGTTTGGAAATTTGTAAAGTGTTTGAAAAATTCACAGTGTACTGATCCAAAATAAGTGAATATTTTACTTACTTAATACTTGAAAAAGAAAAATCGAAAAATTTTCCGGCATTGTGATTCTGATCAAATGTAACTTTTCTGATTACCTATTGTCATTTTGAAAATCAAAATAAAACACAAAAAATATTGTAAAAATTGACAATAAAATATGATAATGAAAAATACCAGCCTGTTTGAGACTTTTCATAGGATATGAAATGTACATCGAGTAGGAGACTACCCGCTAATAAAATATTTCATCTTTTTGGCCGAACGCTGGCTGAGCTATGCGGCCCTCAAAGTGGGGTAATTTTTGAAAACATTGTTTCATTTTATTTTTAGATAGTGGTACCTATGCAGTACTTTTCTCATCTGTAACCCCTCCCACCCATTCAAAAAAAATAAGTTCCAGGTACCTTCCTAAGTTTCTTAATTTCTGTGACCTATTGAATTTTGAATTCAGTATTACTCTTAGCTCTTTTCAAGTGACTTGGAGTTGGATGGATCGTAAAAATTAAGATTCATTATCAATTTCAGAGCATTTCTCATCCATTGAAAATGTTTTTCAAGAGAAACCAACTTTGGGTACGTACAAACGATTCAGGGAAATTTAGAAACTCGAGTCACAAATTTTTAGAGGATAAGACATGATTAAGATTATCCATCTTTGAAGATTCCCTGATTCAGTTCCATATGCGACCAGTGGACTCAACACCTTCCTCTCCATTTTTCCCCTCAAAATCTATGATTGAAGTTTTGGTAAACAAGAAGTTAATCTCAGTGTACTCAGTGTCCTTGATGAAGCTGTTTTTTCTCATGACGTGAGATCTTTTATTTGCCTAATTATTAGAAAAATTGCATAAAAATGTTGAAATTAAACATTTTCGTCGATAATTTTCAAACTGATCTGATGGCGAAGTTAAGATTGAAAACGAAGCCCTCTGTCAGTATTGATTTTTTGCACTGTTTAAATGATAAATTTAATGAGAATCCCTCAACCCCCCCTCCCCTCCGAAAAAGCGCTAACCCGTTCCAGTGAAATGCTTGTCTATAATGAGTTCATAAATGAATGTTGTGGTCTTACTTGCCGAAAGAAGTTGCATTAAATCTGGTTCTTGTTACTTCGAGGTCAAAGAAATGAACAAATTATAGGTATGTATCATCTAAATTGCCTTTCTCCCCTGAACATGAATCTGCTTTAGGAACATGATTTCGATATATTTTTTTTAGTCCACACGTTTTGATCAAGAATAAATATCTTACTTGCTTACTTGATGATCATTGAAAATATTTATTTTTTCAACGATCGGAATTTTTCTTGTTATAATGTCTAAATCTAGCACAAATATAAGTAGGTATTCAGCATTTGAATTACTTATTCAAGTAGGTTTGCAAGATTCAGAAGTATCTTGATTTTTTTGAAGTGTCAAATGACACTTTTCAATTTCCCTAATTGTGATCTCTGAGCCCTCTACCAGCGACTTGAACTTGTTTGGTGAAAAACTAAGATTGAGTTTGTAGGTAACGTACCTTAACTTGAAATAATGATAGTTTTGTCGAGCAATCGAGTCGAGGATCCAAAAAGTAAAGAAACTTGTCACTTTTCTGGGGTGGAGGGGTGGGGGCATAATAGAGATACTGCATAGTGATGCAATCAAAATTAGAGGAAAAAAACAATTTTTTTTTCAAAAATCGTCCTGCTCTGAGAATTTTTGGCTCAGCTTCCCGTGCGGCTCTGCGGTAAAGGGTCTCAAAATTCTTCTTTTGAGTTGTTCCACTCTCAGATTAAGCTCCATCGCCATTTTTTTCATGATCCAGGATATGTTTTTCGCTCTGTAAGAATGTACAGTTATGCATGAGAAAAAATAAAGGTTCAGGGTTTTTTTAGTTTGAAAAATCATTGCATGGTTGAGATGAAGAAATACTTATGAAAGCGGTTTGAAATTTGAAATTTTTGAACATTGTACACCCCCCCACCCCACCACCATATTATCTCTGATCGTGATCACTCTACAGTCTACACTATATTTCTTATGAGTAAAGTACCTGTATATGCTCCAGTTTTGGATATGGAAATTTTCTCTTTCAATTTTCAGCTAATTGTGAATATAAATTACCAGTTTCAGAAAGATAATTTGTGACTTACTTTAGACAAGTTTGATTTTGAATATATAGGATCGTGGTATGATGGTGGTGTTAAAGAACTTGTCGTTCCTGAAACCATCCACCATCACATTTTTGAGATTAAAAATAACAAAATTGATTCAGGGGTTTCCAAAATTGAATTTTTAAAATTCAATTTCTTCAAGTAAAACACTTAGACGAGTATTGCAGCCAAAATAATTTTGAAATTGAAAAACAGCTCGGGTGAAAAAGCTTTGGAGTCTTATGAGAATTCCAAAGATTGAGCAGTTTTTGTCCTGACATTGAAATGAGCCCAAAATGGGAAGGAAGTGGAACTTTAACCCTTTGAGCCCCGAGAAGAAAATTGAAAAATTTCGTTATGAAAAGAGTAGGTATAACATCGTTGAGCAGATTTTTTTAAAAATTGAGGTTTACCCAAAATTTCATTTTGGAATTTTGACGAAATGCTCGAAATGGGCATTTTTTCCTGTCCCCATTTCCGAAATAAATTTTTGATGTTAGGGGTTCGAAAATTTTCCGGTAAGTTTTTCTAGGTAATACCAACTTAAAAATCAGAAAATTTTGAATAATATAAATATTAACGTCGAAAATTTTTAAAGCCAAAATCCAAAATTTTTAGAAAAAATAAACATAATTTTCTGCACAAGATGTGACAATCACAAATTTGGGAGTGACATAATTTTCAAACCAAAAAAATTTTGGGTCAAAAATAAAGAGATTTACAGTGGGAATTTTTTATATATTATTTTGGAAATTGGGTTTCAAGGTCAAATAAGCAAATGAGGAAGAGACACGAATTTCACACGAAATATTCAAACGGTGAAAATTCATCAGGTTGCATGAAATTTTTTTTTTTCGAATTCACGTGAATCAGAAGACAGCTCACAGCTCATTAAAAACTTCAGTCCAATTTCAGGATGTCAATCTGTAAATCCGAAATGAAATTCGAACTATTTTCGAAATTTTTCGCGAAAAAGTTGATTATATCGAAGTTTACATAAAAATTTAAACTTTTTATGATGTAAAAATTTACCTCAAGTGTATTGAAATAACGTTTCATTTGGAAATATCTTGATGTAATGGACTGGTATTCCTAAAATAGGATTCCTCAATTTTTAAACATTTTGCATAGAAAGCTCGTACATAAAAGTTCGAACTTTTAATCACATGAAAATTTGCCCAGTGGATGAAACTTTCATTCCGGAATTGTGGGTCGAAGAAAGATGCTGTAGGTCTCACACCAATACTAATTTCTGGAAAATTTTCACATCATAAAAAATTCAAACTTTTGTGTAGAAGCTCTTGTGAAAAATTTCCAAAATTAATATGTAGAATCCTATTTTGGGAATGCAATTATTCTATTACACCAAATTTGGCTGTTTGTATACTAGTTTGAGAATTTTTTAACCTCCTTAAGATCATCCAAAATTCTTTAAAATTTCTGAATTTTTTCATCGTTTCCAAAATATAGCAATGTTTTGCAATTTTGGTCGTTTTGCTGGAAAACATGTCAAAGCGAATAGTTGAAAATTAAAAAAAAAAATAAATACTCACTTTTACAAATTTGTAGAGATTTTCTACGTTTATCATCCTGTCTGGTCATTGTTGAACAATGCAGAACAACTCTAGAGACCTCCTAAGACGTAGAAACAATTCCGAAATACTTTTCGACTTGAATGAATCCAAATTCATTCTATTATTATCCATCTGCAAGGTTGAAATTTACCTATAAATGAACGTATCCGATAATTTTACAAGCACTTATCTACATTCGTTATTTACCTGTTTATTGCTATACGATTCACCGTATATGAGAACTTTTCGTGTCGAATATTTTCAATACGAACGATATGTTCGAATAATCAATCGAACGCATCCAATATATATTCGTATAATTTGCGTTTTTTTGCCCTCCGTTAATAGATAATGAATCAGAGGGTGGTAAACTGAAAAAATAATCACACGCTATGTTAATTTTAGCCGAGCAAGTTTACGAACTCGCGGTATTTATACGACTGATAATTTCGATTATTTATTATTGCGAAATATCACGTATCTGTATACGTAAATTTTGGAGTCGAGGGGGTTATTGGAACATGTGGAGTGTGATCGGGGTCGCCGGAGGTATATCAATTTACCGTTCAACGACTATAATATCGTTTTGTCTGCGAACTGCATACTATAGTAGTACTAACAGTACCGTGCATTATTTATTCGACGCGATTTTTTCTTCTAATAAAGCGAGTTATGTAATTTCTATGATAATTCGAGCGGGAAATCGTCGCAGTCGTCGCGTTATACGAAAAGAAAAATAAATAAAAATTGAACGTCGTTCGACATTCATAGACGAGTGTACATATAGAGTGTATGGGAGTATACATTACTTCGCTTACTTATATCGAGATCTCGAGTTCGAGACTTTTTTCCACAGCAAAACGATGGAAAACGAGCTTTGTGCAGTATGAATAAGTGCCCATGTTAAGTGTGAAAAAATGTCGATGAGGTTTTTATGTGACGACGACTACGGTTCCACTTTTTGCAGAGTTCATATACCTTTCATCCCCGGAAAACAACAAGAAAAAAAAGGGGTGCGAAGATATTTTTTTTTTGAGAAATTTCATGTTGCATGTGGTGGTTATTTTTTTCTACTTTACTGTTTCCGTCTTCGTCGTCGTCGTAAAATGAAAGAAAAATTCATCGGCGTTATTACCCATTGGAAGGTTGCAGGTGTTCTTTATCGTTGTTCAAAGCACTCTCTTCCGTTTTGCTCCTTTATCTCACTGTCTTGTATAATGTCTACGAATCGCATTTTGTAAATTAGAACGATTTAATATTCAATAAGATGCGAATAGTGAGCTATATTTTTTCGAAACGGATTCGCGAGAGGATGCTTGTGCTCGATGATGAGGTGTATTTTCGAGTGCTTATTAATTATTATCTCATCGACGACTGCGGAATTTACGACGAGATTTTCGATAAGTATTATACAGAGTGTATGATGGTGTCTTGCGTATCCTGATTTTCCTGCCTTTTTTTTGCGGAGTTTTGCTCGACGTGTGTCATGTTGTCCTGATTTTGCCTTGAATTTTTGTTGTTGGTTTAAATTGGCGAAAAGTCCTGCTACTTTGTTGAAACATTGCACAGACTATCCCTACAAATAGATGAAAGATCCCTATTGATACCAAACGACCCTTTCGAAATTAAAAAATTCTTAGACCTAATTAAAAAACTTGACCTTACCAACTCGATTTAAATCTCACACGATGGGTGTAATAATCAAGTAATTACAAACATCCCCCTCCCCCCAAAAAAAATTCTGAATTCTGAATTTTTGTTCCAGTTGACAAAAAAAAAGGTCCTAATTTTTGCCTAAATTAATTGCCAAACAGTCTTATTTTTTGTCAAAACCATTATGTATGTACTTTGGAAGTCGGATACTTTTTACCTTTTTCAAGATTTCGAAAAATACAAGTCTACTTACTACTGTCAAATTTTCAAGAAATTTAGGTTCGAGGTCTTTCGTTAGGTCTCTATGTTGTTTGTTAGCCAAAAATGTCAGGAAAGTAATTTTTGTATTGAAAGTATGTACTTCAAAAGTTCTCTGTTTCCTGCCTGAATTGTAAAAAAATTATGTTTTTGGTGAAATTGAAAAAAAAGTTCCGTTTTCCAACTAACAAAAGTACCTATCCAGAAGTAGGCATAATTTTTTTTTTTTCGGAACTGTCACCGTGTCACACAGTGCTGCTATTTTACTAATATCTAATGGCCAAGAAAGTCTTTGCTTTTTGTCAATGTTTAAATATACTTATATACAGAGAGTCCTAAATTTTGGTTCAATTTCGAAAAATTATATGTACATCTTTTACGCCAAAATTTTCAGATATCCTGCTTTTTTTTCTAATCAAAATTATCAATAATGGCTTCAGAAGTCCTGCTTTGCTAAGAGCGTTGAAAAAGTCGTGTTTTTTGAGAAAATTACCAAGAAGGCCAACAGTTTTGCCAAAATTGTGCCAAAAAGTTCCATAATTTTTCCTCCAATTTTTAAAAAAATCGAATTTTTTCGCTAAAACTGTTTTCGTGTTGAAAGTGCTCAACAGAGTTTTTTTTTGAAAATCTTGGCAAATAACAGGATCTTTTGAGGCAACGTTCGCCAAAAAAACAGGATTTTTGTTGGAAAATGTTGGCAAAAAAAACTTTTTCGAATAATTATGGAAAAAATAGACTTGAAAGAGGTAAATTTTAACAAAAAAAAAAAAACAAAAAAAAACTCATTTTCAAAATTGAAGCAAAAAATAAGAATTTGCAGATAAATCAACTTTTGAGAAAAGCAAGACTTTCTTGAAAATGTTTTCACAAAAAGTGGCACTTTTCGGCAATTCTAACATGAACAGTGGTACTTCTTGACTATTTGATCGAAAACAGTATTTTTTTTGGCAAAAAATCAGGATGTATTTGACATTTTTTTGGAGTGTGAAGGAGGGCAGGTTTCTGTGGCAATTTCAGCAAAAAATTGATTTCTTTTTCAAAAATGTAAGCAAAATTTGGGCTTTTTAGATATTTCAACATTGGCAAAAAAGTGGAATTTTAAATTTTGGCAAAAATGTTTAGCTTCTTGATATTGTCAAAAATCATGTTTTTATCCAAATTGAAAAAAAGAACCATTTTCTAACAAAGCTGTTCAGAGGTAAGGGACCATTTTTTTGACGGAACTGTCAAGAAATTCTGTTTCTTACGCCAAAATGTAGATGTCCTGTTTTTTTTTTTTTGTCAAAGTCATCAAAAATAGCCTTAAAAGTCCATGCTTCGATAAGATTGTTGAAAAAGTCGTGTTTTTTTGACAAAATTATCAAGAAGCTGAACATTTTTTCCAAAATTGAAAAGTTCTACTGTTTTTCCAAAGTTAACATATCCAAAAAGCCCAAATTCTTGAAAAAGACCTCATTTTTTTGCTGAAATTGCCACAAAGATCATATGTATTTTTTTCTTCACCAAAAATGTCAAAAAAATCCTGATTTTATTCCTAAAAAAATTGTGTTTTCGTTCAAATTGTCAAGAAGTAGATTATGTGCCATTTTTCTGCCACAATTGCCGGAAAGTGCCACTTTTTGTATATTTTCTAGAAAGTCTTGCTTTTCTCAAAAGTTGATTCATCCGAAAAGTCCTATTTTTTGCTTCAATTTTAAAAAGTCTTTTTTTATTGTAACTTGTCTCCGAAGTCCTATCTTAATTTCGTAAAGTTTTACAATTCATCAATTTTTAACTTATAGCTAATCAGTGAATAATATTTCAAAATATAGCCAATCAAGTGATTAGTATTTCAATTGGAGCTAATAATCAAAGATTAGGATTTTATTATAATGCTTAGAAATAATATTTTGGCGCCAAATTCGAAGAAGTAACCAGCAGTTGCTTGCGTCAGTGATGATCAGAAATTTTAGCACTGTACTGATCAAAAATTTCTATGCAATTATTAAATGGCAATAAGAATTATTTTTTGAATTCAATTTTTGTAAAAATCAGGCCTCTTTCTATCAACAAGAAGTGAAAAATGATGAATTCGAAAAAATCAATTTTCGAATTGATGGTAATTCATATCTGAGTTGAGATTATGGATTGATCACGCAATCAAGAATTGTTGAAGAAACATTTCAATGTATACCGAAAGTATTAATGCAGCAAATAAGCAAAAACAAAAAGCAAATGCAAAAACTCTCTTGCAATCAGCAAATAGCTGATGGTTTGTTAGCAAAGATTTGCAGGTAACCCTACCTTTTTTGTTATTAACTCTCGAAAAAGTTCTGTTTCTGCCAAGATTGTTAAAAAAGTTGCCTCATAAGTTGTAGTCTTACCACAAATGTTTTTAAAAAACCCTGTTTTTCGCCCAAATTATTCAAGTTCCAATGTTTTTGCAAAAAATAACAGAAAGTAGGTCTGTTTTTTGCCTTAATTGTAAAAAAATGTACATTTTTTGGAGCAAAATTTCAAACAACTTCATATTGTTCGTACAGATATTCAAGTTAATATTCTGACCAAGGTTGATGTACCTCTACCTACCTAAGTTGGAGAATTTTAAATTTCTCAAATGGGCTGAACAACTGTTGGGGTAACAGCAACAGGGAAACTGGTTAAACTGAGTTTTCTTTCAATTTCTCTGCACATTCTCTTTTAAATGAGTACCAATTACTCGAGTCAGAAGATACATCCAGAAGTAGGCATCATTTTTTCGAGGGGGGGGGGGGTGAGAGGGAATAGATCTATGTGGTAAACTCAGAAAAAAAAACAATTTTTTTTTTCTTCAGAAATTGAAGCCAAAATTAGTGCTTTTTGGATATTTCAACATTGGATAAAAAAATGGAACTTTTCAATTTTGGCGAAAATGTCCAGCTTCTTTATATTGTCAAGAATCATATTTTTGTCCGAATTGAAAAAAAAAGTCCCTTTTTCTAACGAAACTATCCAGAGGTAGGCATTAGGCACCATTTTTTTGCCCAGCTTTCAAAAAACTCTCCTATTTAGCCAATAATGGTTAAGAAAGTCTTGCTTTCTGTCAAAGTTTGAACATGGTATACAGAGAGTCGTGGATCTTGGTGCAATTTCGAAAAATGACGAGTCTTTTTTACGTCAAAATTGTCAGATGTCTTGTTTTGTTTTTGTTGCTAAAGTCATCAAAAATAGCCTGAAAAATCCTGCTTTGCTAGGATTGTTGAAAAACTCGTGTTTTTTGACCAAATTATCAAGAAGCTGAACTTGTTTGCCAAAATTGAAAAGTTCCACTTTTTTCCAAAGCTAAAATATCCAAAAATACTTAACTTTTGCTTCAATTTTTGAATTTTTTTTTTTTGCTGAAATTGCCACAAAGATTATTTTTTTTACCAAAAATGTCAAATAAACTATGATCTTTTCCCAATATTGCTATAAAAAATTCTGTTTTCGATCAGATGAAGTACCACTTGGCTTCCAGAATGGTCCAAAAGTGTCACTTTTTGTTCAACATTTTCAAGAAAGTCTTGTAAGAGAAAACTTATAAGCACAAAAAATGTTCTACGTGAAATTGGCTCTCGAGACTATTTCATTTGTAGTCGAAATACTGAAACTTCTGCACATTTTTCGTTTTGGTTTGAAGACACTTCAATGTGTGCATATCAAATGTCAGTCCCCTGGATCAGATGACGATTGAGAACTGATTATGTTGAATAACATTTACTTTAATGCTCCACTGCAATGTGCATAAACAGCTGGTGAATTTGAACAGAAGACTGAATAAGTGAATACGAACCTCTGATCAACGATATTACGTCTTCGAATATTGAGATGAATAAGCTTACTTACTGAAAATACAACAAATTGTTATTTATGCGCAGAAGAGTATTTTTTTGCACATTCGTTTTTAAATGTGTACCAATTACTCGAGTCACAGAAGATACACGTTGTCTTCGAGTACACGGATTTCTGCTGTTTACTTGATGTAAGCATTAGAACACAACATAAGTCATTACCTTGACTACAGATCCTTTCTATTTTTTCGTTTTTTATCAATATTAATTTTAAAGTAATATCGAATCTCGTTACGACTAATTGTAAAAGGTAATCAGCCAATTACAACTTACAAGTCCAAAGCTTTTTTTTACCAAAATTATCGAAAAGTACGACTTTTTTTGTCTCAAAAGTTTTGCTTTGCCAAGATTGTTGAAAAAGTCCTGTGTTTTCACGAGTAAGGGCATCCAAGTCCGAATTTTCACTTTGCGACATTTCGCCAAAATTTTAAACGTGACTTACCTTACTACACATTATAAAATCACTGCTTTTCAGGTTCGAATTCTTCTAAATTTATTTTCGACCAATCAGATACTTTTATGTCAAGAAAGCTCAGTTCATTGCCAACTGGAAGCCTTACTTTTCTGCCAGAATTGTCAAAAACTTCCTCTTTTTTGCCAAAATCGCTAAAAAGTGTGGGTTTTTGCCAAAAACAAAACAGTCCTGTTTTTCATGGAAAAATTGGTAAGATAAACTTTGTTTTTGCAAATATTGCCTTAGAAGTACTTTTTTTCTCCAAAATTGTCTGATATGTCCTGAGTTTTGCTGAATTGATCAAAAAGTAGGCACAATAGATGCTACTTTTCTCTCCCAAAATTTCCCAAAAAAAAGTCTTGTTTTTTTAGCCCAGGTTGTGAATAATTTATAAATGTTCTGTTTCTGCAATGCTGAGAGTTTTTTTTTTGTTGGCAAAATTGCAAAAAAAGAATTATGGAGGAGTAGGCAAGTACATGTACTTACTACTTTATTGCCAAAATTGCGAGTGAATTCCAGTCAAATTTTGTGCCTAATTTTGAATTTTTTTCTCCTCTTCCAAAACTTTGGTTTTTTACATTATTTTTTTGGAGTCTTTTTTAAAAATTTTTAGGCTTGAATTAATTTTGGCCCTTCTTTGCCCATACTCAAACATTTGAAAAAGAGTCTTGCCAAAAGATCTGCTTTAGCACGATGTCCTACCTCTTGGACTCTTTTTTATATACCAGTGGGGGTGGGAATAAGACGAGTGAAGAGTAACTCTTCAAGTCCTGGTTCTTGTGTAGAGGCAGATATCTAAACTCACTTACTTACCGTTGATTAACATCGACTTCCATTCTCGTCGGAAGATAATGTAGGTACCTGCTGTTTATGCTGGTATGTTACCTTAACCATGTACAGGCTACACGTAGTAAGGCGTAAGTAGCAACGAGTGCGAGATAATTAGACGACGTAATTCCGACGTAAACAAATATTTTGTCGGCGGAGCGGCGTCGTCGAGAAGTAAAGAAGACACAAGATCGTGTGTAGTTTTCGAAATAACGCCAGAATTATTTGCAACTATAATGACAAGGTCTTCATCTTCGCCTCTTCGGTACTCCTCTAAGTATAATGTGTAAGAAGTAGGTAAATCTACAGTACGGCGACGTAAGAAGAGACGCGAGGGGGTAAACGTGTGCGTGTAAATGATCGATATTTTCAACAGAGAATATTGAAGTGTACTGTAGGTATTTGTACTCTTAATGAGTCGACAATTCATCTCGCCAACTGCGACAACGTCATCATCGTCATGACTGTTTTCATCTTCTCTCCATCTCTTTGCTGTGTACCATTTTGCTCACCTGTGTGCCTGTTCTATGTACCTACTATGTGCTGTTGCCACCTTGAATGACGCTGTCTATACGTTGTTATACCTATTCTCATTCTCTCATTCGAAAACTTGACCTTTCTAAACTGCGACGTCGACGGTGCGCTTTCGGCGTAAGTACTCTAAACTCTATGGCACGATAAGGTATTTCTTCTTGTGTTACAAGAGCTGCGGTTTTGCCAGCAGTAAAACTAGATACGTCTGGGAGACGTTTGTTGCTTATTGCACTGAGCAGTTTGCAGCTTTCGTGTCATAATTAGTCATCGGTTTATGAATGTTGTTGGCATGTGGCTGATCAGCTGCCAGCAGGCATCCCTACTCCCACATTATACTCTAATACTCGATTTTAAATCGTGGATATGGTTTTTTCTTAAGTTAATTCCAATGCTTGGATTCCAAATGAACAGCTGAAAGTTAATAACTGAATATCAAAATGTTATTTTTGAAATTTTGACATAATTTTAGCTAATTTATTAATTTATTTTCCGAGTTTTTGAAAGTTGGACATTTTAATTTTTTTTTTAAATTTACATTGTTTGAATTACGACAGCCATAGGCCTCTATCGATTGCAGCATCTCCCCACTAGGATATACTGCCAGAAATAAAATTACCATAAGTTAACTTAAGCCAAGGTCTAGCACATGGATTCGCTTCAAGCGGCGAGTTTCAGCACTGTTATCTAGGAGTTGTATTGCTCTAACGTTGACATGCCTTTCCAGCCTTGATTGGTATCTTGAGCTAACTTCGCCAATGATGGCTTTGACCATTTCAATATCAGTATGTTCATGAATTAATTTATTAGTTGCATACCACGGAGCCTCTGATATGGTTCGTAGTAAGTATTTTATTTTGAAAGCGCTGGATAATTTCGATATCTGAATGGCTTGATGTGTCCCAGAGTTGACATCCATATGCCCACACTGCCTGAAGAATACATTTGTACAGAAATATTTTATTGACCAGAGTTATCTTGGGAACGTTAGACTTGATATCTAAAAGTCTATTTCAACGTACCTAAACGAAATTTCAGAAATTGATCATGTTCCAAAGTTTTTAGTAGTCTGACAGACATACCTACCAATAAAAATGTCAAAAATTCAGAGAAATTTCTTGCAAATTTTTATGCATGTAAAAATCAGAAAAAATTTGATATGCTTACTTGAGTAATTCTGATTGGGAAAGTTGTCAATGAATTTTGCTTTCATTTGTTTGAATTCAATTTTATAAAAATCATACATCTTTCTATCAGCAACAAGAAGTGAAATTGAAAAATCAGAAAAATGGAATTTTTAAATTTATGCTCAATGTCTAAGGTGAGATCATGTTGATTTGATTATGTCGCCAAAAGATTTTTAGTTGAATGTTCTAATTCACGAGAAATTTATTCGACTTGAATAATTAGGTACATATTATAAAAAAAGATCAAGAAATGAGAAATCAGTTTCAAATTGATATTTTGAAAGTGAACTTACATAGCAACCAATGTAACCATTAACCAATATGGTGAAAGCAAATGCAAAAACTACTCTTGCAATCAGCGAATAGCTGTGAGTGAAGTTTGAGCTTTTCTAGTGGATAAGTGTGATCATACTAGAAAGACTGGAGACGTTGTAGTGTGCTGGGATATCCTTGACCAGCAGGGGGAATTGCCCAACATACTTACACAAGGTTAAGCCCAGGGAACCTAGTCTTTCCAGATAGCCTTACGAAAGCTGTCTTAATTGCAATCAGGTGAAACACCGCGAATAACTCAAAGAGTGCAAATGAAAACTACGAGTATTTAATGTTTCTCTGATATAAATACATCGAACAATAAACACATTTAACATTATAAAAAGGCATTTGGAATCACGATTCCAGATGGAAGCTCTAAAATGCTAACTACGCTAGCACTAGTGAAAACATACTCAAAGCTTTGATGCTTCTGTGCTCTCAGAGCGGCGTGAGTTGAACTAATCCAACAGAGCGCATAAAGCTCTTTAATATGTACAAGTATGGAAATAGATTATGCTCTTAAGAAAGTCTTAAGGATTTTACATAAGTTTTAGGTACTGCGCACACATCAAATCTGTCACACTTTACAACGTTGCACCCCATTGGTTGCTTCACCATGTGACAACACCAACCTGCCATGCGCAGTACGTATCACATACGTAAAATGCTATGACTTTCTTAAGAGCATAATCTTTTTCCATACTTGTATTAAAGAGCTTTAAGAGTGCATAAAGCTCTTTAATACAAGTATGGAAATAGATTATGCTCTTAAGAAAGTCGTAGCATTTTACGTAAGTTTTACGTACTGCGCACGCATCAAATCAGCTGTTCACGTACAACGTTGCACCCCATTGGTTGCTCCACCATGTGACGACACCAACCTGCCATGCGCAGTACGTATCACATACGTAAAATGCTATGGGCCACTTGTACCACAAACAGTTAAACTACAGTCAAGAGTTGAGCTCAGTTTAACTCGTCAAAAACAATGAGTTAAACTTAGTTCAGATTTGAACGAGAGTAGTACAATCCGCCCTATGACTTTCTTAAGAGCATAATCTATTTCCATACTTGTATTAAAGAGCTTTAAGAGCGCACTACTTCGTCAGTGCTGCCACTCTGAGGGAACACATCTTCCCTTTAGGTGGAAGCTGTAGGCGCATCCCGCGTATATGGATTCCTTACTTGGAAACTGGTCATGCTAAGAAATACACCTTTCTGATTGGCTGTAGCAACGCGCTCCGCTGTTATCCGTTATCACTTTGACTTTAGTTATAATAACAGAATTGAGAATACCAACAACAATTCATATCTTTTTCCGATTCCGTGTAAATTAGGACAATAATAAAATACAATTAATTGAAATTTGGAAGACTTATAGCATATGGCTCATTTGAAAGAGGTTTCCCATCAATTTAACAGAATAACAAATTGGGCGAATTTTAACATCAAATCTATGCAAGATATCAAAGTTTGGCTAAATGCATTTAGTGAATCAACACAAATGCAATGGAATAAGCGAGATTCGCATCAATGCAACTCGTAAAATATGGTCAGTACTTCAAACTTTCACTAATTCACACTCAATATCACCGCCTTATCAGTTATCACACTACTTGCTTACTGCATATCTTACATATCATGCTTAAATGATGCGTTTTTATTTGCACATTTATCAAGTTTCATGAAAGAATTACTTGTTTCCTAGTCTGTCCAAGAATGCTTCTTGCCAAGCTAGAATTTGTATATACGAGATTGAGATTGATTTACTGAGCCACCAAAATTGTACATGCGATTACGTTGCGTTTGCGTTCCTTCTTCAAAAATCAAAACATCCTCTATTCTTCAATACTTGAGTACATTTAGGTAACACATTTTTCATGGATTTATTTTGGAATTAGGATAAAAACATGAATAATTTTTATTAATTAATTATGGCTATTATTTGCGTTTCACACTTCACAAATACACAAGATGATATCGCGTAAACTGCTAAGTGCTTAGAAAACGCCCACCGTCAATTTTGACCAATCGTAGGGCTGTATTTCTTAGCATGACCAGTTTCCAAGTAAGGAATCCATATACGCGCGCAGCCCCTACCGTCACAACGTCAATAGACAGCTTGAATTGAAAAAAAAATTTTAGTTTTTTGAAACATTTCAAAAGTTTTTGAGTTTTTGAAACTTTCATTAGGCTCTTGCCAGGCATATGTAGTTCTTTCAGACTTTCCATTTTGGTCCTAGAATCTTATTCCAGGTGGGTTTTATGAGTCAATTGAAACACTTTTTTGAGATGAATTGTTTGCTTTGTTTTATTATTAGGTATTTTTTGTTTTTGTGAGTCAATATTGTCCTCGTTCTCCCCCTCCTGAGTCAGTATTCAAAGCTGGAAAGCATTAAGTAAGTTGTCCCAGAACGAAAACTTTATAATTATTGTGATTTATATTTATTTCGGTGTTTCCTCCAAAAAGACACACTTGATTGCCTATACTTACATATGTATAATATGTTTGAAATACTAATTGCATGTATAGTCAAAAAAAAGTTAAGTCTTGAAAAAAAAAATGACTTACTGTAGGAATCAAAAAATTTACTATGCTTTCTATGGGTTCCTAGTAGTGCAGGAGATTTAAGCCAAAAATTAGCCGAACGGGGAAAAAATTGTCACAAAAGGTTTTTTTGGCTTAATGTATTATATAAGGTGACCTAAAAAACATATCCAAAATCCGCTAAAATCCACGCAGGCGTTCCCCCTTTTTTGAAGCTTTTGGGGACGCCCCACCCCCCTAAAATGAGTTGTGGTAAAAATTGCAAACGAGGTGTCAAAAAGCATTAGAATTTCACGCTGAACACGAATATCACATTTAATGCAAATCTCTTCTTGCAATCAGCTGATGGAGGTACCTATTTTGGTTTTTTGTAAGGCATAAATACTTAACGGTGCAGAAAATTGCATTCATCAAGTATTTACATGCTGAAATAGGTCGTGTTCCCTTCCCCTTCCGACGAAAACTTGAACAAAAAATAGTTCTCAATTTTTAATGCGAACAAAAAATTCGTAAAAGATACCTTCAGTTGTTTTCGTTAATGAGGATTTGAAATTTTGGGGTGGGATTCGTAAGATGCAATAAATCATTTTTTGAATTCAATCTTATAAAAACCAGGCACCTTTCTATCAACAAGAAGTCTTTTGGTAGAACTGAAAAATCAGAAAAATAAAATGTTTGAATTGATGCTAAATATCTATAAGGTTCTCAAGATCGTTTTGATTATGCGATCAAAAGTTGTTTAGTTGAATGTTCTAATTTACCTACTAGAAATTTCTTCGACTTCATTTTAATGTAAGTAGTAAGTAGGTACATTCTACTTTATAAATTATAAAAAAGATCAAAAAAATGAAAAATCAGCTTCAAGCTGATATTATTTAAAAGTGAGCTTAGCAACCAATTCAACCAACAATCAATATAGTGAAAGCAAAATATAAAATATGCAAAAACTATCTTTCAATCAGATTAAATTGCTATTGATCCCCGCTAATTCCTCTCTTATCAAAATGAATCTGTCTGAAAACATTTATGTGTCTATCGCCATAATAATGGAACTTAAGGAGTGAAGAGATCGTGTAAAAATCCTCCATAATACTTTCGAAGGGTTGACAAATGCAACACGACTTTACCCCCATTTTTCATTTTTGTTTATTTATTTATTTTTTAAAGTACAAATTGCCAAAAATGGTTATAACTAACTACTTTTAAATGTTCAAAAATTCGCCAAAAATTATTTTGAGAACTCTTCTGAGCTCTACTGATGAATAAAATTTGAGCTTTTTCAATTATTTAATAGTATGATCATAGAAAGACTAAAGGCATCAATAAATCGCTTGAATTAGAAAAAAAAAAAATGAAATTTTTAAAAATAATTTCAAAAGTTTTTAATTTTTGAAACATTAAGCTCTTGCTAGGCATAGTTGCCTTCTCCTCCTCCTGAGCGCGTATACAAAGCTGGAAAACATTTATTTGTTTCGGAACGACAACTTCATAATAATTTGATTTACATTTATTTCGGCGCTTCCTGCAAAAAGACACAATGATTACCTACATACATATAATACGTATGTTTAAAATAATCGCATGCATAGTCAAGAAAAAGCTGGGTCTTGGAAAAAAAATTACTTACTGTAGGCACCAAGAAATTTACTGTTTTACTATTTGTCTCTTTCACATTGGGTTCCTTGGGTTAAAAATGAGCTTAAGCGATAGTTTAGACCCTATAACAAAAAACAGAGTGGGGATATTCTATAATTTGCATTGTTTTTGCAGTCAGGGGGGATGGCCAAAGTTGCGAAAATGACTATTTTTGTACTATGTACCTACTTTAAAAATTCATTAGCGACATCCATACTGTTTTTCAAAAAAAAACAAGATCATTTTCGAATTTTACAAACTTTTTTAAGTGAAAAAATTTCCCCGATTTTTAATTTTCGAAGTTTCAATGCTCCAGTTCAGTAGGTAATCCGCCTTTGATAAAATTTGGCATATTTTTTGACTTGTATTAATAAAATGATTTTACAGCACATAAAGTGATTT
This sequence comes from Planococcus citri, assembly GCF_950023065.1. Classification (NCBI taxonomy): domain Eukaryota; kingdom Metazoa; phylum Arthropoda; class Insecta; order Hemiptera; family Pseudococcidae; genus Planococcus; species Planococcus citri. Next base: position 4,677,685 of record NC_088679.1, on the reverse strand, counting down.
CATCTTAGCCCAGAGGACTGGAACCTCAAACTATATGATTTGTGGGGTAAACGGGTAATTTTGTGAGTTTTGAATCGACTGATTTCCAACTTTATAATATGCAATTGAAGGTTCTGGAGATGAATGTTGTAGAATTTTTTTTCCTTTTTTCAATTTCAGAGCACTTGATAACTAAACAACTATAAACATTTGTGAACATTGTGTAATCAATGCAGCCACTTAATAAAATTAAAGTTCATTGAATTTTTAGTATTTCAAACATCGAGAAAAAAAATTAGTTGTACCTACATATTATGTGTTTGAAACTTCGAAAATCAAAAATCGAGGAAATTACTTCGCTTAAAAAAGTTTGTAGAATTCAAAAACAACTTTAGTTTTTTTTGCAAAACGATGCGGATGTCGCTATGAATTTTTGAAGTACTTAGTACAAAAATTACCATTTTAGCAACTTTGACTAGGTATATCTCGCCTGACCACAAAAACAACTGAAGTTAAAAAAAACTCGATCTGTTTTTTTGTTTTAGGGTCTAAACTTACGATTAAGTGCATTTCCAACCCAAACACAAGAAAAAAGTTCAAAATTGTTGCACAGTGAATTATTTATTTAATAATACCCTCCGTGCGAGTACCTCAATACGATGCTGGGAAAATTACGTATTTTCGAGTAAATATTCTTTTCCTTCTTCCCCTCCTGAGGGAGAACTCAAAGCTGGAAATCATTAATTTGTTCCAGAACAAGAACTCTATAATCCTATTAATTACTCGTATAATTATTGTTTCGGCGCTTTCTGCTAAAAGAAAAATATGTTTGAAATAATCGCACGCATACCTAGTCAGAAAACAGCCAAGTCTTCAAAAAAAAAAAAAAAAAACTAAGAAAAAAAATAATGGCTTACCTTCTGTAGGGAGAGGCAGAAAGGGTATTATTTTGTATATCCGTTCGCATTATGGTTCATTTTCATGGAGGGAAGAAAATTTGAATAAACTACTAATGTTTTTCACTTTCTATGCTTCTTTTCATGAAAGCAAATATTATGCCATGCCAAATGCAAGCTCGCAGGTATTGTGACTCCAATTTCACCATTTGGTGCTGCTTTCAAACCGAGTACAGTAATTTATTGGTTGGTAGTCCTTCTCCTTTAATCTCAAATTCAATTTTCGGATCGTTCAGATTTTCTCAAATTTCTGGCTCAATATTTATTCGTTGGCTAGTTTTAGGACAATTATTTATCTGAAATTCAACATTAGGAATCTAGAATGTATCTAGATCAATTTCTTTTCAATATACAAAAATATCGATATTTATTATCATAGACTGTGTTTTTAGATCATCTAAGTATATCTGAAACCAAAAAAAAATTCATCAACTAAAAAGAAAAATTGTAAAGTAAACGATGTCACGCTACTGGATAATTTCCAAGTTACGAGTTGTCTTACAATTAGTAAGGTATCTTTTGCAAAGGTCAACTGAATTAAGACCTTAAACGATACAGCAAATCTGATAAATGCAATGCAGTATCGAGTAAATGAGTATTACATACGTGTGTCTGTCTTTTAGGGGAAACAACAGACGTATACCGACACGTATTTCACACATACATATCCTATAGTGTAAAACCTAACCGCATCACAGTCACGAAGTTACATTTGCTTTGCGGTTTGTTGCTCTGCCTGTGTATATCGTGAACGATTCTGCAGCGCTCTGCCTTATTTGTACACATTAAAAAGCTCACTTACTTTGTGGGAATCATAGGATGAGGCATGGCAAGGAGGTCTCGCGCATCGATTTCAAAAGTGTGAGGGAAAAACAACACGAGCACGCCATAATACATAGCTACTTGTTGCCAACCCTTGCTGCGAGTGTGCATATTTTTATATACGAGCTAACCCCTTCGGTAAATTTTTTCACTAGGTTGGCGTGGTTTTAGCATAGGTACGTGTACTTTTCTCCTTCACAAATTGCTTTTTTCTGTGTTATGAATTTTTTGAAGTGATATCTTGAAAAAAGAAAGATTATTTACTATACTTACCCCTCTCAATACTGCACATAATTTTTTATAATTGATATTTTCGCCTTGCTTTTTCATTGAAGTTTTCTTATTGTCCTCTTTATTAAGTGGTCAAAAGTTGATTTAACATTGTCATTCGCATCTACACTGGTCTTATAATATCGCTGATGCGACAAAGCCGAGCATTTTCCCAGATTTTTTTCGTATTAGAGGGTAGAGGCTATCTAAAATACCCTTCCTCTCAGGACGAGTATTTCTTTTTTGCATAATGGGCCTTCTTTTTCAAAAAGGTCAGAAAAAGGCCCTTCTTCATACGAAATTTTCAATAAAAATTGAGTATTAGGAATCTCAATTTTTATTTTTTAAACGTTGAAATGGCGCCAATTCAAAAAAAAAAAAACAATAAAAATGCCACTACCTATTTTGAATGTTTTATATAATCAATGTGGCATGGCTATTATTTGAATTTACCGTCAAAGCTAATTTGAGAAAAGACCGTCTCTTTTCAAGTTTTTGCTCAAGAGGAACAAGAAAAACACAATAAATTGTCACAAGATACCCATTTTTCAAAATTCGAGTTTTTAAACCTTATTTTCAAATTTTGTATACCCCCTACCACATGTATGAAGTGTTTGAAATAAATTTTAAAACGTTAGAAATTGACTCAACACAGGTGTTGAAGCAAACTACTCAATAAATATATTCTCAACTCATGCAATAGGTACATCGAAGTTTCAATATGAGACTACTTACGATACTCTTTACGTATTTAGTAATTTTAATATTAACAATCAATTATTAATAAGTGAATTTTGTTTCATTGTTTCAGGTGAGAAATGAATTTTAAACGAGTTATACTAAAGGATAAGAAATACACTAAAAAAGTACCTACGTAAGTACTGTTGTATGTTTAATTGTTTATTATTCATAAAAATGGAAAATTAATTTATAAAAAAAAGAGCCTACCTAGATTGATCTTCAAAATGTTTTTATTTTTAAAAATCCTGGAAAATTTCAGCTCTCAAGTTTGAAATTAAGAGGGCTTCCTAATTAAATAATTAAATTTATCTGGTCCATGAATTTCTCATTTCTGTGTCAGAAGTCTTCTAAATAACCCGCATTTGTTCATTTTTTGGGGAAAAAAATGTTCCTTGACCCCCACCCCCCTCCTCTCAACAATGTTGGTTGTATTGCATTGAAATCCAGAATCAAAAAAAAAGTTCTTTTTCGGATTTTTTTGAGAATTTTTGAAGTTTTTAAAATTTTGAAAAGGCTGTTTCAAGGGCGATTTGAAATCTTTATCATGAAGTATAAATTTTTTGTGCAAAGTGAAGAAGTGGGAATAATTCGTTCAATGTAACTCCCACACCTCAGCAATTAGACACTACCCACCATTGGACTATTCGGAGCCTTCCACGATTTTTCAATTTTCTCCAGAAACTTGGAAATCGTGGTGGAAAGGTCAGAAATAACCTTTGGCACCTATAACCCCGATGGGTGCTTATTGGGTGCTCTCTTGATCATTTTAGGTGGTGACCATGAAATTCCGGGAGTGCCAGTTCAGAAGTGAATTGCTGACCAATTTATAAATTCCAGAAAAAATCAAATTTTCATGGAAGGTATCTACTCATAATAACGGATTGGTTTTTCTTCAGCAAGATATCGTCTGGTGGGCCAACATGATCAGGTGGTGGTTGAGATCGTTTAAAATCATTTCTGGGCGATTTGAAATTCCAGAAGAAATGTGAAAATTCGCTAAAGACATCAAAATGATCCAATTGGCAGTGTTTTTGACTTATTGCCCGAAAAAATAGCTTGTTAAATACCTTCTTGAAACATTATTTTTGTTTTTTTCTTTTTCTGGAATTTTGCAAATTTTTTAAAATTAATTTTTGCACTCGAACTCTTTGGCCGCAATAATAACTTAAAACGTTCGAAATGATGTTCAATAAGCATCGATCAAAGTTACAGCTTACAGGTGTTTCCAACTGATTTGAACATTTTAGAGAAAAAATTGAAAAATCGCTGGAGGCTCCAGATTGGCCTAAAATTAATGATTTGTTTATGTGTGGGAGTCGAAATCGAAGAATTTAGCATATTCACATTGGTTCGTTTAATTCGAAAACATTTATATTTTGTAGAAGGCTTAAAATTGCCTTTGAAACTGCTATTTTGAATTTTCGAATTTTCAATAATTCGCTAAAAATCCAAAAATTGATCTTCAGCGTTGAGAATTTTGGTTTCGAGGGTTTCAGAACTTTGCTTTTTCGATTTTGTGCTGTTTATCGTTTCAATCGAAGAGTGCAAGCTCAAAAGGTTGGTTGAAAAAAGAGTCTTTTTAGAATTTTTTTTTGTCAGAAAAACCCACAATTTTTGGGAATTACATCGAAGCGAGAATTTTTTACAATTTTTGGCAAAAAGCAAGACTTTGATAATTTTCCAAAAAAAATTGAAAATACATAAATAAAAAAAATAAAAATGCGGAATTTTTGGAAATTGGAATTTTTTTAGAATTTTTTCGTCAAAAAAATGTTAGGTGATTATTTAGCGATTTCGCCAAAGCGAGAATTTTTTACAATTTTTGGCAAAAAAGCAAGACTGACTATTTTGCAAAAATTTAAAAAAGCAAGTTTTTTTTATCAATTTCCCGAAAAAAAAATAAGATTTTGGATTATTATAATTTATTTCTGAAAGAAAAAGTGAACTAAAATCGTTAACAATTTCGCTATAAAAAGCAAAACTTTTTTCAAAAAGCAAAAATTTGAAAATTTTAGCAAAAAGTGATAATTTTTGGCAATTATTGGCAAAGAAATTTTCTATCATCAAGGAAAATGAAAATGATGAATTCAGAAAAATCAATTTTCGAATTGATGGTAAATGTCAGACGAGGTGAGATTATGTTGATCATGCCATTGATAAAAAATCAATGATCAATGCCATCGAGAGTAGTTGAAGAAACATTAATTTAAAATCATACTTAGAGCATTAAACCATCTCAATAAGCTAAAGGCAAACGCAAAAATTCTCTTGTAATCAGCGAATAACTGATGGCTTGTAAAAATTAATTCAAAAGTATACTTACTGTATAAGAAAATAACTAAGTACCTACATTATTACATATGTGTTGAACGTGATTTTCATGATGATGGGGCGGGGGGGGCTAGAATTGTAGAATTGCCCAAGTTTTCTTTTTGAAATTACCTGAATTCATGTTTGAAGGTCCATCTGAGAGTCTTCTTTCCATTCATGAGATTTCGTTGAACACCTCTGATCGAAATTTTGAAGGAAAATGAAAAGAAACGGGGAAAGGACGAGATATCAAAACAGAGACATTCAAGAATTCAAAAAATTTGAGCAAACTTTTAGCATACTCTTAGCCTCAATTTCGTCATCGTTCTCATACCTCAACTCTAGAGGGTCCTAACCTCTTCTCGAACTATTCTGTTCTTCAATACTCAGCTTTCCTCCACCCTTCCTTTTTAAAAGACCTAACCCCCACGTACTCTCTAAAACAGCATTACAGTTTCATTTCAATTTCAGAAACAATCAACCCCTCCCCCCTCTCGTTCCATTTCAACCACCTCGGTCATTCATCTACTCGCAGAAAGGCGATTGAAAAGCGCAACTTTGGCAGATAAGACAAATAAAACACATCTTCGAAAAGCAGCGTGAAAAAATGGCGAAAGAGAAAAATCACGAATTCAGTTACCGTTCTCATTTGGTAGGCTTGAGAAAAAACGGGTGATTTTTCTCGCATCAACGTATCACCGGCACCGCAACGGTCGTATCTCTTTCAATTAAAAACCACCCACCCTGCACCCCCATCCATCCAGCAGTACACAGGACGATGAATGAGAAAGCCGCAAACAATGACGTTTATTACTCACCACCCTCAGTCGAATCCATCTCTCTATCACGCTCGTACTTTTTGTTTCTGATTTCCTTGGCGGATTGTGAAAAATGTTGTGAGAAAAGATACCACGAGTCGATATATTTTTTCGAACTGGACGAAACGTCGACCTAAGTTCAGATGCTTGATACGAGAGTACGTGCGTTTAGAAAAGAGCATTTATTCTCGCGAACTGTGCTAGTGATTAAGGTAGTACCTCATCTAGTCCTTTTTGAGTTTCATTCTCACGTTTGGTGGTCGTTGAAAGATATCGCGATACACTTTAAATTAGACGATTAAATCGAACAGTCTGAGAACTGATTAAGAATTCATGTGAAGTTGAACAAGAACTTACCATCTCTGCTAAAACATTCTAAACCATTTTCTACGATTGCGTAATTCGCATGTGTCTTTTTGCAACGTTTAAAGTTCATTTTTTGAAGAAAAAAAATACCTACGTTTGAAAAATCGACAATAAGTAGGACTTTCCTTCTTTTGAACCAATTCAAGGAGAAATTCTGTTTACTCTTTTGTTAGTAATCTGTACCTACTTATTTTATTTTCTCCCCTTGTATAGTGAGATTTGCTCACATGAACACTCGAGGATGATACAATTCAACGCTTCGTTGAAAAATATGAAAATAAATTCCAAAAATCCGATATACTTACCCGAGCCACAAGGTTAAAGTTTTAACACGTTTATCCTCTCTGAACTTTATCGCGAGTTGAATTTCACCACCACAACAACAACAACAGCAGCAACAGCAACACCACAGTCTATGATATAGCAGCTTTTCTTGATGGAAAAGAAAATACGCGTGAATACGTGTTGGTTACTTATACACAGCGAGTATACCTACCCTTTTTCTTCTTCAAACACGCTCGCGTAATCGACCTTTTGAACGCATCGAAGGCAGCTTCCGTGTTTTTAGCTCGAGCGCCAGCGCTTTACCCTTGAAGCGTTTTTTCCTAGATGGATACACACAGACACACAGCACCGTGTCTGCCATTAATTGGCAACAAAACGTTCGCCGGAGGAGATGCGAAAGTTCGCCTCGAAACATAGCATCTTATTTAATATTTCATTATAACGCTTTTCTACTAACACGAGAGTAACATACCTAATGGTGAACTGCTGTGTGGTGTTGTCTTGGAAAAAACTTGATGAATTTTTTCCATTTTTTTGATTGCGTTTGCATTTTTTTCAATGAAGAGCTCGACGTATACAAATAGGTACGTTGGAAATTTGTGCAAAGTCTAGTCTCTGAAAAACTGACAAAAATTGAGCACATTTTGAGACATTTTGCAATTTTTATCTCGAAATCAGAATATTTTGCGAATAAAAGTAATCACTTACATCTGTAGGTATATTTTTCAATATTTTCGTTTTCTCGAATAGGACTGTCGCCAAAGCCACAATTCCCCCTCCTTCAAACTTTTATCGCCATGCAAAAATTTGAAAAAGTTCTTTTTTACTCTATAAATTTACCCTACAAATTAGACCTTGCTATGTTAAAAAAGATTCCAAATCTTTTATGCAGGAACGTAATAACTACTCACTTGGAATCATCTTTTGAAAATTTTCAATCTTTTGTGACATTGTGGGAGGGGTGAGCATGCGCAATGGTACTTCAAACTACTCCTATTTATCTAAAAATTCATTTTTTTGGCGTAAAATAGCAACCTATCCATTATTATCGAGGTTGAAACCACTGAAAAAGTGATGCTCTTTGGAGAAAAACGATGATTAGTCGATTTTGGTGCCAAAAATCGCCATCAAGTGGTGAAATGACAATTTTCCAAGCATTGAATTCTAGGATGAGTCATCTTTGACCTTTTTTTTTGGAGAATTGGAGAGCTGTTCAAAAAAAGTGTGTGTGAGACTAGAGTGGGTTATTTTTCATTTTTGCTTTTTTGTGATAAAGACGAGCAAAAAGTTGGGTATTAGCAAAGAGTCTGGAACAAAGACGTGAAAAATTTTGAATTTGTAGGTTAGTGAGCTCCTCCACTCCCCTCCCCCAAGCAAAAGAGCTCATTATTTTGAAAAATTTGAAAAAAATTTGTGTTTTGGAAACAGGTACATTTTAGATTTTTTTTTGGCTCGAGTGATCTTAAATTAGAGGTTAAATTCTAAAATATTTACGTGCTTGCAGGGATATTCTGAAGAAACGAACTGCCATTTTGAGAACTTCTAAACTTGAAAAAAAAATGATCTTCAAGCTTTTTTGATGCTTCAAATCGCGAGGAAAGACATCAAAAGATCGCTTGAATCAATAAAATATTTTCAATTTTGAAACATTTGAAATTTTTCAAGACTTTTCAAACTTGTAGCTTTTGTCTTCGACTAGGAGAGCATTGAACTGAAAAATAATCTTTTGTGGGTCTTACTGTGGTAGGTAACATTTGGCCATGAATTTTTAGCAAGGTCAAGTAGGTATATCAAATTTCAGAAAAATTAAAATTAAAAAGTGACCCATCATGAAAAAGAATTTTCAGGGCCTAACTTGAAACATTGTTTTCCCCTGGATATTCAAATTATAAAATTTGTAATAAAAATTCTAAAAAAATAAAAAAATTGTGATGACTGATTTTATTAGGTACTTAAATTAAGTTGAAATCGGTATGAAAATCGTTTTTGCAATTTTTCCATTTTTTCGCGTCCTTAAAATCGCGTAGGTAATAATTATTCTTCCAAAAAATGGAAAATGCCTGAAAAAGTGAAAATGTTGCAAAAATGGGAGATGAAAAAATCAAATTATCATCAGAGAATTTTTTTCAAAAGTTTTATTGTAAATTATGAGGCCACTAGAATCAAAAGTCTACTTCTCCATTTTCGAACATTTTGAGAAAAACGCAAAAAACTTCCCTTGCATTTATTGTAACATGAAATAACGAGGTAATACGTCTAATATTTTTATACCAACATGACAATAGGGACCCACATGTTTGTTTTCCCCAACACGTTGCCATAAGAGTTCCTGAGCAGTTTCAAGTTTGGAGAAGTCAAGTTTTGTCTCCAACTGTACACTTTTTACATCGTTTCAGGGCACTTCATCAAAAATTTTTCTAGTAATATGGTGCTAAAAGTTGAAGAAAGCTTGGAAAGTTTAAGAAATTAAAATAATATTGCATTTTTAGACCATTCATTTGGAAATTGAAACAATTTTCCTTTTTTTTTCAAAGTAAAAAAATTAATTTTTATTAATAAAAATAAAAATTGTTTTTTGGGGGAAGGGTCCTCACTTGATGAATTTATTCAATTTCAAGCCTAATTTCAAGGCATAACACTAGTCCTTTATTCAATTTCTACCAGGTTCGTTTCAAAACTTGACTTCTCCATTAAAAAAGTACACTTTTGATTCTAACCCCTAACTTTACACGCTGTTTTACCATACTTCCTTGCACAAAATTCAAATTTTGACATTTTCATCGGATGCGGCACATGTTGTAGTATACCAAACCATGCTTAACTCATTTTCAAAAAAAAGTGGAGAAGTAGACTTTTGATTCTAGTGGCCTCAAATCTCAAAATTTAAAACTTTGATAGAAAAGATGATAGTTTGTATCAAAGATCTGTAATTTTTCCCAAAAAAATGTTTGTGTCTTCTCCTCCTCTCCACCCACATACTTTTTTTCGAATGTCTTCTGTGGTTTATTTTCAAAGGAAGTCGAAGGCAATCCATCCAACTGAATGAATTTCCCTGTCAGACTTTACATCTTACCTAACCTATCTTCCTCCGATCCCATGATCCCATACTATACTGCTTCTTATGCATTCAGTGAAGGTATGTAGATTATTTGATTATTTTTCCAATGATGATATTTGGGGAAAAATTTCACTCCCATTTCTGCGATGATTTTGTATTTATGTGTAGTTGATATTTTGAAAAATGTGGAAAGAAGTATGCGTTTCACGCCTTCCCACAATAATTATAACTCTGGGGTGCGAATTTATTGTTCTATCACTGACGATTCATTGTTTATCTGTACGTAATGGTTCTCTATTGATAATGTCAACTTTTTCGAATAAAGTGACAATTTTTTTAGGCAAACAAGGTGTTACTCATATGACTTGTAGACATTTTAATTTTGAAAGAATTGGCCTTTAACTTCAAAATTTAAAAATGAAAAAACTCTTCACCCCGGGCGAGGTAAGGGCAAACATTTTACAAAAAGAGTTTTTCATACCTCATTGCCGATACAACTTTAGATTTGCGAATCCACTGACGAGGTGGAGAAGGGGAATAATTGTGAATTATCATCATGTCTTCTTTAGAAAATTTGAAGGATTGGTAAAAAAAAAATTGAAAACAAACTGGAAACTCCGCGGAAAACAGTTACTTATCTAAAAAAAAGTAAACATGAAATAACACCATTACCAATTACATCACTTGAAAAATTCGAGAAAAATTGACAAAGTTGAGGAAAGAGTTCTCAAGACCGTGGAAAAAATGTCAAATGTTTGACTCGAACCATCTTTTTTCCACCGAGGTTTAAAATTATCTACTAGTAAAGTAAAAATCAAAAAAAAAAATGTTTGTTCGAAATTTTATTGTGGGACTATTCATTTGAAAGCGTGACAATCGTTTTTGTAATTTTTTCATTTCTTCGGGGGTTTGCATAACTTACACATATGAATGAATCCCAAATTCCATAATTTATTTATTAGACGGTGCAAAATCCCTGAAACAGTGAAAATGGTAAAAAATAGTTGTCATGAAATATATAACATTTTTTTCTTTTAGTTGGAGTTTTAGTTTTATTGTAAATCTTGAAATTTCAAACCTCCTGGCAAAAAAATGATGCATAATATTATTCAAGTGGGATACCTACCTAAAAATTTTTTGGAATCTCTCCCCAACTTTCCAAAGAAATCAAAGACCACTCTCTTGTATTTCCCTCCTCGCCAGTTGATCTCTAGACCTGATGCCACAAATGTAATGTGACTGATTTAATTTGCATCTGAAATAATCCCTGAAATAGAACGATTCAACTATTGAAGATGATAAAATCCTAGCTTTCAAGGAGCCATCTTAACCTCAGTTCTACGATCCTAGTTTCATATGTACGAGTACCTGGCAAAGGTTTGTGAAATTGTGATCACTCAATTGACAGAACTTTCCGCTATTGTGAAGGAATTTTATTCCATTCTCTGCGACTGTTTTTTAATGAAGGTAGGTTAGTTTATATGACAATTCTAAGAAAATTGAAAAATTTGATTTGGAATAAGTAAGTACTTGGAAAAGTAAAAAAAAATCACTTATCTGAAAGACTGGATGCCCTGTGAGCTGCCAGATACGTAGGAGTATACTTTGATTTTTTGGAATTGAATCAAAGTGACGTTACTCAAGTGCTTAGTGTTTACATCAGAGAAAATTGTGTTTTAAGAAGTGATTTTATCTACATACGCTACCAACCACGGTGTGTGAAGCCATACCTCTACCCTAGAAGACGATTGTTACCACACATATTGATAGTTCGATACACGTATTTTCATTATGTCTCTAGCTTGCCTTCTAGTTAAGATATCTGGCTAATATGTAGGATGCCCCAAGTAAAGTCGTCACTTCAATCATTCGGAATGTAATCAAGAGAACTGTTTACATCAGTGCAAACGTGTTCTTCAACAACTCTAGCCTGCAACGCTGTAGCTTTATCACTAATTACAACATGGATGCTGGAAAATTTAATTCAGATCGCTATATACTTAGATAGGCTACATATTCGGTGTGTGGCAACATCGTGATTCTTATTCTTTCGCGAGATGTGGTTCCTAGAACCAGGTAACTGATTCTTTTCCTGTTCCAACCTAGAAAACCCATCAATCTGGGTACCATATAGAACTCTATTCAAGAGCTAACTGAAACATGCAAATTTATGTAATCAAGTAGGTATATAACTATCTGCGCTTACATCTTTTGACAGTAAACAATACCTTGTCTGTTCTGAGTGCATTGCTTTCATTGAAAAATTTTTCTTCATCTTTGCACAGCGTTCATTTACCTTTAAAATGTGTGTTTGACTCACCTATTGAGTAAATTCAGAAATGCTGCACTAGCATTCGCCAACTCTTGTTTGTTGGAGCAGGATTTTTTGAGTAGGTACCTGAAAAAACAATAAATATTATTTACCTAGATGTCGTTTTTGAACTAGAAATTATCCTTCAAGAATAATATGCACTTACATTGATTACTACTTTTACATTCGGGTTGTGTAAATTCACAAAATGCAAATAAGTGAAATTTCTGCGCAGATAAGTATATACATAGGTATATTAGTGGGTTTCTGCTTGTTTGAAAATTTTAATTATTTGTTAGTTGTTGGATTGCTTTGTGATCAGAAGAGGGATACTATGGCTTGAAATTTTTGCTGTGAATATAATTATAATTCAAAAATCAATAAACTCTGCACTCTGAGCAAAGCAAGGGCAAAGGTTTTTCAAAAAGTGTTTTTTATTCCAAGGAAGCCAGCAATGAGCAAATGAACCTCATTGCTGATTTCTTGAGTACCTACTTGTATAATGTAAATTCTATGATTTTAAATCAGCCTAATCCAATGATCAGGCGGAGAAAAGGCAATTATTGTGAATCATTATTATTCCTTCTCTGGCGGAGAATTTAAAAATTAAGTGTAGTAAAAAAATATTTACACCTGAATAAAGTAAACATGAAATAATACCATTACCAATTACATCACTAGACCAAAGGTACGTTTACATGGTAGTAGGAAACGTCGTTTAGACGTAGTTCATTTCTGAGTTGATTCCCAAATGATGTTTTGATGTTTTTGGAGTTTAGAGTAGTCAAATTGATTCCATTTCATTTTGTGCTAAACTATATAATATGATACCTTCCTAAAGAATTAGGTATGTCTCATAAATGTTATGAAGAGTCACTCCAACCTTTCTTTCTCAATATTAGCTTCATATGCATTAATTATAGTATTCTACAAAAATCTGTAGATGAATCAATAAAATTTTTCAGTGATGAAGTTTGAAAGAATTTCAGCCCCTCTCACCCACTTCCCGGCTGCTACTATTTTCTGTGCTGTTGATGCTTCAAGACATGCAAGATTGATGGCATTGGTTTAGAAAACTAGGTAAAGTGGTGAAAATTATTAACACACCTGGCTGATAGGATGCTCCATATAAAGTCGTCCTTCATTTATTCAGAATTTAATCGAGAGAACTACTTACATCACTCACATAAGTGCAATATTATGTTTTCCAACAACTCTGGCTTGCAACGCTGTAGCTCTATCACTCACAACTCATCGCCACCAGATTGAAAATTCAACTAAGACGGGGCTTGTATGATTTGTCCAAAAGTGTAAATTTGATGTGGAAACATCATGTTCCTCATTGTTTCCAGGATACAGTTCCTGGAACCAGGTAAACAATTATGTTCTGGTTCCAATCTGGAAACTCCTTCAATCCGTATACCAGCATAGAACTCTATTCAAGAGCTAAACTGAAACATGCAACCTTATGTAATCAAGCACATAAAACTACCTGTGCTTACATCTTTTGACTGTAAACAATATCTTCTCTGTTCTGAGTGCAATACATTCATTGAAAAATTTCTCTCCATCTTTGCTCAACTTTCATTTATGCGTAGGTATCTTTAAAATGTGTTTTTGACTTGCCTATAAATTCAGAAATGCTGCACTCAAAATTCTTTTTAAAAAACAAAAAAACAAGAACCTTAACTGAAATTTTCCAAGAGCTGGGGAAATACAAATTTCAAAGTTGGGTTTTGGATCCATGTTAGAGGGTATCAGATAAAAGTTTTTTCTCTGAAAGTTTTTTGGTCAATTTTGATTATAGTGAAGGTTTAAAATTCCTGGTTTACTTACTTGGTCATAGAGATCAGGGTGTAGTGGTCCGCGTCAGATAAATTTACATTATTTGGCATAATTGCTTTGTGAGTCATGACACCTTGCTTTGCCTCGACAAACGCGAAAATTCCGTAGTGGGATGTGAGATTTGATTTAACTTTCCAAAAATGTAGCCCAATTCAATTAGCTAACCTTGGATCCAACTGTCAAATCTGACACAAGTTTGTATGTGTTTATACAAACTTCAAATTTGAGTTCCAGTTCCAGTTTTTCAAATTTTGGTTAGAGGTTAGGTATCAGCTAAAAAAATTTTTTCCAAAACTTTTTGGGTCAATTCTGATTATGGTGAAGGTTAAAAATGCCGAGATTACTTGATTGTCCTTCTCCTTGGAGATTAGGGTGTAGTTGGAGTCGCAGCCTTGCAAAGCATCCATCATGTCTTTGTGACACCTTGCTTTGCCTCAACTGGCATGAAAATTCCTCATAGTGTGATGCGAGATCTAATTGGCTGTTCTCAAATGCAGACGAATTTAATTAGTGGACCTTGGATCCAACTGTTGAATTTGACAAAAGTTTGTGTGTATACAAGTTTCAAATTTGGGTTCCCATTCCAGTTTTTTAAATTTTGGTCGGAGGTTATCAGATGAAAGTTTTTTCTGCAAAAGTTTTTGGGTCAATTCTGATTATGATGAAGGTTAAAAATTCCTAGATTACTTACTTGTCCATGGAGATTAGGGTGTAGTACGTAGGAATAGTGGTGTTGACAAAGTATATCGATATTGAGATCGATTAATCGATATGAATGCCATATCAATATTCTCAGGTTATTTCAAGCTCAAAGCTCAAAACCCATATAAATTGCATTTTTGAATTGAAATTTTTCAAAATTTTGAGTGAGCACATGGATTTTTGAAAATGATTTATGTTTAACGCTCTACAATTTTGAGGTTTTCTCAAAAGCTCTACAGTAGATTGTATTACAACTGAACTTCAAACTGAGTTGATCGAGTTTTAAGGTGATACAGTATACATTATCCAGCATTGAAAAATGTCGATAAATATTGATATGTATTGATATCTAGAGGGAAATGTCGATATGATATTGATATAAGAAATTTTAAAATATCAACACTACTAAGTTGGAGTCAGAGCCTCGCCTTATCAGCCATTATTGCTGTATGACACCTTGCTTTGCCTCAACTGGGGTGAAAATTCCATGTAGTGGGATGCCAGATCCAAATGGTTGTTCTCAAATGCAGACGAATTTAATTAGCTAACCTTAGATCCAACTGTTGAATTTGACACAAGGTTGTATTTATACAAATTTCAATTTCAGGTTCCCATTCCATTTTTTAAAATTTTGGTTGGAGGTTATCAGATGAAAGTTTTTTCTCCAATAATTACTTTTTGGGTTAATTCCGAGTATGAGTAAGGTTGAAAATTCTGATTCGCATCCCTGCCTGGTTAACACAAGCAGACTCAAATCAATTTCAAAAAATGAACATTATTTCCTAAATTAATGGAATAGAAGATGAATGTACGATGAATGAATAAAAAAATGAGCAGAGAAATATCAAACAATAAAAAATTAAAACATGAACAAAGTATGGGAATTTTTTTTCAATAACCATTCTTACTCCTTCCTAGGGAATTATCCAATGGAAATGATCATCTTAATTAATTATCTTCCTTTGACAATCAATATTATTCATTTCAAACAAAGGAAACAGTGCGGTACCTTACCAAGTAATTTCAATGAATTTTCTTTTTCTTCCTGGTTCGGAAATGAATATTTTAATCAAGTAATTATCTTTCTTTAATAATCAATGTTTTTCAAGCAAAAGAAATAGTGCTGTACCTTACCAAACCAAGTAATTTCAATGAATTTTCTTTTGGTAAGTAGTGGTCATCTGGGATTGTCAGGTCTGCTGAGCGAAGCTGATGAGTGAAACAAGAAAAAAATGATGATAATGAAAGCGTAAACAAACAAAGAAAAATTGAAATACAGCACTTTTTTCCTCAATTGGGTGCACTGCTTCTTCAGTGAAGATTTCAAGCGTTTTATGCTAAAATCTTCAGTCTCGCTTTCTGCCAAAAATATCAAAAAATCTTGTATTTTATCAAAATTGCCAAATGGTCTCGTTTCAAATACTAAAAAAAAGTAATTTTTTTTCAATAAAGTACCCTTAATTTTCCTGTAGTGAATCAGCCACTGGAAATGAATGTCTTAATTGCCTAATTATCTTCCTTTGATAATCAATACTTTTCAAGCAAAAGAAATAGTGCAGTACCTTACCAAGTACAAGTAATTTCAATGAATTTTGAACGCTCTAAAAATTCAACCTTAGGTAACAAATCTTCTGAGCGAAGCTGGGAATGAAACAAGACAAAAATGATAGAAATAAAATAAAATAAAATATGTAACCTTACTTACGACATCACATAACAAAACACTACTCAAATTAAAAAGGACCACAATATGTTTTCAAAATCTTAAGAGCTAAAATCCAATTTTGACCATGGTAGTCGGTAGTACAAAAATGTAGGTACTTTGAAAAAGTTGAACCACAAGTATCCGAGGCTCTCGTTGCTTTTATCCTTGAAGATGTGCGAAATGGAAGGCATTGGTTTGGAAAACTAAGTAAAGCGGTGAAAATCATCTACATAGGTACATTGGTATCCGGCTAATGGGATGCCCCATATCAAGTCGTCACTTCAATTATTTGGAATGACTGTAATTGAGAGAACTGTTTACCTACATCAGCGCAAATGTGTTCTCCAACAACTCTAGCTTGCGACGCTGTAGCTTTATCACTCATTGCCGCATGCAAGCTTAAAAATTCTCTTAGTCATAAATTGGGTGTGGCAACATCGCGTTTCTTATTCTTCTGTAAGGATGTGGTTCCCAGAACCGGGTAACCAATTCTTTTCCAGTTCCAACCCAGAAAACCCGTCAATCTGGGTACCTACCATATAAAACTCTATTCAAGAGCTAACTGAAATATGCTACCTTATGTGATAAACTATAGCTATATTATGTAGGTATGTGTTTACATTTTTTGACAGTAAAGAATACCTCCTCTTGTTCTGAGTGCATCACTTTCACTGAAAAATTTTTCTTTGATTTTGCTAAACTTTCATTTACCTATCTTTAAAATGTGTTTTTGACTCACCTAATGAGTAAATTCAGAACTGCTGCACTAGTATTTGCCAGCTCTTGTTTATTGGGGCAGGATTTTTTGAGTACCTGAACAAACAATAAATAAAATTTACATGTCGTTTTTCAACTAGGAATTATCATTCAAGAATAATATGCACTTACAATTTATAGTGATTACTACATTGGAGATCGTCGATCGTCTGTGGATTTTGTCGTTGTGGCACCTTGCTTTACCTCAACTGGTGTGAAAATTCCTTGTAGTGAGATGTGAGATCCAATTGGCTGTTCTCAAATGCAGCCGAATTTAATTAGCTAACCTTGGATCCAACTGTTGAATTTGACACAAGTTTCTATTTATACAAATTTCAAATTCGGGTTCACATTCCAGTTTTATAAATTTTGGTTGGAGGTTATCAGATGAAAGTTTCTTCTCCAATACTTTTTGGGTCAATTCCGAGTATGAGTAAGGTTGAAAATTCTGATTCGCATCCCTGCCTGCTTAACACAAGCAAACTCGAATCAATTGCAAAAAATGCACATTATTTATTTCCAAAATTAATGGGATAGAAGATGAATGTGCGATGAAGAAATAAAAAAATGAGCAATGAAATAACAATAAAAAATAGAAAAATGTAAAAAAGAATGAAAAACAAGAAATAAAAAAATTTGATGAATGAAACAAGAAAAAAAATTGTCACTTTGTCACAAAAAAATTTCAAAAAAAGTATTTTTTATCAATAACTACACTTACTCTTCCTATGGAATTAGCCAACGGAAATGATTAATTACCTATCTTCCTTTGATAATCAATACTTTTCAAGCAAAAGAAATAGTGTGGTACCTTACCAAGTAATTTCAATGAATTTTCTTCTGGATTTAACTTTAATCTTAATGATTGACTGGACACTCAAATCAGTCAACCGAAGTATCCAAACAAATCTTCTGAGCGAAGCTGATGAATGAAACAAGAAAAAAATGATGATGATAAAAACAAAAACAAACAAAGAAAATTGAAATAACCTACAGCTTTTTTTTCCTCATTTGGCTGCACTACCTTTTCAGTGAAGGTGCCAAATGGTCTTTCTTCTGAAAAATTGTCGCTTTTTCACAAAAAAAATTCAAAAAAAAGTATTTTTTTTCAATAACTACCCTTATTCTTTCTAGTGAATTAGCCAGTGGAAATTAATAGGTATCATAATCAGTGGCGTAGCCTGGGGGCGAAGGGGGCATTGGCACACCCTTGCAAGTGAAAATTTGAAAGAAAACATGCAAAAATGGACGTTTTTTCGTTGTTCGGACCCATTTTTTTTTTTTTAATTTTCGCTCTCGCTTCGCTCTAGCAGTAATTTTGCCTTCATTTTCGTGAAATCACCACACATCACGATAGATTTCCAGAAAATTACCCCTCATTTCGATTTTTCATACCTAAAAATCTGGTTTTGCCCCCTCCTTGGGAAAATTCTGGCTACGCCGCTGATCATAATTAATTATCTTCTGTTGATACTCAATACTCACTCATACTTTTCAAGCAAAAGAAATAGTGCAGTACCTTACCAAGTACGATTAATTTCAATGAATTTATTTTTCTTCTACTTACTTGAGTTTGAAGTAGGTACACTCCATCAGTCATCCAAACTCCAAAGTACCCAAACAAATGTTCTGAGCGAAGCTGGTGAACGAAACAAGAAAAAAAATGATGATAATAAAAGCGAAAAAAAATTCTCTTAAATCACAATATAACAAAACACTACCATACTAAAATTGAATCGAAAACCAAAAAAAATAAAATAAAAATAAAAATAAAACTAAAAACAAAAAATTTAAAATAAAAAACGATAACTTCGATACCTATACACTTTTTTTCAGGGTGTCCGGGAAGTGGCAGTACAAACTTCAGATTTAGATTTATCGTGGTACGAGTAAAAATTAAAAAAACTTCGCAATCTTGAAAATTGAAGGGCCAAAATAATAATATTACGTTTTCAAAATCTTAAAGTTGAAATCCAATTTTGACCATGGTGGTCGGTAGTACTTTGAAAAATCAACAACCTTACCTTAAGACTTTTTGCTCAATTTCCAAATTGAAGGGACTAGGTACAAATGTTTTTTAACTTCAAAGAATCCAGATGAAAAAAATACATAGGTAGGTGTAAGAAAAAAAATCATAACAAAATTTGTTTATTTTTTGACGTAGGTAGATATGTATGTTTTTCATCAGGATTTTTATGAATTGAAAATCATTTGTATCCCCTTCAATTTGCGAATCAGGCAAAAAGTCATAATTGATAATTTTGTTCATTTTTCAAAGTACATACTACCGACCCGCATGGTCAACATTGGATCTTGGCTCTTGGATTTTTAAAAAGTATCTTTCTCCTTTCAATTTTGAATATGGGCCACCCTACCGTACATACCGTCCTCATTTTTTGAGTTCTTCTCTGATACGTGATTCTAATACTAAGTACACATTAATTGGAATTTTTTTATTCGATCCTGACATCCATTGGCTCTGGTAATAAAACGAATACCTACCCACGGACAAAAACCAACGTTTTTTTCTCCTCATAATCTTTAAGCTCGGCCATTTTAAATTCCTGAAAATCTAAGCGTAATGCTATGAGAAAAAATTATACGATCCTTACTCTAATCTCAAGCAGTATATATGCGTCTTTACGACACCCATTAAATTGCACACGTGCGTCTGCTTCATCCTACCTACACATCTATCTACACAAAATTCCAAACAGACTGCACCATTGTGTAAGTTAAACCACGAGTATCCGAGGCTCTAGTTGCTTTTCCCTATCCCTCCAGCATCGGTACACTTTGTGTGGCGATGTTATATCTCTTGCACTTTTAAAAAGTTTAAAACCCAACTTACCTACGTCGGTATATACTTGGAACTATAAAATGAAAAAGTGTCGCTCATCTCTCTTACCTCTTCCATAATAAAGCAGACGATGAAATGTCCTACGCGATATTCGAAACACGCGAACGACAATTTTTTACGATTTTCTCCATAAATGAATCGCCTCTGCGAGGTAAAATACGTTTGTGCCGAGTCGAACCTCCCTTTCGTCCGTTTCATCATTTTGGATGAATAATAAAGCGCGCCTTTGCAGCAGCGAACGTTGATACGAGACGACGGTGTTCTCATTTTCGCGTTATTTTAATATCTGCTCTTGCTTTAAAAAATTGTACTTACCAGCGTAGTCGTCTTCGTCGTATCAAACGAAAGAAATATTTTCTACAGGCATCTCGAAGACGCGAAGAAGAGAAACTAGCCGTGAAGTGAAAAAGAAAGAAAAAAATTTGCGATGGAATTGAAAATACGAGTACCTATGTGTTGTAGACTGTATCTAGAGAGAAAGAGAGACGACAGTGTAAAAAAGATGAAAACTTTTTACGGTGATAACGCATTTGGGGAGCGTATTGTTACGAAATTTCGCTCGCTTTGTGGAATTTTTTTCTTCGTGATTGTCGTACGACCGCATATTTATTGTGTAAAGTACGAGCAGAGCAGGTAAGATAGGTACTAGGTAGATGTTAGGGTAAGATGTATGGAAACAGCATGATTTACCGCCGGTAAATGTTACAAAGGTACACGAGATAAGAAAATTTCGAAATGAGAAAATTTCAACAACACACATTTTATTATCGTGCTCGTGTTCTGTTGGTGTTCCCCTCTCCCTCTTTTCGTTAGTCGTGTTTTCTTATTCTATCAGCTGTTTCGGTTTGGTAAAAATAATTTCATAATTGAGTGAATGGTGGTTTTTTTTGTTGAAAAAAAATGGGTCATTTGAGTTCATTGAGTTATGATTCTGGAGAGAGGGAAATATTGAGTGACGAAATTAGTGTTGGGAAAATTCTCGTATAATCTCTAAGGAGGGTGAAAATATCCCCAAATAAGTATGAGGAAATCATTTGGGAAAATCGACTCAACTGTGAACTCGATCAAAGGGCTAAAAAAATTAATACATTTGATTTTCTTCTAAAAATTTTAATCCATTTTGATAAGAAGAAATGCAAAAATTTCAACTTCGTATTATATTCAAAATTCTTCAAAATCGCTCAAAAATGATTTCGTTGTAGCAATTTAAATCACTCGCCGAATTTTAATCCATTTTCAGAGGTCACGTGACACTTTTTCAAAAGTTCTGAAAATTATCACCCAATTTTGGGCTTAGGTAAAATTCACCAAAACTGTATTTGAATTTCATGAAAAATTTTAAACCCATTTTGTCAGACAGTGTGGCATTTTTTTCCCAGCAAACCAAAAATCGTGACTAAATTTTGAGCTCAAAATTCTTCAAAATTAATCAAAAAATATGTTTGTCTTAGTATTTGGATTTTTCACGAAACTAGCCTGTTTTGAGAGGCTGCTGCTTGACATTTCAAAAAATTTCAAAAATAGTTACTTACCCAAGTTTAAGCTTGAAAATTTTCAACATTGCTTTAAAAGATATTTTACTGCGGTACCTATTTTAATTTCTCTCGAAATTTTAGCTCATTCTGAAAAGTTGCGTTACACGTTTCAGAAAATATGTAAAATCAGAGGACAATTTTTAACCGAGATTTTTAAAGAAATGCCCAAAAAGAATTTTTGTTAAAACATAGCATTTCTTCGCGCACCTCATTTTGAATGGTTGCTAGAGTACTTTTGAATAATTCTACATCACTTCATTTTTGGCTATAGAAACAACCACCTTCATTCGACTCAACATGTTGAATTTTCAGTTTTCCAGACTCATTAGCTGTACCTACCCAACGTATTTTGTGAAAATCGCTCAGGTCAGTTCCAAAAGATGCTATTTTGAGATCTTCGACCTAGGACACTGCCATCATCAAAATCCAAGACAACCTTGAGAAGTTGAAGGTTTGTGCCCTGTGGTAAAATGACATTTCGAAATCAAATAATCCTTCAATAAAATTAAATATTTGCGATGATCTTGGAAAGTCGACTACCTAAGTCAGGTATTTATCTGCTCATGTCACTCTCGACCTTCTTTCCGTACCTGGGATACTTGTTTGAATATGGATTTTAGCTTTTATCGTGAATGGGGATAAAATACTTACCCAAAATATCCCAAAAATTGTAGCTCTATATTATCGCGCAGGAACATCAATTATTGCATGAAAACACAAGATCAGGACTTGACAGTCTGAAGTAAATGAAAATATTTCAAAAGATGGTATTTGAGATTGTCGACTTGGGGCACTGTCATCATCAAAATCCAAGACAACCTCAGGGTTCTATCGAGTGGTTGAAAATTTGCAAATCACTGACTTTTGAATGAATTCGTATTTTGAAAACTTTTTCTTCTCGGCGCATTAATATATGCAAAAACATGGAAATGTTCATTTCTGAAACTCGTGAAATCATTTTTTAGAACACAATGATGCCAATTTTTTGGTAAGTAGTTATTGAACATTTCAATAAACTGAAAAAAATCGATAATTTTGGCCATTTTTCTCGTTTTTTCGAAATTTTCTTTATGATCAAAAAAATTGGCACCGCTGCATTCAAAATATTTACCCAATTTCAAAAATGGTATCGTTCCATGTTTTATGGCTAAATTAATGTGAGATATTTCACGAGAAAAATTTTTAAAACGCGACTTTACCCAAAGATAAACGATTTGAAAATTTTCAGCCGCTGAGTAGAAGGAAACCGAAAAGTGGTGTTGGATTTTGATAGCTGTACCTCAGGTTGAAGTAGAATCTTTGGAACTGGGCCATGTTTCCCAAAATAGGTTAGATAGGGGCTAAAGCAAAAAAAAAAAAAAAAAAAACACACGTCTTCTTGACCATCTTTCCATACCTGGATTGCTACTTGTTTTATATGTAGACTATATCGTGACTGGAGATAAAATACTTACCCAAAATATCAAAAATTTGTGAGATGTTGGTTGTCTCGAAATTTTTTATCTTAGGGCCCAAAACATAATCTCATTGCTACCTTGTAGTCTTTATTTTTGCTGTTCGATGAAGGAATAAACGAGCGAATCACAAAAAAGAGATTTAGAGAAATACCAATTTCAATTAGTTCATAGCTGATCCATGTACCTACAGAAAAATGTGCTCTTATTCAGCTTAAAGCAGTGCTCACAACAATGGACGTTTGGTTACGGGATACCTAAACAATTGGATCATTGAAAAACACACAATCAAGCCAAAAGTAAATTTAGTTATTTGGTTGTTGATAATGTAAAAAATTGGCCACATCGGCCTTGAAAAGCAGATGATTTTGACATTCTTGGCAAAAGTTATCATCAACTTTTATTTTGCCACACCAGACGTAGAATCTACATTCTTGCTGTTTAAAAGAAGAAAACGAAAAAAATGTCTTCCTCCGTCCAGTTCCCATCAGTTATCAGTATGGGTAGTCGAACAGGTTACGATAGACTTATGATGTTTACTTGGGAAGTGTCGACCGAACCTACAAAAAAGTTATTGAATCAAGCTAAGCTGTACCAAAAGAGTATACAAAATGCATCACTAGTCAAAATTTCAGATGCCCAAGTGCATTTTTCAATTTTTGGTAAATTCTTGAAAAACAGAAAAAATCAAAATTTCGCCAAATTGATCCGGGAAGCGGAAATTTAGTGCGAAGGCACCTAGTTTCAACAACCGGAATCGATTGGAAACTGTTTCGAACCGTTTTGAGCAGTTCTGGAGGTTCCAAAATATTTTTGAAAATGAAACTTTCCACAAAATATTACTCAATCAAAATGGAATAGTATAATTTAGTTTATATCCTAATTTTGGCTTATTAAGTCAATTAGAAGGTGGTTCCAAGTCATACTGAAGCTTTCAGCCATATTTAGGCAATCCCCAATTTTCAATAAATGCCTTAAATAGTGCCCAAATTGTCTTCAGCACGTTCAAACGTGATTGATGCTGGTTGATGATCCACTTGATCGATTACACGTCATTTTTCAAAAATCAGTAGAAGGGCTTGAAACCACCTCCAATAGACCTTACCAAATTGAAATTGGGGTACAAAGTGGATAGGTAAATTTTAGATTTCCAACTTCATTGAGTAAAATTTTGTGCAAATTTTCACCGTCAAAAATTTGCGTGAGGCTCCAGAATTGCTCAAAACGGTTCAAAACTGTTTTCAAATAATCGTGGAGGGGAGGGGGGTGAAAGTAGAGCACTTATCGAATTCTAGCTTTCTACGTCAATTTGACACAATTTTAATATTTATATACCCATTTTTGGTGAAAATTTTATTTTCAAAAATTTAACAAAAATCAAAAACTGCACAAGAGATCTTCAAATTTTGCCTTGTGATGTATTTTTGCATGCTCTTTCAATTTAATATATCACTGCTTCGTAAAATTTTGATTTTTTTCCTCAAATTTTGACCCCTTGATTTTCAAAACTTCGACAAAATTTGAAAAATACTCTTTAGTAGGCACCTCAAGTTTAGGGTGGTGAATGTGATCTATTTTTGAATGCTTTTTCATTTTTTATTTTAGCATTGTCCGGATCAAAAAATTTCTGTTGATTGGGTTATCGGTTGGTAGTTTTTTCCCCTCACCTCTCAAAAAGCTACTTCGAAGGAAACATCATTACTTTTTGGTGTCGACTTACCTAGTTTAGCTTCTGGTGTGAGTCTACTATAGTTGCGACCGGCATGTGCTTCGTGTTCATTTTTATTTTCCATGTACAGTTTTTGAAAAATTTGGGCCTCGAAAAATACTGTTTGAGCATTTCTTACCTGCTGTACTTCAAAAGCCAGAAACAACGTTCTGACTTCCACGAAAAAGGTTATCTCATTATTTTTGAATTAGACGAAGCCAAATTTGAAAGAGTTTGTCATGATACATACGAGTACATCACCATTTCAGTTTCTGAAGTTCATTTTTCAATTATTGGAAATTCTTTTTGAATCTTTGACCCAAAAGAGGCGAAAATCAAAATTTTGCCAAATCAACTCAGAAAACTGGAATTTATAGTTTTGAGCAGCTTTAGTCGAGCCTCCAGAAAATATTTGAAAATTGAAATTTGTACAAAATTTTATTCCATAAAGTTGAGAAACTACAATTTAAGTACCTTACACTCCAATTTCGACACGCTGAGCTGATGGGGAGGGATGATTTTTAAACCGTTCTGAAGCCGGCCTCTGGCGTCATGTTGAAATTGAAGAACAAAATACATACGTACATTTTTGCTTTCCAACTTTTTTGGATTGAATTTTGCTGAATTATCAACTTTCAGTTTGCTGGATACTTCATAACTGCTCAAAACTGTTCGAAACCCTTTCCAATCGATTCGGGTGGTCAAATATAAGATACCTATGGAATTTTTTGGCTCAACTTTGATTTTGAAAATGTAACCTGAAATCAAAAAAAAATCACTTTAGCATCTATGATGTATTTTTGCGTTAGTGACTATTTCAATTGAGTTTTATCCAATTCAAAATTTTTTCTTAATTCCTATTACTGAAAAATAGCAAAAAACAGTGTGTTCGAAATGGCCACCGTGTGTTGATCTGAAATGAATATCTTCACTTACTGGATTGGTTCACGCGTTCGTCTGATCGTCAAACTAATATCTTGCGGTTGCGGTGAATAGGTCGATGAATATTGTTGATACATTACGTTATTTTTGCAAGCTTTTCCGTTTCAACATTGTCCGGATCAAAAAATTGTTTCCAATTCGGTCACCAGGTACTTCTTTCTCCTCGTCCTCCCCAGCTACTCCGAAGAATTTGCCATACTTTTTGGTTTTGACTTAGTTTAGCTTCTGGTATGAGACTACTCTGCTAAGCATGGGGTCTTCGTTTCTTCTTCTGATCATCTAATATCCTTTTAAAAAGATTTCGACCTCCAAAAATACTGTCTTCGTGCATTTCTTACCTGATGATAGTTGAGAAACCAGAAACAACGCTTTGACCCCCACAAAAGAAGTAGATAATCTCGACCATAATTTTCGAATCAGGCGAAGCCAAATTTAAAAAGTCTAACATGATACATCAACAGCAAAAATTCCAATCGCTGAAGGCTGAAGTGCATTTCTCAATTTTTAACGAACTTTTGAAAATCTTTCACCGAAAAGTGGAAAAAATTCAAATTTTACTTGATTAAATCAGAAAGCTGGAATATACGTACAGTTTTGAGAGTTTTAAAGCCTCCAGGAAATGTTTGAAAATTGAAGTTTTCACAAAATTTTACGTTAAAAAGGTATAGGAGATAAGAAAAATTCTAAAGGATGATTTATGCTAAACTAAAAGCTAATTTCAAGTAAGAAGTATTGATCATTCGAACTATTTGTAAATGATCGTTGATTTTGCTGAATTACCAAAGTCTTAATTCGAAGTTGCAGTGGTGTTTGTTGTCAATTTATGTATTTTTTCATTCATTACTTTAAGCTATAATTCGTCAAAAATTTAAAAAATAGGTAATAAACGAAAAGGACTGGGCAAGTGGGCAATTAATTAACCAACGAGTACCGGGTCCATAAAAACCAAAAAAAAAAATTATAAAAAAACGCAAAAACTGTTTTGCAATCAGCGTTTAGCTGATGGCTTGTTTTTTTCGGAATGATGTGTCTTATCTATTGTCATTTGATTGATTTATAATTCAGAGAGAGAGAGAGGTACATTGAGTGATAATCATGTTGAGTTGTTGATGGAGTCAACAGCATTTTTTCACTAGCACTTACCTTGAAAATATGAGATCAGGACTTGACAGTCTAAAGTAAATGGAAATGAAGGTATAGATTTTAAAAAAAAAATTGGGGATTTTCAACCCAAATTGATGGTGACCTTTATTTCAAGGTAAAAGTTACTCATAAAAAATATTGACCTTGAAGATGCCCCTGGAGGGGAGATGCGAGTTCTCGAAGAGAGAGCATTTCCGAAAAAATTATGGTTTTTTTTGTCGATCTAAGGACACTGCCATCATCAAAATCCAAGACAACCTTGAGGGTTCTACTAAGTGGTTGAAAATTTGCAAATCACTGACTTCTGGGTGAACTTATGTTTTGAAAGAAACATTTTCTGAACGCCTCCTTAATTATGCAAAAACATAAAAATGTTCATTTCTGAAATTCGTGAAATCTTTTGGAACACAATGATGTCAATTTTTTGGCAGTTATTGCAAATTTCAGAAAACTGAAAAAAATCCACAAGTTTTTGGCTATTTTTCCCGATCTCTTGAAGTTTGCTATTGTGCTCAAAAAATTGGCACCACTGCATTCAAAAAATTTATCCAATTTCAAAAATGGCGTCATTCGATGTACTTAACCTTAGTGGCCAAAAAAATTTAACAAAACACAAATTTACCTATCCAAAAATAAACGAGTTGACAATTTTCTACTGCTGAGTAGAAGGAACCTGAAAAGTGGTTTTGGATTTTGATACTCGTAGCTATGGCCCTGGTTGAAGCAGAATCTTGAATATATAGGTACCATATTCTGGACTGGAACTAGACCATGTTTCCAAAAACAGGTTGTGTAGGGACTAAAGCAAAAAAAAACACGACTTCTTGACCTTCTTTCTATACCTGGATACTTGTTGAGCTGAGATTTTTAGACTTTATCGTGACTGGAGAAAAAATACTTACTTACCCAAAATATCAAAAATTTTCGAAATTATATTATCTCGAAATTCGAAATTTTTTATATAGGGCCTAAAACATAATCTCATTGCTACCTTGTGGTCTTTATTTTTACTGTTCGATTAACGAATAAACGACCGAATCACGAAAGGGAGATTATAGAGAGATACAATCACTATTCAGCTTGAAGCAGTGCTCACAGCAATTGACTTTTGGATACGAGATGCCTAAACAATTGGATAATTGAAAAAACACACAATCAGACCAAAGGTAAATTTAGTTATTTGGCTATTGATAATGCAAATAATTGGCCACATCGGCCTTGAAAAGCAGATGATTTTGAAATTCTTGGCAAAAGTTATCATCAACCTTTATTTTGCCACACCAGACGGAGAATCTACATTCTTGCTGTTTAAAAGAAGAAAACGAAAAAAATGTCTTCCTCCGTCCAGTTCCCATCAGTTATCAGTTGGGTTGGCGATGAACGGGTTTACGAAATGCTTATGATGTTTACTTGGGAAGTGTCGACCGAACCTACAAAAAAGTTATTGAATCAAACTAAGCTGTACCAAAAGAGTATACAAAATGCATCACTAGTCAAAATTTCAGATGCTCAAGTGCATTTTTCAATTTTTGGTAAATTCTTGAAAAACAGAAAAAATCAAAATTTCGCCAAATTGATCCGGGAAGCGGAAATTTAGTGCGAAGGCACCTAGTTTCAACAACCGGAATCGATTGGAAACTGTTTCGAACCGTTTTGAGCAGTTCTGGAGGTTCCAAAATATTTTTGAAAATGAAACTTTCCACAAAATATTACTCAATCAAAATGGAATAGTATAATTTAGTTTATATCCTAATTTTGGCTTATTAAGTCAATTAGAAGGTGGTTCCAAGTCATACTGAAGCTTTCAGCCATATTTAGGCAATCCCCAATTTTCAATAAATGCCTTAAATAGTGCCCAAATTGTCTTCAGCACGTTCAAACGTGATTGATGCTGGTTGATGATCCACTTGATCGATTACACGTCATTTTTCAAAAATCAGTAGAAGGGCTTGAAACAACCTCCAATAGACCTTACCAAATTGAAATTGGGGTACAAAGTGGATAGGTAAATTTTAGATTTCCAACTTCATTGAGTAAAATTTTGTGCAAATTTTCACGTTCAAAAATTTGCCGGAGGCTCCAGAATTGCTCAGAACGGTTCAAAACTGTTTCCAAATAATCGTGTGTGGAGGGGGGGGGGTGAAAGTAGAGCACTTATCGAATTCTAGCTTTCTACGTCAATTTGACGCAATTTTAATATTCACCCATTTTTGGTGAAAATTTGATTTTCAAAAATTTAACAATAATCAAAAACTGCACAAGAGATCTTCAAATTTTGCCTTGTGATGTATTTTTGCATGCTCTTTCAATTTAATATAGCACTGCTTCGTAAAATTTCTATTTTCCCCCCCAAATTTTGACCCCTTGATTTTCAAAACTTCGACAAAATTTGAAAAATACTCTTGAGTAGGCACCTCAAGTTTAGGGTGGTGAATGTGATGTATTTTTGAATGCTTTTTCATTTTTTATTTTAGCATTGTCCGGATCAAAAAATTTCTGCTGATTGGGTTATCGGTTGGTAGTTCTTTCCCCTCACCTCTAAAAAAAGCTACTTCGAAGGAAACGTCATTACTTTTTGGTTTCGACTTACCTAGTTTAGCTTCTTGTGTGAGGCTATTATATGCACGTGCTTCCTATTGGGTTGATTTTTATTTTCCATTTACAGCTGTCTGAGCATTTCTTACCTGATAGTACTTCAAAAGCCAGAAACAACAAATTGAAAGAGTTTGCCATATGATACATCACCATTTTCAGTTTCTGAAGTTCATTTTTCAATTTTTGGCAATTTTTTTGAATATTTCACACAAAAGTGGCAAAAATCAAAATTTTACCAATTCAACTCAGAAAGCTGGAATTTAAAGTTTTGAGCAGCTTTAGAGCCTCCAGAAAATATTTGAAAATTGAAATTTTATCAAAATTTTATTCCATAAAGTTGGAAAACTATACAATTTACCTCACACTTCAGCTTCAACATGCTGAGTTGATTTGAAGGGGATGATTTTCAAGCTGTTCTGAAGCCCCCAGCGTCGTGTTGAAATTGCGGTACAAAGTAAATTTTTGCTTTTCAACTTTTTTGGATAAAATTTTGCTGAATTATCAAATTTCAGAAATCTGCTGGAGACTCCTCAACTGCTCAAAACCGTTTGAAACTTTTTCCAATGGATTCGAGTGGTCAAAAATAAGATACGTACGAAAAATTTTTGGCTCAATTTTTAATTTTGAAAAAATAACCTGAAATCGAAAAAATCATTTCAGCATCTAAAATTTAGCAAGGTGATGTATTTTTGCGTAGTTAGTTACTATTTCAATTTAGTTTTATCTAATTCAAAATTTTTTCTCAATTCCTGTTGCTGGAAGATAGCAAACGACAGTGTGTTTGAAATGGTCACAGGGTGTTGATCTGAAATGAATATCTTCACTTACTGGGCTGCCTTGATGAAGTTCGTCTGATCGTCAAACGAATACATACTGGCGATCGATGAATATGTGTAGAGAAAAAGGTCGAAGTATGTATGTACTCGTACTTGTAACTGTACTTACACTATCATGTTCAAATGAAAATTCTGCAATATTTTCCACCAGAATGCAATAAACTTCGCGAAAACACCGCATTTTACACCTTGATTCGTCTAAATTCAAAATATACTTCGACACGTTTCCTCTTCCTGCCTCCATACACACCCCTAGCATTGTTCAAATTCTTTTTCCTTATCGTATTTGGAAAAATGTCCTCGTCTCCTTCACGTCTTCTTCTACATCGTCACACCGTTCAACTTATTAAATTCTTTTCCATCTTTTGCAATCTCCAAACCTCTACCATTCTTCACCCTCTCCCAAGAAGCACGCTACAGACTTTTAACCTGCATACTCTCTCTCTTATTTACTCGTACGAGTATGTAGTACTTGTACCATATATGTATTGTATAGTATACACTAAAATAATGCTTTCGTCTATATACTACGAGTATATAGTATATCGCCATTCCTGTCGTCTCGTCGTCTCTGCGTCGAGTTTTTATTGAATTTCTTTCGAGCTACGTAAGCGTAAAAAGGTACTGATGGTTGGAAAAATCGAGGTAAACCACCGACGAGTCATTTACTTTGACGGCTTCAATTTACCAATGTAATAAATGATGAAAGAGAAAATTCCAAGTCACGCGTTTACCATGATAAAAATTCTAAACCCCGATTGCTGCTTTCTTCGCATTTCGATGGTTTTAATTTACCGACAATGTCGCGTCGAGTTTGTCGTCATCGTTTCAATATGAACGACTGCATAGATTGCATCCTAAATCCTGGTAATCTGTGTATGTGGTGTTTGGCATTGATTTTAGCGTATAGCAGATAGCCAGTCCTATTGTTCTTTTTGGAAACGTTACAATGCATCTGAACACAGTGCCGCGCTGCAGTCGAGATGCATTCGACAGCACCAGCTCAATGAGTAAGAAGTACTTCGAAGTGTTGATAGATGGTGTCTCATTTTGAACCTTTTTTTTTTACTTTTTTTTTAAAATGATGAATGCAACCGTTTTCTACCTGCTATACGAATCACACACAAGTCACAAACACGGATCTCTAACGTAAGAAATAGAACAAAAGACAGTATGCTCACAATAAGAAAAACCCTCGATCTTTTGTGCAATACAACTAGACACAACATTGTCCATGAAGCTATTTTTTCTATTTTCATAAAAAAAAGTCCCGAGCAAGTACATACATATCGAAATCATTAACCAGGGAACCTCTTTACGAGTTGTGTATTATACTCGACCTGTTAAACGATTTTATTCACATTTGAGCCGATTTTGAGAGTGACACCTCAAAAGTGGGGTTTTGGCCAGCTTTTTTCAAAATTGAAAAATCAAAATAATCAAAAGTTTACCGTTTATGAGGTGGATAAACTCGTTGAACAGGTGGAGTATAATACACGAATCGATTTTTAGTTGCCCAATTTCATATTCACACCTACTGAAGTAAATTCAAAATTCTGGAGAATTTGAAAAATCGTGCTGGAGGCTCCAGAACGGCTGGAAATGGTAAAATTTTGATTTGGGGGGTTAGTTTTGAAAAAAGCTGATCAAAAAAACACTTTTGAGGTGTTACTCTCAAAATCGGCTCAAATGTGGATTAACTCGTTAAACAGGTCGAGTATAATATATGTACAATTCGATTTTTAGCTGCCCAACTTCATATTCACGCCTTCTGGAGCAAATTCAAAATTCTGGAGAAATTGAAAAATCGCGCTGGAAGCTCCAGAACGGCTGGAAATGGTGAAATTTAGATTTGGGTAGTTAATATTAGTTTTTGAACTTAATTTTTCCATTTTTTACGGATCATGTACGAACTTTTTTTTTTAAAAAAAAAGCATAAATCGCCATTAACAGTCAATTTTGAATTTTCAAACGTTTGCCAAAAATCGAAAAATGAACTTGGGCAGCTGAAAATTTGGTTTTGGGGGTTTTAGACTATGCTCTTTCCAAAAATCCCGGTCCCGTTCAAATCGGAGAGTGACACCTCAAGAAGTTCCCTTGTAAGCTGTAATTTTGAGAAAGTAATTTTTCTAGGTTTTGTGAATGCAGACTAGTCCAGAAAATGGAGGTTTCAAACTCTTTTAAATTAGGGTGGGGGGGGGGTCAGATGTCAACTAAATCACAAATTTTCAGGCCAATTAGTTTAAATTTTCATTTTTGCCTATTTTTAATCAAATTGGATCATCAAAAAATCGCCAAAAATTGAAAATGCACTTCATTACCCACCTTGAATCTTGGTCTGGTGACCCCTAAAAAAATTCTACCATCAAAGTAAGTATTTCTTACCGCCAAAAATCGCAAAAAGTAATGCCTTTTGTTGACTTTGCCGAACAAATTCTGAAAATTGTCATTTTTTTTGTCGGAAAATTTCGAAAAAATTCTCATTTTTTGTCATGTTTCTTTATAAAATAATTGTGAAAAAATCTCGCTTTCTTAAAAGTCCTGCTTTTTGCAAATAATTGAAAAAATTTGAAAAGTCTTTCTGTTTGAAATCAAATTAATGTAGGTACCCAAATTTTTGAAAATGAACATTTCAAAGCCTGAAATGAATATATTTTTTCAAAATTAATAACATAGGTAGTTTGTCAGAGAGAAGGAAGGTGGGAGGTAATTTTAATTTGTAGCTCGAGTGTTTTGTTTCTCTTCCGAAAATATTTGTTTTATACTATTTACCTATTTTTTTGCCATTTTTTTTTTCAAAGTGACTAGTTGTCTGAAAGCATGGAGAGGAGTGCAATTTTATTTTTTAGCTCGAGTGTTTTTGTTCATACTTCAACACTTGGTTTTTGTTTCAATACCTACCTAAGTACCTACCTATAAGTTGCCTATCAAGAAAATTTCTCGAGGTGTCATCTTCGATGTGAACCCGATTGCAGTTTTTGAAGAGAGTCTACTCTGAAATCCCCATAACCAAAATTCTAGTTGCCCAGTGCCCAAATTTAGTTTTCAATTTTTTGGCAAATGTTTGAATATAAAATTGATCATTTTCAGTGATTTATGATTTTTAAAAAGTACCTACGTATGTAACCAGCAAACATGATGATAATTAGCTCTGAAACTAATGTTAACCTCCCTCAAATCCGAATTTCACCGTTTCAAGCCATTCTGGAGCCTCCAGCATGAATTTCAATTTTTTTTGAGTTTTGAATTTTCTTAATAATCTTGGTCAGTTAAAAATAGACTTGATAGTTGATACTGAACATGTTTTATGAGTTCATCCGCATTTGAGACGATTTCCAGATGGAAACTTCAAACGCATTTTTTTACCGGAAACTTCAAATTTTTCAATTAAATATTTCCCTTACGAAAATGCTGCTCAAAAACTACAGTGGGGATGTCCGCCTGGATTGCCTGGAAACTGGCTTAAATTTAATGTTGATTAAAGTCGCTAAGTAGGTTGAGTACCTATCAACTCGATTTTTAGCTGCCCAAAAAATTCAAAAATTCTGGAAAAGTATTGATGAATAATTTTTTTGTAAGATTTTCCATTTTAATAATACCTACTTACTAATCTATTGATGATTCTCTCACTTTTTGATTATAAACTGTTCATTGAAAATAAATTTGAAATATGTAGAAAACATTCTAAAGGCCGCCTAACTGCTACTTTCCTTTTTCTACTAAACAAAACACACTGTTACACAATGAAACGATCTTTTCTATCAATTGTTGAATGAAAAAAGGCAAAGCCAGGGTAAGATAGGCGAGACAGGTTTGGGGGAGGGTGAAGAATGAAGTAGTTTTGTTCCATTTGGTTACAGACCTAACTTTCACAACACACAACAACTAAAAAGAGAATGTTTATAAGGGTTTGGATGTGCTTGGATACATCTCAGATGCATTCGAGGTAAAACACGAATGCTAGTGACGACTACATTTCAGATGCATGTACTAATTCAAATGTCTCTGAAAAGAACAATAGATCTGGCTATCTGCTATACGCTAAAATCAATGGTGTTTGGATACTCGCGTGGAACAGTAAATACTTACATGTTATCTAAATCTCTAAGAGATAAGTATTTTCTAGGGGCACTTGTAATATGTAGTTTGACCCGAGTCTAGCGAGTGTTTTTCCTGGTCGAGCTTTTGAAAATCAATTCGTTCCTTCAAGAATTTTCTAACACACTTGAAATTTTTATAAAAAGCCCATAAAATAGGAAAAAAATTGAAAAATTAAAAATTTGTTCAAAAAAATCAGAAAAATATAAAAACTGAAATATACCTACCCATGTGCTTGCCCACAAAATTGGAAAAAAACGTCTTCGCAGTTTCAAGTTATTTGATTTTTTATGGGGAGGGGGTATATTTTTATGAGGTAAAAATGTGAAAAATAGGTCATGAAAAGGTCATGATTTTTTGTCTGGGAGTAAAAAGCTTCAGAAAATTTACAATTTGTGAGGAATATAAAAACCATTCTCACTATCCAAAGTTTTAAAACAAAAATTTTATGTTTTTTGGTGTTTTTGAATTATTCAACGAGCTTTGCAGATCCAGATTGAGAATTTTGAAAATTTGAAGTTTGATTATTTACACGCAGGGTAAGCAAATGCAAAAACTATCTTGCAATCAGCGAATAGCTTTATTGTTACTGTTTGATGCTATCAATTTGTTCCTTTGAAAGCTTTACTTTTAAACACAGCATTGGTTTAAAAAATGGGTTTTTCCTCAAATGACAAATTCAAGGTCTGAAGATGGTGGTTTAGTTCCAGATGCACTGAACGATCTTTTTTCTGGAACAGATATGATGGTTGGTTGGATGAAGGTGACAAATTTCTCGATTTTCCAGAATTTTGAGATTGTTTAAATGACAAATCCGATGATTTTCTACCAGTTTCAGTTGCAGCGGATGTATTTTTGTAGTTTCATAAGCAAATTTGACAAAAATTGTAATAATGAATCGAAGCCTGGATAGGTTGAATAATCATGGTTACTATTTCCCAATATATCCTAATCTTATCAGGTAGTTTGCGAACGACTAGAAAAGCAATCAAAAGTGGAGATTGATCAACATTTTATGCCAGCAACTTTCAATCCATGAATTGTTGAAAATCAGTTAATTTGATGTTATCATGAACCATGGAAATGAATTTGAGCCATTCAGGAAAATCACCACACTTTCCGTGAAATTCTGGCACTGTTAAATCTTGAAATTTTCCCCCAGAAATTTCTCAACTTTTCTCCTTAACTTTTCTGTCTGTGGGTGAGACACCCTCGCACCCCTCTGTTTGGCATACATCTGCTAAAATTTCAGGTACCAAAGTCACCCGCATAGCACAAGCAATGTCAAAGTCAATGGAAAAGACAAGATCTCTAATCTGTCACGTGTCGACATGACATTTGTTGACACCAATGTTGATACATGACGAGTGAGAAGTTGATATTGTGGAAATAGATTTTGCACATCTTCGAAGTGCAACAGAGCTTCATAGGTATCTGGCGACTTACCGCCTTGTTACCTATTTTTCAGACACTGATTGTTTATTTACGTAATACACAACACAGACATTTACCTTATGAAATAAGAAAAGCCTTCAGTTACACTTTGCATCGTTTATTGTTCAATAAAGCTATCACATACTCATAGTAATAACTTACTCAAGCTAATTACTATACTGAGCCTATGCAGTCTTACAGAAATAAGAGATAACATTCTAAATGCCTTTAAGGAGTGCTTAAGCACATCACCACAGGGAAGGGAACAATAAACGGATGTGGGAAGGTCCATCTACATTACTCTTTCAAAAGAGATTTGAAATAAGGATCAACACTAGTTTTACGTAATAACTCCTGGACCCGAGTGCATCTGGGCAACTCAATCAGCATAACAGGAACTTGGTCTATTTCAAAATAGATCACTTGAATTAACCAGTTCATATTTCGAAATACAACTGGATTTACGCAAATTGTTTGTACAACAAGTTTTACTTAAATATGAGAATAGGTACAAGCCTATCTCATCTCCGGAATGCCGATGTACTAATGTTATCTCATTGGGAGTTGCCAAATGACTGGTTTCTCTAGCATTTCTCTTTCAACACGAAGTTCTAAGACAATTAATCCGCTAGAGGTCGTATTACAGAACTATGTTGACTATTAGCAGAACAAATTTCTATTGCTTACACGACTGAAAATACTGCACAATCTGTCTCTACAATATCAAAATCGACTGTTGTCTCCCTTCATTTTTTGTCTTGACAAGGTCCCAACATTGGTGTCATTTTTTCGAGTGTAAAAGAGGTAAATTTTGATTGAAAATGTGCAAAATGTGCCCAAAACTATTTTTTTGATTCTAGTGAAGTTACTCTCAAAAATATTTCACCCTAAACAATTTTTTTGAGAGAAAAAACTTGCCCTGGGTAAGGATCGAACCCAGGTCACCACTTTCCTACTTGCTTCTGTCGCGTTTTCTAACCACTAGACCATTGCCGCTGTTGAGTAAAGATGCCTTAAAAGAATATTCAGTCCATCTTATTTTGGACTTGAAAAATTTTTCTTATTGTGTTGTCGACTCAGACATCGACAAATGAGTTGGCAACACTTCAAAATCGAGAACTATACAGCAATTATCTAGATCTTAGATCGATGACATCAGTCCTCATTGCTCTTGTAAAATTGACAATCTCAGACGCGGTGAAGGCTTTGTTAGAATATCAGCCAATTGCTGCTTGGAGCTCGCAAGCTGATCATCTAAGACATCAGACATTGAGAAAACAACTGATTATTTCCCTCCATTGGGCAGTTGGCGCACTACTGTGCATCGCTAGAGGTACCCAATTTGATATTTCATATGCAGTCCGCGTTTTATCAAGATCTCTGGAAAATCCAACACCCAAAGACTTTGGCTGTTTGAAAGGTGTGATTTGTTACTTGTCAGGTAGGATCAATTTTAAGTTGGTTTATATCAATGAGATCCAACTGTTAAACAGCTCGAATGTTATAGCGACTCAGATCTTGCCAGATGTCCTACTACATCTTAATTGACATATCCTGGGTCAGTGAACGACAGCAGTTGGTAGCTGACTTGAGTTGTGAATCCAAACTCATCACCGCTAACGAAGCATCGAAAGAAGTTATCCGGATATGAGAGGCGTTTCGCGATATGGGTCCTTGTGGTGATTCGATGTTTTTTTTTATTGGCAATTCCGACTTACTTTTTCACAAGAAATCGAATGGTGCAATCAGATTTCGCCTATCTCATCAACTTCTCGTTTAAAAATTACTTGAACGTGAATACTCAAAAACTCACATTTTTGGGAAATCGAAAAACAAAGTTTTTGTGTGTTTTTGATTTTAAAAAAAAAAGAAGAAAATGTCGATGGAAAAATTATTTTATTGTTGTTACTTATGTAAAATTTCATGGCGAATCCGAATTTCTCGGTATTTTTTTGCGGGGTAGTCTGTAACGCTGTGTAAATTCGCCTTTTCACCACAAGGTCCCTTTTCTAAATCACGGATATCAGGCGATGATGAATGAATTTCGTCAAAATTTCCCACCCAACCTATGCGCAAGACAACACTGCACCCAAAAATCAAAAAAAAAAAAAAATCGAAAAAATCGAAGCAATTCGATGTTTTCTCTCTCCTGAAAAAATCGAAATATCACCACAAGGGCCCTTATCGCAAAACCCCTCTCATATAGAGATTGTTTTGAGAGAGTTACTTGATTTAACTGAAATTCCAGTTCTTTTAGTGGATAACAAAAACGCCGTTAAAATCGCTGAGAATGTGGAGTTTCATAGCAAAACTAAGCATATCCAGAGAAAATACCTTCTTCATTTGAGACCAAATTCGATGAAACTGATCTGCATGAATTATGATTCATGAAATGTGAATTTTTTGGTGCCAGTAAGTAAATTGAACTCATGCGAATAATTTCCCATATTCAACTCCCATGCATCAATAACTACAATCTATTAGTTTTGGGCCATTCTGGAGCCCTCAGCGATTTCTTTATTTCCTTCAAAAATTTCAAATCGCTCTAAAAACGCCAAAAATGAACTTCAGTGCATATAACTTCGTGTAAAAATTGTATTCGTGCAATATCTCGAGAATGGCGGAGGAAAACTAGGAGAATTGTAACTTTTGACGAAAATCCTATTGCAATTTCTATTCGTTTTATGCGAAATACATACATATTTGAATCTGTTTTATTAGATTTTTCATAAGTGTATTTCTGTATAGTCTCTTCACCTACCTATGCTTTTTTATATTGGTACACGCTCGATATGATGATGGTATGCCATATACATGTGTATAGTACCTACATATGAACGTAGTTATGTTATACATATTCTATTCGGCAGTTTTTTTTTCAAACATCTGCATACTTTTTTGCTGCTGTTTCTCCCTCCAGCGTGATACGTTTGTATATTCGAATGCGAATGTTTAGTGTGTATCTACATATGTAAAAGCTGCCCTATGTTGGGGATGCAATAACGTTTATTTTATTCGCACCGTGGTGGGTCGTTTACTATGTTTCTGTATGCTTACCCTTTAGGTACCTGTGGAAGTAGTTGAAATTTTGCTTTCTTTTTATTCGATGAAAAGTATAGGTAACTAGATACTCATTTCTTTTGAAAACTAAGCGTATTTGATGCTTGTTTGTTCAGTTTAGTTCAAGGCACAGGTACTTGAGTAAAAAAAAAAAGTAAAAAAAAATACCTACGTATGACAATTTTCTCATGTGATAGAAATTTAGATGTGGAAATCTTATTACGAGTTCGTGAACTGCACAAAATTTGACGACCCCCTTAGTCATATCGTGTTCGAAAAACCGAACAAAAAGATGATAATTTCGATTATTTTGTCCCATAAATTGATGAAATGGGAATATAATTTTGATTATATCGTGTAAAAAAAGCCAGAAAAAAATCCTTAAGAGTCTATAATAGAGCACTTATCCTACTACATAGGTACCCTGTTTACTACGATGGAAAAGCTGTACGATATGAAAACTTGCCGAAAGTTTGGTCGTAAAAGTGGCTAGCTGCCCTAAAGAAAAACTATACCTATATTGACGTACCTACATTCTACAACCTAGCTTAGCTACCTGCTTATTTACCTGGATTAGAGAGGGAAAAAAGCTCGATGGAAGTGAAGAAGAGTACGACGATGGCTGTGCACTTGTGTCAGAAATGAAGCATACCGCGAACTAACTCTCTACTTCGGCTCTTGTTCTGGACGTCGATTATTTCGATTATTTATTAACAGTAGGAGTCCGCCACGTTGGGTCGCGAAGCAGTTGGTAATTTTGTTGGGTGCGGTGGTAACGGAATCGATATAAAAACACCGTCGTTATGTTTTTTCGCCAAAATTAGGTACAATATTTACCAAACGTAGTTGTCTATTTATAGATAATAGGTTGTACGAGTACATGGCTCTGTACTGATGGGTTTTCTATAAAATGAGTAGGTGGATGGGTAATAAGCATCGCGATGAAATAAAAATACGCCTTTAATATTTTGACACCTGTTTTGAAAGTGAAGGTGGAGTGTAATACGTTGAATGATGAATCAAATCTTGTACTAGTACATAGTTCAATTTTGAACTTGGTGATTAAATTATTGCTCATATTTTACTAAGTATTAGATGATGGGATGAAATTGTGAAGAGATGAGTGAAAATTTACCAGTGTCAATTTACATTCGTGAAAAGTGAGTAAAAAAGCCGACAATCATCCATCATGAATTGTCTCTTTGGAATGAATTTGGAGTTCGCAGACGACTGATTAATTCCCATCTTGCATACCTACCTACAATTTGTTTGGTGATCAGAATTTCTCAAATCGTTTAAGAACAATTCGCTCAGAAAAACGTTTAAATTCGTGAACGATTCGTAAATTCTCACATGAATCGTCAGCAAACGATCAGAACATTCCTGATTTGTGTAATTTTTCTCTGCTGAGAACATTTCTCGAGTCGTTCAAGAACAATCTACATCTTGTAAAAGTGTCTAATATTGATGAACGATTTGGAATTTTAAAAATGAATCGTTCGCGAACGACTAAATTATTTCCATCTCGCACAATTTTTGTTGATTGAGATACCCAATTTCTCAAAATTGTTCGAGAACGATTTGCTCAGAAAAGTGTGAAATTTTCGAATTCCAATACGAATCGTTCACGAACGATCGAAAAATCCTGTTTTGCGTGAGTAATGTTTTCGCCAATGAAGTTTTTTGAGTTGTTCAAGAACGATTCTTTCACTCAAAGGTGTCCAATATTCGCGAACGATTTGTAATTTACGATATAAATCGTTGGCAAACGATTACCTAAATTATTTCTATCTTGCATAATTTTTTTCGGTCGAGCGAATTGCTCAAGTCGTTCGAGAACAATTCGTTCAGAATTGTAAACGAATCGCCTCGGAATCATTCCCATGTTTCGTAATTTTTTCGTGGGAAAAAATGTCTCTGGTTGTTTGAGATTGATTTATTCAGAAAAGTGGCTAATACATATTCTGAATGATTCGTAAATTTAGATTTCAAAACGAAGTGTTCGCGAACGACTGAATCATTCGCATCTCGCATTACTTTTTTGGTCAAGAAAATTTCTCAAAAAGTTTGCAAAAGATTCACTTAGAGATGAATGAAAAGTTTGTGAATAATTTTTCGAATTTGAGAATGGATCATTCGCGAACGACTAAATCATTTCGTTGTCTCATGACATTTTTTGCAAAAATGTATTGAATCATTTGGCATTCCTATGAGTGAATCATTCACAAACAATTTGAAAATTATCTCTATACTCAAAAATTACACAACGTGGAACCGATAACCGATACACTCTTTTCTGAGCAAATCGTTCTTGAACGGCTCAAGAAATTTTCTCAAGCAAAAGAGTGTATGCAATGTGAAAATGATTCAGTCATTCGCGAATGATTCATTTTATAATTTGATGAAGAAATGAATCGTTCGCGAAAGACTGGATCGTTTCCATCTTTTGTTGAATTTTTTGTTGAAGAAAAATTCTCAAGCTCATTCAAGAATGATTCACTATGAAAAATAGTTACCTACAATTTATAAATTTCATGAGAAATAATTATTACGTTAAGACATTATTATGTACAAACAAAATCATGCATAATTTTCAACGTGAGAAAAATTTCCGAGTGTTGTGAGAACGATTCACCAAGTAAAAAAGTAAATAAAACGTTCGCGAATGATTTTTAATTTTTCCAAGCGAATAGTTTGCGAAAAACTGAATTATTTCTTCCCATACCTTTTTTTGATAGAAAAAGTTCCTCCAGTTTCTTGGGAACGATGTACTCGAAGGTATTTCTATGTTCGTGAACGATTTTCAAATTTTCAAATGAATCGTTCGCGAACGACTGAATCAAATTATTCGTTTGCGAACGACAGAATTAAAGAAATTGTTTGGGAATCACTGAACTGAATGAATTCCTAGCTATCCACTGAATAAAATGAATCAACTTGCAGGGTTTTGGCGATGAACCATTGAATTTATTCCGGATACTGCATCAAATATGTAGTTTTCGAACGACTACATCAAATGAATTGTTTACGAATCATCAAATCAAACGAATCGTTTGTAAACGACTAAATCAAATCAATCGTTTGCAGATGACTGAATCAATTTATTTGTTTGTAAGCAACTCAATGCGATGAATTGTTCACAAACGTCTGAATCTTTCCTATCTTGCCTAATTTTTTAGTTCGTAAAATTTTCTCAAATCGTTCGGGAATGATTCACTAGAAAAAATTTTAATGATGCATTTATCGAACCCCAAAAATCAATTCTTTTAATTCCCGTATTCGATCTTATGTAATCGATCATGTTCGAAATGAAAAATCATTTCTTGCCTCAGAAGCAGGCTTCCAGGTTGGAAATCACAAAAATCAGTTGTGATTGACAATAGATTGATCGAACGCCACAGTGACTCGGATGGCGAAAAAAGGCGCGCATGGCGTTTTACAGCAAAACTATGACCATATCAAATGTTGAAAGAAGTGATTTCGTAGTAATTTTCAACGAGGAATTCGAATCTAATGTCCTTTTTTTTCGCCAGACCCCTTAGGGGGTGGTACCAAAATCAAATGTTGTAAAAATGAAAAAAAATCGAGTGATATGTCAAAATGTAGGTTTTTTTGGATCGATAAACACGAATCTGAGGTCCTTTTTTCCCTCAGACCCCATGGGGAGGTGCTACCAAAATCAAATTTTGTAAAAATGAAAAAAATCGAGTGATATGTCAAAATATAGGGTTTTTGGGCCGAGGAACACGAATCTGTGGTCTTTTCTTCCCTCAGACCCCTCGGGGGACCTTGGAGAGGTGCTACCATTCTTGAGATATCTCGTCTCAAACGCGACTACTTTTTAACTAAATTAATGCGAAATAATTGTAAGTGAATAAGGCATAAGTTTTTTCATTCAACTCCCTTCAAAACCGCGATTGCGTGAAAATGTGTGTTGAATTATGCAGAATTTGGGCGTGATTAGTTTCTTTGCGATTAGGTCCGATTTTCAAGTTATGATTCAAAATAACCAACGTACGATATCGGGTCGAATGATTGAAAAACTGACTTATAAAACCCCACAACCAAAAAAAATCTAAATTTTGCTAATCAACTCAAATTTTTGTGATTTTTTCAAAATTTGATTTCGGTAACACCTCCCCTAAGAGCTGAATGAAAAAAAGGACTTCAGATTCGTGTTTCTCGACCCAAAAAACCTACATTCTGACCTATCACTCGATTTTTTTTTTATTTTTACAAAATTTGATTTCACTAGCACCTCCCCAGGGCTCCTCGAGGGGACTGAAGAAAAAAAGTACCTCAGATTCGTGTTTCTCGACCCAAAAACCCTATAGTTTAACATATCACTCGATTTTTTTTATTCTTACAAAATTTGATTTTGGTGGCACTTCCCCAAGGGGTCTGAGGGAAAAAAGACCTCAGATTCGTGTTTCTCGACCCAAAAAATCTATATTTTGACATATG
The DNA here is from genome assembly GCF_950023065.1 of Planococcus citri. NCBI lineage: Eukaryota > Metazoa > Arthropoda > Insecta > Hemiptera > Pseudococcidae > Planococcus > Planococcus citri. The sequence continues at coordinate 4,634,632 of NC_088679.1, read as the reverse complement.
TAAGTATCACTCGATTTTTTTTCATTTTTACAAAATTTGATTATGGAACCACATCTCTAAGGGGTCTGGCGAAACAAAGGGCATCGGATTCGAATTTCTCGTTGAAAATTACTACGAAATTACTACTTTCAACTCTCGATAATAATTATGGTCCTAGTTTTGTTGTAAAACGCCATGGGTGCCTTTTTTCGCCATCCGAGTCACTGTGGAACGCCGGAATTCGATTCGATATGTTTTATCGGTCATGTTCGAAATGAATCATTTTGTTTTGTATTGTTTTGTTTCATTTTTGTGTTTGTTTCACAAAAATTACTTTTTTCTTCTCAGAAAACAATTTTTTGAAAAATAGATTTCTATCAGAAGATGGGTAGGTAATAGACATTTTCAGATTCGTCTTTTTGTTTTGTTTCAGAAAAAAATTGTCACAGAATTGGATCTACTCCTCCCTCCCTATAATTAAAGTTTTCGATTATCCTATTCCAATGGTGAGGATTTATCAATCTTTTTGAAGTTTTTCGGGAGGTCCATCAAAGAGAAAGTTGGCCATCCTTGAGCGAACGTACTTGATATTCGTACGGCATGAACCAGAATCAGAACCCCTTTTGTAATCAGCGAATCCGAATAGTTAGAAGCGAAAATCGTACTAGATTGAATCTTCTACTGTGGCGTTCTATTCGAATAGGTATGGTGCTAAAAAGAAATCTCTAAAAAATCATTCGCAATAATCTTTACCAAACCTGTTTTGAGGAATAGTAGGCTACGTACAAACAACTAATTTGAGCAGCTAAAATTTCAGAACCAGAACCGAATCTTGAAAACTTGGTTCTTCAGAAAACTTGAAACCCAACTCCTCAGACCACTCTTCACCTTGTTTTCCGCTCATTTATCGTTCAAACGAATACTTTCAGTACTGCCTACGTACTTATACCTAATTCGTCTTCTAAAATAACTCTCTACTATATCGCCTGTCATACACACGAATAATAATTTACGAGGTGTCTTTTTTTTTGTTTTTCCTCCTTTATTTGCGAGGTCGTACGAGCTTTTGAAGGTTTTGGGAGGTCGTTGATACCGTGTGTAGAAAGCACACAGCTGAAGAACGATGCTGTGGAGGGTTAGCTGGGGTGTTGGTTGAGAACGGCGACGTTTGGTATAATTATACTGCGTCGCTTTTGGGTATATTCGGGTTCGTCGTCGGATATGTGTTATGTGTACATAGTACATAGTACATACGTCTACGTATAGACGTACATACACTATGTGTATAGAGTGTGCATATACGTACGATGGCACACCACCATACTACGTACTATACATATACTGTGTACCATATATACTCGAAAAATCAACAAAGATACCGTCACACGCCTCCTCCCCACACTTCACCAGCTCCGGTGGTGCAAACCGGCATCGGCATCGGCAGCTTATATAAGTGAGGTTTGGACGAAGCAATTTAAAAATATTCTCGTCATAGCGTCCTAACAAAAGGTTCCATCAATAATCCATTATCAGTTCTAACCTTACCGCCAAACATCCAGGAAAATCAATGATGCGGATAAACTAGGTGTGAAAGAGAGTATAAATGGCCGTTTAATAATACAACTTAGCGGGTAAAATCTGTTACGCTTTTTCAAAATTATAGCATAGGATATCCTACTACTCTACCTCCATCGCCAGCCAGCGCCTGGCGCAGAGCTTCATCCAACTCAGCGACCATGCGAAGGTGAATTTATATGTAAAAGATTGCGCCATTGCCAAGTACACCTCACACGGCAACCCTTTGGGCTACCCCTCTCACTCTACTGAATTCTGAAAGGGGAACCTGCGATGACGAGAGTGTTGAAAAAGTTTCGATATTATCGCGAAAAATCACACCGGTGCGTTAGGTAGAGTTTTTCCACCGAGTCGATGTCTTTTTCTATGTTTACTGTTTGCTCTGGTAACTATTAAATCGCTATATCGAGATGGTATCGTGGAGGCTTAAGCGAAATTTTGAAATGTGATCCTGTTTGACGAAAGCCGATGAACTAGTGATGGTGAAATTACGATGCTATTGTAGTATCTGTTATGGTGATAAAATGTGTATTGGAACGTGCATATTTTATGATTGTGCTGGTTAGATATTTATTGTAGAAAAACAGAGTCATCGTATCGAATTTGGATTATCGAATTTGAGGCTTCCTCTGAAGAACCATAACAGCTTACAAAAAAAACAATGTGGGTACCTATTTTCCTAGCGGGTTTAACTGTCCTTGTCAATAGTCGTAGAATTTTTCTTTAATGCAATTATTGACCATCCCAATGACATTTTACCTCCACCAGACGATTCAAGAAGGGATACTTCATCACATTTCTCCGAGTATTTCTGCTCGAGTGAAATACAGGTAGACAGTAATTGAATGTTATCATTCGACTATTAAGCATTAGGTAGGTACTTGTAAATTTTTCAAAACACACACGTAATAATTATAATCCCTTCTTTTGTACCTTGAACTGATGTGAATGCAACTCTTTCTGTTTCAAACCGTCAAAAAAAATGGACATAAGACCTTACCCATAGAAATAAAAACATTATGGCGAATAATGTGGAGTATGATGATTGAAACTGACCCGGAATTTTTTACAGCCCCGTTGGTGCTTCTGGAGGGAAGATATTATGGGTCCTCAAAGAGAACAATTTTTTTTCATACTGTGGTTCTATCACTCAAGCTCCCTTACCCAACCCGTCTTGAAAAAATTACCCAGTTCCAGGAGGTATATTTGAGATTCTGAGTCGAACTAAGCCATTGCCTTTGAAATTCAAGTGCACTTTCAGAGTTCTATTGAGCGGTTGAAAATTTATTACAAATCGCTTATTTTTAAGTTACCTATTTTGTATTTTGAGTATTATTTTTTTTTCTCGAATACCACGCAATAATTATTCCAAAACATCGAAAAGTATCATTTTTGAAACTGATGGAATACTTTGGGAAACAAAGGTGTCAATTTTCTGGTAGTATACCCTCCATACAAATTTCTAAAAACAGAAAAATTGTGTATCAATGTTTGCACTAAAAATTATGAAATAAACAAAAATTCACAAATCAGATGCAAAACTATGAAAACTACCTTACTGTCTACGAGTACATCTTGTTTTTTTTTTCTATCGTGTGTATATCTGGATCATTCAGCCAATCTTGAATTCTCAAAAGTTGCGATAAATACAGAACATCCAACTTCCTCTACGTGTTCAGATTATCTTCTTTCAGCTCCTTATCCTGACTTTTTTTAGCATCCATAGTTATGTCTTCGAATATTTTTTTTCATCCTTTGTCGACTTATTCGCGGTCATTGAGCCACTTTTTGTAAATCTTCAATGGATTAATGTCTTTCTCGTAACTGAACTGACACCGCTGGAGGAAAGACTACGATTGCTCTAAACACAGCATTACTGTATACGTTGTTGTAGGTATTTCGACAAAATGATGAATTTTTAGTTCAGATTGTATTTTTCACAGATCACAGTTTTAACATAGGTACATATATTTTTAACCCATTGTAGGTTCTCTAGGTTTCCATGTTGGGCAAACAAATTGCTTTGAAGAGATTCATAACTTTTAGAGTACTTTGCACTCTTGGCAAAATCACATAAAAGTTGAGCTTTCAAAGAAAAATAATTTTGGAAAATGAAAGTTTTAAAAAAGATCAAAGCTTTCATTTCCAACAAAAAAAGTAAATATTAATTCAGAATTTTTTTTCTGAAATAATTCTTCAACATGAGAAAAAAACATTCACTTTTTAAAAATATTTTAAAAAAATTATTGAGTAAAAGAAATTGTAATAACAACAGTAAAAAAGGTCATCTGGCAGTTCCTAAGTTGAGCAGAAATAAAAAACTTAGTATGTAAAAGAAATGCCTTTGACCGAAAAAAGAAAAAAAAAACAAAAATCTACGTCGCCAAGAGAGGATTTTTTATGCTGATGAATTTTTATTTTTGTTTAGTATTCTTACCGTTTCTCTTCATGTTCATCTTCCTTCATATTCCAACATATGATAAAATAAGTACTTCAGTTTTTCCAAAATAAAAGAAAGTCTTATGCTACATCGCCTGCTTCAAAGCAAAAATATTTTCATCATTAGTTACTACCTCTAGAAAGTTCGCGATTTCATCCAAATTTTGTCTCATATTTCGATACAATTCTCAGCAAGATTTTATGACTTGATAGGAAATCCTCTCTTAGCGGGCTAGATTTTTGTTGTTTCAATTCTTTGGTCGAAGGCATTTCTTTCACCAAGTTTTTATTTCTGCTCAATCAACTTCGGAACTTCCAGATGACCTTTTTTACATACCTATCGTTAATACAATTTTTTTTCTTATTCATTTTTTAAAAAAAGTTGTTAAAAAGTGCTTTTGACAAATGTTTATTATAGGTACTTACATCATGTTGTTGAATTATTTTTGAAAAAAAAATCCAATTTATATTCATTTGTTTTGTTGGAAATAAATTATATTTGAGCTATTTCAAAAACTTCTATTCACCAAAATGTTTTTTTTTTTTGAAAGCTCAGCTTCTTTGTGATTTCGCCAACGGGGCTGGGTACCCTATTAGGTACATTCCTCAAAATAATTGGTTTCCACAACATGGAAACCGAAGAACTTCTAAAGGGTTGATAGATTGCGATAATTTTTGTATTTCACTCAACATAATTATATGTAGTTAAATTTCAAGAAAAGAAGTTACACTTTTATTTCAAAAGGTGCATTCAAAAAGTTTACAAGATACTTATATTGGGATAAAAATAGGTAACTTAAAATCAACTTACAAATTAAAGGCGACTAATACGTCTATCAATAATATATGCAAATTAGTTTTTATCGTGGTTCTTTGCTGATTTGGCATAGAATGACCCACAGAAGCCAAAGTATCCAGGGCAAAGGCCAATAATAAGCTCTTATTTTTCAAGATGGCCTGTATAGTCCCCGATGAAAATCTCAAAAGTCAAAACTGCGAAGGAGGATGGATTCACACAAGACTGGTCCAAAACGAACTCAACAGCCAGATCGTATCACGAATCTTCTGATCTTCTCCTATCCCAAGCTGTCAATGGTGTCAGTTTTTAATGAGCCTATACAGTGAAGTTTTCTCAACACCTTAGCACCTGAAATGTTGATGAATATGCAATCCTCTGACGCTCTGATTTTTCACATTGCATGCCAGGGAAAAAAACATATACCTATTTGTATCTCACTACATAAGCATCTGCATAATATAGGCTACCTATCTCCTTTTTTCACAAAAAAAATGGCACCGTACGTACAAAATCACGTCATCAATTCATTAAACATACATTGTTTTTTTGTATAGCGAATACTCGACTACGTCATTGTTTCACAGGTCGTTTTAATGACGTCATAACCTCATCAGCAGCTTCCTCTCTATAGTCAATTAACACATCAATAATACAAAAAGACACATAAACGTGAGAAAACCCCAGCTCCGGTTGCAGCCTCTGAAAAGTCGTACTTTCTCCCACATTTCCCACCTGTTAATAATTTGATAGTTTCATTCGCTCCATCGATGAATTAAAAATCGTGTTTTAAAAAACACTCAACCGTCTCAGGGTGGAAAAAAGAACGTTTAAAAGCACTTTTTGGTGGAAATAATGAATTACTGGTAATACGTTTACTTTATAGGATGAGGAAAACGAAGCCAGGCTGAGATGTAGGTAATGAAAATTTCACACACATTAGTGCATTACATGCATCGACGAAATCAAGCTGCTGATGTTTTTTCCCCCAACTAATTAAAAAGATGTTTCCTTGAAATTAAAGAACGACGTGTTCCTTGCCTTTCCTGTCTTTCTCCTTTAAAAAAAAAGAGCTTGAGTTACGTATACCTATGGGAGAAAAACATAATTTTGAAAAACAACCTGAGCTCTGTGGAAACTCTGAGAAAAGATGAAAAGAAAATAGTAGGAATAGAAAGGAAATAAATTTCATATTTTTTTAAACCCCTCATTTTTATTTTATTTCCAATTGGAATTATTTTTATATTTCGCTAAAATCGCGTGCTCTAAAGTTGAAAAAAAAATCGAAAGCAATCAATCAGCAAGAAGCGGGTGCTCTCTTGTAATCAGCGAATAGCTGCCGATGGCGTGTTTTTTTCTATGTTGTTTCGTCACATTTAGAAGCTATAGGTAATATGAGTGAAATTTTAAAGTGTGATCTCAAAACAAAAAAGTCTTCAAGAAGTTTTAAATCAGTTTTTTCAAATCTGACTTCTTGAATAAACTTTCGACATTTTTAAACCCTGGGAATGTAGGTCATACAAAAATATATTATTGTAATGGAGATGGTTGCTGACGAAAAACTCTTTACAGAATATGTTGGCATAATAAAGAGGGAACGAGACCCAGGCAATCAAGCTTCACGTTATCTTGGCCCCCTCTGTGAAAAATAATCTCACTGGAAAATGATCGAACTTGATCAATTATTCGTTCAACCCTCAACTTCAGAAAAAATTGCAACAGATTTCAAAAATTTTCATGCGAGAAGACATTAGACTGAAAAATTAAATTGTGGCGTAGGTATTTGAAAAAAATGCCAATTTAAATCATTCATTTCGAAAATTAAGGATTCCTCAAAACGAGTAGAAATGTGGATTTCATTTCCAAACTGTAATTTAAGGATTCAAATGTGTAGAAGCAAAAGATTCAAATTTTGACATTTGTCAAAAATTTTAGTGATTTTTTTTTCGTGAAATGTTCTCAAAATCTCAAAATTCCAAATAATGTTTTATTTTTTTTTTTTATTGAGACCCCTTTTGTGACACTATTTCATTCCAATTTCTATTCGACAGAAAAAATGAATGCATGAATGCTGTGTTGAAATTTTTCCTTATTTGTGGGTACTAAAAAAATTGAGGAAAAATGGGAATTGAAAGCAATTTCAGGTGTCAAAATTGTATAGCGAGTTTCTATCGGCTTCGTCTTTTGTTTTATCAGCATTTTAAAATCTCGTGTTTGAAAAGCAACGTAATCGTGTTGAGGAAATTGAGGGAGTTCTTCACTTTCTGATTGAGTAATGATTTATTGAATGTTAAAATTTTCTTCCCAATGTCTGAACCTAATTTTTCAGCCAGTGCATCTCGTATGTTCAATGGTGTTTGAAGTTATCTATTGAGTATAGGTACGTTACTCCGTAACGCTAATGAGTTGAAGAGAGTATGAAAATTGAAATTTTTCGAGTAGTTTATGTTAGTTTAATTTAAAGACTACCTCAACAATTCATAATTCATTATTTCAGGAGACCTAAATTGGCGGCAAATCACCCTATTTTGCTGTTCTTTCTCTACGTCCCTGAACAGAATTAACCACTTCCATTTCAATCACAATCAAATTTTTGTGAATGATTTTTGACGTACTGGTTATTTGGTGAAGTAAGTTCGTCACTACCTATGGCGAAAACTGTTTAGAAATTGTGACACATCCGCCACTAATTCGCGAAAAAGAGTTCCCGAACATAGGTATATTGCACTGTGTTTTTCATAATAAAAAAATTGATGCCCCTTTTCCCATCTTTCTATTGGCCTTCTACCTATATTCATTTGTTTCGTTGTAAATAAAGAATTTAAGCTCGTATTAAATTATGAGCTGAAAACCTCACGTTTTTGAGGAAAATTTTGATCGAAGCCCTTCTCCTAGCTCACAAAATATTCCGAAATGATCGAAAGTAACAACGAGTCAAGTTGTAAGATGATTAACTAAAATAAACCAAATTCTTAATTATTGTGTTTTTCTTTATTCCAGGTGAGTACGAATTTCTGCCTTAAGAAAAATAGAATATTTACCTGTTCAGTGTTCATTTATGGGAGCAAGTAAGTCTTTTTCTGATTCATGTAAACTTCCAATTGTTGCTCATGCACCAATTTATTGTGCTTCATTAATTGATAATTATGTGTGATAGTCTGAATATTTTGATGTTTCATTGGTGCCCGAAATTAGTTTCGGATCTCGTGTTGAGAAAATTTCTTACTTGGGTAAGTGTAATAGGTGAAATCAGTTAATTTCAACGGCAGTAGTAGTGACAAAAAAAAATTTAATTTTTCCAATATAATCATTAGATAGCATTGATTGATGAACATGTTGAAACCAACTTACGAGTACCTAGTTACCTACCTTCACACTGTGTAGATGTTCGTTACGTGACGCTTTCAGTCATTGGACTGAACCATGGGTTCTCAGAGTAGGGTGTTTTTTTTAGTGAACATTTGATTTTTCTCCCTCTATTGTATGCTGTTGCTTATGCGGGATCACATCACCCCCATTTCCATCCTCAAACTCGAGATTTGAGTTTTTAAATCTGAGGTACTTCCCATTTTTAGAGCGTTACCACGGACTTCATCATCAATGGGTCTCTTAATGTCAATCTTAAGACGCTATTTCACTATTAAAATTTCCATTTTGGAAAAAATAACGTTTTTGTTCTCAGAAGGTTGAAACACCTCAATAAACACTTTTTTCGAGATCATTCTGATCAAATGGGAGGATATAATTATATATATTTTTTTCTAATTCTCACTGAAAGTCGGAGCTACGCAATAGTGGTCTGCCTACACGATCGAGTATTTTGTTTTTCGAAATACACCTACATAATTACACATATTGGAAAATGTGTTCAATGATTACTGTGAGTAAAGGTGGATCGAAAATTGTGGAATTGAGTTTTGCAAGTTCCAATATAAGTACTACCGAAAAAAATTGTCTCTCGAAGGCCATATTAAAATGAAAAGAAAATACAAATATGTATTCAATTAATAGGTATTTCCCATTCACGCAAGCCTTCAATTAAAAAAAAAAATCAGTGTTTCAATTCTGTTCCTTTTTCATGTGCAATGAGGCATTTACGAAATCAACTCTCCGCGTTGAAAAATCTTCCCGCGAGAAAAATTCTTCTCCGTGCAATTTTTTTCTTCAATTTTCGGGGAATTTGAAAACTTCAAAATATGTATTCGAATAAGTATCTACTTAACTGGTGATCAAGTTGGCCTAACAAATATTGGTACCTACCTATTCGATTGCATAAGTGAAAAATAGCCGAAAAATAAATTATTTCCATAAAGCATGACCCTAATTCAAAGATTTCTGGCTCGTCAGCCTCCTATAGGGCCAAAAAGCTCAACATTTTTCCATGTTAAGGATGACACATTTTTCTAAAAATTCATCAGAACCTAAGGAACCCAGATTTTGGAAAAAAAAAACTTGCCTCAGAGTTCCTTCTACCGTGCGCCAATCCTTCGCCGATGGGGTCGATGCAAAGCGCACATTCGGCATCGGAAAACTCTTTAGTGAGTCGTCTCATCGTCGGATTCCCTGTAGAAAAGAGCACATTCAAAGCCGTTTAATGAGTAATGGAGAACATTTCCAAAACTTCGCCTACTTAATTATCTAGCTAATTGCTTCAAATTCATAGTTTTCAACCTTGCAAGTCCAGTATTGGAGCAACATGTTCGGAAACCTCAAAGTGGTCTCACGTGATTAACCAAGGGACATGTTTTATTTTCCTGTTCAATCAAATTTTTTGCATTATATTTTTCGAAGATTATTCAAATTTTTTACTTCCGATGAAACTTTACATAATTCTTGAAAAATGCAATACAAAAAATTTAGTTGAATTGGGAAATGAAAGAAAGTCTTTTGTGCGAGCGCGTGGGTCAGAATTTTCCCACGGTAACACCGTGGAAAAAACCTAAACGTCGGGGTAGCGAGTTTTGAAAATTTTAAAATTCATAATTTTCGTGTTGGAGCTAAACGCAAAACTCGCAGCTAAAATTTTGATGGTGAGGTACTTGGGCCAAGGGCTGGATTTTGGATCAAAATAACGTTTCGTGATAGTGACCAAATGAACACAAATTTTTTTTAAAAAATCAATAAAGGAAGAGCTTTTTAGTGATGCATTTGATTTTCAAATTACTTACCTATATATACTGTCTTATAGTACATTGCGAGATCCGACATATACACAGGCATTGCGAGATCCACCCCAAAAAATTTCGAAAAATGCTAAAAACTCAAATAATAACCCTACAACTTCGTTCGAACGCATGTTCCAGTGTGTAAACAGTGCCTTTCTATGCATTGCCGCCATCAATTTCGCGATCCGCATAAACCGAGATCCACCAATGGCCTAAACCTGATTTGGGGGTGGATCTCGCAAGATGCGTCGTTTATCTATTTTCAAAAATTGTATATAAGTATATGAATTGTAGGCAAAACGAGATCCGGCTGAAAATGTGTGTACAGGGTCCCCCGGATCTCACAAGTACCATGGCATATGAGAGAACTTGCGAGATCCGGCAAAAGGATCTCAGGATCTCGCAATGCCCGATTTTATATAAAACGGATCTCGTAATGTATGGTTTTTACATGTATATATAAATATTCTAGGGGGTAAACTCGTAACTTTTTTCTAGATTAACCAGCAAACTCATAACGTTTTGACAAACTCGTAACCTTTTTAGGACGTGACTTTTCGATGAGGTGCCATATGAATCTACAAGGTGTGGGGAGTCTACTGGCAAAGTTTGAGCAGGGACGTGAGATTGCTGTTTATACAATTTCACTTTTGACTCAATTTTCAAATGAGTACATAGCCTAATTAACAGGTATGAGGATATGAGGAAAAGGTTTTTATTGCCAAGAATCATTTTTTACGGTTTTTACGTTCTTTTTGGTGATTTTGGTGGTTGAAGATGTCCTCTTTCACATGGCGTGGTCAAAAATCGTCTAAAATAAATTTTTGACTGCTGAATTGTAATTTTAAGTTAATTATACAGGTCCAAATTTTCGTGTTTTTCAATCTAAACATTGATTTTATGGGAAAAGTATGCACCCTAGGAAAAAAATGCCATGAAGGAAATTGTAGAGAATTAAATTTCCTTTCTGCTCAGAGCTGGTTATTTTTCTGTAGGATGCTTTGTTAAAAAAGCATTTGCGAAAAACAGAGACGTATGAGAGTTTTAAAAAAAAGCTTTTCTGAAAAATTGATGTTCTGGCAATGAAAAACTTTTCCACAGGTGACCCAAAAATCAAGTTAAGGAATATAACGCGGCCTAACATCGAGTACTATCAGGCCTATGGGGTGACGCGTCGAGCGTATGCACAGCAACGAAGTTACAGAGGGGTCTTGAGATTGCTGTTTATACAAAACGTTATGAGTTTACCTGTATGCGGCTATATATATATATAACAATGATACATTATACATTGCAGATAAACAAAAAAAAAAAAAAAAAACAGGAATCCTTCTTGCAATCAGCGAATTTTGTATGTACTTTCTAAATCATCTGTGATGAATTGTGTTTTCTGAAGTGGTGTGCACGTATAAATACCTCATTTGTTTCATCAAAAAAAGACTGGGAAAAATATTGAGATGTCCAACCTGTAAGGGGAGCGTGGGATACATGGGACAGTGGGATGCATGGGTCAATCATTGAACAGCGTAATCTACTACTTGGAGCGATTTCAACCAAAATCAATAAAATGAGCTTATCAAAGTAATTACCTACCTACTTTAGAAGATTTATGGAACAGCATATCTTGTGGCAGGCTTCATTATCAAGGTGGCGCATCCAATTGAATATAGCGTTGTAATTCAGTATTGTAAATGAAAAAAAAAACCTATACCTACTTAAGTATGAAGTTTTCTTTTTCAAACCATTGGCCATTCTAATGACCACATCACAAACAATACCATAGAAGAATCTGGGAAGACTTCTTCAACAATAGCCATCGGCCACTTCAGAATCTGAATATTTTTATCAGATACCAAAACCACATCATTAACTTCGAGATTTTTTTCTTTACTTTGCCATTTATGGCAAACTTTGAGCTCATTTAGATAATTTTGACACCAGGAGGCCCAAAATGAATCAACTACCTGACGCCACAATCTATATCTAATAGGTAGCCTTCACATTACCTAAATGATCTTCAGGCAAAGGTACTGTGAGAAAACCTGTGCCAATTAAGAAATGGCCTGGAGAAATAGGAGAAACAAACTCATTAATTCGTTGGTAGCACAAAGGCCTAGAATTCAAAATTGACTCTACCTTGACTACAACAGTAGACAATTTGAAAAGATACCTGAGTACCAATGGCCCTCATAAGGTGCGATTTAACAGATTTCACCGCACTTTCCCACAAACCTCCTTGGTGAGGGGAGTGGGGGGAGGGGAGGAAATCGTACGCCAATCAATACCATTTTCACCTAAAAATCGATTAACCGAAGCCGAAGCATCATCCAACAAAACTTTTTTGGCACCAATAAAATTGACCAGAATGGTTACTGTGAGGTCTGAGCCTCACTCGAAATCAAGCTACGACTTGAATAAATAAATAGGTATGTCAACAGACAGGTGTGTGTCAAACGTTTTTTAGAGGAACATAAAAACATACATGATAATCGCGCGCGAGATATAAACATAATGAATAATAGATGAACTACGTCTGTGGCTAGAGGTACAATGCCTCCCTCTACATCACAGTTAGCTGCGCGCGCAGATGCGCTAGGCAGCTGCGCCTACAACTTGGCACTTGACAGTTGTCTGTCAGTTGACACCACAGTTACTATAAATAATTCTGGGTAAAGACACTCAGAAAAGGCTCAGTAGCCAGTACTCAGGTCTTCAGCAATTTCAATGTGCACTGCACAAATTGCAAAACAAACAAAGAAAACAAGATACACCTTGACATTTTTATATGTATGATGATTAGTACATTTAATGGTGACTGCTCCAGTGAGGTCAACACCTACCACTGAAAATGGTCGTTGGCCTGAAACTCGTTCTTTAGGAAGATTTCCCATAAACTGTTGGCCAAGTTTGCCATCACTTTTGTCACAAGGTACCTACACAAAAACGAAAAACTTTCTTAAAAAAACAGCAAAAAAAATGACCTACCAGCTACCAGCTGTCATATAGATACCTATATCTGAGTCTGATGTCTATGATAGGATCCTGTTAGGTTAAGAAATCAGATACTAGAGTTCGTTGTAGGTCTCGTCTGAATATTCTTTGAATTACCTACACGTTTTATGACGAGCCTATTAACTTATGATATATGTTTGAAAGATGTAGACGTATGTTTTGTGCGTTCTTCGCAATAATTTACTTTATTTTGAAATACCTTTATTTGAAATGATTTATTATGTATTGTGATGTAAATATCTCGACATTACAATGATTTGAAAGATTTGATTTGAACTTTATTCGATATACTGTAATCGCGACTCGTGAATATTCTCTCCTTGATATGGTTGTTCCTAAAATGGCTGCTTAAGAGCCAAAGCACAGAGGTGCTGGTGATCGATATGTGGTGAGAAGTAAAGAGTCCCCCTTAATTAGGTTAGACATGTTATAATTAAATAACTACTAGAAATACCTACTTGTAAATATGAGATAGTCTGATGATAGACTTTTAATTAGTTTAATTTCCTCGATATGATTTTATTATGAATCGTGAATAGGTAGTTTATCTATCTGCTAAATTTAATGATATATCTCGATTGAGAGATCCTTTTTGAAACCCTTTTGGAACTACACGAAATATAATGAATCATACGTTGTATGTATCTTTGAAATAAATTTATGTACTCACGAGCTTGCTCGTAACTTCTTGATTATTTATACAAAATCATTGATTTTACCTGTAGAGAAGATTACTTATTTTATTTTGAATGGAATCTGATATCCATAGTTAGTAATGTGGTTGCTAGGAGGTTATAATTTCCTACTCTTCGATCCTATTTCCTAAAGTCTCATTCCTTCCATTTACCTATCTTCTTTCCATTAGAATTTTCCACTTTTATGAAACCATTATTCCTTGTCCCAAAAAATATCTATTTTTATCCAACCCTAGTTACCACACAGCATGGTCATATTTTTCATGAATAAAAAATGCAACATATCGTTTATATAGTGAATCGACTGTTTGCTGGCAAAATAATCAGATCAGATGTTTGATATTGTAGGATGGGTTAGAATTTTCCAATCTACCCCCAACTCTAATCAAACCATTGTCATCAATAATGACATTGAGTGATCTCAAACAACTTTTATGAGGAAAATCAACCTTTTTCTGCAAGCATTCTAATTCAAGAGCAAATTTTTCGATTAATCGTTGTTATTTTTCTAGTACATAGATTTGAAACTAGAAATTTTATTGGTTTTTGTGATGCAAGTATACCAAAGCCTGTTGTGCTGTGGTTTATGTGCGATGCCGATGCTTTGATTACAAAGGTAATATTTCAGTTTCGTTTGTTTGCTCCAAGACAAGAATAGTTCCAAAAAATATATTGCAAATATGGGCCATTGTGACAAAAGCAAGACAAATGGACAATTTCCGTCGAAAGTGGAAGTGTTAGAAGCATTTTCCTAGTAATTTTCGAACGTTTTGACGAGTTGCAGAAAACTAATTTGCGATCTCAGCAAAATAATGATACCAAGTGTTAAATTATTGTTTAGAATGATCAGTTGATCACATTTTATTTCTTTTCCAATGTAGTATTAATTTCACCTCATTTTGCAGCCTATCACATGTATGCCCAAGTGATGTCCTATTCATATTCATCTCGACCCCTTGAGGAGGAGTGGGAGAAGGGTGGGGGGATAATTGGGACACTTGATCGGTACCGTCAGAATTGTAATGATTAATTGTCTTTGAAAAAAAAAGTGTTCAAAAAGACTAATTTTTCGCCATTCTAGAAGCCGAAACGTAAAAAGTGTCCCTTATACCCCCATCTCTCCCTAACGCGTGTATTACGAGTATAGGTTTTTCATAGTTGCATATTTAATATACATCGAACGATATTTTTCCAAAATACGAATAAAAGTATTCGCAGATTTTCTTTTTCTTTTGATCATACAGTGAAGTTCATTGAATGTCAAATGCTCGAACGCAAACGACTTCTTTGATAAACGCAGGCAATAATATTGAGACCATCGCCTCGTGCAAATGCACATAATATTACAATATTCGAACACGAGAATTTTGTACTCAACGTGTTTATGGTACGTAGACGTACACCTACACATGTACCTACGTATCTCACGTCTCAATACTTTATTCATACCCAAGACTATACGTCTTATTTACTCGAATACACATTAAGCGTTGATTGTATCATGCAATTGCATATCTACAAGAGTCTATATGTTATCAAAGTAGGTACCTACCGAAACTTGGAGTATACCATTTTTGTACTCGTACATTTACAAAAAACATCAGACAATATATTGTAGTTTTTCGTAAAACGAAAACCGAACCGAGTGGAGTTTTTTACGATGCACAAAGCATATAGGTACCTAGTACCTACATATACTCATATATATAAGGGTAATATGCTCGAACGAATACGAATCGTACTTACTCGTATTTCTTGTATCGCGAAATATTGTTTTACAAGTTGCTTTGTAACAAAGTGTATAAAATAGTTGATATTTCAATGCTTCGAATACCGCGTTGCAAGCCGGATTAGTAATATAACGTAGAATTGAGTTTTCGTCTCGTATTTTTCGAATCTCGGTAAGCGAATTTTATATCTGAGCCGAATCGACGTTTTACCATCTTTTCCTTATAATAATGCTCTAAACACAACGACGTGAAATCTTTGAACTAATCTGTGTGTACGTGTAGAGTAGGTAACATAGTGACTTGGAAAATAGCTTTGCACTCTAAAGAATTTGCATTTCTGGTGCAGGATTAGTAGTTGGAAGAAATTGTCGAGTGATGTTCGCACTACCTCGATAAAAATAGAAGTTTGTTTTTTTTTTGCCAAAATTGCAACAAATTTTTAACTTTTGTTCCAAAATTTCGAAAATCTTGATTTTTTGTCAAAATTGGAATTCCTGATTTTACTATAAGTAAAGATGCAATGAATCCTGTTTTTTTTTTTTTTTTTTTTTTTTTGGAAATTGTAG
The DNA here is from genome assembly GCF_950023065.1 of Planococcus citri. NCBI lineage: Eukaryota > Metazoa > Arthropoda > Insecta > Hemiptera > Pseudococcidae > Planococcus > Planococcus citri. The sequence continues at coordinate 4,618,675 of NC_088679.1, read as the reverse complement.
ACAACTTTGGGTGTTAATGTGATATGTATTTACATGGCTAATCTCTACTGAACCTCGATTTAAAGGAATTAGCTGCGTTTTGGTTTTTAAATTTCAAACAATATAAGTAATTTCATGGTTTTATTTTCATCCTTGGTGTCTATACGAATACCTCATCGCTGACGTGGTATAATTCTTCTAAAATTGAATCTTGAGACTGCGTTGAAAGTAGGTACTTTTTTACTGACTGTCGTCTATCTGCTTCACAATTATTGGATTATTGGATTATTACCAAAAAATCCTGCGTTTGAACGAGTTTCAAAATTACTTACTTTCGATTTAGATTTTATCAATAATGAGATTCGCGCGGATTTTGGCAGATTTTTGAGAATCTGAATTTTGGCAGATTTAAAATCCACGAGAAACTGCTAGAGTAGTAGCTTTTGAAAATGGATTTTGGATCCTACTGAGTTTACTTAAAGAAAGAAGACTTTCAACATTTTGAAAGTTTGTGGTTAATGTGTTTAAAAAAGAGATTCAAAAAACGTCCAAAAACCAGATTTTCGAGAATTCGTGTAAAAATAAAACATAGTTATTTTGTTTCAATAAGGTAGCCTTCGTCTTCGTGTTTAATTGTGGCAATCGATAACGAATTTAATAAAGTACGTCCCTTGCAAATGCTTATTTCTTATCCTCTCAGAGAGACACGATTCGTGTTTTACATATAATGGTACTTGATAAAGTGCCATCCCTTCTTCTTTTTTTTTGCCAAAATTTTAATTTTTTCTCAAACTTGCAGCATTCTTAATTCTATTTTTCATCAAAATTACAAAAAAAAAAAAAAACTTTTTTTCCTACCAAAATTGCAAAAAATCTGAATTTTTTCAAAATTATCACAAAACTTTGTTTTTCTTTCAAAATTGCAAAAATTCCATATTTGACCAAAGTGGCAGAAAAGTCCTGTTTTTTCCATTGTTGTAAGAAATCTAGACCATTTCTCAAAATTGCAAACATCATAACATCTGATTTCTTGTAGTCTTTTTTGTCAGAAGTACAAAAAAAAGGAATTATTTTTTCCAAAGTGCAGGTAATGAAAAGTTTCGTTTTTATTCAACATTACCTACCTAAAAATCTTTTATTGGCAATTTCGACAAAAACTGGAGTTTTTGGATGCAACATCGAAAAAAATGAGACTTTTTGCGACTCGGATTAAATTAGCACTTGTTTGTATTTTCACAAGAAATCACGTGTTCGCCATTTTGAGAAATAGTCTAGATTTTTTACAATGAAAAAAAAAACAAGATTTTCCTGCAACTTCAATCAAATGTGGAATTTTTAAAATTTTGAAAAAAAAAGTGTTTTTTTGTAATTTTGGTAAAAAATGGGACCTGTTTGCTGCAAGTTTGAAAAAAATTGAAATTTTTTGGGGGAAAAGTAATTTTGGGGCCTTTTTTGCATATTTTGGGCAAAGCACAGTTTTTATGCATGTTTGGTAGGTAGATACCTACTTACTTGGTGCAGAGCAAATTGTGCATTTTTTCAATTTGTGAATGGATGCATTTAATTAGAACAATAATAATTTATTTAATTTTTTTACTTATTATGCTGCTTTGACAAAAAAAAAAAAACCGAAAACAATTTAAAACTTCAGGAAAAAGTGTTGTATTTTAGATAAAGAGTTAGTTGGTATGTTTCGCCTGCTTCCTAACTCTATGCACTCTTAGGTAATTACGTAACACAATTAGAATATTGTAGGTATACCGGAGGCTTTTCGGGGTTCGAGATCACGATTTTTCAGAGAATTTATCCTACATATGTATATGAGGATTTACATACAAGTTACTTCTCGGAGATCTTCAGGGTTGAAAAATTTTCTGGGTGATTTGCCACTCAAAAAGTGGTGTTCGTGAAATTTGGCTCTGGGCTGTTTTTGTCTGTATTGCATAGAATGATCGATACCAATTTACAGGATCAAATCTTACAATAAGTACTAATTAACGAGAACATTTCTTTATTAGTTTGTTCCCCTATGGACTTGTTTATCACTCATCGGTGCTTCAAAAAGCTAAGCTTCTGCTGCTCAGATTTGTTATATGTACCTTGGCTAAAACAAGAAAAAAAAATCGAAAAAATCGACTGATATTGCGGTTCTTATTCATCGTGGGCTGCATAAAGTTAAAGTAACGGGTGATAAATAACCGAAATCAAATTACTAATACTTAGTTCAATAGTTGAGAAAAAATGAAAAATTACTCACTAACGAGCCTTGAATAAATTTTCCATATTGTTTAATAGTTCCAGTACTCCTTTCTCACAGAAAATAGCCTAATCAAAAATTGTCTCCATCACTGTGAAAATAAATTGTGTATAAATGACACATAAAAATCATCACATGATCTCATATGCATTGGAAATTCAATTCTCAAACACCTCTGAGCACCCAAAAGAACCACACCCCCCCCCCAACACTTCCGGAACCGCCAATATCAAATATAACCCTTCGCAATACCAAAACGTCGAATCATTTCCAATTCATTAGGTTTTTTCGCAAAATGATGAGATGTGTAGGTAAAGGTATTTTTAATGCCCACCTCGTGGTGTATACTATGAACACCTTCGTTCTCTAATGAATGTAAATTTACGTGACCCGGCGCAACACTCTCGGCTCTTCTCGGCCCACACAGCACCATCATAGTGTGGTAAAATTACCGAATATCGCGTTAATGAGCAAACCAAGCGTAAACCTTGAATTTACAGGATCATCGGGTCGTCGACGCTAGCGCCATTCGTCCGAATGGAAAATTTGTTCATTCGAGTGAACCTAAAGCATGTTAATCAATTGTTCGTGTATCTGCATGCCAATATAATATACGTATAGGCTGTGTAGTGTGTATGGTTTCCATTTCATCAGAGTGAAAGAGATTCGAGTGTCAGATTGTAAAATAGGTATCGAATGCGATGGAAGGAAATACCTTAATAGGCGGAAAATAGCTGAGAAAAAAATGTTTGCGAATGGAAGTGATGCTAAAATACGTCTGGGAGATTGTGCTGTGGTCAAGTTCAAGGAAAATTAGGAGAAAAGATTGTACTCGGATTTCGAGTCTTTTTTGTAATTTATCGTTGTAGCCTCATGGCACAAAACCATTCTTGCATCATCACATCATCATGTTGCTAAGTACGAGTATGAAATCAGATTGTTCAGAGCATCTCTTCACTTACGAGTATATCGTTAGATGAAATGGTGATGATTCCTGCCAAATATCCACCTGACCTAAAAAAAAATCAAAATGAAAAAAAAAACATTATTTACTTACTTACTCAGAGTTGAAAACGTATTTTTCGAGTAGGGAGAAGAGTTTGCTAATTGGATGAAAATAGCAGTCTTCACTTTACATTTTTTTAAAACCTGCAGTACGCAGAGGATTGGAATTTCCTTTGCCCTCCCGAAACACCGATTAAAGTGGAAATAGAATGTGATTTTTTTGGGTAAAAATATTCATACCAACTGATTGATTTGTTTCAGAAAGTTGGAGAAGGGATTCGAAAAAATTGTGAAGTAATTTCAAAGTGCCATAGGAAAAGTATTGGGCCTTGGTGACTCAACGCACTCCTCCTCATTTAGGTATCTACTGAAGTGTCTAATTTGAAATTCACAATTGAAAAGAAAACGAATTTTAATCGTGTCTTTATACCCTTTAGAAGTGAAAAAAGTGATGGCAGTTCTTTTTATTTTTCAGTGGTTTTGCATCACTTATGAATAATGTCTTGCTCTTACATATATAGGTTGAATCATGAAAAGAAATGTTGGAAGATTCTGAGAAAATTCATCGGAGACCTTTATTTCGAGTTGAGAGTCATTCCAAAAGAAAGTTTAACCCTGAAGGTGTTTTAGGAGAGAAGTTATGAATCCTTAGATATAGATAATAGGCATTTTGATATTTTTACCACTCTACCGCTCAATAGAACTCCGAAAGTGGTCTTGGATTTTGACCACATTTGGCCTTTAGGTCGACACAGAATCTCGAATACGATTTTTTAAACTGCAAAACAGATTGAGTAAGAAGTTAGGGTGAAAAAATCACGATCTCCACAAAAATGCTTCCTCTTTGAGAACTCACGTATCTCTTTTCTATGTTGGAGCATCTTTAAAACTAAAATTTTTCTTAGAGACTTTCAACTCCAAATAAAGGTCTTCTCTGAATTTGTTTCAAAATTATCTGATCATTTTTTTTTTTGGGCGTTTCACTCTATTACAGCACGTATACATCACCCCTTAATTTTTTTCGACTTTCTTTCCTCCCTAAAACTTTGCGAGTGCCTCTTATTAAATGGATTTTCTTAATTTCAGACCTCGTAATTTCATTCCAAATTGTCGTTTTTTCCCCTTTAAAATAGCTAGTGATTGTTATTTTTTTTGTAACTGATAAGAAAACTGGGTGTATTCGTTCGCAGAGACTTGAGGCTCTGAGGAATTCATTTGCAGGTTGAAAAAATCTGAGAAAAGCTTGGTAAAATTAGCTAAGAATGTTACTACACATTCGTAATCATCTTGTCAAAGTGTTTTACCACTAATTACACCGCTTGATCTATTGTCGATTTGGTTTAAAGCCCACAATTATCCAATTAAAAAAAGAGTTACTTCCTTGACAAATGCATTTCCTGCCCGGATATATTATCTTAAATCATGTAATAGCATATTTTCACTAACCCTCATATGGAACTTGCGAGCTTTCACTCGTTGTACTTCTTCACATATCATTAAAATATCGACCTTGATATTCTCGATTGAGAGACCACTCAGGATGTTCTGGAAATCGTCTGCCAAAATTCAACTGTAAATAAGAGTGGGTATAAATACTCGAGGAGACAAACATAAAACATTTTTGTAAGAAAATTGTTTGATCATTAAAATGACTTCTATAACCCATGATGCTCAAATGAACGAACAGAAAATATTATCATGACAAATTGCGTATCTTCAAAATTGAAGGCGCAAACACAATTTGAAAGTTTGAAATCGTCAAAATTTGAACCATCCGAAATTTGGAAATTTTAAATCAAGTTCGCCCCTTCAGTTTTGAACATGAGCAATTTGTCAAAATAACATTTTGTGTTCGTCCAATCGACTGCTATGGTTTATGGGTATCATTAAAATGATTCAAACATTTTCTGATTTTTGATTATTTTTTTCAAAGTTGATAAATTTTGAAGTTTGCGAAGCACGTGGCTTCTTCGATTCGCAAGATAGGCGACCACTCGACCAGTCATAATAACGTATAGAGTACTATTTATTCGCAGTTGAATTTTGGCAGACGATTTCCGGAACACCCTGTATGACGACTGATGCTGCATCGGTAAGTTTTTCAGTCAGGTTAACACTAAAGCAGGCGCTTATGACGATTTTAGTAGGTGCTGCTGAAGTCTGTTACCTACCTCTTAGCTAAACCTCCCTGCATCATAATCTTTGCCACGATAGTGAAATCACGTTCTTCGGAGTGTTGCCTATAGCCATACCCACGCTACAAAAAATGTTTATAATCAAAGACAAAAAAATGTAGCAAAAAAATTACTTACTTCTTTCAGATTCATTGAAATAGAGACATGGCCGCCTGGAATGTCAACGGAATGCAGCTAAAATTTGTGATTTGAAAATTCTCAATTTCTACGGCAGAATTCTTCTGAATACCTACCCTTCCTCCTCCTTCAATAAAATCTTTCAGTTTCCACGAATGAAGAATGGTGTCTCTATGCAGAGGTCTCAATTGCTTACGAAATCAAAAATAAATCAATAAATACTTAGGTAAATAAGATAAAATTGGTGAACATTGTCCAAAAGTTTGGAATTTTTACGTCATGGCTTCTGTAAAATAGGCTATTACTCTCTTTCAAGAAAAAATCGTTCTCATCGCAAAAGCTGACTATGTTCGTTTTCTTATACAGGATCTCAAAAATTTGAAGAAAAAATTCATAATGGTAGGTTACAAACCTTTTTTAAATGCTTCGTTTATGCATCAAAAAAAAAATTCGCTCAGAATGACTCCCTTTTTGAGAAAAAACCTCCCTTGACTTCATAATTATTATTGGTGTGTTGGACCTAAATCTCTTGAACAGAGTTCCAAAGAATTGAAAAAAAAAATAGTGCATGAGTAAAAGAAATTTCTCAGCATTTCTTCCTCGAAAAAATAATTTTTCGGAAATATGTAGAAAAATTCTGTCATTTCATTTCTTTTTTTTTTTTGATAATTTTATCAACTTTCTGGAGCGTTGTTCTTTGGGATGAGATCTGCGGAATATGGAGACCTGACAGGAATGTTCTCTGAAAATTTAGATTTCCCCCACATCGTTCTGTTTCATCTTCAATTGCTTTTTTCAAGGTTGAATCAAATGTGTTTCGATCATTCGGTGATAATTTATTGCGTAAGCTTCGTTTTATCTAATTATTAGGTATAAGTAGATAATGTTGGACGTAGGTCTCTTGAAACAGAGCTCCATAGAATTGGGGAAAAAATAGTGCATCAGTGAAAGAAATTTCTCAGAATTTTTTTCTTGAAAACATGATTTTTCGGAAATACGTAGAAAAATTCTGTCATTTAATTCATTTCATTTTTGTTCATACTAATTAGGTACGTAATTTTTTCAACTTTTTGGACCGTTGTTTTTTGGGAGATTTACAGGACACAGGGAACTGGCGGGAATTTTTTCTGGAAATTAAGATTACTTAATCATGATGCATATATTGTTTTTTTCCGTTTTCCTTCGAAATCGGAAGCTCTTTTAGAGGAACTAGCATTGTTTTGGAGGACTGGAAGCGATCTTTTCCCAAAATGAACGTTTCAGAAGAAGTCTAAAAAAATTAAAATATTAAAATCTTGATTTTATTGTTACTTTTTAAAAAAGCTTCTTCAACTTTGGATATGGCAAGCATCGGATATTAACTTCGTCTTCGTAGATACCCATTTAGATAGGAATTCATGTAGGTACCCAAAATGTTCAAGAAACGCGAATGTTTTTTCGATTGAAGAATTTTCTGACTAAAAAATTGAACTGAAATTTCTAGAATATTCACAATAAAGTTCCTTTAAACAGTCGAAGGGGGAGAGAGGGTCGAATCCCCGCCAAAGAATTGACTTTTTCATGTCTGAGATTAGATGAAAAGTCGTTGTGCTCAAAAATTTGCGACAATCAAAAAATCCAACTGATTCTAAAAACATTGATACACATTTTAGACAAATACTGTGAGAGACATAAGACATAAGTATAAGCCGGAGCAGGTGGTTTATATACTCGCAAATTTTTTCAATATTTTTGAGGCGCCGCTGCCGCTGCACATACGGCTTTTTCCGACTCTGTGACTTTTCAAACTTGCCACTTCTTCTTACCAAATCATTGTGGACACCAAAAATGTCCCTACCGTGTCTCCAAAGTATCCCTTCAAGTTTTCAATAAAAATGTTGAATCAGACGAATTTTTTGTTGTTTTCAAAAATTTTAGTTGGCACGAATTTTATCAAGCGGGTTCCATGAAGTGATAATTGACCCATGACAATGTCAAAATGTTAAAAAATTACTTACTGAAATGGCCCAGTATTTTTGAAAATTTTCAATGTATATGGACATTTTTTATTGCAACAATGAAAGTAAACGTTACCGGAAGCGAGATTACGAAACCGGTTTTTTCGAACTCCATTATCAATAATAAATTGCAATTAACACCTAATACGCTTCACAACCGAACTGATAGTATTACCAACATGTGTATGAGCTTTAGATAGGTAGATACTACATAGCATTCGTCATGTGTGCCTCACTAAATCCTTTTGTGCGCATTCCTTGAAATGCAATGTGCGCAATCCTAGCAATGGCATTTTCATAAATAGGCATCTTGTGCGCTTTCCTATTACAGCCGCTTGTGACTGTATCCTCCTGGCGCAAAACCCGCCTGCACCACCATTGTTGGCACAAGCGCGAGATATCTTGTTTTGGGTAGAATATTTTCATCTATTAGGTATACCTACACTATCGGAGATGGGTCGTTTTAGATAATATAGAATTAGTTAATCTATTGAGAAAAAAAAATACAAAATACAAAAAAATTACTTGCTTGTTTAAAACACGCTGCTGCCACACATATGAGAGAAGTGTGTCCTATCCTGGATGACTTAACAAACCTTCACCCTCTTTCTATATCTACCAAATCATCGTGAGCATCAAATAATCAAATATCCCTACTTGTCTCTATATGTAGAGCATCCCTTTCAAGTTCTCAATAAAAATGTGGAATCAGGCGAATTTTTTGTCATTTTCAAAAATTTTAGTTTGCACATATCTCTTCAAGCGGGTTCCCTGAGGTGATAATTAACCCATGATGATGCCAAAATGTCAAGAAATTACTGAAATGGCTCACTATTTTTAATAATTTTCAGCAAATGGCCGGAATACCTATATTTTGTTAGAAAAATAAAATATAATGAAATCTTCAGAGTATTCAAAGAGAAAATCAGTTATCTGAAAAGCTCAAAACAGCTTGTGGCTGTGTCCTTCTGGCGCAAAATCCCCCTGCACCATCATAGTTGACATGAACGATCATTTTCATTGCTGTTGGGATCGTTATGGTGCGAAAACGCTGGGTCACCGATAAGTACTTCACGAAATACTGATCTTGTTTTGGGTCAAGTATTTCTATCTCTCATGCAATTGGAGACGGATAGTTTCAGATACCTACCTATAGGTAGGTACATAGAATGACTATCTATTTTAAAAAAATAAAAATATAAAGACAAAAAAATTACTTGCTTGCTGAAAACAACATCTTTGTTCTGCTGTTCTTTTGAAGAAGTTTTGTTCTGTTTCATCTTCAATTGCTTTTTTCAAGGTTGAATCAAATGTGTTTCGATCATTCTGTGATGATTTATTGCGTACGCTTCGTTTTATCTAATTATTAGGTATAGGTACATAATGTTGGACGTAGGTCTCTTGAACAGAGCTCCAAAGAATTGGAAAAAAATGGTGCATCAGTGAAAGAAATTTCTCAGAATTTTTTCTCGGAAAAATGATTTTTCGGAAATATGTAGAAAAATCCTGTCATTCAATTCATTTCATTTTTTTTCATACTGTAATTATGTAATTTTTTTCAACTTTTTGGACCGTTGTTCTTTGGGAGATCTGCAGGACACAGGGAACTGGCGGGAAATTTTTCTAGAAATTAAGATTACTTACTTACAGCAATCATGATACATACATTGTTGTTTTCCTTTTTTTCCTGGAATTGGAAGCTCTTTTAGACGAATTAGTATTGTTTTGGGACTGGAAGCGATCTTTTCCCAAGATGGACGTTTCAGAAGAAGTCTAAAAAAATTAAAAAATTAAAATCTTGATTTTATTGTTACTTTTTAAAAAAGCTTCCTCAACTTTAGATATGGCAAGCATCGGATATTAACTTCGTCTTCGTAGATACCCATTTAGATAGGAATTTATATAGGTGCTTAAAATGTTCCAGAATCGCGAATGTTTTTTCGATTGATGAATTTTCTGACTAAAAAATTGAACTGAAAATTTCTAGAATATTCACAATAAAGTCCCTTTAAACAGTCGAAGGGGGAGAGGGGGTCGAATTCCCCCCTCCAATAATTGACTTTTTCATGTCTGAGATTAGATGAAAAGTCGTTGTGCTCAAAAATTTGCGAGAATCGCAAAAATCCAACTGATTCTAAAAACATTGATATACACCAAATGTCTCTACCGTGTCTCCAAAGTATCCTTTCAAGTTTTCAATAAAAATGTTGAATCAGACGAATTTTTTGTTGTTTTCAAAAATTTTAGTTAGCACGAATTTTATCAAGTGGGTTCCATGAAGTGATAATTGACCCATGACGATGACAAAATGTCGAAAATTTACTTACTTGGAATGGCCCACTATTTTTGAAAATTTTCAATGTATATGGAAACGTTATTATATCTATACTTCGCTAGAAAATAAAAAATGATCTGGGCATTCAAACAGAAAATCATTTATTTGAAAAGCCCAGCTTGTGACTGTATCATCCTGGCGCAAAACCCGCCTGCACCACCATTGTTGGCACAAGCGCGAGATATCTTGTTTTGGGTAGAATATTCTCATCTATGTATTAGGTATACCTACACTATTGGAGATGGATCGTTTTAGATAATATAGAATTAGTTAATTTATCCAGGGGAAAAAAATACAAAATACAAAAAAATTACTTACTTGTTTAAAACACGCCGCTGCCACACATAACAGAAAAGTATATGGTATCCTGTAGGTATGACTTAAAAATATGGAATCAGGCGAATTTTTTGTCGTTTTCAAAAATTTTAGTTTGCACGAATCTCTTCAAGCGGGTTCCATGAGGTGATAATTAACCCATGATGATGCCAAAATGTAAGAAAAAACTGAAATGGCTCACTATTTTTAAAAACTTTCAGAAAATGGCTGGAATATCTATATTTTGTTAGAAAAATAAAACATAATATTAAAATGTTCAGAGCATTCGAAGAGAAAATCAGTTATCTGAAAAGCTCAGAACAGCTTGTGGTTGTATCCTCCTGGTGCAAAATCCCCCTGCACCATCATAGTTGACATAAACGATCATTTTCATAGTATTTCTATCTCTCATTCAATTGGAGGCGGGTAGTTTTACATACCTATCCAATATCCATACATAGAATGACTTACCTATTTAAAAAAATAAAAATAAAAAATAAATACAAAAAAAATTACTTGCTCGCTGGAAACAACGCATCAGTGTTATTTTAACTCGTTGCATATCTTCCATCTTTGTTAGCAAATTCAGCCGTATGAAAGAACTATTCATAGTGTTTCATTTGGCTCAAAAAACTTTACAATTGATGAAAAAGTTGAAAAATTATCTTCAAGACAGCTGTTTTGAATTTTTTTTCAAATTTTTCAAAAATTCTCCAAAAATTAACTTTATGACCTGCAATTTGGTCTACGAGGGGTTCAACTCCTGCTCTTCTGATCTAGCTTCGCTTCGTTCAAATCACAGAATGCCACTTCAAAAAACGACCCCTTGTAAAAAGAAAATCAAAAAATGAATTATTTGTTGATAAATTTCAACAACTTCCACCAACTCGAATATCGTTTCATTCAATTTCACGAAAATCTCCACGTCTAGTCCAAGACTATATGCTTCGATATCTTCTAAAACACTTTGACCAGTCGAGAAGGGAGAGAGGGTTGAATGCCCCTCCCCCCCATAGGATTGACTTTTTCATGTCTAATATTAGAGAAAAGTTGTTGTCCTCAAAAATTTATGAGAATCACAAAAATTCAATTGATTCTAGAAACATTGATGCATAAATTAAGACATCGTATGCTCTGATTTCGGCAATTAGAGACTTGAGTACATGCTGGAGCAGGTGGTTCAAATTTTAAAATGCTCGAAATTTTTTTAAATATTTTTAAAGCGCCACCATCCGCTACACGTAAATGATTTTTTTCAATTTGGCGACTTTTCAAATCTTCCACGTCTTCTTACTAAATCATCGTGGCCATCAACATGTTCCTACCTGTTTTCCAAGTATCGTCTTCAAGTTTTCAATAAAAATGTCGAATCAGGCAAATTTTTTTTTGATTTTAAAACTTTTATTTTACACGAATCTTCTCAAGCTGCTTCCATGAGGTAATAATCAACCTATGACGATGCGAAAAGTGTCAAAAAATTACTTACTGTGATGGCTCATTATTTTTGAAAATTTCGGACTATTGGCTATATTTACATTGTACAATTAATTTACTTTGTTACAAAAATAAAATACGCATTATAATGAAATGTTTCGAGCATTTGAAGAGAAACCAGTTACTCATCTGAAAAACTCAGCATCAGCTTATGGCTGTGTCCTCCTGGCGCAAAACCCGCCTTCACCATCATTGATGGTGCGAACATGAGATGTCTTGTTTTGGGTCGTGCATTGTTATCCATTACCTATATGTACTATTGGATACGGATCGTTTCATATAGCATAGAAGTAGTCACTTTATTGAAAAAAAAATACAATGGTTGAAACATGCGCGTCACCGCACATGTAATACATTTCTTGTATGGCTTGACAAGCCTTCACCCTCTTCCTACACTAAATCAATGTTCCTACCTGTCTCCAAAGTAGGTATCACTTTCAAATTTTCAATGAAAATGTAAATCAGACGAATTTTTTGTTGTTTTTAAAAATTTTAGTTTGCACGAATCTTCTCAAGAGGGTTCCATAAGGTGATAATTATTAATCCACGACGATGCCAAAATATCAAAAAATTACTTACTGAATGGCCCACTATTTTTAAAAATTTTCATCATATCTGGCTGGAATATGTGTTTGTGTATTTTGTTAGAAAAATAAAATATAATGAAATGTTCAGAGCATTCATAGAGAAAATCAGTTATCTGAAAAGCTCAGCAACAGCTTACGGCTGTGTCTTTCTTGTGCAAAACCCGCCTGCAACATCGTTCTTGGCACAAATGTGAGATATCTTTACTTTGAGTAGAGTATTTTTATCTATTATATTATTGGAGATGGATCTTTTTGGATCAGTAATATAGAATTAGTTACTCTATTGAAAAAAAAAAAACAAACAAAAACAAAATACAAAAAGTTACTTGCTTGGTTGAAACACGCCGCCGCCGCACCTAATGTAAATTTATGTAGTTGACTCCAGAGAACCGCTTTTAATTTTTCAATAAAAATGTCGAATCGAGCGAATTTTTTGTTGTTTTTAAAAATTTTAGTTTGCATGAATCTTCTCAAGCTGGTTCCATGAGCTGATAATCAACCCATGACGATACCAAAATATCAAAAAAATACTGAAATTGCCAACTTATTTTGAAAATTTTGAACAAGTGACTAGAATATCTATTACTTTGTTGAAAAAAAATATATAATAAAATGTTCAGAGCATTCAACGAGATAGTAATTCATCTGAAAAGCTCAGCAACAGCTTGTGGCTGTGTCCTCCTGGCGCAAAGCCCGCCTGTACCATCATTAGTGGTACGAACACGAGATACTTATATTGTTTTGGGTCGAATATTTTCATCTATTACATTATTGAAGATGGAGGGTTTCAGATAATATGCTAGAACGACTCTATTAAAAAAATTGCTTGCTTGGTCGTGTTTCAGCCGTACTTACGTACCGACCAATGGGCATTTTGGGGTTTTTATGCCCATTTATACAAGTTTTGCTTTGGCAAAATAAAAGCCAACACAGACGTGAAAAGTAAGATATTTTAATCACACAATAAAATGCAGACACGAGAGAGAGATAAAAACGGAATAACGTATACATCGAGTACTCAGCTATGTACAACTCTCAGCTAGGCGAGCGGCGCACGCATTTGGCGCAGATAAACATGCCGCTGGGTTATGGCGCAAACCGCAACCAAACTGCCACAGTACTCCCCCCTAAGCGAGGGACTTGTGATACAATAAATAGTAAAATACATTAAACAATAAAATGAATAAAATTTGTACATTGAAAAAACACAAAATAGCGGAAAAAATAAAAATTAAAAAAAAAACAAGAGTATGTACAAAAATGACTAGAGTTACACATTTAAAAATTTTTGTGAATGTGAATACAATTATTGCGTATAAATGGTATAAACGCCTTTAAAACGTACTTTGCGTTTCTGACGACTTTTCTCAGCTTCAGGATGCTGAGCAGGCTCAGGTTTTACTGTATGCTCCATCTGACTCCTTAATTGATTGGTGTCTGCTACAGGCGCCAAGTACGCATGTTTTAGGCGATCTACGGATACCAGAATAGCTTTTCCATTGACCTCTACTTCAATCACTTTGTCCTTACGACGAATTACGTGATGCGGTCTGGTATATGGTGGTATGAGTGATGTGCTTTGGGTTTTGACACGTAAGAAAACGTGTGTACACGTGTCTAAAACTTTTGGCAAGAAAATAGGCGTATCTCCGTGTTGTCTGAACGCTTTTCCAACACTCTATAATGCTGACTGCAGTCAGGTGTGTCTGCAATAAAATCTCCTGGTAAGCGGAGTTCAGCACCGAGTGTAAGATCTGCCCAAGTAACAAATTATGGTCAGGTGCTTCGGAGCTCGATGCACTGGTCGCACCTGCCGTCTCTACTGCTGCTACTATAGGAGGACGAACATATTGAACTACGGCATCAGCTGCTTGGGCCATTTTATCCGGATCAGTAACTCATCCAACAGCTAAAACAAGTTGAACTGGCTCAGGTAATCTTTGTTTAAACAGCTTAGACAATGTGTCGTTGGTGACGCGACCTTTTGCAAGGACATGCATCTCAGCTAGCAAAATAGATGGTTTTTTATCACCAAGTTGACACCCTTCCAGCAGGTGATTAATTTACTCAGTATTTGGAAGGCTCATACACCTCGAATATGCGATCACGTAATGCGGAGAATGGATTCAGCTCTGGTGGATCGAATATCATTTCCTGCACGTTTGTGGCTATATTGTGAGGAAGGGAACCAGTGACAGCCTCGAATTTCGTCTTCTCAGATTTGAAGGTGCCCAAACCTAGTCTCAGCTCAACCTGACGCCACCATAAACGAATATTTGTGCCATTAAATGCTGGTAATTCTATATGTTGAACAGCATTTATGACCTGCGGAGGCGTGGGCTGGTCCTTGTCGGCGTCACTGTTGGAATTGTCGTTTGGTCCAGTCATCTCAGCTTGGAATGGCCAAAAAACAGCTTAAAAAATGCTAGATAACACTGGTACTCACGTATGTAATTGCTTAGCTTGGCTGGAACAAAAATACTCAGCGTGGCTAGAACGGATGAAACCTTTTACCATTCGAATACCTCCGAGACAAAGCACTGGAACCAGGCAAAAAACGGCCGAAAAATCGCTCGAAAATACCTCCAGAAACGTCAGAATATGCGTGAAAACGTCTCGTACGTTAAAAAACGGCTACGTAACTTTACAATTAATGAAAAAGTTTAAAAATCATTTTCAAGACAGCTGTTTTGAATTTTTTTCTTCAAATTTTCAAAAATTCTCCAAAAATAAACTTTATGAACTGCAAATTTGGTCTACGAGAGGTTCAACTCATGCTCTTTCGATCTGTCTTGGTTTCGTTCAATTCGCAGAGTGCCACTTCAAAAAACGTCCGTCCCCTTAAAAAATGAATTATTTTTTGATAAATTTCAATCCCTTCCATCAACTCGAACATCGTTTCATTCGATTTCACGAAAATCTCCTCCCCTGGTCCAAGACTATGCTTCGATATCTTCTAGAACAAAAGAGCAGCCGAGTTTCTCAAGGCATTTTTTTTGCTCTTCTCCACTGCTATACGTATATCGATCAGTTTATTTGGAAAGAGCACACCGTCAAGTTGGCTTTCGCGACGATAAAATTAATGATTTTAAAATACAGCGCCGTGTGCCATCGCAGCCACCTCGGCCGCCTTCTCCATTAGCGCCTGATGAGAAACGACGGTGAGAAAAAATATACGAAAGCGATACAAGCCCGGAAATTGTTACACGGCAGTGTTGTAGTACTAAGTATAAGCGTTCGATGTAGATAATGTTTTTAAAAAGCTAAACATTCATTAGTCATATTATATTTGAGAAAATGATGTTTGAAAAAATCGTTAACGAGAATTGAACCGATTCCAAACTCGCAGATAGCTACGTTTGTTTGTACAAGAAAAAAGAAGTAGAGTAAAAAACTGTCCACGATGGGCACCAGAATAAGACGTAAAGAGCATATCAACCAACGTTTACCTGTAAAACGTTATAGGGACTGGGTAAAGGGAAAATTAGCCTATACTTTTTAACACGATCAGACGGACGTTTTGTATGTACACATGACGAGAAACGAAGCCAACCAGGTACCACGTTAAGAATTTTTTTTTTTGAAATGATATGTTGACAGGTGTTTCTTTTTCTCTTTCTGTATCGTTATTGAGAAGGTTTCTCTCACTCGCACCTTGTTTTCGGTGTTCAAAAAAGAGCCGTCTATTTCACTTTGCCGTTCAGAGTTTCGTTTTTTTTTTCGCTCTCGTTTTTATCGTTTTTACCTCGTCAGTCGACTTCGGTATGTGTGTGACGAATATATATGTACGTGTAAAAAAAGAAATAGATATTTGTTTTCGCAAATTCGCGCGCCCGCGTTCTTCTCTTTATTTAGTAGACGAAATAGGTCTACTAGCGACGAAATTCTCGTCTTCCACATGCAAGATGTTTTTGCCGTATACCGAATTTTCCGTAACGAATGTTTTCTTTTTTGTTTTTTCTCGTCCTTCCTCATCGCATCGTCTTCGAATGTTGTTTCTTTGTAAATAAACGTAGAAAAAGGTAATCCCAAAACGAGGCGATGGGGAGATTGTACCCTGAAGCGGTGCGTTTCATCGGTTGCGTAACTCGAGCGTGTTTAATAGGGTGCGGCCCAAAACAAAAGTTTGAAAAAATAAATTGGACTACCCGTAATTTTGTTCAATTCTGTATAAAAAAAATACCATTTGAACAGTTTTTCGAAAAATTGATATTTAGAGGTCGCTCAAAGCCCATTTGTGCGGAATGAGGGTCGCGCGCGCGAGCACACTACGTTCCACCACAGTACCGTGGACAACGCGACGTATCCTCTCGCGCTCAATGTTATATGAACTTCTCTCAACAAGATTACCTAAGTACTGAAGGAAATATTTGCGCATCATGTATATTTTTCAATTTTCTAAGCACAATATGAATTTCTGATACGTTGTGAAGAATAAATTATCGCCAGGAATTTTTATAACCGTTTTTCGTTTTCTGCGGATTTGAGGTATAAGATACTTACACAGAATAGCACCTAACTTGTAGGATATGTGCAACTTAATACTTTATTGGAAGAATTACACAATATACAATGTACATTAAAACTCGTAGCATCAAAATCACTAAGCATAAACGAAATTGGGGAAAAAAGAACACCAAAATTTCGTTTAAAAGTTAATTAAAACGCGTTTTGAATACGTTTCATTTTTAATGGGTAAAAACGTTTCAAACAATTTTTTTCTTTTTTAAATATTTTTTTGTACAGCCCTGACGTTAGGAAAAGATGAGCTAACGTATCATTCGTTGTGTAAAGTGATTGAAACAAGTTGTAACATTGAGCGCGACTGCGTGAGGCAGAACACGTCGCGTTGTCCACGGTACTATGGTGGAAATGTTGTAGGCTCGGGCGCGCGACCATCGTTCCTCACAAATGGGCATTGAGCGACCTCTAAATATTCGTGGAAATCGCTCAAATTTTGGATTCTGTATTTTTACCATCTAAGGAAACTTTTTTGAGGTAGTGCCGTTGAAAATTTAAAAACAATTATTTTTTCATACAATTGGGCCGCACCCTAGTGTTTAAAAATAATCGCAATTGTTTTGAAAATTTTTATATCGTCGAGCCGAATGGGATAAATGAACGAGAAGTTTACTGGTGAGTTGAGAATGTCGTGCTGGATGTTTTGTGGAGGGGTTTTTTGAATGTTGTGGTAGAAAATTAAAAATTGCTTCCTGCTCGTTTTGATACCATGATTACCTGTAGTTATTCGGAGAGTAAAAACTTGTTCAAGTTCACAATTTTTCAAAATTCAGAGACTGGTATTTTTGAACAGTTCTTGTCAAGACGAATCCAAAAATACCAAATTTACATTTTGAAAAAATTTTCAGCTTACATGGTTTTTTCCAGGACCATGGATCCTTCAATAATTATGTTGTAGATGATTTCAACGACCGACCTAATGAATTGGTAATCGTTCCGTCATCTATTCGTTCGTATTTGAATGTAATGCACTGGCTATAAAAATGATGCCAGGATAAAATTTAAAGAGTGAAATAATATCCTCATTTAAAAATTAAGAACAAAGTCTGCGCTTGAAAACATCTCGTGCTTTAGCCCTCCCTGTTATTTCTCTCGAGTCCCTGACAGATACACTTTTCCAACATTCAACGCTCTAAAGATCCTAAATGGAAATATTTTTGGTAAAGACTGAAACATTTGATAAACACGAATTTCCTGTTTGTAAATTTATCAAATGAAAAGTTGCGTAGGTAGTCGAAAAATGAAATTCTTTCGTTATACCTTCGTATTTGTAAGAGAGACTATATTGGTGTCATTCCTCTTTATTTAACGCGACTCAAAAGAATATTTCGTTCGAGTACGAGTATTTCAATTCTAGTTCATGAAAATGCCTATTGAATGGAAAAAAAACGTTACCTACAAAATAAAGTTACGTTATTTTTGAAATTTATTCGTCCTTCGATTGAATTATACCCAGGCTGTGAGATATCCTTGTGATTCTGATTTTCAAGGAATGTTATATCGTGAAATTGTGCGATAACCAATTTAGAGCATGGTGAATTAGTGCCTTGGTTGTGGAATTTTTTCGAGCAGATGTAAAAGTGGTTTGAAATCAATTGGAAACAATTTACTTACTATTACTCGAAGTATGAATGGAAACAACATATTGCATAAGCAAAATAAATTCCGGATTTCTAAAGATCGGAAAGATGTATGTACTTATACCTATGTAATGTCAATCGTATTTTTCGAAAATTTCAAAAATCCCAATCGATTTTTGTTGGAACCTAAATTGAGAGATTCTTCTTTTTATCATACGGTTCCTTTTAACCCCTTCCCATTGGTCCCTCAAATTTCCTGAAAATTTTTATAAAATCGTGTTACAAAAGATAATGATTCATCAGGTTTGGGAGCTAAATTTATTGATTTGATCAATTTGATCTCTCCAGCTTCTCCATCAAACGTCAATATTTTCTGAAAATTGGAAAAATTCATTGAAATACTTAAGTAATTATAATTAACAACTTCATAATGAGATTTAAGTATTGGGTTTTTGAAAATGTGAATTCTTAAGTGTCTTTCTGGCCAATACAGAGTGGGCCAAAAGTCAGTACCTCGATTTTCACGTTTTAGTTTTTCTTTAAAAAATCAAAAACTAAGCATCCTAGAAAAAAACTAACGACATCGAATCGATTCGAAATTTAATTCTCTACAACTTTGTTGTCATGAAATGTTTTTTTGGACGCTTCCTTTCGCCTCCAGATTGATTTTTGTGACTTGATGATTTTAATGAAAAATTTTTCAAAAGTTCATTTCCAAGAGTTTTAGTTTTTCTTTAAAAAAATCAAAAACTAAGCATCCCAGAAAAAACTAATGACATTGAGTCGATTGGAAATTTAATTCTCTACATTTTTGTATGCGAAAATTTTGTTTTGGACGCTTCCTTTCGCCTCCAGATCAATATTTATGAAGCTCAGTTGGCAAATTTTTCGAAAAATTTTAGTTTTTTGTAAAAAAATTAAAAACTAAGCATCCTATAAAAAAACTAATGGCAGTATGTCGATTGGAAATTTAATTCTCTACATCTTTGTTGTCAGGAAATTTTTTCTGGACGCTTCCTTTCGCCTCCAGATCAATTTTTATGAAGCTCAGTTGGCAAATTTTTCAAAAATTTCATTTTTTTTGTAAAAAAATCAAAAACTGAGGAAAGCGTCAGAAAAAAATTTCATGACAACAAATTTGTAGAGAATCAAATTTCCAATCGACATAATGTCATTAGTTTTTTTCTAGGATGCTTAGTTTTTGATTTTTTTTTACAAAAAACTAAAATTTTCGAAAAATTTGCAAGCTAAGTTTTATTAAAATTGATCTGGAGATGAAAATAAGCATATCCTACAAAAAAAGTACATCTAGAAAACTTGTAGAGAATTAAATTTCCAATCGACTGTCGTTATTTTTTTTCTAGGATGCTTGGTTTTTGATTTTTTTTACAAAAAACTAAAATTTTTGAAAAATTTGCCAACTAAGCTTCATAAAAATTGATCTGGAGGCGAAAGGAACCGTCCAAAAAAAATTTCATGAGAACAAAGTTGTAGAGAATTAAATTTCCAATCGGCATAATGTCGTTAGTTTTTTTCTAGGATGCTTAGTTTCTGATTTTTTAAAGAAAAACTAAAACGTGAAAATCAGGATACTGACTTTTGCCCCACTCTGTATTTATCTACTCTCCTTACGCCAATGGAATCATGATTCAAATTGTGTTTGATTGGAGAGTCATTGAAAGTGTTCCGGGGGGGAGGGGACTGAATTGCATATTCAGCCTTCTCAAAACCCTAGAAAACCATATGTCATGCGATTTTTCCGATTTTCATAAAAAATTTTGGGGACCAATGAGGACTTTTTAAAAAAATTTATATTCGTATTCAGCAGAGTTGGCCATTCACCGCTTTCAAAAACGTATGAAACGATGCTTCACACAATATTCGATATTTTTTTACGTTTTGATCAAATTTTTAGTGCTGTGGTGCCCTTCCTATGGTTTTGCGAATTATGATCAAAAATGTGTGCTCCTGGATTTCTCTCGATTATTTAAATTATATTTTCAAAATTTGGCAATGTATTGAAAATAGTGTTTTCGAAATAAGCTCAATTTCGAAATTTCGAAGAAGTTTCAGGCGAATATTTTGCTGGAAACGGATTTTCTCCAAGTTTAAACTAGGTACCTAAACTGCACTATTTGGACCCTATATTCGAGAATAATGACGAGAAATTTGATTTTATGGAAAAAACCTCTATCACCACTGTTTTATTTCAAAAAACTTAATGAGGTAGTTAATCACTTGTGTCCCACAAAAAATGGGCTTGCAAAAAGTTCAATAATTGCTACTCAAGTCCCTACTTATATGGAGAGCTGTGCAGGAGGGGGAGGAGAGGTTCTCGGAGCCTGCGTTTTTTTTGAGAGCCAATGAAGGGGCTCGCTAGTGCTGAAAAAACATGTTTTCATCAAAAAAGGTCCTTAAAATGGTCCACGATGTGAGAACATTTTTTTTGCTCATCGAGTTTTTTTTCTCAAGGCCTGAATTTTCTCTGCATGGTCCTGCTTGTATGAATTTATTTACCCCTTCCCAGAATTTGGCACCTCATTCTTGGCTAATTTTTCTGAAATTCTGATTCCTTGTTCTACATATAGGTAAGTACTTCGGTATTTGATAATGATAAGAAACTTGAGCAATCAGTTGGTACTTGAACAAAATGCAGAAACCCTTTTGTAATCAGTGAGCTGGTGATGGCTTGTTTTTTATTTAACAGAAACCGTTTGGAAGTAATTTGAGTATTGGCACCAAAAATGTTTCTAAAGTACTTTTTGGTTACTTTTGTTGAAACATCTGAGATATGCGAAAAAGTAGAAAATCTTGATGATAATAAATTATTTAGAGTAACCCACCTATACTAAAGTTACTATTCCCTTGAACGAATTTAAATGAGGTTCACTTTATATATATATATTTTTGAGCAGTTATGAGTTGACGAAGAAGTCAGTACGATACCAAAATATCACGAAATTATCGAAATACCGATAGTTTTCATTTCCAGGACTTTGAACCCCTTCCCCTACAGTTAGTTTCAAGATCCTGAGACTCCAAGGGCTAATTGCACCATTATGTTTAAACTCAGTTTAACGCTAAACTCGGTTTAAATGCGAATAAAAATTGTTGGCTGTTTTTTAGCATACCAAAATTTGTATGGATACGTCACTTAAACTTGGTTTAACTTGATTCGAGTTTGTTCACAGAATGGTGCAACTATACCTATTTGTATATCTTACAGTTCAGCGGTATACGCTATTTAAGCTGATCCAAGAAAATATACCTAAATATGATTAGAGTACCTAGTTTAATTTTTGAAATGAACGATTTCGCTATTGTTAAGATCGATGAAATTGGATTCCTCAAAATAAAATTCCAATCCGCCTCCCCTAGATCTTTACTTCATTATCAACTCTGCAAACGTTTGTACTTACTAATAATAAAAATTATTTACTCATAGTATTATCAACGATTTGGGTCTTTGTTGCTTCTTTAGAACCGGGCAATTTTTCCAAAAAAAAGTGGGGGCGAGGCCATGGCGAAAAAATATCCTGGGCTCTGAAGCCCCCCCCCCCAAGAAGAAATCGAGATCTCCACCGAGTCAAATCAAAATTACACGTTTTTTTTTTGCGATCTGGAATTTCTTTTGTGATGATTTTCTGAGTATTTGTCTGTTCTGATAATTGACATCCACAATTTCACGATTTGAACGGGTCGTCATTCGTTTTTTTTTATGATAATAAAGATGTGAATGAGAAAGAAGGGAGGGAGGGAAATTTTAAAAAATTGCGACTTGAAGTTAAGGAAAAAGTCCGACGTAATCTTGAACACTTCGTTTGAAAACCTGCATGGATGAAGAATTTGAAATTTCAATATGTTATGTTAGGGAATTTCGAAAATATTGTATTTACAGTGCTTCTAAAACATTCAAGGATGAGTATGATAACTCACTTGTTTCGTCTCTATTTTAGGGGCGTCTAAAAGTTCCTCAATCATCACACGTGATATTTTTGAGACATCTCTGATAGCAAAGAAACTATACTCGTACCTGGTGGATCGCGAAAAAAACACGTCAAAGGATTTTGACCAAATTCAGTGAAGACCATTATTTTGAGTTGAGAGTTGCCATAAGAAAATGGAGGGGAGATACATTATAAGTCTTTAAAGAAAGGGTATTTCTAAAAAAAATCGCGGTTTTTTCGCTCTTGAGTTTTACCTATGATCGTAATTTCACAATATTATGAACTTAAATTTTAAATTATGTTTCTTGATTTATGTAAGTACTTACAATATAATAATTACTTCAATTTATTTTCGGCGAGTCGTGACGCTGTTTTGAGTTGAGTGATTCATTTCAACATCGTCAGTGGGTTGTCATTCGATTTGTAAACTAAGCCATGTAGGTACTGTATACAGGGTGCCCAGAAATATCGAGCACCCCAAAGAAAGTTTTTCATTAAAAATATAGGTTGGCAACGTGAAATAGATGCATATGATTGATGGAATGTTATCTCTCCAGTATGTGCTATCATTATTATCAATATCATTCACTGTGACCAACCAAAGTATTTTAGTAGAAAACTTTTTTAGGGGTGCTCGATATTTCTGGGCACCCTGTACTAAAAATTTAGGTAGGTAACGTTAGAAAAATACAATGACGATTAACGAAAACTTACTTTTTCAAACTAGTTTCGTTAGCGATTTCATCATTCGGTGCTTGCGACATTCATCTCTCGTTCTTTGAGTTCATTAACTGTAATTTTTAAAACAAAGAAAAATTAAATTTCATCACGAATTTCATGATAATAATTACTGGAATTATTGCGACCAGTGATAGTTACATAACAGTGGGTTGGATCTCGAAAAAAATCGATGTAGGATTCGTAAATGTCCACTGTGACCATATGAAATTTTTATTGGTCTGTAGGTCTGTTAGTCCTGCGCGCGACAGGTAAAATTCCACGTAAGAACCTGTAACGTTATTCCAATAAATATACAAAAATACTTTTCTGGAAGGGGAGATACGAATCTTCAAAGAGAGGATATTTTCAAGAAAATTGTAGTTTTTTCAATGTGGCTCCTAACCCAACCTGTTCTGGAAAAAATGGACCAGTCCCAAAGTATAGTATTTGAGATTCTGCGTCGACCTAGGCCATTGCCATGAAAATCCAAGACCTTTTTTCGGGTTCTGCGGACTACTGATCGTGCAAATCACTCAAGTAGGTGCCTGCTTTAGGATAAATTTTTGGTTTGAAAATACTTTCTTCTCAAATATTTTGTATCAATTACATACTCAAATATATTGAAAGATATCATTTCTGAAATTGAGGGAATATTTTGAAATTAATTGGTAATGAGATCCAAAAAATTGTCACTGTTGCATTAGAAAATATTTTCTCAGTTTCAAAAAAATAATATACATGTTTCCATGTTACGACACCTATTGTGAAATGTTTGAGAATAAAATAGATTGAAAGCACAAACTTTCTCTAATATAAGCGATTTGCAAATTTTCAATCACGCCAGTAGAATCCTAAAGGCAGAGTTCGGTATTCAGTGCTTTTGAAAACGTGTGAAACGATGCTTCACATTATATTTGACATTTTTTACGTTTTGGCTAAAATTTTAGTGCTGTAATGCTCCTCCTCCTATGGTTTTGCAAATTATCATCAAAAATGTGTGCTCCTGGATTTTTCTCAATCATTTAAATTATATTTTCAAAATTTGGCAATATTTTTTGAAAATAGTGTTTTCCAAATAAGCTCAACTTTGAAATTTTGAAAAAGTTTCAGGCGAATGTTTTGCTGGAAACAGATTTTCTCCAATTTTAAACTATACCTATGCTGCACTATTAGAGCCCAAATTTGAGAATAATCACGAGAAATTCGATTTTATGGAAAAACCCTCTATCATACTGTTGTATGTATTTCACATGAATTTTATGAGGTCGTCAAGCACTTGTGTCCCACAAAAAACGGGCTTGAAAAGAGTTCATTTGCTACTTAGGTAGGTACCTACTTATATGGAGAGCTGTGCAGGAGGGAGGGGAGGAGTTCCCGAAGCCTGAGTTTTTTGAGCGCTCGTGAAGGGGCTCACTAGTACTGAAAATATATGTTTCCATCGAAAAGGTCCTAAAAATGGCCTAACGATATGAGAACTTTTTTTTCCTCTTCGAGTTTTTTTCTCGAGGCCTGAATTTTCTCTGCACGGTCCTGTTTGTATGAAATGTATTTACCTCTTTCCAGAATTTGGCACCTCATTCTTGGCTAATTTTTCTGAAATTCTGGGTACATATTTGATAAAAAACTTGAGCAACCAGTTGGTACTTGAACAAAATGCAGAAACCCTTTTGTAATCAGCGAGCTGTGATGGCTTGTTGTTTTTTTCAAAAAATATCAAGGTACTCGTATAAAACGTTTGCGAAATCATTTGACTATTGACACCAAAAATGTTTCTAAAGTACCTATGTTTTGGTTACTTTTGTCGAAACATGTGACATATGCGAACAAGTAGAAAATCTTAATGATAATAAATTATAATCGTTTTAGAGTTACCTATACCTATGTCCTATACCCAAGTTACTATTCCCTTGAACGAATTTAAATGAGGTTCACTTTTTATATATATTTTTGAGGAGTTATGAGTTGAAGAAGTCAGTACGATACCAAAATATCACGAAATTATCGAAATATAGCGATAGTTTTCATTTCCAGGACTTCGAACCCCTCCCCCTTCAGTTAGTTTCAAGATGCTGAGACTGTAAATATGATTGGAGCACATAGTTTAATTTTTGAAATGAAACGATTTGGCCATTATTGAGGCCGATGAAATTGGATTCCTCAAAATAAAAGTCCAATCCTCCTACCCAGATCTTAACTTCATTATCAACCCTGCAAATGTTTGTAGAATAATTTCTAAAATTTGCTAGATATTGATGGCGTTCGAAAAATTTTGAATCTCCTTATCCCTCACGGTTTTCTGTGTGGTTAGAGAAAGTACGTATTTGAAATATTTAGAAAATTGAAAAAAGAATTTCACCTGAGTTTGTTAATGTGACCCTGATTGAGAGGATTCTTGGCGTACAATGAGTATTTTCTTGAAAAAATGCAACTAATAAAAATTATTTACTCATAATATGTATGTATTATCAACGATTTGGGTCTTTTGCAGAACCGTTACTTCTGTAGAACCGAGCAATTTTTCCAAAAAACAGTGGGGTCGGGGCCATGGCGAAAAAAATATCCTGGGCTGTGAAGTCCCTCCTCCCCCTCCAGAAAAACTCGTCACGATTTGAATGGATCGTCATTAGGTTTTTTTTATGATAATGAAGATGTGAATGAGAAAAAAGGGAGGGAGTGAAATTTAAAAAAGCTGCGACTTGAAGTTGAGGAAAAAGTCCGACGTAATCTTGAACACTTCGTTTGAAAACCTGGATGAAGAATTTGAAACTTCAATAATTATGTTACTTATGTTAATAGGGAATTTCAAAAATATTGTACATATTTGCAAGGTTCCTAAAATATCAAAGTATGATTACTGAGTATGATAACTCACGTATGTTTTGTCTCTATTTAGGGGCGTCTAAAAGTTCCTCAATCAACATACGTGATATTTTTGAGACGTCTCTGATAACAAAGAAACTATGCTCGTACCTGGTGGACCGAGAAAAAAAACACCGCGGTTTTTTCGCTCTTGAGTTTTACCTATGGTCATAATTTCACACTATGTACGTACTTAGATTTTAAATTATGTTTCTTGATATACAGATACATAAATAATTACCAACCTCAATTTATTTCCGGCGAGTCGTGACGCTGTTTTGAGTTGAGTGATTCATTTCAACATCGTCAGTGGGTTGTCATTCGATTCGTAAACTATGCCATGCATATTAAAAATTTAGGTACCAAGCATTAGAAAAATACAATGACGATTAACGAAAACTTACTTTTTCGAACTAGTTTCGTTGGCGATTTTAACTATCGTTGGCTCTTGGATAATTCTACGGTCGTTCATTGAGTTCATAAACTGTAACGTAGCGTGCCCAGTAATTGACATGCCTCAAAACGTCGCCAGTAATCGACACCTAATTTCAATAGGTGAAAAAACAAATTCATTTCTGTTATTACCACTTTTACTGCAGTAAAAATGATCGATTAGGTCTCCAACTATTCATGCCTGTCAAAATCGTCTGTTTTCAAGACCCAAAAGTAAACAAAAAATAATGTTTTTATCAGCTTGAATTTTGGTGGCACTAGTGGCCCGTGTGGACAATGCTGCAAGCAGCAAGTGTGAAGAAGAGTATGTATGTAGAACAGTCAGGGTTGTCATTTTACTTGTAGAAATTGTAGTATTATATGCATTTATTCTACATCTACATCCACAAGTAGATGTAGAAGTGTAGGACTCAGAAAGTAGAAGTAGAGTAGCATTGCATTGCAACTTTGAAATTGAATATTCAAAAATTATAAAATGAATGCAAAAGGGCGATAAACTAAGATACAACACTTCTATACACAATATTTTTTGTTTTAAAGTTTACACATTCAGAGGATAACTGTACTTTAAAATTATTTTCATTTTTTACTCTGGAGAAGGCAGTATATAATTGTCCATGTGCGAAAACTTCATGAGTCAAGTTCACTCCAACAAATTCAAATGTTTGACCTTGACTTTTATTTATGGTCATAGCAAAAGCAGGAATTACTGGAAATTGAGTTCTTTTTAATTGAAATGGTAAGGTAGAATCACTTGGTAATAAATCAATTTGTGGTATATTGACTATTTTATCTGCATGTATACCAGTCAAAATTTCACATTGAATGAAATGATTAAATAATTTTACTATTAATAATCTTGTTCCATTGCACAAACCTTCTCGGACATTTAAGTTTCGTAATAACATAACTACACATCCAACTTTTAGGCGTAACTCATGAGGAGGCATTCCAGAAGGTGTTTGGGTATATAAAAAATCTAAAGGGTACCGTTCAATTTCTAAGGGATCATCACTTTGAACTTTATCAGAACTATAATAAATTGTTTCTTCTCCATTTATCAATCGTAAAATTTCATTATTCACTGTTAATGCAGTGGAATTGAGTGCACAAAGAATTGTTTTTGATTTGACTACATTTTTGCTGAAATCGCTACCATAGATATCTGCAATAAGATTCTTTGAAATGTATTTTTGTGGTATTTCAATTTTATCGTCACTATCATTCATACTTCCATTTCCTATTGATAGCAACCAAGCATTAAAAATATTATTAGTGCACCTTATATTTTCAGTCAATGAAAAAAATTTAAAATGACGCCATAAAGAACTATATATTAAGCAGTGTTCAAGTATAACAGTAGCATTTGCTCTAGGAACCACAGGTAAAGTTTGTCTGAAATCACCACCTAAAATCATGATTTTATTTCCAAATTTACAATCATTTTGCATAATGAATCTCAAGAATCTGTCAATACATTCTAAAATATACTTGTCTATCATAGAACATTCATCAATAATAATCATTTCACATTTTTTAAATTCCTCAGCTTCTTTGGAACCAGCTTTTATAAATGAAATTGAATCATCTAAAATTGGCACAGGCAATTTGAAACCACTATGAGCAGTGTGACCATTTTCTAATAGAAGTGCAGCTATACCAGTGGTTGCAAATGAGAAAACAATTGCATGCTTACTTTGCACATATTGCACAATTGTATTATATAAATAGGTCTTTCCACACCCTCCAGGTCCATCAACAAAAAAACATCTCTGCAAACTATTTTTATTTTCAAATGCATTTTTTATTTCATTAAATATTATCAATTGTTTCTCATTTAGTGAATCTATGCGTAATTGTAATACTTGCTCATCAATTATCGGAATATAATCATTGACATCTTCTTGTTCAGCTAAATTTCTTAATATTTCTCTATCAATAGGTAATTGCAATTTTTCACAGGAAGTATTATGTAACTGTAAAAGTTTATCAATTTCTTGTAAAGCTTTTTGATGTGCAATAATAGGGTCAGAATACTGCTTCTGAAAATCTTCTGATAATAGATCACAAAATTTATTCCATAAAATGGTTGCATTACTCTCAATACAAAACAAACAAATATAACAAAATGTATTTCTCAATTCTGCAGGCATTGCAAAAACACTCATTTCTTGCAAAGTTTGAATATAACTGTTATTATTTTTAATGAGACCTTTTGCTAAAGCTGCTTCTTCAAATGTATTATAACAAATATTATTCACAGTACGAATGTCTTCATAGCTTGTTGAACCTAAACAATGTAAAAGTAACGTTCTCAGATAAAACAATTCCACATTTTTTGAATTTACCATGTACATTTGTGATACAACATTGAAATGTTGTTTTCTTGGTGACCAAACCTGTTTGCTCTTATTGAACACATAATGTTGAGGTATTTCAGTATATTTATATTTTTTACTATCAGCATCTTTTTTATTCAATTCAAACCAAGCTAAAAGAGTACTCTTAGTTCGTTGTAAACCTACATCTTCATTTCCTTTCTCAAATATTACATTTTGTTCACCTGGTAAGTGAACTTGTAAACGAATGACACTATGTGACCGATCATGTAACTTCAATTCAAATAATCTCCATGCAGCTTCACATGCACTTATGTAGCGACAATCTAAGTAGGATTCTATTTCATCATACATTAATAACGAAACTCCTTGATGCATTATTTTAATACATGCGCAATCATAACCTTTATAAATATATTTAAAAATATACTTTACACTTTTTACAGTTGTACACACTTCAACGTTGATATGTGCATTATATTTCTTTGATAGGTACCTATTATAAGGAACAACATATCTATTATCATAAGTGATACCATTTTTAGTAATTTTGATATCATTTCTACGCCTGTAGGAAGGATAACCTGCTCTGTCCATGCAAGTTTCATTCTGAAAAGTTTTTGGAAACCCTTTTACACATTTTCCATTTTCCATACAATAAGCATTAGGTTTCATTGCACCACAAGGACCATGAATCATATTATTTTTGACTATTTCATGTAATGCAGGATAAACATTAGGATCTGGAATTTCAGCACTAACAAATCTATCAATCATTTCACTACTCAATATTTTATCTTTCAAAATAAATAACATATGGGCATGTGGTAGGCCTCGTTTTTGAAATTCTATAGTGTAAACATAACCACTTACTTCTCCAAATATTTTATTTTCTACAATATCATAAATCAATTCTTTATATTTTAATGAAAATACTCTGCATACTAAATCAGGTCTATCACTTGCAGTTTGTGAGTATAATAAATTATCTGATATTTCTGGCCATTTAGGATTGCAAGTGAATGTAATGAATAGATCTGGGGATCCAAACCTACCAACAATTGACATTGCATCTAAATACTTTTCTCTCATATTTCTAGGGGAACCTTCAAAAGTGCTAGGTAAAATAACTTGCTTTCCTACATCACAACCATATTCATCTGTTTTATTTCTCATATAATCCATTAAACCAGTGTAACTTTCTACTCTCAAATCTTGTTGATGATTTTTCACATAATTCAATCTGTAGGCTTCAACTTGCACATAAGAATCAACAACATATTGTTGAAGTAATTTTCCATAGTTTAGCAAAGGATTTTGTTGTTTTCTAGTTATAGCTAATTTAGATTTTTTATATTGCAACATCGTTATGTGCTTTTCTTTTTCATCATCATTTTGAATTACACTGAGCATATTAGGCTCCCATCCAGGTTCTCCATAAGGAAACATTAGAGTATAACACATGGGGTCTAAATTACAGCTAAGAATATTGATATTTATAAACTCATTATTATTCTCAGATTTTGGATAAATGCGAATATCACGTTGAAAAGGTGGAGCACCATCATTGTTTTTGAATATAACAGCCACTTCACTACAATTAGGTAAATTATAGCGCCTACAATCAACAGTTCTATCTTGACGTATCATCATGGAAACATTATTTTCAGTTGCTACTGTGGTGGAATTTTGTGACTGCCTACTTATTTCTTCATTTTCCAAGGTTTTCAACATTCTATAGCTTTTTGCATATGGATTAACTGACCGTATCGCTAAATCCAAATCTTTTAATAAATCCTTGTCACATCCTTTATTAGCATTGACTTTCAAACGTTCATTTAATGCTTCCTCACTATCGAGAAAATATAATTGAGCATATTTTGGCGGGAATGTTGATGAGGTTTGACAATGAGTAGTTTTATGATATATTTGTCCATGAATTCTATAACAATAAGGCCCAGTACCAGAAAGTGTATCAATTTGAGCACCACAAGATGCAAATGACAAAGCACTATTGTATTGTCTTATATTTGTCATAAAATTTTTGTGTTTAGGGTGCAGAACATTTGTTAGAAGTTCATGTATTGAAACTATTGATTTTGGATGCTCAATTTTTACTCTACCTTTCTGACAACATTGAGTATATTTACCATCCCAGGGTAATTCTCCTTTGAAATGTAGTGCAGAACAGAAATTACATTCATAATTAAGGATTCCACAATGATGGGCTGGCATTTTATCTGAAAAGTTACTATGATCAAAAGTTGGAGTAATATTATGGGAAGAATTATCCAGTTTTATTCTTTTTTGGCCAAAAGTACAATAAGAATGATCCATTAGTATCACATCATCTTCACTACTATTATAATATGAATGCTCAAGTTGAACAACATTAGCTAAAGCAACTTCACTAAAATTTGTTATTGTCTGTTCAGTTTCACAATCATACATTGTAATTTCTTCTACAGTAGTGATATATTTCTCCATATTTTCATCATTAGATAGATCATTCTGGATATAAATATTTTCACTAATACCATCATCATAAATTGCAGAATAATTAATATTAGGCTGATTTATACCTTTGTCATGTAATGGTGAATCAGAACTAATATTAAAATTACAATTACTTGCATTCTCAGTTCTCAAATTAACATTCTCATTTAAATTGCCATAAGTAAATTCAATGATCATTTCTCTTCTAAGTAAATCAAGCAAATGATGTCGCATATCACTTATTGAATAAGATAATTGGGTCACATCTCTTCCATATAATCGACTGGTTGCAAAAGCTAATGCAAATACACCACAGTCTTTCCCATTTGTTTGTTGTTGAACTTTTCTATACACAAACTGAGGATTTTTAATATTTGTACTTAGTTTCAAAAATTTCATCTGATTCTCAGTTATAGAATTACGATTTAAACTATCATACACATACATGATATTTTTTTTTCCAAATTCAAATAATACCCAATGTCTCACATCATCCATATTAGACATTGGTCCATCAGGTAATATTTGTAAAAATTTCTTTCGTTTATCAGTAAACTTTTCAACATAATTCCATACATGTGAATCCCATATACCCATGAGATAAACATCATTAAAATGCACAGAAAACCCTTGCTTATTGATGATTTCAAAAAATTTATTTATTGTATCACCACTAATGTAATCATTCAAAATTTCATTTTCAAGTTCCATAGTGTTGAGATTATAGTTGAGATTAACCTTGCAAAAATGAAATCAACACTTCAAATTTCTCAATTCAAATCTATTACAACACCAGCAATGAATGAATTGAATTCAATTTTATGTGAATAAGGAGTAGTGCTCTTCTATATGCTGCAAAAAATCTGAATTGAATGTGAAAATATGAGTAATTTATTTACTGGAGCAGTGGAAATTCTATATCAAGAATGTTGCAAAAATAAAAAATGAAAACTTCACTTCAAATTTATTTATTCAAATGACTAAACGTATTACCAAAACTGTAATAAATAAATCAAATTCTATTTTACGTGTATGATAATACACGACCAATGTACGCTGAATTTAATTCAAAAGATATGAAAAATGTTTTAACGTGCAATGCACGACCAGTAGAGTTTTACGTGCAAAAAAATCTACACGACCATTTATTCAAGAAAATAATTTACGTGTTTAAAAACACGGCCACTCGAAAAAATTTTTACGTGCAAATATTATGTATTCACACGACCCACACGACCTTCTGTAGAATAGACCTGACAGATCAATACAAAATCTGTAGCCTGCTGTTGATAATAATCAGTGCTGAGTGCTTGAATCTGAAATGTACATAAAAAGAAAATGAGAAAATGTAATAAAAATATTAAGCCAACAACATATAACTGAATCAGTCCATGTGTACCTAAGAAATTCAAAGATTGTTGAAAAAGTTCAAAATGATAATCAGTCTGCTATCAATCAACTGCTGTATTATTTATTATGCACAGCAGTACAATATACACAGGTTACAGGTAAATGAAATGAACAACTGGAACCAACCAACTTTATTTAATATTCACATTAGGAAGTGTAAATAAGTGCTTAAAAGTTCAAGTATCACTTTTTTTTTCTTTTGAAAATAAATTCAAAAAGGAAAGTCACTCAAGAAGCAGTTTATCACGGCACAATAAAACACAAATTACATCCCATTGAGTACACAATTGTTGAAAATTTAAAAATATGAGAATCAGTCTGCTATCAATCAACTGTATTATTTATGTACACTTTAGAGCCCTGCGCCGCCGCGCCGCGCCGCCACCAATTTTTCACACATTTTTTGAGCCGCCGCCGCCGCTTTAAAAATTTTTGAAGCCGCCTTGCTCGGCTGAGCCGATTTAAATCACTCAAATGGCAAATTTCAGGGAAATTTTCCCCATATTTTGGATTTTTTCACGTGGCTAAATTTTTCAATTTTGCCACGCACTACCTAGAATGATTTCTCTTCTCAGCTTGGAAAAGAATGCTAAATGCTTATTTGAGAAGCTGAATAATTTTCGCAAAAAATTTGTATTTTGAGGTAATTTTATGATTTACGGAAAATTACCTCAAAATTTCAACCTTTGTAGCCGGCTGAGCCGCAGCCGAGTAAAATTTTTGCCGCCGCCGAAAACGTCAGCTGGAATCGGCTACGCCGCCAGCCACAACGCTGCGCTCACCATAGCCGCCGCCGATCATTTCGTCGTCGGCGCAGGGCTCTACTTGTACAGTACAATATACACAGGTATCAGTTTTTTTTCAATTTATTCAAATTGAAAAGCAAAGCACTCAAAAAGTAAAAATTGTCTATGATCGAAATCAACAGTATTATTATTATTCAATATTCATCACAATCATCACCAACAATGAATGAGAAATAACATCCCATAAAGTACACACTACACAGGTTATAATAATAGCAACCAATTGCTTGAAACAGATTCATTAATTATCAAGAATCCGAATTAAAAATTGCTGAAAATATAGAAAATTGAAACTCCATCACATCATAATGTAGAAATAGTGAAAATTGATAAAGCATAACACTGGATGGCCATTGGCCAGATTTTTCTCTGCTAGTCAAGGGCATCAAGCACTAAAACACACTCAGCTAATCAATTTTTCATTTTTTTCTCATTTTTTACTAAAAAAAAATACGTTGTAGCACCATTTATTTTTTCAATTAATTAAATTTGAATCGTCGTTGTTGAAAATTTAAGTTGAAAAATATCTGAATTTTAGATCTTTTCAAAAATACTGACAAATTCAAAATCAAATGATATGAACCATGAGATTATTAAAAAAAAAAAAAAAAATAGCACCTATTTCAATACCTACCAAAAAGAGCCAATCGCAGCGAGGCTACTCTGTTTTTCTGTGACGAAACGGATCGCGTCTATCACGTCGTACATCCTTTGAAAAGTCAAAAAATTAATCAATCTTCTCTACTGGGGAAGTGGATTTTTTATTAATTAGATTTTTAGCTAAATTTTGGTGTTCAAATCTAAGGAGCAACGGCGAATGGTTAAGGATTTCTGAGTAAGTAAATCAACTTTTGGTGGCAAATTTTATTTTAAATGTATTTCATAAGGTTTCAAGAAGTGGATTTTGCTTTTGTTGATGTTCTGAAAGCCTTAATATTTAAATAATAAGTGAAAATATCAACTGTTGATAATAGGGTGTTGAATAATGCATATCGTACCAGTAATCGACAGCTGTTGTTTCAATGCAAATTTCAGTGAATTTTCAATTTTTGTTGATTTAGAGTGGTTTCAATACTTTTTTAGTCGGATGAAGTGCAAATATAATTTCTTTTAAACCATTCTAACATTTCTAACACCAAAAAAAAATCGAAAATTACGTACATTGAAGCAACCTGTCGATCACTGGTACAATCCAATTCCATACCTATTCAGTTCAGTACCAATCATCAACAGCGGATATTTCCACCTAAATTATAAAATTATTAAAGCTGTGATTACGGTTTTATTATTTCATTTCTCCAAAGTTTCAAATTTTAATGCATAATATAATTTTTCCTACATGAATCAATTTTAAAAAGGCAGTTTACATGTCTTATTTTATTGTGTCGATAACTGGCACCCTTTTTGTCGATAACTGGAACATGTGTGTCGATTACTGGTCCATGTATGATTTTGGACTTTATCATGAAAAAACGTAATTACTACATTAAATAATGAATAAAAATCTAAAGTAAAATATATTTTGTGTACCCAAATAGTGCCAGAAGGTACAAAAAACAAATGCAGCTCAGTAACCTAAATTGTTTTGAAGATACATCAGTATTTGGGGAAAAAATTTCTTAGCACTGTCGATCACTGGGCACGCTACGTTAATTTTAAAACAAAGAAAAATTTTATTTCATCACGAATTTCATGATGATGATTTATGGAGTTATTGCAACCAGTGATAGTTACATTACAATGGGTTGGATCTCGAAAAAAAATAGATGAAGGATTCGTGAACGTCCACTGTGATCATTTGAAGTTTTAATTGGTCTATGTAGTCCTGAGCACGACAGGTACGATTCCACGTAAGAATCTATAACGTCAATTAAGCCCATTTTCAACCCAAACACAAAAAAAAAGTCAAAAAAATTGCTTAGTGAAATCTAAGACAGAAAAATTATGACAAAAAAGATTACTTTCTTCAGATTCATTGTAATATGGGCATTACTGCGATTTACTGCGATAGCGCCTTCGTTTTCCTATCCAAGGCATCAAAGATTTATGGCGCTTTTGCAACCAGTGATAGTTACATTACAATGGGTTGGAATCTCGAAAAAAATTGGTGAAGAATTCGTGGACGTCCAAAATATTTTCTCAGTTTCAGAAAAATAATATCTAAGTATACACGTTTCCATTGTTATGACATAGTTACCTATTGCGAAATGTTTGAGAAGAAAATGGATTCAAGGTACAAATTTTCTCCAAACTAAACGATTTGCAAATTTTCAATCACTCAGTAGAATCCTGATAGTTGGATGTTGGTGGAAAGTAGTCTCGTCGACGTAGAATCTTAAATACAAACTATCTTTTGAAACTGGGCAATTTTTCCCAAAGTAGGTTTAGTTGAAGAACAATATCTCCCCTGCGGAAGCACCTTGTAGCTGACATTTTTTCTGAGTAACTTTTTGTATCTGTGACTCCGATGTGTGAAGCCACAACTCCACCACTTGAAACCAGACCATCGATTGTGTATGCTATATGGTGTCATGATTATTGAGATAGTTTGTGATGTGCCTAGTGGAGTGAGGGACGATGATCAACACTCGATTAAACATTTTGTTAGAAATCTGACCAAATTCGTAGTTTCAAAATTTTGCCCTAAGGCCATAACATTAATCTCAGGGTATCTTGCATCAATTCCCTGAGACATTTAAAATGTTTATCGAATTTCGTTCGGCTCTGAAGATAATCCTCCATATATCCTACGGACACACACGATGATGAAACAGTCGAAAGCAAAAAAAGAATAAGGGTAAGAAGGAGATGACTGAGTATGCAGCGACGACGTAAACAACGTCGACATTCTGTTACACAAAAAATAAAATAATCTACAACTTGTCAGTAACAATACTTTCCAGTTGCAAAGCTCATTACGCTTTTAAGATACAGCCTACATTTACTACATTTACGCTTCATACTTTGAAAAGACTCGACTGTTTAGAAACACTCGCAAAGTTATACCTACGTACGTACGAAAGGACGAGTCGACTATAAGTGAAAGCACATCCCCACATCTACCCTTCGTACATCACACATGTTCCTCTTCTTCATTTAGGTAGGTACTCGTACTTACACTAGCTAGATACATAAGTTTTACGTTAAACTGTATCTCCATACCGAAGCTTTTCCTCGTTCGTGACATTTAACCGGTAATTTTCTGTGAGCTTTTCCGCGTGCGAAGAGTGTAGTACGTATTTTGTCTTGGACGATGATAGCATAGCGTGTGATGTGATGTGATGATAGGTCGACGATAAATTTCGTTAGATTGGCCAACCTTGCACTTTGGTACGTTGACCGGGTTCGAAATGTCGGACGATGGCCTAAAACGCAAACAAAGGGGAGATTTTTACACGGTTTACAGAGCCGAGACATGATACGAGTAGCTACGTGTTAGAGCTTCTGGTGTTTTAATTTAAATCGATCTACGTGAGTAGTTTTTTCGTGCAATTGTGATTAGTTTTTCAGCTCTTTTTGAAAGGGGGGGGGGTCGATGTGGACTGTGGAGGTTGGGCTGTTGATGAAAGGAAAAACAAAAAAAAAATTCTATGAGTCGAACTCGGTGGAGAGAGACCTTCATTCTGAGTTTAGTTGCTCAGAAAAAATCTCAGCTTCTGAAATACTCCTGTAGTGAAGATAGGGTATGGGTATTCAAAATTGATGCATTTTCAAAAAAATCGCGGGTTTCTACCTAACCTGTGTTGGCAAAAACAGTCCAGTTCTGAAAGACAGCATTTGAGGTTCTGCATCGACTTGCCCCAATGCCATGAAACTCCCAAACCACAGGTCTTACTGAGCAGTTGGAAATGCGCAAATCGCTTACTTTCACGTGAAATTAGTGTTTTGGAAGTTTTTTCTCCCCAAATATTTTGCATCAAAATTATACCTACCAAAATATGGGAATGTATCATTTCTGAAACTGGGGAAGTATTTTGAAACCAGTGGTCCCAATTTCTAGTCATTATTTCCAAGTACCTACCTACAAAAATCGAAAAAAAAGGCCAAATAAACTTTCTGGATTTTTCAAAATTGGCAAAAATGGCCGGAAAATTGGCACCTTGCGTCCGAAAATATTTACTCAGATATTTGAGAAGAAAAAAATTTCAAAACACGAATTTTCTTAAAAATAAGTGATTTGCACATTTTCAACCGCTAAGTAGAAACCTAAAAGTGGTCTTGGATTTCAATGGGAATGGGCAACGTCGACGTAGAATATCTAATACTATTTTTTGGAATCAGGAAATTTTTTCCAAAAGAGTTTGGATTGAAAAGAACTGTTCATTTTGAGCTCTCAACACTTGAAAAAAATTTTTGAATGAAAAATAAGAACTTTACAAGTTATGGGCTAGGGAAATACATCTGATCTGTGATTTACTATAATTCATTCGAGATATTAAATATAATGATTTCATTTAAGATGTATTATATACTGATATTAAGTCACTTATGTACTATTTTTTTATACGTTGTGACATTAAAACAATATAATATGTAGGTATTGAAAAAAATCAAATTCCAGCTCCAGTTGTAATTTTTTCAATTTGATTGGAGGTTATTATCAGATGAAAATTGTTCGCTTAAAAATTTTCTGGTCAATTCCAATTATGGCTAAGGTTAAAAATTCCTGGTTTACTTACTCAAACATGCTCTTAAAAATTGTCTCAAAAATTAAGGTTAATACCGCAAATTTTGTTTCGATATAGGGCTACTCCTCTTCAAAATGGTAAATCACCTGCAGAAGCATGCTTGAATCGACCCTTACAAATTCAACTCGATGCCCTTCGCCCCCCTGCTCAATCTGAATGTCGAACTACACCACCAGTGAAGCGTTTTTTTCAAGTAGGGGAGAGAGTTCTCATACATATGAATGAAAAGTGGCAATGGCAACCCAGAAAAGTCACTTCTCGCCTTGGAGCACTGCACTATAATGTTGTTAAGGATGATGGATTTCAAACGAAAATCAATTATTGCATTCAAATATACCATCTCAGCGCCACGAAACGTTTTCAAAAGATCCAGATCCGGCTCCAGATCAACTTCGAAGGTCACCTCGGACCAGACAACCCCCTAATAGATTTTCCTATTAAGTGGGGGAGATATTATATCTGTAGAATGAGTCATCGACTCGACAGCCTCCGGCTGAATGTATAGTTTGGTCATTAGTTACTTTAGTTCTGGTATAGACACTGTATAATAAAGATCACTTCAATATATTGTGATGTCTTATTTCACTCGTGATGTACATAACAGAATGGATTACACCTGTGGGGAGGGGGGTGCTGAACCAGTCTCTGACAAATTTGCATTCTAAGTACATGTTTGCATTTTGATCTGTTTATGAAATAATGCCATGAGTAAGTTGATAGCTCGTTGCAGAAGAATCTCTCATCATTGACCACTTCCTTGTAAGATCAACCAGTCGCTGAAAATCATATTTTGTGTTCCAACACTCATATCTCTCCGGAGAAGTAGTTGTGATTCATGAATAAAAATAGTCGTGATGGCGACCTGTTGGTCGTTCAAAAACTTCTGTTTTTAGTACCTAATTTGTCGTTATTACCTCTCTTGTTCTCGTAATACCTGACTGTCGTTCAAACTCAAACCACTTTCTTTGTCCTTTGATTATATATTCCCCTTAAAAATTTCTGGTTTTCTTACTTTACTTGGAGATTAGTATGAACTTAATTGTGGACGAGACAGTGCTAGTCTCAACATAATAGCTGTGTAACACCTTGCACCGTCTTGCACTGCCTCATACCATCGCGGAAATTCCTCAATAGTGGAATGCATGATCCGATTGGCTTTTCTCAAGAACAGTCAAATTTGATTAGTTCACCTTTCATCCAACTTCCAAATCTGACACGAGTTTTTATTTATAAAAATTTCAAATTCGAGTTCTGATTCCAATTTTTTAAATTTTGGTTAGAGATTGTCAAAGGAAAATTCTTTCACTGAAAACTATTGGGTCAATTCTGATGATAGTTGAGGTGAAAAATCCCTGGTTTACTTACTTAACCATGACAACGGAGATTGACATGTAATCTATAGTTCTGTTGAATGTAGAAAATAAGGCTAATCTCAACATAATAGCTGCATGAAGCCTTGCACTACCTCAACCAGAGCAAAAATTCCTTGTACAGTGGGATGCACCATTCAGTTTGCTTTTCTTAAATGCAGCTGTATGTCATTAGCAAATCTTGAATCCAACAGCCAAATCTGACACAAGTTGGTATTCATAAAAATTTCAAATTTGTGTTCTGGTTCCAATTTTTGAAATTTTGGTTAGAGGTTATCAGATAAAAATTGTTTCTCAAAAATTCTTTGGGTCAAGTTCAATTTTAGTTGAGTTTGAAAATTTTTGGATTACTTACTTGGCCATGATGACAGATCCGCGATGTACAGGGCCTCGGGATCTTGGTACCTAGTTACTTACTTACATTACTCTCAGTTGGAGCAAGGTTAATTTCAGTATAATAGCCCAAAATGTTGATTTTTTTAACTGTGTCTAAAGAACAGCGCAGTTTCATCCGCATTGAAAATATTGCAGGGCAAGTAACCACTTACACTACTCAATATTCTACTTTTCCATTCATCACAAACTTCTTCGTGTACGGATTTATTTTTCACCACTGATTAGACAAAACGTTATTTCATTTCTACTTTTGAAATTATGGAGCCATCCCTTACTTGCATTAAATGATTTCTCAGGAATACCCATCTTGGACGTGAACTGTTTAGGTTTTTCTATAATCATGGGGCCAGAAATAGGAATATATTATTTTAGGCAGCATACAATAGGTAAGAAATCTTTTGAAAAACTCCAACTATTAAAAATTATTTACTCATATTATAAATTTTTTCACATGTTATCATTTCTTTAAGGGTATCTCTTATAATATCAATCATTTTTCACGCCAATGCTTGGTAAAAACCTAAAAGTAGTCTTGGATTTTGATGGAAATGGCTTACCTACGCCCATGTAGAATCTTTGATAGGTACTATTTTTTTGGAACAGTGCAATTTCTCCCAAGAGAGGTTGGGTTGAGACAACATAGAAACAACCATGATTTTTTCAAAAATGTCATCTCTTTAAAAACCTGCATCTTCCATTCAGGGCTCTCAAGCCAAAAAATATTGAGGTCTAGCTCAGCTGGGTTTTGTCAAAATCCTCTGATATTTTTTTTTCGTCGCAATCCACTCTTAACACACTAATTTTCTAAAGATGTGATAGCAAAATAAGAATACCTACCTGTCTACATTGCTACTCAAAATGCATTTCCTGTCTAATCATTGTTGTCGATTGTTGTTTTTTTTTTTAATGAATGAAATATGTTTTAAAATATCATAAATAAATCCAAGATGACAAATCACGTTTATCGTCCCCCACTGCACATATTGACCTAGTATTTAAAGATTGTGAAAAAATGTATAGGCCAATTTTTGTGTATCTGTTGACAATTAATTCGCATTTGAAGTTCTCATTGTAGTTTTGAATGCAAAATTTCATTCTGATGCCGAATTCCATGATGTTTTTATCTTGGTAGCTCACAATCTCACTGAGCTGCTTATGGTAAATCATTAAAGTTTGAAAAATGGATACTTAATTGTGTTTTATTAAAAAGTTGAGAAAATATAATGGTTCAAATTTCAAAATCAGCAGAACTGTTCATTTTGAGCTCACAACGCTTGAAAAAAAATTTTAATAAAAAAATGAGGACATTGATTTAGTTACTGACATTTTTCAAGTGTTACAAGCTGAGGACTAAAGAAATACAAATAATAAAATTAGAATTTGGATTTTGGTTCCAATTTTTTAAATTTGGTTGGAGGTTATCAGATGAAAATTTTTCCTCCAAAAAATTTCTGGACAATTCCGATTATGGTTAAGGTTAAAAATTTCTGGTTTACTTACTTGACCAGTAGATTAGAGTGAACTTGGTCATTAATAGCTATGTGGATTGTTGATTGCACTTTGCACTATCTTGCACTGCCTCAACCATCACTGAAATTCCTTGTAGTGGAATGCAGGATCTGATTGGCTTTTCTCATGTACAGCCTAGTTTGATTAGCTAACCTTGGATCCAACTGCCAAATCTAACGCGAGTTTTTATTTATAAAAATTTCAAATTCAAGTTCTGATTCTAATTTTTCAAATTTTGGTTAGAGAATATCAGAGAAAAAGTATTTCTCTCTAAACTGTTGGGTCTATTCCAATGATAGTCAAGGTGAAAAATCCCTGGTTTACTTACTTGACTGTGAAAATTGACATGTAATCTGTGGCCGATGTAGAAATTAAGGCTAGTGTCAACATAATAGCTGTTTAACTCCTTCCACTGCCTCAACCAGCGCAAAAATCCCTTGTAGTGGGATACACCATTAGATTGGCTTTTATCAAATGTGGCCAAATTTGATTAGCGAACCTTTGATCCAACTATCTACCCAATCTGACACAAGTTGGTATTCATAAATATTTCAAATTTGTGTTCTGGTTCTGATTTTTTAAATTTTGGTTAGAGGTTATCAGATGAACATTTTTTCTCCAAAAAGTTTCGGGTCAATTCAGATTATGGTTAAGGTTAAAAATTTCTGGTTTACTTACTCAACTTGTATGTAGATTCGTGTTGACTCAACTGTGCACGGAGCTCTCCAATTCCTGCATAGTCTCAACATAATAGCTGCGTGCATGGTGCCTTGCACATCTTGCACTGCCTCGATCGTCGCGTCGTGGAAATTTCTTGTACCTAGTGGAATGCATGATCTGATTGGCTTTTGTCAAGTACAGCCGATTTTGATTAGCTAACCTTGGATCACACTGCCAGATCTGATGATAGTTTCTATTTATAAAAATTTCAAATTCAAGTTCTGGTTCCAATTTTTTAAATTTTGGATGGAGATTATCAGAGGAAAATTATTTCTCTCAAAACTGTTGGGTAAATTCTGATGATAGTTGAGGTGAAAAATCCCTGGTTTACATACTTGACTGTGCCAACGAAGATTGGCATGTAATCTGTCATTAATGGTGCAATTAAGGCTAGTCTCAACATAATAGCTGCATGAGGCCTTGCACTGCCTCAATCAGAGCAAAAATTCCTTGTAGTGGGATGAGCCATCCAGTTTGCTTTTCTCAAATGCAGCTGTATTTGATTAGCTAACCTTCGATCCAACTACCAAATCTGACACAAGTTAGTATTCATAAGATTTTCAAATTTGTGTTCTGGTTCCAATTTTTTAAATTTTGGTTAGAGGTTATCAGATGAAAATCCTTTCTCCAAAATTTTTTGGGTCAATTCCAATTATAGTTAAGGTTTAAAAATTTTGGTTTACTTGCTTGGCTATGACGATAGAATGACATGTACTAAAGAGATGTGTGTAGATGATTGCCTTTTCTCAAATGCTGTTAAATTTGATTAGCCGAACCTAGGATCCAACTGCTGAATCTTATGCAAGTTCATATGTATTTATAAAAATTTCAAATTTGGGATCTGGTTCCAATTTTTTAAATTTTGATCAGAAGTTACCAGGTGAAAATTTTTTCTTCCAAAATTTTCGGTTCAATTCCGATTATGGTTAAGGTTGAAAATTTCTGGTTTACTTACTTGAATATGACAAAGAAAATTGGTGCGCACGCACCCGGAGTTGTGGTCGGAGCAAAGCTAGTTCCAACATAATAGCTGTCTGACACCTTGCTCTGCCTCAACCAACGCAAAAATTCCGCAAAATGGATTGCACGATTTGATTTGATTTTCTCAAGTGCAGCTGAATTTGATTAGCTAACCTTGGACCCAGCTGCCAAATCTGACACAAGTTCGTATTTTGAAAATTTTCAAATTCTGATTCTGGTTGCAATTTTTTAAATTTTGATGATAATCCCCTCGCTCGTCAGATTGAATAGCTTCTGATCACCATTGCTTGTTACATTTGGGATTCGATGTGAGAAGGTTTTCTTTACGAGGCTAAATT
This sequence comes from Planococcus citri, assembly GCF_950023065.1. Classification (NCBI taxonomy): domain Eukaryota; kingdom Metazoa; phylum Arthropoda; class Insecta; order Hemiptera; family Pseudococcidae; genus Planococcus; species Planococcus citri. The sequence continues at coordinate 4,575,261 of NC_088679.1, read as the reverse complement.
GCCTACATGAGATCAAGGGTGTATAAAAGCATGGGAAATGTGATATAATTTTATTTAGAGTTCAATTAATTTTACTTACTTGTTCAAATAATAATTTCTGTATTGTAAATGTAGTGTCATTTACTTGGTTATTGTCACTCATAGCTTCCAGCTTCAAGACTTCATGCAGAATATCACCTGAGATTTTGCGTAAGGTGCCCGAAGCTCACAGCCACGTGCCCCCCCCCCCAAAAAAAAATTGATTCCACTTTGAAGATCCCCGTGTACTCGGTTAATTTTTTTCGAGAAAGTCCCTGAAAGACGAACTTTGATGAGTACTTATCAATCAAATGTAAAAAATGTTGTACATCCTTTAACGTTGGAACCAATTTACCTAGATTCTCAGAAATAGTACATATTACACAACGAGGGCCGAAAAAGTGATTTTTGACGAGGGTGAGGTTTGTGACCCGAACGAAGTGAGGGGAACAACTCACAGGAGTTCAAAATCACTTTTTCTCCGAGTTTAGTGAAGTAATTTTTCCTGAACGAGGGTGGAAAGTAGTACTTTTCAGCCCTAGATAGGAAAAAAAATAATATGTGAAGTATTTTTTTCGTCAACTTTCGAATAAATGAAGGTCATTTTATTCGTCAATTTATGTATGGGTAAATTTCACCCTTGTACTCAACAAACACAGGTACACTCGAGCTAATCTACGATATACTAAATTCATGTCCGCCTTTGTAAACTACATTCACCACACAGTACACCCTGCATAGTAGCTTCAGGTAAAAACGAACACAGAAAAAGATCAACAAGTTGTTTCGAAAAAGCTCTCCGCTTCGCTACCCCATCTCATCTTCCTTCTCGCTCTCTCGCTCTCTCCGAAGTAGTTTGGCGGAGCAACGACGGCGGCCTTATCAATTTCGCAGTTTATACGCGCGCCAAACCGAATATCTACACGTTCGCCAAATCCGTATTCCATTAGACCGATAAATCCACACGTAGCTCGTGCAATATACCCAACAGCTGTTCCCTTTACCTATCGCATTTTGCAGTCGTCGTCGTCGTGGCTTTTTTTGTTTTCCAATTTTTCTTCCCCATACTGTTTGTACGTTTTAGAGGTCCACAAAACTGTAGGTGTCATTTTAAAAACCGCCTTTCGACGAGTGTAATTTGAAAATACCGCTATCAAAATTCGAACTAGGTGTTATTTATTTCGTATTATGAAAGATCCGCGAATATTTTGCGGCTTGTGCGGAACAGGAAAAGAGCACCAGCCTACAATGACTCGAAATTTATTCGACGACCATAAAAGCTACCTACCAGGATAAGAAAGGGTCGATGCGCGATTCACGATTCGCGTTCTGTAATAATATTTATTTCTTCATTGGTGGTCGCGTGTTTCCGTCTCCTTAAACGCCACTCAGCAAAAGGCGAAGGGTATACTGGGTGAACTACGAGTACAAATAATATCGTGTTTTTCTTATATCCCTCAGGTGTACTGTGGTTATTTAGCCAAGCCTGGTCACATCGTTGCTGTATTTGGAAATTTTTAACCGAGTTGTTACAACATCATCGTCGTGGAGAACTTGGGTTTTAGGCAGGGGGAGTACTTCGATGGGTAAATTATTCATCGTAGGCGTTACCGTGTACCTTGTATTGATCATATCAAACAATTTCGACTGTTTCGACCTTTAATTATTGCTCCTTTTCCAGCGAGACTATTGATGTAGTCGTTTTAGGACTAAGGTATTGAAAAACTTGAAATCTCGAAGGGTACTGATTTACTAAAAACCTATAGAAAAATGAAAATTTTTCGTACCAAGTGGATTAGATACAACCTACTCATTTTGATGCACTCGGAATAATTGAGCTATTTCTGTCTGTATCATTCCAATACTTTCTGAATCTGAAACCGTCAAATTTGACTATTTCAAGAAGGCAAAATTTCGTCAGTGGTATAAACACTGAAAAACTATTGCCAAAATCAGTTATTCAAGATTATTTACTGCTGGAAACACTGGTTTTTGACCGATGGTTATGGGAGCATAATCTTGCAATCCGCCTGGCGCAGAACTCTTGAAAAATTTATGGAAAAAATTAATAAATAATTTGACTAATGATGATCATGTTGGCGAAAATTCGTTCCAAATACATCGGATCCCAAAGTAACAAAAATCGATTTTTATTTTTAGGAGCCTGGTGCAGAACTCTTTCATTAACAACCGGAGAGAAAAATGATTTTTTTTTTGAATTTTCAACTGCTAAGTTATGAAACATGGTCGAATAAGACGAGAGTAAAAACAAATCACAAGCTAAAACCTCAATTTCACCAGAATGCTCCTGGCGCAGAACTCATTTTTTGAGAAATTGAAAAAAATAAATTTCGCCAATTTTGAATACCGAGGTGTAAATCAGTTTCAAGCATACCAGATTTGAATAAAACTTGCTTGAAAATGATTTACACCTGGCTATATTTAAAACTGGTCAAATTTATTCACTTTGTTTCAATTTTTCAAAAACGGAGTTCTGCGCCAGGAGCTTTCTTGTAGAATTGAGGTTCTATCTTGTGATACATTTTTCTCTCAAGTTATTCGATCATGTTTTAAAACTTGGTCATTGAAAAAATTTCTTTTGCTCCGTAGTTTTTGTGAGAAGAGTTCTGCGCCAGGAGGAGTTTTGATGATAGTCATTGATTCATGTTCTTTTCAGATCTAGTGTACTTGGAACTAATTTACACATTGATGTTCAAAATTGACCAACTTTATTCACTTTTTTTTTCAATTTTTCAAAAACAGAGGTCTGCGCCAGGAGGAGTTTTCATAGGTAGTCACTGATTCGTATTGTTTTCAGAGAACATGAATTAATGAACTCCTCTTGGCGTAGATCCCAACTCCTTCTTCTCCGCCACTGTTGTGTAATATGCATCTAGAAATTGGTAACGACATTTAATGCATAATGCATACCTACCTATTTGAAATACATACATGTAATATACTGCATTGGGAAATGAATGGATAAAGAAAACTTACCTACGAGTACTCAAATTAAAGTGAAGAATTGTAATAAGCGTTCACTGAGCAAGTTTCGTTCTCGATTTTTATTTGATGAATACATTGAAAAGTTCAGCTTATCTCATCTGTCATCGTAGTACATTTTTGAAAATTATAGGCACTCTCAAGTTCTTCCAACACCCCCCTTCCCCGACCATTAATAAATAATATAATGTATTTTTAGAAATTGAGAAAGAAATCTAATAAATATTCGAAATTACAAGTTGGACTTACGCAGCGTTCGGAAATGAATGAATAAAAATTTACTTACTCAAATAAAAAATTAAACAAGCGCATATACATATTTTCCGTTATCATATCGTTGAACGGGTGGAATAAGCAACATATCAACAAAATCATGATGACGTATTATGAGAGGGGGGATAAAGAATTTTCATGATTGCAAAGTAAAATAATTATAATTTTGAAAATTCAAAAAAAAAAAAAAAAAATGATTCAAAATGAATCAAATTCGTCTCACCACCTTCGAAGTGCAAATGTAAGTACAGAAAATTCGCGAATTTCTCCCTCTTAAATTAGGTGTTTTTGAAAAAAAATGTGAAATATCTGAAACTTTCAGTATACCTACTCAGGTACATTTTTGTGTGTTGCTTTATCAGGCAGTTAGCAGCATTTTTTTGATTTTCTTGTCAGCATAAGCATTATGAAGAATTGTGTCGAGAATGTGTAGCCTAATTCAAATTTTAATTTTGGGAATGAACTCAACTGGCTGATTTTGTTGGTGGAAACTAAATCATCTTATCAGTTTCTTGAATTGAACTGTATGACGTATGCCCATTATTGGTAAAATTTTGAATATATTTTGTGGATGATGAGGTTATTGGAACTTTACTCATCTAAATGAGGAATAATTTCAGAAGCTGAAATGAATTTTTCGATTTTTTGGCGAATTTTTGAACGTTTGAATTTGGCTATAATTTCTCATTTAAAAAAAATTGATCAAATTGACGCAAAAGACTGAAAAATTCGTAAGTATGTTATTTTCAACCTCCCGAGTCGATTTCTGGTGGTTTCGAACTGCTCCGCTGTCTCGAGCAAATAAAATCGAGTCGAAGGGAGGCCAAACATTTAAGCCTGATTATGCCAATTTCTTCAATTTTTATTTATTTTTTTTCATGAGGAATGGACCGAATTTGATTTTTTTTAATTCACTCAAAATCAATGAATTAATGCAGAATTTCAACACATGAATTTTTTCTGATGATTGTGCCGGATAGGATATTTCCTTCAAAAATGATGGAAATTGTATGCGATGCCAAAAAATAATGCATCCACCTTACTGATGAAAATGGAAGAAAAGAATGAATTACTCTCTGGAAAAGGTACTGGTGTATTTTTGTAAAAATAAGTACCTATATAGGTAGATATTCGTTGACCACAAATAAAACAATCTTACAAGCTTTAAACTTTTATTCAGTGGACAATAAATTGTCGTTAGTAATAAATGCAGAATTTCAGCACCTGAATTTTTTCTGATGATTGTGCTGGATGGGATATTTCCCACGTAAATGGTGGAAACTCCGAAACACCCACTCTCTGGAAACGGCACTGGAGTATTTTTGTAAAAATAACTAGGTATAGGTTGTAGATATTCATTGAGCATAAGTAAAACAATCTTACAAGCTTTAAATTTTCATTCAGAGGACAATAAATATCACGAAAATGAATCTACATGTGAGCAAAAGTATAATGTCCAACTCAATAAATCACTGAAGGTTAACAAAACATATGTACTTGTAAAAATTACGAAAACTTGAAGAAAATTTGTAAAAATTGCTAAAGAATGAAAAACACCATAAAAAATTGAGAAAATTTATTTACCTACTTTGTTCAAATTCTTCAAAAACAAAGTTCTGCTCCAGGAGAATTCCAGTTGGATCAGGGTTCTTACCCTGTGATTCATTTTTCTCTCACGTTATTCGATCATGTTTAAAACTTGATCACTGAAAAAGAAAAAGAAAATTCTTTTCCTCCCTGGTTTTGATATTTAAAATTCTACACTTTACACGAATATGTCGGTCATTCACTTTTTCGATTTATTTTTCAATTTCGTCCTAAATAAAAGAAACATTTTTTAAAAATAAAATGAATGGAAAACTACCAAGAGTGGAGTGAATCATTATTACTTGTTCTTCGAAACTTTCTCCAATAGAAAGTAAAATAGATTCGTCCTTTTCATTTAATTCATCGAACACCACCATTCCGCTTTTTGATATAAAGAAGAGTTCTGCGCCAGGAGGAGTTTTGTAAAATTGAGTTTTTAGCCTGTGATTGTTTTTACTCCCATGTTATTCCATCATATTTGAAAACTTGGTCGTTGAGACTGAAAAAATTAATTTTCCTCTCTGGTTTTCAATAGAAGAGTTCTGCGCCTGGAGGAGTATTGAAAAATGAATATTGATTTTTGTTACTATTGAATCCGATGTTTTTAGAATGGATTTTCACCATTATGATCAACATTTGTCAAATTCATTCATTTTTTCCATAATTTTCAGAGAATGAGTTCTGCGCCAGGAGGATGGAGAATTTCTGAAAATGCGCTGACACAGAACTTTTTTTGTGAGAAATTGGGAAAAAATGAATAAATTCAGCCAATTTTAAATACCAAATACCTGGGTGTAAATCGGCGCAGAACTCTGCTATTGGAAAACAGAGAGGAAAATAAATGTTTTCAATTTTAGTCGAATAACGTGTGAGTAAGAACAATCATAAGATAGGGACCACAATTCAATAAGAATAATCCTAGCACTGAGTTTTTTTTTTTTTTGAAAAATCGAATCAATTTTTGCTCCATGTCAAGAATTGGTAAACAAACATAGAAAGAGCATAAGAAGTAAAATTTCAAAAAAAAGGGGGGGAATTTGAATAGAAGGTAAGTATGAACTATGGTTGTATTGAGGAATTAAGATTGATAATTTGCTCCATTTCAAATAAACTACTTTACCTACTGGATTTCTGACTTTCCAATAAGTAGATTCTATTTGGTCGCTGTGGTACTCCTACAGTTCGTCCAGCTTTCTGGACTCTTGATTAACATCGATCAATACGAGATCAGTTTGTGTTTTTGTATCGATAGTTTTTGGTGGCAAGTCATCGGTATCCTGCAAAAATTATAGCCATCAAAATTCAATTAGGTATGTACTGCCATCTCTCAAGGCAAATCTTTTTCTTGAAGCTTACGTTTATTCTTGAGAGATTGAAGTCACTCGATGAAAGTAAAATTGTAATGGGATATGTTTACAAACACTTGAATTGATCCACTCCGGAAGCCCTTCGTAGAAAATGGTCTTGACTGACTGATTCTGTAAAAAAAAAACCTGATACACTGACTAAGTAAGGAACTTGATGAAGTATCCCTCAGAGATTTGGATGGAAAGTGGTCTCAGTGTAACCGTCCGCCTAACTACCACACCATTAAAATTCCAGCCGCCAGTTTTGATTTGGGCTCCCACAGTAACATTTTGAATTTTCAAATTTTCCAAAACCGCTACCCCGACGCTCGAAGTTTTCCCACGGTGTTGTCGTGGGAAAATTGTAACGCACGTGCTTAAGCAATTAGCATATTGTTTCATTTTCCTGTTCAACTAAATTTTTCTTTTTATATTTTTCGGAGATTATTCAAATTCTTTATTTTCGATGAAATTTTGAACATTCCTGAAAAGGTATGTAGTATGAAAAATTTATTTGAATGGAAAAATGAAAAAAGTCCTTTGTGTACATGTACACGCGTGGGTCAGAATTTTCCCACGGTCTTATGGTGGGAAAAACCTAAGCGTCGGGGTCGCGATCTTCAAAAATTTTTTAATTCAAAACTTTACTGTGGGAGAACTCAAAACTGGAAGGTAAAATTTTAATGATTTTGCACTAGGGCTGAAAGCTTCCACTGAGATCATTTTTCACTTGAATTCATCCTCGGGAGACCCTTCATGAGGTTCCCTGATGAGTTGTTTTTTGTTCGGTCTGAGGTAGGATTACATTAGCTTTGTTCGTTTTCACTACCAGATTCGCGAGAGTCGATTCTTACCAGAAGTTGAGTCAACTGACGTTCTTAAATCACCAGTTCTCCACCAGTGTTACCAATGAGAGCTTTTGAAAAAAAACTCAAACCAGTTCACTATAATGATGAACATGACGCATGTAAAGCTCTTTAATACAAGTATGGAAATATGTAGCTTATGCTCTTAGGATAGTCAAAGCATTTTCCATATGTTTCACGTACTGCGCATGGCAGGTTGGTGGCGTCACACGGTAGGGCAACCAATGGGGTGCAACGTTGTACAATGCGAACAGATTTGATGCATGCGCAGTACATAAAACTTACGTAAAATTCGTTGACTATCTTAAGAGCATAATCTATTTCCATACTTGTATTAAAGAGCTTTAGACGCATGATGATTTCATTTTTGGAACAGTGTGATTTCTTATTATTTACAAACAAAGGAAGAACGTGCTCGATGTTTTTCAGTTTCTCAGCTGTTTTTTTAGTATTTTGGTGTGTTTATGATCTAAAAGAAGACCAATAATAACTTCCGTAGTCAAAAGGGAAAAAAATTACTTACTTGAAAGTTCTAGGTACAAATATATTTTGTTAACATCGTGCATTGCCAGTGAAGCGTTTGGAAGCTCGAACCAATTCACTAATGGTAAACAAAAAAATGGTTTTCTTGTATGAACAGGGTGTGATTCCTCACAATTTTCAAAGGGAAAATTAACCTGCCCAATGTTTTTTAGTCTCTTCGCTGTTTTTTTAAAAAGAATTTTGGTGAGTTTGTTACCAAAAAAGAGACCAATAATAACTTCTACCAGTCAAAAGGGAAAAAAATTACTTACTTGAAAGTTCTAGGTATACGTAATACTTATATTTCATACTATCTAAAGCTATTTTAATACAAGTATGGAAATAGATTATGCTCTTAAGAAAGTCATAGCATGTTACCCAAGTTTTTACGTACTGCGCATGCACCGAATCTGTTCACATTGTACAATGTTGCACCCATTGGTTGCTCCACTGTGTGACGACACCGACCTGCCATGTGCAGTACATAACACATACGTAATATGCTATGATTTTCTTAAGAGCATAATCTTTTTCCATACTTGTATTAAGGAGCTTTAATACTATCGTGCTTTGCCAGTGTTGCTGATGAAAGCGTTTGGAAGCTCGAACCAATTCACTAATGGTAAGCACAAAAATGGTTTTCTTGTATGAACAGGGTGTGATTCCTCACAATTTTCAAAGGAAAAATCAACCTGCCCAATGTTTTTCAGTCTCTTCGCTGTTTTTTTAAAAAGAATTTTGGTGAGTTTGTTACCAAAAAAGAGACCAATAATAACTTCTACCAGTCAAAAGGGGAAAAAATTACTTACTTGAAAGTTCTAGGTATACGTAACTTATATTTCATACTATCTTGCGTTGCTACCCAGTTGGGTGAAAATCTGCCCTTCCCCTATTGACAATTTTACTAGCAGAATGCTAGCATTAGTAGCACCCACCTAGCATGAGTAGCAGGAAACTAGCATGATACTAGCGTTATGCTAGCATAAAATGAACTAGCATATCATGCTAGCAAAATGCCAGCTTATTACTAGCATGATACAATCTAGCAAGAAGTATATTAGCAATGAGCTAGCTACATGCTAGCAACATAACTACCGAATGAAGCTAGCATTTCCCGCTAGCAAAATGCTATCATATATCTAGTATGAGATGAGCTAGTACAATGCATGCTAGCAATATGCTAGTTAAACCCTTGCCCCTTAATTACCAAGTGATGCTAGCAGTTTATACTAGCATGATGCTATCATATTGCTAGCATGGGGTGAGCTAGCAAAATGGATGCGAGCAATGTGCTAGTCAAACCCTTGCCTCATATAATTACCTAGTAATGCCAGTTGTCCCTTCTAGCATGATGCTATCATATTGCTAATGTGAGATTATCTAGCAAAATGTATGCTAGGGATATGCTAGTTAAAACCCAGCACCATAATTATCGAGTGATCCCAGCAGCTCCTGCTAGCAAAATTCTACCATAATACTAGCCTGAGATGAGCTAGCACAATGTATGCTAGCAACACGCTAGTTATATCCTAGCATCATAATTACCGAGCGATGCTGGCAGTTTCTCCTAGCATAAAGCTACCATGTTGCTAGCATGATATGAGCTAGTAAAAAGTGCACTAGCCATACACTAGTTAATCCTAGCAGAATAATATTATCTTATTAACAATTTTACTAGCAGAATGCTAGCATTAGTAGCGGAATACTAGCACGGTGCTAGCATGGAATCAACTAGCAGATTACCAGTTAGAATGGTGTTAGCACTTAGTACTTTGCCAGCAGACATTTTATTGGAAAATTCATCCTAGCATAGAACTGGTATGATGCTAGCATGCGGTTAACTAGCAAAAGACAGGCCAGCAATTTGCTGGTTACATGCTAGCAGCATAACCACTGAGTAAAGCTAGCAGTCACTACTAGCATATTGCTAGTGCATTGCTAGCACCCTGTAATGGTGCTAGCATGAGGTGAACTAGCAAAAGGCATGCTAGCAATCTGCTAGTTACATGCTAGAAATACAATCACAGGTAAACTTGCACTAGTCTACTGCTAGCACTATTCTAACATTGGTAAAGCTAGCAGTCAAAGTACTAGCATGGTGCTGGATTTTTGTTAAAAGACTTCTTATCCAGGTGCTAGCAGTCAATTGCTAGCATAATGCTAGCAAATTGCTAGCGTTGTTCTTTATCATGATACACTTAACTTCTCTTAGATAAAGTATGTAGTCAAGTCGAATATAAGCTCAATACAGTTTCCTGTTTAAATTAAGAAGAGTGAAGTTGGCCAACTAATCACTCAGTATATACTAGCACAAGATGCTAGTGCAATGCTAGTTCTAAACTAGCATTGCAGGGCAATTGCCCATTTTTGGATATTTTTGGGAAACGTACCATAATCAAAAATACCCTATTCTTTTATAAGGAAATTAATGCACTTTTAGCATTATACATATTATACACATGCAAGCATATGCTAGCAAAAAGCTAGCAAGATCATGCTAGCACCAGTAGCACCATTTTGAACACCTGCACTAGCATATCTGCTAGCAAACTGACGCTAGCATAATGCTAGTGTCCCTGCTAGAATTATGCCAATTGTATGCCAGCATATGCTAGAAATATGCTAGCATTACCATGCTAGCACCAATGGCACCATTTTGAACACCTGTACTAGCATATCTGCTAGCAAACCATCGCTAGCATAATGCTAGAACAGTGCTGCTAGCGTGGTGCTAGTACCATTTTCCTAGCATTGTGCTGGCAACAGTTTGCTAGCAGATATGCTAGGAAAGGTGTTCAAAATGGTGCAACCAGTGCTAGCATGGTCATGCTAGCACTGTTGCTAGCATTCTGCCACTTGAAATTGTCAATAGGGTCTGCCAATAAATACGCAATAAAGAGCAGTTTAATTGGCGTTTTATACTTCAACGCAACTTTAAACTGCTGCCATGCAGCAGATTTTACAATTTTCAAAATTGCGCTTCAATTCACGGGTGTAATTTGAAGCGACTTTTTAGGTTGTCACATTTTCTGCATAGCAGAAAAAAATTTCTGCTGATAAACACACCACAAGAATATTTCGTAGCGTATTTTTATCGCGTAAAGCCACTACGCTTCTAATTATGTGGCGTCATTTTGCACGTTGAAAAAAACAGCCACAAAAATACGCTACGCAAATATTTCGTAGCGTATTTATTCGCATATTTGCTGAAAAACGCGCGTAAATGTGGTATTTTGCGCGTGTGTTTCAGCTTAGTATATAAATCTTTAGTCGCTTCTACCAAGTGCTCTGGTGGCGTAGGTAGCCGCTGGTGCCAAAAATTTTTTAAAGAATATTGATCAATGGCAGATTTTTACGCGTAAATAAAATACGCGCCGATTAATGGGCAGAAAAAGCATTGGCATAAAGTGTTTAATCTCCTGCCCACGTTTTCATGTCGAGTAAGAGCAGATTCTCACCCAACTGGGTAGTGTTGCTGATGAAAGCGTTTGGAAGCTCGAACCAATTCACTAATAGTAAACACAACAATGGTTTTCTTTTATGAACAGGGTGTGATTCCTCACAATTTACAAAGGGAAAGCCCGGCCCAATGTTTTTCAGTCTCTTAAATGTTTTTTTCAAAAGAATTTTAGTGAGTTTGTTACCAAAAAAGAGACGAATAATAACTCCTACCAGTCAAAAGGGAAAAAAATTACTTACTTGAAAGTTCTAGGAGTAGGCTACATATATTTTGTACTATCACGCTTCGCCAGTGTTGCTGATGAAAGCGTTTGGAAGCTCGAATCAATTCACTAATGGTAAACACAACAATGGTTTTCTTTTATGAACAGGGTGTGATTCCTCACAATTTACAAAAGGAAAACCAGGCCCAATGTTTTTCAGTCTCTTAGCTGTTTTTTTTTTTAAAAAAAAGAATTTTGGTGAGTTTGTTACTGAAAAAGAGACCAATAATAACTGCTACCAGTCAAAAGGAAAAAAATTACTTACTTGAAAGTTCTAGGTATACGTATGTATTTTTCGTCATTGTGCTTTGCCGGTGTTGCTGATGAAAGCGTTTGGAAGCTCGAACCAGTTCACTAATGGTAAACACAACAATGGTTTTCTTTTATGAACAGGGTGTAATTCCTCACAATTTACAAAGGGAAAACCCGGCCCAATGTTTTTCAGTCTCTTAGCTGTTTTTTTAAAAAGAATTTTGGTGAGTTTGTTACTGAAAAAGAGACCAATAATAACTGCTACCAGTCAAAACGAAAAAAATTACTTACTTGAGCCAAATAATGCAATGAGAAGTATCATCACTTGCAACAGCTCTTGCCAATCCCTGAATTTATAAGTCAAAAGCATCACTCAATTTATTCCAACGCAAACCCAACTCCAAAAATCCTTCACCTTCATCCTCGTAAAAACCATAATTCGACCGCGCAACTGAAAGAAAAAAAACCTTTCAAGTACACATATATAAGGGTCCTCATCGATTAGAAATATCACGAACACGCTTCATCCACATGTTGAACCGCAGGTGAACCCATTTTTCATACATAATCAATCATCATGCTCTCGCTGTAGGTCTTCAAATTTAATCAGTTTCGATTTGTTTTCACAACGCGTAACACATCACGTTCATTTTTTTTTTTTTTTTTTACCAACGAGAAAAAAAATTCACATTTCACTCCGCTTCGAATCGACCTTCTTACCACCCATTTTCGTTCCGAGCAAGCCACACACTTGCAGGAAAACAACCCTCAGAGAAGGTACAAGTCGGGGGGTACGCATAATAAGCAATATGGTAAACGTATCTTAACGCGTATAAATATCGTTAGAGAAACTCAATTTACCTCGAACAACGAGTTAATTTTTCACGCAAAATACGGTTTTACTACGTACGAGTATGTGTAGCAGCACACAACACATCTCTTACGAGTAAGAATGGCTGGCAGTGAAGGGCAGGGGTACATATGCTCGAGACACGGCGATATTAAATTACGTCGAGAATAATTATTAATCGCGTTTTAAAATACGTATATTTCCAGCGACGAAGACACCTCGACGAAACCGCCAAAACGAAAAAGCTACTTCTTACACCTACCTATAGCTAGCTATATAGTCTCGGGTAGGTATTTCAAAATGCAATAATATTCTAAATTTCGAAACGTTCACGTTCCATCTTTTACATCCGCAGATGATGCTACGAGTACTATACATTTATCCGCAGACGTTGCTGTATTTTCGTTTTTCTCTCTCTCGCTCTCTCTCTCACTCTATGTGGCTAATTTGCATCATATACGAACGTAGTACGACGTCATTTCACTTAAACTTAGATTACGAGTAATTAGAAGATAGACCGACGCCTACTGATACCTATTTACTTACCTATCCGACCACCACTCAACCTATATTTGACCACTTGCTTCTCCTACTATACAGAGACCCACGTAGAAGGTACGTTTCATACCTACCACTAGTCGTTGAAATGAGTACGTCAGACATTCCATAGCTCTCGCGTCACCTGCCACAATACTCGTCGAAAATGAAAAGATATTTTCACCCCGCCACCCTCCTGCCCCCTCGTCTACCTTACGTATGTACGATTCTCTATAGCAAAGTAAGCCTAGCTAGCGTTTAATTTTCGTAATGGTTTGTACGAAGTGAATTTCATTACGTTAAACCTTTAGCTATTCCATTCGTATAATATACAGTAAAACTAGGTATACCTGCACATATATACAAGGCAGGTGAGGGGACACAGGCAGGCATACCTACGCCTTTCAAAAATGATCTACGTGTACGCAGAAGCGAGCTGTGCTTACAATAATAACAACGTACATGGATATGATGATAGCACCGACGACGACGACGACTCTGATGATTATAAACGCGAGCTAGGTAGGCATATACGATTCCAACTCGTCTTATATAATTGCAACGGTCGGCTCACAAATTCGTGTCGTAAGGTTAAAAACAATCCCACGAGATTCGTATATGTCTGAGTCCAAATTACACCCTACTTAGTAAAATTGAAAAATGTAATTCATTAATTTACTAGAGCCCTTTTTCTTCGTCCTTCACGAGTGCCTGTCCTATTACTGTTACTCGTCGGGGTCTCGGTTCTCTCATTCATATTTTGATCAATTTACCTGCATGGTAGAAAAATACCTATCAAGTTTGGCGGATTTACTGTGATAATGTTCTCGGGAACCTTTTTTCGATGGTCTCTGGAAATGCTACATTTAATGAAGGTGAATTTATTTTTAAACGGTGAGATTTTCTATTCGACAGAATCGAGTTTGGCGAGTAGTGAAGTCTTCGTTGCAAATCTGTTGGATTATGGTGTAAAAAGCAATTTTGAATTCACGCCCTTCGAATTGAACGAAACCGAACTTAGTTCTAGATCGAAAGCATATAAATTTAACCCCCTCCCCCCTACCGAACTGAATATCATATCCTGCAGCTCATTTATGAATTTTCGAAAATTCAAAAAAAGATGTTTTAATGACGAATCTTGTACTTATTCATAAAATTATAAATTTTTCGGGTGCAAAGTGAACCAATGTGAATGATTTCTTCAATTAGATTGAAAATTTTTGAGTAAGTACTTCTCCCAGCCGCAGAAAAACCACAGTCTTTGCTCGATTTTCGTTATTCATAATCGTTTGATGGCCTCTATGCCAGACCAGCTACAGTGCATAAAAAAATCGACACGACCCTTCACGCGAATTTCAACTGGTTTGTCATGAAATAACCCAATGGAAAGAATTACTTACTAAGCACACTGAATGATTTCTCTAATTAAGTCGGGACGTAGATCTTCAATTAGCTAATGAAAATGTTGAAAATGTTTTAACACCCCTTCTGGCAGCGTGAAGAACCACAAACAGCTCCGGATATCGTCATTCTTCATCATTTAATGACGTCTACCAAAATTGCAAAACATGAAAATAAAGTCATCGATTCTGTAAATTTTGGACTGACTTAAAAAGAGCAGGAATACATAATATTAGAAGAAAAATGGTCTGAAAAATGGAGAAAAGTTTGAAAAAAATTATTTCTCTGGCGCTAGACAACCTGTCGTCGTTTGCTCCTGGCGCAAAACCCCCCTGCACCATAGCTGCTGCAAAATAGATTCAGCATAATTCATTTCCAATATTAAGTTTGCAAAGTTGGCAACACTGTTGTGCGAAAGCTTGAGAGAAATTTTCTTCCGAATTTATCCACCTTTTGACCAAAAAAATTGACTATCGCAAATATTTTTGGAATAAATTTTTAAATATTGTCAATCTACTTTTTCATAGAAATTTTAAAAATTATGGCAACACTGCGATGGAAAATTTTTTGATGATTTTTACTAAAAATGTTTGGGTGGTAGCGGGAGCCATTTCGTGATTTTCAGATATGAGAAATCTCGAATTTCTCAATTTTTCAACTGTTTTGACCACCTCCTACCCCCTGTTGGGGACTAAACGTGGTCACGAATCGATCCGTTAATTGTGCAGAGGAATGTGAGAAACAAATCGTTCCTTTTAAAAGGTGGTTTTAAAAATTTTGTCTTGCGGTTGGGAGGCTTCCAGGTAGTGAAAAAACTACATATCTCGTTTTTCAGTTTTCTTCATGGCCTACCTTTGTGACCCTGTAGCTTCGGCTTCTGGCTATAAATTTACCTACCATTGTTTCGAATTTGATTCAACTCCTCGCAGATCCAAAGCTTGTGAGGGATTCATGAAAGCTGATGTGGATTACAATCGATTCTCTGAAGTGGATTTTAATTTCTTCTTTCGTCCATATAAATGTATTAGTAGGTACTTTCGAATGGGTTTACCTCAAAATCGCATCTTTTGGATTTCATTTCCTCAAAATCTTGCACTGTTGACATATTTATTGGAGGGCTAAAAATGCAGGTTCCATTGAGGTATCTGTAGAGTGCGCTCAACTTGGTTTAGTAAAAGAACCCAAGTCCCAAATCGCTTTAGAGACAATTTTGCAAAGCAAAAAATAGTTTGATGAGTACCAAAGAAGTTCCAAGCCTTCCCTTGACAATTTCAAACATTTGACATTCAATTAATCACTTAAATTCATCAAAATCGCTAACGTGGGTTCTTTTACTGAACCAGGAACTTGGTTCAGTAAAAGAACCCAAGTTAGCGATTTTGAATGAATTGATACGATTAATTGAATTTGAGTGTTCAAAACGGTCGATAGAAGGCAGGACTCCTTAGTTACATATCGAACAATTTTTTACTTTACGAAATTGTCTCCAAAGTGATTTGGACTCTTTTACTGAACAAAGTCGAGCACACTCTATAGGTCCTCAGCTGTATGTATAATGCTGAATGGTGGATTTTTAGCCCTCCATATTGTATACTACGTATTATATACGCAAAGGCTTTTTCCCAAATCTGGAACTGTCAGTGTCGCTGTTTCTCCTGGCGCAAAATCTCCCTGCGTCATAATTGCTGCATGATTACGAAGTCATGTTTTTCAAGATCAAAGTGCCTCATCTCCTATACACTATTGAATAAAATTTCCATGTTTTCTGACATGGAATGATCTAATGAAAAAACAGCTAAAAACGTTACTTACTCAGCGCTGGTTTTCTGTATTGATCGTAATGAAAGAGTTCCAAGTGCGCCTCGAAGAAAATATTTGTAATTGCTCTTTATTAGCGTAGTGGGTCATTTGTCTGATGTTAGCAATAGGCTTATCTTCTTTTTTTCTTTGTTCATTTGGTGCTTTCTTTCGGTCTAGTAAATCAAGGTGGTATAGGAAAAGATGAACAGACGATGAAAGTGAATACATCGTATTCGAATATTTTTGCTTTATTATATTTGTGGACTGTAAATTCATCATTATCATACTTATTCTTTCACTAATAATTTATTAAAAAGTTAATGATTTTCCTTTGACGTAAGGGAAAAGACTGAAACGATAACTCTACCACATACGAGTAAAATTCAGTTTGGAAAACCAGAAAAATTCAGGAAAAATCGTTTTCTGAAAGACTCTAAACAAGCCTCGTTTATAATGAAAAAAAATCGATATTTTTAAAGTTTCCATAAGACATTTTCATTCTCCCTCTCCTTTCTCCTCCCTTAGAAATTTTCAGAACTCACTAAAACCCCTTAACTTTCTGAATTTCTATGACAATCGAAAAATGAACTTGGAATCTTAAAATTTTTGTCATCGAGGCTTCAGACAATGTTTTTTTTTTTTTTTCAAAAATCGAGGTCTGGTTCAAATCGGAGACAGACGCCTCGAGAAAAAGATGCCCCGTCTGCGCCATTTTGTGTGTAGTTGATGTTTGAATGTTCTAAAAAATGGAAAAATGTTGACTAAAAACTTTGGAAATTTCGGAGAAAATAATTTCTCTGTAAGTTAAGCCTGATCAGCCTGTGGTTGTTATCTACCTCCTGGCGCAAAACCTCCCCGCACCAACATTGTTGCCACGAATGCCAAATCATTTTGTTTTGACTCGTGCTTTGTTATCTTTCATTTCATCTCTTTCACGATTGGATGTGAAGTCGATAATTTCAGTCATAAAATAGTGCATTTTTAAAATTTTCAAAAATAATTCAAAAAATGAAAAAAATACTTGCTAAATGGTCCAAAACTATTGTTTATTAACATCCGTGAATTCTTCTATTATTTGACAGTACCTGGCTCTGGCGGGAAAGTTTTTTCCTCCATGTACTAAGCAGTTGAAAATTTAAAAATCGTTTATTTTTGTTCAAATTGGTGTTCTGAAAATTTTTTCTTCACTAATATGTATTGCGCATCTAATTGCATTTATGCCAAAGCATCTTAAGATATAATTTGTGGAACTGAGAAAACATTTAGGATGGAATGGTGCCAATTTCCTGTTTATTATCGCCAGTTTCAAAAAATTGAGAAAAATTTTTCAAAAATTTGGGTATGTAGTACCTACCTACCAGGATAATATACATTTTTTTTAGATTTTTTGAAAGTGACAATAATGACAAAAAATTAACGCAGCTGCGTTCCAAGTTTCAGAGATGATACTCATCTGTAGTTTCGGCATAATTTTATGCAAAATACATATTGGCAATGAAAAAATTTTCAAAACACGAATTTTTTCCAAAACTCAGCGATCAGCAAATTTTTAATTGTTCAGTAGAATTCTCAAAGTTGTATGAATTTTGATGACGATGGTTCAGGGTCAAAGCAGAATTCTTAAGTAGATACCATTTTTTGGAGTTGAACCACTTTTTCCAAAACAGGTTGTACGAGGGTTGCTGAAACGAAAAAAATCACAAGTTTTTCGAAAATAATTCGTCCTCTTTGATGACTTCATATCTTCCCTGCAGGAGCATCTTCGGAGCTAAAACTGTTTCTGAGTAACTTTTAAATCAAAATTCTTCATGTTCCATTAAAAGTTATTTTGTTTCGTTATGTTTCGTTTCATTTGTGCTCCAGCCATAAGGGCAAAAAAGTGAAAAAAATGAACAGTTTTTGATTGGTTTGAAAACGATAACTTGTCTCATGCCTTTTCTAATCTCGATATTAAATCAAATCAAATTCTAGAAATTTTCATATTCTTTTCACTTTTTCATCAACTGATTTTCAACTTATAGCTAATCAAAGAACAGTATTTCAATAAATAGCCAATCAGCGAATAGCATTTCAAAAGCGATTGAAAAATTATTTGCTGTTTACATTTTGTTTTGTTTGCATTGTATTTCAAACTCGAACCAAACAATTCATCAGCCATATGCCATAAATATGAAATAATGTGTTTGCTATTTGTAAAAATCACGAATTTGAATTTTTTATTCAAATTTAGTTATGAAAGCAGAACTATTCGTGTCAACTGAATATACTTGTAACTATTGGGCCCTGATACTCATTGCTACAAAGATCAAGCCAGATTTTTCGTCAATAGGCTGGCCATAGATGTTAGGTAAAGTTTTGGTAACTGATATTGTAAAAAGAATAGGTGAAAACCGAAAGAATAAACGAGACTTTTTAATAATAGATTTCAAAGTATAAATAAATAGTTTAAATTCAGATTTTTTTTTCAAATTGATATTTTTTTAACAATATTTCAAAACTATCAATCAATATGGTGAAAGCAAATGCAAAAACTATCTTGCAATCAGCGGCTAAAATGGCTTGTTCAAAGTTGTTGGCATTCTACAACTAGTTTTGTTTTTAATTTTTGTTTGAAATTCATTAATGATTTTGTTTTTCTAAACATGAAGATTTTTCGTAGCTCAAGATAGGTGTGATAATTTTCTCTTAGCGCCCCGGATTTTTTGGTCAAAGGCATTACTTTCACTAAGTTTTTATTTTTCCTCTACTTGTGAACTGCCAGATGACTCTTTTTTAACGTTATAACAATTTTTTTGTAAATTAACTTTTTGCAAATGTTTTCAAAAATTACTTTTGACAGAATATTATGTGTTTTACTCGTGTTGTTGAATTATTTTTGAAAAAATTGTTCCATTATACCTAGGTATTCATTTGTTTTGTTGAAATGAAGGATTTGAGCTTTTTCAAAACTTTCATTTTCCTAAATGATTTTTCTTCGAAAGCTAAACTTTTTTGCGATTTGTCGAATTGAGCAACTACATTATTCGAAGCAATTTAAGCTTGAGAGAAATTTTCTTCCGAATTTATCTACCTTTTGACCAAAAAAATTGACTATCGCAAATATTTTTGGAATCTATTTTTGAATATTGTCAATCTACTTTTTCATAGAAATTTTAAAAATAATAGCAACACTGCGATGGATAATTTTTTTGACAACTTTTACTACAAATATTCGGGTGGTAGCGGGAGCCATTTCGTGCTTTTCAGATATGAGAAATCTCAAATTTACCTATTTCTCAACTTTTGACTCCCGTCCTATTGGGGGCTAAAAGTGGTCACAAATCGATCCATCAATGGTGCAGAGGGATGTAAAAATCCAAGGTCAAGGCATCTCATCTTCTACACCCTATTGAATCAAATTCCCATGTTTTCAGGCATTGAATGATCCAATGAAAAAACAGCGAAAAAAGTTATTTACTCATGAAACGATAATTTTCCTTTGATGTAAACGAAACAACTGAAACGATACTTTACTCTAACAAATATGTACAAGTAAAATTTGGTTCGGAAAACTTGAAAAAGTCAGTAAAAATCGATTTCAGAAAGACTCTAGACAGGCCCCTTCATGATCAAAAAACCGATATTTTAAAATTTCCAATAAGGCAATTTCACTCTCTCTCTCCCTTCTACTCCATGAGAAATTTTCAGAACTCACAAAAATCCCTCAACTTTCTGAATTTCTATGACAATCGAAAAATGAATTAGGGGGTCCTTAAATTTTTGTCATGGAGGCTTCAGACAATGTTTGTTTCCAAAAATCGAGGTCTTGTTCAAATTGGAGACGGGCACCTCCAGAAAAACTTGTCCCGTTTCCGCCATTTTGTGTGTAGTTGATGTTTGAATATTCTGAAAAATATTGAAAAATTGACTAAAAACTTGGGAAATGTTGGAGAAAATCATTTCTCTGTAAGCCTGATCAGTCTGCGATTGTCATCTATCTCCTGGGGCAAAACTTCCCTGCACCAGTATTGTTGCCACGATTACTAAATCATCTTGTTTTGGAATCGTGTTTTTGTTATCTTTTATTTCATCTCTTTCACGATTCGATGAAAGGTCGATAATTTCAGTCGTAAAATAGTGCATTTTTAAAATGATCAAAAATGATTGAAAAAATGAAAAAATACTTGCTATCCATATCTATATATGGATCTTCCACGTCGTTGCATATGGGTGTGAATTTTTCGAAGCCAACGTATCGATGAGTTCATTCATTATCTCCGGAATGCCCGGCGTTTTTCGTAAGATGTGGATTATATCGCATGGGTTGGGTGTTTTGTGATTTGAATACGAGTTTGTCAAGGATGATTTACGCAATTCCAAGGTGAAAGTGTTTGCCGAGTTGAACTTGTGGAATCTGAATTTGAATTATATTATTGACGATCCCAAGCTCTGCCTGAAAATTTTTTCCCCCGTGTACATGCTGAGCAGTTGAAAATTTAAAAATCGTTTATTTTTGGTCAAATTAGTGTTCTGAAAATTTTTTCTTTGCTGATATTTTGCATCTAATTATGCCAACGCATCTTAAGATATAATGTCTGGAACTGAGGAAAAATTTAGAACGGAGTGGTGCCAATTTGCTGTTTATTATTATCAATTTCAAAAAATTGAGAAAAATTACCAAAAATTTAGGTACCTACCTAGATATGAAATTTTCATTATGCATGCTACGAAAGTATAAGTTTTCCGCCCTCTGTGCATGCTCCCGATTCGCGCGAATGGCAAAATATTTTGCCAATGCCACTAGGTGTACTAATGGCAAAAAAAAGGCAACCTAATGGCAAAGCTCCAACCAATGAGAAGGCATCATTTTAACTTTGCCACTGTGGCAAACGATTGACTTTTGCCAATAAGATTGCCATTGGTGGCAATTTTATTGCTAAATATTTTGCCACCATTTTGCCACTAGTGACAATTTGATTGGCAATTATTTTGCCACTGTTTTACCACTGCTGGCAATCTCATTGGCAATTATTTTGCCAATGATTTTGCCACTCAATGGCAATCCCATGGCAATTGATTTACCTGTAGTGAAAAAAATTTGAAAATCGTTTATTTTAACGGTCAAAGTTGCGAATGATGCATGAAAATGTCGTCTGAAGTCGAAAATGAATCGATACCTAAGACCTAAGTACATATACCTGTATTTATATTCATCATTGCATAGGTGCCTGTGCTTTGTTTTACCTTGTCGTGAGTAAGTATAGGTACAAGCATATTTATGCAATTTGATTTTCAAGACACGTGATTCAGACGTTGTTACAGTGTTAATATCATTAGGAAAACTGCATAATCTACAGACTTGGCTGGTACATAGTGACCATAAATACACCCAACACCGAATCACTTGCAAATCAAATCGCATAATACGTGCATAGGTAGTTACAGTTACCCACAACAACATAAAACAAAACACAGTACCTATCTGATGATATAATGTAATACAGGTATGGTACTTACCGTGATTCATCTTCGAACTTCAGACGACAAATTTTCACGCATCAATTACATAATTACATGTTGATGTACATATAACAAAATTTTATTAATCATATAACATGTTCACTGCTTCACTGTCCACTGAAAACTGAACCGAAGTATGAAGTAACCAACGAGGCAGATGGAACATGCGCTGGACTCTGCCTTATCTTATCTTATCCTCCCCACTTCTGAGTATAGATAATTTTTCGAAATTAACGGACAAAGTTTTGTCACTATTGGCAAAATTTTGTAAACGTTGGCAAAATGTTGTCAAAACTTGCATAAACAGAGTGTAATCTGTTCTGTAGCAAGTTTTCAAAATTGCCAATACTGGCATTATCGTCTGATTTTCATTTAAATTTGAGCTTTACCACTCTTTTGTCAAAAATGGCAAAAAAAAGTGCCAATCAAATTGCCACTGCGCGAATCGGGCTACGAAAATGCTCTATGTTTACCCGGGCCGAAAATGAAATAAAATCGAGGAAAATTGCAGAGAATTAAATTTCCAATCGACATAATGTCTTTAGTTTGTCTTTAGTTTTTTTCTAGGAGGCTCAGTTTTCGATATATTTGCAAAAGAAAGCATAATTCTCTTTTTAAAAAATGAACTATGCAAAAAAGGTGTAACCAAAAACGGACGTAAAACTTATTTTCGTAGCATGAATAATGAAAAATATGTTACAATGCAAGAAGCGACGTGAAGAATGTTTGGTCTCGTGCTTTAACTCCCCTCGCCTTTGGCTCGGGGAGCCAAATCGCCCTCGACCAAACATACTTCACTTTCGCTCCTTGTATTGTAATATACTATTTCACGATTTTTTGATAGTGACAATAATGGCAAATAAATGTCGCAACTGCGTACTAAGTTTTAGAGTTTTGGCATAATTTGATGCAAAATAATGGCAATGAATAAATTTTCAAAACTCAACTTTTTTCCAAACCTCATCAATCTGGACATTTTTAATCGTTCTGTAGAATTCTCAAAATTGTATTGGGATTTTGATGACAATGGCTCAAGATCAAAGCAGAATCTCAAGTATTATCTTTTGAAACTGCACCACTTTTTCCAAAACAGGTTGTGCTAAGTCTGGACCGAAAAAAACACGTTTTTTTTTTTTAGAATGCTTCTTCTTTGAGAACTCATGTCTTCACTGCAGGAGCACTTTCGGAGCTAAAATGAGTAATTTTTGAATGTTCCATTGAGAGTCATTTTGTTTCGTGATGTTCCGTTTCTATTCGTTCCATGCAGCCAAAAATCAATAGAGTGAAAAAAGTGGACATTTTTGGATTGCTTTGTAAACCAGTACCTTCTCTCTGCTTACTCTATTCTCGATAAAATCAAATCAAATTCTAGATTTCTTTTTATTACAAATTTAGATGAGAAAAAATAAAAAATCAGTTGGGTGCTTGCAAAGGTGTCCTCTCAATTGTCCCTTTTGGAACCTCAGCCAAAGTATCACGTACCTTCAAGTCAGGCTCACGTACACGTTCCACACCAAATAATATTTTTTCTGTCTACATTAAACTTTTCAATGACACCTTACTTTGGCCAGACAGCCCAGACTTCAGATAAATACGTTTTACTCAGCGTTTTAATGTCATGACACGGAATACATAGCTCAAATGTTTGAAAAATCGTTTCTTCGTCGGTTTAAAACATTTTTCCAATCGGTTTTTACCATTTGAAAGCTCGAGAAAAATCGAATTCGATGAGCTAATAAAGAAAAGGGAAAAAAATTTCTGACATAGCCCAGGTATGGTATCGCTCAGCAGGTTACAAAATGTTAACTTGGCTCAATAGGCTACAGTGGCAATCTCCCACACAATTATCAAACTTTTTCATGCAAGAAGCATTTACCCTGAAATTTTGAGATAGGTATTACGTAGAGCATAGTCCATTACTTGGGGTTTTTTCCAATTAGGATTCAATTTGTGATCTTGTACAAGTATCTTGAAATCAACAATGCTAAAAGCTTTTGAAATATCAATAAAGACAATCCCAATTTTCAATTTTTACTTGCCTACCTACTCTAATTTTATTGAATAGTGTATCACCAACATTTCTGTAAGGTAAAAACCCACACTGCTAATCCACAAAGAAGAACGCACTATTGGTTCTTGTCTACGCCGATCTGCATGAATCCGTTGTTGAAATCAAAGATATGTAGGTACTAAAATAAGACCTTTTACCTGTGAGTTTCAATCTTAAGTATTTATTTATGATATTGGCAATTTAGTTGAGAGTCTCAAAATATACTCATTCAGGAGGCGTCTATCTAAGCAAATTTGAACTTCGCCGCCACCCTTATCAATAATTTTCAACACAAATGTAGATTAAACCTAAAATATCATAACAAAAATTCGAAATTTTTGGCATGCGAGTATTGTTGTTCATCTTTATTTGAAATTCATTTTTTCAAACTTGATGATTTTTCATCGCTCAAGATAGGTGTAATAATTAATAAACTTTTCTTACTTCGGTTACCATGCATGTTTCTTTCTTTTGCGTCATGTGCAGCGATCGTGTGACGACGCAACAATTGGTTTTCTTAATATGATTTAACTCTTTAGAAGTTCTGTAGATTCCTCTGTAGGGGTAACAAATTGATTTGAAGAGTTTGATAAGGGCACCCTGCCCAATTGACCAAATCACAAAAAAGCTGAGCTTTCAATAAAAAATCATTTTGGAGAATGAAAGTTTTGAAAAAGCACAAATCCTTAATTTCTAACAAAACAAACGTACATAAATTGTAAATTTTTTTCAAAAATAACTCGCCTTTTACCCCGCGCCCTGCAAACGTCTTAAGGAACGTTAAAAAAAAGGTTGAAATCAGTTCAATAGAAAAGGCCAAGCTGGCGAACTATTTCAAGGTTTTTTTTCCCTCAAGAAATTGAAGGAACATTTTTGTTCCTTACATATACAACCCTGAAATGAAACCAGTTAGTGTAGTAGCTCCGCCCACAACGAAGCAACGTAACAACGCGTTCAGTTGAAATGCTATTTTTATATCGTTTTTTTGATTTTTTGGACCTTTAATTTCAAATTTTTTTTTCAAAATATTATTTGACATATCTACAGGGAAAAAGGAATCGATTAAAAAAAAATCACGAAAAAAGGTTCATTGGGAGAGGCTGGGCGATTGGAAGTATGTTTTTTTCCAAAGATCTTTTAATATATATAGATTCAACAACATGAGTGAAAAACATTGGTCAGAAACAATTTTTGAAATTATTTTTAAGAAATTATAAGAAAAAAAATTGTAATACCTAATAATAGTGAAAAAGAAGTATAATTTTTTTTTATTTTTCCTCTACTTGTGATTTGCCAGATGACCTTTTTTACTACCATTATAACGATTTTTTTCTTATCAATTTTTTGAAAATGTTTTCAAAAAGAGTGTTTTACTCGTGTTGTTGAATTATTTTTGAAAAAAATTTCATTTGTTTTGTTGAAAATGAAGGATTCGAGCATTTTCGAAACTTTCATTTTCCTAAATGATTTTTCTTCGAAAGTTCCACTTTTTTGTGATTTGGCGAATTGGACAAAGTACCCTACTACACTCTTCAAAGCAATTTTTTCCCCAACAGGAGCCTAGAGAACCTCCAAAC
Source organism: Planococcus citri (assembly GCF_950023065.1). Classification (NCBI taxonomy): domain Eukaryota; kingdom Metazoa; phylum Arthropoda; class Insecta; order Hemiptera; family Pseudococcidae; genus Planococcus; species Planococcus citri. Next base: position 4,549,958 of record NC_088679.1, on the reverse strand, counting down.
AGTTGATATAGACACCTACCCAATCAGTTATGGGAAATATTTACATCGTGTTTATCTTGTATAGGCACTCGCGTATTAAATTATGAGCTGAGGAGCTGAAATTTTTGTGAAAAATTTTGATCGGAGACCTAGCTCAAAAAAATATTCCAAAATGATCGAAAGTAGCAATAAGTCAAGTTGTAAGATTATTAACTGAAATAAACTAATTCTTAATGTATTTTTCTTTATTCCAGGTGAGTACGAATTTGTGCCATAAGAAAAAAAGAATATTTACCTACTCATTTATGGGAGCAAGTGAGTCATTTTCTGATTTATGTCAACTCTTAATTGTTCATGCACCAATTGTACTTCAAGAATTGATAATCATGTGGGATAATCTGAATAAATTTTGATGTTTCTTTAGTAAGTATGTACTTGAAATCAGTTTCGGATCTCATGTTGAGAAAATTACTTCACTTGGCTAGTAAAGTGAAATAGGTGAGATCAGTTTAGCTCAACGGCTGTAGTGGCAGTAAAAAAAAATTGAATTTTTCCAATATCTTGTTAGAATCATTAGCATTGATGAACACGTTGAAACCAACTTACCTACGAGTACCTATAAGCTCTGTAGTGCTTTAGGTTCGGAATTATTAAGGTGTTGTAGGAAAACCGAACATGCCTCGAATTTTGAAAAAAAAATTTAGAGGAAAGTTGACTTCAAAAGTCAGACTATTTAGAAAATTTTTGGGTCTTTTAGCTTACCATTGAACAGAACCAAGGGTTCTCAAAGTAGGGTAATTTTTGGTGAAAATGTGATTCCCCCTCTATTGTATGGTGCGGCCTATGCAGGATCACGTCATCTCGCCACCATCCTCAAACTCTAGATTTGAGTTTTCAAACCTAATACATACGACTGATTGAGTTCCAAGTTTGATGGGTAGATACCATTTTTAGCTATTTTTTTCTTCTTTTTTAGGAAGCTGTAAAAAAAGGCAATAAACAAATGAATCGGTGAGAACAGAAAGGGACCAAGTCACAATTTCGGAAAAAAAAATTTTCGCGGATTTGTGGGTTTTGAAATACGGCGGATCGACTGGTGATGTCAGATTTCCGCAAAACTGCCGGGAAAGTGGTACTTGGGCGCAGAAAAAAGGCGGATCTGCATTGATGACTTTTTTGTTAAATTTTTTGAATTCCTTGGAAAATAACAAACATTTTCGAGAAGACCATTTTTTGAAGTTCAAGTTCATCTCTGTACTGAAAAAAGACAAAAAAATTAACAACTTGGGCAAAAAGTTTTACACCTCCAGGGGTTTTTGGTCAATTTAATCGAGGTAGCAGTCTAAGTGATGTACTTAGATGTAGAATCAAGTCCTATTCGTGCCCGAGAAATTTCAAGAGAAATTTTGGCGATTGAGTGCAGAAAGGGTCTAAGTCCCATTTGTTTAGGCAGCAACAGCGCCGGCGCACGTGAATATTTTTTTTTTCGAAACTGAGTTAAAAATTGTGTCTTGAGGCTCTCTTTCAATGACCGTTTTTGGTAATTCCTGAAAAGTGCGGAAATGGACTTAGCCCCTTTCTGTTCTCACCGATTCAATTGTACTTGAATAATTCACGAATAAACCGTTCCAAGTAGACCCAAATTCAATGACCATCCCAGACAATCTTTCTGAAATCCGAAAATTCATAACCCTACTAAAAAACATCCAAATCTGAACCCCTTTCTTCGCGGGTGTAATAATCTTGCAATTATAAACACCCCCATAAAAAAAAAACAAAAAAAAAACTTACCCACGAATAAACTCTGTCGTATTGTTTATTATCAAACTTTATATGAGGAAATATGCCCTGATCGCCTTAGCGATGATTAAATTAATCCCTTCCTATGTTTACTCGTAATATTTGTTAGCTTAGGTATATGAGATTTACGTATACTGGAAGTATGGCAACGTGAGAACTACGCATATAGGGGAAATGATTTATTTGTCTGGTGGCTCGTAGATCGAGGGAAAACTCGAGGGTACGAGCATCGGATTTCCAGCCACAAACCTCGCTTGGAATAAGCTACTCGTGATGGCTGGTTCTTGGTCACAAATAGACGTATAGGCAATGAAGGCCTTAAGACCTTCATCCCTCTTAACTGTTTTCACCCACTATCACAGTGGATAATTTGTTTAATAATGTGAATTAATTAAATAGGTTCATTTAAATTAACCATTTTACGGATATTTCTCCGATCCGGTACCTATCGGGAAATATGAAACAAAATAACCCAATTCTGTCGCCGATCTTAGTATGAGTGGATCACAGGAGAGACAGAAAATAAGCGCAGTGTCGTAAGTTGTGAAATAGACTTACTAGTTAAATAATAATATTTTCGAGGGACGTAACACACCTAGTCTAATTGAAGGGTTTAATTCCAAGTCGGCCTAAGTCCATTTTTATCATTTTTGAGTTAGCAGCGCCATCTGGTGGTACAGGTCGGTTAACACCTTTATCACCTTGTCCCAACACCTGGCGTTACTTTTTTCGCTCAGGAGCGCTGTTTTGCCGGCTCAAAAAAACAGCTGATTATTCCAAAGTGGCCTAAATCATACATTTTTTAAGAGTATTTGTATACAAGTGCGGTTGTGCCAGTTTTTTTCAAGTTTTTCAACGATTTTTGAGAGACGAAATTTGAAGGTGCTTCGAATGAAATTGTTTCAGAAATGTATTAAATTGATGATTCGTGAATTTTTTTTTGAAAAAACGCGTTTTTCAGCTCTTTTTCGAAATTTTTAACATCAGATAATTCCAAATGGGCCTAAGTCCACTTTTTCTGACTGTTTGACGCGCTCTGGAGCTGAAAATACGCAAAATTAAAAAAATACCAATACGGTACTTTAAAGCAGAAAGATCAAGCTTCACAACCATATAATCACATCATTTATTATTGAAGCGGAAGGGCGAGAAAAACACTTATTTGTGTTTTTCTCGAAACGGAAAAAATGGACTTAGGCCGACTTGGAATTAAACCCTTCAATTAAATAATACATAATTGCATCGCCAAGTAGTGTTAATTAAGCTTAAACTTAATTATATTACGAGTCTCTATTTTATGCGAGATGTCAAGTAGATGTTGAGTCCACTATCGAACATAAAATAATGTTTATTATGTTACATTTTCCTAAATCCTAACGTGTATTTTGTTGTGCTAAAATATTAATAAATTGCTTTTAAGAATATTTCTGCGATCTTGAGTACTTTCTTGGTATTTTAGTATGATTTTTGTGTATATGGTGGATTGGTTTTACATAAGGTCTTTTCTCTCAGAGCTATTCCTGGAACGAGTAATTATTCACTCTCTAGGGAATAATTCTTGACTTCACCCCTTAACCAATTCTAATAATTCTAAATCCCTAAGTCAGTAAATCCTATTCTCACTATATCAAACTTATTGGGCATAATTTCGAATTTGGAAATAATGGGTGTTGAGGGAAAACCGATCATGCCTTGAATTTGAAAAAAAGTTGCCAAGTCAGACTTTTCAGAAAAATTTTCAGTCTCTTGGCTGGCCATTGAACTGAACCAAGGGTTTTCAAAGTAAAATTTTTGATGAAAATGTAATTTTCCCCCCTCTATTGTACCTAATTACTATGGTATGACCTATGCAGGATCACGTCATCTCGCCACCATCCTTAAACTCGAGATTTGAGTTTTTGAACCTACATACGATTGATTGAGTTCGAAGTTTGATAGGTACCTACCATTTTTAGCTAATTTTTTCTTATTTTTTAGGAACCTGTAGAATACTTGGACAAGAAAAAAATTAGACTAAAAATAAAATTGTCTTCGTCGGAAATTGTCGAGAAATCTTCGGATCTTTCCGCAGCATTTGGGGCTGTACCTGAGTGCTGAAAAATTGATTTTTTTATTTCAAGGTTCGGGGGAAAAATTGGAACAGAAATTCGAAATTCTAAAATTTTATTAAACGTTGGCACACGAGTATAGGTAGGTATATTCTTTTTCATCTTCGTTTGAAATTAATTTTTTTTCCCTTCAAATTCCGCGATCCCTGCCACATTGGGCATCCATCAGCGTTTTTCACTAAATCACCAATTCCGGCTGAGAGGTTTGAAATTCATTAATGATTTTTTTTTCTAAACTTGAGGATTTTTTATCGTGCGGATACAAATGTAAATTTTAAAATTTGAAACCCCAGCCCCGGTAGGACAGTGATTGTGGGTACAAGTCGGAAACCCATAATTTTTTTCATAAATTTTCAGATCCTCCACAATTTTTTTTTCAATTCCATTTCCAATTTTCCAAACAAAAAAGTCGAAGACGGACCACCCTAGTTGTCTCTGTATCGTCTCATCTGTTCCATCGCCCACGTCATTACATCAACTAATGTCGATCAATTTAGACACAGAATGCTCCAGGAAGAAACAGCGAAAAAAGTTATTTACTTACTCAACGCTGACGACCTATTGCATTTCAAGATTTTCTGGCGAATTAATTTTTGGAAAACTAGAAAAATCCAGGAAAAATCGCTTCGGATTTACAACCTGTTCATAACGAAAAAATTTCATTTGACATTTTCACCATTTTCATTGATATTTCCTCTCTTCGATAAGACGTTTTCTGATTCTCAGAACTCAATAAAATCCCAAACTTTTTGAATTTTCTACGGTTATTGAACAGCTGTATTTTCTATTCATATGAAATTTTTCATTATACCTACTTCCTATTCACGCCGCTCGAATTTATTTATTTACTTTTATATTTGTTTTGTAAACGCCTACAAATTCGACTGGTACGAGACACAGGGATATTTCGAAATGAAAAAAAATTCGCCAACTCTTCGGTTTATTCGCGAAACGGGCGCACGTTTCGCGAAAAATTGACCTCGACGAAAGTTCGAAGAGCTCATTTGCATAAAACGGTTATTCGAAAAAGCAGCTTGTTATACCTTGGACTTGTGTGCGAATGTATTTGTGCGAGTATATGCTGGAACTGTGAACGTGTATGCGGTAAGTTTCGTAATCTCTGTGTACATTACGTAGCTTTAGAGAGTTTCGCCTTTCTCGAGTTTTTGCCATACACGCTTACAAGGTTGCTATATGTAGTATGTATTTGTAAAATACAGCATCGTCGTCGTCGACGAGAACCAAACAAAAACAAAAACATAATATTAGTGAAAAAAAACCCTCACCATCGTACACAAACACAAAGCTCTGCTCACGTGGATAGAAAGACGGTATACGTAGATGCCATTATGCATATACGAACGTGAAAAAACGCTTCTCTTTTCTAAATGACCAGTAAACCGATGACGAAACCGTACCCTACGTACTGAGAAATAATCACAGACCGACAAGATGATAGTACAGTGTATAGGGTTTTCTATGTGTTAGCGAATCCATAAACATGAACATTAGTACGCAAATTAAGGTCACTAGAAACAATTTGGACGAGGGTGGCTGGCTATACATATAAAAGGAGGCAAAAGCACATCGTATCGTAGAGTTTTAATTGTTTCTTATCTATGGGATGCGACGAGACGACCGTCGCTGGTCCCTTCTCTTATTCTCATACTCTCTTTTTATTATACTGTCGTCGTTGTAATATATGCCCGCTTCCTACAGCAATTTTCTCCTTTCTATATACGAATCACATCGTGGTGCTCTTTCGCTTTATACTTACGAGTATACTCTGTGTCTCTGGCTCGTTTAGCGTTTCTTTGCCCGTATCCTTTTTAATGTATTGGCCCGTGGCGTCTTTTTACGCTCCCAGATTGCGAATTTGTTCGTATATACGAGCTAGGCAATCTGCAAGCGTGTACTGTAGTCTGTAATGTTGTTTTTTTAATTGATATACGCCTCCCAGAGAACGCAGATTGTCTTATCTGTGCTTTCTGTGTGTCATGTATACTTGCTGGCAGGCTATGCTTACGACAATGGTTATTGTAATTTTAATGTTATCTGGTCAACGTGGACTGCTAAATTACTGATAATTCGTTACGTGGTTGTATATTTTATTTAGCTAATGCCCACGCAAGCAACAGCATTCTAAGTACTATGATCATTATTTAGATAAGTGTAAATGAAATGACATGAGCGCTGAGGGGCATTGAAAATTTGGCCAAAATTTCAAGCAAGAAGTATAGTTCATGAGGTAGACCATCCAAAAACTTCAGCTCGGAATTTCTCGGGCCTTAATAAAATTACTGAATAATCAAAAATCATCTTCCCAAAATTACAAGATTCACTGAGTGCTTACTCAAATAGGTCGGCTCAACTGTGGTTTTCGAACGATGTGGAATAAGTGATGTTCTGTTGGACCAGCAGTCGATTAATACGAGAAGGGAACTCATCCACGTTGATATTTCATAAATTTTGAAAAATAGGTCCATAGTTTAAAGACTTTTTTTTTTGCAGAGAATTCAATTTTTCACAAAAAAGTCCTTAGCACATTTACTTATAAGCTATATATTGTAATAGGTATTATAAACGATCCTATCACGTGTTGGGACACTATAGGACATTACTCACTGAATACCTATTGATGTAATACGATTTAATCGCGAATTAACGGATAAATAACCAATTAAATGAATGAAAAACACTTTATTTCCGGAGATAATATCACTTTGCCGAATATAACGCATTTACCGAATAATTACACATATAACTAAGCCATGTAGGCCGAACCACAGATATAAAAGGAATGAATAAGTTGTAACAACGTCTCATGTACGTAGTACATGAGTATTAGGCCGAGGGGAAAAGGGAGTTATTCCGGCAGTGTGGCCATATCCCTGACCATTACAATATCCTCAAAACTGAATCAAGGTGTGAATTTATTTCTGCTTGGACCCACGTTCAAGTGTCTTACTAGCATGACAATTTAGAATTTTTCCTGCGTTTTTGTCAGGGTTGAAAAGCTTCATATTTGCGAGGAAAAAAAACAACTCACCTGTAAACAAAATAAAATTTATATCTATATTTCGACTTTGTGATTCTATAAAAATACTTATCATGTTTTATATGTATGTAGTAGAAACGAACACCCTCATCACTGATGAGTGATGAGGTATTGTGGACGTGCCCTTGAGCTGAGTTATATTTTGTTCTCGCCTTCTCGCCACTTTTGAAGATTTCAGTCAAATGGAAAATTTGAGATTTCTCATCTTAACAAAATATAAAATGACTCGCACTAATGTACCAAACATTTTTAGTAAGAATGTTGGCAAAATGCTGCAAAATAAATTTTTGAAAATTTATATGAAAATGCTGATTTTACAATTCAAGAATTTGAAATATTCTGCAAGAGTTTGATTTTTTCTTGCCAATTTTAGCTCTTATACATGCCTCTTCTCTTTCTTGTGACAAAAAATACTTGGAAGAATTGTTCGTTTAGTTATTCCTCTATTTTTTTTTCAACTCTAGTATCAACTTTAAATATTTTTTTGAAGTACACATTAAGTATTAAAGCCAAATTCCTAGACTTATTTTTTTTGTGGGTGTTTATAATTTTGAGATCATTACGCCCATATGGAGATGGTTTTAGATTTGATTTGTCACATGGTTATTTTTTTGAAATTAGGGGTGAATATAATTGATCAGATTTTCAATATTTTCATGAATGTGTGAATAATAGTGTACCATGCGGAAACCCATCGCAGCGAAAAGCAAAAACTTACTTGCAATCACCCAATTACCGATGACTTGTACCTTATACATTCTTTTCCCGGTTGGCAAAACAGCATTTTTTAGACAGTGCATCTGAATAGGGATATGACCACATATCAGTCAGAATGTATTTTCTGACTGTCATAGTGTACCATGCGGAAACCCATCGCAGCGAAAAGCAAAAACTTACTTGCAATCACCCAATTACCGATGACTTGTACCTTATACATTCTTTTCCCGGTTGGCAAAACAGCATTTTTTAGACAGTGCATCTGAATAGGGATATGACCACATATCAGTCAGAATGTATTTTCTGACTGTCATAGTGTACCATGTGGAAACCCATCGCAGCGAAAAGCAAAAACTTACTTGCAATCACCCAATTACCGATGACTTGTACCTTACGTTCTTTTCCCGGTTGGCAGAACAGCATTTTTTAGACAGTGCATCTGAATAGGGATATGACCACATATCAGTCAGAATGTATTTTCTGACTGTCAAAACGGCAATATCTGACTGTGGTTCTGAGTCACGCTCAGATCTCCACTCAGTCTTCTGACGAGTTAGCGACATCTTGGAATATCAAAAAAATACTTCGTTTCTGATTGGTTGATTGTAGTCAGACTGCAAATCTGACTGTCAAAACGGCAATTTCTGACTGCAGAAATGAGTAGTCAGATATCACCAGACATGTGCCAATCGGGTTGTGGGGTCCAGCTTGATCAACATTTTAAATTTTGGAATATTTGATAATAATCTGTGCTTTCTAAAGCATTAATCCCTTCAAAAATCAAAAGTTCCATTTTTTCCAAAAGTATCAAAAAAATCGTTTTTTCTGTTTATACTGGCGAAACTAGAAGTTTTGGGGTCTGATTTATCGCCACAACAGAAAAAGGCGTTTTAATGAAGAAAAAGGGGCATTTTAACAACAAAAAAAAGGCATTGCACAGGAAAAGAATTATTTCACGATGAAAAAAGTTTTTGAACGACAGTAAATGAATGTCAATGACAATTTAAGATATTGCCCGACAGAATAATTTAATGCAAGTTTATATAATATATTTAACAACAAATCGTGCACGGCAAAGAAATGAAATAATGAAAGACATAAAAAATAAGAATTGCACATCCAAAGATTGATAAAAAGCACGACATAAAAAAAACACCACACAGTTCATCTAGAACGTATTATTGCACAAGTAGTGCTTTTTTGTCTTTTGAGGGTCTGCCTGTCTTCCGCTTCTGTCCCAAAGGAACTGACTTCCCTTCAGCAGGAGTTTCAATGAGCTTGAGACGAATGTGCATACCTGGAATGTGCTTGCACAGTGTTGATTTAGCGTTGCAGGGGCAGGAACAAATTGACGTGCATGCGCTTCCCTTTGCTAGACTTATGCGGATCACAGGGCAGCAAACCCAAATAAAAAACAGGAAAATCTCCAAACGAATTAAAGTCTGAGCTGAACTGAGCAAGAGGCAGGAGACAGTTCACCTTGCTCCAGAGTGTTTATGAAGTTGAAAAATTGTTCAACATGAGGAAATCGAGAAAACTTTCAGTATCTGATTGAAGAAAGAGAAAATAGTGTTTCAAATTGAGGTTTATAGCTCAAAATATATGAGTTTTTTGACCTTGCTCAGTAATTACTTTGGTCATATGAAATCAAGAAACTCAAAAATAAACTTCCTGCATAATCACAAAATGAGCTACTTCTCTGGAAAAAATTTTTTCGGCTGGGAATAATTTATTTTTTTGCACATTTTGTTTTTTTGGCGGGTAATAATTCATTTTTCTAGACTATTATTTTTTGGTGGGGAATAATTTATTTGGATGTGGATTACATTTCTTTCGTCGTTTGTATGAAATCGAATTGTCATTCGTATCACCTAAGTTGTCGTGCTGGACTGTTGTTGAAAATTGTCGTTAGAATGCCCTATTTTGCCAAAGTTTTGTCAAAAATGCAGAAATTTAAAGTGCTGTTTTTTGCCCAAATTATCAAAAAGCTGTCGTTTTTTTGAGGGAGAAATTATTTTAAAAAATCTTGCCAAATGCCAGAAAAACTCTTTTTGCCACACAGAATGGGCCGTCATATTCTGAACATCTACCTATAAGGTCCAAATTCGTACCAGCATATTCTTATAAATAAATATTTTTATTTACTTACTCGTATGACCCCAATAATAGTCCAAAATTTTTGATTTGATCGGGGCTGCAGGTGAACAGAACAGAACAGAACACTACGAACAGAATGATAAACACTAAAATTTTCAAATTTTCTGAACGTTACCCGAACAGAACGATATAATGCTCCGAACAATTGAACGCTAACTGAACAAAATGATTCAACGTTTTGAACAAAAAACAATAACCAGAACAGAACAATATCTTTCAATTTCATTCAAATAATTCTCAATTTTTCATGTTTTAGACTTCATTTTTAGTTTTGTTTTGTCTTTCAAAGGCAGTTAAAGGCTTAATTTTGAAGGTAAAAGGCTATCTATTAAGAGAATTCATCATGTAAGTGAAGAAAAAATGACTGAAAAGTGAGAACTGAACAGAACAAAACAAAATAGAACCAAATCAACCTGAACAAAACCAGAACAGAACAAATGAATCCAAATTAACTCGAACAAAAACCAGAACAGAATACTATGAAAAGTTTTTGTTCATGAGCAAAACAGAACAGAACACTACAATATTGATTCGTTCACCAGCCCTGGATTTAATTCTTCATAGTGGTGGACATTTTGAACAGTTTCAAAGAATTGCTTGTAATTTTTCGTGCAAATTACTCTTTTGAGTGCTAGGGACCTTGTGATTTCCTGCAGCATTAGTGTTGGAAAAGTAACCCTCAAATCATTCTAGGAATTTGTGCAGAAGATGTACCTAATAGTTCATCTGAGAAATATACACCTGCACTTTTCGCAGACCCTGGGTCAATTGCGAAAGTTTTTCGACTTCGTAATGCTGGTCAGTGGTACACAACGGATTGCATCCTTGATGAAATTAATTTCATTGATAACTCTGCTGCATCCTTCATCTCGAGCTTTTGTATTGCGACAAATTTTTGTAACGATTTCAGACATTTTCTGGAGATTGGATGAATTGTCATAGGTTTCAGGTTTCGTTTCTGTGACCATTATGGTGGTTTCATCCAATTCGTCGGTCAATTCTTCCAACCTGTCGTTAGTTGTTTCAATATGCTTGGATTGTTGAATTGAAATATTTTGCATTTTATCATTCAAATAAATAGTAGGTAGCATTTATCACTTCTCTGGCTGACATATTTCTCAATATGGTATGCAAATGAATGAACTTAGTTAAATAAATAATCTATCTCTTCCATCGAGAGGTAGATCAGCAGAGAAATGGCAACAAACTAGTATTGATACTTTGTCCACCTACTTAGGGGGAGATAGGATAGGTAAAAATCAGGTACATATAAGATTATATGAAATGATATGAGCGCTGAGTGGCATGGAAAATTTAACCAAAATTTCAAACAAGAAGTGGTTTATGAAAAAGGAGGACCATCCAAACACTCCAAGTCATAATTTTTCAGACTTAAATAAAATTACCGAAGAATTATCAAAAATCATCTTCCCAAAATTACAAGATTCACTGAGTGCTTTGCTATCGCATTATACCTAGTGGGGATCTGTTGGATTAGAGGTCGATTCATATGAGAAGGGAACTTATCCATGTTAACATTTCATCATTTTCGAAAATCGGTCCTTATAGTTTAAGAAGGAACTTTTTTTTTGTAGGGAATTTAATTTTTCACAAAAAAGACCTTTGCACATTTACTCGTAAGCTACCTCCAAAACTGAAAAAATGCATTGATTTGAAATCTAAAAGACTTTTATTCTTTTTCAAAAAAAAAACTCATTTCCAGACTCTAAGGTAGATAGTACTTTACACCGACATGAAGCAGGTATTTTGAATTTTTAGAATTTTGATGGATGCTGGCGAAAAATTATTGCCGAATAACTTCAATAAGATGAAGGAGAAATTTCACATTTTTTGGTCAACGTTTGAGCCCCCTCCCGCCGCTCATGCTCAAAGTTTTCAAAATTAAAAATATTTTCAATTGTTCCAATTTAATTTTTTTCAGTTCAAGTGGTTTTTTAACATTTTTACTTAGTACCTAATTGCATATAATTGCTTTTAGGCTGTTGGAAAAATTCGAAGTTCATGTTTGGCAAATGCAGGAGTTCTCAAAATATTCGTTTTTCCTTTAAAATCGAAATTTTGTACCTAATCATCTCCTCAAAGAGGGTATCAATTAGAATAATTAAACCACTATTTTATATTTGTGTTTTTTTACGGTTCAGGTACGTATTTATGTGGTTTATTAGAGCTCTCGATTACTTACATACCACGTACCTACAAAATATAAATCAGTGGCTTAATTATAATTTTACCCTGTTGAGGGGATGATTGCACAATTATAAATTTTAAAGAAAAAAACAAATATTTTGAGAATCCCCGCATTTGACAAAAATGAACTTCAAACTTTTCTAATTACCTACTTAAAAGCGATTATTTATACAAGTAAATACTAAAGATGTCAAGAGACCATTCAAAGTGAAATAAAATTGAAAAAAATCGAAAATTTTTAAAACTTTGAACTTAAGATGCAGTGAAAACGATAATCACTACCATACTCACAGTGTTCCAACCTAAAAAAAAAAAAGTTATTTACTTTCTCACCTTTATACACTTAGGTATCTTCGCCATCAACATTTAAGCTTATGTAACTGTCTTGCTCTTTGGTACGCTAAACCACTGAACCTCATTCGCTCAGAATTTCCAGGAACCGGTATGGGGAGCACTTTTTTATACTTATTAAAAATCGTGGCAGCTTGATTAGTGGTTGAACTCTGAAAATATTTTAATTTGTGGCCAAATCAGGTATGTACCTACTCTTTATTTTTCTGTTTTGGGGCGAATTTTTAAAAATTCAAAATTGATAATTTTCAGTAATGTGCACTTTTTTTATTTTTTCGAGAGAAAAAAATGATTAAAATTGGCCATAAAAATAATATCAACTACCCAGAAATCAAATTTCACCATTTCTGGTGTTATTTTTGGAGTCTCCAGTGTGACTTTCCATTCCTCTATAGCATTTTAATTTTTTCCAGAAGCTGTGAAAATGTATTTGGGCAGCTTATCATCGAGGTGTGTCTTAATTATCGATCTTTTAAAGGGTTCATCTAAACTTGAGCTGGTTTCCTAGTGAACTTCTTTTATGCATATTTCTCCTTATAAGCCTATAAGCAATAGGCATGTAAAGTATTCTGTTCAAAAAATCCCACTCCAGTTGTGCGCCAAGAAATGGGGTCTGGTGCATTGAATAGCTCGAGAATAAGCCGCAACTATGTAGGTAGATGGCTATAAAATTCTGGAGCAATACAAAATCGTACGAGAGGCTCCAGAGTGGTCCGAAAAAGTGAAATTCAGATGAGGGAGATTCGTTAGCTGCTGGAAATTGATTTCCACATCTCCTGAAGAAATTTTAAATTTCCGGAGAAATCGAAAATTTCGTTGGAGCTTTCATAAGAACTGACAATGATTATGCACAAATATAAATCAGTGGCTTAGTTCTAATTTTACCCTATTACGTAAGGAGATGTTTACAATATTATCAATTTTAATGGAAAAAACGAATATTTTGAGAATTATGTACTACTTTTGACAAAAATGAATTTCCAACTTTTCTGATTGCATATCAAGAGACCACTTAAACTGAAATAAAATCAAAAAATCGAAATTTTTTCTATTTTTAATTTTCAAAAGTTTGAGCTTGGATCGAGGGGAGGGTTTCTATTTATATTTTGCTTAATGTCAGGTTGATAAATACCTACGAATGTTTACAAATAAAGTACAGGGTGCCCAGAAATATCGAGTATCCCTAAGAAAGTTTTTCATTAAAAATATAGGTTGGCAACGTGAAATAGATGCATATGATTGGTGGAATGTTATCTCTCCAGTCCAACAACCAATCATGTGCCATCATTATTATCATTCATTGTGACCAACCGAAGTATTTTAGTAGAAAACTTTTTTAGGGGTACTCGATATTTCTGGGCACCCTGTACAAGAATACCTACTCACTCATGTAAGAAAATAAGTAGGGTAAGTAATTATCAAAACCTATAAGGCTTATTTCGGCTTTTAGGCAGTAACACGTTCAGTCTTTTGATACGTTTTCAACACTTATTTATTCAGTAAGTTATGTATAAAATTTTACAAAATTTCATCATATTTTGCTGGATTTCACTAATTTCATAATATGATCGAGTTATATGGGATCTTCAGATCATGTTTACGTTTTACTGGAATTTTAATCCTGATTTGGTGCTCATGATGGAAAATTTGTTACTCTGTACTTCAGTACTTCGTACTCTCAATTGAAACGGAAGTAGCTTGAGCTACTTTTGGATCATGAATTTAAGGTGTGAATTTTCTTCTGCTTGAACCCAGGTACCTACAAGTGTCTTGGGCATGCATCCCAAGCGCACATTGAATGAAAAAAAACACATCTCAAGCGCAAATTGATTTGTACATCATTAGCGCAAATGCATTAAAAAAATGCATCCTAAGCGCAACAAAGAACGCCTCTATCAATACACTTTCCCGGTTTGCTTTACGTAGGGGGTTTCAAACTGTTGGTCAGTAACGTAGTTTATGTAGGTATGTAATACAACTTACAAGTACATACAAGGGGTGTTCCAAAAGTAACGCCTCCAAGCTCATGGTTTGAGTACTGAAACTTTCCATATGTGGAAGTTTCTCTATCTGTGGTACCCACCTTCCATGCTAATATCAACCCAAATGCTCTCAGGGGCCATTTCTCCCCTCTCATGCGTCTATAGGCTGTATCTGTATGTATTTTTCAGAAAACCCCTTTTTTTGAATGACTGTAGTTCCACCCCCCTGTAGATACAAACAAAGTTGATACATCATTAGATCGGAAATTTGACGTAGATTCTTTTGTCTAGCTACATATTTTTCGCTAAGATTCAATGCGGGGGAGAAAATGGCGAAAAACGTGTTTTGAGTGGCTAAAATCCACCGTGCGAAGACGCACCAGGTGGATCGGGGTTGGGTCCAGATATGTTGTTTCGGTTTGTTAGCAATTTTGTTTGGGTTTGCCCCCATAAAGTGCTTTACCGATTGTACTATGTAGTTATGTTTATCCTTATCTATTTAATAACTTTCCATGTGATTTTTCTGTGATATCAAATTTACTTAATATACAATCTTACATGCTTAGGTATTACTTATTAGTTTCGTCGATTTCTTTTCATTTTTATAGGCAACCTATTTTGTGAACCACTGTTTATGCAAAACCGTTTTACCCTTTGCGGCATTCTTTGTTGCGCTTGGGATGCATTTTTTAAATGCATTTGCGCTTGCGATGTGTAAATCGATTTGCGCTTGCGATGTGTTTTTTGTTAGGTCATTAGCGCTTGCGATCTACGCCCAAGTGTCTTACTGGCATGACAATTTGGAATTTTTTCTGCGTCTTTGTTAGGGTTGCAAGGCCTCATCTTTGCGAGAAAAAAACAACTCACCTAAACAAAATAATAATCTTGCCATCAGAAAATTCAGTTTTCGGGATTCTGTAAAAAAAAAAAACATGTTATATTATAGTATTAGAAACGAACACATCCTGAGGACTCAAGTGGTAAAAAATTATCACTGATGGGGAATTGTAGACGTGCCCTCAGGCTCAGTTATTTCGGAAACAGAATTAAAAAAGTGTTGCCGACTCGATTCGAGATCAGTTTTAGTCCCCTACTTGGCGTTAAAAAGTCGGAAAGTTGAGAAATTTGAGATTTCTCATTTTAACAAAATACAAAATGACTCGCATTACTAAACATTTTTAGCAAAAATGTTTGCAAATCCTGCGAAAGAAATTTTCGAAAATTTTCTATCCAACATTTTTGAAAATTTCTATGAAAGTGCTGATTTTACGATTCAAGAATTGAAAATATTTTGCAAGAGTTTGATTTTTTCTTTCCAAGACTTTTTTCTTTCCCGAGGGTGTTTATAATGTTGATACGCCCCACCCATATGGAGACGGCTTTAGATTTGATTCGTCACATGATTATTTTTTAAAATTAGGAGTGAATTAGATTTATCAGATTTTCAATATTTTTATGAATGTTTGAATAATAGTGTACCATGCAGCAATAACCCATCGCAGCGAAAAGCAAAAACTTACTTGTAATCACCGAATAACAGATAACTTGTGGGTACATTTTTTTGTAGGGTCGTATTTGGGAATACTTGATAATAATCTGTGCTTTCTAAAGCTTTCATCCCTTCAAAAGTTCAATTTTTTCCAAAAATATCAAAAGAGTGGCCTTTTTTATGTCTAAGCTGTCGAAGCTGCATGTTTTGTCAAAAATTCTAAAATTTAAAGTCCAGTTTTCTGCCCAAATTATCAAAAAGTTGTCGTTCTTTTTGGGTCGAAATTTTTTTTAAAATCTTGCCAAATGCCAGAAAAACACTCTTTTTGCCACCGCGAAATTGGCCGTCGTATTCTAAACGCCTATCTATGGGTCCAAATTTGTACCTACCAGTATATTCTTAAATAAATATTTTTATCTATTCATTCGTTTATTTATTTTTCATACTATTTTTTCTTGTTTCTAACCTAGAAAAAAGTTACTTACTCGTGAAAAAAACATGACATCTTCCGTATCTTATGGTTCATATATAACGAGGGTGCAAAGTAAAGAAAAAACTTGCCAAATGATCGCCAGAAGGCCATTTTTTTGGTGAGAATTTTCAAAAAGCTCCAAGTTTTGACAAAATTGCCAAAGAAGTCCTGTTTTATGAAATTGTCAAGCAAAGTCCTAATTCTTACCCAAATTGGCGAGAAGACGTGTTCCTACGTTTTCACCAAAACTCCTGAAAAGTAAGGAATAGGCTGATCTTAGCTGTACAAGAATGCCCTGTATTTTCGAAAGTCTCATTTGTGTTAAAATTGTCATTTTTTAAGATTAAAAAATCGATCATTTCCAGTGATGTACGCTTTTTTCATTTTTTCTTTAGGAAAAAAATGATTAAAATTAGCCATAGGATTAACATCGACTGCTTAAAACCAAATTTTACCATTTCTGATTACGTAAGTAGTTTGGATTTGGAATCTTCAGCGCGATTTTCCACTTCTCCGGCATTCTAATGTTTTCTAGAAGTCGTGAAAATGTATTTGAGCAGCTTATCATCGAGTTGTGTCTTATTATCTACCTATTTAAAGAGCATATCTAAATTTGAGCCGATTCCTGGACTTCTTTGAAACATATTTTTCCTTATAAGCAAAGTGTTCTGTTTAAAAAATCGCACTCGAGTTGTGCGCCAAGAAATTGGGTGGAATGCGGATAAAGCTCATTGAATAAGTTAGCTCAAGAATAAGCCACAACTCGATTTTTGGCCGCCTAAATTGATTTTCTTGCTTTCTGGAGAAACTAATAGATGGGTTTAAATTCTGGAGAAATAGAATATCGCCCTAGATGCTCCAGAGTGCTCCGAAAAAATCAAATTTCGAGGGGGTGGTTCGTTGGCTGCGGAAAATTGATTTTCACGTCTTCTAAAAAAAAAGTTTAAAATTCTGGAAAAATCGGAAATCTCGTTGAAGCCTTCATAATAGTTAAAAATGGCGATAAATAGTTCTGAGGAGTTGATATCAGTTTCAGGACTAATTGTGATCGTTTTTCATAAATAAATGCACCTATTTGCCACTATCTATAACATCGCCAAAAAATGATAAACAAAGGAAAAACTCAAACTTACTTACTTTTTAAAGTGTTTGCGCGCAGCGCGAAAAACTCTTATGTAGATCACTTTTTTCGTCGTCATCGTCGTCGTCGTCGTCAATACGTATTTATCCAATCAGTGATTAGTATTTCAGCTATAATCCAATCAGTGACTAGATATTTGAAATGCTAAGCAATAGGTATGCAAAAAAATCAATTTAAGAAGCTATTGGCGGATCGGTGATTGGAAGACAGTTTTAAATTTCAGTTTGAACAAGGGTCGGGAAGATTCGTTCTTTTTATTGGGCAATTCCCCACGAACACATTTCTTCAAGTGCCACAATTGTTGGTATGCTTATTGTTCTTACTCGGCCTAATTCAGGGTATTTTCCGCAAATTGCATGGCAGCCGCTGAAAATAGACAGCATTTGAATGAACCTTTTAGGAAATTTTTATTGAAAAATATGAATTGATATTTTAAGATTGAAGATTCGTAATTTTTATTGGTGCAATTCCCCATGAACACACATGTCTCTAAGTCCCGCAATTGTTGGTACCTATGCTTATTGTTCTTACTCGGCGCAATTTAAGGTATATTTGGCGCAATGTCGATGATATTTCAGTAAATGAACGTGGGATTATATGAGATTTTGTTTGTAAAAATTTTTAAACCCTTGTTCTTAAATTGGGGCAGTTCAGTTTAGTAAGCCGAACTATACGAGTATATTAAGTATTATTCACAAAAGAAAGGTTTCAGCACTTTGTAAATCGATTTAAAAACCGCAAAAACACTCTTGTAATCAGCGATTAGATGATAGCTTGTTTAATCAAATCACCAAAAAACCGTTATCTGTAGACAAAATAAAATTTGCGACAAATACAACATCCAACCATAGTAAACTTATTAAAACAAAATTGCTAATTTTATAATTCGCGATTTTTCCGAGTTTGCTTTGAGTTTCTCAAAATCGAACGAACAATGAACTTGAAAAAAATCATTCAGATTTCAATAAAAACGGAAAAAACCAATTCGGGCAGCTGAAACTTTAGTTTTGAAGTTTCAGACACTGCTAATTTCCTAAAATCGCTGTCTAAATAATTCAATCCTTTCTGTCATGCTATTCCAGAAATTCGGTCATAAAAACCATAAATTGCAAAAATCAATTTTTTTACTCAAGGGACAAGATGGTGGTTCCAAATAATAAACTTTGAAGTATTTTATTGAAGAGATTTGCAATAGTTTTTGAGATATTTTACCTCGGATATTTATCATTAGATTATCATTATTCATTCATTTGCAGCAAATCTCACAAGATCTTACTCTAGCTACTGATTTTTCAATGGTATATTACCTGGGTCAGAAAAAAAATTAGATGGGTATTTTCGGTAGTTCTAAAATTACAATGAAATTTTAAATTGTCAGTTCAGATACTAATTCCATAAACTAATGCGGTCATTAAACCATTGAAAAGTTGAACACAGTTAACAAAATATAGGTAAATAAAATAATAATGAAATTGTTTGAATGCCAATTTGTTAAATTTTTTGCTCGAACAGCGAAAAACTCGATTGCATTGCCGATCGCTTTGCATCTTCATGATATTGTTTTGTAAAAAGAGCTAACTCAGTGAGCTGAATTTTGATTATGCCAATCAGCGGTGAATATTAGTCATTAAAGCCAAAAGTTTTTTTTTCGAGAGTGCATGTTTATAATTTTGAGATTATTTGTTCGAATGCAGTGTAGGCAATCACCTATGTATCGCAGCGAAAAGTAAAAACTTACTTGCAATCACCGAAAAACCGATGACTTTGTGCATAATAATTGTATTATGTTCTGCGTCCGTAATGTCGCCTTTTCTGTCTAAATTGTCGAAGCAGCAACTATTGTCAAAAATGCTAAAATCTGTGTCTCGTTTAAATTCGAAGCGGGCACCTCGAGAGGTTCCCTTGTTTGCTACTGCCCAGAAAAGTCCTATATTCAATCATTTCTGTCATTCTATTCCAGAAATTCGGTCATAAAAACCTTAAATTGCAAAAGACCAATTTTTTTACTCAAGGAACAAGATGGTGGTAAGAATATACCCATGGGTCAAAAAGCAAACGCAACAACTATTTTGCAATCAGCGGTACGAGCTTACCATTTATTTTTTCTGCCCATGAAAGCATTACATCCCTTTTCTCTTTCTATGTAGCTAAAAAAAAAAAACTTGGAAGTGTTGTTCGTTTATTTACTTAGGTATTTATCAATTTTTTTCAAAATTATCAACTTTGAAGTATTTTATTGGAGAGATTTACAATAGTTTTTGAAATGTTTTACCTCCGATATTTATCATTAGATTATCGTTATTCATTCATTTGCAGCAAATCTCTCAAAATCTTACTGTACCTATGGACTTTTCAATAGTATACTTACATACCTACCTACTAGGTCAGAAAAAAAAATTAGACCTGTATGTGTACTTATACTTTCGGTGGTTCTAAAATTACAATGAAATTTTGACTAATGTGGTTATTAAACCTTTGAAAAGTTGAACACAGTTAACAAAATAGGTAAAAAGAATGGAATAAAATTGTTTGAATGCCAATTTGTTAAATTTTTGTCTCGAGCAGCGAAAAACTCGATTGCATTGCCGATCACTTTGCGTTTTCATGTTATTGTTTTGTAGACAGAGCCATTCAGTGAGCTGCATTTTGATTATGCCAAAGCGAAATAGGCTGAAAAGTTGAACATAATTAACAAAATGATGTAGGTAAATAAAATGAAATGAAATCGTTTGAATGCCAATTCGTTAAATTTTTTGCTCAAACAGCGAAAAACTCGATTGCATTGCCTATCACTTTGCGTTTTTATGTTATTGTTTTGTAGAAAGAGCCACTCAGTTAGCCATGCATTTTGAGTATGCCACTTAGCGGTAGTTATTAAAACCAAGTAGGTTTTTTTTCGAGGGTGTTTATAATTTTCAGATTATTCGTTTAATTGCAGTGTAGGCAATTACCTATCGCAGCGAAAAGCGATAACTTACTTGCAATCACCGAATAACTGATGACTTTGCACATAATCATCTCCGTGTAAGTATGTAATCAGTAAAGTTGCCTTTTCTGTCTAAATTGTCAAAGCGGCAACTTTTGTCAAAAATACTACTTAAATTTAAAGTCAAATTTTTTACTCAAATTATCAAAAAGTTGTCGTTTTTTTTAGGTCAAAATTCTCAAAAAGACTTGCCGAATAATTGCCAAAAAACCTCTCTTTTGGCCAAAATTTTCTAAAAGCTCCAAGTTTTGACAAAATTTTAAAAAAGGCTTGTCTTATGAATTTATTGTCAAGAAGTGCAAATTCTTACCCAATTTGGCGGGAAGTGTTCCTGCCTTTTCACCAAAACTCCTGAAAAGCAAGGAATAATCTTTGCAGCAGTATAAGAAGCCATGTGGGTATTTTCCAAAATTGCTGGATAATGGTTCCAATTTCGATCAAAATTGCCAAAAAAAATTATATTTTCCGAAAAAATTCTGAAAATTGCAGAAAGTCTCATTGGTGCTATCGTGCTAAAATTGTCAAAAAGTGTCAACTTTTGTACGTCGGTAAAATTCCTAAAAAAAAATTCAATTTGTGGCCAAATCCGCGCTACTCTTTATTTGTCCATTTTTGGCGAATTTTTTCAAAAAACAAAGCAAATATTGCCAAAAAAAAATGATAAAATAAAGAGAAAAATTCAAACTTACTTACTTTTGAGTTCTTCAAACACGAGAAGAACTTCCTTTCCTATACAATTTTTCCAGATAATTGCCAACTCTTTTGGCCAAAATTTTTAAAAAGCTCCAAGTTTTAACAAAATTTCCAAAAAAAGTGTTGTGTTATCGAATTGTTAAGAAGTCCTAATTCTTACCCAAATTGGAGAGAAATGTTCCTGCTTTTTCATGAAATAGGCTTTTTTTTAGAGGGTGTTTATAATTTTGAGATTATTTGTTTGAATGCAGTGTGGCTTTTTTTCGAGTGTGTTTATAATTTTGAGATTATTTGTTTGAATGCAGTGTAGGCAATTACCTATCGCAGAGAAACGCAAAAACTTACTTGCAATCACCGAATAACCAATAACTTTGTACATATGTAATGTATCATGTAATACCGCTTTGTGTTTCTAAAATCACCTTTTCTGTCTAAATTGTCAAAGCGGCCACTTTTGTCAAAAATGCTAAAATTTAAAGTCCTGTTTTTCGCTCAAATCATCACAAAGTTGTCGTTTTTTTTTAGATCAATGTTATAAAAAAAACTTGCCGAATAATTGCCAAAAAACCACTCTTTTGGACAAAATTTTTAAAAAGTCTTGTGTTATGAAATTGTCAAGATGTCCGAGTTCTTACCCAATTTGGCGAGAAGTGTTCCTGCTTTTTCACCAAAACTCCTGAAAAGTAAGGAATAATCTTTGCAGTTGCACAAGAAGCTCTGTAGTTTGTATATTCTCCAAAAATGCTAGATAAAGGTTCCAATTTGGATTAAAATTGCCAAAAAAATTAATTTTCCAGAAAAATTCAGAAAATTGCCGAAAGTCTCATTTGTGCTAAAATAGTCAAAAAATGTCAACTTTTGTAAAATTTCTAAAAAAAATTAATTTGTGGCTAAATCTTCTACACCTTATTTTATATATTGTTGGCGCAGTAATGTACGCATTTCTTCATTTTATTTAGGAAAAAAATGATTTTTAGCCATAATACTAAGATCGCGACTATCCTGAAACAAAAATTTCACCATTTCCGGTTATTTTGGAATCTCCAGCGCGATTTTCCATTCCTCTAGCATTTTAATTTTTTCCAAAAGTTGTGAAAATGTATGTATTTGGGGAGCATATCATCGAGTTGTCTTATTATCGACCTGTTTAAAGGGTTCATCTAAACTTGAGCTGATTTCCTCGCGAACTTCTTTTATGCATATTTTCCTCATACTACGCCTAGGCACGCAAAGTATGTATTCTGTTTTAAAAAAATCACACTCGAGTTGTGCACCAAAAAATTGGATTGAATGCAGATAAAACTCAATTGAATCCATAACTCGATTTTTAGCCACCTGAATTAATTTGTTCGCTATATCTAGAGAATCTAGGTAGATGAGTATAAAATTCTGGAGCAATAGAAAATGGTACCAGAGGCTCCAGAGTGCTCCGAAAAACTGAAATTTAGATGGGGACGGTTCGTTAGCTGCTAAACATTGATTTCCACGTCTTCTAAAAAAAGTTTAAAATTCTGGAGAAATCGGAAATCTCGTTGGAGCCTTCAAAATGATTGAAAATGGCGAATTGGCGATAACTAGTTCAGAGGAGTTGATATCAGTTTCAGATCTAATTGTGATCATATTTCCTAAATATAAATGCACTTATTTACCATTAGGCTACTTACCTATATTTTTTCCAAAAAAAAAAACACGAATCACCAAAAAATGATGAAAATAGTAAAAATCTAAACTTACTTACTTTTAATCAACTACCAATGTTTTCATATGAATCTATTATTTTAATTACGATTACGGTTTCACTCCAATTTTTCCTTGAAATTTTTCGGTTTTCGGTTCGGTTTTGGTTTTGAAATTCAAAATTTCGGTTTTCGGTTTCAGTTTTGATCTTATATACAAAAATTTCAGTTTCAGTTTCGGTTTTCGGTTTTTTTCGGTTTTACATCTTTTTTTTTTAATTTCTTCAAAATTTCTCAATCTCAGAAAACAAACTGTAGTCATGTCATAATAATTCTAAAAAAAGTATATCTATAGGTATATTTTTCAAGAATACTAATTAGTAAATTTACCAATTTCCCTGGATTTTGACTTTTGAGTCTCTAAAGTCAAAAATGTGAAAAAATCCCCTCAAAAAAATTGAAAAAACTGTAAAAACCCAAACTGAAAACTGAAAAAAACTGAAATAAATTATATCAGTTTAGGTTTTGGTTTCACTCACTCTTCTTCATTATTAATGTTATGGTTTTTTACGGTTTTTAAAAAACCTATGAAATTTCGGTTTTTGTTTTCAGTTAGGGTTTGAAAATGGCTAAAATTATGGTTCTTGTTTGGGTTTCGGTTACGGTTTTCGGTTTTTTGCAGTTACGGTTAGCACCCCTGTATCCGGTTACCTATGTCAAAAAATTCCTATTTTTTCCGCTCACTTTTTTGCCAAGATTGCTGATAGAGTTCTGTCATTTTCTATTTCTTCGATCAAATTTTATTTTCCATTTTATTCTCTCTAAAAAATAGTATATATTACAATACAAGGACCAAACATTCTTCACGTCGTTTCTTGCATTGTAAGATATTTTTCATTATTCATGCTACGAAAAATGATTTTCTCATGTTTTCAATACCTCAAAAGTAGGTAATACCTATAGGAAATATTTCGAGCCGAAAAAATCCTTGCTTGAATAGATTTGAACTTCCCTCTTCCCGAATTGAAAAATTTGAAAAAATTTCCCGCCAGAAATCCTCGTTTTCACAACTGTAAGAATTACTACCTCGTGTCTTTCTTAGCCATCGTGTAATTTTATGCCATCAAGTGGCTTAATTGCTTCGAATATCTCTTCATGAAATAATATTCCAGATACCAAAACACAATATGTCAAACACTAGCTCGACCTATCATCCAATTGTTGGCAAACGATCGAGTTTTTTCAACCAGCCCCTTTAAGCACGGTGCAAACTACATCTTTACGCAAGATTAATCGATCATTTGGCTCAATAACTGATTCTTTTTTTTTCAACCATTTCCCCCTCACATCACCACCTCACACAGCTACAGCGACCTTTGGCCGATTTCATTGCCGGTAACCTTCTTAATTATTATTTACTCAACACGCGGAGAACTCATTCGAGCATAACCGCGCGTCATCAAGCAAGGCCCTCGCAAGCTTCGTTACTACAGCACACGTCAGCCTGCGTACACTCGCATTCGCCCCTGCCCCTGCCCCTCACCCTAGGAACCAATAAAATCGACCAAATAAATTATTATTTTCAATTTGGCCAAAGTACCCGGTGCTTTTTACGTGTATTACGTACAATCCATCCTCGTTGACGTGACCATCGTCGAGAGTTCTCCTTCACTAACCACGTACAAAGCAGATCACTCACACATATCACACCGCCGACACAAACATGGACATTCTCGAGTCCGTCATCGCGTCGTCGTCACTCGTCACTCTCTCATGGGCCACCTTAAAAGTCGATACACCGTAACGAAACCGTTCACGGCGACCAACAAACGTTGCCTCGAAAAAAGAAAAAAAATATCGTCGAACAAAAAGAGAGCGCAACAACGACGACGGGCGAAGTATAGCGAAAAAGTAAAGTAAAAAAAAAAGAAACTAAAAAAAATGGATTCTAAATCTTCGACACGCAATCGTAAAAAGCTTACTTCCTAAATACGTCACGATGCGATATACATTCGCGCGCTCGTAAAAAATGTATTCAGCCTTTTAAAAACGTAAATTCGACATTCTTTTACGCGGCGAAATAAAAAAAAAAGACGAATAAAAGAACGAGCGAAAAAAAAAACTCAAAACCGCGAGCTATTTGAAAAAATATACGTTCCAGTATTAAACTACAAAAAAAGGAAAAAAAGAACGTTTTAACGTTTTTCTCAAAAGTACAAAAACGATACACACACATATGGCGAAGAAATTGTAAACTCGGCGATCTTCGGCGAGGGTGGGGGGTATGACGTTGACCTAAACATGTATAACCCATAGGGGAATTAGCCACACATACCCCATCATATACGAGGGTACGTATACCTTATCCTTTCTGCTCCATCGTAGTATTGCAGCTAAGTCGTCTCAAAAGTTAAACTTTATAGGTATTCGTGGAAGGTCGTTGGCCATGTAAATAAGTACATATACGTACATGTATGTAGAATGCAACCGATTTCGCTTCGCAGTCATCGAACCAGAAACAGATTGCCATAAATGCTACATTTATTCACTTCGAAATTAGGTTCCTCTACTTACTTCTTTTCCCTTCAGCTTTGCTCTTTTTCGCTTATCAAGCCAACTTTCATTACTACTAAATCGCGTCGCAGTATCGTTCCAAATATGAAAAAATTTCCTCCTCTTGGCACCCTGAAGCTTTCCCTCTCAACCACGTGGTTTTTTTTTCATTGTCGTCTCGGCGTTCGGCAGGATACGAAACGAGCTACACTTCTTACCCCATCGTCCTCCCATTAAACCGTCAATATTTCACACTTCGACCACGTTGCGAAACCTCACAGGTTTCACGTTAATGGTCTTTTTTTTCTCTCCTTTTTCGCGAAAGAGTCATATTTTTTCCAGGTGTGTGTGCGTTTTTTTGTGTGTTTTTATTTTTCGATTCGTTTCTCGGCGGCGTTGTTCTTTTTTTTTGCAGAGAGTATAAGCTAGTGAACTCGTTTCCATGGTTTTCAATTTGTCTGCCGCGGATTTGCACCTGGATCGTGATTTCGACGGTGCTCGTCCCGTGTTCGGTATGGTTTTGGAGTGTTGAATTTTTATTCAAATTTGGATTTGATCAAAGAGAGATATTTCAATTTTTTGTTTGTTTTGGATTTGTTGATGACTTTGAAATTGCTGTGAGTGAAGGCAGAAATGAATCAGGTATTCGTGAGAGGCTGAAAATCGAGAACAAAATTTATTACTTACTGAATTCGTAGGTACTCACATGCTGAGTGGTTTTGCGCGAAATTCATGGGGAGCCATTCTGGATCCTATACAGCTATATTTTGAAAATAATTTCAGATTTTCGAACAATACCTACATACAATAAAAGCTGTCTGAATGAATTTTAATTGCGTTCACTTATATACCAGCAAAGAATATTTCCAATGGTTTTCATTGCACTTTTTAAAAATCTGATTTTAAAAATTCGGCTGGATGCTTCAGAACGGCCTGAAACCATCTCCAAGTGACTTAGCATGTTGAAATTGTGGTTTAAAGTAAATTTCAGCTTTTCAATTTCATTGTGTGAAATTTCGTGGAAATTTCAATTTTCAAAAATAGGTATGCCAGAGGTTTGAGAACTGCTCAAAACGGTTCGCAACCATTTCCAGTCGATTTGGTGACTTTCAAGCTGAAGAACTCAATGAAATGGGAATATTTTTAATTCTCGCCAAAAAATTTCCCCCTCCCCCCCCCAAATCGAGCAAAAATTGACACCTGGCCACAATTGAACCATAATAATATATTTTTTTCATGAATGAGAATAAATCCCTTGGGGTTTCAAAAATTGCAAATTTCAAGATGAAAAAATGAGTTACCTACTTATATTTAAAATAAGAGAAACTATCGTGAAAATATTGACATTTGATGTATATTTTTTCCAGCGTAAAGGACCATTCCTGAGGCCAAAAATCTTGTCGAAATATTATGCTTCTTTGATCCTATTACTCATAGGTTTCAACTCTGAAGAAGAACACTGAAACTTCTCGGAAAGATAGAAAACACATTGAAAAACATTCACCAAAAATAAAAGTTTTGTCAACTCGCAACCTGCGGTATGAGAGCCATTTTCGAAATTTAAAAATCAGATTTGAAGGTAAAGGGAGGTTGGAAAAGATGTGATAGCATATTTGAAAGATTGGTAAAAATTTTCATTAGGGATAATTTTGTCCCATTAGACCAACAAATGCCCAAAACTGAGCCACCCTTTATTCTCAGCCTGTGGACTGTTGGTCTAATGGGATGAAATCGACCCCAATGAAAATTTTACCAATCTTTTGAAAATGTTTTCTCGACTTTTCTAACCTCCCTCTCCCATCAAATCTTCATATTTGAATTTCAAAAATGGCTTAAGTAATTTCGTGCCGCAGGTTGCGAGTTTACAATATTTTTACATACCGTTAGCAATGGGACACCGAGTTGTAGGTTAAAGTAGTGTCGGGAGTGAAAGTAAATTTTGTTATCACAAAAATGACATGAACCAGATCTAGGCAATCACATTTAAAACGATCAACAAAAACTTTTCGATAAATTGTGGACATCGTTGCACCATCAGAGAACATCTTTATTCGACTTGGGAGTAAATCCATCAATAGTGCAAATTTTACATGATGAGATGTACCTACCATGTCCTTTGAGTTGGATTGTGATACTGGTGCATCAACAGTATCATATCCCATTTCTTCCTTTTTGTATTTGACCAGTATACTATTAACATTATAGATTAATTTTTGGTCATTGCTACCTGCACTCCTATAGCAAAAGTTGTGCTATTGAAGCACGTCATCTAATATCACTGTTGATGGAGAAAATTCACTTACCTGCACTCACTGCATACAAATCTACTACCGTACTATCGTATCTAAATAAGTGGTTGTCAAGGTCCAGTGCAAATAAGTGATTGTTGGTACATGTTGACCGCCACCAACCCATACACGAATCCATCCTCAACCAGCAAAATATTGTGTATGAACAATGTCATTGTTAGAATTCCATAATCACTATATTGACTGGTCAGTGTTGAACCATTTGGGTATGATCCCATTGGTACAAACGGTCACAACACTTCACAGTTATATAATATCATCAGCCTTTGTCAGCCTTTTGGATTCCAGCTTAGGTTGTTTTGGTTCCTCAAGGTGGAACAAACCTTCTATCAGAGGCATAACTACCATTTCTTAATTTTTGTGTGGATCATCTCTGGCTACAACTTCCATGTCTTCAGAATCATAAATACTTATTGGACACATCCAATACTTCGAAGTAACCTTATCTTAACTCACTAATTACTAGTAGGTTAACATTCTTAATATGTACTATACATACATATATAGTATGCAACTTATCAAGATAATCTAATAACCTACACCCCTCTAATACTTACCTGTTGGATTTTAAGATACCTATGGGAACCTATCATGTACAGTTAGCACATGCTCTGCAGTCTTTTCCAGGTGGCCGCATCTGCATCTCCCATGGTTTCTTCTGCAGTTGCTGTGCAGAAAAGACCCGAAACAGCCTTTGTTGCTAAGGGCCTGCGTGACCCAGAAATCTAGTTCTTGGTCATATCCAATTGCTGTCTCTCTTGAATGGTTGGGAACAGTTTTCTCATCCAAGTACTGTGTTCTGCTGTCATCCACTCTTGGTTCCATTTGTTGAGGGCTAACTTCCTGCTCCTCAGCCTGGATGTATGTGTAGTACCTGGGCTATGTGCAGGGTTTTCAGTTTCTAAGCCAGGTAAGGCATCAATTCAATATTCTGCTCAGTCGTAGAGATTTTTACCTTTGATGATACTCAAATGAAAACTCCGGGTTGTAATGTAGGAACAAATTTTAATACCATATAATATAACAACAAAAGTTCATATTACAGGGCAAATTACTTCAATGATATTATATTACCAATTATTTTTTCTAGGCCAATTCGCATACAATGTATTTCGTTATAATTATTTCGGAGAATCTTTTTAATATACAAATTGGTTTTTTTTGTTGGCTAAATTGACAGGAACGTTCTATTTCGAAGAAAAGTCTATGTTTTTGTGTATGAAGATACACCATGAACTAATAGATATTGAATAAGCATCACGCCAGACCTTATATTGGCCTGGCGCAACACTTTATCTGTGAGAAGCAGTTTTGTAGTACTTTACCAGATCGAGTAAGCGTGGCGCACCTTATGTCACCACTTCATATGGACTTCTCATTTGAGCCGACCACGTCAATGCTCGGGCTTCCATATCGTACTCCAAAGGCATCGAGTCTGCTATCACAGTTGCGGCTATACATATAGCTAGTCCCTTTGTATAGCCTTGCAATGTTTCTCGCCATCTGAAGGTGGAGCTTTCTGACTACTTCCTTCAAGTTGATCTTATGAACAAATAGGCTGCTTACATATCAGATTACCACATTCACAGTCGCCTTGTACATAATTTGCCTTGCCCACACCGATTAACCATAGGTATTGTGGCATACAGCTGTAAGTATTGGCAGGTACTTCTTTGCCTTCTAAATCACATGCATTAGGTGGTCCTTCCATCTAAGTGTATTGTCTATAACCACTCCTAGGTAGGAGCGAGACCAGAACAAAACACAAAGAGCAAAATATTGCGGTTATTTATTTTCTTAAAAATATCACTAACAAAATTGACGTCTGTTGGTACTGGAATTCACAAAAGGACCAGTCAAGGCCATTAATTAATATCTAAGTGCAATGATCTTCATTCTGGTCAGCCTCCTTTTCACATACTGTCTGTCACAGAGTCTCCTGCTGGTGATATAACCGGGGGGAAAAAGTTCAAACTTGGCCATACATGATCATGTATGGTGGATGAACTCGAGCATACATGATCATACATAAACCGAAGTTTCCTTACATGCTCATGTTACAAAATTGTGCCCCACATGATCATATATGTCATATATGATCATGTATGATCAAGTATGATTTAGTGTAACCATGATCATGTGTAAATGCGGGGATTTTTTTTAACATGAACATGTATGATCATACTTTAAATTCGAGAATGTATGAATTTTTATAATACAAATATTGTCAGTATAAAATATATGGGATGATTTACTGAATGGTATAAGTACATAAGATGTGCTAAGAATGCAAGACAAATGTGGATAAATGAATTTCAGACATTTTTCCAGATTATAGACACTTTTCTAGATGATAGACACTTTTCTAGATGATAGAATAAAATGTATGATATAAAACATGCAATTTCATACAAATGATCCATACATGAGCATGTGGGGGACAATTTTTTAGTATGATCATGTATGAAGTCGTCATACATGATCATGTATGGCCAAGTTTGAACTTTTTTCCCCGGGAATCCACAATGTGACAATCCACTCTGTAACAAGATCTAGTTAGGTACAGTTGAGGTTAAAAATTCTAGTTCACATCCCTGCCATTGAGTAGGTAGGGCCTCTATATGCCCACGTAAGGATCCATATTTTCATTGGTTTTGTTTTCTTCAGGGTCAGAAACCTCATTGGAGACATCACCACTATTCCTTCATTTTCATCTGGATCGACTTTGGCTTTGGCTTCTGGCTCCACTACTTTTTCTACTTCTTCTTCTTCATGCTTTTCGCTCTAAGAAATATCCCAATGTGTTGTAATACTCCAAACAGGAATAGCAAAAAAATTCATCTTCTGTTGTTTTATTGAAGCAATCACATGTTTTACACGTGCGTCTGTCCTCAGTAGGTACTCCTGCTATCCCAATACACTCTGTAACAATAGAAAAAACAATCATAGGTACAGATTTCACACATTGAATTCTAATAATCAGCTATGACACCACAGGGTGACCATTCTTTTGATGAAATGATTTTCCCTGACTTTTTTCAAGTTTTCCCAGCTCAATTTCTTCAATTTTCCAAATCCTTCAAACAACAACTACACTCAAATAGGATGTGGGGGTAGTGTCAATTTTTAACAATCGCAAGTGGTAACCAGTATGGTGATTTTTACAATGTGCCCAACAAATACATAGAACAAAATGCCAGAAAGGAAGCAGATTTACTCAAAATCGTTCCAATTATAGAAGTAAAGGAGCGTTTAAATTTACTCAAACCAGAATTTTTTAGTGTCAAGATGTTTCCATTTGCTTCGGATTGCCGGATTTTGTAGTGGTAAATACGTCTTTATAGGCCTATTCGAATTTAAGGCATTAGTACTAACTCTTGTTGATTCTGAACCCCTTAAAAGTGGGGAAAATTCACTTACCGGAGCCAAATTGGTTCCATTCGAAGGTACGTTCAAAGAGAAGAAAACCTCCAAAATGCGATTCAACTTAAAACTTTAATCAATGAATTCCAGAGCGTGGTAACAAATAGAGCTTACTTACTTTCTAAATCTACTCGTAACTATTTTCAGCTAATATAGGGGATGACGGGCTCTGGTTCTACGAGTTCATATCCGTTTTTTTGTCTTAGGTATTTGTCGATACCATAATTATATTGAATAAAAATTTACTCAACTCGATAATTGCATAGTATAAAATCCTATCAGAAAAGAACTACATAATCATGTTTTCTCCGCTTTAAGGTGGCTTGATGTATGCACTTACTGTAGTAGGTGCGTGACCAAAATTCATGCAATAAATATTAAATTGTTGTCAGTTGCATCAAGAGCGATGACACTTGGGAGAGGTTTTTACAAGTTGAAAAGTCGTAGGATTTTGACAAAATTGAATTGAAAGTAACTCAGAAAGATTTTTAGCACCTGAGGTGCTTCTGGAGGCCAGTTATGGGTCTTCAAAGAGAGAGCATTTTTGATAAAATCGCGTTTTTCTCGCTCTGGCCCCTACTCGGTCTGTTTTCGAAAAAATGGCCTCATTCCAAAAGATATTATTTAAGATTCTGCGTTGGCTGAGGTCATTGTTGTCAAAATTCAAGACCATTTTTAGGACTCTACTGAGCAGTTCGAGATTTGTGAATCGCTGACTTTCGAACAAATTCGCATGTTTTGAATTTTTCCTTATAAAAATATTTAGCATTAATTTTGCCAAAAACTCGAAAAATATCATTTCTGGATATTTTGAAACGTAGTGGTGCCAAATTTTTGATCAATAATGTCAATTTTAAAAAAAATAGTTTTGGCAATTTTTTTTTCAATTAATTGGCAATACTTAATTACTAAAAAGTTGGCACCTCTGTATTTCAAAATATTCCCTCAGTTTCAGAAATATTATGTCTTTTGATGCTTTGACATGATTGATGCGAAATATTGCTGAATAATTTCTGGGCCATGGGAAAATATTTTGAATATTTTGGAATATAGGTACATAGAGATGCTGAATTTTTAAATAATTAACTATGCAATACCAATTAAAAAAACAAAAAAATTCATGTTTCTGACTAAGTGTTTTCCTCGATTTTTCTTGAAATTATCGATGATTGCCAAAAAATTGACTTCCCCGCATCCATTTTTTTACAACCTAATGACTAAAAATTGACACCACTGCGATCTAAAATATTCTTCCAGGTACAGAAATGGTATCTTTCGATGTTTTGGCATAATTCAGGCGTGATATTGTTGAGGAAAACATTTCAAAACACGAATTTGCACAAAAATAGGCGATTTAAACATTTTCAATCGCTCATAAGTAGTAAAACTCCAAAAGTGGTCTTGGATTTTGATGGCAATGGCATTGGCCCAGCTCGACGCAGAATCTTAAATAAGTACCGACTACGTTTTGGAATGGGGTGATTTTTTTTCAAAAATGGCGGGATAAGAACTAGATCGAAAAATTGGTATTTTTTTGAAATTCTCTCTGTTTGAGAATTCATATCTTCTTTCGTGGGGTACTTCCAAATCCAGCATTTTATTTGAGAAACATTCAACTAAAAATGAAGATCTTTCTTGAATTTGGTCAAAATCCTCCGACTTTTTGTTGCGACTCATCCTATATACATCGATGCAACCAATACGCTCAAACAATAGTTGAGTAACAAGCAAAACCTCTCTTGCAATCGGCAATAACAAATCGATTGATCGAAACGTTGGTGTGACCGCAGAATCGATGATACCTTGAGGCGATTTTCACTTAAAAATATGAACTTTTAGCAATAGAATGGCATTAAGACATTGAGATTTAACTTGTCGACAACACTTGAAAAAAAAAAAATTGAAAATGTTTACTTGACTGCCTCAAGGTACAATTACCTCTTGTATACCTAAAAGTTCCGAAAAAGGGAAATAATCGACTCCAAAATTCGTAAAATTCCTCACCAATTTATACCAGAATCTGAAGCCTTGAATGAATTTGAAAAAGTGAACTAATTTATTTATTGGGTTCACTTGTGGATGCTGATGGAGGATCCTGTTTATTCTCAACTCATGCACTGTACCAGTAGTGCAAATTAGATTAATTGCTGGCTAGTTACCACATTCAGACCAATAGTCGTCCGTGATTTCTATGGCAAAAATTGTGGTATTAAAAAACCTCATTTGGCGTCACAGTTGATGGAGGAAATTCACTTACCTGCATTGCGTGATTTGTCGCAAAGTTTAGTCGTTTATTCATGATATGTAGTTATTTTCATTGTTTTCTTCAAGGTCGAAGAAAGCTTCTATATGGGAGTCATCACCACCATTTCTTTTTCTTCGCCTGGATCCTTTATCTTCAGCTTCGGCTTTTGACTCCACAACTTGCACCTCTTCATCGCTTTACTGATTGGACTCATCCAAGAAATGGCCCTCCAATGCCATTACAAGATACCAATAGGTAATTATAGTCTTCCAAATTCTTAGTTTCTCTACAAGTTGTACAAAACAACTCATCCATGGCCGTTTCGTTGGAACAGGCAGGCGTCTGCGGCTACTTTTGCTATCCTCACCTTGAAAATACATTCTGCAACAATAGGGAAAATAATCATGGCGGTTTCATGTGACCATTTTTTTGAAGAAATGATTTTCCCTGACCTTTTTCAGGTTTCCCAGCCTAACTTCTCCAATTTTACAAACCCTTCAAACAACAGCTACACCCAAATTGGATGTGGGGGGAGGGGTGTCTATATTTTAGAACAATCGCAAGTGGAAACTGGTACAGTGATTCTTACAATTACGTCTAAGAAATAGGACAAAATACCAGAAAGGAAGCAGATTTACTCAAAATTGTTCCAATTAGGGGTAAAGAAGCGTTTACTCAAACCAGAGTTTTGTGGTGTCAAAATGTTTCCATTTGCTTCAGATTGCCGAATTTCGTAGTGTTAAATAAGTCTTTCATTCGAATTCAAGCCATTAGTAGGTAGGTATACTAACTCTTGTTGATTCGGGACCCTTAAAAGTGTGAAAAATTCAATGTACCGGAGCCAAACCGGTTCTATTCAAAGATAGGTACCATCAAAGAGAAGAAAAAACCTCCAAGATACGGTTCAACGTGAAACTTTGATCAATCAATAAACTCAACAGCGTGGTAACAAAAAATAGAGCTTACTTATTTTCAGCTAGTATTAGGGTTCATATCAGTTTTTTTTTCATCTTATTTGTCCATACTTATATATTACCTACATAATTATATTGAATAAAAATTTACTCAACTCGATAATTGCATAGTATGAGACCCTCATCAGAAAGAACTATAGGCAGTTATGTGTTCTCCGCTTTGAGGTAGCTTGATATACATAATGTATTTACTGTAGTAGGTGAACAAGCTCGACAAATAAAACCTCCTCAATGCCGACTTTGATCAGAGAGGCACTGGAAACATAATCACAATACACTCGTTACCGTTTTCCTCTAGCAGGCCTCAATAATCCCAAAGATGGGTGCCATGACAGGGACATGGCTCCAATTCTTATAAGCCTAAGGCATATGTGTATGGGCTTACCTAATAATATTACGAATAAGCCACCCCCCCCCCCCCAAGAAAAAGGCCACCAAAATGTATCCAATAAAATATGTTGTCAGTTGCATCAAGAGCAGTAACACTTGGAAGAGGTTTTTACAACTTAAAAAGTAGTAGGATTTTGACTAAACTCAATGAAGACCTTTATTTTAAATTGAGAGTAACTCGACAGAAAATTTTTTAGCCCCTGAAGTACCTCTGGTGTCCAGTTACGAGTCCTCAAAGAGGGAGAATTTTTGATAAAATTGTGATTTTTTCGCTCTGGCCCCTATTCAGCATGTTTTTTTTTTTTAAAAATGCCTCATTCCAAAAGATACTCGTATCATTGGAGATTCTGCATTGACTAAGACCATGATTTGATTTGATTTGAAAATCCAAGACCATTTTTAGGGCTCTACTGAGCGGTTCAAAATTTTTGTGAATCGCGGATTTTTGAGCAAATTCGTTCGTTTTGAATTTTTCGTATGCATTAATTGCGCTAAAATATCAAAAAATATCATTTCTGAAACAAAGAGGGGGGATTCAAATTTTTGATCAAAATAATGTCAATTTAAAAAAAGGTTTGGCATTTTTTTTTCAATTTTTTGAAATTGGCAATAGGTAATTAATAAAAAGTGTTACGTCTACATTTCAAAATATTCCCTCAATTCCAGAAATGATCGTCCTTCGATGCTTTGACATGATGCGAAATATTG
The DNA here is from genome assembly GCF_950023065.1 of Planococcus citri. Lineage (NCBI taxonomy): Eukaryota > Metazoa > Arthropoda > Insecta > Hemiptera > Pseudococcidae > Planococcus > Planococcus citri. The sequence continues at coordinate 4,514,539 of NC_088679.1, read as the reverse complement.
CATAATCATTTCTGGACAATGGGGAAATATTTTGGAATATAGAGATGCTGAATTTTTTAATAATTGAATAATGCCAATTAAAAAAGCGAAAAATTCATGTTTTTGACTATTTTCCTCGATTTTCTGAAATTAGCAATGATGGCCAAAAATTGACTTCTTCCCATTAAAAAAAAAAACAAAAAAAAACAACAACAAAACATGAAAAAAAACTATACAATTTTTGTGTTTTTCTTCATTGTTTTAAAATTAGCAATAATGACTAAAAATTGGCACCACTGCGATTTAAAATATTCTTTCAGGTACAGAAATGGTATCTTTCGATGTTTTTGCATAATTAACGCGTGATATTGGGGATGAAAACATTTTCAAAGCACGAATTTACGCCATAATAAGCGATTTGTAAATTTTCAACCGCTCAGAGTGGAGTTCTGAAAGTGCTCTTGGATTTTGATTGCAATGACCCTGGTCTAGTTCGACGCAGAGTCTTGAATAATAATTAGTACCTACTATTTTTTGGAATTGGGTCATATTTTTTTTCAAAAAAGGCGGGATAAGAACTAGAGCGAAAAAACAGCTGTTTTTTTTTTTTTTAAATTCTGTCTGTTTTAGAACTCATATTCTCCTTCCTGGGGCAGTTCCAAATCCAACATTTTTTTTCGAGTAACTTTCAACTAAAAATGAAGATTTTCGTTGAATATGGTCAAAATCCTCCGAATTTTTTTTTTGAGACTCGTCCTACTCATCGATGCAACCAGTGGGTATGCTCACGCAGTGGTTGAGTTAGTTGAGTAAAAAGCAAAACCTTTCTTGCAATCAGCGATAACATGCTCGAAATTACGAGATATATCAGTTGTGGTACTATAAGGTCATCGCTGAAAGAAAACAACTACTAACTACCTGGAATCACAAAAAATCACCGGAAAAAGGAAATAATCGACTCCAAACTTCGTAAAATTCCACTCCAAGTTGTATTCATCTTTCGTCTTCGATCTCAAGCTGTTTACGCAGTTATATCGTTCAAAGACCCATACCTTTAAGAATAAATTTCACCTTTCGAGCTACCATCGAATAAAAAAAAAACTAGAATTGAGTATCCAGCTCAATTCAACCGTAAGTACTACACAGGCTTTTTTTTTTAATCAATAGAAGAAGGTTAAAAATAAAAAGTTGAAACATTTTTTATTTGGCTGGTTCTCTCTTCTTTCTCGCTTTCTCAGTTCTCGTAGTCGTTCGACTCAACTGTCTCCGTCTCTCTCGCTCACTTTGTATTTGATTGATCGAATATCTCGAACCAACTTATAGAAAAGTGCACAATAAAAAGCAACGCCATCATTCATCATCTATACAAGCTACCTTTTACAATGTTGCGCATACTTTGTTCAAAATAAAATTAAGAATGCTCCTCGATTTTGATAAATTACTGCGCTTATGTTTTCATAAAAGCTCGCCGGCCAAGTTTTTTCCCTTTTCCTTTCAGTTTCTCTGTCTCTCTCTCTCTAGCTTTCGAGACACTGACGACGACGACGACGACGACGACGACGATGACGACAGGACGACAATAAGGACTAGTATCCAAAAAGACGACGACTTGGCAAGTTTATAAAAGATGTTCGTTATTGAAAGTGTACCTTTCGTAGTAATTTCTTCGACAGACTCGAGCCTGGCTCGACAATGGTCACACGAAGATGCAATTTGAAAAATTGTACGAAGTTTCAGTTCCATGTGCGAAGATTGTGATATTTTTTAAATAAGTTGAGGCGTTGAAGGAAAGTCACTTACCTTTTTTACTGTTCATTATCAGATATGCGGACTGTTGGTGCTGGACCTCGCTTGTAACTTGCATTTTTTACATTGCATGTTGTGAAAATGAAGCATCACAAAATGAGTGAGATTCTAAACACTTGGGCCGGCAAAGCCCACAATAGCTGAGATCCAAGTGAACTCAGCAAGGAGTTGAGAATAAGGTACATAAATCTGTAAAATTTCGTGTGTAACTTTTCGCCTTCCTGTGGCTGTTCACCTCTAACCACCTTATCCAATAAACCGAGCTAAGATAAATGGATTAATAAAATTGTCCTCGTGAAATACCACACTGCAGCTCTCCCTTCTCCCTTTCTCTCCCATCTCTTTTCTTTTCCACTCACACACCAGAGTATTCATCCTCTAGCAACTTTACTCTAAAGCTATACCGAATAAAGGTACATGTGCTGTCGACTTGAGCAACACACTCACACTTGCACACTCCTAAAACGACTCGACGGATTAATATAATAAAACATGGCTGCGTTTTTATTCGCGTAGGTACTTTCTCTTACTCCTTTCATACGTATACGTACTAAACTGCTCTTCGTCCTTAGCCCCCCCCCCCGACTCTGGGAGAGTACGTTGCTCCAGAACTCGACTCTAAAATTTGTTTATTTAATAACCCAGAGCGAGAGGTGTTGCGAGCTTTTGTTGCCGCCAAATGAAAGCACAAAAAATACGTAAATTTTCTTATTTACGACCAATTAGCGCGTATGAAAGTTTTTGCTGGGTCGAGGTGAAATGCTGCCGATGTTGCCGGCTACGCTGCCCTGCTAGGTGAATAAATTATACGTATAGAACGCGAGAATGGTGTAATATCGAAGTAGATTTTATACGTACGGGTACCTAGTTTTATTCGTGAAGAATTTTTAGCTTTTTTTGGAGTTGGATTGATTAGTGTGGAGGTTTTTATGAATGGTTTGGGAATTGTTGACCGCGCTGGAATGAGGGTAAAATTTTTATTTATTTTTGTCTGGATTTTTTTCGAATGATTTCGGTGAACTTTTTGATGGTTTGGTTTTTAGAAACAGAAACTTTCGCATTTAGATTTCTATTTCCGGTACATGTTGTTTTTTTTTGCTCCGTTGAGTACTCAAAAATATTCTTCACGTGATTGAATTTATCATGTGTTTTTCCGTATTTCGACAAACGTTGGATGTGATTTTGAGACAGCTGGAGTCGACTTGTCTGTTGGGATAAGTGACGTGAAGTGGTCTAATTGAGTTTCGTCTGGAAGACGATTCGAAAGAACATGCAAAAATACATCACCAAATAGAATTTCAAGTGCTAAAGTATCTACTTTTATTGATTTTTACCCAGTTTCTGATCAATTCAACGGTTAGAAAATAGAGGAAAAACAAGTTTCAGATTTTTAGATCAATTTTGGGAAGGCTTGTGCTTTGTTTTTCAAGTTACCACTCTTGCAATTTCAAAACGACCATTTTTGAAGAAAAAATTGCAATTTTCAAAAAGAAATTTTTTCTGAAAATTTGATTTAATTTTCAAAAATTGGTAAGGTGTTCATTGTTCAATAGATGTGAAATTCTCTGAGTTTTTCGATTGTTATGATTTTGAAGCTGATAAATGGGATGTATATGGCTTGCCGAGTTGCATGTATATCTGAAAAAAAAATCTTGGAGGGAGAATACATTTGAGAATATTATCTCATTGATGTAACTGAAAGCCTTGAAATACTCTGAAAAGCTCATTTCGTATTCGAGACAATAATAATAGTGCGAGGGGGTTCTGCGCCAGGAGCTGTCAGCAGGAAAATAATGAAGTGGATTAGCAAATCTCTGAAAAATTGAAATGGCTCGAGATGTTTTTAAATTAGAATTTCATGTCATAAAATTTTCGGAATTCTGTTCCATTTTCTCTAATTATCTTAAAAAATTTTTTTAGTTTGATAAATTGTTCTACAGAAATCAAATTTAACAAAGTATTAAAAATGTCTTACCTTGTTTTAGTACATTTCTATGGATTTTTTGCTTCTGAAGCTATTTTTTGTATGATTTCAGTGAGCTTTTTGATGATGTTTACTCTTAATTCTGTAGGATGGCCGCTTGTTATGGATCTTCTTGGTACATAAATTGAGTTTCTGGAAGTTGTCCAAGTTTTATCGATATTTCAACATAAACGTCACAAAAACAACTGAAATACAATGAATCCTTAGGTAATACCTACCTATGTGTATATTATGTAAATATTAAAATGTAGTCTTTTATTTGACAGAACTTCAAAATTTTTACTCGAAAATTATGTAGTGATGGAAAAACGTCTACATTTCAGTTTCAGTTTTACTTTTTTCAGTTTGAGTTTCATTTTTGCTCATTTTAGTTCAACTTCTAGTTTTAGTCTGAGTTTCTTTATTCCAGTTTCAGTTTTAGTTCCACTTATTTTTCCATCAAATTCTTAATATTTTGAAAAACGAAAAAATTTATTGGAAAAAAATCATTGCTTATGAACAATTTTTTTTTAAAACTTAATTTTCAATTTCAGTTTCAGTTTTTGTTTCAGTTTTAGTTTTCCATCACTGTAAAAAATGAAACATTTTCAGCCTTGAAGGACGGAGGGGTTGAATTATTTGATTATTTATCAATTGGATTTTGAACTGATTTTTTGTTCATGTTAAGGGGTTTCCCATCAGGATTTTCTCAATTTTTTCATTTTTTCATGGTGATGGAAAACTGAAATCTGAAAACTGAAACTGAAAGAAAGGAAAACTGAAACTGAAAGAAAGGAAAACTGAAATTCAAGCAGTTTACTTTTTCTCAAAATCACCAAAATATTACGAATTTGATGAGGAAATAATAATTGGAACTAAAATTGAATCTGGTTGAAACCTGATAGGTACTGAAACTAAAAACTGGAAACTGAAACTGAAATGTAAACGTTTTGCCATCACACCAATTTTTCACACTTGAAAATATCAATATATGAATTTCGATATTCAAGGGTAGTTCTGAATCCTAATAATGAGATTTGATCGGAGAAACAGAAGACAGAACATCATTTAAAGAGCTACAAGAAGCTCTGAAAACGGCGAAAAATGCAAAAGCTCCAGATGAAGATGGCATACCAACAGAATTGTACAAATATGCAAGTGGTCAATTTAAAAGAAGGCTGTTGGAATTCCTAAATAGGATGTACCAAAGAAGAAAAGGTACCCGAAGAATTCAAAACAGCAATTTCTGCGCCAGGAGCTGGCAGCAGGAGAAAATCGAAGTGGATTAGCGAATCTCTGAAAAATTGAAATGGCTCGAGATGTTCTTAAATTAGAAGTTCATGTCATCAATTTTTGGAATTCTGTTCCATTCTCTTCATGCGTTTATCCTTGAAATTTTCTTTAGTTTGATGAATTGTTCTACAGAAATCAAATTCAACAAAAGATTAAAAATGTCTTACCTTGTTTTAGTACATTTAACAAAAGATTAAATCTTTCTGAAATTGTTTGTCTCAAATTTGAGTTCAAGTATATCATCCACATAGGTATTTTTTGTGGACTTATTTATTTATTTATTTATTTATTTATTTTACAATTTAGGTCTCTCCAACAGCTAAAGCCAATTACAGGAGAGACCATTTATAATTAAAGAGATAAGACTATGATTTGCTCCAGAGAAACAAGTTTGGGAAATACAAAAATAAAAAAGCGAGCAAAAAGGAGAAAAAAAAACAAAAGAAATATTTACAAATGTAGTTCTTCCTATATAAAAGAGAAGGTAAGAAATAAGCAAAAAGGTGTAACACCAAACAGAAGAAATACTTATATAGAAAAAAAAAAAAAAACAAACAAATAAACAAAAAAGATAACTAAAAATATAAAACCAAAGGAAAAGATACAGATTATGAAATGGTTCACAAACAGCCCCCATTGCACCCTCACTCCTACTCCCATGCCATCCTCACCGCACGCCTGAAAGCAGATCTACCCATACTAAAAATATCAGCATCTGCACACCTACAGAGGAAAGCGTCAGAGATACCCATGACATTGTTCATAGGAGACACCTTCATCCTAAATGTGTTGTAACTGTTTAAGGAGAATATTTTTTTCTGCCTGGAGTGGATTTTTGGGGCCCAGAAATTGATTTTTCCCAAGAGGTTACTGTCATTTATGTTGCAGTGGATGAGATCATATAGAAACATTAATGCAATTGTTTCTCTTCTTTTTTCCAAAGGATCCACTTCAAACCCTTCCAAAAGCTCTTTTTGTGATAGGTCATAAGGATAATACTCAAAAGTCTTTAGATATAGGTATTTCAAAAATCTAGTTTGAATTTTTTCAAGCTCTTTTATAAATTTTTTAGTATGAGGGAACCAAACTAGTACACCAAACTCCAGAATGACCACTTGAGTCACTCGATACCTGTTCATACCAGTACAACCTGTTAATTTCATGGGAGCATTTATATCAAGTGTGCAACCATGATCTCTTTTAATTCTACTATCTGGCCCATTTTTACATTTTCAAATAGATCAATTTCAACAGAATTATTATTCTCACTTGACAGTTTCAAAATCCAAAATTATATCAATGAACTTTTAAAAACTGTAAGCTGTGCTGTGCTTTTAAGGTCAATTTGGGTAGGTAAATTTTGACTTTTCTTAATTTTTTGGGTAAACTTCATTCTCATTGAAAATTCGCCAACAGATCTAAAAATCGATTTAATGCTTTGAAATTTTGACTGATTTTAACGTATTCTTGCAAGATATATCGATTTAGATTTGTTTGGTCTAAAAAATGAACTCCGACATGTGCCCTAGATTTGCCTTTTGGAGGTTTCAACTTTTCAATTTTTCATCCAATGTTCAGCTGCTGAAAGGTAAATTTTTGAAACTTTTTGCAAAAAAGGTATTTGATTTTATTTCATTACCACAGTCTTCTTACCTCATTGACTTTGGAATGTGAAATTTGGAATGTATACTTGCAGAGCTTGCATTCAGCATTGGTTTTTTTCGATCGGTTCACCATACAATTGACAAATGTCATCTAAAAGTACCTAGTAAGTAGGTATCGATTTTCAAAGTCAATGGGTCCGAACTCCGAAGGTTTAGAAATTCAAATCGCACGTTTTCAGCAGGTGGCCGAGGTACAGCCCGAAAGGCATTGTTGAATCGTGTTTTTTTTTTCTCTGGTTCGGTTTCTTGTACAGTACATTTAGGAAGCTTAAAATTATTTGGGAAGATTGCCTGCTTGAAGTCAACTTTAACGCTACTTTTAATCAGAATTCTGGTCGTTTTTTTAATTTATTTAATCGTCTACTCAAAATTGATGATTTGTTTCAGAAAAAGTGATCAGTTTTGGCCTGAATGAAGAAGAAAGAAGCTTTAAATTTTGTTTGAAACATGTTTGACGTTTTAAACGATTGGGAGATTATGATCGATCGGAATGATCACTTTTTTCATTTCAATACGCCTCTCGAGAGGTAATTTTTCCGCGATATTGGAACTATAGCTGAACTTGATTCCGTCATTTGTGACTCACCTTATTGTTTATACTGTGGAGTTTTTTTTATGAATGTTTTGGGTATCATTGTTTCTATTCCTGGAAAATCGATGACTACTTATCCATTTTTTGTTCATTTTTTTGAATGATTTCAGCGAGCTTTTTGATGGGTCGTTTTTCTCTTTAATTTGATTTTAATTGTCTTCTCTCGAACTCGATTTCTTGGGCTCATTTTTACAGAGCCAACACAATCATTTAAATCTTGAATTAAATTACAATGATCTTTTGTAATTGACTCTTCCAGTTTTTAAATTTCGGCTGGTGTCTTGGTATCATCAATCAGATCAAGCAAAACATCATATATTTTCTTTTATTCATCCAGAACCTTTTTTCATAACTCTAGATGCGATAGTAGTTGATTAAAATTATCAGTGGATGGATTCTCTTCAATACCAGCTTTGAGCTGTTGACTATAAGATCGAATTTATTTCCCGAAGTGTTGCTCGTTTTGAGAATTTCAACTTTTTGGATTCTGCTTCTGCCATCACTAAACCAAAATTATCGCTATTGGAGTGGCGAGAAGTTAATGTTATTCACCAGAAGCTCTTTTGCAATCAGTAAATGAAATATTTGAAAGAACAGTAACATATACTGTATCTTTTGGAACCAAAACAGAACCATTTAAAGCCATCGTCTCAGAACCTTTTGGGAACCGAAACCGGGAACCACTCATTTTCAAAGGTTCTAAGAACCATCAGCATCACAACCGATTCAAATTCAAACAGTTTTCAACACTGGGAATAACTGAAAAAAAAATAGTTTTGCATCAAAAAGAAAATCACGGAAATTCAAAATTCATAAAAACTGCCAGAAAGTAATGAAGTATTGGATAAATTTTCCAAAATTGCAGTTTAAAAATGTTGAAAACCTGTAAAATTTGCCCAAAAAAATTGCACGATTGAAATTTTAAATCAGTGAATTTACTTCAAATTAATGAAATTTTGGTGAAATTCGCCAAAAGTGCTAGAAAAAGTGTTGAAAACGTGTTAAAAACTACCCATGTAAAAACGCTTAAAAAGGTCTATGAAATCAAAATCACTTAACATCATCAAAAAGTGATGATACAGCATCTCTGAAATACCTACATGAGGGCGAATCGCCTAAAAAAAAGTCAGCAGATTTTGACCAAATTGAGCAGACACCTTCACTTCGAGTTGAAAGTTACTCAGTAAACAGTTCAGCTCCGGAGGTGCGCCAGGAGGAGAGAAATGGGTTCTCAAAGAGGGAGAATTTTTAAAAAAATCGTGGTTTTTTCAATCCTGCCTTTACTCAACTTGTTTTGGTACTTTTAGGGTTCTTCTGAGCAGTTGAAAATTTGTAAATCGCTTATCTTAGGACAAATTTGTGTTTTGAAAATTTTGCTCCACTCCAATATTTCGCGTTGATTAGACCAAAACATCGAAATTCGAAAATACATAAAATTATCATTCCTGAAACTGGTGAAATATTTTAGAACGCAATGGTGCCGATTTTTTAGTAGGTAATTATTGAAAGTTTTAAAAAATTGAAAAATTTTTATAAGTTGTTGGCTATTTTTCTCGGTTTTTTGAAATTGACAGTAATGATCCAAAAATTGGCTCTACTCCGTCCAAAAATATTTCCCGAGTTGCGGAAATTACTCCTCTCGATGTTTTGACATGATTAATGCGAAATATTCTGGAAGAAAAATTTTCAAAACACGAATAAATAAGTTGCTGGTAGCGACAGGAGTGAAAAACCATGATTTTTGCGGAAATGTTCTCTTTTAGAGAGCCCATTTTTCTCCTCGTGCGGAACTTTTGGAGCTAAAATGTTTTCTTAGTGGTTTTAAACTCATTGTGAAGGTTTCTTGTTGATTTTATTTTTGGGATATCCATTCTAACCTACAAATACATTGCTCTTCCCCTTGAGACTTGAATTAAATTACGAGATTTTCGGCCGAATCGCGACTATTTTGGAAGGCCCTATACTAGTAATCAGAAAATCAATTAAATTTTGTTACCCTTTCAGTTTTTAATCGGATTTTGTTGGGTACTTTTAGTATCGAATTTCGGAGTCGATGGATTGCCGAACTCCGAAGGCTTAGAAACTGAAATCACACTTTTTTTACCTGTTGACTGGGGTACGCGAAATGGATTGTTGAATCGTGCCCCCCCCCCCAATGATTCCACCTTGAGAACCTCTGGCTCAGTTTCCTGTACGTTTAAGAATCTCAATTTTTTTTAGTAAAGTCTTCTGCTCGAAGTTAATTTTAACGTTGATTTTAATCAGAATTCTGATTGTGTGTTTTTTTTTTGATTGTGTACAAATCGTTTCTACTTAAAACTAAAAAAATTCTGAAATGATGATTTGCTTCCAAAAAAGTCATTAGCTTGTTCTGAATGAAGAAAAATGAAGCTTTAAATAGGTACATTTTATTTGAAACAGTTTTTCCCAGTTTTTGAGCGAATGGAAGATTGTAATGTGTCGGAATGATCCTTTTTTTCATTTTAATACGCCTCTCAAAGAGGTAATTTTCCCGAAATGATAGCAGAACTTGATTCAGTCATTTTCGACCCACCATATTGTTTACTATGGAGTTTTTCATGAATGTCTTGGGAAGTATAAGAGTATTGTTTCCTGGAATGTTGGTGAATTCGTATCTGTTTTTTGTTTATTTTTGTATGATTTCAGCAAGCTTTTTGATGTTGTTTCGCTCTTCAGCATTTGATTATCACAAACTTATCGCAAAAAATTATCGTCAAAATTACAAAATGATTTGTAGCCCGACAGGCTCTAGATGCGCGTGAATTTTGGGATGTTGAGTCAACAGCGTTGACCATTTCATATGGGAAACAACAATTAGTTAGGAAATTATATAATACCTAAGTTCAAACCAAGGGTGTGTAGTGTGTACTTTAGTCATGTTGCGAATTCTCCCAGTCGATTCAAAATTTATCTAGCAGTCCAGTGGTGAAATTTTATTGGCTTCAATTCCACAAAATAGGTATTGAGATCACAAATAACGAGCTTTGGATTTTTTTAAGCGAATCACGAAGCTGTGGCATTTTGATCATTGGAAGATCCACGATTTCTGCGAAATGGACGCTAATAATTCGACGCTAGTTAATAACAAATCTTCTTGGTAAATTGAGCTTCTGAAAGTTGTCCACGTTTTATCGATCAGCAATACAATGTGACCAGCTTTGATTACCTACTTACAATGTATAATTATGGAATTTTCAAAGGAAGGTAATCTTTTATTTTTGACAGAACTTCAGAACTTTTACTCAACAATTAACGAATGGAAAAACTTTTACATTTCAGTTTCAGTTTTACTTTTTTCGGTTTCAAGTTTTATTTTTGATGATTTTAGTTCAACTTCTGGTTTTAGTCTCAGTTTCATCATTTAAGTTCCACTTATTTTTCCATCAAATTCGTACTATTTTGAAAATGAGAAAACTTATTGGAAAAAATCATTGCTGTTTTAGGTTATTTTCAATTTTCAGTTTGTTCAACTCATTTCTGTTTTAGTTTTAGTTTTAGTTTCAGTTTCAGTTTCAGTTTCAGTTTCAGTTTCAGTTTTCCATCACTGTCAAAAATATAACTTTTTCACCTTTGAAAGAGAGAAAGGTTTTGAATTAATTGATTAATTATCTATTGTATTTGAAGCAATTTTTTGTTCAAGTTGAGGGGTTCCGATCGGAATTTTCTCAATTTTTTTTAATTTTTCACAGTGATGGAAAACTGAAACTGAAAAAAGCAAAACTGAAATTCAAGCAGTTAATTTTTTTCAACATTACCAAAATATTACGAATTTGATGGGAAAATAATTGGAACTAAAACTGAAACTGGTTAAAACCTGATAGGTACTGATGCTAAAAACTGGAAACTGAAACTGAATCGATACCTGAATATCAATATTTAAGAATAGTGCTGAATCCAAAATGAAATTTGAAAAATTGAGAAAAATTGAAAGTATTGAGAAGCTGTGGAGTGGATCTCAGATCTTAAAAGTTGAAAGTTTGGCATTTTTGACTAAATATGTAGTTTATTCGAGCCAATTGGCCACAATGAAACTTGGTTTTTCCAGTCGGCGGGGGGGGGGAGATTATGATTTTTTTTCTAGTGCATACATATAAGTTGAAATTTCATAAGTATATACTTCTGTGATAAAATTTGGTATTTTTTAGACCGATCTGTCCACAATTTCACGGCCCTCGAAGGCAAAAAAATTTTTCATGAAGAATTGCTTGTGTAATTCTGTATCCATTCTGTGTGGTATTGCGTATTGTTACGATTTGCGTTCCGATAAATAGATTATCAATTATTATCATTCCTAGCGCGAACTCGTAATTCTAGCGCTATCTGTACTTTTGTATATAATTATCGATGTGAATATTGTGTGTAATATATGTTGAATAAAATATGGAAAAATGTAATGAATTATTTCGAATTAATAACGAATAATATATCAGTGGCGACGAGGATTATGGAAATTAAAAGTATCCAACGTTTATTTTTAGCGTTACATTGTATTCGAGAAATGACTTTTTAGTGCAATTGTGCATTCGTGCAGTGTATATTCGTTTTCCTGTTATCGTAATTTTTTATAAGTGCAAATGGCGACTAATTCAGCAAGTGTTTTTGAAAATTTTGATTCGAAAGCTGAAGATTTTGAGTCGTATGCCGAACGAATTACGTCGTACATGGACTTCTGTGGTATAACCGGTAATAATAAAGTGAAATTTTTCATCGCTAGTATTGGATCCGAAACATTTGCGATTTTGAGGCGGCTTGCTTGTCCAAAGCGCCCAAAAGAATTAACTTTCGACGAGTGTATAAAATTATTGGAAGAGTATTTCGATCCTAAACCGTTGCAAGACGTATGTCGTTATAAATTCAGAAAACGAAAGCAGTTAGAAAACGAAAAATTCGCTACATTTCATGCTGCTTTGAACGAATTATCAGTGAATTGCAATTTCGGTGATCGAATGGAAGAAGAAATTCGAAGTCAAATTATATTCGGTGTATACGATGGTCGAGTTCAGAAGCAGTTATTTAATACTCCAAATCTCACGTTCAAAAAAGCTGTCGAAATAATTACCAATTTCGAATTGGCTAATAAAAGTTACAATGAGGTTCATGTTGGCGAAAATTCAAGTTCAAGTTATACAGCTGCGCCTAATGTTAAAACTGAACCGAATGTAAATAAAGTAAACGAACGAGTAAAGAAAAATTATTTTCCTGCTTCGAAAAAGAGAAGACCTCCATCAAAAGTTCCTGTTGCACCGTCAGCTAAACCAGATCAAAATTCAGTTGATGTTTGCTATCGTTGTGCAAGAAAAAATCACCGTGCACCTGAATGTCGTTTTATAAATAGTACCTGTAATTCCTGTAAGGAGGTTGGTCATTTAGCCACAGTTTGCGGAAAAAATCACGATGAAATTCGAGCAGTGGCTTTCCGTAAAAAGAATTCATCGGTCAAAGTTGTAAATACAAAGCATTCGTTAGAATCGGTTGTTGATATCGGAAAAGTGTCCGCAGTTTCGGTTTCGAGTGCGAAAAATAATGATTCAGAATTACCACCTGATAAAATTTTTATTGTGCTCGCCGTGAATGATAAATCTGTCAAATTTGAAGCGGATTGTGGTTCCGATTTTACGTTTATGTCGCTTGCCGAATGTACGAAATTAGGTTTGAAAAATAAAATTCAACGTGCGCATCGTGTATTCGAATCATACGATCATAGTTCTATCGAGCTTTTTGGAATTGTACCTGTTAAAGTGCGTTATAAAAGTCGTGTATTGAATCTTCGACTTCGTATTGTGGATGGCGATTATTCTACGCTTCTTGGTCGTGATTGGTTACTGCCGTTCAATATCGATGTTCGTGAACACGTTAATTCAACTGCAAAAATTTATCAAACCAAATTGAACGACCAAAACGAATTGTTGCGGAAAATCGAAGCGTTACATGAACGGTTTGCAGATTTGTTCGTTGAAGAAATCGGTTGTATTCCAAATTCAGAAGTGGATATACATTTGCAACCAGACGCTGTTCCTGTTTTTTGTCGAGCTCGTCAAGTGCCCTTTGCGTTACAGAAAGCGGTTAACGATGAAATTGATCGACTAGTGGCCAATGGAATTTATACCCCCACCACTTCATCAAAATGGGCCACACCAATTGTTCCGGTAAAGAAAAGTAACGGTGCGATTCGTTTAGTCGGTGACTACAGTATTACAGTCAACCGTCACATTGTGCCAAAAAATTACCCAATACCGAATATTGAAGAAGTGTTGGTTGGTTTCAGTGGTTGTTGTTATTTCACGAAATACGATATTCGTGATGCGTACATGCACAAAAAGTTTTCGAAAAGTGCATCAGAAATTGCAACTGTCAACACACCGAAGGGTCTTTTCCATGTAAACCGAATGGCTCAAGGTTTGCAAATGTCTGCGACGGAGTGGCAATCGTTTATCGATGATATGACAAAATTGATCCAGGGATGCGCTGCGTTTTACGATGACGTGAAAATTTCTTCATCTTCACCAGAAGAACATTTGCGAAGAATTGAAGAATTCCTTATCGCATGCCGAAAGAACAATCTCCGTTTACACAAAGATAAATGTGTACTTTTGACTGACAAATTGGATTACCTCGGTTACAGTGTTGATAAAAACGGTTTGCACAAAACTACTGAAAAGGTTGATGCGATAATTAAAGCCAAGAGACCTGAAAATGCGGACCAATTGAAAGCTTTTACTGGCTTATGCGGTTATTATGCCAGGTTCGTGCCAAATTTGAGTGATATCATGCATCCTCTCAACTTACTTCAACGTAAAAATGCTCGTTTCGTGTGGTCTGATGAATGCGAAAATTCCTTTCGTAAAATTAAAGAAGAAATTGCTTCGGAACGAGTACTTCATCATTTTGACCCAAATAAGAAGCTGATTTTGGCTACCGATGCATCGCCTTACGCCTTGGGAGCTGTACTTAGCCATATCGATGGAAATGGCAACGAACGTCCAATTGCGTTTGCTTCGCGTTCGTTAACCCCTACCGAGTGTCGTTACAGTCAAATCGACAAAGAAAGTCTTGGAATTTATTGGGGCGTTAAGAAGTTTTTTAACTACGTTTATGGTAGAAAGTTCGAATTACAAACGGATTGTCAGCCATTGCAGTCAATTTTTGCGTCAACAGCAAGCAAACCTTCGCTAAGTGCAACACGTCTTCTGCATTATGCGTTATTTTTACAAGGATTCGATTATGAAATTAAATACCGTAATTCGAAGTATCATGCGAATGCAGATTTTGCATCAAGGTTTCCAGTAACGAAGGGCAATCCTAATCAAATCGATATGCCAACGCAAATTCACCGCGTTCAACTTCAAACCTTACCTGTGACTGCGAAGGAAATTGCAGACGAAATTTTAAACGATGATTCGGTTTTGTCGTTATATCTCCAACTTCAAGGTATCGATCCGATTAGAAGAAAATCGCAAGAGTTGCAGGAGTATTCGTTACAGGATGGTTGTATTTTCAGAGGAGAACGTGTCTATATTCCTCCCTCCCTCCGTTCTCGAATTCTCAAAGAACTGCACGTTGGCCATTTGGGCATTGTCAAATGTAGACAATTAGCTCGATGTTTTGTATATTGGCCTGGAATCGATAGTGATATTCAGAAGGAAATTTCTGCCTGTACTGAATGTGCTGTAAATGCCAAAGATCCGGATCGAGTCAAGCCACATCCATGGTTACCTACCGAAGAACCGTGGCAAAGAGTTCATTTTGACTGTGCTCAATTCGAGAGCAAGCAAATGCTCATTATCGTGGATTCATTTTCGAAATGGGTTGAAGTTTACCAGTTAAATTCGATGTCTGCCTCAAAGCTGTTAGAGTGCTTAGACGAATGTTTTTCTCGTCTTGGTTTTCCTTTGGTTTGCGTCTCAGATAACGCTCCGCAATTTGTGTCGGATGAATTTTCTTCATTTTTCAAGACCAACGGAATAGAGCATCGAACATCAGCTCCGTATTGTCCGATAAGCAACGGCCAAGCCGAACGATTTGTGCAGATTATCAAATCTGGTTTGAAAACAGATAAAATCGGTTCGTTTCAGGAACGCCTAAATCGTGTATTGTTATCTTATCGGCGTGCTCCTAATGTAGTGACAGGGAAGTCACCTGCCGAATTATTATTTGGGCGAAAAATACGTTCAAGAATTTCTTTAGTGTTGCCTGTCAAAAAGAGCGATACCAAGTTACCTTCGAATGTGAAACGAAAATTCGATATTGGCGATTTAGTGCATTTCCGTTTGTACTCCGGTTCTCAAAAATGGTCTACTGGTAAAATTCAAAAGAAAGCTGGAGATGTAATTTATTATATTCGATTTAACAATCAAGTCCACAAAAGGCATGTGAACCAGATCAGAAAAGCGAGTTCTTCGATTCCGAATTGTCGAGACGAAACGAATTTCGAGTTTCAAGTATTGAACGAAAATGAAGATCAGCCCGTGGTTCGGGATTTTCAAACCGAAGAAAATGTGGGGCATGGTTCGCCTAGCGTTTCACCAAATGCGAGGCATGTTTCGCCTAATGTTTCGCTTAATGATTCTCCTAAAATTTCACCGAATTTAGGACCTCGTAGGTCAAAACGTGAAAAAAGAAAACCAATTCGATTTTCTCCATAGGGAGGAGGATTGTGGTATTGCGTATTGTTACGATTTGCGTTCCGATAAATAGATTATCAATTATTATCATTCCTAGCGCGAACTCGTAATTCTAGCGCTATCTGTACTTTTGTATATAATTATCGATGTGAATATTGTGTGTAATATATGTTGAATAAAATATGGAAAAATGTAATGAATTATTTCGAATTAATAACGAATAATATATCATTCTGTGTCTCTGGATTTCTGTGGCCAGCAAAATTTAGGTCAAAATCATTACAAAGAGGCAGAGAAAAAAATTGAACCTGATCCCGATCTGATCCTTTATTATCACGATTGTTCTTAGAACCCAAACCAGAACTGAACCTGAACCTTTAAACACTGGATCCGAACCCCAACCCTTGATCCTGATCATTTATATTCTGAACTCGTATTACTGACTCGTGATCCCGAAACCGAATCGTTCGGGACCGCCATCCCAGCCTGGGGGACGCTTCAGGAGATTCCCTAGGAAGATTAGATGCGAATATATAATAATCTCAATTCATAACGAATTCATCCGGACCTATAGCCGAATGACGCGATAGAAAAATAAGTAAAATATTATAAGAAGTACAGATGATCTGCCAACAGATTTCTTAACGATTTCATCTCGATTCAAGTACAAACAGATTCGATTTGAGTATACTTAATCAGTCATGTTGGATGGTCATCTTTTTTGTGACTGTTGACGATACTGTATGATCTGATCATTTATTTGTTCTACATATTGTGGTCTTTATTAGCTCTATTTTTGCGACTTCATTTCGTCGATTTTCATTAAAAAAAAAAAAAAAAAAACGAAGAATCCGGGAAATTGATGATGGCTGTGCGGGGACAGAATAAAAAGATTACTTACTTAATAAAGTATATTAATCTGGGCATCTTTGAATCGATGTGTTGTCGTAAACGTCTGTTCATAATATGTACGTACGTAGTGAATATTAGATTCTCTCGAGCTAGACGAGACTTCAAAACAACGTGTCGAGTTATACGACGATGGCGCAAAAATTACTCTGTCGTCGTCGCGAGCTTTTTATTTACGCGTGTCGTTAAATCGGCTTTTTATTTGTTTATTTATACTCTCAGTGTGTCGCAGACACCCACCTATATTAAGGTGTAGGTATCTAATTTTAACGGCGTGAAAGCTCATCCCGTATCATGACGTCACACGTGACGTATGTTCGCATAAATACTTACACAGGACGAGAAAAGTTTCACCTTTTCTTCGAACGTACGTACGAGGATTAGGATCCGTGGTTTGGTAGAATTATCGCTCGAAAAGAAATTCGTATTCGCCTTTAAAATTCTACAGCCTGTTGAAAGAGGTTAAGAATGGAGGTTGAAAAGCTGACATTTTGCACAACTTTTCGATACTTATACCTAACTGGACATTTAGAATCATCTACTCGTGTGTATAGTACGAGTAACAGTAGGCGTCGACCCAAGACTTATACGAATGTAAATAGGTCCGTAAAACGTCCAGTCTATAAGTATATCGTGCGGTATTTATCTTAGGCTGGCTTCTGCCTATACACATCACTATCTATTTCTATATTCTTGGTACGACGTTGTACCTACATATATTATTCTATGCTGAATTCGTTGTACGTACGTAAAATCCTCTTGGGCTGTCGCAGTCAGTTCTACGCCACCGCACGTCGTCGTCGTCGTTCTCGCGTCAGGTCGTTTACATAATCCGTATCCTGTGGACCTAATTAAATAAAACGCTCAATCGCCCGGTCGCGGTCGCAGGGTGCGAGAAATTAAGCTATAAAACAGCTCGCATACTAAACAGGACTGTTGCCCAGCCACCCTCACTGATGCGGTGTCGCTATGTGTACAAATTCAATGTCAATTCTGCCCTCGACCCGGACCGGGGGAGTGGGGGAGTTTACGGGGTGTTATATGTGTATATCAAATCCTCTGGAGAGTGGTTGCGGTAAAACCCATGTCACAAAAGTCTAAAATCCGCCGCATACAAGCTCGCGCTGTGCTGTATACGTACAAATACTGGGCTATATATCTGCATAGTGGTATGTGTAGGAACTACCTACCTACCTACGACAATGGGACCTACTACCTATATAGCTCCGACTCGAATATACTTGCGAATATTCTCTACATGCCGTCGACCGGGCCCCCAAGTATTTAAACTGTCACATACAATGATATCTTCAAAACGTTGCCGCTGGTTTGCTGATGGTTTATATCTGTGTATATGGCCCTATAATACCTACGTGTTGTGTGTGCTGTGTATACCGACATGTTTGTCAGGTAATTACGAGTCACCTGCTGCAAACTAGACGGATAAGCGTATACTTTGGTTCTCTCTCTTTTCTCTTCTGCACTGTTCGTGGCTTGGTTTTTTTCCTCAATTTTTTAACATCTTTATCCTTGCATATTCTTTTGGTTGCAAGATCGTGTCTGAGGCATAATTTAACCCTTTGAGACCCGAAAAAAATCTGACTGATGAAAATTGAAAAATTTCGTTATATGAAAAGGAGCATAACTTAGTTAAGCAGATTTTTTTGAAAAAAATCGAGGTCTACTCAAAATTTCATTTTGGAATTTGAGGAAATGCTCAAAATGTTTTTTTTTTCCTGTCACGATCTCCAATATAAATTTTCGATGTAGTGATACAAAAATTTTACGAAGAGTTTCTTTTGGTAATACCAACATAAAAATCGGAAAATTTTGAATAATGCTTCACGTCAAAAAATGTTGAAGCCGAAATCCAAAATTTTGAAAAAAAAAATAAGAAGTGATTTTCTGCACAAATTAAGACAATGAAGAGTGATATTCCAAAACTCGCTTTGTCCATTTTCACAACTTTTCAGGAGAGAGGAAAAACAGTTTCCCTTTAAACGGGTAAATTGGATTTTTAGGCGAGTTTAGCACTTTATTTGGGTGGATTTATGATGTAGGAGTGTAGGTATACACTTCATCCACTAAATACTGCTGAAAAAAATTTCAATAAAAGTGGACAAAGCGCGTTTTAGAACATTATTTTTTTTTAAAATTTTTAGTGAATTGGCTATTTAGGTGACTTTAACACCTCATTTTGGTATGTTGATGATGTAGGAATGTGAGTTAATACTTCATCTGCCAGGTAACGCTGAAAACCCAACTTCGACAAAAATGGACAAAGCGAGTTTTGGAATATCACTCTTCAAATACAATGTGGGAGTGGCATAATTTTCAAATAAAAAAAATATTTTGGTCAAAAATGAAGAGATTGACGTATGGGGATTTTTATTTCAAAAAAAAAAAAAAGGAATTTTGGAAGTTGAGTTTCAAGGTCGTTCCAAGGTCCATTATGAAAAATTGATTTTTTTGAAAACTTTTCAAGGTCATTGAAAATTCAACCTTTTTACTGCCTAATACCATGAAAATTTTGAGTAGGTCTCACATCAATTCCAACGCTGGGAAAATTTCCACATCATAAAAAGATCAAACTTTTGTGTATAGAAGATTTTTGTGGAAAATTTTCAAAATTTATAGGATCCTATTTTGGGAATGCAAATCTACATACACCAAGTTTGGCCAAACATGTAAGTATATCTAGCCTCTAGGTACTGATTTGAGAATTTTTTGGTACATTTCCACCAAAATTTCAGAATGACATTTGATTCTATCTGGTAAATTTTCACATGTTATAAAGTTTAAATTTTTGTGTACGAGCTTTGAAACCGAGAGTGTGCCCTATTTGGTGTGAATCATAACGAATGCCTTTCTACAAGGTAATGGTAACACGAACATAATAGGTACAAATAATATCTGCATACGTAATATTGGAAAAAAAATTACTCACCATTCAAAAAATCCTTAAATTCCTACATTTATATAGCGCAAGAAAATTGGCATTCCATTAGGGAAAAGTTTGTTAAAAAGCTGAATTTTGGTATAAGGGGGTTTTTTGATACGCTGAACACGAATTTTGGGTGTCCGGGTGAATCCGGTGTACGCTTCCCCCTTTTTTGTAGACCCTAAGCCCCCCAAATTTGGTTTTTGGCGTATCACTCCGAAAGTATGCATTTTTACGCGAAAATGCTTTCATCAATTTTGTTTTCCTCAGAATTCCGCGTCGAATGAGGGGTCAGCGAAGTTTCCAACCCCAAGGGGGTGGACCTATGGTCACTCAAAGTAGGGGTGTTTGGAAAAATTTCCAGAATATATAATTAAAATGGTTCGTATCCCATTTTGTATGCATGAAAAATCGCAACTTGCGCAGAAAATCATTTTTCATTTTTTCTCAAAATTTTGTATTATGGCTTCAAAAATTTTTGACATTATTATACCCTACTTAATCAAAATTTTCTGATTTTTATGTTGGTAATATACTTATTACCTACAGAAACTTCTTGGAAAATTTTCGTATCCCTGCATCGTAAATCTATTTTGGAAATCGGGATAAAAAATGATAATTTTGAGCATTCACACAGGTTCCAAAAAGAAATTTTGAGTTACCTAGCTCATTTAAAAAAAAAATTGCATAACAAAGTTATACTCCTTTTCATATTATAATGGAATTTTTTAATTTTCATCCGTCAGATTCTTCTCAGGTCTGAAAGGCTTGAACATCATTCGGGCTTTAAATAAAAACAAACATGAATTATTTTCTGTATAACTGGTACCGGGTCCAAGAAGAGCGGCACATGCTTTATCCTGTTAGCACGTAAATAATTTTTTTGAGATAGTTGATGAGAGGAGGAGGACATAACGCATCATCAGAATTAGAGTGGCTCATTTACTTACCGAAGGGGCCAACTTACAAATTACTAATGACCATTGGAAAATTACTTTCAACGGAGCTCAAACAAGGTGTTCTATCGCAGAAAAACTGAAAATAGTCAGGAAATTTCATTTTCTTACACAAGTTCTGGCCTGCAGAAAATGTAAAGCTGCTGAATAATCCAGAAAAATATTCACGAATGTACCTACACGAAACTTGAAAAACGTTCTTACACTTTTTACAAAGTACCTATCATATTTTTATTAGATCATCACAAAGAAAACATATTCACCATTACAAGTTTTCGGTAAATTACTATTACCTAATCGACTTAGATCTTCTGAAATGTTGATACCTCCTGGCGCAGAATCCGCCTACACAATCATTGTTGCCTCGAGAACGAAATGAGCTTTTCAGAGCGTTTCAATATGTACTTGCAGCTGTATTATTATATCTCATGTAGATAATTCCAGGCGTGCAATAAGTACGTTATTTTATGAAAAAATCTTACTAATAAAAATTAGTTACTCGATCAAGAGACGTCGCTCCTATACATACGTCTTATCGTGTTTTGAGTTTGCTGTCCTGAAACAACATCTACATACAATTTATTCACTCTCGTAGGTTGATGAACACGTTCAGATGCAGTTCAATTGACGGATGGACTTTTTCATTTCCTGGCGTAATCCATGATTAGTCTCTGTTTCATAATTGTGTTACTTATATTTTTGTCAAGGTTCAATTCCAATTCTATCTCTCATTTGGTTCACTTTAGACGCTCGTAGTTTCCTCCCATGAATAGATAAATGTTATTGGTCACCAACCCGAAGAAAGTCCAACGACTTGGGTTGGCTGTCAAGTAGAAAATTGCAAGTTTTGAATCATTGTACCCCTTTCCCTTTGAGAAATGAATTCAGACCGGGAACACAATGATTCATTTTTGAAATATTTTTAAAAAATGATTTTTGTTTTTCAAAATGATGCATTTATTATCTAAAATTCATCTACTTTTTGATAATTACCTACCACATACTTAGTACGAGTATAATCTTCTGTCGTAAAAAGGTTCATTTTTTCACTTCTTCTGGCTGTAAAATGCATCCCAATTGTGGGAACAGGACATTTTCACTCATTTTAACTGGAAATACCCTTGAAGTGAAACTTGAAAAAAAAATAGAATAAATAATTGCACTAGGCAACTTTTTTGACCTTTTTTTGTGTTTGGGTTGAAAATGGACTTAATCGATAGTTTCAACCCTAAAACAAAAAACAGAGTGAGTTTTTTAAATTTGAGTTGCTTTATGTGGACAGGAGAGACGGCCAAAGTTTCGAAAATGACCGTTTTTGCCCTACCTATACTTCAAAAGTTCGTATAGCGACATCCTTATTGTTTTTCGAAAAAAACCAAGGTCATTTTCGGATTCTACACATTTTTTTAAGTAAACAACTTTCCCCGATTGCAACTTTGACAGTCTCTCCTGACCACAAAAACAACTCAAATTGAAAAACCCCACTCTGTTTTTTGTTTTAGGGCCTAAAGTATCGATTAAGCCCATTTTCAACCCGATCACATTAACATGCAATTGCCTAGTGAAATTCAGCAAAATATTCAAGAATGGAAGTGAAACTTTAAAAACGTTCTTAATACACTTCTTAAAAAGTATTATACTTATTTTCATAAAATTTAATCATCATGAAAAAAAATATCGTCACCATTACAAGTTTTCAGTGATTCACTAATCGACTCCGATCTTCTGTACTGTTGATGCCTCCTGGCGCAGAACCCGCCTACACCAATCATTGTTGACTCGAGAACTAAATGAGCTTCTCAGAGCGTTTCAATACTTGCAGTTTAATTATTGCATCTCATGTAAATAATTCTGAGCGCACAATAGGTACGTAATTTTATGAAAAAATTCTTCTAATAAAAATTATTTACTTACTTATAATCAAAATACATTTTCAATATTATAGTTTCTAAAATTTCGATTGTTAGGGTGTTCCGAAAATCGTTTGCCAAAATTCAACCGTACCTATAGATTGTACTCGAGCAGACTAGCAAAAAACCGTCGTTATGACTAGATGCCTGTTTTGTAAATTGAAGGAGCCACGTGCTTCGCAAACTCAAAATTCACCAATTTTGAAAAAATCATCAAAAATAAGGAAATATTTGAATCATTTAAATGATGCCCATAATCCATAGTACTCGAGTGGATGAATCAAAAATGTTGTTGTGACAAACTGCCCGTGTTCAAAATCAAAGAGGCAAACTTGATTCAAAATTTCCAGATTTATCGTGCCCTATAGATTCTGAAAATTTCAAATTTTCAAATTGTGTTTGCGCCTTCAATTTTGAAGATGAGAAATTTGTCACAATATCTTTTTTTGTTCGGTCACTCAAATACTACGAGTGAGTAAAGTCGCTTAAATCATTCACACATTTTCTCATTTTTGAAAAACTTTTCAAAATTGTTGAATTGTTGCCCAAAAATAGCGTATTTTTTCAATTTACGGATTGTATGAAAATGTATGCTTCATCGAAGTGACTTCAATGACCCATAGTGCTCAAATGGACGGATAGAAGCATAATTTAAGTTATTCAAAAATTTTCTTATTTTTGATGATTTTTTCAAAATTAGTAAAGAGTTTTGCGAAGCACGTGACTCCTCCATTTCACAAGGCAGGAAATTAATCACAATAACGTTTTTTGTCCGTCTCCTCGAGTACCATCGACATTCTACAGTTGAATTTTGGCAGATGATTCCCTGTGGGTTATACGTACTGTCCAAAGGGGCAAAAACCGTTTTTTTTTTTTTTCAAAAGTGACTCAATTTTGAAGACCTCTGGCTTAGCTTGCAGTGTGGATTAGAGGTTCAAACGTTTTCTGGGCAATCTCCTATTCGAAGTAAAATTTCCTCATTCTTTAAAACCAGGATGTATATTTTTTTTACTCTACTCGCACCATAGATGCCTTATCTATGGAAAACTAAAAGAAAGCTGGGAATTTTGCCTTTTATCTGAAGAAGTTCTGGCCTGGAGAAAATGCATAAGTACTTAAGTGTTAAAGAATTTTAGAAAAACATTTATGAGAGGTGACCATTTCAAGTTTCCAGTGGAAGCATCAATCGACCTCCATCTTCTTTACTGTTGTTAATTCCTGGCGTACAACCTCCTGCACCAGCATTGCTGTCTCGAGTCAAGATAAGTGGTTTAGAGTGTTTTAATGCCAGCACTGCCAGCAGTTACCCCTAATATAATGTACCTAGATAATTCCAGTGATACAATAAGTAATTCCATGAAAAATTGCTACTAAGTAATAAAAATTATTTACTCATACAAGATATGTTTTGATTGTAAGTCAATTGTAGGACGTGCTGGGGGATGCGCACTAGCTAAAGCATTTTTGTGAATTTGTTTTTACGCATTCTTTATTTTGATTACGAGGCTTTGCTCATTGTTAGTATTAAAGGATGATTAGCACCCAGGGAAGTTCTGACTGAGAGGTAGACGTTTAGTCTTCAGAAAAAGTATAATTTCTCAGAAAACCCATTGTTGTCCTTGAGTAAAAACTAATGAATCGCTGAAAATGGTGAATTTATGATTTTTCTAGATTATCCAAAATACATACCTATAAGTGAATCAATTTGGGCAGTTGCAATTTTAGTTACGGGCTTCAGACAATTTTGTGTTAGGTACTAGAATATGTATAAGTATACCATACCCCCACCCCACCCCCTCAAATCTGGATTTGACATGTTAATTGTTCAATTCAAGAACTTTCGTGAACAGTTTTTTTTTTTTTAATGGACAGATTACTATAGTTCTGTCTTGAATAAGCTCATTCATGTAGATACCTAATCAATGAGTTGAATTATGATACCCACAATTGATTGAAATCGATTACCTGATGTAATGTTGTGTTAATTTTTGTTTTAGGTGAGTACGTACCTATTTTAATTGGGAATGTCGCAGAATTTGTACACATGTCTGAAAACAAGTGAGTTATTTCATGATTCGTGAATGAATTTTGCATTAAAAGTAATTACTTACTAGGTGTATTAATGCCTCCCGAAGGCGTATTATGGGTAATCTTATCTATTTTTTAAAGATTTATTTTTTGATCCCCATTATTATCCAACATTTCTTTAAATAATAACTGATTAAAAATTAATTTTTTTAATCTTTTCTTATCTATCAATTTAACTTTTTTTCCCCAACATTTTTTAGGAATAAATGGTATACCTCGACAGTCGTGTTAGTCGTGTATCCGCAGTTAATAAAATGCTGGCGATCTAATCATTATCTATTTATGATCATCTGAGCCAGAACTAGGAAAAACTCATACACCCGTTCTTAGTCTCTTATACAGCTCACCTTTTGGTGGGCAAATGAGTTTCGTAGAACTGTCTTCAAACGTTGAGCTGAGTCAAAACTTTTTCATAATACGTGAAATTTTTCGAGCAAAGTAAACCGATGTGAATAATTCCTTTTATTCAACTCCCATAAACCAACAATAATTAATAACTTTTGAGCCAACCTGAAGCCTCCAGCTATTTTTTTTAATTTTCTACAAAAATTTTCAGACACGTTCTGAAAGGGTCAAAAATAAATTTTAGAGCGTGTAACTTTGGTTGATGCTTATTGGAAAGTCTCTGGACTGTTTTAGATGTCAACCACGAAATTCCAGGAGCACCAGCTCTGGAGTGAATTTTGACCAATTTGTAGGAAAATTCAAAAAAAGTGAAACAAATCAAAAAAAAAGTATTGGCGAGATTATCGTCTGGTGTGTTTACACTCGTAACTATTTTTCAGCCTTGACTAAAACGATTTGAAATTTTTGGAGTAATTTGAAACTCGCTGGAAACTCTAAAAAATGCTAAATTGTGATTGTTTTCTAGTTGGGTGATCGTATAGACACACCAGGCGATACTTTTTGTGGGAAAAAATCGCTAATTTTTACATTTTCTCCGAAAATTCGATTTTTTTGGGTCAAAAATTCACTTTTTAATTCGTTCTGCTGGAATTTCCCGGTAACCACTTGAAACAATCGAGAGGGTGTCACTGAGCAATAAATATTGACCAGAGTTATACGTCCTATTACTAGAGTTCATTTTTTGCTGTCTCAGAGCAATAGGAAATTTTTGGAGAAAATTTAAAAATCGCTGGAGACTCCAAAATGGACTAAAACTACTCGTACATAGTACACTGGACCCATTTTGGTAGTCTCAAGACACTTTAATCAGAACTTCCAGGAAAATTGACTCAATTTTGGGCTAACATTTCTTCAAGGGGCTCAAAAAACTGTTTTGATAAACTTTTTTGATATTTTGTGCAAATTGTTGACCATTTTGTTAAGTTACATGGTACATTTATTTATGTTCCAAAAAACATTTTTGTCGAGAAATTCGATTTTTTTTGCAAAATTTTAACATATGTACATACTTTGATTGGTCCCACGAAACTTTTTCAAAAATTCTGGAAATACTTAATGACACCATTTCGAGTTACAATTTCATAAAAAGTGCTTCAAGAAAATGTTTGATTTTCAGCTGAAATTTTAATCCATCTTTCGTAGGTTGCGTAACCTTTTATAAAAAATAACACTAATCTTGGCAGGTTTTTGAGCTCAAAGTTCTTCAAAAGCGTTCATAAAACATTTTTGCGATTATTTTAATAACTAGACAGCTGCGCCAAGCGCAGCTGTAACAGTGTGCGTAGCTTCTTTAGTTTGGAAAGCGCAACGCAATTTTGGAAAAGAAGCATAACAAAATTTCAAAAAAAGGCGCAACTTCGAAAAAAGCACAATGCGACTTCAAAATAATAAGCACAATGCGATTTAGAAAAAAATCACAACGCAAATTTCAAAAATAGAACAAGATTCCGAAAAAAATCAAAATATGATTTTGAAAAAAAAGCATAACGCAACTTTTTAAAAAAAAGATTGGAATTTTGAAAGCAGAACGCAATCATGATTTTAAAAAAAATCACAATATGATTATGAAAAAAAAGCACATCACGATTTTCAAAAAAAGCACAATGCAACTTTGAAAAAAAGCGATTGGGATTTTGAAAGCAGAACGCAATCATGATTTTAAAAAAAACGCACAACGTGATTTCGAGAAAAAAAGCACAATACGATTTTCAAAAAAAGAAAGCACAAAGCAACTTTGGAAAAAAGCAATTGGGATTTTGAAAGCAGAACGCAATGATGATTTTAAAAAAAGCACAACGCGATTTTGAAAAAAGGCACAACGCGAATTTTAGTTTAAAAAAAGCACAACGCGATTTCGAAAAAAAAGCACAACACAATTTTGAAAAAAAAGCACAACGCAATTTTGAAAAAAAGCACAGTGCGAACTTTGAAAAATGATCAACGCGAATTCTCAAAAAAGCACAAGGCCAACTTTGAAAAAAAGCACCATGCGCTTTGGAAAAAAAAGCACAACGCAAATGTTGAAAAAAAAACAGAACGCGAAATTCAAAAAAAAAGCACAACGCGATTTTGAACGCGATTTTGAAAAAAAAGCACCACGCAATTTTGAAAAAAAAGCACAACACAATTTCGGAAAAAAGCACAACCCGATTTTGAAAAAAAAGCGAACTTTGAAAAAAATCACAACGCAATTTCAAAAAAAAGCACAACGCGATTTTGAAAAAAAAGCACAACACGATTTTGAAAAAAAAGGCACAACGCGAATTTTAGTGAAAAAAAAAGCACAACACGATTTTGAAAAAAAAGCACAATGCAAACTTTGAAAAAAAGCTCAACGTGAATTCTGAAAAAAGCACAAGGCCAACTTTGAAAAAAAAGCACAATGCGGATTTTGGAAAAAAACACCGCGATTTCGAAAAAAAGCACAACGCTATTTCAGAAAAAAAAGCACAATGCAAACGTCGAAAAAAAGCACAACGCAAACTTCAAAAAAAAAGCACAACGAGATTTTGAACGCAATTTTGAAAAAAAAACACCACACAATTTTGAAAAAAAAAGTACAATACAATTTCAGAAAAAAAGCACAATGTGAACGTTGAAAAAAACACAATGCGATTTCAAAAAAAACCCGATTTTCATTTTAAAAAGCACAACGCGAACTTTGAAAAAAAGCACAAAGCAAATTTTGGAAAAAAAGCACAGCGCAATTTTGAAAAAAAAACGCACAACGCGATTTTGAAAAAAAAGCACAACGCGATTTCAAAAAAAAGCACCACGCAATTTCAGAAAAAGAAGCACAACCCGATTTTTAAAAAAAAGCACGACGAGAACTTCAAAAAAAAAGAACACAACGCGAATTTTAGGAAAAAAAGCACAGCGCAAATTTTAGAAAAAAAGCACAACGCGATTAAAAAAAAAAAAAACACAACGCAAATTTTGGAAAAAAAGCACGTGATTTTAAAAAAAAAGCGCAACGCGAACTTTGAAAAAAAAGGCACAACAAAATTTTGAAAAAAAGCACCACACCATTTTGGAAAAAAAGCATAACGCAATTTAAAAAAAAGCACGATTTAAAAAAAAAGCACAACGCGATTTTAAAAAAAAAGCACAACGCGAATTTTGAAAAAAAGCACAACGTGATTTTTTAAAAAAAGCGCAACGCGAACTTTGAAAAAAAAAGCACAACACGAACTTCAAAAATCAAGGCACAACAAAATTTTGAAAAAAAGCACCACACCATTTTGGAAAAAAAGCATAATGCGATTTTGAAAAAAAAACACGAGATTTAAAAAAAAAGCACAACGCGATTTTGAAAAAAAAGCACAACGTGAACTTCAAAAAGAATCACAACGCAATTTCGAAAAAAAGCACCACACAATTTCGAAAAAAAGCACAACGCCATTTTGAAAAAAAAGCACAACGCGAACTTCAAAAAAAAGCACCAAGCAATTTCAGAAAAAGAAGCACAACCCAATTTTTAAAAAAAAGCACGACGAGATTTAAAAAAAAAGCACAACGCGATTTTAAAAAAAAAGCACAACGCGAATTTTGAAAAAAAAGCACAACGTGATTTTTAAAAAAAAGCGCAACGCGATTTTTAAAAAAAAGCGCAACGCGAACTTTGAAAAAAAAGCACAACGCGAACTTCAAAAATCAAGGCACAACAAAATTTTGAAAAAAAGCACCACACCATTTTGGAAAAAAAGCATAACGCAATTTTGAAAAAAAACACAACTAGATTTAAAAAAAAAGCACGACGAGATTTAAAAAAAAAGCACAACGCGATTTTTAAAAAAAGCACAACGCGAATTTTGAAAAAAAAGCACAACGTGATTTTTAAAAAAAAGCGCAACGCGAACTTTGAAAAAAAAGCACAACGCGAACTTCAAAAATCAAGGCACAACAAAATTTTGAAAAAAAGCACCACACCATTTTGGAAAAAAAGCATAACGCGATTTTGAAAAAAAACACGAGATTTAAAAAAAAAGCACAACGCGATTTTGAAAAAAAAGCACAACGTGAACTTCAAAAAGAATCACAACGCAATTTCGAAAAAAAGCACCACACAATTTCGAAAAAAAAGCACAACGCGATTTTGAAAAAAAAGCACAACGCGAACTTCAAAATAAAAAAACAACGCGAATTTTAGAAAAAAAGCACAACGCGTTTTCGAAAAAAAGCACCACGCAATTTCAGAAAAAGAAGCACAACGCGAACTTTGAAAAAAAACACAATGCAAATTTTAGGAATTGAAAAGCACTAGATTTCGAAAAAAAAGCACAACACAATTTTTAAAAAAAAGCACAACGCAATTTTAAAAAAGAAGCGCAACGTGAACTTTGAAAAAAAAGCACAATGTGATTTTTAAAAAAAAACAACTCGATTTTGAAAAAAAAGCACAACGCGATTTTAAAAAAGAAGCGCAACGCGAACTTTGAAAAAAAAGCACAACATGATTTTTAAAAAAAAACTCGATTTTGAAAAAAAAGCACAACGCAATTTCAAAAAAAAAGCACAACACGATTTTGAAAAAAAAAGCACAACGCGATTCCGAATACACTATGCTATGCTATTCTGAAAGCTCCGGAGCACAACGCGATATATCAGGAAAGCATAAGCACTGCAGTACTGAGAGATTGAGAGAACCTCTTGGGAGCACAGCAAAATCACAAATGACTGGAGGTTTTGATTCTGAAAGGGTAACCACCTGCTTTCAGCATCTACGTGTGTAAATGAAACACCTGCAGGTGTTTCACAAATGACTGGTGGGTTTTCATTCCGAAAGGGTAACCACCTGCTTTCGGCATCTAGTCTAAAATTGAACAATGGGAAAGATAACACTGTAGATAAGAATATTTTAGGACCCCTGCAGTGTTACATTTTAAAACCGATGTCGGCTTCCCTTTTGATACCTTTCTCATTGTTCAATTTTGAAAATTTAAAGTCGGCTTCGCTTTTGTCGGCTTCCCTTTTGATATGGCCCTTTTCCCTTTTTTATTCTTTTTTTGGTACAAATTTTCGTAATTAATTGCAATTACTCAAGAAGCTAATTGAGTAATTGCAATTATAATTACGACATTCCCTCCCTCAAGTTATGCCTCACCTACCTACGAAAGATTCAAAAAAATCGGCCCATTCCTCTAAGAGAACATTCGAGCCAAAGAATTTTTCAACTTTCGGAACGAAACCAATAGTGTGCTACGCACACTAAAAATGACACCATCATCCTTCTGCTATTCCGTGTGTGTTCGCTGTTTTTGGGATCTGGGAAATTTAAAAAATTCTTAAAAAATCAGGTAAAGTGAGGAAACCCCTGTTCACTGAAATACTAGTCAATAGTCATCCTATGAAGTCATTTCGATTTCTTGGAACTTTGAGGTGGCTGTTTAAGTGTTTTATCAGAGGAACTGTGTAGTGTGTATACCTTCAGGGTGCGAATCCGTGGCTCTATCACTGTAGCTTGATCATAATTTTGTGTGTGGGAACGGATTTCGTCCTCGCGCTCGAAATTCGAAAATTGGTCTAGAAAACCGATTGAACTTGAAAAAAATCATTTCTCTGGAAAATTGAACACTCTGTTATAAGAACCCTTTCAATTTGAACTATGTTGCAGTGTTTTTCTATTTGAATTTTTGATTAGCTGTCATGAATGATCCAAGACTATTCGAATTGATCCATTTTAAGACCTATATCAGTCAAGACCTCAACTGTCAAACTATTCAGAAAGTTGAAAGCAAACTCAACATTTCATTTATAATTTGGAATAATTTTCCTTCTTCAAAAAACGTGTATTATACCAAATGAAACAAAATTCACCCTCCCGGGCAAAAAAATTGCACTCTTGTGCAGACACGAGACTCACACACTCACATACTCGATAAATTTAAAGTTATACTTTTGGCAACTTTTCATCTTAGCTATAAACGATACCTCGATGAGCAGCCCAGCTGCTGGGCTGCGACGACGCGAGAACTCAAAACTACCTACCTGGTACCTAACTCCAAGCCCCTATAACAGCAGTTAACATTCTTACTTGGATATTTGGAATTTTCACCGTCATTAAAACGCCGGTTATGTAAGGGATAATCGAGCTCGGAGAGGTGCGACGACCGGGGCAGGAAACCAATTTAATATTTTTCGGCCTACCCTGTGTTCCTCTTCCTCTTGCATTGTACCTCATGGTGGAAAAATTTTAGGTACTTTGGTAATAGCGGCATTGAGTTGATACATTGCCAGCAAAAACTATACTGTATGGGTTCTTTATCGTGGTACACAACTGCGGCGCTCTTTGTGCTACCTTTTCTCTTCTCTATATACCTATTACATTAGCAGCTCTCTAACAATGGGATTGCGATGCTTATGGAATAATGTAATAAATTCGTGTTTAGGTTAGATCGATCGATCGTTGGTTATATTTTGTGATGTGAAGAAATTCATTGGGTTGTAAATTGACTTTGAAAGTGGGCATGAATGGACACTGCAGAGTGCATGGTGTGATCTGCAATTGAAATTTAAAAGGGTACCTACTTAAGCTTTTTTAATGATGATAATGTAGCATTTTTGGCCGCAAAAGTCGAGACTTGAATTTTTTTTTGAATTTTACTCATCTCACAGTTTTGTTTTTTATGCATATTTCAACGAAATACGTATATGAAAGTTGTATTGGAAGAGTATGTCACAATATTGCGAACACATGTACGAGTATTTACGACATATTGAGTAGACCCCAACACATCGGCTATATTTCCGTTACGTTTTAGTGTATAAAAGGTCGATGAGATTTTATCCCTTTTCAAGTGTAAAAAATATAAAACAATAAAATTTTTACCACACAAGTATACGTGTTTGGTTTGCGGCGGCTGCGAGCAGAGAGAATTGCGAAACCGCACCGTAAAAGAATAAAAAATTTCCTCTATTGCTGCAGGATCCAATATCGTCGTCGTCGTCGTAGTCGTCGAAATGTGCAGTAATTTTTGTGAATTTAATACTTTTTACGATGTCGCAACCTTACCTATATTTTCCCTTTCGTGCTCGAATTTCGTTCAGTTTCGCTTTCGACGAGTAGTTTCTTGTTTCGAGTTGGAGGAAAACAAACTCGTATATAATGATTTAAACCTATCGCTGTGTCGAGGGCAATGTGCGCTCAAAAGGTCAATTACGGCGACCGAGAAGATGGCGAATGAACGCGTTTTCAATAACAACTTGCCTTTTTGCCCTTATGGTATACATTTGTATTAAATGGTGAATTCTTGTCAGATTGGGTAGATAATAGTGACACCCAACAATTTTAAATAAAGAAATCAGTCATAATTTGACGACTACAAATGAAAGTGGCCATAAATCCCAAGCGAAAACACTGATTTTACGCTATTTTTATCGTAAATTTCATCAGAAACTCAGAGTGTAACTGCCAAAACTCTAGGTACCTACTTTTATAAGGCTTACTCTTATTCATACAGGTGAACATGTTTTTGTTCCCACCTCCTCCCTCCAAATTGAAGGCTTTTTATGGAGAAAAAACCTGAAAATTCTAGCCCTCCAAGTTGAAATAAAGTTATGCTAGGAAAAATCCCTTTATACATAAATGTTTTATTTTTGCGTCAGAATTTTTCTGAATAAAACCATTTTCATGAAATAACCTTTCTCGGTCTACCAAACACTCACCCCCCCCCGCACCGTTTGGAAAAATTGATATCCGTATTCATTTCCGATCAGAACAATTTTAAATAATACCGTTTCCTAGAAAAACCCTCCTTCTGCCCCCCCCCCATCCCCCCATAACATTGGTTCTATTGTATGGAGCCGCCGTCTTCGAAAGTTGGAAAAATTGTTTAAAAAATCAAAAATTGAAGTTGATAACATTTTTTTGAAAGTCAGATAAAAAATTGTCGACGTAAATTTATTCCATTTTTTGAATTTTTTTCAACTTTGGGGACTTTGTGAAAGGGAACCAACTCTGCTTGGAGGATCAAAGAACGTTTCTTCTTTTTTGTGAAAGGAGAATTATGTAAAAGAGTTTTTGATCAGAAATGAAGAATTTCCAAAAAAAAAAAAATCATTTACCGCATGTTCTTAATTTTTTTTTCAACTTTAAGAGCCTGAGAGGCTTCATACAAGATCAAACTTGCTTGAAGAAGTGGAGAAGGTTTATTCTCAAGAAAGGGCTTATTTTGAAGATTTCTGTGGCTACTCGAGTGATCAACTTCACTCATTAAAAATAGTTGCATCGCAAAAAACAATTGAGTTCATTTTATACCATGGCAAATTTTGAAAGTAACGAACGAAATTTTTACCAAGTTGACCTTAAATTCTGAGTTTTGTTAAATACCCTATTTTCAATGCCCTCACCCTCCCCCCTATATTAAAAACGGTTTTAAATAGTTTTTTGTAGTTTTGGAACCGCCAAAATACTTTTCGAGACTGAAAATGAAATTTCCATAAAGTCTTACCGAATGAAGTTGAAAAGCTAAAATTCACATTAGGTAGGTATCTGTATCTACCTATGCTCATATTTATGACACGTTTTGTAAATCTGAAGTTTCCACAATGTTTTTGGCGGTTCCAGAACGGCTCGAAATCATCTTCAGTCGATTCATTAGGTTAAAATTAGGATTGAATTTGAATTTTTTGCTTTCCAACTTTATTTGGTTAAATTTTGTGGTAATTTCAAGTTTGAATATAGTCTGCTGGAGGATTCAAAACTAGGTACTTAGAACAGTGTAAAACCAAAAATTCAGCTTTCATGGGTCACTTCGTTGCATTTCTATTTCTCAAGAGGGTAGTTTTGGATTTTTGAAATTTTGAAATGGTCGTTTATGGGCAATAAATTTGCAATTTTCAACGAGAAATTATGTTTGAAAATTTGATTACCTATGGTTTTAAAGCCAGTATTATATTACATGAAAAAAAATTAAGATGGCCACGTGACTTGGGCACTTTAACTTACCTACCTATTCTCTCCTTTTTTCGGAATTCAGTAGATATAAAATATTTTTTACGTTTTTTCTTCAATAAAATAGAAGGAACATAAAAGAAAAAAATTGAAAAAAATGTCTTCCCTTTTCCTCTTGACTACGATAGTATTTTCCGTGTAGATTTTCAAACATAGGCTGCAAACTGGCATAGCAAAGTAATTGGACGGTTCGTAAACATTCATCTTGGTATGTCTGTCGAAAAATTACACTAAGCGTTACCACGTGATGTATTGTCGCGTAATTAATCTGATCGAGTTCTCTTACCTTCTTCGGATGTATTTAAAATGTTCAACAGGAAATTTGCTTCTCAGCTTTATGATGACGATGAACTTGTGAAATCGTTTCTGTATATTTTTTAAGTCAACCACAAAAACTTTCCACTCATTTTCTGTCGCTTTCAAAAAGTTTTGTACTTCCAATAATTCATTTTCAAAGGACAAGAAAATTGAAAAAAATAAAAAATTGTAGAATTTTGAGTTTCTAAAGAATTGTTATTCCAATTTTTTTTAGTGACTCGCCTTCCACCTCTCATTGCCACCAATATTGAAAGAAATGCCTGCTATTATGTGTTGATTTTTCATGTTGTCTTGCTAGTTGATTTCCATTTAATTCATTTTTTAACAATATGGTGATGTACTAGCTAGCTTCGTATGTAGATTACTTTGAATGAAAAATAAGTATCAGAAAAATTACTCTCTCTTTTCTTTTGTTCGATTTTTCAATCAGATTTGAAAATGTTTTGATTATTCTCTCCTTTTGAAAGTGTTTCATATTTTTTTGGTCCATAAATAAGGCACTATACTGAGGGTACGCTAGTCTGCCATTTTCTTCCTAGAGCTTATTTTTCATAATTCGAAAACTAAGTATGACATTTACAAAAATGTTAGAAGAGTCCTTTATTGTAGAAAATGAAAAAATATTACTAATTTAGCAAAAAATCTTGAAATTTCATGCAGTAGAACCTAAAATATTGAACAAATGAAAAAATTATGTTCTAATACAGCATACAATTTCAAAATTTTTCCAAAATTGGTCATATGTTTTCATTTTTTACAATAAAGGACTCTTTTAAAATGTTTGCAAATGTCATGATTTTTGAGTTATACGAGTGAAAAATACGCTTTAGAAAGAAAATGATGGGAGAGCAGTGAGAGCACATCTCCGCAATATAGTGCCCTACTAATGGCCCAAAAAAAATAAGGAACACTTCCGAAAAAAGAGAATAATCAAAACATTTTCAAGTCAGATAGGAAAATGGAACTATAAGGAAGAGAGAGAGGAATCTTTTTCGATATTTTTCATTCAACTGTATCATAAGTACATAGGTACATCACGATTTTTTAAAAAATGAAAATTTTAAAGTACGAGTACTTGTGGTAAATGGGGAATATTAATTTTTCATCTCTTTTTTTCTTCTCTCTCAGTGGAAATTTCTGATTGGAAAATATTCCGGTTTTCTATTATTGAAATTACTTACATTTTCAAAATTTTCTATTCATTTTCAAAAATTTGAATTTTTAAACATATTGACCTGTTTTCGCATATCGTACGTTTCACGAGTAGCTACAAGGCTTCTTGTTGAACACCTTGTACTTTTTGCGATTCCCATGTATTCTCTTCTTTTAGAATTACGATTTTTTCAATACATTTTTCTCTTAATTATTATTTGTATATTTATAAACATTTTAAAGAAAAAAAATTCACCCTCTCTAATTAATACCGAAAAAATTGGCACATACCTACCTTTAATCAAATGGCTTTGAATTATGAGTGTACTTTTGTATCTATTTCAATTAACTCTTTGTTTTGATTCAATTTTTTCCTATAAAATTCAGGATTGCGAAAAAGAGGCCTATTGAAAAAATTGCTTGCTCCTTGTTTCCCTCACATAAATAATTTTAAAGAAGAAAGCCCATGCTTCTTTCTTATATGTATTAAAATGAAATTTCAAAATGTAGTATTCATCTCCATCTTTTTTCAAAAAAATTGATTTTTTTCATTTTTCTGGGATAAATAGAATTGAAAGAAACCCCCACCCTCTCTACTTGTCGAAAAAACAGAACTTTTCGGGGGGGGGGTGTCCAACTTCCCTATTTTTTTAAATTGAACTTAAGTATAAGTTTTCATTCCATTTTTTCTATCTACATTGTATTAAGAAATTTGAATTTTTCAACATTTTTTTCTCGCAGAAAAATTTGGTTGGAATTCTGAAAATTTTTAAAGAGCTTTTTAGGATAATTTAGAGAAATCAACGCTTTCTCCAATGTTGACGAAACTCCGTCAAAATGTTAGTTTTGTCGTAAAATCATCATAAAATGTTTTTTGAGTCGATCCCCCCTCCAGCCCAACCCGAGAAACGTTCCCATACGTGCTGAAAATTGAAAATCCTCTCGTTATCCGGAGGCGGTGTTCCAAAAATTTTGAAACCTTCACAGAAAATAGTCACATTAGGTGATGTCATTTTCGTATCTTTTTACGTACATATGTAGGTACTTTGCTCGAACTTTCATTTTTTCCAAAAATATTGACATTGAAAGTCCAAAAACGTCAAAAAATGACAAAAAAACATGTTTTTTCTGCGAGATTTTGATTTTTTTGAGCGTGTTGCACCAATTTTTGAACTCTAGGTACTAAAAATATATGTTATAATTTGGGGTGTAACTGAGTTTCTGAAAAAATATCGCAGATTACCCTCCCTGTTTTTTTTTCTACAAATATTTGAAATTTTCAATCCCCTCAAAACACCTCCAAATATATGAAAAAACTTGTTTGAAAAAAATTGCACACATGTATAAGTATCTACCTATAGTGAGACTATTTTCTGGGAAAGTTTCTAAATTTTTGGAACACTTTTTTCGGAGAATGAGAATTTTGAATTTTGAGCACGTACGGGCACGTTTTTCGTCGCCGTGTCGAGGGCAATGTGCGCTCAAAATAAAGGTCAATTACGACCACGGAGAAGATGACGAATGAACGCTTCTTTCAATAACAACTTGCCTTTGCCGTGATGGTATCTTTTCAACATTTCCGAATACGCGAACAAATGATCACTGATAATTTGACGACCGCAAATGAAAGTGATCATAAAAAATCCCAATCGGCAACACTGATTACGCGCTATTTTTCTCGTCAATTTCATCAGAAACTCGAGGTGTAACTCCCAAAATTCTAGGTAGGTACATTAATCGTATAGGGCTGACTCTTATTCACACAGGTGAACATTTTTTTCCCAACCTCCTCCTTCCAAATTTGAGGCTTTTATTGAGAAAAAACCTAAATAAAGTTATGCTGGGAAGTTCTCCTGTCGGGAAGAAATCCTTTTTATCCGAAAATGTTTTATTTTTGCGTCAGAATTTTTCCAAATAACACCATTTTCAAAACACTTACTCCCCCTCCCCCGCCATTTGGAAAAATTGATATCCGTATTCATTTTTGATCAGAATCCTTTTAAATAATCCCTTTCCTAGAAAAACCCTCCTTCTGCCCCCCCCCTCAATTACATAGGTTCTATTGTACGAAGCCGTCCTCTTTTAAAAGTTGGGAAAAATAATGAAAAAATAAAAAATTGAAGTTGGTAAGATTTTTTTGAAAGTCAAATAAAAAATTGTCGACGTCAATTTATTCTATTTTTTAAATTTTTCTCAACTTTGGGAACTTTTTGAAAGGTAACCAATACTGCTTGGAGGATCAGAGAAGGTTTTTTCTTTTTTGTGAAAAGAGAATTATGTGCATAAAAGAGTTTTTGATCAGAAATGAAGAATTCCCCCCCCCCCCAAAAAAAATCATTTACCGCATGTTCTTAATTTTTTTTCAACTTTAAGAGCCTGAGAGGCTCCATACAAGAATACCAAACTTGCTCGAAGTATCGGGGAAGTCTTGTTCTTAGGAGAAGGATTATTTTGAAGAATTCTGTGGCCACTTCAGTGTTCAACTGGAGAAATTAAATGCGAAGTAGAGAATTTAGTACCTAAGTTTGATAATTTGAAAAGGAAAGTTCAACTTACCACAATCATTGAAAATACGAGTAGGTAGTTGCTTGTTCGTCCATTTTTCATCAAAAGAAATTTGTATTTCCTAAAATTCATTTTCAAAGGACGAGAAAATTGAAAAAAATTGAAAATTTTAGCGAATTTCGAAATAATTAGTCATTCAATAGTTTTTTCAATGACTCGCCTTCCATTTCTCAATGTCACTAGTATCGAAAAAACTCTTGTTATTGCAGGTATTGTTTTTTCATGCTGTCTCGCTAGTTGATTTCCATTTTTTCAATCCATAAAATTTTAATTTTTTTAAAAGTCGTGTTGTAAGAGTACTTCGTCTATATGTTATGTACATTTGAATGAAAAATATCGAAAAAAATCCTCTCTCTGTTCCTTTGTTCCAGCTTAGGAAGAGTGAGAGAAGAATTTTTTCCGATATTTTTCATTCAAATGTAGATACCTAAGTACATAAGTATAAATTTTTAACAAATGGCATTTTAAAAGTAGGTATACAGTCTACATGGTGAATGGGGAACTTATATGGATTTAAAAAATAGAAACCAATTAGCAAGACAGCATGAAAAAACAACACAATAGCAGGAATCTAAATTAAACAACAAAAAATTGGGAACAATTTTTTTTCTTCTCTCTGAGTGAAAATTTCTGACTGAAAAATATTTGGTGGTTTTCAATTTTTGAAATTACCTACATTTTCAAAAAATTTCATTCATTTTCGAAAATTTGAACTTTCAAAACATTTTTTTTGACAGCTGGGCAATAGAAAAAATGTGAAAAGTTTCACTCCAGTTAATGGAATACCTACTTATTTGAACAAAAAAATCCGTCAAATTGCTTCCCACTGGAAATTATTTCCATTCTTTGAAAAAAAAACCTACCAGAAGTCCTGCTATTTGGCCTGTATTCTCATATCGCCGACATACTTAGCTACTTGTTGAACACCTTGTACTTTTTTCCATTCCCATTCATTCTCTCCTTTTAGAGTTATGATTTTTTAATGCATTTTTTTGTTTTCAAAATTATTTGTATGCACGTTTGAAAGAAAAAAAAAATTCACCGTCTCTCCCCAATAAATTGGAAGATTAGGAGAAAGTGTTTCGGCGTATTTATGGTCTATTCATTTAAATTATTCTTTGTTTTGTTTCGATTTTTTTCTTACGAAATTTAGGATTGCAAGAAAATGGCCTTCCAGTTGAAGACATTGTTTGCACCCCTCTCCCTCACATGAAAGATGTTGAAAAATAAAGTTATGATTTCTTTTTTTTTTTTCGAATAAAATTTTAAAATTTCCTACGTATTTATTTCTTTTTCTTTCTTCTTTAAAAAAATTGATGTTTTTTCATTTTTATTGGAAAATTGAAAGAAATTCCACCCCTCTCTTTTTTTTTTTTTTTTTTTTTTTTTAATATATTGTTTAAACAGTCACAAGGTATTAGATACATAAGTGACTTGATATCAGTAAATAATACATCTTAAATTAAATCATTGTACTTAATATCTCGAATAAATTTAAGTGGTTCACAATAATTATTTTCTAAAAAAGGATTTTGATTACGAGAAATTTTATGTAATAATCTAGAGTTATTAAATTTTGGACAATCAAATATGACATGATGGGCTGACATAGGTATGTTACATATATTACAAATAGGTTGTGGTAATTTAGATAATAAGTAGATGTCGAGAAAACATAAATTTTCGAAAAAAATGTCCATCTTCCCTATTTTTAAAATTGAAATTTACAATTATTATTTATATCCTCCATTTTTTCTCGCAGGAAAATTTTGTTGAAATTCTAGAAATTTTCAAAGAGTCTTTCAGGATATAAGAGAGTGAAATCAGATTTTTCTTCAATTTTGGCGAAACTCACCTGAAATGGTTTGATATAAAACTATCCCAAATTTTTTTTAGCCGACCCCCCCCCCCCTTCATCCAAACCCGAGGAATGTTCCCATACGTGCTCAAAATTCAAAATTCTTTCTACATTGATTGAAATTTCACTTTGTCCAAAAATTTTGATATTGATGACAAAAAAAAACACGTTTTTTGCAAGATTTTGTTTTCTTTGAGCATGCTGCATAAATTTTTGAGCTCTACAAAAAAATATAATTATGTTATACGTTAGAGGGTGTAAGTGAATTTTTGACATTTTTAGCACCCTTAAAACAATTCAAAATATGAAAATTTTTTATGGAATAAATTTCACACACTCATCTACATACGTAACTATTTTCTGTGAACGTTTCAAAATCTCTGGAACACCCTCTCCAGAGAATGAGAATGTTTAATTTTGAGCACGTATGGGCACATTTCTCCAGTTAAGGGTGGGGGGGGGGATCCTGACTCAAAAAATTGTATGGGATATGATTTTACGTCAAACCCAATATTTTGGGCGAGTTTCGTCAAATTTGAAGCAAATTCCGATTTCACTATTCCCATTTCGAGATCTCTTTTTCAAAGTTTTCTCCAATAATGATTTCTCGAGTAAGTCAAAAAAAATGAAAAAAGACTCCTCCTTTCTATGTCAATTAAATAAGTACCTATTTTATTTTTTTTTAAAATCCTGCTTCAGTAATGTTTTTTCATGCTGTCCTGCTTATTGGACACCTTGTCACTCTACATAGTAAAATATTGAACAGTTCGAAGTCACTATTATCATTGATTGTCAATTCACCAGAATATCAAATTCACTTTTGGGTTGCAAGTTGAGTACTGAGTTGTGTGTATCTAATTTAATTATACTCGTACTCGGAACGAGGTAAATATTCAGAATAAGGTAATGAATTTTGTATCAGGGATGGCTTAAATGGTTTTTGCTTATGCTGATAATGAGTACGTGTACCTCTACCTGTATTGCATTATTTGTAATTTATAATTTAAGCGTAATAGCAATTATACGATGAAGTTCAACTTGAAACTGTTTTGTTAACGATAGAATGTTGCGAGTTACTCGTAAGTATCAAAGGAGAGCGAGTGTTGAGTTGGGTACGGGTATCGTTTCATTTAGCTCGAAATATGAATCATACACTGGGCAAATAATACAGTATAATGCATGTCTATGTGATGTACAGTGTACAGTGTACACGTACGTGTAGACGTGCATTTAATGTATATCTCGCTTTTAGCCTGTTTATCTAACATTTTCATATTTTATCTATTAGGGTAAGTGCGCTGGTTTGTGACACATTAAGCATTTTTCAACTTTGAATCACTCTCAAACATTGTTGAAAGTAGGTAGAATTTTGGGAGATGGTTTTTTAGTAAGTCATACTAATAGTGATCAAAATAAATCATCTAGTATCATTATATCTGATCACATTTTTTTTTTAAATTAAAAAAATATAAAAAATGAGAATTGAACTAGTTTGTAACACACAAGCACTAGTTATTTTGACAGATGGTACTGGTTTGTGACGCTCACTTTTTTCAACAAAATAACCATACTATTGAATTGAAAATTGAATATAGCAGTATTTTCTCTTAATTTGAATAGAAGTTGATATTTTTTCATCATCTAATTACAGAAATACTCCTCAGAGTCAAGTATATACCCACTAGAGTTGGTGCATAACACCTCTTGAAAACAAACAAATAATTAGCATAAATTTAGTAAATGGATAGTGTATGATTGATTTTAATTGAGTGAAAACGTTGGCTACACTATTCTTTCAAGTATAAGTCAATATCCATCTCCACCAAACTCACATAAGAAGTATTCAAAATGACATACCTGATAAGGTCTAAAGCAACATGATACAAAATCATGATTTTCCAATGTTACAATGATTTCAAACTCACTCAGGGCATAAAAAAAGGTGTAGAACTAGCAAAGAATGATTAAAATGAATAATCTCACATTTATTTATAAATAAAAATGTATTTTTTTGAATTCAATTCATCAATCAGGAGTAAAAGTGATAAGAGTGTTGATGTATCTAGTACATAGAGACGAGTTTGTGACAGTTTGGAATTTTTGTTCTCAAAAAGATATATTATATTTATACCAGTTATTTTTGATAGCTAATGTCATTTTATTGAAGAAAACTTACTTTGGTTGAAAATAATAACAGTTATATGCTTTTTATAACGAGAAATCAAACCGTCACAAACTAGTACTAGTGAGGACTTGAATTTGCACTGGTTTGTGACAAAACGTCACAAACTAGTGTTTTGTCAATTTCGATGTACTGGTTCGTAACAGTCCAAAATATTAAATAAATTAAGAAATTTCACTGAAAACAACTCAATCTTAGCCATCTTTAGACAATACTCCACAATATTTTCACTTCACAATAATTTAAATTGATGTTTAACCACTGAAAATGGCATAATTCATCGGAGGTAATAGCGGGATTGCTTCTTGGAAACGGGTGTTTTTTGATGTTTTCCACATGGCGAATATTTAGACAGCATTTTTTGTTTGATAACATATATCACAGAAGAAACTATAAGAAGTTTCTTATAGAAAATGAATTGAAATTTCACAGAAAAATACCAAAATCTATAAAAATAATCAGTGTTACCTTTATTTTCGACTTAAACTGTGAAAGTGTCACAAACCAGTACACTGTCACAAACCAGCGCACTTACCCTACGTTAAACTATTGTTGCTTTGGTTGCGAAGTTATTCGTTCGCCTTTGTATGCACGTCGTGACGAGTGGAGCCGTAAGTGGTGTAGTTCTTATCGCTATTTTAATTCACCTCTACCCCTCACTCATCCCGGTGTTTTCGTTGGTTTCGCTATTCGAGTGATTACGTAATACGTATACGAACCCTACCCTTACTCTTCATAAATTCTCCTGCTCTTGCAGTCGAAAATATGTGGCACTAGTTGATGCGTGCCTTTTTTTCCCATATTAGAATCGTTCGAGTTCGAGTAAGTATTAGTAGTTGCGATATCGTTTACGAAAATCGTTGACCATCGTCGTGTAAAGAAAAAATCATTAAAACATGCCTAATTACTCGAGTCGGTTTTCGGTTCGACATTGTTTCGCGATTATTCATCGTCTCTCGTGCATTGAAATCGTATACAATGAAT
Organism: Planococcus citri; assembly: GCF_950023065.1. NCBI lineage: Eukaryota > Metazoa > Arthropoda > Insecta > Hemiptera > Pseudococcidae > Planococcus > Planococcus citri. The sequence continues at coordinate 4,471,379 of NC_088679.1, read as the reverse complement.
TGGTTTTTTTCTTCCTCTGGTATATTATTAAAATGAAGACGTCGTCTTAGTCTTATGGTCGTGAACGCGATGCATAGGTATCGAGAAAATTACCGTTTTGGGTTTTTGTTTTCGCGAACAAGAGCTGTTCTAACGATGGAGAAATACGCTTCGGTCTCGAAATGAAGAGAAGTTGGCGCGGTTGATTAGTCTCGAGGTAAGTTTGGAATTTTTTATCGCAATTACGGAGGACGCCGACGCTAGCCCGTGTTTTTCCCCTTTCGTTTTTCACTTGTGTGTCTATTTACCTACCTACCTACCTAGTAGGTACGTTGTATAGAGCTTAGGCTTTCGCAGCTCGGACGACACGCCATGTTTTTCTTGCCAGTTTTTTTAAACGTGGCTAAATAATTGAAACAACGTGTTTTTCGTACCTTTTCAAACCCCCTTTTGCTCCGCGTACCACTGAGAATCCCTTTTAAAATTAACGCGCTGTTTTCGTAATTACATCTTGTAAAATTTTCACTAGAACGATACCGCGTGTACTGTGTAGATGGTTTGAGAGGAGGTTTTTTTTCATCCTATCCTTGGTCTTTTGTATAAGATACGATTTTTCTTGCTCGAGTTTTTTTTTCTTTCTTTCTAAAGTCTGCGTGTAATGGAAAAAAGCCCGGCTAATTTACCTTGAAAATGAACCGCTGCTGTTGTCGAGAAGCTGAATAGGTACGAGAGCTACGGACTGAAAAAACTATGATTTGGGTCGTGCTGCTGGTTTCTTGAACTTGTGTCGTAAGATACGTCTTGTTGGCTATTTCGAATTCAGTCCCTGTGGAAGGATTTTTTCTTGGAGGGAGATAATTTGGTCCTTGACCGCGCGATTTTAATTTTATTTTTTGGCAAAGGGGGCAAATTGAAGTTTCCCTGGGGGCAGAAATTGAATAACAATTTTATTTAGGTACATATTTATTTCCATTCTGAAAATGGGGGACTTCAGGAACAGAAACTTTGTTTGAAAGGTAGTATTTCGAATAAATAGTGTACTAATTATACCTTTAATTTAGGCTTGAGAAGAATAAAAAACATTTTATTCTCAAAAAAGATGAAAAAATGAAGTAATATATTGTGCCCAAGTGAAGAAAAAGCGCAAAATTTCGAAGAATTTCCAAATTTTTTTGGTGTGTAATTGACATGTGTCCTAGTGAAACAAGAGCACAAAAATGCATTGAAAAATTACCACTTTTTACCATCAACAATTTTTTCAAAAAAAAACGTGGACTCTTGAGGGAGATTCTCACTCCCACTGTTCGAATTGGAGCCTTGATTAGTTTAATTTCCGATTTCTTGAAGTAAGATGCTGTATGTATATCTTGAACTTTGAATGAGTTTTTTTAGGTAGCAAGATTTTTTGAATATTTCTACTGCAGTGGAACTTGAACGAGGATTACTTTCTAATATTTTAAATATCAACTTACCTACCAAACAGAGCCGGACAGGAATATACTTGGCGTGTGTGAGTAATTTTCGATCTGATCTTGTCTTGCTGTCCAACCTGTTTCTGGAAAAATGGATTAGAGTTATGGTTAAAAACTTCGAAATATATAATTTCTGAAACTGAAGAAATATTTTAGAATACTGTGATACTAATTTTTCAAATTATTACTAATTCAAAACATCGAAAAAATTGATTTAGTAATTTTTTAGATATTTTTTGAAAGGGTTACTTATGAGAAAAAACTGATATACATTTGTTTCAAAATATTCGCTCACAGATGAAGAACTACTCGAAGGGGTTGCCTTCGATTTCAATTTACAAATAATTTTCAATTCAATTCTATTGTAAAGTGACATTATTCATTTCCGAAAGCTCGATTTTTAAACAGAGCACAGTAGCACACTTCAGTTTGAATTCTCCATAACCAAAATTTCAGCTGCCTACTTGATTTTTTCATTTTTGAAATTTCGAAAGTGAAGAATTTTTCATCTTTATTTCCTCATTTTTATTTTCGAGTCTCACAGAAGATCTAGAAATCCAGGCTGAAATTCACGTTCTGGCTTATACCCAGACGTTCATCTCGAGTGTTTTCACCCTTAAAATTTTGAACTAGGTATTCATGTTTTTCATTATAAACGTTAAGCTACTGGTCATGAAAACACATTCGATGTGTCCAATAAACCATATCACGTGTTTTTTTTTTTTTTTTTTCATTTTCAAGACATTAGATGAGTGATTGTGGCCTCAAAAGTGATTAATCAAAATAATAAGTTGATATTGTATTCAGCATACTCCTGAAAACCTAATGAATTGTGTGTCCTACGATTTTAATAATTTTAAGGAAATGTAGGAGAGTGCAAAGGAAGCTTTGGACGGACTTAATCAAAAAAATGAGTTGATATGAAAATCAAGAAACTAATCTCACATTATTTTTCCCATTTTCTGGAAATTTGAAAATTAATGGGAGCTTTGGAAGGGCTATAGATCAGAAAAACGAGTCAATTTTCAAATTCAGTTCCCAGAAACCAAAGTTGAGGAATTAATTTTGCGTAGGGTTTACTCCCAATTGCTTAAACGCTTGATATGCTTAGAGATGGGCACCAAAATCAAAGGTCTCCAGATATATTCTAATAAAGAATCTGTAACTGCTAAAGATACGTAGGTACCTACATTTTTTTTAAATATTACCTAAATGACAATATAATTTCCAATGTTTTGAATATCAACTTGCCATTACATTTTTAAAAAATACCTCTTAAAGATATTACATACGTGAAATGATTTTCAATGTTTTAAATATCGACTTACCATTGTACAGCTAAATCGAATAGGTACCTATGTTGTCGGCTATATTTTGTGCTCATATCTTCTTTTGTATCTCGTGTTAAGACCAGTAAGAAACCAAATACTTACTTCATTTAGGTTTTTTCTCTTTTTTTTGTCTTAATAAGGGTGAATAAGAAAATGAAAATCAGTACCTAATTAAAATTTAATAAGCTGAAGTGAGAAGATCCAAGATGAAAATTTAAAGCACCAGTTTTTATGATTAGATTCATTTATATTGAAAACTGTAATTTAATAATTTTGAGAAATTACAGTAAACATACTTATTCATCTGCTGCTTTGTAATGTTAGGTAGGTACTAATATTGTCAAATCGAGATTGACAAAGATTCAGGCTTACTTTTTCGATCTGATCCCCCCCCCCCATATACGCCCTGGAACATGATAAAAGTACCAAAAATCTGAAAATAACGTACGATGCATCGTTTGCTCAATTTTTGAATACTCTTAATACAAATATTCATGTAGTATGATACGACCTTTCAATGATTTCAAGCTGTTCTGAGAAGATTTCGGTGTACCAGAAATTACTAGTGGAAGTTCACGTTCACATTCCTTCGATTTTTGAGGTCAGAACTGTCATTTTTGTAATTATTTTGTGTCATTTTTTTTTCTTGATGACATTTTTACTTCAGTCACTATTTAAGACCTCTGATGAAATACCTACTGATATGTCTTAAATCTCGCACAAAACATCGAATTAATGCGTACAATGCACATGCTACATAAAAATATAGGTATGTATATATGTACAAAGTATGTCAATGATGGAAAATGACCATTTACAAACTTCTCAACTTGGTGGTTTAAGGTGGGGATGCTCAGCAGATATCGTGATGGTTCCTGCTTTTCTAATTTTTAAAGTGAAGAAATATTTTATAATATTGCAGGAAATGATTTTTTAAATCTGATGAATTGCCGGATGGTTACCAGATTTCTCGAATTTTTGAAGTTTTCAATAATGATACAAATATCGATGTCCTTGAGTTTTAGAATATTCCCTCTTCCCTCACAAGAGAACCACGCGAAGGGTTCACCTCCGATTTGAACGGGAATGCGATTTATTCTCGAAGGAGCATATATATACGTAGGTAGTATGAAAACCCCATAACCAGAACTGAAGCTGCTCAAATTGACTTTTCAATTTTTGGAAACACAACAATGGTGATTTTCTGAATTTTTTCTCTCTTTTTTAAACGTACTTTTTCTGTGAAAATGATGAAAATCGGTTCTAAAGCCGAAATCAACTTTCCCAAATTTCCATTGTTACAGCCGGGTCACTTACTCAGATGCTTTTGACTTTATAATTTGGAGTATGGTACTCGTATTTCATTCTTGATGATATTTTCAGTGGAATTACGTTTACTTAGTGGGATAACATATGAGATCTAACGAAATACTGATGGGTTTATATAGTCCGACACAAAGAATGGAATTATCGAGGTAGTCAATGATACCTATGAAGGAAAAGTTACCACTTACAGAATGACCAACTTGGCAAGTGGGTTCGATTTATGAGTGTATTAATTTGGATTTTTTTTTTCATCAGTAGTTCTAGATTAGGTAAGTAATCGTTTAAATGGCAGTTTTTCACAGAATCTGACGGATAAATTGATCAATCACTTGCGATACTAATGTCCCACTTTTTTCATGAAAACTGATACAAATGTGCTCGATTGAGTCGAATGATCTTTCCTCCAATATTATATTCTTTTAGTCATGTAGGTAAATCCATATCCAATTCGAGTTGGTGAGATAAAATAAAAATTACTTAAGTAGGTATGAGGAATTTCATATTTAGCTTGAACCTCAAGAAGTGTCCTCTAGGGATTTAGATGGAAAGTGGTCTCAGTGGTAGCCTCTGACCCAAGTACTACACTATTAAAATTGTAGCTTCAAATTCTGAGTTGAGCTCCCACAGTAAAATTTTTAATTTTAAAATTTTCATAAACCGCTACCCCCGCGCTCAGGTTTTTTCCACTGCATCGTCGTGAGAAAATTTTGACCCACTCGCTTGTCCAATGGACATATTTTTTTCCCCTTCAACTAAATTTTTCATTTTATATTTTTCAAATTCTTTAATTTCGATGAAAATTTGAATAATAGGTACTTGAAAGATGCAGGGTAGGTAATATGAAAAATTTAGTTGAATGAGAAAATTGAAGAAGATCCTTGTGCAAGCGCGTGAGTGGGAATTTTCCCACGATCAAACCATGTGAAAAACCTGAGCGTCGGGGTAGCGTTTTTTGAAGATTTGAAAATTCAAAGTTTCACCGTGGGAGCTAAACCCAAAGCTGGGAGTAAGAATTTTAATGATGTGGTATTTGAGCTAAGTTGCAAGATAAAAGTTAACTTAGGTACTACTGGAAAAAAATGCCAATTGCTTTTTGATCTTGTGCAGAAAGATCGAGCGCAAAATTTCCAAGAATGTCCAGGTTTTTCTCCCCCCCCCCCCTCCCCAAGAACAAGCTATACTGTGACATAGACGTATAATCGACATCTGTCCTAGTGAAACAAGAGCACGAAAATGCATGAAAAAGACATTTTTCACCATCAACAATTTTTTTTTTAAAAACCTGGATTCTTGAGTGAGATTCTCACTTAAATCCCCTCTTAAAATCCAGCGTTGCTGGTATTGGAGCCTTCATTGGTTCAATTTTCTATTCCTTGCAGTACGAAGCTCGTATATTGAACTGTGAATAAGTTTTTTTTTTTTTTAGATTTCGAGTTTTTTTTTAATATTCTACTCCATCAGAACTTGAACGAGGATCACTTTCTAATATATTAAATATCAACTTACCTACCGAACAGAGCCACAGGCCAGCTAGAAATTGTCTGGCGATGCGTCGTTTTTTATCTAACGTAAGCCTGTCCCGGGAAAAATGGGATATGGTAATAAACTTCGAAAAATATTAGGTATTTCTGATACTGAAGAAATATTTTAGAATACTGTGTGATACCAATTTTTTAAATTATAATTCATATTTTTTAAATTGTTAATAGTGAGAAAAAAAATCAGTACTTAGGTAACTATGTTACAAAATATTTGCTCACAGATGAAGAACTACTCGAAGTGATTGCCTTCCATTTCAATTCAGTTTTATTGTAAAGTTACATTATTTAATTCCGAATGCGCAATTTTTAAACGGAGCTCACTTCATTCTGAATTCTCCATAACCAAAATTTCAGCTCCCTACTTGATTTTTTCATATCTGAAAGTTCAAAAATGTCGAATTTTCCGTCTTTTCCTCTTTTTTATTTTCGAGTTTTTCCTGAAGATGTAGAAATCCAGGCTGAAATTCAAGTTCTTGCTTACTTTTGGCTCGCTTATAACGAGTTGATTCAGGTTTTTCGTTATAAACGTAAACGATAAGTTACTGGTCAAGTGGTCATAAAAACACATTCTAGGTGTCCAATACACCATATCACGTGTTTTTAATGATTATTATTATTTTTCATTTTCAAGAAATTGGAAGGACGATTGGTGCTTTGGAAGTGGTAGATCAAAAAAAATGAGTTGAATTTTGTAAACTAAAACCCTAAGAGAAATGATCGAATCACGGTGTCGCACGATTTTAATAATTTTTTTTTTTTGAAATATTGGAGAGTGCAATGGAGGCCTTGGAAGGACTATAAGTCAAAAAAATGTGTTAATATGCTCCTCGGAAAACCCAGGAAACCAATCTTACATTATTTTTTCCATTTTCTGGAGGTTTGGAAATCAATGGGAGCCTTGAAATATATAGAACAAAACGAGTCGATTTTCGTATTGATGTAGGTATTTATGTATTTTTTAAAATATAACCTCTTAAATGAGGATATAATTTCCAATGTTTTAAATATCAACTTGCCACTGTCCACTTGTACACGCACTTTCAGTTAAACGAAAATATGAGTATACTTAATCATAACATACTTTATCAACTGCTTTGTGATGTTAGGTAGGTAGTAGGTACCTAATATTGTCAAACAATATGGACGAACGCCTTTGATCTGATCCCACCCCCCCCCCCCCCTTTAACAGCGATCTGGAACATGATAAAAGTACCAGAAAGCTGAAAATAACGAACGATGTATCGTTGGCTGAATTTTTGAAGCCTCTTGATACAAATATTCATTCAAGATACGACCTTTCAACGGTTTCAAGCTGTTCTGAGAAGCTTTTGGTGTACCAGAAATTACAAGTAGAAGTTCACGCTCACATTCCTTCAATCATTGAAGTCAAAATAATTATTTACGTCATCATCAATTTTGGTAATTATTTTGTGTCATTTTTTTTTCTTGATGACATTTTTACTTCAATCACTATTTATAAGGCCTGAATCTCGCACAAAACATCGAATTAATGCGTACAATGCACTTGCTACATAAATGTACATTGTACAAAGTATGCCAATGGTGGAAAATGACCATTTACAGAGTTCTTAACTTAGTTGTTTAAAGAATTGATTTTCCATTGATGTCGGTTCTTGGCTTCTAATTTTTAAAGTGAAGAAATATTTTATAATATTGCAGGAAAATAAATGAATTTTTTTCATTTCCCATTTCGACAAATCTGATGAATTGCCGGATGGTTACTAGATTTCTCGAGTTTTTGAAGTTTTCAATAATGATACAAATATCGATGTCCTTGAGTTTTAGAATATTCCCTCTTCCCTCGCAAGAGAACCACTCGAAGGGTTCACCTCCGATTTGAACGGGAATGCGATTTATTCTCGAAGGAGCATATAGTATGAAAACCCCATAACCAGTACTGAAGCTGCTTAAATTGACTTTTCAATTTTTTGAAACACAAAAATAGTGATGTTCTGAATTCTTTCTCTCTTTTTTAAACGTATTTTTTCAGTGAAAATGATGAAAATCGGTTCTAAAGCCGAATTCAACTTTCCCAAATTTCCATTGTTACAGCCAGGTCACTTACTCAGATGCTTTTGACCTTATAATTTGGAGTATGGTATTTCATTCTTGATTATATTTTCAGTGGAATTACGTTTACTTACTGGGATAACATGAGATCTAACGAAATACTGATGGGTTTATAGTCCGACACAAAGAATGGAATTATCGAGGTAGTCAATGATACCTATGAAGGAAAAGTTACCACTTACAGAATGACCAACTTGGCAAGTGGGTTCGATTTATGGGTGTAATAATTTGGATTTTTTTTTCATCGGTAGTTCTAGATTAGGTAAGTAATCGTTTAAATGGCAGTTTTTCACAGAATCTGACGGATAAATTGATCAATTACTTGCGATACTAATGTCCCACTTTTTTCATAAAAACTGATACGAATGTGCTCGATTGAATTGAATGAGATCTTTTCTTCAATATAAATAATTCTTTTAGTCATGTAGGAAAATCCATAAATCCAATTCGAGTTGGTGAGATAAAAATTATCTAAGTAGGTAAAGATAAAATTCATATTTAGCTTGAACCTTATGAAGTGTCCCTCAGGAACTCAGATGGAAAATGGTTTCAGTGGTAGCCTCTCTCCCAAGTACCCACCATTTTAAAATTTCTGTTTCCAGTTTTGAGTTTTAGCCCCCACGTACAGTAAAATAATGTTGAATTTCAAAATTTTCATAAACCGCTACCCCGATGCTCAGATTTTTTCCCACGTCATCGTCGTGGGAAAAATTTCGAGCCACGCGCTTTACCAAGGGGCATGTTTTTTTCCCTTCAACTACATTTTTCATGTTATTATATTTTTCGAAGATTATTCAAATTTTTAATTTTTGATGAAAATTTGAATTATATGTAGGTAGGTATTTGAAAGATGTAATATGAAAAATTTAGTTGAATGGTAAAATTAAAGAACACCCTTGTGAAAGCGCGTGGGTCGAAATTTTCCCACGACAACACCGTGGGAAAAACCTAAGCGTCGGTGTAATGGTTTTTGAAACTTTCAAAAATTCAAAATTTTACTGTGGATGCTAAACCAAAAACTGACAGCTAAGATTTTATTGATGTGGTACTTCGGCAAGCTCTAACCATTGGGACCATTTTTCATCCAAATCCTGGGGGACACTTCATGAGATTCCCTGATGAATTGTGTTTTGTTCGGTAGGATTACATTATAGCTTTGTTCGTTTTCACCACCAGATTCGCGAGACTCAACAGAAGTTGAGTCAACTAACGTTCGTAAATCACCAGTCCTCCGTCCGTGTTGAAAATGAGAGCTTTTGAAAGCTCAAACCAGTTCACTATAATGATGAACACGACAATGGTTTTATTTTTGGAACAGCTTGTGCTTTCTTACAATTTGCAAAGAAAGAACGTGCTCGATTTTTTTCAGTTTCTCGGCTAATTTTTTTAGTAGATATCTATTTTAGTGAGTTTATGATCGAAAAGAAGACCAATAATAACTTCTACCAGTCAAAACGAAAAAAATTGCTTACTTGAGTCAAATATTATGTATCTTTATGAAGTATCCAGGTTACAATATTTATTTGCGCTTCAGAAGTAATCTAAAGGGTCACCATACAAGGACGAAGAGAATGGAGGGAGCAGGGGGTATCCTGAGAAAGTTGGGAAAATGAAGAAGCTGACAAGAAATCCAGACTTTCTCAATTTTCCTACTTTCGTATTTTTTAATTTGAAGGTTGGATTCGTGATTTTTTTTTCAACTAGAGTCGTTAATTACCACAACTTTCTCGAAAACTTCAAGACGTTAAATTGGAAGTTCTGGTGAGGTAATAAAATACCTAATTTCCTTCCATTTTTTGAACCAGAAATGTTTTCTTTTTTAAAAACAGTTTTCAAGTTTTGTGTGCTGAAAATTGGACTCACCTAACTCAAAAATGATGTCATTTTACTTCTTCAATTATGAATTTTCGAAAACTTTTGCCATCGCTTCGCTCTGGCTCGAGCCAATTTTTGAGGTCCTTGGCTAAAAGTAAAATTTCTCAAACAGTTTATTATATTCCAATACGTCAATTCTAAAAACTACTAAATCCGGAAAAATCCCTTTCATACATCAGAAGTTATACTCTTTTTTGACCCTTTGATTACTTAGGAAATTTCCAAAACTTTGGCCCTAGCGAAGTGGAAATTTTTGAATTCAAATTAGAGTGGTTTTAAATCCAGATGAATAAAATTCACGGATGAAAAATTATGGTTTTTTTACCTCTTGGTTACAAAATTTCTCAAGCTCTTGCCCTCGTTTCGCTGGGGCCCATTTTGTTTTCTTCATCAAAGATTTGCAAGATAAATAATTTTAGCAATCTTACGTATATGTACATACATACATACCTTTTCAAGTTTTACATACCAATGGTTGATTATTCGACATGAAAATGTTTCAAATGCACCACATTTAATTTTCATTGGTCCTACTGGAGAATTTTTAGACGATTCAGTTGTGACTTTTGTGATTTTTGCACCTCCCCTTCCCCACGAATAGCATTTTGCAACGTTCCTGGTCCTCAATAAGCTCTAATCCCAATTATAATGGTCAAAGTTCATTTTCCAGTTCTTCCTGACTTATTTGAAATTTCCTGGAAAAAATTGAAAACTCATTAGAGACTTCAAAATGGTTCAAAAGTGGTTGTTTGCCAACTGGAAGGGTTGAAATGAAGTAATTATTCACACCGTTTTGCTTGTGAAAAAATATAATGAAAAATTTCGAAATTTGTGACGCTAGTAGCTTTTATTGTGAGTTCTCAAAATATCACCAAAAATCCTAAAAATGAACTTCTGCTCCTTAACTCTGAATTCAGGCTTTTAGGGCATCAAATTTCCCTAATGAAGGTCAAATGACTAACTGAAACCAAAAACTCAAGATGAATCGTCATGATCCTTGCATTTTTTTTACTTCAAGAAACTGTGCATAGCATTAAAATTCAAAATGGGAAGAAGTTACTTACTTTAAAATGTCACAGAAAACGAACATTAATTTTGTTAACAGGGTGTCGCGTCTACAGCACGAAAAAAGTACGAATTTACGAAAAAAGCACAAAATTTGAAAATGGCCCAAAAAAGTACGAAAAAACTTCAAAAATGAAAAATGTACGAAATTTTGAAAGGATTCCATTGTTAATTTTCCGACAAAGTCACCAATATATCCTCAAAATTCTTATTTTTTCAAAAATGTTTGCCCTCGCTGCGCTCGGGCCAATTTAGTGCCTTTTCCCCGCAAGCAATTTCAAAAACCATTGATGAAATTTAAAAAAATTGAGATGAAAAAACAAGTTTTTTACATTAAAATTGATAGGTATTCTTCTACTTTTCGAATTACAATTTTCTAAAGCTTTTGCCATCGATCGCTTCGCTTGGGATTCTTTTCTTTTCTTTTTCAAAATTGACATTCTTGAAAAAAATATATCAACTTAGTATTCAATTTTTATAGTTTCAAAATGAAGAAATAAAATTCTCGCATACTTCTCGAAATACATTTTTTCAATAGTTTTCACTTTCACTGGGGCCTGTTCTCTGACTTTTTAAAAAAAAATCAAAATTCACATCCTAAAAAAATCTTTCCAGTTCAAAAATTTTAAAAACCAAAAAATGAACTCTTTGCATTATAAAACATCGTTTTTTTATAGCTCTTTCAAAATACGAATTTTCCAACGTTTTTGCCCTCGCTTCGCTCAGGCCTTTAATCTTTTTTTTCAAGTCTTTTGAAATCAAATTTTCAAAAACTTTCACCCTTGCTTCGCTCGGGCAATTTTTTTTCTTCTTTTAAAGTTGGAAAAAAATCACATTTGAGCCCCCAAAAATTCAAAACAGAAAGTGAAAATTTTTGTAAGTCTTATGATTATGAGTGACATCAATCAGCAAAATGGGTATTTTCCCCCTATTTCTGTTGACCAATTTTCAATTAAACCCCCCCCCCTCTCAAAAGACCTCTATGGGCAAATTATATTCGTTCCGGTCTCGTATTGGCTCTTGACGGTCCAGACCACATTGCTCAGCACGTTCAAATTTTGATTTTTGTGGCCGAAATGACATGACACACCCCCTCCCCTCCATGTAGATTCAAAGTATGACTGTTAATAATATATTTTGTACGAAAAAAATACGATAAAAGTACGAAAAAGGTACGAAATTTTGTTTTTTGGATTTAGTAGACACCCTGGTTAAGTATATTCATACACAACCAGATTACCTAATACCTATTTCAATTCTAATGCCAATTCGACACGAGCACGACGCGAGCAAACACCTGTTGTCGCAATAGTAAAAATCCCAGCTATTTTTAGTCAACTCTAGTACAGAATTGTCGACTACCTCGAGTACGATTGGGGGATGGTCTCGTACATTTGACGCTATAAGCTTGCACGATTAAAGGCCATTTGGCCGCATAATTATACTACACGTTTACGATTTCATTGTTTGGCAAATTCGACGTGCTCTGTATACCTGTTATAGGGTCTCGTCGATTATCCAATCGAATTTATACCCTTTTTCGACACCATCCCTATACGAACCCTCTTCCGAGAGCTGATTTGTATTTACTTGTTGAAAAGTACCTACGAAGCACCATCGATGGCACTTGTTTTTTCTCTTCTCCTTTTTTTTTTACACGATAATTGCTCCAAATATAGAAAAAAAAATTTAGTCGAAAAAAAGGGAAACGAATAAAGTCGTGTATTTTCGTTCGTACTAGTAAGTTGGGCGTTTTCAGTTTTTTTTTCTCGTGTTTGTTTTACGCAGGTATATACTTGAGATAGGTAGTGCTTATGCTTTTTACACGATTTTTAGCCAAGTTGAATACTTATATAAGGAGTTGGTGTGTTCGTTACCGTCAACGAATAAATTAAACGAGAAGGTGATTGATTTTTAAAGTTTATTTTAGCCTGTGCTTTTTTTGATGAGCGTTGTGTTTGATTTTCATTATAATGTGTCACGACAACGAAGACGACGCCGACGACAGCCAAAAAGCCAGTAGTCGTGACATCTTTCGTTATTCTTTCTTCGTCCACTCGGACACCTTTTTAGCATGGTGTATTTAATTTTTAGCCTTATATACTTTACATGTACCTCTACCTATATTGTATCAACGAGTTGTGAAGAGATACCCGATGTACCTAACATTTTACATTAGGGGTAGGTAAAGGTATACGAAGAGGTAATTTGGGAAAAAGTCTTTCCATTACGCTTATTAAGTGATCCCCTTTTCCCATCAGCACTTACTTGGTTTCGTTCGTTTGCTCCCTATGCGTTTTAATTCGTTTTCGTAATCTTTTTTCTTTTTTCATTTTTCTTTTCTCTCATTTTTTTTTTTTTTCATTTTTTTATTACATCGTCAAATATTCAGATTTATATTCGCGCTTTTCTTTTTTGAAATGGCCGCCATCGAAGCCCGTTACATTACGAAACAGGGCGAAGCGTTTGGAAGAGAGAAGACCAGGTCGTTTCGTATTGTTAAAAAATAATTCAATTATTCATTTTTCCCAAAGAACGATGAAGCAGGGTAAGAGTATTGGAAAGGCGAGCGAGGGGGGGGGGAAGCGGAACGAGGCAGGTAACCGAACTGAAATTGATTGAACGCGCGGTACAGGTGTCGGATTATTTGAAAAGAAAAATTAATCTTTTATGAAATCAATTTGTGAAATTGAACTAGAAAAGACGCGATATGAAACGGTTTATGAGTGAAATTTATTCAATTTTTCTTTTACACGTTTACTTCCTCTTGTCTATACGAATAACAGTATAACGAACGTGATTCGCTACCCTTGTCTGACTGAACCACCACAACACCAACAACGTGAGCTGAGCTTCGATTAAAATATGTACCTACCTTCGCTTTACTCTTATACGCCAAGTTGCAGGTTTTACTCAACAATAAGTCTCTCGTTTGTGTAGGCCTATCTATCCGTTGCTTAAATGTGGAGCCCGTTCATCGTTATATGTATAGATAATTATACCGGATTTTTCCAGCTCGACGTAGCAGAATGGTGGAGGTTTTTGTTCGGGAAAGCGTGCCGAGCTGAGTAATGAAGCGATGTAATGATGTAGATTTTTTCATACTATTAGGTAGGTATTTGAATGGAATGAAAGGAGAGCTGTAAGATGAATGTGGGAAAATTTATTATGGTGGGTTAAGATAAGATGAGATGAGCAAATCGAGGCATGGAGCAAAGATCTCTCAGGTTGTTTTTTTTTGGGGGGGGGGAGGGCTAACTTTATGAAAATAGTATTGAATAGAAGTAAAAGTAGATTGCAGTAATTGGTGTAATTTTTTGAAAAATTTTTGTATTGATTCGAGAGTAGTAGGTATGTTGAAAACTGCTGTGAAATTATTTGATCTAGGGTTTTCAACTAGCAATAATTTCTTCCATGATTTTTCCAACGTTAAGTATGTGTGATTTTTTCACAAAAAAAACACCGCAATATTGTAAGCTTTCTTATTTAAAAATGGATACTTACTTACCTACGTAATAATGTAAGATGTCCATTGTCCAGTCTCTAAAAAACTGAAAAAAATACGGAATTCCGTGTCGAAGAATTTTCCAATTTTCACTACAAAATCAGAAATAAGATTAATTACTTACATTAAAAACCAAATATTGCACCTGGTTACAGGGAAATGTACAACGGATGTCAACCGAATGTTACGAATCCGTTGTTTTTTCCTCCTGTTTTGTATTAGAATTCTTCTGCATAAATCCCTCTTATGAAAAATCCTCTCTCGGCCCTTGAAACTACAAGATAGGTATTTTGGCCTCCCTTATATTCAGCCCCAAATTGAAAAAAAAAACACAGAAAAAGAATAAATCAAAGTCTGTAATTTAGTTTTTAATGAAACAAATCTCAACCAAAAAGTGTGGAGCCCACCCCCTCCTCCTCGCCCGTTGAAAAAAAACTATACCTATCAAAAATTGGAGTCTGTGCACTTTTTGGAAATTCGCCATTTCTGATAAGAATCATGAATCCTTCTGAATAACTTCCTTTTCAGAGAAACCCATCACTCCTCTCAAGATTATTGGTCCTTTTGTGTAGGTTCATCCTCCCCCCTCACACTCAATTGAAAAAAAATCAGATCTGTTGATTTTAAAATACACAATTCTTTATGTTTTGTTTTTTCAATTTTTGTGAAATTCTATACGAGAATCAATATTTGAGAGGGAGAAATAGGGGGTTTCTTGAAAATACGGTTGATTTGGAAGGATTTTGGTCAAATATGAAATTTTTTTACAGATTGCATAGGTATGTACTTACTTATTTCGTTTTTCTTGATTTTTTTGCAACTTGAAGTGGGCATTGTACGAGAAGACCAAAGTAGCCTGGGATACGAGGTGAGACTTTTTTCTTGGAATGGAGATAACTTGGAAGAATCGTGACGCAGAAATGTGAAATTTTGGATACTGTTGTATTTTTAATTTTTGTAAAATTAGATGAAAAATAGTGGCTTCCGGCACAACTTTTCTTGGAATTGGAACCATAGATTACATGTGTTTTATAGTATAGGTACCTCTATACCTACTTACTGGGTTACTTTTGAAGCATTTAAGGGAGCCACTCAGTAATTTGGTCATTGATTTTTCTCACTGTTTGCACTAAATCCTAGAGTCGTCGCAGCCATGCAGTAACTCTCAAAAAAAAAATCAACTCACACGAGTTTATGATTGTTAAGTTTTTTTTGAAACAGTTCCAATATTGCATTTGTTATCACTCATATCAAAAGTGACCGTCAAAACTTGTTGATTATTTGTTTTTGTAGAGTTCTTTAGTTGTCCAATCGCAAGTGCAGAAATTTTTGAAAAAAAATGATCATTTAGATACGTTTTTACACAGATACATGAAATCTTTAGAAACATATTTTATTTTGTTTCTAAAGATTTTTTGCGACTTTTAATGTGCTGTAAAAATGAAAGTTCATATTTCATTTTGATTAACTTGAAGGGGGGAAGACTATCAGACATATCTTGTTTGAAGCTGAGAAACAGTAAAAGAAAAGAGAATTACTCCTATACTTTTTTTTTATAGGCTTGAGTAATCCGATTATTTCTACGGTTGGAAGCATAAAATAGCAAAACCCGCAGGATTACTATTGAAGAAAATTTACCTTGATTTTTCTCCAGTGCAAAATAATAATATTGGGCTTCTAGAATTGCTCTAAAGGGGAGCTTTGTACGAGGTGACAACGTACATACATGATTGCACCCAAATAGCCAGTCAACATACTTATCTACTTGTTCCTAGGACGCGATTACTTACGCGGTTTGGTCATTGTTGGGTTTAGTTGATTCGTACTTCTGACAGGTGATTAACTCTTCATATTGTGTAGGGTCAGCCTTCACACAATCTTTGATATCTTCCTTCTTGGAAGACCAGACTTTCTATGGTTCACTTCTTCGGCTCATCTGGATAACGAACAATGTCGTTTTTCCCAGAGTTTGAAAAAAAGGAAAATTTCTAGAGATTTACTGAAACTTGATGAGGAATATCAAGTGTCTAACAGAAAAGCAGCTGTCACGAAATATGGAGTTATTTTCCCGCAAAATCCAACAAATTCAAGGGTTAGTAGCATAATAGAGTGAAACTTCTGAATAAGGACAACCTCACCAGTTGGATATCTACGCTATTTTATTCAACTTCCTATACAAAGTTTTAATTACAAGTAAAGAAAATTTACCAAACATTTAGAGATGATTGTCAGCGTTTGAAAGTGAATCATTATGCCATAAATAAGAAAATAACTTGTTTGGTATTTGTGAAAATCACGAATTGTTGAATTTTTATTTAAATTTAATTACGACAGCAGAACTATTCGTGTAAAGTAGATTTTTCGTCAAAGCACTGACCGAATGTTAGGTAAAGTTTTGATAACTGATATTGTTAAGAAACTTACATGAATACCGGAGAAATAAACGAGACTTTTCATATTAATAGATAAAAAAGGTAAATAAAATTGTTTAAATTCAGATTTTATTTGATTGATAATTTTTTAACAAAATTTTAGAACCATTGACCAATATTGTGGTGAAAGCAAATGCAAAAACTATTTTGCAATCAGCGATTAGCAGGGGGCTAGTTTTTCTAAAACCAAAGTAGACTGGGCTGATGAGGTGAGATTTTTTTCTTGGAATAAAGCAGATAACTTGGAAGAATTCGGACGCAGAAATTTGAAATTTTGGAATAAATTGTATTTTTAATCTTTGTAAAATTGAGTGGAAAATAGTGGCTTCCAGCACAACTTTTCTTGGGCTTGAAACCATAGATTATGTTTTATATGTAGTATAGCTACCTCTACCTACTTACATACTTGGTTACTTTTAAAGCATTTAAGGGAGCCACTCAGTAACTTGGTCTTTGATTTTGCTCATTGTTTGTAGTACCAAAGCATAATAGAGTCGTCGCATCCATGCAGTACCTAACTCTCAAAAAAAAAAAAATCAACTCACATGATTCTATGCTTTTCAGGTTTTTTTTTTAAGGCGAGCGGTGTTTCATAATTTGCATTTGTTATCAGTCATATCAAAAGTGACCATCAAACTTGTAGATTATTGGAACATAACTAAGAAAGATTTGTTTTTGTAGAGTGTTCTAGTTACCCAATCGCAAGTTTCGAAATTTTGATTGAGAAATGTTGTACAAGTAAGGAATTGTCTGCCCAAAATCACAAAAATTAAAAACAAAACATATGAATTTTTTCTGAGAGATATACCTAATATGATTTTCGTTTAAATAAATATGGCACTTTTGTTTGAGAACTGAGTGAGATTTTTTTCTTGCAAAAAGGGTATTTCAAATTCGAACCAGAAATTAAAAAATTTCAAAACATTTTTACCGACTCCAATATTTTATTTTTTGAATATTTTTGATCAACGTTGGGTAGTTATATTTAGAAGAATTTTGACTCCAAAATGGGAAATTTTCAAATACGTTTTCTTCAACTTAAGAGTGAGTAGTGTACTAGACACTTCGATTGAATAAATTTCTGACTGCTGGCTGGAATTGTGTTAAGATTGAACAGCTGTAATTTCTGTGATACGAAAGCCATTGCAGCTGCAAAAATCAACCTCAATATGTGCAATCTGTATTCAAATAGTTGCAATAATACACACTTCCTAGCCATAGTTTCCCGTAAATTCTTTCTGTTAAACTAGCGAATCGACTTCATACAAGGGATGAAGGGAACCAAAATATCTTGGAATTTACTTAATGGGAGAGGCAGGCTCTTGCCACAACTTATTTCGGACTCGAGGAAAATGAAAAATGTGGCAGTTTTTTTTCATGAAATCCATCGCCTTGATGGGTTGGGTGCTTATAGCATCAAAACTTTTAAGGAAAAACTAACTAACTAGTTGTGTTGTTTGTTTCAATGTTTCATTCCTTAAAATTTGGTGTTTACTTTCTCCCAGATTATCGTGTGTTGAAACAGTTTTGTGCCAATGAAGTCAGTATGAGGTAAGTACTAAGTACCCATCAATCTTCAAGCTTTTCCTCCATTACATCGAAATTCCTTTCAATTATCCTGATTCCTACTTTCATACGATTGGAAAACTCGAGTATTTACAAGTACTCAGTTCACTTTTATGGACAGAACAAATTAGTCGAGTAGAACGATTTAGCTTTTGAGGCTGATGAAATTCTAATTTTTAAAATGAGTCTCCCTATATAGCTACACTCCTCCGATGTTAGCTTCACAAATACATATATCTAGTCTACAGAAATTTTTAGGTTACTCAATTGATCGAATTTGCTGTTTACAACAACGATTGAATGAATCGGACCTTTTCCCATCCTCGGTTCAATACTGATGTTTGAAACAAGTGTCTGGAAAATTGATGAAACCAGTTTGAAAAATAGAAAAAAATCCGGAGAAAATAGTTTCTGAAAGGTATACCCTTCACCTCATGTATGGTGTTCTAATAAAATGATGTGATAGAAAAAAATTACTTACTGAACTCGCCCAAACAAAAAAAAATGAAATCATGTCGCGAAAATTGTCTTCTGTGTCAGAATTGCTCTGAATAACCTTATTTTTGGAAAAGTATTCCCTTTGGCTCCTTGATCAATATAGATGCTTTAGTACGGAGCCCTAGAGTTTTGCAAAAAAAAGCTCAAGGTAGGTAGTAGGTACATAATATATTTCGAAAATCCAGGAGTCAGGAGAGGTTTATTTTTGAAAAAAATGATCATTTAAATACAAAAGGGGAGCTTTGTACGAGGTGACAACGTACATACATGATTGCACCCAAATAGCCAGTCAACATATCTACTTGTTCCTAGGACGCGAATACTTACGCGGTTTGGTCATTGTTGGGTTCAGTTGATTTGTACTTCTGACAGGTGATCAACTCTTCATATTGTGTAGGGTCAGCCTTCACACAATCTTTGATATCTTCTTTCTTAGGAGACCAGATTTTCTTTGGTTCACTTCTTCGGCTCAACTGGATAACGAACAATGTCGTTTTTCCCAGAGTTTGAAAAAAAGGAAAATTTCTGGAGATTTACTGAAACATGATGAGGAATATTACATGTCTTAACAGAAAAGCCTGTCACGAAATATGGAGTTATTTTCCCAAAAAATCTAACAAATTCGAGGGTTGGTAGCATAATAAAGTGAAACTTCTGAATCAGGACAACCTCACCAGTTGGATATCTACGCTATTTTATTCAACTTCCTATACAAAGTTTTAATTACAAGTAAAGAAAATTTACCAAATATGTAGAGATGACTGTCAGCGTTTGAAAATGAATCATTACCATGCCATAATAATAAGAAAATAACTTGTTTAGTATTCGTGAAAATCACGAATTGTTGAATTTTTTATTTAAATTTAATTACGACTGCAGAAATATTCGTGTAAACTAGATTTTTTGTCAAATGACTGACCAAATATTGGATAAAGTTTTGGTAGCTGATATTGTAAAAAAATTACGTGAATACCGGAGTGATAAATGAGACTTTTTATTAATAGATAAAAAAGGTAAATAAAATTGTTTAAATTCAGATTTTTCAAAAATTGATAATTTTTCAACCAAGTTTTACAACCGTTAACCAATATTGTGGTGAAAGCAAATGCAAAAACTATTTTGCAATCAGCGATTAGCTGATGACTTGTTTTTCTTAAGAACCGATTTACCCGTATCATTTGGCGAGATTTCAATCAGATATGAAATCTTTTTACAGATTTCATAGGTTCTGAATTATTCCATTTTTCTTGATTTTTTCCAAGTTGAAGTGGAGCAGCGTACGAGAGGACCAAAGTAGCCTAGGGGGCGAGGGGAGATTTTTTTCTTAGAAAGCAGATTACTTGAAAAATTGTGACGCAAGAATGTGAAATTTGGATAAATTGTATTTTCGATTTTTGTAAAATTGGGTGGAAAATGATGGCTTCGGGTCTGGTACAACTGTTCTTAGAAGGTTGCTTTTGAAGTACCTATTCAAGGGAGCTTTTCAGCAATTCGGTCATTGATTTTGTTCATTGTTTGTACCAAAGCCTAAAGTCGTCTCATCCATGCAGGGACTCTCTCTCAAAAAAAAAAATCAACTCACGTTTCTAGATTTTTAGGGTTGTTTTTTTTTTGAAAGTGAGACCTAAGATTTTACTTGTTCTCACTCATATCAATGACATTTAAAACTTGTTGATTGTTGGAATCCATACGAGTAGAACTGGAAAAGATTTGTTATTGTAGAGTTCTAGTTGCCCAATCGCAAGTTTCAAAATTTTGAGGATTTCTGTATGAGTAAAGAATTGTCGTAAGTAACTAGGTACATACTAAAAAAATCACCTTGTTATTTCAAAAAATGAGGCTTCCAAGCGTGCTTCTTGTTTAAATTTGTCCGGAAATATGTTTTTCAGGGTGATAACTATACTGTTCAAGTGTTCATTGATATTTTCCAATTTCAATTATTTTGAAGCAATCTTTCTAAACAGTAGTCTATCAGTCTCCTTGAACAGAGATTGCAAAATTGAAAGAAATCAAGAAAACTATTTTTAGAAGGAATTAATTCTCAATAGGTAACCTCATTTAAAAAAAAAAAATTTATTGATCCCCAAACAATGTGAGCCCTCTTGTGTGGTGTCCTCCATAATGAGAAAAAATAAAAATCAATAAAGAGTTGAACTTGTGTGAAATTTTGTTGACAGTTTTAGATGATTTTCGTTGAAATGGATATGGCACTATTGTTTGAGAACTGAGTGAGATTTTTTTCTTTAAAAAAGTGTCTAAAATTTGAGCCAGAAGGAGGCTCTTACCACAACTTATTTCGGAATCGAGGAAAATAAGTTAACGACCACGACATTTTTTTCATGAAATCCATCACCTTGATTGGTTGGATGCTTAAGGCATTAAAACTTTTAAAGAAGAACTGCCTTAGACCTTACTAAGTAGTTGTGTTATTTGTTTCAATGTTTCGTTCCTCAGCATTTTGGTGTTTACCTTCTCGCAGATAAAGATGTGATAATACAATCTATGCGCTTCAATTTTTTCTACTTATTCTGGATTTTGTGCCAATGAAGTCAGTATGAGTACGCACTAATCTTCAAGTTTTTCCTCCATTACATTGAAATTCCTTTCAATTATCCTGATATACTTTCCTCAATACGGTTGGAGGTAGTTAAATTTAATGGACAAAAAAAAATTCGTCAAGTACGATTGAACGATTTACCTAGCTTTTGGGGCTGATGAAAAAATTTGAATTCTCAAAATGAGTCTCCCTATATACGTAGCAACACTCCTCCGATGTGTTACCTTCATAAATGTGTCTACTCTGCAGAAATTTGTAGGTACTTAATTGATCAAATTCGTCGTTCGCAACGACGATTGAATGAATCGGACCTTTTCCCATCCTTGGTTCATTACTGATGTTTGAAACAAGTGTCTGGAAAATTGATGAAACTGGGTTTGAAAAATGAAAAAAAAAAAAAAAACGGAGAAAATCTTTTCTGAAAGGTACCCATCACCTCATGTAGGGTGTTCTAATAAAATGATATGATAGAAAAAAATTACTTACTTAACTCACCCAAAAAAATGAAATTATGTCGCGAAAATTAACATTTCTTCTGTGTCATGAATTGCTCTGAATAATCTTATTTTCGGAAAAAATTACCTCTGGCTCCTTGATCAATGATAGGTGCAACATTAAGGAGTCCCGCTGTTTTGCAAAAAAAAAAAGAGCTCAAAACAGGTAATATATTTCGAAAATCCAGGAGTCATGAGAGGTTTATTTTTGAAAAAAATGATCATTTAAAATACATTTTTCATGTGCTGTAGAAATGAAAGTTCATTTTTTCTTTTTCATTAACTTGTAGGGGGGAAGACTATCAGACACATCTGTTTTGAAGCTGAGGAACAGTAAAAAAGAGAATTACTCATACTTTTTTTATAGGCTTGAGTAATCCGATTATTTCCATGGTTGGGAGCATAATATTGCAAAACCTGCAGGATTACTATTGAAGAAAATTTACCTTGATTTTTCTCCAGTGCAAAATAATAATATTGGGCTTCTAGAATTGCTCTAAAGGGGAGCTTTGTACGAGGTGACAACGTACATACATGATTGCACCCAAATAGCCAGTCAATATATCTACTTTTGTTTCTAGGACGTGAATACTTACGCGTTTTGGTCATTGTTGGGTTTAGTTGATTCGTACTTCTGACAGGTGATTAACTCTTCATATTGTGTAAGGTCAGCCTTCACACAATCTTTGATATCTTCCTTCTTAGGAGACCAGATTTTCTTTGGTTCACTTCTTCTGCTCATCTGGATAACAAACAATGTCGTTTTTCTCAGAGTTTGAAAAAAAGGAAAATTTCTGGAGATTTACATGAAACGTGATGAGGAATATTACATGTCTTAACAGAAAAGCCTGACACGAAATATGGAGTTATTTTCCCAAAAAATCTAACAAATTCGAGGGTTGGTAGCATATAATAAAGTGAGACTTCTGAATCAGGACAACCATGACCAGTTGGATATCTACGCTATTTTATTCAACTTCCTATACAAAGTTTTAATTACAAGTAGTAAAGAAAATTTACCAAACATTTAGAGATGATTGTCAGCGTTTGAGAAATGAATCATATGCCATAATAATAAGAAAATAACTTGTTTAGTATTCGTGAAAATCACGAATTGTTGATTTTTTTATTTAAATTTAATTACGACTGCAGAAATATTCGTGTAAACTAGATTTTTTGTCAAATGACTGACCAAATATTGGATAAAGTTTTGGTAACTGATATTGTAAAAAAAATTACGTGAATACCGGAGTGATAAATGAGACTTTTTATTAATAGATAAAAAAGGTAAATAAAATTGTTTAAATTCAGATTTTTCAAAAATTGATAATTTTTCAACCAAATTTTAGAACCATTAACCAATATTGTGGTGAAAGCAAATGCAAAAACTATTTTGCAATCAGCGATTAGCTGATGACTTGTTTTTCTTAAGAACCGATTTACCCGTATCATTTGGCGAGATTTCAATCAGATATGAAATTTTTTTACAGATTTCATAGGTTCTGAATTATTCCATTTTTCTTGATTTTTTCCAAGTTGAAGTGGAGCAGCGTACAAGAGGATCAAAGTAGCCTGGGGGATGAGGGGAGATTTTTTTCTTAGAAAGCAGATTACTTGAAAAAATCGTGACGCAAGAATGTGAAATTTGGATGAATTGTATTTTCAATTTTTGTAAAATTGGGTGGAAAATGGTGGCTTCGGGTCTGGTACAACTGTTCTTGAACTTGGCATCATGGATTATGTTTTACATCATACCTAGAAGGTTGCTTTTGAAGTACCTATTCAAGGGAGCTTTTCAGCAATTCGGTCATTGATTTTGTTCATTGTTTGTACCAAAGCCTAAAGTCGTCTCATCCATGCAGGGGCTCTCTCTCAAAAAAAAAAATCAACTCACGTTTCTAGATTTTTAGGGTTGTTTTTTTTTGAAAGCGAGACCTAAAATTTTACTTGTTCTCACTCATATCAATGACACTTAAAACTTGTTGATTGTTGGAATCCATACGAGTAGAACTGGTAAAGATTTGTTATTGTAGAGTTCTAGTTGCCCAATCGCAAGTTTCAAAATTTTGAGGATTTCTGTATGAGTAAAGAATTGTCGTAAGTAACTAGGTACATACTAAAAAAATCGCCTTGTTATTTCAAAAAATGAGGCTTCCAAGCGTGCTTCTTGTTTAAATTTGTCCGGAAATATGTTTTTCAGGGTGATAACTATACTGTTCAAGTGTTCATTGATATTTTCCAATTTCAATTATTTTGAAGCAATCTTTCTAAACAGTAGTCTATCAGTCTCCTTGAACGGAGATTGCAAAATTGAAAGAAATCAAGAAAACTATTTTTCGTAGGAATTAATTCTGAATAGGTAACCTCATTTTTAAAAAAAAATTTCTTGATCCCCAAACAATGTGAGCCCTCTTGTGTGGTGTCAAATAAAATAGGTGTAAATTCATCTTCTAAAATTGTGTAAATTGGTCATTTTTTGTGTCAAAATTGCTCCAAATAATCTTCTTCTAGGAAAAAAATTTTATTTGGCTCCTTGATCAATGATGGCTGCTTCTGTACGGAGCCCCATAGTTTTTCAAAAAAGCTCAAAGTATAATGTTTTGAAAATCCAGGGGTCAGGGAGAGGTTTATTTTTGAAAAAAATGATCATTTATAGGAATTTTTACACAGAAATAAAACGTTTAGAAACGTATTTTATTGTATCAGTTTTAATTTTTTGCAAATTGTCGTGTGCTGTAGAAATGAAAGTTCATTTTGAGTGACTTGAGGAGGGGTGGGGAGACTATCAGCTACACCTTTTTTGGAGCTGAGAAACAGTGAAAAAAAAAATAGAATTACTCGTACTTTTTTTTATAGGCTTGAGTAATTTGACTACTTCTGTGGTTGGGAGCATAAAGTAGCAAAACTGAAAAATTACTACTTATTGAAGAAAATTTACCTTGATTTTTCCCAATTTTTCTATCCAGTCAAGATGCCTGCTTTCGGCGTTTGGTCAATGGTCATTGTTGGGTTCAGTTGATTTGTGCCTACTTCTAACGTGTTATTTGATAAACTCTTTATATTGTGCGGCGTCAGCTTTCACACAATCTTTGATATCTTCCTTCTCAGCGGATCAGATTTTCTTCAATTCATTTCTGCCACTCATCTGGACAACTAACAATGTCGGTTTTCACAGAGTTTGAAAAAAAGGAAAATTTCTGGAGACTTACTGAAACGCGATGAAGAATATTAAGTGTCTAAAAATGAAAAGCCTCTCACGAAATATGGAGTTATTTTTCCGCAAAATCCAACAAATTCGATGGTTGGTATCATAATAAAGTGAAACTTATGAATAAGGACAACTTTACCAGCTAAGTTATTTTTTTCAACTACCTGCATAAAGCTTTTGTTACAAGTAAAGAAAATTTACCAAGCATCTAAGGATGATTGTCAGTACGTATGCTGGACTTCGTCGGGCAGTTTAGCCACCCTTTTCTCAAAAAGTTGAAATAATTCACAAAAATGAAACAACTGGAATTCACCAAAAATATAAAAATACAAAATACTTTAAGCTCCAGAAATTTTAGCTGGTCATGTATGTATTTTCCATGTTTTTTTGATTCGGATTTAGGTATCCGGTTCAAAAAATTATCTGACACTGAGGATGCCTTCATCGTTAGGAGACTGGGACAGGAAGCAGGCCTCAATTTCAAAATTGTACGTAGGTACCCAAATATGTCAAATGATTTTGCTGTAAATATTGGTAATTTTTAATAAGGTGTGTTAATTTTTCTCAACACATTTCTTTTCTTTTTTTCAATTATGGGAGGCTCTAGGTATCATTTTTTTTTTTTTTTTGGTGGTTACCTGAGGAAAAATAAAAGTAGGGGCGATTTTCTCACAAAAACCAACAACTTTTGAGTTACTGTGAGAGCTTAAAACAATAAATAGGTTCTCAATTGATTAAATTTTAGATTACAGTTTAAAAAAATTTACCCGGATCTCATAAACTTCATAATAAGTTATAATTATACGCTTCATGTAATGTCTTTTTGTTGGCGTTACTTTCGAGTCTGTTTATTAAAAATACGTAACTTATCAAGATGCAACTTTGAAGATTTTTTTTTTCGAAATTGTATCGAACATTTTGAGTTTATGGCACAGAGCTCTCAACTTTCAATAAATGAAAATTGAAAACCTGCAGTAATACTCGATGCTTTGAACGTTTCATTAGAGCTTTGTTTAGAAAGAAATCATCATACGTCATTATATCTACGTGGGATTTGAACTCACAACCGGAGTCCGGTGGGTCCCCGAAAACCTAAAAAAAAGTAGAAAAAGATCTTACGGACTATTTGATGTAAATCACTGAGAATTAAAAACTCTAATAGATCCTTTGTAACTTTTAATAGGGAGATAATCTCAAATTCATTGCTCTTTCAACCGCTCAGTATTCATATTTGTACCCACTTACTTGCCTATATCGAAGATGAAAGCCACTATTAAAATTATCTACCTCTCGTGCCCTGTGCCCTATGCATGACGAAATTATACTTACTTAGCCACTACATATACTTAAGTACAGAACTGCAGATGAATTGAACCGACGACAAGGACGAGTCAAAAGTACCTACCTAAAGCAATTCGCTACCTTTGGCATGGCATTGGCACGAGCTCTTATACATTTCATCGCGTGACTCTTCTCAACAAGTTCAGTCTAATGAAATAACCGTACCTATGCTCGTAGAGAAGGTCGGATCTTTGATATGCAGATTGCAGATCGTACGACGAGTGTGTATTAATCAGCATATGAAAGCTTCGCGAATCCCCCATATCCGTCGATTAATTTGCACTTCTACTGCATGCTCGTTCGTGTGTTCCTTTTTCGTGATGGATGTTTCAATTTACATGTGTAGGTACATTTTTTATCATTAAAATATTACACATGGTATAAAAACCTTGTGTGCTCGTGCTTCTTCGCATTAAATGTGAGAAGAGATGTCCTACTCGTATCTTGTGGTGGATCTTTTAAAAGTTGCGAGTGCTTCCGGTTCGTTAATTATCCTTTACATTTTGCTTAGTTCCATTTGTCAAGCTCGCCACTTTATTATTTTTATTTTACTAGATTCAATTTGAGAGAGATTCGGTTGTTCTTCAATAATTTATTGTCAATTAGATGAATCGTTCGCGAATGAATTGAGTCAAATTCTGGATGATTGGATTGAAAATTTCGAGTTTCATCATTTTATCGGGGCTTGAGTAGATTTTTTGGTGTTTCGTTCGTTCGTTCGTTCGCAAATGATTCTTCTTTTTTGAGCAAATCATTCGCAATTTTTTCTGACAAATTAGAGAATGTTTTTTTTTTTGTCTTATCGTGTATTATCCGATTTTAGTTCTAAATGATTCAGTCGTTCTCGAATGATTCATCTTTTTGAACGAATCGTTAGCGAACGAATTGAGTCAAATTCTGGATGATTGGATTGAAAATTTCGAGTTTCATAATTTCTTCGGTGCTTGAGTAGATTTTTTAGTGATTCGTTCGTTCGCGAATGATTCTTTTTTTTTGAGAAAATCATTCGCGAACGAATCATCCGCAATTTTTTCTGTCAAATTAGAGAATGGGTTTTTTGTCTCATCGTGTATTATTTGATTTTAGTTCCAAATGATTCAGTCGTTCTCGAATAATTCATCTTTTTGAATGAATCGTTCGTGAACGAGTCATCTCCAAATTTTGTTGTTAGCTTTGTAACGTTAACAAATTTTTAAAGAAACTCTGAGAAAAATTTAATTGGCAACAAAGCGACTAGTAGGCAAAAAGCAGAAGCTCTTCTGCAATCAGCGAATACTTGAGCGAACAATTTTTTCGCTTCAGAAGATGAATGCTAAATTTCGCTACGGTTCTACATCACTGTATTTTGTCCGAAAGAGATTCGGTCGTTTTAAAATGATTTGTCAGTTATGAACAAAATCGTTCGAGAACAAACGCAGTCCATTTTTGAGTTTTCAGATTCAATGAATAGGAGACGTAAAACAAACTTACCTAATGTATTTACGCATAATTTGATTTTTCAGTGATTCGTTCATTCACATTTTTTAGTGACTGGTTGAAGAATCCTATTCGTAAATTATCTAATTTGATTTTCCCTTGACTAAGTCATTCACGAATGATTCATTGTTCGTAAGCGTATCATTCGCAAATGAATCGTCTCCAATTTTCAGTGGTAGATTGTGTAAAGTCATGTTTCAAGATGCAATCGTTCATTTGCTCTAATTTATTGGTGATTGATTCGTTCACGAACGACTTTAATTGCTACCTAGAACATCATTCATGAACAATATCATCTTCAATATTTTCATTTGTGAATTGTGAAAATCCAAATTTGGCAACGTCTTTTTTCAGTAAATTTGATTTGCAAGAGGTTCGGTTGTCTGTGATGAATGATTCGTCGGTTCTGAGCAAATCGTTCGCGAACGAACTGACTCAAGTCTTCTGTGATAAGATTTGAAATCGTCAACTTTACGAACTTCGCGATTACATTGATTTCTCAGTGATTCGTTCGTTCGCGAATGATTCTTTTTTTGAGCAAACCGTTCGCGAATGAATCATTCGCAATTTTTTTCTGACAAACTAGAGAATGTTTTCTTTTGTCTTATCGTGTATTATCTGATTTTATTTCCAGATGATTCAGTCGTTCTCGAATAATTCATCTTTTTTGAACGAATCGTTCGTGAACGAGTCATCTCCAAATTTTGTTGATAGCTTTTTAACGTCAAATTTTTATATGTAGAAATTTGAAGAAAAATTAATTAAGCTACAAAGCGACTATCGGGCAAAAAGCAGAAGCTCTCCTGCAATCAGCGAATATGCGAAATTCAAAGTACATTTATCTTCTTCATTCGGGTGTTTTTAAATGATTTATCAGTTATGAACAAAATCGTTCGAAAACAAATCCAGTCTAATTTTCAAATTCAATTCAATGAATATGTACGGAACATGAAACAAACTTAGGATGGATTTACGCCTAATTTGATTTTTCAACGATTCATTCGTTCGCATTTTTTAGTGACTGGTCGAAGAATCCTTTTCGTAAATTATCTAATTTGATTTTCCCTTGACTAAGTCGTTCTCGAATGATTCATTGTTTGTGAGCGTATTATTCGCAAATGAAGCGTTTTCAATTTTCAGTGTCAGATTGTGTAAAGTCATGTTTCAAGGTGCAATCGTTCATTTGGTCTAATTTATTGGCGATTGATTCGTTCGCGAACGACTTTAATTGCTACCTAGAACATCATTCATGAACAATATCATCTTCAATTTATTTTCATTTATGAATTGTAAAAATCCAAATTTGACAACGTTTTTTTTCTGTAAATTTGATTTGCAAAAGGTTCGGTTGTTCTCTAATGAATGATTCGTCGGTTCTGAGCCAATCGTTCGCGAACGAACTGAGTCAAGTTTTCTGTGATAAGATATAAAATAGTCAACTTTACGAACTTCGCGATTACATTGATTTCTCGGTCATTCGTTCGTTCGCGAATTATTCTTTTTTTGAGCAAATCGTTCGCGAACGAATCATTTTCAATTTTTTCTGACAAATTAGAGAATGTTTTCTTTTTTCTTATCGTGTATTATCTGATTTTATTTCCAGATGATTCAGTCGTTCTCGAATAATTCATCTTTTTTGAACGAATCGTTCGTGAATGAGTCATTTTCAAATTTTGTTGATAGCTTTTTAACGTCAGATTTTTAAAGAAACATGAAGAAAAATGAATTGAGCTACAAAGCGACTACCAGGCAAAAAGCAGAAGCTCTCCTGCAATCAGCGAATATGGGAAATTCAAAGTACATATTTTACAATCTTACCTACCATTTTTGTTTTATTCTCGTAAGTCATAAGTATTTTAAAAAGCCAAATTTCGCCACGTTCTGCATTATTGTATTTGGTTTGGAAGAGTTTCGGTTGTTTTAAAATGAATTGTCAGTTATGAGTTATGAACAAAATCGTTCGAGAACAAATTCAGTCTAGTTTTCAAATTAAATTCAATGAATATGTACGAGACATAAAACAAACTTATGTACATATTTACGCCTAATTGGATTTTTCAATGATTCATTCGTTCGCTATTTTAGTGACTGGTCGAAGAATCCTTTTCGTAAATTATCTAATTTGATTTCCACGTGACTAAGTCGTTCTCGAATGATTCATTGTTCTTGAGCGTATTGTTCGCAAATGAATCGTCTACAGTTTTCAGAGATAGATTGTGTGAAGCCAAGTTTCAAGATGCAATCGGTCATCTGGTCTAATTTATTGGTGATTCATTCGTTCGCGAACGACTTTTTTTTTTGCCAAGAACATCAAATATCATTTTTAATTCATTTGAGAATAATTGTAAAAAACCAAACTTGGCAACGTCTTTTTTCAGTAAATTTGATTTTCAGGAGATTCGGTTGCTCTTTAATGAATGATTCGTCGCTTCTGAGCCAGTCGTTCGCGAACGATCTGAGTCAAGTTTTCTGTGATAAGATTTAAAATAGTCAACTTTTTGAACTTTGCAATTACTTTGATTTCTCAGTGATTCGTTCGTTCGCGAATCATTCTTTTTTTTGAGCAAATCGTTCGCGAACGAATCATTCGCAATTTTTTTCTGACAAATTGGAGAATGTTTTCTTTTTTCTTATCGTGTATGATCTGATTTTAGTTCCAAATGATTCAGTCGTTCTCGAATAATTCATCTTTTTGAATGAATCGTTCGTGAACGAGTCATCTCCAAATCTTGTTGATAGCTTTTTAAAGTCAAATTTTTAAAGAAACTCGAAGAAAAATTTATTAAGCAACAAAGCGACTACCAGGCGAAAAGCAGAAGCTCTCCTGCAATCAGTGATTATGCGAAATTCAAAGTACATATCTTCTTTATTTTATTTTCGCCAGTGATAAGTATTTGAAAAAGCCAAATTTCGTCACGTTTTGCATCACTGTATTTGGTGTGGAAGATATTCGGTTGTTTTGAAATGATTTATAAGTTATGAACAAAATCGTTCGAAAACAAAATCATTCCAATTTTCAAATTCAATTCAATGAATATGTAGGTACAAGACATACAACAAACTTAGGATGGATTTTGAGTCAATTTTTCTGTGATAAGATCTAAAATAGCCAACTTTACAAAGTTTACATTTACTGTGATTTCTTAGTAATTCATTCGTTCGTGAACGATTTTTTTGAGTGAATTGTTCGCGAACGAATCATTCACAATTTGTATTCATAGATTGGAGAATGTTTTATTTTGTGTTGTGGTCTATTATCTGATTATATTTTCAAAGTGATGCAGTCGTTCTCAATTGATTCATCACTTCTGAGTGAATCGTTCGCGAACGACTTTTCTTGTTGGAGCAAATCGTTCGCGAACGAATTTTTCAATTTTTTTTATTGAAAGCCCAAAAATGTATTTTTTTATTTGCTTGTCTTGCATTATTGATTTCCAGTTCGAAAAAAATCAGTCGTTCTCGAATGATTCTTCGTTTTTGAGCGAATCGTTCGCGAACGATTTTTTAAATTTTTTTATTGACAGACCAAATTGGCTTGCCTTGCATTATTGATTTCCAGTTCCAAGAGATTCAGTCGTTCTCGAATGATTCGTCGTTTTTGAGCGAATCGTTCGCGAACGAATTTTTTAATTTTTTCATCGACAGCCCAAAAATGTATTTTTTTATTGTCTTGCCTTGCATTATTGATTACCAGTTCAAAAAAATTCAGTCGTTCTCGAATGATTCTTCGTTTTTGAGCGAATCGTTCGCGAACGATTTTTTAAATTTTTTATCAACAGCCCAAAAATGTATTTTTTTATTGCCTTGCCTTGCATTATTGATCCAGTTCCAAGAAATTCAGTCGTTCTCGAATGATTCGTCGTTTATGAGCGAATCATTCGCAAACGAATTATCTCCAATTTACGTTGATAGATTTGTGAGTCAAGTTTCAAGATTGATATATCTAAGTAATCTTCTTTCATGGTCTGATTTATTATAAATTAAGTACTTAATTCCTGAAATTGATAGAAGTTGGTTTTTCGAGTCACTGATTTTGATTCCCACTCAGATTTCAAATTGCAGTTCTCGAGATGTCTGATTTCGATGTCACGTCGACCCCTAATTGACCCCCTTCCCCCGCCCAGAGGCGGCGCGGCGAGATTCATAATTCTGTCAAATTCCATCTACAATCCGATTCCTCTCGTACTTATTTAATAAAATCTCAGCCAACAAAAATAACGCAAAAAGGAAAAGGAAAAATAACAAAAATCAAAACAACAACAACAACTGCTCGCATCTCAAATCATACATATAACGTAGAGCTACGCATAATTTTCTTTTTTCACAGTCACATTTTCAAGAATCGCACACAGGGTCGAGGTTATCACATTAGAGTTAAACGGAGCAAAAACGCGTACATTGTAATTCTTGATCTGTTCTCGTTTTTCTCTTTTAGTCTCCTCTCCCCTCCCCCCTTCGCAACCATCCCATGCTCATTTATCCTGTAGAAAATGCGCCAACAATGCGTCTCTATTCGTTTTTTCCGGTTAGCTCTCTGCTTTTTTCCTATTCTTTGCAAACGCTAAACGCATTTTAAAACAAGGTATTTATAACAAGAAAAAGGGTTTTCTTCCTCTTTGGTTTTGTCCCGCTCGTCACCGCTCTGTCTGGGTGGTTTTTTCCGTATTTTGTTTCATTCTTCCTGCTTGTCGTGTGTTGTCGTCGCCGGCGTAACTGAGTCGTAATTCTTCTTCAACTCGACGTATTTTTATTACTACGAGTACACACGATACTTTATTTTTTGTTTTTTCGAAACAGATTTCCAACAGATTATGCCACTTCCATTTGGTGTCTCGTTGGTGTGAAAATGCGCCGATTTACGTATCATTTTCGTTGACGTCAAATTTGACGTAGATTTTACCTTATTGCTGCGCTGTTTAGGTACGAATTTGAGATTTGAGAACACGACTGATTAAAAAATGATATAATATACCTACCTAAAACTTAGCCATGAATCGATAGGTAGCCCGGCGAGTTCACCGAATCGTAAAAATACTACACGTAGGTTTACGTGTATGTCGAATAAATGTATGTTTTTTTGATTCAAACAGAACTATATGTTCGTAGTACAAGCAACATGGCAAAGGTACCTATTTCTATCTGCGTCCTACATATGCATGATATATGAGGAATAAGGAATGAGAAAAACACGTATAAAGCACGAAGAAGGGCAAGAGAAGGGATATCGGCAGGCTCGACCGTATTGTAAATTTTACTCGACGCGTAAAAAAAGCCCAGCTTTGTGAATTTTTTAATAGCTCGCTGGAGTCGCTTCGCCGCAGCCGGATAAAAGACGACTTCTATCGTCGAGCTAATCCCCTAGAGAAAGATTGCGCCCGCAACGCCGAACTAAAAAGCTCACTCTTTCGCGGCTAAATTATCACGCTACTTGATAATTAGTTATAGATGCTCTTTTAATAAATTTCCGCTAATGAATATGCCAGCACACACACACAGAGAGAATGAGTAAGAAGTCGGTACAGGGGATGGAAAAAACCCACATAGTGCTGCGAGGCGCGAGCTGAGTGTTCATTAAAATCCTCGGAGCGATGTTCAGCCGAGTGCGAAATTCATCGTTTGTGTTTCCAGAATATACTTACTTACGCGTATTTATCATCGATTAATACGAATTTAATGGAAATACTGATGAGTTTTGATGGATGTGTGGAAGTAAGGGAATTACTGGAACTTGTTTGTATTGTTTAAATGAAGTGTGGGTTGAAGTGGTCGGTTTACCTGAATAATGAATTTTTTTATATGCTTCCCTAGCGCCCCTCACCCCCCCCCCCACCTTGAATGGGGAAATACGATTACCCGAATTTTACATCGAGCACTTTTGTAATTGAAGTGCTTTTTGTTTGTTTATTTATCCATTTTTTTCTCCAATGGGTAGATCTCAAATTGGGCTCACTTAATGTAATGATGCGTTGAATTATGATACTTACCTACTTACGATTGATTGAAATCAATTAATGTATTATTGTGTTGATTTTTGTTTCAGGTGAGTACAAATTTTCATGGTAAATGTTACGGAATTTGTATCTCTGTCTGTGAATTAATAGGTAAGTTATTTTATAGGTCACAAAAGAATATTTCATATTGCTAGAGTGAAGTAATTACTTACTATGAAGTGTGTATTTAATTTCAAGTACTATTGAAGTTGAACACTAATGTTTCGTTGTAACTTTCATTTTCAAGCTCTGATTGTACAATTTTCAATTTTTTTTTCGAAAATTGATTTCGGCAAGTCACGGATACTGTGGTGATGAATTTTTGAGATTTTTAAAAAATTTTGAATTTTTCATGTATTTGAAAGACATTTGGTCAAGAGCTGAGCTCCTTTTTATTCGCATTGTTCGACTGATAAATGTATAGTTAATGGAGGTTGATAGTGAAAAATAAAAGTCACCACCTTCATTTTCAGTTGAAAATCGCTCAGAAAAAATGTTAGCTCTGGAATGCCCCTGAAGAGTACTAGATATGGGTCCTTGAAGAGGAGAAACTTTTGAAAAAATTGCGTTTTTTTCGCTTCAGTCCATATCTAACCTGTTTTGGAAAAAGTGGCCCATGTTTGAAAAGGTTGTATTTCAATTTCTGCGTCAACCTGAGCCATTTGCCATCAAAATCCAAGTCCACATTCAGGGGTCTATACTAAACGGTTGAAAATAGGTAAGTATCTATTTTCGGGTAAATTCGTGTTTTGATTATAACTTCTTCTCAAATATTTCAGATTAATTTAGGCAAATTACTGAAAGATATCTTTACTGAACCTATGAGGAAATATTTTAGAACGCAGTGGTGCCAGTTTTTTCGATTATTATGCCCAATTTTAAAAAATTGAGAAAAATAGCCAACAACGGATCATTTTTTTTAAATTGGAAAAAATGACCGAGAAAAAAGGATTGGTCACCACTGCTTTCCGAGATATTTCCCTAGTTTAAGAAATGATACCTTGCAATATTTTGGCGTGATTAGTGCAAAATATTTGAGAAGAAGAAATTTTTAAACACACAAATTCACCTAAATCAAACGATTGGCATATTTTCAATCGATCAGTGGAATCCTGGAAGTGATCTAAGATTGTGAAGGTGATAATAGTCTAGGTCGACCCATAATCTCAAATTATTTTATTTTGGAACTGGGCCATTTCTTCCAGAACAGATCAGGAGGAACTAGAGTGAAACAACCAAATTTTATCCAAAATTCCTCCTCTTTGAGAGTCCACAGCTTCCTTTCAGGGACCCTTTGGAACCTAAAATTTTTTCCTGAATGATTTCAAACTCAGAATTAGATTTCTCTTAAATTTTGCGAGAATCCTCATTCATTTTTTTTTTTTTTTTTTCATCTCTGTATCCACCTTAATAGTCAATTTATAACTCATTCGAAGCACCCACCTGGAAATTTCCCTGGTGTAGGTATAAACATGTTGAAATCGTCGAAAATAGATCAAAAGTCAGTGTTATCAGCTTTCTGAATAAATACCCACAGCTTGCGGAAGAATGAAATTCAAAAATTTTAGAATAAATTCAAAAATAACCCTAGAGGCCATAAATGGAATAGGTATAAAAAATCCATTCCTTCTAGAGAGTATTTAAGCCAGATTTCTTTGTACAATGTTTCCCCAGCTCCATAATTTTGAAAAATAAGGGCACTAAGAGTTGAAAACTAAGAACGTTACTTACTAATAGATGAAATCAATTTGGTTGATGGATTCCAGTAGGTGATAAACAGTGTGTAAAAAACCAACCTTACTCATACTTGAGAGTTTAGTCCTCTACTTGAAAACTTGCAGACACTTGACATGCTGGAATGAAATCAATTCAATTAATGGCGTTCTTCTGAGAAAAATGTATACAATTGAAAATGAAAAGGCTAATAATGCATTTGATGTATTAGGAAAGCTGATATTCAATTCATGAAGATTGTACAATAAAGTCATTTTTACGCAGCAGCGTGTAAAAATCCATACTCATTTTTGAGAGTTTGGACCTCTACTTGAGAACTTGTAGACACTTGACATGCCAGATTATCTTTCAATTCCACATGGTGGGTGGGGGGAGCTGCGATGATACTGGGAGAATTGTTTGTATTTTGGACGATTCCTATCGTCATGACTCATGACCTACTTACTTATTGGTCTGACAAGAGATAATTTATGGTGAACGATGATGCACAACATGTGGCATCAAATTATTCACGCATCAAATATTTATTTCACTTTAAAAATTCCTGATTACAAATTGAGAAAATTTACCGCTAAAGTTTTGAATTCAGGTGATCTACTTGTACAAGATAAGGATCTCCTATTTCAAATTTTCTATAAGGAGAATCACATTTCACCTGCGCAGTATTATCATCATTTTCAATTTTCATTGAAAACGCAATAAAGAACATAATTACCTATATAAAATGGAAATTTTGTCTCACCACAATGTCGAGATGAGTTGGATAAGAGAGAATGGAATAGACAAAGATGAAATGTAAGTCGTTGCTCTAAATATTTCGCCTGTTTTCTAACATTTTGTTACCACGTTGACTATTTCCAGCTCTAGAATTGGATGAAAGGTTGTGTGTTTCAAAATTAATGAAAACTACTCGTAAGACAATTTGTCACTTTGAAGAAAGCATGCTATTTTGATTTTGATTTTTGGGTATGATTGAGTCATTGAGAGACTTGGACGGGGCTGGAAAAAGGAGGATTAAATGTTCCCAAATATTTTCATAGTTTTTTTAATGTCAAACAACCCTTTTAGAGCTGAAAAAGTCAACATGGCTATGAAATGTTTGGATATGAATGTACATCTTACAAGTTTCTGATTTTTGGACACTGCAACCTGCTCCTCTTTCTCTTCAGGAAATCCACCTTAGGTCACGAATGTCTTCACTATCTCCGAATTTTCCATTTCAATTTTTCATCCAAAAATATACGATAGTAGATTCAGGCAAAAGCTTCATATGTAGGTATTTTGAAAAATGTCTGCGCATTCAACTTTTTGGGTGGGTGTCTAGACCTACCTAAGGTCTAAAATATTCTTGGAGGGTTTTTCAACATTTCATGCATTGACTGAAATGCTAATTTTGTATGTTTTAAGTGTATCTGAAACCTCATTTCGCTAGCTTCTTTGCACATTATAAAATATGTACCTAGTACTTACTTACGTGCATATGATTCTCCCCTATAGCTGATTTGTGTTAATCACTTCGCCGCAGACATTTAAAATGATGAATTGAGAAAACTTACCTTTGTTTTAAAACATGTGTACTAACATTACGATGCTGAAAATAGCTCTTATTTGTTCTCCAAAAGATGAGATCCCTTTTTGTTGAAATCATTATACAGAGCAATTTTGCTCATGATCATTTTCCTAGCAGATGCCATATCTGCAAAAGTCAGCGTTGCTACAAAATATTTGGAAATGAATGAAGCACACACTGATTTTTTTATGGGACATTTCAATCCGCCTTCCTCCCTCTCACCCATTTTTTTTGTTGGTAGTAAAAATTGTGGTTGTTACCTTTAGATTATCCTTTACCATAAAATTGTCGACTTAGACAAATTATCACTTTTTTAAAGATAATTTTAGAGCTTATAATAATTATGAAGAAATAATTTCGAATAGGCTCGTGAGTCAAAATTATTGTTTGAGGTTTACTTCACTTTTCATGCGCGGACTGAAATACTGATTTTAAATATTTTCTATCGTTCATCTCCCTTCCATCCTCTCCGTTCATAATATTCTGCTGATTTATACTAGGTATTCAACTTTGGTGCAGAAATTTCAGATGACAAATAAAGAAAATTTACCTCTGTTTCAATATCAAACTTACTGGTTGTCGATGACTGGGTGGATATCATATTCTTTTACCCATCTGTTGGGGATTTCTAGTACCTATGTTACTGAGGATGGTGTTTCCTACATTAAAAATATAAGTTCTCGCTGCTAGATTTTTTTGGTTGTTTAAATGTCTGAAATGACTTGACTAATGAGCTGAAAAGTGAGAATTCGATCGTGATACTTCTTCAGAAGTGCAAAAGTCAGCGCAGCTACAGAGTATTTGCTTGCTGATTTTTTTTGTTTTTAATTTTTGGAACATTTCAATCTATGCCTTGCTCCCCTCTCACTTAACTTATCGTTTGTCATAAATGTCGTTGTTGCCTTCAGATCATCTTTTCCAATATTATGTTAAAATAATCAATTGTCGATTTAGGCAAATTTTTGTTGTTGTTTTTTTAAAAAATAATGTTAGAGCTAATAAATACTCTCGAATAGGCTCGTGAGTTATTAATTAACTTATTCTCCAAAGTTCACTTTTCAAGTACGGACCAAAATAATAATTTTCAATGTTTTCTGTCTTCCACCCCCCCCTTCTCCTCGCTGATAATACTCTACTGACTGGTATTCTGTAACATGATGAGCAAGCTGAAAATTTGACGACAAATTCAATAAGAGAAGAGTTGTACATTTATATATGTTACCGTTAAAGTGTTTACTCCAGGTAATGTATGAAATAACTAGTTATTTCATACATTACCTGAGAAAGTGTGAAATCGAATTTTTTCTACACTTTACCTAGTTATTTCATACATACACGAGGTGTGTATCGTTAAAGTGTGAAATTAATGAAGAACATCCGTAAAATTTCGAATATGGGAGCTTTTTAGGTCGCTGAAGTCGATTTTGGCATTTATTTTACCCCCAACTGGGGCAGTGGTGCAAAACATGAAATTTCGATAGATTCGTGATGGGTACCAAAATATTTTTTGGGGGGTCGCTAAAGGACAAGTTGGGGCAGACATTTTTTTTGAAAAAATGGAATCAACGATTTTTATACTCAGAAATGTCCATACTTTGATATAAGCCCATAAAGTTTTGAAAAAAATTAAACATGTGCGGCGAAACGGGCGCGGCGAAACGTGCCTGGCAAAACAAATGGTACCCCTTCTATTCAATCATTTCTGTAGGCAAGCAAAATAATGGAAAAGTGTTTGAAATCACAGAAAGGAAAGTGGAATAATGTAGAAAACATGTACATATTCGTATTCAACTATTGAGACTTTTCTAATCAGAGGATTTTTTGAATTTTGGCCGCTATTTCTTCATTTCGGACCACTGCCATGCTAGCAAAACGTGTTCTAATAAATAATTTTTTTTTCAATTTTTAAAAGATTTTTGTCACCAATCAATTTTTATCATTCTCGAAACTGTATTTTTGTGATAAAATAATTTACAGCAGATCATTTCATGATTTAACTGATCACACCTAGCTATTTCATAGAATAACTAGATTCTTCATACATTACCTAGATGAACTGTGAACAATTTACTTGCATTAAGTACTTTTTCGTTAATGTATGAAATAACTAGTTATTTCATACATTACCTGGAGTAAACACATTAACGGTAACATATACAAATTTAAACTTCGCCGCAGAAATTTCAGGTGAAAAATGAAGAAAATTTACTTATATTTTAATTTTATACAGGGAGAGGGGGCAAAAGTCACCGTGCGGCGATACAAACGGCGCATGCGTCAGTTTGTACGTATGTCTTCCTTTTTCAAGCAAGTATCTTTGTGCTAGACTAACATCATTGATTTGTGAATTTGAATAAATATTTTGATTGATAGTTTGATGAAAAAATGTACGATATGGGCGATATAGCTAAGGATGCATGTAGGTATTTAAATTTAAATTGAGTACCTATTCATATGTATATTATTGATTTCATCTTAGAAATTTCAAATTACATGTCGAGAAAATTTACCACCGCCGTGCGGCATAGGAGTCAACTGCTCCAAAAATTTTCTTCGCTTTTCAACTTTTTGTTATACTTATCTTTGACTTTTATTTAGCTCTGAAAGTGTAAAGAAAGTAGTGTGCTCTAAAATTTATGAAAACTGCAAGAATTACTAATACCAATTTTAAGAACCTTTGCGATTTATAAATTTCGAAAATGAAGAATTCTGATTTTGGGAATAAAGAAAAATTTATTGTTTTCATATGTTTTCGACGTTTTTGAGATGTCGAACCCTTTTAGAACTTCAACCAGCGTGGCAACGAAATACTCGTAAATCTTAATTAGCCCAGCAGTCATTACTCATAGCAGAAATTTCAGTCAACGACAATAGAAAACTTACCACTGTTTTGTACATTTTTGGCACCATCATTGTATCCTAATCTTCCCTTGTGACTCCCTTACCATTCCTGCTGCCGATCTGTCACGTTTTGCCGGCGATTTTGACTCCATCACACTTCAGAGTAGCTTCATTTTCAAAAGCTCGCCAAATTTTGGAACTACTCGTATAGTATTTTGAAAATTGTAAACAAATTCCAAGAAGTAGGAATTTTTAAGATGTTTAGAACTGCGAACTATTATTCGTGATAGGATTTGCACTTCCACAGACGAAGGAGTGGGGGGGGGGTTGCGGAGTCCCAAAATGTTTGCTAAAATGAAATTTAAAAAAATACCAAATGTTGAGTGACATATCGTTTTATACTCAAGTTTTTGAGAGAGCTGATGCGAATATCAATTCATTTTTTTTGATTCGCACTCGCCGATAATAATTGACCCCACGAATTTCTCGAAAAGGTCTGAAAAAGGGGGGAATTGTTTTTAGTTTGTCTGAAGAAAGAGATTCGTAATGTGTCCAATATGATGATGGATTTGGTTTGATTCTCCAGCGGGGTTTTATTTTTGAGGGTAATGAATTTCAGAAGTCGTGATTGGTCGCTTATTATTCCGAAGTTTGTTCTTTGCATTTTTTTGAACGGTTGCAAATTGACAATTATTAGCCTATCACTTTGGTTTGAACTATAACGCGCTGATCCCAACCTAATATCTTCATTTACTTACTGAATGATATAATGCTTACTAAGTACCTAAATTATTAATCATTAGGTTTCGCAAAAAAATTTATGAAAACAAAATCTGCGCTATACCTACTTAGGGGTGGATTGTCCCAAAATGTAGTCGACAGACTTTGATCATATTCAGCAGAGACTTTCATTTTGAGAAGAAAGTTACTCAAAAAAATGTTCACCTTCCACTCTTTCACTCAATTTTTTGTTAGTCATAAATGTCATTGTTGACTTCAGATTATCTTTTTCAAATTGTTGGTTGAACAAAATAACTGTCAATTCCTTGATTCTGGCAATTTTTTGCTTTATTAAAATAATTTTAGAGCTGATAAAATAGGTACTCTAAAATGGGCTCCGTGAGTCAAAATTATTCTTTGAGGTTCACTTCACTTCTCATATGCGGACTGAAATACCAATTTTCAATATTTTCGACCCCCCCCCCCCCCCCGACAACCTGTTGATAATACTCTACTGATTTATATGTATACTATTCAACTGCCACAGAAATCTCAGATAACAAATAAAGAAAATTTACCTCTATTTTAATTTTTAAGCTTCCATTAATCTATCTGACGCGGCATTTAGGGTTGCCGCTGTTTTGCAGTGCTCATCCCGCAACTTCTTCACAAACTCCGGCAGATTTTTGAGCTGTGGTGTATTCGTGAAAAAATCTCTCGAAGTCGGAGTTCGGCACAAACTGTGATCTGAGTTGAGCTGTTGATGGTCGAACGTAGGTCCAACTAAACTATCGAAAAAACGTCCATCTAAGCTGTTGTTTGGCGAGCCATCACCACTGCTTTGAGCATTTTGTGCCTTCACTCAAGCTCACCGTTGGTCTAAGGGTAGGCTGTTCAATATTTTTGCTAAATTAGGGCGAAATATCAACGAAGAAAAAATTATTTCAAAATACAAATTTTATCCAAAATCAGCGATTTGCAAATTTTCAACCACTCAATAGAACCCTAAAAGTGACCTTGGATTTTGATGGCAGAGGCATAGATCGACACAGAATCTCAAATATTTTCATGTGTGACTGGGCCTTGTCCTCCAATACAGGCTGGGTAGTGACACAGGCGAGAAAATCACGATGATCTCGAAAATGGCTCCTCTTTGAGAGTCAATTTTTCCCCTCTATGGGCACCTTGTGAGCTCAGATTCGTCAGCTCCTTTGCACTTAATTAATGATACTCCACTGATTCGTGTTGATTACTTCTCGTCCGCTGAAATTTCAATTGACGAATTAAGAAAACTTACCAGTGTTTTAAAACTTAGTTTCCTACTGTCCATGGTCCTATAGGGTTTGTGTATGCTTGGCTTTGTTATGTTGGAAACTCTTTCAAAGTCGCGTCGTCAATAAATTCTTAAATGAATTCCTTCGGCCTTTGGGGGGGGGGGGGAGTCCAAAATTTGAGAAAACCCAAGAATATTAGGTCTCATGTAGGCATGAAAATTCTAAAAAAAAAAAACTGGCCATTCCTTCAAGAAAACATTTGAGCCATATTTCTTTTTACAATGTTTCCCCAGCTTCAAAATTTTGAAAAATAAGGGCACTTTAACATGGATAATGTTTGAAATTAATATGACTTTTAACACATTTGCGATGCTTTAAAAAAAGCTGATTTTCGATTCATATAAGATTGTAAAATACACATACCTAGGTCATTTCTACGCAGCAAAGTGTAAAAAACCTTACCTACTGATATTTGAGAGTTAAAGTTCTTCGTTTGAGAACTTGACCCATAGTCTTTCAATTCCATATGGGGTAGAGGGGAGCTACAATACACTGATACTGGGAGAATTGTTTGTAGTTTGAACAATTCCTATCATCATGACTCATGACCTATTTACTTATTGGTCTGATGAGAAAAAAATTGTGATGAACGACGATGCACAACATATGTGGCATCAAATTATTTTGTTTTGTATTCATTTTCACTTCAAAAATGTCAAATTACAAATAGATAAAATTTACCGCTGAAGTTTTGAATTCTGGAGATCTATTATATCATTCTGTGCAACTATATACTGTAAATAAGTATTAGGATCAACTATTCCAAATCTATAAGGATAATCACATTTCACCTGCGCTGTATTATCAAAATGCAAAGAACATGATTGTATAAAATGGAAATTTTGTCTGTAAACAATGTCGAGACGAGCTATGGAATAGGCAACGATGGAGTGGAAGTAAATGCTGTAAGTAAATATTTCCTTCGTTTTCCAAGATTTTGTTACCACGTTGACTTTCTTAGCTCTGGAATTGGATGAAAGGTTACGTGTTCCAAAATTCATGAAAACTAGGTACTAGTGAGACAATTTGCCACTTTGAAGAGTGCATGCTGTTTTGATTTTGAGTATGATTGAGAGACTTGGACTGGGCTAGTTAAAAATCACTCAGAAAAAAATGTTAGCTGTGGAAGTGCCCCTGGAGAGTATATATATGGTTCCTTGAAGAGGAGAAATTTTCCAAGAAATTGTTTTTTTTGCTTCAGATCATATCTAACCTGTTTGGGTAAAGTGGCTCAGTTTGAAAAGATGATTTTTGAATTTCTGCGTCGACCTGAGGCATTGCCATCAAAATCCAAGCCCACTTTCAGGGATCTACTTAACGATTGAAAATATAGCTGTACTTAAGCAGCACATTTTTGGGTAAATTCGTGTTTTGATAATATCTTTTTCTCAAATATTTCGCATTAATTGTACCAAAAGATCGAAAGATATCATTTCTTAAACCTGGGGAAACATTTTAGAACGCAGTGATGCCAATTTTTTCGATTATTATGCCCAATTTTTAAAAAAACGATAAAAATAGCCAACAACGTGTCATTTTTTGGGGGATTTTCCCAATGGTCAGTAATGACCACAAAAAGAGAAAATGGTCAGCGTTGTTTTCCAAGATAGGTGTTTCCTGAGTTTCAGAAATATGTAGTACCTTGCAATGTTTTTGACGTAATTTAATGCAAAATAATTATGTATTTGAGAAGAAAATATTTTTTAACAACATGAATAATTCACCTTTAAATTAGATGATTTGCAAATTTTCAACAGCTTAGCTTGGAAACCTTGAAGTGATCTGAGATTGTGATGGTGATAGGGGCCTAAGGTTTACCCAATACCTCGAATCGTTTCTTTTGGAACTGAGCCATTTCTTCCAGAACAAGTTAGGAGGAACTAGTGTGAAACCACCACATTTTTTTCAAAATATCTCCTCTTTAAGAGTCCATAAGGCCAGAAGTCGATTTTCAGCTTCCTAAATATAAGTTCCCGTAGCTTGTAAGAGAGTCCAAAAATATGAGAAAATTCTAAAATATTCCTGAAGACTAGAATATGTAGTCTACCTATCATGTCTCATGTAGGCATGGACAAAAAAAAATAAAAAATAAATACATCGATCAATCCCCAAGAGAACATTTCAGCCAAAATTTCTTCGTACAATGTTTCCGCAGCTCCAAAATTTAAAAGAATAGGGGTACCAAGAGGTGAAAACTAAAAACATTACTTACTAATAACATGTACACAGATGAAATCTATTAAGTTATCTATACTGAAAAAGTATGCAATTGAAAATGAAAAGATTTTTTACGCATTTGGTGCATTAGGAAAGCTGATTTTCGATTCATAAAGATTGTAACATGTACATAATAGGTAATTTTTACACAGTAGTCACTTCACGTGTAAAAAAACTGTACCCATATTTGAGAGTTTAGTCCTCTACTTGAGAACTAGCAGACACTTGACATGCTAGATAGTCTTTCAGTTCCACACGTGGGGGGGGGGGGGCTACAATAGATACTCACTGGGAGTCTGGGAGAAATTGTTGGTACTTTGAAAGATTCCTATCATCAATGACTCATGACTTATACTTACATATATTATTCGTCTGGTGAGAGAAAATTTGTGATGAAGGATGTTGCACCATGTGGAATCAAATTATTCATTTATCAAGTATTTATTTTACTTCAAAAAATTTCCAATTACAATGTAGAGAAAATTTACCGCTGAAGTTTTGAATTCAGGTTATTTATAAGATAACGGAACGATACTCTTTCTTGTATACGAATTGTAATCTTCTATTCCAAATATGTACACATAAAAGGAGAATCACATTTCACTTACGCAGTATTACCATCATTTTCAATAAAAATTGCAAATACAAGGACA
This sequence comes from Planococcus citri, assembly GCF_950023065.1. Lineage (NCBI taxonomy): Eukaryota > Metazoa > Arthropoda > Insecta > Hemiptera > Pseudococcidae > Planococcus > Planococcus citri. The sequence goes on along the minus strand of NC_088679.1, from coordinate 4,426,563 downwards.
TAATCATATAAAATGGAAATTTTGTCTTTCAACAATGTCGAGATGAGCTGGATAAGGGAGTATGGCTCTAAATATTTCCCCTGTTTTCCAACATTTTGCTACCGCGTTGACTATTTTCAGCTCTAGAATTGGATGAAAAGTTGGGTGTTCCAAAATTCATGAAAACTACTCATAAAAGACAATTTGTCACTTTTTGAAGAAAGCATGCTATTTTGATTTTGGGCATGATTGAGAGACTTGAAGTTAGCTGGAGAAGGAGGATTGAACGCTCCCAAAAATTTTCATAATTTTTTGAAAGTTGAACAATCTTTTTAGAGCTTGAAAAAGTCAGCACTCAGCAGGGCCCTACAAAATGTCTGCAAATGAATGTAAGTACTAGTTTCTGATTTTTGGACACTTCAACCTACTTCCTCTTCGTCTTCAGGAAATTCACCATAGGTCACAAGTGTCTTCGCACTATCTACAGATTTCCCATTTCAATTTTTCATCCAAAAATACATCATGTGCGATGCAGTCAGATTTTCGTCATTAGCTCCTTTGCACTTCATTAATCACACTACACTGATTTGTGCTAGGTATCTAATCACTTTGCCGTAGAAGTTTCAAATTACGAATTGAGAAAACTTACCAGTGTTTTAAAACATAGATACATAGTTCCTCAGTCGCTTCAAATATTCGGCTGTGTTTATAGTGACGATGCCAAGATGGAAATTTTCAAATCTTTAACCTGATTGGCTGTTTTATTATCACTTGCAAATCAGGTCGGAGTATTTTACATCTTACATCTTCGCCCGCATTTTAAATCGTCATCATATGAACGCACCCTTAGATTGATCTTCACTTTGTAGTGTTGGAAACCATTTTGAAGCTGCACAATCAATGAATGTTTCGTTTTTTTCGTTTGCGAGAACTTTGAAACATTATAATCGAGAGTTTTGAACTTTGAAGACTCCTGAAATCTCAAGAATCGTCATCGAGGCGGGATCCTTAATTAATGGTCAATTTAAGACATTCGAAGCACCCACCTGAAAATTTCCCTGGTGTGGATTAACTTGTTCAAAATCGTTGAAAATATAGGCCAAAAGCAAATTATCAGCTTTATGAATAAATTCCCGCAGCTTGCGGTGAAATTAAAACATTTTTAAAAAATCAAAAATAACACTGGAGACTGGAAGTATACTTATTATGTCTCATGTCGGCATGAAAATTCCAAAAAAAAAAAGAAAAAAAGAATCCATTCCTCGGAGTAAATATTTTTGAGCCAGATTTCTTTGTACACTGTTTTCCCAGTTTCAAAATTTTGAAAAATAAGGGTACCAAGAGGTGAAAACTAAGAACGTTACTTACTAATAGGTTAATAGATGAAATCAATCTGGTTGATAGCATTCTAGTAGGTTATAAACAGTGTGTAAAATACCAACCTTACTCATACTTGAGAGTTTAGTACTCTACTTGAGAACTTGCAGACAGGGAGAATTGTTTGTATTTTGAACGATTCCTATCGTCATGATTCATAACCTACGTTCTTATTTACTGGTCTGATGAGAGAAAATTTGTGATGAACAATGTTTCACAACACGTGGCATCAAATTATTCATACCTATTAGTTATTCATTTCACTTCAATAATTTCAAATTAAGTATAAATAGAGAAAATTTACCACTGAAGTTTTGAATTCAGGTGGTGTAAATTTTCTTGGTACCTACTGATAATTATTTTCTTCCGGCTTACAACATTTTGTTACCGCGTTTACTATATTTTTAGCTTTGGAATTGGATGAAAGGTTGTGTGTTACAAATTTCATGAAAACTACTCGTAAGACAATTTGCCACTTTGAAGAAAGCATGCTATTTTGATTTTGGGCATGATTGAGAGACTTGGAGTGAGCTGGTGAAGGAGGATTAAACACTCGCAAATATTTTCATAATTTTTTGAAAGTGGAACAATCCTTGTGCAGCTGAAACAGTCAATAAAGCTATAATATGAAATGTTTGGATATGTATGTACGAGTTTGTGATTTTTGGGCACTGCAACCTCCTTCCTCTTCCTATTCAGAAATCCATCTTAGGTCACGAATGTCTTCACTATCTCCAAATTTTCCATTTCAATTTTTCATCCAAAAATATACGATAGGTAGTCGATTCAGGCAAATTTTCGCTTCATACGTAGGTATTTAAAAAAATTACGTCCCATTCAACTTTTTGGGTGAGTACCTAGAATACCCAAGGTCTAAAATATTCTTCATGGTTTGTTCAACGTTCTATGCATTGACTGAAATGCTAATTTCGTATGTTCTAAGTGTATCTAAAACCTTCCCTTTTCGCCAGCTTCTTTACACATAATGAAATACATTTATGATACTCCACTAGCTGATTTGTGTTAATCACTTCGCCGCAGAAATTTAAAATTACGAATTAAGAAAACTTACCTCTGTTTTAAAACATGTGTATATCTGCCAGCCTCCCTTTCACTTCACTTATTGTTGGTCATAAACGTCGTTGTTGCCTTCAGAGGCGAATCAATTGCCGATTCAGGCAAATTTTTACTTTAAAAAAACATAATTTTAAAGCTTATATGTATGTACGTAAATAATCTCGAATAGGCTCGTGAGTCAAAATATTATTCTTTGAGGTTTACTTCACTTTTCATGCGTGCATTGAAATACTGATTTTCAATATTTTCTATCATCCATCTCCCTTCCATTCTCTCCGTTCATAATACTCTGCTGATTTATGAGTATATGCACTATTCAACTTTGGTGCAGAAATTTCAGATAGCAAATAAAGAAAATTTACCTACCGGTTTCTATTTCAAACTTACTTTTTCCTCGTCTGAAGATAAACTTGTACGTTTCAGTTGTTCTGTCTTGATGGTAACTTGTACTTTGGGTTTGCCTGCTTCATTGAAAACTGTGAAAGGCCATTTTTAGATATCACATTGTACATGTGGTTGTGGATATCATATTCTTTTACCCATCTGTTGGTGATTTCTAGTATGTCACTGAGGACGGTGTTTTTTACATTTAAAAAATAAGCTCTCGCTGCTAGAACTTTTCTGGTGGTTTGAATATTTAAAATGACTTGGCTAATGAGCTGAAAAGGGAGAATTAGATTGCGATACTTCTTTAGAACTGCAAAAGTCAGCGCAGCTACAAAGTATTTGCTCGCTGATTTTTTTTTTTAAATTTTTGGGACATTTCAAGCTATACCTTGCTCCTTCTCTCTTAACTTATCGTTTGTCATAAATGTCGCTGTTGCTTTGAGATCATCGTTTTCAATATTACCTATGTTAAAAGAATGTCGTAGTTGATTTTTTTTTCAAATAATTTTAGAGCTAATAAATGCTCTCGAATAGGCTCGTGACTTCGTGAGTTATTAATTATTCTCCAAAGTTCACTTTTCAAGTGCGGACTGAAATATTAATTTTTAATGTTTTATGTCTTCCACCTGTCTTCTTCTCGTTGATTATACTCTACTGATATGTATTCTGTGACATGACGACGACTTCAATAAGAGTAGAGTTGTACCTTTATATATGTACCTACTATGGTATTCAACTTTTCGCCGGACAAATTTCAGATGACGAATGAAGAAAATTTACCTTTACATTTCAAGTTTACACTTCCTTGTTGAAGGGTGACGTAGAAAGAATTCCCGCCACTCGGATCCTCTTTTCTCTTCTCTGTTTGACATCTATTTGATGAGATATTTCAAAATCCTGTGCTGTGTCTCACTACTCAGTAAGACTCCCAAATGCTCCTACTGGCTCGAGATTATCGATTTCGAATTTTGGATCGATTAAATTGCCTAACCAGGCAAAGTATTACTGCTTTTGAAAATTTTGGGTGCGCACAGATCCGTTCAAATAAGCTCCTTGAAATTGAAATTGTATTTTATTAGTCATCGAGTGGAAGATGTTCGTGCGATGCCAAAATGTCCAAAAATTACTGGACGATGATTTTAGAAATATTCAAGGGAATTATTGTTCCAGATGTTGAGAACGCAGTTTTTCACGTTTCCACAGAAACTGATGAATAGTTTTTAAACATGTAGGTACATATCAATTTTCAAAAATGAAAAATAGATTATCTTTTAGTGAAGTTTTATTAGTCTAGGTACATGATTTTGTTGTACTCATTAGATTCCTAGTTCATCTATCAATTTAATGATGTTATTTCCAATGAGTTATTCATACGATAGTCGGTCGATTCAGGCAAATTTTCGCTTCATACGTAGGTACAAGTATTTTGAAAAATGTCGGTGTATTTAACTGTTTGGGTGGGTACCTCAACCTACCTATAAGGTCTATAATATTACTCGAGGGTTTTTCAACGTTTTATGCATTGACTGAAATGGTAATTTTGTAGGTATGTTTTAAGTGTACCTAAAACCCTTCCTTTTTCGTTAGCTTGTTTGCACATAATAAAATACATAATTATGATACTCCACTAGCTGTTTTGTGTTAATCACTTCGCCACAGAAATTTAAAATGATGAATTGAGAAAACTTACCATCTCTGTTTTAAAACATGTGTACTGTACTGCTCTTGCCACATGATGATGCTGACTTCTCAGGAGGAAATTTAGACGTTTCCAAAAGTAGCTCTTATTTGTTCTCCAAAATATGAGATCCCTTTTTGTTGAAATAAATATGTAGAGCGATTTTGCTCATAATCATTTTCCTAACAGATGCCATATCTGCAAAAGTCAGCTTAGCTACAAAATATTTGAAAACGAATGAAGCGCGCGCTGATTTTATTTTTAATTTATCTACTCGTATGATGAATTTCAATCTTCCTTAGATTATCCTTTACAATTTGTCTGGCGAATCAATTGTCGACTCAGACAAATTTTTCCTTTTTTAAAAAAGATAATTTTAGAGCTTATAAATAAATAATTTCGAATAGGCTGATGAGTCAAAATTATTGTTTTGAGGTAGGTTTACTTCACTTTTCATGCGCGGACTGAAATATGTACTGATTTTCAATATTTTCTATCGTTCATCTCCCTTCCATCCTCTCTGTTCATAATACTCTGCTGATTTATACTGTTCAACTTTGGTGCAGAAATTTCAGATGACAAATAAAGAAAATTTACCCAGCTGTTTTATTTCAAATTTACTTTGTGCAGGTGCTCGTTCTCATCCGAAGACGTCAACTCGTAGTGTATCAGTTGCTCTGTCCCGACGATGGTAACTTCTACGTTCGGTTTTCCTGCTTCATTGATTAAGTACTGTGAAAGACCACTTTTCGATATCACATTGTATGTATGTGTGATTGTGGATATCATATTCTTTTACCCATCTGTTGGGGATTTCTAGTATGTTACTGAGGACGATGTTTTCTACATTTTAAAAATAAGTTCTCGCTGCTAGAATTTTTCTGGTGGTTTGAATGTCTGAAATGACTTGGCTAATGAGCTGAAAAGTGAGAATTCGATCGCGATACTTCTTTAGAAGTGCAAGAAGTCAGCGTAGCTACAAAGTATTTGCTCGTTGATTGTCGATTTAGGCAAATTTTTGTTGTTGTTTTTTAAAAAAATAATTCTAGAGCTAATAAATAGGTACTCTCAAATAGGCTGTTGAGTTGTTAATTATTCTCCAAAGTTCACTTTTCAAGTGTGGACCGAAATATTAATTTTCAATGTTTTCTGTCTTCCGCCCCCTCTTCTCCTTGCTGATGATACTCTACTGACTGGTATTCTGTGACATGACGACGATTTCAATAAGAGAAGAGTTGTATATTTACATATATACCTACTATTTAACTTCGCCGCACAAATTTCAGATGACGAATGAAGAAAATTTACCTCTACATTTTAATTTTATACTTCCTTTCTGGAGTAATATCGTTGTGCTAGACTCACATCATTGATTTGTGAATTTGAATAAATATTTTGATTCAGAGCATTGGAGTTTACGAATGTGCTGGAAAGAGGGGGTTTCAATCATCTCAAAAATTTTCAGAAAGCGTCAACACAGCAACAAGGTGTTTTCAAATGAATGTGGAGTTGATTTCTTTTTCCACAGAAACTGAATAGTTTTTATTTCGACTCATTTAACGGGATTGGCTGGATAAGTTAAGGATTGGAATGGATTAAAAGGCGGTAGGAGTCAACTGCTCCCAAAATTTTCTTCGCTTTTCAACTTTTTGTTATATCTATCTTTGACTTATTTAGCTCTTAAATTGGAAAGAAAGTGGTGTGCTCTAAAATTTATGAACGCTGCAAGAATTAATACTCGTATTCCAATTTTAAGAACCTTCGATTTATAAATTTCTGAAACGAAGAATTCTGTTTTTGGGTGCGATTGACAGACTTGAAATGTGGACTAGAAACGGAAAATGCAATGTTTTCGCATGTTTTCGACGTTCTCAGAATGTCGCATCATTTTAGAACTTTTACCAACGCGGCGATGAAATATGTACTCGTAAATCTTATGTAATTGGTGTCCTGAGAGTATTAGCTCAGTAGTCATTACTTCATAGCAGAAATTTCAATTGACGAAAAAAGGAAACTCACCCCTTTTTTTTACATTTTTGACACCTTGGTGAATCTCGTTAGGTGGATCGTCGCAAAATAAAGTCGGCAGATTTTGATCATAATATTCAGCAGAGACCTTAAATTTCTAATTCCGGAGGTGTACCTGGAGGGAAGAAATGGGTCCTTAAAGAGGGTATATTTTTGAAAAAATCTGTTTTTTTTTTCACTCATGTCGCTACCCAACTTGTTTTGTGAAAAATGGTCCAGTTTGCAAATAGCTATGAAATATATTTTTACATAGATAAATTCGTGTTTTGAACATTTTTTTTCGTCATAGTATTTCATATAGGCTTATTCATCGTGCCAACGTATTACAAAATTTGATTTCTGAAACTGGGGAATTATTTTGGAACGCAGTAGTTAGTGCAAGTTTTTTCGGTATTATTGCTGATTTCAAAAACTCGAAAAAAATAGCCGAAAACTTATAATAGGTAAAATTTTTTGGGTTTCCTGAAATTGGCAATAGCTACGAAAAATTTGGCATCCTTGTTCCAAAACATTTATCTCGTTTCATGAATGATATCTTTCAATATTTTTGCTAAATTAGGGCAAAATATTGTCGAAGAAAACTGTACTTTCAAAACACGAATTGTATCCAAAAATCAGCAATTTGCAAATTTTCAAATTTCAACCACTCAATGGAATCCTAAAAGCGACCTTGGAGTTTGATGGCAAAGGTATATATCGACACATAATCTCGAATATTTTCATGCGGAGTTGTCATTTTTTCCAAAACAGAGGCGAAAAAACTATACGATTTTCTTGAGAATATGTACTTTCTCCTTGAAAGCCTCTTTCTCCCCCCCCCCTCCTCCCGAAACAGACACATTGGGAGCTGAATTTTTTGTGGGTAACTTTCAACTCAGATTTTCTCGAAAATGCCTCCTCTTTGGGTGCCCATTTCTTTCCTCCGGAGGAACCTTGAGAGCTAACATTTTTTATGTGTAATTCTCTACTCACTGTAGCCGACTTTTTTGAGATTCTGTGTCAACATAGGCTATTGCCCGTCAAAATCCATTAAATTTTTTTAGGGTTCTATTGAGCAGGTCAAACATTTACCAGACAACAGGCTCACTTGTTGCATTAAAATGAAAATGAATGTGTTCGCAAGTGAATTGAATACGTATATTATAATTATTTTCATGAAGAGAAATTTAGAAAAAAATGGACTACCTCGTCACTCCCTTTTTCTTTTATTTTGTATATGCAGCTAGCCATTTGCTTTTTGAAACATCTGAAAAATGTTAAAAAATCTGTTTCGCAAAACCGAGAAATGTTTGGAAAGACCGAACAACACTTCATCCTTTATTCAGATTACGAATAAAGAAAATTTACCTCTCGTTCTGAACGTTAATATCTTCTCGCTTGATCGCCTAGATCTTCCTAAGTCAAGTTTATCGTCACCTTCTCACACATTTCCATGCGCACATAATTTCACTTAAAAAATTTCAAATTACAAAATACAAATAAAGAAAATTTACCACTGAAGTTTTGAAAAAGAAAGTCACATTGTGTACATAGAGGTTATTTTGTTTAGGTGATAATGTCGATGAACATGGCTCATGGAGGAAGTTCAGACGCTTCCAAAAATAGCTCTTATTTGTTCTCCAAAAGATGAGATCCCTTTTTGCTGATATCATTATGTGGAGCAATTTTGTTCATGATCATATTCCTCGCAGATGCCATATCTGCAAAAGTCAACGAAGCTATAAAATATTTGGAAATGAATGGAGCACATACGCTGATTTTTTTCCCAATTTATGGGACATTTCAATCTGCCTGCCTCCATCTCACCCATTTTATTGTTGCTCATACAAATGTGGTTGTTACCTTTAGATTGTCCTTTACAATTTGTTAGGCGAATTGATTGCCGACTCGGGACAAATTTTTACTTCTTTAAAGATAATTTTAGAGCTTATAAATATGTAATTTCGAATAGGCTCGTGAGTCAAAATTATTGTTTGAGGTTTCAGTTTTCATGCGCACACTGAATTTTTCAATATTTTCTATCGTTCATCTCCCTTCTATCCTCTCCTTTCATAATACTCTTCTGATTTATACTATTTAACTTCGCTGCAAAAATTTCAGATGACAAATGAAGAAAATTTACCTTTGTTTCAATGTCAAACTTACTTTCCCTTTGTGAACAGTCAGCTTTCGATATCACATTGTGCATACATACATGAGGATATCATATTCTTTTACCCACCTGTATAAGTTTGCACTTCCACGGACGAAGGAGAGGGGTAAGGGGTTGGGGAGCCCCAAAACTTTGGCTGAAATGAAATAAAAAAATACTTACCAAATGTTGAGTGACATATCGGTTTATGTATACTCAAGTTTTTAAAAGAGCTGATGCGGAATATCAACATTCATTTTTTTGATTCGCACTCGCCAATAATAATTGGCCCCACGAATTTCTCGAAACGACCGTGAAAAAGGTGGGAATTGTTTTTAGTTTGTCTGAAGAAAGAGATTCGTAATGCGTCGAGTATGATGATGGATTAGCCTATCACTTTATTTGAACAAACGCGCTGATCCCAAATGAATATCTTTATTTACTCACTGAATGATATAATGCTTACTGTTGGGGTGGATCGTCCCATAATGTCGGCAGATTTTGATCATATTCAGCAGAGACCTTCATTTTGAGAAGAAAGTTACTAAAAAAAAAATTTCACTCAATATTTTGTTGGTCATAAATGTCATTGTTGACTTCAGATTATCTTTTTCAATTTGTTGGTAGAACAAAATAATTGTCAATTTCTTGATTCAGGCAAGGCCCAACAAAACTACCGTAAAAAGTTTGCTAAATTAGGGCAAAATATTATCGATGAAAAAATTTCAATATACAAATTTTAGCTAAAAATCAGCAATTTGAAAATTTTTAACCACTCCATATAACCCTAACAGTGGCCTTGGATTCTGACGGCAAAGGCATAGATCGACACAGAATCTCAAATATTTTCACGTGTGACTGGGCCTTGTTCTCCAATACGGGCTGGGTAGCGACACAGGCGAGATCACGATGATCTCGAAAATAGCTCGTCTTTGAGAGTCCATTTTCCCCCTCCAAGGGCACCTTGTGAGCTCAGATTCGTCAGCTCCTTCGCACTTAAATAGTGATACTCCACTGATTCGTGTTGATAATTTCTTTGCTGAAATTTTAATTGACGAAGCAAGAAAACTTACTTACCAGTGTTTGAAAACTTAGTTTCCTACTGTTCCACCACATGGATTGTGATGTCTCTACGCTGTAGTGTGGGAAACTCTTTTTCGCGTCGTTAATGAATTTTTTGTTGTTTTCCTTTGCGAGACTTGGAAACATTATAATCAAAAGTTTCGAACTTTGTTGGCCCCTGAAATCTCGGAAATCTACGGGTCGGGATCCTCAATTAATATGAAAATACCAATGCCTGTTCTAAACAAGTTATTTTAAGAGGAAATTTACACCACCATTCTCTTCCTGTTCAGACCTAAATAACACCACGTAATGATTCCGACCTTGGAGAAATATCCAAATGTGATTTGGCAGGTTGCAACGAGGAGAAGAATGTATCCATTGACTTGGTTGATTTTTAAAAAAATCAAAATCGACCAATAATTCGTAAGCAGTGTTCAATCTTCTTTCCTACATTTCACTCCACTAATTGTTGGTCATAAACATCGTTGTTGCCTTCAGATTATTCTTTACAATTTGTTGGGCGAATCACTTGCTGATTCAGGCAAATTTTTACTTTAAAAAAACATAATTTCAAAGCTTATAAGTACATAATCTATATGGCTCGTAAGTCAAAATTATTCTTCAAGGTTTCTGAAATATTGATTTTCAATATTTTTTATCTTTCATCTCCCACTTACTCTGCTGATTTATACTACGTGTTCAACTTTGCTGCAGAAATTTCAGATGACAAATAAAGAAAATTTACCTTTATTTCGATTTCAATCGATTTCGAATTTTAGACTGATGGAATATCCTGTAATTGGACATAGATGTACTTATCATTACTTTTTAAAATTTTGGGTGCGCACAGATCCGCTGGAATGAGTTCCTTGAAATAGAAATTTGTACTTTTTAGTCATCGATTTGAAGAAGTTCGTGTAATGCCAAAATAGCCAAAAATTACTGGACGATGATTTTAGAAATATTCAAGGGGATTATTGTTCCAGATGTTAAGAACGCAGTTTTTCACGATTCCACAGAAGGTACATATCAATATTCAGTGCTAACTGCAGATCAATTTCAAAAGCAGTTCACTGTTACTGTAATCATAGCTTGAGAGTTTGATGAAAGAATATACGATATGGGCGATAACTAACGATGCATGTAATTCAATTTAAATTATTATGTACCTATTCGTGTATTATTGATTTTATCTTAGAATTTCCAAGTTACAAGTTGAGAAAATTTACCACTGCCGTTTTGAAAAACGACTGACTGAATGTGTGCAATGCTACAGATTTGGTGTGATTAGCTGTAATAGCTGAACACATAAGTCAAGGATCGGAACGGATTAAAAGCTGGTATAGGAGTCAACTGCTCCAAAAATTTTCTTCGCTTTTCAACTTTTTGTTATATCTTTGACTTTTATTTAGCTCTGAAATTGTAAACAAAGTAGTGTGCTCTAAAATTTATGAAAACTGCAAGAATTACGTAATATTACCAATTTTAAGAACTTTTGCGATTTATAAATTTCAAAAATAAAGAATTCTGATTTTGGGCATAAAGGAAAAATTCATTGCTTTCAAAATGTTTTCGACGTTTTTGGAATGTCGAACCCTTTTAGAACTTCAACCAACGCAGCAACGAAATGTTCGAAAATCTTAATTAGTGTCTTGAGTATTAGCCCAGCAGTCATTACTCCATAGCAGAAGTTTCTGTTGACGAAAAAAGAAAACTTACCACTGTTTTGTACATTTTTGGCACCATCGTTCAATAATCAAAATCTTCTGTATTGTCTCCTTTACCATTCCTGCTGCTGGTCTGTCACGTTTGGCAGGCGATTTTGACTCCATCGAAGTAGCTTCATTTTCAAAAGCTCGCCAAATTTTGGAGCTATAATTTGAAAATTGTAAACAAGTTCTAAGAAGTAGGCATTTTGACGGACAAAGGAGAGAGGGAGGTGGTTGAGGAGTCCCAAAATTTTGGCTAAAATGAAATAAAAAAATACTTAACAAATGTTGAGTGACATATCGTCGTATACTCAAGTTTTTAAGAGAAATGATGCGAATATCAATCAATTTTTTTTGATTTGCACTCGCCGATAATAATTGGCCCCGCAAATTCCTCGAAAAAATAAATAAATAAATAAATAAAAAAAGAATTGTTTTTAGTTTGTTAAAAGAAAGAGATTATTGTAATGCGTCGAATATGATGATGGATTCGGTTTGACTCTCCAGATGGGTTTTATTTTTGAGCGTAATGAATTTCAGAAGTCTTGATTGGTCGCTTATTATTCCGAAGTTTGATTCTTTGCATTTTTTTTTTTTTTTTTTTTGGCAGATTGACAATTATTAGGCTATCACTTTGGTTTGAACGAAAGCGCTGATCCCAAATGAATATCTTTATTTACTTACTGAATTGCAGTCCAATTGTGTATTTCAATTTCAAACATTTTTCATGGTCTTGTCCCAAATGCGCAATAGCGTTGAACGCGGAGTCTAAAGAATCCAGAAGCACAATAACATGTCGCTTTTCATTTTTGATCATGTTTGTTATGATATAATGAGTATTGAGTGCCTAATTACTGTATATGTACTTAACGGCTGTTTATGGTCGAACGTAGGCCCAACAATACTACCGAAAAAACGTCCATCTAAGCTGTTGTTTGGTGAGCCATCATCGCTGATTTGGGCATTTTGTGCCTTCACTCAATCTCACCGTTGATCTATAAGGGTAGGCTGTCTAATATTTTTGCTAATTTAGGGCGAAATATTAGCGAAGAAAAAATTATTTCAAAATACAAATTTTATCCAAAATCAGCAATTTGCAAATTTTCAACCACTCAATAGAACCCTAAAAGTGACCTTGGATTTTGATGGCAGAGGCATAGATCGACACAGAATCTCAACTATTTTCACGTGTGACTGGACCTTGTCCCCCAATACGGGCTGGGTAGTGACTAGTGACACAGACGAAAAGATCACGATGATCTTGAAAATGGCTCCTCTTTGAGAGTCCATTTTTTCCCTCCAAGGGCACCTTTGTGAGCTCAGATCCGTCGGTTCCTTCGCACTTAATTAATGATAATCCACTGATTCGTGTTGATCTTTTCACCGCTGAAATTTCAATTGACGAATCAAGAAAACTTACCAGTGTTTGAAAACTTAGTTTCCTACTGTGCTTTAGTTTGTGCTATCTCCGCGTCGTCAATGAATTTTTTTTAGTTTTCGTTTGCGCGACTTGGAAACATTATAATCAAGAGTTTCGAACTTTGTTGACCACTGAAATCTCGAGAATCGACGGATCGGGATCCTTAATTACTTAAGATGAAAATACCAATGACTGATCTATAAACAAGTTATCTTGAGAGGAAATTTACATCACTATCCTCTTCCTGTTCAGACCTAAATCACACCTCGTAATGATTCCGACCTTGGTGAAAAATCCAAAAGTGATTTGGCAGGTTGCAACGAGGAGAAGAATGTATCCACTGACTTGGTTGATTTTTTTCCCCATCAAAATCGACCAATAATTCGTGAGCAATGAAGCGCGCGCTGATTTTTTTAAAATTTATGGGACATTTCAATCTTCCTTCCTCCCTTTCACTCCACTTATTTTTGGTCATAAACGTCGTGGTTGCCTTCAGGTTATCCTTTACAATTTGTTGGGCGAATCAATTGCCGAAATGCCGATTAAAAAAACATAATTTTGGAGCTTATAAGTGAATAATGTAGGCTTGTGAATCAAAATTATTCTTCAAGGTTTCTGAATTACACTAGGCAACGGCATGCTTGTGTTCGGGTTGAAAATGGGCTTAATCGATAGTTTAGACCCTAAAACAAAAAACAGAGTGGGATTTTTCAATTTGAATTGTTTTTGTGGTCAGGAGAGATGATCAAAGTTTCAAAAATGGCCGTTTTTGCCCTATTTCACGAGTTTCTGGCGACACCAGTATTGTTTTTCGAAAAAAACCAAGGTCATATTCGGATTCTACGCACTTTTTAAAGTAAACATCTTTCCCGGATTTTCGATTTTCGAAGTTTCAAGCGCATACGGACGATTTTTGTTTGTAACATATTTTAAAACTCGGAGCGCGCGACGCTGGCGTTACTTCACGATGTAACCGTGGCGCGGAACCGTGTTCGCGCGGGCGAGGCTCTCGTGCAGTAAAAATCTCGTGTTACAAACGAAAATCTTCCGTATGCGCCTGAATGTTCGAAAATCAAAAATCCGGGAAAGATGTTTACTTAAAAAAGTGCGTAGAATCCGAATATGACCTTGGTTTTTTTCGAAAAACAATACTGGTGTCGCCAGAAACTCGTGAAATAGGGCAAAAACGGCCATTTTTGAAACTTTGATCATCTCTCCTGACCACAAAAACAATTCAAATTGAAAAATCCCACTCTGTTTTTTGTTTTAGGGTCTAAACTATCGATTAAGCCCATTTTCAACCCGAACACACGAAAAAAGTCAAAAATTGTTGCCTAGTGTTATTGATTTTCAATATTTTTTATCTTTCATCTCTCATCCATTCTCTCCGTTCATAATACTCTGCTGATTTTATACTACGTACATATTCAACTTTGCTGCAGAAATTTCAGATGACAAATAAGGAAAATTTACCTTTATTTCGATTTCAATCGATTTCGAATTTCGTATCGATTAAATTTCCTATAACCACACAAAGATGTATCGCTGCTTTTTAATAAATAATCTCGAATAGGCTCGCGAGTCAATATTTTTCTTTGAGGTTTCAGTTTTCATGCGCAGACTGAATTTTTCAATATTTTCTATCGTTCATCTCTCTTCTATCCTCTCCTTTCATAATACTCTGCTGATTTATGCTATTTAACTTCGCTGCAAAAATTTCAGATGACAAATAAAGAAAATTTACCTTTATTTCGATTTCAATCGATTTCGAATTTTGTATAGATTATTTTGGGTGCGCCCAGATCCTCTCGAATGAGTTCCCTGAAATACAAATTGTACTTTTTAGTCATCGAGTTGAAGAAGTTCGTGTGGTGCCAAAATAGCAAAAAATTACTGGACGATGATTTTAGAAATATTCAAGGGAATTATTGTTCCAGATGTTAAGAACGCAGTTTTTCACGTTTCCACAAAAAGTGAATAATTTTTAAACATGTGATGTAGGTACATATCAATTTTCAAAAATGAAAAACAGATTGTTTTTGAATGAAGTTACATTACATAATTTTGTTGTACTCATTAGGTTCCCATTTCATCTATCAATTTAATGATTTCATTTCCAATGAGTTGATCGTACGTATAGAATCTGACCTTGGTCACAATGTGAAACACTGTGTAACACCCAAAGCCAGACTGTCCTTCTAGTGTTCCCTTGAGAGTTGCATTCTCTCCAACCTGATGGGGTTGGGTCAGCAATATACCTAGCTGTTTTCCATTCAGTGCTGACCGCAGATCAACTTCAAAAGCTGTTCACTATTCCTGTAATCATATCTTGATAGTTTGATGAAAAAATATACGATATGGGCGATAGCTTCCGATGAATGTATTTAAATTGGTACTAAGTAGATCCCTATTCATATAGGTATTATTTATGTCATATTAGAAATTTCAAATTACAAGTTGAGAAAATTTACCACCACCGGATTAAAAGGTGGTATATACGAACTTTTCTAAAAAATTCCTGTGTTTTTCAACTTTTTGTTGTATCTTTCACTTATTTTGCTCTGAAATTGTAAAGAAAGTAGTGTGCTCTAAAATTTATGAAAACTGCAAGAATTAATATGCCAATTTTAATAACCTTCGATTGATAAATTTCTGAAATGACAAATTCTGTTTTTGGGCACGATTGAGAGGCTTGAAATGTGGACTAGAAAATGAAAATGTAATATTTTCGAATGTTTTTGACGTTCTCGGAATGTTGCACAATTTTAGAACTTTAACCAATGCGGCGACAAAATTCTTGTAAATCTTAATGGTGTCCTGAGTATTAGCCCAGCAGTCATTACTTCATAGCAGAAATTTCAGTTGATGAAAAAAGAAAACTTACCACTGTTTTGTACATTTTTGGGACCATCGTTTTAACCCCAGTCTTCCGTTGTTTTTGCTTTACCATTCCTGCTGCTGATCTGTCAAGTTTTGCCGGCAATCTTGACTCCATTACAGTAGCTTCATTTTCAAAAGCTCGCCAAATTTTGGAGCTATATTTTGAAAATTGTAAACAAGTTCTAAGAAGTAGGCATTTTAAAGATGGTTAGAACCGCGAACTTTTCGTGATAGGATTTGCACTTCCACGGATGAAGGAGAGAGGGAGGGGGTTGCGGAGCCCCAAAATTTTGGCTAAAATGAAATTTAAAAAAATACCAAATGTTGAGTGACATATCGTCTTATACTCAAGTTTTCGAGAGAACTGATGCGAATATCAATTCATTTTTTTTGATTCGCACTCGCCGATAATAATTGGCCCCACGAATTCCTCGAAAGGACCTTGGAAAAGAGGGGAATTGTTTTTATCTTGTCTGAAGAAACGAGATTCGTAATGCGTCGAATGTGATGATGAATTCTGTTAGATACTCCAGCTGGAATTTATTTTTGAGAGTAATAAATTTCCGAAGTCTGATTCTTTGAATTTTTTTGAACGGTTGCGGCAAATTTTTGCTTTATTAAAATATGTAGTTTTAGAGCCCATAAAATACTCTTCAATGGGCTCTGTGTGTCAAAATGTATTATTCTCTGAGGTTCACTTCACTTTTCTTATGCGGACTGAAATACTAATTTTCAATATTTTCGATCTCCCCTTCCCCCACCGGTCCACCTGTTGATAATACCTACTCTACTAATCTATACTATTCAACTGCCACAGAAATCTCAGATGACGAATAAAGAAAATTTACCTCTATTTTAATTTTTAAACTTCCATTTACTTGGCGAGGTAGTTAAATATTTCCGGCGGTCTGCAGTACTGATCTGAAAATCAGTGCAGCTACAAAATATTTGGAAATGAATGAAGCGCGCGCTGATTTTAATTTACGGGGCATTTCAATCTTCCTTCCTCCCTTTCACTCCACTTATTGTTGGTCATAAACGTCGCTGTTGCCTTCAGATTATCCTTTACAATTTGTTAGGAGAATAAATTGCCAATTCAGGCAAATGTTTACTTAAAGAAAACATAATTTTAAAGCTTTATAAGTAAATAATCTCGAATAGGCTCGTGAGTCAAAATTATTCTGTAAGGTTTACTACACCTTTCATGAGCAGACTGACATACTGATTTTCAATATTTTCCATCGTTCATCTCCCTTCCATCCTCTCCGTTCATAATACTCTGCTGATTTACACTATTCAACTTCGCATGCAAAAAGGTCAGATGGCAAATGAAGAAAATTTACCTTTGTTTCAATTTCAAACTTACTGTAACATTATACTTTTTGTTTTGTCTGAGGAGGAACTTGTACGTATCAGTTGTTGTGTCCCGATAGTAACTTGTACTTTAGGTTTGCCTGCTTTATTGATTACTGTGAAAGGCCATTTTTCAATATCACATTGTACATGTGGATATCATATTCTTCTACCTATCTGTTGGGGATTTCTAGTATGTTACTGAGGATGGTGTTTTCTACATTTAAAAAATGAGTTCTCGCTGCTAGAATTTTTTTGGCGGTTTACAAGGTCTAAAATGACTTGGCTAATGAGCTGATGAAAAGTGAGGATTCGAGAGTATTAGCCCTGGAGCAGTCATTACTTCATAGCAGAAATTTCAGTTGACTGAGTTGACGAAAAAAGAAAACTTACCACTGTTTTGTACATTTTTGGCACCATCGTTCAATCTTAATCTTTCGTCGGTCGTGTCTCCTTTACCATTCCTGCTGCTGATCTGTGAAGTTTTGTTAATTCAGGAAAATTTTTGCTTTGTTAAAATAATTTTAAAGCTAATAAATATGTACTTACTTAGGTATGTACTCTTGAATGGGCTTCGTGAGTCAAAATTATTTTTTGAAGTTCACTTCATTTTTCATACGTGGACTGAAAAACCAATTTTTAATATTTTTGTCTACCCCTCCCCCCCCCCCATCCATCACTGTTCAACTTTGCCGCAAAAATTTCAGATGACGAATAAAGAAAATTTACCTAGATATAATATATATTTTAATAATTTTAAACTCAAGTGACGATCTCAGTTTTTTCACGAACTCTGGAAGTTTTTTGAGCTCTGGTGCTTCTGTGAAAAAATCTCTCAAAGTCGGAGCTCGGCACAAACTGTGAGCTTAGCTGGGCTGTCAATGGTCGGACGTAGGCCTAACAACTACATACTGGAAAAACGTGCATCTAAGCTGTTGTTGGGTGAGCCATCACCGCTGTTTTGAACATTCTGTGTCTTCTCTCAACCTCGTTGTTTGTCTAAGGGGTAAGGGTAGGCTGTCGTCCGGATGCGAGAGCCTAGAACTGCGGACAATTTCTCGAATATAGGTCGGATTCAAACTGGGCGCATTGGTCAGTGGTGATGGTTGCTGGAACTCTGAACAGCGGCATCCATTCGCTTGAGATTGCATCTCCGGTGGCCTACGATTTTTATTGACGATCGTCAGGTACTTCCGAGACATTAAGCTCCCTCCCCAGGGACCAATGTTTAAACCAAAAATATGAATTTTTGAAATCAAAAAAATTAACTCGTCTTAAGAAAGCATTATTCTTTATCTCTCAAAATACGACTGTGGTTTTTTTTCTCCAAACTGAACTTTATTACAAAATTTTGGATTTTAAAAAAATGAACTTAAAACATTGTTTTTTTTACCCCACGAAACCCGAATTTTTGAAATCTTTTGCCCTTATTTTGCTCAGGACGATTCTTATCTTTGCAACAAAAAAATCCCCGAATGAAATTTCCATAAATTCAAAAATTAAAATACAAACTTTTCAAATAAAACTGTCATTTCATCTGTTATTTGTGTTTTACCTTAAAAAACTCGTCATTTTATTCGGCATAATTGTTACTTTTTTCTCATATCAGCCGGAAAATTTTCAGTCATCACCACCATCTCCACTCCCTCTTCCAAAAAAATTCCAGTTTCTTGTCTCATTTTCGCAATTGTAAAACTCGCATTCAAGTACCTGAACTCGATACCAAGAATTGAATGGAAGGAGAAAAATTATGGGAGGGGGAGGGGTCAAATTTTGTGGGCCCCATTCGGTGCATCATCCAAGTGCCCACCGTCGATTCAATCCACGCCTGTTGACAATTATTATCAATTTTGTGTGAACAAACGCGCTGATCCGAAATGAATATCTTTACTTACTTATTGGGAATGCTTATTGAATGACTATTCGTTGTTTCTATCGTCCATCTCCCTTCCATCCACTCCGTTCACAATACATACTCTGCTGATTTATACTACTTGCGTATTCAAGTTTGGTGCAGAAATTTCAGATGACAAAATAAAGAAAATTTACCTTTGTTTCAATTTCAAACTTACTTTAACTTACTGCTTTTTTCTTTTGTGGGGGAACTCGTACGTATCAGTTGATCTGTCCCGATGGCAACTTGTACTTTGGGTTTGCCTGCTTCATTGATTACTGTGAAAAGTCAATGAGGATATCATATTCTTTTATCCAACTGTGTAAATTTGCACTTCCTCAGACGAAGGAGAGGAGGAAGCAGTTGGGGAGCCCCAAAACTTTGGCTAAAATGAAATTAAAAAATACTTACCAAATGTTGAGTAACATATCGGTTTATGTATATGTACTCAAGTTTTTAAAAGAGCTGATGCGAATATCAACACTCATTTTTTTGATTCGCACTCGCCGGTAATGAATTGGCCCCCAAATTCCACGAAAAAGCCTCAAAAAAAGGGCATTGTTTTTAGCTTGTCTGAAGAAAACAGATTCGTAATGCGTCGAATATGGCGATGGATCCGGTTTGATTCTCTAGCTGGGTTTTATTTTTGAGCGTAATGAATTTCAGAAGTCGTGATTGGTCGCTTATTATTCCGAAGTTTGATTCTTCGCATTTTTTTTTTTTTTTGAACGGTTGTAGATTGACAATTATTAGCCTATCAATTTGGTTTGAACAAAAGCGCTGATCCCAAATGAATATCTTGATTTACTTACTGAATGATATAATGCTTATTGAGTACCTAATTCATGTTGCTTGACTACTTTGGGGTGGATCGTCCCAAAATAAAGTCGGCAGATTTTGATCATATTCAGCAGAAACCTTCATTTTGAGAAGAAAGTTACTCAAAAAAATTTCACCTTCCTCTCTTTCACTCAATTTTTTGTTGGTCATAAATGTCATTGTTGACCTCAGATTATCTTTTTCAATTTGTTAGTAGGTAGAACAAAATAATTGTCAATTTCTTGATTCAGGCAAATTTCTGCTTTATTAAAATAGCTTTAGAGCTGATAAAATACTCTTAAATAAGCTCCGTGAGTAAAAATTGTTCTTTGAGGTTCACTTCACTTTTCATATGCGGACTGAAATATCTACTAATTTTTAATATTTTCAGTCTTACCCCCCCCCCCCGTCTACCTGTTGATAATACTGTACTGATTTATATTATTCAACTGCCGCAGAAATCTCAGATGACGAATAAAGAAAATTTACCTGTATTTCAATTTTAAACTTCCATTTTAGGTAGTACCTATTGACGTGATCTCGCAACTTTTTCATAAACTCCGGCAGATTTTTGAGCTGGGGTGCATTCGTGAAAAAATTCGGAAGTCGGAGCTCGGCACAAACTGTGAGCTGAGCTGGGCTGTTGATGGTCGAACGCAGGCCCAACAAAACTATCAAAAAAACGTCCATCTAAGCTGTTGTTTGAAGAGCCATCACCGCTGCTTTGAGCATTTTGTGCCTTCACTCAAGCTCACCGTTGGTCTAAGAGTAGGTTGTCCAATATTTTTGCTAAATCAGGGCGAAATATTATCGAAGAAAACATTTCAAAATACAAATTTTATCCAAAATCTGCGATTTGCAAATTTTCAACCATTCAATAGAACCCTAAAAGTGACCTTAGATTCTGATAGCAAAGGCATAGATCGACACAGAATCTCAAATATTTTCACGTGTGACTGGGCCTTGTCCCCCAATGCGAGCTGGGTAGCGACACAGGCGAGATCACGATGATCTCGAAAATAGCTCCTCTTTGAGAGTCCATTTTTCCCCTCCAAGAGCACCTTGTGAGCTCAGATTTGTCAGCTCATTTGCACTTAATTAATGATACTTACTCCGCAGATTCGTGTTGATCATTTCTTTGCTGAAATTTCAATTGACGAAGTAAGAAAACTTACCAGTGTTTGAAAACTTTCCTACAGCTCCATAGTCTTAAATCATTTTCATTATACATGCTATGAATGTATAAGTTTTCCCCCTTCTGTGCATGCTACGGAAATGCTCTATGTTTACCCGGGCCGAAAATGAAATGAAATTGAGGAAAATTGCAGAGAATTAAATTTCCAATCGACATAATATCTTTAGTTTTTTTCCAGGAGGCTCAGTTTTCGAATTATTTGCAAAAGAAAGCATAATTCTCTTTTTAAAAAATGAACTATGCAATAAAGGTTTAACCAAAAACGGACGTAATATAATATTTTGTGTTCTCCAAAAGATGAGACCCGTTTTTGTTGAAATCATTATATTATGTGGAGTGATATTGTTCATGATTATTTTCCTAGCAGATGCCACATCTGTGGAAATCAGTACAGCTAGGTACATACAAAATATTTGGAAATGAATGAAGCGCGCGCTGATTTTTTTTTTTCAATTTATGGGACATTTCAATCTTCCTTCGTCCCTTTCACACTACTTAATGTTGGTCATAAACGTCGTAGAACCTTAGATTTATAAATTTTTGAAACGAAGAATTCTGTTTTTGGACACGATTGAGAGACTTGAATTGTGGACTAGAAAAAAAAATGCAATGTTTTCGAATATTTTCTACGTTCTCGGAATGTCGCACCATTTTTGAACTTCAACCAAGGCGGCAACGAAATAGTTACTTCTAAATCTTAATTGGTGTCCCGAGCATTAGCTCAGTGGTCATTACTTCATTGCAGAAATTTCAGTTGACGAAAAAAGAAAACTCACCTCTGTTTTAACGCCTTTGTAGATAGGTTCATTGAGTAAGGTTTTCATCTCATAAAATTGCTGCTGGTAATCCGTCACCACAAAGCATTTTGCCGGCGATTTATATTCCACCTAGCTTGATTTTTAAAAGCTCGCCAAATTTTGGAGCTATATATTTTAAAAATTGTAAACAAATTCTAAGAAGTAGGCATTTTTAAGATGCTTAGAACTGCAAACTTTTCGTGATAGCATTTGCACTTCCTCGGATGAAGGAGAGAGGGAGGGTGTTGCGAAGCCCCAAAATTTTGGCTAAAATGATGTTGAGTGACATATCGTTTTACACTCAATTTTTTGAGAGAGCTGATGCCGAATATCAATTCATTTTTTTGATTCGCACTCGTCAATAATATGTAAAGAGATAGATAATAATTGATAGGTATAGGAATAGATAAAATACATAAACGCCTAGGGGTATGTTTTTGACTTAGGGGAGCTGATGTAAAGAAGTAGACCTATTGTAAGATTGGGGCTTTAATCCAACCTCTCCTGTTATACCTGGATAGCTTTCGGACTATTAACTATTTCTAACACTTACAGAATTAGGCCCATTTGACCAAAGGGCAAATGGGTACCAAAGCTAGAGATAGACGTAGATACCTGAATTAACTTATTTATGGCGCTCGGAGATGAATAAATAAATTAAAACGAGACCAACACCTATGACTAGACTCCGTGTATTTTGATATAATTAAAACACACACCTTACATTTACACACAATTAACGATACATCTAATTAATTGTACCTTAAAGTATAGATAACGAGACTGTACATAATATACGTAAGTTGACAATAATTGGTAATTGTACTTACGACACAATGATAATAAAGTTGACGCATTCGCGACGAATCTTTATGTAAAGCCCGTGGGTTGTATTATTTTAATTAAACCGATAAATAGAGATACTGCATAATTCCTTATATGAAAGGAATTACTGACCAAATTCTAAATAAAACGCACATGAATGTAGAAATCGTTGAGGCTTTCCGCAAATTAGCTAAGTTCAACGGGCAATTCAGTATATGCGCTGAATTGCACCTAAACGAGAGTGACTAAATAGAGGTAGGTGTTTCGGCACCTACGATTCCCTAAGAAGTGATGAGAGCTGCTCGATCTCCGATACTCGATGCTAGCTCGGATGATCGAGTCACTCCCATCGTGAATAGGGCTTACGAGTAGGGAGTAATTATACACATAGACGCGGACAGATATATGATATGTGGCAACGCCTAAGGTGTTGCAAGGCATATGCTACCTCACAAATACTTAATTAGTCCCACAGCAGCATTGTTTTTATAGCTTATCTGAAGAAAACAGATTCGTAATGCGTCGAATAAGTATGATGATGGATTCGGTTTGATTCTCCAGCTGGGTTTTATTTTTGAGGGTAATAAATTTCAGAAGACGTGATTGGTCGCTCATTAAGTATTTCGAAGTCTAATTCTAATAATTCTTCTAAACGGTTGCAGATTGAAAATTATTCACCTATCACTTTGGTTTGAACAAACGCGCTGATGCCAAATGAATATCTTTATTTACTTACTAAATGATATAATGCTTACTGAGTAGCTGCTAGTAGTCTATTATATGTACGAGTAAATTGAAGTTTGGAGTTTAAGAAACAAATTTATAAAAACGAAATGTGCACATACACCTACCTTCGGGTGGATCGTCTAAAAATAAAGTCAGCAGATTTTGATCATATTCAGCAGAGACCTTCATTTTGAGATAAAAGTTACTCAAAAAAATTCTCAACTCCGTAGATGTACTTGGAGGAGAGAAATAGGTTCTCAAAGAAGGGAAATTTTCGAAAAGAATCGTGGTTTTTTCGCTACTGTCGCTACTCAACCTGTTTTGAGAAAAATGTCCCAGTCCCAAAAAAAAGTATTTGAGTGGTTGAAAATTTGCAAATACTACATAGTTATTTTCAGATAAACTCGTGTTTTGAACATTTTTTCTTCATCAATGATTATTTTATATTAATCATGTCAAAATATTTAAAGATATCATTCCTGAAACCGGGGAAACATTTTGTAGCGCAGTGGTGTCAATTTATTGGTCATTAGGTATTGTCAATTCAAAAATTCGAGAAAAACAGCCGAAAACTTGTAAACATTTTTTGTTTTTTATGTTTAAATTAGCAATAATGACCAAAAAATTGGCACCACTGCGTTCCGAAATATTTCCCCAGGTTTCAGGAATGATATCGTTCAATATTTTTTGCACGATTAAAAATTAATTCTGAAATACTCATGGCGAAGAAAAAAATGTCAAAAAATGAATTTATCCAAAAATAAGCGATTTGCAAATTTTCAACCACCCAATAGAACCTTAAAACTGGCCTTGGATTTTTTGGCAAAGTCATAGATCGACGCAGAATTTCAAATATTTTCATGTTGGACTGAGCCATTTTCCCCCAAAAACAAGTTGAGTAGTGACAAAGGCGAAAAAAAACTACGATTTTCCCGAAAATTCCTTCTCTTTGAGAGCCTATTTCTCCCCTCCAGGAGCATCTTGGTAGTGGAAATTTTTTATGTGAACTTTCTACTCAGATTTTCTCAAAAATGTCTCGCCTCTTTGAGTGCCCATTTCTCCCCTCCATGAGAACCGTCAGAAAACCCACTGTAAGTCAGTATAATGTCTTCGCTATCTCCAGATTTCCCATTTCAATTTTTCACCCAAAAATATTATCATAGTCGATTCAAGCTAATTTTCTTTACCTATCTACCTACCATCTAATGGCGAGGTTGTTCTAGTATGTTACTGAGGACGATGTTCCCTGCATTTAAAAAATAATTTCTCACTGCTAGGATTTTTCTGGCGGCTCAAATGTCGACTGGAATGACTTGGACAGTGAGCTGAAAAAGGAGGATCCGATCGCAATATCTCTTCAGAACAGCAAAATTCAGTGCAGCTACGAAATATTTCAAAATTAATGAAGCGCGTGTTGATTTTTTTGTTAATCTATGGGAACATTTCAATCTTCCTTTCTCCCTTTCACTCAATTTATCGTTGGTCATAAATATATCGTTGTTGACTTCGGATTATCTTTTTCAGTTAGTTAGTTGAACAAAATAATTGTCAATTCATTGATTCAGGCGAATTTTTGCTTTATTAAAATAATTTTAGAGCTGATAAAATACTCTTAAAATGGGCTCCGTGAGCCAAAATTACTCTTTGATGTTCACTTCACTTTTCATATGCAGACTGAAGTACTAATTTTCAATATTTTCGGTCCCCCCCCCCCCCGGGTCAACATGTTGATAATACTCTACTAATTTATACTATTCAACTGCCGCAGAAATCTCAGATGATGAATAAAGAAAATTTATCTCTATTTAAATTTTAAACTTCCATTGGGGTTTTTGAGCTCTGGTGTATCCGTGAGAAAATCACTCGAAGTCGGAGTTCGGCACAAACTGTGAGCTGAGCTGGGCTGTTGATGGTCGAACGTAGACCCCACAAAATTGCCGGAAAAACGTCCATCTAAGCTGTTGTTTGGTGAGCAATCACCGCTGTTTTAAGCATTCTGATGCCTTCACTCAACCTCGCTGTTGGCCCAAGGGTAGGCTGGTGTCCGGATGCGAGTGCCTATAACTGCGAAAAATTTCTTGAATATAGGTCTGATTCAAACTTGGCCTATGATGGTGACTGGCGATCGCCAAGGACCTCCGAGACACTAATCCCCCTCCCCAGGAGCTTTCGCCCTCGCTTCGTTTGGGCTCCTGTGTTTTATTTTCTATCCATCATTCAAATTTTAAGAAATGTTCAAGCTAACTGCTTAAAAGCACAATTTTCATCTGAAAAAAACATTATTTACTTCTAGAAACAAACCTGTGCCCTTGATTCATTCTACTATCAATTCCCGTTCGGCATAATTGCCATTTTTTTCTCATATCAGTTGGAAACTTTTCAGTCAACACCATCGCCCCTCTCTCTTCCAAAAAACTCCAGTTTTTTTGTCTTATTTTCGCAAATGTGAAACTTGCATTCTAGTATCCGAACTTAATGCAAAGAAACCGGAGGAGAAGGATTGTGGGAGGGAGGAGCGTTCAAATTTTGAGGGCCCCATTTGGGGCGTCAGCCAAGTGCCCCAAATCGACCCAATCCGCACCTGTTAACAATTATTATCAATTTGGTGTGAACAAACGCGCTGATCCAAAATGAATATCTTTACTTACTGATTGAAACGAATGCTTATTGAATTTCTATTCTTTTCTGGTTCATCGCGTGACTAGGTGTGTATTCTGTTCTGGCATATGCATGATGTTATTAATTTCAGCGGAGATCCTCGTTCTGAGATGAAAGTTAATCACAAAAATGTTCAGCTCTGCAGGTTTACCAGAAGGGGAGAAATGAGCTCTTACAGAGGGGGCATTTTCAAAAAAATCGTAGTTTTTTCCCTCCTATCTCGCTACCCAACCTGTTTTGAGAAAACTGGCCCAGTTCCAAATGAAAGTATTTGAGATTCTACGTCGATCTCTAGGCACGCTATATTCAAGACCACTTTTGAGGTTTTACTGCGCGGTTGAATTGCCTCGAGATCATTGAGTTCGAATTTTGGATCGATTATACATTGCCTACTCAAGCGAAGGCTCGCTGCTTTTAAAAATGTCTAGTGCGCACAGATCCTTTCAAGTGAGCTCCATTGAAATTGAAATTGTACTTTTTAGTCATCGAGTTGAAGAAAAGTTCGTGTGATGCCAAAATGTCCAAAAATTACTGGACGATGATTTTAGAAATATTCAAGGGAATTAGGTATTGTTCTAGATGTTAAGAACGCAGTTTTTTACATTTCCACTGAGAGTTGATGATTTTTAAACATGTACTGTTAGTACAGTCAAATACTTAGGGGGTTCACCTGGAATAAATTGGGGGAAAAATTTTGTTGCGCAAAAATGCTCAGGATGGTGTCCTAAATGACATACTGAAACCCACCCTAAATCTGCGTAGAGCTACTCCCCCCAGATCCACATTTGTGCCCCAGCACAGTTTTTCGCGATTTTCTCGCGATGAGTTGATTTTACGTCGAAAATAGCTTTATTTTTGTGTTCTACGTCAAATTTCCGATCTAGTGATGCATATATCAACCGTCCTTCTATCCCCAAGGGGGGTGGGTCTAGAACCATTCAAAAAAGGGGGGTTCCTGAAAAATACATAAATGCTATAGGCGCCTAAGAGGGAATGGTACCGAAAGCGTTCGAGTTGATATTAGCATGGCATGAGCAATGAAGCACGCGTTGATTTTTTTTAAATTTATGGGACATTTCAATCTTCTTTCCTCCCTTTCACTCCACTTATTGTTGGTCATAAATGTCGTCGTTGACTTCAGATCATCTTTTTCAATAGGTATACGTATTATGTTGAAAGAATCAGTTGTCGATTCAGGGGAATTTTTGCATTTAAAAAATAATAATTTCAGAGCTAATAAATACTCTCGAATAGTCTCGTGAGTTATTCATTATTCTTCAAAGTTCACTTTTCATGCGCGGACCGAAATAAATTCATTTTCAATGTTTTCTGTCTTCCTCCCTCTATTCTGCTCATTGATAATAATGTACTCATTTGTACTACTTATTCAACTTCGCCACAGAAATTTCAGATGACGAATGAAGAAAATTTACCTCTATTTTAATTTTCTAAGAAGCAGGCATTTTTAGAATGCTTAGAACTGCGAACTTTTCGTGATAGCATTTGCACTAATACCGTGGTCGAAGGAAAGAAGGTGGGGGTTGCGCATCCCCTAAATTTTGAGTAAAATGAAATATAAAAAATACCAAATGTTGAGTGGCATACCGTTTTATACTCAAGTTTTTGAGAGAGCTGATGCGAATATCAACTCATTTTTTTGATTCGCACTCGTCAATAATACTTACCTAATTGATCCCACAAATTTCTCGAAAGGACCTTAAAAAAGGATCATTAGCCATTTACTTGCCCGACGAAACCTCCTGCATAATCTTAATTAATGTTCTGGATATCTATTAGCTCAGTCATTACTTCATCACAGAAATTTCAGTTGACGAAAAAAGAAAACTTACCGCTGTTTTATACATTTTTGGCATTACTTTGTGAGTTTAGTATCGATTTTTGTTATATCTAGCTTGATTTTCAAAAGCTTGCCAAATTTTGGAGCTATACCATAACTTGAAAATTGTAAACGAATTCTAAGAAGCAGGTTCTTTATGATGATTGAAAATGCAAGCTTTTCGTGATAGCATTTGCACTTTCGCTGACGAAGGAGAGAAGGAGGGGGTTGCGCAGCCCCAACATTTGGACTAAAATGAAAAAAAAAAAAAAAAAATACCAAATGTCGAGTGACACGCTCATTATTCCGAAGTCTAATTCTAATAATTCTTCTAAATGGGTGCAGATTGAAATTATTTACCTATCTATCAACTTTGGTGTGAACAAACGCGCGATCCCAAATGAATATCTTTAATTTACTTACTCAATGATACATCATATCTGGTATATCCGGTCTAGTTATGACTTGTTAGCCATTTTTTCACTATTCTTCAATCTCAGACCAATTCTAGGAATGAGATAAGACAGAACCGACTTCGACAGTATCAAATATATTTTTTCACTGTCATTCGAATACCTAAAGTAGACGTATTTTTCTGCGTTCGTGCTTTTTCGAATTCTTTTTTGCGATTTTTAATTGATGGACTTTCTTTAAACACCTAAAAGATCGAAATCTTGAATTTCTTTCATTCGTTGCGTCATTATTATTTTTATTTGATCAAACGTAGGTAAGTAAAAATGTAAATTCTTGGAACTTTGGTGTTTAAGAAACAAACTTGTAAAAACGGAATGTGCACGTACACCTACTTTGAGTGGGATCGTCCCAAAATAAAGTCAGCAGATTTTGATCATTTTCAGCAGAGACCTTCATTTTGAGAAGAAAGTTACTCAAAAAAATGTTCAACTCCGCAAGTGTACCTGGAGTAGAAAAATGGGTCCTCAAAGAAGGGGAATATACGAAAAAGTCTTGGTTTTTCCGCTACTGTCGCTATCCAACCTGTTTTGTGAAAAATGGCCCAGTTTGCGAATAGCAACAAAATAATTATATTTCTAGATAAATTTTAAAACTCAGTGGTGACAATTTTTTGATCATTATTACCGCTTTTAAAAATTTGATAAAAATAGTCGAAAACTTATAAAATGTTTTGTTTTTGTTTATTTGTTTTTAAATTCGCAATACCTACTGATCAAAAAATTGGCACCATTGCGTTTCAAAATATTTCCCTAGTTTCAGGAATGATATCTTTGAATATTTAGCCATGATTAGGTATGTATTATGAAATATACCTTACTCATTAACAAAGAAAAAAATCTTCAAAACACGAATTGTTCCAAAAATAAGGCATAGATCGGCGCAGACGCAGTCTCTAAAATATTTTCTTGTGTTAGTGGACCATTTTTCCCAAAACTGGTTGGGTAGCGACAGAGGCGAAAAAACTACAATTTTATCGAAAATTCCTTCTCTGTGAGAGCCTGTTTCTCGCCTTCCAAGGGCATCTTGGTAGCAAAAACTTCTTGTGGATAACTCTCAGCTCATCTGTCTGAAATGACTTGGCTAGTGAGCTGAAAAAAGAGGACCCGATCGAAATACTTCTTTAGAACTGATAAAGTCAGCTCAGCTACAAAATATTTGGAAATGAATGAAGCGCGCTGATTTTTTTCAATCTATGAGACATTTCAATCTCCCTTCCTCACTTTCACTCAACTTATTGTTGGTGATGAATATCGTTGTTGCCTTCAGATTTTCCTTCTCAACTTATTAGTTGAACGAACTTGTAATTGTCGATTCAGGCAAATGTTTGCTTTATTGAAATAATTTTAGAGCTGATAAATACTTTTGATCTCCGTGAATCAAAATTATTTTTTGAGGTCAACTTCACTTTTCATGTGGACTGAAATACTAATTTTCAATATTTTCTGTCTGCCTCCTCTCCCCCGTCCTCCTGCTGGACAGTACTCTGCTGATTTACACTGTTCAACTTTGCCGCAGAAATTTCAGATGATGAATAAAGAAAATTTACCCCTATTTTAATTTTAATCTTTCATTTTGCTTGATGAATCTGCGCGTTGATCTGATCTTTTTCACAAACTCATGGAAGTTTTTCTTAGCTTTGGTGCATCCATGAAAAAATCTCTTGAAGTCGGAACTCTAGCCGGAAAAACGTCCATCTAAGCTGTTGTATGGTGAGCTAACACTGCTGCTTTGAGCATTCTGTGCCTTCTCTCCACTTCATCGTTCGCCTAAGGGTAGGCTGTCGTCCGGATGCGATTAGAGACTAAAACTGCGGACGGAGCGGTTGAAAATTTGAAACTCGCTGATTTTTGTATAAATTCGTATTTTGAAAATTTTTTCTTCGTCAGATCAACTTATTAAAAGATTTCATTTCTGAAACTGGTGAATTATTTTGGAACGGAGTAGTGCAACTTTTTTTTGGAATTATTGCCAATTTCAAAAACTCGAAAAAAATAGCCGAAAACTTATCAATAAAATTTTTTGGGTTTCTTGAAATTGACAATAATTGAGAAAAATTGGCACCCTGCGTTCCAAAACATTTTCCCTGCAGTTTCAGGAATGATATCTTTCAATATTTTTGCTAAATTAGGGCAAAAGATTGTCGACGAAAAAAATTTTCAAAACATGAATTTTATCCAAAAATCAACGATTTGAAAATTTTTAACCACTCAATAGAATCCTAAAAGTGACCTTGGATTTTGATGGCAAAGGCATAGATCGACACAGAATCTCAAATATTTCCATGTGTGGTTGGGTCATTATTCCCAAAACTGAGAAAATCCATTAAACTTGTTTAGAGTTCTATTGAGCTGGGTAAACATTCACTAGGCGGCAGAGGCTCACTTGTTGGATTAAAATGAAACCGTTCGCAAGTGAATTGAATTTATCGTCATGAAGAGAAATTTTTTTTAAAAAATGGACCACCTCATTCCTTTTTCTCTTATTTTGCATGCACTATGCAGCTAGCCATTTCAGCCATTTGCTTTTTGAAAATAATCTGAAAAATTTTTAAAACTCTGTTCGCAAAATCGAGAAATGTTTGGAAAGACCGAACAACACTTTGTCCTTTATTCAGATTACGAATAAAGAAAATTTACCTCTCGTTTGAAATGCTGATTTCTGATGCGTAACTGCTTGATCTTCTATATCTGCCTAAGTCAAGCTTATCGTCACCTTCTCACACATTCCCATGCACACATTTTAAACCAACCGAAAAAGATTCTCGACGAAAATCTATCCTAGGTGAGAAACACACGAACCAAATACATAGGTATAGGTACAAATACATGCGAGAGGAATGGAAACACAAATATCGCTTATAAGATAGGTACACGAAAATAGCGGAGAGCAGAAGGTACCAACCATACAAGAAGACGGTCAGACGAAGCGGAAATCATTTGCATTCGTAATTGTTTCACGCAATTATACATCGTTAGCGAAGATGACGCGTTTTATTTATAAAGTGCCATTTCTAAATAATTAACATTTCGAAAGCAAGAACAAGAAGCTGTTTATTCTAATCTTCGACTTCGACGATGTCGATGTCGGCTTCGGCAGTGTTAGTTCGATATTCGAATGCTAATTGCGACAAGACAGAGAAGGCAAGACTTGGCCACTGCTGCCTCTCGTACAGCACGTAGGTCTAAGGTACTGCGTAGGTTAGGTACTATAAAGCAGTAGTATACAAACATAATTATCAAATTGGAATTTATTATTCGCATATTACACGCGAAACACGCGGTAGTCGTTGTTAAGCCGCTCGAACGTCGTATTGTAGGTTAATTTGCGACGCCCTAGCGAGCTGATGCCGATGCCGATGCGGGTGAATAAGAAATTTGCCCTTTAGCATACCATCGTGTGTCCTTTTCTCGGCACCGTCAAAGTCCCTCCCTGCCTTATTTTTTCAGTCGTATTGTCAAATTTTGCAAATTTAATCATACCCGACGACTTTCCAACTGCTGTGACCCGAACTGAGCCAATTGTGAGCCGAACCAGGAAATCGTTTTCTTATAATTTGCGAGCTGTCGAATCCAAATAGGCTGAAATGTTGCTATAAAACAAGCCTCTCTGTGTACTCGAGAGTATTAATTTGCATCCTTAATAATTCTCATTGCGTTGTTTGCGGCTGAAGAAGGAAAGAAAAAACTCACCATCGCACAAATCTCGAAATCGTAATACGTGTTGCTCTAGTCTGATGTGACCCTCAATTACGGAATGTCAGTGGTACTGGATGCACCACAAAATTTGCTGCTCTAACAAGGGAACCTCTTGAAGTGTCACACTCCGATTTGAACGGGACCGCAATTTTTGGAAATAGCATAGTCTAAACCCGCTGAAACAAAATTTTCAGCTGCCCAAGTTCATTTTTCGATTTTTGGCGAATTTTTGAAAATTCAAAATTGACTGTTTTTGGCGATTTATACTTTTTTTTAAAAAGTACGTACTTGATCAATAAAAATGGTCAAAATAAGTCCCAAAACTAATATTAATTACCCAAATCCAAATTTCATCATTTCCACCCATTGTGGAGCCTCCAGTGTGATTTTTCAATTTCTCCAGAATTTTGAATTTGCTCCAGAAGGCGTGAATATGCAGTTGGGCAGCTAAAAATTGAGTAAAGGTTGTACATTATACTCGACCTGTTTAACAAGTGTATCTACATCCCGAGCTAACATTTTGCCTCACTGAGGCACTTTTTTTTGCCTATATATGCAAATTAGCTCGCAGGTATCTGATTTTTTTAAGTACCTTATGCCAGTGTTAGATGGCACTCTATTGACAATGAAGAACGCATAGCTATAAAGTCCTACTATTCGTCTTTACAGTGTGATAGGAACTCGAAAAACATTAATTTTGATGGGAAAAAATTGAGTGTTTAGTTTGAGATAAAATAAAAATAACCCCAGAATTGGAAACGTCAGATTTTTATTGCACTTTATAATTTCATCAGGCTTATTCCCCTGACAAATAGTAAAATTTAAAATGACTATTTTCTGACATTCTGACTAAAAAAAATTCCAACGAATTAAATGACGCAAATTTCAAAGCTCCGTCATTCTTTGAGGATTTTGTGCAATTTTAATTTTCAAGTAGAATTGTCACCCAGTCACCCATTTTTTACACTTTTTTGGGGCTAAATTTTGGAAAACATTGTTTTTGAATTGAAAAACTCTGATTGTTTTCCTCTTATTAGGTATTTGTGTGGGTATCTGCTTAGGTACCTATGCAATTATGTATTTTTTTTTTGTTTTTTTAAATGTGAAGCACTTTTAGAAAAAAATGTACTAGGTATTCAGTTTTCATAGATTACAAAATACACCTATTACTTTATTAGGTACTTTGTGACGAAAAAATAATGTTTGGTGTTTGCAATGTTAGTAGGTAGGTACCTTACCTATGAATAGCAGTATGAGTATATTTTCGCTAGAAATGTTTCATAAATAGGTACTTGACTAGTTTATTTTTCAAAAAAATATTCCACCCTCATTAACATATCACATGCCGTTCAAACACATCTCAAAAAATTAGAAAAATTAATTGCTACAGATACATATTTTTGGGAGGATAAATTATTCTAAATTGATGAAAAAAAATTATCTCCCTAAACAAGGCTCAATTGCCATTTATGCTTTGTATATAATAGCTATCTCTAAACCTGCACTAGTGGTGTACTCCTGTAAATGTAGTTGACTTTCATCCCATACCTATGAGAATCAATGAAGTGGGGAGGAGGATACCACCAGCATCCAAACTAACCATTTGAGAGACAGTCACCTGGATATCTATACCCTACCCTAGACATTCATCTTTGTGTTCATTCAATTATTTGTAGTTCTTTTTCTGTCACAAAAGAATCTTTTCTTTTGTTACACTAGGTACATGTTCCAGCTATGCATTTGCTATCTGCTTCGCATTTACCCCCTGCTGTGCATAAGGCATACTCTTTAGTTTTGTCAATAGATGGCGCTAAAGTTTCACGCTAATTTGCACACAGTTTTTTGCCTCAACGAGGTGATTTTTTTGTCTCAAATGAAATATATAGGCAGCCTCAGTGAGGCAAAACGATGTCAGCTCGGGATTTGAACTGATTTTGGGAGTGACACCTCAAGAGTGGTTTTTTGACTAGCTTTTTTATGATGGAATTCTTTGTCTTACTTCCTCTCATACATACAACCACTGACTAGTCTATTTTCAAAACAGCTGGAAGAGCTTTCACCTATTACTGAAGAGATTTCACAGAGCACCCCTTGCAAAAAAGTACAACTTGTTCATAGTCATCAGCAAGTTGTTTATAGTTGTTAACAACTTGTTAATCTAATAAACAACTTGTTTTCAGGAGTAGTTGTAAAGAAGCAAGTTGTTTATAGTTGTTAACAACTTGTTAATCTAATAAACAACTTGTTTTCAGGAGTAGTTGTAAATGAAGCAAGTTGTTCATAGTTGTTAACAACTTGTTGATCTAACAAACAACTTGTTTTCAGGAATAGTTGTAAATGAATAAGTATTCAACGACTTGAAACAGATGAATCAACAACTTGTAACAACTTAAGTAATCTGATGAACTACTTGTGAGTAAAGGTATATTCATTGAGATTTTGTAAAACAACTTTTTGTTTTCTCATGTCTTATTATAAAGGTATATTTGGGTGTTGAAAAATTGTTAAAATCATGAATACAGTAAAACATTATGCTCTAAAATAACAGTGATATAAATTACATCTAGGAATACATACGTACAACAGGCTACAAAATTAATCTCTTTCTAAGCAATGAAGTGTAAAACATATTGTTTAAAAAATTGACGAAATTTTAATAAAACAAGGCAAAATTTTATGAAAAAGTGTTCACAACATGTTGAAATAATGCGCAAACACAAGAAAAAACCATTAAAAATCTATCAAAATTAACATGAACACAAAAAATGTATTCAGAATTGAGAAAAATGTAGAAAAACTTACAAGTCTTCATGAGTAACAACAACTTGTATCATCATTAAAGTACCTAAGATGTCAACAGGGGTGGTGGCTGAGTGGTCTAAGTGGTTCGGAATAGTAGGCTAGTGATCAGGAAGACAAGGGATCGAATCCTACTCAGGGCAAAAAATTTTTTTCTCTGGAAAAATTTTCTTAGGCAAGGTTTGTCAAGTTTCATACTTATAGTAATGGAAAAGAATAGATTCAGACATTCTTTCACATATTTTCATATTTTAAAATCCATTTTCCGAATCAACTGAACAAGTCTTCAGAACAACTTGTTACTTGAACAAGTCTTCAGAACACCTTCGAATTTACAACTTGTCACATGAACAACTTGATAACAAGTTGTACTTTTTTGCAAGGGACTGAAATTGACTCTCACCTTGACTCTCTGTCTAGAACAATTCTTTGTGCTGCCTCCAAAGCTCAAAAAGCAATCTCTAAAGTCAGTGTAACAAATTCTAATCTTCCTTTTCCTGTTGTTCGACTCATCCTCGAGAAAAGTCGCCTGAGAAGACAATGGCAAAGAACAAGAGGCTATTCCTTGAAAAATCGCTTGAATCATCTAACCCATAATGTTTGGAAAACATTAGAAGAATATTGACATGCCAACTACTTACCAAAGATATCTTGAGAGCCTATCACCCAATTCTTCTTTACGGAATCATACTAGAAGTCTTCTCAACAAACTAATGATATTACCTCCACCAACTCATAATAACAAATCAACAACTACGAACCATGAAAAGTGTGAATTATTTGCTGATTTTTACAAAGATATATTCTGCAATAGAAATACAGACACTCTTGATATTTCAACTGAACCTAGAAATCATTGTCTTCGCAAAATGCTTCGTCGAACCTCAGTTGAAGAAATTCGCTATATTATCAAAACAGTCAAAATCAGGAAATCACTAGACTCAGATAACATCAGTAACATTATGCTTAAAAACCTTCCAACAAATATCCTAATGAGCTTCAAAACACTTTTCAACTCTTGCCTTTGAATTGGTTACTTTCCTAATGCCTGGAAAATTGCCAAAGTAATTGTGTTATCCAAAAAAGAATCTCCTTCTTTGTCTCCTAATGATTATAAACCTATCAGTCTTCTCTCTTCTCTATCCAAAATCCTTGAAAAAATCATTGGTAAACGTCTTTTGGACTTTCTGAAAAAGGAAAAGATTTTGCCATATTTTCAGTATGGTTTTTGTAATAAAACGAGTACATTTCATCAGTTGCATAGAATGGTACAACTTATTAACAACGGCTACAAAAAGAAGCAATTCACAACTGCAGCTTTTATAGACATCAAAAAGGCCTTCGACTCTGTACGGCATTGCAGTTTAATTCACAAATCAGTTATAATCAAAACACCCACCTTTCTATGTAAAATCATCTCTTCCTTCCTTCAAAATAGGAAATTTGATGTTCAAATCGACGATGAAAGCTCTTCGCTTTGAGGAATCAGCCAAGGTGTACCGCAAGACGCTGTATTGAGTCCAACATTGTTCATCTTATACTGCTATGATATTCCTAAACCAGCTGATAATGAAATAGCAATGTTTGCTGATGATACATGTTTACTCAGCCAAAATAATGATCTAATTGCTTGTAATCAACTTCAAGCTGGTATCAATGAATTGGAACAATGGTTTGAACGCTGAAAACTTAAGCTAAATCCGCTTAAAAGTGAAACAAAAATCTTCACACTTTGCAAAATCTCACCGACTCCAGAAATCTTGATCGATAACACTGTGGTACCATGAAATACATCAACAGTTAAATATCTCGGTGTACACTTGGACCAGAAACTATCTCTCAAGAACCATATCGTTCTCAAATCACATGATACCTACCTCAAACTACGTAAACTTTACCCCTTACTAAATCGTCATTCCAGATTGTCTACATCTTGTAGTCTACTTCTTTACAAAAGTCTCATCCGTAGCTCATTCACATATGCAGCGCCAATATGGATAACAGCTTCAAAAACTAACAAATATAAGCTACAAATTATGCAAAACAAAGTTCTGCGAATCATTACAAACGCACCATGGTTCCTCCGAAACAATCAGTTACATAATGAATTGCAAATAGAATCAATCGACGCCTTCTCTGAAAGACTTACTGAAAAATACCTGTTCACACTGGAATCGCTTGATGACTTCGAATTCCTACTTAGCAAAAATGTTATCAGCAATCGTCTTAAAACACATAAAAATCCTCAAGATCATTTTTGATGCAATAAAACAATAATTTTTTCAAATCGTTATATTTGTAGGTTTTTATAAAAATTTTTGCCTACCCTCTTAAGTATTACGTTATTATTGTATAAAAATTGATCACTTCATGTACAGCGTGTAGGCGCTGAGCCGAATATATACATATTTCTCTTCTTCTTCTTCACAATTTCCAGCCATTCTGGAGCCTCCAGCGCGATTTTCAATTTCTCCAGAATTTTTAATTTGCTCCAGAAGGCGTGAATAGGAAGTTAGGCAGCTAAAAATCGAGTTGTATATTCTCACAAACGGGAAACTTTTGATTTTTTGGATTTTCTAATTTTCAAAAAAAGCAGGTCAAAACACCACTTTTGAGGTGTCACTCTCAAAATCGGCTCAAATGTGAATAAACTCTTTAAACCGTTCGAGTGTAATGTACAACTCGATTTTCAGCTGCCCAACTTCATATTCACGCCTTCTGGAGCAAATTCAAAATTCTGGAGAAACTGAAAAATCGCGCTGGAGGCTCCAGAATGGCTGGAAATGGTGAAATTTGGATTTGGGTAATTAATATTAGTTTTGGGACTTATTTTGACCATTTTTATTGATCACGTACCTACTTTTTTTAAAAAAAGTATAAATTGCCAAAAACAGTCAATTTTTAGTTTTCAAAAATTCGCCAAAAATCGAAAATTGAACTTGGGCAGCTGAAAATTTGGTTTTGGGTGTTTTAGATTATGCTCTTTCCAAAAATCGCGGTCCCGTTCAAATCGAAGTGTGACACCTCAAGAGGTTCCCTTGTAAGGTGGGCCTCAAAGCTCGTATGGTTTCGATATCGACACCCTATGAATCCAGATATTGTTGAATTATCTGTCGACTAACATTAAAATTTTCCAACTCTCGACTCCTTATCAGGATATCGTCGTAATTCACACGCTATCCGAAAATACATATACAAACACATCCCGGAAATTTCACCATTCCAGGTCAAACAAATCTCGAACGAAAACTTTTCCCCGACGGAAAAAAGTTTTCAATTTAGTAAATCATGGCCAAGCTTTGGTTTTCAAAAACAACATATCGTTTCGATTGACAGATTACGTGTATTGTCCATTTGGCTGCTCACGGCCAGAAGCGGCATCGTACGTATCTCGACGTCGCAAATGCGTTATGATTGAACTACATACATACGTATATATTGGTGGTCAATCGGCCACCATAGAGTGTAACACTATTTTCTTTAAGAGCGAGAAACGTGCAGAGGGAACGTATTCAATCATTTAACGCCTTCGACAAAAACTTCAGCAGGTTGCCATCGGCGGCCGCAGAATGGCAGAATGGCAGATGGAAAATTAAAACATTATTGCGTTACTTTTTCAGACAACTGGTATACATATGTTTGTTAGCGAAAAAAAGATTACCGAGGAGTGGAATGGGAATGTGATTCATTTTACAAATGTCAGTTCAATTTATCGACTATTTTTCACGTAGTACTACTGTACTTATTGGAAATTATTACCAAGTTTACAAGTTTTGGATGAGATTGCGGAATTTAATCAATACGGTGGTGGAGTTTTATCGAAGTGGTGTTTTCAGCTTATTGCCGGAAGGGAAGAGATTCGTAATATGTCGAATATGATGATGAATTCGGTTAGATTCGCAAACTGGGTTTTATTTTTGGGAGTAATGAGTTTCCGGGGTTGTGATTGGTTGTTCATTATTCCAAAGTTCGATGATGAGGATTTTTCTAAACGGTTGCAGATTGGCAATTGTTATCAATTTAACTCTTTGGTGTGAACAAACGCGATGATCTCAAATGAATAGGTATCTTTATTTACTTACAGAATGACATAAAATGATTACTTAAAAAGTTAAAGGTTTCGATTTATATTGTTTTAGACTTCGTAAAAACAGAATGTGAAAACTCACTGGATTTTGACTAAATCCAGCAGAAGCCTTTTTGGCTCAATTTTGAGTCGAAAGTTACTCAGAAAAAATTGGAACTGTAGTGACACCTCTGGAGGGAAGAAATGGGCTCACTAAGAGAGGAAATTGTCGCGAAAATCGTGGTTTCATCGTTCCTATCACCACTAAACATGTTTTGAGAAAAATGGCCCGGTTCTAAATGAAAGTACCTACTTGGGATTCTGCGTAAATTTATGCTATAGGTAGCCTTAAAAATCCAAGACCACTTTTAGGGTTCTTTTGAGCAGTTAAAAATTTGCAAATCGCTGATTTTTGGATAAATTCGTGTTTTGAAAATTGTTTCCTCGAAAATACATGTTTTTCGTGTTAATTATGACGAAATATTGAAAGAGATCATTCCTGAAATAGGCGAACCATTTTGGAACACAGTGATGCCCATTTTTTGGGTCATTTAATGCCAACTTCAAGAACTCGAGAATATACTTAATACTTAGTCGAAAACTTGGATATGAAATTTTCTTCAAGTTGACAGTAAATGACCAAAAAACTGACAACACTGCGTTCCAAATAGTTCCTCAGTTTCGAGAATGATACAAGCTTTCAATATTTTTGCTAAATTAGTGAGATATATTCGGAAGGAAAAAATTTTCAGAATACGAATTTACGTATCCTAAAATCAGCAATTGGCAAATTTTTGAACAGCTCAGTGGAACCCTAAAAGTGATCTTGGATGTGTTGGTGGCAATAACATAGAGCGACGTAAAATTTTAAATACTTCCATTTTGGACTGGGGCATTTTTCTCAAAACAGGTTGGGTAGCGACAGGAGCGAAAAACACTTATTTTTTTTTGTGAAAATGTCTCCTTTTTGAGGACTCATTTATTTAGGGATGCGAACCGGGAGAAAATGTTGGGGTAAAGATTAAAGGTTCCGAAAAGTTACTGGAAAAAATGTTCCAGTAAATGGTTACAGGTAAATTACCCAAAATTAAAATTTCAGTCACTTACCTTTCCATTTCTATGATTCCAAAAAATTCATTAGTCATCTGAATTTTTATCGATTAAAGGTTAAGACTAGAGTAATTTTCTGCACCCAGTTGATGAAAACTTTATTTGGAGCATTGGATAAGTTGATCACCAAGTTATGCAAATCCGATAAGATTTCTTCTTCAGGAACTTTCATCTGAAATAGAGATGGATTTATACAACCTCAAAATTTTCATTTTCCTAGGCACCTCTCATTTGTTTATATTTGAGGTGTCTCGCCAATGAAGTCGTCTTGATCCATTACGTGATTTGGATCAGTGATTGCGGTATCATTCGCAGCTACTAGTTACAGATGTTTGGGGCAAGAATTCTTCTTGCCAACTTGGTGAAGCTGGTTCGGAAGGAACCATAGGCGGAATTTTGATTCCTTTTAATACTTGAATCATCCGCATCGTCGGATGTAGCGTTCGTATCTTAAACTAGACACAAAATAATATAAAGAATAAACTTACTGAAGAATAGAACAAAATAAAAACCTATAGAATGCGTACAAGCCTTGATTATAATGGTACGAGAGTAGTCGGGTAGACGGATTGATGGTCATTACTGGATCTTGTGACACGTTTATGACGACATTTTTTTGTGTATTTTGATTGTTTTCGACTTGGAAAATTTACGCGATTTTATGAACTTTGAAATAAAATGCGATAGATACATCTGACTGTTTTAGCCAGGGATGTTCCAGTAAAAATGGTTACAGGTTAATCACCCAAAATTCAAATTTATGTCACTGGTTATGGCCTATGGGTTCCAAGAAAATGCACCTGAATTTTTTCAGTCAAAGGTTAAAGTTGGGGTAATTTTTTTGAATCAAAAATAATTCTGGAAATACTTTGAGTATAT
This sequence comes from Planococcus citri, assembly GCF_950023065.1. Taxonomy (NCBI): domain Eukaryota; kingdom Metazoa; phylum Arthropoda; class Insecta; order Hemiptera; family Pseudococcidae; genus Planococcus; species Planococcus citri. The sequence continues at coordinate 4,385,705 of NC_088679.1, read as the reverse complement.
GTACTTATTTGGCTATTTGCTGTTTTATTTGTTTAAAACTGTTTAACAATAATCAAACTGGTGAAAAATCATTTCGAAACCACTCCCTGTTTTTGCAGAATTGCATAAAATGTTGTCTAAATATTTTTTCAAAAATAAATTATCAGTTGTCGCCTCTGAGGAGTTTTCAATTCTTCACTTCAAAATCGAATCATTTTCAAAATTTTGAATACCTCGTGGACTTTTTTGTAGTTATGGATACAAAATTGAATACCAAATTCCGTGATATTGGAAAAATGCAGAATTGGAAAAATTCATTTGAATTGCTTTTTTGTCACCTTCTTAAGAGCCAAATCACCCACTTTGCCTTATATTAGGCACACAAGCGCAAGATAGGATGAACCTATCTATCTCTCTCAACCCCAATACCACATAAATTTGGGAAAACGCAATAATTCAAAGTCAACAGAACCTCACAATTGGGACTCTGAACATTTGAATTTTTTTTTTTTAAGGAAAAAATAAGAACGTTAATTAACCAAAATGTTTCTAAGGTTACAAATCAAGGGTTAAAAAAATACGAATTTCAAATTTGGATTCTGGTCAAAGGTCCCGGTTACAATTTTTTTGATTTCGGTTGGAGGTAAGATTTTTTTTTCTATAACTGTGTGGCATATGAAAAAAATTGTATTTACTTGTAATTTTCGGAATTTTAAAATCTAGAATACAAAAAAGCTGCTCTTTTTTCTCAGTAGAAAGTAAAATTACAGTGATACGCTATTCTGTTTGACTTTTTGAGTTTATAAATATAATGTACCTCCGTATTTTTAGGTTCAATTTCACAAAAAATTGAAAATCCGAAGTGAACAATCACAAAAAGCGAAAACTCTCTTATAATCAGCAAAAAGTTGATACTTATGAATATTCACTTCTTCGATTAACAAGGATCTGTTTTCAACAAAAAAAAATTTAAAGCAAATAACTTTTAATTTTCTGAGGAGTGGAGAGTAAAGATAGGTACTTAGGTACTTACCTATAGTGTGGATCATGAGCAAAAAAAAATGTCAGGGTATTCTGACAAAATTGAGTGAAGCTTTTCATTATTGAGTTGAAGTCACCCAAAAATTTTTTAGCGTAGGAGGTGTTCCTGTAGGGTAGATACCAATTGGATGGGATCCTGAAGAAGAAGCATTTTCAAAAAAAAATAATAATAATAAGTAGGTACAGTGGTAACAATTTTTTAAACGCTATTGACAATTTCAAAAACTCGATGTTTGATAAGTTTTTTCCTATTTTTCTCAGTTTTTTGAAATCAGCAATAGTGACCGAAAAATTGGAACCACTGAATTGCTAGGTACATATATACCTATGTACTTACCAATCCTCGGGTTCTAGAAATCATAATTTTCGATTTTTTACCATAATTAATGCGTATTCTTCAAAAAGGAAATATTTTCAAAGCATGAATTTCACTTGAGACTATGTATTGTAAATTTTCAAAAGCTCACGTGGAATCTCTGTTGGAACAGGTTCATTTTTCACAGAAAGATTTGGGTGGCAGTCAGAGTGAGAAAACCACAATTTTTTTCCAATTATTTTCTTTCTGAGGATTCATTTCTTTATCTTCTATTCGGCGACACATCCGAGGCTGCAAATTTTTCTGTGGGACTTGAACTCAAAAGGAAGGTCTCCACTGGACAAAGTTCAGCCGTTTTCTTATTTGCAATCAGAATTCTAGATGAATATAACTAAACTTACCTACTGACAAACTCATCACTAAATTTAGACAATTTTTCCAACTGAGCAGATTGTAATTACTTACTCCAGAGGATGCTACAATCAACTTTCGGCTACTGAAAATGTAATGCCATCGTAAATTCAATATTCTGAATCGATTAGTGTGGGTGAGTCTGAATCACAAATTTGAGATGATTGGTGAAAGCGATCTTTTTTAGAAATCTAAAATTTGACATTTGAATTTAAAAAAAAACACAATAATGAAATACTTATACGAGTAACTTTTACCTAACTTTGGTGGTTCCGCATTTTATTTTTCTGTTCAGATTTTGAATTAAAAAAAAAAAAATACTTTCTAATGCGTCATCTCGGATTTTAGAATCATCAATTGACTCAATCGATTCCGAATTTTGAATTAAAATGTTAGAATAATTACATTTTCAACTGCCGGAAATCATCATAACGTTTTTTAAGAGCAATTTGAAATTACTGGAGAAAGTTCAACTTTCCTTGTAGAAGACTTTTAGTGATCGCAATCGGTTTAGAGGATCGACTTTGAAATGCAGACAAATTTTCAATTTTTTTTCTCGAATTTTTGAGAAATCTTAATTTTGACGTTCTGCATTTAAAAATTTGCCCAAAAATACGTATGAACTTCGGCTGCTCGAAATTTGATTGTCGGATCTCGGTTATGTGCTTTTTCAGTGAGCCCAATATTTTTCAGCTCTATAAAGCTGACCCGCGTTTTACAGATTTCTTGGTTGGTGAGATTCGTGATAGCCTATTGTGCCGAGTTTTAATAGTAAACTCACATCAGTTTTAGTTTTTTCGGCCGAATGGGGACTTGTATCATCTGATGGTGAGTTTTATGATGTTCTCATCACTATCTAAAGTGCAATTCTGAGAATCTTTGTTATGAATGATTTTTGATATTGGATGGACCATACTCCACATTTTGAGTTGAAAATAGCTCCCTCATTTCTATTCACGCATAAGTAAATGTAAATTTAGGTGTGACCTTCGTGTTGGAAATGTCATGAAAGTCTCCACATGATATAACGTATTTCTGTATTTTTTCCATATCTTTCAAGAATGTTATCCGTTCCAAATGAATATCTTTACTTACTTTGTAATACGTATTTACAGCAAAAATAAATCTGCGGGATATGAAATTTACTGCTTTATTTTCATAAAGTATAGTTACGAAAATTTCTGCAAAATTGACAATCATTATCTAAGCTTTGATTTTCTCCTTGTAAGTCAAGACTTTATAGGCTGCAGTAGGATTTGAATACGAGACTCCATTTACTCGACGTACAAAGTTTGTGACTCTACCGACTGTTTCATTGGTATTTCGTATACTATTCTCGGAGGTGTCTTATTAAATTTTTCGAATTATGAATTTCAACCATAAAAACAATCGTCACATCAAGTAGGCTAATTGAAGTAGGTACTTTTTTGACCTACCCAAACTGAAGCGAACGAATAATTTTTTCCACCTCATCTAAATCACGATACAGCTTCCTATGTACAACGAAATCAGCACCAATTAAACTTAAATCAAGTGAATCTCCTACAACATAATGTATTTTTATAAGTACATCGCATCCAAACATTATACGCACAACTTTCAAGGTCATTTGACAATAATGCATAGTACGGTATACGGTGTATTTTTACCAATTACCATCCAATGCGGCATGACCACAAAACTATGGCGTACAAGATCGGCATAATGACCTACTAAATTATGTACCACCACGAACTACGAGTAACATTATCTCAACTGCGGTGTCTGCAACTCCGCAAATTGCAAATAGAATTTGTAGGTACAAGGCATACAGTACACTCTGCGTATGATTTTCAATTTCCAGAGTCTTCGGAGAGGACCACAACCTAATAATACTCGTAATACCTGTATGGGTTCTTGCGGCCGAATAACCCATCAAACATGGATAGAAAATTGGATACAATATGCATGCGAGTGTTGTATGTACTTATTTTGAAGCTGAGTGCTTGAACTTTTTTTCTTCTCTATCTCGTCTTTTGCAATTATGAAAAGAAAGGAGAATTTTATCAGGAAAACGTGATTTTTTTATTGTTACAAAGTTAAGACTCACCATGTTATCACTTTGGAAGCCGATTGTTTTCTTTCACGTTTGGTAATTTAAATGATAATTTACCTACCAAGATGTTATACTTACTAGAACATCGCCCCTTTTTACAAGATCACCACGAGAAGGATTTATTATAACTTACTTACCTAAAAAAGACAATTGATTCGTTTTATTTGATGCACACGCTTCTGTAATATTTCTGATCGAAGTTCATGTTTTCCATGTAAAGACTAGGGACATATTTACGTCTGTGGTTCTGTCCACAATCTGAAGTACATACCTGGAAATTTATTTTCATTCAAATTATATACATCGTCATGTAAAAATTGTACCTCCACATTAAAATTCGCCTCAGAGTTCGCGGAGTTATCCCTGATATCCAGTAGTTATTATAGCAGAAAAGTAGGTACGAACGTATCAAGCAAATGGGTATCTCAATTCAGCTCGTTCAACTCAATGGTTTGAGAAAGTTGAAGTACCTAAGTACATACTTTTTGGCCACGACACAAATATAATTATATGCATGTTTTTCATCCGGAACACAATCTTACAATGTTGACGAATCCGTTTTTTCCCGATAATATGACCAATATTGTACAATTTCAAATTGTAAAGGTTTATGATGATTTTGATATGGGTAAGAATGCAAAGAAATCGGAACATGGTTTCATTGTAAATCTTCTTCCTCGATCTCACAGAACTGTATCCATTTACTTCCAATTAATTTAGAATTTATGTGACTTTTTCGGTATATAACCTGTGTATTGGACCTCAAAAAGAGAGAACTTAAAAAAATTTCATGGTTTTTTCGCTGTAGCCTCTACTCTCTACCTAACCTGTTCTAGGAGAAATACTTATCCCAGTTCTGGAAGATGTTTAGTAATCGAGGTTCTGGGCCGGTCATTTTCATCAAACTCTGAGACCACTTTAAGGGTTCTACTGAACAGTTGAAAATTGTAAATAAGGTCTCTGCATACGTATTTTTGGGCTAGAAATTCGTATTTTGAAAATATTTTTCTCTCCGGTATTTTGTATTATAATTACGCCTAATTATCGAAAGATATCATTTCTGCTACCGTAGGAATATTTTGAATTACAGTGGGGGCCAATTTTTGATCGTTGTTGTCAATTTCAAAGCTCAAAATTTGATTTTAATTGTTTGGCTAATTTTCTCGATTTTTTAAAATCGACAATATTGATAAAAAAAAAACTAGTAACACGCTGTATTCTAAGATACCTATTTCCTCAGTTTCAGAAAGCAAATTCTTTGATGTTTAGGAATAGGCAATGCGAAATATATTGGAGGAGAATATTTTCGAAACACGATTCCAGCTAAAAATAAGCACTTTTCTCTACATGGTCAGTAGTACCTTAGAAGTAATCTTGGATTTGGATGGAAATGATCGATGTCAACACAAAACCTCAAATACTAGGTACCTACCTATATCTTTTAGAAGTTGGAACAAGGCTATTTTTCTTGGAACAAATTAGGTGAAGGGCTTAAGAGCGAAAAAGCCTCAGGTTTTTCAAAATGTTATTTTAGGACCCATATCTCCCTAGCAGAGACTTCATATTCGGAGCTAAAACGTTTTCTGTATGATTTTCAACTCACATTTTATTCACATAACGGGAGATCCCCTTCACTTCATGGGCCAGAATTCTCCACAGAATTTAGTCTCGAGAAAAGAAGTTCTTCAAAAAAATTACAAGAATAGAAAAATTTACCAAAAAAAAACTTGCCCAAAGGAGAAATATCCTCGAAATAACGACTTCGTACTTCGGTGCAAACTCCCCCCCCCCCAAAAAACAACAAAAAAAACAGATCAAAACTTTACGGAGAAAAAGTCTAAAGAGAAATGTGCTAGAGAGGAGGCAGGCAAATCTACACGAAAACCCTTAAAAGAAAGTTTTCTTTAGAAATTCCAGAGAAAAATTTGACTATTGTTCAAAAATTTTCCTAAGGAAAATTTTCCGAAAAAAATCTAACTAAGTAGGTACATAGAAAAAACTTCGTAGAACAAATTTCAGGGAGAAAAATTATTCATCTGAGAAGAAACAACAGGAAGAGGATCGTGTTCTAGACAAAGAAGTTCTCCAAAGAAAACGTTTAGCGAAGCAGAATTTTCCAAAAAAAAAAAAAAAAAAAAAAATGCTCCAGAGCAAAATTCGACTACTCTTCAAGTTTTTGGTGCAAAAATGTTACAAAAATCCCCCCTCCCCAAAAAACAAGAGATGAAGTTTTTTAAAAAATCCTCGGAAAAAATTCTTGCACAGAAAAAAGAATAGTCTTCAAAGCAAATTCCTCGAAGAAAAAACACTGAAGAAATGCAACCCCTACAATTTGTGTAAACGTTTGTCATTTTCACGAATTCAATAGAAAATCTTGAAAAATTCTCATAGGTAGCTTATTTATTTGATAATTTTGTTCTTTTGTTTCTTGAAAAAGAAAAGAATTCTTTTTTTCATCACTTGCTCGAAATTATACACTCTGTGAATAATAATGCAAAAAACTGTGATATACTTTATGCCTAGCGTCCTTCGACGATCTCACAGAATTGTATCCACTTACATCGTGGCATTAGCAAATTCTGAGTATGCTTTGTTGATGAAATTGTAACCTGCACCATTTCTCAGTTTTTGTTCGCAATTTCAGTTTAGCCACAGACAAAATTTCAACGAATCATTTCCAGCTGCATTTCAATAATGCTTACAAGAATGCAAGTATTGTAAAAAGTCCACCGTTAGTAACCCACCAAATCTTGGTTCAAAATTGCTTACTTACCTATCATATCTCTGTAGTCAGATATCTACTGCAAACTCTTCCAAAAGTATTAGACATATGACGGTACCCTGTTCAAAAAATCTCATTCTTCATCAACATGCTGCAGCATTTTTATGGCACAAAACTGGAACGTGTCAAGTTGTAGACTTTGGTTCAATTCGAACCCTAGACGTAGGTATGTAATTCCTTTAGAAAATTTTAATTTTCTTTTAATTAAAACTCTCCTGAAAGAAAACCAAAACTAAAGCAAACTTCAAAATACGCTTTAAAGATCCGAAAAAGGAGGAGAAGACTGTAGATAGGTAGGTGTTTGATATTTTCATCGTTTGATCTGTAACTCTGGCAAAATTACACTATACCTTTTTCCGTTCGTAATTCTACCAGAAATGCTGCCCCATGCAAAAAGAATATTTAAAAGAATTCGTATCGAATGTGTAAGAGGTACAGAGGCCGACTACATTTACAAGTAAAATTCGCGTTTTGCACTCCAGCCCGAAGAAAAGAAAACAATAAACAGAAACTTTGAAGGTGCGGTCAATAAACCGGCGCTGCTATGCTTTTTTTTCCTTCGAGCTCTTTCTCTTTATATTCTTTAGCCAAGATCGGCCATAAGGAAACAATAAATGACGGTATACGCCACAGTGTCGATTACCTTCGAGTGAATCTGTATTTTATTATTCTGCCTCGATAGATATCGAACTTTTTCCTGACTGGGGTAGTATGTGGAAGAAAACAGAAATGCTGGATGGTCTTTTTGAGGCGATTGCAGGGTTGAAAGTTGAATTGTGGTAAATTTTTGACGTTTAAGGATTTTCATGATTGAAAAATACTTATAATCAGTGGTAATCCCTTACCTCAACTTGGTACCAACCTTTTCAAATGATGTGGTACGCTTTGAAAATTCCTGTGGTGTTGTGTAAATAATAAGATTGCAGGCACCTACATGTCTTCCTATATTATTTTTCGGTGAAAAAAAATTTGTCAACATTAATATAAGCTTTATATCAAGCGACTAGCCAATTTGTGTAATTTTTGGACTACTTTTGGCACATTTAAGTCTTTCCTAGGGCCTTCAGCTTTTCGTTTGGGCCACATTTAAGTCTTTCCTAGGGCCTTCAGCTTTTCGTTTGGGCAACTAAAACGATTTTTGAAAATTGTTCAATAGACTTTGAATTGGACATTTTCTCCAATAGGTAGTCGATTTCAAATCCTAGTGTTTTCGAATATCAATTAGTTCGAGGACGGGCCAAAGTAGGTAGTAATGCTCAAGAGTCTTAGATATTATTTTTCTAAAATTGATTTTATTAGGTCTATGGATTTGTGATGAAAAACCCACCATCTCTTCAAATTAAGAAGTAAAAAATCAGAGGGATCTGAATTATTTTTATGCTGAATTCAGCTGAGAAAGTTAAAAAAAAAAAACACAAAAAAAACAATCAACCAGCAAAAACCAAAGCTGAAACTCTCTAGCAATCAGCGAATAAAATCGTCAGGTATATACATGCACCTCGGTTTACACATCTTCACGATTATACTAGTAACGTTTAAAACGTATAAATTCTTCTCTCACAAGGGAACTTTTCCAGGTGTCCACCTCTGATTTGATCGGGACTGCTACGTTTTGAAAAAGGCATGGTCTGAAACTCCCATAACCAAAATTTGAGCTGCCTACGTTGGTTTTTCGATCATTGACGAATTTTTGATAATGCAAATTCGACCAATTCAGGTCGAGATTTATGCTTTTTTTCAAAAAATTATAAAATATTAATGAATATTTAATTATTTATTCAGTAAAAATGAAGAAAATTTGTCCTGATACTAATAAAATCTCATAAAATCCGAATTTCACACTTTCGAGCCAATCTGGAGCCTCCAGCACGATTTTCGATTTCTGGGGATTTCTCCAGAGAAGATGGAAATCAACTTGAGCAGCTAAAAATCGAGTTGTAGCTTGTACTTGACCTGTTCAAAAGTTTTTATCTAAGTTTAGACTAATGTTCAGCTTGACTCCTACACAGTGCGTTTTGTTCACTGGAATTTTCACGTGTAAAAATGTAAAAAAAAAAATAAAAATTTCCTGTTCGCATGAAAATGTTTAAAATTTGCAAGAATTTCTGTTTCTAGACTGAAAAACCAATCGTCTGAATTTGAATTTCACATATCCTTATCATTCTGGAGGCGTTTCAAAATTCTGGAATAAGTATCAAAAATCCTGCTGGAGGCTCCGGATATGGTTCAAAAGTGTGAAATTCCGATTCGGGTTGTTGATATTAGGTAGCTTCAGAACTGATTTTCATCGTTCTTACTGAATAAATAATATTTATTGCTATCGCATTAAAAATGAAAAAAACTTATAATTACTTACAGGAAAATCTTCACTGCGGTTTGGTACTTGCATACTCGATGGTTTTTGTGTTCTCTTCTTTGAAATTGTTGATGGAAATCCCTCAAAAGTTGAAAAAATTTATCAAAATGTGATGTATAAATAATAATTTGTTATTGAAAATAATTCTAAATTTCTGCTTCAGAATTTTTCTAAACTATACTCGTACCCACCCATTTTTTCAAGAAATCTTCTCACTGTTCCCCATACAATTATCTCCACTCCCCGAGCAGAGCCCTCGTCCATGGTTGAAAAAAATGCAATCCAAAATTTCAGGCGCGAGAATATTCTTTTTTTTTTTGATTTTTGTCGAGTCAAAATTTCATCAAATTGACGGATACGGCTGAAATTTAGTATTCGCCATGTTTTCGACTCTTCACATCGATTAAAAATGGTTCGAATCGGTTTGATCGTTTCTGGAAAATCCAACAGATTTTCGTGAGTTGAAATTTCCACAAAATTATATCCGATGAAGATAGGAAGCTAAAATTTACCTTAAGTGTGTCTATTGTGTCCTATATTTAATGAACTTAGTCAATTTGTTCGACTCTTCGAGTAAACTGGGAGTGGTTTTAAGCTGTTTTGGTGTCTCCAGCAATTTTTTTGAAATTCCAGTTTTCCAAAAAGTTCGGTAAAATCTTTTAAAATGATACACCATTTTTTCCAAATCAGTTTCTACCGAGCGGAAACAGATTTTGCAAAATTTGTGCGCAATTGATCAAGTGAGTGAACTTTTATGGCACTTCTTAGACATCTGAAATTCTAAAAATATGGCTGGTGGTTTTACAATGGCTTTAAACCATCCTCAATCAACTCAACATTAAGTTGAAATTGTCGTTTGAAGTAAGTAAATTTCAGATTTTCAGCTTCGTTGGGTTACATTTTGAGGAAATTCCAATCTGTTGGAGGCTCCAGGGCTGCTGAATATGGCGCAAACTCGTTTTCAATTTACTCGAGGGGTCGAAATAATAGTTTCAAATTTCAGCTTTCGAGGTCAGTTTGGTAAATTTTGATTTTTTCCAATTATTTTGGTCTAAAATTTGAGTTTAATACATACGATGTTTAGTAAATTTTTAAAAATCAAAATTGGGCTGAAATTTAAAAAAAAATCAAAATTCTATCAAATTGACCTAGAAAGTTGAAATTTGGCATGTATTCAATCTTCTACCCGCCAGCGCCAATTCGGTTGGAAACGGTTTCAAACCATTCTGAGCAGTTCTGGGGCCTCCAGCAGATTTTCAAAAGTTGAGATTTTCACAAAATTTTACCAAATGAAGTTGAAAACTTGAAATCTACGATACACCTTGATTTCAACACGTTGAGTCGACTGAAAATGGTTTCAAGCTCAAAATCAGAGTCAAACATGGCCAGCGTGTGGTTCATGCTCGTAACTTGACCAGTTTTAGCATTGTTTCAAATCAATCACTCGCTTACATAATTCGGTTATTTTGATTCAGTAATTTAAGGTTTGCTTTAACATACTAAACTTTCGATTTCAATACGTAGATATGTATTACTCTGCTATCCAAATTGTAGATAGATTTTTCGGTGGATTCTGGAAGGTGTTTAATAAGAGTCAAAATATCAGCACAACATAATAATATAATAAACGGGTATATTGAAAACGAGAGTATAATGCATACCACATAATTGTTCTATGGACTTTGAAACTGGACATTTTCTCCAATAGGTAGTCGCTAGTCGATTTCAACTCCTCGTGTTTACGAATATCGATTAGTTCGAGAATGGGCCAAACTCAAAGTACTTAGCGTAATGGTCAAGAGTCTTAGATATATTATTTTTTTAAAATTGATTTTATTCGATCTATGGATTTGTGATGAAAACCCCACCATCTCTTCAAATTAAGAAGTAAAAAATCAGAGGGATCTGAATTATTTTTATGCTGAATTCAGCTGAAAGTTCGAAAAAATAAAATAAAAACAATTCAATCAGCAAAAACCAAAACTGAAACTCTCTAGCAATCAGCGAGTAAAATCGTCAGGTATATATACCTTGGTTTCCACATCTTCACGATTATACTCGTAACGTTTAAAACGAATAAATTCTTCTCTCACAAAAGAACTTTTCCAGGTGTCCACCTAAGATTTGATCGGGACTGCAACGTTTTGAAAAAGGCATGGTCTGAAACTCTCATAACCAAAATTTGAGCTGCCTACGTTGATTTTTCGATCTTTGACGAATTTTTAATAATGCAAATTTGGCCAGTTCAGGTCGAGATTTTATGCTTTTTTCAAAAAATAATATTATAATAAAATGAAGATCATTATTCAGTAGAAATGAAGAAAATTAATTCTGATACTAATATCATCCCATCAAATCCGAATTTTACACTTTCGAGCCAATCTGAAGCCTCCAGCACGATTTTCGATATCTGCGGAATTTGAAATTTCTCCAAAGGGGGTGGAAATTAACTTTGGCAGCTAAAAATCGAGTAGTAACTTGTACTTGACCTGTTCGGGGGTTTTTATATCTAAATTTAGATCGATTTTCAGGCAGACTCTTACAGTGCGTTTTCTTAACTAGAATTTTTACGAAGATGAAAGTAAAAAAAAAAAATCAAAAATTTCCTATTCGCAAGAAAAATGTTTTAAATTTTCAGGAATTTCTGTTTCTCGATAAAAAAACCAATCCTCTGAATTTGAATTTCACATACCTATCCTTATCATTCTGGAGTCATTTTGAAATTCTGGAGGAATGAAAATTCCTACTGGAGGCTCTGGAATGGTTCGAAAGTGTGAAATTCTGATTCGAGGGGTTCATATGTATTAGGTACCATAGCTTTAGATCTAATTTTCATCATTCATACTGAATATTAAATAATACCTATTTATCGCTATCGCATTAAAAATGAAAAAACTTATGATTACTTACTTACAGGAAAATTTTCATTGTGGCTTTTTCAGAATTTTTCAAAACTACTCATTTTTCAAAAAAAGTATTCTCATTGTTCTCCATACAATGATCTCATCCCTCTCCCCCCACAATCAGAGCGTTCGTCAATGGTTGAAAACAATGAAGTCCAAAATTTTAGGGGCGAGAATATTCTTTTCTTTTCTTTTTTGATTTTTGTCGAGTCAAAATTTCATCAAATTGACTGATACGGTTGAAATGTGGTATTCGCCATGTTTTCGACTCCCCACATCGATTATAAAATGGTTTCGAATCGGTTTGATCGTTTCTGGAACCTCTAACAGATTTTCGTGAATTGGAATTTCCACAAAATTATTTCCGATGAAGTTGGAAAGCTAAAATTTACCTTAAGTGTGTCCATTGTGCCCTAGTTTTAATGAACTGAGTCAATTTATTTGACTCTTTGAGTAAACTGGAGGTGGTTTTGAGCTCTTTTGGTGCCTTCAGAATTTTTTTTAAAATTCCATTTCCCCGAAAAGTTTGGTAAAATGTTTCAAAATGATACACCAATTTTTCCAAATCAGTTTCTATACCAAGCGGAAACAGATTTTGCAAAATTTGTGCGCAATTGGTTAAGTGAGTGAACTTTTATGGCACTTTTTAAACATCTGAAATTCTCAAAATATGGCTGGCGGTTTCACAATGGCTTTAAACCATCCTCAATCGACTCAACATTAAGTTGAAATTGTCGTTTGAAGTAAATTTCAGATTTTCGGCTTCGTTGAGTTAAATTTTGTGGAAATTTCAATCTGTTGGAGGCTCCAGGGCTGTTGAATAACGGTGCAAACTCGTTTTCAATTTACTCGAGGGGTCGAAATAAGAGTTCCAAATTTCAGCTTTCGAGGTCAGTTTGGTAAATTTTGATTTTTTCCAATTACTTTGGGCTAAAATTTTATTTTCAAAATCCATAATACATATGTACATTTTAGCATGTGAAATTCTGGCTGATGGTTTATTTCGCTAGCTCTTCCGATTCAGCTTTCTCCGGTTCGAAAATTTTCCTTTGAAAATAAAATTTTATACTTGCAATTATGAGGGAGGTATCCAAACGGGTACTAAAATTTTCGATCTGGATTAAGCTATATCGAAAGATCATGCAAAATATAAATTCAATCAAAATTTCAGGCTCGTAAGTTCATGGTTTGATGTTTAGTAAATTTTTAAAAATCAAAAGTGGGCTAAAATTTAAAAAAAAATCAAAATTCTATCAAATTGACCTCTATATTCTAAGGAAAATTTGGAGCTGCGCAAACATAGCTCAGGATGCGACCGATCAAAAATGATAATGAAGGCCTGAGCAAAGCGAGGGCAAAACCTTTTGAAAATTAATGATTCTTCAGAAGTAAAACGACATTACCTAAGTACCTATTTTTAATGCGAGAAGTCAATTTTTCTACTCTTCACTAACTTTGGTCAGAGAAAAGAAAGGAAAAATGATCTAACCCGAGCGAAGCGAGGGCGAAAGCTGTGAAAAATTGATAATTCAAAATGCAAAACAACATCAATCTTGATGCAGAAAGTTAATTTTCATGGCTTCAAAATTTTTTGTATTCAGGAAATTCAAACATTTTCAAAAGTAGGAATGCGAGGGCAAAAGCTCTCAAAAATTCTCAATTCTTCATTTTTTCAAGACAAAATAAAGTATAAGTATGTACCTTACCTATGTTTTCAAATTTTTTATGAATTTATTTCTACTGATATCTAATTGGTCTTTTTTTTTTTTGGTATTGTAGCAAAACATTGGGACTTTCTGGTACATAGTTATGACAGGAATGAAAAGAGACCGTCTTTTGGAAAAATTCAAGTGAAACAACATTATTTATAATGTGAGAAGACAATTCTTCTACCCTCTAACTTGTAATGAGAGAATACAAAGGGAAAATGATTTGGCCCGACCGAAGCGAGGGCAAACACATTTGAAAATGTTGATTTCAAAGAAGTAAAAATCCATGGTTTTTGGTAATTTTTTGATTTTTAAAACTTACACAAATTTTTACTTCTCATATTCATTGTCTATCTTTATGACTTTTGTGTTTGTTCAAAATTGTTTTTTAATGAATAAAATGGAAAATGTACGCAGCTGAATTTTTCGAACTGCGCAAACTAATTTGGAACTACACACATTGTTTTTGGAATGCGCAAAATGTGCGGAGCTGCGCCTTAGAATAGGACCTGATCCAGTAGAAACAAATTTTGCAAAATTTGTCCCCAATTGGTCAAATGAGTGAACTTTTATGTCACTTTTTCAAACATCTGAAGTTCTCAAAATAATTCTGAAAATTTAAAAATGGCTTGAAACCATCGTCAATCAACTCAGCTCGTTGAAGTTGTCGTTTGAGGTAAATTTCAGATTTTCCACTTCATTGGGTAAAATTTTGTGGAAATTTCAATCTGTTGGAGGCTCCAGAGCTGCTCGATGTGGTGCAAACTCGTTTTCAGTTTACTCAAGGGGCCGAAATAAGAGTTACAAATTCCATCTTTCAAGGTCAGTTTGGTAAATTTTGAGTTAGAAATTGATTTTCAAAATCCATGATTTATTTTGCCCGTTCTTTTGATTTAGCTTTCTCTGGTTCGAAAATTTTTCTGCCAGTACTTACCTCCCTTGTAAATTGACCTTATGCATAAAGTTACAAGGGAGGTGCCCCAATTGGCACAAAAATGTTCGATCTGAATGAAGATTTATCGAAAATGATGATGCAAAAATATATCTTCAATCAACAGTTCAGGTTCGTAAGTTCATGGTTTGATTTTTAGTAAATTTTTAAAAATCAAAATTGGGATGAAAAAATTTTAAAAATCAAAATTTTATCAAATTGGCCTAGAAAGCTGAAATTTGGTGTGAACCCTATTTTTGGTCCACCAAATCGATTGAAAATTGTTTCAAACCGTCCTGAGTAGTTCTGGAGCCTCCAGCAGATTTTTGAAAGTTGAAATTTTAACAAAATTTTACGAAATGAAGTTGAAAACCTGAAATCTACGATACACCTTGATTTCAACACGTCGAGTCGACTGGAAATGGTTTCAAGCCCAAATCATAGTCAAACATATATGGCCAGCGTGTGGCTCATGCACGTACCTTGACCAGCTTTAGCATTGTTTCAAATCAATCACTCGCTTACATTTTGATTCAGGTTTCTACAGGTTTTACTTTCACATCTGAATCGTCAATAAATTTTTCAGTGGACAGAGAGGTCTTTGATGAGAGTCAAAATATCAGCAGCACAACATAATAGTATAATATGGGTATATGGAAAACGAGAGTATAATGCACACCACATATACAACTACAATAATAGGCTACATAGTATAAACAGCACCGCGTAGATTAGGTAGGTATAGATACCTTCGAAACAGCTTAGGAGTAAGTCGACAGAGTGTGAGTCGAAGGGTAATCGATTATTCAACGAATTAGGATATACGGTAGTCGAGACAGCAGGGCGAGACGACGACGCTATGTGCGGTTTTTCCCCGCTTTATATATTCCACATTACTCTATATCCCTCTTTTCCTGCTGTACTATTACGAGTAGGTAAAGGTACATATGCGGTAACATCAGATAGGGTGAGGATCAGGGAGACCAGGGGGTGGTTTTAACACCGACAACCGCGCTAACGAAATCTATACACGTATAGTTTACACAAAGGTACAGATCGCTAGGTACCTAGCTAGTAGCTATACTGGGGTGGTAGGTATAATTCTTTAAAAAGGGTTAAATTTAGCGATAAATAGCGCAGCTACGATACATGACAAATGGTAATAAAATTAGTATAACGCGGAAGGAAGCCAGCTGAGAGAAGGAGTAAAGAGGTGTGTAGCTTTTTTTCGCTGTTTTTACCTGTATTCTAGTAAGTACATTTAAATGTGGAAAAATTCTCGTGTGCGTATGTAGAGAATCTCGTCCAGCTATGTATAAATGAAATGAGGTAAAATTATACGCAGGATGAGGGTGCACGTGTGGTGGTTTTTTTTTGGTACCCCCTCGTTCGTGTTATGTTGTATTTCTCGAGGAAAAAAGTACTATACACGACTACACGTGTATAAAAAGTTAGCTTACAGACTGAATTGCGATTATTTTCACCTGTTAGAATACATACAAGGTAGAACTGGTAGAATGGAGTTAGAACGAGCCAGCCTAGTAGGTAGTTATTTTGCGGTTGTAAATTTGGTTAAAAAGTTGTCGGATTTAGGTTTTTGCCCTATACCAAGGGCGAAAAACTAATGGGTAAAATGACTCGTTGATGCGGCGCGAACACACGAGGAAGTATACAAAGAGAAGGAAGGCGAGCGGTGGCGACGAATTAATGCTACACGCGTGTTAAATCGTAAATCGTATAGGTATATTGTACGGTATGTATAGGTATTTCGCGCGAACGATACCGATATTATATAGCGAATTGCCAAGTGTTCTACACAACCTAACCCCCTTAACCCAGTCTCACATTTAACGAATGATTCGATCCCGGGCTAAAAATCAAATAGTAATATACTCGTTTTTGTTTGGCAGCGTGAACGAGATTTGTAAAGAGGCGAGGCAGGGGTGTCAGGGTTTTAATCGTACGTGGAGTTGTTGAATGCACGTACGGTATACTCGACGTATCGAAGGGGTTCCACTTTTAACCGTCCAAATAAAATTATCCTCTGGGTTTTGTTTTATTCGCTCTCTCTGTCTTTACACCCGAATCGTCGGCGACTTTTGTTTACGATGGTGTTTTGATTCCGTATTATTACGTAGGTAGCTGTACTTCTGCATAGAGAAGAGCGTTTTGGTCTGTTGAATGCGAGTGTGCGGAAATTATAGGTTGATTCTTTTTTTTACCAGGGGATTATTATCGTTATGACGTAATAATACGTGTAGTGGTGTGTTTGGAATTCCTGATGATGTTATCAAACACCTTTTTTCCGTGGCGAAAATCACGATTATGGTGTTTATTGGTTAAAAAACAGACCGGGAAACAATAAATAGAGTGAATATTGTGGTGGAAAAAACATTTCAAATTATGTTATCTATTTTTCAAAAAAGTAGCTGAAAAAAAGTTCCATAAATTAATTGTTTCGAGAAACTCACTGATTTTTTTAAAACTATCGAAGTTTGGGGAAAATTTTGAAAGTTTACTTACATACTTTTTTATTAAAAAAATATATACTGTACTGATATCTATGACGGCGACTGGCGACTTTCTAGCGTGTGTGCGGTCTGGAAAAAAACGTAGCAGGATGGTTTGATGTTGATCAGTGCTTATTATACCAACTTTATTATTTCCGCGAGATTCAAATCAGCAAATCAGATGCTTGTGTAAAATTTAGTTACATGCTAGGCCGCTAGGAGGATAAAACACCATTTTTTGATGGAGTTGCCAGTATTGTTAGTTTTTTTCCCCAATCTGCACCAGGTGGTGGGGGTATTTCATTATTAAAGAAAAAAACAATCTTAGACTAGAGGTTACTAGAATAAACATATGTACATATCTAAATATAATTGAAGGGCGGTTTTCCAAAAGTGGATAAGTCAAGTTTTTTGAAAATTGAGTTTTTCACGCCATTGTGTTCTATAGGTCGTATCTCACCTATTTAATGCCTAACCTACGCAAAATACCTATTTACCTACGCACAATCCGGCTTTTCTGTAAGTTGTGGATTGCAATCGTTTTTCCAAAACGCAATAAGTCATGATTACTTCGTTTTCGTTACTTTTATAGCCAAAATAGAGCTGCGAATATGGTTTTTTTAATAGATAGTACTGTAATATGTACTATATTTTCGTTTTTATTTTATTGCCAAAATGCAGATACATTTTTTTTAAATGATAGTGCTGTAGATAAATACTTAATTTTTGCCAATTTTATCGCCAAAATGCAAGTAAAAATTTTTTTTTCAATCAAAATTTTTTTTTTTGTAAATTTATTGCCGAAATAGTGGTAAGATTTTTTTTTAATCAAAAATCTTTTTTTTTCAATTTATAGTGTTGTAATAGGTACCTACTTAATTTTTGTTTAAAATACAGGTAAAATTTTTTGTAATCAATTTTTTTGGTCATATACTTTTGTATTGTGAATTAGAGTTGACTTTACATCAATTTGCAAGACTGGTTATATCATATAAATGAAAACATGAAAAATCGTTTTTCCAAAAGGCGATAAGTCAGTTTACTTTTTCTGCCACAGAAGCGCTGCAAACTTGAGTTACACCACGAAACCAACACATACGTGTTGAGATAGATCCAATACAACATGCAGAATAGGTGTCATACTCCAAGTGCATCGCGCCTTGAAATGGGCACTAAAAACATCATTTATCTCGAAATCATAATTTTTGACTTATCGCTTTTTGGAAAACCGCCCTTCAATTATAGCTTCACCGTAAGTC
Organism: Planococcus citri; assembly: GCF_950023065.1. Lineage (NCBI taxonomy): Eukaryota > Metazoa > Arthropoda > Insecta > Hemiptera > Pseudococcidae > Planococcus > Planococcus citri. The sequence goes on along the minus strand of NC_088679.1, from coordinate 4,367,413 downwards.
TAAGCAGGGAGGGGAGAGGGGGGACATGAGACCAATTGTCCACCATGACCCAAACCTCTAGGCAGTTGCCTAAGGCCCAGCAGTCACTTCCCAGGTTTTGTTTCCACGCGTACCTGTTCCGATCACAACTGAGCCCACAACCCGTCTCAGGGTGAAGTTTGAAGGGGGAGTGATTTCACCTTGGGGTGATCCCAACAAGTTAAGTCCCCTAATTATTGCCACGAGGTTTATTTGGACTTTTGTGGGGCAGTCGGTGCACTTGCTTGGGGCTTCTCACCAACAACCCACAAGAAAGGATTGTTTTTTGTATTATAAGTTTAATATTTACAAGTATAAATATTATAGTAAATTTAAGGATTATCTCAAGATCCAGGTAAATTTGGTCCTGAGTATATCATGTCTTGAATTTGGCTTTGGGCATAATTTGTTTTACAGTTGACAATATTGGTTTTTGACATCTTGTTCAGGTAGTCACGCTTTCATGTTTGGTGGGAGGGTGCACACTCTCTGTCACTGTAAGGCCCTTGAAGCACTCTAGGAGCGCTTGTTTAACTAGTGGCCATTCAAGTTGGTCCAAGCCACACCCTAGTCTTGGTACTGCAGTTTTTGTGATGTTTAGCTCAACACATTTGGCTGCCAGAGCTTTCATTGTTCGTACAAAGTCTCCTATTGTTGGCTTGTCCAGGTGTCTTTCTTTGGTTACTGCATATAATACGTAGTTCCCTTTACTGTATATCTCCACCACATCATCCCACTTTGGCACCCCTTGACTTTAACATTGCCAAAGGCTTGTCTGAATTTGACCACTATGCCCTTACTCATCTCAAAGTTCCGGCTAACACAATGCGCCAAGGCATACTCTGGGATTTGCAGCATTAGATTGTCTTCTAGTTCTTCTATTGTAAATACTCCATTTGATCTTACTGCTACATATACGTACCCAGTTGTCCCTCTACATTTTTGCCTTGTGTTTCCTTTGGATATGTTCAAGTATACTCTTCACCTGTGTGGGGGTCAGTTTGCTGGTGTGCAGTTCACTGATGCTTAGGTACTCCCTGTATGGAAGAGTATTGTTAGTTGGTGGTATTTGCTATATCTGAGCTTTTAAAGGTGATTGAAACCTAAATTCATGCCATTGACTACGCTGGTGCTTCTCCCACTGTCATTACTGGCATAATCGAATTAGGTTTATTCTTCCATAAGAATTACATTCAATTCATTCTAAGAAAAACGTGAAATCATTATCGAAATAAAAATTCAATTTACTTGAAATTTAACCCGGGACAAATGGAACAGATCTGATGTGATCAAATTAGATCTAAAAATTTGATCAATATAGATCAGATTTGATGAAATTATATCTGAATGTTGATCATCTTAGATATAAATTTGTCTCATTAGATCTGGTCATATTATGTTAAGATCCAGTTGGATCTAAAATGCTTGAAGCGTATAAGATTAGAGGAGTACATGGTTCAAGTGTGGTTTCTAGAAGACAAAGGTCGGTTTAGAGCCTAAAATTTGATATCAGTAAGATGTGTGTGGATGATAAGCCGCAAAGTGGACGGCCAGAGTGTTTTGAGACATTCAGAGTGTCAGTTTGGATAAATTTCTCCCATGTGGAGAAACAATGAATGTCTTTGAGACGTTGAAGAAGCTAACAAACAATATTTGGTTTGGTAAAAATCGTTTTGGATGCCTCCAAGCTTGATCAGTTTGTCTTTTTCGTTATAACGCGACTTTTCACATGGTGAGAAAAACAGAGGGTTGGTTAGACAAAATGAAATGGATAGTTATGGACCCTTCCCCATCTAGCCTGGGAGTGGAAACCTTTGATTTTCACCTCTCCGGCCTTCTAAAACAACATTTTGGCAGTAAAAAGTCCGATGACCACGAAATTTTTCAAATTTGAGGGTGTACAATTTTGGAAGAGGTCATTTTCAAGCTGAAAGAACAATGGGAAAATTGCATCGAAAATGAAGGAGATTACGTGGAAAAGTAGTGTATTTGAGTCTAGTTTAAGGTGGTGTATTCAGTTTTCCGATAAAATAAATTAGGTACTCTATTGTACAGAATTTTTTGTACCTTACTTTTGGGACATCCCTCGTTCTCTGACTCTTCATCATCTCCATCATATTTTTGATCGGAAACATCACAAGAGGGATTATTCTGATTCCTTGTTGGCTGAGTTGGTGTGAGTTGTTCCTGTTGGACAAAAGAAAAAAAACATTAATAGCGTTTTACCATGTAAATATACTGAAATTATTGGATTCCTCTAAAATGTTGTTTTTTTTTTTTGAGTAATCGCTGGGCTTTTGACCTTTGAGTTTTAAAAGGTCGATGATTTTATTTGTTTTGCACCAGAAGTCAAACACACAATCTGATGTAAAAGTGATTGTCAATGGAATTTCTCTGAAAAAAAAAAAATAATAAAAATAAAACAACATACCTACCGTATCATAGTTGCTAATAATTGACTCACTATGATTACACTAGGTCAGTAACGTTTTTCAACTTTTATTGTGTGTTTAGGTTGAAAATGGGCTTGAATGATAGTTTATAGACCCTAAAACAAAAAGCAGAGTGAGCTTTATAGATTTGAGTTGTTTTAGTGGTCAGGTAGAGACTGTCAAAGTTACGAAAATGATCGTTTTCGCCTCACTTCAAGAGTTCGTAGCGACATCCGTATTGTTTTGCGAAAAAAACCAAGGTCATTTTCGGATTCTACGCACTTTTTTAAGTAAACTACTTTCCCCGATTTTTGATTTTCAAAGTTTCAAGCGCATAAGACTAATTTTTCTAAATACGAAAAATTCAATTTGAACTTCGGGTGAACACAGTTCCGCGCCACGGTTACGTGGTGGAGTAACGCCAGCGTCGCGCGCACCGAGTTTTAAAATATTTGTACAAATAAAAATCTTCCGTATGCGCTTGAAACTTCAAAAATCAAAAATCGGGGAAAGTAGTTTACTTAAAAAAGTGCGTAGAATCCGAAAATGACCTTGTTTTCTTTCGCAAAATAATACCGATGTCGCTACAAACTCGTGAAGTAGGGCAAAAACAGTCATTTTTGCAACTTCGATCATCTCTCCTGACCACAAAAACAACTCAAATGGAAAAACCCCACTCTGTATTTTGTATTTTGTTTCAGGGTCTAAAGTATCGATTAAGCCCATAAGCCCATTTTCAACCTGAACACAAATATGCAGTTGCCTAGTTTTATCAATCACTTTTTTTTCATGGCGAAAATCACGATTATGGTTAGTTTTTTTTGAAACATCGCTGGTTCGAAAACTGATCAGGAAACAATTAGGTAATAGATTGCATATTGCAGTGAAAAAAAGGTTGTTTACATAAATTATATTTCCTATTTTTCAAAAAAAGAGCTGAAAAAAAGTTTCATAAATTAATTGCTTTGAGAAATTACCTTGTTTTTAAAACTATTGAAGTTTGGGGAAATTTTTAAAAGTTTGCTTACATTTGAAAAAAATTTACATATAATCAGAGCAGGATAGTCTGATGTTGATCACTGCTTCTCAACTTTATTCTTTGAAGAAAAAAAGTAAACCTTAAGAAGTATTTTCACGTATTCTATGGTTTCACTTTCCGCCTCTCTGGTTGGGCCTGAAAGTGAGACTTTTTAATTACAATGCGGAATGTTTTTAGTACTGATTTTGGCACATTCGTCGATAAGTTTTGTTATTTTCAAGAAGTAAAAATTTTGAATTGACAAAAGAACCTTTTAAATCTGCAGAATCTCCAACTGGAACGATTCTTGAATAGAACGAAACAGAATCTCAAAACTAGACTATCACCCAATTTCCAGCTGAGGAGGTTCGGATTTTTGACTTATCTTTGAAGTTTTTTTTTGACATTTTTTTATACTGGGCGTGTATAATTGCCAGGATTTTCACGCGTTGTATCTCGCAGATACAAGTATTTTTCAGGCTATATGTACTTGGGTGTGACAAAACTTTTTTTAAAAATATTATTTTGTAATCAATACTGAAAGTTGGTCATTTTTTTTTGTTTTCTAGGTATTCACAGCAACAATGTAATCATTTCAAAAACTTTGAATAGGTTATCGTAAGTACATATAATTAATAACTCAACATACTTAGTTATAAATAATATGAAACTAATCAACAACTTGATTACTATATTATAAGCAATATTAATTACATTGAGAAACCAAAAAAAAATGACGAAAAATGTAGGTAGTTGAGCGAATTGAATCCATGAAATTGGATAAATTGGAGACTAGTGGAAAATTGATTGACAACTACTTACTTCCATGCTTCCTAAAAAAAAGCACACAAAAAATATTTTAAAAAAATAACGAATTTACTCTGACTCTTCATCGTACCCATCATATTTTTGATCGGAAACATCACAAAGAGGGATTCTTTTGATTCTTTGTTGGCTGAGTTGGTGTGAGTTGTTCATGTTGGACACAAAAAAAAAAATTAATAATGTTTTACCGTGTTAATGTAATGAGATTATTTTCTACATTTGACTCCCGTAAATGCTGTTCCAAGTAATCACTATGGGCTTTTAACCTGGGTACAAGTTTTAAAAGGTCGATGAATTTAATTGTTTTGCTCCAGAAGTCAATACACAATCTGATGTGAGAGTGATTATCGATGGAATTTCTCCGAATAAAAAACATATGAACTTATTATAGTTACTAATAATTTACCAGTAATGTCTGAACTTGACGAAATTTCGATAATATCAGAATCAGAATCTGATGAAATTTCAATCGTTGAATAATTTCAGTCTAAATCAAATCCGAAGTCCTCCACCTTGAGAAAAATGGGTTAAAATCATTCAAGAATGAACATTACAAACTCCAAAGTAATCTTATCACTCCGAGGGTGCGATAAAGGAGATGGGGTTATGTCAAACTTTTTGCAAATTTTAAACAATTTTTTTAGCAAAAAAAAAAAAAAAAAGGATGGTTTTTTAAAAGTTTTTGGTCAAAAAAGAGAGACTTTGTCAATTAATAAATGGGAAAAAATTAAATTAAGCTATGTACGAGTATCTACTTACTCAATAATTAATACATTGTTGTCGTCATCTAGAATTTCTACTTGATTTTCGGATTCGGGAAAACAGATTTTGGGAAATCGGATTTGGGGAAATAATCGTTTGCGAGGAAATGTCCGGTTGGAATAATGGAGTGGGGGAATTGTACCAGAATCCTCTGAAAAAGACCTTATGAAGATTTGAGCTCTGCGAATTGATACGTACTATCTATTCCGCCGCCCCAATTCGTTCGAGTTGACTTGAATTTCAATAAAAAACGAATATTTTCGTATCCAGAAATGAAAAATTAATTTCCAAATGCACCTAGTGTGAAACTACGTGTAAAGCTACTGGACGTAGTGCATTTTATTTATGTCATTACGAAAGTTGAAATTCGAAGAAAAATTTACAACTTTGAGCAATCAATAAACAAAAACTTTCTTGTAATCAGTCAATAGCTCATGACCTGTTTTTATACCTGTAAAGCACATTATTAGGTGTCATCTTCTATAAACCAACGGGGGTTCGAGTGGTCAAATTAGGAAACAAAAAATGATATTCGGACTTAGCACTCCTCCTCTCCCCCTACCCTATTGACAATTTCAAGTGGCAGAATGCTAGCAACAGTGCTAGCATGGTCATGCTAGCATATTTCCAGCATATGCTGGCATACAATTGGCATAATTCTAGCAGGGGACTAGCATTATGCTAGCGTCAGTTTGCTAGCAGATATGCTAGTGCAGGTGTTCAAAATGGTGCTACTGGTGCTAGCCTTATCATGCTAGCTTTCTGCTAGCATATGCCAGCATGTGTATAATATGTATAATGCTAGAAGTGCATTTATTTCCTTATAAAAGAATAGAGTATTTTTAATTATGGTACGTTTCCCAAAAATATCCAAAAATTATGGGCAATTGCCCTACAATGCTAGTTTAGAACTAGCATTGCACTAGCATCTTGTGCTAGTATACACTGAGTGATTAGTTTGCCAACTTCACTCTTCTTAATTTAAACAGGAAACTGTATTGAGCTTATATTCACATTGACTACATACTTCATCTAAGAGAAGTTAAGTGTATCATGATGGAGAACAACACTAGCAATTTGCTAGCATTATGCTAGCACTTGACTGCTAGCACCTGGATAAGAATGTCTTCCAACAAAAATCCAGCACCATGCTAGTACTTTGACTGCTAGCTTTACCAAGGTTAGAATAGCGCTAGCAGTAGACTAGTGCAAGTTTACCTGTGATTGTATTTCTAGCATGTAACTAGCAGATTGCTAGCATGCCTTTTGCTAGTTCACCTCATGCTAGCACCATTACAGGGTGCTAGCAATGCACTAGCAATATGCTAGTAGTGACTGCTAGCTTTACTCGGTGGTTATGCTGCTAGCATGTAACCAGCAAATTGCTGGCCTGTCTTTTGCTAGTTCACCGCATGCTAACATCATACCAGTTCTATGCTAGGATGAATTTTCCAATAAAATGTCTGCTGGCAAAGTGCTAAGTGCTAACACCATTCTAACTGGTAATCTGCTAGTTGATTTCATGCTAGCACCGTGCTAGTATTCTGCTACTAATGCTAGCATTCTGCTAGTAAAATTGTTGATAAGATAATTATTCTGCTAGGATTAACTAGTGCATGGCTAGTGTACTTTTTACTAGCTCATATCATGCTAGCAACATGGTAGCTTTATGCTAGGAGAAACTGCCAGCATTGCTCGGTAATTATGATGCTAGGATATAACTAGCATATCCCTAGCATACATTTTGCTAGATAATCTCACATTAGCAATATAATAGCATCATGCTAGCAGGGACAACTGGCATTACTAGGTAATTATGAGGCAAGGGTTTGACTAGCACATTGCTCGCATACATTTTGCTAGCTCACCCCATGCTAGCGATATGATAGCATCATGCTAGTATGAACTGCTAGCATCACTTGGTAATTAAGGGGCAAGAGTTAAACTAGCATATTGCTAGCATGCATTGTGCTAGCTCATCTCATACTAGATATATGATAGCATTTTGCTAGCGGGAAATGCTAGCTTCATTCGGTAGTTATGTTGCTAGCATGTAGCTAGCTCATTGCTAACATACTTCTTGCTAGTTTGTATCGTGCTAGTAATAAGCTGGCATTTTGCTAGCATGTTATGCTAGTTCATTTCATGCTAGCATAATTCTAGTATCATGCTAGTTTCCTGCTACTCATGCTAGGTGGGTGCTACTAACGCTAGCATTCTGCTAGTAAAATTGTCAATAGGGTACTTGAAAGAACCCAACTAGTCTAACTAGAAATGAAGAATGGAAAATTATAGTTTTGTTCATCTTTAGACTAAAATGGGTTGCCTGTGGTAAGAATTGAAAGAGACACATCAAAACACCAATTCGAGATATTCAGACTCGCGTGACTCTGAAAATTCATCAAACAACATGTCATATGGCATTATAATTGTCATTTTAAACTCCAGTCGACTCCTCCCCCCTTTTTTTGAAGTACGGTTGGGCCAAATAAGATTACAGGCATTTTTTAAAACCATTTTTATTTTTATTTTTTATTTTAAAAAAATGCATTCGTTAGTATGTAAAATTAAATTTGCTATTCGATGCATGTCGTCCGAGTTAAATCTGTGTGATTCTCACTCCGAGACTTTATGTGTCGCATTCCGCAAAAATGAGCAGGAAATCAACGTCAATAATACTCGTAAGAGGGAGACTAATACACTACGACAATAATACCTACGAGTATGGTACGGTGAATCCTTTTATCGAGCGCGTTTTTTCCCCGTTATTATCGTTATTAATTTAAATTAGCAGAGATATCGCATCGTATACGAGTAAATTTATTTCAAAATAGTTTCTAAAATGCAACATCCTTCCTTTCATATCCACTCAATTTACGAGTACCAGAAGAAACTTATAGCCATGCCATGATGGAACTTTTTCCTACAATTACAATATTCTCATATGTACTTGACCTTGGACTCGAGAAAATAAAAAAATGCTATTGATATGAGTATCCATTTCGATGTCTTGGGTGCTAAATATTATAAATATTGCATCTGCTTGTACCATCCACTCGACAGTCGACACTCTAACTTCATCGTATTTCTTAAGAAATGCATTTAAACTCTTGCACTTATTTTTCAACGTTTTTTTTTATCACTGTAGAGTGATGAAATTTGTAGAACACAATGGCCAGTATCTGTGTTTGTGTGAACTAATTTTCGTCCAGTTTCTCACGCCTGATTGCAAAACTGTTCGTTAGCAAAAAAATAGTTATAGTCTAACAATAATTTATACATAAACAATTTTTTAAAAACTCGAATTGTATAAATGGGAAAAATAAATACCTATAGGTACTTAAACGAACATGCTTACCAACTTTCTCATCCGCCTTCCATCTCGATAGAAATAGCCAAATATCATCATCACAATACGAATGCTACCGTCGTGTAATTTGCATAATGTATTGATTAGGTGTACCTATAAAGCCTATTTTTTTGTGTGAGAATTTTACCTAGATATATGTACAACTGGAGTGCACATTTTTGATTTTTTCTCCTGTTTTTTATCCACTTGTGTTTAGTCTGAGCTTGCTCTTTTCTTTTACATCTCAATTGAAAAAAGAAACCTACCTAATTTCAGTTGTGTATCAACACGATTCTAAACTAGCCAACTATTTTTAAATATAACAAATCAAATCCGGCATTTTATCTGGGTAGCTATTCCTCAAATTTCGTTATGCGTGATAAGCGAGTTATGATGGTTAAGTTCCGCAAATAACGTGCGGTATTTTTTTCACTATCAAACTTATCGATAGACGTTACTGATGAGTAGCCACAAATTTTCGGAATAATGGAATGGGCACTACTCGTAACGTCATAAACTATTTTCATCTTTTTTAATTGAACTAACAATTTTTAATCCATTTTTTGTATTTTGATCATTTGCTAATACTTTGGGCGCCATAGTAAAATTAAATTTTATTCAAAATAGTTGAAAAATCGCAATTAAAACAAAATTAAGCAATAAAAAAACTTCATTCATCTACATCTCCAAGATCGCAACCATTAGTTTTTTAGCTCAATTTTGGAGTTAATGTAAGTAAGTTACCGATTGGTAAAAAAGGTAACTGCGTTAGTTAACGGTTTTGAAACTCTCATAACTCGCTCATCACACATACCGAAATTTCAGGAATAGCTACCCTGGGTAGCTATTCCTCAAATTTCGGTAAGCGTGATAAGCCAGTTATGATGGTTAAGTTCCGCAAATAACGTGCGGTATTTTTTTTTACTGTCACCGTACTATCATGCGTAACGTTGGACATTAACTGATGAGTAGCCACAAGTTTTCGGAATAATGGAATGGGCACTACTCGCACCGTCATAAACTATTTTCATATTTTTAAATTGAACTAACATTTTTAATCCGTATTTTGTATTTTCATCATTTGCTAATACTTTAGGTGCTATAGCAAAATTACATTTTAATCAAAATAGTTGAAAAATCGCAATTAAAACAAAATGAAGCAATAAAGAAACTTCATTTACCTACATCTCCAAGACTGCAACCATTAGTTTTTTAGCCTTTTTTTAGCTTAACTTTGGAGTTAACATAAGTAAGTTACCGACATGTTACCGATCCGTAATTGTGGTAACTGCGTTAGTTAACTGTTTTGAAACTCTCATAACTCGCTTATCACGCATACCGAAATTTCAGGAATAGCTATCCTGGGTAGCTATTCCTGAAATTTCGGTATGCGTGATAAGCGAGTTATAAGAGTTTCAAAACGGTTAACAAACGCAGTTACCACAAGTTAGGGATCGGTAACATGTCGGTAACTTACTTACGTTAACTCCAAAGTTAAGCTAAAAAAAGGCTAAAAAACTAATGGTTGCAGTCTTGGAGATGTAGGTAAATGAAGTTTCTTTATTGCTTCATTTTGTTTTAATTGCGATTTTTCAACTATTTTGATTAAAATGTAATTTTGCTATGGCACCTAAAGTATTAGCAAATGATGAAAATACAAAGTACGGATTAAAAATGTTAGTTCAATTTAAAAATATGAAAATAGTTTATGACGGTGCGAGTAGTGCCCATTCCATTATTCCGAAAACTTGTGGCTACTCATCAGTTAATGTCCAACGTTACGCGTGATAGTACGGTGATAGTAAAAAAAAATACCGCAGGGTAGCTATTCCTGAAATTTCGGTATGCGTGATAAGCGAGTTATAAGAGTTTCAAAACGGTTAACAAACGCGGTTACCACAGTTAACGGATCGGTAACATGTCGGTAACTTACTTACGTTAACTCCAAAGTTAAGCTAAAAAACAGACAAAAAACTAATGGTTGCAGTCTTGGAGATGTAGGTAAATGAAGTTTCTTTATTGCTTCATTTTGTTTTAATTGCGAGTGTTCAACTATTTTGATTAAAATGTAATTTTGCTATGGCACCTAAAGTATTAGCAAATGATGAAAATACAAAGTACGGATTAAAAATGTTAGTTCAATTTAAAAATATGAAAATAGTTTATGACGGTGCGAGTAGTGCCCATTCCATTATTCCGAAAACTTGTGGCTACTCATCAGTTAATGTCCAACGTTACGCATGATAGTACGGTGATAGTAAAAAAAAATACCGCACGTTATTTGCGGAACTTAACCATCATAACTGGCTTATCACGCTTACCGAAATTTGAGGAATAGCTACCCAGGTTATTTGCGGAACTTAACCATCATAACTGGCTTATCACGCTTACCGAAATTTGAGGAATAGCTACCCTGTTTACTTCTGACACCATGTTAAGCTGATGACAATAATAACTGAAATTTATTTCAAAGAATATTTCATAATACAATACCAAAACAACGATTCTAAACTAGCCAACTATTTTTAAATAAGTATAACAAGAATAAAATACACAGTACTTAAAAATTTTAAAGCTTATCTAAATCTTCTACCGACAATTCGTACGCTTTGGCTACCAATAATAAACTAATAGTAAACTTTATTAAATTACCAGTTATTTTCGGTAAATTACTAAAAATGATCCCTTGCTAGCAATCCCTCTGATCACCCCTGGTAATAACATGTTTTACGTTTGTAGCCCTCTAAAGCCAAACTGAGCCTGGGAGTATAGCTTGACCCATAAGGGTATCCTGAGCCACACGTCTTCTTCTCCACAGAGAACTGAACGCATCTCTTTCTTGCCAGTTGCCTCGGCCATTTTTCCATCTAGTTAAATGTTTCAATTTTCAACATGTCATCCAAAATGGACACTTTTGCTTTCTGAAATGCATCGCTGGCTGATATCTTTGGTGACCATTCTTAGCTGATGCAGAATCTTATTTGCAATCTTGCCAGATATTTATTTTATTAATTTTTTGTCTTAAATATAAATCGTGACTGAATCAGTTTCAAATAACTCTTTCAACCTGTTGACGCCTCTAGTATTAGTGAGTGCAACGTAGAGACAGCAGGACAGTGGCAGTGTCAGTAAGTAGTAAATATTGTATAGCCCATTAGTTAATTGCAATGCGTTGCAATTAACGATCCCCAGTAAATTAGCATGAATATTTTACATGTTCTCATTTAATATATTTGTGTTGGTTTAATTATGCTTTCAGTAGGAATCACATATGTGTGTGATTACCTATAAAGTATGCTCTATAAATGTTGTGTATTACGACGATTAAACATATTCAGTATACCTTACGAGTATGGCTTATTTCTAGTTTTACACTATCTAGTATGATGTATAAGGAGCATTGGAGTTATCTCAGTGTCCGCAAATTGAGCTCTCCAGGACTAAGCAAATATTTCTCTCTAAGGGAATATTTCTTAACTTAACCGCCTTATAAGGGAATGTCAACCCTATTCCTTTATACCAATAATTGAAGCATGTGTTTCCAAAACGCACTAAGTCCATTTTCAACGATTCTGAGGTTGCAAAGCCATCTAGCATAAAGTTGCGACCCAAAATGGCTGATTTTTTGATATGTTGTGCCCAGAGGTCTTGGCTACAACATATCAAAAAATCAGCCAATTTGGGCCATTTCTACATTTCCAAATTGTACTATGTACCATGAATTTCTTATCAATATTTTTTTGGACTTAGTGCGTTTTGGAAACACATGCTTCAATTCCAATCCCCCTTATAACACAACCATGGCTCAGGTGAGATTTTCAAAGGTTTCGGTTTCAAATTGAAGGCAATTCGCTTCTCTTGCTTTATGCAAAAATCATATTTTGGTATTTGATACTTTTGCCAAAAATTTCTTGTCCGCCTTGATGTAATACTTCGTGGGGTACTGCCAAGGCTGCAGGCTTCAATTGCAGTTTTGTAGCGGTTCAAGGTGCTGCGAAGACAATAGACTTTTTGATTAACCCTTTGGAGGTTGTCAAGGTTTGAAGAGTGTGATGACCTGATGAGGTAGCTTGTCCAATTGGTCAAATTACAGAAAAGATGAGCTTTTAAGAGAAATTAATGTCGGAAAATGAAAGTTTAAAAAAAGCTCAAATCCTCTATTTCCGACTAGGTAAGTAAACGAATATTTTATTTATTTTTTTTTTCAAAAATGATTCAACATCATTAGTAAAAGCATTAGTCAAAAGCACTTTTTGATAACATTCAAAAACAAATTAATTAGAGAAAAAATCGTATTAACGATAGTAAAAAAAGATCATTTGACATTTTCTCAAGTTCATTTAAAAATGTTTTCAAAAAGTGCTTTTGACTATAATGTTTTTTGCTCATGTTGTTAAATTGCTTTTGAAAAAAATTTCTATCTCATTTTCATTTATTTTGTTGGAAATATAAAGGATATTGAGCTTTTTCAAAATTTTCATTTTCCAAAATGATTTTTCTTTGAAAGCTAAACTGTTTTGTGATTTGGTCAATTGGACAGGATATCCTATTTCACCCTTTAAAGCAATTTTTCCTCAACATGGAGACCCAGAAAATCTCAAAAAGGTTAATCACTGGTAATTCAACAATTCATGGTAAATTCCTGATAAATTGATACCTAACTGGAATCATCGACTGATAATTCTGATGTTTCCATAACCACTTCGTGTAAATGTTTCAATCTTTCTTTCCTTGGAGATAGGTATCTTAAGCGTAATATGAGGGCTTACACCAAGCATAATGCACGTTCTGGGTCCTGTAGACATACTTTAAGTAATGAACGAATTCAACATCGAACACATGTCGTACTCTCCCCTTTTGGAACTATCCACTTCCAACGCTCAGGTTTTTCCCACGGTGTTGTTGTGGGAAAACTTTGACCTACGTGCTTGCGTAAGACACTTTTTTTCATTATTTCTCATTCAACTGAATTTTTCATTCTTAGTATATCTTTCAAGGATTGTTCAAATTTTCATCAAGAATAAAGAATTTGAATAATCTTCGAAAATATGACATGAAAAATTTAATCGAAAGGGAAAATAAAACATGCCCCTTGGTCGAGCGCGTGAGTCAAAATTTTCCCACGACTACACCGTGGGAAAAACCTGATTGTCGGGGTGGCGGTTATTTAAAATTTTAAAATTCAAAATTTTACTGTGGGAGCTTTGACATAAAACTGGCTGCTAAAATGTTAATGGCAGGGTATCTACTTGAGCCAGAGGCTACCACTGAGACGACTTTCCATCCAAATTCCTGAGGGAGACTTCATGGGGTTCCCTGATCCGGGTCTGGTCTGCTCGTTTGAGTTTCTTTGCCATAGTTACCTCTGGGCCTGTTTTTACCAGTCCTACGAATTGTTTTCTGCAAAATAAATGCAAATTATATCGCAATAAACCTCACGTAGGTATATTTAAATGAGATATCGCCACGAATGCAACAAGTGTCCTCTCCTCTATCTGCGGTTTTTCACCCTTTTTCCTTAACACGAGTTTCAATTTTCAAAGTTCACCTGTAGGCAATACAAACTGCAAATTGTTTATCAAACGTACAAGTTTGAATAATTGCGATTAAGTATTTATTGTGTCAACTTTCCTTCTAGTTTCAATTTTTTATTAATTTTTACGAAATTGTTTTTCCTCAGGGTCCCTCACGTTTTTGTTTTCCGTTTCTATTTTTCATTTTTGGAATACTCGTGTAATGTTTATTTTGTGCCTGGTTCTTTCTTATTTGTATAGTGATCGTAAACATGTTCCGTTAAAAAATTTGTTTTTGTCGAATATTTTAGCGGCCATGTATCTCTATCTACCCAAATATTTATACCATTGGAACCATATAACAGGTTTCCAGAGTCATGAGTATGCATCAGATGCCGCAGTACATTCACATCCAAAATTTACTACACATTTACGTTTTTTACTCGCTGGGTTTTTCGTTTAGCGATACGGAAGTAGGAACCAGGATACCAATAAGAATCGATTTAGTCATCCCTGAGGCTCGTAATTCGCCCATATAGCCGCGAATAAAAGACGTAAACAGTGTTGAGAATTATTGATTCGATGACCTCGGTCTCGAGAGATTTTCAAGATGTTGGGATATTTTTATTATAGTACTTCGTTCTTGTTTTTTTCTTCGTCTTTTGTAGGATGATACTCCTCGTGCCTTTGGCCGACATAGCGAGCTTCCTCGTTGTGGTTTTGTTTCACCTGGTTTCTCTTGTGGTTTGACGCAGGTATCTCTACCTAAGTATGTACTTGTGGTTTATGATGAATTTTCATACGGTTTGAGGGGGTGATTTTTTAATGTTTGGATAATGATTATGAAGTATTTTTACGTGATTCCCGTTTTAAAATGTTAACCAGTCAGTAAGAAGCTAAACCCCTCTTGCAATCATAAACTTGAATTAATTCAGAATCGTACATCATAATTAATTTGGTGCAGGTTTCTGTGCTAATTTTCAAATTGAAAATCGAATGAAAATCGTCCATCTGAAATATGCGAATAGCTCTGTAAAATAAAGTGCAGAAAAAATTCTCATCACAGAATTTTTCGTATCGTGCTTGGCCAGTGCTATTACTCGTAATGTATGTTCCATCGTAATCAACGTGCTAGAAATTCCCCATGATCCAAAATAACTGTGGACACCTACCTTCCCTCTACCAATTTTTTATCCCTCATAAAATGACCACGATGTTAATTATTTCCGAATCCCCCTCGACCGCCCCCTCTAAATTCTCAATTTCCTCTACCATATTTTACAGCAAGACAATATTTTTCAGTCGCTTAAGGGCTTGTACTGTGTAAGACGAGCCAACTGCTCAACGTGGAATTAAATTTCGCCTTCTTTTTTTTAAATTACATTCCGCTTAATTAACATCTTATTGTGTCGAGGAAAGTAAAAAAAAAAAGAGAAGTTAACAAAACGTAAATTACTTTTGTTGTTTGATAACGAGTTTGTTAAATAATTGTGGAAAATCGAGTACGATTGACCTTTTCGACAGATGAGGTTTTCGTCATTAAAAACGAGAAAACCAAAACATCGAGATAGAGGGAAAAGCCAGTGCCAGGTGGAGGATGAAGGGGGAAAATAAACAAACCTTTTTTGTCCTGCTCGTCAGCACGAGACGCGACGAGATGATGTTTCGTAATTAAAAAGCGTAATCGGTTTACTAGATAGGAAAAAGGCTAACGTGGCTATGAGCTATATAGCTTTTGTAGTGCCTGCAAATTTTCAGGTTTCGGCTGAACGTTTTGATGGTGGTTGTTTTGTATTAGAAAGGATGGTGGTTTTATTCGTTTTGCTGTGCTACTCGAATATTGAAGTACATCGAATTGAGATACCTTACCTGTATTGGTGTGATTTTTTGAAAGTTTTACAGTTTTAAAGGGGAGGAATATCTCTTCATCTGGTACAAATAATGCTACCAAATTTGGGACTGATTTGGAATTTAATTTTCAATGCTTTTTTTATTCATATACAAATGATTTTATTTGGTTGAATGTTCTAATTTATGAGAAATTTATTTGACTACATTTTAATAAAAGTACTAGTTCTAGGAACAATAACATTCTACTTTATTATAAATTATAAAAAAGATAAAGAAATGAAAAATCATCTAAGTTGGTATTTAAAAGCAAACATTAGCAATAGCAACCAATGCAACCATCAATCAATAGTGAAAGCAAGATGCAAAAACTATCTTGCAATCAGCGAATTGTGATGAGTTCTATATTTTGCATGGTTGACTTTATATTTTCGAAATACCTACCTTCAATACTTTGATAAAGCATACATACGATTATAAAAATTCATAAAGTACTTATCGCGTTTCCCAGTCTAATCATTCCATGAAATTTTGAAAAAGAAATTGTCAGAATTTCCAAAATTTCACAATAAGTTTTTAAATTTGGATTTTGAAATTTTCGAGCTTTTAAACTTGTGATTTTCCTCCAAGTTTCCAAAAAAATATGCAAGAATTTCAAAATCTTGAAATTTTGAATATTTGAAACCTATTCTCATTTTTCAAAGCGGACTTTCAAAATGTAAATTTGAAAATTGATTATCTCAATTCTGAAAAAATGGGAAACAAAAAGCTTCTTTCGCAAAAATTTTGAAAATCGGATTCAAATACCTGTAACCAAATGTTGAAAATTTTTAAATTTTGATGTTCATTCCAGGAAAGAACGATTGAATCTGATCAGGACTGAACAGATGTATCCTCAATCTGGCCAGATCCACGAGTAAAATTGGATCCGAGGAATTGATCGGACTTGATCGGATCCAATCGGTTTTCTCTGAGTGTCCTGTAAGTTCCTACATAATTTCAGATTTTTTGGGTTGGGGGGGGGGGGGTCGTTTTTAATTGCTAGATTATTACACCCTTCGTGAGGAGGTTTATACTTGAAGTTTTCCAACTTATGTTTCTTGATTAAGGTGAATTTTGAAAATGTAAAGGAATTTCAAAGTTGAATTTTTAGAAGTCAATACCAACTTCCATGTGCTTGACTTTTATTGGAATTTTCATAAATTGGACATCTCCTCCATGTAATTTTGAAATATTTAAAATCATAATTTACAAAAATCTAAGAAAAACAAGCATTCCAAGGTTTAATGAATGATGAAGAATTTGGCTTCGGAAGTGCTCTTGGAGGAGAGATATAGGTACTCAAAAAGTATTTGAGATTCGACGTCGACCCAGGTCATTGACATCAAAATGTAAGACCACTTCCAGGGTTCTACTAAATTCGCAAATAACCTATTTTTGGGTAGGAAAATCTAGTATTTGAAAATGTTTTCTTCTCAATTAATTCATGTTAAAACATGGAAAGATATCATTTCTGAAACTGGGCAAATATTTTGAAACGCAGTGGTGCCAATTTTTTAGTCATTATTGCCCGTTTTGAAAATCGAAATTCGGATAGTTTTTGGCTATATCTCTCAATTTTTCGAAATTGGCCAAAAAAAAACACAAAAATTTCGCACCACTATTCAAAAATTTTTCCCCAGTTTCAGAAATGATATTTTTCCTTAATTGTTTTACCCAACAGAATTTGGTAAGTAAGTGGGTAATGTGAAACATTTCGAAAGAAAAAATTTTCAAAACATGAATTTACTTGAAAATAAGCAAGCGTGTGGTCTTAGATGTTTTTTTGGTAAAATTGTCTGAGTCGACGCAAAAAGAACTACGAGCCTATTTTCTTCGTTAAGGTTAGGTAAGTAAGAATATTGAGAATTATTGATATTCATTGTCATATTATAAAAAGTGCCTTTTGTTTGCTTCTCGATAGCTTTTCTCAGTCGATTGCATCGAGTCGAGGTATTCTGTATTCAGCCGAAAGTGGTAGTTTGAGATCTGGTCCCAGATGACGATCTGCCCAAATAAATGTTGGCTATGAAACACGCACGCGCATTTTATTATTTTATCAAGTTTTTGTTTTCTTGAATTTTTCTTTCCTTAGTTCCTCTGTCTTACCTATCATTTAATCCAAGGGAACTGCAAGTGCATTTAAATATCATGTATGTACTTACTTACTCATTTTTGCTTAAAAATTGAAGAATAGATATTTCAAATACAAAAGAGAATAAGTATTATTCGTGCGTGTAAAAAATATACGTAGAAGTCTGTTGGGGCTTGAAAATTTTCATTTGTATTTTCTTTGTAAAAGTATCATAACGTCCTGATGAAAAATTCCACCGATCTAGATTAATTCAACGTCCAAGAATGTCAAATGAAAGCCTCCAAAATCCTATAGTAAGTATACGTTCTTAATGGCGTCCACGATCAAAAATTCTGAAAAAATCACCTGAAGTACCTATAACTTTTTATGTTGATTAACATGACCAAAAATTTGAAGAGAAGTTTTTGGTATTCTCGATCTAAAAAGTTCCAATGATAACCAGAAAATAAGTAGGTACGGTTTCTTTTCATAAGAGGTAGAAAATCAAAATAGCACAAATTAACATCAATTACCTATTTTCATCACTTTTACACCATGTATTTTCAAAAAAGTTGGTGTAAGAGCATTTTATATGTCCTACTCCTCGCATTTTTTTTTGCTTAATACATAATCGAAAAATGATGAAAAAAATGTGAGAATTCTTACAAAAATTTACTTTTAACAGAGTATCAAGGGTGTCGGAGTGGAGTTGCTCTGATTTTAACAACTTTTCCTTGTGAAAATAATAATACTAATTTGCGCAATTTTGACTTTAAAAAAAAATTGCATTTTCTGATGATCTTACGAATTTTTCAGATCGAGAATACGAAAAAACATCACCCAATATTTTGATACCTTTGCTGATCAGAATGAAAAGTTTCACCTAATTGAGATGATTTTCTCAGAATTTTGAGCGTGAACGCAGAAATATCATTTTTCAAACTTTTTAAATTAAATGTTTATTACTCAAAAAAGTATCAACACTGATTTTTACCACATCTGCAAAAAGCTCTTCTATAGATTCAAAACTGGTACTTAATCACTTACCAAAATCTCGTTGATTCGATATGAAATGGCCCGTCAGTTTCGTTTTGGAGAAAATTAAACATGTTTCGTTCATCGATTATTCAATCAGCAGTACCTAATAGATATATCTATACATATCAAAAAATGAAAAATTTAAACATGGAACATTGTAATAAATATACCTAAATTTTAAAACCACCACCAGCAACGAACAAGGACCCTCTTGCAATCAGTAAATATGTACTTTATGCTGATATGTAGAAGGTTGCCATGTATCGGCACGACGAGAAAAAGGGATTTTGCACGACAGATGTGAACGCCTGAAAACCCGGGATTGAACGACAGAAAGTGTTGTCATCCATTGCACGACAGAAAAATTAAAAGTGCACGCCGGCGTATGCCCGACGAATTAAATAAAATACACAGACTGATTTGATAAAGAAACAACAAAATTGAGATCAAAACGACAACTTATGAAATTAAAATTTTGATTTCACCAAAAATATGTACAGGAAGCGTGAGTCTATCTACATGAATATTTTCGAAAATTTTTGCACCCCCCCTCCCCCAGGGGGAGAGATACTTATTGACAAAAGAAAAATTAAGCTGCCGTATCCCAAACCTAATTTGAGCACACAAAATTGTTTTCCTTCTAAAAATATGTTTAGATGATCACGTATGCAGTATGTGTACTATTTTTGGAAATTTTCTCAATAGGCAATGTGCAAAAATCAAATTTTCAAGGAAGGTACATGAGGAGTGATTTTCTCTGCATGATATTGTCTACTGTGTCTTCACTTCAAGATCATTTGACTTGGAAAAAATCGGAATTTGACCCTTCTGAAGCCTCCTGCGAGTAAATTTAGATTTTTTTCGAGTCATTAAAACTGAAACTTAAATTGAAAAATTTGAAAAGTGAACGAAAAACTGAAAATAAATCTGAAAACGTCGAAAATGAAGTGAATAGTGGCGAGGGGATTTTTTGAAGTGACACTTTTCAATCTGAACGAAACAAATCTTGATCGAATATCGAATGAACATATCCTAAAACCCTAATTTCAAGTCCCAAAGATCATTTTTGGATTTCTCTTGACAAATTTTGAAGAATTGTTTTTAAGGGTGTGAATTTCAATCTTTTTCAAGTAGGTACATGAAACTTTTTTGAGCGATATGAACCAAGAGCCAGTATGAATATCCGATTTTTGTAATTCAACCTCCACACATTAGCAACAAGACGTTTTGAATTGTTCTGGAGCCTTCAGCGATTTTTTATTTTTTTCCATAAATTTCAAATCACTTTGCCATGACCAAAACTGACCCATAATTTTCAACTGTGCTCATTGGACAGTGAGCAGTGGGCACCCTCTCGACCATTTCACTTTTCAGATGTTCGTTTTTATCTTCTCCCCAGTGATATTAAATTTTTGGAGAAATTTTAAAAGTTTCTAAAGATTTCAAAAAATGTTCTATAGAGTCAGATGATCGGGTACCAAGACACGCCAGATGATATTTTTCTAAAAAAAAAACGCTCGTTAAGTACAATCATGTCGTTTTTGAAAATTAATTTATTTTTTTAATTTTTGTTTTTCCCAGGATTTTGAACTAAGACTCTGGGAATTTAGTGGTTACCAGCTTAAATGGTAGAGAGAGCACCCAATAAACACCGATCAAAGGTATATAGGTGCCAAAGTTCATTTTTGGCCCCTCCACAGCGATTTGAAATTTTTGAATAAATTTAAAAATTCAATGAAGGTTTCAAGAAAAGTGAAATTTTGATTATTTTCCAGTCAAGTGCCGATCGCGAGATGATCTGATTTTGTTTAAAATTCATTTTTGAATTCACTTTACCGAAATTTCGCGGTTACCACCTTAAACGTTCGCCAGACGTCAAAAACATCCACCGTAGTTATAGGTTCTGAATTCTAGCAATTTTCGCGCATTTTTTCTTGATTTTTGATGATTACATAAATCAACATCACTTCACAACAACCTCGGGTGATTGCTTAATTCTATGTAGGTACTTAATTATAACGGCATTTTGCGTGACCCATCCTAAAATTAATTGCTGAAGAACATTGACCCCTTACATCAATCTTCGCGGTGTTCGGAAAATTACCGTCAAGAAACGGATGTGCCTTTATAACATAAAAAATGGCACATAGGTATCAACAAAAATTACAAATTATTGATTAACACAGCACTACAGCAATTTACATTATATCTGAAGTTCATTTTTGCCTCTTCTAGAGCGATTTGGAATTTCTGGAAAAAATTTAGAACTCGCTGGAGGCCCCAAAATTGCCCAAGACTAGTGAATGTTGATGCGTGTGGGAGTTGAATAAATTGAAATAATTAGTTACATCGAGTCAGTTTGCTCTAAGAAAATTCATGTTTCATTAAATACTTACATAAAATCGCCCTTAAAATATTTTTTTTTTTTTTTGGATTTTTTCAATTTTCGAATTAGCCAAAAGTCTAAACATGAACTTCAGGATCTGAAATTTCGGTGGCTTAGATTTTAGGACATGTTCTTTTGATCTAAATTGGTTTCGTTCAAATCAGATAGTGCTATGTACTTAGTTCAAAATGGTTCCCTTACAAGAAATTTCAACGTTTAATTTTACTATTCATTTTTTAATTTGAATTTCATTGCGGAGTAAATTCAAACATCTGTCATTGCAATTTCATCAATAAATGAGAGGCAATGAGCAATTACGTGGGGAAAAAAATTTCACACTCTGAAGCTTGAGTTTTGGGAGAAAAAAAATTGAAAAATTACTCAATAGTTATGAATTGATGCAACTAATTAGCAATTAACAAAAAGCAAAAACTCCCTTGCAATCAGTGATATTAGTTTCGTTCAAATCAGATAGGCAGTGGTAGTCCACAACGTTCCCTTGTGAGATTTTGCAATGCCTAATTTTAGCGTTCATTTTTTCAATTTTATTTTCATTTCGGGGTAAAGTCAAACATCTTTCATTGCCATTTTATCTAGAAATGAGAGGCAATGTACAAGTAGGTAGGAAGAAAAAATTTCGAACGCTGAAATAACTACTCAATAGTTATGCATCAATGCAACTAAAAGTATACCAATTAGCAAAAGGCAAAAACCACATTGCAATCAGTAATATACTTACGGACGCCGATTTTATCATCTTTGCCAAAGAATCCGACGGGGATTGAGGTAAGTAGGTACATATAACTTACAAGTATACCGAAATATCATTATTTTTTTCTGACCTTTGAGCACCCCCTATCTCTACTGCAAATGTACTTTGAAAATTGCGATTTGCACCATTCGTCATGTCTCATCGACGTCTTTTTAAAAATGTTGGAAAAAATTGCTTACCCCAAGTGCCAAAAATCTCGTCGATTTGATATGGAATGGCCCTTCAGTTTCGTTTTGGAGAAAGTTTAGCTTGTTTCGTTCATTGATTCAATCAACGATGAGAAATAGTACCCAGTAGATGTATCAAAAAACCACCATGCAATGAACAAGGGCCCTCTTGCAATCAGTGAATACTTGCTTACTTTGCTGATAAGAGAAGTAGCTTTGTTTCGTGTCAATAATTTGCTGTCTGCAATTTTTCCCCTGTATGACCAGATAGAGGCTATCAGCAAACACTCAAACAGGGTTTAATTTGAAGTTATTCAGGAATCACAATTACTATGCTTACAACGGAATCTCTTCAACTGACTCTCTTCTTTTTAAACGAAATCGATGTTGATCAAAACAGCATAAATCCTAATACCCTTCTAACTTGAAATTCATCGTCCTAAAGTCAATTTTACATTTTTAGCTCATTTTTGAAAATTTAAAATTAAAAAAAAAATACTTTTCAAGGTCGATTTTTAAACTTTTTTATGACATAATTTTTTTTTAGAAGAATGAACTGATGTGAATAATTTCTTCAAATCTTGTCTCACACGTCAACATCTATCACTTGTGACTCATTGTGGAGTCTCCAGCGATTTTTCAATTTTCTCCAGAAATTTCAAATAGTTATTCGCAGAAAGACTAGAAATAAAGTTTAGAACTTGTGAAATTAAGCGATGCTTATATTGGGCACCCTATCGACGGTTTTACGTGATTATTGTAAAATTGACGGAGGGCCGGTTCAAACGTGCGAATTTTAGACCAACTGTCAATTCCAGGCAATGTGCAAAACTCAAGTTTTCAAGGAAGGTACATGAGGAGTGAGTTTCTCAGCCAGATATTGTTTGGTGTGTCTTCAAACGATCACTTGACTTGAAAACAATCGGAATTTGGCCCTTCTGAAGCCTCCTGCGAGTTATAAAATTTCTCTAGAAAATCTAAATGGTTTTGGAGGCTTTGCAAACGAGTCTTGTTCTTTCTCACGCCTCGTTTGTCCATCATTCTGTGCACTCAGTCCTGAAAATACACAATTTCCACAAATGCTGGATCAATTTCAAGCCTTAAAGATGATTTTTGGATTTTTGACTAATTCTTGAACATTAAAAAAAATTGCAAGAACTTTATTTTTAAGGGTGTGGTTTTTAATCATTTTCATGAAGTAGGTAAATTTGTTTTGAGAAATATGAACTAAGAACCAATATAGATATCTGATTTTTTTCTTTTCAACTTACACACATTAGCAACAGAGTAAGTTCTGAGCATTTCTGGAGCCTCGCCGAATTTTCAATTTTTTCCAGAAAATATCAAATCACTTTGCAATGACCAAAACTGACCTATTTTTGGACAGTGGGCACCCTCTCGACCATTTAATTTTTCAAAAGTTCATTGTTGACCCCTCCCTAGTGATTTGAAATTTTTGTAGAAATTTTAAAAATTTCTAAAGACTTCAAAAAGTGTTCTAGAGTCAGGTGATCGTGTACCGCGAGACATGCCAGATGACTTATTATTTCTTTTTTCAACTTTTCTTAGGATTTTTTGAACTAACACTCCTGGAATTCCGTGGTTAGCACCTTGAACGGTCGAGAGTGCAATAAACATCGATCAAAGTTATAGGTGCCAAATTTTTGACGATACGATGATACTGTCAATGATGGTTTTCCATATCGATATTTCGATATTCGATCTCATTTTGGTACCTATTTCTTTAATATATCGATCAACATCACTTCACAACAACCTCGTGTGATTGCCTAATTCTACATAATTATAAAGGCATTTTGCGTGACGCATCCTAAAATTAATTGCTGAGGAACATTAACCCCTTACATGAATTTTTGAGGCATTCGCGGAAAATTATTAGGTACTATGGGGGATTGGATTAATTCTGCCTTCACGACATACAGAAATGACACATATCAACCAAAATCACAAGTTATTCATTAACATAGCACTACATCAATTTACATTATATCGTAAGTTCATTTTTGCCCCTTCTAAAGCAATTTGAAAGTTCCGGAAAAAATTCAGAACTCACTGGAGGCCTCATGCACAATTGCCCAAAATGGGAGTTGAATTTGAAATAATTATTTACATTGAGTGAGTTTGCTCAGAAAATTCATGTTTTATTAAATAGTTTAAAAATTGCTCTTTAAACGTTTTTTTTTGGATTTTTTTCAATTTTCAAGAATTGATCAAAAGTCCAAAAATAAAATAAAGGATGTGAAATTTAGGTTGCATAGATTTCAGGACATGCTCTTTTTTTTCGGCTCACCATAGTAACGCATCTTGTTTTATTTTCAATTGTTAACTTTGGATCATTGCCAGTCATCTATTTACAACTTAACTTGATTCTAACAACATAAATATAACAATCTTCTTATAACTTAAAAACTATAAAGGTAACTTCTATATGGTAGTTGGCAGCTCGGTTTCCTCTTCGTCCACTCCGCTGCCGGCACCCTCTTTGTTAGTATTTGGTCTTTGACTAGAGCGGTGGTGTTAACTAGTTCGGTGGTTTCCCAAGCTCGGCTTCCTTGTCCACTTTGCTGCTGGTGACTTCTTCAGCTTTGGTTATTCTTGACAACTGCAAGCTTGGCATCCTCTTCATCCGCTTCGCTGCTGGGCTCTTCTTCAATGTTGGATTTTGATTGCAAGTCAGGGATAGCATCCCTGGCCCATGCACCTATAGACCCTATGTGACCTTGATAGGGCAGATCTCAATACTAGCTAGCTCCTGCTGCATTCAGATACTTGATCATGCAGCATTGCTTTCGCTTTGCTGGCATGTCTTCACAGTTAATGCTTTGCTGGTGAAGACTGAAAATGGTCTGCCTCCCTGTCCAAGCAAGTCAGGCAGTTTGCAAGGCCATTCATCCAACATCAGGGCCTACTTGAGCTGGTGTCGATGCTCTGTTGATCTAAACTGGTTTCGTTCAAGTCAGATATCTAGAGCTAGTTCTATAGGTTCCCTTGTAAGAAATTTAAACGCCTAATTTTACCATTCATTTATATTTCGTGTAGCAAAATTCCAAAGATTATTTTGAATCTAATTTTATAAAAATCGGACATCTTTCTAAGTATCTATACAAGAATTGAAAGGGTAAATTCAGAAAAATTAATAATTTTTCAAAATAAAATAACAATATTTCGTGTATGTCTGAGGTGAGATTATATTGATCATACCATCAAGATTTGTTGAAGAACTATTCAAGAGCATACAGCAGCATTAGAATTTAGATCACCTAATAAGCAAAAGGTAAATGCAAAAACTCTCTTGCAATCAGCGGATAGCTGATGGCTTGTTTTATTTTAATCTGATTTTGGAGTAAATTCAAACATCTTTCATTGCAATTTCATCAAGAAATGAGAGGCAATGGACAATTACGTGGAATGAAAACATTTTAAACTCTAAAGCTTGAGTTTTGGGGTAAAAAAAAATTACTTACTCAATAGTTATGCATTGATGCAACTAATTAACAATTAGCAAAAAGAAAAAACTCCCTTGCAATCAGTGATAGTCGGCCAGTTTTCTCATCTTCCCATCAGTGACATATTGCGACAATTTTGCTAGCAGGATGCTAGCGTAGTGTTCTAGCATCAGTGGCACCTTTTTTTCCACCTAGCACACATATGCTTGCATCAGCATTTAAGCTTTACTCTATTGCGACAGCCGCGTTATAACACTGAGCATGATACTAGCAGATTGCTAGCATTGTCTTCTCTTGTGATTTACTTTCCTTATTGACAATTTTAAGACGAAAAAAAGCTAGCAAAATGCCAGCACCGTGTGCTAGTACAGTGTGCTAGCATCTCTGGGGCACTTTTTTCCACCTTTGCTAGCACACATGCTAGCACAAGCACACTAGAATTTTGCTAGCTTATTCCCATCTTAAAATTGTCAATAAGGAAAGTAAATCACAAGAGAAGACAATGCTAGCAATGTGCTAGTATCATGCTCAGTGTTATAACGCGGCTGTCACAATAGAGTGAAGCTTAAATGCTGATGTAAGCATATATCGCACCTCGGGAGTAATAAGGTCACATCTCAAAAAAGTGAAATTTTACAGGAGAGTTATTTTCTTTTTTTTTAAAACTTGATTCATTATTTTCATCAACTTATAATCAATTGTGAGGAATGAACAGCATGTCATTTTGAAGATTGGGTATCCTACCTTCATTTAGCATAAGAATATTTTGAAAAATAAACTCTTAAAGAGGAAATATTTCAATGTTTGGAAAACATTTTGAGTTATAACCTTTCATAAAAAGTGATCTGGAGGCGGAAAAAAGCGTCCAAAAAAATTTCATGATAACAAAATTGTAGAGAATTAAATTTCCAAACGACATAATGTCGTTAGTTTTTTTCTAGAGTGCTTAGTTTTTGAGTTTTTCTCAAAAAACTAAAATTTCAATATATATGCAAATTAATTTTCCTGAAAAATGTTCTATTTTAAAAATTTTTTGTTTTGGAACAAACCTACCAAAAATACACTCCTTGTGATTATTTTACATCTTAGAAACGTTCAAAACTATCTAAACTGTTTTCTGACACTTTGTATGTGCAAATTTTACTCAAAGAAAGAGGGGTTTTTTGAGATGTGACCTTATAACTCCAAACAACTTGCAATGTTGTAGAAATTTTGAGTTAGGCCCTTTGCATTTTTTACATGATCTAAGCAGCATACCCGACTCAAAGTGTTATTTTTGGTTGCAGGGGGTCATGCAAACCCCAAAAATGCAAAAACATCAAAATCAATTTTTTTTGAGATGTGACCTTATTACTCCCGAGGTGCGATATGTGCTAGCATACATGCTAGCAAAGGTGGAAAAAAGGGTGCCAGTGATGCTAGCATACTGATCTAGCAAAATTGTCAACAGGGTCGAAGGGATGAATGGTGCCTTCACAACATACAAAAATAGCACATATCAACAAAAATTACAAATTATTAATTAACACAGCACTACATACAGCAATTTACATTACATCCGAAGTTCATTTTCGCCCCTTCTAGAGCGATTTGAAATTTCTGTAAAAAATTTAGAACTCGCTGGAGGCCCCAAAATCGCCCAAAACTAGTGATTGTTGATGTGTGTGGGAGTTGAATTGAAATAATTAGTTACATTGAGACAGTTTGCTCTAAGAAAGTTCATGTTTCATTAAATAGTTTGAAAATTATTGTCCTTGAAACTGTTTTTTTTTTTTTAGATTTTTTTGATTTTTAAGAATTGGCTAAAAGTCCAAAAATGAAATTAAGGATATGAAATTTTGGTTACATGGATTTTAGGACATGCTCTGTTGATCTACACTCGTTTTGTTCAAATCACATCTAGTGCTAGTTCTAAAGGTTCCCTTGTAAGAAATTTCAACGCTTAATTTTACCTTCATTTTCCTAATTTGAATTTCATTGCGGAGTAAATTCAAACATCTTTCATTGAAATTTCATGAAGAAATTAGAGTTGTTAATAGAATTTGTGTTGACTCTATTCAAGAAGTAATTTTGTTCACTTGGCTCGAATATGCCCAAATAGGTCCCTATCCTACACTAGCTCGCGATTGGTACTCGAGGAGACCTATTTACTCATTTCTAATTACAGACACGCGATATGACGAGTAAATAACAACACATTTCAGATAGAACTGTTTGTAATTGACATTTACATACGAAATAACGCACAACAAATTAACATTTACGCGAATTCGCAAAAGAGATATACCGTTAGTATAAATCGAACACATTAACCTATCCTGTAAATTTGGATACACATTAACGTTCCCAGAACGACGTAATCCCTACCTCAATGTAGTGAATACCTTGACGAACTAGACTTTGGTCATGGTTAACTGGTCCAACGATACAAATGTTACATAGGCCTAAACTAGAAGTCCCCTCCAAGTAATAATTTCCCTCCCTCCTACGTAGGAAGATGGGCCACATTTACTGTATCAGAGTCATTGTGCAATTACGTGGACAGAAAAAATGTTGAACTCCAAAGCTTGGGTTTTGGGAGAAAAAAATTGAAAAATTACCCAATAGTTATGCATCGATGCAACTAATTAGCAATTAGCAAAAATCAAATACTCTCTTGCAATCAGTGATAGTCGTCCAGTTTTATCATCTGGTTTATATAACTCTCTGCTGTAGGTACTGGTTTCAAGCAGGATAACTTGTACTAAAATTCGTTTCCCAATCTTCTATCCATACCTTATTTCAAGCAGTAAAACAGACCTTTATTCTATCCCTACATCATCAAAAACGCCACAATTCTTCATCATCAATTACCCTAAAATAAAAAATTGAAAAAAAAAAACACCAACACATAAGGTAGGACATTTAGAAATAAAAACGTTAAACCACCCACTATCTAAAACGTAGGTAGGTATCGCGAATTAAACGAATAAACTTATTTGCTCGAAAGAGAGAGAAAAAAAAGAAGCAAACTGGCACTCAAATAAAAACTGGGTTAAAAAACTTAAACAGGACGAAGCTGAAAAAGGACTAGGACGCGAAATTTAATAAATTTCGTGCATTACGCGCGACGACTATTACGCGAAAGCGTCGCGATGAAAATATAAAGACGAGGTGTACACTGCGGAGTAAAATGAAAATGGCAACAAGAGGGAAAAAAGTCGAAGAAAGGAAAAAAAGGACGAGGGAGGGGAAAAACACAACACACCCCGGATCAAGTTTAGCGGCAAAGTTTTGATTTAATTTCAACAAAATCGCGTAATTGATTCATTGTTTTGCAAACTCACTTACACTTACATCACGGGGCCGGGGTCGTACTCGTTGCTGGAATACCAGTGTACTGTGTGTTGATCCACACCCTCTCACACATCCTGTACTTATCCACGACTGCCTTACGGCCACATACATCCTCATGCTACGACCCCCGGTACCGAATTTACGTACTTGTATCGCCTGCAAAACTCGACACTTTGGAATACAAATTTCCCCAAAAGCAGCGTCATCGTCGTCATCGTCTAGGTGTATTTGTATTTGTTGTATGTGTACGTGCTTTACAAGTTAGCGTTAAAGGCTACACACTTAATGTAGCATAAAGTAAGCTGTACCTCACACTGTAGGTATACTGTACCAGAGTATGATATAGCGTAGGGTACCAGGTACATACAACTACCTACCTAGTAGATCTACTATATAGCAAACTATACAGCTATTTCGTTTACTCTCGCGAGTATTACATTCTCTCTGTATAAGTCGGTTAGTGTTGTTCACTTCTTTGCGGACGTGCGACGAATTCTTGAAATGTTATACCTACACATAGCCGTGCCACAATATTCGCTCGTGCTCCCTACCAGTGTCTCTTTTGCCTTCACCCTGTACTTTGTACCCTGTTTTTTGACTCTTCTTCCGCGTGTATACTATGCTTTTGCTTACTCTACATGTTGTGTGAGTCATGCATTCTTTCGTCGTTCGGTTTACACTACGCTTGCTTTACAAGAGATGCTGTTTCAAGTATCTCGTCTCGGTGGAGTATTGGGTAGGTCTTGAAAAAAATAAAGACAGACTACCCCAAATAACTAATAACTAGGTAACCTATATTTACACGTGGGTTTATGCGGAAAAATAAAATAGACGAATACTTACTTCACGTGATAACGTACCTACTAAAGTCGTGGATTTAGAAACTTTCTGTGGTATTTCTCATATCCCACCCTACCCCCCCCCCAGCCTAAAGTCGATTACCACGGGTGAAAAAATGATCATTTATTTTTTATGATTACTCTATTTGCAAAAAAAGTGGTACCGGTAGCCTTTCCAAGTTGAAAGTAATCAATTTATAAATTTTTTTCTGCGTCAGAATTTTTCAAAATAATCTCCTTTTCAGGAAAATACTTTCCACAGTCCTTCAAACGGTATTGGCCCAGTAGTAAGAAGCCCCAAAATCATGGAGAGAACTCTTAGAAAATACCTCATATCCACACATCCATAATAATTGCCCTACAATCTACATCTCCCCCTTTTTGAAGAAAAGTTTTCGTTGGACCTTGAAATGATGCTGGCTCTTTTGTATAGACCCCCCCCCCCCCATTTGGAAAAAATATAAAAAAATGAAAAATTAATGTTTGTTGGAAATTTTTTGAAAATTTTTCATTCTCAAGCTGAATCATTTATAAATAAGCACCTGTTCGAGAAAAATCTTCCTCATTCTATCCAAATGATATTCTCTGTGGTTTTCAAATTGGCCATCTAGAGAAATTTTGAAGGCATTGGAAATAGTGCTAGAGGTTTTAGAACGGCTGAGAAAGGTGAATTTTGGAGGGGGAGGGTCACACTTGACCAAATACAGTCAGCCATTTTTGTAAAGGGTATTCCCGGTTAAGATAGGTGAAATGGCCCTGTTCCCAGATTTGGAAAATCATGATGGATTATTGTTGGGTACCTCCAATAAAAATTTTTGAGCGGAATTTACGCCCCCCAACCCACCCCCCTTGGTCAGTATAGCCAAAAAACATGTTTTTTGCGCGAAAAATTCGGTATCCATGAGTGGTGAGGGTAAAATTCTGGTACCACGTGGAATGTGTAGGGAAAGCCTGGGCCTTTCAACACGATTTTTTTCAAAAATTTTTATCATAGTGGTGGGGGTAAAATTGACAAAAGAAAACTTTGAAGCGCCACAGCTCCGAACTGAAGGGTACTACACAAAAACTGTTTCCGCCAAAATGTGTCTTTTTACAAGTACTTTCTTCCTACTAATTCATGAAATTGAAATTTTGTCTGCAAAAGGCTCATATTTGCAAAAAACTCTAAAAAATACGCGTTTTTCCCGTTTTTTTGCAAAATTATGCGAAAAATGCGAAAAATGTATAGAACAAAAAATGTTGAGCGTCGACTTTTACCCTAGAAAACGTGTTCAAAAGATTGTCAAAACGCTCATCTACTGAGCTAAGCGCACGCACACATCACATTTTTGCAGCAAAGTCATGAGATGATGTATGTATTATGGCACCTGTACTGTGCACTATCTGATAATTGTCACGTTGGTCATGTCGCTACATAGTATGGGGCGAAAAATCGCTACTGCAAACTTGTCAAAAATTCCTGCTTTTGCCAAAATTATCAAAAAAGTCACATTTTTGTGAAAATTATAAAAAAATTCTAACTTCTGTCGAAATTATCAAAAAAGCACTGTTTTTGGTCATAATTGTCGAAAAATACATACATTTTCTTCTAAATGACGTTATCAAAAAATCCTGATATTTTTTGTAAAAATGAACAAAAAAACCTGTTGTCCAAAATTTCAAAAATTCCAATTTTTTGCCATAATTATGACTTTGTGTAAAAATTGCCAAAAAAGTAGGTACATGTTTTATGCCAAAATGTTCAAAAAACCTTCTCATTTTTGCCAAAATTGTAAAAAAAATTATTAAAAAATCCCAACTTTTGTCCGAATTTCCAAAAAAGTCCCGTTTTTTGCCAAAATTGTTGAAAAAATACCTTTTTTTGACGTTATTAAGAAAGTCCTAATATTTTTTGTAGAAATGACCAAAAAACTTTGTTTTCCTTCTTTTGCCAAAATGATCCTAAGAAGTCGGTGTTATATTTTTTGCCAGAATTGTCTGCAAAGTTCTGTTCTTGCCTAAATTGTCAAAAAATCTCGTTTGCGTCAGAATCGTAAATAAGTTCCTTTTTTGTCAAAATTATAAAAAAAACTCCTAACTTTTGTAAAAATTTCCAAAAGAAAACTCCTGCTTTTTGCCGAAATGTTCAAAATCTTGTTGCCTAAATTGGCAAGAATTCTTGATTTTCCCAAAATTATCCTAAAGAAATCCTGTTTTTTGCCAATACCACTGTCAAAATTCAATTTTTTCTCAGTTAATTCAAAATAAATATGTAAATTACATGCCTATAGGTAAGTATTGTGAAAAAAACTTCTGCTTTTAGCCAACATTTTCAAAACTACAGCTTTTTGTCAAAATTGTCTGCAAGTTCCACTTTTTTGACAAAATATTGTGGGCAAAGGCCTTTTTCTGATGAATTATCCAAATTCTATTTTATGCCAAATTGGTTAATAAAATCTTGTGTTAGCCAAAATAAATTGAAAGTACAGTTTTTGAAAAAATTGTCAAAAAGTTCTAACGTTTGCCAGAATTTGTCTCAAAAGTGCTGCTTTTTCCATTTTTAGAATCAATACACAACGTATACTTTTTTTCAGAATATCTAGTACATAAATGGGTAAAGGATCTTCAAAAATGTGCTGAAAAATTGATTTTTCAGACGATTTGTCCCTCATGATGGGTCAAGATTTTGAATTTTGGTAAGATTTGTTGAACATGTATGTATGGTACTTATTTGAATTGAAAAAGATTTTGTTAAAATTTTTGAAAATTGAAATTGGAATCGAAATTTGTATTTTCTGCAAAAATACTGATTTTGAGTTAGATTTATGAACAATTTTTGGATAATTTGCCCATTCTATGGCAACTTTATGTAAGTTTGACTTGCGATATTTTCATTTTGAAGGATTTTTTTGACCAAGCATTGTGGAAATGTGTTTAAAATGAGAAGACCGTGAAAATTATAACTGAATCGCTCTGATCACAATTTGAATTTTTTTGGTATTTTTTTATTCACGGAGTTCATGATTACAATTTGAGCTAATTTCAGTAGATGAGCGTTTTGACAACCTTTTGAAGACGTTTTCTAGGGTAAAAGTCGACGCTCAACATTTTTTGTTCTATACATTTTTCGCATATTTCGCATAATTTTGCAAAAAAAACGCGAAAAACGCGTATTTTTTAGAGTTTTTTGCAAATATGAGCCTTTTGCAGACAAAATTTCAATTTCATGAATTAGTAGGAAGAAAGTACTTGTAAAAAGACACATTTTGGCGGAAACAGTTTTTGTGTAGTACCCTTCAGTTCGGAGCTGTGGCGCTTCAAAGTTTTCTTTTGTCAATTTTACCCCCACCACTATGATAAAAATTTTTGAAAAAAATTGTGTTGAAAGGCCCAGGCTTTCCCTACACATTCCGCGTGGTACCAGAATTTTATCCCCACCACTCATGGATATCGAATTTTTCGCGCAAAAAACACGTTTTTTGGCTATACTGGCCAAGGGGGGTGGGTTGGGGGGCGGAAATTCCGCTCGAAAATTTTTATTGGAGGTACCCAACAATAATCCATCATGATTTTCCAAATCTGGGAACAGGGCCATTTCACCTATCTTAACCGGGAATACCCTTTCAAAATTTTTCCTTCGAACAGATTTTTCTTGATTTTTTTTTAAAATTTGTTTCTCAAGTTGTTTTCTTTTTTCGCACATTTGCATGAAATAAAATTCACTTTTTATGGCACGAAACTTCAATCACTAAAAGTAAAACACTTGTTAGACACGTTTCAGTCTGCATAGCGACCATTATCGAGTAATTTCAAGTTTCCTGTTGTAAAAGGTGGATTTGATTTAATTCAAAATTTCATTCTCTAAAATTGTGAGAAGTGAAGTACATATTTCATGTGCCTTTTTATTGATGTTGAAGGTTTTTACACCAGGCGAAATTCAATCGCGGAGTTGATTTTATAGGTTTAGAACTAATTTTCACCATTTTTTATACTGAATAAGAATAAAAATATCAACCTATCTAAAAATAATAATTTTAGGGTGGCAAAAATTTTGGTTCTGAGGTTTCAAACCATACCCTTTCCAAAAATCGCGGTTGCCATTAAATCGAAGACAGGACACTTCGAATGGATCCTCGTGTGTGCGGCGAACATGGTAGAATAACCTCGTCCTCATTAAGACTCATTTCAAGAGATTTTGAGCACTAAAATTTTGAAAATCTGTTTTTTTTTTTTTTTACTTTTGAATAAGTATCTTGTTAACGTTTCGATTATCTTACAATGGAACCTTTTGAGCTGACACCCCCCCCCCCCCACTTGAAGAAAAGCAACCTACTTACATCAAAAGAACATGTCCTAAAACCCTTTGAAAATTGCACTATAGATTTTTAAACAAACTAGATCGAAAAGCATTGTTCTAAAACCCTCGTAATCAATATATAGTTCATGTGCTAAAGATTCATTCTTGTAAAACATTATTTGATAAACTTTTGAACTTTTAAAAAATTCAATAAAATTAGCAAGTTTATTTTTAACTTTTTAAAGTGAAGTATTTTTTTTTTCTTGAGAAAATTAGATACCAGAAAACCCTAAAACTATGTAGGTAGTAATTTTCAATGTGACGAGGTTTTATGATGGTTTATTCATTTTGTTTATTTATTCATTATAAGTACTTTGCTTACTTACTTCATTAATTTAAAAAGTTGAAAAATCAACTCGATCGTTCAGAATTAAAGTGAAAGAGAAGTTGTATTAATTTCTTAACATTTTTGAAAAATATGCACGAAAATTCGTTCAATTCACGAATTTTTATTTGAGAATTTCAATTACGTACATGGCAGCTCAGCTATTTATTTCACTGCAAAAATTTCTTATAAAATGGGTGGAAATGTCTCTTCTCCATGGAAAGTTTTAAATCATGGTCGTGTTTTTTTTTTTGGTTTTGTTCAAGTTGACTTAAATTCAAATAGTTTTAAAAGTCTGATACAAAGTATCAGAAAGTCATTTTTGAAAGTTTGACATAACCAAGCTATTAAAAGTTAGATTTAATATGGTCTAAATATTGAAAATTGATCAAAATTGTTTAAAAATCTGAAATAATGTCAGAAAGTCTACTGAATTTTTTTCCAAGTTTCAAAAGTCGACGTCACATGACGGGGATCAGCGTCACGCAAATCCGGGAAAGACCTCCGGTGCAAAAAAACATATTCATATCAAAATTTCTGAAATCTATATGTGAAGAATGTTCAACAATTTTTTTTCGAGTTTTAAAAAGTCTGTGTCTTAAAAGTTTAAATTAGGCGTCTTAAAAATATTGATCAGAAAAAAACATATCCGTGTCAAAAAGTAAAGTAAATTCATACTTTTCAATATTTTTGGGGCATTTACATACTCCCTCTCTCTTCTCACAGCCTTCTCCTTTGATTTTTCCGAGATCTTGGTATCCTGAGTATAATTTGTGTATGTTTTAATTTTCAAATCATGAAAATTGTTGAAATTATAGTTTGAAATGAAACGATTCAGCTACTGGAGATTCGGGGGAATAATTGTTCGGAGATGAATTGTACTAGAATCATAAAATTTAAACCTACAAAATAAGAGCCATCTTAATTTCTTTCCACCTCCAACTGTACTTTCAAAAATTCCATTAGGCTGAAGTTAATGGGTTAATTGATTGACGAGATCAAAAAGAATTGGCATACCGACGTCGTCATTTACAGGGACTATCATTCACTTAATACTTACCTTACTCTACGTGCCAACAAATATTAAAGGCACATTTACGTTTTTTGAGCTTTACAAAAGCTCGAAATAAAAGTTACAGCAAGTTTAGATAGAAAAACCAATAAAGCTAGTGAACCTAAACAGAAACGTAACTAACCTATAACGTTATCTACCTACCTACTGTTTCGCGTAAAATACTTACCTATCTAAAATAATATCGACTCTGAATATAAGTATCGATTAAAAAACGACAAAATCTTCACACTCCTAACTTACGTCATTATTATCACGAACATTTTTGTTTCATCTTTTTTAGCTGATTTCTCACCTCGATCCAAGATTTCCTCATGTACCAACTTTGAACGCGTAGTACGCGTGCACATGCTAGTTGATAGTTGAGGAGGTGGATAGCAAAACGCAATAACTCCAAAATTACGAAAATTGAGTTTGATATCTATCCTTATGTAAAATTCAACGGTGAATCCATTCCCGGTGTCAGATTTTGTCCATCAGTTGAATATCATAGCGCAATCGAGGAAAACAAGTCTGATTTTAGAGCTAAATGCACTGAAAAATGAGATTTTGTTTGCAAAACGCAATAACTCCACTACTTTTTATACATTTCAGTTGCGCAGATGTGGTAACACTGTTTTTTTTCATCGGGTGGGTACTGAAAATCGTTGGGTAAGAGTTACTTAAAAAAATGGTGCTTTCGTTGCCACTCTCTGAATGCCATATCACACACAGGAATTGTTTGAATTTCACATTCCAGTTTTTTAATTGTTTTTTATCAAAAATTCTCGATTAAACATCAATTTTTTCAAATAAAAAATACGTTTTTTTGCAGAAAAACACCAAAAAAAAAATTTTGCGTTCAAAACGCAATAACTTTTTTTTCTTTTCCTCACTGTGCTTACCCAGGTGACCGAAATTTTGAAATTGAGTGGAAATTTTATTTGTGGCACCTTCCCCTTTCATTTGACACCAATTTCGGAACTCGACCCCCCACCCTTCCCCTCCTGACAATTTTTCCTAATTTCCCAAAAAAACCAAAAATGGAGTTATTGCGTTTTGCTATCCACCTCCTCAGTTATTTTTTCGATGTTTTTTGAAACACAAATTTACTCAAAAAATATGCAATTTGAAAATTTTTCATTGCTCAGTGAAATCTAAAACTAGTTTTGGATTTTGATAGAAATGACTTTAGGTCGACGCAAAAAATGGCCAGAGGTGATTGAGCGAAAATTTTGATTACTCCTTATGAACAAAGAATATGTTACTCCAGTTAAGTACTTCATTTCACAAAGTTTGCTGTGATGCCTACTAATGTCAAAAAACACATCAATTTTAAAAAATTAAAAAAAAAATTAAACAAAAAGAGAAATAGAACCTTACCTACACCTACAGTGCAAGTCGCTGACTATCCATCCATATTGTTAAACTTTTCATTATACGATTGGAGAGTAATTTTTAGCCCAGTCATTTTATGATTTTATACCCGAACATACGTAATTCTGACCAAACTTTTTTTTGGCGAATTTTGTCTAGGGTGACGTAGTGAACAACATACTAAAATCCCCCACCCCTACCCCAGAAGCTAACCCACCCACAGTGGATCAAAGTCCCCCCTAAAATCAGTTTTTTGTCAAAAGCTTTTAAAATATCAACTTTTGTGGAGAATGAGCTCGGTGATAATTTCTTCTGCTCTCAAATACCTATCAAATGAGCTATCGATCAACTCGCTAGCTCTATGTGGGGTGGCGCTATGACCCCTCAAAGTGACGTAAGTTTCAGAACTAATTTTCACCATTTTACCGAATAAGAATAAGTATCTACCTATCTACATTTTAAAAAAAAAATTGATTCTTAAAAACATGGTCACTTTTCAACCACCAATCAAAAATTTTCCGGAAATTTAAAAATAATTTTAAGGCGGCTAATATTTTGCTTCTGAGGATTCAAACCATACCCTTTCCAAAAATCGCAGTTCCCATTAAATCGAAGACGGACACTTCGAATGGACCCTCGTGTGTGCGGCGAACATGGAAGGATAACCTCGTTTCCATTGAAACTCATTTTAAGAGATTTTGAGCACCCAATTTTGAAAATCAGTTTTTTTTTTACTTTTGAATACTCAAGTAGGTATCTTCTTAACTTTTTGATTTTATTACAACGGAATTCTTTGAGCTGACACCGTCACCCTCCGACTTGGAGAAAAACAACCTACTTACATCAAACGAATATGTCGGTGAGTTTCGCGCGATGAATTTTCCTGTAATCATTCAGTGTCTTAAAAATATTGATCAGAAAAAACATAGGTATCCGTATCAAAAAGTAAAGTAAATTCATACTTTTCAATATTTTTAGGGCAATTACTTATACTTACTCTCTCTTCTCATAGCCTTCTCCTTTAGTTTGTTTCAAGATCTTGGTATCCTGAGTATAATTGGTGTAGGTTTTAATTTTAAAATCATGAAAATTGTTGAAATTATATATTGAAATGAAACGATTCAGCTACTGGAGATTCGGGGAAATGTCCGGTCGATGGTTATTAAACTCACAAAATGAGAGCCATCTTAATTTCTTTCCTCTTCCAACTGTACCTTCAAAAATGCCATTAGGCTGATTTGATGGATTGATTAATTGATTGATGAAATCAAGAAAATTTGGCTTATGTATCGACGTCGTCGTTTACAGAGACTATCATTTACTTACCCTGGCTTACTACACGTGTTCAGTATCAAGTTAATTTGTCGTCCGGCTGTTTTAGTGTTTTTTGGCTGTTTTCTCACCTCGATCAAAAATTTCACACATCTACCAACTTTAAACGCGTAGTATACGCGTACGCTGCTAGCTGATGGTTATTTTTTTTCGATGTTTTGAAATTGGCAATGATGAAAAAATAATTGGAATCATTTTTTGCCAAAATATTTTCCAGTTTCAAAAAATATTGTCATTTTCAAGTAATTCGAAAATGTTTAAGGAGAACATATTTTTGAAACACAAATTCACTCGAAAAATAAGCAATTTGAAAATTTTCCTTAGCTAATTGAAACCTAAGAATGGTTTTGGATTTTGATAGAAATGGCTTTATCGGTCGACGCAGAATCTCAAATACAATTTTTTAGACTTGGGCCATTTTTTCCATAAGAGGTTAGAGGGGGTACCCGCGGGTAGAGCCCGAAAAATTACGATTTCTCAGAAATTTCCTTTCGTTAAGGACTTGTTGGTCATATTTTCCCACCAGGGGCCACCTCGAGAGATGAAAATTTTGCTGGACGAATTTCAACTAAAAATGAAGGTCTGCACTAATTTGGCCAAAATTTTTCAACATTTGTTTTCTTTTTATTTCCGGCCATTCCCCCGTATTTTTTTCACCGAATGGAAAACCCCCGAAAAAAGACTGCAAAAACAATATAAATTGAGAAAAACCCCCACTCTTTTTTTTTGTTTTAGTGTCTAAACTCTCTATTAAGCTCATTTTCAACCCAACCACTTATCTGTTGCTGCCCAGTGTAATCAAATCGTGAAAAAAATGAGTAACATTTTTGCGGTGAGGATATTTGACATCGACAAAATTATAGTCACACAAATTTTTCTATGAAGCCAACTGGTGTCAAAAAACATTAATTTTCAAAAATTAAAAAAATTAAAGCAAAAGGAGAAATAGAACCTTACCTAAGGTGCAAGTCGCTGACTATAAAATATACTATCACTGTTGTTTGTTGAGATGTGCTAATTTAGCCCAGTCAAAGTACAAATTTACATGAACTTGATTCCGACGAAACTTTTTTTTGGTGAATATTGTCTAGGGCTATGTAGTGAACAACATACTAAAATCCCCATGCCCCCCCCCAAAACAGTTTTTTATCAAAAACTTCGAAAATATAAATTTTTGAGTATAGAATGAGCTCAGTGATCATTTCATCTCCTCTCAAATACCTATCAAATGAGCTATCGATCAACCCCCTATCTAACACCCCGTAGGGGACCTCCTAGAAATGGTCCAAATGTCGGTAGATAAATTCGTTGAGAATAGTTGAGTTGATTTTCGAAGTTCAAATTAGCCTTCTGGAGATATTTTGAAGGCACAGGAAATATGTAGTTCTAGAGTTTTCAGAATGGCTGAGAAGGGTGAAATTTGGATTTGGCGGGGGGAGGAGGGGTCGTCACTCTAGTCTATATACAGCCATTTGTGTACATTTTGAAACTCTTGCATTAAACAGATTTTTCTGAATTTTTTTGAATTTTTTCCTCGAGCTTGCTAAAAAAAAAAAAAACGCATTCGGAATTTCTGTCTAGAAGTCGATTGACTCACATGCTGATAAACCCTGAAAACAGGTCGATAATAAGTCACAAGTCGATTTACAACTACCCGAGTTGATTTCCATGCCTTGTGAAGAAATTTATATACCTGAATGTAATGTTATTGTTTTCCTTTTTTGTCCATTTATTTTGTATTAAAATAGAAATCACTTTTTATGGCACGAAACTTCAATTACTAAAAGTAAAACACTTGTTTGATGCGTTTCAGCCTACTGGTAGCGACTATTATCAAAGTTATTTCAAGTTTCCTGCTGCGAAAGGTGAATTTAATTTAATTTTAATTTTAATTTCAATTTTTTTGATAAATGCAATAAACGCATTGAAGGCTCCAAATGGTGAGAAATGAGTTAGGAAGTAGAAGAAGATTTATTTGATGTGCTTTTTGACACTACGTAGGTATATATCAAAGGTTTTACAGCAGATGAAATTTTTACCACACAAAAATAAATACCTGACTACATTAAAAAACAAAAATTACCTACTTGAATCGGCGAAAACATGGTTACCATTTTTTTATTTTTAATTATTCGCTGGTTCATCTGTTCTTCTTCAATGAAAGTTTCAAATCGTGAGCATATTTTTTTGTTCAAGTTCACTTACTTTCAAAAACTTACCTAAGAATAAAATTCTGAGACAAAATATCAGAAAGTCATTTTTGAAATTATTGAAAGTCAAATTTCGTACTTATGCTCTAAATGTATTGAAAATTGATGGAAATTTTTCAAAGATTTTTAAATTTTGACATGTAAGTTGATGTGAAGACTTCATCGGGATTTTCCAAGGTTTTAATAGTCTGAAATAATGTCACACAGTCAACTGAATTTGTTTCCAAGTTGTGAAAAGTTGACGTTGCCTGACGAAAATTAACGTCAAAATTTTTGAAATGTAGGTATATATGTGAAGAATATTCAAGAATTTTTTTCAAGTTTTAAAAAGTCAATATCTTGAAAGTTGAACTCTTATGTCAAAAAGTGAAGAAAATTTGTAATAGTGAGAGTGAGAATGACTGCTAGAAGGAGAAATAATGATATTGACTGTGTATGAGAAGAATTCTAATAATTTTGTTATAGGCTAATTCTGAGAAATATTCGTTAGAGAGGAAATATTTCTCAGGTGCCTGCGTAGCTCAAGATGGAGAGACTTAGTCAATCGACTTCACTATTCACTTAGAACAATCCTTGATTACCTTTTTAATTAAACAAAATGATAACTCAAGGAGCAATTATGTACAATAAGTTTAATCGAAAATATATACAATAATTGAGCAAGGATGTACCAAATAATTTACAAGTGTCTAAGCGTAAATTATTCTGTATTGTCATGAGATTCGATGGCGACAGCATAATCGGCCAAGATTATGCGGCAAGTGTAAAACGCACGCGAGCTAGGCTCAGAAGATTGTTAAAGGGATGAATTAAAACGACATATAAGCGAAATGAAACAGCTTCTTAAAATAAGTAGATCAGTCTGAGTGATTAACACATCGTCACCCACAGATTGATACAATTATGCTTACGATAAAATATACGTAATTAGAGTATTTAAGGGTGCTCGCAACCCTTTAAAAAGGATTCACGATTACCTGAGATGATATGAGTACATTATTTCTGTTTTTACCTGTTCACATTGCCTGCCTCTCCCTTTTTGTAGAGACAATGGCTCAGATTTCCAGATAAATCTGGCCAATGACTAAAAAAGTACCACAATCTTACGCAGGAAATTAACGAAGTCGCGTTATAGAAAAGAAATCGATTAATTTACCATCTACAGATGGGTACACTAAAATATGTAGGGACCAGAGTACCATAAGGATACTCTGGCCAGTAACGTTTAGCTGGTTTGAGCTTAAGAGGAACTACCGCGGATGGATCACTTTTAAGACTGATTTTTTAACGAATACGAAGCTGGAGCTGAACCTCAGCTTCGACAGAATTATCACATGATAGCCTTGAGCGCGCCCCTACAGTAAGATTCGCGTAATCTTGCCTAAGGTCGGCAAGATCATAAAACTATGTTGAGGAGAAATTACGTTAAGACCACGTATAGGCGGTCAGGGCAGTCCTGCTCATCACAAATTCATACCTACTTTTCAAAGTTTTTGGAGAATTTTCTCCCTCTCTCTTCCTCCATCTTTCCGCCTTTGGTTTGTTTCAAAATCTTGGTATCCGGAGTATAATTGGCATACGGTAGGTACATATTTTAATTTTCAAATCATGAAAATTGTTGAAATGAAACGATTCGACTACTTAATGAAGGCGATAAAATTCAAACTTACAAAATGAGAGCCATATTAATTTCTTTCCCCCTCCAACTTTAGATTTATAAATGCTATTAAGCTAAACTTAATGGATTGATTCATTAATCGATTGATGAAATCAAGAAAAGTTGTCTTATTGATGTCGTCGTTTACAGGGGATAGCATTTACTTACCTTACACATCATTTCGAACTACGAGTATGTGTGTCAATATAACGCATCTCGTATATTTTGAGTGTGAAAAATAAATTGGAATCATTGTTGCCAAAATATTTCCCTGGTTTTAAAAATGTTGGCATAATTAAGTAGGTAATTTGAAATGTCTTAGGAGAAAATAATGTTGTAACACAACAAATTCACGAGTACTCAAAAAATGAGCAATTTGAAATTTTCCCATTGATGAATGGAGTTATTTTGGGTGCCAGAGTTGACCACTAGAATTGAGAGGGTCAAAGTTGAAAATTACAGAAAATACATTTTTTTTGGAGGGACATAATATGACCCCAAATAGATGAAAAGGGTCCAAAATCGTACCATTGGTCAGTTCCTCCTATCGTGATCAATGCATCCAAATTTCAGCTTCCTAGGTCATCACTGCTTTTGAGATGGAAAACCCCTTATTTTACCCCTATTTTCAGCTTTTCCCACCATTCAACTACGTCATCAAATTTATGAATAGTACTCTTGAAAAAAAATATGTGAGGGTGCATACGGAAAGGGACCTACCGACCAAAAAAAAAAAAAAAAAGTTCTCTGAAATTGTTGTAGGAACTCTGTAAAGGGTTCCTACAACAATTTCAGAGAACTTTTTTTTTTTTTTTGGTCGGTAGGTCCCTTTCCGTATGCGCCCTCACATATATAGAATTTTCTTCGCCTCCTTTCTCCATTTTCATCTCTCTACAGGAGTTCTTTTTACACCATCAGCATTTTTCGTACGTACATTATGCATTATGATAATTCGATGGAAAAATTCTGCCCCCGATTGATACGAAAAGCGTGAGGGTGGATAGGGACGCAGCGAATACCCACGTCAATTTTATTCTAGTCGTATAATATTATCCAAGTTTTTTTCCCCTATACGTCTTTTGTAGTAGGTATTCGCACAGTACCAACTTTTGATCTCGGATGCAGCTTTGAAAATTATTAAAATTTTTTGATTAAACGCGATGCAGCGTCATTTTCATACAAGGTACTTACCTACAGTTTTCTTATAG
The DNA here is from genome assembly GCF_950023065.1 of Planococcus citri. Taxonomy (NCBI): domain Eukaryota; kingdom Metazoa; phylum Arthropoda; class Insecta; order Hemiptera; family Pseudococcidae; genus Planococcus; species Planococcus citri. The sequence continues at coordinate 4,324,034 of NC_088679.1, read as the reverse complement.
TACTGCTGTATTAGGGACGCCGGCGACGACGACGTCGGCGTCGTACGAATTTCCTTCTTTCTTTGTACAAAAATTTAATCCCATTTTTCCTTCAGTTATCATCTACTCGACTCTATTTTCATTTCCTCTTTTTTCGTATCATCGTTCGTAGCGAGCTTATTTACACATTTTTTCATCTTTCAACAAAGGCTACTACCTTCGCCTTTTTATCGAGAAATTTGCGTACTTACCTACCTACTTTTTTTTCTCTTCTTCTTCTTCGTTAATTAAAACAGTATGCGGTGTATAATCCTGCCACAGGCGTAGATTTGAGCTGTGGTTGGGTGCAGCATCTTTTATGTATCATTGCATATTAAAAACAAGCTATACTTAAGCGGCTTCAATTTTGGATTAAATGCACGAGTAAAGCGGAATAGACTTTGGTTTTTGATAGTACCTTACCTATGGTTTCAATTTTTCATAGATAAACATACTCTCGGAGTGCTTCTTTTCTCAGGTTGAATCGCACCGTCTGAACATTAAAAAAGTATTGTCATGGGGAGGGGGGGGGGTCATCATCGCTTTTTTCCCTCTACGATAGCGAACGACCGACGTGTCTAGCAGCAAATTAGATTTTCTTCCGTCATGTTACCAGAAGTACACTATACTACGACGGACATGAAACTACGACGAGTACGAGCATCGTGAATTAAATAACATTGATAAAACCTTCAATAAATTCTTGGTAATACAAAACTACGCTCGCGACAACGATATAATCAAATGAACGAGTATTATAACGTCTGTTTTTGAAATATATACGAGTCTTGTAAATTGACATGTGCCCCTATTCCCCATCTCTCCTGTGCTCCGATATATACGACGAGTTAAGTATATCATATACTAGAGATATTATTTGCAAATAAAACGAATTCATCGTTAGTTAATTTTGTTTTAATGGTGGAAAAAAAATCATCAAACTTCGGTCGATGGTGTCTCTCATGCTTCGTCGTATATGTAGTATATTTTTCTGACCCATATGATGCTTTCTGCTGTTATATATAATCATCCGTTTGTAGCAGACATTGTCGTCAGATTATACTAAATAAGGGTTCATTTGAACGCTGAATTTTTTCAAAGGCTCAATTTTGATGTGCATAAATTAATACATACGAATCTATTCCAGCTACATCGTTGCTTGTTTCGATTTTTAACCTTTTTTCATTTAATTTTTAAAAGCAATATATATGTAGGTAGGGATAGGTAAGCTGTTATTTTGAATTGAGAACTTTATGGAGATAGGCAGAAAAAGAGACGGTTGAAAGAATTAATCGAATATTCCCTTTGAGATTTTGTGCGATTGGCATTTTTCTCTGTGACAGTGTAATTAAGAGAAAGGTAGAAAACATTTTTTTTATGTCATTATTTTTATCTATACATTTTAATCATGAATTAAAAATTCTTTTGATTGGCCGTTTCATCAAAATGATATACGAAGGTTTTTAATTTTCGTTTTATTTTGTAGTTTGCAAAACACTATATCTCATTTAGCTCTAAACAAGATGATAATTTTCTCATCATATTCTCCAGTTTTCAAAAAGTTCAGTTCCTACGTTTTGATCCTAAAAATGGTCGCATTGGAGCTCATTCTTGGCCTTATTATCTTCTCCTGGACTCGTTCCATGTGAAATTAGCACGGTTTGGAGTCAGAGTCTTCTGATTTTGCGCCAAATTTTTTCATACAAGTGTATCTAGAAACATTAATCACTTACATAATTGGAACTTTGGTGTCCTTCAGGGACGCGTGAGGAGAAAAAATATAAAGCATACTTGCTAGACTAAAGTAATTACTTACTTACTATGAAGTGTGTAGTGTACTAAGTAAGTACATACGTGTTTCTCCGTCATCATTATTGAACCGCGGAATAGGTATGGTTAATGGAGATTTACCTATAGTAAAAAAAATCGCTGAATTTTCAACGAATTCAGTGAACATCACAATTTTTTTCTGAAAATCATTAGTTTTGGAAGTGCCCCTGCAGATCATTTCAATGATGAGAAATTTTCGAAAAAATTGTGCTTTTCTCGCTTCAGCCCAAAAAAAAATGGTCATCATTGCTTTCCAAGATGTTTCCCCAGTTTCAGAAATGGTACTTTGTGATATTTTTAGTTCAGTCATTTTAGCAAAATTTTTAGTCGAACCTTCGGAAAAATTGGGGAAAGCTGAATTTCACATTATTTGTTCAGATTGGTCTCTAAACAACCCATCAAAAGTTACACCCCGCAACTTGACCGCTACCCCCGCAAGAGGTCATTAACCTTTGCCGATACAGGTTTTTCGGCTGTATCGCAGAAATTAAGGGTCCGAGAGGGAAAATTTTCGAACAAAAATTGTTCTACGCAAAATTTCCTATCAGCATGACCAGTTCAGCTTTTCTCAAAATGACGATTTCACCCTTACTAAGGAGGGGGTAAAGATGTAAATTTCATGAAAATTGTTTTAAAAAATGAAAATCGACAATTTAAAACGTGAATTCGATTCACAATGGGCTCGAAAATGTTTTGACCAAAGTTGCACTCCGCAACTTGTCTGCAACTTCCGCAAAAGGTCATTAACCTTTGTCAATATTCGATTTTTTGGCTATATCGCCGAAATAAATGGTCGGGGGAAAAAGTGATTGAACTAAAATTATTCTACGCCAAATTTCCTATAAGCGTGACTAATTTAGTTGAAATATATTTTTCAATTTTTGGTAAATTTTTGAAAATCAAATTTAGGCCAAAAATAAGAAAGAAAAATCAAAATTTTACCAAATTGAGCTATAAAGCTGAAATTTGGATATACTTACTCTATTTTTGACCTTCCAAATCGATTGGAAACGATTTCAACTCGTTTCGAGCAGTTCTGCAGCCTCCAGCACATTTTTGTAACTTGCAATTCTCACCAAATTTCATCAAATGAAGTAGGAAAGCGGAAATTCATACTGAAAACTAATTTTAATACGCTATGAAGTCGACTGCAAGTAGATTTCAAGCCGTTTTGTAGCCTTCAGCGAGTTTTTGGAAATTGCTGAAGCCTCCAGTAAATTTTTGGAACTTGCAATTTCTACAAATTTTCATCAAATGGAGTTGAAAAGCCGAAAGTTGATTCGGATAGATTTTGTGGCATTTTTTGAAAAACAGAAGTTTCTAAAAATCTGCTGGAGGCTCCAAAACGGATTGAAACTGCCTGCAATCCACCTCAGAGTAATGCCAAAAATGGCGTGTCTCTGTTTGGTAAAATCTGATGGAAATTTTGAGCATTGAGAAATCTACTGGAGGCTCCGGTAATTTTCAAAAAGTCGCTGGAGGCTCCAAAACGACTTGAAATTTACGAGTAGTCGACTTCATAGCATATTGAAATTAGATTACAGAGTAAATTTTAGCTTTGCAACTGTTTTGTATGAAATTTTTAAATTCTGAAATTTGTTGGAGGCTCTAGAAATTTTCAAAAAGATGCGGGAGGCTCCAAAATGACTTAAACCAACCTGTAGTCGACTTGATAGTCCATTAAAATTGGAGTTCAGGGTAAATTTTGGATTTTCAACTTTGTTTGGTAAATTTTTATGGAAATTTCGAGCATTGAAATATCTGCTGGAGCCTCCAGTAATTTCCAAAAAGTCTCCGGAGGCTTCAAAACGACTTGAAATCTACTTGCAGTCGACTCCCTAGCGTATTGAAATTAGTTTACAGAATGAACTTCAGCTTTCCAACTGATTTTGATGGAATTTTGTGGGAATTTCAAGTTACAAAAATCTGCTGGAGGCTCCAGAACTGAATAAAATGGAGGATATATTTTAAATTTTATCCTTCTAAATCAATTAGGTAAAGTTTTGATTTTTTTCTCATGTTTGGCTTAAACATTCGAAGCGACCGTTTGGAATTTTCCCTGTTGTGGGTTAACTTCTTGAAATTGTTGAAAATAGGTCAGAAGTCAATTATCAGGTTTTTAAAAATAATAAATTTCCGCATCTTGTGGAATATTCTTTTACCCATCTCTTGGGCGAAGCTTACCATCTAGGGGTGGGGATCTCTAGTATTGAGGGTGGTATTCCCCACACTTGAAAAATAACTGCTTATTCCTGATAAGTGGATACAAAAAAATATAATTTTTATTAAAAAAATATTTCATATTGCTAGAGTAAAGTAATTACTTACACTATTAAGTGTGTACTAAGTACGTATTTCGAGGTTTTCATATGGGATTTGGACCGCGGAATTGGTATGGTTAATGGAGGTTTAGCTATAGTAAAAAAAAAGTCGCTGAATTTTTACTAAATTTGGTGAACATCGCCATTTTTAGCTGAAAATCACTCAGAAAAATTTTGTAGCTTTGGAAGTGTCCCTGCAGAGGTGATATGGATCCTTATAATGAGGAGAAATTTTCGAAAAAATTGTGGTTTTCTCGCTTCAGCCCCAAAAAAATGGTCATCATTGCTTTCCAAGATGTTTCCCTAGTTTCAGAAATAGTACTTTGTGATAATTTGACGTAATTAATGCAAAATATTTGAGAAGAAAATATATTTTTAAAAAACGATTTTTCCTAAATTGGACGATTTGCAAATTTTCAACCGCCCGGTGGAACCCTGGAAGTGGTCTTGGATTGTGATAGTGATAATGGCCTAGGTCGACCCAGAATCTCAAATCGGTTTCTTTGAAACTGAGTCATTTCTCCCAGAACAGGTTTAAGAAGAACTAGAGCGAAACAGCCATATTTTATTGAAAATACACCCTCTTTAAGAGTCCATATATCTCTCCTTTAGGCATCCTTTCAAAGCTGAAATTTTTTCTTCAATGGTTTTAAACTAAAAATCAAGGTTTTCACTGAATCTTGCTAAAAATCCTCTTACACTTTTTTTTTTATTTCACTATACCTATTACACCTTAATGGCCAATTTAACACATTCGAAGCGTCCGCTTGGAATTTTCCCTGTTGTGGGTTGACTTGTTGAAATTGTCGAAAATAGGTTTGAAGTCAATTATCAGGTTTTAAAATAAATTTTCGCAGCTTGTGGTATATTTTTTAATCATCTTTTGGGCGAAGCTTACCATCTAGGGGATGGGGATTTCTAGTATTGAGCTTACACTTGAAAAATAGCTGCTTGCGACTAGGAGTTTAAATTCAGATGACAAATAAAGTGAATTTACCTCCTTCTTCAGCAAAGTATTATTCATACAGTACTATTCAATATTTTGAGTTGCGGTCCGAGCTTCGTTGATTACTGTGAAAGACCATTTTTCAATATCACATTGTACATGATGGATCATCACATTCTTTTACCCATTTCTTGGGTGAAGCTCACCTTTCTAAGGGTCTGAAGATTTCTAGTATGTTACTGAAGGCGGTGTTTCCTAATCTAGTTTCTCAATGCTATGATTTTTCTGACGGTTCAAATATCTGATTTGACTTGGCTATTGAGCTCAAAAAGCAGCATCTGATCTGATTAAAATACTTCACTACAAAATATTTGGAAATTATTGAAGCGCACACTGATTTTTTTTATTTTTGGGACTTTAGCTGCGTACCTATGTATAAATTGATGATTCCCGCGTGAGTTCGCACAGGGTGCAACATTTTTCAGTTTGAGCTCGATACACTGGGATTTTTTTTTTAATGAAAAAATAAGAACCTTAATTAACCGACAATTTTCAACGATTACAATTGTTAAGGGCTGGTGAAATAATATGTACAAATTTCAAATTTGGGTTTAGGTTCCAATTTTTAAAATTTGGTTACAGGTTTATTACTTGAATGAACATTTTTTCTCCAAAATTTTTTGGGTCAATTCCGAATATGTGTAAGGTTAAAAATTCCTAGTTTACTTACTCATAGTTACTTGGCCATGACAACGGAGATTAGTGACAGAACTACGAATTTTCAAGGATTACAAGTTCAGGGCTGGTGAAATGTGTACAAATTTCAAATTCAGATTTAGGTTCCAAATTCTTGAATCTTGGTTACAGGATATTACTTGAATGAAAATTTTTTCTGCAAAAATGTGTTGGTCAATTCTGATTATGCGTAAGGTTAAAAATTACTGGTTTACTTACTTATACTTGGCCATGACGACGGAGATTATTCCAAATTCTTGAATCTTGGTTACAGGATATTACTTGAATGAAAATTTTTTCTGCAAAAATGTGTGGTTCAATTCTGATTATGCGTAAGGTTGAAAATTACTGGTTTACTTACTTATACTTAGCCATGACGACGGAGATTACCGGTAATGTGATTAATGGCGACATGGTATGTTCAGATAACCTTAGATCCAACTTCCGAGTCTAACTCAAGTTTGCATTCATACAAATTTCAAATTTGGGTTCTTGTTTGAATTTTTTAAATTTTGGTTTAAGGTTATCAGGTGAAAAGTTTTTTTCCAACATTTTCCGGGTCAATTCTGGTTTGCATCAGGAGCCTGGATTAACACAAACACGCGTGAATCAATTTGTAGGTACTTAGTAAAAAGAAGGTGTGAATCAATTCGTACCTACTCTTGAAAAAACGAGGTTGGAATCAACTCACCAGCTTCCACAGAGAAATGGGTGGGGGAGGGGGTGGTCGTGAATTACAAATAATAATTCATTTGAATATTTTGTTTCTAATCATATTTTTGCGTCTAATTTATCTGAAATTCATTTGTTTTGGTTTAGTTGATTTTATACACTCAAAAAGGAAAGATTAAAAATATTCATAAAGCTTGACCAAAATCTTTGATAGTGGCTCCATCCAAATTTGATATGTATTGGTAAATGTGTACTCTTCCTTCTCCTTGGGAAATACCATCAGAATTGGATGGTCATTGTCGCGGACCTTGATATGTTTTCTTTACTAGGGTTTTTGCTGCCAGAGCAGCTGAAACTCTATCGCAATTGATTTTAATCATCTACCAAATGTTTCAATTAGTAGCCAATCAGTGAACAGTATTTTGCAGAGACCAATCAGTGATTAATTAGTACCTATTTATCATTGCCACATGTTGAGAGATTTTAGAATTTGGAATCAGATTAATAGTAGCCTATTATATTTTTAATATTTATTTTAACAATACCTTATTTTTTATTTTTTCCATCAATGATGATACTCACAATGCTGTAAATTTCTTGCTTTTTGGCTGTATAATCAAATCTGTGGAAAAAAAACAATTTTAACAAGAGACAAAAACCCTCTTGCAATCAGCGAATAGCTGGCGGCTTGTTTTCTTATGAACATACAAATATAATTAGTTTTCTTTACTTATTTTCATTTTTTTGATCTGTCAGGTCGGGAATGTGGCGAATGCGAGTTAATAATATTTAGCTGTTTGTTTTTGTTTAGTTGATTTTGTACACTCAAAAAGGAAAGATTAAAAATGTAGGTACTTATTTGTATGAGTCAAAAGCTAGCTGTTTTCAGACCATAGATAATTCTACTTTAATTTACAGTAGGGTGGGGGGGGGGGGATTGAAAAAAACCATGGACTCGATTTGGGCGAAAATTAGCGAAGATGTTTATTTTGAATAGAGAGCTAGACTACCTCGATTACTTTTCACAATCTTTTCGATCAAATTGTTCGATCGAAGGTAAATTTTCTTGCTTGAATTTTTTTTTTTTGAAACCTAGATAGTAATTATGTATGATTATTTGAGTGGAAATGTTATAATATCAAAAAATTGCTGAAAATGACCGCGAAAGAAGTTTTTATTGTGGTATTTTTAACTTTTTATTAAAAATCCAGCGTTTACTCTTTCTAAAAGAAATTTTTAATGATGGAAAAGTTCTATAAAATTAATGAGAAATGCTAATTTTCGGAATCCGCCTATCCTCTCAAGTGGCTATATTGGAGGTCTAAAAGTGAAATTAAACTAAATTTAGTGAACATCTCCATACTCAGTTGAAAATCACTCTTAAAAAATGTCAGCTCATGAAAGTGCCCCTGCACAGGTGAAATTGGTCCTCATAACGAGGATACATTTTCGCAAAAAATTGTGCTTTTCTCGGTTCAGCTCATATCTAACATGTTTTGGGAAAAAGTCGACCTGGGCCATTGCCATCAAAATCCATGTCTGCTTTCAAGGTTCTACCAAAAGGTTGAAAATGAGTGAGTACCTACATAAATAGGTAGGTAGCTGATTTTTGAGTAAATTCGTGTTTTGAAAATATTTTCTTCTCAATAATGTTTCCCATTAATTTAGCCAAAATATTGAAAAATATCATTCCTGAAACTGGGGAAATATTTTAGAACGTAGGGGTGCCAATTTTTTGATTAGTATGTCCAATTTCAAAAAAATCGAGAAAATTGGCCAACAACGCATCATTTTTATTCGGGAGGTTTTTTTGAAATTGACAATAATTACTTAAAAAATGGTCATCACTGCTTTCCTAGATGTCCCCCCAAGTTTTAGAAATGGTACCTTTTTGGGGCGAGAGGGGGAATATTTTTTAAAAACACGAATTCACGTAAATTAAACGATTAGGTAGTGAATTTTCAACTGGTGGTCTTGTATTGTGATAGTGATAATTTTCTAAATACGAGTAATTTCCCGCAGCTTGCGGGATATTCTTTTACCCATCACTTGAGCGATGCTTACGATCTAGGTGTGGGAATTTCTATAGGTATATGTAATTGGGGATGGTGTTCCCTGTACTTGAAATTAGCAGTGCTTGCTAACCTTACTAGGATTTTTAATTCTGATTACAAATGAATAAAATTTACTTCCAATCTAATGTCAACCTTTTTCAGCTCAATATTCAGTAATAATTCTTGCGACGATGGTTGCCAGCTTCGTTGACTACTGTGAAAAAAGAGCATTTTTCGATACAAATAACATGTGGATCATCATTTATTCTTTTACCCATTTCTTGGGTGAAGCTCACCTTCTAAGGGTGAAGATTTCTAATGTATGTTACTGAGGATGGCGTTTCCTATCTTTAAAAAATAGTTTCTTGCTTCTATGATTTTTCTGACGGTTCAGATATCTGATTTGGCTTGAAATTTTTCAACGGTTACATGTTAAGGGCTAGGGAAATACATACAAATATCAAATTCGGGTTTCACTTCCAATTTTTTGAATTTTGATTACAGATTAATAGATGAAAATTTTTTCTTCGAAAATTTTCAGGTCAATTTCAATTATGCTTAGTTAAAAATTCTTGGTTTACTTACTTTTTCTGATATTTGATTACATTCACCTTGTTACAGGTATAACGTTGCTCATTTCTACGTGTTTGTATTTATACAAATTTCAAATTCAGGTCCTGGTTCCAATTTTTTAAATTTTTATCAGAGGTTATCAGATGAAAGTTTTTTCTCCAAAATTCGTTGGCTCGATTCCAGTTTACATCAGGAGCCTGGTTAGCACAAACAGGCTTGAACCAATTGTGCATAGTAAAAAGAAGGTGGAGGATAAATTCGTTCGTAATTTTTCAGCCGATTTTCAAAATCTAGGATTTTTTCACTCTCCTTTGAGCAGGTACTTGATCGATTTCTTTGATTTTTTCAGTACAAAACTGTCAGGTCATTTTGGTATATCACACGGTTTATTTAATTTTGAGGAAATTTTGGGAGCCAATGGAAATTTTGAAAGGACAAAACCAATAAAATGGTTAATAATAATAATCTTACTCAGGGTTCTCAAAAGATTTTTTCGATTTTCAAGAAATTTATAAGCCAATTAGAGGAAGCTTCTGAAGATCAAACTAAAAAAAAAGATCAAATTTACCTATAAAGTGTTCTTGAAAACATAGGAAACGATTTATGCCACTCGGTATTTTACATTTTCTTACATTTTGACAAAAATTTTGAGGTGTCATACCTCCCCCTTCCTGCTCCTGCCATCCGATTCTGTGAACCCCACCACGAATAGTTCATTGCTGTAACTACGCTGTAAATGAATGCTACTTGGATTTTCTTCGGGTTTTCAAAATGATTTCTTCAAAATTTGGCAGGCTTTTGAAAATTCAGTGATCAAAGAAAGCTCAATTTTGAGCTTTTGATATTTTTGTTTATAGTTTTTAAGCAGCTCTCAACTATTTTGAAAATGTCGCAAACATATTTTCTTCGAGTTGCAGCTGTCCGGAGCACGAACTTCACCCTGTCATCCCAAGGCTAATTGAAGGGCTAATGATAGAGGTTTTCTTCATTTCCTGGACTGAAAAACTTGCAGAAAAATTTTGAGAAACATCCATAATGGTTTTCAAAATTTTTGGATTTTTATTTGAATTTTAAAGGTACCTTACCGAGGCTCCCAGCTCGAGCTACATTTCGAAGAAAAAATCGCATTAGTTCCTTACCTGTAGTATGTAATTTTGTCTATGCCTTCGTTATTTCTTGAATTTGAGAATGCAATAGAACCTGTTTTTGATGCTGAAAGTTTTCCCATTGCTGAAATGAGAGAAGTTGAAGAAAAAATTCACTAAAATTGGTGAGGAGTAGGATCAACTCCGTATTAAGCCAAAGTAGGTTGTAATTGAGGCCATGAAATAAGCAGTAAGTAAGCTATTCGTATTCATTGAATTCGAAAATTTCAATGATATACTTGAAAATATCTTGCTTATAAGTCTAGGTACCTACCTACTTATTTAGTGGTTTTTTGTATACATTCACTCCATCTCATTGCAGTCAAAATTCGTGGATTTCTTTGTTTGCATTTTTTGTAAAATTGTAAGTAGGTAAGCAAAGTGTGTCTATATCCAGTCCACCTATACAGAGAAAACCTCGAGAGGAAAAAAAATGACTAAATAATTAACAAATTTTGATAAAAAATGATCCTTCGCATTATATAGTACAACACTACAAAAGCACCAAAATCTGATTCTTGGCGCTGTAGGGCAACTTGAACTTTCGACATGAAAGAAATACCAACTAGGACTACCCACATCACCATTATTTATTAACACGTATAGTGGCAGGCTTAATACACACAGCGTGGCATTTCAGAGAGGTCGATTACATGAAAAATTATTATTCGTCTTGGAATAAAATATGACGATAAGAATTTTTTCATTCGACGAATTTCGCCCTGCTCTCTATAGAGATTTGAACCGACAACCGACTATACAGTACGTTCATTTATCCGGCAAAAATAGCCCGAAAGAAACAAAAACACTAAGGAAATTTTTTTCCCACGCTTCATAAACCTTTCAGGTACTAGGTAGACTTTTCACGAGATAAAATTAGAAACGCATTATTTTCATTTTTCCGACCATTTTTTTTCACTACTACTCGATCCAAAGAGGCTTTTGGTTTTCTTTTTTCTTTCTCGATAAGCGCTCGTCGGTCTCGGTGTATGGTGTATGGAAAAAAGGCCAGAAATACCTCCTCGAGCTGGATTTTTATCGTGTATATTTTGTCGGTCGATTGTGCGGGGTCGTGCTTGTTGCGTTGATCCGCTTTTAAAAGAGGTATTTTCGACGTCTGTAATTTTTTTTTTCAGCAGTGTTTTTCAATAGAGAAAAACAGGAATTTTACTATACGTCGTCGTGGTCGTAATATTTTCCGCCTTTTGAGAGAATTTACTCGCGAATAACACGCCGATAAGTATACGTAAATATCCGAGTGGTCAGTTTATATATTTTCTGCGACTCGATGGATGTAAAGAAAGAGACAAGGACGAAGTACAAGTGGGAAGTATAAAGATAGGTCAGGTTGGAATTTTTTCTATATGGTGCGTTGAAATGACGTAAAAGTTTTTGACGATGTTTGTAACTTTCGAGAATGATTTTCAAAGCACCTTTTGTGAATAGCTATAGGGAGTTATTCAATGTCAAATCAGCTTGGTTTTGGGTTTGGGTTTTCCAATTTTGATAAACATTTCTGTTTGTAGGTTTCTCAAATTGGGAAAGAAAGAAAAATCGCCATCATTGACTCTCCAATCTACCTTGAAACAGGTGAGGTATTTTTTTTTCAAAATTTGAAATTTCTCGTCATAGAGGTAATGCCCAAATTTGAAGTTTAGTTTTACTACAACTTGGCAAAAATCTGTTTCCGGAGTTTGAAAAGTACTTGAGAGTCGTTTCAAAAAATTTCGAAAGTTCAGAGCTAAGTTTTTTTTTGTTTTGAAAAACTCAAAAACTTTGCCAAATTTTGGAGGTGTTATTTGAAAATCTGAAAAAAAATTCAGGAACCAAACATTTAGGTATACCATATTTTTTTTTACAACAGTGAACTTTTCGTAAAAACCATCAGGGAGAAAACCATGGTAGAGGGAGGGTGCTCGTAAGACCCCAAAATTTCGATGAAGATTTGAAAAATATCAAATATTGTGTGGTATAAGTAGTATAAGGTATCGTTTCATATGTTTTCCCAAGGGCTGAATACGAATATCCACTCATTTCTCCAACCTCTCCCCCTCATTGGTCCACAAATTTCCTGAAAAATTGAAAAATCGTATGACATGTATTGTGGTTCATTATAGTCCAGTAAATAAAGCACTTTTTGGAGGTAAACCCAAACAAAATTGCGACAAAAGATTTTTTTGCTTTAAAAGGTCTAGGATGATGTCCTAAACAACATATCCGGAGCCGCCCCCGATCCACCTGGTGCGTTCCCCCCACAGTGGATTTTAGCCCCCCAAAACACGTTTTTCGCCATTTTCTCCCCCCGCATTGCATTATTTAGCGAAAAATGTGTGGATAGATTAAAAATCTACGTCAAATTTCCGATCTAATGATGTATCAACTTCCCTTGTTGGTACAAGGGGGGTGGGACTACAACCATTTAAAGAAGGGGGTTTTCTGAAAAATGCGCAAAGGCAATAGCCGCCTAAGAGGGGTGAAATGGTCTCCGAGAGCGTTTAGATTGATATTATCATGGAAGGTGGGTACCATTGAGAAACTTCCGCGTGGAAAATTTCAGATCCACTGCCCCTCCCCTTTTTGGGGAACCCCCCTTTTCTAAAATTTCAAAACCATTTTTCTCAGCCCCATGTGGACCGATTTTGAAAATTTTTTAGTATGTTGTACACATCCTTTGGAGGTACACCCACAAAAATTTTCAGCCTCCTCCCCTCATATTTGCCCCTCAAAATGATGTAAAAATGTGTCGTAAGGAGGGTTGAGGTAAAATGGGAATTTTGCGGAAAATAACTGAGTATCAATAAATAGGGTGTCGTTTTCTTATGATTCGATACCGCTGAGCACGAATATGACGTCAGCTTTTTTCCTACCCTCATCTAGACCTCTCCAGAGCACTTAGCCCCTTCAAATTTGACTATTGTTAAAAAGCATAAAATAAGTTTGAAACGCCATTTTGAGGGGTAAATATGAGGGGAGGAGGCTGAAAATTTTTGTGGGTGTACCTCCAAAGGATGTGTACAACATACTAAAAAAATTTCAAAATCGGTCCACATGGGGCTGAGAAAAATGGTTTTGAAATTTTAGAAAAGGGGGGTTCCCCAAAAAGGGGAGGGGCAGTGGATCTGAAATTTTCCACGCGGAAGTTTCTCAATGGTACCCACCTTCCATGATAATATCAATCTAAACGCTCTCGGAGACCATTTCACCCCTCTTAGGCGGCTATTGCCTTTGCGCATTTTTCAGAAAACCCCCTTCTTTAAATGGTTGTAGTCCCACCCCCCTTGTACCAACAAGGGAAGTTGATACATAATTAGATCGGAAATTTGACGTGGATTTTTAATCTATCCACACATTTTTCGCTAAAATGCAATGCGGGGGAGAAAATGGCGAAAAACGTGTTTTGGGGGGCTAAAATCCACTGTGGGGGGAACGCACCAGGTGGATCGGGGGCGGCTCCGGATATGTTGTTTAGGACATCATCCTAGACCTTTTAAAGCAAAAAAATCTTTTGTCGCAATTTTGTTTGGGTCAAACTCTTTATTGACTGGACTATTAGGTTTTTGAAAGATTCAAGTACGAATATCGATGCCAAATTTCTGAGAAGTTGGAAATTCTCAGCGTTCCAGCATCGCATCCAATTTTGGATTCATCAATTTAAAATGAAAAACTTACCTATTAAATTATTTAAGAAATTGAATGTAATCGTAGTGTGTTATTGTTATGGACTTTCTGAAGCATGCGGGAACAGCAGAGCACATTTTTGAAACATCCTAAAATGGGATATTTGCTCTTATTTTCAGATTACTTCAAATTTCACATTTGCCATCAAAAATTCGAGCGCTTTCGGTGTTTTAAATCAAGCCGAAAAATAAATATGACCAAATGGAATAAATAAATTTTGTTTACCTTGCTTCATGAGAAATTACGAATTGAAGGGTAAGAACAAATTTAGGTACAGTTTTCATTTTGTTGTTGTTACTGTCAACGCTGGCCCAGCTCTAGAGCGAAGGGTTCTTTCAATTGGGCCCATTCTTCCCAGCTTTGAACCCCACTGATTGGGAAATGTTTCATTCCATAGTATTTTGTCATGTTGTTGAACCACATCCCCACACGGCTTCATTATCTTCTCATCCCTCACTATTAGGTGCAATAAAAAATGTATTGATATTTTTTGATCGAATCTTCTCTAAGTTCATATATTCTCTTATGAATCTACCTGCATTTTAAATCTTACTTCTCAATGCAGGTGTTGAAAGACAAACCTCGAGTGTCTTTTGCTATATTTTCAAGGTTTACAGATCTCATTGTCATTTTATTGGAAATGGCGGCCACTCTTGCAAAATTTATTCACATATCTATTAATCCACGTTCCATATGTACCTACTTAGTGGTTAAAATAAGTACCTAATGAAAAATATAAGACTCACTTCCTAACCTATATTTAAAAGTTCAGGCTTAACTGTAGACAACATTTTTTTATGTGCTTTTCTATGGTCATTATAAGAAGGCCTTTAGTGTTATCATATTATGTTATAATTGAACTGATGTGTTTGTTGAGCACGTGTGGTGTTGTGGCAATCTCACGACTCACCTCTTCGCCTGGGTGGGTAAGTGGGTTTTCAATCATTTTTGGTGAGAGGCTCAAAAATCCAAGAATTGATTTTGGGACGTACGAGTATTTCTTCCCTATGGAATTAAATTGGATCAAAGTTGAGATTTCAAGTTACAATGCGATTTTAAGGAAAAATCATTTTAACAAAAAGAAAAAAAACGCTTTCAAATTGAAAAAAATTTTCACTCTGCAATTGAGGCGAAATGGTTCAAATTTTGTCAATTTATTCAGTATTTTTATTTATTTCATTATTTAATTATTCAATTGTCAATTAATATTCATTAGGGTAGATTGTCCAAAAAATAATGTCTGCGGATTTTGATGAAATTCAGCAGATGAGACCTTAATTTTGAGATAGAAATTACTCAGAGATTTTGTTGGCTTCATGGTTTTTTCGCTCCTGTCGCAACCTAACCTGTTTTGAGGGAAATGACCCAGTTCAGAATGAAAATAGGTATTTGAGATTCTGCGTCTATCTGTAACAGATATTACTTACTTTGGATATTCCGCGGCCCATAAACACCTATAAGAAACCTTTTGGATTTTCGTGCTCTAAGTGCAATCCGTCTCTCTGAAAATGGCAACCTCACGACTCACATCCTCGCTTGGGTGAGAATGTTACAAAATATGTTATGGTTGTACTTACTTCGGATTTTCAAGCGTTTCTGGCAAGAGGCTCAAAAATTCCAAAAATTGATTTTTGGGACATATCTTCTTCCTATGGAATTACATTGGATCAAAGTTTAGGTTCAAGGTTAGAATGTGATTTGAAGGAAAATCCATTTTAACATCCAAAAAGAAAAAGGTTGATTTTTATACCTTATTTTTCACATTTAGGGCCCTTGTAATCAAAATTGGACCTTACTGAGAGATGTGTATATGTACATGTGAGCAGAATGAAAACAAAATTGATGCCTGGAAGTTGACCTTGGCCAATTTGGCAACAAGGCAACTCCTGATGCCGCCGTTCTGGTGCTGGTCTCTCCCACTACAAAACCAAATGCATATTTGTACTGCTTGAAAAAAATGAGCGTGTTACACAAATATAACTTATGAATATTGAGCAGGCCAAGTGACTGGAACATGGGCAAAGATGGGGTGTCCCAACGCTCTCCAGCCACCACCCTTTGACAGCTCGTTTTTTCAGCACCAGTATAGGCCAGATCCAGCATTAAGCTGCCCCTCCCTACATTATGACACAATACCTTGATGCCCCCTCAAAGTCTGCCATGTAGAACCTCCGCAAATGAACCTGAGACACCATCCCAGAGAGGTATTTCAATAAGTGAACAATTTTGCAAAGCTTATCTCTCAGGTTGATGCAATGTACCCTCCAAGATAAAATCGCATCTATATAAACTCCCAAATACTTATGTTCCATGACCTGTACCAAAAGAGCACAGTCACATGACCCATTACAACCAAATACACCTGGCCACTCGAAGTCCTGAACATGCTGATCTTGAAAACCAAAAACAAGCAATTCGGACTTTGAAGAGTTTATTTTGAGTTCCCTGCTATCAAACCACCCTGCGATTGTCTTCAAATCTTTATTAAGCAGACAAACAAGTTCATCTACAGTCTTGGTGGAGATAAATAAAACTGTATCATCAGTAAAAGCACTCAGGACACCTCTCAAGGAAAGCTTAAGTGATCCATTGATATAAATTAGAAAAAGAAGAGGCCCCAAGAGGCTCCCTTGAGGCACCCCTGGTAAAACCTTAGCCACAGCACTCAGAACATCCCCAAATTCGAACACGTTGTGTCCTACCACTTAGGTAAGAGTGAAACCAACTTACAATAAATTCTGCAAATCATCAATGAGTAAATTTTGTTCAATTGTACATATTACGAGTAAATGCTTCAGCCACATCTACATATATACACAACTGCCACTATTTTGTTAGCCTCCATCTCTTGCACAACTAGGGTAACATGGTGAATAAGAGCCTTCTCAGTGCTCCTGCCTGGGAGGAATTTAAACTGTAGATCAGAAAAGAAACCACAGTCCAAAAGAAAATCAAGCATACATTCTTTTACAACTGACTCAAAAACCTTTCCAATTGAGGGCAGCATTGACACTGGATGGTAAGAGGTAACCTCCCTATTATCACCCCCCCCCCTTGAAAATTGGAACAACAACAGCGTCTTTCAAGTGCATAGGGTAAACCCACTCCTCAAATGACTTATTGAGCAATTCAAGCAGGGCCCCACTAAACTGGGAGCGAGTTTTTTCAAGATTTTACCAGATATACCATCCTCCAAGAAGCCACCTCCTGATGAAATAAGCATTTGAGATTCTGCGTTGATCTATGATACTTCCCTCAAAATCCAAGACGACTTTTGAGTTCTATTGAGCGATTAAAAATTTGAAAATCGCTTATTTTTGGATAAATTCGTGTTTTAAAATTTTTTCTTCGCAAAAGTATTTGCATGAATTTAGCTAAAATATTAAAAGATATCATTCCTGAAATCGGGGAAATATTTTGAAACTCAATGGTGCCAATTTTTGGTCATTACTGCCAATTGAAAAAAAAATGAAAAGAAAATTGTAAGTTTTTGGCTATTTTTCTTGATTTTTTGAAATTGGCAGTTATGACCAAAAAATTGGCACCACCTGCGTTCCAAAATATTTCTCCAATTTCAGAGATGATATCTTTCAATATTTTGGCTAAATTAATGCGGAACATTTGCTAGGAAAAAGTTTCAAAACCTAAATTCATTCAAAAATGAGCGATTTGCAAATTTTTAACCGCTCAGTAAAATTATAAAAGTGGTACATATTTAATTCTGATAACATCAACATAAATTGACATAGAATCTGAAATACATACATACATACTAGAGCTGAAAACGGTACTCGCTGACAGCAGGTAACTACTGTACCCGTATTGTAAATTCTTGCTTCTCGCTAGTAGCGGGTAGCGAGTTAAAAAAATGTCGCACCGGTTCATGATAATTATAACTACCCGATGTGCAAGCGTGTCTGTAAAAATCGGACACAACAGTACACAAATCCAGTAAAACGGACATGTTGTGTCTGTTTTCAAAACAATACGCATTGTGTAGTGAAAACCAGACACTATGTGACTGTAAAACCGGTAAAACGTTCACAATGTGACCGCCTGCTGATGGAATGGTTGCTTATCTCAAATGTATGTTGAGTTGCACATCGTTTTCGTTATCACAGTAAAATGAAATAGCTTTTAGGAGTCTGATATGTAGGTAAGTACATATTAGCCATTAGGTACAGATAACGCAAATTTCAAAGCTCCATCATATTTTTTGTGGGGGTTGTTTGAATGTTTGCAACTTCAATTTTTAAGTAATACCTAGTGTCACCCATTTTTTACATTTTTTTCAGACTTGGTTAACAATTTAATTTAGGCTCTCCATTAAAAAGTTAATTACAAAAATTTGGAAAACATTATTTTTTGACTCGAAAAAAAAACTCCCAAAAATTTGATTCCCACAAACCCTTAATGATTTGTATTTTTTTATTACTATTTGTTTGGATATCTGCATAGATATGCAATCATTTTTTTAAATGTGAAGCACTTTTGGAAAAAAAATGTACTTTACTCATTTTTCATAGATTACAAAATATACCTAGGCCTATTAAGTACTTACTTTGGGATAGAAAAATAATATTTATAGGTAGTGTTAGTATGAAAAGAAATGAGCTACCTAGACCTACCTACAGTTTTGCTGGAAATGTTCCTCAAATAACACGATTTCTTATTTAAAAATTATTTCACCCATTTGAAAGTATCACACACTGCTTAACACACCTCAAAAAATTTGAAAAATTATTTCCTACAGATGCATATTTTTGAGGGATAAATTACTTCAAAATTGATCTAAAAAAATTATCTCCTTAAGGAGGCTCAATAGGCCAATATGCATAATTTAATACCTATTTCTAAACCTTCACTAGTGGTGTACTCCTGTAAATGAAGTTTTGAAACATCCCTTTATGCGGGGTAGGAGGAGACCATCAGCAACCAAACTAAACATCCAAGAGAAAGTAGAGAGGAAACTGGTTCTGTCACTATACATATCTGTGCAACTACCCTAAACAGTTTACAGTACAGGTTAGGTTTTAGGATGGAATTCGTCTTATTGTTATTGTTGGTAGTTCCACACAAAGAATCTTTTTTTCTTTTGTTGGGCTATTGATTGTGAGAATTGCCTACACATTTGTAATAGGAGATATGCAAAAAACAGACACATTGTGTCTGAAAAACCGGAAAAAAACAGACACAAACAGCCATAAATCCGCGGACACAGCAGACACATTGTGTCAACGTTTTTGCACATTGGGTACTCGTAGTAGCGCATTGAATGCGTAGCGGGTGTCCCCGCATGACATCATCATTGTCATCAATCATGTCAAACGTCAATCACACATGCGAAGGACAAGTGCCGAATTGTAACTCCCCCCACTTACGCATTATCCAATTCTGGGGTGCGTGCGCAGACCATGTGTGAAAACATTCGGGTTGAACTCGCTATATGCTACTATCTATATCCGAATCAACCCCATACAGCCACTAGCGGGTTTAGCCAGTATTTTAACCAGATACTGGTTAGCGGGTAGCGTAACCATTTTCAGCTCTAATACATACTTTCATTTGGGACTGGGCTATTTTTCCCAATACAGGTTGGGTAGCAACAGGAGCGAAAAATTCAAAATTTTTCAAAAATTCCCTCTTTGAGTTCCTGGTGACCCTCTAAGGACATCTCTGGAGCTAAAAAAATTTTCTGATCAACTTTCAACTGAAATGAAGGTCTCTTCTGAATTTGGTTAGTGGTAATCTCATCATTAAAACCGGCAAATTTTTGACAAAATTATGAAAATTGAAAGAGGAACTAGTTTCCCTGTATACTCAAATCTACCCATTCTGCAAATTTGTTTACATTCAAACTACCTTTTACCTTCTTACCTAGATCTAATTGTTCACATGATTACCTAATTTTAAATTACCATTGGGTAAACACACAGTTATCTAAGTAGGAGCATGACTTGACTATAACTTAACGAAAATGTTCAATTTTTGTCCTTTTCGGTCAATTGAAATATGCAATAGGTACAAATTGTATCGTATTACTTACTTTTATTTAGAAATGTTTGAAAGTACATAAATGGTCATACGCTGTGAGAAAAACCGTAGTGCAATGTACTACATTAATGTGGTAATTTACCTTCAGTTGGAGAATGTATTACAAAGTAGGTACTTACTATAAGAGTGTAGTAGTTGGAGCACTACAACTCTTAGTACTTCATAGTTCAAGTACTACAACTATAGTACTTCCTTTTAAATGCAAGTACCATAACTGTAGTAGGTACCTACTTACTTTTGAGTAACCACAAATTATATCACTATTACCTACACATATCATAATCATTAAAATACGACCATTTTAATTTTTTCAACTTAATTTAAAAAAATAATGGGCGTATACGCTATGATTTTTGTTACTATGATTGAAATTACATTTCATCTAGGTATCAATCCTACGATTTTGAATTTTTGCTACATTTTGTGGCATAGGTCAACACCTACAAATTGTGGTAGAAAGTACTACTCTTTTTTCTCAGTGTATGTTGGTACATACATATAGGTACCTACCCATTTTTGAATATTTAGTGTAGGTTGTTTGCTTCGTCTGGACTGTTGATTAGCCCTTGATATTCTCAGTTCTGATTTGAAATGAGCCATACGAGTTGAATGAGTTAGCATTTGTGCTGTTTCATCAATTCTATGAAATTCTCTCGCTTCCTTTAAATTAATATCTAATAGGTACCCATATGTTCCTTTTAAATCATAAATGGGTGATTGATTAGAGCTTATCTAATCTAAAATTTGTATTTTTTTTTCTTTTTTACCAGGTGTGACAACGATGACAAGTACAACCTTACTTTGAAAAGCTTCATAAATTTCCAACCATTCGAGCAATGATGCTTCTGACGAGTTGTCGAATATTTCATCAACTAACCAACAACCAAAGAACAAAGCTACCGAGAGAATAAAATTTTAAGCTTTGGTTCGATCAAAAATTGACGTGATTTTGCTGAGTCTCAAAAATAAGCCTATTTACTTCACTCCTGAGTCAATTTCAAGCTGTCTCAACAATGCTCTAACAACGATGAAATTTCACTTTACGAATTTGACTTCATCTGGGTTCGAGGGTAGGCGCTGGTTTGATTGCAGAAGAACGTGAATTATGATTCGATTATCTGAAAAATCTGCCGGATTCAGAAGATGAGATTCGTTAATAGTCGTTTCGCTATCTCGTCGCGTTTTTTTGTGCGTTCTTGTTCGAAGAGATACCCACTTTTTTGGTGTTTTCGCGTTACTACTCAATTCGAAAATAAATTCTAGTATGTACGACTGGTTTATCGAGAATCCGGCGAGATTGAGGATCACGACGACGACGCAGACGCAGACTCAGCAACGTCAACGGCCGCAGCTCCGTCAGCAGCAACAGCTTCATTGTATGGCTGAGCCTGAGCTAAGACAATGGCCACTTTTCGAAGATGGATCATCACAATATCTCGACAAGTTGGAGATAATATCGAATAGTAATAGTACGACGAATTCGATGAAATCGACACCGTATTCGCGAGTGTGAAAGATAGAAATTCGCCGTGATTGGGAAAGTACGCGAAGAAGACATAGCCGCGATAAAGGCCGATAAATGTAGGGCGCCTTTGCGAAAGAAAATTACATCCTGCAAAAGGGCTCTTAATTCTCGTATGGAGGCTTACAACAACAACTACAGTATTTTTATGACAAATGAGAGCAACCTATATCATCGTAGCGATTCAATTACAGACTCTGTGACCGATTTCACCGATACAGCGCCGTCGAACGGTACGAATTTCTCACGCAGCACCATATTCGGCTACAAGTCGCAATACACGACCGTCGAAGCGGTTGTAACCGGCCTCATACTATCGCTGGTCATCGTCATCACAATCGTCGGCAACATCCTGGTATGCTTGGCTGTATTCCTCGTCCGCAAACTACGCAGACCCTGTAACTATCTGCTCGTCTCGTTAGCCGTATCCGATCTGTGCGTGGCCATCTTAGTGATGCCGATGGCCTTACTATACGAAATCCTCGGCAGGTGGAGTTTCGGTAATTTTATGTGCGATTTGTGGGTATCGTTCGATGTGCTGTCGTGTGCCGCGTCCATCCTAAACCTGTGCATGATCAGTGTCGACAGATACTACGCGATTACCAAACCGCTCGAATACGGCGTCAAACGGACCCCTAAACGTATGATTTTGTGCGTGTCCCTGGTGTGGCTGGGGGCGGCTTGTATTAGTCTGCCGCCCTTGCTTATTATCGGTAACGAGCACGAAGTCATCGAAGGTGTGCCCCACTGCGTCGTTTGCCAGAATTTCGGATACCAGATTTACGCCACTTTGGGATCGTTTTATATCCCCCTCACTGTCATGATCATCGTGTATTACAAGATTTTCTGCGCTGCTCGACGAATCGTACTCGAGGAGAGGAGAGCTCAGTCCCATCTTGAGACTAATCATTGCTATTTGGAGATCAGTGTCAAGAATGGTGACGGGCCTCCGGAGTCTAGGTTGGCTACGTCGTACGAATCTTCGCCAGCCATTTCAACTACCGCTGGTGGTAATCGAACGTCGTCTCATCATAGGACCAGTAATACTAGTATTGCAACGGTGAGTGTTTTTCGAATATTTTTCTATCTATAGTTATATGTGGAATTTGTAGAGTAATTACACCCCCCCCCTCTCCTCCATCTTCCGAGGCAGCTTTTTTTCTTTAAGAGGGACATACTAAGAAACATTTTGAAGCAAACTTGCCAAAACAAAGTTTACCCTGCTAACAAAATGGCGGCTATTCTGATTGACAGGTCATTCGAAATCGCAGATTTTGCGTTTCAACATAGGACTCGCACGAAATTTTTCGAAGTTAGACGAAGCTAGATCGAAAAATCATGAAAAAATTTATGAGCAGCCAAAATTTCAAGTGCTTTAAAGTGCATTTTTTGATTTTTGTTAAATTATCAAGTTTCAGCCAAAAATGAGAAAAAAAAACAAATTTTTCAAAAATGAGCAATTTGGCGAATTTCGAAATGTTAAATAGGTTGGGTAGAAAATCGATCAATGAAACCAAACATTTTTGAAAATGTATCTTTTTGAGGACCCATCTTCTCTCCAGGAGCCCCTCTTTAGCGGAATTTTTTTCTGATATACATTTAACTACAAATAAAGGTCTCCGCTGAATCTCTCCGGTATTTTTTTATCGGAGTTGAAAATGTGACCAGGTGTAAAATTTTCTCTGTTTAAAACTGTTCATTCAATTTTTTTCAGTTTAGGCCTAATGCAGTTTTTGAACCCTTTAGGAAAATTTAAAACCTTGCAGAGCTTATAATTTTCCGTTTTTGTAAAAGTACCTAGCTAAAATTTTTTGGAGCTTTACAAAGCAGCCAAAATCGTTGGCAATACGAGGAATAAGTATAAAAACTATATACGAAACGAAAAAGTAAAAATTACCTAAAACAATTTTTAAAAAAAATCAAAATTACTTACATATCAAAAGGACTTAGTGATACGAGTACACTTTCACCACTTCAGGCTTCGAGCTGATTTTTGAAATTTGAAAGAAATTCCCACAAAATTTCATCAAATGGAGCTGGAAAGCCGAAAATACTTGTTTAAAAATGTGAAGACCGTTTGATGTACGAGTACATAAAAAGGTGAACTCTATTTGATAAAATTTTAAGTTTCAAAACTGTACTGGAGGCTCCAGTAATTTCCGAAAAGTCGATGTAGGCTCCGAAATGACTCGAAATCTATCTGCAGTCGACTGTATGGCGTGTTGTAAATTTTGGATTTCCAGCTTTGTTTGACCTAAAATTTACCTAATGAAAATTTCGAGCATTGAAAAATCTGCTGAAGGCTCTACAACTGCTCAAAACGCCTCGAAATCGTTTCTAATCGATTTGGCAGGTCGAAAATAAGGTAAATATATGCAAATTTCAGCTTTCTAGGTCAACTTGGGATTTTGATTTTTTTTCTCATTTTGGCTTGAATTGTATTTTCAAAAATGCTCCAAAAATTGGAAAAATACATTTTTGCATGCTCTTTCAATCTAACTTTGTCTAGTTCGAAAAATTTCGTGCGAGAACTATATGTTGGATAGTAAACTCTGCGATTTCGGCCCACCTGTAAATTAAAATGGCCACCATTTTGTTATCACTTTTTTTTGGCAAGCTTGCTTTAAAATGTTTCTTAGAATGTGTGCTTTTCTAATAAAGATGAGCGAAATTCAAGGATTAAAAATGAAATCAAAAGCGAGTAGGTAATAAGTATCGTAGCAAAAAGCAGAGAACACTCTTGCAATCAGGTAATAGCTGATATGGTTATGGAATTTTTCATCTTGACAGATCTCCTGCCACTTTTTACGTCGGATATTATTCTCTTGAGTGAATCAGAAAGTCAGTAGACGATCAATTAATAATACGATCAAGGTTGGTAAAATACCCTCACACGACACAAAGTTTTGAAGAAAACACGATAATCGTAAATTTTAAGCGAGATTATCTTAAAATCTATGATGAAAATTTTGAAGTTTTGCCTGTTTGGGGGTGCATAGAAGCACTTTTTGGAAATGTGGTAAAAATCAGCGTTCCCACCTTTTATAGAGCACCAAAAATTCGCCAAAACTGTTGAGAAATAATTACTTCTCCATGGTGTCTATGACGAGAAATTCTGAAAAATTATCTACCCCAAGTCCTACAACGTTTTTTCGTACTCTCGATTTTTAAAATTCCGAAGATCACGAGAAAAAAACTTACCGAAGCAATCAAGTCTATGGATAAGAGATTTGTTAACTATTGATCCTACGACTTTTGATGCTCAATTCCATTCTTTTTATTATTTGAGGATACCATTTATCGACGAGTTTAATCAGATAAGGCCGAAAAAATAAATCACAAATGAGAAAACTTACCAGAACAATCTAGGTGCTAAATTTTTTTCCGAGTATTGCTAATTTGATGACTTGTACTTTTGAAGATATCTTTTACCGAAGAATCTACTTATATAATAAAACAGAAAATGAGAAAACTTACTAATACTGTAGCAATCAAAAGTAGGTGAAAAATACATGACTATTACTATAGTTATGATTGTCCCACGAGACACCAAATTATAAAATTCTCTGGATCCATTTGGATCCAATCAGATCAGAGTTTTGATCAGATTACAACTGTTTGAACCTGGAGGATACCGGAGTTGACCCGATAAAATCATGATCAGAGCGGGATTCTGATCGGAAATAAACCCGGGTCTTTGTATGTAAATAGGTTCGTTAACTTCACGTAGATCTCGCTCTGTGCACAGGAAAGTCTCACTTTACCGTCATATAGGTAATACATATGTTGGAATTGAAAATATTCTACAGTGGAAAAAATTCGATTCCGCTCTTTTTTTTATTAAAAAAAAGCAGAGCTCAAAAAAATTTAGCTGTTTGGACAGAAAATCAAGGGTCGTCGTCTTAGGGATACAAAATTCCTCAAAAAACTGATTCAATCTCGGAAAAAACAATTTTTACAGTCGTCTCGATTATAGTGGCGCTCGAATCTATAAAAAATATTCCCAGATGCGCAGTAGTTGCCCAATCGCACATATTGAGACTTCGGGACATTTTGTTTTTTGGAAGATTTGGACTATGAAATATATTGGATATATTATTTTTATGATCGACAGGTCAGCCAAAATTGCAGATTTTGCTTTTCAGCATAGGTTTCGCACGAAATTTTTCAACTGGACAGAGCTAGATCGAAATAACATACAAAAATTCATCACCAGTCAAAAATTCAAGTGCTATAAAATGCATTATTCGATTTAAGGTGAATTTTTAAAAATCAAATTCAAACCAAAAATGAGAAAAAAAACTAAAATTTTACCAAATTGACCTAGAAAAAGCAGAAATTTGGCATAAACCCCATTTTCGACTTGCCAATTTGATTGAAAACGGTATCAAGTAATTTTTTAGAAGTTTTGAAGCCTCAAGCAGATTTTTGAAACTTGAATATTTCCACAAAACATCATCAAATTAAGTTGGAAATCCGAAATTCACGCTGCACTCCAACTTGACATTTGCTATTAAGACGACTGCTGGCGAGTTTAAGTCATTTTAGAGCCTCCAGTGACTTTTTGAAAATTCTTGGAGCCTCCAGTAGAATTTTTGAACTTGAATTTTTCACAAAATTTCATCAAATACGGTTGGAACAGCAAAATTTACTCTATAAAGTAATTTCAATGTGCTGTGAAGTTGACTGCAGATAGATTTCAAGTGGTTATGGAGCCTCCAGTGACTTTTTTAAAATTCACCTCGAGCAGGTTTTTGAAATTTGAAATTTCCACAAAATTTCATCAAAAGGAGTTGGAAAGCCGAAAATACTTCTTTGAAAATGTGAAGACCGTTTGATGTAGAAAGGGCATACTTACTCTATTGATAAAATTTTGTAGAAATTTTAAGTTTTTTTTTTCAAGTTTAAAAAATCTACCGAAGGCGCCAGTAATTTCCAAAAAGTTGATGTGGCACTCGAAATCTATCTGCAGTCGGCATTTTAGCGTGTTGAAATATGAGTATAGAGTAAATTTACGATTTCCATCTGCTCAAGGCTCCACAACTGCTCAAAATGGCTTGAAATCATTTCTAATCGATTTGGCAGCTAGGTCAACTTAGTAAGATTTTGATTTTGTTTTTGTTTTTGGCTTGAATTTTATTTTCAAAAGTTCTCCAAAAATCGGAAAAATGCAGCACTTTATTTTTGCATGCTCATTCAATCTAGCTTTGTCCAGTTCGAAAAGTATGTTGGAAAGCAAAATCTGCAATTTCGGCCCACACCTGTCAATCAAAATGGCCACAATTTTGTTAGCAGAGCCCTCTTGCAATCAGGTAATAGCATAGGCTCTCACGACACAAAGTTTTCAAGAAAACACGATAATTGTAAATTTTAAGCGAGATTATCTTAAATCTATGATAAAAATTTTGAAGTTTTGCCTGTTTGGGGGTGCATAGAAGCACTTTTTGGAAATGTGGTAAAAATCAGCGTTCCCACCTTTTATAGAGCAACAAAAATTAGCCAAAACCGTTGAAAAATGATTATTTCTCCATGGTGTCTATGACGAGAAATGCTGAAAAATTATCTACCCCAAGTCCTACAACTTTTTTCGTACTCTCGATTTTTAAAATTCCGAAGATCACGAGAAAAACACTTACCGAAGCAATCAAGTCGATGGATAAGGGATTTGTTAACTATTGATCCCACGACTTGTGACGCTCAATTCCATTCTCTTTATTATTTGAGGATACCATTTATCGACGAGTTTAATCAGATAAGGCCGAAAGTAAATCACAATTGAGAAAACTTACCAGAATAATCTATGTAGGTGCTAAATATTTCCGTGGTCTCTAATATGTTGCTGTATACTTTTGAAGATATCCTTTACCGGCGAATCTACTTACATAATAAAACAGAAAATGAGAAAAATTACTAATACTGTATCAATCAAGTAGGTGAAAAATACGTGACTATTACTATAGTGATGATTGTCCCACGAGACACCAAATGATAAAATTCTCTGGATCCATTATAATCCAATCAGATCAAAGTTTTGATCAGAGTACAACACTGTTTGAATCTGATCACATGATCAGAGCGGGGTTCTGATCGGAAATAAAATCGGGTCTTTGTACATATGTAAATACATAGGTTCGTTAACTTCACGTAGATCTCGTTCTGTACACAGGAAAGTCTCACTTTACCGTCTTATAGGTAATATGTTGGAATTGAAAATATTCTACAGTGGAAAAAATGTTTCGTCGAGTTTATTTCTAGGTATGGGTACAGGGATCTTCCATTTCGAAAAAATCTCATGTCGGAATGTTGAAATTCACAAAAATTGGCTTAAAAACTAAAAGATTTGGACAGTTTTGACAATTAGCAACATGTTAATGGGTTTGAATTTGAAACAAATTCCTCTGTTTGAATAAAATGAAATGGAAATTTGTGTAGTGATTGAACAAGTAAAATTTTTGAAGCGTTGTTTTGGAATTTGAATGTGACTGTAGGTAAAAATTTAAGAAGTTATTAAATTTTCAGTCATGTGTAGGCCTATTACTCATTTCAAAAAGTAGGTAGATCGTATAAGCGATCAACTTCAACCGTAATTCCGAAAATTGCACAATGAAATATTGTCACCAATGCAGTACCTCAATCACCCCTCACTTAACTGTGCGATTTTCTGCATTTCTAAACCTGTTTCACTGATCAATTTTGGAATTGTAGGAACTTACAATTTATTCCACTGTCCATGTTGCCAAATTATGTCTCATTCATTGTAGTTGTTTTCATGCTGGCATGATTTAACCTACCAACTTTTTGAAAAAGTCTTTTTAGATCATTGTTTGAACAGAACATATATATCTTTCAAAATATCTTTATGATTTCTTCTCAGTTTTCACATAGGGTCGTTGTTAAGATTCCCGGCGGCTTAAACATCAGCAGAAGTAGGTATCTATCTACATAGGTATACTAGGCACTCTTCAGCATCGTTTATTTCGTTGTTTGACGAATGAAATAAAAAGTAATCTCCGCCAGCCAAACATGACAATTTTGATGATAAGTTTTTAAAAATAAATTATTACTTACTGTTTTTTTTAGAATTTTGCTTCATATAGGTATCTATCCAACAGTTATCCGGACTCAGCTTAGGGGGTTGGATTTGGATTCTTATACTTAATTCTCACAAAAAAAAAACGTGTGAATCACTCAGTGTTCGTTTCCGCTCTTTTTTTATTAAAAAAAGCAGAGCTCAAAAAATTTAGCTGTTTGGACAGAAAATCAAGGGTCGTTTTAGGTATACAAAATTCCTCAAAAAACTGATTCAATCTCGAAAAAAACAATTTTCACAGTCGTCTCGATTATAGTGGCGCTCGAATCTAGAAAAAATATTCCCAGATGCGCAGTAGCTGCCCAATCGCACATATTGAGACTTTGGAACATTTTGTTTTTTGGAAAATTTGGACTATGAAATAAGTATATTGGATATTTAAAAATAGAAAGAAAACAAATTTTTGACGCGAATTTTTCCAAAAATGAACAATTATTAGCGAATTTTTAACCGCGTTGTGCAGAACCCTGGAAGTGGTCTTGGATTTTCAGGCTAAATCTCTAGAACTATCTTTCGGATTTGAGCCATTTCCTCCAAAATCAGGTTGGCTAGGAAATCGAGCGTAAAAACCAAGCTTTTTTTCGGAAATTCGTATTTTTTGAGGGCCCATCTTCTCTTCAGAGGTCTCTCCATATCTGAAATTTTTCTGAGATACATTCAGATAAAAATGAAGGCCCATCGCTGAATCTCTCCGATATTGTTTTGTTGGATTTGAAATGTGACCAGATGTGTAACTTCTTTTGCGATAAAAACTGTTCATTTTTTTTTTCAATTTATGCAGCTTTTGGACTCTTTAGGGAAATTTAAAACCTTGTAGAGCCCATAATTTTCCGTTTTTGTAAAGCTGAAATTTTTTGAAGCTTTGAAAAGCAGCCAAAATCTTTGACAATACGGGATAGGGATCATAACAAATAACTTCGAGGAATAAGTATCAAAACGCTGTAAGTACGAAACAAAAAAGTAAAAATTAATGCATAAAATAATTATAAGAAAAAACATTCAAAATTACTTACATATCAAAAGGACTAGGTATTGCGAACATCTCTTGCAGTGCGTAAAGATGATTACTCGAAATGCCTCGGTGCAGGAAGGAGTGATAAAAATTCAGAAACAATGTGACACCATTCGGATCGTAGAGAGCCGATTCGTGATATCTGGTAATAAATTTCATCAAATCAATAGTCCGGCATATGATATATCATGGAGTAATTGCACCCCCTCCCGATCCCCCCAGAACAACTTTTTTCATAAAGGGGACATAATAAGGAACATTTTACAGCAAACTTGACAAAAAAAAGTTGCACATACCAATGGCGGCCTTGAATATATTTCCACAAAATTTCATCAAATGGAGTTAGAAAGCCGAAAATATTTCTTTAAACATGTGATAACCGTTTGAGGTAGAAATACCAACTCCATTTTGATAAATGTAGAAATTTAGAGTTTCAAAAATCTACTGTAGGCTCCAGTAATTTTCAAAAATTCGATGTAGCCTCCAAAATGACTCGAAATCTATATGCAGTCGACTTAATAGCGTGTTGAAATTGGAGTACAGAATGAATTTTGGATTTCCAGCTTTGTTTCGTAAAATTTAATGGAAATTTCGAGCATTGAAAATTCTGCTGGAGGCTCTAGAACTGCTCAAAACGGTCTGAAACGGGTTTCAATCGATTTGGCTGATTTAAAATAGGGTTCTATGCCAAATTTCAGCTTTATAGATCAATTTGGTAAAATTTTTATTTTTCTCATTTTTGGCTCAAATTTGATGTTCAAAAATACACCAAAAATCAAAAAATGCACTTCAGCACTTGAAATTTTGGCTGGTGATGAATGCATGCTCTTTCGATCTAGCTTTGTCCAGTTCAAAACATTTCGTTCGAGTCTTGAGTTGGAAAGCAAAATCTGCGATTTCGGGTGATCTGTCAATCAAAATCGAAAATATTATATACTTAGGTAGTGCTTTTCTGATGAAGATGGGCGAAATTCAAGGATTAAGTATTTCAGCGAAAAGCTCAGAACCCTCTTGCAATCAGGTAATATCTGATGGTTTGACATGGTACTTCACGTTGTAGTGTGGCGTTTGGTTCGAGGTCATTCCATGTCACATTGCCGAACATTTTCAACTTGGGGTCGGCGAACGAGAATTTTTCATTTGAATGGACTTCGATAACGCAATGTGAGATGAGATAGGTAACGAATATGGCGTAATTCACAGTTTACCAACGTGAATTTGCAAGGGGGATAGGGGTACTCAATGTTTTGAGGAAATTACGAAAGTTGTCAAGCTTAAGTGAGAGTATCTTGAAAACTGTGATGAAAATTTGGAAATTTTGCGGATTTGTGGTTACATAGAACCACTTTTCTGGAAAAGTGGTAAAAATCAGCGTTCCTAATTTTTGGAGCACCAAAAATAAGCCAAAACTGTTGAAAAATTATATTTCTCCATGGTGATCATTCCGAAAAATTCTGAAAAATTCCCTCAAGTATTACAATTTTTTATGCTGATCAATGTTTTGAAAAATTCAAGTGACTTTTTTCGTACTCTCGATTTTTAAAATTTCGAAGAACGCGAAAAAACACAATTTTTTTTCTTACCTACATATTGAGCGAGTTGATTTATTTTCATCAATTTTCAATTCACATTTAGAGAAAAAAACTTACCTAAGCAATCAAATCGATGAAAAAGGGATCTGTTAACATTGGTTCCACGAGTTGTGATGCTCAGTGTCTTCCTTATTATGTGAGGATACCCTTCATCGACGAGTTTATAATTAGATAAGACCGAAAATAAATCACAAATGAGTAAACTTACGAGTATACTCACATATTATGTGGTTAGTAGAATTCCACCATATTATGTTTGCGTGGTCCCACTTACAAGAATCATGTTTCTCGATTTTTGAGTGCTGGGCGATAATGGCCAAAATGATTAGGACCACTGTAGGTATATTCTAAAATATTCCACCAATTTTGGAAATGATAAGGTATACGTTTATTTCTATGTTTCAACATTAGGAAGAAAAGAAACTTTAAACGTAAATTTTTCTTAAAAATGAGCAATTAGAAAATTTTCAATCGCTGAGCAGAACCATGTGAGTTGTATTGGATTTTGATGATAATATCCTAGTTCGATGAGAAATCTCTATAATCTTACGGATTTGTGTCATTCCCCCGAAAAACAGGTTGGGTAGGGAATCGAACCAAAAAACAAGTTTTTTTTTGGAAATTCGCCTGTGTTGAGGGCCCATCTTCTCTTATTCAGAGGCCCCTCCATAGCTGAAATTTTTTCTGAGATACATTCAGATAAAAATTAGGTCCTCTTTGAATCTCTTTTTGTTTTTTTTTTGTTTTTTTATTATTGGATTATTGAAATGTAACCAGATATAATATTTTCTGCGTTAAAATCTGCTCATTCAATTTTTTTTCGAAAATTTATGTAGCTTTTGGACCTTTTAAGGAAATTTAAAACTTTGTAGAGCCTATAATTTTCCGTTTTTGTAAAGATAAAAATTTTTGGACCTTTGAAAACCAGTCAAAATCGTTGACAATACGAGATATAGGTTTTAAAACAAATTACTTCGAGGAATAAGTATAAAAACGATATACTTACGAAACGAAAAAGTAAAAATGAATACAATAAAAAACATTCAAGATTACTTACATATCGAAAGGACTTGTAGGTAGTTATTATTGTCCAAGCTCGTCCAGCAGGTATTTAAAAATACTAGAAATGCTTCAGTGCAGGAAGGAGTGATAAAAATGTATAAACATTGTGACACCATGCGGATCGTAGCTGAGAGCCAATTCCTGATTCATCTGGTAATAAATTTCATCAAATAAATAGTCCAACAGCGACATATGATATTTGTATATTGTACTTATAATGGAGTTATTGCATCCCCTTCCGATCACCCGGGACAACTTTTTCCTTAAAGGGGACATCCTATAAGGAACATTTTAAAGCAAATTTGCTAAAATAAAAAATAAGTTGCACATACCAATGGCAGCTATTTTGATCGACAGGTCAGCCGAAATTCCAGATTTTGCTTTTCAGCATAGGTTTCGCACGAAATTTTTCAACTGAACAAAGCTAGATCGAAATAGCATACAAAAATTCATCACCAGTCAAAAATTCAAGTGCTATAAAATGCATTTTTCGATTTAAGGTGAATTTATAAAAATCAAATTCAAACCAAAAATCAGAAAAAAAATTGAAATTTTACCAAATTGATCTAGAAAGCTGAAATTTGGCGTAACCACTATTTTCGACTTGCCAAATCGATTGAAAAGGGTTTCAAGTCATTTTGAGCAGTTCTGAAACCTCAAGCAGATTTTTGAAACTTGAAATTTCCACAGAATATCATCAAATGAAGTTGGAAGTCCGAAATTCACGATGCACTCCAACTTAAACACGCTATTACGACAACTACTGGTGCGTTTATGTCATTTTGGAGCCTCCAGCGACTTTTTGAAAATTCTTGGAGCCTCCAGTAGAATTTTGAAACTTGAATTCTTCACAAAATTTCATCAAATGCAGTTGGAACGCCGAAATGCATTCTGAAAAATTAGGTATATATCAAATTTCAGCTTGTTAGGTCAACTTGGTAAGATTTTGATTTTTTTCTCATGTTTTTATTAAATTTTATTTTCAAAAATTCTCCAAAAATCGAAAAAATGCTGAAATGTTGGCTGTTGATGAATTTTTGCGTGCTCTTTCAATCTATCTTCGTCCAGTTCGAAAAATTTCGTGCGAGGAATATGTTGGAAAGTAAAATCAGCGATTTCGGCTCACCTGTCAATCAAAATGGCCACCATTTTGTTATCAGGACCAACTTTTTTTTGGTAGATTGCTTTAAAATGTTTCTTAGAATGTGTGCTTTTCTAATAAAGGTGAGCGAAATTCATGAATTAAAAATGAAATCAAAAGCGAGTAATAAGTACGAGTAGCGAAAAGCAGAACCTTTTTGCAATCAGGTAATTGCTCTGATATAGTTATGTAGGTAATTTTGCTTTGGTCGATATAAGTGATCTCGTGCGAATTTTCACGTCGGACATTGTTCTCTTGGGTGAATCAGAAAGTCAGTAGATGATCAATTAACAATGTGATCAGGATTGGTAAAATACTCTCACACGTTTTGGAAAGCTCATCAGGTCTTTGGTTCGAGGTCATTCTCATTCCATGTCACATTTCCGAACTTTTTCAACTCAGGGTCGGCGAACGGCGATTATTCAATTATTTTTTATGCAGATTGAACCTCGATGAGAGATGAGCTGACGAATAGCTCGAACCGCAGTTGCCAAAATGAATTTGCAAGGGAGATGGGGTACCTACTCAAAGATTTGAAGAAAACATGATAATCGTAAAGTTTAAGCGAGGTTATCTTAAGACCTATGATAAAAATTTGGAAGTTTTGCCGGTTTGTGGGTGCATTATAGAAAAACTTTTTGGATATATAAGGTAAAAATCAGCGTTCCTACCTTTTAGAGCACCAAAAATTAGCCAAAACTGTTGAAAAATTATATTTCTCCATGGTGTCTATGACGAGAAATTCCGAAAAAATATCTTACCCCAAGTCCTACAACTTTCTATGCTGATCAACAATTTGAAAAATTTAAGTCACCTTTTTCGTACCCTCGATTTTTAAAATTCCGAAGATCACGAGAATAAGTATATTTACTTACCTACTATTTCTTTTTCTTAAAAGGTCGATATTGCGCACATCGACACATTTTCATCAATTCCACTTCATATTCAGAGGAAAAAACTTACCGAAGCAAACAAAGCTGGCATGATTTTAACCTATCAACCTTTTGAAAAGGTCTTTTTAGATCATTGTTTACACAGAAAATATATCTTTATGATTTCTTCTCAGTTTTCACAGGTCGTTGTTAAGATTCCCGGCCTCTTGAACATCTGCAGAAATGTCTTAGGTATAGGCACTTTTCAGCATAATTTATTTCGTTGTTTGACTAATGAAATAAAAGCTGATCTCCGCCAGCCAAACCTGACAATTTCGATGATAAGCTTAAAAGTAAAATATTACTTACTGCTTTTGATGGAATTTTGCTTCATAAGCATTTTTCCAGATCGTCAATTCGTTAAACGCACATATTGAGACTTTGTGAGATTTTCTTTTTGGGAAAAATTTGTACTATGAAATTTATATTGGATATATATTTTTTTTAAAATTGAAAATCTGTGCCCGAGAAGGCTACTTTGTGAGAAAAATATCTATTACCGACAGTTCCTCATATCTTTTCATATTTTAACAACAGAAAGAAAAAAAATTCAAACGCGAATTTTTCCAAAAATGAGTAATCATCGAATTTTTAACCGTTGAACAGAATCCTGAAAGTAATCTTAGATTTTGATGAAAATATTCTACATCGAGGCCAAATCTCTAGAACTATCTTTCGGATTTTTGCAATTTTCCCTAAAATCAGGTTGGGTCGGGAATCGAGCGAAAAAACCAAGCTTTTTTCGAAAATTCGTATTTTTTGAGGGTTCAACATTCATCTTCTCTTCAGAGGCCTCTCCAAATTATTCAAAATGTCTCGGTGAAGGAAGGAGGTGATAAAATATTTAGAAACATTGTGGCTTAATTCGGATCGTAGAGAGCCAATTCCTGATATCCGTTAATGGTTTCAAGTCATTTTCAGCAGTTCTGAAGCACCAAACAGATTTTTGAAACTTGAAATTTCCACAAAATATCATCAAATGAAGTTGTAAATCCGAACTTCACGATGCACTCCAACATAAACACGCTATTACGACAACTATTGGTGAGTTTATGTCATTTCGGAGCCTCTAGCGACTTTTTAAAAATTCTTGGAGCCTCCAGTAGAATTTTGAAACTTGAATTCTTCACAAAATTTCATCAAATGCAGTTGGAACGTCGAAATGCATTCTGTAAACTAATCTCAATACGCTATGAAGTCGACTGCAGGTAGATTTCAAATCGTTTTGGAGCCTCCAGTAACTTTTTAAAAATTCCCAGAGCCTCGAGCAGATTTTTGAAATTTGAAATTTCCACAAAATTTCATCAAATGGAGTTGGAAAGCCGAAATAATACTTCTTTGAAAATGTGAAGACCGTTTTAATGTCCACGAGTTGTGATTCTCAATTCCATTCTCTTTATTATTTGAGGATAATACCATTTATCGACGAGTTTAATCAGATAAGGCCGAAAATAAATCACAATTGAGAAAACTTGCCAGAACAATCTAGATGCTAAAATATATTTCCATGGTATTTCTAACGTCATGGATTGTACTTTTGAATATCCTGTACCGGCGAATCTACTTACATAATAAAACAGAAAATGAGAAAACTTACTAATACTGTAGCAATCAAGTAGGTGAAAAGTACATGACTATTACTATAGTTATGATTGTCCCATGAGACACCAAATCATAAAATTCTCTGGATCCATTATAGTTAATCCAATCAGAGCGGGATTTTGATCGGAAATAAAACCAGGTCGAAATTTGTAAGAGGGATTTTCCATTTCGAAAAAAACTCATGTCGAAATGTTAAAATTCACAAAAAATGGCTAAAAAATTGAAAGCTTTGGAAAGTTTTGACAATTAGCAACATTTTAATGTGTTTGAATTTGAAAAAAATTCCTGTCCGAATAAAATGGAATGGAAATTTGTATAGTGATCGAACAGAGATCAAAAATTTTAAAAAATTGTTGAAGCGTTGTTTTGGAATTTGAATGTGATTGTAGGTAAAAATTATTTAAGAAGTTATCAAATTTTCAGTCATATGTATTACTCATTTCAAAAAAAGCGTATAAGCGATCAACTTCAACTGTAATTCCGAAAATTGCACGATGAAATATTGTCATCTATGCAGTACCTCGATCATCCCTCCCTTACCACTTTGCAATTTTCTGCATTTCTAAACCTCTCTCATTGATTAATTTTGGAATTGTAGGAACTTACAATTTATTCCATTGTCCATGTTACTAAATTATGTCTCATTCATTGTTGTTGTTTTCATGCTAGCATGATTTAACCTACCAACCTTTTGAAAAGGTCTTTTTAGATCATTGTTTACACAAAACATATATCTTTATGATTTCTTCTCAGTTTTCACAGGTCGTTGTTGAGATTCCCGGCCTCTTGAACATCTGCAGAAATATCTTAGGTAGGTATAGGCACTTTTCAGCATAATTTATTTCGTTGTTTGACGAATGAAATAAAAGCTGATCTAGCTCCGACAGCCAAACCTGACAATTTTGATAATAAGCTTAAAAGTAAACTATTACTTACTGCTTTTGATTGAATTTTGGTTCATGGTATAATTCTTTATCTTCTATAGGGTCACCTGTGGTTAGTTGTCGAAAAAAAATTTTTTTTGAAGTTTCTGAAGCCATTTATGAATATTTCTTTGCGGTTTTGGGCTCACTTGAAAGCTTGATTCTTTACGCGTATTTTCTTTTTTTAAAATTGAATTTTGGTTCATGTGATGAGTAGTTAATGGTGGATTTAGTGAGGTACTTTTTTGTGACAACTAACAACCACCCCTGTTGTAAGTTGTCAAACACGCATTCACTATTAATAAAAAAAACTTACGATTCAATTTTCGAAAATTTTCAAAAAAGAAAACACGTGAGAAGGACTAAACTTTCAGATAAGACCAAACCCATCTCCCATTTAGGGGTAGGCCTAGGAGGTCTCCGGGCACCACTGTACCCTTAACTACCTCAGAAAGAGATCTCCTAGAGCAGGATTGTCCAGAAGGATATTATTTCTTATGTGTGAAAGTGGGAACACTCGGTCCCACCTTACATAGGTAGTGGATAAAGTTGGAGTAATTTTGAATGCTGAGGATGGACACATACCATAGGTTTCTTCCATCCTTCAGCTTTAGGGTAGTGCTACAATATACATACATTGTACTATATAGATTAAGTTAAATAAGATATATTTGGGGAGAATATTTGCTAATTTATTACACTGTTATCTGTTATATGGTCTATTTACAAGTGCTTGCTATTAATTCGTTTTAGAGCCGGTGTTGGGGGAGGTCCAGTTACATACCTTGATGTTGATAGGTATCTCCCTGAACTCTCTTACGATGATTGGCCGTACCTGGCCCCAGTCAAGCTGGTCCAGCCCACATCCAATCCGTGGGATAGCGATTTTTTTTAAATTTTTGTTCTGGTACATTCCCTGGCAAGATTTTGGATGCCAAGGGAGAAGTCCTTATATGTTGGTTTGTCGTAGCAATGGATTTTTGTGACGACACAGAATATTATAGTGTCCCTGGCTCACTATTCCTTCGACTTTCCGCTTTAGAGTTGCCACTTCCCCCACATTGTGTGGTTGGGTCAGCATCATCTCTCTGCCTCCAAAGTGGCGGACGAAGTTCCTCGCTATCCCAGCAGACATTCTGAGGTATTGGCTGACACAGTGTGCCAGTGCAAAGGAGGGTCCCTGTAGAAATATGTCTTCGTTGGCTTCCTCCAGCGTGAGTAGGCCGTGGACAACTAACCACCTGTGACCCTACGTCTTAGGGGGCTGGATTTCGGTTCTTATCACTCAGTGTTCGATTCCGCTCTTTTTTCATTAAAAAAGGAAGAGCTCAAAAAAATTCAGCTGTCTAAAAAAAAATCAAGGTCGAAATAGCCTAAAACTTGTCTGAATTTATCTGCATTTGACTTGATAGCGTGTTGAAATTGGAGGAGTAAATTTTGGATTTTCAGCTTTTTTTGTTAAAATTTAATGGAAGTTTCGAGCATTGAAAAAAATTCCTGGAGGCTCCAGAAATGCTCAAAACGGTTTGAAGCAGTTTCTAATCGATTTGGCTGATCGGAAATAGGGTATATGCCAAATTTCTGCTTGCTAGGTCAATTTGGTAAAATGTTGATGTTTTCCTCTCATTTTTGGCTTGAATTTGGTTCTTAAAAATTCACCAAAAATCGAAAAATGCACTTTAGCACTTGAAATTTTGGCTGTTGATGAATTTTTGCATGTTCTTTCGATCTAGCTTTGTCCATAGTTCAAAAAATGTCGTTCTAGTCTTGAGTTTAAAAGAAAAAACTGCGATTTCGGGTGATCTGTCCATCAAAATGGCCGCAGTTTGGTTGATAAATTCTACTGTTTTTTTGGAAAGCTTACTTTAAAATGTTCCTTAGGATGTTAAATATTTTTAGAAACTTAAGGAGTACCAGTTCCACTTTTTTATTGTGAAGGTGGGGTGGAGGTGGAGGAGGTAAAATCGAAAATATTAAATAATACTTTTCTGATAAAGATGGGCGACGCTCAAGGATTAAAAATGAAATCAAAAGTGAGTAGGCTAATAAGTATCTCAGCGAAAAGCAGAACCCTCTAGCAATCGGGTAATAGCGAATATGGTTTGGCGTAGGTTACACGCGATGTTATAATTATTGTTGTGCTATTGGGCGATTATTTCAGCGAAACTTTATGTCGGATATTATTCTCTTGGATGAATCAGAAAGTCAGCAGATGATCAAAATAGTGCGATTAAGGTTGGCAACATACCCTTAAACGTTTTTAGAACCTTATCAGATGTTTGGTTCGAGGTAATTCTATATAACATTGCCGAGCTTTTTCAACTTGGGGTCGACGAACAGTTATTTTTCTAATTTTTTTCATGTGAATGGATCTAAGTTTTGAGGAAAATACGAAAATTTGTCAAGTTTAAGTGAGAGTAGGTATCATGAAAACTCTGATAAGAATTTGGAAATTTTGCTGATTTATGGTTGCATAGAAGCAGTTTTTAGAAAAGTGGTAAAAATCAGCCTTCCCAATTTTTGGAGCGCCAAAAATAAGCCAAAACTGTTGAAAAACTATATTTCTCCCTGATGTCCATGCCGAAAAATTCTTAAAAATTACCCTAAGTCTTACAACTTTTTATACTGATCAACGTTTTGAGAAATTCAAGTGACCTTTTTCCTACTCTCGATTTTTAAAATACCAAAGATCGCGAAAAAACACTATTTCTTTTTCTTAGATATTGCGCGAATTGATTTATTTTCATCAATTTTTACGTCACATTCAGAGAAGAAAAAAACCTTACCGAAGCAATCAAATCGATGAAAAAGGTATTTGTCAAGTATTGGTCCCACGACTTGTGATGCTCAGTGCCCTCCTTATTATATCTGATGAGGATTACCCATCATCGACGAGTTTATAATTAGATAAGACCGAAAATAAATCACAAATGAGAAAACTTACCTGAACAACCAAATAGGTGCAACATAAAGATACGTGATTTTTATATAATTCTTCGTACCGTATGATGGTGCTCAACATCTTTCTCCTCTATATGTACTTTTGAAGATGTCCCTTATCGACGAGTTCAATTAAATAAGACCGAAAATAAATGACAAATGAGAAAACTTACTGTAGCAAAGGTAGCTAGAGTGACGATTAACGAGATTTCTGGTTTATCTTTTCATCTTATTAGGGTATATCCTTTATTTACGCGTTTACTCAGATAAGACCGAGAATAAATCACAAATGAGTAAATTTTACCTGAAGCAATCAAATAGGTAGTAATTCTGATCGATTATAAGTATACCTATACTGACATATGTAGGTATTATATTATGTGGTTAGATCTCACCGTATGTTTGCTTGGTCCCATTTTACAAGAATTATTTTTCTCGATTTTTGAGATGGCCGATAATGGCTAAAATGATTAGGACCACTGTAGGTGTATTCAAAAATATTTCCCCAATTTCGGAAATGATATCTTTTCCACTTTTAACATCAAGAAGAAAAAAAAAATTTTAACGAAAATTTTTCTTAAAATGAGCAAATGGCAAATTTTTAACCGCTGAGCAGAACCCTGAAAGTGGTCTTGGATTATGATGACAATATCGTAGTTCGAGGCGAAATCTCTAGAACTACCTATTTTACGGATTTGAGCCATTTTCCATTTCCCCAAAAACAGATTCGGTAGGGAATCGAACGAAAAAAAACAAGCTTTTTTCGGTAATTCGTTTTTTTGAGGGCGCATCTTCTCAGCAGAGGCCCCTCCATAGCTTAAATTTTTTCTGAGGTACATTCAGATCAGAAAATAAAGGTCTTCGATGAATCTCTTCAGTACCTATTTTTTTTATCGGATTTGAAATGTAACCAGACATAATATCTTCTGCGTTAAAAACTCCTCATTAATTTTTTTTCCAATTTATGGAGCTTTTGGACCCTTTAGGGAATTTTAAAACAATGTAGAGTCCATAATTTTCAGTTTTTGTAAAGCTAAAATTTTTTGCAGCTTAGAAAAGCATCCAAAATCGTTGACAATAGGGTACGAGGAATAGTTATCAAAACAAATAACTTCGAGGAATAAGTATAAAAACTATTTATACTCGTAGGTACGAAACGAGAAAGTAAAAATTAATATAAGAAAAAGCATTCAAAATTACTTACATATCAAAAGGACTTTCAATGGGTATACCCAAGGGAGTACAGCAAATATTAGTTGAAAAGTACTCGAAACGCCTCGGTGCAGAAAGGAGTGATAAAAATTCAGAAACATTGTGACACCATTCGGATTGCAGCGATTCAATTCCTGATATCTGGTAATAAATTTCATGAAATCAAGGGATGATTTCCATCTTTAGGAATTTCAAGGTTGTGATAATTAATTACATTCTCTTTTATGGAATCATCCGCCCATTTTACGTCTATCCAACTTGTTGATGTGCATCATGTTGTAGTGAATATATCTAGCTGGGATTATGTCGTCGTGTTATAATATGACGATGAGCGAACTGTGACGAGTTGTATTTGCACTCTTTTGTACTATTTTTTTCATCCTCATCTTACGAGAGACGTGAATATACAAGATCTTCTTCAGTACTTCCACGTGTGGTAAAATACCTAAAGTAATTTTTCATCATCAAAGAAAACCGTCATACGAGACGAATACGAGTACAACGAGTTTTCTATGACGATCAGCTTACTTGTACGTTTAATAATGCTTTTACGCAGTGATGCGCTTATGAACTTGAATATATCAGCGTAGATTTTTGTTGTTTTCGAAGAAATTCAACGTACGTATTGTTTTCTTCGTTTCTCTTTAGGTACCTAAGTATTTTTTTTATTCCATCTATTCATTTCTATGTTTACTATTTCGCTATAATGATTTACAATTAGATGGCTGCATATTCATACATGCAGTTTAAGTATTCTCATAGATTTTTCCATTCAAGTGATCCTAATAGAAATATGTACATGTTTATAGTTAGGTAGGTAATAATTCTCGTTAATGAAAACAGATTATACGTATTAGACTGATCAAAATGATGACCACGAGTCTGATTTTTTTGCTATTCGTGCCTTCCCTCGCAGTGGAGTGTATTTCTCAGTTGTGCTGATTCACTGCTGTTGCTGCATTCCATTCTTTGGTATATTATGTTATCTTAGGAATAAATTTGCATTCATTGTAAATTTTAAAGAGCTCGACATGTTGCAAGATCCTCAATGACATAATTAGTTCTCAAAGAGTGAACTTCATTCGCATTCACTTTTAAATACCAATTTACCATATAAAAGACATCACTGGCATAAATATTTACTCTATCAATTTTTGCTCCTGACGATCTGAGAAAGTGCTGAATTTCGATTTGAAAGTTTTGCCCACGCGAAGCATGAAAATATTTTCAAAGGTTTTCAAATGAATTTCTTGGATTTTTTTTGCGCCTCAAAAATGCACAAATGTCATCTTTTCAAATTTGATGTACCATATCAGATTCTCAACAATTGTATTTACATATGTAGATATATTGTATATCATTCAAAAGTTATTGAAGTACGAGTAGGTCTCTAAATACACTTACTTACCAGGTAAAGCAATGTACAGTTAATCGCTTTTCTCGAAAAATCTGCGAATTGCACGAAGAAAAGTACCCACTTACCTACATTTTATTCGATGACTCGGTAAAAATTACTGCTCTATCGTCGTATCTCCCGTTCTCCCCTCTTAACAAACCAACCATAGCGATAAAGTCATCACAGACTAAATTACTTACATGGTCGTAGGTAATATAGTTGCTCGAAGCAGTCGTATGTACTACGAGTACTCGACGAATAAATTGAATCACGGCGTAGAGCTCATTTATGCGAATGAATAAATGAGACGATATAGCGAGACGATGAGAAGCGAAGAGAAGAATATGGAAATTTCAAGGACTCGGTGCGCAAGAAGTTGAAATCATTATGGGCCGACCGATCGGTTTGAATGAAGTGGAAACTGGTGCGGAGAAAATTATATTTTGAATGGGTTTTTGTCAAATTCTCAGCTGAATTATGTTGCTATGAAATTAATACATATTTTTTGTCATCATTGATGGGCATTTTTTTGGAGAGGTATCTTAATATTGTCAGATAATTTTTGAACCGAACACTGCTAAATTGATAGAGCGTTCAAAAATACATCATCAGTCAAGATTTCAGGCGCTGAAGTGCATTGGGGAATTTTTGAAAACCTTGATAAGTTATCAAGAATGAGAAAAAAAAACTGATCTTTACCAAATTAACCTAGAAAGCTGAAATTTAGTGCGTAGCCTATTTTCGACCTCTTGGGTGGAATGTAGACAGTTTTGAACTGTTTTGAGCAGTTCTGGAGCCTCCTGCAGATTTGGGAAAGTTGAAATTTGTACAAAATTTTTCTCAATGTAAGTAGTTCAAAGCTGAAATTTAGGTGATATCCTGCTACATAAGGTTTGAAAACCTGGAATTTTTAAAATATGGTTGGTGGTTCCAGATCCATTCAATTCAGCATGCTAAAATGAGACCAGGTATGAAGTAAATTATAGCTTTTCAATTTTATTGAGGGTAAAATTTTGTGAAAATGTCATCTTTCAAAAATATACTGGAAGCGTCTAAACTGCTCTAAACGATTTGAAACCATTTCCAATCGATGGGGAGGGGGGGGGGGTCGAATATATGTTACGCTCTAAATTGAAGATTTATAAATATAAAATTGATATTTTAATTTTTTCACCTCATTTTTAGTCTAAATTTGATTTTTAAAAATTCATCGAAAATCGAAAAATGGTCTTCAGCTCCTACATAGTTAAAATTATTTTGATCGGTGATATAGGTATGTATTTTTGGATGCTCTTTCGATTTGATCGGTTCCAAATTTTCCTGCCGATTGAGATTAAGATTTTTTAACGCAAAAATTAAAGTACCTAACTGCCTCGCTTCAATTATGTTTGAAGTGTATGGATCCTTGAAGTGGACATTACATTTTGTACACAAAAAATTATTGAAATGGTACAATTTTAGACATTGGGGACAATAGAATTCTAACTTACAAAAAAAAGAACCATGCCAACTCTTTCTTGATTGTCATTCTACGTTGGCCGGTGTCCCATGAATTTGAAAAAGGTATGGCAATAAAGTATGTCACCAACACTCACCCACCACACTTTTTCAAGACCTCCCTCTCCCCCTATAAATTTATCATTTTATTCGGTTCGCTGTTCATATTAGTTCAAGTCTGAAATTCTGAAAATGAATTAAAAGCCAATAGTCCAGGAAAATTAGATGAAAAAAAAGGGTCATTGGGAAAAGTGAGGTAGAAAGCTGAATTTTGGTATACTGGTCCATTTTTTTTTTGTTGAACACGAATTCGATGAGTTCCCGGTGTTGCCTGGTGTGCGTTCTCTCCCAGAGTGGATCTATATAAGCCCACCAAAACCAGTTTTTTGCAATTTTCTCCCCCGCATTGCATTTTAGCGAATAATGAGGTTAGATACAAGAATCTACGTCAAATTTCCGATCTAGTGATATATCAACTTTCCTTCTACCCCCAAGGGGGGTGGAACCACAACCATTCCAAAAAGGGGGGTTCCCTGAAAAATACATAAAGGCTATAGGCGTCTAAGAGGGGTGAAATGGTCCCCGAAAGCGTTTAGCATGAAAGGTGGGTACCATAGAGAAACCTCCGCGCGAAAAATTTCAGATCCACACCCCCTCCCCTTTTTGAGGA
The DNA here is from genome assembly GCF_950023065.1 of Planococcus citri. Classification (NCBI taxonomy): domain Eukaryota; kingdom Metazoa; phylum Arthropoda; class Insecta; order Hemiptera; family Pseudococcidae; genus Planococcus; species Planococcus citri. The sequence continues at coordinate 4,279,417 of NC_088679.1, read as the reverse complement.
ACCCCCCTTTTTTGAAATTTCAGTAACACTTTTCTCAGCCCCATTTGAACCGATTTTGAAAATTTTTCTGGAAGTTATGTATATCCTTGATAGGTATCCCCACAAAAATTTTCAACCCCCTCCCCTCATATTTACCCCTCAAAATAGCGTTTTCAAATTTTTCAATGCTTTTCAACAATGGTAAAACTTGAGGGGCCAAGTGCTCTGGAGAGGGCTAGATGAGTGTAACAAAAAATTTGACGTCATATTCGTGCTCAGCGGTATCGAATCATAAGAAAACGACACCCTGTTCATTAATATTTAGTTATATTTTCCCCAAAATTCCCATTTTACCCCAACCCTCCCTAAGACACATTTTTACACCATTTTGAGGGGTAAATATGAGGGGAGTGGGTTGAAAATTTTTGTGGGGATACCTATCAAGGATATACATAACTTCCAGAAAAATTTTCAAAATCGGTTCAAATGGGGCTGAGAAAAGTGTTACTGAAATTTAAGAAAAGGGGGGTTCCGCAAAACGGGGAGGGGGTGTGGATCTGAAATTTTTTGCGCGGAGGTTTCTCTATGGTACCCACCTTTCATGCTAAACGCTTTCGGGGACCATTTCACCCCTCTTAGGCGCCTATAGCCTTTATGTATTTTTCAGTGAACCCCCCTTTTTTGAATGGTTGTGGTTCCACCCCCCTTGGGGGTAGAAGGAAAGTTGATATATCACTAGATCGGAAATTTGACGTAGATTCTTGTATCTAACCTCATTATTCGCTAAAATGCAATGCGGGGGAGAAAATTGCAAAAAACTGGTTTTGGGGGGCTCAGATCCACTCTGGGGGAAAACGCACACCAGGGACGACCGGGGACTCATCGGATTCGTGTTCAGCACAAAAAAATGGACCAGTATACCAAAATTCAGCTTTGTACCTCACTTTTCCCAATGGAATGCTATTTTTCCTGGACTACAAGTTTATTCCAATTTTTGTAGTACTGGTCAGGCGGCCAACAAGCAACAGAAAAATAACTGACCTATACCGGTTTTTTGAAAGATAAGTTTATGTTTTGACTGCCATTCAAATATTGATAAAATTATGAAATTCGTTTTTTTGAAAAATGAGCATTATCATGATTTTTAGGGGTTTTGCTGCTAGCAGCTAAAAACCCAATTGCATTTGATTTTAATCATAAGTTTTTCAATTTGTAGCCCAATCAGTGAACAGTATTTTGGAAGGACCAATCTGTGATTAGTGTTTAACATTGCCAGATGAGAGATTTTATAATTTGGAATTTCATTAGATTGATTAATTAATTACGTTTTTATTATTCATTTGAAATAATATAGATCATAAAGCCAGGGATGGAAAGCTGACTGAAAGATAAATCCTAAAAGCTGAAAGCTGAGGAACTGAGGAAGTTTGGGGGGGGGGGGTTCAAAGCTAAAAGCTAGCCAAAGCTGTATGATTGAGCTGAAAATAAAAGCTAGTCAAAAGCTTTATTTATTCAGCTTACTTTCAGCATTTTTGCAAATTCATTATACTCTGATTTCTTAATTGCTTTTGACAGTTTTGGCAGTCTGTATCTTATCTGTAATCAAATTTACGAAAAAAACAAACAAACAAAAGCTACTAACAAAAAGCAAAAACCATTTTGCAATTAGCGAATAGCTGATGGATTGTTTAATACATACAATATTATGGAACTGCCGGAACTATAGGTCGCTGATCAGAACGATACTTGGCCTACGCGTTCTATACATGGAAAAGCAACTATTTGTGTTTTCTGACATTGAGTCTAATCTGGTAAAATCCTATTTTTGACCATGGATTCAGACATAATTTTTCAAGACAGACAAAAAAGGCTCCTAGACAAAATTGTCTATTGCTAAACCTGAAGGCGCTACAATGCTACATGCAACCATATTTCGCAAATAGAGTAATTTTTTTGTAAGTTTTTCAAAATTTTCAAAAATTGATTTTTGTCAATTTTTAAGGCAAATTCTGGTGTCCCTAACTTTTCAAATGTTATTTCGTGATATTGTTCAATTTTTAAATTGAAAGAGCTGGGAACAGTAGTTAAGTAGGTAATAGAAATTTTGGGATACCTACATCTCCTTGAAAGTTGTTTTGCCTGCAGAGCCTTCAATTTCAGAGATAGGCTATTTTTCGAGAGATTTTCCAAAATGGGTACTATAGTTATCTATATTTTCGATTTTGTACTCGTAATTGGAAAAATTGTATTTTTGTGAGTATTAAAAATTTCTCTCATTCCATTAACAAAAACATGTACCTATTTCGAAATAAAGCCTATTTAAAAATCCAATAAAAACCACGCGTTTGGTTCAATTTAAATTATTTTTTCATCTGCGTAAGTATGTTGGATGGTCTCTTTACAGGAACGATCAATTTCCCAAAACATTTATGTGTAGTATCTCTATCCTCGTGGTCGAATTGGCGGTGATAAAGTATTATGAATCCCCTGAAATGGGCCTCATGAGGTCAAATTTATTCTCTTTAAGGTTCGTTTTCTTGTGCATTTTCTGATTATTGTGTCGAAGAAGCCAGTGTAATGATGAAATGTCCGAATATTATACTACTTACTTGAAACACTATTTTTCAAAATTCTTTCAATGTTGAACAGTTTAACTCTCGATTATCGATCAGTTTGTACCTCTTCAAATGTGATGGGGAGTGCATTCAATTTTTACATAAAAAGTTATTGAAATACGTATACTTAACAACTTAGTCGTTGGGTACAGTACAATTCCAACTTACAAAAAAAAAACCATTCCATCGCGATTGCCGAACATCTTTCTCGTTTTCCTTGCGCCCTCCACCATTATTCAAAATTTAAAATGGCTATGCATACTCAGCCTTCATGAAGCCTCTTAATAAATTAACCAGTCGTAGAAAATCCCCTCAAAAAAGCTAACCAGCAAAAAATAAAAATAAGCTCGAATGGAAGCAAGCAAAAGATACAGACAAGCCCGGCAATTCCAGTGTCAGAACAAAAAAGGGACAAAATCCAAAAACCAAGCAACCAAGCGTTTTTTCTACTCGTCAGCTCGAGCACCGATGACATTGAGCTTTTAAACACTCGCAATCGTCATTCACTATGGCTTTTGACAAAGTATCGCAAAAAGCACTCTTTCTCTGTCCTTTGCCCATTTTAGCAAAACTAAAAAAAAATAGATCTGTGTACGGACATCGTATCTGGAGCAAATCCCCTCATCCCATGTGCAAGAATGGCGCAACTCGACAAAAGAACTCGCCATCTCTTCTTTGCCTTCATTACCTCGATCCCAGCCACGATTAACACAGTCGACGTAAGTTTTACTAATTAAACGTAGAATTAATGGTTGTTTGTTTTCTTTATATCAAAACTTATATTATAGCGCGGAATATATAGGAAAAAGCAGCATAGAGTACATACCGCGCGCCATCGCCATCATTCTCCCAAACAAGTACCTATAGTATAGACCTAGCAGAGAAGAGAGACGATGAGAGACCGCGGCATCTGCCTTAATGATGATAAATAACCGGAGAACCACGCCGCCGTGCTGTATGCTTTCTCAATTCTCGCTCCCTCTGTCTCTTTTTTCTGCGGCTAATCTTCAAAGTGTACTACTGCTGCTGCTGGTAGCTAACACCCTCGTCTCTGTCTCTCTTTCCATTTTGTTTCTTATACTTATCGTACTTATCGTTAGAAGAGTGTATTCGCGAGGCGACGCGACGCATATTTCTCACACTGTCCGCAGACGTACTACGAGTACTACGAGGAACAAGGAGAGCAAAGACCATCAACGAAATAAATCATTAGGCTCGCTTCCACGCGGATTTGCTACTCGTAGGGTAAATACATACAATGGTCGTCTGTGTACTCTTTCCCACTCTCTTGACGCGTTTGTTTACTCTTCAAAACTTATTACCGCTATAACGATGTCGATTAATTTGGTAAAATAATGTTCATCGTCGATTTCGACGTGTTCTCGCTTAGGCTGCTTAAGGATCGTGGTTGACGAAAGCGTCGATAAATCAATCGAAGATTAGCTGGGGGCTGGGGATTTTTGTGATGGTTGGGGGGGGGGGCTGAAAATGGAACGTATGATGATGGAAAACAACTTGATGTGCCAAAGAAACAGTAAAAGTTTTTTTGTTTGGGGTCATGGGCTGTGTTTCCATTCAGATTCAAGTTCGGAATGTTAAACTTTTTTTTAACAACTTACCACCATTGAGGTTTCTTCGAGAACTTTTATGATTAGTTATATACGTATTATAATAATTTGCGTAGCTAGAATTTTGTTTGTTTGGTTCATGGGCTGTTTCCTTCCATGATTCAAGTTCGAAATATTGAACTTTTTTTTAACAACTTACTATTCTAGACGTTTCGGCAAGAATTCACTTACATTGACAGCCCCTATCTTCATTATTTTCTTTAGCGTGATAACTGAAAATTTATTTTAAGGTAGATAAAAATATTAAAAAATTGTTTTTCCAAGTTCTTGCTTAAAAAGTAGACAAAATGCTGTAAGATCCGATGTACATAATATCTATGTGTAACCAACATGACGATATGAAAAGTAAAAATCGTCATTAAACAAAATCATTTATAAAGAAAATATGAAAAGTACATGAAAAAATAGATATTTTATAAATTTCGCGAATTCGCGTACATAAAAAATTAATATGAAAAATTAAAGTATATTGACGTATAACGAATCGAAAAGGAATGGAAAAAAAAAAAGACAAACTTTTAGCGAGTACATAAACAAAAATCAAAAAACCGAGCGCGGCCAAATATTATTGAGAAAATTCGCGAATGCCTCGAAAAATTGGAAAATTTATCGGATAAGTTTGGAATCACAATTTAACCAACATGACGATATGAAAAGTAAAAATCGTCATTAAACAAAATCATTTATAAAGAAAATATGAAAAGTACATGAAAAAATAGATATTTTATAAATTTCGCGAATTCGCGTACATAAAAAATTAATATGAAAAATTAAAGTATATTGACGTATAACGAATCGAAAAGGAATGGAAAAAAAAAAAGACAAACTTTTAGCGAGTACATAAACAAAAATCAAAAAACCGAGCGCGGCCAAATATTATTGAGAAAATTCGCGAATGCCTCGAAAAATTGGAAAATTTATCGGATAAGTTTGGAATCACAATTTTGGCCGTTGCATATGCCCCCTGGCTAATTCAAATTTCTCAAAGCAAGCTTGGAGAAAATTGAATTGACCATAGATGAAAATAACAAAATTGTGAAATAATAATAAACAATCAAAAATTACCTAAATTAATTTTATCGTGTTGTAAATTAAACAAAACAATAAATTAAAAAAAAAAAACAAAAAATATATAGGACAATAATTAAGTATGAGGAAAAAGAGACAAAAATTGGGAGACATCATGGAAAAATAAAAAAATAGGAGAAGAGAGTGACACCAACGTGAGACTTGCGTAGGTGGAAAACAACAAGCCTGCACCATGGTCTGTCACCTTCTCTGGAATGTAAGGCTTGGACAAAAGTCCCTCACCCCATTCCAGAGAGTAGGAAAGGAAAACAAAGGAAAACAAAAAGATAAGTAGGAAAAAATAGGAAGAAAAACTGGAAAGTTGGAAAATTGGATCACAAAGATGTGCATAGAAATGCCACTAAATCAGAAAAAATTTATCATTTTCATTTCGAGAATAAAAATTAATTGATCAGAAAAATCAATATCTTCGAGCAGTTTGAGCGAATAAATTTACAGAGGAAAGCGAACCATAAAGATCTAAAAAACGTTTTTTCCTTTTGCGTTTCAGGGAAATCAAAATAAATTTCAAAATCAATTGATCATCGAACATTTTATTATATCCACAAAAATTATGATCCTGCAAAGGTTTTACAAAAGATACAGACTTGCCCCCTGCATGAGAAAATGCAGTAAAATAAGAGAGATAGGTTTTATCAAAAATCATTTTTAAATAACGTTTTGTTATACTGATGATTATAAATTTTGTATCAAAATTATTGACAAGTTTGAAAAAAGGATTTATAAGTTTGATTTCAACTTCAAGATCTTCAGACACGTTGGATTTGTGAGAGTTCTCACTTATAGTTACATCTAAAACTAGTTTATCATGAACTTTTGGAATTTGTGATCCTAAATTTATCAAGTTTGAAGTTTGTGGTCTAGTAACACTATTTGAAGACGACTCAAACATGATTGGCTCAAAAAATATTTCATTTTCTAGTTTTAACAAATCAAACTCAGAAAAACTTGAACTGAAAACATAGTTTTCTGAATCACAACAAACTTGAGATAAAATTGGGGGTTCAGATACCTCAACTATGTTAATATTTTCAATCTCCGAAAAATTCTCAACTGAATGAGCCTTTTCAGATATTTTGATCTCACGAGTTTCAAACTTTGGTGAAAAATCAGGACAAAAATTATTTGAGTTTTCTGTTTTGGGAAAATCATCAATGATTTTAAATTCCATTTTCAAAGAATTATGAGTGAAATCACATGCGTGATTTTTGTCTAAGTTCAAAATTTCAAGTTGGAAATTATTTGTATTTTCATTCACAAGTTCCAAAGATTTGCTCGAAACTTTTGCCTCACAAAAATCATCCATAAAAGACATATCGATAATTACGTGATCTGGTTTTTTGTGAAAATTAGAAAATCTCGTACCTACATGGCTTAAATCAAGATAATTTCCATAAGTTTGTTCGTAAACTTGAGAAACAGGTACAATTTTTGGTTCAATAAAATCATTAATTTCCTTATTTTCGGAAAGACATCTTTTTGTATCACTGAAATTGAGATAATTTCCATAACTCTGTTCATAAATTTGAATTGAGCTTGTAGAATCATAATTATTGGTTGCATTATTCGAAGACAAATTAACATTACCTTTAAATGTTTCTATAAAATTTGACACAGGTATTTGAGGTAATTGATGAGGAAAAGGCTGACAAAAACCTTTTTCATTGTTTTGGGCTAACAAACCAGAGTAATAAAACCTTTTCAAGAAATTTAACTGATTTGCATTTTGGATATTGTTACCTTCTGATAAATCTAGATGATTATGAAGTCTTATCAGAGTTTTAGTTAATGTAAGGAGACAATTGAACAATTTTGGATTATTTGAAAATTCCTCCATTTCTTACCTTGATCAATCAATTTTTAAAAAAAAAAATAGCATAAGATAGGTAATTAATTACAAAATATTGTGGGTTTTAAATATGCGAAAATAAATTGGTGATTTATCGAATAAATCATCACGAATACATAAAAATTACAAAAACGCATTTTTTTTTCAAAACATAAATACCATGTATACTTGAATACCAAATGAAAACAATGATGTGATGACCTGAGTGGTGATGAGCTGAACGAAATAAACGAAAACAGCGAAGTATTATTACCAATCAATTGACACAAGTTGCTGGCAGTTCAGGTTGAGAAAAAACGACATCGATAATTGCAGAAAATTGAACGAATTTGGCAAATTATGCAGACTCATTTGACAGAAATCGGAGGTAGTGACGTAATATCAAGGTCGACGCATTCGGCATATTCAAACTCCGCGGAGAAAACGTAGTCGTAGATATGTAATTACGTACAGACGATACAGATGTTTATATTTTGGTATAAAATTTCAACCAAATCACTTCTTGGATCAAACATTTTTTTTAAACAGTTAAAAACAAAATAATATGTAAAACGAAATTACAAACCGTTTCGTTTCTATCCCGGACGGGCCCCCATTTATGTAACCAACATGACGATATGAAAAGTAAAAATCGTCATTAAACAAAATCATTTATAAAGAAAATATGAAAAGTACATGAAAAAATAGATATTTTATAAATTTCGCGAATTCGCGTACATAAAAAATTAATATGAAAAATTAAAGTATATTGACGTATAACGAATCGAAAAGGAATGGAAAAAAAAAAAGACAAACTTTTAGCGAGTACATAAACAAAAATCAAAAAACCGAGCGCGGCCAAATATTATTGAGAAAATTCGCGAATGCCTCGAAAAATTGGAAAATTTATCGGATAAGTTTGGAATCACAATTTTGGCCGTTGCATATGTACTATGTATCTAATCTACCTAGCTTCTATAATTTCCGTGTGTCATAACTTCCCCTCCTCACGAATGCAAATTCAGAATTAATCTGATCAAATTTAACGGGCTTGAAAGGATCCAATCAAGTTGAAACCAGTCATGAACAAGTATGCTCAGTTTGAATCAAACCAGTCCGATCAGATCCATTCGGTTTGATTTGATCTGATTCTGAGCAGATTTGATGAGTCCTGCTCTAGTCTGACTAAACAAATTTATTCAATGCAAAATATTTCCAAATAAGTCTGCGCAGATCTAAATTAGCTAGTTGTAAACAATTTTGTTAAGATGATCAAACTGTGTGATCAGATGAATTAGAAAACTGAAGCACATATAACAGGGGGTATGTTGGTCCGCCATTTTTTTGCGAAAGTGAATTTTTTCAAAATTGAAAAATATGTCATTTACAAAAACTTTACAAGAGTACTTTTTCTTTAGAAATATGACCAATTTTGCAGTAATCTTGAAATTTTATGCATTAAACCCGAGATTTTGAAAAAAAATATGAAATTTTTTTTGTTTTCATTTTTTAGATTTCTCAGGTTCTACTGCATGAAATTTCATAATTTTTGCACAAATGGTAATAAGTATTGTTTCATTTTCCACAAAAAAGGACTCTGGTAAAATTTTTGTAAATGTCGTTGTTTTCGACTTACATAAAATTCGCTTTCATGAGAAAATGGCGGACAAGCATACTCCCTGTTATAGAGCCCTATAGAAAACCAGTCTGAAAAGATCTAAACAAATTTGATAGATCAAAAATGAGATTTTAGGAAATGCCTGTGAATTTCATTTAACCTGTTCCATTTTTAAGAATCAAGAAATGGTTTGAACAATATAATCTTTACAATTCTGTTCAACTGATTGATCTGAACAATCTGAACAATCTGAACCAAACGAATGTCTAGAGATCTGATCAATGCAGTCTGGACAAGTCCGTTGAGGTGTAATCAATTAATAAAAGCGTTTCTGAACAGGTTTTCTCAGATCTGATTGAAAAAGGTGTGATCAAATCAAACTGAATCCAACAGAGATTTTAAAAAAGAAGCAAATTTTGTGAAAAAATCAGGAACAGTAACTTTGGGAAGCGTAATGTTGCGAATTTGCTGTTGTACTAGGTTGTATACCAAAGTAATTTGCACGCTACTGTAGGGTTAAGGTTGTAACTTAATTAATCATACAATAGATTTATCTGCAGTTGAGGTTAGTGTTAGATCTTGATTCTAGATGTGCAATGTAAATATTTTAAAAACAATAATAAAGTACCCCCATCGGCTGATGTGCGGATTGGGGCCCTCCTCTACAAAAAAAAAAAAAAAAAACAATTCACTCACCAGTAAGTAGTTTTGAAAACTTCTTCCATATCAGATTTTAGTTTGACTTTGGTATTTTTTTTGTTTTTGGTCTTTTGATTCGGCTGGTTAATGTACGGAATCCCGGTTGATCGTGTAGTTCGACCACTGCCTCTGCCTAATTTGCTTTCTTTTTACAACTCTGCCGGATCTTGGTCTCTTAATGTACACGTTCAATTTGCAAACGTGCAATTTCAAACGTTCAGTTTTCATCAACCCAGTAACTTTAAGTAACTGAAATTTTCAAAACTTTAACTTAGTTATTTAAAAAGTAATCGAGGACGTACTTGTAATATATCCTTGTATAAGCACATTACATCCAGGCAGTGGCTTTGCAAATATTACGCCATTTGTGTAGGCGGTTCGAATGGAGTAGACTCGGAATTTTACCATATTCAAGTGCTTCTTGCACCTAATCTGACGACATGGTGTTCGATATTGCTGTTTTTCCTGCCAAATCGTGCACCAAACAATAATCCATTGATTATAACCAGACGTCCAAGAATAAAGGGTTTTGATAATCCTATTGAGGAAAAGATGTCTCTTAACTCATATGAATACCCGAGTCAAAAATGAAAAATTTAATAACAATCAAGGAAAATGTCTGTTTGAGTTATTGCTGCAATGCAAGAGGAAAGGTTTCTATCGTGTTTCATTGAAACAATCTCTGAAACGTCCATTTTTTCTATAGTGATTATTCAAGTTGACAATTCTCAAGCAGACAATTGTCTATCCTTGATAAAATCAAAACCCTTTATTCTTGGACACCCCCGTACTTAAATGAAATGATACTCAATCAATTAATTAATTATGGTTTTAAAAAAAATACTTACCTTAAAAGGTCCAAACAAGTCTAATAAGCTCGTAAAAAACCGAAATGAATGGATCTTAACATGTTTCCTTAGATTTGATGAAGCAGAAACAGATCCAAACACTCTACATGATCATATGTAAATAATTAGTTCTTATCTGTCTTATCATCTCTTCTTGGAGAGTATCAAACCTACTCTACCCACATGTGGCGAATCTCCCGAAGAGAAATGAGTGTCGCAAAGTGAATTGTTTCAAATGTTTTGGCCCTCCAGAGGGAGGTATTGACCAAAGTAAATTTTAACCCACTGTGTCTCCGAATCTAATTTCGGTACACATTATTTTTTTCTTCTAAAAATACGTTTAAATTGGTACCTACGTACTATCTACGAGTATTTTTAAAAATTTTTGAAAATTTTTACTTTAGGTGGGCCCTTTTTAAAAACTCACGAATCTCTCAAAAATGTATTTTTTTCTGAAATTTTGCGTGCAGGCCTCTGAAAACAGTATAAATAACGACGAAAAACGAATATGAAGTTGAATTTACCGTTGGACTCCTTCAAGGGCCACACTGGGGGGGGGGAGGGTTACCTTAAAATTGAGTTTTTCGTGAAGCATGATTCAATATAGCGTTATCGTAGCCTACAGGGTGCCCAGAAATATCGAGCACTCCTAAGAAAGTTTTTCATTAAAAATATAGGTTGGCAACGTGAAATAGATGGATATGATTGGTGGAATGTTATCTCTCCAGTCCAACAACCAATCATGTGCTAGCATTATTATTATTCACTGTGACCAACCAAAGTATTTTAGTAGAAAACTTTTTTAGGGGTACTCGATATTTCTGGACACCCTGTACACTATAAAGAAGTAGGTAGGTACATTTTTGAGAGTTTTTTTCAGTTTTTAAAAATGATCCATCTGAAGAAAAGATTTGAAAAAATTTCAAAAGAGATACTATCGTACTCATCTAAACACATTATTTTTAGAAGAAAATCAGATTAGGAGATACCGCGGTTTCTATTTTTTTTTTTTTTTTTTTTTGTAATCAATATCTTCCCCTCAGGGGGCAATTTAAAAAAAAAAAATCACGTGATGAAGCTCATCATTTTGGGTGGTAACATTTCTCATTCGAAACTCGTTGAAATAGGTAGGTATGTCTATGTACCTATGATTTTTCCATGAAAAAACGTTTTTTCGTCATTGTTGGCGAGGGGGGTGGGGTTGGGGAAATTCTTTGTGTCCAATTTTTTTTTTAGAGGTACCTACCCAACAATGTTCAATCAAAACTTCAAAAATCCGAGGACTTGGGCATTTCACCTATCTTACCCGGGGATCCCACCCTTTAGTATAGCGGTCCATTTTGATATCAGCTTAACAAAAATCTGAGTGGTCCAGTTCCATCTGGATCAAGCGTTCCTTCTCCATTTATGAACTAAAATCCCCTTTTCCATTCAAGTTTTGGTCAATGTATCTTCTCAAATATTATTCTTACAGCAAAAATAATGTCTTTTAATTTCGATTCATGTCATATCTCCCATTAAATAACACTATTGCTGATTTTGATGTAAAATTAGTTGACTTACTTAGATATCTACGTAAATGTCTAGACGTAGCAGCGTGTGCTAATAAAAAATTCACTCATTAAAAATTGAAAAAATATTGAAAATTTGTCTACGCCAAAATAACCTACGCTACTAAACAGTCGTCGGATTTAATTATTTCAGTGATCCAACTGTTCACCGAAATACTACTTTCTCCATAGAATACGCTGATAAGGTATATTATTTCATCCATTTTGAAAGTTCTGGTAAAAAAATAAAACAACCAATTGGAAAAAAGCGAAAACTCTCTTGAAATCAGTGCAATGTTTGAACTGCAGTGGTAGTTACTCAGTATCGTGGTCCATTTTATTGAGCGTTCGTGTAATAATTTATGAAAAGAACTTACACATTTGACCAAATTTTTTTCACGCTTCATTCAAAAATCACAATAAGTATATCCGTACGTTTCGGCACTCTGGTTGCCTTGTAAAATAGGTATAGATAAACCAAGACTAAAATAGACAGGTACAGAAATACATAAACATTAACCCATAACAAGACGATAAATTTCATTAAAATTCGACCAAATACTTAATTCTGTTAATTTTAGAAATAATTTATTTTCTGATATGCTTGCTGAAAATAAAAGATTTTGACAAAAATTAGTAAAAAAGTTTACGTGGTATGAAAGACTATTCGGAAAAGTTTTGAACTTCTCTACCATACAGGATGCTGAGCCAGGGCTCCTCGAAGTGAGGTCAATTTTGAAAAAAATTTAATAGTTTTTGACCTTTTTGAGTGCAGTCTCATGTACAGAATTTTGGTCACCCCCCCCCCCCGCCAGAAAGGTGTCAAGAGTATAAGGAACTCCCTGCCTCAATATCATGGTACTTCTCAATCATCAAAACTTCTTTTTGGAAACACTTGAGACAGCATTCGTTGCTCGAAAATGGTCGCAATCGATGAGGGGGGGGGTGGATTTTAATTCTACGAGCCAAATTTCCCATCGAGTATTTTTATGGAAACCTAATTTATTAGAAAAATTTTTGGTTGCATTATTAAAAAACAATTTATAAAATCATTTTCAAACCCTACTCGTATAATAATCGCACATCTTATCATTTTACCATTAGGTATCGAGTTTACAAATTCACACCTCACATATTTACTCCCCTAAGCTGTAAAAAAGCTCAACCATTCGCATACTTATTGGGCGTAGTCTCTTCAGGCCGTTTCGAAAATACTCATAAATTTAATTCTCATCATTCAACCAGCACGTTTCTTTCGTTTTTTTGTACTCGTAGACTCGTAGTCGTGTAGACGTAGGGAGCTAGGGTGTGGTATGTACTCGTATGTTAGCCGTTGATATACCGTGTCCGGCCAACACAATACATTACTCTTAAGTGTGTGTCGGAAGTCGCGAGAACGAAAGAGAGGTGACCACCAGGGCAAGCAGAGGCATCGGGAGGACCTTGATTGAAGCCGAAAAAAGCACTAGAACGAGGCTCGAGGCGGACTATGCTGGCAATAATACCACAAAGGGAGAAAAATACGATTTGTCAATGCGCTGTACGCGAATGAAAAGACCTCGCTTGTCATCTTTGACTGATGGCATGGCACTTACCCCGTATCGATTTCAAACGTGATTAGTCTCTCTCTTTCTCGCTCTCACACACGGTCTCTTTTTTTTTTCTTTCTATGGGTCTCGTTTTTGTTGGTACTTTCTTCAACGCCGTACGTAGGTACTGTGTAGGTTGTTGTAGGTGTTTGAGAAATGCGAGCTTCTATTTTGCCTATTTTTTTTCTTCCTTCCTTTGTATGTATTGGGTTTCAGTTGGTCAGCATTATCGAAAAGCTTGTGTATGTTTTGGTATAGGAAATATTATGGTGTTTGTCCAGTATTGTCAAATTTACGTTGGGATGGAATTTACTTCAACTCTCGAGTTGGTTCAGTTCATTTAATGAATGATGTGACATGACCTGAGTTCTGATTATCGATGACTGGCTCCTCAGAAAAATGAGGATGTGCTCAAAGTTGAGACCTACATTGATTGTCTTACTCTGTGATCAAAATCAAGTAACAGCTCTGAACATTTTTTTGAATTAATTTTTAATCCCCACTCTGGGGATCTGCTCCTTTGCTTCATCATTCATTCAACCATATAGTACAAGTACGTATTTGAAAATTGCAAAATTGCTTCGGAAAGTATTTTTCTAGCTCGCTAGACGATGAATGGCATCTCTTGCCTTATTCGTTGGCTTGATTGCTTTCTGTATAGCGAACTTTTCTCTCATAGTCTTCTTGAGATTGCTACATTTTATACTTAGATGGATAGATAATAGGTGAGTATATCTAATATACTAGTTCTACATATTAGAGAGATAGATACGTGTAGCAGAACGTATGTAATTTCACATGGGATTTTAATAGCTTCGCCGCGGCATGGCAGTTCCGTACTATACATACATACCTCTATTACGTATTACTCGTACACCGCGCCTTGCGTTTTAAGATATACCGATATATGTGTATAGTAAATGTCAAGAGTTGCAAATTAAATTCCAACATGATACACGTACTTGTACGTATAGTATAGCACAGTGTAGTGTATATTGCTCTTAAATTGAACAGCAATTCGCTTTTATGCTCGTAAGTTAAGTTTTTCGCTGACTAGTTGGCGCATTCCTTACCAAATATCTACTTGTATCTGGAGCAACTTGCCGTGTAGTATATGCTTTGATGCAAATTGTACACGCATGATGAGATGGCAGGCATAAGCAATTTACGTATTACTTAGATGTCGTCTTCCTCCATTACAAATTGTTTTGCTCGGTTGCTCTTCCTTCATATAGGCACCTGATGTGTGCGGTATGAGACGAAAAGTTTGAAAACTTTTTCACGTTGATTGAATTTTATGTAAGTTGTTGGAAAAATTGAAATCATTATCTATTTAGGTATCATAATTCATAATATTAAAAGCTGAAGTTTTGGAATCCAAGAGTTTGATGAGCGTTACTTTTAAAGTGAGAATAAGTTGATTTCGCTGATCTTGATAATTTTCAAATTAAAATTGTTGCTAATTCTAAAAAAATTGATGGTCAAAACAGGAGATAAATTACCTACTTATCAGAAGTAAGGCAAGATCAAAATCTCGTGATCGTAATCAACAAATATTTTTTCGAGTTTTATTTTCTAATACATTTCAATTTTGAAACTGACAAGGGAACCTCTTGAGGTGTCCGTCTCCGATTTGAACGGGACCGCGATTTTTGGAAAGAGCGCATGTTCTAAAACCCCCAAATCCAAATTTTCAGCTGCCCAAGTTCATTTTTCGAATTTTTGAGAAAATTCAAAATTGACTGTTTTTGGCGATTTATGCTTTTTTTAAAAAAGTACGAACTTGACCAATAAAAATGGTCAAAATATGTCCCAAAACTAATATTAATTCCCCAAATCCAAATTTCACCATCTCCAGCCATTCTGGAGCCTCCAGCGCGATTTTTAAATTTCTCCAGAATTTTGAATTTGCTCCAGAAGGCGTGAATATGCAATTGGGCAGCTAAAAATCGAGTTGTGCGTTATACTCGATCTGTTTAACGAGTTTATCCACATTTCAGTTGCCCAATTGCATATTCACGCCTTCACGTTTTCCACTCATCAAAAGCTGAAGGCGGTGCTACGTTAGCTGTATAAAATAGATACTTGTAAATTACATTTTTTAAATCAATTTCAACCAATCTGAATTCAGCACCTGTTCTGAAATTTTAGAGCCGATAAACTGACATGAAAATAAATTGGAAATCAAGCTGAAGACTGTAGAACGACAATTGAGATGGTGAAATTGTAGTTCTGAGGGTTGATATTACTGTGGGGACTGATATTTTTTTCGCAGAAGATGACTAATTTCGGATTTTTAGAAATTCGCTAAGAATCGAAAAATTGATTTGAGCTGCTGAAATTTTAGTTATGCTGGTTCAAGGTGAAGTACTCAAGGGCTTCCAATGTTTCCACTATCGATTTGAACGTGATTGTGATTTTTTGGAAAGAGTATTACCTTAAACCACCACAAGCAAAATTTCAGCTGGTCGAATCGATTTTTCGATTCTTGGCTTGAAAATTCAAAATTGGCCATTTATGTAATCATTCAGTAAAAACGACGAAAATTAGTCCTCAGACTAATATCAATCAACCCCCAGAAATCGAATTTCACCATTTCAAGTCATTCTGGAGCCTCCAGCTATGTAAAAACTAAATGCAAGAACTCTCTTGCAATCAGCCGACAGCTGCATAATCGCTTGTACATTATTGTAGGAAACAAGCGAGAATTTTTGAAAAAATTGAATATCATTGAAGATGGTCCATCTTGGATTTTCAAAAATTCGCCAAGAATCGAAAAATCAATTTGAGGAGCTGAAATTTTGGTTATGGTGGTTCAAGGTAATACTCAAGGGCTTCCGAAGTGTGCGCTATCGATTTGAACGTGACTATGACTTTTTGGAAAGAGTATTACCTTGAACCACCACATCCAAAATTTCAGCTGCTCGAATTGATTTTTCAATTCTTGGCGAATTTTTGAAAATTCAAAATTGACCATCTTCAATGATTTAAGATTTTTAAAAAATGTATAATAAATAATCATTCAGTAAAAACAAAATCATCAAACTAATATAAATCCCCCAGAACTCGAGATTTATCGTTTCAAGTCATTCTGGAGCCTCCAGCTTGATTTTAAATTTCTGTAGAATTTCGAAAATTCTCCGAAATGCGTGGAAATAAAAATCGACTTGTGATTTATACACAGATTTTCAAAAATATTTTCTGGAATCAAGGATTGTTTGAAGAAAAATTTAAAAGAGTGAAGCATTGAAACAGCCAATATGTAATAAAACTAAATGCAAGAACTCTCTTGCAATCAGTCAACAGCAGCATAATAGCTTGTATAATGTACCTACAATAACATGATTTTTTGAAAAAATTGAAAATCATTGAAGATGGCTAATCTTGGAATTTCAAATATTTGTCAAGAATCGAAAAATCGATATGAGAAGCTGATATTTTGGTTTTGGTGGTTCAAGGTAGTGCTCAAGGGCTTCCAAAGTGTACGCTATCGATTTGAACGTGATTTTTCTCGAATTGATTTTTGGTGAATTTGTGAGAATTCAAAATTGACCATCTTCAGTGATTTAAGATTTTAGAAAAATTATGTTATCAGTTAGAAAAAATTATGGAAATTAGTTCTCTAACTAATCTCAACCCCCAGAACTCGAGTTTTATCGTTTCAAGCCTTTCTGGAGCCTCCAGCATGGTTTTAAATTTCTCTGGAATTTCAAAATTTCTCCAAAATGTGTGGAAATTAATTTTTGGCAGCTAAAAATCGACCTGTGATTTATACTTGCACAGATTTTCAGAAATATTTTCTGGAATCGAAGAATGTTTGAAGAAAAATTCAAAAGCGTGAAGCATTAAAACAGCCAATATGTAAAAACTAAATGCAAGAACTCTCTCGCAATCACCCAACAGCAGCATAATCGCTTGTATAATTGTAAGTGAAAGCGTGAAACAAACAAGATTTTTTGAAAAAATCGAAAATCACTGAAGATGGCCAATTTTGGATTTTCAAAAATTGGTCAAGAATTATTGAAAAATCGATTTGAGGAGCTGAAATTTTGGTTATAGTGGTTCAAGATAAATACTCAATAAGGGGTTCCGAAGTATCCGCTATCGATTTGAACGTGATCGTGATTTTTTGGAAAGAGTAGGTATTATTTTGAACCACCACAACCAAAAATTCAGCTGCTCGAATCAATTTTTCGATTCTTGGCGAATTTTTGAAAATTCCAAATTGACCATCTTCAATGATTTAAGATTTAAAAATATATATATACCTAATATATGATCATTCAGTAAAAACAACGGAAATTAATCATCAAATCAACCCCCAGAACTCGAATTCCATCGTTTCAAGTCTTTCCATGGACCCTCCAGCTTGATTTTAAATTCCTCTAGAACTTTGAAATTTCCCCGAAATGCGTGGAAATTAATTTTTGGCAGCTAAAAATCGACTTGTGATTTATACATAGATTTTCAGAAATGTTTTCTGAAATCAAAGGTCGTTTGAAGAAAAATTCAAAAGCGTGAAGCATTAAAACGGCCAATATGTACCTAAAAACTAAATGCAAGAACTCTCTTGCAATCAGCCAACAGCTGCATTATCGCTTGTATACGTACATGTGACGGTAAATATAAAGAAGCAAGATTTTTTGAAAAAATCGAAGATCATTGAAAATGGCCAATCTTGGATTTTCAAAAATTCGCCAAAAGAATTGAAAAATCGATTTGAGGAGCTGAAATTTTGGTTATGGTGGTTCAATGTAATACTCAAGGGCTTCCGAAGTGTGCGATATCGATTTGAACGTGACTGTGACTTTTTGGAAAGAGTATTACCTTGAACCATCGCAACCAAAATTTCAGCCGCTCGAATAGATTTTTCAATTCTTGGCGAATTTTTGAAAATTCAAGATTTTAGGGGTCCCTAATTTGGGCGGGGGAGTGCTAAAATCAATATAAAAAAAAAATTGGAAAAATGTTTTCTCCCAAATCTTATTTTTATTTGAACCGACTTAGAATCACGATGCTTAATCGAATCCGGTGAAAAAGGATGTGGCAGAAATTGATTTTTTTTTTCAATTATATCAATGAGAATTGAAGATGATTTATTCGTGAGTGATTTTCTCTGAGGCGATAAAATCGTTCGCCAATGAATGAATCATCTCTGATGAATTAAAGTAGACGAAGATGCCATGAAAATCGACTTTGTCTACGAATAGATATGTATGTTAACAAATTATTTACATGAAAAATAACAGAATACTTACTTGATTCGCGACGAAAATTAGTCTTCAGACTAATATTGACCTCAAGAACTCGAATTTTACCGTTTTAAGTCATTCTGCATCTGCAGCCTCCAGCTCGATTTTCAATTTCTCTAGAACTTTGAAATTTCTCCGAAGTGTGTGGAAATTGATTTTTGGCAGCTAAAAATCGACTTATGATTTATACACAGATTTTCAGAAATATTTTCTGGAATCAAGAATTGTTTGAGGAAAAATTTAAAAGCGTTGTGGTATAGGAATAGAAAATTATTTGTAAGGATTTTTAATCAAGGAATATAATGGTTCATAAAAGTGGAAAATCTGACATGAGTATAACACATAGGAAAGTTCTAAAAACACCAATAGGAACGTAAGATAGTAGGATATTATTATAGGGCAACCAATTTAGGTATGGAATAGGATAGGTAGGTAAGAAAATAGGTATCGGAAGAAGACAAATAGGAAATGGAATAATACGAGCACAGGGAAGTAGGAAGGAAATAGGATGGAAAATAAAAACCTAGTTATACCACATAACCTTCATTAAATCAGTTTCCATAACCAAATAAAACAAAAGAATCTTCTACACAAAAATAAATTTAGAAAAGGCCGAGAAGGTATCGAGAAGACATCTCGATATGACTTTAGAAATCAAAGATAGATCAAATAAAACACATTGATTCGATTACTTCACCATTGTGAATGTAGGTCAAAAAGTTAATCTCATAAATCGAGATATTTCAATTTAGAAAATTACACGGAGGACCGAAGTCCTATGTTGAGATTCATAATCGAACCATATCAATGAAATAATTAAAATTAAGCCAAATTCGGCTATATCAACTGTACATCACTAAGTCTAAAAGCCTTATAATCAAGGCATATCGTAAAGGGACATTTTACCTAACACTCACTCACCACATCATGGCAGAATTGCCATTACCGGCAACTCCGTTGCTAGGCTTCTACTCAGCCATCTCGATGAGCTCTGGTCAGGTGAATAAATCAATTCAAATCGCGAAATAAATCTCGGAGAAGTATTTCAGTTCAAATCATTATAATCGATGAAAAATATCACATCAAAAAATTACATAACAACATAAATCAAAAATTAGGAAAAAGAACGCGAAAACGTACGTCTAATTCATATACGGAAAAATCATAAGTTACTTGAAACCAGATTCAAAAGTTCCAACAACACACCGAATCTGAATTCAAGTAACGCAATCTAGCTTCAATTTTGTTCAAGTAGACGAAGGCTTCCAAGATTATAGCCATCTATACTACAGCGTGAAGCATTAAAACAGCCAATATGTACCTAAAAACTAAATGCAAGAACTCTCTTGCAATCAGTCAACAGCTGCATTATCGCTTGTACATGTTTGTATGTGCATAGATTGGAAATTGCTTAGCATAGGTAAGTGAATCTGCAAGCAAAAAAGTTCTGCAATCTCTCATTCGCCTCCTTTTATACCTAGAAAGTGAATTTTGTTTTAATAGAACGCCCTCATCGTCAACGAGTACTTGATGCGAAAAATATAGCGAGAGCAAACTTCGATTTTAAGGGAGTGCTAAAATCAATGTAAAAACTTTTTGGAAAAATGTTGTCTTACAAATTTTATTCATTTGAACCGACTGAATCACTACTGAATCGAATTCTAGTGAAAAAGGATGGAAGGCAGAAGTTGATTTATTCAATTCCCATTAATGAACATTGAAGATGATTTATTTGTGAATGATCTACTCAAAGGTGAAAAAATCCTTCACGAATGAATGAATCATCTCTGATGAATTAAAATATGTAGATGAAGATGCCATGAAAATCGGCTTCTTCTACGAATAGATACTTATGTAAACAAATTATTTACATGAAAAGTAACAGAATACCTACTTCATTCATACACCCACGCCTTTCTACTGTTGAAAAATGAAAACATAATATTATCATTATCATGAAACTATCTATACATTTTCCAAACCTATCAAGTTTTGAAGTTTAAACCAAAGTCAATCTGAATTTTTGTATTTGATGAACTTTAGTTGACCTATTTCAAAAAGCAAAGTGTAGAGATTTAAATTCACCAACTGAAATTAATAATTTAAATTAGAAATTGTTGGCTAGTAAAAACGAAGTTGAAAATGCTTAGCAACTGATTTTGTTAAAGCTGGTCAAAATTCGATGCTGGCTAAAGTTTTTTGTTCGATAACACTAGGCAACTTTTTTTTTGACTTTTTTTTTGCGTGTTTGGTTTGAAAATGCGCTTAGTCGATAGTTTAGACCCTACAACAAAAAAACAGAGTGAGTTTTTTAAATTCGAGTTGTTTTTGTGGTCAGGAGAGACCGTCAAAGTTGCAAAAAAAGCTATTTATGCCCTACTTCAAGAGTTCGCAGCGACATCCGTATTGTTTTTCGGAAAAAACCAAGATCATTTTCAGATTCTGCACACTTTTTTAAGTAAACTACTTTCCCAGATTTTTGATTTTCGAAGTTTCAAGCGCATAAGACTAAGTTTTCTGAATACAAAAAATTCAGTTTGAACTTCGGGTGAACACAGTTTCGCGCCACAAGTACGTAGTGGAGTAACGCCAGCGTCGCGCGCTCCGAGTTTTAAAGTATTTGTACAAATAAAAATCATCCATATGCGCTTGAAACTTCAAAAATCAAAATTCGGGGAAAGTAGTTTACTTAAAAAATTGCGTAGAATCCAAAAATGACCTTAGTTTTTTTTGCAAAACAACACTGATGTCGCTACAAACTCGTGAAGTGGGGCAAAAACGGGCATTTTTGCAACTTTGATCATCTCTCATGACCACAAAAACAACTCAAATTGAAAAACACCACTCTGTTTTTGTTTTAGGGCTTTAAGTATCAATTAGACCTATTTTCAACCCGAACACAAAAATGCAGTTGCCTAGTGTTATTCATCTTCTGTTGAAAAGCCTGAAAAGTTCCATAAAAAAAACAAGGCATGATGGTATTTTTTTGAGGAACGATGGGTAATGAAGGAAATGCCAGTAAAGAAAATGCCAGCTGAAAGATACAAGATACCTTACTATAGTTATATGTACCTATTCGCATTTTTGTCAGGTTCGCATTTTTGTCAGGATATCTGTCACTACAAGCATCGATTGTGTTGGGCTATAGTGGGTAGGAGAAGGTTTTCTACGTATCAAAAGTTGAAAGCGATGTAAAAACAACGAAAATTTAGTCCTCAGACCAATATCAACTCCCAGAGCTCGAATTTTGCCGTTTCAAGTCATTCTGGAGCCTCCAGCTCGATTTTAAATTTCCCCAGAATTTCGAAATTTCTCCGAAATGTGAGGAAATTAATTTTTGGTAGTTAAAAATCGACTTGTGATGTATACACAAATTTTCAGAAATATTTTCTGGAATCGAAGGTTGTTTGAAGAAAAATTCAAAAGCGTGAAGCATTAAAACAGCGAATAATACATATTATGTAAAAACTAAATACAAGAATTCTCTTGCAATCAGTCAACAGCAGTGTATAATCGCTTGTATAGGGTATGCGAAAAACAGATAAGTATACTTAATTAAAAAACTTGACCTTACCGACTCGATATGAAATATCACGCGACGGGTGTAATAATCAAGTAAGTAATTACAAACATCCCCGAAAAAAACAAGATTTTTTGATAAAATCGAAAATCATTGAAGATGGCCCATCTTGGATTTTCAAAAATTCGCCAAGAATCGAAAAAACGATTCGAGCAGCTAAGAATTTGGTTATAGTGGCTCAAGGAAAAATACTCAAGGGCTTCCAAAGTGTGCGCTATGGATTTGAACGTGATCGTGATTTTTTGGAGTATTACCTTGAACCACCACAACCAATATTTCAGCTGCTCGAATCGATTTTTCGATTCTTGGCGAATTTTTGAAAATTCAAAATTGACCATCTTCAATGATTTAAGGTTTTAAAAAATATATTATATAATATTATAATCATTCAGTCAAAACAACGGAAATTAAGTTAATCATCAAACTAATCCCCCAGAACTCGAATTTCACCGTTTCAAAACATTCTGGAGCCTCCAGCTTGATTTTAAATTCCTCTAGAACTTAAAAATCTCTCCGAAATGTGTGGAAATTAATTTTTGGTAGCTAAAAATCGACTTGTGATTTATACACAGATTTTCAAAAATATTTTCTGGAATCAAGGATTGTTTGTAGAAAAATTTAAAAGTGTGGTTAACATTTGGAATGAAAACAACTAAGTACTTACGAGTTAAAAGATTGAAAAGTATCTGAAAAGATGAAATAATCAATTCTATTTCTTCTGTAAATATGCTAATAATTTCATTTTCAATATTTTCATCTAATTTCATCAGTCATCAGTTGTGAATGTTGTGATGTGATAAGGGATTGTTGGAATCATGAGAAACCAAATTGTTCGAGAACGGAGAATTAGAAATTTGAAATTACTTTGCAATAGTGAAGCTACAAGCAAAATAGTTCGACATACTCTTATTTAGCTCCTTTTATACCTAGGAAGTTAATTTTGTTAGAAGGCCCTAGTCAACGAGTAGTTGATGCGAAAAATATAGCGAAGGGTAAACTGTGATTTTAAGGGCCCCTAATTTGGGCGGGGAGGTGCTAAAATCAATATAAAAAAAACTTGGAAAAATGTTTTCTTCCAAATTTTATTTTATTTGAATCGTCGACTGTGAATCACTACGGAATCGAATTCGGTGAAGAAGGATGTGGCAGAAGTTGATTTTTTTTCAATTTCATCAATGAGGATTGAATATGATTTATTCGTGAGTGATTTTCTCGGAGGTGAGAAAATCGTTCGCTAATGAATGAATCATCTCTGATGAATTAAATTAGACGAAGATGCCATGAAAATTGACTTCGTCTACGAATAGATAATTATGTAAACAAATTATTCACATGAAAAATAACAGAATACCTATTTCATTCGTGTGACAGACATATCATCTGTGTTGGTATTATGATTTATGAGAATGCATTTTTGGAATAAATACGTAAAAAATGCCTCTCTGAGACGAGAAAATCGTTCGCGAATGAATGAATCATCACTGGTAATGGTATTTTATCCTACTAGTAAAATAAAGTGATTTTTGACGATTTTTGAGGTTTATTTCCCGAGCAGAGCGAGGGAAGTAATTAAAAATCGTCGAAAATCACTTTATTTCACTAGTTGAATAACATATTTTATGCAAACGTGGGAAGAAAACGCGCATTTGATAACTCGAGCGACTAGCGAGAGTGAATAAAGTAGTGTTTTATTCTACTAGTAGGATAAATTAAATTAGATGAAGATGCCATGAAAATAGACTTGGTCTGCGAATATAAATATTTAAACAAATTATTCGCAAGAAAAATAACAGAATACTTACCTACTTCATTCGTTTGACAGATGTGTATCATAATTCGTGATAAGAGGATTTATTTTAAATTGGTAAATACGAAAAAAAAGGCCTCGTGATACTGTCACTCGCAACCATAGTCGCTAGCTACAGAAAGAAGAACTCGAATCGGTTGGAAAAACTACGTCAACCACACCCCACTCCTGTGTAACATTTCTAACGATACCTATCTAATTACGTTTTAATTGTTCGTGCAAACGATACAAAATTAAAAGAAGAGAGAAAATACAAGAGGTACAGATGGAACCTAGACGTACGAAGAGAAAGAAAGAACACAAAACTGTAAAAAAAATAAAAAGCCAGTTATCTAGTCGAGAGAGGTGCATGATGCATTCGTTCTCGCCTCCCGTAGTAGGTACGAGTAATTAACATTCAACTTTTTTTTCCAACCCTC
Organism: Planococcus citri; assembly: GCF_950023065.1. Taxonomy (NCBI): domain Eukaryota; kingdom Metazoa; phylum Arthropoda; class Insecta; order Hemiptera; family Pseudococcidae; genus Planococcus; species Planococcus citri. The sequence goes on along the minus strand of NC_088679.1, from coordinate 4,254,916 downwards.
TCATCCCTCGATTAATCCTCCGCAGAAAAAACTCAATTACGCGCCTCGTTGGTGTGTAATCGGATCTGTCAATGCAGTATACATATAAATTCCTCTTCAACTTCATCGTGTATCAGAGTTGGAATTAATACTGTACAATGTACATAGACGTACATACGAGAGTGCCCTTCCAATATACGTATTATACATATGTATACATTTTTTTTCGCTTCAACTGAACTTGGTGAGTCGCGACGTCTATTAAATATTAATAAATAATAATACCGTCGTCGATAAAAGGCTCAACTAACATGTAAGTCTGTGAGACGATGTCAAAGTTTGCAATTGTTGGGATTGCTGCCTTCCTTCTTCTCACTCTTTACAATCTGCCTGAACATACCTACGAATAAATTTCGACCAGTACAAATAAGTTCAATTATTCGGCGTTGTCAACATTTCATTTAAAACACCATAAATCAACATATTAATACGTATGTGAGTTCTTGTCAAGTTCACAATGACCGCGTGTTGTCTGCTGATATTTTTTCCTTCAACTTTTGATTTTCGAGAGTTTGATGATACATATATAAAGGTGTATGTGATCATGCCTAATTCGAGGAATGCGAAATAATTCGTTTAGAAATTTTAGCAGGGTGGAAATGCTGAACAATAAACATAGTCGGAATCACAATTAACCTGAACCTACCAGCAATGTTAATTTAATTTATCAAATGGCTTAGAAAGGTATTGCCAGAAATTCATTTTTCTTAATAGGTAATGCAGCAACCTAAATTACACTAATGTAAGTGGATTTGCCCACCTTGAAAACTGGAACGGTGAAATTACAGGCTCTATTGATGTTTCTTCAGAGATGCATAATTTTTTTTAATATTTCAGATGACAGGAATGTGACTATGATATGTTGCAGAATATTAAAAAGAACGTAAAGAAAGGTTCTTTCAATTTCAGACCATCTTCAAAATTGAAGGAGCCATGATTGATTGAAAATTTCAGTGTGCTGTAAGCTTATCACCTTCAATACAAGCAGGCAAAATACGAACGCTGTCTTTTTATAAGAGCATTCAAAATACATCAACTTTCAACTTCGGCAAGATCAGAAGTAAAAGATTACTTACTGAATTATTTACTGATCTTGTGAACATGTGAGTAGATATAAAATGTATTTCCTGGCACTGGAGTAAGAATTCTTACAATACTTTTTAAATTCAAAAGTATGTGGAAACTTATGTGAAAAATTTCACATAAACCTTCACATAGTTTTTCATTCAATCAAATGCAAAAATATTTACAAAACTTAGATATTGAAATGAAATGCAAAATTTTTTGCAATACTTAAACATTTCAAACAAATGCAAAAATTTCATCAAAACTTGAACATTTCAAACAAATGCAAAAATTCATTCAAAACTTAAACATTTCAAACAAATGCAAAAATTCATTCAAAACTTAAACATTTCAATGAAATGCAAAAATTCATTCAAAACTTAAACATTTCAAACAAATGCAAAAATTTCATCACAACATTACCATTATACCACTAGTTAAAGAAAACATTATCACTTAATAAAGTGACAACACAAACATCAGCACCTTTATCATAGAAACTGATTCTTTTAACTAATGCACCCACCAGATGTGGAGGTTGTTATTGAAGAGAAATTTTTGCATTTGATTAAAACAAATTGACATTTTTTTTTCTTTCTATTATAAAATAAATAATGAACACTATTGAAAAGAGCCACCTTGAATTAATAAAAGATTATGTTGATTGGGAGGCAATTTCAGTTCATCAAAAACTATCAGAAGATTTCATAAGGGAATTCAAAGACAAAGTAGATTGGGAAGAAATTTCACGTTATCAAAAACTATCAGAAAACTTTATAAGAGAATTCAAAGATCAAGTACATTGGAAAAAGATTTCAAGATATCAAGATCTATCTGAGTATTTCATAAGAGAATTCAAAGATCAAGTAAATTGGGAAAGGATTTCATGGCGTCAAAAACTATCAGAAAACTTTATAAGAGAATTCAAAGATGAAGTAGATTGGAGTGAAATTTCAGGAAATCAAGCACTATCAGAAAACTTTATAAGAGAGTTCAAAGATCAAGTAGATTGGCATTGGATTTCAAAACATCAAACACTATCAGAAAACTTTATAAGAGAATTCAAAGATCAAGTTGATTGGAGTGAAATTTCAGGAAATCAAGCACTATCAGAAGATTTCATAAGGGAATTCAAAGACAAAGTAGATTGGAGAGGAATTTCATGGTATGAGATGCTAAGATTTCATAAGAGAATTTAAAGACAAAGTAGATTGGTATAGAATTTCAAGGTATCAATATTTATCAGAAAATTTCATAATAGAGTTCAAAGACAAAGTAAATTAGTGCGCAATTTCAGAAAATGAAAAACTGCCAAAAGAACTTAAAGACATAGTAAATCGCAATATTTCAAAAGGCTTAATTGAACATATTTTATGTAACTTAGACTCAAGTAATATTCATATTGTCAGACTTTAATGATGTGAATAAAAAACTTTTTTATGAAAAATTTTTTCATAAAAGATGTAAGATTAATTTACAACAGCTCTATTTGTGAAAGGGTTATAAGTAGAAACAACATTATAAATAGTTACAATGTGTATTACTGTATCAGCAGAAAGAGCTTCCTTGAATCTAAATTTTAATTTTACGTTTGTGGTACTCTCCTTTATGCTTTCAGGTTGGCAGGTACAATCAATAGCTATTATGGGATATTTGTTGACATAATCATTTAAAGAACAAATTGGTTTCCCTTCATTACCATAATAAGCTAGTTTGAAATTTTTAAACATTTGATAAATTTTATTATAATCATTTTCTGAACTATTTATATTTAGTTCAGTTTTAGGATAATGTTCATTATTGTTGAGAACAGCTTGAACGTTTTCAAGGCCACATAAATCAAATTGACTATTATCCACTTTGATGTTATCATTTCTATTTTTTTGCATCCCAATAAGAATAAATATTGGATTCCCATCACAAGTATATTCACATGTATACTTTTTTGTTGTTATACCAGTTTTAAACTCATATCCCCAATGTCTAAAAATTTGTGGTAAATCTTTTGAAGCCAGTATTTGTTTTAGACATTTGTTTTCCATTTCTCTTCTCAATTTTACCTGTGACATTATCAACGCAACATCTGTAAATTTTATAGTAATAGTATGTTCATTTGCAAAAGTACTATCAACTTGAAACATATTATTATAATTATTGAGATGGGTTTTTGTTAACCTTAATTCATGTGGGACGTGAAATACATAATCCTTGTGATCCTCATGATAACCAAATAGTGTTTCTAAAGGATCATACAAAGTAAAATACCCAGATTTGTTCAGAACATTTGAGTTTGGAGAGGAGATATTCCAGCCTCCATCATTGTAAATCGAATCAGAACCAAATGAAACAATTCCTTTCATAGTAGTAACCACACCTGGCTCTTCAACTGAATCTATTATTTTATCACATTCCAAATATTCAATTTTTGAAAATAAATGTGGTAGTGGATTAGTAACAAATGATATTTTTTTCAAATCAAGTTCTGCTACAGCACTCTTGTCAGAATTTTTAGTCACTGTAACAATTCCTTTCACAAGTAATCCACTTCTATGTGGATGGGTAATGACATCTTCATTGTATGTTCTTATACGAATTTTACTGTTTGGTTTATTTATATCATCTTGTGGAGAGGGTCTGTAGACTACAAAGTCTTCACTTTCAATGTAATTTTGTATCATATTTATAATAGGAAAAATTTTTTTTTATTAAAACTTGGATTTTAAAAGTTCTTCATTATAGAATTTCCCTTCAATTTCTTCACCATCAGTATCTTTAATAGAATAAGTTACAGGAGTTGTGTGAAATATTTCATCAACTACAAAAATTTCTTTAGTCCAGTTATTCTTGTACTTGTTATCAAAAACTTTTTTATATGCAAAAATTCTAACTCTATCTCCTTCCTTGAATTTCTGATGTGATTTACATTTGGGTTTATTTTTGTTAAATTTCATCAAAATTTCCTCTTCATTATCCTTATCAACTTTAATAGGTGGCATACCAATAGTTCTATGAAGATCTTTTGTGTTATATTCTTCTAGTATTTTAGGTAAAATATCAATCCATCTGAAATTCTTCCTCATCTCAAAATAAATTTTCAACTTTTGATTTAATGTTCTGTTGAAACGTTCAATTATTGCAGACTTTTCCTCATTATTGGTATGATACATTTTAATGTTGTGTTTTTTCAACATTGTCTTGAAAGTTTGATTTACAAATTCCCCACCTTTGTCCACATGAAGTAAATTGGGTTTTCTTTTCGAGATTTTCAAAATATTTTCAAAAGCATCTGTAGCTGCTTTGCCTGACTTATTCTTCAAAGGTTCAATCCATACAAATTTAGAAAATGTATCTTCAACATTGAGCATATATTTAAAACCATCATTTTCTTTGGAATATTTGTCCATAATTAATAAATCAGCTGCCCATAAATCGTCAATACCTTTGGTTACAATACTTCTTTTACAAAATTTTTTCCTAATAGGTGCATGTAATTCTTTAGCTTCTTCCATTTATTTATTGTATATAAAAAAATCCTTTAAAACTTTGTTTAAAAATTTCATTCACATTATCACAATCTTTATCAATTACTAGAAAGCCATACTTAGTTTTCCAACAAATATTGCACATTTCCAAATATTCATCAAATGTTACTAAATGTGAGACATGATTATCGTAAATGTGTCTCGAATTTCTAAGATCTTGCATAAAAATTGCCAGTAAATTAAAATTATCTCTTATACATTGTTTTGGACATTTTGAATAGGATTGAGCTAGATAAAAGCAAGAAATATTGTAATGTCTTCCTCTCAGATAGAAATTTGCTATTTTATCTTGAGGGTCTGTCAAAACATCGTCAAAAATTATAACTGAATTTGGTTTCATTTCTTCAGGTTCTTTCAAATCTTGAGGTAATATAGTACTAAAACCAATGTTCTGTTCTGGCGATGTTCTGTTGATAATATCTATTATGTTTTTCAATCGAATATATTTTTCTTGATGAGATGTTTTTGAGCAAAGATAAATATGGGTATATGTATTTATTTCCATTAGGATTTGAATTAAAAGATTGGTTTTACCACAACCTGATGGACCAAATATACCAGCTCGAATTACATTTGGAAAATTTCTATTATATCGTGGACCCACCTCCTTGTAATCATAATTTTCAATTTCAATAGGTATATCACTTTTAACTACTTTTATAATACGTTTTTTCTTCATTTATATTAGGAATTTTTTTTTGTATTATAAATATGAGATTTGATTTAATAGGCGAACGTAAAGGAGAAACTTTATCTTCTTACATTCACACAATATTTAAAAATAGAGTTAATCTGTGTTCTAATAAACTCTATGGAGTTTGTTTACTCATTCTTAGTCTCTTTAATTCTTTAATGAATGTAAGAAAACATAACAACAGGCTTGATCTTGTAGATGATCAAGGAAATCACGAGGAAATTTATATTCCAGAAGGTGCCTACGAAGTTACGGATATTATCAACGCTATAAGAGATAAAAAATTCAACTCTTTATATAATGTTGAGAGAAAAAATATACGATTTGATCTTTCAGAAGATGAAAAGAAGATGATTCCAGTTCCAGAAGGAATTTATGATGTAGATAATCTAGAGAGTACAATCAAAGCAAAGGAATTTGATAAACTAAGTACAATAATACAAAAAAGGGAAGATTTACATCTAGATAAGTTATTAGATAAAGAGTGTCGTCATTACATTCACATTCCTGGAGATAAGTACAAAGTAGAAGATATCTTACAAGCAATTAAAGAGAGAAGGTGTGCAGCAGATAAATTGAAAATGAATTTAACACCATATACTCATAAAGTAAAGATAATATCTGAAGGTAAAAAAGTTGACTTTAGTGTACCCAACTCTATTTGTAGAGTTTTGGGTTATAGTGAAAGGGTTTTAGAAAAAGATGTAACACATCATTCAGATAGAATGATTGACATTTTTCCTCTTACTGCTATTCAAGTAAAATGTAATTTAGTGAATACAAATTATGAAAATGGAGAAGGAGGAGGTGGAGTAATATACTCCCACCCCTGGTCAGCTCCAACAGGTGAAAAATATTGGATAATCCCATATCACTACTTATACTATGAAATAAATACACATTCTTTCAGGGAAATTGTAGTTCAGATTGTAGATCAAGATGGTAATCTGTTGGATTTTGGTGATGAAAAAATTTATGTAGCATTGGATATTAGAGAAATGTAATTTTAAGAGAATTTCTCTTAAAATACTTAGAACTCAGCTAAAAATTTCAAACAAAGATGTCCACAAATAACTTGATTGAAATTTTGCTTTTGGTCAACATTATAATATACATTCTTTTGAAAATAGTTTAGTACTTCACTAGGAGGTCTTTCACCAAAAGAATCAAAATAAATTATATAATCATCTTTCTTGAAAAAACAAACCCAATGAGATCCCGGTCCAATAGAATCATCTAAATTGATAATCATGCTTTCATTTCTTCCAATTTGTTTTGGTAGTTGATCTTTCATAAACACTCCCCTAAAATAAGGTATACACAATTCCTTTGCATATAATTCCAGTTCCATATTGGATAAGGGTTTAATAGGAATTTTTATTAACCTCCCTTCCTCTTTTTTTTTTTGCTTTCACATTAACCCCAGCACCTTCAACAGGTTTTCGATGAGAAGCTGGATTTAAATATAACCCCTCACCTTCAACAGGTTTTCGATGAGAAGCTGGATTCAAATCTTTTCGTTGTTTTCCAAACCTGTACCAGACTTTACTGGTTCCTCTAGTATATCAGTTAGTTGTTTGTGAAGAGGTTTTTCTTCTTTATATCTTTTTTTAACTTCTTCAACTAACTGATTGTTTGCTCTATGATTGCTATAGGCATCAAAACCATTTTTAATTATGGATGATGCTGCAGCTATAGCTGGTAATGCAGCAACTAGAGCAGGTAAGAAACCTCCAGTTTTATTATTTGTGTTGATAAATTCCAATTGTTTTGCAGACAACTTTATCTTGACTGATTTCTTTTTAGTACGCGCTTTACTGATTTCCTTCTTTTGATATGTTGTCACTGGTAAATAAGTCTCTTTCATCACACTGTTTTTTGTTCGAATCAATTGTTTGTGATCCAAGTTTAAAGTAATTGGTTTCCCTAACTTTATTCCCTCTAGAATTAACAGTTGTTCTTTTTCATCTAAATTGACAGGAATTTTTTCATAATTTTCCTTTTTCATACCTGTACCAAAGTACCTTTTTACACCCATGGCAGCATCCACAAGCTGAGCTTGTTTTTCCAATTTTTTACTTGTATCTTTATCACGTGCAATATTTGAAGCTTCTCTCTGTAATATATAATCAGCTTCATGAAGTTCAGCAGGATCTTCCATCAATTCATAAGCAACATCATGTCTCCTAGATGCATAATCCAGTTTATTTCTTGGTTCAACTCCTTTCAATATTTGTAAAGTTGGATTTGTCCAGGGTCCAGTAAAATTATGATCTTCTAAATGCATGGGAGGTAATGGAAGCTTCTTTATTGCCCAATTTGCAACTGTACCCAACATACCACTACCTTCTTTCACTTCACCATCAAACATCACCTTGGGAATTCTTTGTCGAATTTTGTCATTCAATATAGTTTTAAAGTTGTTACTATTCATGTTTATTACAGAAAAAAAAATATCATTTCTTCTTTTTGCGTCTAATCACTTTTTTTCTAAATTTCCAAATACTTTTCAAGAGAATCGTCATCAAGAAAATACATGTTTTCATATTTTGATGCTGGGAGCTTGTTCTCCCACTTTGTGTATTAGAATTATTTCCTTCACTACTACATGGAGAGTCACTATTCATTTTATAATAGGAAATTTTTTTTTTCAAAGTTCTTTAAGTTCTTGCAAAATCCTAACAATTTCATTTCTTAAATGAGGGTTGGAATTTCCAGCTTTCTTTTCACCATACAAAACAACTAATTTATCAAACAATTCAGGCAAGTTATCCCAATAAATATATTTATCCCCAGATGTGTTGGCATACAAATTCATTTTTTTGAGATGATTTAAAATTGGTACTATTGCCTTACCATCTAAAGATCCATTTCGAATCTTTAAGTAAGTTGTAACAAATTTTTCTAGATAAATATCTATGATATCATCAATTTGATACAACCCTCCTCCCTTTTTCAGATATTTATCTAGCAAAGGTTTTATTACAGAAATGTATTTGATTCCACAACTTGATTTCACTCTGGAAGATGGGTTATTATTTTGTTTATAACTACTGGTTTTATCAATAATTTCCCAAAAATCCTTTAAATCTTCAGAATCATACTGATTTGGATCTGGATTTTTCAATGTCAACAACTGCCATAAACCATGAGTTCCTTTAAATTCAATACCACCTTTAAACTTGATGTTATTACCATTAAAAGTAATTTCTTCATTGCCAATCATCCATTTATTAATGTCTGGATCATATCGAATCCCAAAAGTAGTATCACAAATTTCTTTTTTATCATCAGCTGCATAAAATTGTAAATATTGTTTTGCTATTTCACCAAGAACATTTTCATGAGAACTATTCCACTCAAGCATATTTTGGGTAGGTTGTGGGAAGGTTTCTGGAAGATTTTGGGAAGGTATTTGGATGGTTTCTGGAACATTTTGAGTTATTTGGTTTCTAATTTTTTCTAGTGGTGTAATGATTGGTTTAAACTGTTCTTCTAATACTTCTTGCTTATAAATTTTACCTGCTTTACTTGCCTGATACATTGCCTTCAATTCCTTTCTTATATTAACATTTTCATTTACTAAATTGTAATTATTGCTCATTTATAGTAGAAAAATTTTTTTTCCTATTATAAAATGAAGTGTGCTGGTATTATTCTGTTTACCCTTTTTGTATCAACTTTACAAGAACATGATTTATTCTTTAGATCTCAAAAAATAGTCAACAATGAGGGAGTTACACTATTTTGTAACGTTACATTTTCAGAACAAGAATTTGTGTATCAGCTGGAATGGCTTAAAGATGTTCCTTTTGACATTCCAGAACGTTTAAGTATCAATAAATTTGAATATTTGAATTCAACATCGAAGAAAAAGGTTGAGGTTGTATCATTTTTGAAAGTTATAAATGAAGGACAATACATGTGTCGAATTAGAACAAAAAAATTTGGTGAATCTTCAAGTAACTATTACTATGATTATTTGGTAGTGTCGCAGCAAAATTTAAAGAGTCAACAGCATTTGGTGACAAAAACTTGGGTAAAATTGCTTATGGAAACAGAGGGAGTCGATACAAAAATTGAATGTGTTTATAATTTTGAGAAATTTCAGTCAAATAATAAGTGGTTCAATTATAACAATGAATCCATCATTTCTAATGAGCGAATTCGTACCACAGACTTGTTTATTGAAATCAAAAATCTAACTTTTACAGATCAAAATGCGTACAGATGTGTGAGTCCAAACAATGAGTTTTATACAGCTTTAGTGGTTACAAAAAATTATAAAAAGTGGTAATATCTTTTAGAACAGTGTTCTAAAAGAACAAAGCAGTTAATTAGATGAATATTTCCATCCTAAAGAAAGGAATATTTTTCTGCATATTTCATCACATTCCCTCTTGTTGCCAAGTGAAATGAAATCTTCTGGATCAAAATTGTGACCATCTTTCAACATTAATTTATGTAAAAGAAATTTCATATTTATAAAGTTTTTTCTTTGCTTATTTACCAAATCAAATTGATTGGAAAATTTTTCAAAATCATTTAGAAGTTGTTGTTCTAAATGGGAAATATTACTTGGTTTCTGTCCTGTTAAATTAGAATGAATTAGAATATAATCGTCATAGTGTTTATGATAACCTAGTTCTTTCAAGAAATAAAAAACAGTTGATTTTTTCACTTGTCCAAATGTAGATAAAGCTTCTTGTAAATGTGTATAAACCTCTGGACTTATAAAATCAGTTTGTTTTCCTTGATATTTCTCCAAACACTTTTTGAAATTACTTAACCTATTGTAGTTTGAATTTTGTTTCTTGAAGCAATGAGGTTTAGAATTATGTTTGTAGTGAATTACCTCGGCAAAACATTTTTTGCATATTAAAATATTATCTCGATCTTTGAAAAATTCTCGAGTACTTCCACAGTTTTGACACCTTTTGGATGGATAATACTCTTTTTTTGATACATTGCATATGAGACCAAATCTCTGTGAAGCTTCCTTCATAATCTCATAAGGAATGATTTTTTTCATTTCATTCAAATATGTATTCACATTTGTTTTCATCAAGTTTTCTCTCGTTCTCAAATATAACATCAATATGCTTTCTGAAAATTGAAACTTGTCCATGTTTTTAAAATCATTCACAACTTCTGGAGAAAGATTTCCATCCTCAATGTTGTATGTTTTCACTCTTTGCTTAGATTCTTGAAATAATTGAATATTGTTCCTTAAAGTATTTGTTATAAATTCATCCAATTCTATAATAGAACTCATTTTATTATAGAAAACAATTCTTTTAACTAATGCATTTTTTTCCTAGATACCCAATCTTTCAATTCACATATGAAATCTTCTGATAGTTCTTGATTTTCTAAGATTTCTTTCCAATCTACTTTGTCTTTGAATTCTCTAATGAAATGTTCAGACAGTTTTTGACTCCATGAAATACATTCCCAGCATACTTGGTCTTTAAATTCTTTAATGAAATCTTCAGCCAGTTTTTGATGGCATGAAATCCAATGCCAATTTACTTGATCTTTGAATTCTCTAATGAAATGTTCAGACAGTTTTTGATGACCTGAAATCCAATGCCAATTTACACAATCTTTAAATTCCATGATGAAATCTTCTGATAGTTTTTGATAACGTGAAATTTCTTCCCAATTTACTTTGCCTTTGAATTCCCTTATGAAATTTTCTGATAGTTTTTGATAACGTGAAATTTCTTCCCAATTTACTTTGTCTTTGAATTCCCTAATGAAATCTTCTGACAGTTTTTGATGAACTGAAATTGCAAACCAATATACTTTGTCTTTGAATTCCCTAATGAAATCTTCTGACAGTTTTTGATGAACTGAAATTGCAAACCAATATACTTTGTCTTTGAATTCTCTGATTAAATTTTCTGATAGTTCCTGATTACTTGAAACATCATACCAATTTACATGAGAGAGTAATAATTTAAGATGCCCCTTTTCATTATTGATCATATTATTATTTTATAATAAGGAAAAAAAAATTTTAACCAAAGTTATTTATATTAGTGAAGAGAGAGTTTTCAAATGTGTGATAAAATTCTGTCTTTCTACTTCTAGTTTATAATGTCCCCAAGGTAAAGTTTCATTGTCAAATATACATCTCTTGTCATCAAATGGAGATAAACCTCTTTTATCTTGTTCAAATGTGTAAATATTATGATTTTTACTTTGTATAATTTTCTGCTTGAAACTCTTTGTTATTTTCTTCTCTAAGCATTCTTTATAATCATTATGGGTGATTTGATTTTTGATTACATGTTTCTTCACTCCTTTTGCTCTTTTCTTTTCATCTTCTTCAAATACTTTGATGGAGTACAATTTAGAAGCTAACCCTATGAATTCTTCAATACTTTTTCCTTTCATTTCATCTTTGAATTTACCAATAACTTTTTTATTAACTTGAGGAATACCATATATATTATTCTCAGGATAGTCTGATGTGTCAAATTCATCAATCATTCCTTTCATATCACTGTAAAAGTCTGGCGTTTTTATTGACAAAATTAATGAGTCTGTATCAGTATACAAAAGTTTAACATCATTTTTATATTCTCTCTTCAACCTATAATAGAAATCATACATCAATGTTTTTGAAATATCTAAAATAGAAACACCCACATAAATTGGTTGATTGAAATTGATGTGAGTTTTTTTCATGTGAACAGCTGCAAGATCTTCTGCAAAAAATGTTGATTTTACAAAATTTGGTTTTGAAACATACTTTGTATATTTTTTACCTTCACTAATCAATTTTATATCCACATGATTTCGCACATTCATCATTGTTCTACCAAACACCGAGTTATTCATCAATTTAAAAAAGTCTTTTTCAAATTCATTTTTTGCATTTTGTCTATGCTTTGTATTTTTATCAATATATACTTTCATCCAATCTGATTGGTTGAATTGAATAACTCTGTGAATTTTTTCCAATTTCAAACCTGCTTCAAGAGCCTGTCTAAGATTCAAATAATGTAAAACATATTTCTTCTTATCATATAATGTTGTGAATAATTTAGGAAGTCTATTTTCATCAATAATATTTTCTGCACAATAAGGTAGATCAGAATGATAATCATGTAATGTTTCTGGATAGCTTAAATCAACTTCAAACAGATATCCTTTGTTTTGGTTATCTTTCATTTTCAAAATTCTACTGTAAGTAAAATCGTTTGGATTTGCCCACCAAAACCCTCCATATGGTAAATGTTTACTCATAGCCCACCCATATAAATTATTTGCATCCAAGTACTGAATGAATGTTGATTCTTTATTTTTATCAAATTTTTCACCCATGTACTTATGATTGGCTTTTTCATATCTATTTGAACATTGTGAAATTCCACCACGCTTGGCATTTTCAAACATGTACAACATGTCTACATCAGTTAACAATTCCAATTTTTGTTTTGTTGTTTTCAACATGCAATCCCAAGCAAATCCGGGGGTAGTATAATACCAAAGTGGATCTAACTTGTAAATTTCAAGTGCAGTTTTTCTAAAATTTTCAATCACATCTGCTAGCAAGAGTACATCAATTTTATTGTACAACATTGTAAACTCTTTTAGATTTTTAATGTTAAACTGTTCCCAAATTTTTTGAGCACGTAAAAATTCATCTTCATCTACATGTTCATCATTCAAGGAGTTGTAGAAATTCTCTCTAGATGGTAACTCTTCCTCATCATATTTTTCTAATGAATCCATATAATCATAAGGGTAAGCCAATTTTTCAGTCAACAAATTGAACAATGAATCATTTCCAGATGGTACTGTCTTATGAAACCATCTCTTCAAATTTTTGAAATGACACATTTCCAAGTTTTTAGTCAATTTAGAAAGTGGTTCAGATAGAAATTTGTACGAATCTAAAAATCTAAGTTCTATTTTACCCTCTTCTCCTGAATAGCATTGAAACTTTACAACTTTTGAGAAGCTGATGTAAGATTCCTCATTATTTGGAATCAGTTTTAAATCATCTGTAGTTCCAGCAAATTCTCTTACTAATAAGTGGGAATCATACCCAGAAAAGTTGTGAAACAAGACTGGTATGAATTTAGGTACATTGTAATTCAAGTTGCAAAGACTATGAGCTGTACCTCTATATTCACCTGTTATATGGTCATGATCCTGAACTTTCTTTTTATTTTTCTCTTCATCATCTAATTTCTCTTTCAAATCTATTTCTAATTTCTGTAGTCTATCAGTCAGTGTTTGATCATCATGGTACTTTAAAATATTTGAAGTAATTTCTATTTCTTTTCTCAATTTATTAATATTTTTTTCCATCATAGGTGGAAAATCACTCAAATTTCTTTCACAAATATGACATATTGTTGCCTCTCTATATTCACATTTTTGTATATTGGTCAGTTTCTTCATTTTTTTACAATTATATATGTATTCATTAGCAATACGTACTGCATCTTCTGATAATTTTTCACACAATACTTGAGGGGTATTACTTCCAAAATATTCAAACATGTTCTCTGATATTTCTCCATTCTCATATAAAATGTAATAAACACAACTAATTGGTATGTGCTCTTGAATTTTTTGCGTTTTAGCTTCTTCCTCTTCTTTAGTTTTTTCAAGTTTTCTAAGTATACACTCAAAATCAGCTATTATTGTGAAAGGAATTTTCATTGATCGATTATAGTTTGTAAATTCACAAATGTTATCACTTTTAAGAGGAAGTTTTACTGCAACTGGATCATGTACTTTACAGCTTTCTCTATGTTCTAAATATTTAACTTCACTGTAAAAATGACAAAGACACCTTTTGCACAAAAAATGTATTTTTTGAGTGTTTTTGGTTAATTGACTTTTAATCAATTTTGTTAGATCCTTAATCCAACAGTAGTGAGTATTTCTATCATTACTCTCTTCACATAAATACAATAAATCAACATGTTTTGTTTTCTCTTCTTTGGTAATGTGTAAGGGATAAATTTTACAACGATCATCATGATGATAAACATTAATAGATAATCCACCTTCTACCAATTTCAATTCATTCACTTTATTTTCAAATTTTTCAATGTCTTTAATTTTAATTGGGAATTCAATATCTTTCAAAGCTTTATCAAAAGTTTTCTCATATGCTTTGTACTTTATTATTTCTTGTGGATTATCTTTTGCAGGATATAAACATGCTAAAAGTGACCATTTAAAGCATTCATTATCATTATTTTTAACATTTATGATTGCTTTCTTATCTTTTAAAGTTTTTGGAAGATCAATATAGGAACCTGCTCTAAGTGGATCATATTTGTTTATATTTACTCTAAAACTATTGATTAACTTTAAATACCAATCACTACCCACTAATTTTTCATTTATTTTTTCATGTCTATCAAGTACAGTCTTCATAAACGTGGAAATACCTTTTGTTAATTCACTTCGATTAGTGAATGTATCATTTTCAGCTTGCAAATGTATATCTGCAATTATTGTTTCATCTCCTCGAATGCATTCATAAGTTGCCGAAACACAAATATTCACCTTAATCCCTCTATGTTTTTTCATCCATTCTTGAAGTAAAGAACTAACATGTTTTTTCATAAAATGTAAAAACTTTGACATATCTTTAATATCCCAGTTATTTTTCATATCAAATTGAGCATGTCTTGATTTAAAATTTTCATCCACAAATTCCCATTTAGGAAGAGGCAATGATTTGTTTGAGTGAAAATCAAGCAATCTGTCTATTATTTGATCTTTTCCCAATTTTTTATTGATATTAAATTTGTTATCCTGAATAAATTTGATCAAATTCTTTTCTGATAATTTCAACAATTTTTCTCTATCAATATTAATAGCCTTGATTTTATCTTTGTTCACTAACAAATCTGATTTTTTCATTTTATCAACATTTTTCATTCCATACCACTTCAATTCCGTCTTTAATTCTTTCACATTAATCTTGACTTCATTGTGTTTCTTTGTTTTTAAATGTCTGGCATAGTTCTTGTATGTAATTTTACACATACACTTCTCACATGTTCTTAAAGGTGCTTGGTTATCCATTTTATTATAGTTATTCATTTTATTATTGAAATTGATTTCTTTAACTAATGGATCAATTTCTAAAAGATGGTGTACTTCAAATGCAAAAAAATTCGTTCACAGTGGAAAAAATTCATTAGTTAAAAGAATCAGTTTCTATGATAAAGGTGTTGGTGTTTGTGTTACCACTTTATTAGAGATAACGTTTTCTTTAACTAGTGGTATAATTGTTAAAGTTTTGTATGATTTTTACAGTTCAATGAGTTTTGAAAGAATTTGTATTTCATTGAAATGTTTAAGTTTTGAATGAATTTTTGCATTTCATTGAAATGTTTAAGTTTTGAAAGAATTTTTGCATTTCATTGAAATGTTCAAGTTTTGATGAAATTTTTGCATTTGTTTGAAATGTTTAAGTATTGCAAAAAATTTTGCATTTCATTTCAATATCTAAGTTTTGTAAATATTTTTGCATTTGTTTGAATGAAAAGTATGTGAAAACTTATGTGAAAAATTTCACATAAACCTTCACATAGTTTTGAATCTAAAAAAGTATTGTAAGAATTCTTACTCCAGTGCCAGGAAATACATTTTATATCTACTCATGTGGTGTGTCGTCAAATTTTCAGATTGATCGTCAGTCAGAGGGCACCTTTCCTATCAGATTTTATTTATTTGTTGAAAATATTCGAAGAATTGTGCAACCTTGAAAAATCGACATAAAAATGCATTATAACTTCATTCTTGCTGTTTTTAGGGCCAACGACCAAACATATGCTGACGTAGTTAGGATTGCAGTACCACAAGAAAAAATATTCGACACTTGTTTTGGAACACCCGCAATTTATGAAAACAAAAATTTCATTTCTCTTCAGTTTTTCAAAAATTCTGAAAGTTGTTACTTTAAAAAAAAAATTAGTGTTGATGTTTCAAGAAAATGAGAAGCTTCGGTGTTCAATTCTGCCATTTTTGGATTTCATGTTTGAGCATAACTTGAAAACTATATTATCATTTTACCTGTTCTTTAGACAGTTTTAAATTTTTTTCAGAGTTTTTGAATCTCTGTAGAACGCATGAAAATTGATAAGAACAGATAACAATCAGGACCTTATGAGGTGTCCGCTAACAATTCTAACAGGATTGCGATTTCAAGAGAGAGCATGGTCTGAAGCCCATAAAACCAAAATTTTAGCTGCCCAAATCGTTTCTTCTATTTTTGGCAAATTTTTGAAAATTAGAAATTCACCATTTTCGGAACTCTATGCTTTATTAAAAAAAAAAAATCAGTACAAATGCAGTAACACTAACTCTTTCGAATCGACGTTTACTATTTCTAGTAATTTTTGAGCCTTCGGTACGATATTTGATCTCTCCAGAATTTTCAAATTTCATCAGAAGACGTGAAAATTAATTTTATAGCGACAAACATCAAGTTGTGGCGTATTCTGGATCCATTTTGAACGAGTTTATCCACATTTGACCCAATTTCTAGGTGGACACCTAAAACGGTTTTTTAACAGATTATTTTTAATGATGACTGGAGACTGTTGATCAAATTACACCCTTGATGTGTCAGTTTAAAAATCGGCTTTAAACAGGGTGAATCCTTCAAACAGGTTGAGAATAAGCCTCAACTTGATATTTAGCAGCTCAAATTCATTTTCACGCCTTCTGAAGAAGTATTATTATTCTGGAGGAATCGTAAATCGTATACATGAGTCTTCAGCATAGCCGAAAATGGTGAAACTCAGTTCGAGGGAATTGATATCAGTTTGTGGGAAAATTTTAATCATTTTTATCACATTTTTGAGCAGAATAAAAATGCGTACGCATTAATTATACGAACCATATTCGATCTAATTTTATTCCATTAAAAAGCAACAATAAAAATATTCAATAAAACCATGACAAGTAAAATTACCTACTTAATTCGACATAATCGATAATAAATAGTTTTGAAGTGGCTAGATCGCAGCACTAAATTTACCACAAATAAATATCTAATCATAAGTGTACTTTTTTGAAAAAAAAAAAAAAAAAAAAAACATAAATCGGCGAAGATGGTCAATTTTGAATTTTTTAGGAATCTGCCATAAGACAAAAAACATTTTGAGCAGATGAAATTTCGGTCAAGTGGTTGTTAAAAACTAGGTATGTGAAAACTTGAAAAACAGCTCTAAAATCATTAAAAAATCATGAAATTTGGTCAAATTGGCCAAAATGCATGAAAAACGCCTGAAAACTAGAAAAATTTCAAATTATCCTTTTGGAGCACTCGTTCATAAATTCAGTTGCGAATATGTATCATTTTGTGAGTGCTTGACGCGTATAAAGTGACCAAGGAGTGAATATTCATGTTTTTGATAATTTTTGACCTTGAGCGAAGCACATTTCAAGGGGCCTTCAAAGTTACCCCAAACGCTGGGTATAACTTTGAAGGGCACTTCTTTTGGCTCTTGGGCTTGACAGGAAAAAGATAGGCAACTTCTGTAACCGCCAAAACGTAGTGCTGACATAGCTTTATCAAAAGCACTACATACATTTCCCCTACCTCCGCCGTTCATACCTCTTAAACATGAAAAATGCTGAAAAATGCTTCAATGTTACCCCAGTTTATGGTATTCCACAATTAATAGGTAGATAGTGTGTTTTTTGACCAACAATTTTTGATTGTGAATCCTTTTGGAGTCCTTAAAATCACTCAAACTGCGAATAAACTCGTTGATCAAGCTGAGAATAAGGCAGAACTCGATTTTGACTTGACCAACTTGCTTTTCACGCATTCTGGATGGATTCAGAAATTGTGGAAAAATCAAAAATTATGCCGCAGGCTCCAGTATGGCTGAAAATGGTGGAGATTGGTTTGAGACGAGTCGATATTAGCTTCAAGGCGGATTTTAATCGTAATTATTGAAAAATTGTACTAAAAAGCAAAAAACACTACAAAAAAATTCTTTTTTGAATTTCCAAAAACTCTTCAAAAATGGGCTGTTTTTGTAATGGAGATTCCAGACCGTGCTCTTTCCAAAAATCTAGGTGTGAAAAAAAAAATCATGGCAGACCTAATATCTGTGTAAGTATCTATTTTAGTCGTAAAATTCTAGGAGCACTGATTGATATCAGCGAGCAATGAGCTGTTTTTTTGGTACCCTGTATAACTTTGAGTATGCTACTCAAACTATTGGGAACTATATTGTTGAAATTGATATCTAATCTTAAAAATATTTAAATTACTTACTTACTGGGAAACAACTGGGTAGAAAAAAAAATGAGTATTATTTTGTTCTTCGTTGCTTTCGGTAGTTATGAAATGCAATTCTCATCGTTGTTACGTTCGAAGTCTAGCATACCATGTAACATTAAGGCGCGGACGAGTAAGACACGACGTGTAGTAACATTTTACAATGATATATCTACTAACGATGATAGTGGCACCTGCTAGAATGGAAAATTCGCGTATTTACTATACACCCATTAAATTATCGAGCACATGGAGGAAACGAGAAAAGACGTATATTCGTTAATGTGTACTGTATACAGTGTATACGTCTACGTATACATTACTTACCTACTCATCTACCTATGTACCTATCAACCTACCTACCTTCTTAAATGATACGCGAGCAAAAATAATGTAGATATTCTGACTCAAATGTAATGTATACCTGGATATTGTAGGATCGAGTCGAAGTACGGGAGGTATAATATTCTACAAAGCGAACGTGAACCCTTCTGTACCTGTACATATTACATGAAAAATACATTCATCATTTCTCGTAGGTATCTTCGGTTTCATACATACCTACTAACTGGATGAAGATTTCCTCGCTGCGCAACAAGCTCGGAAAATAGATCGAAATAGAGGGATAAATGTGAATTTATGCTCGAAGATGCGGCGGTGGTGGGATCCATTACGATACGATCTAAATTTATAATTTTAGTAAATTTACGCGTTCTAGGGTAAAGTTCAACGTAATTCAAATAAATATCTATAAGGTATAAGGGATGGTGAATTTGGGTAGATTTTCAGGCAGCTGAGCACAAATACTTTGTCAAGATTTAGATATGATTTGAAGTTGATGATTTTTCTCAAAAAATGGTGTTTTGGTGAAAGAAAATTGGTGGCTTATTCACTAATGCAGGTCTTATCATAAATAATTCTGTGTCTGTAGTTTCTCTGGGATTCAGCATTTTGACCAATTAATTTTCAAAAATTTTCAACTCATATCCCTTTTCGGCAAAACAGAACATTTAAATCAGAACACGATGAGAAAAATTCATCACCTCATGAAATAAAATTTAGCTCATTTTTTACTCCACAAACGCTCAAGTACCTACTCTGTAACACGTGAAATCAATCCAAAATTTAAAAAAATATCATCTTCATAATGCAAAATCAGGTACCAGCTTCGTACTAGCAATAACTCAACCTGTATAACAATGTATAAATGAGACTTTCATTGTACCGCATGATGTCGATGCTGATTCCACCGGTGGTGGCAGCAGCTGTGTAAAATTTCACGAGTATACGTTGCTTTTTGCACCACGGCAATGGGACGACTGAGCAGTGAGCTTTTAATAATGCTGTTTTTATATTTTCATTGTTGGAGTATAACTTTGGCGCGCGTTTAAATCTTGCGAAAACGGTGTTTTTTTTTTCGTCGCCGTCGTATACTCGTACCCAAGTTTGGCGAAGCTTGTGTAATTAATTATACGTTCAACAGGTATACGCCATGCTATGCGATAGCTTATGCAAGAGCTTTTTCTAGAATGGGACTTTAACGTGGGTGTGTTCGAGTTGCATTCTCGTTTACTGAACGTGTTGGAATAAAAAGGGGGTTTCCGTTTTGGCGACGAGGGTGAGTTAGGTTTTGTACTGTGTGTATTGAAACTTTATTATTTATTGGTATACAGATTTTTTAGTTTGATTTTTCCCTCAAGAAGCGAGTTCTTCGTGTTTTCGAAATTGAAGACGACTTAAGTGTATGAAAACATGTTGTTCTACGACTTTTTCGATAATATTATTGTGGCGGAAGTTATGGAGTTGAAGAGAGGAAGGGCTCAGATGGGAAAAAATCTGAAATTCGAAATCAGCATCACTGAAAACTCACCAAAGCATAGATCTAGTGAGCTTTTTCAATTTTGATGTATTGGGATGAATTTATGGTTCGGGAGTTCGTCTTAAAAAAGTGGGTAATACATATAAAATTTGAAATCGTTACTCTCAAAAACTTGAAAATTTATGAGGTAGGTACGGTAATTTTTCCCCATTTTTTCTGGAGAGGAGGAGGTCTTGTAAAGTCTAGAAAGCTCGTATCAAAATAGCAATATCGAAATTCAAACTCAGCGTCTCTAAGAACTCCGTGTATTACAGAATTTTACAATTTTTTGAATTTCGTGGCACATTTTGGTGGCGAATAACAAAGAGTGAAAAATTATGCGCACTGTTAAAATTTTAAAAAAAATCTAATAATAAAGTAGGTATACCTATCAATTAGCAAAAAGTAAAAATCCTCTTGTAATCAGCGAATGTACGGATCGCATATGCGTCGTTTCGTTTGTCGGAGTTTTTTAGTTTTTAAAGGCTAAAGAGTATAGTTTTGATCCATTTAAGCCAATGGTGAATTAGCCGTTAAATATCCCGTGGAAGTTTAACGGATAACATTTGGAAATTTTTATGCGAAAATTTGGAGTAAAAAAATAATCGAAATGTGATACTTGGAAACAAATTTATTTTGTTGAAATGTTGTTTTAAAATTTGGAAGAAAAAATGAGATGGACGCATTTCATTTAAATTTTGAAATTGAAAGATTGCAATTTTTCGAGATCATGCTCCAAAAATAGGTAGGTAAACTATTGAGAAGTTATTATCTAAAATTATTCAGTTGGAATATCTTATTGTTAAAAATTCAAAAAATTTCAAAATTAGGTAAAATTTTTTGAAATTGAAAATCCTCATAATTGACACTTCACCCTGTTTTATTCTAATTTTTTTTTTCATTTTCTTTGAGAGCTGCCGCCGTTTTCAAGCAAAAGAGAGTGAAATTCTGTGTTTTGGGACATCAAATTAATCCTCTGTCGTTCTTATAAGGAAATTGGGAAGAGCAGATTCGATGAAGTTTTAAAATGATAATCAATAATTTATTATACCTTTTATTTTCCTTTCTGCGTCCTCGAATTCATCTTTAGAAATCTACATTATAGTAGTTTTGAGAGATTGAGGAATCCCCAATTTCCAATGTAAATTATATGTGGCTGGTTTTTTTTTTTGAAATATCACAATCAATTTTTTAGTATGGTTTCTGCAGTAAAAATTTTTGAAACTTATCCACCGATCTTTTTCCGAACGTTGAAACATTGAATTTTTTAAACACATTGATCGCATGTTTTCTCCCAGGAATCAACACACCACATTTATTTTTTAAGCTTATTTTATTTTTGGGAGCTGGATGGACTCCGAGAGGTCATGTCCAAAAAGTTCAGCTGATATATTTGAATTCAGCACCCTAAAATAGGTAAAAATCGACGTGTCTAATGTCACACTACATTTAAAATTGTTTTCAAAATGGGAGGAAGGCAAAGAATAATTATGAGACTGGTGAAGCTAAATCAAAAGATTATTTCAAAATAAATTTCCAACCGAAATTTGAGGTGCAAAAATGCATTTTTGGATGCTCGATAAATTTTTGAAAATCAAACTCTGTACGAAAAAAAAGTTAAAAATTCAAAACCTCGAGAAATCTGAAATTGGTATGTAGCCTATTTTTTGTTGAAAATAATGTAAAATTCGAGTCATTATTTGTATTTATTTATTTCGTTGTAAATACGCGTAATTCTTCGTATTATCGCGATACATTGTATGTGTAAAGTCAACAAACATCTCCGATGACTTTTCGATTTTCTATTCGAATTCTCCGCGATTCTACTCGAGTTTTACTACCGTTTTACGTTTTCTGTTCGCATTATGGCGATTTTACTTCGTTTTATTTTATTGTACATTTTGTATTAGTGTAAATATGTTTGAATACATTTTTTATTTCGAATTGTGCACCGTATTTCAATAGGTTATGGGCTACAGACGCGTTATACTGTGCCTTTCGAGATAAAACGCTAATCGTGATGTATTTCGTTCGTAACGTTATCTAATTCAAATTCGAAGGTTCATGTGCGGTTGTATTATTCGAAAATTAGATCGCAGTTGTTAGCTGTTGATATCTAATCGCGCGTTATCATTCGACGTACAGATTGTGGATCGCAGTTGTGAGCTGTTGATATCCATGTTCGCCTAATTGTATCATGGATTATATCAAGGGTATAAAGCCTCTGTCGTGTTCCAGTGATTGGCCGTCATGGAAAGATAAAGTGCTCGACATACTCACTTTATTTAATGCCGTGGACATCGTCGAAGGTAAATCAACCTGCCCGGAAGAACCAAAAACGACCGATACCGCCGCCGACACCGCCGAAAGACGTAAGTTGATTGCAACATGGCAAAAATCTTCTCACCAAGCGAAAATAATCATTTCACAAACCGTTTCCGAAGAGCTACACAGTCGCATCGCTGGTAGGCTATCCGCACGCGAAGCTTGGTTAGTGCTTACGAAGGAATTCGATGACAAGGCAGAAGACCAAATATTCCGCGAATGCCTGAATTTCTTTGGTACTGAGTGGAATGATTACGAAGATGCGCCCTCTGTTGTTGCTCGAATCAAAAATCAACACCGTGAATTTCGAGCTAGTCTGGAAAATCGCAAAATCGAGACAGTTGATAAGCTGTTAGAAATTTTATTCGTTTCGAAAGTATTACACATTCTTCCGAGTCGTTTCGAAGCTTTTAAATCGAGCTACCTTCTTCTCAATGCTCAAGCTGATAAGTCACTAAGTAATTTGTCCGATTCGCTTATCATGCACGAGCGCAACGTCACACCAGTACATAGTTCAACGTCGCCATCGTCATCCGAAGCTATGTTCGCTAAATCTGGTCAGAAGAGTGGTTCGAATGTCGTCGCGAATACGTCTGGTGATCAATCCGTTCGAAATCATCAGAGAAACGCTCAAGTGTGTAAATACTGTTCTGGGAAAGGGCACTGGCTCAAAAAGTGCTCACAGTGGATCAACGACGGTAAACCACCCTTTCCTGCTCGAGCTAACGATACTTCAGGTTGTTCGCCTCAAGTCAACGTTTCTGGTTGTTCGCCAAAACTCAACGATATCGATTCAGAACCTAAAAGCGCTCTACTCGCCGATTGTGAGCAACTGAATCTCATTACATCTTCGTCAGATCAATCTTGGTGGATTGATAACGGTGCAACGAAGCACATTACATCGAATCGAGAATGGTTTCACACATACGAAACATTTTCGAAACCGAATTACGTCAAAGCTGCTGGCAGTCGCGTCACAGCAGTTGGTCATGGATCGATCGAAGTTGCTAGCTTCGTAAATGGTCAACTTGTCAAGTTCGATTTGACTGACGTATGGTACGTTCCAGGTATTTCGAAGAATTTGTTCTCAGTCGTCGCGGCTCACGATAAAAAGCCAGAGAGCAGATTTTATTCGAATCCTACGTTCTGCAAATTCGAGGCAGAAAATCGCGTCATGTTCACCGGTACGAGATCGAAAAATGGTTCTCTTTTCAAAGCGTCGTTCGAGACCATTTTGCCAGAACCGCAGGTGAATGCTGTTGAGAGCAGCGAAATTGTGCAACTTTATCACGAACGATGGGGCCATATCGATAAAAATCACGTTCGAGCTAAACTTGCAGAATTGGGCCTGAAGAAACGATCACAGGAAACTAAAACCAATTCGAGCAATCCCTGTCAGTTCGAGAAAGTGCATCGTGAAACGTTCGAACAACGTTCTTCGACCAGAGCAGTTGGTGAGCTGCTTTCTGGTGATATTTGCGGGCCATTTGATTGTTCCTTTGGTGGTCGCAAATATCTCATCGTTATCAAAGATGATTATTCGAATTATCATCATACGTTCGTCGAGAAGGAGAAAACCGCCGCAGTAGTATCTCGTTGCGTTCGAGAGGTACTATTCAAAGCTCGCACCCTTGGTCATCGAGTGTTAGAATTCCAGTCTAGCCGCCAAGGTGAGTTCGATAACAAAGCGGTTCGTTCAGTATTAAGAGAGTTCGATGTTCGTCATCATTTTACGCCACACGCAGCTGTTGAACGCGGTAGCAGTGCGATTGTCGAGTTGGCGCGAACATTGAAATATTCGAATCCAGAGATTACGTATCCGATCGAAATCTGGGCTGAACTTGTTACCACCGCTACATATTTGCTGAATCGAGTAGGCAAATCAACGATCAACGGTTCGACTCCTTACGAGATGTGGTTTGGTATACCACCGCGAATAAAACATCTTCGAATTGTTAGTTCGAAATGTTACGTTAACGTTACGATCCAGTCACGTCAAAATCTGGATAAAAAGGTTCTCGAAGGTTACCTCGTCGGATACTATGGTGATGAGCAATATCGAGTTTACGTTCCAGAGAAACGTGACATTGTTATTTCGAAAGATGTCACTTTCTACGAGAAACTTCGCGATTGCGACCAACGAGTTACCATTCCAATCTATCGAGATTTGCTAGATCCGATTGATAACGATACCGATACCGAGATAAGTGATGAGAAGAAAAGTGCACCTTCTACGTCGAAGTCATCGCTTGTTACGCCGAAATCTTCGACCAAATCGACTCCGAAAAGTTCGCCAAAAAGCTCACCGAAATCATCGAATAGTTCTTTGCTCGAGAATGACGAATTCGATGATGCTAACGATATTCTCAACGATGATCTAGAAGAAACCGAGCTTCTGTCTAGATGGAGAAATTTACGCGATAAAAATCGTTCGAAATCTCAAGACGTCAACAATCACGCTAATTGCGTTGAGATTGAGATTTTCACGGCTGAAATAGAAGCTTCAACGAAATCGTACGCGGAAGCAGTTCGAAGCCAACCTCGTTCAAATTCAAAAGACCCTATGGACACCGCGATCCGTTCCATAGCCGCTAACAATGCGCCGGATTTACGTTCAAGATCTCCGGGAAAGCGATCAGACATCGATAAGTCTGATATTTCGATTCGATCATCGATCAGCAGCAAACGAGCTGCTGTTACGTCGCCAGAGACACGTCGATATCTCTCTGGAAAACCCTACCAACAAAAACGTCAGCTGTCTACATCACGTAAATGGAGACAGCTCTAGAGTTCCAGCTCTCGCCGGATGTTTGAGTTCGATTCACTCGACATCTGGTGTACCTATTCGAATATGCTGACGCGGCGATTTGTGGATCCAGGTAGCTGATCGAGTTACTTATCCGAGTTCATCGCCGCTATCGAAGCATCTTTAACATCAACCGAATTCGAGGATACATGATCAACGTTTTTCATGTTCGTACGGAGCAGTTTTATTTTTTTGCTCGATAATTCTCGAATTAGGGAAAGTGTTGAAAATAATGTAAAATTCGAGTCATTATTTGTATTTATTTATTTCGTTGTAAATACGCGTAATTCTTCGTATTATCGCGATACATTGTATGTGTAAAGTCAACAAACATCTCCGATGACTTTTCGATTTTCTATTCGAATTCTCCGCGATTCTACTCGAGTTTTACTACCGTTTTACGTTTTCTGTTCGCATTATGGCGATTTTACTTCGTTTTATTTTATTGTACATTTTGTATTAGTGTAAATATGTTTGAATACATTTTTTATTTCGAATTGTGCACCGTATTTCAATATTTTTGACTCCCCTCTCTCCGCCAATCGATTGGAATAGGTTTTTGAATCGTTTTGAGCAGTTTTGGGAAGAAATTTGGTTTTATAAAATTCGAAATCAAGTAGGTACATGCTCGAAATTTTTGTTTCATTTTTTCGTGGGGAGAAATAGGAGATGTTGTAAAGCCCGGGAGACTGGTATTAAATGTACTAATATTGAAATTCAAAACCGGCATATCTCTTAAAAAAACAGTTGACTATGGAATATTTCATTTTTTTTTGAATTTGGACTTTGGAGATGCATTTCGCTGCTCTTGGGAGAAAGGGAGGGGGGGGTGCTCGTATCAAAAAATAAAAAAGTTACAAAATGTGAAAAATGATGCGCAGCGTACAACGAAACGCAATAGGTAGGTACTGGTACTTGGTTGAAACTTTGAACGCTTTTGAATTTAAATTTAAAAAATAAAGCACCAATTAGCAAAAAGTAAAAACCCTCTTGCAATCAGCGAAGGATGGATTCCGAAGGACTACCCTATCATTTGATCTTAGTTTACGTTGGATTCTTATAATTTTCGGTGTGTTTTTTTTTTTTTTCGAAGTTCCTAGGAGAAAGTATAGAGTAAAATGATGAAGCCTTATACAAAAACTATTTTGGGAGGTATTCAACTGCCAGAAAGTTTTTTGAATCAGACCAAGCAAAATCAAAAGAGCACTTTAAAATAAATTTACTTTCAACATTTCAGTTTCAAACATGCATTCTTGGATGCTTAGTAAATTTTAGAAAATCAAATTTTCTATTTACAAAAAGAAAAAAAAATCAAAAATTATCAAGGAATCTTAAATTTATTAGATATATGGGTTATTTTTGACTCCCCCCCAACCAATTGGAATCGGTTTCGAGTCGTTTTGAGCAGTCCTGCTGCCTCCAGCAGATTTTTCATGATGGTGATTTTCGATTGTTGAATCATCTTCACAAAATGTTACTCATATGATGTTGAAAAGCAAGAAATTTCACTTTTTACCCCAATTTCAACATAATGATTGGACTGGAGGTGGTTTCAAGTCGTTTTTGAAGCCTTCGGAAGTTTTTTGGAAATGCTAGTTTTCGAAAAAATGTGTTAAAATTTGTCCAATTCAACTTAATGAGCACCTATATGTAATCGCATTGGTGCTTCTTAGTGACCTACTTGACCAATCAGATTTTGTCAATTTAAAACTGCATAATTATCTTTTTAATTATCCCTCGGAGAGATCTGGGGTTTGGAACCAACAGGAACCGATTTTTGAAAAATTGTACCTATGTTCAAGAAAAAGTCGGTGACTAACAAGCACCAATCGTGTTTTAATACGTGCTAAAATTAATTTGGATGGGTACTCGTTGAAAATCTGGAGTTACCAAAATATGGCTGGAGGTCCCAAAATGGCTTGAAAGTCTCCCTAAGCTTAGCAATTTTAATTTAAAGTGTGATATAAATTTTAGAATTTTACCTTCATTGGGTAAAATTTTGTGGAAGTTTCAACTTTCAAAAATCTACTGGAAGCTTTAGATTGCTCAGAATGGTTGGAAACCCTTACCAATGGATCGGGGAAAGAGGAGGTCAGATTTTAAATCAATTTGGTGAGATTTTGATTTTTCCGTATGTTTGGTTCTTTGATTTTTTTAAAGTTCACCTTAAATCTAAAGCATTTTAGCACCGAAGTCAGGATCCTTGAAAACTTCACTAATAATACGTTATTTATGCTATTTCAATTGTTTCCGAAATTTGATCACGTGTGAGCCATTGGTGGTGGTGGAGAGAGGTATCGGAGGTGCTTGATAGTTGCCTTCAGCTTTCACAATCTCCTTATAAAAAGTTGAGCTTTTTGTATTTTGATTATTGATCTTGAATCTTCAATCTATTCTTTTGAAAATCTCACAACCACATTTGCTCCAAGCTCAACCAGTCTTGAATTGTGAGCTGTCAAAGTTTGGTGGCTTAGCAAAAAATTACCAGAAGCCTGCCTCATTCTGTCTAGAGAGGGTGGAGATTATGGTGGTTGTTTTATGAGATCATCGAAGGGGATGCGTAAGTTTTTTCAGCCAAATCAATTTGGTTCGAATTGAAATGGAACAAGTCATCAACAAGCAAAAAGTAAAAATCCTCTTGCAATCAGTGAAGACCTAGAGTTGACTGTTCCCTTTTTTTTCGACTATAGGCTATGATTCTTTGGTTGACTTTCAACTCAAAACGAAATTCTCCTGTGGTCAACATACCCCGAGTTTTTTTTTTTTTTTTTTCTTATAGTACCTAATATACATTCATCTTAAGCATCAATTCTATTCTTCGTTAAGAACGAATAACTCACCAACTCATTTTAACAAAAGCTGATAAAGGTAATACCATCGCTATAATACGTAAAGACGAATACACTGCTAAAGTTAACGATTTCCTTAACGATAATTACGCTGTTATTATTAGAGATCCTATGAACTATATTGTAGCTAAAACTAGACGTATCATTAAGGAGTCCTCTCACCTGATACCTATAGATAGGCATAAATACCTCATCGAGATGAACCCCCAACCCCCCCGCTTGTATGGACTATTAAAAATACACAAACCTACCATGCCAATCCGCCCAGTCGTTTCATACATCGGCACGCCGCTTTATAATCTCGCTAGGTTCATTGATAAAAGGTTGAAAGTGAACGTTCCATTCATCTCTCCCTATCAGATAAAAAGCACGTCTGAACTGCTCGGTAAAATCATTCACGTTCCTATACCTAGCAATGCTATACTTTTCTCCTTCGATGTTGTTTCTTTATATTCAAAAATACCTTTAGACAAATGCGAAGAAATTGTTCACAATCTCATTGACGCATCCGAATTAGACCATAATACTTCTGACCAACTCAAAAAGCTCGTATCCTTCGTTATGCACAATAACATCTGTAAATTTAATGACATCTTCTACCAATTTCCAAATGGGTTCCAAATGGGATCGCCTATCGCTTCTCATATGGCCGAAATTTTCATGGCGCATGTTGAATCCATAATCATGACGCACCCCCTCTCCTCCCTCCTCATCTTCTGGCATCGTTACGTAGACGATACATTAGGCTTATTGACAGGTACCATATCTCAGTTGAACGAATTTCACACGTATATAAACTCAATCTTTGACCCTATAAAATTCACTTTAGAAATAGGTGGTGCTAACATCAACTTTCTAGACATCTCTATATCTATAGATCATGGTAAATTCAACTTCGACATATTTCGTAAACCCACATACTCAGACATACTCATCAATAGTAATTCGGTACACCATTCTAACCACAAGCAAGCGGGGCTCCGCTACCTCATAGATCGCCTTCTCAGTGTACCTCTGTCTAAGCCTAATTTCCACAAAGAACTTCATACCATTTACGAAATTGCTAAAAATAATGGCTACCCCCCAAAGATGGTCCAAAAACTTCTGTGTAGGAGGAAAAATGTGCTATTTAAGGCTAAGGTGACGACTCTCCGCGATGTTAACAGTAAGATAATCTGGAAAAAATTTAACTATAATGGACCAATCACCTGTAAACTCACGAACTCCTTAAATAATAAGCTTAAGTACCTAGATCTCGAAAAGCCTGTAAAGTTTGCCTTTAAATCGAAGAATACTATTGCCAATCTCCTCTGCAACAATAAGGACAAAATACCTAGTGATCGGAAAAGTGGAGTCTATAGGCTTGAATGTAGCACTTGTAAGGCTGTCTACATTGGGCAGACTGGTAGAGCCTTTAAAGTCCGCATCAACGAACATCTCGCAGCTTGGAAAAATAAAAAGCCAGGAATCTCTACATTTGCAGACCACCTACTCTCCAAAAACCACTCTTCCAATTTCGACTTCAAAATCCTGCATGTGGAAAATAAAGGCAAACGTCTTGATGCGCTTGAAGATTTTGAGGTATTCAAACATACCAAAAACAATTACAATGTCCTCAACGAAGTCGTCAAAGCTCCAACCAGCATCCAACATAACCTACTGCGCAGCTTTCCGCTTACACAAACGAATGTACCTACCCCCCTCCCTTTATCCTAAGCACTTCACGTAATTTTAATCTCTCGACGAATACTATGTAATAAATTTTTCATTCTGTTTTCATGCCTTGAAGATGGTACGTGCTGTACCGAAACGGCCGTCGCAGTTCGCAGTTCTCGTAACAATAAATATAGTGTTTTTTCTTGTAAAAGTGATTTTTATTTTCGTCATTATGCAAAGCACTAAAAGTGATAACTTCCTTAAAACATGGGAAGGAGAAGGAGGAGGTCTCGTAGAGCCTAGGAAACTCTTATCAAAATAGCAATATTGAAATTCAAACTCAGCGTCTCAAAGAACTCAGCTATAATTATAGAATTTTGTAATTTTTTGAATTTCGAGGCACATTTTGGTGGCGAAGGAGGAG
This sequence comes from Planococcus citri, assembly GCF_950023065.1. Classification (NCBI taxonomy): domain Eukaryota; kingdom Metazoa; phylum Arthropoda; class Insecta; order Hemiptera; family Pseudococcidae; genus Planococcus; species Planococcus citri. The sequence continues at coordinate 4,224,373 of NC_088679.1, read as the reverse complement.
AGAAGTACTCGTATCAAAAAGATAACAAAAAGTGAAAAATTATGCGCGGTGTTGAATTAAAAAAAATAATAGGGATCTAATAATAATGTAGGTATCGATTAGCAAAAGGTAAGAACCCTCTTGCTATCAGCGAATGGGTACGGATCGCACTGTTTGGGCATTGCGGTTCAAAATCGTTTTGTAGTCTCGCGGAGTCTCTTTTCTAGTAACCATACTAATAAAAAAATCGCGAATAAAAAATATTTGAAGACTTTTCAATAAATTCTTATACTATGTTTTGTAGAATTTTCGAAAATTATGTTTGGATTGATAGTGAATAAAAACTGCCCTCGAACTCACAATTGGAGCGACTGTAGAACTCACAAAAAATTGCACCAGACATGGAAAACAGGCTATTTTTGGAACCATTGAATGTTTTTTGTTAGCATTTGTTGGATTTTCTCAATTTTTAAAGGCTAAAGAGTGGTTTTGATCCATTTTAACCCTATGATGAATCTTTTAACGTACCGTAGAAGTTCAACGGATAACATTTGGAAATTTTCATGCGAAAAAGTGGACAAAAAAATAATTAAAATGAGATATGCACAATGGAAACAAATATTTTGTTGAAATGTTATTTTAAAATTTGGAAGAGAAAATGAGATGGACACATTTCATTTTTCATTTCAATTTTTGCAATTTTTCAAAATCATTTATTCAAAAAAAAATGAATAAAAATAGGTAAACTATTGAAGAGTTGGGTTACAAAAATTATTCTGTTAGAATAATTATGTTGATGCTTATGCTTCAATCAAAGTTCGAAAAAATTTCAAAATAAAAATGTTTAGAAATCGAAAATCCTCGGGATTGACATTTTACCCTGTTTTATTCTAATTTTTTCACTAAGGTAAAGTACCAGTTGTGGATAGGGGTCCCGGTTGTGGATAATCGTTCCTATGGGCTAAAAAAAAAATTATCGCTCGTATCTTTTTCTGTAACATTTAATCATTTCCTTGCATTCATGACAACATGAAAATTCACCCATGAAGTCTATGTACAAAAGCATTGAAGTTTCAAAATGATAAAAATGCAGATTTTAAAATTTTTTAGAAGGAAAATTTCAATGATGGAGAAAAGCGAGTCAAATATGTAATTTTTCATAACTGCGGAAGTTTTTGGATAGTAATAAGATGAAATAACCACCTCTGCATATTTTTGAGAATTTTTGATTTCATTTAGTACTATTTAGAGCAGTCTTTGTCCGCAACCGGGCCAGGGGGCCCGGTTAGCGGATAATTGGAAGTTTTTAAGATTCTCTACTAAGAAATGAAATATTCTTGATTTTTTTTTTCCTCCCAAGTATTATGTAGTTCAACAGTTACACTACACAACAAAATCAAAAAAATTTGAAAAAAGTTGAAATTTGGGCTTCTCAGAGCATGTTGAAAAAAGTATAACCACAACTGGTACTTTACCTTATGTGAAAAATTCTCCTTGAAAGCTGTCGACATTTTCAAACATATAAGGGAGTGAAATTCTGTGTTTTGGGGCATCAAGTTCATCTCCTGTCGGTCCTATAAGAGAATTCAGGAGAACATAACACGATTAAGTTTTAAAATGATGAAGTTTTAGAAATCAGCATAGGTACTCGTTTTGAGAATTGAGGAATCCTCAATTTCCGGAGTAAATGATAGCTGGGTACTATTTAGTGTTTTTGCGAAAAGCGCGAAAAAACTCTATTGTAATCACTTTATTCTCTTTTAGATCAACGCATAGCCAATCAGCGAGCAATATTTCTGATAAGCCAATCAACGATTAGCGTTTATAAATGCTTAGCAATATTATTTTGGCGCCAAATTTGAAAAAGTAACCAGCAGCTTTGTTTACTTTTGAGATTGATTAGAAATTTTGGCACTGTATTCGTCAGAAATTTCTACGCACTTTTTTAATGGCAATAAATTTATGAAATTTTCAGTTTATAGCCAATCAACAAACGGTATTTTGACATAACGTTATAATTAGCAATCACTGTTCATCAAAACCAAATTTGAAACTGATTTGAAATTTAATTTTTTAATATTTTTTTTATTCATGTAGGAATGATTTTATTTAGTGGAATGTTTTAATTTACGAGGAATTTATTTGACTTCATTTTAATAAAAGTAGTAAGCCTAGGTACATTCTACTTTATAAATTAGATACCTATAAAAAAGATCAAGAAATGAAAAATCAGCTCCCAGTCGATATTTAAAAGCAAACTTAGCAACCAATGCAACCATCAACCAATATGGTGAAAGCAAATATGCAAAAACTATCTTGCAATCAGCGAATAGCTGATGGTTTGTTTCTTTAAATAGTACTATAGCCGGGAATTTTCTGCCATGAAAATTTTTGAAACTTATCCGCCGATCTTCTTTAGAACGTTGAAAGATTGAATTTTGAAACACATTGATCTAATTCTCAAATTGAACGCTTTCTCCCGGAAATCAACATTTATCATACCTCATTTTTTCGATCTATGGAAGATGCAGGGACTCCGAGGAGCTATGTCCCAGAAGTACATAAATATTATTGAATTCAGCACCCTAAAATTGGTGAAAATCGGCATGTCCAATGTCACACTATTTATTTTTATAATTTTTTTTTTTTTCAAAATGAGAGAAAGGCAAATGAGAATTATGAGGCTATTTAATTGTACCAGAAAAATTTTCGAATCAGGTAAAGCTAAATAAATCAAAAGATCATTTCAAAATAAATTTCCAGACAAAAGTTGAGATGCAAAAATGCATTTTTGAATGCTAGGTAAATTTTTGAAAATCAAATTCTCTACGAAAAGGGGAAAAAATCAAAACATCAAGAAATCTGAAATTAGTATGTAGCCTAAAAACTTGAAAATTTATGGGCTATATGCTAATTTTTTCCTATTTTTTGTGGGGAGGAGTAGGAGGTGTTGTACATCTTAGGAGACTCTTGTATCTAAATAGTAATATTGAAATTAAAAACTAGCGTATCTTGTAAGAAAAACTGATTATAGAATATTTCAATTTCTTTGAATTTGAAGGCACATTTTGCTGCCCTGAGAGAAGAGGGCTCGTATCAAAAAACAAAAAAATTACCAAAAGTGAGAAATGATGCACAGCGTAACGAAACACGTACAATACTTAGTTGAAACTTCGAACGTTTTTGAATTTAAATTTTAAAAATAAAGCTCCAATTAGCAAAAATTGAAAACCCTCTTGCAATCAGCGAAGGATGGACTCCGAAGGGCCCTTATCGACTAATGAGAAACGACATCTAACTACATCTTAAAAATTTTTTGTTTTTTTTCTCTTCAAAATTGTAAAAAGGCAGAGGAACGTTACAGGTTTAGAGTTTTAAAAAATGGTTAATCGATCCGTTTTAATAATTCACAAAATTTTACTCTATGATGTTGAAAAGCTAAAATTCACTTTTTAACCTCGATTTCAATATCCTGATTCGACTGAAGGTGGTTTCAGTCGTTTTTAAAGCCTTCAGAAATTTTTTGGAAATGCTAGTTTTAAAAAAATGTGTTAAAATTTTGTCCAATTCAACTTAATGTGCACCTATAATCGCGATTTGTATTTCTAGTGGCCTATTGCTATTTGATCACTCAGTTGTTATAGGTTTAGAACCTTTTCATCTTTTTAATTTCAAATTATGAATCTCTGGAGAAATCTGGGATTTGGAACTGGCTGGAACCGATTTTTGAGAAAGTGTATGATCAAGAAGAAGTCGGTGAACAACAAGCACCAATCGTGTTTTTATACGTGCTAAAATTAATTTGGATGGTTACTTGTTGAAAACCCGAAGTATCGAAAATATGGCTGGAGGCCTCAAAATGGCTCGAAAGTCCCTTAATTTACTTAGCGTTTTGAAATTGAAGTATCACATAAATTTTAGAATTCCACTATCTTTGGGTAAAATTTTGTGGAAGTTTCAACTGCAAAAAATGTATTGGAAGCTTTAGATTGCTCAGAATGGTTGATGAAACCTTTCCAATAGATTGTGGAAAGGGGAGGTCAGATTTCTAGATCAATTTGGTGTGATTTTGATATTTCCTTATTTTTTGTTCAAGATTGATTTTTGTAAAATTCACCTGAAATCTAAAGCATTTTAGCACCGATGTCAGGATCCTTGAAAACTTCACAATCAATACGTTATTTATGCCATTTCAATTCTTTTTGGAAATTTGATCTTGTTTGAACCATGGTGGAAGTGAAGATGAGAAGTATCGGAGGTGCTCGATAGTTGCCTTCATGTTTTCGCAATCGTTATAAAAAATTGAGCTTTTTCGTATTTTGATTATTGATTTCGGATCTTCAATCTGTTCTCTTCGAAATCTCACAACCACATTTGCTCCGAGCTCAACCAGTCTCGAATTGTGAGCTATCATTTAGTGGTTTTGCAAAAAATTGCCAAAAGTGAAAAATCGAGGCCTGCCTCCTCCTCTTTGGTGGGTGGGGATTATGGTATGTAGTTGTTTCATGAGATCATCGAAGAGGATATGTAAGTTTTTTCAGCGAAATCAATTACCTATTGCTTCAATTTTTTTTTTTGGTTCGAATTAAAATGAAACAAAGCCATCAACAAGCAAAAAGTGAAAATTCTCTTGCAATCAGTGAATGGTTGGCTATTACTGTCACTGTTTCGCTGAAAACAAATTCTCCTCCAAAATTGTCAATATACCCCGTCTGTTTTTTTTTTAAAAGTAATATATACGTTCATCCTAGCATCAATTCTATTTTTCGTTAAGAACGAAAAGCTCATGCATTGAAAGCTCGCAAAAATCATAGTAAAACTGCATTTTACGCTTTTAACAAACATATTATTATTGTAAACATTTACATCACTATAGTCGTAGGTGCCTACTGCGCTACAGGATAAAAGTGATTTTTTCCACCATCGCATCGCATCTCATCCCACCCATCTCTATATAACGTCTGCGAAACTTTATTTTCTTTGTATGTGTAATTGTCTGTCCGCGAGCGTGCTTTCTGGCATTTTCCGTTGTAAATTTCTTCGTTGAAGAGCTTCATCGCCAACGAGGCAATCTCTCGCTCATCGTTCTTCTTTCTCTATTCGTTCATTTGTGTTGATGTTGTTGCTGCCTGCCAAGCTACAATATAACCATAGCAAAAGCTAAGTAAGGTTTCACATCAAACGAGATAAATTTATCTCGTGAATTGGCTTTTCATATATTTACGATTGTTATCCTAACGCGAAGAGCCGTATCTGACATGCTTCCTCCCCTCCCCTCCTACTCACCTAGAATCAAACGCTTTTCTTATATTTCTTTTTTCATCAATTTCCTCTCGCTCCGAATCGCTTTTGAATTTTCTTTGCGCGAGTATTACGTGTACGTGTGGCAAATCTTTACAATAAACGGATTTCACGTGTATGAGCTCGTTGCATTTTCAACGCAGATAATGGCAATTTTTAATTATAAAATCACGTTTGAAATTGTTCGTTGAGTGAAATTTTTTCACAATTTTGGGGCTTCTAGAAAATTGGAAGGGTGTTTTGCTGACGTCTCATGTGCCAGCGCAGCATCGTGTCGGCTTGAATTACGAGAATGTATCGCGTATATAGAGGCCTACCTACATATTTTTTTTCCACTCAGGTAATTGCTCGTGTACTTTTTGTTTGTTTCGTCGGCTTTTCTGCGCATTGTCTGGAGAAAGAATCGAGTATTATACGAGTAAGACGATACCTTGCGTATAGCTGTTTTAAATTTTTCACTTGCCTTTGGGGCACGTTAACTCGTTACCTCGCAATTGAAAAGCTCGCTGGGTTTTTCTCGTTTTGTAGGCAAGTAAATGAAATGAAAACAAAAACAAATTGTAAATGATACTTTTACACACAGCAAGAGTGGGGTACGATAAGTCGTAGTCTTTAACGTGCTGCTAACAAGAACATATATTCGTAGGATTCGTCAAATTTTAAGTAACAATTTACCTGAAACAGGTATAATGATTTCGTGACTATAATCACTCGTAGTATGAACCGTCGATTTTGGGTAATTCCCATTCTTGATTGCGAAAATGATGAAATTAAATTTAGCGAGCTCCGCTTTTATGGAAATGTAGTCTCATGAGAAGAACATTAAAACAACCCAACAAAAAGATAGTTTTCATAGATTAATGGTATGTTCAGATCACACTTGAGACGTCAATTTTTCAAAAAATGACTAAAATCAATTTTTTTTTCAAATTGTAAAAATTTCCAAAAATGATTTAAACAAAATTTTAAAGCTTTTATCATTTTCATTTATAGGTATGTATAAGAAATGTTGACTTTCTTGGGAACAAGCAATTTTTTCAGAATTTCCTTCAATTTAGAGCCAAATGATGTAGGTATTAGTTAAAGTCTGAAAAACAAATTTGATCAGTGAAATTGTATTATTTGGTGTAGTCGACATACATTGTAATAATATTTGAAAATACTTAAATCTGGCCCGAAAGACCAACTCTGCTTGCCTGAGCATCTGCTCAGTAATGACAGCCAAATCATAATAACCAAGTAGCCACTCATGGTCATGCTTTGCAAAAATTCTGAAACAATGATTTTTTCCCAGCAATGGCATTATTTCTGATCTAACCAAGAGAGAAAAAAGTGTTGAGCTGTTTTGGGGTATTTTTATGATTTTTGAAAAAATTATTATTGTCGTTTTTTGAAACATTTTGAAGCCTTCTTGCTTATCTGAAATTTGGAATTAATGGATTGGAATGCTTTTATTTTTTTATTTTATTTTTTTAAAAATTTTAATACACCCCTCCCTTTTCTGATACAGCCAAGCGGTATTGGAAGTCACAAAACTTGATTTAACCGTTTCTTGACGCATTCGAGGTAATATGTTAGATAAATACCTTTAAAGGCTTGCAATGCCGAAGTGCTTTAAGGTATTAGTAAACAATAAAGAGTTCACTCTTTGGGAGGATTCTTCAAATAGCCCCCTCCCCTCCCCTCCCATCCCCTTCTCGCTCTTCCAAAAAAACAAAAAAAATGAAAGGTTACTTACATTTTGTTTTGATTTTTCAAAAACATTAGTCAAGAACTCTGCGGAGATTGGCGAATGCATTTGGTATGTGAATTGAAAGATGATTCTTGAATATACATTATAAACTAATTTGCAACTGTACTTTTCTTTGTTTTAGGTGAGTACAAATTTTCATTGCATATCTAAGAGTAATGGAATATCTAGACTAAATACCTCCTAAAAAGTTATCCGTACCTACAATTGTGAAAATACATTCAATTTAAGTAAGTATAACTGATTTTTTGTGATTCATTGAAAATGAAGTAGCCTAATTACTTACTTGACATTGTCATTTTTCATGCTTTATCTCCCTTTTTATGTACTTGATTCCACCTTTTATTTGGCAGTTTTAAACCAAACTGAATCATCTATTACACTACAGGCACAACTGGAGGGATTGAATTATGCTATGTTTAGTCTCTCTGGTTAGAATGATCTCATTCATCTTGGTCTCCAAACAAGAGAGTACATAATCTTTGTGGAAAGTCTCATTTCGCCTTCGGCTCCTTCTTTCTTCAGCTTGCATTAGGGCTTCAATTTGCATTAAAGCTCTCTGGTGTGCATCTGCCATCTTGAGAGTTGAGACAACACAAATTTCACAAACTAAATAAAATTACTTACTTATTGTGATCCTGTTTTCTGATTGGTTGAATCAACCAATGAATGTAATAAAATAATGAAATGAAATGAAGTTTCAGTATATTACACATCAAGGGAGGTAAAATAAAGAATGTGTTGGAGCGCATGTAATTAACGCCCGAGACGAAGGCGTGGGAGTTAAAAATGTGCTCTGGGGCATTCTTTATTAACTCCCATCACCCATGGTGTGTATGCGATTTTTCATGCCTGCAATGGAGGAGAGTGGTGTTTCCCAAAATCTTACAATCTACTCAAGTACTGACGACCCCCTCTATGCCCTAAGGCGAGGCGAGGCGCCGGATTATTATCACCACATATACAATCCAATTAAAACAGCAACCAAATAAATAAATGAATAAATAAATAAATAGAAAGATGAAAAAAAAGCATAAAGTATTTTTTTTTAAAAAAACAATTATACATAAGAATTCCCCCATCCCCTCAGACTAGACAACTGCTTAACATGAAATACCCTACTGACAAGAAATACGCGGTGCTGCATGGCGTAAAAATGACAGTGCGTATTTCAAGCAATTAAATAGGCCTACACGGTGTTTACGCCTTCGCGTAAGTGCGTAAAGGCGGTCTGTATGCGGTGACACTGTCATCCGTAATCGCGGATTTGCCCTTATCCGCGGTCAATCGCTCACAAAACCGCATAAACTTGACAGTAAACTGCGTTTTCAGGGGCATTTACGCCAGCATAATCGCGGATTCCTTGTCAGTAGGGTATAAGAAGAAAAAGTTTTAAACAGTGAACACAACAGGTGACTATTCAAGGTATTGTAGCAGCAAAAGAAAAAAAAAACATAACAAGTACACAATAATTGAAAAAATGTGAGCACATAACACCTAGACATGCACCATGACACCTACCAGACACCTACCAGACACCAACCTTCCAGCAAAATTGATATGGGAGGGGGCTCAAAAGTACCACCCAGCAATCATAGCCTCAGACACTTCCTAAACCTATGCCTTGGAACATTCTGTTCATGCATAGGTAAGCCCAGCACAAAAGCAGCTGAGGTATAACAGAACTGATTTTGTGAGTGGTACTTTTTCCAACTTGGAATACTGCAGTCTCTTCCCCTCCAACGTAAAGCTCCGCACCCAAGCTCAAGAAAGTATAACTTGTCAAAGTTCGGAGCACCAAGGGATAAGAACACCAACTCTGATGGTCAGTCTCGAGAAATCCCCACAACAGTCCAAGCAGCCCACTTACGCAGAACTTTTGTAGGATATGTAAAGTAACTGGCACAACTAGCCCAAATGGCAAGCTCATATCTCAACACTGATTCATAGATTGCAACATAGAATTTTTTAAGGTGGCTGAGACCAATAAACTTTGAAAGATAAAAAAGAAGATAGTTCAATCTCCGGAGCTTAGCCTACAAGTATTGACTCTGTGGGCCCAGGCCAACCAATCCCAGATAATGGTAGGTACTCCCTAACTGTCTGCAAAGCAGGACACCCTCATCCAGCTTCTTCCTCCTCACAAGAGTGGACAACAACTTCAAATCGCCAGTTTGAAAATAAAACAAGGTGCGCTACTATGGGGAGCCAAAAAAAAAAAAAAAAAAAAAAAAAAAAAAAAAAAGTTGTACACAAGTTTATAATTATGTAAAAAAAAATCACCTTAGACTTATCTACATTTAATTTATAAGGGCATGCCACTTCATCCACCTGACAATAAGCGCTAAGTCCGCTTCAATATCACCCTGAATCTGAAGAGGGAATTTAGAACAGAGCACCAGAGCTAGATCATCTGCAAAAGAATAGAAAGTTCCATTCACCCTCAGTCTCAGTAGATCATTAATACCCTATATACTAGAAACAATATTGGCCCCAACACACTTCCCTGTGGCACTCCAGCAGTTATATCAAACCACAGACCCAGCACACCCTGAATTTTAACAGTTTGCTTCCTACACCTTAAAAAGGAGCAAAACCATTCGAGCATGAACCCACGGATACCCAAATTCCAAAGTTTTTTTCAGAAGTATCTCATGACTCACAGAGTCGAACACCTTTCTAACATCTAAAAATGCAGCCACAACCCTCTGCCCAGCTTCTAAAGCTCCTGCTATTTGAGTAACTAAGTCAAATAATAATAATAATAAAAAATTGTGGCTGATGATTCTAGTGACTTTTGGTGTAAGATTTCTCCTTCTGCTTCCATTTCTTCTGTTTTATGTAGAGATTCAGAAGTGCATTCATCAAATTTTACCATGAATGATAAGTTTTCCAATGCAGTAATACTTTTACAAAATAATTATATCAAATCTGAAATTGAGTTTTTAGCTATTCAAATTTGATACCTATCTATTTTGTTGAAAAATGTTTGAATCCGCAGAATTTTATTTAAAGAAGAAAAGATTCATAAAAATATGACATTTTCAGTTATTGATGTGAGAATGCGGAAAGCTAAGTATAGACATACTCACCTATTTTCAATTTGTTTTTCCCAATTTTCTTTTTCTTTTATATGTACCTACTACCTAGGTATCTAAAGAAAGCTTACCTTTTAAATGGTACCTGAATGTTATCTTTTGGCACGGTTATTTTTATGATGCATTATTTACTTTGGAAGTCTCGCTGTCATTGTGATTAGTGACGTTGTCATAAGTTGATGATTCTAATGTGCTATGTGTAGAGAATTTTACAATAGAAAATTTTCAACTCCTGCTCTTGAATTATCACTGCTCTCCTCCCAACCTCACTTAATTCTTCAGAAATACTGATTCTTTTGTGTAGAGCTTTTAAAAGTTGAAAAACACAAAAATAAAGAATTGAAGCAAGCAAACATTTTTTTATTTTTGGGCTGAACTTTTTTATATTAGTGCATTGACAAAAAAAAACTCCCTCTCGACTTCTAAACAATATACCTACCTATTTCATTGTATGGAGTTGAAGTTGAAAAAATCTAAAATCTGAATTAAGTTCAGTATAGAATTTTTTAAATTCAAATAAAAAATTGTACAGTCTTCACTTCTTCAGTTTTTGATACTTTTCAACTGTTGGGGCTTTATTTGAAGGGGGGGGGGGGTCGAGGAAATTTTTTCTCCAAAAGGGTGGTCAATTCAGAAATATTTTGACTAGAAATGAAAAATTTTCACAAATTTTGATTTATATTTGAATTTTTTAAAAACATTTTCCAACTTTAGGAATGAGCACCGTATTATAAAATATCAAAATGGCTTTTGGAACCGGGATGGATTTTTTGTTGAAAAATGGATTATTTAAAAAAGTCTTGACGCAGAAATGAAATTTTTTGGAATAAATAGTATTTTTTTCATCTTTTATTCACTTTTGAAGGGTTCTTTTGTAAAATGAATTCCAAGTTTGAGAATTTTGATGGATTTTTTTTGCAATAAAAACCAGTAGGCTAATTTTTCAGGGGACGGAATCATAAAAACTGCAAAAAAAAATCAGAACTTGGTACACGTGCATTAACCAAGAGCTCCCCCACTTCAGCCTTTTTTTGAGGCGCCTTCGCCTTTCTACCATTATTTTACTCTAATTTATATCTGTAACGCGGAACTATTTATACGCGAGTGTTCGTTGAATGAAAAACTATTCATAGAGGCTAAAACATCAGCATGGCCAGCTTCGCTTCCGCTGGCATCATTACGCAAGAAACTCCCTTCAGATCTATTTGTCATTTGTCTTTGCCCGGTGCTCAAAAGTACCTACACAATAGGGGCTTGCGTGTTTGCGAACTTTATACTTATACCGATTCTTTCGCTAGCAAGTTTTTACTCTACACATATCTTCACCTCGTGCCGTATTTTACACCCTATACAAACTCTCTATAGTCACTTTTACGTACTCGAGACTTTTCCCAGTGAAAACTGTGCTTATATCAACGCATACCTAAGTATTTTATGAGACTAAGAAAAAGAATCTCATTTGCAGCAGTTGGCCCAAGTGTACGAGCATCACGCATAGCAGGCCACCACGTATGTACTTAGTTCTTTTCGAAATACTAGTTTCTATAATAAATGACGCGTACCTACCATATTTAATTATTCGCGTATCGTTGTTGTGGAAATGGGAGATTATTTATTTGCGAAGAAACTGCCCCACTTGAGCATCGTATTCAGTGTACAAATTTTCAAAACAACTTCATAAAAATAAGAATAGTTACTTACTGCGAGGTCATGATATATAACCAATGTCATTTGAACTCTCAACGGATAATGCTTCATTTAGAAGCATGTCGAGAGATGAGTGTTTTTTTTTTCAGAAGAGAAATTGAGTCTGATGATTATTACTGCATAAGTATATCTACAATCCACATATACATAGATATTTTAATGTAGGTATAACCTACTGATTTGGTTGAAAAAAGTGCACGTATTACCGAAAGACTTGTTTTCTTTTAGGCGGAGTAAAGCTCGCGTGACTAGGCAACACTGCAAAATTTGAAACAACCATTCTTTCTTGTGGTTTAGTATTTCACCCTCCATACGAGCCCCCGGAGGCATTTTTACGACCAGAAATGGCCGAGCTACCTTTATTATTTTATTTCTAATTGATGGCTTTATGTTCCCAAAAAAAAAAAAAAAAAAATACAGACATCCTAATACTGAAAAATGAAATTAACCAACTCACCAATTTCAAGAAAACTGATGCTGTCTATTTTTCCTTTCTATAAAGTTTTGGTTAGAAGGAGGGAGTAAGCCTTAGATGCCATTTTCTCCACTGTATCAACAAAACTTTTATTGAATGCATCAAAAGCAACAATCTCATTCTCTTTGCATCCAGTGTTGCCATTTTGGCATAGTTATACTAAATTTAGCATAAATCAAGTTCATTTAGCATTGAGAGTTTCCATGATTTTTAAATCTAGCATCTAGCATAATGGTTAGCCTAATTCCTTTTTATTTTGGCATAATTATCTAAAATTTAACATGCTTATTTTCGCTTCAATTAGCATGCAGTGCTCCAGTGCTCCACACCACACCAATTTTAGAAGCTAAAAATTGTTCATTTTATCAATTCTATTCCAGATTCATCTCATCTGTGAATATCTAGATGAAACTTATGATTTCAAGTTTCTAAAAAGTAAAAATAAAGGCTTACCTACATGATTTTTGCCTTCCAGTTTCAAAACTCAAAAGTACAAATTTTGGTTTTGATTTTGCTCCAATATTTTCAAAATGAAAAGGTCTACCTACATTTTCAGATTACATTCATTCAAGTTTTTATAGCAATTCTTCAAGAAAAAATAAAATGAAATTTGGCATACATTTTTGGAATAATTTATTTGAGTTTTAGCATAATTTAGCATAAATTTTTGCTGATTTTAAACATATAGACTGGTAAGGATTGAAAAATTGTCTTAGCATAATGAATCTATGTAGCATAATAATTTTTGCTTTCTGGCATAATTTAGCATAAATTTTTGTTGAATCTGGCATAGAACAAAAATGTCATCTGGCAACACTGTTTGCATCAACAACTTCCCCTTCCAACATAACATTGGTAAGATCTTCCTTTTTTGAGCCCTTAATCAATTTAATATACGTATGTTGCCAATATTACGCGTACGCGGATTCAAATGCCCAAATTATCCAGGATTTTTGAATTGAATTTTTTTTTGTCCAGCTAACGCTGCCTTAGACCACAACAAGTTTTGAAATTCTTTTATCTGTACTCTGATTTAATATAAGTACCTACATCATTCGTTAGTTGGATCATTTAGGAGATCCTTTGTATAGTTTGGCCTTTTGGTATGAGAGATGGATTTACATTTATATGTGATTGCAAATCCTCTTTTTTTCTCATATTTTTTCATTGTTTCGGAATCAAAGTCTGTTTGTTCAAGTGGAGTATTCGTGAAATTTTCAATTTGGAGTAAAGAAGTATAGACTTTTCTTGTGAATGTGCATTCTTCATGATTTATATCACATTCCATATCCTGAATTGAAGGGGGAAAATTTGGAATAAGACGAATAAGTATTATATGTAATTCAAAATGAATTTATAGGGAATTGATTTTCAGCAGGTAGATGTTTGAGATTGGTAATAGTTGCGCTAAGATACATTACATCACTTTCTATCAAATTTACTGTTTTTGGCAGTCCATGCCAGAGATATTCCAATGTGATCATTCTCTTTGGAGTTCTCTTTATTCTGCTTTATGCTAGAAGCTTTAACATCAGCAAAACAGCCAATGATGGCAGCGATTAAGAAGACGATGGACATTAAAATGGCGACTTACCAATGGCAATGTTGTTCTTTATTACTTGATCCAGTATAGCAGTATTTTCTATGTTACCACGCGAATACTTGAATGAATAATTCAAGTATCGATGGTAGTCCAGCATATTGTGACAGTAGGGATAATTGCACCACCCGCCCTCCGATCATCTGGGAAATTTTTTTCTTAAAGGGAACGTCCTAAGGAACATTCTGAAGCGAACTTTCCAAAAAAAAAAGTTGACCCTACTTTAAAAAATGGCTGCCATTTTATTTGACAGGTCAACCTTAATCGCAGATTTTGCTTTCCAGCACAGAACTCGCACGAAATATTTTGAACTGGACAAAGCTAGATCGAGAGAGCATGAAAAAATTCATCACCAGCAAACATTTCAAGTGCTAAAATACATTTTTCGATTTTTGGTGAATTTTTGAAAATCAAAAAATGAGGGAAAAAATCTAAATTTTATCAAACTTATCTGGAAAGCTAAAATTTGGAGTTTTCCTTATTTTTGACCTGCCAAATCGATTGGAAACGGTTTCAAATCGTTTAGAGCAGTTCTGAAGCCTCCAGAAAATTTTTGAACCTTGAAATTTCCACAAAACTTCATCAAATGTTGTTGGAAAGGGGAAATTCATTCGGTAAACTAATTTCAATATTCTTTGAAGTCGACTTTATGGTAGATCTCAAGTCGTTTTGGAGCCTCCAGTGACTTTTCTGGAAATTACTGGAGCTTCCGGTGGATTTTTGAAGCTTGAAATTACTACATACAAATCCGTTTAATGAAATTTTGTAGAATTTTCAAGTTTCAAAAATTTGCTGGAGGCTCCAATAATTTTCGAAAGGTCGCTGGAGGCTTCAAAACGGCTTGAAATCTACCTCAATTCGACTTCGTAGCGTATTGAAATTAGCTTACAGAATGAATTTCGGCATTCACACTGCATTTGATGAAATTTTAGGTCGAAAATAGGGTAAATTCCAAATTTTAGCTTTCCAAGTCAATTTGGTGAAATTTTGATTTTTTTCCTAAATTTTTGGCATGAATTTCATTTTCAAAAAAAATTCTCCAAAAATCGAACTAATCGAAGAATGCACTTTTAGCAATTGAAAATTTTGCTGATGATAAATTTTTGCATGCTTTTTCGATTTAACGTTGTCCAGTTCAAAAAATTTCCGGTGAGTCCAATAGAGCCCACCTTTTTTTGGTAAGTTCGCTTCAAAATGTTCCTTAAGATGTCTCCTTCAAGAAAATTAAGTTGTCCAAGGGGATCAGAGGAGGCTGCAATGATTCTTATTGTCATATACCGGACTATGGGACATGTTCAGAATTTACACAAACACTGTTCTCGATTAATATCGTATGAATTTACACAAATGAATACTTACCTATTAAATTAGAACAAACTTACGTAAGTATCCATACCTATAAGGCTCACACTTGTAAATTTATTATATCAAAGCCTATATTTTAGACTAAAGCGATGATAATAAGAATTTGCTAAATTTATACACAGGCAATCAGGCATTACACGTGTTTAAATTAATCGTCGCCTTGGACTATATCTTTGCTAACTCATATCATTCATTAGCTAAGGTACATTTATTAGTCACAAAATGCGGCAGAAACTTTCAACTATCTACCATAACTTAGCCGTCAAATTACGTATCCTATCCATGTGTGTATCTAGTTTATATCTATACGATTGTTTTCACGCTTTTCGATGCGTAGATAGATAGTGTGTATATTGTTGAAGATGAATATTTGTATCGCATATATGCATATAATTAAATTTAACAAGTTGGGATTTATGTAGTTACCTATACTTGAACATGTAGAAGTTTGAGTAGGTACCTCCACTATACCCTATACCTACCTATTGTTGGTTCAACTCCTCAAGTTTGTGTAGAGAAGTTATGTGTTGCGATAATGATACAATCTACGTGCATGCATCGGGACATAACACTAATATTAAGTACCTACATACAGGTGCTTATATAACTTATTAACCTCTCGACAAATAATGGTTATTTGGAATACCATCTTTTTTTGAAACAAATGTGCAATATTCACTCATTAAAATAGTATATTGTGAGAAATTATCTGAAGCAATTCAAAGTTTTGTTGTGTATCGTCTCGTATGTGGAAGATGCACCCAATTTTGTTGTATCTACCAGAACACTCTATCTACGTAAATGGTGGGCTAAATTCGCCCTTATCAATTTGCGACGATAGTGTAACCTATTATTACTTGTACTTACTCAATTAAAGAGTTAATCTGTGGCAGATTTCAGCGAAACAATCACTTATTTCGAATCTATACCTACTTATTGAGCCTTACACATTCAGTTTGTACAATGCGCTTATTTACATATGGGGGTTTGGTTAACGCTTCTCATGCATCGCGTCTCTAATTGGTATATCGTGTAGCAAATCCCCCTCTCGTTTGTCTTCACTTACGAGTATGTGGTGAAGATGAAGTGAACGGCGTAAATTTTTGTGGGGTTGTGGTTAATGTGCTGTATAAACAATAGAAAATGAGCATCGTATTTGATTGTTCAATTATACCGCAAAATTTTCCAAATGGAGTGTAACTAGTTCTCGACTAGGTGACTAGGAAGAATTCAATCTCTTGATTTTTGAGCATTTTCAAAAATTGGACACCTGTAAGTTGCAGAAGTAATAGGTACCTATTTTTTAAGAAAAATGTGACGAAGAACATTTTAGGTAACCATAAAAAGCATTATTCGAAATGACGTTTTCAAAACACAAAGTTATCTCAAGACTGATGAAAACGTGCATGATTAATACCCTGTTGATCAAATGAGGAAGCTCCAGTCAAGGCCTCATTTCTTAACTCAGGATAGAAGGCACTGAAGCGAATTTTATCATTCAAACCACTTAATTCTGTGCAAGACTGTAGGTACACATCGTGTGATTATTTTTTTTAGAAAAAAATTCATCGGTGAAAAGTAGATATACTTAGAAAAGAAGTTGTTCAAATGATCTACCATGATTCCCCAGCTCATTATGATGGCCATGAGAAAGAAAAATTTCCTCGTAGCAGTAAAAAGTGCAGCAGGCATGAAAATTGTCCAATCTATCTATGGGTGTTTCAACATGACAGGTGCTATACCTACTGAAAAATTAGAACCACTTACAGTTACTGGACGTGTTCAAAGTTAGATCTGGTTGCGTTTTTTTATGGATGTTCTGTTTTGATTTGTTCCTGTTCCTACCATTGAAATTGTCGATTCGATACATTAAGTAGCTAACTTTTCTAAAAGAACTTTCTTCTTAATTGGTGGAAAAAAATTATCAAATTTTTCACCTCTTTGGGACAGGACTAAACTAAATCGAAGGAACATGCAAATATATATCATCAGCCAAAATTTCTGATGTTGAAAGTGCTTTTTTTTGATTCTTGGTAAATTCTTAAAAAATCAGGTAAAAGGACCAAAAATGCGAAAAAAATCAAAATTTTTCCAATTCGACCTGGAAAAATGTTTGGTTTTGTATCTTATTTTTCAATTCCTCGAATCGATCAGGAAATAGTTTCGAACTGTTTTGAGCAGTTCTGCAGGGGCCACCACATGATTTTTCAAGGGAGAAATTTCCACAAAATTTTATCCAATAAAAATGAAAAGCTTTAATTTGTTTCATACGCTGAGTAATTTCAACGTGTTGAGTCAATTGGAGGTGATTTAAAATCGTTCTGGATCCTACAGCAGTATTTTGGAAATTTTATATTTTCAAAAAGGGCCATAAAATCTAACTTTCTCAGACTTTCTAGCTTGAGAGAAAAAAAACAAACTTCACCTATACGGGGTCAAAACAAAATCGAGCACTGTTCCTGTAAAAAAAACTTGAAATTTACTGCTTTTTATACCATTTTGATCAATTTGGGCACATTTCATCTCTTTCGGAAATATTTAAAGGAGAAAATTGTGGTCTTTGGTGAAATTTTTGCCAAAATCGATCAAAAAAGTGAGAAAAACAGCTAATTCGAGTTTATAGGGGTTGAATTTTTTTTTTTTTAGCCCTATGTACCTAGAATAACACTAAAATAGTCAAACATTTTGAAACTAAGCATATACCTACGAGAAAAATACGAATTTTCGAAACTGCAAAACGTGGGAAAATTAGGTACACGTTTGACGTTTTCAAAGAAAGTTTAGACTTACGAATCATTAGGTAAAAAGATTACTTACAGCATTTTTTCAAAAACATGGTGGCGTATGTGCTTAATTTGTATTTTTTTCATTAAGTATTTATCATTGTATAAATGACCATCGATAACAGTGTGCAATTTATTTCTTTGGAAACATTCATAAAATTAAACATGTTGAAGAACCCAAAAATTTCCTGGCGGCCTCAGAACACTTCAAAACCATCGTCTAATCCACTCAGGTGGTAAAAAGTTGAGTACAAACTGAATTTTAGATGTTTTCTTTCACTGGCCAGCAAATCGTAAATTTTTCAAATTTTTCCAAAAATAATCCCCAAAGAATATTTTGGGTTTGAAATGGTGCAAATGGATCTTGAAAATATACGCGACAGCTAGCGGCTCGAAACCATCATCAATCGATTCGGGAGGTCGAAAATAGGAAATTAACCGAATTTTGGAATTGATGATTTTTTTTATCATGGAAAATTATCCAAATTCGAAGTTAGGTACCAAAATTCGCCAAAAATGAAGAATAAGAGAACATCAGCAGTTGAAATTTTCGCTGAAATATCGCTTGTGTTTGTAAACAGAGAAAATTTGGGAATATTTTCATCTTTCAGATGAGAATATATTATGCAAAATTCTAGGTTTCTAAATGCTCTGAGAACGCGCGCGTTTACAAATTCTCAAGTTCATTTTAATAGATTAGGTAGATATATTTTTTTATACTCGTAAACTGTCATTTCCAAAAAATTGGTGTACCTCTACCTACAGTGACTTTTTCAAAATTTTAATCGTGAAATCACTCGAGAAATATACCTTACAGAAACCGACCTTGAAGAAATTCTTTGTGATCACTTGATCAGTCTATTAGGAGTAAACGAAAAAACACTAATCGAGTTTACACTCGTTAAAGTTGATTCGGTGATTTTCATGAGATGTTTGAAAATCTGAAATTTCTAAGATACAGCCGGAAGCTCCAGAGCGGTTTAAAACCCACCATTGGTCTCTGAAAATTTCCTGAAAATTAAAAAAATCGTCTTACCCAATGGCTTGTTGATAAAATAATGATTTGTTTAAGGCTGCGATTGTTCTCTCCTGTCGCGTCTTCCTTCAATTTCTTGGATTAAAATTTTCTCCTAGTATTCAAATCAGAGATGAAAGGATCTCGATTTAAATCGCGATCTTGTCGATCCGACTCATCTATTTTTTCAGATCGGATCAAAAATCGTGATCAAAATCGTATGCTATAAATAATGAAAGGCGATTAGTCGGAGCGAAATCAGCTGTTATTATTTTTTTTATGATTGTTACGAGTACGTATGCACAATCATTCGAACATTCTGACCAGAAAAAAAAATCAAAAATGAAAATCCGGTGATCCTGGATTGATTCACTTCGATTTTTTCACGAAAAAATCGCAATCAGATCAGATCAGGATCGTTATACTCCTGGTTCAAATAGTTTTCACACTCACGAAACATCATAAAAATGATAAATATCAGCCATTGTATTTAATTTCATCTGGAGCTTTTTTCGGGTGCAAATATTAGAAATTTTAAATTCATTTTAAAAAATTTTTGAAATGTTATCGCATAAAAACATTTTGTTTTTAGTTTATTTGTAAAGAATGATGAGACGTCTCGAAACTTGGGATCCGCAACTTTTCAATCCAGTGTAAGGGACGTGAATGGCATTGGGTTGCGAGCAGTGTTACCGTTTGAGCATACACAGAATATACCAAATATTATACAAAATTTATAAAATTATACTTACACGTCTTTTCTCCAACTTGTAAATTTCAATAGTGTGTGTAGGACCTTTTCTGCTTTCTTTTCTTTTTTTTTTTTACAAAATAATACGAAAAAAGTACAAATTGCAAGACTTTTAATTCAAAGATAAAAAATCACAAACCTTAAAAACATAGGTAATCTATTGACATTTCCCAAAAACTAACTTGAAATTGAGAAGTAACAAAAATTCAAAAAATCACAAACCTTAAAAAGTTAATAATTAATATCAGGTAATCATTTCCCAAAATTTAAAATTAAAAAAAAATAACAACAATTCAAAAAATTACAAATCGTAAAAATGAAGTAAAGGTATATCTACCTAATGGTAATCATTTTCCAAAAATGAAATTTGGAAAAACCAATGCATATTGAATTGCTGATTAAAAATGAAAAAAAAAGTCTTTGAAATCACAAACTAATCAAAAGCTAAAGGAAAACGTATCAATGAATATAATACCAATACCCATATACCATACTCTTCAATCTTCGAAATTATCAACTTAACCTAATATTTAAAAAAATAAAAACTAATGAGGAACGAGAATACCTTACCTTTAGTCTTTTTTGGTATGACTTATCGTGTTTTGGTTTTGGTATATCTTTTGGTTTCAGAGGATGTCGCTCCTGCCTGTTTAGGAACTTCTTGATAATTTTTTTAGAAGGTTGGAAATCCACTGCATTTTCAATGCCTGCTTTGCAGTGAAAAAGCGAACGAATAGTTTCGGTAGCTAGTGTCGATTGCGCTTATCTGTTTTCACATCTTTTAATTGAGAGAATAATCTCGCAACTTCAACATTTGAGAATGGTAAGATACGCAGTTTCGTTTCGATAATTTGTGCATCTACATTTCGTTCCTGGGATGTTTGAGATTGAAACCAAATTTTTCCAACAATTTTGAGGTCAATTGTTTCATGCTGGGACGGCTTGTCTTGAACATTTTTTTAAAATTCATTATAACAGGATTTTAAACGAAACCAAATTATATCGAAAGAGAATGCTCTGTAAATCCTGTAAAAAAATTTCAGACACCAGACTTCATTTTTTGGATTTTTAGCAATTTTTTTAAAGACTTAAATATTTTAAAGACGATGTTTTGTGGGCGACTTTTGAACTTTTTTGTGAAATTTAAATTTTCTTGAGCAAAGTGAACCGATGTGAATAATTTTTTCAATTCAGTTCCCTCACATCAATATTTTCTGATTTCGGGCCATTTTGGAGTCTCCTGCAATTTTTCAAGTTTCTCCACAAACTTTTAAATTGCCCTGAAAAGGTTAAATGTGAACTTAGCAGATCTTTAACATTACGATAATGTTTAAAAAAATCATCAACATTGGTCGGAATCTACCATGAATTCCAACTCGACCATTTTAGGTGGTTGATTTTACTACGAAATTTCAGAAATGTTGGTGAAAAAGTGAACTTTCGACCAAGTAGGTGAATTCCAGAAAATGTGAAAAAATCTATGTGCCTACTCGCCTGTAGTGGTGGTGGTGGGGGGCTCATTAGGGAAGTTCCTGTTTATGACGAAGACTACGTTCAGTAGTGATATCAACTTAAAGTAAAGGATGCACTTACTGATCCTGGCGTTGTATTGGAAATCGTAAATAACGGTCACATTTCGAAGTGTTTTTTTTTTTTTTTTTGGAAGTTGGTGAGTTGATTCCTAAAATGAAAAAAGTGTACGAATTGATTCCCACCTTTTCTTTTCAAGTGTTGAAGTGTACGAATTGAGTTACCCAGGAGACACCACGAGAAGGTTGGCTGGGTTGTCTCCCAAAAAATATGTAGCTATAAAGCTTTTAGAAAAAAAAGGAACATGAGAGGGATGGATATTAATGTAATAAAATTAACTGAACGCTTGTGGGCAGAAACTTGAAACATAACTGAAGAACGAACTCCAATGACGTGATATTCTTCTTGTTATATCGATTCATGGTTTCTTCAACAAAATTAAGCTTCTCAGTTTTCTGTTTGCAATTACAATACACTTTTGACCGGCATTTAATATAAGTTTCTGCCTGCATTCCGAGAAGAACGTCAATAAAATTAAAAATGCTGGAATTGGAGGGATAGAAATCGGAATTCAGTTTAAAATGGAAACATTCACAGGATACGCAATAAAAAAGTACATGGGAATCAATTCGTACAATTGAAAAAAAGAGGTGGGAATCAACTCACCTACAGCCTTTTTTTTTTCAAATGATCTACTGGATACATATCATGATTCCTCGCCTCATTATGCTAGTCATGAGGAAAAATTCCCTTCTATGGGTGTTTCAATCGACAGGTGCTACTGAAAAATTAGATCAACTTACAGTTGTCTCGACGTATTCAAAGTTGGCTTTTTTTATGGTTATTCGGGGGTTTTTGCTAAATCCATAATCTTCCTACTTTTGATACAGTGAATTCGATACATTAAGTAACTTTTCCAGGTGTTCTACTGAAAAAAAAAAAAAAATCAAAAACTAATAAGTAATGTGTACGAAATTCTTTGAAAGAACATTCTTTTATCCCTCTGTTAGAATTTAGTGCATTCATCTGCAGAAAAATCTTATTCGGTGTGAAACAAAATTATCAAAATTTTCACCTCTTTGGAACAGGACTTAAACTAAATCGAAGGAACATGCAAAAAAATATATCATCAGCCAAATTTTCTGATGTTGAAAGTGCTTTTTTTGATTCTTGGTAAATTCGTTAAAAATTAGGTAAAAGAACCAAAAATGGGAAAAAATAAAAGTTTTCCAAGTCGATCTGGAAAGCTGTTTGGTTTGTATCCTATTTTCAATTCCTCGAACCGACCAGCAAAAATTTTCGAAATGTTTTGAGCAGTTCCGCTAGGGTCACTAGATGATTTTTCAAGAGAGAAATTTCCACAAAATTTTACCCAATAAAAATGAAACGCTTTAATTTGTTTCATACGCTGAGTAATTTCAACGTGTTAAATTGATTGGAGGTGATTTAAAATCGTTCTGGACCCTCTACAGCTGTATCATAGAAATTTTTATATTAATTTTCAAAAAGAGCCATAAAAACTAACTATCGCAGACTTTCTAGTTTGAGAGGAAAAAAAACTTCACTCATACGGGGTCAAAACAAAATCCAGCACTGTTCCTGTAAAAAAATCTTGAAATTTACTGTTTTTTAGACCGTTTTGATCGATTTGGGCGCATATTTTCAATATTCAGTCTTTAATGACTTTTTTTCCGTCATTATTTTTTACTTTGCAATCATTATCAAATTCATTGCAAATTATAAACTATGAATTATTCATTTCTTTCGGAAATATTTAAAGGAGGAAATTCTGATCTTTGGTGAAATTTTTGCCAAAATTGATCAAAAGGGTGAGAAAAGCAGCGAATTTGAGTTTATAGAGGTTGAATTTTTTTTAGCCCTATGCAGAATAACACTAAAATAGTCAAACATTTTGAAACTAAGCATACCTATACCTACGCGAAAAATACGAATTTTTGAAACTGCAAAACGTGGGAAAATTAGGTACACGTTTCGATAGAAAGCTTAGACTTACGAATCATTAGGTAAAAAGATTACTTACAGCATTTTTTCAAAAACTTGGTGGTTTAAGTGTTTCGAGCACAATACTTCGAGATTCTTAAAATACATATGTATACTTATTTTGTTTCATTATTTATCATTCTATGTATAAATGACCATAGATGATAGTGTACAATTTCATTTCTTTGGAAAAATGCATAGAATTAAACATGTTGGAGAACCCAAAAATCTCCTGGAGGCTTCAGAACAGATCAAAACCATCGTCTAATCCACTCGGTGGGTAAAAGTAGGGTACGAACTGAATTTCAGATGTTTTCGTTCACGAGTAAGCCAATCGTGAATTTTTCAATTTTTTTCCAAAAATAATCCCTGAAGAAAATTTTGGATTTGAACTGGCACAAACGGATTTTGAAAATTTGCGTGACAATGGCTCGAAACCATCATTAGGTAATCGATTCGGAAGGTCAAAAATAGGAAATTTGCCGAATTTTGGAATTGACTATTTTTTTTCTCATGAAAAATGAGGCAAATTTGAAATTAGGTACAAAAATTTGTCAAAAATCAAAAATAAGTGAACATCAGCAGTTGAAATAATTTGCTGAGATGTCGCATGCGTTTGCAAACAGAGAAAATTTGAGAATATTTTTATTTTCAGGGTGAGAATATTATTCCAAATTCTAGTAGATTGTAATACGCATGCACTGAGAACGCCATTTTCAATGGATTTGGGCTGCCGAGAATATGGTACATGTCAAACAGCTTTCTAGGTGTCAATTTGGGTGAAATGTTCATTTTTTTTCTCATTTTTGGACAAATAATTTTCAGAAATTCGCCAAAAATGAAAATAAACTCCTTTTTTAGATCGAGCCTCTCCAGAGGCCTCCATTGGTCTCGGAAAATTTCCTGAATTGAAAAAATCGTCTTACCTAATCGTTTGTTGAGAAAATAAGGAATTACAGTAGTTGATGTTACAAATTCTTGATCTCGATTCTCGATTTAAATATAGCGATCTTTTCTATCCAACTTTTCGATTTTTTCAGATCATATTGAAAATCGCGATCTAACACGTGCTTTGATGTAGTATGTATGTATCTGTGAAATTTATACATTGTCGCGATCTCATCATTTTCGATTCATCAAACCGCGGTGAAAAGAAATCACAAATTATTCAAATAATGATTAGGTATACCTACTCGTTTTGTGTAACAGGAGCATGGTGGTTTATTTCCATAATACCACGTTGTATTGACACCGCTCATAATCGTCGGCGCGTCGCGTCGAATTTCTCGTATGGTATATCGCAAATAAAACACCATTCGTCATCGCAATGTGTACACGTTTGACGTGAAATCATTCGCAAACCAAATGTTTACTTTAAAAACTTCACACTTGTAGTTTATTTAACCCATTCGTTTAATAATACATACTACCGTACATATGCATACAATATTCTGTATTTTTGAGTGAACATAGCATGAAATATGCTTTAAGCATTCCCTATGTACTCGTAGTAGGTACAGGTACGTTGTTTCTCTTTGTTTTGCGTATAGAAAGCCCATGGTAAACGAAAAATACTTGTACAACTTGCTTATAAAAAAAATAAATAAAAATACCTACTCGCATATATAGAACCGTTTTTACAAGTTTTTTAGAGCGTAAGGGAACGTTGTACGTATTACGTAATTATAGTAGAGTCGTTGATGTTGAAAATAAAGTAAGAGAAACAGAAAGCCGAGTACCTACGCGATGCACGTTTCAACGACCATCGTACTGCACACTAGCAAAGTTATTCTACATGCACTAAAAAAGAGCGGTTTATTTTCGATATTTAAAAGGTCTAGTTTATTACCCCGAGCGGGCAGCTCCTATAGACTGTTGGTCTTGGTTATCTTGCTATTTGTACCTGAAGGATGAAGGGGGAGGGTAGAGAGGGACAAAAAGTGTGGCAATTACAACTTCAGGGTACGTAGACGTACACGTTTAATTATACTGTGTCAGGAGTATTTTGGCCTGGAGTGTCTTAAGTGTATTTTACCAAATGCATTTTTTTTTAAATTAATAATTTTGGCAAATACCTAGCTATACTTTTTCAACAATTTTTGCAAAAAATATAACTTTTTAACCAGTTGAAAATAATGAAGTGTCCGGATTTGTTAGGTATAGGATCCCTCCTATAGCTCGCTAGTACATACAAGTGAACACAAAAACCACAGAAAAACATTTAGTACTTATGTACCTAGATAGGTACCTAAAATATAACAATTATTGAGAGAGAAAAAATATATATCTCATCAAGAGTTTTTTACAAATAGGTACTAAAAGTTGATGTTTGATGTTGGTTATGTTTGAACATGACAAATAAAATACAGTGTTAAGGTACATATATACAAGGACAGGGTGGTTGTTTTTCTACCATTAAAATTATTCTTGTCGATTTGTGAATCATTACACAGCAGAGATGTACATTTTCCAGCAAAACTACCCTCTCTAGTTTTAATACTCAGGAAATGGGTGAGAATGAGGAGTGTATGGAAAGAGATGGAAATGTGAAGTTAACTGATGAACCAAAGAAAAATATTTACATAACTTACTAGATTTTTGAAAAATGGTTGAATATAAATATCGTTTCTTATATTGTTTCCAGAACCTGGTTGACAAGATAGGTGTGATAGAGAAAAATATATATTTCATCGAGAGTTCTTTACAAGCATTAAAAGTTGATGTTTGATGTTAGTTATGGTTGTACAGACAAAAATACCGTTATATAAGGTACAAGGATAGGATAGGGTGTTTTTTTTTCAACCATTAAAATTAGTCATGTCAATTTGTGAACCATTACACAGCAGAAATGTACATTTCCAGCAAAACTACCCTCTCTAGTTTTACTACACAGGATATGGGTGAGAATGAGAGTGTGTGGAAAGAGATGGAAATGTGAAGTTTATTGCGAACCAAAGAAAAATATTCCATTAACTTACTTGATTTTTAAAAAATGGTTGAATATTAAGGTTTCAAACTGCGTATATTGAATTGTTTCTGGAACCTGGTTGACAAGATACTAGGTGTGATAGAAAAAAATTGATGTATTTCATCGAGAGTTTTTTTACAGGCATTAAAAGTTGATGTATGTTAGTTATGTTTGAACAGACAAAAATACTGTTATATATGTTACTATTAATGTGTTCACTCCAGGTAATGTATGAAATAACTACTTAGTTATTTTATACATTACCTGAGGAAAGTGTGAAATTGAATTTTTTCTAGACTTTACCTAGATATTTCATACATACCTACACAAGGTGTGTATCGTTAAAGTGTGAAATTAATGAATGAACTACGATAAAGTATGAAATGAAGGTTAATTCAAAGCCAGAACAGGGTGCCCCGCCACACAATAACCTCCGAGCCCCAGTGGCAGATTTTTGGGCACTCAAAAAAAAGTTTTTTTTTTAAAATTTTGTACCTTACTTTCAACATTAAGTACACCATTGAACAACTGTGATGTCTGTGATAGGTAGAGTGTTGAGGTTTGTGGGGCTTGATGGCAAATTCAACTTAGAATTTTTTGATATGGCTGATAACTGCGCCAGATGAACAGGAAGAGTTGTACAAAGCGAAATGATTGGAAAAACATATTCAAAAATTAGCATTTTGGTATTGTAAAAAACTTAAAAAAAAATTCCCCATGACATATCCTTTTTATCAGTCGCCTTGAACTGAAGAAGTGTGACATTTTTGGTACTGCAAACTCGCGCCTCAATCTCAATTTGTAAAAAAGTTTCACCATCACTTTCAATGCTGAACAAAAACTTTGAAAAATTCAGGGCTTCAAACCCGTACCTGTACCTGTACCTGTACCTGTACCCGAATACCCGAACAAAAATCCAACAATTTCTGTCCCCGAACCCGTACCCGTACCCGAAAAATGAAATGAGGAATACCCGAACCTGTACCCATACCCAATAGAGACTATTTTGAACCCAAATACCCGAAAATACCCGATAGATCGGGTACAGTTCGGGTATTTCACCTAAAATACCCGAACGTTTAAAATTTTTATACCCGTACCCGATTCTCTGAGAAATAAATCTGTACCCGTACCTGAAACCCGTACCCGAAAACGTTTGGGTTTGAAGCCCTGGAAAAATTTCAAAATTTCATTTTTTCTTTACTCTCAGACACATCAAAAAATTCTACGTGAAATTTGATATCAAGCCCAGCAACCCTCCATTTTTAACAGTTCATTTTATGATTTAACTGATCACACCTTGCTATTTCATAGAATAACTAGAGTCTTCATACATTACCTAGATGAACTATGAACAATTTAATTGCATTAAGTACTTTTTCCTTAATTTATGAAATAACTAGTTATTTCATACATTACCTGGAGTAAATACATACATTAACGGTAACATACAAGGACAGGGTGGTTGTTTTTCAATCATTAAAATTAGTCTTGTCAATTTGTGAGAAATGTACATTTTCCAGCAAAACTACCCTCTCTAGTTTCTATATAGGTGAGAACGAGGAGTGTGTGGAAAGAGATGGAAATGTGAAGTTTACTGATGAACCAAAGAAAAATATTCCATTAACTTACTTACTTGATTTTTGAAAAATGTATATTTGTAACTCAGATAACTTAACCGTCAACTAACTTGTAGTTAAAATAACTACGCTACCTGCGATTATCCGCAATCTCATAGATAATATTATTGTGCAATATATTTTTGAAAAATGATTTTTCAATCCCTTCCCCGATTGATGAGTCACTGAAATATATCGATAAGGTCCAATCATTGCAACGATTACGAATGCGGTATAACCGAAGTTATTACCCTAACTACCGCTGCATCGGCGGGTAGTTGTAGTTAGTTATTCGTCGGTTGCGCGCGCCGACAAAACTAACTACAGTTGGTAACCTGTAGTTAAATTAGCCGATAGCTCCGGCGGTTATTCGGCTATTTCAACTATACCGTGCAGGACTCTGATACAGGGACAGGGTGGTTGTTTTTCAACCATTAAAATTAGTCTTGCCAATTTGTGAACCATTACACAGTAGAAAATATGCAAGGGTAAGGGTACCAATTATGGACCAGTCCACAATATGGACCAGTGCCCATTCTTGTCAGTAATTAGTGCAATCTGTCAGGAAAAAATGTTTTCCGATGTATTTTTCACTAAAAAAAAAACAAATGAGACAAAAACTGCAACAGTAAAGTCAACATTTGCTAAGAAATTTACAAAAAACAGTTTTGAGACACTGAAAAAAAATGTTATAGTGTTTTTCAACTTTTATTGAAATATATTATACTTATGCGTAGAGATGTGCAGTCTGAAAAGTGAAAAGTGAAAAGTACTTTTCTTTCAATGAAAAGTTGAAAAGAAAAGTTCCTACTTTTCACTTCACTTTTCAGTTTTCACTTAGAAAACATGCGAGTGACCAATCAATTTACTCATCAGAGATCACTGACCTCATTGATGAAGTCAAATATCAAGTTTCACTCTCTCCACTCCTCAACCTTCGCAATTCAGCACCCATTTTTGATATTTTTCACTACATATTTTTCAAAACTGAAGAACCCAAAAATGTTAGAAGCTCTAGAAAGGCTCAAAACTACCACTATTCGATTAATGATAGGCAAAAAATACATCAATTTGAAGTTCTTGCAGAGAGCTTTAAAATGAGACTCACACTATTTACTTTTCACACTTTTCACAACTTTTCACACTTTTCAATGAACTTTTCACTTTTCATTTCACCAAAATTACTTTTCTGAAAAGTGCACATCTACTTATGCGGTGTAATTTTCTGAATGGAAAGGACGTAGTTTTTGCTGGAGTGATCAGTTTTTGCTAAAAACAAGGGTATGAACAGAAATTTTTGGTGCAAGTTTTTTTTAAATGGGGTGGGCTAATGTGGACCACCTGTGATATTGATTTTTTTTACTCATTCTCATCACTTCTTACAGCCACTGAAAAAAGAAGCTTAAAATACTTTTTTTGTTTATTTCTACAGATAAATAATATGATGTTTTGAAACAAAAAAATATGTTTATTTTGAAATTCTTTAGGTGGTCCATATTAGGTGTCCAAAATTTTGAACTGTCATTTTGACATCCGTTATTCAACAATTTAAAAAAAAATATTCAAAATTAACCTGCACTGCTTAGAATATGTTTTTTTGTTCATTTCTACAGATAAATGTGACTATGTTTTGAAAAATGTGAAAGTAAGTAGGTAGGTATGTTTATTTTAAAATTTTATAGGTGGTCCACATCAGGCGTCTAAAATTTTGAACTGTCATTTTGACACTCATCATTCAACAATTTAAAAAAAATATTCAAAACTAACCTGCACTGCTTAGAATATGTTTTTTTGTTCATTTCCGCACAAATAAATGTGACCACGTTTTGAAAAATGTGAAAGTTGGTAGGTATGTTTATTTTAAAATTTTATAGGTGGTCCATATTAGGCGTCCAAAATTTCGAACAGTCATTTTGACACTCGTCACTCAACAATAAAAAAACATAGGTACTTAAAGTTAACCTTCACCCCTGAAGTTTTGTACAGTTATGTACATTTTCCAGAAAAACTACACTCTCTAGTTTTACTACACAGGATATGGGTGAGAATGAGGAGTGTGTGGAAAGAGATGGAAATGTGAAGTTTACTGATGAACCAAAGAAAAATATTCCATTAACTTACTTGATTTTTGAATAATGGTTAAATATTATAGTTCCAATAATATCGGTATCAAATTGTTTCTGGAACCTGGTTGTCAAGATAGGTATGATATGACTGCAGATGAACAGTACACAGACAGAACCAGACTAGTTACTTTTTAAAACTTTTGTGTTACGGCGTTTCGAAGTATCAAAATGCTCTAATTTTGTGTTGAATTTCAATTTCATAAAAGTAGTGATGGGAAATACATCACACAACATTCCACAAACACAACTCAACGCATAGGTAATAGAAAAAAAATAAGAGATACACTACTTACAGTTGAAAAGTCACATTTTTCATGAAAAAAAAAAACAAGCAAAAATTGAAAGAATACAAGGGGTAGTTAATATGTAAGTTTCACATGGCTGAAAAATTATGAATGCGGGGACATTTTTTCACCAAAATTGGAGGAAATATAGTTCAAACATTCAACCAGATCTGACAAAATTTATTTTGCATTTTGGCACGTTGTTGTTTGTATTTTACAGCATTATTAGGAAAGTACTAGTAACAAAATTCCATCCAAATGTGGTATTTGGCCAAAAAAAAATTTGTAGTTGTAATAATTATGACTAAAATGCATCAAGAATTTCTCAAAACATGTCATACTAATGTTATTTCCTGTTAGGACGTTATCTAGCCCTGTAAATTGTTCATGTGATGGTTGCAAAATTTTGGTGCTGAGTGACTCGACAATGCCGACATTCAGCAGATTTTCACTAAACAATCGACTTCGTTTTTGGATTATGATTGAATCAAAATAATGTTAGTGTGTTATGTCTTAAGTGGTTTTCAATCAATTTTCCAATGCATTTTTCTTTTATTAACTTGAAAAATCAATTTTTTTCTAAAATATAATTTTTGGACGGAATTTTTTTATCAGTACATTACTAATAATGTTGTAAAATACGAACAACAACATGCCCAAATGCAAAATAAATTTTGTCAGATCTAGTCGAATGTTTGAACTAGGTATATTTCCTCTGATTTTGGTAAAAAAATGTCCACTTGTTCATAATTTTTCAGCCGTGTGAAACTTACTCGTACATGTTGACTATCCCTCGTATATACCTACACAATATGTATGTACCTCAGTACACATAATGAATGAATACCTATATTTTACATGATGAGAATTATGTACAACATTTATCCCCTCCACGTTGAATAGATAAGTGTACAATGGGTAATTGCACCAATGTATGTAGTATACCTACAGTATTTCAACAGTTCAACACCCTTTCTTGCAATCATGCATAATTTTTTAAAAATAAATACATTAATTGCATTCTTCAAATAGGCTAAGTAAATTGTAATCAACATAAAAGGATAACAAAATGCAAACGAATAAATAAATTTAAAATTTGAAATTTATTTATTTGTAGCATAACATATTCTTGAATATTGTACAATGCTTAACGACACCCCTATGCTCATAAACCAGCGGAGTGCCAGATTACTATTAATATCAATAGAGGAAGAAAAAGTAAATATTAATAATAATAATGAACAATTATTTTCTGCAATATCTCACATACACAAGAGAGAGAAAAGTAGAAAAAAAAACAAAAACAAAAACAAGAAAACCAAATACAACAAACAATATAAAAAAATACAAAAAGAGGAATATTCACCACCCCCTTCCCCTCAGAACAATGAGCTGAAGTTGAACGACGAATTGAATATCAACTGTAATATTAAAGATTAAAATTAAAATATAGGTAACTGAGAGTCTCACAGACAGATCACAATTCAAGAGGCAGCGGAAAAAATGCAGCTGTCACTGAAGAGGCAGGTCATACTCACACTGGATCAATGTTGCCTCAAAGCAACCACAGCCATAGAGCCTTCCTAAACCTACGCCTAGAGGACAAACTAATAGGCTCTGGCAAACTGAGATAAAATGAGCCAGACTTAAACCCAAACTGTATGAGGGAGTGATATTTTTTCCATTTTGGTGATTGCTGAACACCTCTACCACACCTACGGAATCCACAGCCTAGCTCAAATGAATATAGTTCTTCAAAATTGAGCAATTGCAACTGACCAAAGGCTAGTGCAGAGGGAGCATCCCAGTTAAGACCAGCAGCACATAAAACTGCCCTCTTCTGGAGAACCTTAACTAATAAAATACATACATAATTGATATACACCTAAATAACAGGTATTAATGAATTACTTACAAAATTGATTGATTTTGACTAATACACTCTAATTAATAATCAGAACTTTTTAAATTTAACTCTTCCAAGCGACTTTGTTCATACATCGGTCAAATTTCTATCACTTGCCACTTAGACAATTGAATACTCTCCTTTTTGAACGAGATCATTCACAAAATAGTAAGCTATATGTCAATATGTTTGGATCTTTTTGAAAAATTTCCATTTGTAGCTAACCGCGGATGGCTCCTGTGTTGTCTTTGTATATCCTTAGTTTCATTAAGTAGGCTTCTATCATACCCTAAATCGACCAGAATACCTTTATGAAAAATCAACTCTTCAAGGGCATCAGCAATTGCATAGTATTCGCCATGTGTCGAAGCACGAGAACATTTTTCTGTTTAATTGTTTTCCAAGTACTTAACTAGATTACCATTTATTCGTATTACAAAACCAATGGTAGATTTACAATCCTCATCTACCTGCTCAATCTGAGTCCACAAAACAAACTAACAAATCCAATGAAAAATTACCATAAGTAATTCAAGTATGTACATACCTTTTCCCTAGTGCTATACAGTTAACCAATATTCGTTCAGCATGACGGTAATGTTGCTTTGTAGAACAATTTTGATAACGACTAAGATAATTTACACTGAAAGACACATCAGGTCTTGTACCTTGAGAATTTTCAAAAATGTTTGACTTGTCTGGTTCTTCCCATGTGGTCTTCAGATGTGACTACATACATATATGAATTCATGAAAGTTAGAATGACTTTCTGACTCCCCAAATGACATGATAATAACTATGACTAATGGACTTCAATTTCTAACCACTACCATCTTTTACTGCCATCTTGAAAAATATTAAAATGGTGCTGAATGTCAGAAATGCAGTGTTATATGTAGGTACCTATTATTCTCAGTCATTATGAGTTATGACTGCATTTCTGACATTCAGCACCATCTTGAAATTTCATGAAATATTTCACCAAAATAGTGCCAATTTGGAAGTCGAAAAAATTACACATGCACAACTGGAACTTTAACAAGCATGAGAATGCTCATGCTCTTAGATTCATTCCATCTCCATCTGTTCGTCTTTTTCAATGGTACAGGTATTTAATCCTTTACTTAAGACTGTGCTATTTCTATCGAGCCTCTAAATGCTAATCTTCTTACGTGTAACACACACAAAGAAGAGTAAAATAATAATACGGTATTTAGTGTATGTGCTTCGTATTTATACAAGGTGTGCTATGATATAGGTACCTACTACCTACTGTGCGTGTATCGTGTTGCATACTCTCTCACTATACACGAGTTGGAATTATGTCAAGTGTTGCTTCTTGAAAACGCGTTCCAAGTTGGTGTTATGAGCTCAGTGTGCGTATGTTCGAGATGCTCTTTTCAACTCTTCGAGGAGTATTAAACCCCTTATATGAAGTATTCGAACAGTATTTAAGCTGTTTGCTAATCCCTGTCACTGCGAACGCTGAACAGGGTGGTTAAAAAAGATTTTTTCATACTTCCGAAATATTCAGCATCTGCTGGTGGAATTTCAAAGGTTGTTGTGAGAAGTGTGTAGATGAGTTATGTTGCACTTCCTTCTTGCGATGATTTTCATGCGGTATTTGTGTTTGAAAGTTCAGTTTGGTGAATAAGATTTGTTTTCTTTTTTTGTGTGTGTGCAAAAATATTAGTATTTTCATTGGAAAAAGTAAAGAGACAAAGACTTAATGTGTTTTGTAGGTGAATTGTGGAAGTTTACTTACTCAAGTTCTGGAAAATAGAATGTTGATAATATCACCTCATGTTAATTTAGTGAACCATAGTATCTTGGACATTTTCGAAAAATTAAAAATTCTCAAATATGGTGGAATTTGAACTGGAACCCTACCAGAGGCATTTTTCTTGAAAAAGAAATATTGCATCAGATATTTTGAAATTAACTAAGTTTCGTGACTTTATGGTTAAAATTTTTTTATGGCATGAAGAGTTATTTGTTGAATGAGATGATTAGAAAATTTCAAAAGTTTAGAATTTTGGAACTTACCTATCCAAATTCTCCAATAGGAATAATTCCAAAAACCTCCTCCCTCCTCCTCAAAAAAAAAAATTAAACCCAGGCAGATGATTTTTCTAATATTTTAGTACCTACATACATATTCCTGTTCGAATTTTGAACCTGGAATTACGAATTGGCCAACGTCGCACACTCCGAAGAACTCTCAAAACGAGAGTGAAAAAAATACTCCCTTCATTCTGCAAACTCGTCGAGCCCAACATAGTTTTCATTTTATTCGAAAATTCAACTACTCGTACAACGAGGCTGACGTAGAAAAAATAATTTTCATTAATCAACGTTGTAGCTCGGGTACCTACCTCGATCTACACTAAGCGGGCTCATTTTGTTACAGGTATTACTCTTTCTACGAGTAAGTACGCTGATATACGCGTAGTACTACGGTAGGCATAATCGTTCTCGAACGAACGGGGAATTACTTTTTGTCCTTCATTTTATCCTCTCTCTGCTGTCTCTCGTCCGCGTGCTTTTCCTGTAAAAGCGCGGTGAAAAATCCAGCATCGCGACCGGATACAGGAAGATATAAATGTCGCATGTCGTCGCGATGAGACAACGTAGGGTATGCCAGAAAGAAGAGCAGACGAAGCAGTACCTAACTATACTGATGACGAGTCGTTGTCATCGTTTCGCGAGCATTTTTCATTCGATGGATGACAAAATTACGCGCTGGGGAAAAAATTAAATATTCATTAATAATTGTCGTTTCCATATCAGAAACGAAAGGGAGGAAAAAAGCAGTTGGATGGGATTTCTATGTAGGGGAGAGTGGAGGAAAAATACGAATGTGATCGCGTATTTATGTAAAACAATAGCATGCGGAGCGTCGCTGTACCACTGACATTGAGTTTGGATTTTAAAACAAATTCAGAATGGTTGTTACTTGGCCGATTTCAAACTGAAGGTTCTTCATATCTAACAAAAAAATTGTAAGTCATGTTCCTACAAATATAAATTGATTGAATGGATAACAAAGATGGTGAATCCGAGTTTATAGGTGCTGAATTTCATTTTCACTTTACTTATGATGGTTTTTCAAAA
Organism: Planococcus citri; assembly: GCF_950023065.1. Lineage (NCBI taxonomy): Eukaryota > Metazoa > Arthropoda > Insecta > Hemiptera > Pseudococcidae > Planococcus > Planococcus citri. The sequence continues at coordinate 4,189,001 of NC_088679.1, read as the reverse complement.
AAGAACCTCTCATCTCATCTCAAAAACTGGTCGATCCAAAAAACTGCTAGAGGCTCCACGCTCCAGAACGCTTCGAAACTATCGCAGGTCGACTTGGGAGGTTGAGAATGAAGTTTGGACCGAATTTCAGCTTTCTGGGTCAATTTGGTGACATTTTAATTTTTTTCTCATCTTTGGCTCAAATTTGATTTTTCAAAAATTCGCCAAGAATCGAAAAATGAATTTCAGAACCTTGAAATTTCTGTTGGTGTATTTCAAGATCTTCTATCGATCCTTTTTAGTCCGGTTCAAATCTTTTGTACCGATTGAGATAAGTATTTCTTTTGTGGAATAATTTCAAAATTTTTCAAGTGAAAGATTAAATTAAAAAATAAATAGAGTACCTAGGTAATATTTGGAAAGTTTGTGGGTCGGGATTCGTGTTGATATTTGAAAGATCCGCGAAACTGAATAAATTTAAAGAAATGTTTTTTCTTCAGATTCTCACGGATTCGTTATGATTTTATCTGGACGGAAGAACTGAATTCCGAAATAATGCTTTCCTCGCAGTATTTGAGCTGGTGGTTGCAGACAAAAGCTCAGAAAATTTGTCAGAAACGTAACTGGATAATAAAATGATAAACTTACTTGTTTGGAGAATTGTGTTGCTGTAACGTTTTGAGTCTCTAGCTAGCTGCACCTCAGGTTATCGAAAGTAAAAAAAAAAAAAAAAACGAATTCGATTAACTATAGAGAAAGTTTCTCCCTAAATCGAATTATTCTCCATCGATGCATCGATATAATATCGACAATATATCGTTAAAGGTATTGTATAGATAAAATATCGAGATATCGATCGAGAATTATTCGATTTGTGGGGGAACTTTCTGTACAGTTGATCGAATTCGATTTTTTGCCGATATTCAGTTATTCACTTTCGATAATCTGCCGATTATTTCACATCAAAGTGTCAAATATTTCCCATTAAGTTTTAATTAAGTAGGTAACATAAAAAATTTTTGAAAATTGAAATTTTATCAAAAATCACCTAGAAGATAATCTCTGGTTGAGCTGAGAGCAGCATCCACACAGAAGCTACTTACGAAAGGTACAGAAGGAATGTCTGAAATAATTTAAAATTGAGCAGCGAAAAAGGTGAAATAGGTACTATCTAAGAGTACTGAACTCATTCATTTTCATGTCGATAGGTAATATTATGCCGATGTTGTCGTAAGTTCAATTTATACAGGGTGATTCGGATAAGACCTGAAAAATTAAAACCACATATTCTACTCGTCGAATTGAGAAAAAATTTCCTTTGCAAAAATTTTGAAAAACCAACCCTTAATGAGATATTTGCAATTAAAGTTGTGTAAAATATGGCAACACCGCATTTACATTTCCCTTATGTGTTACGCATTGTTACATAGCTCAAATCAGAGTGTTATCAAAAAGTGTTCCTTAGTTACGATTTCCTACTTTGATTTGAAGTGCAATCATTTACTAACCAGCAATTTCTATTGTTTTTAGGAAAGAAAATCGTAATTTACCGTGACAAATTTTGCGATGTTGCCAAAGTGAGCATATTGGTTGAGATAAATCATGTTTTATTGAGGAATAGCATTTTTTTTTTCTTCATAAAAGTATTTAAAATTGAAAATTGAGTACAGGAAACCTTCAAAAACATTAATTTCTAAAAAATTGGAGAGTTTGTCAAAATTGAAAAATTTGATTATTCAGCATCCAATGGACCAAAAAAGAGAAATTAAAGTTTAATGAGTGTCGAATGAGAAGTACTACCGCATTAATTAATAAAATTCGAAATAATTTAATTTAACTTCAAGTTTTGATTGTTTTTCATCTAAGAAAACACATTTCTGACTTCAAAACATGAAGTTATGGACCAAAACAGAGAAGAATGATACTCTACATTTCTGAGATCTCACTTCACTTTTTCCACCACCTACCCCCCAAAAAGGCCAATTTTAAGAAAACAGCTGGCCCCCTTTAAATGTAATAACTCCGAAATGAAGAGGTTTTGGTCCATGATATATATAACATTTTTTACTCCTATTTATGAGCAGAATACGTGGTTTTAATTTTTCAGGTCTTATCCAAATCACTCTGTATAGAATCGAAAGGAAAACGTAAGTTTTTTGACACAGCTAGATTTTCTGCCGATATTTTTGAATGCTTGCTTTCAATACAACAGATGAAAAATCGAGAACTTTTTAATGAAGATTTTCAAAGGATTAAGTCGAAAATTCCTGCGATATGAAATCGAAATTAAATCGTAAGCTTATTGACACAGATTTTCCGTCGATTTGTCGATTATTTTTCAAAACCCACTTTCGATGTAGTAGATAAAAAATTGCGAACTTTTTTATGGAGATTTTTGGCCGATGAAGTCGAAAATTTACCTGATATGAAATCTAAATGAAATCGAATTCGATAAATCTCATATTACTGTTCGATAATATGTACTTCAAACAGAAATCGATGTATTATTGAAAGGTAATCGAAAACGATAAATCTTAGATTGTTTATCGAATATTGAATCTTGGTCATTTTGTACTTATAAAATACATAATATCTGTTAAAAATAGTAGAAATATCTGACTATAGATAAACTAACGATTTATTTTCGATAAATTTGACTGTCGACAAAGTCGACACATTGTGCTACTCAGGAATTGTCATTCAAATTAGTAAGTTATTCGCACCATGCGGTTAGAAATGAATTTTGTTTGCAATCGCTACCTATTGAAAATATTATTTGCCCCTTCATCATTTTCCTTAGTGGTATTTGGTTACATAACACCTATTAGATATATAGAAACCTAAAAGATACTAGATTACTTACTTCTTCGCTTCACGATTTCGTGAGCTACATTAACGGGTTGCCTTTACCAAATTAGGTACTTTAGGTGGATGATTCTGGAGATTCAGGAATTTTCACGTTAGTTTACGGATAAAGAAAAAAATAATCAATCACAGAGCATAAACTAAACAGCAAAATTGAAAATATTTTTAGTGCTCTAATTTGGAGCATGAAAGATTTTGAAATACCTACCTAAACTCTTTCATTTCCAAGAAAAATTTGCAGTTTCAAATTTGCATTTGTTTTCTTTGAAACAAATCGCAATGTTTTGATTTCATTGCATATGAAACAGTCGATATACTTTGACAATATCGATAATATCGTATCACTACTAATTAATAAAAGTTTCAAAAAAAAAAATCAAGAACAAAAACCCTCTAGCAATCAGTAAGTAGTTCGCTAATCGCTTGTACATAGAATATGGAATAGGAATTTAATATGGAAATTTAATGATAAGGAAAGATTTTAAAAATGCTAGGGAAGGAGGTTGAAATGTTTCAAAATTTTCTGCAAGTGCTTAAATTTTTTTCAGATACAGAGAAAATAAGAAATCCTCAAAAGCTGAAAAGAAGTACAGAGTCTACAAATTTTGAGGCATTCAAATCCCCCTCCCTCCCTCTCTAATTACCATTGTTCCAAAGTGCCATTGAGCTGCTGTATACACATTATTTGTCTACAGATTATTCAATCCATTTCAGTTTTTCAGTCGAAAGAATTGTCAAATCATGAAATTTTCCGCTGATGACGTTTGATATTTTCTCCCTCCTGTTTTCCCATCCGCTATTTTGTGAAAAATTTAGAAAATTGGAAAAATTACTTACTCGTACAAATAACTGTACACTGAATTTCTCTAAGTTCGAAAAGCGCGTCTTCAATGTTTACATTTTTAAATACGTATTTCAAAAAAGTTTAGGCGCTTTTAATTTTGGAATTAGGCATAATTATAATGTTACTCGTGCAGAACTTTGAGTGCTTCCAAAGAAGGTCAAGTTAAGATACATTGCATAAATGTTTGGAATCTCAGGATCTAGAGGCTCCAAAAGTGCGAAAAACTGATTTTTGCTCCGATTTTTTCAGCTTAAAATCGCCCATTTTTGTCGATTTTTTTTCTCACGACGCAACATAATCATGAAAGACGTCCAACTATACCTACCATCAAATTATCAACCTGAATTTGGAGTTGATTCGTCATTTTGTTTTCATATTTTATTATTAATTTTGAATTTAAAAAAATGACTCATTACGATACGACGTCATCTTGAGAGCCCACGACTACCTTTTGGGTCGTCCCACCAGGGTAAAATTCACGCTAGACTAATATGTACCTACTCAAAAAAAATCACCTATTACAATTTCAGCAAAATTAAATCTTCAATGGGTTGTTTTTTTTTCATATTGGAAAATATTCGATCAAATCTAATGAAAAGGAATAGGAGATAATCGAAGATTTCTAATTCTGTTAAAAATATTGTAATATATGTAGTTATGTACAATATTATTGAAGTTTATGTTTGTCTAGACTTGAACTTTAGCCATGTGTGCCACCCAAAAGTGGAGTCAGAGGTTCCCAAAATGACATGATTCATTTTTTCCTATAAAAATGATGAAAATGTGAAGAAAATTGACCAATTTAATACAAATTCAGGTTGGTACTGTTGGGTATCTTTTATGATAAACTGTGAAAAAAAAATGGACCAAAATTGACGACTTTCAGGAGGGAAAAATTTGAACAGAAGTTTCAATTCAACTTTTTTGGGGGGGAGGGAGGAGGGAGGGTTGAGGTTAATCTCGCGATCTGAAAATTTTTTTGAGGAGGTTTTTGGATCACAAGAATCAACTTGAAGGGGTCAATTTCAAAATCCCAACACCGAGGGCTGATTCGACTTTTTCGACTCGCTGTTTTCTTCACTTAAAGAGTCAACATAAAATAGTTCATCAATGTTCCCCTCAAGTTTGTACTTTTTGTTGCTATATTACGAGACAAAATTTTGGAAACAAAATTTTTGACACCCGTTCTGGAACACCCGGTACAATTAATAGGGATGGAAACAAGAGATCACTCTTGTTCCAAAGCTGAAAAAACAAGCTTATTTATCCTCTCGATCGTTACCACTCGAGACAAAATGAGCACCCTTTTCCGTTTCCATTCCACCACACATCAGTCTGTTTTATACTACCCCTCTATGCCCCATCTTCATACATGTATACCAGAAGTACCTACCTATAGGAATTCAATACCGAAACTGCATATCGCTATCGTTAATAATACCTCGGAATGTGAGAAGAATATAAGGGGTATTACTATACGTACATTTTGTTTCAAGATGTATCGAGATACAAATACTACCATTCATCGTATGTTCGAATTTTCACGAACGAACAACAATTTAATGACGATGATGATGACGACAACGAAGACGACGACAAGTTTTATAAATGCATTAGCTACGAGTTGCTCATCGTCGTCTCATACTCTTATATTATTTGATATGAAGTACTTTCTTTGAAATAACGGAGGTGTTTCGTTTCCTGTTGGTACATAAACTAATTGCGAGATATTATTGCACTCGAGCAGCCTCTCCATCTATATCACGCGACTCTAACGCCGAGATATTATTTTTATTCAATTGACACTCGAGCAGCCGTTACGTTTTATTGAATACGAGAATGAAGCTGCAGTTATTAATGGGGGAAAAAAGAACATCTCTACGCGATGTTATAGCTCTTTTGTTGAATGTTGATTCAGAGTGGATGAAAAAATTACAATTTTTTTATTCGAATAACCCTTTTTGTATTGTGTCCCGAGCGAATAAAAAAAATAAAAAAAATAGGTATACACCTGGGTGATAATCTTGAAAAATCTTTCCTCCTGGCGCAGAACCCGCCACTCTTCCCAGGAGTCTACAAATTAGGCTCGGATAAGACTACACGTATAGAGGTATAATTTTAAATTAACTGTCGTCTTTAATACGTTATATCGTTATAAATGATACGATATTTACATACCATTGTGGCCGTCTTAGTACCTACGAGAAAGCAGTACCCTATTTAACCATATTTTAAAACCATGCCAACTCGACATCTGACGAGCATTTTTCATCACACCAGTAACTTGTAGCACCTCGAATCCAAACCGATCTTTATTTTTTGTTTGGTCTTTTCGTGAAATTTTCAGATGAAAATTACAAAGAACGTACTTTATTTTCATAAATCAAGAGCATTTTCAACGAGAAGAAATTCCCATAGGGATAAAAGGAGGTGAAAAGTCATCATAAACCGTTTCATGTCACAACTCCATTGCTACGTTGCGATGGCTCGGTTGTTGGCTTAATTTACAGACTCGCGGGTGCTGAAGTGATACAGATACAGAAAAAGGGATGTAACTACATCTCGAGTGTTTTTCTTTCATTTACAACGACACAGTTGGAAAACGAAGCACCTCTCTTAAGAGGAGATTTTTTTCGTCTTCGACTTCTCCCCCCCTCTCAGTCGTGCTCGCAGCAGACGCGAACTGAACTGATGAGCATGAGCAAACTCGACAACGTACTCGACAGTGATTTAAATGAATTTGTTATCGTTACCACCGCGACTAGCTAGGGCCGTAACAGTGGCGACATTTAAAAACATTATTTTTGTCGTCGTAGCGAGTGTTATCGTTGTTATTATCATCAGCCTCATTGACGACGATGAATAACACAGGCATATTGCACAACAATACACAACGAGTAACTTTTCCCGCCAAATATAATACCTCCACTTGGGGAGCTTTTTATATACCTGACATACACCTCCCTGGTAACCCTTCTCTTCTCGCGCGACCGAATAAATGAAACTTTATCACTTCGTTTCGTGTCATTTTGTTCGCTCTTTTTTTTTGGAAAAATAAAAACGTCCGTCAGATATATGTCCGCGTATATCCGTTGAATTGAAAAAAAGGTACACCTTTTTTTTAATCGCACTCGTCCAAATTACCCCCGAATGAAAACGTCACTCTTAATTCGAGTATTTCGAAGAGTCCCATTGCTCTTTATATATACATCCGGGTCGGAAAAGTTGGCTATGACGAGGTAGAATTATGGCGAGTGTTTTTCCATCTACCGTCTACGTCTCATCCTTTTTTATCTCTTGCTTTCACTTTTGTAATTTTCAAACAACCGTTTTTACGCAAATGGTACCCACTCGATGAGAGACAGAATGTCAGACTGTTTGGATGATAATGTGAAATGAATGATGATTCAGGTCCATGCTTAAGTACATTGAAATGTGTTTTATGACAGATACGAGTAAAATATTTTGGTCAAGTAAGGAGAGCTAGAGCTGCGGATGAATAGAAATGAATTGCGTGGATTATTTTGCTGGTAAGTTGTCAATTCATCTATCGATGACCAAAATGCATTTAGAGAATGTGATATAGATTTGGAAAAGATAGAAAATTGTGTGGGGGTTTACATGAAGGATCTGCGAGAATAGGCAGTAGGATTGGAAATGGGATAGAGACAGGAATGGGAAGGGTTGGTAGATAAGAAAATGAATTAGGGTTAACATTTTTGAATAATTGAAAGAAAAAAAAAGTTGGAACAAAATTTTGAGAACCATCTATAAGACTAAAATAGTCTTATTAAGAATAAGAAATGAAGAGGGAACTTATCTCCAGCACCATTTAGTCAACTTACATAACTTTGTACAAAAAAAAACTTACCAGGGAACTGTGAGAATTAACACACTACAAACGGAGAGGCAAAAAAGAGTAAATCCTCAATCTCAGAATGCTAATTGAGAAAGCTCCCAAGTACAATGTTCCTGCAGTGTTATTCTTTGTGGACTACAAAAAAGCGTTTGATTGTGTTCAGTAGCAGAAGTTATGGCGGATCATGTTGGAGATGGGTGCTTCAAGGCATCTAGTGTAGGGCACTATAACAAGGGGCATGCTGGATCGCCATCTTCTCTCTCAGCCACATTTTTTATAACTCAAAAACAATGATCCTGTTAAAGTTTTGGCCATTTATACTCCGAAAATAACTATTTAAAACGAATAAATTTGCCGGCTACATTTTCTCAATATTTATTTCATCATCTTACTTCTAACAACAACTCTTAAGCTAAAGTTATTCTGGACTCTAACAAGAGATCACAGATAAAATATAAAGTGAAGTGTGGTTTGATCTGCGCCACACTACCAACAAACAACTGCGACTAAACTCTAAACTTCTACAATTTACAAACATTTGACACATGTTCTTGTAGAAAATGAAAAACATGACTAATTTTGCAAAAACCTTGAAATTTTATGCTAAAGAACCTAAGGTTGAAAAAAATGAAAAAAAATAAGTGACTTACGAGAAAAACTTTTCATTTAGACTTTTTTTTTTTTTTTTTGATATCTTAGGTTTTATAGTATAAAATTTCATGATTATACCCTCATAGAAAATCACTACTAGCGTCATTACTAAAAAAAAACACTAGTAACTTTTTCGGCAAGTAGTGTCACTACTACTGACAGACGTTACTAATGACTAGTAACGTTTGTCAATAGTAGTGACACGCGCAAATTTGCGCATTTTGCACTGAAAATCATGGCAAAAACATGTTAATGGCAGCTATTTACTCATAGACCCTCCTAGAACAACGAATTCTCCCCGAAAAAATTTTGAAAATCAAAAAAAATTTCATGCCTGGGATGGGGTTTGAACCTGCAATCCCTCACTCTCTAGTCACCTGCCTAACCAACTAGGCCACTGAGGAAGTTGTAAGTTGAGGTGTTTGAATCATTTATGTATATGCACTTTTTAGCACTCTGGACTTTAAAAAATTTCAAGTCTGATGATTTTTTACAAAATTAAAACTGAGTTTTTGGTGTGTTGATATTTCTAGATAAAAATTAAATGGATATCATACACTCGTATTCGATATTCCTTTGCGAAAATGGACCCTTCCAATCCCCTTACCTCGTCCCCCCCTCCGAGGGGGCTGGTACCTTGAATTTTTTTTTCATTTTTCGATTGGAATTTAGGCTTTATTTGCAAAAATCATGGACTTTTTTCCGTTCCTCTCCCCTCCCCTCCCTCTCCGAATTTTAAAAATATAAATGGGGCCCGAGCAACTGAGCAAGCCATGACAAAAGCTCTTGACAATTGACAATTCTTCATTTTTTCAGGATATAATTATTTCTATATGCAAAAAATTGAAACGTTAAATGATTGTTTCCAGATATTTGGTGAAAAAAAGGGAGTTTTAGATTGAGAATTTCTGGTAGTTTGACTGAAATGCAGCAGAGGACCCTTCTTAAAAAAAAAATTCAAGTAAAAAATCGCATTATTTGTGATGTGAGAAGTCAATTTTGCAAAAAAACATGGTTTTTGGGAATTCTTTAATTTCCATTTTTCACTAATTGTAGGTACCTGCCATAGCTGTTAGTAGCGTCAGTTTAATCGTTACTAGTGTCGGCTTGGTCATTAGTAGCGTTAAATCATTCACTAGTAATGTTGAGACAGTTGCTAGTAGCGCCAAGCTGATCGCTAGTAGCGCCGAGCCAGTCGCTAGTAGCGTCAAGCTGGTCGCTAGTAGTGTCGAGCTGGTCGCTAGTAGTGTCAAGTTGGTCGCTAGTAGTGTCAAGTTGGTCGCTAGTAGTGTCAGTACAGGCGTTAGTAACGTTTTCGGTATCACTAGTAACTTTTTCAGAAACGCTAGTAATTTTTTGAAGTCGCTAGTAGTGATTTTCTATGAGGGTACAAAATTGGCCATATTTTTTCATTTTCTTCAAAAAAGAACTCTTGTAAAATTTTTGTAAATGCCATTTTTTTCAAGTTATAAAAAATACAATATTGATAAAGAAGATGGCGGACCAACATTCCCCCTGTGGCTGATTGAACAACTGTATGAGAAGGGATCAGCTAATGTCTTGGCCAACACGACTACATTAGGCAAATTCCATCCTGAAAAAGGAGTTTGCAAGGGTTGCATATTGCCTCCTCTTCTAGGTATTCAACATCTATAGAGAATACATCATCTGGGGAGCTCTGCAAAAGATCATGAATGATTCAGATAGAGCTGATGACTGGCAAGGAGGTGTCCTGACAGGTGGCCAATGGATCACCAACCTCCAGTATGCTGATGCCAGGACTTTGGTGGTCTCAAGCAGGGCTTGAAAACCAGATGAATATCACTCTCAGTTTCGGTTTTATATTTTTTGAAAAAAATAAAAGTTTGGTATCGGTTTTGGTTGCGGTTTTCAAGAATATTACTCTTCCTTCCAGTTTTGGTTAAGGGTTTTGATTTCAAAGGAATCGGTTTTGGTTTTGGTTTTTTCCTTTTTTTCTCCATTTTTCAGAGGGAAGAAGGCCAAGAAGGTGATCACTTTTTCAAATTCTTTGTATATGTGACTAGAAAGCGGCGCACTTTGGCAGTGCCTTTGTTGACTTTATTAGTTTTCATCTATGTTATCAGTTTTTACTTCATTTTTACCAAAAATTCAGTATAATTAGGCTAAATACATACATGAAAAATTCCAAAACCAAAACCAATTCAGTTTTCAATCGGTCAAGGTTTCGGTTTTTGACATTGAATTTGGATTCTTGAAATGTGACTGGTGAATGTATTAGTCTTCTTAGTGTTTGTGTATTCAGTAGAGACTTCGACCATTCCCAAAGGGGATTAGTAACAGATCAATGCGATGGAGATGTGGTGCTGGAGCCGGAGGTGGCTGATGAGAGTCCCTTGGACAGCAAAAAGAACTAATTCCTCAATACTGAGAGAAATTGGTGTGGCTAAATGACTATCTGCAGTGGTCCTTGGCCTGATACTCAAGTACATACATACCTACTTTGGACGAGTCACAAGAGCTTATGCTATGGAGACAATATTTGTGCAAAGCAGAGTTGAAGAAGCGACGGCAGCAGGATAGGAGAATAATCAATTGGTAGGAACTGAAGTGCCTAAATAATGCAACATAGACAACTTTTTGTACCCAACAGCCTCAAGAAGTACAAATTGCTCAATGAAAAGGTTTTATGTTGATAAAATTGAACAGGCTTCAAAACTGTAACTTCTTCTGATGAGCTGAACATCCACTACATAGAATGGCAAAGTGCACATATTTTGACAGATTTTGAAAATTTAAACACTCGTGAAGACGAACAAAACAATTTACCATTATTTTCCTGTCTTCAGAGACTTTAAATGCAGGATACATTAAAGATGATGGTTGGCATCCTTTTTGGCTGAGGTTATTTACGCGAATTGCAAAACACATCAAAGGGTTTTGGCTTCATTCATTAAAAATCTTGATTTATTTGAAAGTCACTCAGAAAAAATTAGCTACAGAGATGCCCCAGCTGGGGAAATATGAAGTCTTCAAAGAGAAGAATTGTTTTGAACAGTAGTGGTTTTTTCACTTTACCACTGCTCAAACTGTTTATGGGAAAATAGCTCACAAGGGAGGTGCCCCAGGTGACATGCACCGATTTGAATGATTCTTGCACCATTGGATAGAGGACATCGAACATAGTCTACCACCAAATTTTCAGCTGCTGAAGTTGATATTTCGATTCTTCAGAGCAATTTTTCGATTTTCACATAGCAATTTTGATAAAATCGAAAAATCGTCCTGGGAGGCTGAAATTTCAACTTCAGCAGCTGAAAATTTCACCATGGGCTAGTCTCATCATATGTATTGAAATGCCCAAATAATATTGAAGGTTTTGATATGCGACCTCCGCCGACTATTTTTGGCCAATGTCTCAAAATTGCTATGTGAAAATGGAAAAATCGCCCTGGAGGGCTCAAATATCAACTTCAGCAGCTGAAAATTTCACCATGGGCTAGTCTCATCACATGTATTGAAATGCCAAAATAATATGAGAGGTTTCGGTATACGACCTCCGCCGACTATTTTTGGCCAATTTTTCAAAATTGCCATGCGAAAATAGAAAAATCGCCCTGGAGGGCTCAAATATCAACTTCAGCAGCTGAAAATTTCACCATGGGCTAGTCTCATCACATGTATTGAAATTCCCAAATAATATTGAAGGTTTCGGTATGCGACCTCCGCCGACTATTTTTGACCAATGTTTCAAAATTGCTAGGTACGTGAAAATCGAAAAATTGCTCTGAAAAATCGAAATATCAACTTCAGCAGCTGAAAATTTTGTGGTAGACTATGTTCGATGTCCTCTATCCAATGGTGCAAGAATCATTAAAATCGGCGCATGTCACCTGGGGCACCTCCTTGTCAGTTCCAAAAGATAACATTCAAGATTCAACGTCAACTCGAATCATTGGAATAAAAATGCAAGGCCACTTTCAGGGTTCTCTGAACGGGTGAAATTCTTCAAATTACTTATTTTAGGGTAAATTCGTACCTACCTTTAAAAAAAAATTCTGAAATGTTTCGCCATAATCAAGCCGAAACATCGAAAGATATCATTCCTGAAACTGAAAAAACATCTATCTTCAAGAGCTGGACTATTTTTCTCAGAACAGGTTGGGTAGAGTGTAGAGTAAAAAACCAAGATTTTTTCGAGATTAACCTCTCTTTGATGATCCATATCTCCCTGGATCCGAGCGCACCATCTGAGCTACTGTTTTTTCTGGGTGATTTTCAACTCCAAATGAAAGTCTTCGTTGAATTTGGTCAAAATTCCCGATTTTTTTGCAATCCGCTGTAATTTCTGGAAGCTGAAGCTATTCGTGAGGAATTACAAAAAATTTACCATTGTCTTCTCGTTCAAAACTTGGATAGTAATTAATAAATCTATATTTTTGTCTGATTTTTATGTTTTTGGAATTGGGAAGGTTGAGATTATTTATTTTCTATAAAACCCTCTCGAGGAGTTTCCTCTGATTTGAATGGGGTCGTAATGTTTGGAACAAACAAAAAATTTCAGCTATTCAAATTGATTTTTCGATTTTTAGCGAACTTCTGGAAATTTAAAATTGAACATGTTTTTGGTAATTTACGTACCTAGGTATGTAGATAGGAATCTAAGGTTATATGAATGTTTTTTTTTTTGTTTTTTTTTTTTCATTAATCAAATGTATGATTAGTTATCCAGTAAAACTGTTGAAAATTAGTGGGTACTGAAACTAACACAAACTCCCTAGAACCGAATTTCACCATTTGCGGTCATTCTGGAGGCTCCAGTGCGATTTTCGATTTCTCCAGAATTTTAAATTTGTTTTAGAATGCATGGAAGTCAATTTGGGCAGCTATCAATCGTGTTGTGGCTTATTCTCAACCTATTTAATGAGTTTCTCCATATTTGGCCCGGTTTCCAGCCGGGCGTCGCTAGTGCATTTTTTGACCTGAAACTTAGGGGAATAGCTTTCTGTCGTCTGAATCTAATTGCTCAAATCCAAGTTTCACCATTTCGAGTCATTCTGAAGCCTCCAACGCGATTTCGAGTTCTCTAAATGCTTAACAGTTTCCGAAAAGGTGTAGGAATTCATTTGGGCAGCTAAGAATCAAATTGTCGCTTATTCTCAACCCATTTGAACGAGTTCATCCATATTTGGTTCGATTTCCAGGGGAACGTCTTATGTGCGTTTTTTTTTTTTTTTTTTTTTTTGAATCGGAATATCTTTGATAATTGGCCAATACTAGTCAAAACACATTTTCATGGTGTTAGCATGGAAATGGACTCAAATAAGAATAACCGCTCCAAACCGGTCCATGCCTTTCTGTATAAATTTAAAATGCTATGAAAACCGAAAATTGCAAAATTGCCCTGGAGCCTCCAGGATGACCGAAAATGGTAAAATTCGGTTAGAGGGGATTTTATATGTAATTGTTTTAGGACTCATTTCCATATCAGTTTGAAAATAGCATACTCAAGTCGCCGAAAAATATTACCTAATTTTGAATAATCAAAAATTCGCCAAAAATCGAAAAATTAATTTGTGCAGCTAATATTTTGGTTATAAGTAGTATGGAGGTTTGAAACCTTTGTTTTTCAAAAAAAAAAAAAATAATAATTGGAGTTGGGAATCTTGAGAGGTTGGAATAGGTTCATCTGTTATAGTACGGTTTCATTTTTTTGCAAAAATCTTCCAAACAGAAAGTGAAAAAAGGGATGAGAATAATGAAATTATGAATAATAATCATTCCGCTGGCCGATTTGTCGAACAACTTAATTACATATTTCATAATGAACTAGTATGTAAGTACCTACTTCTTTGCCAAACGCATTCCATCAATCTCTGTCCTGTAGTTACGTTTTTGCTTTTCATTGTTCATTAAAAATCAAACAAAAATTACTTACTGACCTACAAAGTATACAATAATTTTTTCGATAAGTACTTTCATCTTATGTTCTTTTTACCCATTGTAGATCTTTCGGAATGGGTATCTCTGCTTCCGGGCAATTACTACCTATTCTTGTTATTAATCCTGTACCAATTTGTCATTGAATAAAACCTTTAAAATGCCTACTACATACTTCTATGAACGAGTATTATTTACGCAGCAGCATTTCATTATTTATTTCGGAAAACTGTTTTCTCTTGAAAAACAATGAGAAAGAATTGCGAAAAAAATGCTTCCAGGTATTTACGCGATTCTGTACAGTTGATTTAGTACATTTTCAAAAGAGAGTAAACCTATGTGCAAAACGTATTATTATTGCGTTGTTTGCCGAGTGTTCCAAATAATACCAGTAGGTAGGTAGTTAGTATCCAACCGGATATTTAATTTTTGTTTTGTTTTTTGTTCTGTTGGATTTCCTTGATTTTCTGTTATTAAAAGTTTTTATCATATTAGCGTTTGCGGAGATTGAAATGATAGAATTTCAATGTACATAGAAATTAAATACTCGTTGAAATTCTTTATAATGAATCAAGTATGTACCTAGATATTTATGAAATCCATTAAAAGCAACAATTACTTACTTCAGTAATTTTATTATAAGCGTTACAAATTCATGACAATTTAAACAATTATCCTTCATCTTTAAAGCCTTTCTAGATCAGAAAATCTGTTGGTAGGTATTTCTTAAGGAGCAAACTATAGTACTTCTAGAGTAGGTATAGGTACTCCTTAACCCTATACAGATTTTAGAACCCTAATTTGAAACAATCGTACTTATTCTACGATACATAAAGCTAAATCCAGTCAGTCGGTAATTGTGTTTGAAAAATTATGCACATTACACGTTTCTAAAACAAAAAAAACGCCTAGTTAAATGGTCGCGAACTATATCGCATGTTAACCAGCGATCGACATCGCGAAGCAATTAAAAAAAAAAACGCACAGTCGTTCACACACACACACACGAAAAATGAGGAACGAACACCTGCAAACGATGCTGGTAAAAGCTCGTTATTTTTTCTATGCAAAAGTCGATCGAACTTGGCTAATCTTTCGTTTTGATGGTTTCATCGTGGAAAAAACTTGGGTAAAAAGTTGACGAGAATAATTAGAAAACTTTCGATACTAAAGGCTAAATATTGGGTATTGACTTTTAGCATTCTTTGTTTCACTTTATATAGCCAGCCTATTTATTGTCTGGTTTTTCAAAGAAATTAAGTATTCATATTTCTTTATTAAATTTATGGTGTATTTTTTACACAAATGTCTACTTACGTTTGGTGTGATTTGAACGTGGGTAAATTATTTTTTTTTCGTAGAGTTCTTCGTATTCACCTTCTATCACCTTTCTTTTTTTTTTTTTAATAAATGGAGAAAAAAATTTCGTCTTCGTTTGTGCTGTGAAAGAAATTATGAGTTTCGCTGCAAAATCGTGTAATTTTCCCCCCTTCCCTTTATCCTCTGGTTCAACATCCAGCCTACGTAAGTAAATAACCCAGTGAGTCGGAACACTACCTCGTCGCACCACCTTGCTAATATTAATGAAAATGTTTACCGGAGCGCGCTTCACGTATTCAAAATAAAAAAAAAAAGTTTATTTAGAAAATTTCATTTAGCGACGTAAACTTTCTAGGTGACCGATACGAACGAAAATGGTAATAAGAGGCAGGGGCAGGGGCAGGGAAGTGGTAGGTTTGAAAAAAATAATTTTAATTCCGCGCGTACCTACCTATTCTTTTTACTTAGCCTGCCTACCTACTAAATACAGCTAATTTTAATGGCACACACGACAAGACCTTGCGCTGGCTTCCCAATTAAGCGTAAACCGGTGTTATCGCATACGTGAAGGATTATGGTAATTTTACGTTTTAATTAAAAAAATAAAATATGTAAAAAAAAATTAGTTACTGAAAAACTTCCAGCCTTATATTGCCTTCCCTGTGTGCAGGTACGTCTTTCTCATTGTGTGGGATGTGCAGAAAATAGGCAAGATTTTAGAGTGAGGGGGACGAAGCAGGGAAAAACAAACATCGATTGTACCTACGTACTACCTATTCATCTATATGTATAGGCAGGTTTATTTGCGTGCGTGGCACTTGGAATATACGAGGTATTAAAAATAAATGAATAAAAATCTAATGTGTACTTGATTACGAACACGTGTATGTAATTTGAAAAATAAATCAATTACGACGAGTTCGCTCCTCCTCCTTCTGATTGGTAGTTTTCTGGAGTTTTTTTTCTGCTGTCTGTCTTCCCCTTTTGGGCTGCGTAATATTTTCGTTTTTAGTTACAGACATTTAATTGATTTGAATTGTATGTGAGGTAAGCAAGAAATTTTAATCATGGGCCTTCATTCAGCTGGTGAACTTTGAAACATTTCACGAGAGGTAGAGAGTCAATTGAAATTTGAAACACGAGGCTACAATTTTCTTTAAAAAATTTAAGCTCGGTTTAAATTTCATTTCGAAAATAGAGATGTTGCTCAAAATGAGTTTCATAATACTCTTCAAAAAAAAATTATGTATGTAAACGAGAAATAAAAAATCACATCTTACCTACCAAATATTTTGAGTCTTGAGTGCTGAATAAATGTCGTATAGCCACATGATTTTCAATTTTTTTTTTTTTTTTTTTTTTACTGAAAAGACAGTTGGATTTTTGATGTTATAGACTCCAATTTTGAGATTAATTTTTCTATAGGGTTAGGGGTGAGCGAGGAGAAGCGTTTAGGTATAGGGTGGGTTGAAAATTACGAAACCAAGTTTTGTGAAGTTTCAGTATCTACCGTGAAAATGATTAGACCCACCCTACGATAAGGAAGAACGCTGAATTCCTCACACTGCTCAAAATCATTATTTTTCTTCATTCTCGAAAATTGTGTTACTGCATTGGCGTTTTACCTACAAAACTGGATGAATAGTTTTGAGCTTCAAAAATTTGTAAAACTGCAAAAGTTCACCTATTTTAAGAATTTGTTGAATTATGAATTGATATACTTACTTCAATACGATTTAATATACCTGATGCGTTGGATGATGCACATGCCTATAGTATTCGAGAATAATCAAAAGTGAACAAAAATCTAATTTTTTAAATTTTAGGACATTTCAACCCTTTCTCTTCTTTGCAGCTTACACTAAGTTTCAAATGTCTTCACTGTCTTTAGATTTTAAGTGTCCGGTGTATGTACTTACATTTCAACATTTTTTGTCGAAAAATTTGACAAATTATTAGTACGTACATAAATGTGAATTTTCGTTGTTTTTGAAAATTTTAATGATCATAAATCCCTTTAAATGTGCCCCGTGAGACCGAAGTACTCCTCAAAGGTTGGCAGTATTTTTGTACGTTTTGGTCCAAAACAACACTGAAATTCTAATTCTCAAAACTTTTATTCAACCATTTCTGTCTCAGTCTTTGTATCAAAATTCTGATACATCGAATAAGTATGATTGTGTATTTTTTCGTTGATAAATTCTAGAAACCAAACGAGTCGGCTATTGGGAGCAATAAAGTTCAAAGTTTCAACATCAAATTCTCTGACACTTATTTTTTTTCAATCGTACAGCTGGCTTTGGGGACTTTCTGTCACGCTTTAATCCCCTCAAGATTTCAATTTGAAGATAACTTTTCTATACCTGAGAGAACGAACGGTCCTCTTTCCGGAAAAATTAAATTCCTGGCGCAGAACTCGCTCACATCTCTAGTCAAAATTTCTCATCATGATTCTTCAAAATGCTCGTAAGCTGGGACTAAAAAGCTAATTTAAAATACTTTTCTCAATTTCTAAACGCATAAAGTCATTGTACTTGAGTTGAATAGATTCTTTTGTAAAGGGGTTGGGGGGAAGAGTGGTGAAATTTTTCCGAACTTGAGATTCCAACTTGAAGATTGCTTATTCAAACAGAAAGTATAGATAACAAATAATACTTTTTCTATCTTGTTCGTTCTGAGACAATATTGAAAGTAATTTTTCATTCCTGGCGCAGAATCCGCTTACTAGTGTGAGCCTTCTTTGAACCTTTTTTTTAAAAAAAAATTAAAAGTGAGATTCAATGATAAATTGTGAGGAGACCTCCACAAAATACTACAGGAAAAATTTTTGATCTCTGACTGGAGTCATCACTTTTCTACTTGGGGTTTCAAATTTCAAATTTTGAATTGGTTATTGAAAGAAAGTGTTTTTGAGAGAACATTTTTAGATGATGATTGATTATAACCTATTCACTTGAAAGCGAAGAACACCGTTTTCAAAATATTTCACTTTTTTGAGATATTTTACATCAATTTTTAACATCTAAGTCCAAAATTGTAGGATTTTTGTAAGTCATCCAAAACTCTCTGGAAAATGAGAAAAAAATCGAAAAAGTTTTTTTTTTACTTCTATGTGGATATAAAAATCAATCATCACCAAAAAAAACAAATAAAAAAAAAATAAAATACAAGACACTTTTTTTCAATTTTGATGTAGGTACTTACCTAAATTTTGAAAATTTTCGACTCAAATCGAAAAGTGATGGTGCAATTCGAGAATCCAAAATGTTTAATTCAGTCTTTTGAGGTCCCCTTTCAATTTCTACCGAATTCCTCTCAAATTTTCCAGAAAAAGAGAGTCGAACAAAGCTCACCTTAGTGAGCGGGTTCTGCGCCAGGAATATAAAAAATGACACATTTAATATCGTCTCAGAACGAACAAGATATAAAAAGAATTATTTGTTTTCCATCCCTTGTGTTTGAAAAAGTAATTTCCAAGTTCAAATCTCGTGATGGGAAATTTTTCACCAGTCTCCCCCCTCCACACATTTTTTTTTACAAATATTTCTCAATGCACAATGACTTAATGGGTTTAGGAATTGAAGGAAAGTGATGTAAAAAAGGAGGTCTGAAAACTTGTGATGAGAAATTTTGACTAAAGAAGTGAGCGGGTTCTGCGCCAGGAATAAAATTTTTCTAGAAAGAGGACCGTTGGTTCTTTCACCGGTAGATAAGTGATGGTTCAAGTTATTGATCCAAGATTTTCCCTGCAGTCTTTTGAGGTCCTGTCGCCTCTTTATGTCGAATCATCCCTTCATTTTTCCAACAAAAAAAAAAAAAAATGCCAGTGACTGATTTTACTTACTTTGAGCGGTAGAAAATTAAAAAATCTGTCAGCAAAATTTGATCTGGAAAATGTCGAAAAATTGGAGAACATCATTTCTCTGGAGAACTGGGCACTGTATTTTTCAAACCCATCATCTGCTTGATTTGAAATTAACCTTCTCCCACATCATAAAGTAGAGATCCAAAAACTGTAAACGACCTGAAGTTGAGAAAATATCTCAAATTTTTTATGCAATAATTTTGCATGAGTCGTTTTGATTATTAATAAATCGAAAACGAATTAAATATTCTGAAAGTTGAATAATAATGTCAACATTGTAGAATTTTTTTTTTAAATTGGTAAATTCACTTCTCAGTTATCGAACATTCCAAAGTTTAAATCTCAAAATTTGGCTAAAATATTACATAAACAAAAATCAAAAGTAATAACGTCTGACAAAGAGAAGGCAGGGTAATAAAACATCCGCGAACTTGGTTCATTGTTCTTAATTTTTGTGCATCAGGAATCACAAATCATAGTTTCAAAAATGATTCGAATCACGAATGAAATTACGTTACGAAATTTTTAATCCGAAACGTGATTCGAATCGTCTCCCACCATGATGATGATGATTTCGAATCGTACTGCATCTATGTAGGACCATGCAAGATGACCATTTTGAGAAGGGGTATTGCATGACTTTAGAAAGGGATATCATGTCATTCGTGAATGGTGTAAAACTTCAGCCAAAGTGAAAAAAATACGAAAAAGACTTTCCAGCTTCTAAGTAGAGATGCAGCACATTTCCTCCAGTCTTCTGGGGCACCTCTTAAAATTAATTCCAAATCCTCTCTCTCTCTCAGATAAAAAAAAAATCAAAGACAACTCACCTTATTAAAACTGTAAGCACATTGTTTGTGATGTATAAGTGTATTGGTATGGAGGTTGACCAAATCAGTAAATGATTCTTAAATATAATAATTGCATACAAGTACCCAATTAGTAATTTGTTACTGTGTTTCTTTGTTTTAGGTGAGTACGAATTTTTGACATGTAAAGACTACCAGAATATGAAGCTAATATGTACTTATCTTTGGGTGAGTTAACTATTTCTCAATGATTTATGGAAAATGAAATCCCTTCACCTCTAGTTGATATTTATTTTTTATGCGATGTCCTTGGTTCATTTGGGCTCATTTATTCTGTATGTACCTAGTTTAAAATTTTTTAATGAACGTTTTGAGTTATGTTAGATACCCCGAATATTTACAATTTTATTGTGCCATTGTGACTCTAACAAAGAGGAAGGAGGGGAAATTTGTATAAAAGAAACACCGAGAATTTTTTCTCTTGAAATCTTCCTACATTCTGAAACTGCTGTTGAAAAATTTTTAAAAATAACCATTACGAGCAAATATCGGTAACCGAGCGAATCTCGTACAATGGCCGAGCAAGGCCTTTCATCCTTGAGCGAGATTCGCATTCGCGTGCAACGTTCATAAAACCAAACGGCATTAAACTCGGTATACGATTGTAGAGTCACGTAAACCAAATAAGGAAGTATTCGTGATGATTCCTCGTGTACGGTTGTCGATGTCGTTGTTGTTCTGAGACAAGAAAACAATAAAAACGAAAAACGTCGATCAAAATGGCGAAAAACAGGACAAAATTTACGATTCTGTCGTTCGTCGTACCATCAAAAAAGATTTACGTATCAGTCGGACGTGCTCTTTTTTTCCCCCTTCTCTGTCGTCAACGTCAATTCGATTGCAAAAGGCTAACGTTGATTTAAATTTCGTGTGATTTTTTTTCTTCTGTTTTTTCTTCGTTGTTGTTGCCAATTTGGTATTTACTCGTTTAGCAATCTGTTTCTTTCTTTCGAATACTGGTTCGGAAATCTAATCAGAGTGACCTAGAGACATGCTGCTCACGAGAGTATTTTTCTTCTGGAGTAAATGCGACTTTAAAATCGTTCGGAGGTTTGTGGAATTGTTTTACAATTGACGAATGTCCGATGAAATTGCAAGGTCTGGGTCGAATTAAGGAGTAGGTATCAATTTTACCTGGCTTTAATTTGATTTCAAATGCTTTACTTATATGCTTTGGTATTTGCGATCTTGATGTAATTGAAGATGAAATTAATTGCATGTTCTCGTTACTTTGTGAATAATGATTTTTTCATGTAAAATAACTTGAGAATTAATAGAGGTAAAAAATTTGCATGGATATAGACAGAGGCATAAGAAATTGATTTGAAGGTTGCAAATCAAGGTTGACAAAGAATTATCTCAATAGTCCATATTACAAATTCTTGCCTACTTCATCCAACTGATCATATTTCATCTCGTGAACCATCGTTAACACTGATTGATCCGGCGAATTTATCGCAATTTAATCAAAAATTCTCCTCGCTGGCTAAATTTTCCGCCAAAAAATCCAATTCACGCGAGCACGCATCAATTTACGATTATTCCGAGCATAAATCCGATTACCCGAACGTTTGCATAAGCAAACACATCCATCCAGATGCCAAACACATAGAAAATTTACACAAGGCGTGAAACGAATAACGCTTGGTCCAACTGGATTAGTGAAAATTCAATCAGTTTATACATTTTGTATACTTATGCTTATATATGCCAGAGATACGTATTTATAGACTACATAGTAGGTTAAAAAGACTATCGGAGCTTTTTTAGCTTAACTCTCTGTCTATTTCAACTAACATGCAATCCAATCGACAAACCGCAGTTTTCAAATACTCGTATATCAAGTACCTAAATAATACATTGTACGTATGTATAATGTGCAGAAGGAGGACCGAACAGGGCTGGCAATACGTATATTAAAGTACTAAAACACACACGAGTCTGTTTGTAAGTTTTCCACATCACAAAAGCAATTTGATTTAAAGCTTTTAAATGTTTCGAAAAGGACGGATTTATAGCACGTAAATGCGTAGTCGTAGAAACGATTACGTGTAATAATGCATAGGTATAGTGTTTGTGTATAGGTATCGTAGCTTTCAAAACCGGATGATTTTTTTTTCATGGGATGTATTTGGGTATTAGAGGTGGTCATTGGGTACCTTGAGAAAGAAATTGGTGGTGGAAGGGGTACAAAAAATTGCGTCTGCTGTGATGTAAAAATGAATGGCTTACTCAAGAACCTCTCTTGTGTTCATTTTGTGATCAATTTTTCTCGTTTTTTGAATCATTGAACCATACGTTTTTTACACCAGGGATTTATCAATAATCAAGAAGCAAATTCAAAAACATTCTTGCAATCAGAAAATAATTTCAAAAAGGGCTCTTCAACCGTCACTTCTTTCATCATCTTTTGCGGGATTCGGATTGAATAATTTCTCTCCTCCATATTCTGATTCATTCTCGGAATCATACTCATACTCACACTCAGAATCAGATTTCTTACTCACTATTTCGTCACCCTCAAATGGTATATCCCAAACTTCACATTCACTGCCTACCAGCCATAGAATTCTTTGTAAGGTTTTACATCAAATATGGTCAAGTTTCATATAAGATCTTGGTTCTGAACCAAAAAGTGAATTTTGAGTATCAAAATTTTGATCAGTATTTTGTTCTGAATTTTGGGTTTCTAACATGGTTTTATCGTGGTTTTTACGATTTTGGAGAAGGAGCTCTCCTTTTCGGATTTTTTCCTGATATCGGTTTTTGTTTCTCATATTTCAACAGTCCCATTCCTATCTTTCGAAGTTGATGGTGCTGGTTTGGGAAAAATGATTTGAGAAAGTGAACTGTAAGTTTTCTTCTACTGAATCATTGAGTTCATTTTTAGATATTTAAACTTGGTTTTCACCAAGTCGGCCAGGTCCTCTTTTTGGAATTTTGAATTGTTCCTCGTCAGTTATTACCTAGTAAGCTATTCAAAATTTTAATTTTTCAAATTCTTCGTACTTTTCTTTTTTGAATAATCTTTTCTTTGTTTTGAGGAAGAGTTTCAAATTGTGAATGAATAGTTTGATAAAATGAATTTAAAAGTTCTGGAATTTGAGAATTTTTATCGGATTAAAAATTTTCGTTTTCAAGATTTTGAGATTCTTTGGCTATTTGATGACGTGCTAGGCTCTCTCTGCTCTCGCTTCAATCAATTATTCTCTATTGATAACTCGAGTGCCTTGACGAATAGTATTCTCATCTATAATTATTCCCAACTCATCATCTTTCATCATTCCATCTCGTTTCATAATTTGTGAAAAAATAAAAAATCCTTTCTTCAATTGTTCTTTTGTCTAATTTTGACTGAAGGCAAATTTAATTTTTCGTAATAAATAAAGTAATCTGACGTGTATATTTGAGATTTAGCTTTTGTTTTCTCCAAATACTGGAGCTACTCAACAACTGCTTGGACAAGTTTTTTTTACGAATTTTTTTTCGTGAATTTTGCTCATTTTTTGAATCATTGAATGGTGGTCTGTCAATAATCAAAAAGCAAATTCGAAAACCATCTTGCAATCAGAAAATTCCGTTTTTACACAGATCAAAGTATCTTTATATCTTGGCGGACTTCTCGAGTGCGTTTTTTTGACCAAGATTAATTCTTCAATGAAAATTGGAGTATGTTGGCCAAAAAGTATCCTCAGGAAATCTGGTCAAATGAGGACAAAAATCAGCTTCAATCAGTTTGAGAATAAGCCACAACTCGATTTATAGATGCCCAAGTCAATTTTCATGCCTCCTGGAGAAATTTTAAAATTCTGGATACTGGAGAAATGTGCTGGAGGCTCCAGAATGAACGGAAATATTTAAAATTGCTTTAAAAAAGTGGAAAAATCAACGCCAGATTCGTGCTTAGCAGGTGGAGATACTTTGAACTCGAGTAAACATCTTTTTTTTTCGTCATTATTTTGATCAAATTTTCAAAATTCATGTTTTTCTTTTTTTTGGTTTTATTTTATTTTAGTGGTCGTTTGAAAAACTTGCAACAGAAAATGTGAATTTAGACAATTTTATTGAAATTTCCGTAAAAAATTTGGTACTTGTGGCATTTCAACCTGCGGAGCACAAATTTGGGGTTGTTTTTTCCTCAACAGAAATTTTGATGCTTGAAAGGTGCTATAAAATTGATTTAAGAAATGTTATTTTCGTCACTTTCCTATCCTCGCATGAAATCGCATCGATCTTCAAAGTCAGTAGGTCGAATAGCTATAGAAATTCGAATCACATTAGAGAGGGAGGAGGGGGGCAGTCGAGATCCTGCATGGGGAGATATTATATTTTGGTACTCGTATGATCTGTGTTTGAAATCAAAAACGAGACCAACGAAAAAAACCATATCTGTGAATGTGCTATAGTGCTGTAAGTATAGGTACATTGCTTTCTTTGCGATTTCAAATTCGAGTTCCTAATGCAGTAATGGAGTGATTCTATGATTCTCATTTGTTGTATAATGTGTTTAGTAGGTATGTGTTTGCTCTCGCAATAGGTCCCGGGATTCGTTGCCTATTTGTGTAAATGTTATATTTTCACCCATTGTTTGAAAATCAGCTCCAATGTGGATAAACTCGTTGAGTAAATCGAAAATAAGCCACAATTTTTAGCTCTTCAAATTAATTTCCATACTTTCTGGGGAAATTTTTGAAATTTCAAAGAAATTTCAAATAATGCTGGAGGCTTAGAAGAAATTCGGATTTTGAGGAGTTTGTTATAGACACGATACAGCCATTCATGCTCATTTTAAAAGTTTCCTTATTTATACAGAAAATTGTCGATTTTTGAAATTTTTCCAATATATTGTGCTCAAAAAAACTAATTATTCTCGAGAAATCGAAAATCCCACTGGAGGCTCTCCAGATATACTCAAAATTGAGATATTGGAATTTGGAATGTTAGTTAAAGACAAGACAGGTACATCTATCTGTGAAAATTTTGAAAATTTCCCTTCTAATAAACAGAAAAATTTTGATTTTTCGAATTTTTCCAATATTCTGGCCCAAAAACATCATTGAGGTGTCCCTTGAAAACCAGCTCAAATTTGGACAAACTCGTTAAATAAATCGAGAATACTTAAGCTACGATTTTCAGCTCTCTAAATGAATTTCCACATTCCCTGAAAACATTTGAAAATTCTAGAGAAATCGAAAATCACGCTTGAAGCTCTAAGAGACTGAAGGCGCAGCTATTCGTGCTAATTTTGGAACCGGTCTATAAAATACTTAATTTCATAAAACTCATGGCAATCATTATAGGCCTTTTCTGAAAAAAATGGGGGCCCTCCTGAGAAAAATTTTGGGTCTTTCATACCAAGTCTGCAATAGCACCCTTCCAACCTCTGGACGCTTCATGGGAAATGAAATTTTCCCGCAAAAAGGAAACACTCATCAAACAACTTCCCTTCTTTATATCTCTTAGGCCACCATTTATAAATTCCAAATGATCGACATGAACACAATATGCGTAGTCGTAGAAACGATTACGTGTAAAATGCGTAGATAGTGTTTATAAAGGTAGGTTTCAAAACCGGATGGATTTTTTTTCATGGTATGTATTTGGGTATTAGAGGTAGGCATTGGGTACTTCAAGAAAAAAATTGGTGGTAGGAAGGGGTAAAAAAAATTGCGTCCGTTGTGATGTAAAAATGAGTGGCTTACTCAAGAACACCTCTCGTGATTATCTTGTGATCAAATTTTGCTCGTTTTTTGAATCATTGAATCATACGTATGTTCTTTACACCAGAGGTCTATCAATAATCAAGAAGCATATTCAAAAACACTCTTGCAATCAGAAAATTTCAAGAAAAGCTCTCCAATCTCGTTGTGACGCAGATATTGAAAGTTTCTGGAATTTGGGAATTTTGATCAGATTCAAAATTATTGTTTTCAAGATTTTGAGATTGTTTGGCTATTTGATGACTTTCCAGCCTGTCTGCTTTTGCCTCAATCAATTATTCTCTGTTGATAACTCGAGTGCTTTGTCGAATAGCATTCTCATCTATAAATTATTCCCAACTCATCATTTTTATTTTCTTCATTCCATCTCATTTCATGATTTGTGAAAAAATCACAAATTCTTTCTTCAATCGTTCTTTTGTCTAATTTTGACTGAAGGCAAATTTTATTTTTCGTAATAAATAAAGTAATCTGACGTGTATACTATTTGAGATTTAGCTTTTGTTTTTTCCAAATACTGGAGCTACTAAATAACTGCTTGGACAAGTTTTTTCAAGAATTTTATTCGTATATTATGATGGTGGCCTTTTTGTCATGAATTTTGCTCATTTTTTGAATCATTGAATGATATTATGTTTTTTACCCCCGTAGTCTATCAATAATCAAAAAGCAAATTCGAAACCTTCTTGCAATCAGAAAATTTTGCTTTCTATACACATTTTCGGAAGATGCTATTTTTTTACCACGATTAATTTTTTAATGAAAATTGGCGAATGTTGGTCGAAAAGTACCTCAGGAAATCTGATCAAATGAGGACAAAAATCAGCTTCAATCAGTTTGAGAATGAGCCACAACTCGATTTATAGATGCCCAAGTCAATTTTCATGCCTTATGGAGAAATTTTAAAATTTCGGATACTGGAGAAATGTTCTGGACGGCTCCAGAATGACCGTAAATATTTAAATTCGCTTCAAAAAAGTGAAAAAAATTAACGTCAGATTCGTGCTTAGCAGGTGGAAATACTTCGATAAACGCATTTTTTTCGTCATTATTTTCATCAAATTTTCAAAATTCATGTTTTTATTTTTTGGTTTTATTTTAGTGGTGGTTTGAAAAAATTGCAAAAGAAAATGTGAATTTAGACAATTTTATTGAAATTTTCTTAACAAATGTGCTACTTGGGGCATTTCAACCTGCGAAGCACTAATTTGGGGTTGTTTTTTCCTTAAAAGAATTTTTAATGCTTGAAAAGTACTATAAAATTGATTTTAAAAAATCATAATTTTCGCCACCCTCCTATCTTTTCATAAAATCGCATCGAATTTTAATTTCTGCGAGTCAAATGGATATAGAAATTCGAATGATATGGGGGGGGGGATCTAGGTCCTCCATGGAGAGATATCGCACCTCGGGAGTAATAAGGTTACATCTCAAAAAAGTGAAATTTTACAGGAGAGTGATTTTCTGTTTTTTTAAAACTTTATTATTTTTATATCAACTTATAATTAATTGTGAGGAACCTCATTTTAAAGATCTGGTATCCTACCTTCATTTAGCATAAGAACACTTTGAAAAATTAAATCTTAAAGAGGAAATATTTCAATGTATGGAAAACATTTTGAGTTATAACCTTTCATTAAAGTTGATGTGGAGGCGAAAGGAAGCGTCCAAAAAAATTTCATGTGAAAAAATTTGTTGAGAATTAAATTTCAAATCGACATAATGTCGTTAGTTTTTTTCTAGAGTGCATAGTTTTTGAGTTTTTCTCAAAAAACTAAATTTCATTATATGTGCAAATTCATTTTTCTGAAAAGTGATCAATTTAAAAAATTTTCTCCATTTGGTACAAACCAATAAAAAATGCACTGCTTGCGACTATTTCTATCTGACAAACATTCAAAACAATCAAAACTGTTTGTTAACACTTTGTACATATGTACAAAGTACAAAATTTGCTCAAAAAGGTGGCGTTTTTTGAGATGTACCCTTATAACTCCAAACAACTTGCAATATTGTTGGAATTTTGAGTTAGGCCATTTGTGTTTTTTACAAGATCTAGATAATGTACCCAACTCAAAGTGTTATTTTTGGTTGAGGGGGGGGGGGGTCATACAAACCCCAGAAATTCAAAAATGTCAAAATCAATTTTTTTTTAGATGTAAGTAACCTCATTACTCCCAAATTGCGATATCATAACTCTGTTCTTCACAAGTACATGCTTAGATAAAATAGTGATAGATGAGTCCTGTTGATGGGTGATTGTGAATAATGGAATAAGGTGGTACCTATTATGGTTTCATGCGAAATAAAGTTTGATGCTTTACAATGGGTTGCAGTTTCCAACCAATTTTTTTTTCGACTTTTGGGTCAAAAATTGCGAAAATGTCGAGCGATTATTGCATAAATTGTAAGGAAATGGTACTCGAATGATCTGTGTTTGAAATAAAAAACAAGACGAACAAGAAAAAAACACATCTGTGAATGTGCTACGTTTCCGTACATTTATTTCCTTGCGATTTCAAATTTGAGTTTGTAATGGCGTAATGGAGTGATTCTGTGATTCTAATTTGCTGTATAATGTAGTAGGTACGTATGTGTTTGCTCCAGCAATAGGTTCAGGGGATTCGTTGCATCTTGTAGGTTTAGGGAAGATTGGTGCCGTTTTTAGCTCTTCAATTAATTAATTTCCACAGCTTTTGGGGAAATTTTAAAATTTTGGAAGAATTTAAAATCGCTCCGGAGGCTTCAGAAAGGCCGGAAATTGAGAAATTTAGATTTTGGAGGGTTTGTTTTAGACATGATACATACAATCATTCACATACATTTCAATAGTTTCCATATAATACTACCTACAAAAAATCTTTCCAATACTTATTCGACTCAAAAAAACGTATTATTCTTGAGAAATCGAAAATCCTGGAGGCTCTCCAGATGCAGGTACTCGAAATTGAGGAATTTCAATTTGGAAGGTTAGTCAGAGACAAGGCAGGTACCTGGTACATCTATTTGTGCAAATTTTGAAAATTTCCATACAAACAAACAGAAAAATTTCGATTTTTTGATTTTTTCCAATATTCTGACCAAAAACGCCCCTTGAGGTGTCCCCTGAAAACCACCTCAAATGTGAACAAACTCGCTAAATAAATCGAGAATAAGCTACGATTTTTAGCTCTCCAAATGAATTTTCACACTTTCTGAACACATTAATAAATTATAAAAAAAAGGTCAAGACTGAAAAATCAGCTTCATGCTTCAAGTTGATACTTATGTACCTGTTTAAAAGCAAACTTGGCAACTAATGCAACCATCAATAAACCAATATGGTGAAAGCAAATGCAAAAGCTATCTTGCAATCAGCGAATAGCCGATGGCTTGTTAAAATCAAAATTGCTCAACTGAACGATCTGCAACATTTTATTGAATTTGTGTTCCATAAACAAACAATGGCCTTCATATTCGTCGTGCTTTGAAAAAACACTGTTTATACATTATTTTTTTCTTCGACTAATAAAGCGAATCAAATTGATTTGAAATTACAAAAAATTCATTTTTCTCCGAGATGAAATATCACATCGCAATCGCGTATATTTTGAAAAACTGCTGCATCTAGGGGGTGGAACATGACAACCGGCCATCGAATAGAGAATAACTTTGAACGCGATGAAATTTAATTAAATTTTCTCAGACCAGAATATTATCTAATACAAGATACAATAGTACACTAGTGCTGTAGAAATCCAAAAATATTTATACGTAAACGAAATACTACATTTGTTAAAAGAGTCTC
Organism: Planococcus citri; assembly: GCF_950023065.1. NCBI lineage: Eukaryota > Metazoa > Arthropoda > Insecta > Hemiptera > Pseudococcidae > Planococcus > Planococcus citri. Next base: position 4,159,323 of record NC_088679.1, on the reverse strand, counting down.
TTCTCTTCGTTTCTTGCTGCCTATGCTTCTGTATCAAACAGGTCAGTCGTACGCGTACATTTCACTTTGTGTACATTCATTTATCAAACATTTTCGAGTATAATTTCGTAGAGTAGGCCATCAGAGAAAAAGCGCTCGTAGGCGGCTGAAGAGAACCGATGGTGTACCCGAAGGAGGGGGAGGGGTGAGGGGGGGAAATACACGAGACACAAGAATACTATTCACATTGGTTGCTGGTGGTACAACATATACATACAAGAACGCTGAGGACGCGATGCGGCGAATACCCTTCAAAACATTTTTCATTAATCTAGAAAAATGAATAATTGCGCTAAATCAAATTTAACCGCAGATTCGCTATACCACGCTCTGTAGCTATAGCTCTGAGTCTCTGCTCGCTTCTGGCCTTGCGGCAAGTGGAATAAAACTTTTCAACTTAATTTTCATTTTCATATCCGATGAATATGCGGAATTCGTTATAGCAAAAACATTATACCGAAGTATACGTAGAGAGAGAGTGAAGCTGAACGCTGCCCCAAAGAGAAAGAGCGAAAAAAAATAAACTACATCCGGCGCAAGAGAAGGGCAGGGGACTGGACCCGTTTTCTTTGTGTGTTTGTGGCTTCTTTGTCCTCGTCCTCGTCGTCGTCGTCGACAAAAAAAAGAACACAAGAAAGAGTCGGGGTTTCCTTTTTCGTTTATTTTTCGCTTACTTCATCATCTTATATATATATTTGGTGCCCCCCCCCCGCCTCATCGTGGCGTTGCTGCAGCTGCTCTTTGTCGGGTTAACTTAAAGCCGTATACCGTGTGCTTATTATACTATAGAAGAGTTTATAACACTAAGACTGCGACACGAAAATTATGTATTTTTTAAAGCCTTTAAAAAATATTATAAATATTAACCCGACGTGGCGCTTTATTTTAGCATATTTTAATCTTTTCTCTTCTTCGTCTACGTCCGCTTCTCTGTACTTTGCAAATTAACGGCGTTAAATTTTTAATCGTTGGTAATTTTTACAACACGAAAAATTAATTCTACGGGTTCGCTGTCTCTTTGCCCCCCTCGCCCTCTTGTGTGACATAGGCACGTTAAACGTAAATTATTATTCAAATTTACATGCAAAAAAAAAGAGAGATTGCGTTAATAATTTTTTAGGATGACCCGACTCGTCGATCTTATAGGGGAGAAGTGAAGAAGTGGCATGATTTTGATGTCCGATGTTCGAAATGTGTGAGGGAGATTTCTATTGGGTGTGTTGTAAAAAAAAAAAAAAAAAAATGCCTTGCCTTTTGCGTTTTTTCTGGAAGTGGAAATTCATATTTTGCTTCTGGGATGTTTGCATTAATGAGGGACAGAGGCCTAGTGAGTGTATGAGGAAGCTTGCCATTAAAGACGGAGCTCCAAACAGCTAAATTCAGTTGAATTTTAGCACCAGAAGTGTTTCTGGAGGAGAGATAGATATTGTATGTCCTCGAAGTGAAAGACTTTTTGAAAAAATGGTGGTTTTTCAATCATACCCCTTACCCAAGCAGTTATGGGAAAATTGTCTATTTCCAAAAAAAAATAGAATTTGAGATTCTACGTCGACTTAGGCCACTATAGCGTAGAAATCCAAGATCTTTTTTGTGGGTTTACTGAGTGGTTAGAAATTTTCAAATTGTCTACTTTCGGGAAAATTTGTATTTTGAACATGTTTTCTTCTCGAATCAAATATTACTTATGAATGATGTCAAAACATCGAATAGTATCATTTCTGGAATTTTCGGTCATTGTATAACTAATTTCAAAAAATTCTCAAAAATGACGCCTGAATCTTAAATTTTTTTTGAAATTGGCACCACTGTATTTCGAAATATTCCTCGAGTTCCAGAAAAAATACCTTTCGATGTGTTGGCATAATTCACAATATTTTCAAAACATGAATTAACTTAAAAATACCGATTTGGTTTTCAAATTTTCAACCACTCTGTAGAAACCTCAAAGTGGTCTTGGATTTTGATGTCAATTGCTTAGGTTAACGCAGAGTTTCAAATCAAATACTTACTATCTTTTGAAACAGTTTTTTTTTTTGAATGTGGGATTCGTCCATTATCTGATGCCAATTGCGTTAATTTACTGAAGGGCTTAAAACCACCAAAACCAAAACCAAATAAAACCACCACAACCATTGTTTTCAATTGGTTTTAACCACTACCACAACCATTTCAATTTCTTTCTGTACATTTCAAAAACCACAACAACAAAAAACCAATATATTGGAAAAAAATTGGATTGAAGAAACCAAAACCACCAAATAGTTGTGTTCTTTGGAGAAAACCACAACCACAAGAACCATTTCAATTTTCAAATGTAACCATAACCAATAACAACCAATTCATGAAATGGTTCTTTTTGGTTTCTGCAATTTTTTTCAATTTTTTCAGACTAGTGATGGAAATTTTCTGTTATTTGGTCTCAAATCAGACAATACTTGTACCTTAATTTGTTTTTTGGTAAATTTATTTGAAAATTCAAAAAAATTTTGATATCAAAACCACCACAACCACGAAAACCATTTGAAAATGTGAAATGGTTTTTCATATCAAAAACCACCATTACCTCAAAAAAAGTATTATTACAAAACCAAATCCACAATTACACCATATTAAAAAAAAATTGAAACCATTTCAAAACCAGAACTAGAAAAACTGTGATTGAAAAACCAATTCAGAAACCATAACCAAAAACCATTATTTTTGAGTCCTTTAAAAACCATTTACTGTACACTAGCTAAATTTTAAATAATTACTTACCCTATTTGCTCACTATGAATAACAAAATACATGGAATATATACAATTCTTTTCAAATTATTTATGAAGTAAGTATCTCAAGTAAAAATATTAATTTCAAGAATGAACTTCGAAAGTAAAACCAAATAAAGAGAATAATGAATAAAAAAAATGAGCACAGCTCTGATGTTCTCAGTTTTTTTAGTAACAATTACATTTTAAGTAGGTATATCTCAAAATAAAACATTGAAAATATATACTACATATAAATCATTTAGAAACAATCAGAGCACTGGTAAGAAGAAAACATCAAAACTACTCATTATTCTAAAATCTTGATATCTATTCTCTAAAATAACAGAACTCGAAAAAAAATTAAAGCTATGATGCTCTCAACCATGGTGCAATACAATATTTATTATTTAGCACCCTTGTTGAAATACTATGAGGTGCTTTTTTTCTACCTCGTGGATTAAAGTAGCCACGTTCCTGATGTAAATTATTAATTCTTTATAAAGGTGGCTGGTCGAATGTAACTGGTTTCATACCTCCAATTGGCCTTACCTCAAACACTGAGAAAGGGTACTCATCCTGATCCTTCCATATGGGCAGTTCTCTTATCATCATCACATTATCACGTCAGCTGTAATTTTCAGCAATGGAAATAATCAAACAGTCTTCTACATGTTGGTATTTAAAATTTTTTTTAACAGTTTCCCTTTTTTGTCTGCATTTTTAGTGTGCGTAGCACACTATTGGTTTCGCTTTGAGAAATTGAAATTTCAATTACAATGAATGTTCTCTTAAGCTATCCAACCGTTTTTCGTACCTATTGGACACCATTTGAGAATCATTAAGGCGGAGGGAATAGATTTATTTTCATTCAATTCGGATGGGTAATTGCTGAGTAATTGCAATTTTAGTTCATTATTTTAATGCATTAAATCCTAAAAAAGGGAAAAGGGGACTTGTAGAACACCTGCCGCTCATTGTACCCTGCTATACCCCCAGTCTATTCCATCACCAGCTGTGTTTCATTGTACCCTGTTACACCCCCGGTCTGTTAGCTGTAAATTCCAAGTGGGAGTGGTTTGGTGGGGCGTTTACCAAACAAATATATTATTTTAATGCCTTAACCCTCGTTGTGAATTTGTGGCTGAGTGGTTAGGGCATGTAGGTAGGAATAGGAAATTTTAGGGACCCAGGTTCGAATCCCCGCGAGGGAAGTAGGTAGGTGACAGATTTTTCGTAGGAAAATTGGATAGGTAAATGCTTTGGAGTCACCTATGTAGTACATGATAATGGGGCAAAAATAATGCTGAAATTGAGTTATGAATTATGATATCATTTGCTAACTAAAAATTCATTTCATTAATTTTTTGTCTACCTATAGCCATAAGTATAGTAAGGATTACCTTGACATGAATAATTTTCAACTTTTTACTTATAATTTAAAAATTACTTCAAAATGAGTAATTAAACTAATTTTTGTACAATTGAAACATGTAATTTTTATTATCATGATTTAGTAAAAATTATTAAAACAAAATGATTTTTACTATTGGTACCTATAGCAAAATTTATTAAAATGATAAGTTTTACTACACAATTACAGTAAAAATTATTGAATGGGATCTGGTACTTTACCAGTATTTAGTTAAATTTTTTTGTAAAAATTACCCATATTTTTTTTCGTGTAATTTAGAGGCAATTTAAATTCTTAGCATATTTTATAAGATTTAATTCTTAATTTAGAATAAAAAGCAAGTTCTGAAAGTTGGTTTGAAAATTTATAAATTTGAAGACAATGGAAATTCTATAAAAAATAATATGAAAATTTGTATTTAGAGACGCTGAGAATTCCAAAAATTGATTAAAAGTTCTGAAAGTTGCAGATAATGTGAACTTGAAAATTATATGAAATAAGTATTGTAATATTTATGAAGATGAGAATTCTGAAAAATTGGAGGCAATGTAAATTCCAAAAATTGAGTAAACGTTTTACAATTTGTGGATAATATGAACTTGAAAATTGAATTTGAAATTTTTTAATTTAAAGACAATAAGAATTCTGAAAAATTATTCAAAATTTGACTATTTAGAGGCAATGTGAATTCTAAAAATTGATTGCAAATTTCATAACTCAGCAGCAATGCAAAATTCTGAAAATTTATTGAAAACTTTATGAAATTGTAGCGATGGGGAATTCGGGAAATTGATTTGAAATTTTGTAAATTTTAAAACAATGCCAACTATGAAAAACAACTAGAAATTTCTTTATTTAGAAGCAATACAAGCTTATAAATTATTCTGAAATAGGTACCTATTGTAATTTGGAAAATATGAAAACACTGAAAAACAATTATTATTTTGAAGCAGTGAGAGTTTCAAAAATTCTCATTACTGTGACATGGTTGATTCACTTATGCACTACCTAGATGTAATAACGGTTATAGCTGTAGAAAAGGCAGCTAGCTACGCACACTTTGCAGCTAAGCTTTGCTTAGCTGTCTAGATTCTATCTGTTCCACTCCATCTACATAGAACGGTCCAGTGCAGTGGTCACTTTTTTGAAAGTGGGATTCTTCGAAAATGGTGGAAGAGTAAAGTGGTGTCTTTCTGCTTCCAATTTAAATTGGTTGTAGAACATTTTAAATTCTATCCTGAGAATCATAACTCATGGTCTTTGGGGAGGGTATTTCAAAATGTTTGAGAATTTGTCACTGTTTTTTCGCAATCTCAAGTATTTTTTTTGGCCCAGTGATCAATTTTAAGTATTACAATTCATCATCAGTGTTTTTGGGATTAATAGCATTCATATGTCACAAATTTATAAAGGTTGATAGTATTACTTTAATCAGCTGAACGTTGCTTTGCCATGCTATGCTATGAGAAAACGAATGAAAAAGTTTTATGCCAATGGAGTCACTCAACAACACAACATAGTAGTGAAATGATAGGAAAAGCAAAGCAGAAAGCAAAAACCATCTTGCAATCATTAGGTATGTATAAAAAAATTTAGGTTTTCCAGGTATTACGATGGAATAATCAGACTGAGATTAATCTTGAAAAGGACCATGTTTTTCTTATAGGTAGGTACCCAAATACTTTTTGGGAAAACTAGCCCAATTCCAAAAGATACATGGTATATGCTTCAAAAAGTCCAAGAGAATGGCATTATAAGTACAACTGTACAAGTCATTTCTACATGAAAACGATACCTTTACCTATATTAAATTCTTCAAAGCCTTTCCCCACATATTTTCGGAATCATTTTCCCCAGGTGTTTTTTCATTCCAACTTCAAAAATTAATTAAGTAGTTTGGGAATTTATGAATAAATTATTTTACTTACTATGATCAAAAGGATTCAGTATGTATATAATATCTGAGTGGACTTGACAAAACGTTGAATTTTAAATGTTTCAGCTGTCATATTGATTTTTCTTTTTGAAATTTTCATTAATAACAGCCCAGAGTTTGTTTTTAGAATTCTGTTAGAGCTTACAAATGGTAAATTAGGTAAGGTGCTTACTTTTTTAATACCGTTAATAAATTGGGAACAACAACAGTAATACAAATTTGGAAAACACAATAATCAAAATACCTACATTAATCAATAATGGACTTGAGAGAGATCTGATTTAATCTGACCAGTTCCAAACGTTTGCTGGATCAAATATGATCTAATCAGGTATGAACAGATGTGATCTGATCGGATCCAGACATTACTTGGAACTAATGATTATTTTGGGAATCTAGCTATACAGAAGTTTATCAACATGTATTTTCTTCTGCCTGATTTTTCTAGCCATTCTTGAATAAAGTCTTCATCGTTGTTTTTTTTTTCAAATTTTAAAAATAAATCTCATAGGTATCTTATGTTTGGTATCTATGATTCAGAATTTTTCATCTTCATGTTAATATTCCTCACATTTTTATTATCATTTCCAACTGCAGTTTTTCTGTCTGAACTGCAATAATTGATTAAATCGGACTTGATCGATAAATTGTCTTACTTACTTACTCTGAAAGGATTATTATTAACTTAACTTTTTTATCTTTGTAATCTTCGTAACCATTGTTAATGTCTGTCATAAAAGGTTTGTTCGGTTACAAAATTCATTAATTCTCTTTCTCAGCTCATAAATGAGCATACTTTCAATTTGAGGAGGGTATGATTTCAGTCTCAAAAAGTTTGAGAACTTTTCAATGCTGTTTTGATCATGAATATTTGTTTGCTCAAATGATATTAAAATGTTTTTGATACAGCTGCTAATCATTGGTGTTATTTCCTTTGGCATAATAGCCTTCATATGTAGGTAGTTGATTTATCAAGGTTCGTGGTATTATTTTTGTTGGCTGGATGTTGCTTTACCATGCTATGAAGAGGTGAATGAAAATATTTCAGGCTAAAGGAGTCACTCAATTCAGTGGTGAAATTATGGGAAAAACAAAGCAGAAAGCAAATGCCATCTTGCAATCAGCAAAAATTGGGAATTAAAATTTTATTCTTTGGCGATTTACAAAAACAGATTACTTTTAAAAAGACCATGTTTTTTTGTCATGCCGCTATCCAAATGGTTTTTGGAATAGCTAGACCCATTCCAGAAGATGGTAGTAGGTACTGGTACAAGGTAGGTATGTAGGTACCTACACAATTCTGCATTGACTTAGGCTATTCTGACTTAAATCTGAAACTATTTCGGGATTCTGCTGAGTGGTTCAAAATTTGCAAATACATACCATTACGCTTCAAAAAAACCAAGAGAATAGTATTCAATTTCTACTGGAAAACAATACCATTATTATGTAGGTATTAAATTCTTCAATGCTTATACCCAACTATTTTCAGGATCATATTCCCTGGAAGTTTTTTTTGTCTCAACTTCAATAATTAATTAGTTTTGGATTTGATGAATAAATTACTTTACTTACTACAATCAAAGGGATTATCAATATGATTTACATAGAATTAATTTACATGTTTTGATCAATCAATCATCCTTCAATTAACTATCTTGTTTTGTTACACAACATTAGTAGGTGTTACCTAATTGTATCCCATGGTATGGATTTTGCATTCTGGGTAGCCCTGAAACACCGAGTTTTAAATGTTTCTACTCAACATTAATACCTACCTAATCATATCCCATGGTAAGGATTTTAGATTTTATGTAGACCTGAAACATATGAGTTATAATTTTAGATGTTTCAATTAACTAGGTACATAGGTAATTCAAGAATTTTTCAATTCAAATTTTTCATTAATTGGCATAATGCATAAAAATTTGAATATCTCCACAAATAAGCCAAGGAATTTTTCATTTTTTTTTTAAGAAATTGACTCTAGAATAATTTATACTTATTCTTCATGAAAAAGTATAAAATTCTGAATGAATAAAAAAATATTGAAAATTTAGCTGAATCAATGTGGAATATGGAAATTGGGGCACTTGACCTGCTGAATTTCAAGTTGATATAAGTAGTGATGAAGTAAAAATTCAACCTAAGGAGACCATCCAGTTCCAAATGAAAATATGATGTAAATGCAAAACAATATGCAAAAACTTACTTGCAATTAGCAAATACCTACATATAAAAAAAAAAAACTCTTAATACGCTATTGCTTATTGGTTAAACACGCTTTGGAGGCTCACCTTCATCGAGACCAAGCTGCATGAAAATGGGCAACAATTCGCTTTCTTGCCATTGAGAAGGGGTGAGAAGATGTTTGAAAGTTGAAACGTCAAAAAGACACTTCTAAAGAACCTTTCAGATATACCTGCATGCAGAATTTCAGTCTTTCATGTCAACTGGGGTAGATTCAAGCAATAATTTGCGTCAAAAATTGTTTTTAAAAAAGTGTGAAAATCCATTTTTTTTAGCTGTGGAAGGATGAGGAGGGGTGAAAAGGTCTAAACCCAACCACGAAAGGTAGGTACCTACATCCAGAGTTCCTTTCGGATTTGATTTCTGCCTTCTAGGTCAATTTGGATGGGTAACAGCAGTTTTCCATTGTTTTCATGCATACAGAAATTATTGAAATGAGGTTGGTAGACACCTCAAAATATTTAGAAAAACTGGTATCTTCAAAATAGGTACCTACTGTAAAACACACCAGCCCCCCCTTATATTTTGATTGAACGTTTTTGAGCATAAAAACCATTGCCCTGATCTTCACGAAAATATACCTAATTTTTTGGGTGTTTTTTGGCATAGGTCAAAATGATTTTTAGTGGATTAAAAAAAACTCAATCAATCAATTTCATTTATTTGGCTCAGTTTTCACAACTTTACGGAGGATTCTCACTTTCTTTTAAATTGGAAGTTTTCATTGGCTTTCTGGCGTGTTCAGATGAAGATTTGGATTTCTCGCCTTCTTTTACTTTTTTAAAAATCTTCAATGGTTTATTGTCCATTACCAGAGCGGATTTCAGTTCTTCCATAACAAACTTTGATCTTTTTAAAACATTTTCTTCAACTTCCATAGCAATATGAATTTACGAATTTACCGACTTTACCAGAAGAGAGGTAGACGTTAACGCGACCGCATTTAAACCGAGACTGATTAAAAAAAAACGAATTCCGAACAACATTTTTCTTTTGCCAGTAGTAAACTTTTTGAAAAAAATGCTGTATAGATACAGCAAAATTTTAATACTTAGCATAAAAGTATTAAAAGCGACCACTAAAGCAAGAAGCAAATGCAGAAACTCTTTTTCAATCATCTAATGGCTGTTGGCTAGTGACGGTCATTAGTTGGATCTATCCTAGTATATTGTGTGACGTTATTTCTTGATACAGTCCTATTTGCAGACATTGCACAAGGTACCTAGTGAACGCAGTTGCAGTTGTCAGTATGAATAGCAGAATTAGAAGTAGGTACGTGTACCTACTCTCTAAATTTAAAGCAGTCAAATTTCACTGCTTAGCAGTCACGACATTTTGCCTTTTTAAAGCAGTAGTTTTTTTTACTGCAAAACAGTGAAAAATTACTGAATTGGTCAGTCAAAATGATTTTTTACTGACCAATTCAGTAATTTTTCACTGTTTTGCAGTAAAAAAAACTACTGCTTTAAAAAGGCAAAATGTCGTGACTGCTAAGCAGTGAAATTGACTGTTTCAAATTTAGAGAGTACATTTTGTTCATTTCTACTTATGATCATTCGTCAAATTTGAAATCAGCCCAGAGTTTGTTTTTAGAATTATGTTAGAGCTTACGAATGCTAAATTAGGTAAGGTTCATACATGTATTTTACTTACCTACTTCAACTAAGTTATACATTAATAAATCGGGAACAACAACAACAGCAATACAAATTTTGAATACACAATAATCAAAATAGGTACGTTAATCAAATGGATTAGAGAGATCTGATTTAATATGACCAGATCCAAACGTTCACCCGATCTAATTTGATCTAATCTGGTGTGAACAGATGCGATCTGATTGGATCCAGACATTACTAATTTGATCTTACTTAATCTAATCAGATCGGAGTTTTGATGGGATCAGATCCATTTAGACCTAATTGGATCATATTTTCTACTTAAGCATAAGAAGGGTGTTCAATGCTTTAATCAAATATTGCAGTTCAGACAGAAAAACTGCAGTTGGAAATTATGATAAAAATGTGAGGAATATGTAGCTCGATTCTTGAAATAATCATTTTGAAAAAATGTAAGAAATTAACGCCATGATTTTTTCGCATTAGACAATACTTGACTTATCTGCTGCACGATAAAAAAAATACCAACTACTGAAATTTTCTGAGAAATATTCTTAATTCGGACTTGAACGATAAATTGTCTTACTTACTCTGAAAGGACTATTACCTAATAACTTATCTAAACGTGTAAAACTTGTGACATTTTTTAGTTTAGAAATGAAATTTCAAATTTATTTACAAAAATGAACGTTCCCAAGTAACTTGGAAAATTGATGCATTTGAAAGAAATTTGTTCAAAAATCCCAAAATTACAAAAAACATTCAGTACCCATAATTAAACCCAAAAATAATTAAGATACATGCACCGTGCACATGAGGTGGACAAGATGGTGATTTGCATGTCAACAGATTGATAATTTGAGGGATAAAAGAGGAAGATGGTGTTTTTTCTGCTTCCCAATTTAAATCGATTGAAGAACATTTCACAAGTCCATCCTAAAAATCATATGGTTCTTGGGGAGGGCATTAACCTAAAAATCTACAAGAATTTTTCACTACTTGTTCGATATTGAGTATTTTGTTGGTCAAATAATGTGAAAATGTTCTCACTTCAAGAACCATAAATTTCATTATGATGGATTATCGGAGTTTTTGGTACAGTGGCATTCGTACGTCGATGATTTATCGAGGCTGCGGTGGTATTACTTTCATCGGCTGAATGGTGCTTTGCTGTGCTATGAAGAGGCAAATGAAAAAAAATTAATGGTGATAAAAGCAACGCAGAAAGCAAGAACCATCTTGCAATCAGCAAAAATTAGGTATCCATTTCAGTAACATCGGCAAGGAGACCAGTTAAAGTAGCTTTATAGACTTTGACACAATTTGCAATATTTTTTTAACCTCTTCAAATTGTTTCAAAAGAAAGCTGATATTGGAATATACCTACTATGCCACTTTCAATTATATATCGCATCGAGTTTTAATTTGTTTGGGGCAGTTTTGGACTTATTTCTAAAACGTGGCCTCGATCATCACAGCCCACCCATCCTCCCCCGCCACAGACAGGCTTTCGATTAAATCACTCATATGGGTGGGGATTTCGAATTTCAAGGGTGAAAAAAAATCAGTAAATTTTTTCACCATTTCATCGTGTGGTAAAATTAGCCTTACACGTTTTCGCTCACGACATTATTTGTATATTTTACGTACGAGGGTATAGACAGATACGACGATGGCGATATAATCCAGGCAATTTATATCCACCATAGATTCGGTACACTGTTGTTTCCTCCTTACACCCTACGTCATTATTTTAACAGACGTATGTGCGTTTGTGAGCGTCGTCGGTGTAAGACGGGGCATCAGCGCGGTGTTGCCTTGGACGCTGTATATAATACTGTCCAGGCGTGATGAATTGTTGTTGAAGTTGCCTGTTAAGTTGAAATGAAGGCATGACCCCTTTCAGGACATTAATTCAACTCGCGCGCACTTCACCAGTTTACCGGACTAAAAGAGAGAAACATTGTGAAAGACAGAGCGATAGACACGACCAAGTGCGGTCTCTTGCCCCCTCATCATCAAAAAAGCACGCTGTAGAGAGAGAGAGAGAGGTGTATACGAGTATTGTACGTACATATACACGGGGTATAAACCACCACCGCATCGACACCAGCTTCATCTCCTTATAGTCCTTGTACGGATGTACTACCGAACGAACTCGAAGAGCGCCGCCAAAGAGTAAAGAGGGGATGGGAGCCGGAGAGGGTGTGTTGAACGAGGGTTAAATTGATGAATCGCCCTTGTCAACTGGTGTCCAGCTCAGATGTTGTGAAAATTTTAGTAATAAAGCCTCTCTTCGTCCGCCACCCACCAGCGTCTCGGACGCCACCGCCGCTGCCTCGCTCTCTAACACGTTCTCATTGGAAATTTAATTAAATTTCTTGTTATATCATTTTAATAGACTTGAGACGTTAAAAGTTTATGACGGCTGGTTTTCACGTCACGTCGTGGCGCGTCTATGTACGAATTCCGCGTGTGTCCCGTGTGTTAGACTGATTCTATCTGTGTAGTAATTCTATCTATGTAGCCCGTGTTCCATACGCCATCTCGGGGTTATGTCCATTATCTAATCGTTTGCGAAGATGCTTTTCTTCTCACAGACAAACGTACAAGTTTACTCGAAAAACCAATGTTGTCGTCGACGACGTTGTTGTCTTTATTAATAAAAGTTGAACGATGTTGGGTTTCAGAACGTTTTAGTTTTAATTTGTAAAAAATATTTTTCTCAATGTTTTTTGTTGGTACCAATATTGGGTTGTTTTTGGTATCTAAAAAAGGAGTGGTGATATATTCTATCTACATAATATTGTGTAATAATGATCCTTATTGGATGGTTGAATAGTGAACTTTTTGATGGTAGCGTATTTACGATTTTTAGTACCTACGTAGAGTGTATGTACCATTGAAGCAATTGAAGCATACGTTTCCGAACTGCACCAAGTCCATTTTCAAAGATTCTGAGGTTGTAAGGCTATCTAGCATAAAGTGGCGTCCCAAAATGGCTGCTTTTTTGATATGTTGTGCCCGAGGGTCTTGGCTACAATATATCGAAAAATTAGCCAATTTGGGCCATTTCTACGTTTCCAAATTGTACTAAGTACCATAAATTTCTCATCAATATTTTTTTTGGACTTCGTGGGTTTTGAAAACGTAGGTACTTATGCTTCAATAACGGAATTGTGGCGGCTATGTTTGATTTTTTAAAAGCAAATTTTACTATCGTCATGTTGAAATTATGAGTTTCAAAATTAAATTCAGCCTTGATTGCGTTTTTCGTACCTCGATAAAGTACCACAAATTCGAGACTTTGAACGATTGTTCATATTTTCAAAGGTTCACATTCAATATTTTTCGAAAACTTTTTTGCATTTTTCGATTGCCTGTTTATCAAAAAGAAACAATCCTAACATCAACCGAATCAAACTTTAACCTCCCGAATACAAGTTCCCCATTGTTATTCGAGCCTCCTCTGAAATTTTATTCCATCGACTGTGGTTGTCCTTCAACCGCACTACTGTACTCCTTGATTTTTTTTTTGCTCAAATCAAAAACTGAAGACATCGAGTATCTTCAAATTTTAAAGCATTTCAAATTTTCTAGTTCTTATAGTTTTCCAAAAATCGAGTGCTTGCAATGCACTGTAAAAATGAATGCAACTCAACTTGTAGAACATTGAATGCTCTACGAAAAAGTTATGCTTACATTTTGCCATCCTTCAAAGCTGAAGGAGCTAGGTATGGTATATGGTTGATGGAAATTTAAAAGTATGTATTTCAGTGCCTTCAATTTCAAAAATTGACAAAATATGAACATAGCTTTTTTTGTAGAGCTTTTGAAGCTCTTCAATTTTGATTGAATTGATTTTGTGCCTAAATAATTTGAATTTTAATGCATTAGGTCATTTTTAAAAAAGAGCACATTGGATTTCGTATTTTTGCGCAAAAACTTATAATTGTTTTCACTTTTTCATGAATTCTCAATTCATTAATTTTCAACTTTCAGCCAATCAGCGAATGGTATTTCAACATACTCGTATAGCCAATTAGCGATTAGTAATATGCATTTTTTTCAATTAAAGCCAATTAGAGATTTAGGATTTTATTATAAGATATTTTGGCGCCAAATTTAAGGAAGGAATCAGCAGTTGTTTGCGTGCACGAAATTTCTACGCAATTTTTAAGTGCAAATAAATTATTTTTCGAATTCAATTTCATAGAAATCGGGCCTCTTCCTATCAACAAGAAGTGAAATGATAAATTCAGACAAATAAATTTTCGAATTGATGGTAAATTTCTGAGGTTAGATTATGTTGATTATGCCATCAGGAGTTGTTGAACAAACATTTAAAAGCATATTTAAAGCATTATAGTGGCCAATAAGCAAAAGGCAAATGCAAAAACTCTGTTGCAATCAACGAATAGCTGGAGAGCGTAAAATTACACGTAAGTTTGAAGGGATTTGTTCGATTGAACGCTGAATGCGTAACAAATTCTAAATTTAAGTGGGCAAAATGATTCTTTTATTCTCCCGCGCCTTTTCTCTGTTCATGTTGCCTCAGTTCCCTGAGATGAAGTGATATGTTCCAAATTCAAAATTCTTCAAGATTGAGAGGTGCCAAATTGGCTATTATTAAGTATGTTGGGTATATTATGACTTTGTGTACCTATATACTTAGGCGTTCTTTCGTTTTTTATATTTGTTTATTTAAATGGGCCAAACTTATTAAGAACTGCTCAGTCAAGTAGCGGATTTCTTATCAATTTTTCTAGCAAACGAATTAAAAATTTCATATTTTAAAAATAATATAGCTAGGTATGAATACTTTAGAATCCAATCTCTCAATTTAATGATATAGATCCACTTTTAAAAATTTAATCATGACTGGAAAATTAACTTTGAATATCATACTTAGTCTTAGCAAAGCAATTCCTAAATAACCGTATGGTTTATAAATATGACCCAGGGGTTGAAACTGTTCAAAAACCAAAAACGAAGAAAAAAACAAAATATAAATCGGTTGTGTGCAAAACTCAAAACCAAAAATAAAAAATATTTGTTCATAACCAATTAATCAAAAACCAAATACAAATTAAAAAAAAATTGTGAACCGAAAACCAAAACCAGAAATAATCGTTGCTGGTTTGTGTTTTTTTGTTTTTTTCAATTTTGTATGTTTCCTAGCATCTTGTCGTAGTGAAGGTCTTTGAATTTTTGGGAAACAGACAATATGAAATCCGAAGCGTTCTCAAATTTTTAAAATGGTCTGGGTCTGAAGCCTTTAATTTGCACTCGCGTAAAATATTGATATTGCTCAATTTCTAGAACATCGAATGTTGTACAAAAAATTCCGTTCATCAGGATTGATATTGATCGCAAAACAAAAATGTCGGAATATCTTGAGCAAAAGTGGAGACTTTCATTCTGAGTTGAAAGTCACTCAGAAAAAATGTTAACTCCAAATGAGCTCCTAGAAAGGAAACAGGGTTTCCAAAAAAGAGAAATTTTTGAAAAAATTGGTGTTTTCTTCGCTCTTTCAAGCCTTTACCTAACCTGTGTAGGGAAAATTACTTGGTTCCAAGCGATAGAATTTATTTTATATTCTGCGCCGACCTGGGTCATTTCCATCAAAATTTAAGACCACTTTTGAGGATCTACTGGGCGGTTGAAAATAATTTACAAATCGCTCATTTTCGTGTAAATAAAAGTTGGCACCATTCCATTATATTCCAGAATATGCTTCTAATTTTAAAATTGATTTTTCTCCATGTCTCAACTTGTAACTACCCAATGCGAAATATTTGAGAAGAATTTACAAAAATTAAGTAAATTACACATTTTTAATCGCTCCGTAAAACCTTGAAAGTAGTCTTTGATTTTGACGAAAATGGCTTGGGTCGATGCGGGATCCCAAATACCGTCTTTTGAAACCGTACAATTCTCCCAAAGCAAGTTGGGCAAGGGCTAGAGCGAAAAACCGGTTGTTTTTCGAAAATTTCTCTTTGAGTACCCATTTCCCCTCCAGAGGCACCTTCGAAGGCAACATTTTTTCCGAGTGACTTGCAACTCAAAACAGGATCTTCTCCGAATTTGGTCGGATGTCTGAAATTGAAGGCGCCAGAGCACTTTGAAAATTTTGATCGTTCATAGATCCTTCAATATTGAAAATGGGCTAAAATTCTGAAGAACGTTACCTAATTGTGTTTTTTCTTCTTCTTCGAAAATCTGCAATATTGTGCAATCAGATTCAATTTTTTTGCCCCCACCCCCACTTTCAGGTATGGCAACCCAACTTACACTTATGTTGCTCGGGTTGCTGTATTTGCAGGCAAAATATTCGATTCTTGTCCCAGAGCGCACACTGTAAACACAAGCATTGAAAAACGCAACAAATTTTCATTCTTGAAATTTTATTATTGTCCAGTTAAGGTTAATTTTTACTCCAATAGGAAGCCAACTCACTTTGATATAAACGCATGCATTGTAAATAAGTATCAAGAATGCTTCGTAAGGGAGAAAAAATTACATAAAAGAAAACTTACGTTATTATTGTCTCATCCTTAACATTATCTTCACGCCTCGTGTCTCTAATTCTAGGTGCCACAACAAGAGTAGTTCGAGGGGTCGATTTAATTACGATCCGAGTTTTTCTTTCCTCCCTCCCATATCCCCACCCGTTATCTAGTGTCAATATTTTCAACATCTTGCTCGATGAAGAACGACTGCGGGACAGATATCGATGAAGTGGGTGGAGGCTGCAGGGAGCATTCATCTTTTTAATTTTTCACGTTTTAATACATCTTTCGCGGCGCATTAGCATTGATAATGGCTCGATGAGTTCGAGTAATTTACCCTTGGATGGGGTGTTTTCTTCTTCGTGTTTTCGCCGCAGACGGCTCTTTTCTTTATTGATCTGTTTTTCTATACTTATAATGACCAAAAAGGAACGGATGGAAGAGAAAAATGATGACGAAGTTGTAAATCAGCTGCATAGTCCGGTGTATTTTATTCGTTTAGACCACACAACTAAATTGATAGAATTTCGTAAATGCTACGAGTACGTAAATGAACAACTGATGCAGAATTATTCAAAAGTGACCTTGTGTCATATCAAAGTGAGTTAAAATTTCACGGAAATGTTTTTTTTTTTTTTTTTTAGCATTTTTAGAGCTTTAAAAGACGAAAATTGGTCGTGATTTTTTGGATTTTCAAAAAAGTGCCACGCAATGGGTTGAAATCTTACGAGAAATTTAAATGTTTCCGAGATGAAGTTTTTTAAGCATTTTGAAGAATTTCAGGCACCAAATTAGATCGTGGTTTTTCGGATATTTGAAAAAGTGCCTTGCAACCTATCAAAATGGGTCAAGTAGGTACTATTTTCAGGGAAAATTAAACATTTCTGTCAATAGATATATTATATTGAGCGATTTTGTAGAATTTTGAGCCCGAAAATTGTTCCATAATTTCCTGGGGGTTTGAGAAAGACGTCATGAGACTTATTAAAATGGGTTAAAATTTCGGCAAAAATCGCAAACTACCTATCAAAACATTTTTTGAGAATTTTTTTTCAACTTTCTGGTTCGAAATTGGCTTATTTTCACAAAAGTGCCGAAAAAACGAGTTTGTGTAAAAATCTGAGTATCTGACGAAATTTTAAACTTTTTCAAAAATCCAACCATGACTCAATTTTGAGGCTTAAAATCTTCAAAAATGGCCAAAAAGTATTTTCATCGAAACATTATAATTATGATTTTCTCGCGAAATTTTAACCATCTTTGATGTGTCGTATCACATTTATTCGAAAGTCCCGGGGCCAGAAACCGTGACTCAATTTTGAAACTTAGAATCTTCAAAAATGCCCAAAAAGGATTTTCGTAAAAATATTTGATATTCTTGCGAAATTTCAAGACGACTTCGATGTGTCGCTGTCGCACCAAATTTATTCAAAAATCCCAAAAACCATGACTAAGTTTGAGAGCTTAAAATTCTTCCAAAAATGTCCGAAAAATATTTTCATGGAAATACTTATTTGTTTTTCGCGTGAAATTTTAACCTATTTCGATATGTCATGTCGTATTAACTTTTCTGAAAATTTCAAAAATCACGAATCATTGACTCAATTTTTGCGTCCAAAATGCTTCAAATGCTCAAACAACACTTTTGTGGAAATATTCAAAAAAATCACCAAGAAGCCATAACATGTTGTTTGAAAAGCTGAAAAAAAGGACTTTTCGATACCTAATTAGGTACCTAAGTCAAGTACATACCTTACCTACTTAGTTAGCAAAAAATTATGATTTTTGCAAATTTTTGCCAGAAAAATGAACTGTTTTGCAATATTTTGGTAATAAAAAGCAGGATCTTTCTGCATTTTTAACATACAAACGAAATTATTTTAAAATTTCTGACAAGCAAACAAAATCTTGACAATTTTGGCGAAAATGCGAGACTTTTTTAGCAATTTTTTGGAATTTTCTGCAAAAGATCCACAATTCTTAAATTTTTTAGCAAAAAAATGAAACTTACCTGGAACTTTTGTTAAACAAGTCTACAAGTGAGATTTTTTACTGCAATTTCTAATTATTCTCATTTTTTTTTTGCAAAAAAAAAAGATTTTTTTAGCAATAGTGGGAAAAAACTTAAAATTCCAGTTGAATTCCTAAAAAAAATGAAAAATTCAAACCGCAAGAGTCAATGCCAAAAAGAAAATAATTCTGAGATGAAAATTAAAAACACCGAAATACCTACCTATTTTAAAAATACATTAATTTTCATCAAAATCCAAAGTGAAAATATTTAAAATTCAGTCGAAATATTATCTACGCCTTTTTCAGAAATCCTAAAAATTAACACCTATCCGATTTTAGGCTCAAAATTCTTCATTGATAGAAATTTTTGATTTTTACCTGAAAACGTAACCCGTTGATCTGAGTGCTCAAATAGAGCAAAAAAATACCTCGCACAATTTATTTACAGAATTTTTGCATAATTTTCAAAAATGTTCTGATATATCGGATATCGGATTTTTCATATCGATAAATGTCGGTACACTCTCATATCGATATAATTATATCGATAATATCCCACCACTAAATTATTCGAAAGTGACCTTGTGTCATATCAAACTGGGTTAAAATTTCACGGAAGTGTTTTTTTAGCATTCAAAAATTGATCGTGATTTATCAGATTTTTAAAAATGTGCCACACAAAGAAATTTGAATGTTTTCGCAAAAAAAGTTTTTTCATGCACTTTGAAGAATTTTGGACACCAAATTATATAGGTCATGATTTTTTGGGTATTTGAAAAAGTGCCTTGCAACCAGTCAAAATGGGTCAAGTATATTATCAGAGAAAAATCAAAAATTTCTATCAATAGGTAGGTTTTTTTGAGCAAGTTTGTAAAATTTTGAGCCGAAAAATTGTTCCATAATTTCCTAGGGGTTTGAGATAGACGTTATGAGACTTATTAAAATGGGTTATAATTTCGGCAGAAAATCACAAACCATCAGAACAGTTTTTTAACATTACTGAAAAATTTCTACTTCGAACTTGCCTAATTTTTGTCAATTACGAGTCGAAGCAAGAATACGACCATGACATCTTTTTGAAATCTCCGAAATTATTGTCCCATTATGGGCTCGAAATTTTACAAAAGTGCTGAAAAAAAAATAATTGTGGAAAAATTTGAGTATCTGGTAAAATTTTGCACTTTTTCAAAAATCCTCAAAACCGTGACTCAATTTTGCGGCTTACAATGTTTAAAAATGACCAAAAGGATTTTCGTGGAAATATGTGATTTTTTTCGATATTTTAACCATCTTTGATGTGTCGCACCACATTTATTCAAAAATCTCCAAAACCATGGCTCAATTTAGGAGCTCAAAATCTTCCAAAAATACTAAAAAAATATTTTCGTGGAAATACTTGTTTTTCACGTGAAATTTCAATCTATTTTGATATGTCAGATCTTTTTCAAGAGTTTCAAAAATCACGAGTCATGTCTCAATTTTTGGATCCAAAATTCTTCAAATGCCCGAAAATCATTTTTGTGGAAGTATTCGAAAAATCATCAAAAAGCCAGAGCAAGTTGTTCAAAAAGCTAAAAAAAAAGACGTTTTTGACAATTAAGCACTCAAAAAATGATGAATTTTCCAAATTTTTGCCAGAAAAGTGAACTATATTTCGCAACACTTTGGTACCTAGGTAATAAAGCAGGATGTTTCGGCATTTCCCAACATAAAAACGAAAATGTTTTCAATTTCTGACAATAAAGCAACATTTTACTAAATTTTGGCAAAAAAGCGAGATTTTTATGCAGTATTTATTAGAACAAATTAAGATTTTTTGGAATTTTTTGCTAAAAATCGACATTTGTTAAATTTTTTGGCAAAAAAATGAAACTTACCAGGAACTTTCGTCAAAAAAGTGAGACTTCGTTAAAATGAGATATCCAGCTAGACCACAAGAGTCAAGGTACATAGGTATAAAAGAAAGAAATTCTGAGAAAATGATTGAAAATACCGAAGCTAACAATTTCTAAATAATTACGGTATTGAAGAGGTCCAGTGTACATTTGTAGAAGTTGAGGTATGCTAGCAGCACCAATATATGTACTATGAGGTGTGACGTCACAGCGTTATGAAAAGTGACCAAAATTTGGTACCCCGATCAAGATTTGGCACGTTGCCTTATGAATGAAGTTCGGTGTACTAGAAAATCAATTGTTCAAAATCCAAAACTTCCTAAACTCAAAATTCTGTGAAATTGTTTTAAAACATTTTTGGCAGAAAATTTTGATTTTTCAGTCGAAATGACACCTTTTTCAGAAATCCCAAAAATCATTAGGTACCTATCCAATTCTAAGCTCAAAATTCTTCATTGGTAAACATTTTTGATTTTTACCTGAAAATGTAACCCCTTCCATCTGCGAAGGCACCGTTATATAAAAGAGTTTCTTTTAAATCAGAAAGGAGTTTCGGTTTCAAAAATAATAAGGCAAAGTTTCATCGACAGAAGCATTATAAATTGTCCGAAAATAAATAAAAAAGAAAGCAAAATCTCTCTGGCAATCATTTTGTGCTTACTTATGATATGAAATGTTTATAGGATTTTCTAGTGTGGTACTCCGTCGCTTTTGGTACATAGTTCTTTTTCTATGAGGAATACAATTTCTGAACACCCTGTACCACATTTCATGTAAATAGCAGCTTTTGTAATACGACTCACAAAAGGAAGAAATCTTAACAACAACGAGGATATGCCAGAATTAGATCGTACACGTATGGTAAATGAAAAATTTTACACGATAATTAATCAGCTGATACGGTTTTGAAGCAGAGTTTACAGAAGTAGTGGAAGTAAAAATATACCCGACGGTGAAAAGTTTTTACAACTTGTTGTACGCTGTTCTCGGATGCTTTCGTTTCGTGTACCTATACCTACATAAAATGTAGTACGAGAGATAGGCTGCTATGCCGATGAGCTTCTTACAAATACAAAGGTATCATAATAATTACTTGACGTGCAGCACTGATAAAAGGGCTTATTTTAAGGTGAAATTATCTATTTGATATTTTGGCATTACGTTTAATTAATTTATAACCGGAGGCTAATCGTTTATAACTTTTAACCAGCGTGCCGCAATGTTGGGGCGAGAGAAATTAGTAAAAAATTAATACTCTCTCGTAGACACCTAGTTAGTTACCACCGGTGTTTTGCATATCTTATAAAATTTTGAAAGCCAACGTGGAATGTAATTTTACGGGCGATGAGACCGAAGAAGTAATTTGCACGCGAATCAAGAGGTTATATCTTTGTTCTTTTTTTCGTTCTCTCTCTTCGTGTGCCTGTTTTTCAGAACCCATCGCGTGGTCATAAAAAATTAGTGTTTTTTTCATTACTATACGTAGTCGTAGGTAGATGATACATGGTGTAAATTATCGTCAGACTGAAACCTATATGGCTAGAGATAGATAAAGAGAAAAGGTATTGGATTGGAACCGAAGCAGGGTACAAGGATGAGGATACCCGGAGGAGCGTCATCATTCTCGGGATCGTATCCCAACGACGAGGACGAGGACGACGACGGTCGATGGTGTATTCAAAAACCTCGTTAAAGCTATATGAATAAATGAACGTTTAATTTTGGTTAATCAAAAGCTACCCACCACCTATCTTGTGGCGGATACATAGAGCCCCACTTGCGTCCATCCCTCATTTCGATGTATGTTCTCAGCAGAGCTGCGGCTACAGCTACAGCTACCTACCTTACCAGATTATACTACCCAGACTTTTGAAAAATTCACTCTATCGCCTTATGGCCCTCGTTCGTTAATAATTTTCACCGACGCTTTTAAAGAAGCCGGGCGCTCTCGCCTTTCGATCCAGGACTCGGTGGTGGGTCTTTCACCGGAGTTTCTCATTTAGGTACTCTCGTCGAAGGTTAGAGAGGTACCTACGTAGGTATACTCCGTAGTACATACGTTGGCGAGCTGGTGTTGTAGTCAATATTTTAAATGAAATTAGCTCTATATGAGCCATTATGTACACATGTATATGGTTGCCTACTTCGATACGTTCGTTGTTCTTTCTTCTTATGTACTATAATGTTTGATAAGCTTTTCAAAATAGGTAATACAACGCGAGACCAAGTGTTCTCGTGTATTGGGTCGTTTCTTCGTAGGGTGTTTAAGTTGGAAAGGATTATTTATCCATTGTAAAGTTTTTCAGCCTGCTTAAATCGAGCAAATTACGATACTTGAATGTAGATATACGTACGACTACATACTGTATAACGTTTAATCGTGTTTTCTTGAAATTATTGCATGATAAACGATTGTTGTACGCATTTTTTCATGTTCTACGTAAATTTCTGATCACAGTGGCAGAAACAATCCGACAGTGTATTTTTGACATGAGGTAGAGTTTCAATTGTCTCAGGAAAACCGAAAAAAATCAGGGAATTTTTCAATTTTTATTCTACAATCAGAAAACGTCGTAAATAGAATTACTTACTTACCAACTGGTAAAACTAAAAAAACCTACCTTGTAGGTTGCGATTCGTCGCGTGCAATTCCTAGAAATATAAATATCAATATTATTCATTTTTCATTTATTTTTCCAACTTTGAGGGGTTTTATGGAGAACCAACATCATTTGAGAGTTTTTTTTGAGAAAGTGTTCATTCAGAAAGATTCTGCCCATAAATGAAAAATTTTCAAAAACTACAGACATCAATTTTTCATATTTTTTAATTTTTCCCAAATTTGGAGGGCTCTATACATGAGAGTCAACCTCATTTGGGAGTACAAAAAAAGTTTTTTTTTTAAATTATTGAAAAAGGGGTTGTATAGAACAATTTTAGTGTGGAAATGACATATTTTCAACAAATTTTCCCTGATTTTTGATGTATTCTAATTTTTTCCAATTTTCTCAACTTTGAGAGGTTTTTTACTTGGGGGTCAATATTGTTTGAAGGGTCGAGGAAAGTGTTTTCTTAAATAAGGGGATTATTTAGAAAAATGCTGACGCAGAAACGAAGAATTTTCATGAATTTGACTTCTTTTTATTTTTTAATTTGTTTTTAAAGGGGAGGAGAAGGCCAACAACACCACTTCTTTTGCTAATAGGGAGAAAATGAAATATAGGAAATTATTTTCTCACCCAAGGTGACAACAGGGGGGGGGGGCTGAAAGATGGAAAATTCCAAAATTCCAAGTAACTTCCTTAGCTCCATCCACGTAATCTCTTCTTCAATTCGTCGCAAGATCCTTGTATAGAAAATATGAGCATAGGTATCTAGTAGCTTACTTAGTTGGGTAATTCAATTTTTTGGTCAACTTGAAATCGATTGATTTAGTGATTGTAGACGATAAAATTGAATGTTTTTCAGAAAAAGGAGCTACGCAATCCCCTCTACCTTTTCATCTCATTTCCAGGCATCTTTTGCCTGATCCATACATCCTGCGAAATTTTGTATTTTAGTTATATAGGTACCTACTCGTATAATTACTGATTGAGTCCGCCACCGATGACGTTTGATAAAATTTGATCTCTTCCCTTCCTCTCTTTCATCAGTTTGTGCGTATTTGATTCTGAAAAGATCTCGAATATTGAATAAATTGGCAAGGAAAATTGTAAAAAGTGGAAAAAAATTATTTACTGAAGGAACTATCCAATGTCGATTATAAGCGTAATAGCATTTGGAAAAAAGCTTTCGTGAAGGAAGGTTTTCCATGTTGTTGGATAGGTTCAGTCCATCTACTGCGCGCATCAAGAATTAGCTCTTCAACAAATTGATAGTTTTCCGGAGCATTTTCTGGCTTTTTCGACATAACTGACGTGATGAAGTCAGCCAACGTTTTATTTTCTTTTTTATGTCGAATAATTGGAAGGATAATGATGGTTTTTGTTCCTTTCTGCTGTAAGAGTCGCATGAGGTTTTCATAATCGCGTTTGAAGTAATCCTATGACGTATTCGGTTGGATTACTTCATAATTTCCAATTGAGAATTGAACCACATTGCCCACTGTCCTGAAGGTAGAGCATCCAGGGTGGAGACTCGATGGGGGAGGAAGAGGATCCACCATTTTCATCTCAACCTCATCCGCTCTACACTCCATATCAGCGTCCTGACTACGTATAAAGTTTTTCACCTCAATGAGCAAAGGTCCATACCTCTCATTAAACATAAGGTACCCTATATCATCTTTATTTTTATTGTACTCTACTATGTACTAGAGGAGAGAAACGGCCCCCCCCCCCATAATTCCTACCATACAACAGCGCCTTACCTAGCCGCAGAACTTCATCAGCACACCCAGGAAGGAATGTACTTAGCTTGTCTTCAGGAATTGCCAACGTCAAAGATGACACATAGACGTGCTCGTTAGTATAAATCTCGACAAACTTCCCACCTGGCTTATTCCCATAC
Source organism: Planococcus citri (assembly GCF_950023065.1). Lineage (NCBI taxonomy): Eukaryota > Metazoa > Arthropoda > Insecta > Hemiptera > Pseudococcidae > Planococcus > Planococcus citri. Next base: position 4,134,389 of record NC_088679.1, on the reverse strand, counting down.
CTAAAGGAGTTACCGCTCTGAGTTATCTCACAACAACTAGCTCCTCCAAGAAACCATAACTTCTTTTTAGTGCTAAAAGCGGCAACCTGGATACCTGCCACCTCAGTCGGAAGCAATACCTGGTCTGCCATCCCAGCCTGGCTAGGTTCGACATACCTGTTTCCTCCCTCCATTTCATTGACCAACTTTTCAGCAGAGGCCTCCATGGTAGAACTAGACAGAGCATCCCAAGCCTTCTTTTCTGGCGACCTTGGTAGCTTATTCACGCCCTCAATCACCACAGACTCTTCTAGATTTGTTGTCTTGTCAGTATCAGCTCTGACATCTTTCAAATTAGCCAAAATGGCGACAGCAACAGCTTCGTCGAAGAATACCCCCGCCAGTTCCTTGTTAAGAGCAACTTTTGAAGAGACGTCGTAACTAACAAAAGTTTGACAAATTTGCCCCTGCTTTGATATATCATACAGCAGTGTCTTAAGGCTCCGGGTTCCATGAACTTCTTTTGCCTCACATGCCAGTGTTATTATCCGCTTCTCTGCAAGTGGTAAACCAGCAATATCCGATTTTGTAATCCTACCTACATTCAGTTGTTTTTTAACTTTCTCCTCCACTCGTTTTCCCTCGCTTATAACCTCCAACAAGCCTTTATATCTATCATCCTCATAATATCTAAACGGAAGCATACCCTTAGATATGAACTCATTTACCAATATGGGGTCAGACCCCTGGAGGCCGGACTCACCCGACGCCCCACCAAGATGATCCGTGGTATTAGGTAATACCTTTCACACCTAAAAAACCACAGTAACAACTAATATATCAGCTATTTACCATAAAATAGCCAAATAATTATCATAAAATAGCCAAATAACTAAAATTAAATGCAAAAAGGTAATTACAAGGTAAATACCAAGTAAAATACTCTATCTAGTTACTCTAACCACCACCAGGCCGAAGTTCTGCCACAAAATTCAAAAAGTTTTCTAAAAACGTAATTTACCATAAATTTATAGTTCTCTTACCCACCACCTAGAGATGATAAACAATTTCCCTGAAGATTCTGGATTACACCAAATCAGCTCCAGGGACAACCAAAGCAACTAATAGATGCACAAGCACAACAAGACAAATGGAAGCGCAATTTCCAATTTTTTGTGAATTTTTGAAAACCAAATTTGAGTTAAAAATGAGAAAAATCCAAAATTTTACCAAAGCTACCTACGAGGCTGAAATTTTGAATGTATCCAATTTCCGACTCTTCGATGAATCGCGATTGTAGAAACAGTTTCAAAACCGTTTTGAGCAGTTCTGAAATTCGCAGTAGATTTTTTTAAAGACTGAAATTGACTCAAATTTTTTTACAATGAAGATGGAAAAGTCACATGCTTAACGTTCTTATCATGATTTTGACGTACTGAATCGATCAAAGGTGATTTCAAGTTGTTTTGGAGTTTTCGGCCATTTTTTGAAAATTCCTCATTTTTAAGACGTGTTTTTCAAACCGGTTATAAATTTACTTCGGCGAGTATAAACGCGATTGGTGATTTTTGGTGAAGCAACTTTCTGTCAGTTCGAAAGTGTAGGGTATATTTTTTTCAGCGATACGATACCTATTTGTTATTGAAAATTTGAAATATATGATTAATGGTTCTGAACTGATAGAAACCGATTTTGGAAAATGGTGTTTTATTGGTCAATTTGATCATTAACAAGCTCCAATCGCGTTTATGGCACTTTGAAAAAAAAAAACTGGAATTTCCAAAATATGACCGGAGGCTCCAAACCAGCTTGAAACCACGGTCAATCAATTCAGAATGTTGAAATTGGGGTATAAAGTGAATTTTCAGCTTTCCAACTTGATTAGGCCGGGTGAAATGTTGGGGAAATTCCGACTTTCAAAAACTATGCTACAGGGTGCAGAAATAATCAAAATGGTTCGAAATCGTTTTTAATCAGTTGGGGGAGTCGCCAGTAGAGTATACTTACCGAATTTCAGCTTTTTAGGTCAATTTGATTTGAATTTTGTTCCCATTTTGGATTCGATTTTTTAAAAATGAGCCAAAAATCATAAAATGCACTCCAGGAACTTAAATTTTTCTTGATGGGGCATTTTTAATGTTTTTTTCACTTTTAGCTTTGATCACTTCAAAAAATGTTCTGTCAGTTGGGATTATCTTTCACTTACCACCACTTCATCACGAGCATGTACTTTGGATCCTCCTTTTTATTCGTAATTTAAGCCTACGAATCAAAATCGTTTGAAGATTTGGAGATCAAAAGTATCACCTCTCAATGTCAATTTAGTTCGATATTTTGATTTTTAAAAATTCGTTAAAAATTGAAGAATGCCCTTCAACACTTGAAATTTTGGCTGATGAGGTATTTTTGCATGCTTATTCGATTTAGTTTTTTGTCCGATTCAAAAAATGTCCAGAAAGCTGTACGACCTATGGTACTTGTTACAACATTCACCATTTCGATTTTGAATCCTGTTTTTCACGGGTAGTTTTTCAATTTATGTTCATGTTTTGAGGAGAGAAAGCAATTTTTAGGAAAAATGTGTATTTTATGACTAAGATTTAGAGCCATAGGCATCACAGAATTTTTGATAGGACCGACGCGACGACGGTAGATTCAGACCTGAAAAAAAAAATGTTTTTTCTAAAATTATGGTATTTGAGGATTTCGCGACTCTTATCTCCTGCATTGAAGATTTTCCAAGAGAATCTCGCTTGGCTTTTTTTGGGAGATTTTTGTAAGATCTATAGGTAATCTTGTTCTTTTGACTCCATACAGGTTCCGATAATTTTAAGCCAATAATTATTACATACGTGTACCCTGAACCTGCATCAAAGACCTAAAAAATTTCTAAACAAACCCCTGCAGATTCTCTGAATACTTTAATACGAAAAACAGTACCTTTTGCTTTCATCCTGAGTGAGGAGGCACGCTCTCCTCGGATTGTAGAGGGCTTTCAGCATCTTGATGAAGATCGCGTATGTACTATACTGACGATTGTATCGAAAGTCGCTTTGACAGGAATTTTTTCGATGCTCTGTTGTTTTTCGGTCTAATTTTACTCGAATAATGTTAAGAAATGATCAAAAAAAATATAATCTACGGAGCATTTCAAAACATCAAAGTTCCAACTTTGGTCGTGTGAAGAAAGAAATTTGAAAGGAATCGATGAACATTTAGCAAAAAGTAAAGACTCTTATGCAATCAGCGAAGATACTGATTTCAAAAATTTACGAGATAAGGTCTTCTATGTACTTGATCATCGCAGGGGCGTAGCAAACCAATTTCACGATAGATAAAAAATGATAAAATATAACGTGACTTTGATGTTGAACATTTTTTTGAAATTCGGAAGTACGAAGAGAAGTTGAAAATATTGTCCGAGTGGAGCGAGGGCGAACAGTTCTTGTGGAATTATACGTTCATCTAATTTTACCCGAGTAATGTTAAGAAATGATCAAAAATAATCTACGCAGCAGTGTGTATTTCGAAACATCAAAGTTCAAAATTTGATCATTCTTTCATTCGAAAAAAGAAATTTGAAAGCAATCGATGAACATTCAGCAAAATAAAGACTCTTTTGCAATCAGCGAATCTACTGATTTCAAAAATCGTTGCTTAACGGGTAGATATTGTTTGCCATTAGGGGCATAGGAAAACAATTTCACGATAGGTAAAAAATGATGAAATATAACGTGGTTTTGATTTTGATGATTTTTTTGAAATTGAGAAATACGAAGAGAAGAGCGGAGCGAGGGCGAACAGTTTTTGTGGAATTAAGTACGTTTAAAAATAGTGGTTTTCAACAATTTTAGTCACAATTTCAGAGTTTTTGTCAACTTCCAAAATGCCCAGAGGGTAGAACGCCCTATCTCCTGGTCACTTCACCGCTGAAATATAATGTCCAATACATGTACTTACGATTATAGTTTTCAAAATGGAATATATTACGATTTTTTGGGACACCTTGTATGCGATGTGTTTTTTTTTCATCCTACATTGAAAATGTCTGTTTCTAAAAAATAAAAATTAGAAATGTAAAAATAATTCAAAGTATTTCATCATCTTTAATCGCGATACAGATTGATTGTAAATGCGAGTTGGAGTTTTTTTTTGCCACCCTGTGCATGAAATTCTGGTCAAAATGAAGCCTGTCTCACTTCTCAGTCAGTTACGTCATCACTGCCAAAATAATTTCAAAGGAACGAAGTGTTGGATGTATGACGCATACATAGACGAATGCACAACTTATCACGAATGAATAGACCCACCCCTCCCCTTCTTGTACGTGCAGGTGGTTTCTTATCTGTGTATCTTGCGATTAGTTTCATTTCGATTTTATCGGATCACGTCGTTGACACTGACATCATTTAATAAATTCTAAACTTGATCTGGTATTGTGAATGTGTTTGTATGTCGGCGGTTCTTTCATTTATGATCTTCGTGTTCGTGTGGATTAATATTTTATTTAGGTACCCGGGTTTGTACTTAGTTAATTGTAACTGATTCAATTTGATTTTTTCTCCTTATTTTTCGAGTTTTTATTGCTCGCGTGTGATCAATGATGATTTAACGTCCGGTGATTTTTATCGTTCGAATTATGGAAAAAGGATCGAGATAAGTAAATGGTCGAGTAACTAATAATCAGGCAGTTGGAGTTGGCTACTTGATTGGCTGAAACGTTTTTTGATCGAGGTAATAAATTTTGATATTTTAAGTTATGATAACCGAGGTTTATTCTGTCATTCAAGTTATTGTTGATATAATGTAAGATTTCGTTCGTGATTTTTGGCGAATTTCCTTCAAAAATGTGTTCTATCATCGACGTATGTTGTATGAATTTGGCCAATCTGGGTGATAGATACTCGTATTGGGCAAGATTCGCATAAAATGATGGGATTAGAAATGGTTTACTTACATCATTTTCAAATTTCTGGATTAAAACTTCGAAATTACTAAATATTACTACTACTACTACTACTATTGTATCTCTAACATTTCATCTCTTGGTTGCCAGGTATTGGTGCTTGCTTGAGGAAAGTGAAAAGGTCAAGTTTGGTAGATCTTTGAATGAGTTCTGTTGATTCATTGACGCAAATTTTTATGCTTATTATTTGAGAACCTCACTATAATAACTTATCTTACCCAATCGATGCATTTTTTTCATTTGATAGCATGTATTACCTGATGTATTTTTCCAATGTCTTTTCTTCAATTTACTCGATGATAACAGAGCGTACGACCATACGTACATTGTACTCAATAAGGAAACTCCGCATTTGTACAAATTGCTGGGCACAAAGTCGAGTAAAATTTAGCTACGTACTTACGGTGTGAGAAAAAATGCCACAACCATCTTATACATATAAGGCGTTTATGAGAAAACGTGCGAAGAAAAAAGAAAAGCACATCAGCCAACTTATTATTCTGACCGCATTTGAAACGTCATGTTAAATCCGAAAAGAATATTTTTTGAAATGTGTAAAACTATTAGAGCATTTTTCATAAAATAAGCGCAGCGCAGCAGGAGCAGGTACGAGGTATAATTTGAAAATGTGTTATTGAGTTGACGTCGCTGCCGACGGCGATCAATGTACACTACATTCTGCTTTTATTTATTCGCTTTCTTTTTTCATCCTTTATGTCTTCCACTTTCGTTCGCGAAAAACCTTACTGACGTCTTGGGATGATTTTTATTCAATTTTTCGATGGCTTTCTTTTGTTGCAGGGTATGTAGGAGTGGTTTTTTCGAGCTAGAAGGCTGGGTACAGAGGGGGTAGGGGTTTGTGAGTTTAGTATTTATATTCGTACGGTGAAGAAAGTCGTAAATTTTACGTGTTTTTTTTTTTCGAAGTTGGCAGATTTTTGTTCTTTTTTTTTTAGATTTTGTGAACAGATTTGGTTTTGGGGTTAATGGGAGGGCCCTGATTTCAATTCAGTGGATTTTTTTGAGAATTTTATTACTTTCTAACGTTAAATTTATTTCATTTTGGGCATGAGTTAATTTTTTTGACTCTAGAATTTGAAAATTTGTGTGAGGTGAAGATTGGGAAATGATTTTGTTCTCATTGGTGAGGAGATTGGGCCTCAAAATTTGTACGAAAATGGAAACCTTTTCCTAATTGTAGAATTTCTCAAGTTGGAAACTTGAAAATATAAATTCATGTATTATTTTTGGGGTATGGAGGTTTCCGAACGGACTGGAAGGAAGAAAGGGAAGGAGGGAGAGTGAGTGCTCACAAATTTCAAAAGTCGGTAGGTATTTTCTTTATTTTTGGGCATTTTTGTCTCTGCGTTAACTTTTTTGGACTTGAAACTGGCTATTAGGAAGTTTTGTTTGCACATCATTTTCAAAAACCGTAAAAATTTACCAAATTTAAGAATTTTTGATTTATGAATAAACAGAAGAGTACTCTGATTTGAAATATAAGAGACCAGAAATGATCTGGGGAAAAGAGTTAAAATGCTTCTAATTTTATTTTTCTACATTTTTAGGAAAATGTTAGAAAATGAATGAAGTAGGTAAGTATTTGAAAAATTTCTTAAAATTTTGTACGTGGTTATTGTTGGATGAATCTGGAAAGGCACAGAAAGTCATCTTTCTGACAGATTGCACGTTCTGAAGAAATTCATCAAAAAAAGCAAAATTCTGCTTGCAATCAGAAAGTTATTTTGTACATATGAAAGTGGCGTGGTGCGAATTTCCTCTCACAGAGCTTGCAATCGATGTAGAATATATGTAACATCATTCCTATGTAATCAAAATTTCGTTTTTCGTCTAAAACCAAAGGATCCGCGGCGAAACGTATGGATAAGAGTACTTGGTATCATACCAAAAAATATTCGATTTTGCTTACATTTTTTTATAGCTTTCAATCATTGGCCTACTCGAATAATCACCATCATTTCTGTCGTAATGCTTCCAAGAGGAGGAGAGAGGTCTCGGAATTTTCATGTATTGACGATTTTATGTATAAACCGCCTTTTGATGGAACCCTTTTGTAGGTTCTCCAAGTTTACATGTTGAGGAAACAAATAGCTTCGAAGAGTGTAATGAGGTACCCCTTGCAATATCCAAATCACAAAAAAGTTGGGCTTTCAAAGAGAAATCATTTTGCAAAATGAAAGTTTTGAAAAAGTTTAAGTCCTTTATATTTAAAAACACAAATGAATATGAGTTAGAATTTTATTTTCAAAAATAATTCAACAACATTAGTAGAGAAAATTAGTCGAAAGGGCTTTTTGAAAATATTTCTAAAAAATGAATATTTCAGTCCTATTTCCGACAAGATTTTATGACTTGATAAAAAGTCCTCTCCTTGAGGCCTGGATTTTTGGCCCAAGTTTCTATTTTTCCGGAACTTTGGGAAATATCAGGTGACCTCTTTTTGAAAAAAAATTCCAACTTATACGTGTTCATTTGTTTTGTTGGAAATGAAGGGTTTGAGCTTTTTCAAAACTTTCTTTTTCCAAAATAATTTATCTTTGAAAGCTCAATGTTTTTGTTATTTGGACAATTGAGAAGGGTATGGTACTCTGTTACACTACCTATTCAAAGCAATTTGTATCTTCAACAAGAATAACCTTAGAGAACTTCCAAAGACTTTATATTTCAAGACTGGTTAAAATTGAACAATTTTTTGCGGAGCATTAAAGAATTGAAGATTCAAAACAATAATCAAAATTGAAAAGCTCAGTACTGAACTTTCATAGTGAAAAGGTGAAAACATGAAGTACTTTTCATAATACGTATGCATTGTAAAATTTGAAGGCTACTTACCAGAAATTGAAAATTTGAAGGAAAAAATGCAAAAGTGGGGAATGTTACCTTCTTGTCAATTTTTACAGATTCAAAGGTATTGAATTCGAATATCTCCCAAAGAAAATCAAAAAACGAAATGTTTCTTGCAATCAGGTAATAACATGCAACCAATAAATATACGAAACGGAAAAAATCATCGCTCGGACCAATTCCTATCTCTCTTTCTCAAAATAAGAAAAATTCATTTGAAAACATCCACAAATTCAAAAATGAAAATGACAATTTTTTAATAAGCTCTAATGTGAGTACCTAATATTATAATATTATATCAATTGGTAAAATTAACATTTCATTTCCTAATTTCATTTTAGAAATTCATCATATTTTTATTCGGCCAAATTGGTATTTTTTCCCTCATACCGATCGGCAAATTTTCAGTGACCCTCCCCCACCCTCTCCCAATCAACCTCTAATTTTGCTCCTGTCCGTCAGACTTATTTTTTGCGACTTAGGAGGAAGAAGATTCTGGAGTGGATGAATAGATAACTTACTTATACGACTGAACGATTCATTCATGTATCATGTCCGATTCTCATTTGCTCAACTCGGGGCAACTGCCAGTATACTTTTTTGAACACCCGGCGCAATTCCAGGTACACGATTTTGGCTGTTTGGCGCAATTGCAGGGCTCCCTCTGACCTGAAGTCGAAGGAGTTGAGGTGCTGTCCTATGGCTCTAGGTCAGTAGTACTTTGTTGAAGCCTTTCCTGGCAGAAAATAAATCACTTAATTATTCAGGCATCTCATCGAAAATTCTCCTCCCTCCGCTTATTCCCTGTCCCTCATTCGATTTCTCCAGAATAGCAGACTTTACCTTATTAAAAATAATCATAGGTACAAATAATTTCCACAACTATTGGCCTTGCGAGGTGAGCTCCTCGACTCTTTCGGCTCCAGGTATTTAGGTAAATTTCACTGTTATTGTATTGCTGTTCAGTTAAACGTTGGTTGGCTAGAAAGAAATACAGCTTCACCTTACGCGATGCTGTGCTCTTTCTTCAAGTGGGAGACGAATTTCGTCCTATGAGTGAATCTAGTTATTCCACACCTAGAACGTACGGGTACAACTATAATCGGTCTTCTGTTGAAAAAAAAAAAAAAGAAAAAAAAATACCTTACTAAAATTATGCAATAATTTAAAATGTATTTAATATTCATGGGTCATGGTATGTGTTTTTGATTTTACGTGTTTTATTTTTTTTCAGAGTTGACAGATTTTTTTTTTAGATTTTGTGAAGAGATTTGGTTTTGGGGTTAATTTGAGGGCCCTTATTTCAATTTCGTGGATTTTTTTGAGAATTTTATTACTTTCTAGCGTTGAATTTTTTCCATTTTGGCCGAGAATTGAGATGGTTTATCATGGAATGTGAAAATGTGTGGAGTTGGAAACTTGAAAATATAAATTAATGTATTATTTTTAGGGTATGATGGTTTCCGAACGGACCGGAAGGATGAAAGAAAGGAAGAACGTAAGAAAGGAAGGAAGGAAAGGAGCGCGAATGCTCACAAATTTCAGAAGTCAGCATTTTCTTTAGTTTTGGGCATTTTTGTCTCTGCGTCCTGCATTAACTTTTTTGGACTCGAAACTGGCTAGGAAGTTGTGTTTGCACAACATTTTTAAAAACTGTAAAACTGAACTAAATCCAATAATCATTGATTTATGAATTAGAAGAAGAGTGCTCTGATTTGAAACGTAAGAGACCAGAAATGGTTTCGGGAAAAGACTTAGAATGCTTCAAATAAATGAATTACATGCCTTGGTAGGTATTTGAAAAAGTTCTTGAAATGAAAAGACTTAGCTACATCTATTAAAGATGATGAAATTCGAACCTTCAAAGTGAAAGTCATCTCAATCCTTGTCTATTTCCTTCATTTTGTGCGTGGTTATTGTTGGATAGATCTGGAAAGGCACAGAAAGTCAATCAAAAAAAGCAAAATTCTGCTTGCAATCAGATACTTCGCTGGCCTATAGTCGAATAAACTCCATAAAATCTGCCGTAATGCTTCCAAGGGGGGGGGGGTGGACTCGAAATTTTCAAGTATTGACGATTTTTTGTGTAAACCGCCTTTTGATAGAACCCTTTGGAGGTTCTCTAGGTTTCCACGTTCGGGAAACAAATTGCTTCAAAGAGTGTAATGAGGTACCCTTTCCCAATTGTCCAAATCATAAAAAAGTTGAGCTTTCAAAGGAAAGTCATGTTGGAAAATGAAAATTTTGAAAAATCTCAAATCCTTCATTTCCGAAAAAACAAATGAATATAACGTTAGAAATTTTTTTCAAAAATAATTTAACAACATTAGTAGAGAAGATTAGTCAAAAGCACTTTTTGGAAATAATTATTTTTATAAAATAATTAGGAAAAAATCATAATATTGATCGTAGTAAAAAAGGATCATCTAGCATATCTCAAGTTCGTCAGCAAAAACCAAAACTTGGTGATAGAAATGAATTTGTTCAAAAAATGAAGAAATTCAAAATCCACACTGCAAAGAGAGGATTTTTCATTAGGTATAAAATCTTGACGGAAAACAAGCGGAAATATGACTCAAAATTTGGCGAAATTGGAAGCTTGGGGGGGGGTAAATAATGATGGGAACGTTTCATTTGCTTTGAAGTGGATGATGTAGCTTAGAATTTTCTTTCAGTTTGGAAAAGATGAATTATTTTTCCACTGAATCAGATGTCGGAATACGTATGTAGATAGAAATACATACAAAGAAATTGAAAAAAAAAAACACACACACACAAATTCATAGCATGAAAAAAGTTACCGAAATAACTGATTGATCTCGCAGATGGATTTGTGTTTTTGGTTACCATTCTCTATAAGTATGTAATTCCTATCTTCATATTCTACCATATTATGATTCACATGGCAAAACATATTGTGTAATTCTGTTTTTCCAAAATGAAAGAGAGTAAAACCCTTCAATCTAAGGTTACGCCCACCTCAAAGTTTTCAATTTCAATTTCGGTCCACATGCTAGGTGACCTTTCTTACTATCTTTATTAGGATTTTTTTCTTTTCTTACTTCATTTTCTGAACTACTTACCTTACCTACTAATGTTGTTGAATTATTTTTGAAAAAAATTTCCAACTTATAGGTCCGTATTATTCATTGTTTTGTTGGAAATTAAAGGCTTGAGCTTTTTCAAAACTTTCATTTTCCAAAATGATTTATCTACAAAAGCTCAACTTTTTTGTGATATGAACAATTGGACAGGGAATCCTATTACACTATTCAAAACAATTTGTATCCCCAACAAAAAACCTAGAGAACCTCCAAACAGTTTATTTTTTGAGATTGTTCAACATTGTACAATTTTTTGCGGAGCCTTGAACAATTGAAGATTCAAAATCAATAATCAAAATTGAAAAGCCTAATGCTGAACTTTCATGACGAAAGCATAAAGTACTTTTCATAATACAAATACGTTAGAGTTGTAAAATTTGAAGACTACTTACCAGAAATTGAAAATTTGAAGAAAAAAATTCGCGTGTGCATGTATTTTTTTGTCGTATTTTAACAAACTAAATTTCATAACGAAATCTCAAAAAAATTCAAATTTTCTATGATCCTTAACTCGTCTCCGTTTTGAAACATTGCAACCAGATACGAGTTTCTTGTACATTGATCTTATAATGTATTTGGACAGTCGGAGTGTAGAATTTGGGCGGTTTGTAGGAAAATTGTCGAGTAGAGAAAGATAATTCAAATAAGAAGAAGTCTCTTTTCTTTTACTGACCTATAATTGACCTGTTTAGATGCATTAGAAAACAGGTCAATTATAGGTCAGTAAAAGAAAAGAGACTTCTTCTTATTTGAATTATCTCACTGGCCTAAAAGTAATTTCCTTGCAGGTTGCCTACCTGTACTTAGTAGAGAAAGATAAGTCAAAAACACTTTTTAAAAAACTTTCTTTGTGGCCTGGATTTTTTGTTTTCATTTTTGGCCAGAGACATTTCTTTCACCAATTTTTCATTTTTCCTCAACTTTGGGAGGTGCCAGGTGACTTTTTTTTACTATCTTTATTATGATTTTCCTCCTATTTACTTTTGAACCACCAATGTTCGTTGCATGTTTTTTGAAAAAAATTTCCGACTCATAAGTATTCATTTGTTTTGTTGGAAATGAAGGATTTGAGCTTTTTCAAAACTTCCATTTTCCAAAATGATTTCTCTTTGAAAGATCGACTTTTTTGTGATTTGGACATTTGGGCAGGGTATGGTACCATATTACGCTATTCAAAGCAGTTTGTACCTCTAACAAGGAAACCTAACGAGCTTCCAAAGATTTGGTATTTCGGGACTGGTTAAAATTGCACAATTTTTTGCAGAGCCTTGAAGAATTCAAGATTCAAAATCAATAATCAAAATTGAAAAGCTCAATGATGAACTTTCATAGTGAAAGCATGAATTACCTATGTAGGAATGGTAAAATTTGAAGAATACTTACCAGAAATTGAAAATTTGAAAAAAAAATACGTTTAAGTACATCTGTTTTGGTCTCATTTTTAACAAACTGGATTTCATAATGAAATCTCAAAAAAAATTGACTATTCAGTGCTTTTCAACTCGTCTCAATTTTGAAAAAAAAAAATTGTAAAAAATCTGATGTACCGTTGATTTTTATACGTGTAGATTAAAAAGTGTTGAATTCAAATATCTATCAAAGAAAAGCAAAAAACAAAATGTTTCTTGCAATCAGATACCTATCTATCACTCCAAGTAACTTATTTAACTCGCACTTTCGAATTTTGACGTTTTGTACGGAATTGTAGGTTACTTTTACTATTCTCCCACTCCTCGCGCTTAAAATTATTCCTTGAATTCATTGCGACTCATTCAACTAGCTCATACTCTGTGCACTGTCCTTACAACACTCCCTTCCCCTTTTCAACTTGGAAAAATTTATTTAAAAATAAAATGAATCAAATAGATTCAGTTTTTTAAAAATATTCGTTTATGTGCCAGGTATTTTTTAAAATACTTTAGCCTCTAAAAAAACACAAAAAAAATAAAAAAATTCAAGTCTATTGAAATTTTTTGAAAATTTCTCATTTTTGATCAGAGTTTTTTTTTTAGCAACCTACTTTTTAACAAAAAACCTCCTGTGGTCTCCCAGGGAGGCGTGGTGGTCAAGTTCCAGTTCTTCATCCTAAGGAGACAGAATGAGTCAGAAATATACTGATAGTCCTTCTTAGATAAAAATGGGCCAAATCCCAAAGAATAGAACGTACTTCTTACCCAAAAACCAGTGATGAGGCGATTCAGAATTGAAAGTGGTGTATCGGGAGAATCAAAGGAGCACGATTCTGAATCCAATTCAGAATTGTGATTATTTTGTTCACTGATTCGTCATAAGAACGATTCTCGATTCCTTTTTTTTCCCCCAAAGAATCGCACTATAGGACATCTCTGATTCTTTTGCGATTCATCATGGAGAATTTTGTTGAGATGTTTGGGTTCATGTATCTTCTCCCAGAAAAAGCTTTACTGAAACACTGACCTGGAGCCATAGGATATATAGCTCCTCGGCTCCTTCGACACCTGCTCATTTAGATAAATATAGTCACTACTATTGTACCTATTACTGTTCAGTAAAACGTCGGACCTTCCGCAATGCTGTGTTCTTTTTTAAAGTGGGAGACGAATTTCGTTCTGTGAGTGAATCTAGTGATTGCACACTTAAAACATACACAACTATAATGCGTCATTTGTAAAAAAAAAAAAAAAAGAAAAGAAAAAGAAAAACTACCTTACTTAATAAGTAACAGAAATTATGCAAAATTTTAATTAGGGTTTGGTAATGTACTTATTTGAGTGCGTATTTGCATTTCCGCCCATTAATCCAAGTACAACTGAAGTACGAGTAGCTTGTTTTTTTTAAGGGGGGGGGATGCTCCGGTCAATACCAATTTTTTGTTATGCAGAAGAGTCAGTACTATTAAATAGTTTTCTGATGAAAATTTGGAGGCTTCCTGGTTTCGTTTCATCCGGTCCAAATTTGATTTTTTAAATACCCAACAGATGAGGAATGGAATTTTGCATTTTGTTTTTTTTGGGGGGGTGAAGGGGGAGAAAAGAAATTGCGCTGACCTAGTTCGATTTGAATTCGTCTGTATTTTTCTGTCATCCTATCTGAAAGAAATCTCAACTATCGCTTAAAGCGAGATTTGAAACAAGTTTCCAAATTAAATAGGTAATCATTTTTTTAAAATACCCGCCAATTATTGAACTTTCCCAAATGAATGTGACAGATTTACTGAAAAACTTACAAACTTTTCATTAATCTTCGCAATATCACATCTTGTAATCAAATTTGGCACTCGTTTAATTAAATAGGTAGTTACAAGCAAGAGTAGGTAGGTATAGCTCATTTCTCGGCGTAAAAATTTAAAATATCAAAAATTCATCTCATACTTCGTATATATATAAAATCTTCGACCCCGCGAGTGGATTTTGAAAAATGATGAAAAAAACATACTAACTATAATAAAAGTACTTAGACGAATGTAATAAAAAAAACTTTGACCGAAGAGCTGTTCCCATTACAATATAAGTTTTTGAGCTGCTTTCTCTTGCAGCGACTGCTGGCTTCAAAAAATTATAACGAGTAAAACTATGAAATACTTAATGTTCGGTGACAGATTTGAAAATGTGTAAAAATTGAAATTTACGGCCCGAGGCAATAATACGAAACGTATCTAGCGAGTTGACGACGACTAACTATAAAGAAACAGACGGACGAAGAAGAAGTTCTACAAAACGTGGAGAGTGTAAAGTTTTTCGCAAACGTGATTTATACTTATTACGTATAAATTATTCGAGAGACTCGTTTCTCTCTTTACAAATAAAGAAGCAATTTACCAAAAAGGGGAAATTTCCGTATCTTCGTCTTCGTCTGCGTCGTCGTCTTGTTGTGTGCCCTTTGCAAGGGCCAGGCATCATTATAATAAGTGATATTGTGTACAGCATACGAGCTTATATACGGGTACAGTCACCTAATGCGTCTAAGATGTGAGCTTTTTCTCTGTCTCTCTCTGCTTTGCCAATCCGATCCACATCTAATCTACTCGCGTATGCGATAACTTTTCTTCTCGCGAATTAAGCTTCTTTGACGATATAACCAAGTTTTTATTTAATTAAATTATACTCTTATGTACGTATTATTGAGCACACAACTAACGCTAACAACTTTCTAACAATTATTAATTGGTATACTTACTTGAAAAGTTCTTCAGTCATTCGATCGACTGCCATAAGTATACTTTCTAGTACGACGTAGACCTATCTACTCGAATGAAATACTATAGAACCATAAATTTACAACTTTTACAACGGACAGTTGTAATCAAATACGCGATATTTCGAGTGTATTTTTCTAATTATTTTTCACGAGGGAAGCGATTTCATCAATCATTTTTGCTATTTTAACGAGGGGGTATCCTGAAAGTAGAAATATTTTTGAGCTGTACACGACTTAATTGAAAATGAATCGCCAGCTAAAATTTCAGGTGCTGAAGTAAATTTTTTGTTTTTTTGATGAATTTTTGAAAATTTTGATTTCGTCCAAAAAATGTAAAAAATGAAAATTTTGCCAAATCACTCAAGAACGCCAAAATTTGGCCTGTTTGCTATTTTCAAGCATCCAAATCGAATGGAAATGATTTCTAACCATTTTGAGCAGATTGAGAGTTCACAAAATATTTTTGAATAATGAATCAATTTTCGCAACATTTTCACTAATAAGATATTCAAGTTTTAAAAATCTATTAGAGGCTCCGAGATTTTTCAAAAAGTTGCTGGAGGCTCGAAAATTACCTAAACCTATCAGCACTTGACTTACTAATGTGTTTAAGTTGGAGTTCAGCATGAATTTCTAATTTAATTTGTGGAAATTTCAAGTTTCAAAAATCTGCTGGAGGCTCCAGAACTGCACAAAACGGTTTGAAACCGTTTCCAATCGATTTGGCAAGTTGAAAATAGGGTATATCTCAAATTTCAGCTTTCTAGGTCAATTTGGTGAAATTTTGATTTTTTTTCTCATTTTTGACTTGAGTTTGATTTTCAAAAATTCACCAAAAATCGAAAAATAAACTAGAGTACTTGAAATTTTGGCTGATGATGAGCTTTTTCATGCTCTTTAGATCTAGCTTTGTCCAACCCAAAAATTTCTTTGCTAGTTCTATTTTAGAAAGCAAAATCTGCGATTTCGGCTGAGTTGTCAACCAAAGTGGCCACCATTTTGTCAGTAAGGTCAACTTTTTGTGGCAAGTTGGTCTTAAAAATCTCCTTAGGATGTGAACTTTGAAAAAAAAGTTGTCCCAGGGGATCAGTGGTGGGGGAGAGTACTTTCATAAGCCGAACTAATAGATTGAGAGACACAAAGATTCTCGAATTTCATTCTCTATCTTATGACTCCCCAACCCAAGGATGGCCTCATCACACATCTTGAAAATTCTCTAGTCGCTACGGCGTCTCCAGTTTTCCTTTTCTTTCGGCAATCTGACATCATTTTTCCATATCTCAGCATCCTTATCGGGACGTATAAGTATACTAAAGGAAAAAAAACCCTCTCGACTCACGTCACGAAAAAATCGTCTATTTGCAAAAAGCAAAAAGCAAAAAAAAAGAGGAGAAAAAAATTCTTATTACATTCGGAAGTCATTTACTCGGCGTATTTTTTTCCTTTCTATTTTCCATCAACTACACACGAAGCCGTAATAACGAGAGACGAGTGAAGGAAAAAAATAGATTAAGCCGCATTTATTATCATTTTTATTCGTCGTCAAATGCCTAATTCGTATACGAAACAAGCTTCGATAACTGCGTAATTTTCCAGACACCCGAATTCAATATAAATAAGACGACGATAGTGAGATGGTAGATGCGGAAGGAGTACGAGTAGAGGGAAAACAGACATTGAGAAGGAAAAATGAGTTTCGGATGAACTCAACTCGCTCCTCGTGTGTTGTCCTATACACAAGTCCCCGAGCGTAAAACTACGTATATGAGTATTCAACCAGTGTATTTTTTTTTGTCGAAGTAAAAAAAAGAGAAAGAAATTTTGTACGTACGTGTGTATCGGATCAAGATTCGAGGAAATGGTCAACTTGAGAATATCTACGTAATAAACCTCATAAGCGCGAAGATTTTTTTTTCGAATTTTTGTCATAATTTCAGAATTGTGAGGGAAGATGATCTTGTATGTATTACACCTTTATCTACGCCTTTGCAATTTTTTCGGTTCACACATTCATCTCATCCCCTCCATACACTACAAAGGCAAAAAATTTCAAGTAGTGAATTTTCGAAAATTGGAATTTTGGCTCATTTATTATGGAATTGCCAAAATTGAAGTCAAATGTTGTATGTAATTGACTTCATGACCTATTTTGGACTTTTTGAATCAATAATTATTGGGTAAGACTATCCCAAAATGGCTCGAAATCGCTTCCAATAAATTCTAGTGGTCAAAAATAAGTCACCTACATACAAATTGAAACTTTTTAGCTCGACTGAATGAAATTTTGATGTTTCGCCATTGGCCTGATTTAATTTCATGAAATTCATTATAATGCTCCAAAAATGAATTGTGACGTCTGAAATATTAGCTGGTGGGATATTTTCACGCTCTTACGATCCAATGTGACTTCGCATGGGATTAATATTTAAAATGCATATCTGTAGATTTTGGCTGGATATACTTACAGTTAGATATGTACAAATACAGCAAAATCATCTTCTATAACATTTCCTGCAATTTTGGTCAAAAAATGCCCACCCATTAAAAATCTACCGCTATGTGAAACTTACATACTGACTAACTCTTATCCATGGTTTAAAACTGGACTCCACCGTTTCCAGCCATTCTAGAAGGTTCACAGCCATTTTCTTTTTTTCCACCGTGTTTTTTAATTTTTCCCAGAGGATGTACATAGAAATTGATTGGGACAGCTAGATACTGAGTCTGGCTTATTCGTAACCTCTTTTATGAGGAGTTTGTTGACAATTGAAGAGATTCCCTTGCTAGAGATTTTTAGTAAAGTAAACTATCAGTTATGGACCGGGGTACCAATTACGGATCTTTTTTTTTGCAAGGGCCTAGGTAGTTTGCAACTGGTCGGATAGGAGTGCCAATTGCGGCATTGTGTTGCCTTGAGAGTAGCCAACTTAGAAATGTGTGGTCTTTGGATGTTGGGTGTTATCAGTGTGTTCAGCGTGTTTGTAATCAGAAAGTAAAAATTTTTACTGCAAAAATTTTGTTAAATTTGTACAAGGGTTTTTAATTAATTTAATTACATTGATCCAAAGAGTAGTCTAGCTATATTTGACAACTAAGTATTTGGTTTCTATGTGTGAAACTAAGTACCAAGAACTACTTTTTTGCATGTTCAAACTTTTTTGCATGTTCAAACTTTTTTGCGGATTGTAGGTTTATGTTAGGCGCTTTTTGGTAGAATGACAATGTTCAAACATGAAATCGCTGCATGTTTTCAAAATTGATGATTATAAGCCAAGTCTTATGTATTTATGTTGCATACCACATATTTTCATGTTCAGGTGAATAAACATTCAAATTGTGAAATTCAGTTTTGGTCCGTAATTGGTTTGATCCAAAATTGGTACTTACCTAATTTTTTTTCTCTATGAATTTTTTAATTTCAAAAGGGATTGTCAGGTACCAATTACGGACCGGTCCACAACTGGTAGTTTTTCAACTTCAATATTTGTAAACATTGATGATGAAAATTTTCTGATGTGGTTCTCAGGGTACTATAACTGGTCTCAGAGTGAAAAAAAAAAATTAAATGCTTCCGTTCATATTTGCATGATCCGTGTTTGGTACCTCCTCAAAAACTGTCTTTTTTTAGACCTAATTTCAAATAGGAATTAGGTACTTTTTTCAAAACTGAACACCTTAAAGTGAAAGGGGAAGCTTCAAGGATTATTTTTAAAAAAATATATATAGTACTTATATCAAAATTGGGTAATAAATGATGTCTTGGCGATTAATTGTAAAAAAGTGGTCCATAAGTAACTGGTAGTTTACCTTAATTCGTTTTTTCACCAAGAAGACATGGTCTACGAAGCACACTCAGGGTGTTTGTCTGAAAATTGCCTCAAGTGTGAGAACAAACTAGGTAAAAATTTGAAACGAGACTCGATTTTTAGCTGCTTAAGTCAGTTCACATGTAGGTACCATTCTGGAAATAAAACAAAACAAATGAAAAAAGAAAAAATCAAAAATTGCGCTGGAGGTTTTAGGGTGTCTGGAAATGGCTAACTTTAATTATTTTCACTGAAAAAAAAAAAACAAAACAAAAAAACATTCACGTAGATATACAAAGAGACGACTTAAATTTCAGAAAATCCCCATTTTTGGATTTTCAATAATTCACTTAAAATCAATAAATCAACTTGGGAAACATGTGGAAAAAATCAAACATTGAAGGTTAAATTTCCAAAGCAATCAATCGGCAAAAAGTAAAAACCATCTTGCGATCAGGAGAAAATGTTAATATTGCATTACTGTGCGTGCTGTAGGTCGTCAGGGAACGCTGTGGTGACTTTGAAACTGGATACTCTTCACAATGGCTTGAGTTTTTTTTTTTACATACTCTCCATGATACTTTTACATTGAGTAGGTACCACGAAAAGCACTATTTTATATGTTGGTAATTCTGAATGATGAAGAAAACCAATGGGTTAGGTATACATGTTGTTCACCCAACTTTGTGTTACAAAATCCAACCAAAAAGTATTAAGGTCCTACAGTTTTTTTGTTTTTTTTAGTAAACTCAGTTCAAATCGTCTTCTTGCATGTGAATTCTTATTACTTACATATTCAAATTCTTTGCCATTAAAAATGTATGTTCCTTGGGTCTTGGTTTTATCCGGATGCTGTCTTTTTATCCTGATGATGCCCCTTTATTAAACTGCTCAAAATTTGACTGCGAGTCCGAGGCAAATGTCATTTTTGGTTCCATCTTGGGAAATGGAACTCGGTCGGCTGCAAATTTGCCAATTAATACAGTATTCATATGGCTTATTTTCCTTTTTGAACCTTTTATAGAGTCCTCAAATATTAATTTTTTATTGCAAAACGAAAAATTGCGAGGGCGAAAGTTTTTGAAAATTTGTAGGTATTTCTAGAGAAATGAAAAGGATAATTTTTATGCGAGGAGTTCATTTTTTAGCTTTCACAATTTTAGAATTACATGATACATATTTTTTTTTGGTAGTCGATTTCGAAAAAGAAATGAGAAAGGGCAAAAACTTCCCAAAATTTGTGTATTTCGAAAGGCATATAAATACGATGTTATTAATGCGAAGAATTTATTTTTTGGCTTTAAAACTTTAGAAATTGAATAAATTTTTTTTAGGCATTTCAATTTTGAAAAAATAAACGGACCCAAAAGCGAAGTAAAGGCAAAAGCTTGAAAAAATTTGTGTTCCGATAAGTAAAAAAAACAATGTTTTTCTTTCATCACAGGCCTTTCTATCACTAGACCTTCTGGAAAATGCGGACCTGGAGCAAACTGTCTCCTTTGACCCCTTCTAACAGTGCTGGTTGAGGGCCAGAGACGCAGAGAGGGTGAGCAAAGGGGGTAGTTTGCCACGCTGTCTGAAAAGACCGGTAAAAAAAGGCCCATGAGAAAAGGAAATCCTGTATTTTTACTTCTCAAAACACAAATTTTTGAGAGCTTTTGAAATTTCTAAAAAAATAAAATATCATTCAACTTTCAAAGTTTTAGAATGAAAAAATAAACCTCTCGCGTAAAAGAATCGTTTCTATACTTCTCAAAATAAAACTTTACATAAGCTTTCGCCCTCACTTGTACTTGTACCTGTTTTCTTTTCTTTTTCAAAATTGACATCCTAAAAAAAAAATATTTTAAATGAAAATTTTTATAAGTCATATGAAAATGATTTCAATCGGTAAAATTGATATTATAGTTAGCGACTCCCTCCACCCCTCTATCAGTCGCCAAATTTTCAGTCGAACCCCTCCCCTCCCCCTCCGTTTTTCAAAAAACCTCTACGTAGTTTCGTCCCTAATATTTGTCTTAACTCGAGTAAAATAAGTTCACGTCCCTATTATCAAGATGCTGCTTCATTATCGAGCTGCTGCCCTGGATCACAGGTTCCTTACCTAATATTGGGATCAGGAGCACATTCATTTCCATGACGTAACTAGACTTTATTTGCGAATAGATAAACAAATTTATTTACTTACTAACTTATGGAGAAACATTACAATATTTCGATTTCTTAATATATGTCCTTTCTCGCGGTTGTTATTTCTGATCAATTTTTTCCCTAACGTGATATTTCGTGATTAGGACAGCTGAAAACTGAGTCTGGCTTTGAAGAGATTCCCTATGCCAGCAATTTCTGTGAATCCGTTTTTTCACCAGCCTAACATGGTCTACAAAGCATACTCAAAGTGTTTACTGTTTGTCTGAAAACTCTCTGAAATATGAGAACAAACTCGCGGTAAAAAAGTCGAAACGAGACTTGATTTTCAGCTGCTCAAATTAGTTTACGCGTCATTGTGAAAAATTAAATGGTAATGAAAAATAAACGAATCAAAAAAAACTAGAAAATTCAAAAATTGCACTGCTGTATGCTTCGAAGTGTTAAAATTCAAGAATTTGTCAAAAATCACAAAATCAACTTGAATAACAGTAGAAAAAATCCCACATTGAAGGGCAAAATTTCAAAACAATCAGTCGACAAAAAGCAAAAACCATCTTGCGATCAGCAGAAATAATTTTAAAATTCATTTACTCGCGGGAAATAATTTTACTTGAGCTGCTCAAATTAGTCCAAGCGCCATTCTGGAAAATTAAAATGAAAAAAAAAAAAAAAAAAATAGAAAATTCAAAAATTGTGACTGGAGGCTTCAAAGTGTCTGGAATTGGCAGACGTTAATTATTTTCACTGAAAAAATGCATCAAAGTATACAAAGAGACGACTCGAATTTCAGAGAATTTCCATTTTTGGATTTTCAAGAATTCGTCAAAAATCGCAAAATATAGCTTGGGTAACAGTAGAAAAAATCCCACATCGAAGGGGAAAATTTTAAAACAAATAATCGACAAAAAGCAAAAACCATCTGGCGATCAGCAGAAAAAATGTTTAAAATTCATTACCGATATTTCCTCAACGTTGAATTCGATTTTTATCTGCTCAAATTATTTCACGCGCCATTCTGGAAAATTAAAATAGGTAGCAAACAAATTTTAAAAAACTATAAAATTCAAAAATTGCACTGGAGGCTTCAAAGTGTCTGGAATTGGCAGACTTTAATTACACTTTAACCGAAAAAAAATGCATCAATGTATACGAGAGGACTCGACTTTTGCCGAAGTAAAAAAAAAGAGAAAGAAGTTCTGTACGTACGTGTGTATCGGATCAAGATTCCAGGAAATGGTCAACTTGAGAATATCTACGTAATAACGAACCAAACAAGCGCGAAGATTTTTTCGAATTTTTGTCATAATTTCAGAATTGTGAAGGAAAATGATCTTGTACTCGTACTTACACCTTTATCTACGCCTTTGCAATTTTTTTGGTTTACTCATTCATCTCATCTCCTCCATACACTAACAAAGGCAAAGCATTTCAAATAATGAATTTGGTTTTTGAATTTTTTGTGAATTTTTGAAAATTCCAATTTTGGCTTATTTTTATGGAATTGCCAAAATTGAAGTCAATGTTGTAATTATCTTCATGACTTATTTTTGACTTTTTGAACCTCAAAATGGCCCCAAATCGCTTTCGATAAATTCTAGTGGTCAAAAATAAGTAACCTGCATACGAATTTAAACTTCTTAGCTCAATTGAATGAAATTTTGATGTTTTGCTATTGGCCTAATTTAATTCAACGAACTTGACTATAGTGCTCAAAAAATGAATTATGAAGTCTGAAATTTTAGCTGGCGGAATATTTTCACGCTCTTACCTACTCTTTCAATTCAATGTGACTTCGAATGAAATTACTCGTAATGTTTAAAATTCAAATGTAGATTTTGGCTGAATATACTTACAGTTAGGTACGTACAATTACAGCAGAATTATAAGGTTGTAAAAATACGAACAACATGCTCAAATTCTAAATAAATTTTGTCAAGTCTATTCAAATATGTTTGATTGAACTACCATTTCCTGCAATTTTAGTCATAAAGTGTCCACCCATTAAAAATCTACAGTCATATGTGAAACTTACTTATTGACTAACTCTGAATTTTTCAATTAATGGGGGGGGGGAGGGTCAAGAGAAGTTTGCTTTCTACAGTACAGATATCTATAAGTTAGATTTGCATTCGGCCCCGCGAAAATGTGATTATATGGAAAGATATGCTTGCAGTTCCAGTCTCACACGTTAACACCATTAGTAAAAAAATTAAAGAAATTTATGAAATCATTAGAAGCGACAAAGACGACGATAGAATATGGCTACACAAAGCAGGTACCATCATTTCAGAAGATAGGTTGAAAGAACTCAGTGTAATGTGCCTATCTAAATGTAGGGAAATTAATGCATCGAACACATTACGTTCCTATCTGGTCCAAAACGAGCTAAACGAAGAGCAAGCTCTGACAATATTCAAACACTGGGAATGAAAAACCTCAGAACAGTAATAAAATACTCGTCGAGCGAAAAAAGTAATTTGTATTATGTGATATAGGTACCTACCTAGCGAGAAAATTCGGCGAAACCTCCAAGCCATCGGCGGAAAGCCACGTCCAAGAAACTATAAAATTAAAAAATTGCACTGGAGGCTTCGAAGTGTCTGGAAATGGCAGACTTTAATTATTTTCACTGAAAAAAAATGCATCAAAGTACAAAGAGACGACTTGAATTTCAGCAAATTTCCATTTTTGTATTATCAAGAATTCGTCAAAAATCACAAAATCAACTTGGGTAACCGTAGAAAAAATCCCACATCGAAGGGAAAAATTTTAAAACAAATAATCGACAAAAAGCAAAAACCATCTTGCGATCAGCTGGAAACATTTTTAAAATTCGTTTTCCCACGGACAATGAATTGTTCTGATTGTGAGACTCGATTTTCAGCAGCTCAAATTAGTTCACGCACCTTTCTGGAAAATCAAAATAGAAAAAAAATTTTAAGAAACTATAAAATTCAAAAATTGCACTGGATGCTTCAAAGTGTCTGGAATTGGCAGACTTTAATTATTTTCACCGAAAAAATGCATCAATGTGTGCAAAGAGCCAACTCGACTTGAATATCAGAAAATTTCCATTTTTGGATTTTCAAGAATTCTTCAAAAATCACAAAATCAACTTGGGTAACAATAGAAAAAATCCCACGTTGAAGGGGAAAGTTTTAACACAATGAATCGACAAAAAGCAAAAACCATCTTGCGATCAGCAGAAAAATGTTTAAAATTCATTTTACTATAGTGAATTCTTCTGTCTATTTCATCTGCAACAATGCTGACTTGACTGGATATACGTCACCAAACTCTCCATGTTACTTTTACATTGAGTACCACCCACAGTTGTTTTTTTTTTTTTGTAAACTCAGTTTAAATCGTCTTCTTTCATGTGAATCCGGATTCCGTATTTTTATACTGATGATGCCCCTTTATCAAGCTGCTCAAAATTTATGAGGAAATTCGTTAGTTGAGGGCAAGGCTGTCGAGAGCATCCGATTCGAGTCCCAGGCAAATATCATTTGGTTCCATCTCTAGGAATGGAACTATGAGATTACATTAAGGATAGGAAAAACTAAAGATAGATTTTACTTTTCTGATTTTCTGAGCACGATATCGTCTCCAATTTCAAACAAATCCATAAATACACTTACAAGCCATGTTAGCCTTTTTATCCATTGTGGTGAATCTGGGTATATTAGGAGAGGGTTTTCGACTGATAAGGGGAATCAATTTTGCTGGTTAATACAATGTTATGTGACTTATTTTCCTTTTTGAATTTTCAGAGGCTTCAAATATTAATTTTTTTCTTTCAAAACGAACGAAAAATTGACCCGAATGGAGTGAGGGCGAATGCCTTTGAAGATTTGTGAGTATTTCCAATGGCATAAAAATAATGTTTTTATGCGAGGAGTTCATAGGTATAATGATAATATTTTTTTGATAGTCAATTTTGAAAAAAAAAAAAAAAACAGAGAGCGAAAACATAAAAATCCATGTTTTTGATGCGAAGAGTTCATTTTTAGGCTTCAAAACTTCAGAAATTAAATATTATTTTTAGACATTTCAATTTTGAAAAATAAAACCGACCCGGGCTAAATGAAGGCAGAAGCTTTAAAAAATTTGTGTTTCGAGAAGTAAAAAAAAACAATGTTTTTTTTTCATTTCAGACCTTTCTACTATTTCACTCTCCAGAAGATCAGGGTCCAGAGCAAAGAGCCTTTTTTGCCCCCTTCCAACGGTCCTGGTTGAGGGCTAAAGCCGTCGAGAGGGAGGGCAAGAGGAGCAATTTGCGCCTGGCTCGCGTTTTCTGGAGGGCTCGACAAAACAAGGTTCAGTGATGAAAGAAACCCCTGTTTTTTACTTCTCAAAACATGAATTTTTAAAAGCTTTGAAATTTGTAAAAAAAAATATAATTCAAATTTTAAAGTTTTAAAGTGAAAAAACAAACTTCTCGCATAAAAGCATCGTTTTTATACCTCTCGAAATTGAAATTTTCAAATGCTGTAGCCCTCATTTGGACCTGCTCTCTTTTATTTCTCAAAATTAATATCCTAAAAAATTCAAATTTTAAAATTTTAAGAACCACGAAATAAGCTCCTTGCATAATATAAAACGACTGTTTTTAGTTCTCTTGAAATACAACTTTTGCAAGTTTTTATCCTATCTTCGCTCTGTCCTCTTCTTTTTTTTCTGACTCATGTTCCCGAAAAAAACTTCGTTTTTAGGCTTCTCGAAATCAAATTTTCAAAAACTTTCGCCCTTGATTCGTTCTGGCCTGTTTGTTTCTTGTTTAGAGATGAAAAAATTCACATATTTTGGGCCCCCAAAAATCCCAAACAGAAAATAAAAATTGTTATAAGTCATATGAAATGATTTCAATCGGCAAAATTGATATTAGTTACCGACCCCCCCCCTCCCAATATCAGTCGACAAATTTTCAGGCGAACTCCCTCCCCTCCACTCTTTTCTCAAAAAACCTCTACGTTGCTTCATCCCTATTTGTCTGAACTCGAGTAAAACAAGTTCACGTCCCTTTTATCGGGATGCTGCTCCTTTGTCCCCGGATGCTGCCCTTTTATCAAGCTACTGCTCTGGATCATGGGTTCCTTACCTAATACTGGGATCACCAACACATTCATGACCCTGGCAAAACTAGACTTTATTTGCGAATAGATAAACAAGTTTATTTACTTACTAACTTATGGAGAAACATTAGGTACAATACTTATAACGGATACTGGCTACGTTGTTTTTTCTGATCAATTTTTCCCTTAACGTGATATTTCGTTATTACGAGACGACTATTGGACACTGGACAGAGAACGATTGACGAAACTCTCATTTAGAAGGTGGCGAAGAGAATGATAAAAAATGTATGTGCAATTGTGTCAACTTTGGACGTCCGTCAATTAACCTGACGCACAGTTTATTATTTCAGGTATCGAACTGAGCTACGAAATTGACGTTCATTTTTTAATGGTCATTTGGTACTTAACATATACCGGTAATATACCATCCTCACCCCCTCCCCCCGTCAACCTTACATACTCTAAACCATCCATATACTCGTACAAAGTGATAGAGATACCATCGAAAATGAACGCAATTAAACCAGACAGCTCGACCATTATAATCAGTTGCAGATATGAACCGATACAATGTGAACGATACACTCTCACTCCTACCTATATAGCTATAGCAAGTAGCAACTTTAGACATAGGGACGGGACGTGACGTGAGAGGTGACGTAACCCAAGGGGAAGCCCGATTTCCGGGCTAATTCCTCATAATTGAAAATTTTCGCCCAGACTGAACGAAGCTCGAAGGTGCGAGAGGGGGAGGGACGTCTCACGAGGAAATGTTATTCTCGCATGTTTACCAAAAAACCTCCATAAATCACTCTCGCCTCGTGTACTGTGGCACACGAGCTCTCTTATCGCGTCGCAGTCCAGATTAGAGCCCGGTCCGGTGTGCGGCGACCGGCCACCGGCCAACCACGCTGCAAATATTTTTAGAAATAATAAATGAGCACATATCGAATGAAATTAAAACGCTATTTAAATTAACGCGTCGCTCGAGTTGGTTTACGTGTTTCGGCGTGAAACATTTTGTCGACGGGCGCAGTGCAGCTCACGCCGCACCGCACTGACCGGATTCTAATTTAGTAAATTAAAATTCCATGCAATGCGATATCCATGCTGCCGTATATATGTATGTATATTGTATATACAATAAAACCATCGTCCGAGAGTCGAATAATGCGCAACACACAAAAGCGATACGATACACTACACATAACGACGCGGTTAATTTCGCACACGTGAACCACACTCCCCCTGACCCCCTCCCTTTTCAGCTCAATTCACCCCCTCGCCAAGGTATACTTTGTACCTCGCATCTCGTGCAGACTACCTCTTCGACTATACTACCTCGTACCTACCTAGCAGTACATACATACCTACCTACTAGGACGACTACCGTGTTGCCCATTCACAATGAATTATTACACCTAGTAAATTCCCACTCACTTAGGAAAAAAACACTGGGGAAAAATACAAAGGTAATTAACCATTGAAAATCTCGTCGCCGTCGTCGTTGCTGTGTTGTACTGTGTGCTTTGCACCGTGCTTTTTGGTCGACGTCGTCGTCGTCGTCATTATCATCATCGTTGTATCGTTGTCCTCGTCGTAGTAATACCAAAAGTACATAGTTTACTCTTTTAAACAAAGAGCACCGAGTCAAAAAAACAAAAATCAGGTTTAGCTTTTAAACAACGAAGATAATGGTACGTTTTTAAATACCTAATTGAATTCAAATTTTGAACAAATTTAATTCTATTTCGGATGCGTTGATGTGCTCTCAGGTTTTTTACTTTGATATTACAAAGTCGTGGTTGATTTTTTGTCAATGGCTTGTGGAATATTTATGAATTATGATGATTTCACTCTATGATTTGTCGGGGGAGGGAGGAGGGGGTAAGACTGAAATTTTTCCAACTTTTTCACCCGATTTTCTCAATTTTTGACTCCAGATCCCCCCTTCCTCCAGGAATTTTCTACCTAATTAGCCAGATATGGTTCGAACAAACTTTTTAAGGGAAGTCAAAAAATAATGTATTTTTCTAAAAACGATGCTTTCATACAATTACAGAAATTTGAATTGTTCTATTGCAAGGTTGGCTCTGAAATACCGAATAAGAGATTTATTCGGCTTCATTTTAATAAAAATACCTAGTAAATAGGTACATTCTACTTAACAAATTATAAAAAAGATCAAGAAATGAAAAACTAGCTTCAAATTGTTATTTAAAAGCGAGTTTAGCAACCAATGCAACTATCAACCGATATAGTGAAAGCAAAATGCAAAAACTCTTTTGCAATCAGGAAATCAGCGAATAGCTGCAGATGACTTATGGTATATGAAATGTTCGATAAAACCTATGATTAGTTTTCAGGAAATTCTGAATAGTTTTCGGGAAATTGTACTTGACATTTTTAAAATCATGAATAAGGCAACGCAAGGCTTGACATGAGCGAGGCGAGGGCAAAAGCTTTCGAAAATTCACAATTCTCCATTTCTTTCGAGAATTCAAACCATAATTTTTATATTTTTAAAAAGAACCAATTTTGAAAAAAATTAGAAAATTGTTTCCGAGTTTCCGGCGAATAATAGGTCATTTTTTATTGTAGTAGAATTGGGGACTTCCTGGTATTTTTTTACTCGAATGCATCGGAAAAGACTTTTTTGAAAAAAATTCAAGTAAAGGAATATTATTTTTGATGCAAGGAGTTGATTTGTCTACTGTTCAATTTTGGTCAGAGGAAGAAAAAGGAAAATGATCTGATCGTGAGCTGAGCGAGGGCGAAAGCTTTTGATAATTTTTGGCGATTCTTTGATTTTCTCTGCCTACACAACTTCTTCCCAACTTTTCCCAAATTTCCCAACGTTTTCCAACATTTTTCTTTCAACGGAGGGGGGTGGGGTGGGTTCGGCAAACCTCAGGCTGAAAACCATTGTTGTAACCGAATATGAACATCACATTATTTTTTTGTAGAACATTCAAACTCCTTTAGATTACTTAGGTATGATCGTCGTGGCTTTATCACTAACTTCCTCGTATTTAATTTATTTAATAGGTATGACTGGTACGGTTGGAACAATTTGTTGACTCACTGGAAAGATTTTCCAGCTAACAGTGTCAACATAACTATAAGTACCGCCGCGTAGCATTAAAATATCTGAGACTTCTATTGACATTACCGGTACATTGGCACCACAGTGGTACTAGAATGTCATTCTCTTGATACTACAATGACACTTTCTTGCAGGAATTTTAGCATGCTTTTGCCCTCAGGTTGCTCTCGGGCCCCTTTGTTGTAATTTTTAAAAATTGTATAATTTTAAAAAATTCATAATTAAAATTGTAAAATTTGGGACATTCTGTTTAGGTTTTACGTACTTGAAAAATTTATTGTTTTACCTCTCAAAATATGAACTTTCAAAAGCTTTTGCTTTCGCTCCAAAACTCATACCAATTGGTTCGGAAATTTTTTTTCTTCTTCCAAATTCCGCGATCCCTGCCACATTGGGCATCCATCAGCGCATTTCACCAAATCACCATGACCGGCTGAGAGCATCCAATGACAATTCCACCACTGTTCAACTGGTGCGCGTCATCACATGATTCTCCTTGATGAAAGGTCGGTGCGGATCTCCTCCTCGATGTAACTCATTTTCAGGTCCTTGTGGAGATCGGGTTTCATATGTACCAGTGCGCTCCGCCATTGGTCGTAATATTATGTTTTAGCACCTCTGAATTATTGCAATGTTTGATTTTGAGGCGCAGCAGCCCCAGAGAGTGATACCATATATAGCCAGATTGTACTGACTATTGCCAGATACAACAGGCGTTTGTTCTCTAGGCTTGGCCTCAATTTTTGCCCCATGAGCCAGTACAACTCACACATTTTCTCCTTTATCTGTAGTTTTTTCACTCAAATGTGTTGACTCCAATTCAATCTTGAGTCCGAATGCATGTCAAGGTACTTCATAGAGCTGGAGTAGGGCACAGCAAATAAGGGTGGGTACATAGAGAGAAGTCGACATGTACTGATTTCCCACAATTTGCAACAATTTTCCATGACCGCATCCACTCAGCAATTCTGTAAACTGCTAATTGTAGTGAAGCGATGGCTGTTTCGTAGTCTTTGTCAACAGCAAGAATAGCCTTATCGTCAGCGAATAGAGCAGCAACTATTCCATCAGCCACTGGAATATCCGATGTGAAGTTCGGAAAAATTGGGATTTTTTTCTCATATCAGTCGGTGATTTTTTGGTCGACACACCCTCTCTCTCCCCACTGAAAATCCCCAGTTTCCTTCGTGATTTTTGTTTACGTTTGATGCAAAAAAAATCAAATTTCAAACAATAATACGTGTTTGGGAAGAATTGAAAATGTAAACCATGCCTGTCATTTAAACAAAAAGTATCCAGATTTGGGACAATTGAAGTACTGAAAAAGAAATTTATGAAGACTAACAAATTTAATTTCAAAATTACTAGAATTACTTCTTGAAATTCACTTTTAAAAAATTAAATGAGAAAAATTACCTACTTTCTTTTGGGTTGGTTCCGCGGAGTTATGAACCGGAAATGATGCTTCAAAAAAATGCTGGCAGTTTCTTTTATAACTTACTGCTGCGAATATTCGCATTGGAAGTGGGATCAGCAACCTGTTTACGTTTACGTTTGATGCAAAAAATCAAATTTCAAAAAATATTACGTGTTTGGGAAGAATTGAAAATGTAAACTATGCCTGTCATTTAAACAAAAAGTAGCGAGAGTTGGGACAATTGAAGTACTGAAAAAGACATTTATGAAGACTAACAAATTTCATTTCAAAATTACTAGAATCACTTCTTGAAATTCACTTTTAAAAAATTAAATGAGAAAAATTACCTACTTTTGTTTGGGTTGGTTCCGCTCAGTTACATGCCAATTTTAACAAGCTTCCGTGATGGCGCTGGGCGAAAATGGAAAATCACCATGCGGCAGTGCAGCCGCTTCCCAGAATCCACATATTCCCTTTAGGTGGAAGCTGCGGGCGCGAGCGCATCCCCTTGCGGTACACCATACCTTACAATCTATCATAATGAGTTACCTACCTAAAATTTTGCGAGAATTTCGAATATTTCGATGAAAATGTTTTTGAAGTCTTTTTGAAAAATTCTGAGCCGAAAACTGCTTACGATTTTCAATATTTCTGAAAAAAGGTATCATTCGATCTATTAAAATGAATTCAGACTTCACTACAAATTCAAAATATTTCAACCAAAACTTTTTTTTGGCATTTTTTCAAGAATTTCGAGCTCAAAATTAGCTCGTGATTTTCAAGAAACGACAACTTGCATTAAAACTTTTTCGAACATTTTTGAGAAATCGCAGCATGAAAATTTGTTTGATTTTTGAAAATTATCGTAACAATGAGTATACCTACAAAGTTTACTTGATTTTGGGCTAAACATTATTTTAAAATGCTAGAAAAAAGTTGATGCCAAAATTTTCACCCATTTTGATATGATTCAATTTTATTCTCAAAATTCTTCAAAAATGCTTAAAAAAACGTTTTCGTCGAAGAATTTGATTTTCCAGCGAAATCTTGACCCATTTTGGCAGGTCACTAATGAACACATCTAATTTTTTTGAAAGCAAATTCAAAGATATTTATCTAGACTACGTTAGGTAATGATCGTCGTCGTGGCTTTATCACTGTAAAATTAGATGTGCCAAGTCGACTTGGTTGGGTATCTGTTATGTATTTGTTACACCATACCTTGCAAATTTATCAAAACAATCGAGTTGCCTGAAATTTTGCAAGAAATTCGAATATTTCAACGAAAATGTTTTTGAAGCATTTTTGAAGAATTTCAAGCCCAAAACTGAGTTATAATTTTTTCAAGATTTCTGAAAAAAGTATCATTTGATTTACCAAAATGAATTCAGACTTTAGGACAATTTCAAAATATCTCGAATGGGTTTATAGTTTTCAAGAGACGACAATTTGCATCAAAACTTTTTCGAGCATTTTTGAGAAATCGCAGTATGAAAATTTGTTTGATTTTTGAAAATTATCGTAACTATATCTGCAAAGTCGACTTAATTTTGGTCTAAAAACTATTAAAAAGTGCTCAAAGAAGGTTGATGCCAAAATTTTCACCCATTTTGATAGGTTATACGACACATTTTCAAAAATTCCAAAATATCATGGTTCAATTTTATTCTCAAAATTCTTCAAAAATACTCAACAACATTTTCGTCGAAGAATTTGATTTTCCAGCGAAATTTCAACCAGTTTTAACAGGTTATTAATGAATACATCTATTTTTTTTGTATGAAATTCGAAATTCTGTAGACTACGTACGTTAGGTATTGATCGTCGTCGTGGCTTTATCATGTCTCGGCCTCTCGGCTCATTTCTGTCCCCTCCTCTTTTTTTTAAAGGCTATTTTAACCAAAAAAAATCAATTTTTTTCAAAATCTAAATGGACTACATTTTTTTACTCCTCAGTGTGAATTTAATTCAACCATAAACTCATTTTTGATAAAAAGTGACTTACCTGGTTCTTACCTGGTTCTTTCCGTGGACTCTTTATTATTAAAATTTACTTTCAAAAGATTAAAGGAGAAAAATTACCTACTTTCTTTTGGGTTGGTTCCGCGGAGTTACACACAAATTTCGCTTTGGAAGTGGGTCGGAAACCAGTTTCCGAAATGGCGCCTGGGCGGAAATGGAAAATCAACATGCATCAGTGCAGCCACTTCTCAGGTAGAAGCTGCAGGCACATCCCCTTCTGGTACACCATACTTTGCAAATCTATCAAAACGAGTCACCTAAAATTTTGCAAGAAATACAAATATTTCAACGAAAATGT
Organism: Planococcus citri; assembly: GCF_950023065.1. Taxonomy (NCBI): domain Eukaryota; kingdom Metazoa; phylum Arthropoda; class Insecta; order Hemiptera; family Pseudococcidae; genus Planococcus; species Planococcus citri. The sequence continues at coordinate 4,101,421 of NC_088679.1, read as the reverse complement.
TTTTGAAGCATTTTTGAAGAATTTTAAGCCCAAAACTGAGTTATAATTTTTTCAAGATTTCTGAAAAAAGTATCATTTGATTTACCAAAATGAATTCAGACTTCGCGACAAATTCAAAATAAGTATATCTCAACAAAAACGTTTTTCTGTACATTTTTTAAGAGTTTTGAGCCCAAAATTAGCTCGTGATTTTTGAGAAACGACAACTTGCATCAAAATTTTCTCGAGCACTTTTGAGAAATCGCAGCATAAAAATTTGTTTGATTTTTGAAAATTATCGTAACAATGAGTATATTTATCTACAAAGTTGACTTAATTTTGGGATAAAAATTATTAAAAAGTGCTCGGAAAATGTTTATGCCAAGATTTTCACCCATTTTGATAGGTAGTTTATTATGATACATTTTCGAAAATCTCAAAAAAAATCATGGTTCAACTTTACTTATTTTCAAAATTTTTCAAAAATGCTCAAAGAACGATTTCGTCGAAGAATTTGAATTTTAAGCGAATTTTAAGGCATTTTGGCATCAGGTCATTTGAAAACGTCCTATTTTTTATTTTATTTATTTATTTATTTTTTTTTTGAAGAAATTTGAAGTTTTGTCGATTATCTCAATTAAGTATTGATCATCATCGTGGCTTCATCACTATGTGTATAATTAGGTTTTCTTACCAAGTTAACTTAATGGTAGGTAAATGTCTGCTGCAATGCTGCATTTCATGCCTGGACATTGACTGCTCCACATGAAATATTTGAATGAGCGTACCTCTACCTACTATCTACCTACCTACGTACCTACACTCCGCTAAATAATAATATTAATTTACTTACTTACAATAAATCTTATATTTTGCTATATGTAATGTATCACCCTGAAAAATCGCGGGTTTTTTCAAGAATTCCAAAAATCATGACCCAGTTTTGAGCTTAAAATTCTTCAAAATACTCGGAAAATATTTTTTCGTATAAATATTTGATTTTCTTGCAAAATTTCAACCCATTTTGATATGTCACGTGACAATTTTTCAAAAATTTCGGATTACGCGTTTTGCCATGTTGAACTATATTGGCATTAATCTTTTATAAGGTTGTACAATTCATTAGCACAATATATCTAGTGTAATTATATTGTGCTGCTAGCTTTTTCAACCTCAAGCCAGACTTGAAAATTGTAAGGCTGATTCTCAGCGTTCAACACCTTCATTTTCGTACGTAAATAGAATTATTAGAACGTACAAATACTTGGCTTTTTTGATGGGGCATTCAAAGTTCTTTTGATTACTCAGAAATTGATCGTCGTCGTGGCTTTATCACTATAAAATCAGATACCGGGGTAGATGGTTTATTGACAACCGAATTTCTGCCATGTGTCCAAGGAACAATCACATTTCATTTCCAATCTGACGTCAATGAAGCTCTCGATTTTTCTAAAACGTGTCTGTTTACTCTGGAAATTAATAGACCAGGGGGCCAAATCGAAACCATTCTAAACTTTTGACCTTGAATTCTTGGGTCGAAAGGTTCTCTCGAAAAATAGCTCATCTCCAAAACTGGAGGAATTATACTTAAGCAATTTAATAGTTCCGAAAAAAGTAACTTTTTTTGAGCTCTTCAAAACTTTTGAATGCTGAAATTTTGTTGAATTGGAAGGAAATAGTCGAGGGGCCCGCATAAGGGTCACTTGCGCCCCCTAACGATCTTCCGGGGTAACTTTTTTCTTAAAGGGGGAGTCCTAAGGAAAATTTCTAGCCCTTGTCCTCGAAAAAAAGTGGCCCTGCTTACAAAATGGCGTACATTTTGATTGACAGGTTAGCCAAAAATCGCAGATTTTGCGTTCCAACAGAGGACTTGCACGAAATTTTTTAAACTGTACAAGTGTAGATCGAAAGATCAGGCAAAAATTCATCACCTGTCAAAATTTTTAGTGCTAAAGTGCCTTTTTCAATTTTTGATGAATTTTTGAAAATCAAATTTAGGCCCAAATGTGAGAAAAAATCAAAATTTTACCAAATTGTGTATTAACGACAAATTACGAGGTAAGTAGTTAGAACATTCAAAGTTCTTTAGATTACTTGAGTATGATCGTCGTCGTGGCTTTATCACTAACTTACTCGTATTTAATTTATCCAGTCAAGATTCATTATATACGATATCTTTCTTGCACAAATTTTTGCATGCTTTTGCCCTCTCTCTGCTAGGGCCTGTTTGCTGTAATTTTTCATAATTGTAATTTCAAGAAATTCATAATTTAAAATTGTAAAATTTGGGACATTAAAAAATGAACTGTTTAGGTCTTTAGGTATATACGCGTAAAAAATGTATTGTTTTACCTCTCGAAATACAAACTTTTAAAAGCTTTTGCTTTCGCTTCAAAACTCACCAATTGATTCGGAAAAATTGGGATTTTTTTTCTCATATCAGTTGGTGATTTTTCAGTCGACGCGCCTCCTCCCTCCCCACTGAAATTCTCCAGTTTTCCTTCCTGATTTTTGTTTACGTTTGATGCAAAAAAATCAGATTTCAAACAATAATACCTACGTGTTTGGTAAGAATTGAAAATGTAAACTATGCCTGTCATTAAAACAAAAAGTATCGAAATTTGGGACAATTGAATTTAGTTACTGAAAAAGCAATTTATGAAAACTAACAAATTTTATTTAAAAATTACTAGATTACTCACCTACTTATTGTTTGCTTTTAAAAAATTAAATGAGAAAAATTACCTACTTGCTTTTGGGTTGGTTCCGCGGAGTTTAGTCGCTTCAGGCTGCGAGTGCATCTCCTTCCGGTACACTATATCTTGCAAATCTATCAAAACGAGTTATCTAAAATTTTGCATGAAATACGATTATTTCAAAGAAAATGTTTTTGAAGCATTTTTGAAGAATTTCGAGCCCAAAACTGAGTTATAATGTTTTCAAGATTTCTGAAAAAAGAATCATTCGATCTATTAAAATGAATTCATACTTCGCGACAAATTCAAAATATATCTCAACAAAAACGTTTTTCTTGGCACTTTTTAAAGAGTTTTGAGCCCAAAATTAGTTCATGATTTTTAAGAAACGACAACTTGCATCAAAATTTTCTCGAGCAATTTTGAGAAATCGCTACAAGAAAATTTGTTTGATTTTTGAAAATTATTGTAACAATAAATATACCAAAGTGTACTTAATTTTGGGGTAAAAATTAATAAAAAAGTTTATGCCAAAATTTTCACCTATTTCGATAGATTATGCAACACATTTTCAAAAATCCAAAAAATCATGGTTCAATTTTATTCTTAAAATTTTTCAAAAATGCTCCAAGTACGTTTTCGTCGAAGAATTTTAAATTTCTAGCGAAATCCTAACCCATTTTTTATTCTCCTTTATTTAGCCCTTTTTATTTTTTAAAAAGAAATTTGAGATCGTTAGGTGTACTTACCAAAGTCAACTTGATGGTAAATGTCTGATGCAATACTGCATTCATGCCTGGACATTAGCAACTTCGCATGAAATGTTTGAATGGGCGTACCTTCCTACACTCCTTATTAAATAATAATATTAATTTACTTAAAATATTACCTAGGTACCATACGTACTTACATATCTACCAAATTTTGTTTGAACATTTTTGGAACATTTGTAGCTTGAAATTTGATAAACGATTTCATGCTGAAAATTATTTTTCAAAATTGCTTAAAAATCTTTTCGTTGAAATTGGTTAAATTTCGCGAAATTTTGAACCGCGATTTTGAATCAGCTGCGTGACAATTTTTCAAGAATTCCGAAAATCATGACTCATCTTTGAGCTTATAAAATTCTTCGAAATACTTACTCATAAAATATTTTTTCGTATAAATATTTGATTTTCTTGCAAAATTTCAACCTATTTTGATATGTCACGTGACAATTTTTCAAAAATTTCGAATGAAGTACATGTTTTGCCATGTTGAACTGTATAGGGATTGAGCTTTTATAAAGTTGTACAATTCATTGGCACAATATACTTACACGTGTTGTCGAGTATTTTAGCAACTCAAACCAGTCAAACCCAACTTGCGTAAATTGGGTTAGTAACATAGAAGATATTTAAGGGGAAAAGTTCTGTTATGGTACTTGGAATTGATCTTTCATAGATTGCACATACAATCAGTTTTTAATATCAACCTTATCTAGTTCAACTTAAAAATTGACGGGGCCATTACGGTTGATTTAGAAGAATTAATTTCTCAGCGTTCAACACTTCTAGTTTTGGAGACAGTCAGAATATGAACATCACATTATTCTTTTTGTAGAACATTCAAGGTTCTTTATATTACTTAGGTATGATCGTCGTCATGGCTTTATCACTAACTTACTCATATTTAATTTATTTATGCACGACTCGTATGGTGTTTGGAAAAATTTGTAGACTCACTGGAAAAATTTTCCAGCAAACAGAGTCAACATATAAATACCGCCGCGTAGCAATGAAATGGCTGAGACTTCTATTGTCATTACATTGACAGCGCAATGCATGGTACTAGAATGTTATTCTCTTGATGCCACAATAGCACTTTCTTGCGAGCATTTTTGCATGATTTTGCCCTCGCTTTGCTCGGGCCCGTTTGCTGTAATTTTTAAGAATTGTAATTATAAAAAGTTCATAATTTAAAATTGGAAAATTTGGAACTTGAAAAAATGAACTGCTTAGGTACACAAAAAATGTATTGTTTTACCTCTCGAAATACGAACTTTCAAAAGCTTTTGCTTTCGCTGCAAAACTCACCAACTGATTCGGAAAAATTGGGATTTTTTTCTCATATCAATCGGTGATTTTTTGGTCGACACACCCCCTCCTTCGCCACTGAAAATTCCCAGTTTCCTTCCTGATTGTTTACGTTTGATGCAAAAAATCAGATTTCAAACAATAATACGTGTTTGGTAAGAATTGAAAATGTAAACTATGCCTGTCATTTAAACAAAAAGTATCGAAATTTGGGACAATTGAAGTACTGAAAAAGCAATTCATGAAGACTAACAAATTTAATTTCTAAATTACTATACTTCACTTCTTGAAATTTACTTTTAAAAAATTAAATGAGAAAAATTACCTACTTTCTTAGTAGGTGCGACGAAAAATTTTGTCAAGTTCCTTTATTAGCCCAGGAGAATTAACTAGACATTGAGGTCGGAAAAATTCCTATCAAAGGGGACTTTTTTCTAAAACATGTAGAATACCGCCCTAAACAAAATACTAAAAGTCCCCATCACTAGGGGTGGTGCTAACCCCAGGAGGGGGTGAGACCTCCCCCAATTTCAGTTTCTCGCCATTTTCTCCTCCGCATAGCATTTTAGCGAAAAATGTGTAAATAGGTAAAAAAATCTACCTACGTTAAATTTCCGATCTAATGATGTATCAACCTTCCTTGTATTTCAAGGGGGTGGAACTACAACCGCTCAAGAAACGGGGGGTTCCCTGTAAAATGCATAAAGGCTATAGGCGCCTAAGTGGGGTGAAATGGTCCCCGAAAGCGTTCGAGTTGATATTAGCATAAAAGGTGGGTAACTGGGTACCATAGAGAAACCTCCGCGCAAAAAATTTCAGATCCACACCCCTCCTTTTTTTTTTGGGGAACCCCCCTTTTCGGAAATTTCAATAACATTTACCCCAAAATTAGCTCATAATTTTTTAGAAACGACAATTTGCGTTGAAACTTTCTCGAGCATTTTTGAGAAGTTACAGCATGAAAATTTGTTTGATTTTTTGAAAGATAATCATAAGTAGGTATACCAACAAATCTGACTTAATTTTGGGCTAAAAATTATCAAAAACTGGTCGAAGAAAGTTTTTGCCAAAATTTTCGCCCATTTTAATAAGTTATTATTTTCAAAAATCCCAAAAAATCATGGTTCAACTTTATTCTCAAAATTCTTCAAAAATACTCTAAAAACGTTTTCGTCGAAGAATTTGATTTTCCAGCGAAATCTTAACCCATTTTGGCAGGTCACTAATGAACTCATCTGATTTTCTTGTTAGAAATTCAAAGGTCTGTCGACTACGTTATAGGTATTGATCGTCATCGTGGCTTTATCACTGTAAAATTAGATGTGCCAAGTCGACTGGGATGGTCGTAGAAAACTTTGTAGTTATTGGATTCTTCCACTATCCACGTCCGTCTCCTCAATTTTTGCTGCCTGACTTTCAAACAATCGGAGTGAGCATTGCCTTCTCAGTGTACTCGAAGAAGTTACACATGATATTCGTGTTCAGTGGGTTCCATGTCAATCTTGTTTCGCTTCAAAATTAGGGGATGGGCTGCCTAGGTCCCAAAATTGGATGCATAAGAAGTTATTTGGTTTCCTATTGTTTTTGGAGGCTCGCATACAGAACTTCAGAATTATATCCCTGGCAGTATCGCTTTTTTTGGCGATGCCTTAACACAAAAACACATTTTTGAGTGTTTTGCTAGAATGTACCTATACGATCGTCCGGTAGGTATAATTTTCGGAAAACTAAAATATCTACTAAAAATTTCTATTTAAAATTGGAAATTTTCTTGGTGTGCAAATCTGGCGTACCTACTTTGCTAATGAACCACTCTGTATTATTACATATAATATTCGAAGATGTGAAGTATACATTTAAGAACTTATGAATCCAGTTCAATGAAGAGTTGAATTGTGCAACGATTGATTGAGATTAACTAATCTTCATTTGTGTTTTTGTTTGTTTGTTTTAGGTAAGTGTGAAACTGAATGACCACCATTATAGTGATACGATATTAACCCGAGATTGAAAAATGAGTAAGTCATTTCACGACAAGATGTTACTTACCTATTTAGGAATCTTTTATTATTGAAGCTGAATAATTACTTACAGTTTGCGCTTCTTTTTTCAAATCATAGTTGATATCGACTTTCTTGAGTGACTTGTCCGTTCAACGTGGTATTTGTTTGAGGGGTTGCGATCATACCATTTTAAGGTATTTCCAGGGCCCGACTTAACATATTCGTGCCCCTAGGCAGTCGGAAAATTGCCGCCCCCAAGACTTTTTGGCAGAATGTTTTCAGTTTATGGGGGGGGGGGGGTACAATTTTTGGCCACAAGCGAAACTTTAACAATTGTAGTGAAAGGAGAAGCCTTTTGAAACTTCTGACAAAAAAGCGAAATTGTTGACAATTTTCAGAAAAACGTTGGATTTCTTGGTTTTTTACGAAAAAAAAAAATCACAATTTGTAGTCATTTTAATGAAACTTGGAAAATTTTGTCAATTTTCTCTAAGTGCAAAAATTTTTGATAATGAGTATCTATGTACTAAGTACCTAATAAAAGAAGGAAAAAAAACCACAAACATGATTTTTCTTGAATTATTGGCAATTTTGTAAAATACATAACGAGAATTTAGTTAAAACTTGAGCAAAAATCAGCTCACCTTATAAAAAGTAATCATGTGCCAAAAAAACAATATTTTCTCGCGATTTCTGAAGATGTGCTACACTTTTTGGAATTTTTTACCGAAAACCCAACACTTTTTAGGCATTTTGCTGAAAAACGAAAATTTTTCAATTTTAAAGCAAAACTCTTGACAAATTTTTGTGAAAAGGAGGGTTTTTTGCCACATTTTTTGGCAAAACAGTGAATCTTTTTCCAAAATTTACGAAAAAAAATTGATATTTTCGATGTTGTGAAATTTTTAACAAACTGATCTAAAAAAGCGAGAATTTTTTCACAATTTCAGCAAAAAACTGGAAATTATGGTACCTATAATAATTATTGGTAAAAAAATATGATTTTTCGCAATTTTCATGAAAAAAGCGAAACTTTTGTACAATTTGGGGGAAAAATGAAACTTTTTGGAATTTTTTGCAAAAAACGGCAGTCTTCGGCCGTTTTTTTTTACAAAAACGAAAATTTTTGTCAATTTTTGAAAGAGGTGGAGTTTTTGAAAATTGTTGTCAAACAACAAGATTATTGACAATTTTAGCAAATCGGGCAAGACTTTTTAGTAACTTACTGGAGGAAAAATCACTTGTATATAAATTAAATTCGGGCACAACTGGTGTAATAATCAAGTAATTAAACACCCAAAAAAAAACAATTTGTATTTTCTACAGGAGGAAGATAGTTCGTCTGGTCGTGACTAATTTGATTGGCATATGCTTCATTTCTTCCTGGAAGATTGCTCTATTTACGATATTTTTTCAAAAGTATTGGAGATTTTGCAACCTTTTTGTATATAAAAAGTACACTTTTTTCAACAATGTTCCAAAAAAGCGAGAATTTTAGTGAATTTTTTGGGAAAAAGCAAGAATTTGAAAATTTAACCTAAAACCAGAACTTCCTGGTAAATTATTGGGAAAAAATTATACTTCGTCCCAATGTCAAACAAACGAGACTTTTGGAGAACTTCGGGAAAAATTGGGTCTTTTTGGAATTTTCTGAAAAAAAAGGCAATCTTCTGCAATTTTTCTAAACAGAGTAAATTTTTGTCAATTTTTGGCCAAAAAAGCGAGGTTTGGAGACAATTATTGGAAAAAAGTAAAATTTGTTTGAAGTTTTTTGCAAACGAAAAATTTCAACCATTTATGGAAAAAGCAAACAATTTTGTCGATTTTTGGACAAACGAGAATTTGTGACGATTTTCGGCACAAGGCCATACCTATTTATGGTTTTTAGTTGATATTTTTTTATCCTTGAAAATAATTCCAAACCATCCGAAGTTATTTTTACTCTCTTTTCGGAGTCGTTGTATAGGAAGCGAAGGGATAAAATATAAATTGAGAAAATTAAAAAAGAAAACTTACCTCCTTTGTAAATAATTTACATAACCTGTTTTCCAACCGCTATATCACTTTTTCAAGGCAGCAAACTTACGAAGATGGAATAAAAAATTTTTCAGAGTTCAAAGGCACTCTTATATAAAGCTCTTTGTTTATTCTTATCGGTACACATTCAACATTAATGATACTCAGCAACCAATTCCCAATATCCACTTTTAGGAAACCAACACAGTACCCATATAGTCGTATTTTTTTTATTATTTACAATGTATGTATTATAGTTTCTCCTTCCTGCAGTTGTTTTGCTCGACTGCTCGTATATTAGTCGAGTGTAGTTAGTTACCCTCAAGCTGATACTATCGATACAGCAATATTGGTTCAGCAGGTGGATACTCGTGTGAAAGAAAAAATCGACCCTATAAATCGTCTGTATAAGAGGAAAATTTCTCATATACTCGTAATAAATATCGCGAGTAGCATTCAACTCGTACGTACACGAAAAAGTACTCTTAGAGTTAGCTGTGGCAACATTTCGCTCAGGGACTCGTGACAACACTTACGAAGGCGAGATAGTATCATCGAGCCAGCCGAAAACAAAAAAAAAAAAACCTAAGAGAAAAAAAATTGATTACCTATCATAGCTGAGCGACCTAATAAAGCATTTTACAGCTTACACGTGAAACAGAAAATTCCAGCCAGAGCTGGCCATAAAAACGAGTAAAAATCGCGCCCAACAACACAACAAACGACGAGTCGACAGCGACAAGCTAATCGTGAGAAGAATTTTTCGTAATTTTATACTCTTCGACGACGACGTCGTGGCGTTGGTTTAAGTTCTCTTTACCAGTGCTTCGTGTGTCTGTACTCGTCTGTAGTACCTTGGTGCTTTGAAACGTAGGTACATGTACCCAGACCCACACATACGCGAGGGAAAATATCGGAAAAAAGTACTTACCTATACGTATAGGTCGTATAATCTCGTTTACGTTATACTCGCTTCTTTTACAACAACAAAACGACATTATTAAGGTAGTACCGCGTTATTTCCACGAAATTGGCGGACGTTTTCGATGACCATATAGCTAGTACTAGGTATACCCTATCGGCCCATCCTCTCTCTCTGTGCCTCTGTGGCCTTGTGCTTTCTCTTCTCTTTTGCTGTCGGTTCGTTTTCGCTTTTATTATAACCTCGGTACACTATGGACTATAAGGAGTAGGTATACGTCTCGCCTCAGCACACGTAGGTATAAGCTTACACTTACACCTTGTACCTGTGTACCATAAAGAGACTAATCTACTACGGTACACCTAAACAACCAGTCAGCCAGCCAGCGAGCAAATTTACATCAAACTTTAACCTTTTTCAGCGAGCTTATCGAGATTTTCTATACGCTAACAATACGCCAATTTAAACCCCCTTTAAAGTCGACGTTATATCATTTTGACAGCGTTATTTCTACCACCCCTCGTTTCATTTCACCCTCGTGTATAGGAAGGGTTTTCCTCTTTCCAGGCAGCGTCTCCGTCGTAAATTTTGACTAATAATTGACGACGTAACGCGTATGGGTATTGGGTATATCTTCTATATACTCGTATGTGTGTGTACGACGTAGACACGTATGCATTTATATAGGTATCTTATAGTATGTACCTCTAAGTAAACCTATACTAAACTGTATTAACTACGTGTACACTTTGAACGATAAATTTAACGCCATGTTAAAATTACACCAGCTTGAACTGGTCGCTAGGTACTACATAATACAGAAATTCCATTCTATCGTTATATAGCTTGTAAGCCATAAAACATAGAAGAAACCTTCTTATCCTACCCTAAGATGCAGATGGAAGAGAGACTGAGAGGAGGCAGATGGTTCCATCGACCCTACATTACACACCACTGAAATATTTTGCATTCTCACAAGTGTCCAAAGGAAGATTTAACATATGGAAAAAAGACAGTAGCTGGGAGGGCCCTCTAGAATAATGCCATACTTCGTATAAAATGAGGCCCTTTTAATGATCAAGTGTTTTTGAATTTTTTCATTCATCAAGTATTGCAAAAACAGATCGCAGAAAAAGATCTCTTAATCTATAGTTTCAAGACAGTCTCAAATTTTCAACAAAAAAATAATAATTACTTACTTAAAATGTTTTAAAATTTTTGCCATTAAAAACAGCGCGTTAGAATGATGTAAAAATTTGTCGAAAAAAATCATCGAAAAATATCAAAAACTGTAAAAATTTCAACGAAATCTGCCCGAAATGCATGAAAAATGTTTAAAATCTTTTAAGAAAATGCAAAAATACGTACTCAAAAAACGCATTAGGTAAATTGACTGAAAATTTCCAAAAGGTGTCGAAATGTTGCCAAAAACAATTTGTTTGTTGTCAGAATTATGAAAATGACTGGTTCGTCTAATCTACTCGTTAATTGCCAAACAAAGTTTATGTTTTCAATCTTTTTGAAAAATAACCTTTTGGCTAAATTTACAGAAAAACTTGTTTATTTGTCTCAAAAAAAAAAATAATAATAATTAGTTTTTCTTTACGTAAGTATGTCAAAACTATAAAAAAAATTACCAACCTAAAAATCTTACTTTTTTTGCCAAAAATAGTAAAAAGCTCCACTTTTTTATCAAAACTAATTGAAAAATCACCAATCTTTAGTCAAAGTTGTCAAAAGAGCCTGTATTTTTTCTTCAAATTGCTAAAAAGTCTTGTTTTTGCCAAAATTGCTGAAAAAAACAAACTTTTTTTGAGTAAAATTGCCAGAAATACTTGCTTTTTTGTGGCCAAAAGATCTGCTATGTTTGTCAAAGTTGCAAAAAAATCAGTTTTCTTAAAATCAAAATTATCAAAAAATGTTTCTTTTTTTTGCCAGCTTCAAAACTGCAAAAAATGTGTTTTTTTCATCAAGGTTTCCAATAATTTGCAAAATTGCAGACAAACTTGTTTTTGGTGAAAATTTCCAGACAGCTTTCTGTTAAAACTGCAAAAAGAAATAATTACCTTCGTCAAAAAAATTTCAAAAATGTTTACTTTTTTGTACCTGCAAACTCTTAAAAGTACCCATTTTCTTCGAAAATTTCCAAAAATAAATCAAAATTTCTGAATAGTCAGTTTTTTTTGTCGTCAAAATTAATAAAACCATTTGGTTTTTTTGTCGCAAAAAATTTCTGTTTGTTAAAATTGCAAACTAAAATCAGATTTAATTAAAATGCCAACAGTCTAATCTTACTTTAGTTTTACCCAAATTTCAAAAAACCGTACTTTTTCAAATAGGTACTGTAAAAAAGACTCATTTTTTGCGAAAATTGCCAGAAAAAACTGTGTTGTTCATCAAATATTACCAGAAAGTCATATTTTTTTGCTAAAATTACGTTAAAACCACATCATGTACGAATGATTTTATTTTAGTTGAATGTTCTAATTTATGAGAAATTTACTCGACTTCATCTAATAAACATCAAGAAATGAGAAACCAGCTTCAAGTTGATATTTAATAGTGAGCTTAGCAACCAATGTAACCATCAACCAATAAATACAAATATTAATTGAAAGCAAATGCAAAAGCTCTGTTGCAATCAGCGAATAGCTGATGGCTTGTAGGTATATTTGCACTGCATATCGTTTCTTTTGTGTGGTAAAATTGCGAAAAATCTTACTTTATAGAACGTACTTTGAAACGAATCCATTTTTTGTCAAAAATTGATTTTTTTCCAAAGCTCAAACTCCATTTTTTTATAGTAAAAATTTCCGGGAAATCTTGTTTTTTTGAGGCAAAAATTCTTATTTGCCGAAATTACCAAAACATTCAGATTTTATTAAAATAGCGATAAAGCTTACATTTTTTTGTTCAAATTTCCAAAAATTATACTGTTTTGTAAAAATTGTAAGAAAGACCCTAAACAAGGTTTTTGTCAGATTTGCTGCTACGAAATCTTGTTTGTTTGGTTTTTTTTTTTTGCCAAAAATCCCGAAACTACTTCTTTTTTTCTGTTCATAATTTGTCTCGGAATCCAGTCTTCGACAGGTATGAATGAATGGAAGTGGAGGCGGAATAAAAATCTTAATTTCCAAAATAAGCCCTTCTGAGACGTTTTGCTGTGTGGGGTTTTTCTCTTAGATCCGCCACTTGCATGTCTAATAATATTTATTAGGTTTGTTTTGTCCACCAATGGGTCATTCCATGTCAAGTCAGTACCTACATTGATAATATTTGTCTAAAATTTCAAGAAACCACAGTCGAGTTTTTTTTTTTTTTGAAAGCTCGATTTTTAAAAGCTTCGTTGTTTAATTTATTTAGAAAATTGAAAAAACACCTGCAATGCGTACACTTCTGTTACAACTTTGCACTTTTCTTGATGTGAAGGGGTGAGAGGGGGTACGAAGGCACGAAATTTTGGTAAAAATGTTTTAAAAAAAGAGTATAGATTGTGTTAAACATTATTTCATAGGTTTTCGAGAGGGCTTGAATTACGAACATCAACTCAGTTTTTTTTTTTCAGTTTGGCCATTCCTATGTTTCAATTACCCTCCGCCAAAGCTGCGAAAGAACTTACTTTTTTTTCAGTCGAAGCATAAAGTGAGTAGATACCTACCTACTTGGCAAAATTCAAATTTTGAAAATTCGATGGAAATGATCGCGAAAATTTGTGAATTTCCGTTAAATTGAAATCGTTTTACCAAAGCTCGTTATGACGTGTAGGTACATCTAAGCTTTATTCGTCGACATCCGAGTTGGAAATCATGCTGTCGATGTAGCCTATGGTCTGAAATTTGGTATGTGCCTTATTTTCGAGCCCCCGAATTGATTAAGAACAGTTCGTCCAAACTAATTCGTCAAACGATTCTGGAATCTCTAGCAGGCGTTCGACAGTTTATAAATATCTACAAAATTTTACCCGACAAAATTTGAAAGCTAAAATTTAATATTTCGTTCTTGAATTTTCAACAAGCTGTATGGATTGGAGGTGAGTTTGAGCCGTTCTGAAACCTGTAGCTATATTTTTAGGAAATTTGATATTTTCAAAACAAACCATAAAAACTGCCAAGACTAACTATGACACTGTATATGAACGCGATTGGTGCTTGTTAGTGATTTGATTGATAGATAAAACGTCATTTTCTCAAAATCGATTTCATGCTGTTTCGAAACAGTGATTTGATGATTCAAAATTTGAAAAATCCACCTATGTTTATGGTTCTGAATTGACAGTAAGTAATCAATTTTGAACAAATTGAAGTGTAATCCGCGGTCAAGTATAGGTCATTAATTAGCAACAATCGTGTCTATACGTACAAAAGTTAATTTGGACAGGGTTTCCGCACGTTTTGCAGAAAATCTGAAATTTTTCGAAATGACTAGATGAGGCTTCAGAACGGCAATATTACACATCTGATGGCGAATTAAATGTAAATTCTACATACGTTTCCAACTTCATTGGATGAAATTTCGTGAAAATCTCAACTTTCAAAAATCAACTATGAGCTCCGCGAAACTGCTCAAAACTCATCTGAACCGTTTTCAATAGAATTTGGCAGATCGAAAATCGGTAATATTCAAAATTCCAGATTTCCAAGTCAGTTTGTTAAAATTTTGATCTTTTTCACATTTTTTAGCTTTTGATTTTCAAAAGTTTACCTTCCTGGAATTCAAAAAGATCCACAACACGAAAAATGTTCACTGATGATGAACTTTTGTTGTTTTTGTTTTTTTTTTTTTGTTGAAGAATTCTCCTCCCAGTTGGAATACTTCCCTTGCGAGTGTGTTTTGAATAGGTCCAGGTCGAGTTGAATTGCACCGCCCTACGTGCTGTCAGTTTTTCCCACTCAGGTGCAATTTGAACATTGAACTGACCATTATGATTAATTAAAAATAATTACTCAGTGTTAGACATTTTTAGTTTTTTGTTCGGCATTCGGTATTTAATGTACTTCACTTACTTCAGATTATAATTTAGGTATTGATCGTCTCCGTGGCTTTATCACTGTATCAGACATACCTTATCTAGTCTACCTTGAACGTTTTGGGCGTTTTCTGCTACTTCACCAAGAAACAGTCGCAGTGTTCATTGCCAATCTGAATGAAACGTTGCCTTCGTATGTATGTAGTAGGTATTCTGAAAGGGGTTTCATGCACTTTGTACTCAAATGTTCTGAAACGCGTCAAATCTAAAATTATTGAAGCGAGTGGTCAAATTTAAAAAATTTTAAACTTTCAACAATTGTTTCCGGCTTAATGTTTTGATTCGAACAGAAAAAGTTCTTTTACAAAATACCTCATCTTCAAAACTTGCGCTGTATTTTTTCCAAGTTCTTCAAAACTTTTGAAGGTTGAAATTTTGTTGCATTTGAAATGTCTTTATACTTTGAAGTTAATGTCTCCCATCTTCGAAGAGGAACACTGTAGGGGTGGCGATATTGATCAGCCCTGAAAAGTAAGGTCGTATTTCTATTCAGCACTTTTGAAAACATGATAAACCATACGTGATTCTAGAAATTTTATACACCTTCCTCCTAAATTAGGGGCGTACAATCCTCTCAAACGAAATTTTTTTGAACCAAAATACGAGTAGGAGGTGTTAAGTGATATTTTTGGGTCAAAATCGTATTCAGCAAATAAACAGTGTGGATGTGTTTTGCCATAACATTTCGCTACCCACGTGTAAACGGTACCTAGAACATATTTCGAGCGTGTTGATAAGAATTTGCATAACCAGTTTTCCGTAAATACGTGAGTTTATAATGAAGTCTCTCTCAATTTTTTCTCAAGTTCTTTTTGATGCTCTACTAGCGCCATTCTTACTTAAATCCTCGAAAAGGTATGTGGGTAGGGGTAGAGGTCTTGTAATTCACATGCATGAACTTGGAAAGCTCAAATCTTGAGAAAGGTTGAACTTGGAGCAAATCTGTTTGGTAAGTGTTTCGTAAATTTTTGCCACCCTCCCCCCTCTCAGGAAAATCCCACAAATGCTACGGATTGATTAAACGGATGATTATCGATCACGTCTTATTGACAATAACTTGAAGGCGAGCGGATCGTGAAAATTTCGATTTCTTCGGAACTATTCAGTCATTGTAAATTCCTTTCAAGAAAACGAATGCTGAATTCGTGCTCAGCTGGTTGAAATATTCCGATTACCACCCTTTTAGGATCATTTTGATGAAATTCACCGATTTCATTTCGTTTTTGCTTGGATTTTTTCGAATGATCGATGAGTTAAGTGTGCAAATATCTGATGAAGTACAAATTTTGAAAATTTGTGAGAAATTATCGCAAAAACTAATCAACTTGTTACTCATGTGGTCTAAGTAGTATGATGATAGTGTTGTAAATTTCCGTTTAATTGACATCATTTTACCTTAAATTTTTCTCCTCATCATCTGTATATAAAATGAGTTCATTTTCATCGAAAAGGGATGTTTTCTAATCAGCAGAATTTTTTTTGAACTCGACAAAGATGAATCCAAAAGGGCATGCAAAAATATATCACCAGCCAAAATTTCAGACACTGAAGTGCATTTTTCAATTTTTGGTAAATTTTTTATAAAGCCAATTTTTGGGCCAAAAATGCAAGAAGAATCAATATTTTATCAACCCAACCCGGAAAGCTGGAATGTACTTTGCGTCCTACGAGCAATTTCAACACTGAGTCGATTGGAGGTGCCTCCAAACCATATTTTGAAAGTTCCAGATATTCAAAAAATGCTAAAAAAAACTTACGAATAAAATTCAGCTAATTTGGCATGCTTTCCATTTTCAATCGCTGCTTCTTCATCAATTTAAAGTGGTCTCCAACCATTTTGAGCTGCTCTGAAGCCCCTCAGTAGATCCTGACATTTTGGCTGGTGATACATGTATTTTTGCACACTCTTTCGATAAGGCTCTGACCGATTCATAAATATTTCTGTCAGTTGGAATAGGTACGTACCTCCCTCGTAGATACTTCAATTTTTCGGATCGAGTCCGACTTGAAAATTGAAGGAGTCGTTTTGATTGATTAAACATTTCTCAGGATTTAATTTTTTCGGTTTTCAATTTAAGTACTTGAATCAAGAATATAATATGTATTATGGTTTTTTTTTGTAGGGCATTCGAAGTTCTAATCTAGATTATTTAGGTATTAATCGTCGTCGTGGCTTTATCACTGCAGACGATAACATTACACATAGGTAATTATGTCCGTTTGCTGTATCGATGACTGGATCTACATTTACTATGATTTCTGATGTCTGATCGAGGAACTGTCGAAATATTCATTGCCACTATCTGAATGGATCATCGCCTGCGTAGTGCGCTGCTGTACTTACTCGGAGGAGTTACATGCACTCTATTTTTTTATTTTTTTAAAAAGATACATACCTATGTGCAATTTGGTAACCAATAAGAAAAGGGCCCAAATTCAAAAAATTAAAAGTATCTCATCAAGGTTTCTGGATTAATTTTTTGATACGAACAAAAAAGATTTAAGGATCAAGTAGCCCACCTCTGAAGCTAAAAGAGTTACAAGCATATCATTACAATTTCATCAAATCTAGAACAATCTTGGCCCTATTTCGGAAAAAATAATGAAGCTGTGGATTTGAAAAGTACCCAGGTATTTGTATTTTAATCCGAGGTGTAGACTCAAAGGAAAAGAGTGAAAAAGTAAGCGAACAACATGACACACAAATTCGTCTTATCATACCATGGCCCATTTTTAGGGCTTTAGAATATTTGATTGTGTTTTTGCGATATGCTACATATATGAGTATTGAGTATCTAGAAACGAACAATAACGCGCACCGCAGCTCTCTGGCCATTACTTACGAATGGAAAATGTAGTGTGGTGAAATTTTTGAGACATTGAAGAAAATTAATCTTACCTTTACCTATAGACTAGCACGCATATTATTCTATTCCCAACGGCCAGATGGAAACTAATGCAGATCTGCCAAAGTGTGGCGGAAATACTTCCAAAAATTATACAGCGAGAATAGTGCTCATGGCAGCGATGCAGGTGCCAGTGGCAGGGGTCCTTATTTCAGTGACGTCGGTCCCCAAATGCCTTTTTTTTTTACAATATAGATCATCTTCAAAACTCGTGCTGTATTTTTTCCAAGTTCTTCAAAGTTTTTGAAAGTTGAGATTTTGTTGAATTTGAAGGCAAATAAATCATGAGTTTTTAAAAAAAGTTTGACCAAATTCGTCATAACAAGCACCGTTAAAAACTTACAATTAAGTACATTACATCATTTTTTTGTCGTTTCTTTTAAAGTGATTTTCCCATTCCCTAAAGAGGAAGACCCTAAGGGCGGTGATATTGGTCAGACCTGAGAAGTAATGTCATACCTATTTCTGTTCAGTACTTTTGAAAACATGATATTTTTATAAGCCATTCGTGATTTTAGAACTTTCATCCACCTTCCCCCTAAGTTAGGGGTTACCATCCTCTCAAAAACAAAGTTTTGAACCGAAATAGGTGTAGGAGTTGTTGAAGGTGATATGTTTGGATCAAAATTGTATTCAGAAAATAAACAGTGTGGATGCGTTTTGACACTGAATTTCGCTACACACGTGTAAACGGTACCTAGAACATGTTTCTCAAAAATGTTAATAGAATTGCATAACCAGTTTGCCGTAAATACATACGTGAGTTTATGATGAAGTTCCTCTCAATTTTTTCATAAGCTTAAGTTCTTTTTGACGCTCTACTAGCTCCATTTTTGCTCGAATCCTCCAAAAGGTATGTGGGTAGGGGAGGGGTCTTGTAATTTACATGCATGAATTTAGAAAGATAATATCTAAATTTTTAGCCATCCTCTCCAGTAAAATCTAACACGTGATACGGATTGGTTAAGCGGACGATTCTCGCATCTCATTGACGACAAAAAAATTGAAGAGGAGAGGATTTTTTTCGTCGAAACTATTCAGGCATCTTTTAGGATTATTTTGACGAAATGGTAGATTTCTGGATTTTTCTTCAAATGATCAATAATAAGTCAAGTGTGCAAATACGAGTGTCTAATGAAATACAACTTGAAAATTTATGAGAAATTATCGCAAAAAATACTGAATTTATTAGGTAGATACTCCTATCATGTATACGTATGTATGATAATAGTTGTAAATTTCCGTTTAATTGAAATCATTTTACCCGCTCGACAGATGTACTGCTTGAATATCTAAAGGGTCGCGTCTTTGAATCCGTTTAAAAGTTCTCTACTGATGGAATTCCAACATTGGTCTCTTAATGAGCGCAAGTTTCTTTGAAATTTTCTTGTAAATGTAACAGCGCTGATATCAATTCGGTGTAATTCTTGTCACATACGGTGGGTGTGCCTCGTTCCGGTTCTACCTCATGGGCGAATTCTTTATCCAAGTACAGTTTTCTCGGCCGTTTTTATTGTTTTTTCGCAGAACAGTGCATTATTTTTAAGAACTGGACTTTCATTGGCTTCGTTTTTTTCTTCCATTTTATCAAAAATATTTTCAAGAAATGTTTTCTAATCGGCAGCCATTTTCTTGAACCCGACAAAGAGGAATCCGAAAAAGCATGCAAAAATATATCACCAGCCAAAATTTCAGACACTGATATGCATTTTTCAATTTTTAGTAAATTTTTTATAAATCCAATTTTCGGTCAAAAATGCAAAAATAATCAAGATTTTGTCAAATCAACCCGGAAAGCTGAAATGTTCTTTGCGTACGTAGGTAGAGGTTAATCCTACGAGCAATCCTTTCAACATTGAGTCGATTGGAGGTGCCTCCAAACCATATTTTGAAAGTTCCATGTATTCAAAAAGTGCTTTAAAAAACTCACGAATAAAATTCAGCCAATTTGGCGTGTTCTCCATTTTCGATTGCTGCCTTCCTCATCAATTTAAAGTGGTCTCGAACCATTTTGAGCTGTTCCGAAGCCCTTCAGTAGATCCTGACAGTTTGGGTGGTAATACGTACATGTATTTATGCATACATACTCTTTCGATTTTATTATGACCGATTCATAAATTTTTCTGACAGTTGGAATACTTCCATCGTAAATATTTCAATTTCAAATAGTTCGAACTTGATTGGTTCGCCTCGAGTCTGGTTTGAAAATTGAAGGGGCCATTTTGATTGATCGGAAATGTCTCACAATCAGAATTGAACTTTTTCAGTGTTCAATTCGAGTGAATTGAGAACATGCCTTTTTTTTTTGGGGTGCATTCGAAGTTGTATAGATTACTTAGGTATGTATTAATCGACGTCATCGTGGCTTTATCACTGCAGACAACAACGGTATGTCGGCGTTCCTGATTTTCTACGTTTATACTTACTCGCAGGAGTTACATGCACTCTTAGGTATTAGGTACCGATCATTATAATTATTATTATTATTATTATTATTATTTTAATATGTGCGATTTGGAAACAAATACTACCGAAGGGAAGGGCACAAATTCAAAAAATTGAAAATGTCTCACCAAGGTTTCTGGATTCATTTTTTGATACAAATGAAAAAAGTTTTAGTATAAAATAACCCACTTCTAAAGCTAAAGGAGTTTTACAAGCAAATCATTACAATTTTATCAAATCTAGAACAATCGTGGCCCTACACATTTCGGAAAAAATCATTTAGCTGTAAGTAGATTTGAAAAGTACCCAGGTATTTGTATTTTAATCCAGGGAGTAGACTCAAAGGAAGAAAGCGAAAGTGTTAGCAAACAACATGACGCCCGAATTCATCTTGCCATGCCATGGCCCATTTTTAGGGCTTTGGAATCTTTGATTGTGTGTTTGAGATATTGTGCTGTGAAGTCGAAACGAACAATAACGTTAACCGCAGCTCTCTGGTCGCTACTTATGAAAGGAAAACGTACTGCGGTGAAATTTTTGAGGCATTGAAGAAAATTTATCTTACCTACGCAGTTCCGAAGCAGTATATTAAGTAACTCGAATACGCGTAATACAATTCAGACTGTGCATAGGTGTGGCGCGCTAGTGCTGCCACTGATAAGAAGAATTAATTTGAACACTGTCAAAAGCAACCTGGGAATTGATTCGGACACTGGAAAAACGACGTATGGAATCAATTCGACTACTCCTGATTCATAAAAAAAAAAAACATTTAGGAATAATCTCATCTATACAGCCATTCAGTCATTATTAATTTCCTTTAAGAAAAATTGAGTCTGGTAGCCTCAGTAAGTACAATTTGAGATTTTTCTGAAAATTGCGAAGTATGATTAACAAATGCTGATAAAACTGTGATGAGAAAATTCATTAACTTACCTACTCACATCGTACACGATTCGTAAGCCTTGAGTATTGAGACATATTTTATTTCTTTAATTTCACTTCGTCTGAATTCAAACATTTCGGCGTTGGGTTACTGAGAAATAAAATAAACTTATTAAAATAGAAATTACCTAATTCAGAATACAACAAAGATCGTCGAATATCCGACTTTTTAATAATTGCTTGAAATCCAAAATGGAGTAACAGTTCATTCTAATAATAATTTCGCTTGTTAACAACAAGAGCATATATAAATGCTGTGATTTTGATAACAATACTTAGCTACCCATACCCATCCTTTTCAAATACAATCATTTTGATAAAATTTTCCGATTTCAATTCGTTTGCTTGGATTTTTTTTTTTTCAAATGATCAATACATTGTGCAAAAAATACAAATTGTGAAGATTTGCGAGAAATTATCGCAAAAAATACCTACTCAATTCTTTACGTGGTGTAATCTGATAATAGTTGTGAATTTCCGTTTAATTGAAATCATTTTACCCTGAAACTGCTTTGTCATCATTGTGCTAATAAACGCGGATGGTGGTTAGTTATCAGTAGCGTAACTCGATAATCCTTCTGAGGGGGGGGGGGGGTTGAAATCAAGATACACGATATTATACAAAAAAAAATATATTTTTACGCGACGGCGAGCGAAAAATTCATTTTTTCAAGGTGTTTGGGGGGGTTGTCCCCAACACCCCCCTCCAATATTTACGCCACTGTTAGTTATTACATAGGTACTTTGTTCTAGAAAATATATTTTTCGGACATGTATGTATAATGTTATTAGGTAATAGGTACATCCTACGAATAATTTCAACATTGAGTCAGTTGGAGGTACCTCCAGCCATTTTTTGGAAATCCCTCATATTCAAGAAGTGCCAAAAAAAAACTTCCAAAATGAAATTCAGCTAATTTGGTGTGTATTCCATATCTAGGTATTTTGTATTTTAATCGGACGAGTAGGTAGATTCAAACGAAAAATGCGGTGTAAGCATTACAACATGACACCCAAATTCGGTTTGTCATACCATGGCCCATTTTTAAGGCTTTAGAATATATTTTGATTGCGTTTTTGAGATATGTTGTGAAGCAGAAACGAACAATAACGCTGACCGCAGTTCTCTGGGCACTACCTACTCACGAAAAGAAAATGCACGGTAGTAAAATTTTTGAGGCATTGAAGAAAATTAATCTTACCACTTGATGTAGCGACGCCAACTTAATCCTTTGCTACATATTGGGCACCATGCACCCTCTTGACTGTTGTAAGCGGTTACATGGTTACTGCGAAAGTCCAGGAGGGTGAGTTCAAAAGTGAAGTTTTGACCAGTTTGCGTTCCAGAAAAAGCGAAAAAAAATCAAATTTTCGGTAAAAGATGTGCAGGCATTCAGAGAGGGAAATGGAAATTATTATGGGTAGGTACCTACCTAATTGTGTTTTCACTTCTCTTGGGTTATAAATTGATCAAAAAATTCGCTTTTGAAATCACATCCTTAAATTTCGTGTTAATTGTACCCCACTTTCGATCTTCTGGGACACTTTTTTTGTAAAAGGGACATCCTGAAGAACATTTTAAAGCAAACTTTTCCATTTATCACCAGCCAAAATTTCAAGTGCTAAAGTGCATTTTGCCATTTCAAATTCAAATCAAAAATGAGAAAAAATCAAAATTTCACCAAATTGACCTATAAAGCTGAAATTTGGGATATTACCCTTTTTTTGATGTGAAAAATCGATTAGAAACGGTTTGAAATCGTTTAGAGTTGTTCTGCAGTTTTCAGTCGATTTTTGAAACTTTAAATTTTCACAAAATCTCAAGAAAATGAAGTTTGAAACCTGAAATTCACGCTGAACTCCAATTTGAACACGCTATTAGGTTGACTGCTGGTGAGTTTAAGTCATTTTTGAGTTACCAGCGGTTTTTTGAAAATTCTTGGAGCCTTCAGTAGATTTTTGAAACTTGAAATTTCCATAAAATTTCATTTAATGAGATTTTGTGGGAGTTTCGAGTTTTAAAAATCTGCTGGAGACTACAGAACTGCTCAAAACTGGTTGGAACCGTTTCTAATCGATTTGGCAGATCAAAAATAGGATATAGCACAAATTTCAACTTTCCAAGTCAATTTGGTAAAATTTTGATTTTTTTCATTTTTATTATACTTATTTGATTTTCAAAAACTTATCAAAAATCAAAAAAAAAAGCGCTTTAGCTGTTGAAATTTTGGGCAGTGCTTCGTTTTTTTGGTGAAGGTGATATGTAAGACATAATAGAAGAGATGAATTCAAAGTTCATATTACGAGTGTAACTGCTAAGATGAATGGTATGTTTCATGAGGTTTGGAACGCAAACCTGGTGTTAGTTTTCTTGTACTCGTAAAAGTAGGAATCAAGTATTGTGAAGGCTAAAACTTCGAAGTTTGCTACTTAATAGTGTTCTTTTCCTATTTAAGTATGATTTAAAAAATCTCAATGTTGGGAAAGAGAAACAATGTCCAAAGTGGCGGTGGTTATAGCTGAAGGTAAAGGAGAGAGATTGCAACATGGATATAATTGTAATTTGATACCTGTTTGAACTCGGCAGCTTTCCTAAAAACGTAATGTGCGACATGTTCGTTCAACTTTCGGAAATTTCGTTTGCATTTTCTATCAACTTATTCCTTTGGATCTCTGTATCGCGCTATTTCCACCAGATTTTCTGCGCGAAAATGAATTTGGTGTAATTCTTCTCGATCATAATTGTGGTATATGAACAATATTGAACAACGTGCCTCGTTCCGGAACTATAACCTACCTCATGGACGAGTTCATTGCCACATTGTAACGTACTATCGAGAAATAATGAAAAATTTGTAGCATCCAATTCTTTATCAACTTACAGTTTTCTTAACCGCGTTTATTCTTTCAACTACGGTCTGGGTCGTTACATTTCGAGAACACTGGGCTTTTATTGGCCTTGTTCTTTATTCTTCATTTTCATCAAAAATATACTTTCAAGGGAGGTTTTCTAATCAGCGGATTTTTTTTTGAATCCGACAAAGATGAATCCGAAAGGGCATGCAAAAATATATCACCAGCCAAAATTTCAGATACTTACCGAAGTGCATTTTTCAATTTTTGGTGAATTTTTTATAAAGCCACTTTTTGGACCAAAAATGCAAAAAGAATAAATATTTTATCAACCCAACCCGGAAAGTTGAAATGTACTTTGGGTAGGTAAAGGTCCATCTTACGAGTAATTTCAACATTGAGTCAATAGGAGGTGCCTCCAAACCATATTTTGAAAGTTCCATATATTTAAAAAGTGCTAAAAAAAAACTTACGGATAAAATTCAGCTAATTTGGAATGTTTTCCTTTTTTAACCGCTGCTTCCTCATCAATTTAAAGTGGTCTCCAACCATTTTGAGCTGCTCAGAAGCCCCTCAGTCGATTCTGACATTTTGGCTGATGATACGTGTATTTTTGCATACTCTTTCGATTAGGCTGTGGCCGATCATAAAGTTTTTTGTCAGTTGGAATAGGTACCTCCCTCGTAGACACTTTAAAGTACCTAGTTAGAACTTAACTGTGCGATTTCGTGCTGTCAGTTTTTTTGGCTCGAGTATAAGTAATCGTCGTCGTGGCTTTATCACTGCAGACGATAACATTACACAAGGCCCCTTTGCTGGATCGATGACTGGATATACATTTACTATGATTTCTGATTTCTGATCAAGAAACTGTCGAAATGTTCATTGCGACTTTGAATGGATCATCGCCTGCGCAGTGTGCTGCATGTACTTACTCTGAGGAGTTAAGTACATGCACTCTATTTTTTTAATTTTTTTAATTTTAAATATGTGCAATTTGGAAACCAATAAGAAAAGGGCCCGAATTCGAAAAATTAGAAATATGTCATCAAGTTTTCTGGATTCATTTTTTGATACGAACAAAAAAAGTTTTAGGATAAAATAGCCCACCTCTAAAGCTAAAAGAGTTACAAGCATATCATTACAATTTCGTCAAATCTACATAGAACAGTCCTGTCCATATTTTGGAAAAAGTCATAATGATGTGGATTTGAAAAGTACCCCAGGTGTTTGTACATATTTTACTCCGGAGAGTAGACTCAAAGGAAAAATGTAAAAGTGTGAGCGAACGACATGACACACAATTTCGTCTTGTCATACCATGGCCCATTTTTAGAGCTTTAGAATATTTGATTGTGTTTTTCTGATATGCTGTAAAGTATATAGAAACGAACAATAACGCTAACCGCAGCTTTCTTGAAATTTTCGAGGCATTGAAGAAAATTAATCTTACCATTTTATTAATAGCTAATTTAATACATAGCTAGTTTTCTTCCAGGTTTAGCTTCATTAGCTCGTAGTTCTATAGTATCTCGCTTCAGTCAAACTTGACCCCAATAAATTTGAATAATGCTTATTGGGCACTTTCTTGACTGTTGTAAGTACCTACTTACTGATTACTTCAAAATTCCCGGAGAGTGAGTTCAAAAATGAAGTTTTGACCAGTCTGCGTTCCAGAAAAAGTGAAAAAATCAAATTTTTCAAAAAGATGTACAGGTATCGAAAGGGGTAGATGAAAACATGATACCTAATATGGAGTGTCAACACGATCACCCGACTTGAAAACGACTTCAATTTGGTTTTCTGAAATTTGATTTTTTTCATTTCTCGCGAACGGCTCCTAGAACATATTTCAAAGGTTTTAATAGAATTGCATAATCAGTTTGCCGTAAATACGCGAGTTTAATCTCCAGTAGTTCATTCTTCATCAACTTGAACCAATACCTAACGAAGTCTCTCTCAATTTTTTCGTAATTTCGCGCCATTCCTGCTCGAATCCTTCAAAAGGTACGTGGGTAGGGGGAGAGGGCTCGTAATTTACATCCATGTAGTTGGAAGCTCAAATCTTGAGAATGGCTAAACTTGAAGCAAATCCATTTGATGAGTGTTTCGTAAAATTTTAGAGCTCCCTCGCCCTTCCCAGTAAAATCCCATACGTGCTACGAATTGATTGATCGGGCTCACTTGAAGATGAATGGATCGTGAAAATTACGATTTCTTCGGAATTATTCAGTGTGGAGTTGGCGAGTTGATTCCCGAAACATGAAAAATCGTCGAATTGATTTCCAAATCGTTTCTATTAATGTACGAATCGATTCCCATTTCGTTTGGGAATTGATTCGAACACAGTAAAAAATGACCTGAGAGTCAATTCGGACACTGAAAAAAACGGCGCAGGAATCAATTCGACTACTCATGATTACTAAAAAAAATAATTTGGGAAACAACTCACCTACAGTGATTCAGTCATTACCTTACCTACTTACATATTAATTCCTTTTCAGAAACATCAAGTCCGGTACAGCCTCAGTGAGTAAAATTTGAGATCTTCCTAAAAATTGCGAAGTACATATATATAAGTTAATACCTAATACTCGTATGTACTGAATACTATGATGAAAAAATTCATTAACTTACCTACTCACATCATACGCGGTTTGTTTCTACCTAAGTCATGGTGTACACCCAGTACTGTCCTTTTTACATATATGATCATTTTGATAACATTGTTCGATTTCACTTAATATAGTTATTGGTTTGCTTGGATTTTTTTTTAATGATCAGTTAGCTACAGTGTGCAAATATAATTCTTTACTCTTATGGCCTAATCCGATACTAAGTAGTTGTAAATTTCCGTTTAATTAAAATCATTTTACCCTCATCATTTGCTACTTAAACGAGCATCGTCCATTATGATTTTTTTTGTTTTGACTCTTATCATATTCTGTTCTAGAAAATATATTCTTCGAACATAATGCTAGATATAGGTATTTCGCGTGTAGTTTTCACCTTTTTCGCACATTTTTGATTATTAAAAAACACCTTTTACAATACGAAACTTTAATGAGAATAAATTCTAAAAATGGTCTCCGAGCAGACCGAAACGCGTCTCACGCTCATGTATTAATTTAGAATTTATTCTCATTGAAGTTTCGTATTGTAAAAGGTGTTTTTTAATAATAAATAGATATAGGTATGTACACCCTACAAATAATTTCAACATTGAGTCAATTGGAGGTACCTCCAGCCATATTTTGGCAATTCCTGATATTCAAGAAGTACCTCAAGATACTCTTCTGATTGCAATTCAGCTAATTTGATGTGTAGGTACTCCATACCTACCTAGGTAGGCCTATTTTGAATTCCAATAAAAAGAGTAGACTCAAAGGAAAGACAGTGCTAGTGTAAGCATACAATATGGCACTCAAAATCGACTTGTCATGGCTCATTTTTAAGGTTTAAGAATATTTGATTGCGGTTTCGAAATATGCTGTGAAGTAAAAACGAACAATAACGCTGATCGCAGCTTTCTGTGCACTTCTTATGAAAAGAAAATGTACGACAGTAAAATTTTTGAGGTATTGAAGAAAATTAATCTTACCATTTTACTAGTAGGTAGCTAATATTCTACAGCGGACTTTGTTGTAAAAATCACCTCATGCAATTTCGTGTGAATTGCGTCCCACTTCCGATCTTCTGGGACACATTTTTTTTCTATAAGGGGCATCCTGAAGAATATTTTAGAGTAAACTTTTCAAAACAAAAAAAAGGATGCACCACTGACAAAATTACGGCTATTTTGATGGACGAATCAGCCGAAATCACAGATTTTTCTTTCGAACATAACACTCTAACCAAAGAACAAAGTTTGATCTAAAAAGCAGGCAAACATTTATCACTAGCCGAATTTTCAAGTGGTGAAGTACATTTTTCCATTCTTGGTGACTTTTTGAAAATTTCACCAAATTGACCTAGAAGGCTGAAATTTGGAATATTTCTTATTATTGATATGAAAAATCGATTAGAAACGGTTTAAAATTGTTTTGAGTAGTTCTACAGCTTTCAGTAGATTTTTGAAGCTTACAATTTCCAAAAAATTTAATTTGACGAGTTTCAAAAATCTGCCGGAGACTACAGAACTGCTCAAAACTAGTTGTAACCATTTTTGATCGATTTGGCAGATCAAAATATAGGGAATATCCCAAATTTCAACTTTCTAGGTCAATTTGGTAAAATTTTGATTTTTTCATTTTTATTATATTACCTACTTATTTTGATTTACAAAAATTCACCAAAAATCGAAAAACGCGTTTTAGCTTTTGAAATTTTGGGTGGTAGTAAATTTTTGCATGTTCTTTCGATGTACGAGTAGCTTTGTTCAGTTCAAAAAATTTCGTCCGAGTCCTATGTTGGAAAGCAAAATCTGCGATTTCAGGTGACCTGTCAATCAAAATGACCATCATTTTGTTAGTAGGGGCAATTTTTTTCGAAAAGATTGCTTTAAAATGTATCTCGGATGTCTCCTTTGAGAAAAAAGGTGTCCCAGAGTATCGGAGAGGGGGTGGAATTATTCCTATTGTCATATTATACAGACTTATAAACGTCGTAATAGACGAAAAATACTATTTCAGAATTTCAAAAATTTATTCATAATTCTTTCGATTAGAAATAATCATACCCCCAAACATTCCAACACCACTATCTGATGGTGAAGAATACCAAGCGAATTTCCAAAATTACCCAACATTTGACTAAAAAGTCAAGAACAGTCGAGGCCGTCAATCTTTTCGATTAGTTGTCATTTCCGGGCTGGAAATGAAAAGAAACACCTCTGCAGAGGAGAAGTGCGCGAGAAAGCTAAGTAGCAAAGTAAGCAAAACAATGATAATCCGCGTAGCAGCAGAAAGGGAGCAGTTCATTTGAACGACGTCGCCGAAGGAAGATGACTTTATTTAATATATTAAAACACACTCCACTCCATCTTATGGGTATCGGCGACGCGACTCGACTCGGCTCGTGAAAGAGAGCAAGAGCTTTTGTTCTAATAAAAGGTATTTATAAGACGGAAACAGGGGGGATGATTCAACATCGGCTTCGGCTTCGGCATCGACAGCGGCACTTGTATACGCCAAAGAAGCGACGACGACGACGACGAATTAAA
Source organism: Planococcus citri (assembly GCF_950023065.1). Taxonomy (NCBI): domain Eukaryota; kingdom Metazoa; phylum Arthropoda; class Insecta; order Hemiptera; family Pseudococcidae; genus Planococcus; species Planococcus citri. The sequence goes on along the minus strand of NC_088679.1, from coordinate 4,072,394 downwards.
GAGGGTGTAAACTTCCTTAAGACGTTGGCTTTTCGCGTTGTTTAAGCATCGAAAGGATTAAATTTGCTTTGTTGATTCACGCGACGGTGGTGCTGGTGGTGCCGGTGGTAAAGAAGTTTACCACCGCGGTGCGGCGAAACGCTATGCTATGTCAGCCACCGCACCTTATACTTTTATTCGCGATAGCACAGCACCCCCGATGCCAACGACCATCCAGAATATAAGATACAGTAGTCGAGGCGAGGAGATTATTTTGCGTGTAATCGATTACAGAAGGCGATGAGACGACCAAAGAGGTTAGAAAGAGACGGATAAGTTTCTCTCTCACAGTGTGTAAGTAAGACTTGGGAAGAGATCAACGTGCGTTTGAAAATTTCACTCGTCGAATCTTCTTTGATACATATAAGGCAAAGAAAATGAAACGCTTCTAACGCAGGATCAAGTCCTGAGGACAGCCTTATATACCTACACAATATCCTAGGCGTATTTGTAGTCTCGCTAATACCCATACTAATGTCATATATAGGCCTCTTTGTGAGCTCTCCTGCAGGCAGCAAGCGGCAGGTACAACCTGTAAATACCTTTTGGAGTTGTCAGGCAAAGGCGTTGTACGAGTAATAAGCGAGCTTATACAAAAGGGGAACGATGGAAGACGAACGATGATACAGGAGAGAGCAGTCGTAAACAGCGGAATGAGCTTTCTTAACAAATTAACCGAATACCCCGTTTAATATTAGCGAGCGGTATAAACGATTGCTTTATTTCTCATTTACATTTCTATTCCAAGTTCGCACTCAATTAAGTCGTTTTCTCACCCTACCACACTCTATCTACGTTTGGTTCTCTTCGACGTGTACGTAGGTATATTTTGCGGCGCAGTGCCACGCAGCTCTGGGTTATTTTACTGTTGTCGATCGGGCCCAATCTAACGACAACGAAGGTAGGTACTTAAATCTCTCGTATTTAATGGAATTATTTACAATGTCGGCACCTCTATCTACTGGGGTGTACCTTATTTTGCAAAGTTGGAATTTTCCACCTCCCACATCCAAAGTTGTTACCTCGGATGAGAAAATATCTCCTTATTTTTTTTTCGCCCCTTATCTACGAAAAAGGTGGTGCCGGTAGCCCCCCCCCATTGAGAAAAAAAAACAAAAAAAAGAACAAAAAATCAATTTATCAAGATTCTTTGTTTTTGCATCAGAATTTTTCTAAACAATCCCCTTTTCAGAAAAAAAAAATCCCCAGTCCTTCAAACTGTATTGGAACCATAGAAAAGAGCTCCTCCCAGCAATGTTGAAAAAAATCAGAAAAAATGAGAAAAAATCAAAATCAGGTGGAAATTTTTGGAAATCTCATTTCCACATTAGAATTATTCTACCATAACCCCCTTTTTAAGAAAAATTCTTCGCTGGGCCCTCAAATGACGTTGGCTCTGAAATGTATGATGCATGTGTTAACGCGGATATAGATTTTTACCCAAATGTTCAAATTTCTTAATTAAATTATTTATCTTCTAAAGACTGACCAATTGTCATTTTATCTCATGAACTCATTTGTTTTTCATTTTAAAGAATTGATTCTTGAATCATGGAATGCATATTGCATACCTACCCTTACACGAAAAAAAGTGATGAATTTTTCATTTTGCATGTTCTGAACTTTGTCTGCATTTGAAGAATCCTTTGAAGGCAACAACTGATTATTTGAAAAAATAAACAGTATTTTTTTGAAATTTTACAGAAGTGGTTTCAACATGATTCATATCCGCAGGTTGGTTATAGTTACACAGTCAAATAGATGATATCAAGCAGTGCAGTACTATACTTACATGTCTACACGTGTTGCAAAAATTTCATTCAAAAAAGAAATTACCTCAACCTTTACCCTTGACTGAAAAAATTTGTGGAATTTTTTTGGAGCTCATACCTAATCATAACTAGAAACCCAAATCTTTAATTTTGGGTAATTAACCTGTAACTATTAACCAGGACCTTTTTCTCAATAACCTTGTTTTAACTGAATATGAAACAGTTGATATATTGACAGTAATTGATAATATGTATTGCATCGCTTCTTGGTAAGCAAAAGTACCAAAAAACAAACGCAAAAACTATCTTGCAATCAGTGGTTTGTTGATTGCTTGTTGAAATATTGATCTAGAACCCTTTTCTCAATAACCTTGGTTTAACTGAATATGAAACAGTTGATATTTTGACAGTAATTGATAATATTGCATCACTTCTTGGTAAGCAAAAGTACCAAAAAAACAAACGCAAAAACTGTCTTGCAATCAGTGGTTTGTTGATTGCTTGTTGAAATATGGATCTTCTTTTGTTCTTGTTATCTTTCAAGAACCTTTTTGTATCATCAGCTGTTACTTAGGCAATTGCTTAGTAGGATACTTCTTGCAATTTTTGAAGACATAGATTACCACTTACATATGCTTATTTAGCTTGTTTTCATTTTGCAGAATATGTCATCTCAATAATGTTTAATTTGCACATATGGAGGGAGGTAGTCTTAAAAACTGGTGACCAGCTGCTCTTATTGTTTCATTATAGCAATGTTTTTATTATCTTTTAATGAAATTGGGCCTGGACATTGTTTTTCTCAATTTCACAGCAGTGCACTGTTACAGATGAAACAGATATGCTTACAAAAGATGTACCCCTGCTACAAAAAACAGGTTTATGTAGGATCAGCAGTTCAAAATGTTGGTGATGCAACGGGTAGATTTTTATAAGCCTTACCTGTGTGATTAACCTGTATGACACACATACCTGAGAGCACTGGTGAAGTAGTTTGAGCAAACCTGGCATCTAGTAATGAAACTAGGGGTGCTCACTTATTGTCTGTCTAACATAGCTTGAGCTGAATTGTGTCAGTCTCATTTTATGGAAGCCAAAAAAGAATAACAGAAGGGTTTCCCAAATTGATTTGCTCTTATCTTGATTTTTTTTCAATAAATCTTTTTTCAGCCAACCAGCCATAAATACTTGTACCTACATGCAAAAAATACATAGCCAATAATTTTTACATTCTAAAAAATTTTGGAAACCAAAAAATTTGGAAAAATTCATGAAAAATTTGTTGGAATTTGGCTTATGGAAATGACACAATTCAGCTCAAGCTATGTTAGATGGACAATACACTAGGTAGACTATACATGGTGTAAACAATTAAACATGCAAATAACAAGCGAGCCTAGACAGTAGCTAATTATTTTTCTGCATTATTTGTTTCCCACATCTGTGTATAAGTGGGTGCACATAACAAGACATAGAACACTCACTACTCTATCTACAAAATACTAGTGAGAGTTACCACATTTATTATACGCAAATTAGGTAGGTACAGTACATACAAATTTACCAATATAAACACAAAACAAACATCGTAATGAGCATATAGATATAAATCAGCAAATCCTCTCTTGCAATCAATACATATTAGCTGAATCTATGAAGTTACGAGTCATGCTGAAATCCTTTAGCTCACTTATGATTTGTATTGTCACCCCTGCCTGATTGCTGTTTGGAATTTCAATTGCAAATATAATCTTGCATTTATTCTTACATTACAGAGTGTAGTACTAGTCACATCTACATACAACGTGGTTAGATGTATATACGAGAGTACTTGTCCTCAAATACACATTTTACAGCAACAAAAACATAAGCATACTAGCTCTCAACTCAAAATATGAGAATGTTCCATGTATTTGCAACTCAAGTCAAGCCTCATTAGTCAGTTGAGTTAGTTGGTTTGTTGATCCATTCACTGGTTGATTGATGCAGAAAACAAATCTGCCACAAATGATGAGTTTGATGGTTGATAGAAAAACATGCTGCTTGGTTTTTCTCAGTAGTAACTGTGTGACTATAAAATAATGTCTGTACAAAAAATACACTCCTCAGTCACTTTTTCACATACAAGTATATACAAGTACTTAGGTGAGTATTAAACACCAACCAGGGTCACAAACAACACAGTGATGCCCAAATAATTAAATCTAATAATGTGGGATTCACAATTTCACATTCATTGTTGCTGCTTGTTGGTTTCTCCATTGCTCAGTTGAACACCAACTCGGTCTCTGTCTGCCCACCTACTTTATATTTCTAGTTCCTATGATATGGTAGCATTTTGATGTTACATCTTATTCTTGATTGCATTATTTGTTGCATGAACAAACTTCTTAAAGTTCACCTAGTCTCTATGTAGTACAAGATGTATCCAGTATCTGACATCAATACAGTACATACACATACTAAGTGTCTGTTCAGACTGTTTCTCCAAGAACTCCCGCCACTTTAATGGATTTTGCTATCAGAAATGTAAAACAGACTTCTAATGCTGTCTCTGACTTCACCAACGATGTTTTCCTTCGCTTTTTTCCATTTTTACTCTTGTTCTTTGTTGCACCCGTGATTCTTTTGTGCTATTGTACGTCAGTGGTTTGTTAATTATTAATTTTATTTTTAAACAAATTAGCTAAATTATTGCACTATAGTTACATGCAATTTGCAAAATACCTGGAGCATACGTGAATCAGTGATGTATGTACACCCGTACAACAATGACCATGTCAATTTCGATGTCAATGTCGACACATCCACATCCGTCACTTTTGGATGCCACATGTCGATGTGAATTTCGACCCTGTGTCGAGCCAAATGTGGATGTAATTGTCGATCAATGTTGATCGACATTCATGTCGACAATTCGCTCCACACAGTGTCGAAATTCACATCAACATGTGGCATCCAAAAGTGACGGATGTGGACGTGTCGACATTTGCATCGAAATTTTCATCAAAATTTGCTTCAGCAGCATAAAAATAATCAAAAATTATCAAAGTACTGAAAAAATAGAAAACATTAAAATCAATGGTAAAGGGCGAGGGGGGGGCTTGAAATCAAAATTTGGGAAAATATAGTTAGAAAAAACACCTCCGATCACATTACAGTAAAAAACACTACACAATTTCAAAAAAAAAAAAAAAAAGAACAGTGAAAATTGAAAAAAAACACACAAATAATATCCTGAAACGTGAAAAAAATCGGGAAAAAGGGCGAGTGGGGCTTGAAATCAAAATTTGGAAAAAAATCAAAAATTATGAAAGTACAGAAAAAAATCGCAAAATATAAAACATATTAAAATCAGTGATAAAGGACAGTGGGGGGGGGGGTTGTAATCAAAATTCGGGAAAACAATTGAAAAAAACACCAATTAACATTACAGCAAAAATCACTACAATTTAAAGAAAAAAACGAAAACAAAAAACAGTAAAAATTGAAAGAAAATTCACAAAAATTCTAAAACGTGAAAAAATCAAGAAAAGCTCCTAAAAAATTCGAAATAAACCAGCAAGTTTTGAGAAGCTCAATCAAACTCCGTAAGAAAGAGAATTCTGCAAAACTTTAAGCTGAAGCTGTTAAATTTTACTGGCTTTATTAAAACACATTATGCACACACTATAACTAGTGTTACGATACGAGGAGGTTCGTTGCGACTAAATTATCAATCCACCGACGGTATTAATCGTCCGTGGATGATTTCCGCTAAAACTGCTGACCAGCAGTTTCAGCGGAAATGTGGCGTTATCGCCTCGATGTGCCGTGTGCAACTTTGTATCTGCGGATTTTCGTATCTGCCGATCAATGGCTAAAATATCACGTCGATAAAACTGTCTACATTAACATCGGCTTATCAGTTGGGTAAAAAACTAGAAATTATACGTATTAGTGTCGATGTATTTGTGGATGATCGACTTCCACATCGACATAACATCGACAACTCCAAATTATGGAAAAGTGAATAATTTTATCAAGGCCATTAAAAAATTTTTCTCCCTTCAAACAAAGATCATCTTTTCAAATGTTTACTGAGCTTTTAAACACTGAAACAGAAATTTTAATTCTGAAAAATTGGTCGACATAGTTGTGGATGTAAATTTCGAGCATCGAATTTTACATCAACATGTCGACATCGCATGTCGAGGTATCAGAAATAATGAGAAAATTTCAAAAATTTTCATTAACCTGGCTTCTTTAGGGACAGAAGATTCCTATTAAATAACTTATTGGTCACTTTTCCATCATCATGTTGAAAAAAACGTAGTCGATGTAAATGTCGACTAAATGTCGACGTCTACAATTGTTGTACGGGCATGTACAAGCTCCATCCAGTTCCATCAAAAAGTGCAGTGCTTCAATGAGAGACATACTTTACCATTCTTCTTATGCCATGCTATGCTATGCCTGCTCATGACAACACTCCACCATTCTCCATACATAGATATGCTGTTACAATATGAACTTTGTTAGCAACTCATTCTTGATAAATACTTAGCCATTTTTACCTATCATTTTTTGTAAACTTGTACAGTTGGAGAGGAGTGTGTGAAAAAAAGGGAACACCCATACTTCAGACTCAATATTCTTTGGCTGATCAGAGAGCTAGTGAGTTGGTGATATGATTCCCTAACAGTACCAGAGTGCCGTCCTAAATAAAATTAATTACTTACAGGTACATCACATTCCCAACACCACATTAACCCTTGGAGCACACAGGAATCTTCTTCACAATGACAAATTTTAAGATTAATGGATGATGGTGTGAGTGATTTGATCTGAGAAAGGGAACATATTATATGATCAGATAATTTTATCATCTCATAATTTTGAAGGTCCAAACAGGGGTTTCATTTTGTAGATAGGTATACTTTTTTCTGTTTTTTTTTGTGAGGTTGCTTTGTAACTTTTGTTTTTTGCCCGCATATAAAAAAAAATTACAATTCATCATCACCAAATACCACCAGGACCATAAAGTGGTCCAATTTTCAGCCAAAAGAGAATAACAAAAAGAAATAAACAGAACTTAAATTTCTAATTAGACATCAATGAATAATATGTAGGTATTATAAAATACACAGTCTAGCCATAATACTGAACCTAGTACTTTAAATATTTTTTTGTACGCCAAAAACAAAATATTGAAAACGTAAAGTGATTATTTATGTAGGTATTCAGAAAGTAGATGAAAAAAACTGCAATTTGATGCTGGTAAAAGGATTTAACAAAACGAGACTTGCACATAAAATGTAACAGAAGACCCATGTTTGCAAAAGATTGAAAAATAGACCGTAAATTTTTGGATTATTTTTTTTTTTTACTAAAATAGTAATTTGATGATCCTAAATTAAGTACAGAATTATTACCTATTTTATTAAAAAAAAAATATGCGTCTAAAAAAATGACAGAAAAAATTATGGTAAATTTTTCACGAATTTTGGCGTACAAGTGGCCTGTTCTTTGTGCCTTTCCCATTTTATTAAACTCCTTCCCCTACCATCATTTTGCCGCAAAATACGCCGGGCCCAGTTCAACTGGCCCTACAGAGCGATTTGAAATTTCTGGGCCAAGTTGAAAAATCACCGGAAGTTCCAGAATGGTCCAAAATCAGTAGTTCTTGATGTTTAATAGTTGAATTGATTTGTATTGGCTCACTTTGCTCAAGCATTTTATTCTTAAAAAATTTCCAAAATCGTCTTGAAAACAGATTTTTTGAATTTTTTAGGTTTTCAAAAATTCGTCAAAAAAATTCAAAAATGAATTTCCGCACCTGAAATATGAGTTAAATTTGCAAATTACTACCATAAAAGGCAGTCAGATTTCACTGTTTCAAGAAAGTAAAAAATCGCCACTGGAACAAGCAGTAAAACGTGTTGCCAGAATTAGTAATTAAATTATGGAAATAATGATCAGTGTAAAACTACTGCTTTTAAGAGTAACTTTAGATTACTGATTTTAGCAGTACTGTTTTACTGCTTTTTGCAGTCACGACATTTTGCCTTCTTGAAGCAGTGAAATTTGACTGCAAAGCAGTAAAATTTCACTGTTTCAAATTAAGTGAGTACGTAGTTTTCTTTGAAACAAATTGCAATTTCTAATTTAATTGAATATGAAACTAGTCGATATTTTTTACAATATTGATATGTAGTACTGTATCGCTTCAAATTAATAAAAGTACAAAAAAAAACGCAAAAACTATCTTGCAATCAGTGGTCTGTCACTTTTGTAGAAAAGCGGTTCAAAACCCGGTTGATGATGACTGGGGTCATGGGTGAATTTTTATAACCTTTACCTGTGTGATTAACCAGTATGACGCGCATACCTGAGAACGCTAGTGAAGTAGTTTAGGCAAACCTCGCATCTAACAACAAAACTATAGGTTCAAGTGCCAACTTACACTAGGCAGTAGGCAGACTATATAATCATGGTGTAAACATCCAAATAACAAGTTAACCTTGATAATAGATAATTTTATTTTGCTGCATTATTTGTTTCCTACATCTACGTATGTAAAAGTGGATTAGTGGACATACATAACATGACATTACCTACCTACTTAAAACAGGTAATCATATTCTTAGACTTACTCGCTACTCTATCTACATACAAGATACTAGTGGGAGTTACCATACTTATTGTGAACAAATTACAGTACATACTTACAAATTTACCAATATGAATACAAAACAAACATCAAAACCATGCTCAGGATGGAATACTCATGAGCATATAGACAATTAGACATAAATCAGCAAAACCTCTCTTGCAATCAATATATTAGCTGAATCTTTGAAGTTACTGGTATCATCATCGAATTGTATTATATTTTGTACGTGGTTGATGAAATCCTGATTTATCAACCTGCCGTTTGTGTATTTTTATATAACATCAGGGTAACTGTCTTGGAGTCCATAGTCCCCGCTACAGCACATTTGCTCTCAACTGAAAATACGAGAATGTTCAATGTATTTGCAACTCAAGTCCAGCCTCATTATTCAGTTGAGTTGGTTTGTTGGCCCACCCATGGTTGATTGGCGCAGAAAAAACATGCTGCTTGGGTTTTCTCAGTAGTTTTAAAACTAGGTGACTACAAAATAATGTCTGTACAGAAAACACTCATCAATCACTTTTTCAACCTAAAATACGGGTCAGAGCATATCAGGAGGGGGGGGTATGGTTTTGTGAGAAAGGTCCATCTTATGATGCTAGGAAGAGGGGAAAAAATTAGCCCGAGCGTAGCGAGGGCAAAAGCTTTTGAAAATTCTCATTTTAATACGTGAAAGGACAACGTTTTTTTAATAAGAGGACGTTGATTGTTTTGGTTTCAAAATTTCAGAATTTGAATGATTTTTTTTAGAAATTTCAAGTTTGAAATAGAAAAGCAAAAATGCCCAAACAAAGTGAGGGCAAAAAAAAGCTCACGAAATTTCGTGTATTGATGATTTGAGAAGTAAAAAAACATATTTTTTTTCGATCTGAGGAGTTTATTTTTGAATTTACGTGAACATTTTTTTGAGTTTGAACATGGATTTTCAGAAAGTTTGTTTTTGCAACAAAAATACTTACTTTCATGTAAAAATTCTCACTTTCTGATAATTTTGGCCGCAACAACAGTTTTTTGTTGCAATTTATGCAGTTTTGATTTTTAAAAAAAACTTTTATGGCAAACTGTTGCCAAAAACTCTTGTTTTTTAACTTTCAACAGTTTCAGTTCAAACAAACAAGTAAAATAATTTTCGATTTTGGCCAAAAAAGTAAGATTTTTTGATAACCTTATCAAACTTTAATAAGAGAGGCTTGAGTGTCTAAAGTTTTGAAAAAAGTGTAGAGTTCTAGATTTTTCGTCATAATCTTGAGAAGAAAACTGAAAAGTAAAATTTTTCAGAATTTTGGTAAGCAACTGATTACTTTTTGGAAAATTTGGAACATAAAAGCAAAGCTTTCTGAAAATGTTGACTGCAGAAAACAGTGTTGTTGTTCAAATTCAAAATAAAGTTCACGTTTCCGCGTCTTTTATTACACTCTTTTTGCTTTAAAACGATACCTACCTAACCTAAATCAAGAAACTGCAATGAATCAACTTTTTTTTTTTTTTGAGAAACCACAGAGCAGGTATCTACAAAATGCTGATGGGTTGAGGGATACAAATAGTATGATGACTGGACGCTATGGTACTCTGTATAATGCAAAAATAGATATTAGATATGAGGTTATAGTACCAGCTACCAGCTGGCAGTTATATGGCATGTCATGTCTCTCCCTATTTTTTCTCCTTCCTGGTATCCTGGTAGAATGTGACCATACAGAGTGAGGGGTAGGATTGCTCTTAATTTTTTTCATTCATCACACTCTTGTTTCATTTTTCATATTTTTTAAACTACCATTCCCTGTCCATAGTTTAGTTATGGCAAATACACTGCTCATAATAATACTAGCCATTCTACATACATAGATTAAGTATTCTGTTACAATATGAACTTTGTTTAGCAACTCATTCGATATAGCCATTTTTTCTACCTGTCATTTTTTGTAAACTTGAAAATTTAGAGAGAGTTGTGTGAAAAAATGGGAACTGAGGAGATATAATTTATGCAATCGTAAATTTCAACAGCTTTCGCATGTCTTTTAATGAGAGTCTTATCAATTTACATTTTCAATCATGTTTAAAACCAATATTTCCGACTCAATCTCCAATGGGTGATCAGAGAGTTGGTGAGTTGGTGATATGTTTCCCTAACAGTACCATAGTGCCATCCTAAATAAAATTAATTACTTACAGGTACGTCACATTCCCAACACCAATTTTAAAGCGGTCCAAACTATAGACTTAGCTGCCAAAAATCGAATTTTGAAACGAAATCCGTAAAATTCTGGATATTTTTTTTTAGGTCGCTGAAGTCGATTTTGGCATTTATTTTACCCCTAACCTCGAAATGAGCCCTCACATGGGGGAAGGGGTGGTGCAAAACATGAAATTTCGATAAATTCCAGATGGGTATCGAAAAATGTTTTTTTTTTTTGGGGTTGCCAAAGTCGATTTTAGCATTCGTATTTCCATGGTTATTTATTTTTCACTTGGAAATATTTTTTAAAAAATAAGAAAAACTGTACTTATGCAACTTTGCATCGCAATGTTTTCAAATGGGGCAAGTTGGCGCAGAAAATTGTTTGTGGATGTTTTTCTTTACATGCCATAGTACCCCAGGGATGTGATATCCACAAAAAATCTTTGGGAAAGAAAAACAATATCAAAAAAAAAATTTTTTTTTAATAAAAATTTCAATATAAAATTTACTGATACCTATAAAGAAAGTGTGACCCCGCCATTTAAGGCATTATAAAATTATTTAATTATGAATATGGATTTTGATAATGTAATTCAGTAAAGTCATGACTGCATGAGTTCATTTTTGACCCGTTCATAGGGATTTGAAATTTCTGGACAAAGTTGAAAAATTCCTGGAAGTTCCAGAATGGTCCCAAACCAGTAGTTGTTGATGTGTGATAGTTGAATTATTGATTTGCATTTGCTCACTTTGCTCGAGCATTTTTTTTTTTTTTTTTTCATGAAAAATCTTCAAATTGCCTTCATAAATTTTTCAAATTTTCAAAAATTCGCCAAAAAATTCAAAAATGAATTTCAGCATTTGAAATTTAGGTTGAGGGTGATTTAGGTCGTATCATTTCGATCTAGCTGAGTTTCATTCGAACTGAAGGGAGTGAATTCAAAAGGTCCCATGAACAATTCAGTTAGCTCTTCGAATTATGGCTCTCGATCTTGATTGGTTTTTCCGAAGTCAGGGTGTGTCAGGTCGAATGTTGTGCTTGTCAGTACAATATTCGTCGAATATTTCAAATGATACCTTTAGTATCGTGTTATACCTATTGTTTTCATCAAAACTTTAAAAAATGGAAAGCCTCAAAAAGATACGATCTTGGAGGCTCGTAAATTGCCTCGACGAGACGCAGCGATACGACGGCGCACACATAAAGTTCAGCAGCGGTATTTCGCGAACGCTATTTGCATATTTTTGGTATCTGGTAGGCTCGACAAACGCTGACAGGGCAAGGGCAACGGCTATACGATGACGAAATTGATGGCTGGCTAGGGCTAGGTCATACCTACGATGATGCAGCAGTAAGCAGGCGGATGAGGTAAAATGTACGAAAATTATTTCGCTTGTTCGGGTGAATATTTGAACTAAATTTCAATTAAACTTCGGCTGCGGCGATAAAGTTAACATTATTGAGAGCAGCGGCATCGACATCGGCAACGAGAACTAAATCCCGATAAATTTATAAAATTATTATTAATATTACGTTGAAAACGTATCGTACCTATTCACAGTGTAATAACGATTGCCTCTCTTTTGCTAGTTCTGTGCTTCGCTATCCCATTCCCTCCCATCATGGAATGGGTTGTTGTGTCATCATCGTCATCGTCGCTCGACTAAAATCCTATATCCTCGACGTACCTACTACCTACTAGTCTGCTTAAGGGCCCATCAGACAAATTGCACGTTGGCGAAATATTATTTTCGCGTCGAAACTGAACGTGCACAGGGGGCGAGGAAGGGGGATAGGTTAAAGGCTTGATTTACATTTTAAAATAAGGATTTAAGCTCGCGTTTCGCGAGTCTTTGCGAAACGAATTAAACTCGAATCAGCGTTCGCTTTGCTAATGTCGCTCTGATGTTCTATGCAGCATAGCTCTGTTGCCAAGTTTTATTAATTTTTCATATTCTGTCTCCTGTTATACTTGTATATTTTCTGGGTGGAATTTTTTTACTGTTCGTAGTTCACCCGATGATGTATCTCAGTGATTTGCTCACTGCGACTTGAAATTACATAATGTGGAAACAAGGGACCCATTCTGTTTTCTGATTCATTTCAATGCACGATGATGAACGCAGAAAAATGTTTCCAACTTTTCTGAAATTATTCACGGTACTACGTAAGTTCACACGACGACACAGGCGAAATAAGGGAGAAGGAGAACGAAGAAAATACTTCTTATGCGACTTATTAAAAAAAATAAGTTTAAGGTTATTTCGCCGCCCGAGTTGAAATAAACTACCATAACCTCGCGCGTAATATTATTAAGCTCTCTTTTTTTTGTCGCTTCATTCCGCTTTAATCTTCGTCATCTTTTCTTCCATTTAGTTCGCCTGGTAAACCTCATCATCGCCTTCTCTTCTCTTCCCTTCCACCGCTAATTCGAGCGTTTTAAAAACTATATTCGAGCTGCTTATTTTTTTCTTCGTCTTTATTTTCCAACTTAGTTTTCAAATGTTGACCGTATAAACACCTGCAAATACCTCGCCAAAGCTTCGCTTTATTCGTGGATGTTGTTTTCGTCATTTTTTTGCCGGGGGTGGGGGAGAGGGGGTGGTCTCATTTGACGGTAATACCGCTCAGATCTTCGTAAAGTTCGGTTAGGTATTTGTTGATGAAAATTTTCTGCGAGGAATGTAATTTCTATTCAACGCTGGGTTAATCTCGATTTTTTGGGTATCTTTTGAAAATCCAGTCAACGATTTTGGTCGAGAGATTGGAGTAATTTTTCGAAACTGAGTGGAAAAAATGAGAGGATTAGTGAACGGTATTGATAACCATACATAGGTAGGTACATAATTGTGAAAATTCCTGAAAATGAATCAACATTGAAGATGTGCCAAGATTCAGCTGTGCACTGTGGGGATTTCTTAATGTGGCTGTATTGAATATATTTTTTATGTAGAATTAGTCGTTCACCTTTCTAAATGTGTAAATGAGAAACTAGTAAGATAGGTATGATTACCCCAAAAAAAAATTAAAAATTAAAATTACTTACTGTGGGCGAGAAGAGAGTTTTGGAAGGTTTTCATACTTTTCAAAATTTCTCATGACTAGCTTATTAGATTTTTGAAGGTATATGAGCTTGAATAATATCCACTTACTTATTTTTCTGATATGATCATCAAGTAGCTTTTACACTTCACCAATTTAAAAAAAAAAATTACGAAGATGTGATGTGATGTACCAATTCTTACTGGAGTTGATCTTCAGGGGGAGGGGATACACGTACCTATAATAACAACTGAGGGTGTGCTTTTGAAATGAACAATTCAATTGATTTTGTTTTTTTGGATTCAGGAATAAATAATGAGCATTAACAATCGACTCACCCACTCTTTAAAATGTTGTAATAAATGTCACTAATACGAATCCGTTGTTAGTTAACCCAAAATGACCATTTTTTGGGCTCCAGGGGTTCCCAAAATTGTAAATAAAAAAATAATTTTGAAAATCACTATTTGAAACACACTAGCAAGTGCTCAGTAATTTTTCGTATGATTTTTCCTGTAACTTTCAAAATTGACCTATTTTGGGTCAAATTTTGAGATTTAACTCTACAAAAAAATAAAAATGTCAGAATTTGACCCAAAATGGCTCAACTTTGAAAGTTACAGGAAAAATCAAATGAAAAATTATTGAGCACTTGCTAGTGTGTTTCAAATGTAAATGCAAGAGTGGTTGAGTCGATAACTAGCTGGTGCCAAAAAATGGCCTTATCCCAACTCCTCCTTTGAAGCGATGATCAGCAGTTGTTTGTCCGTTATTATTAGAATTTTAGCTGAAACTTCTACGCAATTTTTAATGGGAATAAATTTATGAATTTTCAGTTTATGTAGCCAATCAACAAACAGTATTTTGACACAATAGCAAAAAGGGACCCGATTGGCAATTTGTGCTGTCAGATTTTTAAATCTGACTGGGAATATGACTACTGAACGAATCTGACGACGAAACGGAACTAATGTGACTGGGCTTCTGACTGGGGATATGACAACTGTTATTATTGGCGAATGGGTCCAATTTTGGGTTCCAAATAGTGCATATTTGAGCCAAAACCGATAATTTGTCCATTGCTCATAAAAAGTGGACTTTGAATATTTATTTACCATTTTAAAAAAATTTCACCAAAAAGTAGTCAGAAAAAACAAAACTAAGTGGTGATATGACTGGTGATCTGACTGGTCTTAATTGTGTTCCAAAGAGGAAGCAGCCATATTGTATTTTATTGCTTTCTGATTGGTTGTCATTTCTGACGACGAAACGGAACTAATGTGACTGGGGTTATGACTGGGAAAATGACAGTCATATTTTTCAAATTTTTGCCAATCGGGGACTGATTTGGAATTAAATTTTTAATATTTTTTTATTCATGTATACGAATGATTTTATTTAGTTGAATGTTCTATACATAATTTAAGAGATATTTATTTGACATAATTTTAATAAAAGTAGTGAGTATAGTGGTACAGTACATTATACTTTATAAATTACCTTTAAAAAAGATCAAGAAATGAAAAATCAGCTTCCAGTTGATATTTAAAAGCAAACATAGCAACCAATGCAACCATCAACTAATATTATGAAAGTAAGAGCAAAAACTATCTTGCAATCAGCGAATAGCTGATGGCTTGTTTTTTCTAGTATTCTAATACCTATCGTATTTCTGAGTTTGAATTTCATTGATCAATCCAAAAATTTAATAAATACACAGTAATCAAATTAAAACTGTTTTTAAAAAGTGCAAAACTATGGTAGGAGATATTGAAAGCTCCAAATCTTTGGAAATTTACATGGCCTTCATTTTCTGCTTAATTCAAGACCTTACCAATGGTTTGCAGAATGTAATAAGTTCTCTGCGTTAGGGCATTAGGCTTTTAGAATGGGCTGAGGGCAAGATTTCAAATGATCAGAGTTTTGAAATCAATTTGGCTACTTCGTGTTTTATTGAAAACGCTTATTTTCGGGTATTAAGCCGGATTCACAGTCGCACTTGAAGGTAACTGATTACGAACAATTGACTTGAAGCTCAACTAGCAACACGTGTGTTGCTCATCAGACCTAAATGGTCCTTTTAGGAGTTTTAGTAGGTACCTACATAATTATTAGTCATTATTTTAGGATTTTTACATCATTGCTACAAGCGATAAAATTCTCATTTTTGAAACATTCAAATGAAAAATGCAAAGAATACTTACTTTCAATGTCTTCCGATAGAAGAAGTTTTCCCAGTTCGTTATTATTCCATCTTGTTTTTTTTAACGCGTTTATTCTTGAGTCCAGCCTATAAAGAAATTTATTTACAGTTCATGATGAAGGATTTTAGCCACATTCATTGGCGACCTTTATTTTTGAGTTGAAACTTTGAAAGTTGCTCAGAAAAAAATTAGTTCAGGAAGTGCCCTTTGAGGGAATGTGTGAGTCCATAAAGAGAGCGATACCTATTTCGAAAAAATTGTGGTTTTTTAGCTATGGGTCATTCCATGCCAAATCGGCGGATTTTTGCACGAGGGGTCTTCGATTTTTTTCAAAATCAGATCATTTGTAGAGGTCATTAAACGATGACGAATGACGCAAACCGGACATTTTTTCGATTTTTTTTGACGGAGCTGTGGCGCTTCAAAGTTCTCCAAAATGTTCAAAAATGGAAAATTTCAGTTGCAAATTGCTCCGGTTGTACGTGGTATAGAATTTTGAACTTTTTTTCAAATTGTAGTACTTTGAGAGGGTAAACGACGAGTGATGTCAAAATCAGTGTTGCCACTTTCAAAAACCTAAAAAAATCGATTTTAAAACTTATAATTTAAATATAACCACGATGTCCGCCAGTAAAAATTCTGAAAAAATTCTCAGTTTTAGTCCTTTTTATGTAGAATGACATATCAAAAAATTGGAGGGGCCTTTTTTTTCATTTTCGAGAAAAAAAAATTACAAGTTTTACAATTGCTGCAAAAGTACCATCAGAAACCTAAAAAATGAAAATTTTTGCATTTTTGAAATATTTTACCGATGTGTAGACGATAATGTGAAAAAAATCCCCCTCCCCCCATTTGTCAACGAATTGACATTTTTCGTGCGATAAATTTTTATTTCAAGAGTGAAATACTTATATGCATTTTTCGTCAATTTGTCGACAAATTGGGGCAGGGGGATGTTTTTCACATTATCGTCTACACACTGGTAAAATATTTCAAAAATGCAAAAATTTTCATTTTTTAGGTTTCTGATGGTACTTTTGCAGCAATTGTAAAACTTGTAATTTTTTTTTTCTCGAAAATGAAAAAAAAGGCCCCTCCAATTTTTTGATATGTCATTCTACATAAAAAGGACTAAAACTGAGAATTTTTTCAGAATTTTTACTGGCGGACATCGTGGTTATATTTAAATTATAAGTTTTAAAATCGATTTTTTTAGGTTTTTGAAAGTGGCAACACTGATTTTGACATCACTCGTCGATTACCCTCTCAAAGTACTACAATTTGAAAAAAAGTTCAAAATTCTATACCACGTACAACCGGAGCAATTTGCAACTGAAATTTTCCATTTTTGAACATTTTGGAGAACTTTGAAGCGCCACAGCTCCGTCAAAAAAAATCGAAAAAATGTCCGGTTTGCGTCATTCGTCATCGTTTAATGACCTCTACAAATGATCTGATTTTGAAAAAAATCGAAGACCCCTCGTGCAAAAATCCGCCGATTTGGCATGGAATGACCCTTAGCTCATACTTATTGTTATTAAGATTCTGCGTCAACGTACGTGCCATTTTCATCAAAATTCAAGATCACTTTAGAGTGCTACAGAGCGGTTTGAAATTCACAAATCACTTTATTCATCAAGATTAATCCGTGTTCTAAAAATATTTGCTTCTCAAATATTTTGTATTGATTAGGTATCCCAAAGAATCGAAAGATATCTCTTTTGAAATTGAGAAACTGGCGTAAAATTGTATATGAGTAGATAGCTTTCAGCTCTAAATAAAGGTTTGCAATGAATGTGGTCAAAATTCTCCTTTTTTTATTTTGCGATTCACTCTAAGCTAGCTTTACATTTATTTTTGAACCAATCCCGCAAGCCTTTCATTCATCGCAGCACTTTTCCAAGTTGCGAGCATTAGTCCAATTTAAGGATTTCTTGACTGAAAAATTGTAGCAAATAAATTTTCTGCATTTTGAATACGAATCAGGTGAAATTAACTGCTTCAGTTGTCAATTCTTATCTTTGATTCTGGTAAGATCTAAGTTCAGTCCAACAGCTTTTCACCATACCTACGCCATAACGTATGCGTAGATCTTTGTTTGGACTTATTTTGACTGGAGGTAAGTGCAGAGCTGTTGCTGTACCTCTTTTTCTATCAGAAATTCCAATAATCCCTGCGTGTTCGAATACACTTGTTCTTCTTTACAACTTGACAGTCGTTATTGCCAATAGACATTATAGTTTAACGTACAAACGTTAACTTGTTTTTTAGATTGTTAAGTAACGTTTCTGTTGAAACGAAAAGATCAACGAAGAAATTGGAACTAAAGTTTTTAGTCATTTTAGCATCTTTGTAGAGAGTATCTTTCAATCAGACCATAAACAACACCATCTCCTATTAACCAAATAGAATGCAATGATGATAGTTCTTGCATCAAGAATGTGAGTTCTCGTCCATCATTTCATAATAGCATATCCAAACAATTCACGTGATAAAAACAACTGTATTTTCCTGCAGATAAGTACTTTCCAGTTGTTTTGGGTCTTCCTTCCAAAACTTAAACAACATAGTTAGGTATTCCTTATGTAGTTCCACGTGAAATATTCTGGTGTTTATTGGCAAATAGAGTTCTTGTTTTCCTTTATTACACAGGAAAATTTTTTTTGTTGAACTTTCCTTGTCTCACCCAATCATTTTTTTCCTTTAGGTGTAAGTAGCTAGTTCACAAAAAAAATTTCAGCAAAATCGGTGAAGATTAGCCCATGCCTCTCGATCCCTCAATGTTCTTGTGGGTAGGTATTAACATAATGTAGGATTTGACATGTGAAAAAAATATAAAACTTCAGTTTTGACTGAATTTATTTGAACTGGATCGTTTGAATCTTGAAAAGTTTACTAAGTGTGAACAACTTCAACGTGTTTTGATGAATTCTCAACTTTGAGGGGTCCATTATTGAGGAGCCACGAACTCTCAAATATTATGAAAATTTCGGATTTTTGCCTTTGGGTGTCTGTAGTCATCCACAGCAGGACCCTTTCAAGTTATGAATCCATTGTAAATTAGGTACATACGTGATATTGTTCGTATGTTTGCTTCACATGGTCAAAACTCTCGATTTTGGAGATATTCAGTCAGGACTGCATTTTCACCATTTTCATATGTAAAATCTTATGTTAAATCTCACAAGAACATTGAAGCACCGATTTATGGCTGTTTTTAGATGTACCAAGATTGAGCTGTGCACTGTGGGGATTCCTTAATGTGGCTGTATTGAATACATTTTTTATGCAGAATTGTTCACTTTTCTAAAATACAAAAATAAATAAAATGAAATTACTTACTGTGGGTGAGGGAGTCTTGAAGGTTTCTATTATCGTTAGCAATTATTGCGCTTTCGTGTGACATGGTTTGTTAGATTTTTGAAGGTACATGCTTGAATATCCACTTATTTTTCTGATATGAATAATTACAAACAATTTACTTGAAGCTCAAAACTATCATGATATGTGTGCATTTGAGGAGAATAAAATATCTAAAAATCCAATTGACGCTGCGTATATTCTTCATTAGGAATAAATTCTCGTTTTAGAAGTCTTAGAAGTGATTATTTTACGATTTTTACATCATTGCTACAAGCAATAAAATTTTCCTTTTTGAAACATTCAAATGAAAAATCCAAAGAATACCTTACTTTCAACAGTTCTTTGATGACAGAGATCTGAGTGCGTGCATATTCGTCACTTTTCAGGCTTTTCCCCTCCCTGTTCATTCAAAAAATTGAAAAAAATTACCATTCAGTAGCAACTGGACTCATCGCTGTGATAGCCGTGTTAGCCCTTATTCTGTTACTAGCATTGACCTGAATTTCCAGACCCGGTTTGACCTCGGGGTGATTTTCTCTGAGACAATAATAAGTATTAATGTGGATTGCGAGAAGAAAAAGTTGAAGGATTTCAGCCGAATTCAGTGGTAATTTTCATTTTCAGAAAAAAATAGCTCTGGAAGAGAATGTGTGACATTTTTTTTGAAAAAATCATGGTGTTTTGGCATATCTCATGCTCACTAAGATTCTCGCAAATCGTTTCATTTTTATTTTAGGATTGATCCGTGTTCTAAAAATACTTGCTTCTCAGATATTTTGCATTGATTAGATGTGGGTCAAAACATTGAAAGCTATCTCTTCTGAAATTGAGGAAATAGTTTGGAACAGTAATGCAAATTTTACAGTCATTATTTTCCAATTTCACCTATTAAGACGTGCGAAATAATTTTTTTAATTGAAGAGGCATTGTTGAAAAAGCACAGGTACCTTTAAACATCGAAGAATCCAACGAGTAAAAAGCAAATGCAAAAATTCTCTTACAATCAGCTGATGGATGGCTTCATAGACAACAAACTACTGCTAACGATTATATTGAAAAAAAACGCTTATAACTTGTATACATGAAAAAAAAAAATTATGGATAATTTTTACTACATATTTCAAACAGTAACCGGATCCCATTCAAAAATATTGTGATTTTTACTATGAGACTTGTAAATTTTACTATGAGAGTAATAAATGTTACCTAATTCTGTAGGTAAAATGTATTTTTTGGGTGAGTAAAAATCACTATTTTTGAATGGGATCCGGTTACTATACTGAAATAGTAATTTTTATTAATTTTTTTCCGTGTAGAATTCTATAAAAATTGCATAAAATTTTATAGAATTTCATCAACATTGAATTAGCTTTTTATGCCTAAAGATGTATCAAATGTATACCATTGTATACAGTTTTACACATTCGTATAGATTTTGATAAAAAGAAGAGTGTAGAGGTAGAGAAAGAAAAACGAAAACGAAAAGCTACAAATTTCTACCATTTACTCGAATTCAAAATACACAGAATTACATTACAAAAACCAAAAATATCTGACTCCATAAGATATAAAAATGAACAGAAAATGAGATGCGTACGTACACTGCTAACTACTACATGATGAAGCCAGGACAGTACATAGAAGACTAAATTAATACACATAAGAATATCTACACTAAATCTACATATACCTAAAATGCGTACGTGACTGTACAAATAAAAAAAAGGGGGAAAAATTCAACGTCGCAACGTTGTGAAATATGTACATCTTACACTCCGTCGCCGGTTAAGGCAGCGAGAAACGGAAATACCAGCGGCTGCCTGTACCAGCACACTGACATTCCGGAGCTAAAAATAGCACCGAGAAGATGAGATGGAAGGCGATCAAACAATGTATAAGATCGCATGCTCGCCTGTCGCATCTACACTTCTATCAACGAGTATATTACTGACGTAATCAGCCAGTCGATATACTCGCCGCGGTGCAAGGTATGGTGAGAACTCCGAGCCGAAAATCTCAAGCTCTGAGATCGTCACCTACCTACCTGCGAACTTATCTACCTTAACAAAGAGTAATAATGCTCTGATAAAATTGTAAGTATAATAAATTTTTCAGTATAGTATGGATATTTTGCAAGAATTTTATAAATGTTTATAAAACTGTTTAAAACTGATCACATTTGTATAGAATTAGATTCAGCTGTATAAAATTTGATAAAATTGATTTTTTTTAAATCAAAATTTATGAAGTTTTATCAAATGTACAATTGTATACATTTTTATATGTACCTACAATTTTATATAAGTTTATCAAAAATGATATAAGTAATTGTATCAAATTAAATGGCATAGTTAGTACCATACTCTTAAATAAAGTACTGCATCATTTCCTATATTATATTGATTTTACTGGTCTTCTTTAAATATTCTACTCAGAGTGTCATGAACAGTGTGAAACCTCAATTTTGATTTTAAAAAGTGGTTGTTTTGGAACTTGGAAGTCCACAATCACCAAAATGTATTATTTATCAAAATGATCTTGCATTAATTTAATATTATGAATAATTTTTATACAAAATTTGTCTTCATTGTATACAGTTTGATGAAGACAAATTTTGTATAAAAAACGATTGGGTATTTTTTATAAAATTTTATTAAAGTTTTTTTCCCGGGTAATTTCTTGAAATCTTACGGACCAGATGAATCCAAAACGACAATACTCAGCTTGAATTCAAGTAACTTCGAACATATTACCTACTTATCTAAAAAAAAAAGTGTGTTGCATGAGTGAACAAATGTTTGATGGAAAATTCTACACAAATCCAAACATAATTATTATGAATTCATTATAGTAAAAAACTCTAAAATGATGAGCAATTGAATTGCGACTTTTTGATTTTTTAGTAAAATTTTTCAAAGGACCAAAATTTCTAATTTGAGAGATTTGAAGGGTAGTAAAAATTTCAATGTCGTTTGGTTGCAATAAATGTGGTCAAAATCCTTCAACTTGATTTTTTTTTTGTTTCTGTGAATCTCGCAAGCTTTCCTACTCGTATTCCTTCCACCGCAACACTTTTCCAAGTTGTGATGAGCATTAGTTTAGTTAGAGGATTTTTTTGATTGAAAAATTGTAGCAAATCAATTTTTTGAATTTTAAATTCGAAGCTCCTGGAGCCGAATTGGGAGAGATGAAGTTAAGATGCTGCCCAAAATTTTGGTTTTTAGAGTACAATAATCTTTAAGGCTTTGAAACGTCATTTTTCTATGTTCAACCGCCTAAAATTGGTGAATTTTTGGGAAAGAATGCAAGAAATATATTTTTATTGAAAATTTTCAAGTTTTAAAGTACAGATTCTCTAAATTAATCCTTAAAAAAGTGCCCTGTATACCTAATCAACGTTGCTTTCCTCGTGCAAGACTTTCCAAAATCGTACAAATGAAAAAAAAAATCAGAACATTTTTTCAGATTTTCAATCTCTGCGTCAGAATTCCTCAAATTTTTTCGATTTTTGGGTTCTGTACGAAGAGACTAACATTGCCTTGAGAACTGACGATGGATTTCCTTTGAAAAACATAAATTTATTTAGAAGAAATCTGACACGTAAATTGGAAAAGTTTGTCGAAAAATTTTTATCAATTTTTTTTCAACGAAGTCAATTAGGTATTCAATGTCAAATAACGCGTGAAAATGTTTCAGATACCAATTTTTAAAATTTTAGAGGTTACAAAATAATAAACACGGAGTTGTAGATCAAATGGGTAGACAAAGTCATTGGGAGAAGGGTAAAAGTACTCTGCTCTAGAAGCGTCTCCAAAAAGAAAAAAAAATGAAAAACACCTTCTTTCTTTTTTAATTTTTTTTCATTTATAACAATTTTTATCTGATTGTTCAGTGAAATTTAATACCTTATGCTTCCATCGGTTTTGTGTAGCATTTTATCAAGATGCATTGGTTGACTCATTCAGTAAGTTGCTCGTATCTAGAGTTGGAGCACTAAACAGGGGGTACGCTGGTCTGCCATTTTCTTAGCGTATTTTTTATAACTCAAAAACTATTACAATATTCAATTACAAAAATCTTACCAGGATCATTTTTTGTAAAAATGAAAAAAATGACCAATTTTGCAAACATCTTGAAATTTCATGCTGTTAGAACCTGAGAAATGTGGAAAAATTTGAAAAAAAATCAAATTTCATTTTTCATAGGTACTTATTTTTTTTTCATTTTCTCAATATTTTAGGACTGCATAAAATTTTGAGATTTTTGCATAATTTGTAATATTTTTTCATTTTCTACAAAAAAGGACTCCATTATAAAATTTTTGTAAATGTCATAATGTAGTTTTGGAGCTGGAAAAAATATGCTTGAGGAAGAAATGGCGAACCAGCATACACTCTGTTACAATGCCCTAACCTATTTTGGGGGAAAAACTTCGTTTAAATGAATTCCTACTTTATTATCGTCAGAATTGCTGACCACATCATAACCCCATCCCGGCCATCCCTTATCACATTGGTTTGGTATTTATTTTGTTGACTGGTACACATTACATACCGACCAAAATGCATTCGTTCAAATATTTGGCAAATAGAAATTTGAAAACAAAATAGGTACATTCACATAAACCAAGGACGACGCTCACAAGGGAGGAAAAACACACACCGGTCCATCTCGTTCTGTCTTTTAAACGCAGATACACGTAGGTTTAGGTACCTCATCATCATCGTGTATCCTGTATTATGTAAATTATTCGACAATCGCGGTACAACGATTATTTGCAAAAATACTAATAACGAACATTCGCGCAAAATAACGCCATCCAGTGCGGCTTGGCGGGGAAAAAAGGAAACATTAGGTACCTCTATCCTGTCTGTGTGAATAGAAATATTGGAAATTATTAAATCTGAACGATGCGACGTATGAGAGAACCACTCGAACCCCTGCCATCTCATCAGAGCGTCGAGCAACAGATCGTCGAATGTGTGTGGAATTTTTAATGAAAATTCAATATCACTGTAGTACATAGTACATAGTATGGCGAATAATATAAACCAACAAACAGAGAGGAAGGAGAGTGAGTGAAAGGGTTGAATTTATGGTACGTTATTGTGCTCAACAAATTGTTAAAGAATTGCAGCTAAAACAAGCTTTCGGTATGACTATTTAAACGCCAGCGTGGTTACAAGCGTGTTATGGCAGAAAAACAATTACCAACGTATGAAAAGCGTCGCTGTATAATGTGCTAGAATGCTATAGAACCATATGTGGTGGTGTTGGGGTACGCGGGGGAGAAGAGAAGAGAAGAGATTACACCACAATGAACGGTATAGCCAGGGAGGTGCAGGGTGTCGTTAAAGTAAAATACCTAAAATAATATACATCTAATGTAAAGGTAGGTATATAGTAGGTACGTCTATGTTGTCGTTTTGCAACGTGTGTATGTTTGCGAAAGCTTATATGTACCTACCTCTATAACCCTGTATAGTTAAAAGTTCATGTCTTCTTATGTGTCGGGTACCATACGTGTAGTCGTATGTACCTAGTCTTTCATTATTAGATGCGCGAAAATGGGCTGAAAGTAAACACAGAAGAGAAATTTCAAACGGCGCGGCTTCGAATTTTCTTCTCGGTTTTGTGAATTTTGACGCTCGAACCCCGAACGCGATGGCAAATACGAGCGAGTATAAAATAAATACATACTGCGTAGGATAACTTGGCGAGCTCGAATTAAATGGTTAACATTTCTGTCGCGTTAACCGCATTAATGAAAATATTCCAATTCGAATGACGAAACAGGTAATGAGGTTCATTTGCGGTTTTGTGGCTATATACGAGTATTGCTGTACGAAGGTATCTTCGATGAAAAGTGGTGCGCCCCTTGGTGCCTCTTATATAGCTTATAATCTCGTACTAATTTTACCCTACGACTATATGTAGGTACATATATGCGTTATAACGTATGTGTGCTTTTGGCTTTTCAAACATTGGAATGTGTGGTGACTTAGATATATGTATACTGGATGTCAAGTTGGAATTTTCGTGTCCTTTTCACGTACCTATTTGTTTGGAGAGGTTTTCAAGTACATTATAGTGATCGTCTTGGAGAATGTGGGTAGGTAATTGAAAAGGTTGGACGGTATTTGAAATTTCAAATTGGGTGCTTTATTATATTAGTGTCTGTAATTGGTGTAATACTAACTTACATACCATCCATGTACATATGTATTTTAATTGCCCTATGTCTGATATCTCAAGATCGCATTGAAGCTTCAAAGTTGTGATCTGATTGGTAGAAGAATTCTTGAATTAGGCAGTGAGGAGAGCATTTAAGCACCTTATGTGGATTCGTCTGGTAAAGTTAATATTTTAAAAAATTAAATTTCAATGGCAACGATTCATTACTAATGTGAAAATTTTAGGTCCTGGATTTCATTTTTTTAGTGTTCAGAGAATTTCTGAAAGTTCAGATAAGTAATTCTGGGAAATGATTTGATCCAATTGAAATAGGTTCTTGACCTCATGAATCAATTAGTGGCTGTTCAGAGTTGTGCTGGAGACCTCAGTAGATTTTGGGATGCTACAGTTTTTGAAAAAAAAAATGAATAAAAATGGCGTGAAAAGAATCCAAATCATTAGTTATTGTGACTTTCTATTGCATTACAGAAACCAGGCAAAGATGCAAATGACCCAAAGAGTTACAGGCCTATCTCCCTGCTGTGTCACCAATACAAGATTTTTGAAAGAGTAATTTTGAATCGCATGGCTGACTGTGTAGATGAGGGGCTGATCAGACAGCAGGCTGGATTTAGATAGGAAAATTATGCGCTGGCCAGATATTACACCTAACACAGTACATTGAAGATGGCTTTGAAAAGAAGAAAGTCACTGGAGTGGTGTTTGTCAACCTCACAGCAGGTTTTGACACAGTGTGCCACTGACTACTCCAGTATAAGGTGTACCAACTTACAAAGGATTTTAAATTTACACAGATAGTCACTATGTTGATTAGAGACCAAAGATTCTATGTGACACTCGATGGAAAAAACAGCACCTGGAGGCGGCAAAACAACAGATTGCCCCAGGGCAGTGCTTTGTCACCAATTCTCTTCAACATTTATATCAACGAGCAACCAATCGGGCCACATACTAACCACTTTCTATATGCAGATGATCTTGCACTAACTGTCCAACATAATATGTTTGTGGATGTGGTGGACACACTGAACCAGGCTATAGAAGAACTGGACATATACTATAAAGATAACCACTTCAAATTAAATCCAACAAAGACAGAAACATGCTCTTACCATCTGAGAAATAGTGAAGCAAAGTGACAATTGAATATTCGATGGGGTGGAACAGATCTGAAACACGCAGAAAACCCCAAATACCTAGGTGTAACCCTAGACAGGTCCTTGACCTACAAAAGGCACTATGAGCCAACTAAAATGAAAGTTGCAGCAAGAACAAATATAATTTGCGAACTAGCAGGCAGCAGTTGGGGAGCTATAAGCCCCAAGTTATGACAGCATCTGCACTGGCACTGTGCTACTCAGTGGGGGAGTATGCCTGCCCTGTTTGGAGTCGTTCAGCACATGCAAGTAAAGTTGATATACCCTTAAACGAAGCATGTAGATTGGTGACAGGGTGCTTACGTCCAACACCATTGAATAATCTGTATGAGTTGAGTGGAATTGCCCCACCAGCAGTCAGACGTGAAGTTGCATCCACGACAGAGAAGACAAAGATGCTAAAGAATCCTCTGCATCCTACGTATGGATATGAAGAACTGGCAGAAACCTACCTCAGATAAAGACACAGTTTCATGAAAACGTCACATATGGAATGCAGGTGCTGAGGGAAGAACCAGGCAGGAAGCCCTACCAAGTGGAGAATATCTGAAATATGGACTGTGGAAAACACTCAACGACTTGAGGAGCTGAGTCACACGATATAAGTACAAGCTCCATAGATGGCACTTGGTTGATGATGATCTGTGTGAATGCGGTGATGTTCAGACTGACAAGCACTTATCTGAGTGTGAATTATCAGGAAAAATCAATCCCGGAAAATTAAATGGGACACTTGATGATGACGCAGTCAGATTCCTCAAGTACTGGCAGGAGAAGGGTACTTAGATTTAGATTTAGATTGAGCTTTTTCATGTTAGTTTAGGCATGTCTACCAGATAATATGAGAAAAAAATTGTGACTCGTAAAAGACAACAATTTCTTTCAAATGAAGTAGTAATGGCTGGTAAAGATTGTGGATTTGAACCAGTTTGAAACAGATTTTCAAATTAATGTCTAAATTTTATTGATGGAATTGCGAGAAGAGATACCTAACTCGAGATTGTATTTTTGTTGAATTTTTTTCCAGGGTTTTTTTTTATCAAAAACTGTGAAATCCAAAAACTTGTTGAAGGCATTAAACCCTTTCAAGGTTTTCATAGTTTGAGTGAACTCAAATTGAAGATCTGGCGAGTTTATCATATAAGGCATCATTCCAAAGTTACAAAACAGAAAAAAAAACATACCTAAGTAAGTATCTAAAAATTGTTTTTACGTCGGTGAAAGAAAGTTTTTACTGGAGTACTTACATATATTTGCGACTATAAAAAAGTGCAATGGAAAAAAAGTATGTAAAAATTATGGTCGTATGGTGAAAAATAAGTAAATTAAATGTGAATTTATGTCGCCAAGGAAGCTTTTTTCCATGAATACTTAATTGCAAAATCATGTCGGAAATCCAAAAATATTTTTTGTAATTCTCTTTTCAAATATAAAAAAAAATCAAAACATATAAATGATTTCTGAGACCAATACTTTGCTGTTGTTTGAATGATATTTTCAGACAGAACAGAACGTGGAATGGATTGTACTGAGTCGGAAATCTAGACAATGGATAATTTCCATTTTCACCCTATGGCTGCTGAGATTTAGATTATATTTCATGTCTGATTTTCGACTCAGTAATTGACTCTAGGTGTCGCAAGAAAGTCTCATTCAATCAACAGCAAAGTGCTGGCCTCAAAAATCACTAAATGTCCATGTACGGAAATTACTATTTGTTGTAAACTTTCATTTCTAAAAAATTGAATTTGACATCAAAAATGTTGTTTTAGGATTTCCGGCGTGATTTTGCGATTTATGAAAAAAAAAAACACTCTTGGCGACATAAATTCACCTTTCATTCATTTATTTTTCACCAGACAACCATTCCAAGTGCTCTGGATATTGTTAATATTTTTTTAGTCGCAAATAAGCAAAAACTTTTTTTTTCAAATTTCCTCTTTTTCGACGTGAAAATTTTTTTTAGAAAATGATTTTTTTTCTGTTTTGCTACTTTGGAGTGATGCCCCTGATGCCTTTTGATGAACTCACCGAATCTTCAATTTGAGTTCACTCAAATTATAAAAATAATTTTATAAGGATTTAGCATCTCGGAAATGATATCAGTCGATGATTAGAGGGAGGGGTTGTTAGAAAATGGAGTGCAGATGGATCAAGTTTTGAGCTTTTAAATGAATATGATGACATTTTGATTCTTTTTTTTCAGGAAAGGTGGGTCAAGGTGACTTTTTGAAAATTCGCCAAGATCGAAAAATGTAATTCAGGATCTGAAATTTTTCCTTTTGAGATAGATCTTCCCATCGCATTTGAAAAGATCAATCAATTCTTATGATTTAAATTTAAAATCAAAATCAGTCAATCAAAAGTATAAATCTCTATAGTTTTTGAAAAAAAAAACTTACTTGCTAATTCTTTCCAAACAAAAATATTCTACCTGCTCATCCAATTCGTATCCATTGGGAAGCAGAAAATTCTTAGACAAAGCGACCAATTCGTTAACGAAGAGACTACGAGTAACTCTTTGAGAAATTCGTTCAACGAAACTAGATAAAATTTGATTTTTTTAACGGATTTTCTAGTAAGCCAGGCCCAAATCCTGAGCAGAGGACTATTGTTTCTTTTTTTGATATCACTTTGTCAACAAGTCAATGAAGTAGGTACCGAATTTATTTATTTACTGATTTAAGCTTAGACTGATTTGAAAAGATAAATCACTCGTCAGTGAAATCAAAAATTTTGAACGTATAAATGAAGTGATTTCTGATCATGATCAATTTTTGATCCGAAAGCCCATTTTTGTGACCAAAATTTATTTATTTCGTTTCAAATATTACTGATCGGTCATATGGGAATGAGATTCGCAGATAAATCGATGTTTGGGGTTCGATCAATCTATTTTTGAACCGGAAGATCATATTTTTTGAAGCTAAAATTTGATTTTTCTTTGTAACGTAGGTACGTGATCTATCATGTAAGAAAGTCCATTTTTTTGTTTCGAATGCGATTGATTATTTTGGAATCAAAAGTCACAAGAGAATTGATTTTTAGTGGGCGATTAATCGATTTTAAATCATGATCGATTTTTCATTTTTCAGATATTGCATACATCACCTGGTCAAAAATCAATCGATGATTAAATTTCGATGAATCGAACCACAAGAATCGATTTATTTGCGATTATCGATTCCATGTTATTTATTCACAAATCAATCACGATTGAAAGTCGATTGGTCAATTGATCGAACCACAATAATCGATTTATTTTTAATTTACAATTTTAAATAGGTATACCTACCTACGATTGATCATGTTTGAATGAAAAATTAATTTTAGCGTCTAATAAACAAGACAACTTGATTGAAAATCAATTCATTAGCGATTTTAGATCTCATATTATGGTGATGAATTCATCCTCCGAATGAAAAAAAAATTTCAGCCTTATATACTTAGTCGAACCTTTTGATCGAAAATCAATTGATCCATTTCCAAAAAAAAATTATTCTCAAGTTTTGATTTCATGTGATCGATGTTCGATATACCTGATAATTTATTTTGTATCTTATATGTAATTTGTTTCATCGTTGTTTTTGTTTGGTAAAAATGAACCAAAATTATATTCTTATTCTTAGAGAACGATCTCCTTAGATTTCCATCATAAAGAGTGATTGATCTTTTCACAGATGATCGGGAGATCTGAAGCTGTAAATCGATTTTTCTTTTCGAACATGACTGAGGACACAAGGTCGATCGATTTTCGATCCGAATGCTTATTTTTTAAGCCAAATCAACTTTTCACTTCGAACATGTTCGATCATATGAGATCGATAATTGTAAATGAATCGATTTTTGATCCAGAAGTCTGCTTCTAAGGTAGGTATAAATCAATTTTTGTTCATGTGTATGTAACATGATTCATCATGCAGGATCGAAAATTGCAGACAAATCGACGTTCGACGTTCAAATAATCGACTTTTGATCCAAAAGTTTACCTACTCGTATGATTTAAATTCAGCCAACATATCCTTTCTGAGTTCAGCTACAAGTGTTTCAATGTTCTTGAATTCTGAAACCAAAAGAAAATTTTTTAAGAAAAAGTTCGTGAGAGAAAAATCACCTACCTATTCACCGCAGAAACATTGTCAGGTAATGTTCATATCTGACCTGGCGTTTAACTCAAACTTGACTCAAAATGTCTGCAATTGAACACTTGTTCTCCAAGTTTTCATAAATCTGACATGATCTCAGAAACGCAACACGATTTTTTTCTAAATTTTCCAAAAGTCAGCGTCACACAGACCAGCTTTGTAGTTACACTACGCCCAACGTCAAAAAAAAAAAAACCAAAATGTCACCTTGCCTCTCAAAGCTCCGAATCTTCGTGTTCTTCGTCAAAATAAGATTCTGATACTTTACACTTTTATTGAACATCCAACTGCGCTAAAAAGCTCCTTAAAAACTAGAGTCCCATCGCATCGCATCGTGTTTTCAAAATGGCCATCTCTAATCAGCGTACCGAATTGGGATTTATCTGTTCGTGTCTCGAGCCCATGCTTCTGTTTTACAGCGGCTAAACTTTATTACCGACACAAAAAAAGAATTAAAAGCTACAGGGAAAGTTGTAAAAAAAAAGGCGTGAAAGGGCAAGGAAAGGGCATACCGAAAAGAAAGGCAATGAGAACGATGAAATGTAACTTTTCCTTATTTTATTCGTCTTTAATGTAGGTTATTACGGTAGAACAGTATTTCTTTTCTTTTTTTTGTATAATGTAACATTTCAAGAGAACTGTCGAAATGCCTTCGTCGCCTCGTCTTTGTTCTTCGCGCGACACGGTCGCATATATATAAGGCATGGTAAAAGCGTGGGTGGGTGAAAGAAAGGCGGCTAAAATACACGAGTACGTGAGACGTGAGTATAGTGTATGGAGTATAGTATACATATAGGGGGTAACGTACGCAGGTAGGTATTTAATTCGCTATCGATAACTCATTTTTGACACTTGGTCGACAGCTTTTTCTATGTCAAGCTCGAGAATGAGAAAAGACCACCGAAATGTCTACACTTGTGTGTAAGAGTGTGTTGATGTGTTTAGGACATAGCAGCCACACAGAGGGACAGGTACTATGGGAAGTGTTCATGGTACACTTGAAAAATCTCTATGACAAAGTTACCTACCTTGGAAGGATCGGTAAATGGGCGATTTTCGATTTACTTATACGTCGTTGTGTGGGTAACTGTATAGTTGCTAATTTGTAAATATAATCACGCGGCTATTGCGGAAATACGCGTATCTCCGTAGGGCCTATACGCGCGCCAAGTTATGCGAGGCAATGTTTCGAGATTGTCAAAATAACGTTATACTGTTTTCGGTTTCTATGACGACAAATACGCCTTTAAACCAAAAACAACGTTTTATGATTGATGTTCGAACGCATTACGCTTGCAGAATGGCACCAGCGACAGAGAAGCGAGGAGGCGGTGTGTATTGCCAAAATAACCTACCTGTCTGCCTACCTATGTACGAAGTACGTACAGTACTATGGTACTAAATGCCCGACTAGCTAAAACCATTGCATAGGTGTACCTACGTACTCGTATGAGGGTGGATTTGAAAAAATTCATAGTTTTCGATTTTGCTGAAATTGGAGTGTGTTAGAGATTTTGAGTTAGAATGACCCCATAAAAATTTTCGGCCCCCCAGGTCCACGTGCCCCTGCGGTGGAACGATGGCCTTCTAAAGTAGGGTCATTTTGGAAAATAATTTTTTTCCGAAAACTAGTATCAGGCACTTGAACGATGCGATGTGAGATACAAACCGAATGGCGTAATTGTTTTCTTGACTTGTAGTCCGGCATATGACAATAGGAGTAATTGCACCCCCCCCCGCCGATCCTCCGGGACAACTTTTTTCTTAAATGGGACATCCTAAGGAACATTTTAAAGCAAACTTGCCAAAAAAAAAAGTTGGCCTTACTTACAAAACGGCGGCCATTTTGATTGACAGGTCAGCCGAAATCGCAGATTTTGCGTTTTAACATAGGACTTGCACCAACTTTTTCAAACTTTACGAAGGTAGATCGAAAGATCATGCAAAAATTTATCACCTGTCAAAATTTCAAGTGCTAAAGCGCGTTTTTCGATTTTTGGTGAATTTTTGAAAATCGAATTTAGGTCAAAAATGAGAGAAAAAATCAAAATTTTACCAAATTGACCAAGAAAGCTGAAATTTGGGATATACCCTAATTTCGACATGCCAAATCGATTGGAAACGGTTTCAACCCGTTTTGAGCAGTTCTGGAGCCTCCAGCAAATTTTTGAAACTCGAAATTCCCACAAAATTCCATCAAATTGGAGTTGTAAAGCTAAAATTTATTCTAAAAACTAATTTCAATACGCTACGAAGTACTGCAGGTGAATTTCAAGTCGTTTAGGATCCTCCAGCAGATTTTTGAAACTTAAATTTTCACAAAATTTCATCAATGGAGATGGACAGCTGAAATTTACTCCACACTCCAATTTTAACACCCTCTGAATACGACTTCTGGTAGATTTCAAGTCATCTTAGAGCCTCCAACGACTTTTTTGAAAATTACTGGAGCCTCCAGTAGAGTTTTGAAACTTGTAATTTCCCCAAAATTTCATCAAACTATGATGGAGAGTCGAAATTCATTCTGCAAACAAATTTCAATACACTACGAAATTGACTGCTGGTGAATTTCAAGTCGTTTAGGAGCCTCCAGCAACTTTTTGAAAGGTTGTATGATGTTTTTTTGGAAAATTGAAATTTCCTAAAAGTAGCTGGAAGCTTCAAAACCATTTGAAACCACCATGTAGTCTGCGAAGTGAATTTTAGCTTGCCAACTCCATTTGATAAATTAATGTTGGGGAAATTTCAAGTTTCAAAGATCTACTGGAGGCTCCAGTAATTTTCAAAAAAGTCGCTGGAGGCTCTAAAATGACTTGACACCTGAAGTCGTCTTCAGAGGGTGTTAAAATTGGAGTATAGAGTAAATTTCAGTTTTCCATCTCCGTTTGATGAAATTTTGTGAAAATTTAAGTTTCAAAAATCTGCTGGAGGCTTCAGGAATTTTCAAAAAGTCGCTGAAGGATCCAAAACGACTTGAAATTCACCTGCAGTACTTCGTAGCGTATTGAAATTAGTTTTTAGAATAAATTTTAGCTTTACAACTCCAATTTGATGGAATTTTGTGGGAATTTCGAGTTTCAAAAATCTGCTGGAGGCTCCGGAACTGCTCAAAACTGGTTGAAACCGTTTCCAATCGATTTGGCATGTCGAAATTAAGGTATATCCCAAATTTCTGCTTTCTTGGTCAATTTGGTAAAATTTTGATTTTTTTCTCTCATTTTTGACCTAAATTCGATTTTCAAAAATTCACCAAAAATCGAAAAACGCACTTTAGCACTTGAAATTTTGACAGGTGATAAATTTTTGCATGATCTTTCTATCTATCTTTGTAAAGTTTGAAAAAGTTCGTGCAAGTCCTATGTTAGAACGCAAAATCTGCGATTTCGGTTGACCTGTCAATCAAAATGGCCGCCATTTTGTAAGTAACGCCAACTTTTTTTTGGCAAGTTTGCTTTAAAATGTTCCTTAGGATGTCCCCTTTAAGAAAAAAGTTGTCCCGGAGGATCGGCGGGGGGGTGCAATTACTCCTATTGTCATATGCCGGACTATTGACCCCCTTCCCCCACGCTAACGACTCCTCCTTCTCCCATAATCGTTTTAAAAGTCATGATTCGGCGTTTTTTCTGATATTTTATTTGAAAATACGGTTGATTTTGACGTTGAACACGATTTTATGACCGATTATTACTTTTCACATTGAAACAAGTAAATTTAGCTCGTATTCCTGAGGGCGCTCCCTTCACAAGTAAACTTTCAGATCTCAAGTCTAGCTTTATTCAAAACACTTGGGAAAGTAACAATAATTGTTGGTCTCATGTCCACCTTTCAAGTATGACTTTCTAACGGCTTCGTCAAATTTTTGAAAACTTTGAAAAAGTTCGATCAACATTTCATTATCAAAAAAGCAAAAATTATTCCTTACCTAATTGAGAAAAAAAATAGTCCACCTAGTTGTTAATACTTCGTCCATTGATAAAATGTAGAAATACATATGTACTAGATTTTTAGCCGATAATTATTCGGTTTTATTAAAAACTGGAATCGGTAGAAGATCTGTACTTTATCTATAATTTATCGACAACACGAATTCCCGAAAAAATATCGAGAGAAAATCGTTGTAAATAAGTAAATTCACTTTTGAACTAATCGTATAAAAAATAGAAAACCAAAATTTTCAAGGATCTGTTTCCTGATGGGGATTCAACCCTCTACTGCTCTTGCCTAAAATCCACTTTAGAATTTATGACCCAGGGGGGATCGAACCCGGGTCCCTAACACCGAACCCCACTATCTAACTAACTGAGCCACCTAATCCCTATATGAAGGGATGGCAAAACAGAGCATTTACATAATAATTTTATTACATACAATACATGCATGAAAAAATCAAAATCTTACCATATTAACCTAGAAAGCTGAAATGTGAGATATATGTACCCTATTTTCGATCTGCCAAATCGATTGGAAATGGTTTCAAACCGTTTCGAGCAGTTCTGGAGCCTCCGGCAGATTTTTAAACCTTGAAATTCTCTCAAAATTTCATCAAATGTCGTTGGAAAACCCAAATGAATTCTGCAACTAATTTCAACACGTCATTAGGTTGACTGCTGTTGGATTTCAAACCGTTTTGGAGCCTCCCGCGACTTTTTGAAAGTTACTGGAGCCTTCTACAGATTTTCAATGCTTGAAATTTTCATAAAATTTGACCAAACAGATAAGACAATCTGAAATTTACGCTCCACTCCAACTTCAGCACGCCATTAAGTCGGCTTCTGGCGGGTTTAAGTGATTTTGGACCCTCCAGCAACTTTTTAAAGATTCTTGGAGCCTCTAGCAGATTTTTGAAACTTGAAATTGCAACAAAATTTCAGCTTTCTCATTCCATTTAATAAAATGTAAATTTCATATGTTTCAAAAATCTCCTGGAGGCTCCAGGAATTTTTCCCCACCTCACTTGATGACATTTTGTGGGAATTTCAAGTTTCAAAAAGCTGCTGGAGACTTCAGTAATTTTCAAAACGGTTTGAAAAAGTATTCAATCGATTTGTCATGCCGAAATCCTAAATTCAGCTTTCTAGGTAAATTTGGGGAAATTTTGATTTTTTTCCTCATTTTTGGCTGTATATTATATTTGATTTTCAAAAATTTGGCAAGAATCGGAAAATGCACTTTAGCACTTGAAATTTTGACTGGTGATTAATTTTTGCTATTTGATATGCAATTACCACATATCGTAATAAATGTATTATCGTATCATTATCGAAAACTATGAATTTGCGATTTTTTGAAGATGATATAAAGAGGCAAAATCGATAGGAAATCTGAAACGAGTACTAAACGATTTTCTGTCAGTTATATTGGCGATGGTATCGTCAATTCATCTACTGGATATCGATTTCGATTAATTTCCGATAATTATTCGATATGCGATTGCCACACATCGTTTGCAAATATATGTAGGTGATCGAATCCTAAACTAAAAATTAGTAATCGTACCCGAAAATTGATTCATTTGCGATTTTCAGTTCTATGTGATCGATCGAAGTCGAAATGAAAAACCAATTTTCGCACCAAGAATGGATTTTTGATAGAGAATTGACGATGATCGAAAATCGATAAATCAAGCACTAAACATCGTTATTGCTGGTCTCTTGTCCACCTTTCGAACATGACTTTTTAACACTTCGTCAAAATTGTGAAAACTTTGAAAGAGTTCTGTCAACATTTAATTATCAAAAAAGCAGAAATCATCCCTTACCGCGTGAAAATTTTAGTCTCAAATTTATTATCTATGCTGAACTTCAGGTTACGGAAAACTACCTATAAAAGACGCGGATTCTGACTTTTACGCAGGCAGGAATAGGAATTACTCGTAGTTTTTGAGAATGTTCAAGTTCAAAATTTGAAAGCACAAAAAGTCAGCGTACTTGCGAGTCACCAACATGGGATAAGTCCATGAAGACGACAAACAGTACTATAAAAAATTGTAAATGTGGTGATCGAATATCTTGAACTAAAAATTGGTAGGTAATCGCACCCGAAAATCGATTCATTTGCGATTTTCGGTTCCGTGTGATCGATCAAAATCGAACTCAAAAACCAATTTTCAATTTAATTAATCTTATTTGGAAAAAAAATCAATTTCTTCTCGAATCTCTTGTTCCATAATCGATGATTGAAAATTCGATCCATCGAAATCCAAAAATCGATTAATTTTCGACTTTTAATGTCATACGATCGATTATGATCAGAAAGCGAGTAAACAAACGCCCAAAATGGATTTATTTGAGATTTTTGATTACATTTTGAGCGATCATACTTATTGGAAATGAAAAATTAATTTCAGCCTCAGAAATGGGCTTTTATACATAAAAAAACGATTAATTTAACTCCAAAAAATGATTCTGTGATCGATCACGTTACGAATGAAAAATAGATTTTAGCCTTGAAAATTATCTCGATCAAAAATCGATCAATATTGAAAATCAATTCATTGAACTCAAAAACCTGATTCATTCTTTCATGTGATCCATTTGTGAATAATCAATTTTAACCTCAGAAATAGCCGAAACAAGTCTCTTGATCAAAAGTCAATCATGATCGAAAATTATTTACTCGAATGCAAAAAATCGATTCCTTTTAATTTAATGAGCGATCGATCAAGTTCGGAGTGAAAAATCAATATCAGCTTCAAAAATAGCCTTCCCCAATCAAAAATTGATCATGATTTACAGTGGAGTCTCGATAACTCAAACTCCTTTAACTCGAAAACTCCGATAACTCGAAGCAAAGTCTGTTTCCCTTCAACTCTCCATAAGACCCAATGTAAAATTCACTTCTTTACCTCGAAGTAAAAAGTCCAAAAACTCCGATAACTCGAAGTAAAATTTTTGAAAAAGAAAAGAAAAAACCTCTGTAAGTTGAACGTTGCCAACGTTTTGCCTCTATAACTCGAATTTCTAGTTGAAAACCATGTAAATTCGAATCACATTGATACAAAACTCTTTCTCATTCACATATTGGTTATCTTCAATGGTCTTCACTCAAATACATAATCGTACATAGGTATAATAATGTGTTTCCATTTCATTCTGGTAAAAAAAAAAACACTCATCTAATTCAAACCTTCGCTAACTCGAAATATACCAAAAATTAACCTCTATAACTCGAACTCCGATAACTCGAAAACTCCGATAACTCGAAGTCAACTCCTTCTCCCTTCAGCTTCGAGTTATCGAGACTCCACTGTATTAATCGAATAATCGAACTCCAAAATGTATCGATTTGCGATTCTCGATTTCGTGCATAGGTAGATACGATCGATAATGTTCGGAATGAAAAATCAACGTTTTACCCAACTCTATGTTTTTGCGTCAGAGATTTCATTTCTGCATTAGAATAATAATTGTTTTACATAACAATTGCTTTTCAAGAAAAAACCTTTGTTGAACACCCATAATGATTTTAGGTCTCTTGTATGGAGCCCCTCAAATTTTAGAAAACTGAAAAGTTAATATCCGTGGAAATTTTTTGAAAAACATTTGTTGGCGGAATCTTTCTGAATAAGCGCAGTTTTAAGAAAAATCCTCTTTTGGCCCTCAAATAATGTTAGTCCACTTGCATAAAGATCCTGAAGAAAATATCGAAAAAGACGAAAATTGTTGTCTAAGAAAAAGGCAAATGCAAGAACTCTCTTGCAATCAGGGAATTTGTACATTTTAAATAGCCTATCGGATAGGTGCTGCTTTTTATCTCCGATAATGCAATCTTTTTCATTAATAGCTCCGGAGCTTTGTACGTTGAACGCGATTTTATGATTGATTATCATAATTATGTATTTATTACTTTTCACATTGAAACAAAAATAAACTCGTAGTCCAATATCTACTCCTCCACCTTTCCCACGGGCGCTTCCTTCCAAAGTAAACTTTCAGATCTCAAGTCTGGATTTGAAAACTTGGGAAAGTAACAATTGCTGGTCTCATGTCCATCCTTTCAAACATGACTTTGCGATTCTTCGTCAAACTTTTGAAAACGTTGAAAAAGTTCGGTCAACATTATTCATTATCAAAAAAGCAAAAATAATTCCTTACCGAGTGAAAATTTTAGTCTCAAATTTTAAAACGCGAACTTGCGAATTCTGACTTTTTGGAATCGAGGAAAGAGTTTCAGAGCTGTTCTAAAGCCTTCGGTGGATTTCTGAATTTTCAGGTTCGGTTCGAATTTTGAAGCACAAAAAAATCAGCGTACTTGCGAGTCACTAACATGGGATCAGTCCATCACTCGTAATGAAGTTGACAAACAGTACTATTAAAAAAATTGTAAATGTAAGTGATCGAATCCTAAACTAAGGATTGGTAATCGTACCCGAAAATCAATTCGTGTGCGATTTTGATTCTGTGTGATCGATCAAAGTCGAAATGAAAAACCGCAATTTTAGCCTCAAAAATGGATTTCTGATCAAAAATTGGTAATGAAAATCGATTTATTTGCAATTTTCAATTTCATTTTAGGTAATCAATCTTATTTTGAATGAAGAAGCAATTTTTGTCTCGAATCCCTTGTACCATATCCACCCCCCCCCCCACCACCACAAGTGCTTAAAAAGTCGCGAATCTACATACGTTTTTTTGATATTTCAATTGAAAATACGGTCGATTTAGACGTCGAAGTCAAAAATCATGAAATGAAAGTTGTTCCTTGAAAAATTTTCTTCTATTTTGGATCTTGAAAAAAATTTATTAGGTGCCACTCTTCAGCCCCAAATTCTCAGACAAATCGGTATTCGTAGCTAAAATTTAGACTGGTACTTACCTGAATTCTAATTTATAAGAACGATTTGAGTATAATTGAATGCCGGTCTCCGAATGTTTTTTCTGTTGGAGCCATTTTTTGTGTGAGCATTCAAGCAACCAATACGATCTTTTTGAACGTAGGTAGGTTCTCCAAAAAAAAAAACTGAAAATTTAGAAAAATTTTGAAATTACCTACTTACTACATAGATATGTGAAGATAATCCTTACAACTGGATATGATTAGGTACGTGAAATATCCTATTGACAATTTTTGAACTGAATGATAAAGAAATTTTTTGAAATTCACTCTTGAAAAAATTTGTTCGATATTTGTTCACTTTCAACGGAGTACCAGCTGTTGATCAAAGTTGGAATCGCAAAATTCCTATTCAATCTTATCCTAGTACTCCATAAGACAATAGAAATAAATTGAAACAGTTACAGACACTGTAAATTGTAGTTTATGGGTTGGTTATGAATGGCCTTGTGATCTTTTTCATGGCATTTTTTTAAACTGAAAAATCCAAAGATCCATTGCAGGCTCTAGAACGGCTCAAAACTGCCAATATTCGATTTAGTAGGTCAAAAAATATGATTTTTTTGTTTGTTTGTTTTAGATAGGCAGAAAATACACCAATTCATCTTACTGAGAGCTTTAAAATAAGACGTCACACGATTACAATTTCCAATGCTACATGCTTTTCACTTTTCATTCATTGACCAAAATTACTTTTCTGAAAAGTGCACATATCACTATAAGTATGCGATGTATGAGCCCCCCCCCCAGTTGAAAAAATGAAAATAAATTGAAGTCAAGGAAAATTATCTCATTTCCATATTAGAATACCTATTGTTCATTGATGTCTGTGGACATTTTTTTTATTTGTTATTTATGGGCAGAATATTTTTGAATAGGCAAAGTTTTAAAAAAATCCTCCCTTTGTCCTCCAATAAAACAAGTAAATTTAAATCGTATTCCAATATCTACCCCTACCCCTTTTTCGAGGGCGCTGCCTCTCAAAGTAAACTTTCAGATCTCAAGTCTGGCTCTGAAAACTTGAAAAAGTAACAATTGCTGGTCTCGTGTCCACGTTTCAAACATGACTTTCTAACACTCCGTCAAACTTTTGAGAACTTTGAACAAGTTCGATCAACATTTCATTGTCGAAAAAGTAAAAATCATTCCTTACCGAGTGAAAATTTTAGCCTCAAATTTATAATCTCCTCGTTGATCTTTTCCTCACTGGAATCGAGAAAAGAGTTTCGAAGCTGTTCTGAAGCATTACGTTGATTTCTGAATTTTCAGGTTCCTTCGGTTCAAATTTGGAAGCACAAAAAGTCAGCATACTTGCGAGTTACCAACACGGGTTACTGGTGTGTCCATCACTCGCGATGAAGACGACAAACAGTACTAACAAGGGAGGTTCCCTAGGTGACATTTGCCGATTTCAACGATTCTTGCACTATTCTGATAGAGGACATTGAATATAGCCTAACCCATAAATCGATTTTTGAGAGCGATTTTTCGATTTTCACATAACATAATTTTGAAAAATACCTAGTCGGCGCAGGTAGCGCACCTAAACCTCTGGTATCATTTCGACATTTTAAAACATACGGTGAGACTAGCCCATGATGAAATTTTCAGCTGCTGAAGTTGATATTTCAGCCGTGCAGGACGGTTTTTCGATTTTCACATTGCAATTTTGAAAAAAATTGGTCAAAAATCGAAAAAGTGCCCTAGACGGCTGAAATATAAACTTCAGCAGCTGATAATTCCGCGGTGTGGTAGTCTCACCATGTGTATTAAAATGCCCAAATAATATGTAAGGTTTGAGTATGCGATCTGGGCCGACCATTTTTGGGCAATTTTTCATCATGGTATAAATGAAAATCGAAAAGTCCCCCTGGACGACTGAAATATCAGCTCGTGCAAGAATCGTTGAAATCAGTGAATTCATTTGGAGCACCTCCCTTGTACCCTCTACCTATGTATAATGAAAATTGTGAATGTAGGTGATCGAATCTTAAACTAAAAATTGGTAATCGTACCCGAAAATCGATTCATTTGGGATTTTCGATTACATGTGATCGATCGAAGTCGAAATGAAAAACCAATTTTCGTCTCAAAAATTGAAGTCTTGTCAAAATTTTAAAAACAATTTTCGAAGATTTCTAAAAATGCAAAAAATCTTGTATTTTACAAAAATAAATAAATAAATATTTGTAAAAGATTGACAAGAAAGTAGAAAGTGAAATACCTACCTAGGTATTCATAATGACAATAAGTATATTATTGAGATTTGAAAGTTGAAACGTTGAATAAAATTCTGGCTTTTTGAATAGATACTATTGAAGTAAACATTCAGATCTCAAGTCTGGCTTTGAAAACTTGAAAAATGACTTTCTGACACGTTTTCAAACTTTTAAAAGCTTTGATGAAATTCTGTCAACATTTCATTAGGTAAGATATCAAAAAAGCAAAATCATTCCTTACCAAGTGAAGATATTAGTCTCAAATTTTGCGAATGGGTATCGGTATATCTACTTAATCTGCAATAAAACGTGGATTTTCTTTTAAGTAGGAAGGAATCAGTTGTTGAGAATGCTTTCGGTTCAAATTTGGAAGCACAAATAGTTCGCGCAGGTATACATACTTGCGAATGACAAATTGGTCATGAGCGAAAATCGATAAATCACCCAGCTGGCAAAGAATTATCTGCGCTACTAGAAGCGTATGGTAGCGCCGCTACTATTACCAACACATTCACAAATTTCAAGTAAAATACATTGTTACTTGGAATGTTGTAGTATGAGAAGTGGCGGTGGAATTGACAGTGTATAGCTGTGCTTGCTACCATGGCGTAATTATGCCGTGCTAGGTTGCGCTACTAGTAGTGCAGCTATCTCTGCTGCTATTCACCCAGCTAGAAGCGTTGTTGCTTTATTCGCCAGTCCCCGATCCGTCAGAGTGCGCTAGTGTGGTCGTTGGTGATGAGACCATTCTAGGATTGTGCAGGTATCCTATGATGAGATCTGTATTAATATTGAATGGAAGCAAATTAATGCGTAACGTTGAAATTCGTTTTTCTCGGAACTGAAGGGGTTTAGGAAAATTTTTGTCAGAACATAAATTGAAGAGGACGAAATTTCCTATCGATTGGTATATTTTTCTTCGAGTTTCGTACAGAAATGGCGATTTTTTAAACATTTTTATGGACAGATTTTTTAAAATGTCAACTTTAAATTGAAATTACGGAAAATTTTCAGTGGACACATAGGTACTTTAATATACCAAAATGTTCAGAATTTCATCCCCTTTCAAATGGTTTTTTACCGAAAGCGCTAGCAGTTACCGTTCAAAAGTTTCCAAAGTTCAAAGCTTTGAACTTTCACAACTTTTGATCGAAAGGTGCTAGAGCTCTGGGGAAAAAACGAGGTTGTAGAGGAGAAAGAGTAGATCATTTTTCATGTTTCAAACACCTATGTGCTCGATCAAATTTTCGATTTATTAAAGTTCAAAGTTTCAAGGTTGAAATTTTTTTACATTTAAATTAAAATAAATCAAAATTTTGATCGAGCACATAGGTGTTTGAAGAATGAAAAATGATCTACTTTCTTTCCTCTACAAGCTGGTTTTTAATTCAAATCTGTAGCATTAACCATTCAAAAATTATTCAAAAAAAACTAAGAAATTGGGCAAGATACCATAAGACAATCGAGTGGCTATCCTAGGATGGGGTAATTCACAACTTCTCCACCAGAGCGCGTATCTTTGGTGGGGACTTGCGAATACTGTCAACCACACTGCTAGTGGCAAAAATAGAACCGTTTAGCAGCGCTCACCACCAAAGAAAAAAAAGACTTGCTATGGTAGCGCAACTAGTAGTGCTGCTATTTATGCTTCCATTTACGCTATGGTAGCGAATACCGCTGTTTGCTCCCAATCACACACCTAGTGGTGCGAGTAGAAGCGTACAGCGGCGTCGCACCTCTATAGAATTTAGCGGCATCGGCAGTAGCGCAGCTAGTGGTGTAGCCGTCTGCGCTTCCATTCGCGCTACTGGCCACAAATTGTGTTTTTGTTCTAACTTTGAAAATGTCCGTGGTAGAAAAACTGACTTTTCACATCGAAATTACTGCTGTTTTGCTTCTTGAAACCATAAATTTTGAAAATCTTTTAACCTCGCTTCGTTCTGGCTAATTTTACTTCACACTTGCTAGGTACATAGTTCAAGAAACCATTGATAACATTTTGCTGAAATCAGAAAAAACCAAATTCTTTCATTAAAACTGACATTGTTCTACTTTTCAAATCATGATTTTTCCAAAACTTTTGCATTTAAATTAATAATCATAAAATTCAAGAATCCATCTCCCAGATATAAAAATTAGATAGTTTTGTCACTGGTGGTTTTTTTTTTGTTGTTTTGAATATTTTCTGATTAATCAGTGATCAAGGCTAATATATTTTTCTTAATCTTCAGCATTTATGAAATTTCCAGTAAGATGAACTCAATTTTTTTCAGATCAGCATGAAAAAGTATTTTTAAGACATTTTTAAGGGAATTGTTCTCGTTTTCATTTTTACTGCTGGGAAATATTTCAATTCGAAACTTTTATACTGTATTGGAGTATTTTTTCACGAAATTTCTAAAACTGACTCCAACTCACCCCTACTCACCTATTCTTTCGTTTTTTTTTTCAATTTTCAAAAATTTAATCATACTTATTATACTTACTCAAACTTAGGTAAGTACTTACATAATTGCTTCATTTTTTGTTTTTTTGGTGGTTATTTTCAAGAA
Organism: Planococcus citri; assembly: GCF_950023065.1. Lineage (NCBI taxonomy): Eukaryota > Metazoa > Arthropoda > Insecta > Hemiptera > Pseudococcidae > Planococcus > Planococcus citri. The sequence continues at coordinate 4,028,039 of NC_088679.1, read as the reverse complement.
TTGAAGCTTTCTTTGCAATATTGTTGAAAAATTTCAAACATTTAGGTATTTGTTTTTTCTGTGGATTTTGTTTTGTATTAAATTCCCTAAAAAAATGAAGAATAGGTACCTACTTAAAACTGCTTTTTCATGTTGTTATTGGTAAAAAAAAAATGTGAAAAACTTCTACAAATTGTGCTCATTTTACAGTGGAGTCTTGATAACTCGAAGCTGAAGGGAGAAGGAGTTGACTTCGAGTTATCGGAGTTTTCGAGTTATCGGAGTTCGAGTTATAGAGGTTAATTTTGGTATATTTCGAGTTAGCGAAGTATTGAATTAGATGAGTGTTTTTTTTTTTACTAGAATGAAATGGAAACACGTATTATACCTGGTCGAAAAGATTAAAGTATGGAGTATGGAATGAGATTGTACAATAGGTACCATTGAAGATAACCGATATGTGAATGTGAAAAATTTTGTATCAATGAGATTCGAATTTACAAGTGTTTTCAACTAGAAATTTGAGTTATAGAGGCAAAATGTTGGCAACGTTTGACTTAAAGAGGTTTTTCTTGTCTTTTTCAAAAATGTTACTTCGAGTTATCAGAGTTTTTGGACTTTTTACTTCGAGGTAAAGAAGTGAATTTTACATTGAGTCTTATGGAGAGTTGAAGGGAAACAGACTTTGCTTCGAGTTATCGGAGTTTTCGAGTTAACGGAGTTTGAGTTATCGAGACTCCACTGTACTAGAAATTTCATGAATCTGTGAAAGGGGTGCTGAGATGACATATTTTATTGAAGACCAAGTTTTCAAACAGATTTTTTTGAGGGAGGGGGATGTCTTTTTTTCTAGAAATCGTAATCAAACTCTAAGAAATTACCTTTAAAATTATAATGACTCGCCAAGTTATCACCAGAAGTGCATCCCCTCCTACAAATTTATTCCACTTGAGCCACTTGACTTTCAATTTCCTAAATTTGGAATTTCTAAAAAAAAAACAGCAGAAGTCCAAGTTTGAAAAATTTAGAAAAATGTTTCCGAAACCCCCACAACTCACGAGTCAGAAAAATCAACTTTTTAAACCAAAAAAAATTTTGCATTAGTTCCAGAATTGACTTATAAATTTTCCAGGATGAAATAATTAATTTGAATTTTTTTTAAAACATTACTAAATCAATAGAAAAACTCAAACTTCTTATTAGAAACTATCAATTTAAAAAATTTAAAATTACCTAACCTAACTAAATTCAATTTCATGTGATAAATAAATTTTTTTTAAACAAGGAAAACAACCATAAGTAAGTATTAACATGAATCAATGTTTAAAAAAATTTGAAATAAAATACCTGCCTACCAATAATTTCAACGCAAATATGAAGATTTAACTTAGGTATTTTCTGTAGGTAGGTACTACAAAAATTATACAAAATCATCATGTTTGCATTAAAAAAAATAAAAAATAAAAAACTACCTAGAAGTTGAAGAATGTAGGCATGGCATAGGCCTATATTCTCATTTTGTTTGCCATGATAAATACTATTTGTACAACTTGGTACCTACGTACAATATACTTCAGATGTGCACCATAGAAATATAATGATCATTTAGCATGTTACAGTTCCTTCATCCGCTTTTGTCAAGGAAGTTAAGCAGCATCGGGCCTGGCTGGAGCTTGGATGGGTGACCGCTCGAAATATTTCCAGTAGGATAGTCTAGAGCCTGTATAGTACAATATATAATATAAAGAGCCGTGTGGTTTGAGTGATTGCATGGGAAACATACAACCTCCCACTCTATACTGCTTATAAACCGATTTTATTATTCTTTTTTTTTTCAATCCCTTGAAACTAGGGTAGCATGCACACCCATACGACGCCAATAACGCTCCTAGCAGCACACTGGGCTGCACCTTGGCAGTGTAAATGGAAGCGCATCTGGTAGTGCAATAGCAGCACAAATGGTAGCAAAAATAGTGGTACAGCTAAAACGCAGTTCGCGCGCTCCTATTTGTGCTTCTAGCAGCACGAATAGCAGCATTCCTTTAAAAATAGCAGCACTTTGCCAGCTGGGTCAAACACTAAACATCGATTCATTTGCAATTTTCGATTCCATGTTAATTAATTATTTGAAATAAAAAATCAATTTTAGTCTCGAATCTCTTGTTCCATAATCGATGATTAAGAAATTCGATCTATCGAAATCCAAAAATTCATTTGTTTTCGACTTTTAATGTCATATGATCGATTATGATCAGAAAGCGAGTAATCAAACCCCTAAAAATGAATTTATTTGAGATTTTTTATTACATTTTGAGCGATCATATTGAAAATTAAAAATTAATTTCAGCTTCAGAAGTGGACTTATGCTTCAAAAAGCGATTTATCAAACTCCAAAATGATTCATTCCTGATTACCGATTTCATGTGATCGATCACGTTACGAATGAAAAATAAAATTTTAGCCTTGAAAATTGTCTTCTCGATCAAAATTCGATCATTATTTAAAATCAATTAATTGAACTCAAAAACCTGATTCATTCTCTCACGTGATCAATTTGTGAATACTTAATCAATTTTAACCTCAGCAATAGCCGAAACAGGTCTTTCGATCAAAAGTCAATCATGATCAAAAATTATTTACTCGAATACCAAAAATCGATTCATTTTAATTTCATTAGTAGCGATATCGATCAAGTTCGGAGTGAAAAATCAATATCAGCTTCAAAAATAGCCTTCCCCTAATCAAAAATCGATCATGATTTATTAATCGAATAATCGAACTCCAAAATGTATCGATTTGCGATTATCGATTTCATGCATAGGTATGATCGATAATGTTCGAAATGAAAAATCGACGTTTTACACAATTCTTTGTTTATTTTGCGTCAGCATTTTTCTGAACAATCAATCCCCTTTTCTAGTAAAGACTTTCTCCGGCTCTTTAAACCTTATTGACCTCTCTAGAAAGAAGCCCCCCTCCCCCCAGTTAAGAGAATCACAAAAAATGAGAATAAATCATAATTAGGGAAAATTTTTTGAAAATATCTCATTTCTGTATTAGAATAGTTGTTTCACATAACAATTGCTTTTCAAGAAAAAACTTTCGTTGAACACCCAAATGATGCTAGCTCTCTTGTATGGAGCCTCTCAAATTTTAGAAAAATGAAAAATTGATATCTGTGGAAATTTTTAGAAAAACATTTGTGGACGGAATCTTTCTAAATAAACGCAGTTGCAAGAGAGATCCTCTTTTGGTCCTCCAATTAATGTTAGTCCACTTGCATAAAGATTCTGAAGAAAATATCGAAAAAGATGAAAATTGCTGTCTAAGAAATGCGAAAACTTTCTTGCAATCACCGAATTTGTACATTTTAATAGCCTTTTCGAATGTATCTTTTTGTTAATAATTTTGTACTTGTTACTGACTACGCCTTCCTTCCAAATCTCCACCCTCTCTTCGAGTAGGTAAATTGTTTTTACTCTCCAATAATGCGATCTATTTCATTTATAGTACCTAGCTCCAGGGTTTTGTACGTTGAACGCGATTTTATGACTGATTTTTATTTATTACTTTTCACATTGAAACAAGTAAACTCGTATTTCAATATCTACTGCTCCTCCTTTCCCACGGGCGCTTCCTCCCAAAGTAAACTTTCAGATCTCTAGTCTGGCTTTGAAAACTTGGGAAGTAAGAATTTCTGGTCTCATGTCCACCTTTCAAACATGACTTTCTAATACTTCGTCAAACTTTAAAAAAATTCGGAAAAGTTCGGTCAACATTTCAATATCAAAAAAGCAAACATCATTCCTTACCGAGTGAAAATTTTAGTCTCAAATTTCAATTTTCGAGGAAAGAGTTTCCAGGTTGTTTCATAAACCTTCCTTGGATTTATGAATTTTTAGTTTCGGTTCAAATTTGGAAGCACCAGAAGTCAGCGTATTTTCGAGTCACCAACTGGGATAAGTCCATCACTCGCTATGAAGATGACAAACAGTGCTATCAAAAAATTATAAATGTAGGTGATCAAATCCTAAACTAAAAATTGGTAATCGTACCCGAAAATCGATTCATTTGCAATTTGCGAATCCATATTATTGTGATCGATCGAAGTCGAAATGAAAAACCAATTTTCGCCTCAAAAATGCATTTCCGATCGAAAATTGATAAATCAAACACTGAAAATCGATTTATTTGCAATTTTCAATTCCATGCTAAGTTATTTGGAATAAAATTCAATTTTAGTCTCGAATCTCTTGTTCCATATAATCGATGATTGAAAATTCGGTCTATCGAAGACGAAAAATCGATTCATTTTCAAATTTCAATGTCATGATCGATTATGATCAGAAAGCGAGTAATCAGACGCCCAAAATGGGTTTATTTGAAATCTTTGATCATATTTAGAGCGATCATATTGGAAATGGAAAAATTAATTTCAGCCTCAGAAATAGGCTTTTGCATCAAAAAAATGATTAATCGAACTCCAAAAAATGATTCATTCCTGATTACCGAAGCACAGTTTTAAGAAAAATTCACCCTTTGGTTCTCCACTTGCATAAAGCTGAAGTTGAAAAATATCGAAAAAAATGAAAATTGCTGTCAAGAAAAAGGCAAATGCAAAAACTCTCCTGCAATCAGCGAATTTGTACATCAATCTTGCCTAATTAAGGAGTCAACTAGGTAAAAACAACTGCTGGTTTAACTTTCATTTTTGAATACCTGGTTGGAATTTGTTGGAAATAGGGGGCTAAAATTAGTAGATATAATAAGATGATTTTACCTAAGTAGGGACTTTATACTGAGGTTTTGCAACCAAAAAGTTCACGATTTTAAAAATGTTGTTCGATACTTCAATTTTTTTATATTTTGTAAAATTGAAGGTTCACCGACTCCACTTATTTGTCACCGAGAGGGATGAATATTTCCTGACGTGATTTTCTCACCCAACGTAACATTTTTAGGGGGTGGGAGCCAAAAAAAAAAAACGAAAAAAAGTTTTCCACTACGTAGGTATTAATAAAGTAGATACACCAAATATGTAATGTAAAATACAGAGACAGCAAAAGTACCTGCGTGTAAAAAGTGCACAGTGAAATGTAAAGGTACATAGACATACCTACCTATCTACCTATATAGTAATGTGTAAAGGTTCATCAGCACACATATACGAGTACGAGTACGCGAACCGTTTTCTAAATTAGCGGAAATATTTCGTCGAAGGAGAGGTTTTTTTTCCTCGCTCGCCAATGGTTTCCGTAGAGGATTGTGTTGCTAGGTACTTTGTAACACATTAGCTTAGAAAAATGGCTTCATATTTCTCTTCGGTGACCGGCAAACGTATTGTGTAATGAGTTGGAAATTTTTTATCAACACAACTTGGCTCGGTCGAATTTTTTTGTCTGTAAAGTTAGGTATAGGTACCCTTATACGGAATGAAACACGTTACTATGTACCAGGAAAAGCTAAAGTCCAACGTGTTGGTTTTTAAATGGCTCGAATCTAATTTGAAATTTTGTTTCGTTTACGTATTATTTTCTTTTCGAGAGTATCGTGAACGAAATTTAAAATTATCGATATTTTCTTCGCAGCTTATGAGATTGCTGCTGTTTTATGTGTGGAATAGGTGAAAAAAAGACCGCCAAAATAAAGGTGTCGATGGTTATGAAACCAAATTTCGATCTTCTAAACCCTAAACCAATTTGATCAAGTTTTGATTTCTTTTCTCGCAAAACGCAAATGGTACTACATATGTAAAAAAATAATCAATTATTAATGTTTTGGGTAGAATAGAAAAAAAAGAATAGGTAATTAAAATAAGTAAATTACTTACTGTGGAAAACATTACTCGCATGATGATTCCCTGGGTCTGTTGATTCAATTGATTCACTGTTATAAATTTTCTTTCTTTTTTAATGACCTCCTGTAAAGATCGTGTTTATCTTCATTTCTTTGTGTATTTTGTGTATTTGATGGATCAGATTTTTCTTGATGCTTCTGAATCTGCAAAATAATGGTCATATTCTTACATTACCAGTATGTACATTTTAAGTTGCATTTTTTGATACACAAATTTAATTGCCTACTTCAATTTATTTTCGATGAGTTTTGAGTTGATAGGGCGAATCACGAAAAAAAATGCAGTAGAATTTGAACGAAATTCTGTGAAGACTTTTGAGTTGAAAATTATTTATAAAAAATTTAGTTCCAAGGGTGCACCTGGAGGAGAGATATGGGTGGTACATTTTTGAAAAAATTGTATTTTTTTTAATGGTATTTGAGATTTTGCTTCAACCGAGGCCATGGCCATAGAAATTCAAGATCACTTTTAGGGCACTGAGTAGTTGTAAATTTGAAAATTGCTTATATTGGGTAGGTGAATTAATATTTTGAAAATTTTTTCTTCTCAAATATTTTGCTACAATTTGTTTTGACAAAATATTGCAACATATCATTCCTGACTCAGAAAATATTTTAGAACACAGTGGTGCCAATCATTTGGTCATTATTGCCAATTTCAAAAGCCTGAAATACTTGATGTGCTTTCGACCATTTTTCTTGATTTTTTAAAATTGACAATTATGACCAAAAAATTGGCACTCTACGTAATAAAATATTTCTCCAGTTTCTGAAACGATATCTTTCAAAGATTTTGGCATGATTAACGTGAAATATTTGCAAAGAAAAAATTCTAAAAGTACAAAGTTACCCCAAAATAAGCGAATTTTAGGATGTTAACGAAATTTTATTTTTTCCTCTGTACTTATGTAGGTAGGTACTAGGTAGATACTTGTAGTGAATACCTAAATTTTTCCAAATTGAAAAATAATTGAACCTGGTGAAAATCAGCAGGAAAAATTGAAGTTTTCTAATTTTGCTGAAATTGCGACACGGCACGATGGCGATGGGACAAAAAAATCTCATAGATGACCCTTGATGGTGTCTTTTGCAAGATAGCAAAAATTCGATTGAAAACTGCCAAGAAAATACCTAGAAATTTTCTACTGAAATTGCAGTTTTACTCCTTTTGGAGGGTTAGGGCTGATGTAACGCTCTGAAAATGGTCACAAGGGTTCTGGACCTCAGAGCCAACTTCTACTGTATTATTTTAAAATTCCCGCCGCGTCCGTGGCCGATTTGCGCTTCTTCATATGCTAATACTCTTAACATGTAATACATAATGCATAAAGAAATAAAAGTTACTTACTATATATGAGTGAAACTAGAATTTTTAATATACTGAACACGTGGTATTATCTTGGGTGTGAGTTGGAAATTTTCTAAAGGAAATGAAAATCTCATCGAGAGTTTCAGATTAATCAGAAATGGTTTCGCTGTGATCTTTGAATCATAGTATACTTAAATAATATCTACTCACATACTTAAAATTAGTTCTCATACCAAGTAAAATTTGGGTTCATCCTAACACAATAATGTAATTAACTTGTTGGTATGGCTAGGGTACTGTATAATAGGTATGATCGACGTCAGTCATTTTGGTTGTCTCGCGTCGTTGTGTACATTCGTCGATAGTAAATGTTGTATAAGTGTGGGTGAGACTTACTCACACTTATACAACATTTACTATTGACGAATGTACACAACGACGTGAGACAACCAAAATGGCTGACGTCGATCATACCCATTATACAGTACCTTAGTATGGCTTAATTTACCCCGAAGTTGAAAACATCTGAATTAATTTGTGAAGCTGCATCCAGTTTATTAGAATCATCGACTTCGATGACATGGAGACCAGTCTAGGCAAGGTAGTTGCTCTGATCTGGATCACCAATTTCCCATTGATCTGTAATAGCACCCCAATCATCTGAAACATTTCAGAAAGAGCCGAGGTAATATATCAATTTGGAAAAAGATAACCTAGTATTTCAAAAACATTGCATTCTTGATTATGTAATATGTATGTATACAAATAAATTAAATTACTTACTTACTCACTCACTTGGGACATATTGACAGTACTGTATGGTTGAATATCTAATCGTGGAGGATAATGTTCCAAAACTGGGTGAGAGATTGTGTATCCAAAATTTTTGAAAACATGATTATTTGTCTAATTCTAGAATATTTGTTTTAATGAATCAGCAGCTGATTTGGGACATGAGATATACTGTACTCGAAATCCGCTGAGGAAGAAGGTTTTAAAGCTCTAAAAATTTTTCAACATTTTGAACAATTTGCACAATTATTCTAGGGCACTCGAATTATGGGACATTTCAAACCCCTCTCCCTCCATCTGAACTCACCATGAGTCTCAAAACTCACACGCTTTCCATTTCAATTTTTTAGTCGTGAAATTGTCATTATTGAATTGGGGATTTTTCTCAGTTTTCAAAAATTGTGATGCGCTGAAATCGCCTCTCAATGGGCTTTGTGAAGTCGAAATCATTCAGGTTGTTTTTTTGGTGTATTCTTTGATATTTGGGTTGACAAAAAAAAGTCTGATGCCACAGTGCTTAAAACTTGCTTAAAACTGAAAAAAAAACATATCAAGCATGCTGTTTATCGAAACCAAATTTGAGACTGATTTGGAATTTGATTTGTAATGGTTTTTTATTCGTGTACGAATGATTTTATTTAGTTGAATGTTCTAATTTACGAGAAATTTGTTCGACTCCATTTTTCATAAAAGTAGTATAGGTACATTCTACTTCATAAATTATAAAAAAGATCAAGAAATGAAAAATCCACTTCAAGTTGATATAGTGAATTTGGCAACCAATGCAACAAAAGCAAATGCAAAAACTATCTTGCAATCAGATCGCAACTGTGCAGCTAGTGCAATTAATTCACTCCTAATAGCAATAGCAGATGATCTTGATCTTTCGGGATAAACTTTGGTGCATGCTGCTGTAGTGTGGAATGGCATCACTGAGGCCGATTTATCTTATACATATCTCACTGTAAAATACGATTAAAAAATGCTGTTACATACCTCATCCAAATGTACCATACTTTCATACCTAAATTACTTACTGTGAAAAACATTTATACTCACATGAGATGTTTTTGTAGGTTTTCTGTCATAAATCTTCTTTTCCTTTTTAATGATTTCCTGTAAAGATCGCGTTTCTCTTTATTTCTTTGTGTATTTGATGGATCAGATTCTTCTTGATGCTTTTGAATCTGCAATAAATGGTTGTATTCTTACACTTATGTACATTTTAAATAATACTTTTTGATAGATTTAATTACTCCAATATTTATTTTCGGTGAGTTTTAAGTTGATTCATTTCAACAACGATTGCTGGAATTATTACAGCCAGGGATCGTGACAGTACAGTAGGGTGGATCACAAAAAAAAAACGTCGTTGAATTTGGACTAAATTCTGTGAAGACTTTTGAGTCAAAAGTTATTTATTAAAAAAATTAGCTCCAAAGGTCCACCTGGAGGGGAGATATACGGTCTTCAAAGATGGTAGGTACATTTTTGAAAAAAAATCATAGATTTTTTACTCTGCCTCCTCCCTAATCTTTTCTAGAACAATGGTCTAGTTCCAAACGATGGTATTCAAGATTCTGCGTCAACTCAGACCATGGCCATAAAAATCCAAGATCACTTTTAGGGCACTGAGTGAGGTAGGTTGAAAAGTTGAAAATCGCTTATTTTTGGGTAGGTGAGTTTATATGTATTTTGAAAATTTTTTCTTCATAAAAATATTTTGCTACAATTATGCCAAAATATTGAAACATCATTTCTGACACTGGGAAAGTATTTTAGAACACAGTGTTTGCCAATCATTTGGTCATCATGGCCAATTTCAAAAGCCTAAAATACTTGATAAGCTTTTGACTATTTTTCTCAATTTTTTAAGACTGGCAATAATGACCAAAAAATTGTTTGCTCTGCATTCTAAAATATTTCCCCAGGTTCTGAAATGATATCTTTCAAAGATTTTGGCATGATTAACGTGAAATATGTATTTGCAAAGAAAAAATAATTCTAAAATTACGAATTTAACCCCAAAAAACGTCAATGTTTTCCTTGGTATGTAGCTGTAGATACTTGTGGTGAATACCTAAATTATTAGAAATTAGAAAATAATCAAACTCGGTGAAAATGAGCATGAAAAAATAATTGAAGTTTTCTAATTTTGCTGAAATTGCAACATAGCCCCGATGGTGATGGGGCCAAAAAAAAATCCCATAGATGACCTTTTAATAGTGTCTTTTGCAAGAATACAAAAATTTGATTGAAAACTGCCAACTGCCAAGAAAATACCTACCTAGAAGTAGAAATTTTCAACTAAAATTGCAGTTTTACTCCTTTTGGAGGGCAATGTTCGATGTAATGCTCTGAAAAATGGTCACAAGGGTTTTGGACATCAGGACCAACTTCCACCCCTTAATTTCAAAATTCTAGCAGCGCCCATTGCCGATTCGCGCTTCTTCACACGCTAAGGTATGTTATGTTCTTAAAATTTAATAAATTAATAATCATATTAAAAAATAAAAGTCACTTACTACATAGGCCTATGAGTCAAACTAGAATTTTCTAGATGCTCAATCCATTGAACGTACTTGCATCTCTGTACTGCATATTTGTGTACGTAATTTATTCAGACATGTTTTAGCCTCTGATGAAGGCAACTAGAGTGCCGAAATGCACTGTATTATTGTAATCATTTATCGAATAAATAGTGTGAAAAAGTGTGGTCATAAAGACAACTTCATTTTATAATACATTGGCCTCACTCGTTATAATTCTTTTCATTTTAACATAGTACCTACTTGGGATGTGAGTTGGAAATTTTCTAAAGGAAATGAAAATCTCACCGAGAGTTTTAGATTAATCAGAAATGGTTTAGCTGTGATCTTTGAATCGTAGTTCACTGAAACAATATCAAGTTACCTAGTACATACATATGTATTTAAAATTAAGTAGTTCTCATACCAGGTAAAATTTGGGTTCATCTTCATACAATTATGTAATCAACTTGGATTAGCCCAGAAGTTGAAAACATCTGGAAATGAAGCGAGATCTAGTTTATTAGAATCATCAACTTCGATGACATGGAGACCAATTTGGGCAAGGTAGTTGCTTTGATCTGGATCACCAATTTCCTACTGATCCATAATAGCACCACAATCATCTGAAACGTTTCAGAAAAAAAGACAACCAAGTATTTCAAAAACATAGCATTCTTGATTATGTATCTACAAATAAATTAAATCACTTACTTACTCACTTACATTGGGACATACTGACAGTAACTTGTCGTACCTCGGGAGTTATAAGGTCACATCTCAAAAAAGTGAAATTTTACAGGAGAGTGATTTTCTTTATTTTAAAAACTTGATTCATTATTTTTATCAACTTATAAGTAATTAATTGTGAGGAATCAATAGCACCTCATTTTAAAGATCTGGTATCCTACCTTCATTTAGCATAAGAACACTTTGAAAAATAAAATCTTAAAGAGGAAATATTTCAATGTTTGGAAAACATTTTGAGTTATAACCTTTCATTAAAGTTGATGTGGAGGCGAAAGGAAGCGTCCAAAAAAAATTTCATGACAACAAAGTTGTAGAGAATCAAATTTCCAATCGACATAATGTCGTTAGTTTTTTTCTAAAGTGCTTAGTTTTTGAGTTATTCTCAAAAAACTAAAATTTCATGATATGTGCAAATTCATTTTTCTGAAAAGTGATCAATTTAAAAAATTTTTTCCATTTGGTACAAACCAATAAAAAATGGACTCCTTGTGACTATTTCTAACTGACAAACATTCAAAACAATCAAAACTATTTGTTAACACTTTGTATGTACGAAATTTGCTCAAAAAAGGTGGAGTTTTTTGAGATGTGCCCTTATAACTCCAAACAACTTGCAATGTTGTTGCGATTTTGAGTTAGGCCATTTGCGTTTTTTACAAGATCTAGATGATGTACCCAACTCAAAGTGTAATTGTTGGTTGAGGGGGGCCATACAAACCCCAAAAATGCAAAAACATCAAAATCAATTTTTTTTGAGATGTGACCTTATTACTCCCGAAGTGCGTTGTGATATGATGTTTGAGAATGCTGTTCTAAAAACTGGGTGAGAGATTGTGTATCCAAAATCTTTGAAAACATGATTATTTGTCTAATTCTACATAGAATATTTGTTTTAATGAATCAGCAGCTGATTTGGGACATGAGATACTCAAAATTAGCTGAGGAAGAAGGTTTAGATGCTCTAAAGCAATTTGCACTGAATATTCCAAACCCCGCTCCCTCCATCTGAACTCACCATGAGTCTCAAAATTCACAGAATTTCCATTTCAACTTTTTAGTCAGGAAATTATCAAATTATGGGATTTTCCACTGTTTTCAAAAACGCTTATGCTCTAAAATCGCCTCTAATGGGCTTTGTGATGTCAAAATCATTCTATAGGTTGTTTTTAGTGTATTTTTTTACGTTTGGGCCGCAAAAGTCTGATGCCAGAGTACTTGAAACTTGCATTTAAAAAAAAAACACCATATTTTACTGTTTATTGAAACCAAATTTGAGACTGATTTGTAATTTGATTTTTGATAATTTTTTATTCATGTACAAATGATTTTATTTATTTGTAGTTGAATGTTCTAATTCATGAGAAAGTTTGACTATGCTTTTTATAAAAGTGGTATAGGTAGGCCCTAACAATGGTACATCCTACTTAATAAATTATAAAAAAGATCAAGAAATGAAAAATCAGCTTCAAGTTTATTAAATTTATACCTTCACAATCAGTGGGGAAGAACTTCATCGCTTAACAACAGTTAGGGACCTGGGCGTAATTCTTGATGTGAGGCTTACGTTCAAGCATCATGTCAATACATTTTTAGTCAAGGTAAGAAGGATGGAGTATTTTGTAATCAGAAATTCTGCGCACTTCAGGAGGACAAGTAGTTATGTTTAAAATTGTTTTAAATTTCTCGTACATAAGAGATCAATCCTTGAGTTTGGAATACTAGTCTGGTTTCCTCATACCAAAAATAAAAGAACTTGAAAAAATTCAAAACAGATTTCTAAAATAAGGTACCTATATTTGAAAACTTTTGAATATTATGTATCCTCATGACTTGACACAAAAAGAACTTTTAGAAGGATTTGAAATCAACTCGTTGGATTAAAGTAGAGAAATAATCGCACTGATGTTCCTATACATGATGTTATCCATTGTAATAAAAATGACAGTTACCTTCTGGGAAAAATTAATTTCTTAGCTCCAAAAATCCATTCTAGACAAAAAAAATAGTCTCCTTGAGGAATTACTATGTGCATCCAGGATGAAGGCATCTCCTATGAATAACATCATGGGCATCTCAGATGCTTTTCTCTGTAGATGTGAAGTTGCTGATATTTTTAGTGTGGGTAGGTCAGCCTTCAGGCATGTGGTGAGGGGGCATGGGAATAGGAGCATGGGTGCATTGGGAGTAACTTGTGAGCCACCTTGATAGTATTTTTTTCTGTTTTTTTTTGGGGGGTTTTCTCCTCTTAATGAATCACCATTTAGTAATGTTTACTTATCTTTTGTTTTTAGTATTTTTTTCTTTTTTGTTTCTGGTTATCTCTCCGTTTACTTCATTATTTTTGTATTTTTTCCCCTTCATTTTCCGTTTATAAAATGATATTTACGAGTAGGTAGATAGTTCTTATTCTCCCTTAGTTGTAATCAGTCTCTCTTGTAATATTGGCTTCTGGCTGTTGGAGAGACCTAAATTGTATAAATAAAAATAAGTAAAGCAAATGCAAAAACTATCTTGCAATCAGATCTCAACTACGCGGCTATAGTGTTTAGCTGTACTCCTAATAGAAGCAGGTGATCTTGACCTTTAGGAATAAACTTTGGTACCTATGTGATTAGGCCCAGTATAGTCTTGAATGGCATTGCTGAAGTGAATTCATCTTCTATCTCACTGTAAAATACGATTAAAAAATGCTGTTACTTCAATTTCCAAGTCAAAAAAATCAAACTGTGGGTATGACTGATGTTAATTGGAGTGATATAATTCAAAGTTCTAAAATCAAGCTTTGTAATCTTTCTGCTCTCTCCTTTCATGATCCTTGATTCATGAACATTCGTGAAAAATGTTTATTGTCACTATTGTACTTTTGAAACAGGGAATAATGACATGCAGGTATTAGGTATGTTGCTGTTTGATTCTTTCATTCCAAATTTATGTGTATTGTGATGTGTGCGAGTAAATGAATTCGTGGAGACATCGTCATCTGCATATAAAATACATACACGTGCGACATTACAAAATATCTACCCAATTAATAATTTTAAAAATCTATCGATGGTACTTCATCCAAATGCGAACCATATACTTTTGTACAGAAGAACCCCAAAAACCAAGTTTGAAAAAAAAACAAAACAAATTAACCGTATCTGACGCGGTCTTGGAAAAAAGCACCGAATATCGTATGCCCTGGAGAATAGAATGTGGTCCTCTGTTTAACCCTTCTCCTTACACATCGTCTTACCCGGGGTAAAGAAAAGATCGAGTTAAAAGTCGATTTATTTTAGTATACGGTATATTTTACTAAAACAAGGGCTACAGAAAAAGGGGGCGATAACTCATCGCCATTACTGGGCTATAATGTAGAAGTAAATGAGAAACCAAAACTAAAAAGTTAACACCGCACACAAAACAAAATAGTGTGAGAGAGATAGAGATGGAGAGAGAAGAAACCGATATCTTCGGCAAAGAATAAGTAAAACTTGCAAGAAAGGCAGCAGGTAGGGTGATGAAGAATGAGAAGAAGAAAAAAAAAGGTCTGCTCGTTGTGAAAATAAGCAAACAAGATCGTTTATTTTATAAACAAAACACTTTGCGTTTAACAATAACGTGGCGTGGCGCGAATAAACGGACGCGAGGGCGGAAGGGGTGTGGGCAGGCGCCCGGTTGGTATTTTCTGCCATCAAGAGATAATATCTCTTTTCAACTGTTTTTCGTCGACTTTTTCATCGCACGCTGTACAATGAGAAGAGAAAAAATGCCGACAAAGTGTGAAAAATAAAAGCTGAAAAAAAAAATTAAATATTAAGTTTTCGGGTTAATGGTGTGAAATTGTAAACATTCGGAATTGGCTGAATGGTGAGGGAGGGGGGGGGGGGAGGTGAATTATACCTACGCAAATACCGACACAGAGATGTCTCGTGTTTACTCGTGTTTGAAATTTTGTTTGAATTAAAATTAGACTGTGAGTAAGATGCCAGCGTGAAAAAATTGATTCGGAATTGAAAAAATGAAGATTGCTTACTTAATGTACAGTTCAAGTTTTACTAAATGCGTGTTGCGGAGAAATTTTGATTCCTGTTGCCGTTCATGATTTAGACTGAAAATAAGGACCTTGCTGAAATGAGGAAGCATAATTATTTTATATCCTTATATTCATTATATCCAGCCCTTATGAAATCGCTGCTAGTGGTTTGGAGTTTCAAAGTAAAATTACAGGGAGGTTTATATGTAAATTCATATCACACTTTCTGAGGAAGGCTCCACTGCATTCCTAAAATAGGTAGGTGAAAATCTACATATTTTTTTGTTTTCAAAAATGCATCCAATTTGAGAACCTCTGGCTCAGCCCCCTGTGCAGATGATGTCCCATTCTAAATATAAACTCTGTTTCCAGTTTAGGTCAAATCTATGCTATTTTTTTCATTCCACTCTAATGAGCACGCACCACTTTGCAAAATTTTGATGTTGTGTTTTATTTTTTGAATTATTTTGACAAAATTTTGAAAATTCAATTTCAACATATGAAAAATCACAAAAAACAATCTGAGGTTTGAGGTTTGATATCAAGTGTTGTTTATGAATTGGCGATTGCGAGTCGTTTGTGGAAATAAAATGCAAAGTGACATTTTGGAGTTCCTAGCTCTTGAGAAGTTACATCACATTTATAAATCTCGGAAATCTGCTTCTGAATCTTTTGAGTAAGTCATGAGAAAGATTATTGCCACCTTACAGGCACATAATTTAGTATTAAATACCATATTGTTCAATCAAATGGGCATTCAACAACGTGGTTTTTGGGGAACTCTCTGTGATCCCTCCAGCTCATTAAATACGTACATTTGTAAATTAGGGCGAGTCACGAAAAACCTGTGGAGGATTTTTTCAAAATTCAGTGAAAACCTCTATTTTGATTGAAAGTCACTGAGAAAATTTGTTAGCTTTGGAGATGATGCCCCAGGAGGGGGATACAGGTCTATAAAAAAAGGTAATTTTCGAAAAACTTTGATTTTTCGCTCAGTTCCTATTCAACCTGTTTTGGGGGAAATGGCCCAGTTTCAAATGAAACTGTTTGAGATTCTACGTCGACCTGTGCTAATGCTATCAAAATCCAAGACCATTTTAAGGTTCTGCGGGTCGAGCATTTGAAAAAAATTTCCTAATCGGTTGATTTAGAAGCAATTATGTTCTGAATGTATTTTCTTCTCAAATATTTTGAATTCATTGTGTCAAAACATCGAGAGATATTTTTTCTAAAACGGAGAAAATATTTTGTAATATGGTGGTGCTAATTTATTGGTCATTAGGTATCGATGATTTTGCCAATGTCTAAAAATTGAGAAAAACAGCCCAAAAATTATCAAGTTTTTTTATAATCAAAAAATTTGCACACTGTATCTCGAAATATTTTTCTTGTTATTCAGAAATAACATATTTCGATGTTTTGGCGTAACTCATGCACTATATTAGAGAAGAAACAATTTTTAAAACACGAAATTTTTGATAGTGATGGTCTAATTTGGTGTAGAATCTCGAATACCGTGTTTTAAAATTGGGGTATTTTTTCTTGAACAGGTTGTGTAAAAGCTAGAGCGAAAAAACCACGATTTTCTCGAAATTGCACCCGCCTCGAAGACCATTATCTTCTCCCCCAGAGGCGTCTTCGGAGCTAAAAGAATTCCTGGATGACTTTCAACTCAAAATAAAGGTCTTCACTCAATTTGGTCAAAATTCTTCGGCACTTATATTCTGAGTTATCTGTTACTTACGAGTAGAAGAATGTTTCAATCGTGAGGGCGTCCTTGTAGAATAAAAAAGAGACATTATGTGAAACCTAATCTCAAAATTGGCAATAAGAAGAATCTGAACGCAGTGCCTTCGATGTACGATAATCAATAAAGGTACCACCTCACTTTGGAAATTATTATTTTGAACTTTGATAAAATTTGGAGGTGTTTATGCCTCCATTCCAAGGTATTGGGAATTTTTTTTCGAAAATTATTTCGTTTAAAATTGAGGTCAAAATGGCCTTTGTCGGAATTTCCCCCCAATTTTTTCTCGCTATAGCATACAATTTATACAAATATGTCTTTCTTGAAAAGATGACCTCTCATCTCGAACGTTTAATTTTGATGTTCTTATTAAGTACCTACATATTAAAATAGCTAACGATCATTTTACAAAACGAACAGTTTCAAATTTATTAGCTTGACGAGATCGCGAGCATAGCGATGACGAATAAAACCAGTTTGGGTAATTTAAGAATTACCGGTAATTACGATTATTTCAATGTTTTTAGTCTCACGACTTACAATTAGTATGAAAATATGAATCTTTCTTCCTCTTTCTTCAACTCTTCAACGTCCCCTCAGTCACAGACGAAGTGACCAATTCGCAAACGAAACGATTAATTTTTTTGATGTTTTAAAAATGAATCAAAAAAGAAAAATTTTACTTACATAAGGAAAGTACAAGTACGAGAAAGATGACAGATACGGGTTTTTGAGATAGTTAGTCTATACAATGGGAGACTCTGATGATGTAAAGAAATGGTAATTTATAAATTTTGTTCTTCAACCGGAATTCCAATAAATTCAAAATATTTGTTCAAAATCGAAAACCACCGTGCCATTTTACCATGCTTTATTCCAATTCTGCAGTGAGGTGCAAATTTTTGTTTGTAAGCTTTCCTGCAAGTTGTCAAAAAAAGAGGAATTGAATGTTTCCTATGGAACCATTGAGGGAAAATAACTCAAGAGATGAAATATTACCTATTACAAATTTTCATCAGTTTGAACTGAGTTTGTTTTCATGTACTATCTTTATCCTTCAATCAGGGTTTAGAAATCTGCATACTCAGTCTGAGAAATCCTCAATTAACGAAGTGAGTGATATGGCTCAAATTTATTATTTATTTTATGAACATTTTTTCAATTTATTCATCGAGGAACTTCTCCCAGATGTGAAAGAGTCAAAACTCATCCAACAGATTGGCTGCAATAATGAAAAAAATTACGGCAAACTGAGTATGCAATTCTATTAACATCATTACATTGTCTTCAAAAATGGGTAGGACCCGATTTCGCTGAGCATTTTATTTTTTCACTGAGTTTCTTCCGGTTGTTTGTCATAATTTCTGTCTAACTGTTCGTATTGGGGAAGGGGAAGGGGAGAAGAGGAGTGAGATGAGTGAACCTTATTTATAAGTTTCCTCGTAAAACTCTGAAACTTTGAAGCGTCGAATTTGGAGCAAACCTGTTGATGGGATCAGAAATAGAATCAAGGATGAAAATTTTAGCAGCTTAATCTAGAACTTTTAATTTTTAGCAGACTGAAAAATTGGATCTCAACATCTCTCGTGTGCACAAGTAACCCCCCCCCCCACAACCCAATGTTGGCCAAGATTTCAAAAAAAAATCTGGAGTGAACTAAGCAGAATAATAATTGATGATTGCGAGTCATTGTGGAAATAAGTCCCAAGTAACATTTTGGAGTTTCTAGCTGTTGAGAAATTACGTCACATTAAGCATACCTAAATCTTGGAAAACTGCTTCCTGAATTTTTTGAATAAGTCATAAGAATGATTACTGCCACCTTACAGGCACGTAATTTAATATTAAATACCATATTAAGTGGATCTCCTTGCTGTTGCATTTCTTATGATCTCTTCAGTTCATCAATATACGTAAATTAAGACTAGTCACGAAAAAACCGGTGGAGACTGGAGAATTTGGACCAAATCCGGTGAAAACCTTAATTTTGAGTGAAAAATCACTCAGAAAATTTGTTAGCTTCGGTGATAATGACCCAGGAGAGGAGATCGGTATACGAGTAGAAAGAAAGGAATTTATGAAAAAATCTGATTTTTTGCTCAGTTCCTATCTAACCTGTTTTCGGGGAAAATGGTCCAGATTCTACATCGACTTGAGCTATTGCCATCAAAATCCAAGACCCTATCTTTAAGGTTCCACGGGTCGAGCATTTGAAAAATTTCAAATCGGTTGTTTTAGAAGCAATTATGTTCTGAATGTATTTTCTCCTCAAATATTTCGTGTTAATTGTGCCAGAATAACGAGAGATCTTGTTTCTAAAATGGATAAAATATTTTGTAATAATATAGGTAGTGGTGCTAATTTACTGCTCATTTAGGTATCGATGATTGCCAATGTCTGAAAATTTTGAAAAATGAACCAAAAATAAAATTATCCAGTTTTTTTCGTGGTCTGAAAATTTGCTTTACTGTATCTCGAAATATTTTTCTTGTTATTCAGAAATTATATATGTATTTCGATGTTTTGGCGTAACTCATGCAAAATATTTCAGAAGAAAACATTTCTAAAACACGAAATTTTTTGATAGTGATGGCCTAAGTTGGCGCAGAACCTCAAATATCATATTTTAAAAATGGACATTTTTTTCCTGAACAGGTTGTGTAGAAGGTACAGCGAGAAAAACCCTGAAAAGTTGAGCTCTCATCTCGAACGTTCAATTTGAGTTTTCATTACCTATTAAAATGCCCAAAACATTCATTACAAAACGAACAGTTTCGAATTTATTGAGCTTGACGAGATCACGAACATAACGATGACGAATAAAACCGGGTTGGGTAATTCAAGTTTTACAAGTAATTACGATTAGCCTATTTCAATATTTCTAATCTCATGACTGAATATGAAAATATGAATCTTTCTAATTCCTCTTTTTTTAAATCTTCAACGTCCTTAGCCACAGACGAAGTGACCAGTTCGTAAATGAAACGATAAGCTTTGATGTTCCTGTAGTGGAAGAAAACGAACACACGAAATGTTTTTAAAGTTTTTATTATATTTTAAAACACGAAATACGAAATTAATTCGCGGATTATACTTAACCGAACTTTCGCGTCTTATACTTAGTCGCGGATGAAGGTAAGGTTAGGTTAGGTTAACTTTAACCTATGCACGTTCAGACAAAACCAAAGATCTCCAATGGTACTAGGTATCCACTGGGAGGATCAATGAGATCCCTATTCGACAAACCAAAGATCTCAGATGGTACTAAGTATCCACACTGAGGATCAATGAGATCCCTAAAGGCCAAACCAAGGATCTCAAATAGATACTAAGTATCCACAATGAGAATCAATGAGATCCCTATAAGGCTAACCAAAGATCTCAAATGGTACCGAAGCAGCCACAATGAGAATCAATGAAGTGCGGCCTACACATAAGTGAAGTTCTACACCTATGTTAAGGTAGGCCTCCCTAGCTCTTCTAGCTAAAGAAGATTAGACTTCGATAGCCCGAAGAGAACTGATTTTACCAGCAAATTGGCTGAGTTTATATACTCTGAAAAAGGTGGGTGCACTAGCTTCTCAGCTGATGAGGAATCTATCTCAGCTGTTTGAGAATTGGTATCAGCTGATTAAGATTTGTATCAGCTGATTAAGATGTGTCTCAGCTGATTAAGTTCATCATAAAAATGTATGGTTAAATAAGACCTATCAGCTGACTGAGTATGCTCCTTGAAGGTCAAATAAAACAGCTGACTAATCATATTGAAATTAGTTATAGTAGACTTCCCATAGGATCGCTAAGTAGATTAAATATCTGACAGTTTGTTTATTTTGATAAATCAGCTGATTGTTATGATGAATAGTTTCATTACATGTCCTATAGGATCGCTAATGGTATTTAAAGTAAAACAGCTGATTGTTTGAAAAATAGATTAGGTAGAATTTATACCTATAGGATCGCTAAAGTATTTATTTGGTTTTCTTCCACTACAGTTCCAAAAATGGCAAAAAAAAAAAAGTTTACTTACGTGTTGGATCTTTATTCTTCAAACGAACGTAGTTCCAGAAATTTGATAATTTGTTCGAAATCAAAACCGTGAAGGAAAAAAGATTCGGAAAAAATGTTCGAGTGATGAAATTTTATTGCAAATTTTCATCAGTTTGTCCTTTTGTTTTCATCTATATCCTTAAATTTGGCTTTAGAAATCTACACACCCAGTCTGAGGAATCCTCAATTAACGAAGTGAGTGATGACTCAAATTTATTTTTTGTTCTAAGTACATACAAAATATCATTACTTAGGTACCTAATTTTTCTGTCCAACTTCCTGCATGCAAATTTTTTCAATTTGTTCATCGACGAACTTCTCCCGGACGTGAAAGAGTCAAAACTCTTCCAACAGATTGGCTGCAATGATGAAGAAATCGCATTGATGTCGAAAAAATTGCATACTCAGTTCGCCATAAATAATACGATGTAAATATTTACGGCGAACTGCATATTATGTGCAATTCTATTAACATCATTACATTGTCTTTAAACCTATTTACCTAGGTAGATATTCTAGTAATTGCGTTTAAATTGGGGCTCGATTTCGCCGATCGATGGTACAAGTTTTTTTTGCACCGAATTTTTTCCGGAGCTCTGTCAGAATTTCTGTCTGACTGTTCGTATGTGGGAAGGGGAGATGAGGAGTGAGATGATTGATCCTTACGTATAAGTTTTCTAGTAAAACTTTCAACCTTTTAAGCGTTGAATTTGGAGCAAACCTGTTCAATGGGATCAGAACAGAAATAAAATCAATCTTTTTTTTATAAACTGTTCGTTAAAATAATCAAAATGGTACTTGAAAATCATAAGTGATTCATTTCGTGTCCGATTCTCAAGGGCAATCCATCCTACGTATAAGTACTCGTATCTATTCATTTTTGAATAATTCTGAATCAAAGTTCAAAAAAGAATTTTATTCAATCGCTTGTTCTCTTCATTCTCTTTATTCCTCGGAAATGGGGTTTCTGATGTGACGTCTAAAATAATGAGACATTTTTTTGAGCAATTTTTGTAAAAATATAGCCATTTCAAACCAGTTTGAAAGCTGGAAAGGTCTGGTAAATCTTCTAGCTTGACCCTAATTTCAAGAATTTCATCACGTTTTTGATTACCCACTCATAATCAATGCACTCAAGGTTGATGACTCGTTATTTTAAAACTAACTGAATGCATTTTTCTTTGTTTTAGGTGAGTACGAATCTCCATTACATAGATGATGGGCTTTCTATCCAATGTACAAACACAATATACAAGTACCTACGTTTGGTAAGTTGTTTTATCATTCATGGCAATGGTCTTATCTTGCTGAAATTATTTAATGAAATGGATAAACCACTATTCTATAAGTTTGAATTGCTGCTGGTTTCAAAGGAACTCAATTGCGGTTGAGCCCCAGTATGTTGATAGTTACTGGGTGTGAGCTAATTTTACCATCAATTTCTTCTTGAATTAAAATTCAGTAAAATAACGATTTCCCATTATCACTAGGTATGTTTTAGTTAAAAGCAATTATGTATTTGTGAGATTTACTGACAGTCAATTTTGTAGTTAGTATAATTGTCAGATGCCGCGCTGATGAAAATTAACAAGTGGAGTAACTGGTACAAATATGGACCCTGTTTTGTTTTTTGAATTCAAAGGGTAGAAAAAATGATTGCATTTTTGTTTTTTTTTTTTCAAATAAACCATTCAAAAGGCCAACGACTCTAGATTATTGCGGGATTTTTGTTTTCACGTCAAGAATCTACAAAGCGATAAGAAATTTGAAAAAAGTTGCACAAATACAAGTTTATGAACTTTAAATACGTACCTAGATATAAAAAAATCGATGCTTTTTTCATGTACCTTATTCAAAGTTTATAAGCTTGTTTTAAATATATTTTTGTAGGTATAATATGTAATCTAGGTACCATTTTTTAGCAATTTTTTGAAGGGGCCATTGTACCCATTATTGCAACTTTTTTCAAATTTCTTATTGCTCTGTAGATTCTCAACATGAAAACAAAAATAGCCCAATAAACTAGAGTCTTTGGCATTTCGAATGGTTTATTTGAAAAAAAAAAAATCATTTATTTTTTAACGCTCATTTTACCAATTTCTTCTCGAGTTAAAATTCAGTAAAATAGCGATTTCAAATTTGCTGATACTCAATTTTTTTCATGGTTTCTTCGTTAGGTAAAATTTTGAGCGCTCTTTCTACACATTGTGTTAATCTTTTCTACAAGATTCAAAATTCGTTGATTTTTTCCCCCCTAAAATGTGCAAAACGTGCTTCTCGTTACGCTGGTTACCTATACTGGTATTTGAGAATGGGGAAAAAAAATCCTTCACTATAGTAAGACATTCTTATCCTCATGTAAGCCTTTAAGGATTGATTTCTCGCAGTTACAGGGTGTGAATGGCTACACGTCTGTTGGCATTTGTTGGAAAAACAGTCGTGTCGAGTAATGAGGCTCATATATCAAGGCAGGTTACGCTGCGGGTTGAGCTTTTGACTATGGAAATCGATAAACGTTGTAACTAAAATTTATGTATGTACGATTTACGTAAACCATCGCGATGATGGCGAAATTTGTCTAACGTACGAGTACCTGCGAGAAAGGTGAAAGAACCTATTTTGAAATATACAACCGAAATACGTTTTTGATATGAAAATGGATGTTTAATTTTGATCAATGGCTATTGTTTGTTGGTGAAAGTATCTGCAAGTGTGAAGAGAGGTTCTTGGTGTACTTGCGAATGTGGTAGTAGGTTCCTAACGTTAGTATCCAAGTACTAAGCACATCGTATACTTACCTTTATACCTACCATATATACACGAGTACCTGTCTTATCTGAGCTTATACGACTATACGTTCATAGCTTTTAAAAAGTTGCAAATTAGATTTGGTGAAATATAAGTTAATTTAAAACTGACGTTATACTTACACGTGGTGGTTTCCAAAGTGAAATAGAGTGCTGAAATTTATTTGGAGTTTGTGTGATGTGCGTGATGATGCGTCAAAATATACCTACCTGCTTAAAGTTTTCCTCGAATTTCCACCTCGACTATCACCCAGCCTTGGGTCTACCTATCATTAAGTATAGGCATGCAATCTGAAGTCAGTCTCCTGTCTTATTAAATTGCAAAACAAGATTACTTACCAAATAAAAAATAATGTACCTATACTTACCCATTCATCGACAAAAAAATATACTACTTTTGTTGGCTTGGCTGGAAATACCATCGCAGATATATTGAGAGTGGTACCTACTTTATTGGTAAGTACGAAAAGTATCTACAAGTAGATATGCTGGCTATGAGAGGAGTGTTAGAGTATTTTTTTTATTTTTTCGTTGAATACCTACGCTCTCAACATCGTCGCTGTATTACGTAACCTTACATAATAAAAGGCGAAAAAGTTTTATCGTAGTACGTAGTAGACATTCGAAACAAGTTGTTAGTTTGGAAAATTTCACTTTCGCAGAACCGGGTACCTCGAACGAGAAATTCAAACTTACAATCAACCAAATTTCCAAGTTATTTACTTTTTTGCTGGGAAAAGTTTGTGTTTTTGAAGATACACGGGTACCTTTTTCTCTGCAGTCGGCGTCAAATTTTTATAGTTTTTCGGACGAGAAAAAAGTGTAATGTACTCGTAGGAACGACGAGACTCGGATGATGTGGAATTTCGCTCGACTCGAGTTTAGTATTTCGTCTTTGATGGAGTATTAAAAATTATTTGTCAAGATGCCAAGAACTGGGTAACTTGAGAGACAAAATTGTTGAGTTGTTTATTTTATTTTGGCTGACTTTTGAGAAGTTGGTATTGGAGGAAATAAATGAATTACATATAAAATGATGTCAGTCTCTCAAAAATAATTTTCTGACATTTTGTAACAAATTTGAAAATTGAGAAAAAAATTATGGTAGACTTTTGAATGGAAAAATTATCAATTTCCGGCATTTGCCACTGTATTAAAATAGATTAGGTCTACTTGATTTTTTGTGCGTTTCTTTTGAAATTTTGAAAGAAAACTACTTGATTTTCTAAAATTGAAAAACTCAGAAAAAAATCTTGTCAATTTCTTATTAAAAATAATGTAAAATCGCGTCATTACCTGTATTTATTTATTTCGTCCTAAATATGTACTCCTTATGAGTTGTGGTTTGGCAAACCACCGTGAATAAAACACCTTCAAATTGTTAGTTTGAAGTGTTACGTCAACGTTATGATCCAGTTACGTTGAAACTTGGATAAAAAGGTACTTACTTGAAGGTTACCTCATCAGATACGATACAATGGTGAAGTGCAATATTGAGTTTATCTACATTCCGCAGAAACATGATGTTATTATTTCAAAAGATGTCACGTTCAACAAGAAACTTTGAAATTGCGACCAACGAGTTACCATACCGATCAATCAAGATTTGTTAGATCTGGTTGATACCAAACCAATGCTGAAATCAGCGATGCGAAGGAAACTAAAAGCACTACATCAACGCCAAAGAAAAGTGCACCTTCTATGTCAAAGTCATCGCCTGTTACGCCAAAATCTTAGACTAAATCGACTCTGAAAAGTTCACTGAAATCATCGAATAGTTCCTTGTTTGGGAATGACGAGTTGGATGACGCTAAAGATAATTCCAACAACAGTCGAGACGATTCTGTGTGAGATACAGCTTTGACTATATGGCAATTATTACGAAGCCAAAATCAATAGAAATCTACGATCCCCAATGATCTTGCTAATTGTGTTGAAATCGAGATTTTCACGGCTGAATTTGAAGCTTCACTGAATTTGTATGCAGTAGATGGTCGAAGCCAAGCTCGTTCCAAATGGAAAAACTATATGAATACTTCGAAGAAATCCACAGTCGCTAACGATGCGCCAAATGTAGGTTTTAGACTTTGGGGAAAGCAATCAGACATCATTATGTCTGATGATTCCCATTCATCATTGATCAGCAGCAAACAAGCTGCTTTACATCAACAGAGACACACGCCTCGACCCAGCTGGTGTGTTATCAAAAACTCTGGAAAATTTTACCACTGAAGTCATCAGCTGTCTAAAATGCAAATCGAAGACAGCTCAAATGTTCCAGCTATGCTGATTTTGCTGGATGTCTGAGTACATTTCACTTGACAACTGGCGTACATATCGAAGTATACTAACGTGGGGATATTGTGGATCCAAGTAGCTGATCAAGTTGCTCATCCAAGTTGATTGCCACTAGCAAAGCATCTTTAACATCGACCAAATTTGAGGACACATCGCACCTCGGGAGTGATAAGGTGACATCTCAAAAAAGTGAAATTTTACAGGAGAGTGATTTTCTTTTTTTTTTAAATTTGTTTCATTATTTTTATCAACTTATAATTAATTGTGAAGAATGAATAGCACCTCATTTTAAAGATCTGGTATCCTACCTTCATTTAGCATAAGAACACTTTGAAAAATAAAATCTTAAAGAGGAAATATTTCAATGTTTGGAAAACATTTTGAGTTAGCACCTTTCATTAAAGTTGATGTGGAGGCGAAAAGAAGCGTCCAAATAAAATTTTATGTTAACAAAGTTGTAGAGAATTAAATTTCCAATCGACATAATGTCGTTAGTTTTTTTCTAGAGTGCTTAGTTTTTGAGTTTTTCTCAAAAAACTAAAATTTCATGATATGGGCAAATTCATTTTTCTGAAAAGTGATCAATTAAAAAAAAAAGTTCAATTTGGTACAAACCAATAAAAAATGCACTCCTTGTGACTATTTCTAACTGACAAACATTCAAAACAATCAAAACTGTTTGTTAACACTTTGTATGTACAAAATTTGCTCAAAAAAGGTGGAGTTTTTTGTGATGTCACCTTAAGTTCCAAACAACTTGCAATGTTGTTGGGATTTTGAGTTAGACCATTTGGGTTTTTTACATGATCTAGATAATGTACCCAACTCAAAGTGTTATTTTTGGTTGAGGGGGGTCATACAAGCCCCGAAAATGCAAAAACATCAAAATCAATTTTTTTTGAGATATCACCTTATTACTCCCAAGGTGCGACATGATCAACGTTCTTCATGTTTATACGGAGCAGTTTTGCTGTAAATTTATTGCTTGATAATTCTCGAATCAGGGAAAGTGTTAAAAATAATGTAAAATCTCGTCATTATCTGTATATTTTATTGTTCACTTCAAACAGCTGTAAAACTTGTAAAATTCACCCAATCAGCTTGAAATTTTGCATAGTGGTAGAGAATCCACTCCTCTTTCGAACAAGACCGCGTTCGTTATTCTGGTGTTACTACAACCTCATTTATGGCAAAAGTATCGTTTTCAAATTGTCAACCCTCGTATGTATCTGAAAATTAATGAGATTTTTTTTCATGTTTTCAATTTCAGGAAGTCGAGTATATTTTTTTTCAAAATTTTAAAACTTAACCTCATTCCGATTGATCGGGTTTTTTCTAAGTTTCTCAAATTACGGAATAATGTCAGAAAATCAACGATATTTCCCCCTCAAGTTCTCAAAAGTCAGGGTCACGTGGACCTGTATTTTTTGAATCTCTGACTTGATATCGTAACAGTCAGCGTTGAACGGATCAGTGTCTCGTGGATTTCGGTGTTAAAAATTTTGTCAGATCTCAAGACTGGTTTTGAAAACTTGGGAAAGTCTCAATAAATTTCCGGTCTCTTATCCATCTTTTAAAAATGACTTTCTGACACTTCGTTGAACGTTTGTGAACTTTGAAAAAGTTCTGTCAATATTTCATTACCCATCAAAAAAGCAAAAATCATTCCTTACCGAAGTGAAAATTTCAGTCTTAAAATTCATCGTTAGGAAACTCCTATAAATTCTACGGGAATTTCTGAACTTTCAGGTTCCGGAAAACGGTCCCTACAAAAAACGCGGATTTTGACTTTCAAGTAGGCAGGAATTATAGTTGTTGAGAATAGTTTCGGTTCAAATTTGAAGTCACAAAAAAGTCAGCGTAAGTACTTTTGAACCTCCAACATGGGATAAGTCCATTACTCACGATGAAGACGACAAACAGTACTCCATATAAACAAAATTATAGACGTAGGTAATGGAATCCTAAACTGAAAATTGATAATTGAACCCAAAAACTGATTCATTTGCGATTTTCGATTCCATGTAATCGATCAAATTCGAAATGAGAAACCGATTTTCGCCTCAGCAATGGATAGCTTTGAGTCTCTTGATCAATTTTAGTCTCAAATATCTTCTTCCGTAATCAATGATTGAAAATTCGACCAATAGAACCACAAAAATCGATTAATTTTTGACTTTTAATGTAATATGATCGATTATGATCAGAAATCGAATAATCAAACCCCAAAAATGGATTTATTTGAGATTTTTCATTCCATTTTGAGCGATCATATTGGGAATGAAAAATTAATTTCAGCTTTAGAAATGGGCTTTTGCATCAAAAATCGATTAATCAAACATCAAAAAATGGGTCAAAAATAAATTTTTGCTTTAAAAATTGTCTTCCCAATCGAAAATCTAACATTATTGCAATTGATCGAGCTCAGAAAACCGATTCATTCTTCAATTTCCGATTTCACGTGATCGATCATATGATCGATGTGAAAAATCATTTCCAACTTCAGAAGTAGCCGGAACAGGTTTTTCGATCAAAAGTCGATCATGATGAAAAATCAATTAATCGGACATCAAAAATCGATTCATTTGCGATTTTTGGTTTTCGTATTGATCAAGTTTGGAGTGAAAAATTAATATTACATATCAGTTTCAAAAAAATAACTTTCCGTGTATCGATCATGATTATTAATCGAAATCATCAACCGCCAAAATATTTTGATTTGCGATTCTCGATTCCATGTAATCGATCAAATTCGAAATAAGAAACCGATTTTCGCCTCAGCAATGGATAGCTTCGAGTCTCTTGTTCCATAATCGATGATTGAAAATTCGACCAATTGAACCAAAAAATCGATTAATTTTTGACTTTTAATGTCATATGATCGATTATGATCAGAAATCGAGTAATCAACCCCCAAAAATGGATTTATTTTAGATTTTTCATTCCATTTTGAGCGATCATATTGGGAATGAAAAATTAATTTCAGCTTTAGAAATCCGGGCTTTTGCATCAAAAATCGATTAATCAAACATCAAAAAATGATTCAAAAATTGTCTTCCCAATCGAAACTCTATCATTATTGCAAATTGCAATTGATCGAGCTCAGAAAACCGAATCATTCTTCGATTTCCGATTTCACGTGATCGATCTAATGGTCGATGTGAAAAATCATTTCCAACTTCAGAAGTAGCCGAAACAGGTTTTTCGATCAAAAGTCGATAATGATGAAAAATCAATTAATCGGACATCAAAAATCGATTCATTTGCGATTTTTGGTTTTCATATTGATCAAGTTTGGAGTGAAAAATTAATATTACATATCAGTTTCAAAAAAATAACTTTCCCTGTATCGATCATGATTATTAATCGAAATCATCAAACTCCAAAATATATTGATTTGCGATTCTCGATTCCATGCATGATCGATAAACGTTCGAAATGAAAAATCTACACGTACAATTTTACCCTTGAACTTCCTGATCAATAATCAATCAAAATTGTAAATTGTGTAATAAAGTTCATATGTTATTTCATTTTGATTTTCGATTCAGAATAATCGATCAAGTTCGAATTGTACTTTTAAGATAAATTTTCTTTTGAAAATCGATAATGATTAAAAATTACTTAATTAATCAAACTCCAAAAATCGTTTCATTTCGATTTTAGATTCCATATTCGTAACGTTCGAAATAAACAAAGTTTGCTCAAACATATGTTCAAACAAAAATCAGTAACTATTGATCGAAAGTTACATATAATTAATCGAACCTCACGAAGTCGGTTCATTTGCGAGCATTGATTCCATATGATTACCCATGATAATGTTTGATATGACAAATCGATTTTAACTATGGATTTCCTAATCCACTCATGATCTAAAATCGACTAATCGAACCACAAAAAATCGATTCGTTTTCAATTTTTGATTCTGCAATATAATCGATTGTATTCGAAATGAGAAATCAATTTTAGCCATAGATCTCCTGATCAATGATTGAAATTGATCAACGTCTGAAACTGGTGAACCGAACTCCAGAAATCAAATAATCGAACTCCAAAAATCGATTATTGTTTTAATTTAATTTGATTGTAATTTTTTTGTTTTTTTGTTAAAAATTATCATTATTGACCTTTCGAAAATTGATTTTTTTTTATTTTCAATTTCAATCATAAAAAGTCTGGCTGGAGTGATCGATCTGTTCAAAGATGATCAAAAGGACTACTTACGTGGAAAAGATTTTGCCTCCTCATTTCCATTTTAAATTTTATTCTGAATTTAAATTCTATTTGTGGGTAGTCTTATGCGCTTGGAACTTCGAAAATCAAAAATCGGCGAAATAAGTTTACTTAAAAAAGCGCGTAGAATCCAAAAATGACCTTGGGGTTTTTCGCAAAACAGTACAGATGTCGCTACGAACTCTTGAAGTATCTCAATCTATCAATTAAGTCCATTTTCAACCAAAACACAAAAAAAGTCAAAAAAAAGTTGCCTAGTGTAAGTATAAATGAAGGAATAACAGTTCAAATAATTTCAAATCAACTTACTTATTTTCAATTAATATTTTGATTTCCTAAAATTGAAAATTTGGAAAAAAATCTTGTCAATTTTTTTACATTTGTGGGTGTAAAAGTCTCCTCTCCGAGGAAAGCTTTGAATCGTAGGTATTGTTTAAAACTCCAAATTGCAAAAAAAAAGTCTGACAACAATTTCAAAAATGATTTTTTGAGATTTCTTCATACCTTTAATAAACGCAAGTTTATATGTATATCTTACAAAAAAACTCGTAAAAACTGAGACGAAAGAAGAAATTGACATATCTATTCACAATAAGTAAGTATTATTTGAGACTTGAAATTTAAAAAAAAAAATCAGAAACGAATTTTCTGGAATTTTGAGTACCATGCTTGCAGTAAACTTTCAGATCTCAAGTCAGGTTTTGAAAACTTGGAAAAGTATCAATAAATTGTTGGTCTCTAGTCCATCTTTCAAAAATGTCTTCCTGACACTTCGTCAAACTTTTGAAAAGTTCTGTCAATATTTCATTACCTATTAAAAAAGCAAAAATAATTCCTTACCTAGTATGAAAATTTCAGTCTCAGTGTAATCTATAAATAGAATAGGTAGCGCTTGTGACATAGTATACGTACATGTTATATTGGCTGTACCTTTCTTTTTAGCCAGGTATACATATTTGGTAATAGTCGGGGGCCCGCATAAGGATCACATGCACCCCCCTGCCGATTCTCCGGGACAACTTTTTTCTTAAAGGGGAAGTCCTAAGGAACATTTCTAGCCCTTGTCCTCAAAAAAAAAAGTGGCCCTACTTACAAAATGGCGGCCATTTTGATTGACAGGTCAGCCGAAATCGCAGGTTTTGCGTTCCAACATAGGACTTTCACGGAATTTTTTAAACCGTACAAAGGTAGATCGAAAGAGCAGGCAAAAATTCATCACCTGTCAAAATTTCAAGTGCTAAAGTGCCTTTTTAGATTTTTGGTGAATTTTCAAAAATCAAATGTTGGCCAAAATGTGAGAAAAAAATCAAAATTTTACCAAATTGACCTAGAAATCTGAAATTTGAGATATGTCCTATTTTCGACCTGCCAAATCGATTGGAAACTGTTTCAAACCGTTTTGAGCAGTTCTGAAGCCTCCAGCAGATTTTTGAAACTCGAAATCCTCTCAAAATTTTATCAAATGAAGTTGGAAAGCCGAAATTCATTCTGCAAACTAATTTCAATACGCTATGAAGTCGACTGCAGGTGATTTTCAAGTCGTTTTGGAGCCTCCAGCGATTTTTTGAAAATTACTGGAGACTCCAGCAGATTTTTTAAACTCGAAATTCTCACAAAATTTCATCACATGGAGTTTGAAAGCCGAAATTAATTTTACAAACTAATTTTAATACGCTATGAAGTCGACTGCAGGTGATTTTCAAGTCGTTTTGGAGCCTCCAGCAATTTTTTGAAAATTACTGGAGCGTCCAGTAGATTTTTGAAACTTGAAATTTCTCCAAAATTTCATCAAAATAAGGTTAGCGAGCTGAAATTAACTCTGCACTTCAATTTTAACACCTTCTGAAGACGACTTCAGGCGAGTTGAAGTAATTTTGGAGCCACCAGTGACTTTTTGAAAAGTTTCATCGCGTTTTTAGGAGAATTGAAATTTCGAAAAAGTAGCTGGAAGTTTCAAAACCACTTGAAACCACTATGCAGTCGACTTCATATTGTATTGAAATTAGTTTGCAGAGTAAATTTCGACTTGCTAACCCTATTTGATGAAATTTTGGGGAAATTTCAAGTTTCAAAAATCCACTGGACGCTCCAGTAATTTTCAAAAAATTGCTGGAGGCTCCAAAACGACTTGAAAATCACCTGCAGTCGACTTCATAGCGTATTAAAATTAGTTTGTAAAATTAATTTCGGCTTTCAAACTCCATGTGATGAAATTTTGTGAGAATTTCGAGTTTAAAAAATCTGCTGGAGTCTCCAGTAATTTTCAAAAAATCGCTGGAGGCTCCAAAACGACTTGAAAATCACCTGCAGTCGACTTCATAGCGTATTGAAATTAGTTTGCAGAATGAATTTCGGCTTTCCAACTTCATTTGATGAAATTTTGAGAGGATTTCGAGTTTCAAAAATCTGCTGGAGGCTCCAGAACTGCTCAAAACGGTTTGAAACAGTTTCCACTCGATTTGGCAGGTCGAAAATAGGACATATCTCAAATTTCAGATTTTTCATTCCATTTTGAGCGATCATAATGGGAATGAAAAATTAATTTCAGCTTTAGAAATGGGCTTTTGCATCAAAAATCGATTAATCAAACATCAAAAAATGGTTCAAAAATAAATTTTTGCCTTAAAAATTGTCTTCCCAATCAAAAATTTATCATTATTGCAATTGATCGAGCTCAGAAAACCGATTCATTCTTCAATTTCCGATTCGCGTGATAATCGATGTGAAAAATCATTTTCAACTTCAGAAGTAGCCGGAACAGGTTTTTCGATCAAAAGTCGATCATGATGAAAAATCAATTAATCGGACATCAAAAATCGATTCATTTGCGATTTTTGGTTTTCATATTGATCAAGTTTGGAGTGAAAAATTAATATTACATATCAGTTTCAAAAAGATAACTTTCCCTGTATCGATCATGATTATTAATCGAAATAATCGAACTCCAAAATGTTTTGATTTGAGATTCTCGATTCCATGCATGATCGATAAACGTTCGAAATGAAAAATCTACATGTACAATTTTACCCTTGAACTTCCTGATCAATAATCAATCAAAATTGTAAATTGTGTAATAAAGTTCATAAGTTACTTCATTTTGATTTTCGATTCAAAATGATCGATCAAGTTCGAATTGTACTTGTAAAATAAATTTTCTTTTGAAAATCGATAATGATTAAAAATTACTTAATTAATCAAACTCCAAAAATCGTTTCATTTTTTTCAATTTTAGATTCCATATTGTTCGTAATGTTCGAAATCAACAAAGTTGGCTCAAACATATGTTTTTCAATCAAAAATCAATCTTGTTCGAAAGTTACTAATTAATCGAACACCCGAATTCGGTTCATTTGCGAGTATTGATTCCATATGATTACCCATGATAATGTTCGATATGACAAATCGATTTTAGCTATGGATTTCCTAATCCACTCATGATCTAAAATCGACTAATCGAACCACAAAAAATCGATTCGTTTCCAATTTTTGATTCTACAATATCATCGATCGTATTCGAAATGAGAAATCAATTTTAGCCATAGATCTCCTGATCAATAATTGGATCAACGTCTGAAACTGGTGAACCGAACTCCAGAAATTAATTGTTTTAATTTAATTTAATTTTAATTTTTTGTTGTTTTATTAAAAACTATCGTTATTGACCTTTTGAAAATTGTTTTTTTTTTTAATTTTTAATTTCAATCATAAGAAGTCTGGCTGGAGTGATCGATCTGTTCAAAGATGATCGAAATGACTACTTACGTGGAAAAGATTTTGCCTCCTCATTTCCTTTTTAAATTTTATTCTCAATTAAAATTCTATTTTGCTCGTACCTATAGTTTCAATTACAGTTTACTTTCAAATTCAATATACAATATACATATCAACTTATTGATGCAATAAATGAGCAATAGGTAAGTAAGCAAAAAGCAAA
Source organism: Planococcus citri (assembly GCF_950023065.1). NCBI lineage: Eukaryota > Metazoa > Arthropoda > Insecta > Hemiptera > Pseudococcidae > Planococcus > Planococcus citri. The sequence goes on along the minus strand of NC_088679.1, from coordinate 3,993,735 downwards.
AACTCTTTTGCATTAAGGTCAGCAATCATGGCTTGCTTTAATGTTACAGGAAAGGAAAGCGTGTAGAATCCGAAAATGATCTTGGGTTTTTTCGCAAAACAACATAGATGCGTCGCTACGAACTCTTGAAGTGAGGCAAAAACAACCATTTTTGCAACTTTGGCAGTCTCTCCTGACCACTAAAACAACTCAAATTTAAAAAACTGACTCTGTTTTTTGTTTTAGGATCTAAACTATCAATTAAGTACATTTTCAATCCAAACACAAAAAAAAATCAAAAAAAGTTGCTCAGTGTAAGTAGGTAAATGAAGGAATAAGAGTTCAAATAATTTCAAATCAACTTACTTTTTTTCAATTAATATTTTGATTTCCTAAAATTGAAAACTTGGAAAAAAATATTGTCAATTTTTGGACATTGTGCCTGACGTTGGGAAAAAATAAACGAATTTCTAAAAAAAAAAAACTCAGAAAAAATGGGTGTAAAAGTCTCCTCTCCGAGGAAAGCTTTGAATCGTAGGTAATGTTAAAAATTCCAAATTGCAAAAAAAAAGTCTGAACAACATTATCAGAAAGTCATTTTTGGAAGTTTGATGAATACCATTTCTTAACATTTCGTTGATCTTTTCCCAACGTCGGACACCATGTCAAAAAGTTGACAAACATTTTTCTGAGTTTTCAATTTTAGCAAGTCGAGTGCATTTTTTTCAAAATTTCAAAAGTCAACCTCACGCCGATTGATCGGATGTTTTCCAAGTTTCTTAAATTGTGGAATATTGTCAGAAAGTCAATAATATCCCTCCCCCCAAGTTTTCAAAAGTCAGCGTCATATGGACCTGCATTTTTTGAATCTCTGGCATGATATCGTAAAAGTAATAGAATTTTTCCGAGTTTTCGATAGTCAGCGTTGAATGGACCAGTGTCTCGTCGATTTTGCTCTCAAAAATGTTGAATAGACCCACGGCGCGAAAAACATATCCATGTCCAAAAATCGACGAATTGTCAAGTCGTGCCAAAATTTCAAAAATGATTTTTTGAGATTTCTTCATACTTTTAATAAACGCAAAAGTTTATATTTTACAAAAAAAGTGTAAAAATTGAGACGAAAGAAGAAATTGAAACATCTATTTACAATATGTAAGTATTATTTGAGAGACTTGAGATTTTGAAAAAAAAAAAAACAAGAAAACGTATTTTCTGGAATTTTGAGTACCATGCTTGCAGTAAACTTTCAGTTCTCAAGTCGGGTTTTGAAAACTTGGAAAAGTATCAATAAATTGCTGGTCTCTTGTTCATCTTTCAAAAATGTCTTCCTGACACTTCGTCAAACTTTTGAAAATTAATATTTTATTACTTATCAAAAAAGCAAAAATCATTCCTTACCTAAATTTCAGTCTCAAAATTCTTGATTCGCACGAGTTTCTTGATTTTCAGCTTCCGGAAAACGATCCATACAAAAAACGTAAATTTTGACCTTTAAGTAGGCAGGAATCAGTTGTTGAGAATGGTTCGGTTCAAATTTGGAGACACAAAAAGTCAGCGTACTTGCGAACCACCAACATGGGATAAATCCATTACTCACGATTAAGACGACAAAAAGTGCTATATAAATAAAATTGTAGATGTACATAGGTAATCGAATCCTAAAATGAAAATTGATAGATAATAATTGAACCCAAAAACTGATTCATTTGTGATTTTCGATTCCATGTGATCGATCAAATTCGAAATAAGAAACCGATTTTCGCCTCAGCAATGGATAGCTTCGAGTCTCTTGTTCTATAATCGATGATTGAAAATTCGACAAATCGAACTCCAAAAATCGAATAATTTTTTACTATTAATGCCATATGATCGATTATGATCAGAAATCGAGTAATCAAACCCCAAAAATGGATTTATTTGAAATTTTTCATTTTATTTTGAGCAATCATATTGGGAATGAAAAATTAATTTCGCCTCAGAAATGGGTTTTCGCATCAAAAATCGATTGATCAAACATCAAAAAATGATTCAAAAATAAATGTTTGCCTTGAAAATTGTCTTTCCAGTCGAAAATCGACCATTATTGAAAGTCGATTAGTCTGTTTCAAAAAAAAAAAAAAAAAAAAAAAAAAACGATTCATTCCTAATTCTCGATTTCACGTGATCGACCATTGCCTATATGATCGATGTGAAAAATCAATTTTAACCTCAGAATCCTCAGAAATAGCCAAAACAGATTTTTCTATCAAAAATCGATCATGATGATAAATTAGTTAATTGAACGCCAAGAATCGATTCATTTGCGATTTTTGATTTCATATTGATCGATAAAGTATGATGTGAAAAATCAATATCAGCATCGAAAATAGTTCTCTCCGTATGCATTCGAACTCAAAAAATGTATTGATTTGCGATTCTCGATTTCATGCATATGATCGATACCTAATGTTCGAAATGAAAAATCTATAATATTTTAACCTTGGAATTCTTGATCAATAATAATCAATAAAAGTTGAAAATTGTGTAGGTAATCAAACTTCACGAATTACGTAATTCATTTTTGATTTTCGATTCAAAATGATCGAATCAAGTTCAAATTTGTAAAATCAATTTTCTAAGTATTTAAAATCGATCATGATCGAAAATTAATTAATCGAACTCTCAAAATCATTTTATTTCGATTTTCGATTCCATATAATTCGTAATGTTCGAAATAAACAAATTTGCCTCAAACGTAAGTTCCTCAATTAAAAATCGATCATGATCAAAAATCGATTAATCGGGCCTCGAAGTCGATTCGTATGCGAGTTTTGATTCCATATGATTTTTATCGTGTTTACTATGACAAATCGTCTTAGCCTTGGGTCTCTTAATCAACAGGTCTTATCAATCTTGTTCAAAAATGGACTAATCAAACCCCAAAAAATCGATTTATTTCCAATTTTCGATTCTAAGGTATTTAATCGATCATAATTTGAAATGAGAAATTAATTTTCGCTTTAGATCTTTTGATCAATAATTGATCAAAGTCTGAAATTGATTTATCGAACTCCAGAAATCGAATAACCGAACTCTAGAAATAAATTAATCGAACTTGAGAAATCGATTTATTTCCGATTTTCAATATCATTAATTATGATCGATATCATGCTCTATAAATCTGTTTTTCGGATATTGTTCAATTTCATTTCATTTTTATTTTTGTTTGGTACAAATTACTTATCATCATTGACCTTTTGAAAATTGATTTTTTCAATTTTCGATTTCAATCATAAAAAGTCGGGAGTGATCGATCTTTTTAAAAATGATCGGGACGACTATACGTAGAAAAGATTTTGCCTGCCCATTTCCATTTTTAATTTTATTCTGAATTTAAATTTTATTTTGCTCGTACCTACTTAGTTCCAATTTCAGTTTACTTTAAAATTCAATAAATCAACTTATTGATGTAATCAATGAGCAATAAGCAAAAACTCTTTTGCAATAAGGTCACTGCCAGAAATTATGGCTTACATAAATAATCCGGTTTTTTCTTTATGGTTTTGAAATAATTCAATTTTGAAAATTTTAGTTTTTCAAAAATGAAACGAAAAAGTGCATGCGATGGTGATTTTTACTCGTCCCATTTTTTAATGCCAAGTTTTGTATTCAAAACATAAAATTGAGCTTCAACTGCGAGGTTCCTGATCTTTGAGGATGTTGTTCTATAGTTTCACCCGACCCTCGAGAAGAAACTTTAAAAATAAATATGGGCAAAATCGGAAGATTTGACTTTTTTTTGACTCGAGTTGGAAAATTTTTGCGATGTTTCGATGATTTTTCACCTTGATTGTAAGTATTTTATTGAATTCAGCCGCAATATCAAACCATTTAATTGTACACTGCTTCATTTCTCCGACCTTTCATGTCGAGAAAATGATAAGCTAGCCAATCTAATGTTTTCTCTCTGCCTTTGATGATTATTTGCTCGTGTTTCAAGAGCCCTAAATCATCAAGTAAGTAGGTATACTTATAACTTCTCAGGTATAGAAAATGCAAGAGGAATATAATTAAGAACGGAATTATATAACTTGGCAGGTATTTCAAAAGTTTTAATTCCATCTGCCCACTTTTTATCTCAGCTTTTTCATTCCATTCCTCTCGTAGCATCTTTCATCATTAATTTTCTAAATTTTTGCCACTTTGACACCATATTTCGAGCAGAAAAAATTTAAAGTAAATACCCTCTTCTTTTCAATTTCACGAAACCCAAATGGCGATCCGTCTAAATAAACCACCATCGATATTGAATCATTCCAGAATTAAATTCGCTTTTTTGATTCCAGCCAAGTAATCGCCTTTTGAAAATTAGACATCTTTTACCATAGAATTGCTGCTTATTGAAACCGCAAAACCGCATTTCTTACAATCGAGAATCAAAAACAGAAGAAAAAAAAGTACATCTTCAATAAGCAAAGACGTTGCTACAAAACATAAACGTAAAACAAGCCATAATTAAAACATAAATACGCGGCAATTTCCATCTAAAGTACGAAGCAATTTTGCTTCGACGATCAAAGTATCAAGAATTTTAATTACCTACTCGCGGCCACTGCCATGCCAGCAGTACTCCGCATCGATAATTTTTCTACTCTTAGTTATCGTATCAAAGAACGATGAAAAAGAAAGTAGAAAAAAAAGCCAAGAAAACTAACCAATTGAAATTAACTATTAGAATGTTTTTCTCAACATTGGAAAAAAAAACTCCGACTAGTTTTCTTGTTCTTTTTTCATTCTCGAACGAAAGTGTACACAAAACCTTCTTTTGACAAGAATATACACGCACAAAAGAAGATAGAAAAGAACACAGTTTTGAAAATGGAATTTAAATTCTCGCGAATACCTTCGCATCTGCACTATCGTGTGCTGAAAAGAAAAGAAGGGGGAAAAAAACAGTCTAATTTGATGAAAAAGATAAAAACAATAGATTTATAGAGAGAAAAACTTGTCGGTTCGGCGAAAAGAAACGATGAATAAACTTCTTAAAGTAATTTTACTAATTGCCCCTCCACCGCATCCTCCCATGCCGGAGTTTCGCTGGCGGCGGCCTACTACGAAATTTATTAATAAAACGCCATTGTATTCGTTTAATTAAATTTAAACACGGACGAATGATTGACGATGGATGAGCAATTAACAAGCAGAATCGTTTAATTATTCGATATCCGCAGACCGACGCCGACGCCGCCGACGACGACCTAATGTACAATCAAGTTGTATATACGAGGAAATGGGCGAATTGATTCTTCTGCGTCAACCCTTCTGGCTCGTGTATCTAATACGTTCCTATTTGCAAACCTCATTTCTTAATAGCGTTTCACATGTAAATTGCACGAAGAGGTATTTGCTTAACCGCGAGATACGATTTTTTATCCGGCGAATGGGAATTGATAACTTACTTTATCGAAAGCTATACCTAAGCTCACTATTTGGACTTTAGAACAGAACTGTTTGATGTCATTCCAGCCAATATGGTGCGATATTATTCGTAAATGAACTCCTTGACACGTGAAAAAGTTCAAGGGATAGATTTCAAAAATTTTCATTCGAAAAGTTGTACTGAAAAATTACATTTTGATAATATTTGGAAAACAAAGATTGAATTTTAGTCATCACATTTGGATATTGAGGATTCTTCAGAACGAGTAGGTATGTGAACTTCCAAAGCCAAATGTACGTGTAATAGGTAAACAAACGGTGTGTAAATTGATGGAGAATTGTTTTTTAAAAAATCCATGCATGTTCTCCTCTTTTTCTGAAGATTAAAATTGTAACGAGATTTCTTTTGATCATTTTGAACAGAATTTCAAGATTCAAAAAGAAGAGAAAATAATGTGTCGAAAGACAATAGCTGAAATTTTGAAAGAAACAAGTTCAAAAATGACCAAAATGGAATTAGCAAAAAGCAAAAACTCTTTTGCAATCAGTGATAATTGATACCTTCTCTCATTTGGGGTTCGCGTTTTCTTTATCATTTTTGACAAAAGTTGAATTTCGCAGAAAAACAATATTGTTTTAAAATTAACCTGTTATTATCATCATTACCTAATGATGATAATAAATGAGTTAATTTTTTGGAATGAAATTAAATAGGTATACTTACTCTCGCTCGCTGAGACTTATGAAATTTTAATGTGTAAAAAAAATTGTTTTAATTTTCAAAACTATACCTACTTTCATTTTAATTTTTTTCATTTTTGATGGTAGGGGAAGTACTAAAAAATCAAACATGAAAAAAATCTTTTTGAAAATTTGTTTTAGTTTCTTATCACTAGAAAAGTAAACAAAAAAAACCTTGGGAAAATGAAAACATCATCAGTTGAGAGTGTGTCATCAGTTCCAGGGACGAGATGTACTGATAAAAGAAGGGGGAAGCTTCCAATCCTGGGAAAAATTTTTACGCATGAGTTGGGAAAATTTACCCAAATACAATGTATCACGATAATACGAAGAATTACCAGTAAAAACCACCATAATAAATAATTACTGATAATGACACGATTTTACATTATTTTTAACACTTTCTCTAATTCGAGAATTATCGAGCAATAAATTGACAGTAAAACTGCTCAGTACAAACATGAAGAATGTTGATCATGTTTCCTCGAATTTGGTCGATGTTAAAGATGCTTTGTAAGCGGAGATGAACTCGGATAAGCAACTCGATCAGCTACCTGGATCCACAATATTGCCGCGTCAGCATTTTTGAAAGGTACGCCAGTTGTCGAGTATAACGTACTCAGACATCCAGTGAATTCAGCATAGCTGGAACATTTGAGCTGTCTTTGATTTGCGTTTTAGACAGCTGATGTCTTCGGTGGTAACATTTTCCAGAATTTTCGATAACACACTGGCTGTGTTGAGGCGTTCATCTCTGGCGATGTAAAGCAACTTGCTTGCTGCTGCTTGATGATCGATGGGGAACATCAGACATAACAATGTCTGATCGCTTTCCCAGAAGGCGAATCAATAATGAACCCGAAAGGATACCATCAGCAAAAATTTCAAGTTTCATGTTCATTTTTTGATGAAATTTTTTTTGGACTTTACTTTTGACCTCTCAAGTCAACTGGTGATGGTTTCGAACCATTCTGGTGCCTTCGGTGAATTTTCAAATTCTCCTGATTTCGAGAAAAAAAAATCTGCAAGTAATATTATAGAGTTAAAATAAAATTCAGCCCTTATATGTAGGTAAACTCGGATTCACCCCCTCGGAAATGAGGGCAATATCAATTCTTTGAAGATACAGAAAAGCCTGGAGTTGCTTTTTTCGTTTAGAAAGTCCATTCGCATTCCATGAGACAATGTTCAATGTCTTATTCATGGCTTTTGGAGCTTGGCTTGCGTTTGATAACTTTGGCTAGACTCGTTTCCAGGGTTTGGAGTCTGCTGGTGACCTGGGTATTAAATTTTTCCAACTTTGATGCAAGTTCCCTGATTTGATTGCCAAGGAAGAACAGGTCACTATTGTTGGCAGGGAGGAAGAGGTTGACTGTTGGCTCTCAGCACTGTTGGTTGCTACCTCCGCATATGACACTCCTTCGGTGGTAGAGATGGGTTTTGGACTGTGTTCCTTCAGCCTTTCCACTGCTGATGTAGGTTTGGTTTTTTTCATTTTATTAGCTGCTACCTATTTTGAACATTTGACATTATCTCCAATTGGCAGTATGAGGACCTCCACAGCCAGCACATTAGTACATTCACTCGTAAGATGGAATTCGCTACACTTGCCACATTTTGGTCTCTTCTTACAGAGGTTTTTAGTGTGCCCTATTTCTTGACAATTTTTACTTTGAGAGATATCATCAGCCTTTGATTGTGGCTCCTCAATTTTGACTCGCCGATGGTCAATGGCACAAATGACAGAAGCTAATTTTGTTATTTGGTTTAGGTCTCAGATCAACTAAAAATAATGGGAGGTGGACTTTTACCTTCGGACTATCAGGATTGGCTGGATCCTTTTTTGATATCATTACATTTGTGACATTTTCAGCCTCATGTCTCGCAGCTTGAAATTCAGATTTGATAACTTCGATGTCTGTCTGTGGATGCAGGCCTCGGACCACCACACGACACACGATATAATTTTTCACTTTTTAGCTGATGGCTATAATACTCTACCTGTTTCAGGTCAGGAAAATTATGAATTTTACTATAAGATGTTTCAGTCTTGGAATTTATTTTCACAGTGCCATTGCTAAGAGCGATGAAGGTAGGCTTGTTCTCAGTTTTCTCATCCGACTCTTCAATTTTTCTGTTCATGATTACTTGGGATTGGTCAGATTTGAGGAAAAACCGAACAGGTTTATAGGTCTTTGGGGTACTCGCCATTGCTTCAATATCAGTTTCACTCGTGTCAGAATCGGAAGGTTTTTTGCGTTTTTTCGAATGAGATTGTGACTCTGTCTGTATACCTTGATGAAGTATAGCATCCTTAGCTTGTCCATTTGACTTGGTCAGTTGTTCGATTTCGGTAATAAGCTGCTGAACGACAGTATGCAGTCCAGAAATAGTACGATTGGTAGCTTCAGGAGAAGATATGTCAATCCCCAAGTCATAATTCTCTCGTGAAAAGTTCAATTTAGTGGACAGATAATAGAGTGCTAGCAGGTAAACAAGCAAGATGTAAATTTGTGGAAAATTGTTCAAAAAAAATCGATGCATTCTTCTCTTTTTTCGAGAATTTAAATCGCGACGAGATTTATTTTGGCCATTTAAAAAAAAATTCAAGATTCAAAAAGAAGAGTAAATACCGTGCCAAAAAACAAAAGCTGAAATTTTGAATGAAACTAGTTCAAAAGCGACCAAAATGGAATTGGCGAAAAGCGAAAACTCTTTTGCAATCATGGTGAAAATCGATGGCTTTATTCATTCTACAGTCTTAATGTATTTTTCTTTTTTTCGAAAAAAATTAAATAAATACTCTCGTTCCAAGACTCAAGTATGAAATTTTAATTTGTAAAAAAAAAATTGTTTTACTTTTCAAAGCTATATTTTAATTTTTTTATTTTTGGGGGTAAAGAAAGTATTAAAAAATGAAAAGTAAAAAAAATATTTTTGGAGTTTCAATTTTTTTTTTACCATGTGAAATTAGGATAATTTTAGAAAAGTAAACGAAAAAAACTTCAGAAAATCGAAAAAATCATCAGTTGAAAGTGTGTCATCAGTTCTGTGGATGTACCGATAAGGAAAGGGGGATGCATGTTCCTCCCTTAAATGAATTTTTCAAGCATGAGTAGGGAAAATGAACCATTTTAGGAAAATTTTTTGGGAAAATTGAATCAGCTATACTTTTTAGCAGAACTTAATCGAGAAAAAAATCTTTTTTGTAATCTAAAATAGAGATCACTTACCTGCCTACCGCACTTACCGAATCATCTGTTCACTAAATGAATTAGGAGTAGGATTTCAGTTTTTTGTAAATTTTAAAAATTAGAAAAAAAGTAAAAATGTTTAAAATTCCAACCCTTTTAACTGAATTTAGTTTCGAACTAAATTTCAAAATATCAACTGAAAAATTACTTTGTTTTTTTTTCCAAAAATTTGTGCGCACTTGCTTCGCTCAGGCATAGCCTACGACCTACAATATTCTTCCTTTTACGAGTAAGAAACTATAATTTTTTACGAATAAAGAGGCATATTTGTGCATTATTGCGAATGAATGTTTAAAAATACTTACGATAAAAATGCGATGCTTGTTTTTCATGCTAATAAACATTGAATAAGTTACAAAAATTTTGAGCCCTCGCTTCATTCGGGTTCATTCTACCTACTTTTTGTTTTTGTTGCAAAAACTCTCTTGCAATCAGTAAATCATTTGGATTGTGGTTTTATTCATGGGTTCGACGTTTTTGATAAAGATTAAACATACTCTCGTTCCGAGACTTATGAAATTTTAATTTGTAAAGAAAAAAACTTGTTCAACTTTTTAAGGGCAGAGGAAGTAGGTATTAAAAAATTAAACGTGAAAAAAATCTTTTTGGAAATTTATTCTACTTAGGTAGGTACTTTTTTATCACTTACATAGGTACGTAATACGTATGTTGAATTGAGAAAATTTTAGAAAAGTAAACGAAAACAACTTCAAAAAATCGAAACTATCATCAGTTCCATGGACGTACCGATAGAGAAAGGGGGAAGCATTCCTCCCTTAAATGCATTTTTCAAGCATGATTGGGAAAATTTACCATTTTAGAGAAATGTTGCGGGAAAATTGAATCAGCTGTATACTTTCTGTTAGCAGTACATACTTAATCGAGAAAAAAAATCTTTTTTGTAATCTAAAATAAAGATCACTTACCACACTTACGAATTATCAGTTGGAAAAATTAATTAGTGGTATATGAATATTGTACCTACGTTTAAAAATACGATAAAAATGCAATGCTTGTTTTTCATGCTAAATATTCGATAAGTTTCCAAAATTTTGAGCCCTCGCTTTTTTCGGGCTCACTCGACTTTTTGCTTCTTTTTTTTTAAGAAAACGTCTGGGAGTTGGTTTTTATTTATATTTTTTTTACGAATCAACGATAATTTAATTTTTTTTCGACTTGAAAAAAAAATTCAGTTGGAAATATTGGGATGAAAAAATGTTGAGTCGGGATTTTCATGTTTGCTCCCCCTCCCCGAAAGCCCTCTGCCGGGGGGCCCTGAATAGTTCCTTTTTCAAAGTCGAGGAGTTTCAGTTCGTACTTCGGAAAAAATGTTTCATCAATACCAGACCATGTCTACCAAAATTTCGAAACTTTTTGATACCATAATTGGAATCATAGGAAAGTTTTGTAAACGGCGCAGAAATTTTACAATTGGACGAAGGCGAATCGATAATGAACCCCAAAATACGCCATCAGCAAAAATGTCAAATGTTAAGTTCATTTCTCAATTTTTGGCGAATTTTCAAAAATAATAAAATTCAAATTTCACTCTTTCATCTTCTCATGCAAAAAAATCATTTGATCAAATTGACATGACATGAAAGACCGAAATTCGTTTTGGATCTTACTTTTGACCTCTCGAGTAGACTGGTGTGATGGTTTCAAATCATTCTGGTGGCTCCAGCACATTTTCGAATTCTCCAGTTTTCGAATAAAAAAACTCTGCAAGTAATGTAGGGTGAAAATAGAATTCAGCACTTGGATATAAACTTAGATTCACCCCATTTGTGACCCTTTCGATCGATTCAGACCCATTCCTCATATTTGCAAAAACTTTTCGTGTCAGCTCTAATCGATAATTTCTTCCTACGATAAATTTTTTATTTTTTATTTATCGCAGGAGAAAGTTTTGGATTTTAACCGGAACGAAAAGATTCTGAAAGCACGTGCCCGTATTCAAGTCGATCGAAATGTCCACAAAGATGGTAAAATCTAGTTCATTTTTGGGATAAATTTCATTTTCACCAAATTCACTGAAAGCATTTTTTCGAAAACTGGATGCTCAACCCAAAAATCCGCTGCAGGCTTCAGAACGATTAGAGACCAAAGCTACAGTTTAAAATTGACTATCCAGACATAGGCAAACATACTCATTATTTTGATCGTTCGATTTCCTCAGACTCATTTCTCAAAATATCAGATGAATTTTCATCATTTTTCAAGAGATCTGACTTGATTAGAGATCTAAGAACTCAACCTATAAGGAGAAGCTAAGAATGAATTGTTCTCAGTTGAATCTTTTTCAAGTTCTGAGGAATAAAAATTGTCGCAATATCCTGTAGATCAACTCTTTAGGTTTGAGGTAAACCCTGAGGTAGGTATTTCAAAAGCAATAAGCCAACTTTCAAGTGAGATTTTAGAATACTGAAATGTAATCATCTTATAATTGAGAAAATTTAATTCAAAATCCAAACCTACCAACTTACTATTATCAAAATTAAATCTTACTTGAGACACTCTGCTTTTCATATCAGAGTTTCTAGCCTTACTTCAAATTACTTGTAAGCTGACTTTGAAAAATCGAAGAACAAATTCACCAACGAAACAAATTACTTGCTCTTATAGGGGTGACTCTGATATAAGTTCCACATCGCGAAATAAAAAATTTCAATCAGGAACTGGACTAGCCAAATGAAATAGGTCTGAAATAAGCATTCAATCGTAAGTAAAAATTGGAGATGTATTTTTCAACCAACATTTGAATTCAAAAATGTATCCCTGCATAAGACTTTGTTATTCAACGCAAAAATATAAAAATATCGAATTCAATCAGAAAAATAAAGCTTTCAAAGTACCTATGTAAATATTCGTAATGCTCGCTTCGATTCACCTGCGCAATATATTTATATTTTTTTGAGGTAAAATTATTAATCAGATAATATCGGTTAGTGAAATATACGTCAAGTTGGCGTTCATACAAGTTTTGGCAAAGTTGCGAAAAACTTTTTAAAGAAAGTAAGCGCACTGTAAATATGATAAGACAGCTTTGGTTTGGATAGGAAATTTCCCACGCTTAATTATAACTTTGATTATACTAGTTGATTGTATAAAAAGCATACTTTCAAGACGCCAAAATGTATAAGTGAATAGCCTACCTTTGAGGAAAATTTTACATAGACCAGTGCGCGTGTGTATAGCAAAAGTTAGTTGAAATTTTTCACTATTTATTCATATAGGTAGGTGTTTAAAAATTCTCCTTCGATTGAGGAATTGAAGCTCAAGTTGTTAAATGGTAAAGCAGCTAGTTCCCAATTTGCATGGAAGCATAAATACTCGTAACTTAATCCAGTCGAGATAAAGGGAAACAGTTTATATTTTGGCGTGCCACGAAACGATTTAGTTAAAAAATGGTAAAAATTGAGAAGATATTATCACACATATACACGAAACGCGAGTAGCCACACACCTATTTAAAAATAATTCATGAAAAACTAATAAGTTTGATTTATTTCCCAACACATGGAAGAGTACGAGTATATTAACGAAATATTTAGAGTCTCGGTTCTGGGTATAGTGGGTACCTACACGAAAATCAGTCATGGGGAAAACTCGCAATAATCAACCGAAGACCGGAGGGAATGGTCGAAAGAGTAGGTGGTGCTGTATACGAGTACTTGTGTGTATCGACATATCGTCGGTGACCTATAAAAAACCTCCTATGTGTCAACTTTTTCGAAAAACCGATTATTGGCTCTCTGGATTCGTATTTTCAAGGCGCATCGTCTGAAATTACCTCCTATGTGTTTAGTACGGAATATTCCTAGTAGAGCGAGTTCTTAAAATCTTCTATGTGCAACATTCCGAAAATGTGGTCTAAAAAAGCTCCTATGTGCAATAAAAAAACAGAAAACCTCCTATGTGCAATAAAAAAACCTCCTATGTGCAATAAAAAAAAAACCTCCTATGTGCCCTCCTATGTGCACTCACGTGTTGAAATAGTCAGGTCCAATGTGTTGATTATAGATCTACGTTGTTGATATTACGAATTATGATCGAATATGTGGTTTAATGGTTTATAAAATTGTAATTTGAATTGCTAGAATAATACAATGTGTTTCAAAAAAAAACCAAAAATATCTCCTATGTGTTCATTTTTTTGTTTTTGAAGTTTGTGGAAGGGAATTATAAAGATTTCAACCCAAATTCAATTCTAAAGCATTCCGCAGATAAAAATAAAGAAAGTGTTTTAAAATAATCCATTTTCCCGAAATACAAACAGACGTAGAACGTTTTTTAGCTCTAGTGAAAAATTTTGATTTTTTCACATAGGAGGTTTTTTATAGGTCACCGACGATATAACACGAAAATTTCCTCGACATACATCTTTTTCGTGTAGCAGCGTGAAATTAGTTACTCGCTAGCTTTCTATACATAGTTTTATTACATTAAATGTAAATTGGTTCGTGCTAATTTCCAGTAATATTTTATCGAATGCTGCTAAAGTTAAAAGCGAATTAAAGCATGGCCTCGTAACACGTTAATGACTCGAGGCTCCCTTCGTCTCCGTCAACCCAACGTGCCCGAGATACCTTCGAGTTGTCGGGCTCTTTTCGAAGGTATAGGCTGAGCGAATTTTATTCCGAGCCACGAATTTTAATTATTCACGTTTCGTTTATTTACAAACATCGAACGATAGGTGCAGAATGACGAAGCTGAAGTTTAGAAACGAGAATCAGATTGCAGGACGAGTTGAGTGTGTGGAAATGAGGATGATTTCTTTTTGTTTTTGAAAAAAATGCAGATATTTTTTTCTCTCTCAACTTCAATTTGAATTAACATATTCAGCCTCGAGTGTGTTTTATTCGTGTTTTTCAACATTTTTTTTCAATTGAACCCTACCTATGTGGATGAGTGATTAATACCTAAATAAAAATTACACTTGGCTGGATTTACATTTTTTTTTTTTTTTTTTTTTTGGTACAAAAGTATTACAATAGGTACTTAAAATTTATGTATTATTTATTTTTGTACCGAAGATTCGATGCTCTTATATAAAATCCTGCAGTTTTCACCATAAAAAGTACGTTTGAGATGTATCTGAAAATATATAAGAAAATTTTTTCAACGGAAAACTATTTTGATTAAAAAAGTTTACCGAGCGAGATCCTACAATACGTTTTGTTTTATACAACGACGATGATTAATTAAAAGGAAAATTCATTTAAGCGAGCTTTTTCCAATTACAACGAAATTATCGGCGGTTATTAATTCGTCTTGTTTTCTCTCCACGAGTGCCCATTCTCGAAGAGTTAGCTTATATAAGAATAACGTAACAATATTATACTTAGGTAGATATTCGTTTACTTATTTTTTTTCTTCTTGCAAACAACTCGCGAATTTTACCTGGCTAAAGTGGACTGTTGATTCGAAAAGGGTAATATTATATTATAGCGAGTATTTTGCATAATATTTAAAAGGCTCGTCGTCGTTTAACCAGGTGAATCTGGTAGCTGGTTTTGTACAGATACCGAAATGTAATCACTTTTATGGTTTCGTTTTACGATGTCTTTTGCGAGTATGACTTACTGTAAGGTTATTGCTCGATCATCGGGAAATTTCCCATGAATGGGGTCTAATTTCGCGATAAATGTTGGTCTAGTGTAGAAGGAATTGGATGATGGTTGGTGGAAATGCCAAAATGGGCTGTACATTTGAGTAAATTCATTGTACATCGTCGAGAGTAGGTACATAAGCATTGAGCACTTTTCATTTTCATCTTTATATTATTTGGCTGTTGAAATCCACATATTTACTTGTTCTCAGCCTCTCAGGAATCCTCACAAGTTGCTAAGCCTCCTTGATTTCAGTTTTCGTAGAGTGGACATTTTTTTTCTCTTTTCAAGTCAGGAAGGTGCTCTGGAAGGAAACAAAGGCTTCCAGAGAAAATACATTTTTGAAAAAATCATGCTATTTTTGTTGTATAGCCTTTGCTCAACATGTTTTTAGAGAAATCGCCCATTTCCAAAAGTTGGGATGTGATATTTCGCGTTTGGGCCACTTTTTCAAAACAGGTTGGGCAAAGACTGGAGCGAAAAACCTACAATTTCGTCGAAAGTTCTTTCTTTCAGAGATGTCATTGTCTATATCTCTTCTCTGAGGACACCTCGGGAACAAATTTTTTTAGGTGATACTCAGCTCAGAATGAATGTGTAAATATTATTTTCACCATTCAGTCTTTTGATTTACTTCTAGGTATTGTTTAAAAGTGTAAAGACATATTTTGCACTTGTGCATTGAGTATTATATTTGCTCACATACCTACTTACTTCAAGGTAGTGAGCAGTACCTAGTTTCTGAGAGCTTCACATGTACCTGGGGACAGGGGGCTTACCTCCTCAGTACATAGGACAAATACCTTAATTAACAAAAACGCCTTTGATTATATGTATTCTTTTATGCACTGTTTATTCATAAATATCACAAGTACCCTAAGAATAATCTACTCCAGTTACATAAACCAGTAAAGTGTTACGAAAGGAATGACATAGAATGTCGTAAAGGAGTGTATCTAATTAAACACACCACCTTAGGAGGGATCGACAAACGGATGAGGGAAGGTCCATTTGTGATACTCATTGAATTGAGATTTTCAATACAGACTCACCAGACTTATGAACTCATGCTGCTGGGCCCGAGTACACCATAATGACACGTCCAACATCAGGAACTGTAGTATTACGGAATAGATCACACGATCAATGAATCGTTGACAGGAACACTTGAACTAGTTCATATTTACAGAATACAGGAACAGATTTACTCAAACAGATCTCCAGATCATGTTTCACCTAAATGATAGAATAGGTACAGCCTATCTATTCTCCTGAACCCAGATACCTACATAGGTATGCAATGCATAGGGAGTCATATGATGACTGGTTTATCATTAGTTTGTCCTCAACTCGAGGTTAGAAGAGAACTAAAACTGTAGATGTCGTGATTACAGAAACAGAATGTATTTCTCTCACATAGGTGGTAGAAAATGCTGTATTATCTGTCATTACAAAAGTTTTACCCGGTGTAGTGGTCACTGGCTCCAATATAGTTTGTAGATTTTGTTCACTGTCCTCATTTTCAATTTTGAGGAATTCAAACAGTATCTGCCTATCATAACTCAAATCTGTATTAGAAATTACTGAAGAAAAGTGGGCGAAAAATGGCTAATAATAAAGTCATTTTATTTGATCAATCACCTAAACTGTCTGTTTTTTTTTCTAACAATTAGTTTGCAGATTGTTAGCTTGGTAGGTATATATTTTTATATTTTCAGTTTCCATTATTGGTATAGGTATTTTTAATTTTTAATTAATTTTTTTTTTGTTTTGCTTTGTTGTGTTGATTATGAATAACTTAAAGGCTATTATTCTTGAATTGATTGACCATTATCTAAGAAATCAGTCAATTCTTTAAACAGTACCTAACCAAATCTTTAACAAAGTGACCAATTCTTTACGGAGGTCATTAAGTAAATGTTTTAAAAAAGAAACAAAAAAAAAACTTACTTAATACTTACATGCAAAATACAGTAGGTGAATTATCTCTCTGGTATACAAGTATTCCTGCAGGTTGCCTATCTGTACTTAGTATACAGTAGGTTGCAAATCAATGTGGATAGCACTGCTCTCCACTGCGCCACTAGGTACTCAACATTACACTAAAACTAACGTGGGTGAAAGCCCCATGCATCAAGAAAATTTTGATGTGTCTGAACCAGGAAAAATTTTGTTCTATAAGCTCACTGAGATAAATATGAGACAATTTTTGATCTTTTAGTTTCTCCCATGTACCGGACAAACCACACATCCTGGCAAAAATCTGACAGCAATGATCTGAAAGAGAAATACATTCTCCACAATTTTGTGTAAGTAGGTACATGAAATTTTTGTAAGACATTTAGTTTCAAAATTGTACATCTTTGAAGTTGAAGCATGAAACGTTAGTCTTTGAAGTTGGTGTGACAAAAAGTTGCAGTAATTTTTTCAACTTTTTGTTGCCCAAACTTCAAAGACGCACAATTTTAAAACTAAGCGTCTTAGGTACGAAAATTTCATTTCAATGAAATTGTAGAGAATTCAATTCTTTTTCAGAACACTGTCATCAGATTTTTGCAGGGATGTACGATTCGTCTAGTACGAGTATAAGTACATATACAGGAAACTAAAAGATTGAAACTTTTCTCATGTTTAATTCTGTGAGCATTAGGAAAATTTAATTTTTGGTTCAAACACATCAAAATTGACTTAAAAGATAGGGCTTTCACCCACACTTGGGCCATCCCCCTACTTCCAACCACTGAACGACTGTGGAAAATTTAATCAATTTTCACCTAACCTACATTTTTTTTTTGTTCGGCACTTGCCTGTTTATTTTTTGTTTAGCACTTCTGGAATTCTAGACAGATTTCCTTCTCTTGGAGACCATATATTGAAAAAACAGAAATCAAAAACAAAAACAAACTAAAAAATTAACCTGCAAAATAAACCTAATTATTGCTACAACAGTGTTATTGATAGAAGAACAACTGTCTGAGATGAAAGATTTAAATGACAAAAATTTAGGAGAGGAAGTGTGATAGATTTGGAGTGGCCAAGACCAACTTACCTCTACAGTATCAATTTGTGTTTGTTTGAGTCGTTGGGCGCCAATGAAAGTTGTAATGTGTTGCATAACATGATTGGTTTGAGTAACCGAATCACGAATAACGTTAACTATTCAGGGGTTTGTGGGTTCAATGAATTTTAATAGCATAAAATTGTCAATTTGATATACTCACTTACAAAGTTCTTACATTCCAGGTTGTGACATTGATGTTGTTCCACCTTGTTTTGACTCCACGTATTCTTCACACC
This sequence comes from Planococcus citri, assembly GCF_950023065.1. NCBI lineage: Eukaryota > Metazoa > Arthropoda > Insecta > Hemiptera > Pseudococcidae > Planococcus > Planococcus citri. The sequence continues at coordinate 3,975,431 of NC_088679.1, read as the reverse complement.
CTCTCCGGCTGTCCCTGATGGAGACTTAGGAAGCAGTAATTAAATTCTTAGAAAAAGCGACCAATTTGTTAACAAAGTGATCAATTCTTTGAGAAATTCGTTGTACGTTTTAAAAAAGAAACGAAACAAACAAAACTTACTTACTTACTTACTCGTACATGCAAAATATAGTGGGGTTGGTGACAATTTTGGTTTTTGCTGATTGACGATTTCTGTTCACGAGGTTCAGCTATCTCTTGAGCGAATCTTAAGACATGGTTTTGAACATCATTGCCAGCTAGCAAAACTTTTAATGTAAAATGAAGAATACGTAATTTATGTTTTCTTTCGTAGCTATTTACAGAAATTAAAATTCTTCAAATTCTTATTAGGTATTCCGAAATTATCTCAACTTTTCTCAATATTATCCGAATTTTTTCAATCTCGTATTTTCTTGAACGCCAAAAATCAGTCACATCAGTGTGACAGAGGGCTATGTAGAGACATCCATGTGGATTAAAAATACGTCATACGTTACTTACCAATTACCATTGTTATGACCTTACATGTGTTACTCCGTCTGCTCTAAACAGGAAGCCTGAAATGAAAAAAAAATTACCTACTATTAAAGGAAATTGAACCTAACGGTACATTCCGGTAAATTATGCTTCATATACATTATTTGTGTGAGTATGTGATAATTTCCACAGATTTCTTCAACTTTTTCCCCTAATAAATCGTGTTTTTTGGTTTTTCTGGCTGGAAAATTTCAAAAAATTCCTTTTCAAAATAATCTACTTACCTAAAAATGTTCGGTTTTCAAAGCATTATGTACGCAGAGAAATACCATAAAAATGTTTGTCTCGATATTAAATAGGTACTGAAAATTTTGAAAAAAATTTGCGCCTCTTCATTTTGTCTGGTATTTTTTGAGGAATAAGAAAATTGTTGATTTGTTAAATGAATTATCTACGTACTTGTATCTGTATTGATTCAACATTTTTTCCAATGTGCCTTCACAGCCAATCTGGCAATGTCTTATTATGAAAAAAATTTGAAGTCGGTATTTTTATGTACCATCCACAGTCTACAAAGCTGTTCTATTTGTTTTCTTCCATTTTTTTTTCACGTTTTCAACTCGAAAAGCTGAAATTTTGTTTGTATAGCCTGTTTTTGATCTCCGTTGTTCATTTTGTGAATCGTCCTAGAGTCTCTAGCAAATTCTTGCATTATTCAGTTGCCGAAAAAATTCTGAAAATAGGGTAAAATTGAAATTCAGCACATTATAATTTTGGATTTGTCATCAGTATGACTCTTTCGATCAATTTACGCACACATTTTCAAAATCCTTATGTGCCGGTTCAAATACAAAATTTGCAAATTTTGAAGAAGGCCATATCAGCAAAAAAGCAAAAATTCTTTTGCAATCATCAAATAAAGCTGATAATGACTTTTTATTAGCGTTACATTAATTTTATATTGCATTCATATTGAAATTGACCAGTTTGTAGAGACTAAAAAATTCTCATTCAAGCTCCCGCTTCTCTTATTCAATATTTTCTCCCAAAACAGTACAAAATTCAATCATTTTAAGCATTTCTGTAAATTATTTAAAAATGAATTTACCTACTTTTTCAAAAAAAAAAAATAATAAACCCTAGGAAGAAAAACGAGGTGAAAATAAAAACTAAAAAAAAATAAGGCGAAAAATGCTTATAAGCGTGAAATACCAACAAGGTGCATCGCTTAACAAGAAAAAGCCTCAATATATGTATGAAGTTTTTAGTCGAAGTGTCAGCGTACACAAGGCATAGCACTACTAGCACCGTGTAGAGAGTGTACAGACGCCTGAAGCGTAAAAGACACGTTCCTTTGGGAATGCCACACGCTCTGCTGTGAATTATTCGGCGCGAGTTTTTCGTCGTCGTTTCACAAACATTTGAATGGTTGGTATTTCGTTATTATATCATAAGTACACATCGTATATATAGCCTCATAGTATACGTGTAGGTAAGAGACGAAAAACGACGACGTTATTCTTTTTTTTTTTTTTTACTTTATTTTATTTTATTTTCTTACCACTACGCTCGTTTTTATATATGTTTTTCATCGCGTGTATAAAATCTTCCTTCTAGTTTTTATTGACAATTTTATTGTGTATTTTTGCGCCTGACTGAAAAACCTTTATACCATCTTATGTTTTCGGTTAATATTTTTATGGTACGTAGGTTCCATCTAAGATGTATTATGTTTCATCTTTTTTTCTCCTTTCTCGGCTTTCTCTCTGCTTCTCTGTTTCTCCTTCATAAATGCCTGCGACGACGACTACTGCACAGTGTGTGAGTAGTATTACTATGTACTGTAGTGTATTTGATTTGGTAAATGGGCAAATATACGAATAGGTATATACTCGAGTTATCGCCCACACTCAAGAACCAGAGTTCGCTTTCGCAAGCTGTACAGTTTCTCTTAATGAACAATGATTATCGTCGTGTGTATCTAAATCGCTACTTGTCTTTCATTTCTGAACGGATTTTTGTTCAGTGTATTTAGGTTTATCAGGGTTAAGTACCTACATATACGAGTACGTGAAATGTGTCGGATTTTCCATGTTGTTGTCGAACAAATCCTCGATGACGATGTCGATAAGGCTTAAGAAATTGACGAAAGCGAGAACGCAAAGATGCGAGTTGGTGGAAGAAGACAGTAATCAATCAACATTAGCGTGGCTGAATTAGATTTCGAATACTTTTAAGAATGATAGATTAGGTACCTACATTGTTTCGTGTCGTCGTAATCTTACATACGTATCATCTTTATTGACACTGATGGTTAAAATAGCGTTATTTTTACATTAGGTAGGGCCTAAATCGTAGTGTGTCTTGTTGCATATTGTGTATGATTTCTGACGATGGAATCTTCTGGACTCATACTCTGCGATTTGAACGAAACACCGATGTAATTAGGATTTTCAGAGGTAAAAATCTTTTTTGTATTCTAGATGAATTTTGAAAAAAAAACTGTTTTTCAAAAATTTTAAATTTCTGTAGGACAAAAACTTATCGACAGTTCAATTTTAATTTTGCCATCAAAAACTAGACTCAATTAATTTGTGAATGATTTACTTACTCAAAATCGACAAGTCATTCGAGAACGTCTGAATCACCATAAAATTTTAAAACGCAAAGTGGTGCCAATTTTGGTCATTACTTATTGCCAATTTCAAAATTTCAAGAAAAATAAACGGCTGAAAAATTAAAAATTATTTTCGAGTTTTTAAAATTTGGCAGTAAGTAATGATGAGGAATATTGCTGTCACTGGGTTTCAAAATATTTCCCCAGTTTCAGAAATGATATTTCCATATTTTGGTTCGAATAATGCAAAATATTTGAGAGGAAAAAATTTTCAAGAAGTTTAATTTTTTTCAAAAAATACTCAGAAGTCTCTTTTAGTCAGAAATTGCCTAAAATTGCCGAAAGTGCAGAAAAGTTTCGTTTCTACAACAAAAATAGTACAAAAAAGTACCTTTTTATGTTCCAATAATTGCCAAATAAGAAATCAATAAATTGAAGTAGACACTTACTTGATGTTGCAAACTGATTAACGATGTCGTTTAATTGGCTTTGTGCTTCTGGGATAATTTTTAATTATCTTATGCTTACTGGCAGGAGTGTTGTGAACCTGAACTTTTGATGAGAATTTTGTCGAATTTATTTTTTTGTTTTTTGAAAGGGGGAGCGGAAATCCTCCCTCCCAAAAAAATACATCTTGTCTCTTACAGCGCAAGAATAGCTAATTACATATTATTTTTAAAAAAATAATACATATACAATGTAATTAGTTATATTTTTGCACTGTAAGAGATGAAATTGATTTTTTTGAAGGGGAAGAAAAACTTTATACCCCCCTCCCAGTAACTTGACGAGTTACTCATATCAACAATTCAGGTTCACAGCTGCCCTGGTTCTTTACAGCAAAATTACTGAACAATCTTGCTTCCTTTCCAGAAATTGAGCGCTCAAAAGTTTGGCTTTTTCGCTAAAGGTTGAAAAAAACACCTTTTTTTTGCCAATATGTACTTAATTGGCCAATTGTCTTGCCTTTTGCTAAAATTATCAAAGTTTTTCTTTTTAACAAAAATTCACGCTTCTCAGCAAAATCGCTACCAAGTCTCGTTTTTTTTCTCTAAAAAAACTACCCAAAAATCTAACTTTTTTTTCAAAAATTGCCAAATAGTAGGTACTTATTAGTCTTTTTATCAGTTATTCTCAAGAAGTCGCAGATTTACATCAGGGAATGTTCCTCTTTTATGATGGAAATTTATGACCACTGCTTTATCAGCAGAGAAATGGAGACCTTTGCTAGTGATCCACTTTTAAAGACAATTTATGGTATTCTGGAGTATGGTCTCAATTTGATTTATGGAGGAACCTCCAAGGTACATACAGAAAATTGCAAAAATTCTCAATTTTTTTGTCCAAATAACTATTTTCAAAAAAATTAGGCCTAATTTTTTTATGAAAAAGTTTTAAAATATCAACTTTCACGACATGAATTGCGAAAAAGTACATTCTTGGCAATAATTACCAAAAAGTCTTGCTTTTTGCTAAAACTGTACAAAGTTTCTATCTAGTTTCATTTTTTTAGAGTTTTTGTAACTCCTGTTGCAATTGCTGTTTTATCATTGTCTACACATAGCCAATCAGCGAGTAGTATTTTCAAAGATGGTTAACTAACGACTAACGAGTAGTATTTTTTTAAAGCAAAGCAATAATATTTTGGCGCCAAATTTGAAAAATTTACTAGTTTGTCATGTAAGGATGCCTAAATAGAAATAGTTAGGCAATTACATTGGCATAAATTCGACGATCCTCTTCAAGGTTAAAATCATAGGTGGGAAAATTGATAGCTTATGACGTTAGGTACTTACCTACCTAACGTCAGTATATTTTCGGTAATTCGAGTATATGAACGTGTTTGTTCGAATGTATTTTATCTTTTTGATAATGTAATAAGTGAACATTCTTTTTTCAATTATTAAATGGTGTAATATTTCGGTACACGAGTTCGAATTATTTCAAATGATTTATTTTCAACTTTAGTTCCTGAGTATGCATCAAATGGAGTAAGTTCTTAATTCGAGCAAACCGGCTAGGCTGAGGTAACTCCTCATGCCATAGTTCCGGGCAGTATTTAGGGCTTTCTCAAACTAGGCTACTATATAATTCAGCTAAGAATTGTAGTCGCAACTTATTAATTAGATAATCAAGGAGATGGTTTTTTCTTAAGCTTGCAATTTAGATAATCCAGTTAAGGATTTAATTCGCCTAGTTTTTAAATAAGATAATCTAGTGAAAGATTTCAATATGTGACCATCTCATTTTATTCTTAGAATTAAAATGTATGTAATTTTTAATTACAATTCGAGTTAGATAAAACTAGGACATTGTCCGAAAATGGTTTATGATTGTAGACTCTGTCTACCTTGTAAATAGATATGTTCCCCTGTTTTGGTTTGAGATTACTCGAAAGCTATCTCCATATTATTAGAGCATTAATTTATGTTGATATAGGTAGGTTATTTTTTCCTATATAAACTCACCCCAGTTTTCTCAACAGTAAAATTCCTATACCTATTCCTACTCACTTACGTTCCCTAGTTCAAAAATTTTCCTATTTTCAAATCGATCTATATCACATAAATTAATTTGGCGCCCAACGTGGGGCTAGGGCTTAGTGTGTTTAATAGGTATTAATTAATCCTATCAAAAATTTAAATTTCGAAATTTTTTGTGTCAAAATTCATCTTCGAACATGTGTTCAAAATGTAGGCATGAAGATAGGTTTCGAGTAATAAAATATGGCCGATAATAGAATTATAACTCGCGTTATCTATATTCCATTGTGAGACACTCTCGCCTGATAGTGAAGTACGGTCCGCATGTGGATAGGTACTGAATAGGTAGGTACCTATCTACTTAGGGAACTAGTTTGTGAGAGAGTGTATTTAACATCAAGCAGAAAGCAACGATAATTATACAAGTCTTTTCGTTGTACCAACTTTGTAAAGTACCAGCATTCGAGTACCAGAATCAAACTAGATAACGACACGTATAATTCGAACCATCTGTACCTCATCGACAAAGTACCAGAAATCGATCATCATATTACGTATAATAAAACACGCTTATACATGTAGTTTTAAATACATTACTTTGTATAGCCTCGGCTAGGAAGGATTTTGGTAAAGGCCACGAAATTAAATTCCCCTCTCCCGCGTATTTTCGAGTACCCGAGTATAAGAAATACGCCTTAGCTTTAAGTTTCTGTTTTTCTAATAAAATTCATCGAAAAAAAAAAAAAAAAAAAAAAAAAAAAAATATGAGTATAGAGGAATCAACATCGTGTTGACTAAATTCTCAGAATCGTACGCATTCGTTTCTCTATTGTATTAGATCGCCATTTTATATTTCTTATCTTTCTAGTCTCCAACGATCGCAACATTGAGTTTTACTACTAAGTATTTGTCTAGCTTTTGTAATGTAAACATCTCGTCTTCGTATGTATTTGCGTTTACGTGCAATTTGTTTGTATTTTATGCGGTTTTTTGATTTTGATTTGAAATTTAATTCGAGTAATGTGCTTGCGATCGATTTCGAACTTTTGAGAGTAAATCTTTAATTGAATTTTCGTTTCTTTGAAGTGAAGTGTGGTTCGAGTATTTCGCGAGATTGTGTCGAATTCGATTATTTTCCATAATCCTATCCTGTTGTATACGTGGGAATTTTTATCGTTACGATTATCATGGCGTTTGTAGAGGTAAAGATTTAGAAACCGTTTGAACTTGATTTTTCTATACTATTATTGTGTTGTGTAGTTGTCCAAAGGCATTTTACTTGCCAAAATTGGTTATGTAAAATGTAACCTGGCGCCTGACGTGGTAATGAATCCCTTTCGGAATTTTTCATGCAACGTAAGGTGTTTTTGGACAATTTAGGTTAGTTTTAGTTTTAAAATATTTGTGTTAGACCATCGCCTTGATTGAAGTAGGGAAATAGTTCAGTTAGGGATTTTAGAGATAGTTAGGAAAATACTGCCCAGAACAAGTCGGTGTAAACGCTCGAGTTTGTACTTACTGATTATTCTCCATAGTGAATAACGAAGAAGAGCCTGTGATCCAGATCAACGAAGATACGAAATCTCCGTCTGTTAGTATTCATTATACTGACCCTGCAGTTCTCCAGTATTCGATATCTGATAGTTTTGTACTTGAGTTGTCTATCAGTCCAAACGACAAAATCGATACTACAACTACATCCAACGAAGCAGATAGTTCGATAGATAAAGAATTAAGTGGTTTTCGAGACCAGTTCAACGAAACTGTTTACAATCCTGAATTTTCTGACGGTTATATAAAATACCATCGAGCTCGAACAATTTCGAATTCATCATCTTTATCGACTTCTTCGGAACAACTCGATTTAAATTCAGCCGAGAAGAAAGAACGTCGACGAGCCAAAATATTTTTCCCCGAACGTGAATTGCGACCAAAGAAATTGCCAGTAGGTTTCTATAAAGAAACTAAATCGAAATTTCGTCCACGCTCGCAAAAAACGCACGATTCTACGAGTAGTGACGTGATACGAATTCCAGTCGATATTCCACCGGAAGATAACGAAGTATTCGACGAGACATATCAACCAGCAGAAATGTCTCATACTCAGCAAGAATACGAAGCCGTGATTGCTGAAAATGCTCGATTGAAACAAAGACAAAAGGAGTTAGAAGAGATTAATCGTAAACGATTATCGTTGCTACCCGGTGCTGATGAAGCAGGAACATCACAGAATTCGAATAATGTGTCTGCAGCACAATTAATTGATGCTTTAGAAATAACGAATGAAAGAATGTCTGAATCTGTAGCTATGCAATTTGCTATACATAACAAACCAAATCGAAGTTCAGCAGGAGGTCGAGATTTTGTTCCACAACCAACTTGTATTACAATTCCACAACGGAATTTTAATTTGAACGTCAAACAAGAAGAGTTTGAGATTGGTATTCCTGGTTCGAGATCATTATTAATCATTGATGAAGTGGAATTTTCGAGTACTGATAATTCAGCTAGTAATAAATCGATCAAAGTGATTTGTGAAGGAGCTCGAGTTACTCCTTGGAAAGCTTCAGATGATCATAGAACTGTCGAGGAATTTTTAATTGAGTTCGAGAATGAAATCCGCCAACTTGTACGAACAAACAAGGAGTATAATCTAGCACTCGATTTTTTCTTGTCACATGCCGAATTATTGAATTACAAAAAAGCCATAAAATTTGACGGTCCATGGCACGAGAATGCTATAAAGTTAGTAAAGCAATTCTCAACAATCAATAATCAGCAACGAGATATCCGAAATTTCGAGAAAGACAGGAAGAAACCTCAACAAAGCGTCGTCGACTTTTCTACATTTTGGTTGAGAAGAATGAGGTGGAATACCTCAGTCACAGCAAAATGGATCGTACAAGTTTTGTTGACTAAAATTGGACCAGAGTATCGCGAAATTTTTAAAGAATGCACGGCCAGTGATACTATTGAAGATATTATCGAAGAAATTCGTGAAATGGAAGATGGTGGAATATCAAATAAAAAAGATATGGACGCTTCTATATATTACCATCAAGCTGTAAAACCATTAATTAGTAAGATGAAAAAATCTGGCTCATCGTCTTCAACTAATGACGATTCTCGTTCAAGTAGCTCGAATAGAACTAGTAGTTCTAGTGATAATCGATCAAAGAAATTTAATCCCTTTGAGAAATTTGATAAAGGTCAAATTTTTAAGCGTACTGATCGTGATGGAAAAGCTCGATTTAAAGCAGTTGGCAGTGTTAATGAAATCGATATGAAAGAAGAAGGAGTTTCAGTTTGTTACGTCGACGCGAATAAAAATATCAAAGATTACGATGTCGAAAATCCTCCAAATTTTGACGAAGAATTCGAATGTAATGAAATTGAAATATCGATCGATGATTTAAACTTGAATTAGGTAACACCAACGGTCGCGGTGCTACCTCAAATCGATCAAAGTCGACCTCTTCTCATCAGGCTGCGATTATTAACAAAAAAGATACTCCAGTGATACCTCCAGTTGTTCCAGAAATACCTAAAAAAGAAAAAGTATTTCTTTTTAATGGAGGTGTATTATATATTGGCAGTCAACAAATGTTCAGATTCTTACAATTCCACGAGAATACCAACATCGCAAAAGAAGAAGAAGAATACTTGTTAGTTGGTGATTCATTAACAGCGAAAAGAGCTAATGAATTGCTTGAAGAAAAAACATTCGATATCCCTTTTGGAACTGATCACGCTTTAGTTCATCTGGGTTTGCAAGAATCGATTTTCAAGAAATTCGACAGTTCAATGTTCCAGAATGAATTGAATAAACTTGTATCAAAACTTAGAGATTATTATCAAATACCAAATATCGTATTAGCGTTGATTCCTCCGATAAACTTTCCTACACCAACAAAAGATTATTGGGATGTTCTTGAGGAAATAAATAAAACAATTTATTTTACAACTCGAAATCAAGAAAAATGTCTTTTTTGGAATGCTTTTTCACCATTTGTTAAAAGAAATGAACTGGTTCCTTCTGAAAATAAATGGTTCAAGTACGTCGCTGAAGGCAAAATTCTCTATGAACCTAAAGGAGAATTATATGATAGCGGAAAATCGAGTTCGAAATTACCTGGTTATGCAAAATGGAAATATTGTGAACTTAGCAAACTGCATTACGAAATGTGTAGTTTTTTCAAGAAATATTGCAAAGTAAATTTATTTCCAAAAAGAGACAAAGAATCAAAAGAACGCGATAATCTACTCGATGGAACTTATGGAAAAAGTGATCAGCCAGTTTCATTCAATTTGAACGATAGCATAATTGACGTCTTAAATCCTATCGAGATCGAGTATAAAAACAAAGATGTATCGCCGAAAATTACTGTCCAGTTTGGCAAAATCGATGTAGATGCATTACTTGATAATGGGTGCTCCCACGTACTGATGAATGAAAATGTATTCGAACGCATAGTAGCTGAGTACCCGGAATTCAGGAAAAGCGAAGTTCGAGCTGAAGGGATGGGACAAAAATTCTCTTTGGCTGCGACGAAATCTCATCCGAGAATCAACAAAATGGCATACGTACCAATGAGTTTTCCATGCCAAAAGCCACAAAAGGGAGTTTACAATATCCAAGTATTCGTTGTGAAAGATCTGAATACTCCCTTAATTATTGGCAGAAATTTAATGAGCGAATTCGAAATGGTAATCCATACCGCTGGTAATTACGTCGAAGTCACGGATCCGAATGTTACGATTATGCAAAATAGAACGTTTAAAATTCCTTACAAAGATGCTGACAAAAATCCAGCTAATTTCGAGTTAAACAAAGATCCTAAACAAAAGCCACTCAAAGAGGTCCAGTTCATTACATTGATGAAACCTGAAGAAATATTTTCGATCAGTGAGAATCCAGCTTACGTTATCGAGACAGAACTGCAGTACAAAATAGAAGAAGCAGTTGAAGGCACCGATCTCTCAACTAAGCATAAAGGTACGTTGCGTAAACATATCTATAACAATTGTGAGCCTTTTGAGAATAGAATAGGATTATGCAATTGTTATGAACATAGATTTGCATTCGTTGGTAATAAATTGCCACCACCTCATAAAGTATGGTGTAAAACTCGACCGATTCCTCATAGATATGAAGATGGTGTAGCCGAAATTATAAGAAAATGGAAAAAAGAGGGTAAGGTAGTAGAACGTCAATCTCCTTATAAGTTAGGTCTCGTTTTTGTCGATAAAGGTGGCGGTAAAGTGCGAATTTGCCTAGATGGTCGTCCTTTGAATGAATTTATTTTGAGACATTCGACTGAACCTCCGAATATTAACCACATGCGTATGAAGTTCAAGGACATGAAATACTTCACAATTTTCGATTTCAACAATGGCTTTCTACAAATTAAACTTGCTGAAGACCAACAATGCGTGCTATCATTTACCATTGACGGTATTCCTTTCGTCATGACCGTTGTGGGATTTGGTACTGAGGATAGCCTCGCAGCATTCGTATATGCATTACGATTGGTACTTCGTGGATGTGAAGAATTCACAGGTGTATACGTCGATGATGTTATCATATATTCAAGAACAATCGAAGAACATCTTGAACACATTCGAATATTCCTAGAAAAAGTAAAAGCCGCTGGAATGACACTCAATCTTCGAAAAACGCAATGGTGTCGTCGTAAAATTAAATACCTTGGAATGATTTTCTCTGATGAGGGAGTCCAGGTGGATCCCGAAAAAATCGAGCCTATACTGAATTTTGAGCTTCCAAAAGACGTAAAAAGCCTCCAGCAATTCTTGGGCATGTTTCAATACTACCGAGAGTACATGCCCAGAATTAGTCTACTCTGCGCTCCCCTTTATGCGATGACAACTGATAAAGGTGGATTTATTTGGACGAAAGAAAATATTGCGCATTTCGAGTTATTGAAGAAAGAATTGGCGAAAGAAACGTTGTTAGCATATCCAGACTTTACAAAGCCTTTTTACGTTTATACCGATGCTTCAACGAAGGCCATCGCAGGAGTAGTTATGCAACCAATTCGAGCAGATGAAACTGATTGGATGATGCCAATTGCCTTTACATCTCGAGTTTTGAAAGGATATGAAAAATCCTATTCAGTGATGGAACTCGAGTTACTAGCAGTGGTACATTTACTAGCCAAAAATTACTACCTATTAGCTGGAAATGAAGTAAACTTATATACAGATAATATCGCTGTAACCTATTTGAAGAAAAATGAATTATTACCAAATAGGATTATGAAATGGTTATTATACCTAGATAACTTCAGAGTGAATATTCAACATATTTCTGGATGTGAAAATTCGATCGCAGATTTCCTCTCAAGGTATTCTTTCAACATCACTGAAAATGATAAGAATTTCACGGTGTTTCTATTTGACTATGTACCACCAAAGTGTTTATATACTGAATTTCGACGTCTTCGAGCTGTTCAAAATAATGATGATGTAGTACGTCATTACATTTTGAAATTTCCAGAAAAAACTCGAGTTGATGATAAATTGAAATTAGTAGTGTATCAGAACCAAAATGATTATGATTGGAGAATATTTATTCCCAAAAGTTTACAACGTGAAGTCATCCAACACTATCACTACGAATACGGCCATGTTGGAATTACCAAGTTAATTAAGATAATACGACGTCATTTTGATTGGCCTGGAATGACTACTCAGGTCTATCAGTTTGTGAACGAATGTATTTCTTGCCAAGTTTCTCAAAAAACTTCAACTCGATTATATGGACCAATTCAATCTATAACTTCAGAGTACTTCAATCAGATGATTTGCGTTGATAATTTTGGTCCACTACCTCCTAGTACAGCTGGATGTGATACTATTTTCGTAGTAGAAGACCATTTTACAAAATATGTTCGATTGTACCCGATTAAAGCCAATAACTCGACTAATTTGATCGAAAAAGTTAAAATATGGATGAATGAATTTGGAATTCCGAAAATTGTACTGAGTGATAATGGACCTCAATTTTCTTCAAATTATTGGCGAGATTATTGGAAAAATATGAATGTTAAAGTTCGATATACGTCACGTTACACTCCAAATAGCAATCCAGCTGAAAGAATTATGAGTACTGTTGGTTCGAGTATCAGGAAATATTTAAGTGACAAACAGAAATCATGGTTTCAAATATTGCCTGATATTGAAAAGAAACTTAATTATACAGAAAGTACTGTAACAGGTTATATACCCTTTGAAGCTGTGAAGAGAAGATTAGTTCCAGATCCATTGGTCGACATTGTAAAAAAGCGAGTTTTACCATCAAATATTCTTCAAAAGATTCAAGAAAATATGAAAAAAGATCGAGACCGAAAACTCGATTATTTTAGTCGATATCGTAAGCCTATTATTTTGGAGAAAGGTGAACGAGTTTTTGTACGAAATCATCCAAGATCATCAAAAGCTAAAGGTGTCGCTGCGAAGTTATGTCATCAATGGAAAGGTCCTTATAAAATAATTAAGAAACCTTTCATTAACGTATATGAACTAGAAGACGAAAATCGACCAGGTCATATAATACGAGAGAATATTCGACATCTGAAAAAATATGACCACACAACTGATGATCTAAAGCCTCCACCAAAAGAATAGGAGTCTTTGCCTTCTTGTCTGAGTCTTCTTTCTTGTCTCTCTTTTATTTTATCTTATTTGTAAATTAAATAGATTGTAAATCGTTACAAGCCTCATAGAATTATTCTAACCTGTACATTTGTAAATATTTTTATGTTCACAGAATAAAGCGTATTCGATTTGTAATCGGAATCATGTTCATCCGATGAAGACGACGAAAGAAAGCTACAGTGATTTCGAATGTATGCCAGAGAATCTTGAGACTCGAGTTTTGTTTACGCGTTCGAACCAAAATCGCCGTCTACGAATGATCTTCGCCAAAGTCGATTGCCCAATTGAATACAAAATACGCAATGCTATTGCACAGATGAAGTTAGCTGCCGATATCGAACAAGTCTACGTGGAAAGTGAATTCCATCGCATCGAACTCTATATACGTGATTTCATCGCAATGTCACTCGCCGCCGGAGAATTTGAGGAGTTAAAACCGATCCTAACTTCAGACGTTCCTGTTTATTCGAATTTTGTATCATCTGTCACGTTCGAGATTTTGGGTCTTGCGAGTTTCATCGATGATTCGATCAAAACCCTCTGGAAACCGTCCGTAAACGGCGTAACGCCGAATCCAGAGCCTACGAGTTCAAACATAAGTCATGGAGCGGATAACTCAACCGAATCAGTATCCAACTTGCAATCCGAAATTCCAGCCAAAATACTCGCAATTGAATACCCGGTAAACTCACCTGAAACGAACAACAAAGAGAAGAAAAAAGTAGAATTTGCGGACGATACAAAACCCGGTGATTACGACGACTATTGTGACGAGGATTTTGTCACTGACTCTGAGTCTGAAGAAGTAATCGAGCTCCTGAATAAAACTTGCCAAAAAATCGATAATTTGAAGGTCACCGTCACCAATGATCAGCGCTGCGTTCGTGAATTACAAGTCAAATTAACACGATGTGATGGAAAAGTAGTAAACCAACTCAAGAGTCCCGATGAAGGTATTCCAAATCCGAAAAAGTCGGCTATAGAGAAAGAACACTCGAGTATACCAGCTATCAAAATACCTGAGAATAGTACGAAGCTCCTACCTCCTTCACACGCACCAATTTCGAGCTCCATGACCATTGACGAAGTAGTGGCAAAGTTTAAAGCGAATAAAGAATTGTCCATCAAAGCGGTCGCCTCTACGTCAAGTCAGCCTACTACTTCTTTTTCGCAATCGAAATCGACTAGTGATGAAGCTACCAATATGGATGATCCAATTCGAGTACCTGCGGCTGTTCCAATTCAACCATCGCCAAAATACCTCTCTACGAGATTCCCAAATTTGAATTACGGTGAAATCGATGGACCACAGATTTTTTCAAATGACTTGGTGGATCGTGAATTAATTCCAATTTGCGAAATCGTACACTACATTCCACATAACTTCCCAGCCGAATATCAACGAATTACAATTAACTGGAATCCATCCGACCGAGACTTCCCGAATCATTATTTAAGGTTGTGGAATGCGATGACGAGAGGAACATACGTGCATTTTAAAATAGTCATACCTCGTTACCATTTGTATAGACAAAGGCAGACATTTGAATGGCCTCGAATTCACATAGAAGCTGTAGCTTGGCGGAATCATTTGAACCTGGTTAGACGTACATTCAAAAATGAGATTTTTCCAGCAATTCACGTTGTACCACCGATATGGTCTTATAATCGCGACTCGAGTTTTAATTTCTTATTGACGATTTTGGGGAAGATACATAACGATAATTTGGAAATTATTTTCGATCCTACCCTCGAAGTGTCTCTGGTCAACGATGCTGCTTTGACTTTCTTCGATCCGTACGTCTCTTTCAACTTTGAGGTGCTCGATCACGCCAAAGCAATATACGTGCCTTGGCTAGATGAATTCCGATTGGTATCGCGAAGAACTACTGACGTGCCGATAAAGTTGACACCGGATATTCATTTTCACGTCAATGAAACCCACAGTATTAAGTGTCATGTGGTGGATTTCCAAACTCGTAGGAAACATGAAGCTCACCATGGTACTGTAATAATTGGCCGGCAGCAACTTGAACCGTACATCATTAGTTACGATCCATCAACGGTAATTCTCAACCTGAGTGGACCTCCTCAAAACCCCTTGTCTCGATCAGCTCGATGTAAAGTCAAGATTCCTGAAGTTCGATCAATTGGCATAATGAGGAGTTTAAGCTTAATGACTCGAGACCAACTACAATTCGAATTTTAGCCGATAGAAAGATACCTAATTAAGCAGACTCGTGGCAGTCGATAATCAAAGAAATGTAATGGTTTAGATTTTTTCTTCGTTTAGTACTCGAGTGATTTGTATCGGTTTTCGGTTATGTTTTGAATCTATGTACTAACTTTTTGTAATTGTCGTGTATTTTTGTTTTTTGGATGATGTGTTTTTCCGATTATTGATCGTTTTTCATATCTTTTTGATTTTGTACTCGTTTAATTGTATCTTTTTGATAAAAATGTAAATATGTTGTTAACCGAATGTTTGATGTAAAATTAGATAGAATGTTTTTGTTTCAAAATTTTTGTATAGTGTCAATTTTCCCCTCCTATCGATTTTCTTTTTGTCGGGGGGAGAGTTTATGTCATGTAAGGATGCCTAAATAGAAATAGTTAGGCAATTACATTGGCATAAATTCGACGATCCTCTTCAAGGTTAAAATCATAGGTGGGAAAATTGATAGCTTATGACGTTAGGTACTTACCTACCTAACGTCAGTATATTTTCGGTAATTCGAGTATATGAACGTGTTTGTTCGAATGTATTTTATCTTTTTGATAATGTAATAAGTGAACATTCTTTTTTCAATTATTAAATGGTGTAATATTTCGGTACACGAGTTCGAATTATTTCAAATGATTTATTTTCAACTTTAGTTCCTGAGTATGCATCAAATGGAGTAAGTTCTTAATTCGAGCAAACCGGCTAGGCTGAGGTAACTCCTCATGCCATAGTTCCGGGCAGTATTTAGGGCTTTCTCAAACTAGGCTACTATATAATTCAGCTAAGAATTGTAGTCGCAACTTATTAATTAGATAATCAAGGAGATGGTTTTTTCTTAAGCTTGCAATTTAGATAATCCAGTTAAGGATTTAATTCGCCTAGTTTTTAAATAAGATAATCTAGTGAAAGATTTCAATATGTGACCATCTCATTTTATTCTTAGAATTAAAATGTATGTAATTTTTAATTACAATTCGAGTTAGATAAAACTAGGACATTGTCCGAAAATGGTTTATGATTGTAGACTCTGTCTACCTTGTAAATAGATATGTTCCCCTGTTTTGGTTTGAGATTACTCGAAAGCTATCTCCATATTATTAGAGCATTAATTTATGTTGATATAGGTAGGTTATTTTTTCCTATATAAACTCACCCCAGTTTTCTCAACAGTAAAATTCCTATACCTATTCCTACTCACTTACGTTCCCTAGTTCAAAAATTTTCCTATTTTCAAATCGATCTATATCACAAGTTCTGTTGTTTTTATCAATGATGATTTGAAATTTTGCAACGGTTTCACAAATCAGACATCTTTCTATCAACGAGAAGTGGAATTGAAAAATCAGAAAAATACAATTTTTTAACTGATGCTTCTTAAATGTCTAAGGTGAGATCATGTTGATTATGCCATCAGACGATTTGTTTAGTTGAACGTTCTAATTCACGAGAAATTTATTCGATTTCATTTTAACAAAAGTCAGCTTCAAGTTGATGAGTCTTTAAAAGCAAACTTAACAACCAATGCAACCAATCAACCAATATGGTGAAAGCAAAATGCTAGAGCTATCTTGCAATCATGCGAATATCTGTTTGATCGTTGTAATAATTAGTACATGATGTCGAGGTTTACACAATGATTTTTTTCTGCATCAAAATGTTTTGCTCATATTTTCTCACTGTTTTGGTTACTTTTTTGAACTTTTTGGAATTTCAAAAACTAAGTATTAATTTAACAGAAATGCTGAGATATTAAAATTGAAATTGAAATTTTCGAATCATAAATTTTCCGAAGCTTTCGCCCTCGCTTCCCTCTGAACATTTGAGATGTCTGCTCTTTTGAGGAGATTTGGATGAAACGTGATCTCAGTAGTAGCTCTTGGCACAAGTACCATACCATTAAAATTTTAGCTGCCAGTTGTAAGTTAAGGTCCCAGTGTCCCACAGTAAAATTTTTGAATTTAAATTTTTTTAAAATCGCTACCCCGACGCTAAGGTTTCTTCCACGGTATTGTCGTGAGAAAATTCTGACTCACGCACCCGCACAAGGAACTTTATTCATTAGTGTGCATAGCACACTATTGGTTTCGCTTTGAGAATTGATATTTCATTATACATGAATGTTCTCTTTAACTATCCAACCGTTTTTTGTACATATGGACAGAATGTGAGAATCATTAAGGCGGAGGGAATAGATTATTTTTCATTCAGTTTGAATAGGTAATTGCTGAGTACTGTAATTGCAATTTTAGTTCATTATTTTAATGCATTAAATCCTAAAAAAGGGTAAAGGGGACTTGTATAACACCTACCACTCATTGTACCCTGCTATACCCCCAGTCTGCTGGCTGTGTATTTCAAGTGGGAGTGGTTTGGTGGGGCGTTCACCAAACAATACATACTTAAATATATTCTTTTAATGCACTAACCCGCCATGTGAACTCATGGCCGAGTGGTTAGGGCATTTAGGTAGGAATAGGAATATTGTAGGGACCCAGGTTCAAATCCCCATGAGGTAGGTAGGTAGGTGACGGATTTTTCATTGGAAATATTGGCTAGATATACATATACTTTGGAGTGGGTACATGATGATAGTGCAAAAAAAGAAGATTGAACCCTCTCTTACCACCTCATTTTGATTTTTTAAAATTGAGTTATGAAAATATGATGATATCATTAGTAAAAATTACCTTGACATGATTAATATTCACTTTTAATGATATTAAAAATTACTTTAAAATGAGCAATCTTTACCCAATTGGTTTACCTATGTCATTTTTATTATCATGCTTTAGTAAAAATTATTAAAACAAAATGATTTTTACTATTGGTGCCTATAGCAAAGTTTATTGAAATGATAATTTTTACTATAAGATTATAGTAAAAATTATTATTGTAACTGAACAGTTAGAAATACTGAGTTTTGAAACAAATTTCATCATATTATGTATTTTTGAATGGGATCTGGGATCGGGTGATTGTGCTAAAACAGTTGAAATTTTTGTAAAAATTACCCATATCTTTTTCGTATAATTTAGAGGCAATGGGAATTCTGAACATATTTGAAGATTTAATAATTTTAGAATGAATGGCAAATTCTGAAAATTGATTTGAAATTTTGTAAATTTAAAGACAATAGAAATTTTTAAAAAAATTATGAAATTTTGTCATTTAGAGACACTGAGAATTCAAAAAATTGTGAAAAAGTTCTGTAATTTGTAGATAATGTGAACTTGAAAACTGATATGAAACATGGTAATATGAATCTTTCTATCAACAAAAAGTGGAATTGAAGAATCAGAAGAATAAAATTTTTAAACTGATGCTTCTTAAATGTCTAAGGTGAGATCATGTTGATTATGCCATCAAACGATTTGTTTAGTTGAACGTTCTAATTCACGAGAAATTTATTCGATTTCATTTTAACAAAAGTCAGCTTCAAGTTGATAAGTCTTTAAAAGCTAACTTAGCAATCAATGCAACCATCAACCAATATGGTGAAAGCAAATGCTAAGGCTATCTTGCAATCAGCGTATAGCTGATGGCTTATTTTTGTTCGTGGTTGTATCGTTGCGTTTTCTTCGTTGATTTTTTTCTCCATTAAAATGTTTTGCTGATATTTTGTCACTGTTTCGGTTACTTTTTCGAGCTTTTTGGAATTTCAAAAACTAAGTAAGCTAAGCTTATTAATTAAATTTAAGAAATGTTAAGATATTAAAATTGAAATTACATATAATTTTCGAATTATAAATTTTCCGAAGCTTTTGCCCTCACTTCCCTCGGAACATTTAAGATGCTCTCTTAAGGGGATTCAGATGAAAAGTGATCAGTAGTAGCTGTTGGCCCAAGTACCATACCATTAAAATTTTAGCTGCCAGTTGTAAGTTAAGGTCCCACAGTAGAATTTTGAATTTTGAAATTTTCAAAAATCGCTACCCCGACGCTAAGGTTTTTCCCACGGTGTTGTCGTGGGAAAATTCTGACCTACGAGCTCGCGCAAGGAACTTTTTTCATTTTACCATTCAAGTGGATTTTTCATACTACATCTTTCGAGGATTATTCAAATTTTCATCGGAAATAAAGAATTTGAATAATCTTCGAAGCATAAAATATGAGAAATTTAGTTGAAAAGGAAAATAAAACGTGCCTTTTGGTTAAGCGCGTGAGTCAAAATTTTCCCACGACAACGCCGTGGGAAAAAACTTGAGCGTCGGGGTATCGGTTTTGATAATTTGAAAATTCAAAAGTACATATATGTACTATGGGAGCTAAATTTAAAACTGACAGCTAAATTTTAGTGATGTGATATCTATTTGGCCCAAGGGCTACCACTGAGTCCACTTTGCATCCAAATTACTGGAGGACTCTTCATGAGGTTCCTTAATGAGTATAAAATAAATAATAATAAAAAATCGCTACCAAGTCTTCACTTCTTTTCTCTAAAAAAATTCCCAAAAATTGCCAAATGGCAGCAATTACTTTTTTGTCAATAATTCCCAAAAAGTCGTACTTCTTGCAACAATTGTCAAAGTCCTGCATTGTGTCAACTTGTCGTCAAAAATTCTTGCTTTTTATCAAAATTGCTAAATAGTTTTGTTCGTTTGCCAAAAATTGCTAAGAGGCCCTGCCTTTTGCTGAAATTATTGTCGAAGTCTCTTTTTCTGTCAAAAATGGCAAAACGTCTCGCTTTTTGCCTAAATTGCCAAAAATGTTTTTTTTCCAAAAATTTGGAAAACTGCTAAAAGTTGTGTAGTTTTTTGTATTTGAAAAACGTTCACTTTTCTCTAAAAATTGTTCTAATAAAATTCTAAATTTTTGTAGTTTTTGCGCGATAAAACTATGTCTATTGTTTTCACTTTTTCATCAACATATTTTCAACTTCTAGCCAATTAGCGAACAGTATTTCAATAAATAGCCAATCAGCGAATAGCATTTCAATAAAGCCAATTAGATTAGGATTTTATTTATGTAATACATATTTACTTAGCAATATTTTGGCGCCAAATTTGAAAAAATAACCAGCAGGTGTTTGCGTCCACGATGATTAGAATAATTTTAGCACTGTATCCATCAGAAATTTCTACTCAATTTTTAAATGGCAATTTTATGAATTTTCAGTTTATCTAAGTATTTAGCCAATCAACAAAATAGTATTTCGACATAGAGGCAATCAGCAATACTGTTTATCAAAACCAAATTTTGGACTGATTTGGAATTTCATTTTCAATATTTTTTTATTTGTGTACGAATGATTTTATTTAGTTGAATCTTGAATATTCTAATACATATACAAGTTTATTTGACTTCATTTTTATAAAAGTACCTACCGAGATGTCTAGGTACATTCTAGGCCTACTTAATAAATTATAAAAAAGGTCAAGACATGAAAAATCAGTTTCATGCTTCAAGTTGATATGTATTTAAAAGCAAACTTAGCAAATAATGCAAATCAATCAACCAACCCGTACAACAATGACCATGCTAATTTCGATGTGAATGTCGACCCATCCACAACCGTCACTTTTGGATGCCACATGTCGATGTGAATTTCGACCCTGTGTCGAGCTAATTGTCGATGTAATTGTCGACTGATGTTGATCTGCATTCGTGTCGACAATTGGCTCGACACAGGGTCGAAATTCACATCGACATGAGGCATCCAAAAGTGACGGATGTGGATGGATCAACATTCACATCGAAATTTATGTCGACCTCCGACTTTGTAAAATTATAAAATTTCAGTTTAAAAATTTATAATTTTTTTTCCAAAAATGATCTCCTCTGATGTGGCTATTGCTCGTGCTGAAAATAGCATCGATGCAAAGACCACTTCCGAAGAAGTACAGACAAAAAGTCTGTATAATCAAACTGTCGAACAGAAATTTCTTATATCACAGATGGTGCAATACTTTATCTAAGAGTACTAAACTAATCCATTTTTCATGTCGACATGTCGATGTCAATGTTCATGTGAAATTCGACATCAACAAATACATCCACAATATCAACATCATATCATCTACAACTCAAAACTGTGGAAAAGTGAATAATTTTGTCAATGCCCTAAAAAATTTGTTTTCCTCATTGAACAAGACCATATTTTTGAATGTTTACTAAACTTTTAAACACTAAAACAGAAATATCAATTGTGAAAAATTGGTTGACATAATTGTGGATGTAAATTTCGAGCATCAAATTTTATATGTACATGTCGATCTGGCATGTAGAGGTATCAGAAATAATGAGAAAATTTCGAAAATTTTCATTTATTTGGCTTTTGTACGGACAGAAGATTCCTACTGAATAATTAATTGATCACTTTTCCATCATCATGTTGGAAAAAACATAGTCGATGTAAATGTCGACGTCTACAATTGTTGTGCGGGAATATCGTGAAAGCAAAATGCAAAAACTATCTTGCAATCAGATAGACACGAATTGCAAAAAAAAGTATGTTCTTAGGTATTGATTACTGAGAAGTCTTGCTTTTTGCTAAAACTGTACAAGTTTCTATCTAGTTTCAATTTTAGAGTTTTTGCTACTCTATTGCAAGTGCGTTTCATCATAGCCAAACAGCGAGTAGTATTTTCAAAGATGGTCAACTAATGACTATGCTAAGCAATAATATTTTAGCTCCAAATTCGAAAAAGCTACCTGCAGTTGTTTTTGTCAATGATGATTTGAAATTTTGCAACTGGATTCATGAAAATTTTTTAAATTGTACAGAAAGTTCTTTTTGATGATGATGATGATGATGATTTTATTATTATTTGGATCAGACAATCACAGTGTTTTTGACAACCCCTGTAATTGGCAGTGTGCAATCCTTTGCAGTTGACACATTTAGGGTTTTCTTGGGTTCAACATTCTGAGGTTAGATGTTCGCTGGCACATTTAACACAAGAAGCATTTAGTCGACAGAAATTCTCAGGATGGCGATAGTGTTGGCATCACTTGCACTGGATGATTTTCTTTGATCTGCCACGTTCCTCAATCTGAACTTTTGCATGAAAAACATGATGGATATCGAATACTTTCTTTACAATTTCATTATTTTCGACAAGCATTGAGCAGACTGGAATTGGGAGATTCCTTTTATACAGTCTAGATATTTTGATAACAGGCAGGTCTTTCCAAAGTTCAGTTAAGAGTTCATCTTCAGTAATAGATATAGGAATGTCCTTGATAACAACAGAGATACTTTCTTCACTATATTTAGGTACTTAAAAGGTATGTGTAGTATTTTGTTTTGTTGTTGTTGTAAATCTTTGTGAGATTTCTAAAGTCATCAACGTCAGTGAGAAGAACTTTTAGTGATTTCCCTAGAATTTTGATGTTGTATATTGTCTTTTTAACCACTTTGTTGATTTCTTTAACTACAGATTGGCGGAATTTTAGGTGGTTTATATGTCTCTGGTGGGTCCTCTTATTCACCATTGGAATTTGCATCCACGAGAGGTTTGATTAAAAAGCATTGCCAGGCATTAGTTTTAATCTCATAGGTTGTAGAATGAGGTGTTATCACAATGGCAGTTGAGCGTGAACTAGTCATTTTTTAAATTCGATTTTATAAAAATCAGACATCTTTCTATCAACAAGAAGTGGAATTGAAAAATCAGAAAAACAAAATTTTAAAATTGATGCTTCATAAATGTCTAAGGTGAGATCATGTTGATTATACCATTAAAAGAGTGTTGTATGTATTTATTCCATTTCATTTTAACAAAAGTCAGCTTAAAGTTGATAAGTCTTTAAAAGCGAACATAGCAACCAGTGCAACTATGAACTATTCAACCAATATGGTGAAAGCAAATGCTAAAGCTATCTTGCAATCAGTGAATAGCTGATGGCATATTTTCGTTCGTGCTGTGATGAAACTTTCTATGGCAATGGTTTGGTATAAATGCCATGTAAGTCCGAAATTGTAAATTTTTCAGGAGAGCAAAATAAAATGTTTAAAACATTCAGATTTTGTTATTTGCAGTTTTAGATTTCATTATTATATTTTAGGGGTCTTGACGGTATGGTCTGATGATATTTTATAGGTTATTCAATAATTAACTTATAAGTAGGTACTTAGTTGATTAAAGCGCTTTGAAAGGACATTGAGGTTTCTAAAGACGACATACGTGGTTTCGACTTACAAGTTTTTCAATCTTGGATTGTCACCGATTAGAGCGCTAGGGCACATTTTTGACTTGCGAGGTTTTTAAATTAGGATTCCTCGTTTTTTTTTTTTTTTTTACTATAGAAACCACAAAAACAGGATTTTTGAAACCCTGGATTTACATGGTATTTATTACAAGCCATCGATGTTAAGGTTTCTTTGATGATTTTTTCCTGCATTAAAATGGTTTGCCCATATTTTGTCACTGAGGAAAAAATGAGTGCCAGAACTGGAATTTCAAAAACTATTAATTAAATTTAAGAAATGTGGAGATATTGAAATTGAAATTATATTTTTCGAATTATAACTAAATTTTCCGAAGCTTTTGCCCTCGCTTCCCTCAGAACATTTAAGATGCTCTTTCAAGGGGATTTGAATGAAAAATGATCTCAGTAGTAGCTCTTAGCTCAAGTACCACATCATTAAAATTTAAGCTGCCAGTTTTGAGTTAAGGTTCCACAGTAAAATTATGAATTTGAAAATTTTCAGAAATCATCACCCCGTCGCTCGCGTTTTTCCCACGGTGTTGTCGTGGGAAAATTCTGACCCACGCGCTCACACAAGGAACTTTTCTCATTTTACCATTTAACTAGATTTTTCATGCTAAGTATATCTTTCGAGGATTATTCAAATTTTTATCAAAAATAAAGAATTTGAATAATGTTCAAAATATTCAACATGAAAAATTTGGTTGAAAAGTAAAAAAAAAATTACCCTTGGTCAAGCGCGTGAGTCAGAATTTTCCCACGACAACGCCGTGGGAAAAACCTGAGCGTCGGGGTATAGGTTTTTCAAAATTTTAAAATTCAAAATGTTATTATGGAAGTTAAATTCAAAATTGACAGCTAAAATTTTAATGGTGTGGTAAGAGTATTTGGACCAAGGTCTACCCTTGAGAGCACTTTTCATCCAAATCCCTGGAGGACTTTTCATGAGATTCCGTTCCCTATAGTAAGTAAGTACCTACCCAAACAGTCAGTCATAAAATGATCTATTAATTCAGTCGTATTTCAATAATTTGACTTTGACAATTTTTTCTTCTAATGACAGAACATTTCTCGCTCAAAATAAAAGCCCTTCTACGGTCATCATCGACTCATCGTGTCGTATTAGCGCCAAAACAACGACCATATTACTTATATTTTCGCTGAACAATGCCTTCTGCTCTAGACAACAGGGTCTGTTTCGATAATAGTTTTATGAGATAATAGCCGCACATATTTCCTCTTGACGGAGACGAAGTATGGTAGAAAAAGTCTCTTCGGACTGGATGCCGATTCGATAATATCATACGAGTACCTACGCCTTTCGCCTTTCTCGTATACATATAAGTATACGGAAGTGAAATCTATTTCGTACGATTGTATAGGCGATGAGGCGGATAAAAATGAGAAAAACACCGCGTACCTAGTATAAACGTGTGTTCGCGTAAAGCTTTCGCATAAATTCGCTGTTTTTTCTCCACCATCACTCGGCGCTGCGTGGCGTTTACCTTGGCGACGAGGAGCGACGCTTCAACACGCACGTATATATCTCTTTAAAGACACGTGGCAAAATGATTTCATGACTTGAGAAAAAAAAATTGTATCTTAAATCAGCCACACACACACACATAGACACGTTCGAGTACCAAGATGAGAAAACACGGTCGTCGTCGTCGCGCACACATCCACATTTTCTCTCAACAATGACAACCTCAACTCCGCCGCAAATGGCGCTGCATTTGTCGATAGATAAGATTTTTCCATTTAATACCCCCAAAAGAGTATTGTATATTTTATCGCCAACAATGGCGTATTCACATCGCTACTATGTTCATGTTCGCTTTGCTCTCATACTCTTGCTGCTCCATCGTCCTCTCTCTTACCTCCTCGACTCAACAACGTCGTTTTTTTCGCAACCTCTTTTTTTCCTCCTCAGCAACGAAAATAAAATTCGCGAAAAAAAAATGGATAAGCGAAATGTTCTGTGTACTGTATCGTGCCACCCCCGCCATCAACCAACCATCTTCCTACCTAGATACGCGTCCTCTTACACCCCCTGCCCAAGTTGGAATACTTTTAACAACCGAAATAATGGAAAAAATAAATTAACGTTATGTTGGCGGTTCGGTGTTGAAAAACGCTCGTCTTCCTCCTTCACCTCTTCTCGTATGGTATTTTTTAACTGTTTGTACATTGCACGCCTTTGTACCAATGTTCTCTTTTGCAGATAAAGGGTCTCGTTGTTCTCGTGCATTGTGAAATTTATGTGTACGAGCGTACCAATTTTTTATGGGTATGAGTTTTCAATACCGTAATATACTTCTCGAGAAAATTCGTACAGGGTGATTCATTCGAAGTATGGTTGCCTTATTGATATTCCAGGTTTGGTTCAAATGAACTAGTTCGATTTACGGAGAGAATGGTATAGATACTCGTAAATCTTCTAAATAGAGAGGATATCAACATATTAAATTCTCAAATTGCCAAAAGACGACTTACCTAACTAGTAGTCTTCTTAGTGTTGTACAGAGGATGGTGATAATCTTGACTATCGCGTTGTAACACTAACAATCAACAATTCAACATGAATAACCTACATCTCCCCCCCCCCGCCGAGTTCCCAAGTTTTAATCTTCTGGTGGGAGGGGCAAGTTTATTGGGCAATACAGTGATGCGATGATACCGTATCGATACGGTATCGATACTTTTGAAAGTATCATGATATTGGATCAGTATATCATGATACTTTTGTTTGTTTATTTTAGCTTAGAAGTTGGCAGAAATGCGAAAACTTGAAAGGAAAAAAAGTCGAAAACAAAAAAAATTCAAAAGCTCGGTATCAAGTTTGGATCAATGAGTATCAATACAATACTGATCTGATACGTATCGATAAATATCATGATATATCGAGTATCATCCCATCCCTGAATGGTGTACATAGTTAATCTAAGGGTGTGATTTATTGTTATGACAAAAGTAAGTGGTCTAAGCTGCAGGAAAATAATCACCACAGACCAAAGAAAAACACTCCAAAAAGTTCCTCCAATGACAGACATTTTATATTGCACCGTAGTAAAATATATTCAACGACAAATAATTGAAGAGCTCTTTTCCAAAGTGGGTTAAGTCATTTTAAAAAACGCATGTTTTACATAGATTTTTGCTTCAAAAGTGAGTCAAGTCATCGATTTTTCAAAATAAATTTTTCTACAAGCAATTTGTTCTATGTCCAAAGAAAGGAAATGTGCACCGACTTTTGGAAACAGAACAAATTTTAGCATCAAAAATTATAAACGCATTTTTGGGGGGGAAATGACTTAACCCACTTTGGAATAGAGCTCTTCAATTATTTTACACGACTTCCAGATGAGTAAAATTCACAATATAATAATACTTATGTAGGAACGACAATTTTTGCAATGAAAAAACTGTAGCAATTAAAAAGAGACTATACCTTACCTACGTTTACAATTTATTGAAAAAAATGTTTTGTAGTGGGATGTCAATGAGACGATTATTCTTGGCTGTGGAATATGTCGCGATCTTATGTTTATCTTTTATTCTCCTTTCATGATAAACATTCATCCTTGTTTTGCCATTTATCTGATAAAATATTTAATTTGTTACTCTCCATAGTTTCATTGCACCAGTACTGCCCTTTTCAATTTAGCTGTAAAAAACATTAGGTACATAGGGGGACCCTGCCGTAAGACGGCGCAATTTTTTTCCGAAGCCTGGTGCTCCTAAAGTATCCAACCAAAATGGACAAAAATTTGATGGAAGGTCCCTCAGACTATCTACTACTTACCACCAGAAACGTAAAACTTTTGGTTTAAAACTCTTGTCTCAATCGAATGAATTGTAAATAGGTTCAAATGCGCCGATGGCGCAAATGCATTCCTAAGATGGCGCAAATCCAATTTTAATGTAAAACGTGTAACTATATCAATTGAATTCGATTGAAATTATTAAGTATGTTGAATACATTAGGATCCATAATTTACCCCCAATTTTTTTGTTTCAGGCTGTTAGAAGTTTTTTTAGTGATTTGGCTGACAATTCTGATTTTTTCAATATTTTCACAGTAATACCTCTTTATGAAACATTTTGAAATGAAACATGTAATGTTAGGCACACTATATACACTACTACACAATTCACCTAAATCAACCTGTTTTTGTTGCTGAGAAGCTCCTGCTTTTGCGGCTGCGCCATCATAGGACTGTTTATACAAATTCAAATTTTAGTAAATTTATGAATGAACATAAACGAAGGGCTAATTGTGAAAGTCGCCTTAGTCAGCAGTGATTTTTGTACATAATCAATGAAAACATTGTTGTCCTGCTTCAGTGATAATGTAAAAACTTCATGGTCAAGTATTAAAAAAACATCTTCAATTATCCCAGAATGCATTACAATACTCATTTTTCCCTTTAAAATTGATGAAATATGAAAAAAAAAGGTTTAAAGTTGTGTGAACAAAAAAATGACTAAGGCGACTTTCACAATTAGCCCTTCAAACACTAATGAAAAAACTGAGTAGTGCATTAGAAAGTAGATGAAATTTTGCACATTATAAGATACTTTCAGTCACTTTTGGTAATGAAACCAATTTGGAAGAGCTTCCGGCAAAAAATTGCAACGATCGAATTTTTAAGCAAAAAAACAAAAATATGTTCTCAAGAAAGCAAGGTAATTGTTCAAGCGGATATGACTACAGTAAAAAGTCAAGAATGTGAAGCACAAAGATGGTGTGCAGTTGGTTTTTACATCAGCGTTGCCAGATGCCAGAAATTTGAATTGCGCCGTCTTAGGAACTGTGCCATCATAGGGCAGGGTCCCCTACTTACCGTCATTGTCGTCGTTTCCTTGTAAGCGGTAGGCCTGTTGGCCTGTCTGCTAGGGTGTGGAACCTGTTGAGGATGAGCCTGAGGTATCAGTGAGTTTCCTCTTTAATCTCCCTCTGCTTTTCTTCCCCATTGGTGTATATTGGAGGACCTGTTTTGGTGATTTCGTTTCCTCCATCCTTTTGACATGATTTCTCCAATCTTTCCTATACTGTTTTATCTTCTTCATGACTGGCTTCACCCCGAGATCTGCTGTTATTTTCTCAGATGGGACTCTGTCTCTGAAAGTCACCCCTGCCATTCTCCTCATGAACTTCATCTCTGCTGCCGTTATTCTTCTTTTATCAGATTTCTTCAGTGCCCATACCTCGCTTCCATAAGTCATCACTGGTATTTCTAGGGTATTGTACACCTTCAATCTTGTTTCTTTTCGTACCTTACTGCTTCTCAGGGTCCTATTTATCAGTCCTATCACCCTCAGGAACTTTGCAATCTTTCCACCAACATCTACTTCTCCCTGGTACGATGTTGTGTTTCCCAGGTATTTGAAATTATTGACCTGTTCAATGATTTTTCCATTAATTACAATCTTGCTTCTTACTGGTTCCTTTCCTTCCTGTTGTTTGTGAGTTTTGAGTAAGGTTGATTTTCGTCTGACTTGGTTACCAGCTATGCCAGATATATCACGATGATAGGGCTGCTATCTAGGCCTCCGCGCTTCCCTGGTCCTCTTTTAGTCGCCTTTTATTACAGGCAGAGGGTACCATATTAACTCATCCCTACACGGGGAACATACTTACCAAAATTTTTATAAATGTTGATAAGTGATTAGGTAAATTCATTATTTAAGGACGCCTTAGCATCTAGACCTTTTAGCGTCCACAATTTGTTTACAAATTATTTTTCTTTTACAGATAATAGTGACTCACATAAACAAAATGTATAAACCACAAAATAGACAATCAGCTATAACAAACAAGTACATATGTAGTGAACAAATTAAAGAAAAAGATAACACAAGTAAAAAAAAAAGAACAAATAACAAAGTAACATTGAAAAAAAAATAAAGTTCCATTAAATATAAAGGTCATAGGTTCTAATACCTCTTAAAAATGTGAAATTTTTTGACAAATATCTTCATCAGTAAACTCCCTTAAAATATGCTCTCTGTCTTTCTCATATTTGGAACAGTAATTTATCAAGTGCATGGTGGTGGGTGGCACTCCACATAGCTCACAGTGCTCTAGTTGCTTGTTTTTGAAAAGTGGAGAATGGGTGTACGCAGTATGCCCAATTTGTAATATAGTCAGCACTACTTTTTCTCTGCTACTTTTTTTGTACATATGATGTAATTTTTGTATCATAACAGAGCTTCGATTGCTGCCCTTAATATTTTAGGTATGCCATTTGTGTCATTATGATGTATGTGTAGATTAACGAGTAACTTAGATCTCTACAATGACAGCCAATAGAATGATAAGTAGTGTACTTTTCTTCCAGTGGAGAGTGAAATATTTTGTAGAAATTTGGATGATTAGGAGAATTTTCAACTTTCAGGTACCACTTTAACATATTAAGCTGATCTCTCCTCTGTGATAGAGGAAGTATCCCAGTCTCTTCAAATAGCTTGGTTATTAGACTGGTACAAAAAGCTCCACAGCAGAGTCGAAGTGCTTGATTTTGCAGTGAGTTCAGTTTTTTCAAATCAGTCTTTGAAGCAGTGTTATATATGTATTATTGATCCATAATCAAAGATAGATTGCACATGACTTGATGCTCGAAAACTTGATAAAATTCTTTAAAATTGCTGCGAAATCAGGAAAACTGACACCATTTATTACAAATTGAAAAAAAATGAAAAAGTAATCAAAACAGTACTTTAGAAATGTAAGAAATTGGGTTTTAAAAAATAATGTAAAATTGGGAAACTGCCTAAATTTAACAGAAATAGTTGACCCAGTTGAATTATAGTGAAAAATTCATTTAAAAAGTTGAAAAAATTGGAAATAGGTAATTAGCCTCCTTCCAACGATCCTCTTGGGCACATTTACTTGCAAAAAAAAAAAAAGGTTTGGCCCAAAACTTTTTTAACAAGGCTAGTAGATCGAAAGTGCTTGCAAAAATTTCTCACCAGCTAAAATTTCAAGTCCTTAAGTGCATTTTTCGATCTTTGATGAATGTTTAAAAATCAAATTTAGGCCTAAAACGAGATAAAAAAAAATTTCACCAAATTGACCTAGAAAACTGAAATTTAGGATTTTACCGAAATGGTGTTGAGAAATCGAAATTTACTCTGCAAACTAATTTCAATAAGTTATGAAGTCGACTGCAGGTGGATTTCAAGTCGTTTTAGAGCCTCCGGTGGTGTTTTTGGAAGTTACTATAGAACCTCCAGAAGATTTTCAAAATTCGAAATTTCTATACCTAGGTACAATTTTACCAAGTAAGCTCGGAAATGCGAAATTTTCTCTACACTCTTATTTTAACACGCTATTAGGTCGACTAATAGTGGTTTCAAGTCATTTTGAAATCTCCGGTGACTTTTTGGAAATTTCAGCTTTACAAAAAACAGGAGTGCAGAGTGAATTTCAGCTTTTCAACGCCATTTATTGAATTTATATTGAAATTTCAAGTTATGAAAATCTGCATCAGGCTCCAACATGACTTGAAATCAGTCTGCAGTCGACGGCTTTATAGCGTGTTGAAATTGGATTTCCAAATTTTTGACCGGTCAAAAATAGGGTGTACCCCAAATTTCACTTTTCTAGGTCAATTTGGTAAAATTTGATTTTATTTCTCATTTTTGGTAAGTATGAATGTGACTTTTAAAAATTTAGCAAAAATCGAAAATTGCACTTTAACACTTGAAATTTTGAAAAGCCAACTTTTGTTTTCAGGATTTGGGTTCTGTGGGAAATCCATCTTCGATATCCTCTATAATTCGTCTGTACCTACACCATCATCAGTTGCAATGCTTGATATGTTTTCTGCAAAAAAAATTATCAGGTCCACCAGAAATCCATTGAATAATAAAAAATCGCTTACAATAATATGTACCTACAGTAGGTAATCGTACATATCTAATCGATTACGGGAAATAGGATTGTGTCATTGATAAACACGATTTTTTTATTGATCAGCACGATGACTGGTCAGATATCACCAGAAGTGTGCCAATCAGGCTAGGAGAAATTCTGAGATCAGTAATTTTATTCAGACAGCAAATAGCACTTTTTGAAAAATTTTGCTGTAGGATAAGTAAGATACCTACTTACATATTCCTGTCAAAAAAAAAATTAAAAATTGAATGATGACTTTTGGGGTGTTTGCTCAAGAAATCGACTCATTCAAATCGGTCTAGAACAAGCCACAAATCGATTTTCAACTGTTCCAGTTGATTTCCACATCTTCTGAGAAAATTTCAAAATCCTGGAAAAATCTAAAATCAAGAATTTAGGAGATTTTTGAAGGACTGGAGAATATGTACTCGTAGCTCACACCAGACATGCCCACTAGGGTGGGTCGTTTTTCAACTTTTTTTGAATTTTGTTGAAACTGACCAAAAAGTAAAGGTAAAGTCTCCTTTGCAAGAAAAGTTTTAAATCATAGATATGTCTTTAGCTTCAAACTTGATAATGAAAACGATAGACTCGCTACATGATTTTCTATGTGTTTTCAAAAGTTTGACAAAATGTCAGACAGTCATTTTTAAAAATTTGATTGGTATAATTTTTGTGCTTCGTTAGATTTTTTTAAGTTCTGAAAAGATCAGACTTACCTATGATATAGAGGTTTGCTTCAATCTTGATCAAAATATCAGAAAGTCTTGCATAATATCCAGAATTGGTCTCGATGTTTTCTGAGTTCTTAAAAAGCTACACAGAATTTAAAAAATTGGCATAATGTGATTCGAATAATTGAGATATTCAATCAAATTCATTTCCAAGTCTTTAAAAGTTTGACAAAAATGTCGAAATTTTAAAAATTGTCAATTTTTTGTTTTCTAAAAGCCAACTAAATTTATACGATGTATTTCAAGTTGTCAAAAGTCAGCGTGACGCAAATTTTGGAGAGACTCTTGGCACAAAAAACATATCTATGTCAAAATCATGACCAAATGACCTCAATTAGATGCAAGGGAAATTGAAAATTTTTTAGTCAACGAGTGATCTCTCCCTCCCCCTTCAACTACAAAGTTTTCAAAATTTGAAAAACTTTCAATTGTTTTGATTTTTTTGATTTTTTTTTCAGCTCAAGTAATCTTTTGAGATATTTGATACTTGCATAAGTAATATGATTGCTTTTAGACCTTTAGAGAATTCCACAATTCATTTTTGCCAAATGCAAGAGTTCTCAAAATATTCGTTTTCTTCCCTTTAAAATAATGATAATTTTGTAATCTTTTTTTTTTTTTTTGGGGTGTTTGTAATTACTTGATTATTACACCCGTCGTGTGGTGAGATTTAAATCGAGTTGGTAAGGTCAAGTTTTTTAATTAGGTCTAAGAATTTGTTTATTTCGGAAGGGTCGTCTGGTATGAATGGGGATCTTACATCTATTTGTAGGGATAGTCTGTGCTGATGTAAGGAGAGACAGTGAAATAGTACATAAGTATTGGACAGATATATAAGTTCTGACAGGCAGAACTGACATGTGGGTTTTGGGGCCTTTTCATAGAGGTGATTTGTGTGATTTTTGTGTGGCCAATTCTCAATCTGGTTATAATGATGTCTTCGAGTCTGTTTAAGTGGGAGAGGTTTTTCCAAGGATGGACTGATTTTTCATGTTGAAAGAGCTTGTTTGTGGTTTGGAGGGACCAAAAGTTTTGCCATTTCTCAAGTGTGTTTTGGGTGAAGATAGATTTGAGGTCGTCAGCTGTGATAAATATAAGGGGAGAAAAAGTGGGGGCAGATTTCGCATTAATATCTACAATTTCATTTCCTAAGATTCCAACGTGGCTGGGTACATACATAAACTGTATGAAGAAGTTTGAATTTTGTAAGTCAAATAGAGTTTTATGAATATTTTGAATTAGAAGATGATTGGAAAAAAGATTTTGGATAGCAGTTAGTGAGCTGAGGGAATCACTTTGAATTAAGAAGGACTTATTTTCTGATTCATAAGTGAGTATATCACAGAGACAGTGGAAAGTAGCTGTGAGTTCGGCAGTGTAGATTGAAGAACAGTTATGGATTTTAAAATTTGAAATTCTATCATTTATATAGAGTAGGCATATCCTGTGTGAAGTCTTGGTATTTTTGATCCGTCTGTAAAGCAAAGATTGAATTTTTTGTATCCTGATAAGAGTTCAAGATAGTTCTGTTTTATTACTGATGGACAGTGGCTATTTTTTTGAGTAGTTAATAAGCTGTAGATTGACTTTAGGAGGCTTTAGAAGCCAAGGGGGGTATAATATTGGTTTTTGGATGAGAGTTTTAGGATTGATTTTGAAGATCATTCAACATTGTGATGAAATTAGAAATGGGTCCTTCTATGTGGTCAAAATGTTGAGAGTTTGGTGAGTTAATTGAGTTTTGGAGTGGATGGGAAGGGTTGGTGGATGCATTTTAGATGAATTTGTTTGTTATGAGTGTTCTTCTGAAATCTGGGGGTAATTCTGTAATTCTGCTGCTTCACAATAAATGCTATCTATTGGAGAGGAATAGAGGGCTCCTATACAGATCCTTAGGGCTGAATTTTGAATTGTTTTTAGGATATTTGAAGTTTTATTTGAGATATTTGCAAAACATGGGCTTCCACACTCAATTTTACTGCGAATTAGAGATTTATACAAGTGAAGTAGGAGTTTGCGAGATTGATTATACGAGTACTTAGTATTTTTGATTATTTTCAACAGATTTAGGCGTTTCATGCGATCTGATTTTACTTTCAGGAAATGAGGACTCCAATTTAGTTTTCTATCAAAAGTTAAGCCAAGAAATTTAGTAGTGGTTTTGAATTCTAAAGAGTGTCCTTTGAAGTTGAGAATGAGATCGAGAGGAATCTTTTTTTTTTTTTGTGAAAAGTATACAGTGGGTTTTTGACTCTGAGAAGGTTAGACCATTAGAATCTACCCATGATTCAATTTTTTCAAGAGTTTCTTGGATTACATGAAGAGCTAGTTGAATATTATTTGAACGAAAAGAAATGTTTATATCATCAGCAAAGATTCTCAGAGAAATGGGTCTAGAAACAACATAGGAAATTACATCAATCAAAAGTAGATATAAATAAAACTGTGCTAAGAACTGAACCTGAGGAGACTCCGTTTTCAATTTCAAAAAATTCTGAATATGTATTGTTAACTCTCACTCTAAAAGTACGGTTTGTTAAGAAATTTTGAATAAAGTAGGCTGAATGTCCTCTAATTCCAATCTAAGAATAAGATGGAAAAATTGGAATTGAACGACTGATTTACATTTGTATGCTATACGAGACCAGTGGGTGGCTCCCTGAAAGAGATGCTACATATAATAGGTATGCCATACACGAAAAATCATTCAGAGAAATGGTAAAAAAATTTAGCCCATACTTACGTATTTGTAACAATTCAGGGATAAAGTAAAATTAGTTGGATAGATCTTTTAATGAAGAGGAAAGTTGTTTCAAGGTTTTTCACGGTGAAAAGAGACGTTTTTAATAATTGCGAGGATCGGAATAATTCTACCTCAATTCGATTTTTCTAAATTTATACTCACGAGTACAAAGTACTCCCCCCCCCTCACCCAATACCTTTGCCAATTATCTACAAAATTTCAAAAAAAAAAAAAAAAATTAACGATTTAGAGCCAATTTTTTACAATTTTAGATGAATTTACCTACGTGAGCTTACCTTGGGATGGACTCTGACTTTGGATGACTTTTAAAACGATTTTAGATGACTTTCGTTCTTTCAATGAGTTTTCAAAATAAGTATTCTAAACAGACTTTGTGGCGGTTTCAAGATGAAATTTCTTTTGAAGTAGATCTCAAAAATTATCTTACTAATGTAAGCATTATTTTCTTATTTCAATTGAATTACACATAGAAATCATCATTCGACAATTTTTCGATTTCTGGTGGGCTGATATGATTTTTTTCTGTCAATTTCGTAAACTTCTGAAGTTCTGACCAACGATTCCCCAAATTGAGTGTTGGATGAATTTTGTCCCGATTTTGGAAATAGTATTTGCTCACTCGAAGTAAAAAATTTAAAATCTTTGAAAAAATTGAAAAATTGCGATCAAAAATTGTTTGAACTGACCAGATGTCAAAAAACCATCAAGGTTTCAACTGAGGAATTGGAGTAAGAAAGACATAGAGTAACTAATTTTCGTAGGAATAGGGGAGACTTTCAAGTGATGACCTTTGCTTGACTGAATTATTATGAAGAATTGGAGGTAATAAAAGTTGCATCGAATAGTGATTTTAAGATGGAAAAATTAAATAAATTGAAATTCTAGTTGAAAATTTTTAAATTTGTTGCCCACATTAGTTTCCAAAAATCATCCATGATTTGTAAAGAATTCTACCAGAAATCGTCCAAAAATCTAAAATCTGTCGAAAAAAAATTGAAAATACACAGTAGTCAAGTACCTATTTAAAACTTGTTAAAAAAATTGCTTAAAATCCTGCTTCTCTTAAAGTACCTAAGTACCTACCGAAAATTCGTCAATAATTTACCAAACCCCTCATCGCTCTCCCTTTTCTCTCTTAGAGCTCGCTTTTTCAAGGTTGCCCCCAAGTCCCTTTCCTTACAACAAACTATATATTACTAAGCAAAATGAGTAATTGAAAAGAGAAATACTCGGCTGAGAAGTATAAGTTGGATTTTTTGTTTACTATTATTTTGATGATAAATAAAATGCTTAGCAAATTGGAAATATTCGGCTGAGAAATTAAAGTTTAAAGTTATGATTGTTCAAAATAATGCTTTTTTGATTTTTAATTTTTCATGCTTAAACTAAAAAATTTTGAATTACAAATGTTTTATAACATATCTACACGTCATAAGGAATATTTTGAAAAAAAAAATGAGCAAAATTGGTTCAGTTTTCATAAATTTAGAGGAGGGGGCCCAAAAATTAGTTTTTGGGCCATTTCTCCGTCTGTATGGGACCAAATTGGTTCAAATTTTGGAATTCGGTTTAAAACGCAATTTGGAAGAAAGTGTATTTCCAAAATTTTTTTATGTTGATTTTAGCCCCCTTTCTCCGAAATTTGAGGCCCTTAAAATCAAAATTGGGCCTTCGCTATAGTTTTCGCATCAAGTACTCGTCAAGGGCTTTCTTTTAAAAAAAAAATCAGCTTCTTAGGTGTAATGGGGGCGGAATGAGAGCCTGGTGAACTTTTTTTGCTTGTAGCTGTATACTATAGATTGAGAAATAATAGACCATCTAGGCTGAAAAAAATCAATTTCTTTTTGACACTTGTAAAAGTTGATAAATTTTCAAAACTTTGAGCTATTTTTCCTGTAACCTATTGAGATCATTTGGCCACAATTTTTTGCTAGCCTCAATCAAAATTCGAAAAAATTTGAAAAACTATTCACCATAAGAGACATTAAGAGGTCTTATATTTAAATGCATCATTTTTTCATTTACGAATTTTCCTATATTTGATTTAATGATAAATTCGTCGATACAAAAATATTCGTCCGCTACCTATCGCTACGTGGGAAGATTTGATGAATCAGCTTAAAGTTTAATTTCTTTATTTTCGATTTTCAGTCAATATTTTTCCATGATCGCAGATCCAATGGAAAAATAACCACTTACTTACTAATCGATTAGATAAATGTTTTCCATGTCGTGGGTTTCCAGTGTCAGGGATTTAGATGAGAAATTCAACCGTCAACATTTTTACGAAACACCCTATAGGCACTACTTTGTATACGACGAACAGTGGGGAAAAAATGACGCAAAATTTTACGTATCTGTACGAATTGTAAATTATAATTGGCGTTAGGGAGTGTAAAAAAAAAAAAAAGAGGAAAAATATAGAGGAAAAGAATAGTCGGTAATAAAAAAAATGTTAATTCGTCATTTACGCCGAGTCGGATATTCTACACGCGTCATTTAAAACGAAACCGAGAACGAATGAGACAGCAGAGGGGGAGAGAGAGAGAAGCGAGGCAATGAGAAAAATTAATAAAACTAATATTTCCGCGTTAAAATGTTCTCCGCATAGAGCATCGTCGACGAGGACGAAGGTACGTAGAACAGCAGCGGTAGTATTACGACGAATTAAACGAATCGCAAAAAAATATCATCCCTCGGAAATCGCCTCTTCTGGTGTCAATGCCGAATGCCGATGGGCAAATTCGTTCACGTTAGCATCTCGTGTAGGAGAGAAAAAAGAAAATCATCCCTCTTGCTGAGTTGTGATGTGTGTGTGTGGCTTGCTGAGCATTTGAGCTAACGTATAAGCACGCACGTATTTTTTAACACGAAACTATAGGAAGTGAAAAGTGGCCATTTTCAATCAACTTTCGACGACGTATCGTTATCTTGGGCGCGTTGTTTTTTTCTCTTTCTCTCTCTTCTTTTTTTCACAAATAGTATAAATAATTTATATCGTTGTACGTATATTTTATTGCAATACGAAAAAATAAGAAAAGATGCGACGAAGAAGAGGAGAATAAAATTCAATTTTGTTACACTATAAATTATTTTTTTTTGCTTTCGTTTTATTGTAGTAGGTACACGAGCAAGAGAGAGTGAGAGAGAGGTGGTTTCAATTTAAAATTTCATAAATATCTTATTCTATGTCAGGATGAGGCGGCTTGTGCTCAGAGTTGTCGTCTTCATCGCCGCGTCGAACAACAAGAAAAGTGGTATGTCGATTGTGCTCCTCGTCTCTTCGAGGGAGTAAAAAAATTAACTATCTGGGAGGTTGTGTTCTGCTTGCTTCTTTTTTTTTTTGTGCACGATTTCATTTGAGAAAAGATGAGAGAATCCTTTGAAAAAGCAGTCTTGTATAGAGCGTCTCGTTTATCGTTCCAAATACAGCACCGGTACGGTATTCGAGTTAATATTAAAATTAATTTAAAAAACGGCTCGATTCCGTAGCTGGAAGCTGGCTGAGTGATAAGACACGTGTATTGTGTTTCGATGGAGCGTACCCACATCTTGGATTTCACTATTCACTCATATACTATGTATGAGAGATGATGAGATTCGAGACTCGAGAACGTAAAGAATGGGCAGACGAATGTTGATACAATTTTTTTTTTTTCGTAGCCTGGAGAAAACGTTGGTATATATCTTGGTTCGAGAAGGATACGATGTACTCGTATAAGTATAATATGGTATGGTAGTGTTGGAAGAAACACACAGTGCACAGGTATATGGCTGGCTGGCTTGCAAAAGTTGGGCCGAGAGTTTAACCGAGCCATCTTGGTGTCGAAACTAATTTAACAATACTCAACTATGGAGTTAATTTCGCTTTTGAAAGTTTCAAACTTGTCCAAACAGACCGCAACAATGCTTGACGAGATGACGCCTCAAAACAGCCTTAATTTCTCAACTCGTTCTTTCTCACCCCCTTCCCCTTTCCCTCCTTCCCTCGTTCTACTCTTCTTGTGTTTTAGACTTTGCTCGTCGTAGTGCATTGTACTGATGGTTTTAGCAAATCCTATCAACTCTCTGGGATAATCCAATAGTTGTAAAATGACCGACCGATGTATGATTAAAAATTCATCCTCGTGCCTATATAGTAGATAGCTTAGTGTTCGCAACACTCGACAGAATGGCACACCTGCTATATTGTAGCGAACTAATCAACAGAGAAAAAGAAGAATCGAATGCGAAGCCACTTTGTTGTTGTGTTGTGTGAGGCCTTGGCAGCGAAAGCTTGGAAGCTCGTACGAGATGCTGTAAGCGTTAGCGTTCGATTTAAAAAGGAACCAAGTCGACGGTAATCGAATAAAACATTACCGTTGGAAAAACGAACCCCGACAGCTTCTCAAAAAATACCACATCAATTTTTAGCAAACGAGAAAGCTCTGTAGCGCTTCCACATCGGCATCAACAGCATCAGCAGCAGTAGCGTTTCGAAAAAAGACGAAAGACGAGATAAAAAAAATATATATATATATAATGCAGCTAACGAAAAGTTATTTCTAAGTGATAAAGGTGTAAAGGTGTTTCGCCTTATTGGTAGCCGTCAAGTTAAATAAAGTTTTTTATTAAAAAAAAAACCTCTCGCGTACTCGGCCGCCATAGCTCGCTACCGCATCTGGAAAAATTTTCGTCTAACTTTAGCAGCAGCTTCGCTTCACTTCGCCACTTTTTCAAGTGTCGACGCTCGAGAAGATGAGAGAGTCCGCCATCGCCACCAGTCCGCCTTATGTACGAAATTTTAAGCTGTACCTCGTTCGCCGTCTCTTATTCTTGACGCGAGATTAATCATCATTACAAGGCTTTTATTGATTTATACTTGTGTTTATTACGTGTGCCAAAATGAGTATAGCTAGACGAGTGAGATGGATGCTGAACCGGAGCGCTGTGCTGAAGAAACTCGAGAGCTTTTTATCAAGATTTAAGGTGCCATTAAAAATAAAAATGTTGCGATATTAACCGACCACAAATGCACTTGGTGCTGCAGTCGACCACGATCTCGAAGTTGATTGAAAAATTACTGGAGGTGGATCATTAGGAGAGGGGTTTGTTTTTGTTTTTGTTTTTGAGTTGGATTCTTGTTGTAGGTAAATAACAATTAAGACGGTGCAAAAACACGTTGTCAATGTCCGAGATCGTGTTGGAAAAATTCATATTTATTATTATTTCAACCCATTCTTTGTCTTTCTTACAACAAAAGAACTCTTGTAATTCATCAATTGTGATTGAACTAAAATTTGCTTGTTTGAATTAATATTCTTTTTTTTTTTTAATGTTATTGGTATCATTGATCACTTATCCTGGTTCCAGAAAACTTGAAACTATGGTGGAACTATTCCTCCTGGCGCAGAACTCTACCAATCAAAATTTACTTGAATGGACATCTTGAAAATGTAATTTCAACTTTTTTTAGTATTGGAATCTTCAATAACTGCTCTTGGTTCATGTGAACTAGTAATAATGGTCGGGAAATATTCCTCCTGGCGCAGAACTCTATTAACCAAAATTTACTTGAATGGACATCTTGAAAATGTAATTTCAACTTTTTTTGGTATTTGAATCTTCATTAACTGCTCTTGGTTCAAGTGAACTAGAAATAATGGTCGGGAACTATTCCTCCTGGCGCAGAACTCCACTTGTCAAAATTCACTAGTTTAGCATCTTGAAAGTTCAATTTCGACCTTTCCTTAGTATTGGAGTCTTTGACTACTTATCCTGGTTGAGGTGAAGTTGAAATGATGGCCAGGAACTATTCCTCCTGGCGCAGAACTCGTCCGATCAAAATTCACCTGTGTATAGATGGGCATCTTAAAAATTTAATTTCAACCGTTTTCAGTATGGAATCTTCAATCACTCATCTTGGTTCAAGTGAACTGGAAATAATGGTCGGGAAATATTCCTCCTGGCGCAGAACTCAACTCATGATAATTATATTGTTTGGACATCTTAAAAATTCAATTACAACTTTTTTGGTATTGGAATCTTAAATTACTCATCATGATTCGAGGGAACTTGAAATGAAGGTCAGAAACTATTCTTCCTGGCTCCTGGAGCAGAACTCGACCAATCAAAATTCACTTGCATGGACATTTTGAAAATTGAATTTCAACTTTTTTTGGGTATTGGAGTCTTTGAGCACTTTTTTTTCAGTTAGAGTGTACTTGAAATTGAGGGCTTCATAAAAAGGGGCATTCGTCAATTTTTTTTTTATTAATTTTTACAAAAAAAAATAAGTAATTAAATGCTTATTCCGAATTGTAAAAATCAAAAAAAAAAAAAAAATTGAGTAAGGCCCCTTTTCCATGGAATTTCGTAATTGTGGTCAGAAACTATTCCTCCTGGCGCAGAACTCGATCAATCAAAAACTCTTTAGTTAGTGTACTTTGAAAAATTCCAAGTTTTTTTGGTTTTGGAATCTTCAATCACTTATCTTGGTTCAGATGAACTGGAAATAATGGTCGGGAACTATTCCTCCTGGCGTAGAATTCCAATTGTCAAAATTTACTTGATTTGCACCTTGAAAATTCAATTAAAACTTTTTTTAAAAGCATTGTGGTCTTTGACTACTTATCCTGGTTGAGGTGAACTTGAAATTATGGGCGCAAATCATTTATCCTGATGCAGAACCCCCAATACCACCATCAATCAAAATTCACTTTTTTGATTATCTTAAAAATTGAATTTCTACTTTTTTTATTAGAATGAGAGCCTTTGACTACTTATGCAGGTCCAAGTGAACTCGAAGTGGAGATCAACTTGTGAAAATTCGCTTGTTTGGGTTACATATCTTGAAAGTATACCTACCTGCTTGTATGTAATTTACTAAGAATTGCGGTCAATTATGTACTAATAGTAATTTTTCAAACGTTACTTGCATACTTACCGAAGATTACCAGAAATAACTTACCAATTTTCCAAAGATTACAATAATAATTTTATTATTGATGATTTATGGCAGATTGGAAGTAATTTAGAATTCGGTTTGGACTGTTGAATATATACTTATCAGCATTGGAACCAATTTTCATTACTTTTTCTTGAAAAAAAGTAGGTATTTACGATGTACAATTTTAACTTTTGGGAGGTTTTCTGGGGTTTTAATGTTGTGGGAACAAATTTCTTTGAAGAATGTAATACAGTACCCTCCACAATTGACCAAATCACAATAAAGTTGAGCATACAAAGAAAAATCATTTTGGAAAATCGAAGATTATTTTGAAAAAGCTTCAATCCTTTATTTCCAATGAAACGAAATGAAAATTAAAAAAAAAATGATTAGCAATATTGGAATCTTCAATCACTTATCTTGGTTCGAGTGAGCTTGAAATAATGGTCAGGAACTGTTCCTCCAGGCGCAGAACTACACCAATAAAAATCCACTGGTGTGGGCATCTTGAAAACGTAATTTCAACTTTTTTTGGTATTAGAATCTTCAATCACTTATCTTGGTGCAAGTGAATTGGAAATATTGGTGGGGAACTATTCCTCCTGGCGCAGAATTCCACTTGTCAAAATTCACTTGATTAGCACCTTGAAAAATCGATTAAAACTTTTTTTAAGCATTGTAGTCTTTGACTACTTACTAATCCTGGTTGAGGTGAACTTGAAATGATGGGCGCGAATCATTCCTCCAGGCGCAGAACCCCCATCAATCAAAATTAACTTTTTTGATCATCTTGTAAATTGAATTTCCACTTTTTTTTTTTTTTTTGGAATGAGAGTCTTTGACTAATGCAGGTTCAAGTCCTCTTGGCGCAGAATTAAACTCCACCAAAATTCACTTTTTTAGGCATTGGAATCTTAGACCATTTATTCGGTTCATGTGTACTTGAAATTACAACCAGGAAATATTCCTCGTGGCGCAGAACTCAACTCGTGAAAATTCTTTTGTTTGGGTTTAAGCATCTTGAAAATTTGATTTCAACTTTTTTGGCGTTGCAGTCGTCGGTTAATTATCAGGAATGCCGATGACATTATTGATTGCTGATTGATTAATTTTTTCAAGTTATTACAATTATCGTGATATCACAATATCAACAACTTGCGATCTTTTCTTCAAGGATCACTAGGGTAAAGTCGCCAGTAGTTGAACAGATTTTTGATACTTTTTGATAAAAAACAATCTACAGCTCAAGTTGATATTTTTTTGAAAACTTTGGTAAGTACATCTAAAAGAACACAGTTTTCCTTACATTTTGATTTGTGTTTCACATTCGTAAGTACATTTTTGAGATTTTTACGATCATTTCAAAAAGTGTCCAAAAAACCCAGTAATTGACACCCGGCTTATCGAGCATGAAAATGTGATTATGAATCAATCAAAAGTAGTTAGAAAGAAAGTGTATCTCATTAGCTTTCAAATGGTATAATAACCATCTCAAAATGTTCAAAATTGTTTGATGTAGAAAATAATTGTAAAACACTTTGCAAAATTTTCATGATGAAAATAAAAGTTGATAAAACGCAAAAAGTATGACTGATAATCATCACCTAACTCACGGCCAATGATAAGCGAGGTATGAATTAATTTTTAGTGCAATCAGTGTTTTCAATAATCACACTAGGACACCAAAATGGCGATTTTTGTGACGTAGGTGTCAACTACTGGATCATGTCAACTACTGGTGACTTTACCCTATTCTGCAACAAGAAATTCGCGCTAAAAACTTGGAGGGAGGTGGTTGTGTTTTAGAAGTAAGCTAAGTATAAGCTCCAAGCAGTTCATATAAAAGTATAATGTCTATATGTTTAGGTATAACACTATAGTCAACTTGAAATTAGTTTTTTAGATACCTGCTTGTAATTTACCCAGCATTGGTCAATTAGACCTAGTAATTTATCAAAAATTACTAGCATACCGAAGATTACCAGAAATTACTTACCAATTTTCTAAAGGCTGCAATAAGCCATGTTGAATTGCTGGTTGAAAATATGCAATAAATTCAGTTTGAACTAATAAATATTAGCATTGGAACAGTTTTTCATAATTTTATCTAAAAAAAAAGTATTTTCATATCGTATTTTATTTTTTAGAGGTTTTCTTGGTTTCCATGTTGAGGGAACAAATTTTTGGCAGAATTTAATACAGTACCCCTCCTCAATTGGCCAAATCACAAAAAAGTTGAGCTTTCAAAGAAAAATAATCCTGGAAAATGACAATTTTTTTTGAAAAAGCTAAAATTTTTTGATTCCAACAAAACAAATGAATACAAATTGGATTTTTATTCAAAAAACTGCAATTTTTTTTCTTAGGTATTAATTTTTTTAAATTTTAAAAAAATGCTTTTAACCAATGTGTTTTACTCATGTTGTAGAATTATTTTTGAAAAAAATATTCATTTGTTTTGTTAAAACTGAGGAATTTGAGATTTTCCAAAACTTTCACTTTTCAATATAATTGTTATTTGAAAGCTCAACTTTTTTGTGATTTGGCCAATTGGGCAGAACACCACAATTAAACTCTTTGAAACACTTTATTTACCCAACATGGAAACCTAGAGAACCTCCAAAGAATTAAAAAGAAATATCAAAAACCTTCCGAAAGTCGAACTTTCAATTTGAGGCAGAGTTTCAGACCATGATCTTTATGAAAATTGAATTTTTCATTCAAATGAGAAAGGGACCCTTCGAGTTATTCCTTTGTAAATGGATTTCTACCTATTCCAAACGACATTTTTGGAATTTAAAAAAAATTGAAGTCTTGCTGAGAGCTTTACAATAGATAGGAAATCATATGAAATTTGAATAAAACAGAAAGGTGTTAATGCTAGGTTCGAATAAAAATTTAACACTTGAACTAGCCTACGATCTGTTCATTCCAACGAGTACAGGTACCTAGTTGAATTGTTTCAACTCGTACTTTCTTAATTTCACTTTTGAAATTTTATAGCAATGATTATGGAAAATG
This sequence comes from Planococcus citri, assembly GCF_950023065.1. Classification (NCBI taxonomy): domain Eukaryota; kingdom Metazoa; phylum Arthropoda; class Insecta; order Hemiptera; family Pseudococcidae; genus Planococcus; species Planococcus citri. The sequence goes on along the minus strand of NC_088679.1, from coordinate 3,930,432 downwards.
TATTCACGATACAAATGACAAATTGATGGGTACTTACTTGATTACAATTATTTATTTTATTTTATTTTATTTTTATTTGTACATCTTACGGTTCAGCGGTATACGCTTTTTCACGCGAAAGATATGTTAGGTGAAGCTGAGTATATCTGGTGCTAACCTAGGACGAAGACGTCTGTTCGAGGTTTGAGATGTCAGTTAGGTTCGAATAGAAATTTTGCACTTGAACTAGCCGACGATCTGTTCATTCCAACGAGTACGAGTAGTTGGATTGTTTCAACTGGTACTTTTTTTAAAATTAATTTCACTTATGAAATTTTATAGCAATGATTATGGAAAATTTACTCACGATCCAGATGACAGAATTGATGGGCACTTACTTAAATGACAACCTACAAAATTTGTATGAAAAGTTCCTCCATGGTTTTCATTATTGATGGAAGTATAATGACTCGTCATATTTCGCTTATGTTCTGAAAAATCATAATTTTGTGGTATACCTACTCACATCTCTCGGAAGAGAAGAAACACAAAGATTACAATTGATGGAAAATCATGTGAAATTTGAGTAAAGCAGACCGGTGTTAGCATTAGGTTCGAATAAAAATTTAGCATTTGAACTAGCCTATGATCTGTTCATTCCAACGAGTACAGGTAGTGGTCAAGAACTATCCCTTCTGGCGCAGAACTCGATCAATCAAAATTCACTTGTGTGGGCATTATGAAAATTTAGTCACTTACCTATCCTGGTTCAAGTGAACTTAAAATACTTACTGGTTCGAGACATATTCCTCCTGGCGCAGAACTTGACCAATCAAAATTCTCCAATCTGGGCATCTTAAAAATTTAATTTCAACTTTGTTGTGGTATTGTGATCTTCAATCACTTAAGCTATCTTGGTTCAAGTGAACTGGAAATTATGATCAAGAACTATTCCTCCTGGCGCAGAACTCAACCAGTCGTCAAAATTAATTTGTTTAGCATCTTGAAAATTCAATTTCAACACTTTTTTAAGCACTGGGGTCTCTGACTACTTATCCGGGTTCAGTGAACTTGAAATGATGGGTGAGAATCATTCCTCCTGGCGCAGAACCCATCTCAATCAAAAATCCCCTTTTCTGGTTATCTTGAAAATTGAATTCCTACTTTTTTTTTGGAATGAAAGTCTGTGACTACTTATGCCGGTTCAAGTAAACTTGAGGTGATGATCCCAAACTGTTCCACCTGGCGCAGAATTCAACCCCATCAAAGTTTTTTTTTTGGCGTTGCAGTCTCTGACTACTTATCAGGGATGCCGATCACATTATTGATTGTTGATTGATTAATTTTCTCAATTTATTACAATTATCATGATATCAACCACTTGCGCTCTGTTCTTCAAGGAGACTATATTGTGCGACAAGTAATTCGCACTTAAAACTGGAGGGGGGTTGTTGTGTTTTAGAAGTAAGCTAAGTAAACTCAGTAAGCTCCAAGCAGTCCATATATAAAAGTAAAATGTCTATGATTATGACAGATAGTAAATTTGAAATCAGTTTTTTAGATACGTGCTTGTAATTTACCAAAAATTGGTCAATTACATAAGTACCTACTAGTAATTTTTCAAAAACTACTAGCATACCGAAGATTTTCAGAAATTACTTACCAATTTTCTAAAGACTACAATATTAATAAATTCGAGCAAATACATATCTAGAATTGTGGTATTCGGTTTGGACAGATCAATATTAGCATTAGAACCAATTTTCATAATTTTTTCCGCAAAAAAATTATGTATTTACCTATAAGTATTTTAACTTTTTGGAGGTTTTCTAGGTTTTCATGTTTGGGGAACAAATTTCTTTGAAGAGTGTAATACAGTATCATCCTCAATTGACCAAATCACAAAAAAGTTGAACTTTTCAAAGAAAAATCATACTGGAAAATGAAAAATTACTTGTTTTGAAAACGCTAAAATTCTTCATTCCCAACAAAACAAAACAAATGAATACAAATTGGAATTTTTTTTCAAAAATGATTCAACGACGTGAGTAAGAAACATTTTGTCGGAGGATTTTTTCAAAAATTATTAGGAAAAAATTGTACGAGTAACACGATGGTAAAAAAAAAAAGTCATCTGGCAGTTCCCAAGTTGAGCAGAAACAAAAACTTGGTGAAAGAAATGCCTTCTTACCAAAAAATGAAAAAAAAAATCTAGGTCACTAAGAAAGGATTTTTTTATCAAGTCATAAAATCTTGTCAGAAATCGAGCGAAAATATGACACAAAATTTGACAAGATTTTATGACTTGTTAAAAAAAATCCTCTCATAGGTAGCTGACTTGCTGCATACATTTTTTTTTTCATTTTTTAGTCAAAGACATTTCTTTCGCCGAGTTCTTATTTTTGCTCAACATTGGGAACTGTCAGATGACTTTTTTTACTATCGTTATTAAAAGGTATTTTTTTGTTTACATTTTTTTAATGTCTTCAAAAAGTGATTTTAATCAATGTTTTTTACTCATGTTACTGAAATTATTTTTGAAAAAATTTCCAATTTATATTCAATTGTTTTGTTGGAAATTAAGGATTTGAGATTTTTCAGAACTTTCAATTTTCAAAATGATTATTTTTTGGAAGCTCAACTTTTTTGCGATTTGGCATATTGGGCATGGTACCATATGTACATTCTTTAAAGCAATTTGTTTCCACCTGGAGAACCTCCAAAAAGCTGAAAATAAATATCAAAAATATTTCGAAAGTCGAAATTTCAATTTGATGTAAAGTTTCAGAACATGATCTTTCTGAAAATTCAATTTCCATTCAGATAAGAAAGGGACCATTCGAGCTATTCCTTTGTAAATGGATTTCTACCTATTCCAAACGACATTTTTTGAATTAAAAAAATTGAAGTTGTGCTATAGACGAGCCTGAATAGAAATAGTTAGGCAAAACTTAGTACATAAATTCAATGAGCCCATTTCAAGGTTAAAATCTATGGTGGGAAACTCGAGTGATTATGACAATAGGTAATACCTACCTATTTCTCAGTATGTTTTTTCCACTCGATTAAGAACGTGCGTTCGTATTTTTTCTGTAATTTTTTATCTTTAAATTTACCAGTCATTACATGACTGAATTCGAGTATTTTGTTTAAAATTGAACTTATTAAAATGATATAATTTCTCCGGTAACGCGAGTGTTATTTTGTGTTGCTATGAATTTATTTCACTAATTAATTGGACATCAATTCTAATGGAGTAAGTTTCCTGGTCGAGTTACCGGCAGGGCTGAGGTAAATCCTCTAGCCAATATGTTGGTCAGCATTTAGGTTCTTATTTCAAAGTATAGGGCTACGATATAATCTATGAATAGATTCAGTCCAACTACGATTGATATGGTCAAGGTAATGATTAGGTTAATGGTAAAGTAGTTAGAATTCATCTGAATAATCTAGGTAAGGATTTAATACAGTGATTCAATCTGAATAATCTAGGTATAGATTTAGTAGATTTCCAACTATTTCGACTTGCTTGCAATGTCTAGAAATGTATGTAAATTCAATTTACTTTTCGAGTTTATTTTCACACTGGGATATGTTCCAACTAAGATTGTGTATGATGTAGGTTCTACCTACCTTGTAAATAAAATCCCTTTCTTTCGATTGAGTATTGGTTGAAACATATCTTCGTGTATTTGAATTAAAATAGAGCATTTTTATATTATGTGGTTAGGTAGGTTTGTCTTATCCTAATCCAAACCCATCCCAATATTTCCTAATCATAAAATTTCCTAATACCTATCTTCTCATTATTTGTTCCTAGTTCTAAAATTCTCTCTTATTCCTAATTCCTACACCACATAATATAAAAATTGGCACCCAACGTGGGGCTAGGGCTTAATGAGTTTAGGTATTAATTATTCAAAATTCATCTTCAGAAAATTTCGTGTCAAAATTCCACTTTACACATGTGTTTCATGTTGGACACGAAGATTTCTTTCAATCAATAAAATATGGCCGTTAGAATAGTAACTCGAGCGCGTTATCTATTGTGCTATGCTTTCGCCTGATGAGAAGTACGGTCCGCCTGTGAGTAGGTATCGAATAGGTAGTAGGTACCTACTTCACTTAGGGAACAGTTTGTTAGAAAGCATATTTTAAATACACGAAGAAACCAGCTTCGAATTGTACTAGTCGTTCTGGTATAGTACATGTAATGAAATGTACCACCATCAACGAGATAACGACATCGAGTAATTGCATCAAGACCTCCGAGTACCAGAAAAATGATTGAGTATTTTTAACGTATAATAAAACATGTTGCAACTAGTTTTACGAATGGTACTATGTAAAGCTTCGGCTAGGATAGGTTTTTGATAAAGGCCGCTAAATTTCCTTCCCCCTTTCCCGCATATGTCTGGATATCCACATATTCAGCTTATGCCTTTAGAATTAAGATGCGTGTTTTTCTAAGAAAATTAATAAAAAACACAAAAAGATATGTGTTTGTGTTAGTGTAGAAGAATCGGCATCGTGCTGAACAAAATTTCTAGGAAACGTTCGTCGTAGTTTCTAGCTATTGTATTAATTTTGTAAATCGCCATTTTGTTATTCTCTTATCTTTCTAGTCGAGTCTTCGATCGCAATCTGAAACGCATTCGGTTTGAGTATTATCTTTTCCTTCGTACTGTAAACATCTCTCGAGTAGTTTGCGTTTTGCGTATGGTTTTTTAGTGCGGTATTTTTACTTTTTGCTAAAATTGCTTTGATTATTGCGATCGTATTTTTATTCGAGCTTTCTATTTAATGATTTAATAAACTTTCGTATGTGAAGTGAAGTTCGAAAGATTCTCGAGCTTGTCGTATTTCGAGTATTTTGATGTTCCAGCCGAATACGAGCTGATTAGTATATTGGAATATTATCTCGTTTGTTTATTTTCGATTATGGCTTCCTTTGAGGTAAAATTAGATCTAGTTATTTTGTTTACCATTATTTTGATTCTTCTTATATGTATTGTGTTTCGTTTTGAAAATATTTGATATGCCAAAATTGGTTGTAATTACGCAACCTGGCGCCTGCGTGGGTATGTACTCTTCTTTGGTTTTCTCATGCATAATCAAGTGTTTTCAAACGATTTAGTGTTAGTTGTGTTACTTGTGAGATCATTACCTTGGTCTGTAGGGAATCTAGGGATCCTTAGTTAGGGATTTTTTAGATAGTTAGGGACCATAATGCTGACTCAACATTGCCATATGGTAACTCGAGTGTTTAATAATCAAGCTTATTCAACAGTGAATAATTCAAACGAACCTGATATTGAACTCAACGAGTCATCTGCGAGTGCTCATTTTCACGATCCAACTGTTATCAGTTTTATCGATAGCAGTAATATTGCACTCGAAATTTCTCTCGACGATTTGAACGAACTCGAAAATCCAGATCAAGAAGCTGACGATTCGATTGACAACGAGTTAAGCGGTATTCGAGATCGATTGAACGAGACATCACGACAATTCGACAATTTCGATTCTGATTCATCTTCTTCACTCGAGTTAGATCCAGAAGAGAAAAAGGAGCGTCGACGAGCGAAATTATTTCGACCAACGCCTCTCTATTATTTACGATCACCTCGATTTCCAGAAGGTTTCTTTAAGGAATCCCGTTTTCGTGATAAAGTTCCTAAGACATTCGATTCAACTGACGACGACGTTGCTGGTATAAAAGTAGAAATACCAATCGAAGAAGTTGACGTATTCGACGAAGACGAAAACCAACCTATACCTACAATGTCGTTCACTCAAGAAGATTATGAACGATTATTGGCCGAGAATGCGGCGATTAAAAAGAAAAACGAAGAGCTACAAACAAAAGTCACCAAGCGTATGTCTCTCGCTAACACGACTGCTGCTTCCACGTCAGATGGAACTGGTCCAGGTCCTAGCGGAGTATCTGCAGCGTTGCTAATGGATGTTATAGAGATAAATAATGAAACGTTATCGGAAAATATTGCCAAGCAATTTGCGATTCATTCGAGACAAAGTCGTGGTGGAGGCGACGGAAGTCGTGATTTTGTTCCTCAACCATCATGTTTAACCATTCCACAACGACATTTTCATTTAAAAGCAAAAAATGAACAGTTAGTTTTTCCAATTGAAGACTGTCGATCACTATTGGTCATTTCACCTGTCCAATTCTCGAGTACTGACAACACTGGCAGTAAAAAGAATGTAAAACAAATCTGCGAAGGAGCTCGAGTTACGAAATGGAAAGCTGGTGATGATTACCGAACAGTCGAAGAATTTCTCATCGAATTCGAGAACGAAATCCGTCAATTGGTCAAAACTAATCAAGAATATAACCTTTGTCTTGATTATTTTCTCGAACATACCGATCTGATCAATTATAAAAAAGCGTTACAGATCGACGAACCGTGGCATTTAAACGCAATAAAATTAGTTAAGCAATTTTCCACTATCATGAATCACCAACTCGATATCGAAGAATTTAAAAAAGAAGTGAAAAACGAACATCAGAGTGTGGTTGATTTCTGTACTTTTTGGCTGAGAAGAATGCGATGGAATACTTCGGTTACACCAAAATGGGTTGCACAAGTATTGACTGAAAAAATTGGTAAAGAATATCGCGAAATTTTCAAAGAAACCGAGCCAACTGATACGATCGAAGAAATTATCGAAGCGATTACTGAAATGGAAAATTCTGGAACATCGAATAAAAGAAGCGTCAATGCTAAATCGTATTATAACCAAGTTGCGAAACCATTGATAGATAAAGTAAAATCATCTTCATCATCAAAATCATCATCAAATTCGAAATCAGATTCCAACTCGAGTAAAAGCAACAGTTCCGGTGAAAATCGATCGAACGCTCCTCCGAAGAAAGAAAATCCTTTCACAAAATTCGATAAAGGTCAAATCCTGAAACGTTTTGATCGAAATGGAAGAGCTCAATTTACTAAAGTGGCGAGTGCAAATGAGATTAATTTCGATGAACCCGGTCTCACCGTTCACTATGTGGATATGAACCATAACCTTCAACCATATGATCGAAAAAATCCACCGAATTTTGAGGAATTTTCTGTTTGCGATATTTCCATTTCACTCGAAGATTTAAACTTGAATTAGGTAATACCGAAGGTCGCAGTATTACCTCTAATTCAGACCAGCCGACCTTTGAAGCTGCTATAGTACACAACAAAGAAGCTCCAGTAATACCTCCAGTCGTACCTAATATTCCGAATAAAGAAAAGATGTATCTTTTCTGTGATGGAATTGCATATATTGGAAGTAACGTCATGTATAAATTTCTAAGATATCACGAATTTAAGAATATCGCCGATCATGCCGAATACTCATTAGTTAGTGATAAATTGACGGCAAAAAAGGTGAATCAATTATTAGAAGAAAACACCTTTGACATACCTTTTGGTACTGAACATGCGTTAATCCATCTTGGACTTCAAGAATCAATGTTCAAGAATTTTGATAGCTCTCAGTTTCAAAATGAATTGAAAAATTAGTCGTTACGCTACGAGATATTTATCGAATTAAAAATATCGTATTTGCGTTGATAGCTCCTGTGAATTTTCCCAATATAAGTCTTGATTATTGGAAGAATCTCGAAGAAGTGAATGAGAAGATTTATTTCACTGCAACGAAGCAAGACAATTGTCTTTTTTGGAATGCATTCTCTCCATTTGTGAAACGCAATGAGCTTGTACCAACTGAAAAGAAATGGTTCAAATATACGTCAGATGGTGCTATTCTTTACGATATCAAAAAAGAATTCTACAAGCCTAATGGTGCATCACCCGGATCGAAACCAGATTACGCAAGTTGGGAAATCTTCAATTTGAACAAATTGGACTACGAGCTGTGCAGTTTCTTCAAGAAATACTGCGGAGTTAACATTTTTAAAACACAACCTTATAAAGATTCGAAGAAAGACGAGAAACTCGATAGCATGTACGGTAAAACCGATGAACCAGTTGTATTCAATCTCAACCATAGTATTCTCGACGTACTCGATCCAGTCGATATTGAATACTCGAATAAAGACGTGTCGCCGAAAATAAAAGTTCAATTTGGTAAAATTGACGTTGACGCATTAATTGACAATGGATGCTCTCATGTACTTATGAATGAGAGTGTATACGAGCGAATCGTTGCAGCTTACCCTGAACTGAAGAAAAGCGAAGTTAAAGCTGACGGTATGGGTCAAAAGTTTTCGCTAGCTGCTACCAAAGCTCATCCAAAAATCACGAAAATGGCTTACGTACCGATGAGTTTTCCAACACAAAAACCTAACAAAAGTGTGTTCAATATTCAAGCATTTATCGTCAAAGACCTGAATACATCGTTGATTTTGGGACGTAATTTAATGAGATCATTCGAGTTAGTAATTCACACGTCAAAGAATTACATCGAGCTTACCGATCCAACGATAACAGCTCTCCAGAATAAAACATTCAAGATTCATTATAACGATTCAGAAAAAAACGCGATGAATTTCGAGTTACTAAAGGATCCGAAACAATATCCTTTACAAGAAGTCCAGTATATCACGTCTACAAAACCTGAAGAGATATTTTCGATCAGTGAGAATCCCTCCTATGTCATCTGTACCGAGCTGCTGTATAAAATAGAAGAAGCTGTCGAGGGTACAGAACTCACGAGTAAAAATAAAGGTACGTTAAGAAAACACATACATAATAATTATGAAACTTTTGAGAACAGAATCGGTTTGTGTAACTGTTACGAACATAGATTCGCTTTCGTAGGTAACGAACTTCCCCCTCCACATAAAGTATGGTGTAAATCTCGACCTATTCCCCATCGCTACGAAGACGGTGTCCATGAAATTATAAGAAAATGGAAAAAAGAAGGAAAAGTGGTTGAAAGACAATCACCTTATAAGTTAGGTCTCGTCTATGTAGATAAAGGAGGTGGAAAAGTTCGTATATGTTTGGATGGAAGACCATTAAATGAATACATTCTCAGACACTCGACTGAACCGCCAAATATTAACAACATGCGGATGAAGTTTAAGGACATGAAGTATTTTTCGATCTTTGACTTCAATAATGGTTTCCTCCAAATAAAATTAGCTGAGGATCAACAATGTGTTCTATCATTCACCATCGATGGTATTCCTCTCGTTATGACGGTTGTAGGTTTCGGTACCGAAGATAGTTTGGCTGCTTTTGTTTATGCTCTTCGATTGGTGTTACGTGGTTGTGAAGATTTCACCGGTGTGTACGTCGATGACGTCATTATCTACTCGAAAACTATCGAAGAACACCTCGAACATATTCGTATTTTCCTCGAAAAGGTGAAAGCGGCTGGAATGACACTCAATCTTCGGAAAACCCAATGGTGTAAAACTCGAATAAAATACCTCGGAATGATATTCTCCGATGAGGGTGCCCAAGTGGATCCCGAAAAGATTGAGCCAATCTTAAATTTCGAATTGCCAAAAGACGTAAAGAGCCTCCAGCAATTTCTCGGTATGTTTCAGTACTACCGAGAATATATGGCTAGAATCAGCGTGCTGTGTGCTCCTCTTTACGAATTGACTACGGTTGGAAAAGGTGCAATAGTATGGACAGAAGAAAATATCAAACATTTCGAATTGCTTAAAAAAGAACTTGCAAATGAAACACTATTGACCTATCCTGACTTCAAAAAGCCATTTTACATTTACACCGACGCTTCTACGAAAGCTATCGCTGGTGTAGTAATGCAACCGAGTCGCAAGAACGATAAAGACCTTATAATGCCAATTGCATTTACTTCTCGAGTGTTAAAAGGCTACGAAAAATCATATTCCATAATGGAACTCGAACTTTTGGCAATTATCCATCTTCTCGCCAAAAATTACTATCTTTTGGCCGGAAATAAAGTTCATTTATACACTGATAACATTGTGGTAACATACCTGAAGAAAAATGAACTTTTGCCTAATCGGATCATGAAATGGTTGCTGTATTTAGACAACTTCAGAATAGATATTCAACATATCGCTGGAGCTGATAACTCTATTGCAGATTTTTTGTCTAGGTATACTTTCAACATTACCGAAAACGACAAAAATTTCACCATTTTTCTGTTCGATTACAAAACACCAAAGTGTTTATTTACCGAATTTCGACGACTTCGATCAATCCAGAATAATGATGAAATAGTACAAGCATGTATCAAGAAATACCCTGAACGTACTCGAGTTGATAAAAAATTGAACTTGGTTATTTATCAGAATCACAATGATCAAGAATGGCGAATATTTATTCCAAAAAGTTTACAACGAGAAATAATTCAGCACTATCATTATGAATACGGTCATGTTGGAATTACTCGATTGATTCGCATTATACGAAGACATTTTGATTGGCCTGGTTTAACAACGCAAGTTTGCCAATTTGTGAATGATTGTATCTCATGCCAAATTTCAATGAGATCAACAACTCGATTGTATGGTCCAATCCAAACACTCGCTTCTGAACGTTTCAACGAGATTTTGTGTTTGGATAATTTTGGACCAATTCCAAGTAGTACAGCTGGCGTCGATACTGTGTTCGTGATCGAAGATCATTTTACCAAATTCGTCAAATTATACCCATTAAAAGTCGTGACTTCAGCAAATATACTCGAACGTATGATTCTTTGGATTAACGAGTTTGGATTACCGAAAATAGTACTCAGCGATAATGGTCCACAATTTTCCTCTCGGTATTGGAGAAAATTTTGGCTAAAAAGAGGAGTTCAAATTCGGTATACATCAAGGTATACTCCGAATAGTAACCCTGCCGAAAGAATAATGAGCACTATTGGTTCGAGTATGAGAAAGTATATCGCTGATAAACAAAAATCATGGTGTCGTATTTTACCAGATATCGAGCGTAAATTGAATTATACCGAAAGCACTGTAACAGGTTGCATTCCCTATGAAGCAGTACGTAAACGATTAGTACCCGATTCATTAGTCGATATAATTAAACAACGAAAATTACCACTCGATATCAACCAGCGAATACTCGAAAACCAGAAAAAGAATCATGAACGTCGACAAGCCTATTTCCATAAAGTTCATAAACCTGTGATATTGGATATTGGTGAACGAGTGTTTGTAAAAAATAGACCAGTATCATCGAAAGAGAAAGGAGTAGCTGCGAAACTATCACACCAATGGAAAGGCCCATATAAAGTCATCACAAAGCCTTTCATCAACGTTTACGAACTCGAAGATGAAAAAAATCCAGGATATATTATTCGAGAAAATATCCGTCATCTTCGTAAATACAATCCAGCCACCGATGACACTGTTCAACCGCCGATAGAATAGGAGCCTTTGTCTACTCGTCTAAGCCTTCTATGTCTGTCTCTCTTTTATTTTCTAATTTATTTTTAGTTATAATTCTTTCATAGCATGTAAAAAGTTTAAAGCCTCTCTTAGAATTACTCTAATCTATTTTCGTGTATGGTTTTAAAATGTTCACAGAATGATTTGTACGCGACCTGTCGCCAGAGCCACATACACCCGATCATTAACTCGAGTCCTGAGAATTTAAAGAAAACGTTCTCAGCTGAAGATCTCGACACTCGAGTATTCGTAATACGAAACGATCAGGAAGACACTCTTACGATCAAGAAACAAAACGTCAGATGCCCTATTGCCGAGATCATCGAGATTTCCGTTTCCGCACTCGATTTACCCGCATCTTTATCTCGACACATCATGGAAGCTGAAATTCAACGTGTGGAATTGTATATTCGAGAGTACCTACTAGCCATCTTCACCGCCGATCGCCTATCCCCTTGCAAAAGGTGCCTCATTCCGAAGGAGACACCGAATATATGCGATTTACCATCTCTAATCGCTGTCGAGATCGAAGGCCTAACCGAATTTCTATTTGAGCAAATGGAGACTCTCTATCTACCAATACCGCCCGCTCCTCCGACACCGATTCAGCGACTGAACGTGACTGCACATATTCGTCGAGCGTTTTCCGAGAATGATTTAGTTCTGCCGCCTTCTGTTTTTTCATTTGATCGCGTAGAAAAACAGCCCAAAGAAATTGTATCGAACTCGAGCGAACCGGCGATTGACCTAACACAAGATGAAGAACCGATCAACATCTCCGATAGTGGTAGTGATGACGTATTCGAAAACAACATCGATCTACTTAACCGAACAAACCGTCAGTTATCGATTTCTTCCTTCGACGACGCCGCCCGACTAACTCATTCCACCGAATTCGAACAATTATCTGTATCGCTTACTCGATTGCAAGCTCCTCTCAAGAGTGCACTGAAGAGCCCAGACGAAGGTCTACCACCGGCGAAGAAATTGAGCTACACTGAGGAAGACAGTACCGGTGAAAAGAAAACCGTTGGTTTTCGGTTTCCTGAGCCAAAGACATTTAAAATTCAACAACCGAAACCCAACGAAGCTGATCCATCAGTAGAGAGTATTTTAGCAACTCTCCGTCAGAACTCTCTTATGGCTGATCTCAACCTACTCGATCTTATTCCACCGCAAAATCGACCATCGACGTTATCTCTCGGTGAAAACGACTCGAGTTCTACGTCAACTTCAGCTGATGTCACCTCTGCCACTATTAAGAGTGATGTCGCTAATCTGAGTTCAACATTTGCTCCATCAGCAACGGCAACTCAATCCATCGACGAGTCGATGCAGGTCGATAATGTTACCGACAATAATGCCGAAGAATCGGTACAAACAGCTCCATTAGCTGATAAAAATGAACTAGCTGCTCAAGCCGCCGCTGCTGCTGTTCCCGTCGCTGCTGTGGTTCCCGTCGTTCTTCCACCACCACAACCAGCATATGTCACGGCCAAGTTTCCTCGACTGAACTACGCTGAAATCGATGGAATTCAAATTTTCACACCAGAGTTGATAGGCGACGATGAGATTCCTGAATGCAACCTCCGACCATACGTTCCGCAACAATGGCCTGATAGTTATCAGCCATATGAATTCGAGTGGGATCCTTCGGACCGAGTTTTCGAACATCTAGCGATTGACCTATGGGAAGCACTGATACGAGGAACGTATGTCCATTTTAAGATTGTGACTCCCAGATTCGAGTATTATGACAAAAGGCAGTCATTCGAATGGCCAAGAATTGAAATCGAGGCCACTATTTGGCGTAACCATCTGAATCTGGTCCGCTCGACTTATCGTGATGAGGTTTACCCACATGAGCATGTTTTCCGTCCCAGATGGTCATACCAGAATCAGACCAACATGAAGCACCTCGTCACTGTTCTGGGGAAAATAGCCAACGATTATGTCGAAATAATCATCGATCCTACGCTTCAAGTATCGTTGATTAACACCGCTGCACTCGAGTTTTTCGACAAGAGTGTCTCTTTCGAGTTTGAAGTCCTTCGCCATCCTAAGGTTATTTACGTACCTTGGAAGGATGATTTCCGGTTAGTAGTACGACGAAAGGTCAATGTACCACTAAGATTGACTCCCGGTATTGAACGTAACAAGAATGATGTTCATTGGTTCCCGTGTTATGTCGCTAATTTCAAGACTACGAAGAAAGTAGAAGCGCATCACGGTACAGTAATCTTAGGCGTACGAGACATCGGTCCGTTGATTAAAAGTTATGATCCTGTCGCTGTTTCAATCAATCTTCGAGGACCACCGGGAATCCCCTATTCGAGAACGGTCAGGTGTAAAGAAAAGGTGCCACGAGTTCGAATGATTGGTCTTCTCAGAAGCCTTCGAGCGATGGATCGGTTTAGAGTACGAGATAACTTCTATCCGGTAGAAGAATATCTTATTAAAAAGAAGAAATAAGATTCGATTTCAAAATTTTTTCCTTTTTGTAAATTTTTGGTTTTTTTCTTTTGTATTTTCCGTTTCGAGTTATTACGTTATCATTGTGAATCTTATTGTATTGTAATTTCATTTTTCGTTTTTGGATAGTGTGTTTTCTGGCGATAGTCGTTCTCATGTTATTCTTTTTGTTATTGTTTTTTCTTTGTTTTTTACATTTTCATTGTTAATCATACTCGAGTCTAGATTAGCTGTTTTTTCAATAGTTCTTGTTAATTTTTTCAATAGTTCTTGTTAATTTTTTCAATAGTTTAACGTAATTTTTCAGTCTTGCATTCGAGTTTTCCCTTCCACAGATTTTCTCTTTGGCAGGGGGAGAAATTATGTGCTATAGACGAGCCTGAATAGAAATAGTTAGGCAAAACTTAGTACATAAATTCAATGAGCCCATTTCAAGGTTAAAATCTATGGTGGGAAACTCGAGTGATTATGACAATAGGTAATACCTACCTATTTCTCAGTATGTTTTTTCCACTCGATTAAGAACGTGCGTTCGTATTTTTTCTGTAATTTTTTATCTTTAAATTTACCAGTCATTACATGACTGAATTCGAGTATTTTGTTTAAAATTGAACTTATTAAAATGATATAATTTCTCCGGTAACGCGAGTGTTATTTTGTGTTGCTATGAATTTATTTCACCAATTAATTGGACATCAATTCTAATGGAGTAAGTTTCCTGGTCGAGTTACCGGCAGGGCTGAGGTAAATCCTCTAGCCAATATGTTGGTCAGCATTTAGGTTCTTATTTCAAAGTATAGGGCTACGATATAATCTATGAATAGATTCAGTCCAACTACGATTGATATGGTCAAGGTAATGATTAGGTTAATGGTAAAGTAGTTAGAATTCATCTGAATAATCTAGGTAAGGATTTAATACAGTGATTCAATCTGAATAATCTAGGTATAGATTTAGTAGATTTCCAACTATTTCGACTTGCTTGCAATGTCTAGAAATGTATGTAAATTCAATTTACTTTTCGAGTTTATTTTCACACTGGGATATGTTCCAACTAAGATTGTGTATGATGTAGGTTCTACCTACCTTGTAAATAAAATCCCTTTCTTTCGATTGAGTATTGGTTGAAACATATCTTCGTGTATTTGAATTAAAATAGAGCATTTTTATATTATGTGGTTAGGTAGGTTTGTCTTATCCTAATCCAAACCCATCCCAATATTTCCTAATCATAAAATTTCCTAATACCTATCTTCTCATTATTTGTTCCTAGTTCTAAAATTCTCTCTTATTCCTAATTCCTACACCACAAAGTCTTGCTGAGAACTTCACAATAGATGGAAAATTCATGTGAAATCTGAGTACATAAAACAGAAAGGTGTTAGCATTAGTTTCGAATAAAAATTTAGCACTTGAACTAGCCTACGGTCTGTTCATTCCAACGAGTACAGGTATGTAGTTGGATTGTTTCAACTGGTAATTTCTTATAATTTCACTGAAGCTTTAAATTTTATAGCAATTGTGTAAAATTTACACACGATACAGATGACAAAATTGATGGGTACTTACTTGATTACAAAATTTCGATATAAAGTTCTTCTTCATTGATTGACATATGGCATAGTTTCATGATTATTAAAAAATGGTAGGTATATATACGATTAATTTGATGGAAGTATGATGACTCGTCATCTCTCGCTTATGCTCTGAAAAACAATCATTTTGTGGAAGAATTACAAAGAAGGTTCTTGAAAAACGAACGTCTTCGAAAGCCTTCAAAAACAAACTTCAAAACAAAATCTTCTACTTTGTACTTTTTTTATCAGCAGTCAATCGGTTTTAATTTATTCAACCCAAATTTCATAAATTTAAACACTCAGACTCCAGACCAATTTTCACAATGCAACTACAATAATCAATTGATAATTGCCCGAGATAAATTCAATCACTGTCAATATAGGAAATACACAAGTATAGAGATAAGATACACGTAGTAGGGTAGCTAGAGAGAGCTACATCTAAGCACAGATGTTGGTACAAGAGGCTTGCCAGATGAAAAACTGTTTACTCAAGCACACTCGAAAATTTTTACGAGTATGTATTTGGTTTATTAGAAAGGAAATTTTGCGTTCTATTGTGCTGACCTTTGGTCTTTTGTTGTCGAACGTGCGAGCAGAGAGGAGGAATAAACGCGCCCTTCTAGTTTATTTACAAATTTGACGATATATATCGAACACTGACAGGGCCATTTACCCGTTGAAAGATTTGGTAATTCGATTGCTAAAAGAAATCCATTTGTAGTAATATTACCGAGAGACTGCCACACACACAAGAGTAACGCAGCGACGATGAGAAAAGAAGATGGAGAATATAAGGGCGAATTTCCTCCTTTTAAAATATATAGGTATATGGTACGTGTGTGTGCCTGTGCCGCGGCCGTGCCGTTTTCCGTACAAATAAAAATAAAATCCATTGTCGAAGAAGCCGAAAAAGCATTGTTGTTTGGACAATACAAATTTCGTTTGCGGCGTGGAATTTCAATTTTGCGTAAAAATAACGTCGTCGAGAATATTTGCCCGGCTCGGCTGAGCTCTGCTCGTTGTTTATCCTCTTCCTTGAAACGTTTTACGTTTCATTAGGCGATAAATTTTTCTCGACTTTTCTCCGCACTCCCCATGCCCTATTCCTTTTTTTTTTTACAAGTAAACGACGAACGAATAGCTCTATGAATTTTTGAAATATTTAAAAAAGCGTAGGTACACTCGTATAATTTGACGGGTATTTTTCACGCTGTCCGGACAGCTGCATAGCATTTTGTCGTCCGCGAATTCCTACAGATTTATTTAATTACATTGTCTGCTCAAATTCCTCCCTCTCTTCTTCCTCTCTCTCGTCTGTAGATATAACGCTTGTCGTGACATTTCTTCAAGTTCGACGCGACGACAAGCGCCGATCTCTTTTTCTCGTTCGTTCGTTCGTTTTTTTTCATCATTCGTTTTTCAACGTTTTTTCTCTTTACCCTAATTTATGCTCGAATGTCGACTAAAGTGATATTTGGCACCTTTTTATTTGACGCATTGTTGACACTATTTTTTTTTCTCTTTCCCTCGAATTCTAAGATGACACGAGGTGTCTTATTCGTCGTACCTATTCGTGTGGGGAAACTGTATTTGCAAAAATGTCGAGCAGATGTTTCCTCTTGTTGAGTTTTAGAAGTGAAATGTTGTAAAAAATGTTCGAAATAATCGCAAAAATTGAGCAAATACGAACTCAACGTAAACATAGGTGGGTACTTAGTTGAAACAACGTGAATATTTCTCAAAATATTGTTATAATCTTTCAAGATGAACGAAAAATGTTACTTTAAAGAGTAGAAATTGCTGAAAATCAACGTGAAAGATGAAGAATATTACTAGGTACGAAAAGTAAGCTCTTCAAGCTCGAGAGAAAGGTTACTCCTGAGTAAAATAAGTGAAATGTCCTTGTTCTTAGATTTTTGAGATTTTGATGGAACATTGTTGGGTAGACCTTCAGAAAAAATGCTGGACCCTAAACATTTACCCTCACCACATCCCCCTTGCCCAAAATGGCGGAAAACGCTTTTTGGGGGGGATATACTCCGAGGAGTTTTAAACAAAAAATTTTGAATTCACCCAAAATTTATAGAAGAGATATGAGTCTAGCCACGTGAATTTTTTCAAAAAATGTTTGCCCTCCAGAAAAGCACTGATGCCAATGTTTAAAATTTCAAAAATCCGAGAAAAATCGCCAAAAATTTAGAAAAGTTTTTTAAAATTGGCAATAATGACCAAAAAATTGGCCAAAAATATTTCGTGTGCTTAAATTAGGTTCGGAGATATGGTGGTTTCAGATTTTCTTTTGTCAATATCACCGCCATGGAGGGTCAACAAATTTTGAAAAAATTCATGTCACTTGGATCATGTCTCCTTTATTTATTTTGAGTGAATTCTTGTTCAAAACTCGTTGAAGTATAATTTTTTCCCCCGAAAAAAAAACGTTTTTTCGCCATTACGGGGTAATTGGGAGATGAGATGGGAGAACATTTTTTAGTTATTATTTTTTTTTCAAAGGTACCTCACCATTTTTCATCAAAATTTTAAAAATCCGGAGACCGGGGCATTTCACCTAATTCATCTGGGTGTACCCTTTGAAAGACATATTTCCTTTCAACTCTATGCAAAAAAAAAAAAAAAATTATGCCTTCCGTGAAAAGAATCAAAACTACAATATTTATATAACGAAAAAGTTATACCATAATTGAGGGGTTTGGTTCCAAAGTGGTCTTTATCCAAAACGCATTTTTTTTCAGGAGAAGCGAAAAACTGCCACAGACTAAGCGGTACAACGTAGGAGGTTGATATTACAGTGAAACATGTATAGCCACGTTAGAAAAAGATTGCCCAAAAAAAATTCCCTTTTTTTCCCTCCAGGAGGGAAAAATACCACATTTTGTGATGGATAAAGCCCGTTTTGAGTTGAAACCAGATTTTTTTCCCCTCTGAAGCGAATTGAATGATCGATTTTCGGCAGAAATGAAATGAAATTGATACTCAATGTGTTGATTATTATTATGTAGATGATATGAAACAAAAAAATTGGCAATTTGAGCGATTTATTCGATAAATTTGACAATTTGAGCCAAATTCGATAAATTTGAGAAAAAAATGGGAAAAATGCAGTAATTCACTTTATTTAATCGGGTAAATCAACTTGAGAGCACATTTACAACAGTGCGAAACATTCGGCACGTTAAAATTCTGTTGTTGCATCTGATCAGTAAAAAAAAAATTCGTGACCTTCACCGCGAAGCGGGCTTTATCCGTGGATAGAGCCCGCTTTGATTTGAACCCACCACTTTGACCTCGTTTTTCTACCAGAAGGAGGCATTCTGGAACCGCGATGATATGTTATTCTGATAGCCCTTGACGAATACTATCCGAATCGACAATAATATCATTTTCGAAAATCTGGGATAAAGACCACTTTGGAACCAAACCCCTCAATTACTCGTATAATGATTTATGTAGGTAGATTTGACGTTGCCAATTTACCATAAATTTGCGTTTGCTGATTAGCAGCAATTTAGGCTTGCTGGATGACGATTTCTGTTCAATGTTCAGCTATAGCTTGAGCGAGTCTTTGAACATGGTTTTGAACGTCATTGCCAGCTGGAAAAACTTGATTTGAAGTGAAGAATTCAAGTTTAATATTATGCTTTCTTTTGTGGCTATTTACAAAAATTTGATTTTTTCAAATTTTTATTATTCCGAAACTGTCCCAACTTTTCTCAATAAGGTCTGGCAACTAAGTTCCGGGAAGCCATTCTGAGAGGTAGAAGATGCAACCCTGGAGTGTTCGCGAACACGTTGTCCAGTAGATTGGACCTTCCTTTAGTAATATTCAAAGTTTCAATGCCGTAGGTTGTTCCGTTTTTTTTCTGTGAGTATTTTTCCAAAGTAACTTTTGGTACCTCGTCGTGAAAAGGAGGGTTGCAAATTACTTCTTGGAGGATTGGTCACCTCCTCAAGACATCTTAGTGTCTCCTCACTATTTCTACACCCCAGATTTGATTCCTAGGGACCTCTACTTCATTCTCAGTTGGTTTTTACCTGGGAATCAACATCCATTGCATTTTTGAGGAGGACTCAAAAACATTCACTCAAATTTTGAAAAATTCACCTCTGAGGGACACAAAACAGGTTTCTAAATGGGAGCATTGAGTAAAAATACGATGCTTTGAGTTGAAGGAAGACCACAATAACAACTTATGAGGTCAATTTCCTTTGAAAATTTTTTTTTACTCACCTCAGAGGACATTTCCTCACAGCCACTTGGCAACAAAAATCTCATGGCCTACTTTTTGTGAGGTTTTGATCACCTGATCTTCCTCAAACATTTCCTTAATTTTTTTAAACATCGCGTTTGACCTTTCAAGACATTTACCTCTCCCCCAACTCAAAATCTGATCTCCCTGACTCAAGCATCCTCCTCAAGTCACCCCTTAAAGTTTTGCGACGTGACCTTGAAAGTTGTTCACTTTAAACAGCCATAGATCCCGCAAAATTCACCCGATCGACTTGAAACTTATAACAGTATTAAAGGAAGGTCTAATCTCAAGTCACCCCTTAAAGTTTTGCGACGTGACCTTGAAAGTTGTTCACTTTAAACAGCCATAGATCCCGCAAAATTCACCCGATCGACTTGAAACTTATAACAGTATTAAAGGAAGGTCTAATCTACACAACAATGTGTTTGCGAGCACACCAGTGTTGTATCTCTACCTCTCAGAAGCACTTCCCGGAACTTAATTGCCAGACCTCGTAAGTATTATATAGATTTTTCAAGCCGCGTATTTTCTTGACAACCAAAAACCAGTCACATCATTGTGACAGAGGGCTATGTAGAGAGAGGAAAATTCATAAAAACCAATAGCTTTATCGTTGCAACGATACTTACCATTATTATGGCCTTCCAATTCCATGCATTACTCACAAGTCTGCTTTAAACAGGAAGCCTGAAGTGAAAAAAAAAAATTACTTACTCAAAGAAAGTGAACATGTTTTTAATAGGTATTTAATCGCTAAATAAAGATGCGTATAGATACCTGGTATGCTTTCTCTCATGGATATTTACGAAAATTTGAATTTTTCAAATTATGTATTTTTTTAAACGCCGAAAACCAAAGTCCCTGTGCCGGCTCATGTACAAAATTTACAAATTTTTATTTTTTCATTTTGTTCAAAAACAATGTACCTACTTCATTGTTGAAGAAAAATTAGGATTTGAACCGACAACCAACATATCTAAATGCCTGAATCAATCAAAAGGATCATAATGATGGTGAATGCGAGTTTATTGGTGCCAAATTCTACCGTAGGTACCTACTAAAAAGAGTTTTTTTTTTTTTGAAAACTGGAGAATCCAAAAATCTACACGAAGGGTGCTCTAGAACGACTTAAACTCATGAGAAATTACAATTTGGAAGGCCAAAAATACGGTATAAGCCAAATTTCAATTTTTTGGATCAGTTTGATCAAATTTTGATTTTTTTTCGTGAAAAATGGGACAAATTTGAATTTTTTCAAGTTCGCCAAGAAATCAAAAAATGAATGTTAGAACCTGAAATTTCTGTTGATGGTGTATGTAATAACTTCGTCTACAGATAAATAAGCACTTGATCACGTTGCTAGAGTTTAATTGTAACTGCCATGTTATACAGTGATACCAACTTAGATCTACCACAATTCTCTATATGCTACATATCCTATAATATTTTTAAAAAAAGATTTTAAAAAATGCTGAGGACATCTTCACTTCTATAACTGGTCTGATAAGACTGCTGGCCGCGTTGACTTAATAAAGTGTAGCATACTCCGTATCGTCATCATCACTATCATTTGCCACTGATAACACATTTATTGATGCTGTTGGTTCTGCATTAAAACGTTTTGATTTGAAGTTTTCGTGTTTAACTTTACCTGAGCTTAGGCAGCATTGCTGATAATGAGTGTGATAATTGATGAACGTTGTAGTTGAGCTGACTCGACTGCTTTTGAATGTAGATTTTCAACGAATTAGGAGATATTTTGCATATTTTGGTTTGGGCAAATTTTACTCACTCTGACAGATAGTTAGTTATGGGGCGACAGTAAGAGTCACGAAATAACACAATCGAGTCATAAGTGAGCTCTGTTATTGGCTTGGGATCAAAGTGATTGCTTACTATTTGGTATTGATCTGGTCCAATGCTTTTCAATAGTAAATTGCACTTCGCATCGATTTCATCCTCTAATCCTTGTAGATTAATTTCTAGTTCAAAGCGTTGTTTATAATAATGCCATTCCTCAGATTGCGGAGAGAATTCTGTGAAACATAAATTTGAAATTTGTTGTTGTGAAGTAATAAAGGTGTTTGTCTGAGTGTGTGGTGGAATGAAGCCAGCAAAAGGTGTCTCTTCTTATGCATGTTGGTGTGTTTGGCTGCTTATTTTTGTGTCTAGGAGCCATTGTCTGGTGTCTGGTGTCTTGTGTTCAAACTGAATTTTTTTGTAAAAAAAAGAATTATTCAAAACATTTTCCTCGTCGTCAAATGTAATAAGTTTGTCCACGCATAAATAAGCACAATAATCACGTCGCTAGAGTTTAATAGTGACTGCAATGTTGTACAGGGATACCAAATTAGATCTAGCCCAATTCTCTATTATGGTATAGTGTACATTGGGGTTCTCTTTCAATTCCTCTTTATCCAGTTCAAAAAGTTTTGTTTTGGTTGAAATATTTCCAGCAGCTTTGAAAAAAATATTAGTCACATCAATAAAAAGCAAAAATTCTTTTGCAATCATTGAATACTTTTAGCTAATAATAACTTTTATAGGGTATCTCAATCGTAGGTTTTCGTCAACAAAAGTTTTATTATTGGAATATGTTTATGAGGTCCATAGAAGTAAAACTACACAACTTCCCCACCTTACCATGTTTGCATTCTCCCCCAGTGTGGATCTTAGCCCCCAAAAACCCGTTTTAATTGAATTTTAACGAAAAGTATTTAGTTGGACAAAAGAATCTACGTCAAATTTCCAATCTAGGGATGTGTCAACTTCCTTTGTATTTACAAGGGGGTGAGGCTATAAACATTCATCCAGCCCAATTCTCTATTATGGTATAGTGTACCTACATTGGGGTTCTCTTTCAATTCCTTTTTATCCAGTTCAAAAAGTTTTGTTTTGGTTGAAATATTTCCAGCAGCTTTGAAAAAAATATTAGTCACATCAATAAAAAGCAAAAATTCTTTTGCAATCATTGAATACTTTTAGCTAATAATAACTTTTATAGGGTATCTAAATCGTTGGTATTCGTCAACAAAAGTTTTATTATTGGAATATGTATATAAGGTCCATAGAAGTAAAACTACCAACTTCCCCACCTTACCACGTTTGCATTCTCCCCCAGCGTGGATCTTAGCCCCCAAAAACCCGTTTTTATTGAATTTTAACGAAAAGTATGCAGTTGGACAAAAGAATCTACATCAAATTTCCAATCTAGGGATGTGTCAACTTCCTTTGTATTTACAAGGGGGTGAGGCTATAAACATTCTAATAAAAGGGGGTTTCTGAAAAATACATACTGGGTATAGCCCCCTCCCCCCATGAACTTGCGGGTTGATATTAGCACAGAAGGTGGGTACCATTGAGAAACTTCCATGTGGAAAGTTTCAGACCCTGAGCCTCTCAAGCAAAAATTTTTTTGTAATCATCGAAATACTTTTAGCTGGTAAAAACTTTGGCTAGCTCATCAAGCTTTTTTGTTGGTCAGCAAGAATTTTATTGTTGGAATATGTTTTATAGGTCCGTAGAAGTAAAACCACACAACTTCCCCACCTGAGCGTTTTTCAGCTTACCTATTTTATATTATGCTTTTAGCAAAAGAAGATTGCGAGGTACAATATTTTAGAAACACGTTTATATACTTGAAAAACGCGAACAAAAAAAAAAAACTTTCGTATTTTTAAATGCAGGATACCTAACATTTAAAATCAATTGGGTATTCATGTTCCTCAAAAATATCATTTACTGTGATATAAGTACATACTTAGATAAGCAGGAAAATTTTTGAAAATTCTGTTCGATTTTTTGTTCACAGTTTGGACCTAATAATAACAACGGCAGCAATACCAGTAAGACGAATAGCGTATGTTTTAACACATCCAGACCGAGTAACGAATCGCAGTGTCCGATGCTGCAGCCGTCAAAGACTAATCAAAGCTCTGTTAAGAGTAAATTGAAAATTAAAGGCAAGAAGAGCCTATCGAGTCGCTCAGCTAGACATAGTGGAACCACTGTAAGTACTAACTCATATTATTCATTGATCTGATACAGATACGTATACATAGTATTAGTCTATAAACTAATTTATCTCTTTTGAAGTGCGATTGGGAGACCGGATGAGGAGTTGAAAAAAGGGAAAAGTAGACTAAAATCACAACATTTGTGAAACTTACTACCTACTCAAGTTATTAAAAATTACTTACCAAGGTTTCCTCGTCCTCACGATTATTTACATGCTAGTATCCCTCCTGGCTGTATCGCCTAAAGAATCGTTTTACGAGGGATTCAAAAATTAATGTTCCCATCCTCGTATAATCGACTGAAATGGACCTTCGGGAGTACACGAGGTCTCATTTTATAATATCTAAAACTCTCCAGTTTATTATGCTTCAAACTAAAATACCTACTGTTAGTTTTTTTGTTTTAAAGTTACACAAAACAATCTAACGTGACCTCTTTGAAAGTTGCCGCCAACATTGAGGAACACTCATTAATTCATTTTTTTAAAACCATGAATCAAAATTCATCCACAAGTACCTAGTGGATGTTTGAGGTCCAGTAACAAATGATCGACATGTTTAAAGATGATACCGTGCGATTTGAGGCGGAAGAACAAAATTGAAATGGAGTATCTTTGACTTTTCGAACCAGGTTTGTCCACTCCGTAGGTCATCATTTAAATTTGTTATTCTTTCTCAAAATTTGTGGTGCGATCTTCAAACGGGGCGAACATTCATTACTACTCCTCAAATTTCCACTATTTATGGATGAATTTTTATTCATGGTTAAAAAAGTAAAAAATGTACTGTAGATAATTCGATCGATTCGAAGCATAATAAACTAGAGAGTTTTAGCAACAAAATGAGACCTCCCCTACTCCCAAAGATCCATTATAGCCGATTGTAGGGAATCTCTCTTTGGTTTCTTTTATCATACGTGTATGGTCCTACAGTATAGAATTTCTTACTCTCCAGATAGTCGTCCTCCAATTAGACTATTGAAATCTCCATGTATACCTACCCAATTGACCTATTTTTAGCTGCAGTATTTTTATAATAATTCATTGTATCAGCAAGCTCATTATACTTAAAAGCCAATGAGACCAGCTATTACTGAAAACAAAAAGGGCCACAATATTAACACAATGAATTTTCAAGTTTATCGTGTTGGATATCAATACATGAGTCTGCCGAAATATTTATTTTTGTATCTTATATACGTATCTTCAAAAGTGTAAAATTTTCATGGTGATTTTTAAAATTAAAATTCCAAAAAGAAGTGGTAATAAGTAAATATATATTCCAAATTTTTTAAAACCAATCTAAGTAAGTATTGGTTGTAAAAACCTTGAATTTTGTTGGGAAATTGAGAGAAGTTTCCCGTGATTAAGTTTTTTATCCACTGGATGAGATTAAAGATACTGACTTTTCTACTCCTTACTGCAAACTGGAGAGATTTTGGTGCATGTTACATAAATTTTTGCCCAATAGTCAAGACCTCTCACCTAGGGGGCAGAATAAATTCCAGTTATCTAATCCATCGTGATCCGAAGTAAGCAAAAAATTCGAAGGATGAAAGTTCTTCACTCCTATGAATTTTTAAATTAAAAAAAAAAGAAGATATAAGATATTCCAACACTTTTAGCTCACCTGTTGGTATATTTAAAGTACCCCAGTACAGGATTCGGGTGTTCCACCGGTTGAAGATTCTTCCAAAGTTGAATGGTCTTCTTCACCATCATAAATTCTTGCTCGTATATGATCTAAAACAAGTTTTCTACTTAGCTGAAGTAGATCGTATGGTACCATTGGTACCTAAATAAATCATTACCTACGATTAACACCAACTTACATACGACACTTTGTTCATTCATATTTAAGTAGCCCCTCCATGTGAAAAATAACGTTTCTGCAAATCTCTGCAAATTAATTCCAGACAATATATTTTCTCCTTCGATCATATTTAAACAAATAATGCAATTTTTTGGCTCATTTACACCATTCCTCCTCCTTCCAAGTCACATTGGCTCCAAAAATCTCTACTGTCTTAAGTTTATCCATTTCCAATGTCAAAAATCAGACGAATTTTCGCTGTTTTTAAAATTTTAGGTGATTTCATGATGTCAAAATTATTCTCTGAGATTGGGTTTTTATTCATTTTTTGGGTTCTGGGTCAAGGAAGTTGATGGGAGTGGGAAAATATTCGAAAATTATTGCGAATGCTTATTTTCGAAATTTTCAGGCCACTTTATTAGCTCTCCTCACTTCGCCTCCTCGTTCAGCTTATCTTACGATCCTGATATCCAGTGCTGCCATATATTGGTATAATTATGTCAAATCTGGAATAATTCAATGTTCATAGTTAGGGCAGCTGAAAAGTTTTACTTTTACCTGCCATGAGTAAACATCCAGATCAATTTTTTAGACCATCGTCAATATTTTTTGCTGGCATAATCTACATAGCATATTTTTTTCAAATCAGCGGAAAAATTTCAGCTCCAACCAAAGATTGGTTGAAAGATATGAAGAATACGTCATCGTCATGGATCAAAATTTTGAGTGCCAAACTACATTTTTCAATTTTTAGTAAATTTTTGAAAATCTTTGGCCAAAAAAAGTGAAAAAAAATCAAAGTTTCACCTAATTGAGCTATAAAGCTTATATTTTATATGATTGTATTCTGTTTTTGATCTCTAGAAAAAATTGGAAGCAGTTTCGAGCATTTTTGAACAATTTTGGAGCCTTTATTAAATTTTTGGATATTACAATTTCCACAAAGTCGCGTCCAAATAAAATTTGGAAAACTGTAATTCAGTTTAGACCATATTGTCAAATCTTGCAGATTGACTGGAGTAGATCTCAAGTCGGTCTGGGGCTTTTACCGATCGTTTAAAAATTCCAATTTACCAAAAAAGTGCCATAAAATATGTCAAAATGAGCCTTAGCACCATAAATCCGTTTGGCGTTTGATGCATATGTTGAAAGCCCTCCATGATCGATTTCCAAAAGCAGTTTCTGTCGGTTTAAGATCAAGTATCTAAATATTTCTCCACTTCTCCAGCGATATGGAAACATTGTGCCTATTTGGCAGAAGCTTATAATCAGTCAAGTAGGCCACCAACATTACATCAAACGCAATTATATGAGCTGCAGTTCATTTTGATTGATTTTACGACATTTTTTCGGACTAATTAAAATCTGCTGAAATGTCGCTAGAGTCTCCAGAATTGCTCAAAATCTTCTTCTGTTGATCTGCAGAGTTGAAAATGTGACATATGGTGAATTTCAGCTTATCAACTTTTCTTGATGGGAGCAATTTTGTGGAAATCGTGATTTTTGAGAATTTGCTGGAGGCTCCCAGATCTGTTCAAAACAGCTCACAGTTTCTTCCAATAGATTTGAAAGGTGAAAAATGAAATGGACTTTAAATTTAAGCTTTCTAGATGAATTGGGTTACCATTTTTTTTTTGGCCCTTTGATCTTCAATGATTCGCCAAGAATTGGAAAATAAAGTCTTTTATAGGTACCTAGGTAAAATGTTTGGATCATTCAATCAAATTACTTCACCAACTCGAGTGGACGAACAAAAAAGTTATTATGACAAATTGTCTGTCTTCAAAATTGAAGGCGCAAACACAATTTGAAAATTTGAAATTTTCAAAATCTGGGACAGGCAATTAATTTGGAAATTTTGAATCAATTTTGATGGCGAGCAATTTGTAATAATAACTTTTCTGCTCACGCATTCGAGTACAATGGGTTATGGGCAATTGGGCATCATTTGAATGATTCAAGCATTTTCTTATTTTTTATGATTATTTCAAAATTCAAATTCAAAAATAATCTAGGTAGGTACCTAAAAAAAAAAAAAAAAAAAATGTGAAACAGTCCATCTTATTGGATATTATTCATTAAATTTGTCGCCAACGACTGCCCTTTACTAGCCTAATATTAGATATTCAAATTCATGGCAGAGCAGATTGACTCGGAAGAGAGACTAAAAACTTCCCTCATCGATAATAATCCAACATTTCTTTCTGGTGTTGGCTCTTCAGTAGGTAGATATTAATGATTTTTTATTATTTAAATAATGTAAAACAATGAACTCAGCAGTTTTAAAAACTCGCATATGTAGTTTCATAGCAATTTTGAAAAGTTCAGTTTGACCTACGTATTTCCCTTTCTTACCTTCTTTCATGTTTTGACTACAGCTATCTATCGAAAATGGATTCAACACCCTCGAAAACTCTCACATCTCGATACCTAACCTGATGAATGTGAAAATTTCGAGATTTAATCATCTGCTTTCCTACCCTCTTCTCTTGATTCAATTTTTAAATCGAAACAAGGTCGTGAAATTTGAAGGAAAAAAATGAGTGTGAAGTCGAAAAGTCAAACTTTTAGAGAAATTCCACTCCTGCCTTCATCATGAACTGGATTCGGGAATCTCGTGTGTGAATTGAGAAGAGTGAGCGATACAGAAGGAATCATTTCGCGTACTACAACAGTCCTGTAGCGGATATATTTATTCGTGTGTTGGGCGAATATTTACGCGAATATGGTTAAATTACCCATAAACGTTTCGAAACGATTTAACACTCGTAAACGAAAATTATTTGATAACGAATTCCGCAAAAATGTTTTTCGCCTGCGAAAAGACATAGCGTAGATAGCAGATTAATGGTCTGCGTGCGGAACTATACTCGTATATGGGTATGCTACGTGTAATCGTCTGTATACACAACCGCGTATAGCCTACCTCTCACAATGTTGGCGTATACTCAACCGAACGAATAAAGAAAGACAGATGGAGGCGGTGGTACTGATGAAATACGCTTACAGTGGGAATAAATTTACGGAAATACCTACTCTGGGTGTGGGTGCGATGTTGTACTCGTATTGTATAAGTACGTTAGCAGGTTGAAAGAAAACCCCCTCTAAATGACGATATGAATGAGATCGTTCTAAAATGTATGCTTACGTGTGTGTGTAAAGTCGACTCTCGTCGTCGGCACTAAAAATGACGTCAATTAACGTTCTGGTTGAACGTTGTTGCTAGCAAAATTTCAAGTTTTGTCGAAAACTGAGCAGAAAATTGTTGATAAAATTTGTAATGGAAAATTCCACTACTTACGTCGCATCGTCGTGATATGCTTTCGAGGTGTTTAGAACTTCTTACACGATTCGATATTGGCAATGAAATATCTTCATTCGATTGTTCGAGATGTTTGTGGTTCACTATACTCGTAGAATATAGGGATATGCGGAACGTGAAAAAAAATTCAAGCAGCTAATTTTCAAATCACGAAACACCTTAAGGCATTTTCTATATAGTTGTAGATGTAGGTATAGTCGAGTGCTAACTGCGAGGTGTCACATGTTGCCTGTTTTGAAATTCACAGCGATGGTGTTCTCAGCAAAAAGGCAAAGAAAGTGAAAATTCGATTAAGGATGCGTGACGCGAGATAAACAGAATAAAATTGCCTATCTTAATGCTCGACGTGTAAGGTAACCAAATTTTCGAGTGAAAAGTTGGCGTAAATTTTATTACCGAGTTTTGCTCGATGGGAAATTTGAAAGTGTTGGTGAAAAAATTGCATCACGTGATCGTGTATCGGAAAAGATTACTTACTATGGCGTCTACGCTATGCTAAATGATACGGCTGTACAATTCTAAAAATACGGCTTAATTTTTTTCTTATACTCTCATTGACTCATTCTGCTCTAAAAATGTATACAGGTACCTATTTCATTAGCCAAAAAAGTGGATCTTAAATACCTAATACGCGCTTAAAACTATTTTTTCGATTTCTTAAAGGGTCTCTGGTAAAATAGGTGAAATATCCCTGTCCTCGGATTTTTGAAACTTTGATTCAACATTGTTGGACACCTCTAAAAAAATTGTAGCCTGGAAAATTTTTCTCCCACCTCACCCTCCTTGTCCTCAATGACGAAAAATGCCATTTTTCCGGGAAAAATTACACATCCACGAGTTCTGAATACAAAATTTTGATTTTATCCAAAATATGTATGTATGTGCTGGAAGCATATGAGTATATCCACATAAATTTTAAGAAACTTTTTGCACCCCCCCCAGGGGGGTGAGAGATATCGACAAAAAAAAACTTGAAACCGCTGTATCAGTTCCCTAAGAAATTTGATCTAAGATTTTTTGAAATTTTTTCTGATTTTTTCTCCAGGTGAGGTCATTTCTAAAAACTCGAAAAAACTCTTTAAAATGTGTTTTTGGTGTCATATCAATGCCAAAAAAATACTCGTGAAGTTCAGAATTTTTTTGTTTTTATTCAACTTTGGACCCTTTTTAAGGGTCACATTTATGGGGGGGGGGGGAGATACATAACTAAGGGTCAAAATAGGTCTACATAATAATGAATACGAATACACTACTTTACGAGAGGCCTCTTCGTTGTTGAATTTCCGAGATAATGTCTTCAAGTTTCTTCTCAATTTCTGTCATATTTTCAACTGTGGATTCTAATGTTTTCATTTTAATACAGAATCGGCTGGACAATACCTTACCTACTCAGTAGTTTGCTTTCACAGTTCTTAGTTGCTTTTCCATGGCGAGTATTTTTTTGACATTGCTATTCTGACTCAAAAAACACATTTTAAGGAGTTTTTTGTGTGTTCGAAGATCAGCCAACTAGAGAAAAAATTGGAAAAAATGTCCATATAGACTCGCGCTTTTTATACGTCATTTGGGTAAAATCAAAATTTTTTATTCGATTTCTTCCTAATAAAAAGGCGTACTGTGTACAAGGAGTGTGGGAGTAAAATTTCCGGGTTTACAGTTTTTTTCAGAGGTGTCCAACAATGTTCAATCGTATTTTCAAAAATTCTAGGACAGGGGAATTTCATCCTATTTTACTCGAGAATAGGTACTCTTCTTCAAAAAATTGCCAAAAACCAACAAAATTACTTTGTCGCCTGAAATTATGGTAACAGAAATGTTGGGTAGGTAAGTATAAATTGTTATATGCCTTTATTACTCGATTTTGCTTGGGTGCCCTTCCAATCGGAGGATGTGAGTTGAATAGGTCCCCTAGTTGGGATATTTTTAAATTTGTATGGAATTATGAAGCGTTCGTACTTTGGGAACTACCCATTTTTTGTGGGTGCGAAACTTTCTTTCTCAATATTACCCATTCCTAAAAACTTTAATGTACCTATACCTCTTACCGTAAGTATTCTCAAAAAATGACCGATTTCTTATCATTACCATTAGTATTGGAAAATTTATTACCTACTTACAATGTTCTTGGTTCCTTCGAAGCCTTGAGTAATCTTGTTTTTTGGTATAGAGAAATTATGAAAATTTGTGTACTTTAAACAATATTTTTATTCAAGGTGGATTTACCAAAAAAAAAAAAATTGAAAACCATTTGACAGGGTGTTCCAGACATCGTCTGCCAAAATTTAATGCATGTAGATAGTACTCAAAGAGACGAACAAGAAACGTTATACCGCTGGTTGTCTATCTTGAAAGGTCTCTCTGTTGTTGAGTTTCCAAGATCATGCCTTCAAGTTTCTTTTCAATTTCTGACATATTTTCTAACTTTGGACTCTAATGTTTTCATTAATGCAGAATCGGCTAGACAATACCTTACCTACCCAGTAGATTTCAAGAGGGCAATTAGTTCGAGCAGAATAATTTTTTTTATGAGCTCGAATCATTGCTTTCACAGATTTGCGAGTTTCCAGTGTTGCTTCTTTGAATGGGCGTTGATACACTTTAAATAGGTATAGGTAGTTTTGAGGTTCACGTGCAAAATTTCCGAACTTCATGGCGAGTGTTTTTTTGTTTTTTGGCAGTGCTATTATGACTCAAAAAAAAACATTTTAAGGAGTTTTTTGAGTTTTTAAAGATGATCCAGCTAGAGAAAACATTGGAAAAAATTTCCGTAGACTCGAGCTTCTTATATACTTACGTTTTGTATAAAATCAAAATTTTTCATTCAAATCTCGTTGAAACGTGATTTTTTTCAAAAAAGGCGTGGTGTGGACTAGGAGGGTGGGGTAGGAGTAAAATTTTCCGGGTTTACGATTTTCTTAGAGGTGTCCAAGAATGTTCAATCATAATTTCAAAAATTCGAGTACAGGGACATTTTCACCTATTTTACTCGAGAATATATAGGTACTTACCTTTTTTTTCAAAAAATTGTCCAAAACCAACAAAATTACTTTGGCGCCTGAAATTATGGTAACAGAAATGTTGGGTATATTGGTACCTATATGCCTTTATTACTCGATTTAGCTTGGATTCGGTTCCAATCGGAGGGTGTGAGTTCAAAAGATTCCCTTGTTGGGCTACCTAGTTTGAAATTTGTGTGGAATTATGAAGGGTTCGTACTTTGGGAACTCCACATTTTTTGTTGGGTGCGAAACTTTCTTTCTCAATATTACCCATTCCTAAAATTTTGATGTACTTACCTAGACCTACCTATCGCCGTAAGTATCCTCAAAAAATGGTCAATTTCGATGTAGTTAACTAGTTATCAACGACATTCGTGTTGCATGCTGGTATTGTCATTACCATTAGTATTAGAAAAATTATTACCTACTTACAATGTTCTTGGTTCTTTCGAAGCCTTTAGCAAACTGGTCAACGACTTCGATGAATTAATTTTTGATATTATTTTGATTTGAAAATTGAATTAGGAGAAGAAGGGAGGAGAGCAGATGATTAAATCTCGAAATTTTCACATTTATCAGATATCGAGATGTGAGAGTTTTCGAGGATCTTGAATCCATTTTCGATAGATAGCTGTAGTCAAGACATGAAAGAAGATAAGAAAGGGAACTAAATAGGTCAAACTAAATTTTCCTTGATGAATTTATCCAAATAGCTATGATCTAACTCATCTGGGTTGGGTTCTATTTTGACCTTACGGTATAGAGAAATTATGAAAATTTATGTACTTTAAACAATATTATTTTCAACGATGGATTTACAAAAAACAAAAAAAAACACATCAAAAAACCGTTTTACAGAGTGTTCCAGAAATCGACTGCCAAAATTTAATGTAGATATATGTAGTACTCAAGAAGACGGACAAAAAACGTTATTACCGCAGATTGTCTATCTTGTGAATCGAAGAAGCCACATGCTTCGCAAAACTCAAAATTTACTAATTTTGAAAATCAAAAATAAGAAAAATGGTCGAATCATTCAAATGATATACCCATAATCCATATTATTCGAGTGGACGAACAAAAAATGTTATTGTGACAAATTGTGTATCTTCAAAATTGAAGAGGCAAGCGCTATTTGATAATTTGAAATCCTCAACATTTGAAGTCTCCCAAATTTGAAAATTTTGAGGCAAGTTGCCCCTTCAATTTAGAATATGGACATGGACAATATTTGTTATAATACATATTTTTATTCGTTCTCTCGAGTAGTATTGGTTATTGTGAGCATAATTTGAATGATTCGAACATTTTCTTATTTTTGATGATTTTTCTCATAATTAGTTTGTGTCTACATACCTAAATTTCGAATTTTGCGAAGCAATGGCTCCTTAAATTCACAAGATAAGACAACCAGTCATAATGACATTTGTTGGTCGTCTCCTCGAGTACTACGTATCTGCAGTTAAATTTCGGAAGACGATTTCCGGAACACCCTGTATAATTACAAGGTGGATTCAAAGTCTATCTTTCTTATCGCTTTGCAATAATTTCATAATAGCCGAGCCGGTGACGTAAATATTTCCGTCTTCGTACAGGTGGATTTTTCGAAATCAAACGTGGATGTCGCGTCGTCGCAATAGATAAGGAATGTGATGCGTTGTATGTTGTATCTTAGGTTCAATTTTTTGATCTCGTAATTTTGATTTTCAATCGAATTTCAAACCTATTATGATTTAGGTATCTACGAGTGGGTGGGTATAATGTTTGATTCAAATTTTTCAATCGTTTTAAGTACAAGCAGGTGAATATCAGAATTGACTTACTTAAGATTTCAATTTTTTTATCTGGGAATTCATCTTTTTCGATGAACGCACTAATCCTCCCCATCAACAAAATGGGAGTAATTGATTGAAATGTATTTGGAGATGTCTATATTACATAATTATAAAACAAATATGACTTGATTTTTCGATTACCAATCTAAGGTCCTAGCATCCTCTTTCCTATGCAAATTAAAATAGTCTCATTAGTGCAACGTATTAATTAGCCAGTCATTCCAGGATTACCTAATTAAAATTAGAAAATTGCCGCAAATTTCCAAAAAGTAGGTGAATTTTTGTGAAATTGAACTGGCTGAAATTACAATAAAAACAACGTCATTATGTACGTAACGTACTTGAGTGGAAATGGGGAAATTTGACGAGCTTAGAGACATCTTTTTTCGTAGCTCTGATAGTTGTTTAAAAAATATATGAAGAGCTCTATTCCAAAGTGGGTTAAGTCATTTTTTCCACCCAAAAATGCGTTTACAATTTTTAATACTAAAATTTGTTCTCTTTCCAAAGGTCGGTGCACCTTTCCTTTCTTTGGACATAGAACAATTGCTTGTAGAAATTTACATATAAAAATTGCTAAAAAGTTGTCAAATTATGGAAAAAATGTGGCAGAAATTTCATGAAAAAATGCTGAAAACATGTTGAAATGTAGAATAAAATCAGGAGAAAAAGCACCACTGAAAGAAATGATTTTCAAAACGCATTATTCAGTCCCAAAATTGATGCAATGGTTACTGCACAGTACAGTAATTTTCAAGTTACCTAATTTTGATGCAATGATTACATAGTTTAAATCAGAGAATGCATCATACAATGGAATGAGTACATCGCCAGGATGGATTTATTGCATCACTTTTAAAAATTCATTTTGATGTTCTCATTACATTTCTTTGGGGACTCAGTCCTGCAGACATGGTATTCAAAACATCATTTGGTGGGTAATAGTTACATCGTATAGTAAGCAATGATTACATTCCTTAAACATGACTGAGAACCATGTAGTGATTTACTGAATGCAGTAAACGATGTACTGAGTACATCGCCGTACTGCAATGAAATCATTTATTTCAAACAGTGAAAAATCTATAAATGCTTCGAGGGCCTGAATCAAATATTCTACTCGTGGCCATGTCGTTAAGTGTAGGTAGTTCGGAACGAAAGGTCGCAGGTTCAAATCCCAGTCAGGTAGGAAAATTTTCTTAGGGAAATTAGGTCTAGAAAAATTTGTTGCAGTGAAAATTATTTAGATGTGCAGAGAAACGTGAAATTGATAGTAGCTATCCCCACTTTTTAAATATTGTTGAATGAAAGCGATGGAATGGTTACTGCACTTCTGTGTAATAGTTACTTCTCTAAATATGTACTGATTAATGCGTTTCATTCCTATACCAAAATTACTGCGTTTTAATGCACTGAGTGTATCGTTTTAATGTACCTATTACTGTTTATTTCTTTCAGTGTGGAATTGATACAAATTACGTATCAAAAAGTTGTGAGATTTCAGAAAAATTTGTCAAAAATTGCATGTAAGTTAAAAGAGCTCGCAGTAAGAAAATAACATAAAAACCCGGAAAAAATTAAAATTACCTACTGTAAATCACCAGAAACTTATAAAAAAAAGTTGTTTAATTGGCATTGTAAAAGTAACGTCTTTTTTCAATAGTTTCATGAAAAGGTGTTGAAAACATGTACTTATATCTACATTATTAGCATTGATATAAATCACTAAAAACTGATGAAATATCTAGGTATAGGGGAGAGACGCCAAATATGGAAGGCCATCTTTAAAATTGAGATTGCTCAGCCCCAAATCAACTTAAAGGCGATCTCAAACAACCAATGGGTAGCTGCAACCCTCTAGTTTCACCCCCTAAGAGCTCAGTTCTCAAAACCAAAAACTTTCCCCCCCACTCCCAATGTTGTAGAAAGTGTCATTTTCGGACTTTGAAAAAATGGTCTCCAAATATGGAATGGTTTTTTTTTTCAAAAAATATTGGTGAAAATGATGTGGTTGACCGAATGTATTCGACCTGAAATGCAATAATAAAGTAAAGCTATGTTCACTGTTGATAAAACTAACATTTTAATCGATTTAAAACGTGAAATTATCTGACTTTGAAAGGAAAATTTTTTTTCAAAAATTAATGGATAAAATTACATATTTAATCGAATTTATTCGACTTGAGACCTAAAATACGTCTAAGATGCATAATTACTAATGTTTTGAACATGTGTGATCGAAAGAATACTTAAAAAGTAAGAAACACAACATATTCCATAACAGGCTACCCAAAGAATCTGAATAAAAAACGATCATAACTTTTTTATTTGCAGCTTTCGAGAAAAACTGATGAAATATTCTGAAAGTACCCACTTTTCACCTCTAGAAGCTATCTTCATACAAATGTTTTCGCACAATTTTCTGCTAAAATTTTTTTTTTGTCAATTAAACACAGATAACTTTACGGATCACCACCAAAACTTGTATAGCCTGGTTATTTCACTAGCTTAATCAATTCTGACCATCGCCGGTAGATTTCGATGGTAAACATTCGAGATATTGTCGCATTCCATATTAGGCAACATTCCATATTTGGCGTCTCTCCCATAAAATTCATCAAAAGTGCATGAGAAAGTAAAAAGAACACTTGAATGCCATAAAAAACCATAACAATGCATGAAAATATCCGAAAAGTGCTAAAAAGTCATTTATGGATTCCGAACAGTGATGAAGTTTTCGTTTAAATGTTGCTCACAAGGGAAGTAGGTACTGGAATGTTTCCATCTTTGTACAGGTGGATTTTTCGAAATCAAATGTGGTCGCAATAGACAAAGAATGTGATGCATCATGCTGATAAGTTTGTGCGTTTTTGAGAGTTGCTTGATGAAAAGAGGAACTAGTTTAGACAGAAGGCTAGTGTAAATAGCTTTCCTCAGTATTCTACTCCTTTTTTTTTTTCGATCGTTTCGCACTTTCACGGCTATGTTTGCTGTGAAACGTGTTTGACTTCAGGTTTTTTTCGTCTCGTCGGCAATCGTTGATCTTTTAGTTGCTGTTCTTGTTCATTAAAGTGCTTGTCGCGTTGATTTGTCAATTGTGTACCTAATGAAAATTGTCATGTGAAGTATGGGTGAGTGAATAATGCATTTTGATTGTACATACCTATGTATACCTGTATGTTAGTTGTATCCTAGGTTCAATTTTTCGATCTCAGAATTTTAAATTCCTATCCAAATTTTAACTTTTTATGACTTGAGTATCATCTAAGTACATAAATACCGTTTCATTCGAATTTTGCAAGCCGTATAAATACGAGATCAGAGTTGATTTACTTACATGATTTTGATTTTTTCACCCAGGATTACGTTTTTTGTTCGTATGCACAACACTCCAATCGGAACAAAAATTTAAAAAAAAAAAAAATGGGAGCATGTTATACATTTTATTGAAAGGTACTGAAGATGTCTAATATAAAACAAATGTGACTTGATTTTTCGATTAAGTATCACTCTAAGGTTCTGGCATCTCCTCCTTTTTGACCTTTTCCCAGCAATTGAAAATGGTCTCATTATAGTGAACAATATTAATTAACGAGTCATCCCAGGGATAGTTAAAATCTTAAAATTGCTGCAAATTATCAAAAATTGGTGAATTTGTGAAATTGAACTGGCTACAATTAAGTACAAATTTATAACAACGTCAAAACTTGGCATAATAATACTTAATACTTAATTATAGGTACTTAATAGGAAACAGGAAAATTTGGTGAGCTTATGGTTTCAAAGAGAATAATTCATTGACACCAAAATTGATTAAAATAAATTTGATACTCGGCTTAAAATTTACCTCTCCCTCATCACATGTTGGGCAAAAAACTTTTCAGATTCAAGATTTTTTTTGAATATGTATTGAATATAATTTTTATCGACTTGCCTCACTGTTGATAAAACCACAACAAACGTAAATGAAAATGATCAAAAATTAATAAAACATCAGTCAAGTTTGTCGAAAATATTGCTTTGAACAGTATAATACTTACATTTTTCAAAATACTCGTAAAAAGATCAAAAAAGACTTTAAAATTGATTTAAATTGTCAAAAGTTATGAAAATTTAGCAATACATGGAAAAATTTTTGCGGAAATGTACGAGTTCGTTGTAATAATCTCTTCCAAATGCAAGTAAAAATCGTTAAAAAAAGGTACTTACTGTAAATCATCAGAAACTGATGAAATATCACTTAAACATGACAATAAATGCGCAAAAAGATGTTTATAATAGCATGAAAATAGATTATAATCACCAAAAGGTCATGAAATTGGCATGTGAAAACATTATTTTTTTAAATATTTAATCCACTGGAAATTACCTGGAAACTGATGAAATTTCTTTTAAATTTGATAAAAACTTGGCGAAAAAGTCTTGAAAAGCGTTAAAATGAAATAAAAACCAGAGAAAAAGTACCTACGAATTGATAAAAATTAGCAAAAAATAGTCAGATTTTGGAAGAAATGTGGCGAAAATTTCATGAAAAAATGCTGAAAACATGTTGAAATGATGTACCTACGTAAAAACACGAAAAAAATCACTCGAATTGATAAAAAATCAAGGGTTGAAAAGTTATGAGATTTCAGAAAAATTTGAAAAAATTGCATGTAAAAGTGCTTGCAATAAGTGACATAAAACCAGGAAAAAAATTAAAATTACCTACTGTAAATCACCAAAAACTTATAAAATACTTGTAACCATCGTCTCGATATGGTATGTCGTTGAAAAATTTAGAAAAATCATTACAATGCATATGGAAGTATCCAAAGAGTCATTTATGCATCGAGTGAGCAGATGATGAAGTTTTCGGTTAAATCTTGCTCACGAGGGAAGTAGGTATCTCAACTGGCACACAAATTTTGGAACCGCACAGAAAGTAATCGATAAAAACACCAAAATACACCACAATCCAAAATTTCATGTACTAAAATTCATTTTTTGATATTTGGTCTAATTTTCGAAGACTCAAATTTGAGTTCGGTTTGAAAAAAAAAACAAATTTCATTAACTTTCCTTTTCGATCTCTCGAATCGATTGGCGGGAATTTCGAACCGTTCTGGAATTTGGGGAATTTGGTCAAGCCTCCAGTGGATTCTGATTTTTCAATTTTTTTTTTTTTTCAAAATTAACTTCACCCAACTTTACAGCTTTTTTTCTTCAAACTGGAAAATTCGAAACTTTTCTAGAGGTTCCAGAACGCTTCAAAACCATCACCAATCGACTCGTCGTGTTTAAAATAGGGTATAAACCAAATTTCAGCCCTCTAGGTTAATTTGATGAAATTTTGATTGTTTCTAATTTTCAGCCCAAATTAGAATTTTCAAAAATTCGCCAAAAATCGAAAAATGGATTTCAGCTCCTGAAATGTTAGCTGGTGGTATATTTTGACGTCTTCTATCGATTTCTTTCCTTCGTTTTATAAAATTTTGCTTCGGTTTGGATTCTTCTCTGGTCAATTTTGAGCTCTTGATTTGAGAGTACTTTTAGGCAACTGAACGAGTCTAAAAATACGGCTTAATTTTTTTCTTATGCTCTCAGTGACTCGTATTGCTCAAAAAATGTACACAGGTATTTCATTATAGCCAAAAAAAGTGGATATTAATTTTCTACGCGTTAAAAAACTATTTTTCTGATTTCTTAAAGGGTATCCTCGGGTAAAATAGGCCTGTCTTCAGATTTTTGAAATTTTGATTCAACATTGTTGGACACCTATAAAAAAATTGTAGACTGGACAATTTTTCTCCCACCTCTCCCTCCTTGTCCTCAATGACGAAAAAATACCTTTTTTGGGAAAAAATTACACTTCCACGAGTTCTGAATACAAAATTTTGATTTTACCCAAAATATGTGCTGGAAGCGTGAGTCTATCCACGTGAATTTTTACGAAACTTTTTGCACCCCCCCCCCACCTCAGAGGGGAAGAGATATCGACAAAACTACTTGAAACCGCTGTATCGGTTCCCTGAGAAATGGATCTAATATTTTTTGAAATTTTTTCTGATTTTTTTCCCCAGGTGAGGTCATTTCTAAAAACTCGAAAAAACTCTTTAAAATGTGTTTTTTGTGTCATATCAATGCCAAAAAAATACTCGTGAAGTTCAGAATTTTTTTGTTTTTATTCAACTTTGGACCCTTTTAAGGGTCACATTTATGAGGGGGGGGGGAGATACATAGATTTTACTATGATTTCATCTGCTAATACTTACATATGTATAACTAAGGGTCAAAATAGGTCTACATAAAAATGAATACAAATACCTACATTACGAGAGGTCTCTTCGTTGTTGAATTTCCAAGATAATGTCTTCAAGTTTCTTCTCAATTTCTGTCATATTTTCAACTGCGGATTCTAATGTTTTCATTTTAATACAGAATCGGCTGGACAATACCTTACCTACTCAGTAGATTTCAAGAGGACAATTTGTTCGGTAATGCTCCATGGTAGTGGAACTATGAAGTATGGAAGAATTCTGACACCGAGAATGGATAGAGTACACTTTGGCAGTTATTTTTCTTATTTTATCATTTTCAATTAGTGGTTCCAACACCAGTGAAAAAGCAAGCGAAAAAAAGTGGTGTTTTAATTAATTTTAATTAACATGAAAAGCTTGGAGTCTGGAATTTTGAATTTTCAAATAATGAGTCAAGTGACATAAAGTAGCGCATTTGTTCATGTGCCAAAGTTCTTCCCTGAGGAGTAAAAAAATAATATTCATACTGGGGTAACTTTAAAGGCTATAAAAAAATCATGAAATTTCAGTAAAATTGGCCAAAAATGCATGAAAATGCTTGAAAACTTGTTAAAAACGATGTGAAAACTTGAAAAACAGCTCTGAAATCATTGAAAAATCATAAAATTTGGTCAAATTGGCCAAAATGCATGAAAAACGCATGAAAACTAGAAAAATTTCAAATTATCATTTTGGAGCACTCTTTCATAAATTCCATTGTGAATATGAATCATTTTGCAAGTGATTGACACGTGTTAAGTGAACAAGAAGTGAATATTCATGTTTTTGATAATTTTTGACCATGAGCGAAGCACGTTTCAAGGGGCCTTCAAAGTTACCATTCGAGACCAAATTGATTTACAAAATTTGGTACTTGGTTCAAAATTTACTTTGTCTATCCGTCTTCTATACCCAACACTTCCCCTTCACATATTGGGTGAAAACTTTTCAAATTTAGGGTTTTTTGATTATGTAGGTAACTAGGTAATATCGAGTTTAATTTTTATCAACTTGTCTCCCTGTTGACAAAACCAATAAAAGTGAATGGAAATTATCGAAGATTACAATGAAACGTCAGTGAAATAGAAAGATCAGAAAAGGTTTTAAAATTGGATGCAATTTTAGCAACTCTTGAAAAAATAATCATCGTTGTTCGTTGTAATCTCTTCCAAACACAAGCAAAACCATAAAATCACTGAAAATCGTCAGAGAATGATGCAATTTCAATAAAACATGACAATAAATGCCCAAAAAGATGTTTAAGTATACTCGTAATATGCTAAATAACTATATATTGTAATTACCTACCAAAAAGCCACGAAATTAACATGTGAATTTTTTTTTAAATATTTAAATCACTACAAGTAAATCACGAAGTCTTTGGAAATTGATGAAATTTCTTTCAGCTTTG
Organism: Planococcus citri; assembly: GCF_950023065.1. Taxonomy (NCBI): domain Eukaryota; kingdom Metazoa; phylum Arthropoda; class Insecta; order Hemiptera; family Pseudococcidae; genus Planococcus; species Planococcus citri. Next base: position 3,889,086 of record NC_088679.1, on the reverse strand, counting down.
ACAAAGTTTGCACGAAACAGTCTTAAAAAACGTTAAAATGGAATAAAAATAGAAAAAAATATATGAATTGATAAAAAATTGACAAAAAGTAGTCAGATGATGGAAAAATGTGGCAAAAAATGCATGTCAAAGTGCTCGCAATAAGTTACATAAAAATCCGAGAAAAACATTGAAAATACTTTACTGTAAATCACCAGAAACATAATACATAGGTAATACTATGGGCATCGCTGTTCAACATTTGGCAATTGCTATAAATCACTAGAAACTGATAAAATTTATATAAAATTCATCAAAAGTAGGTACGTGAGAAAGTAAAGAGAATAGGTACTTGAAATACCGTAAAAAAAAACTTGAAAACCCGGCCATTACTATGCATGGAAATATCCAAAAAGTGCTAGAAAGTCATTTTTATGGATCCTGAACTGTGATGAGGTTTTTGGTTAAAAGGGAAGTACCTATCCTCAGCTGGCGTAAACATTTTTGAACCGGACAAAAAGGAATCTATAGAAGACCTCAAAATACACCACCATCCTAAATTTCGGGGGCTGAAATTTATTTTTTGATATCTGGTCGAATTTTTGAAAACTCAAATTTGAGCTCGGCATGGGAAAAAAATAAAATGTTGCCAAATTGACCGTAGAAAGCTGAAATTTGGTTTGTAACTTATTTTCGACCTCTCGAGTCGATTGGCCAGAGTTTCGAACCGTTCTGGAATCTGGAGTCTGGAGCCTCGAGTGGATTCTGAATTTTTACCTTTTTTTTAAAAAAAAAAATAATACAGGGTGTCTCACTTAAAACGCAACCCAGAAAATCTAAATCATAGAAAAAGCGTCAATAGGAAATTTTTTTATTCTGAAATGTTACAGAAGATGTTGAAAATGAACACCTAGGTGAGTTTTACAGATTCTAGCTCTTCTAAGTAGGTTTTGGAACACACTTTGTAGTACACGTTGAGGAATTCTTTGAATTTCCTCAGTGATTGCCGTCTTCAGCTCACAATTCGCGAAATTGATGACTTATTCGGCGGAACTGTGCCTGGATATGCATTAAGAAACTCGTTTCGAACACTTTTATACGCTTTTGTTGAAAAATAATGCTCAATAATGAACACTTTTTGCATTTTTGTGAAAACCATAGCAAAAGCTTGAAAGTTGCACACAAGTTTTTTTCGATTTTGTTTCACAAAAACTACTGATAAAAAACAAGGAAGAAAGATATCAAGGTCGGATTTGCGGCATTCTACTCGAGAATGTTCAGGCATCATCTGAGCGCAGTGGTTCCGCCGAGTGTGACGTCATTTTTTTACTACACGCCTTTATGCCCTGGGTTGCGCGTTAGGTGAGACACCCTGTATCATTATGGTGATAATTTTGGATTTCAGCTGGTACTAAAATATCCTAAATCTATCGAAAGGAAAGGGTTACAAAGATGGTAAATCTGAACTTGTACCTTACGTGCTGAATTTCATTTTCATCCAACTTACAACGTTTTTTCTTTAAAGTGAGAAATTCTAAAATTTGCTGGAGGTTCCAGAACGCTTAGAAACCATCACCAATCGACTCGTCATGTTGGAAATAGGGTATATATACCAAATTTCAGCTCTCCAGGTCAATTTGCTGGAATTTTGATTTTTCTCATTTCAACCCAAATTGGAATTTTCAAAAATTCATCAAAAATCGAAAAATCTATTTCAGCGCTAGAAATTTCAGCTGGTGGTATATTTTGGGGTCCTCATCTACATAGATTCCCTTCCGTTCGTTTCAAAAAGTTTTGGATAGGTTTGGATTCTTTCCTGGTCAATTTTGAGCTCTTGTAACAATCGACATTTACCTCTGAATTATAGCAAGATACCTTCGCATCACTCCAGTCCGAACACGACAAAATTTTCTCGTCGTAGAAATCCGCAACTCGATCTGGTTAAATACAAAAGAAGTAAAATAATATTCCAACATTAATTTACAAACGCTTCGTTGGTAGGGGTTAAAATAACGAAAGATAACGCAAATAAGATGATCGGTCGCCATCGAATTGTGTCTATGTCTCGAGTCTCGACTCTCGAGTACGCCGAGATATATAGGCTACCTACTCGAGTAACTATTTACATGGCGGACTCGACGACGATGTGGGTATTTCGTCGACGAATATTTAAACATCTCGGAATAAATTTATATTATGATAATGAGACTGTACACTACAATAGAGAGATGAGAGAGATGCTCAAGATGACTGAAAATGGTCGTCTCGCTTTTATGAGAGAAAAACAACGACGACGACAACGCGACACACTCGGAAGAAATTCTAATTCGATAATTTCTCTTCTTCATCGTCGTCTCGAACTATAGATACTTTTGCTCTGTAGAATGGAATGTCGAAGCAGTATATAGGTTCGATGTTCGACTCGAAACCTTTCACTATACCAAGAAATATGACAGCCGAAATGTTTTAGGGTAAATGGTACAAGAGCGGTGGGGAAGAGAGGTGGTGATAATTGATGGAAATGCCTGATATATATTTCAATGTTTTCAGCTGACTTATACTATAAAGCTATTCGTCTTATTTATAAGAAAGAGAAAAGGCTCGGAACGGATATATTTTACTAGGTCGAGAAGACGTTATTCACGTCGGACGAGAAAGGACCCTTGAATTAATTTTTTAATGCGAATGGTATGGCCCACCACTAAGTATAAAGCGTGTATGATGCGTTTGAAAGGTTGCAACATAATTTGAAATTCGAATCGGTCGTTTTTGAAACCCGATGACGAATATTTTTTGCGAAAGAAAAAAGGTGAAAGAAACCCCAAAGAAGCGATTTAGTCGGAGAAAAAAATGGTTGACCCGAAGAAATTGAATCTACATATCGGTCCGAATGAGAATATTTTATTCGTATAGTAGAGATAAAGAATCTAGGTAAAAAATTTGTGCTATCGAATATTAAAAAGATGGATTTTGATTGACCTGTTTTCAGGTAAACAGTACGAGCAGCTCGGCATCGCATACGAAGAAGCTACGCTTCCAATTGGCCAAAGAACGCAAAGCGTCCACCACGCTGGGCATAATAATGAGCGCGTTCATCGTTTGTTGGTTACCTTTTTTCGTATTAGCATTAGTTAGACCTTTTCTTCGCGATTCGAAAACGATACCGAATTCGTTAAGTAGCATTTTCCTGTGGCTAGGCTACGCTAATTCGCTGCTCAATCCGATCATATACGCTACATTGAATCGCGACTTTCGAAGACCGTTCCAGCAGATTTTATTCTTCAGATGCGGCTCGCTCAACCACATGATGAGGGAAGAGTTCTATCATTCTCAATACGGCGATCCGGATCCGCCTCAGCATTTCTATATGACCGGCACCAGTCCGGAAAAAACCATGATACAAAATTTAAAAGACGTCGAGGATGATATAGAAATTATTAACTCCGCTTCCATTAAAAGTCCCATACAAACTTCGAAAGCGAACGAATCTTTTTTGTGATATACTCGTAACTAGAACTACCTACGTACTATACCGAGCAGCTTCTCACTCAGCTGTACCGTGTGCGAATGCCAATACCAATTTTACAAACGCCTATATTATATCGTACATAAAAATCTATCCTTGTACTCGTACATATATATGGTATATTTTTAGGTAAAACTTGGTTTCTCCTTTTTCTAAAAAAAAAATGCGTGTGTGTTTACGATGATGATGTTTTACCTACCTGCCCCCCCCATACCTATGTGTTTTTTCTTCATTTCTGTCTGTCTATCTATATCTCATTTCGCGTTCTATTTCCCCAGTTTCGTTTTAATTTTTAATCATTTTTTTTTCAACGCTAAATCTGACACGTACGCGATGTATAGGAGTCGCACAGAACGCACAACGAAAGAATTCCAGCTTTCCAGCCCCCCTTCGACCTGTGCCTTGTGTGTTTTATAGATTGAAATTTCATCCGGATCGACTGCTGCTTCATTTGGTTTGTTTTTCGAGTCACCTATTACATATACCTGTGTAGAATTGATGAATCGACGTTTTTGTGAAAGCTACACGGTGTTGAATAAATTTTCCTTCGTGAGTGTGTTGTTTTGGTGAGATTCTGCGATGAATAAAAAGTGCACATAGATATTCAATGGAAATATCACAAAACATTCTTTGAAATGAGGTGACTGCACTTTGGGTGCTCGGGTGGCTTCAGACGTTACTGCCCCTGATTGTTTTATTTGAATAGGAAATGATTCAATATTTTCATATTTTTCTCTACGTCTAAAATAGATTATTTTTTAAATGGGCCTCCCTCCCCTCACTCTCGAGTTGAAAATGATCAAAAAATGAGATGGATAATTTTAATGAAGATTCTAAATTTTTACGTTATTCTAAATTACTCCAATATCTCCTTTACCCTCTCTCCCCTCTCTCTGAGATTTTGGTTCTCATGTGAAGGGTACAGATGCGGAGCCGTTCACCGTTGAAGCATTAAAAAAAATGGAACGAAACAAAAATTGCTGAAAATTTTCCAAAAAGTCTAAATTCGAGCATCATAATTCAATTTTACCTATTGATTAACTTTTTTGAAAACTTCACCCCTCAGCCCTCTTCTCCCTTGTTCTAGTTATTCTGGTTCATTTAGAACCCCACCAAGTTGGGAAAAAATTGGGGGGAGAATCAAAATTTTCTGTTTCTGTGGTGGAATTGCTGGAATTGAATCTATTCTGAAAAAAAATGACCATATCTCATTAGTGTTGGTGTTTTCTAGTTTGTCTTTACTTCATCGAGTTGCGATAGTTTAATTTCTGGAGCTTGATAAATACTCACTTGAGCGTGGGTATTGTAACTTTTCCCACCTTTAAATTCGTAGTCACGTGTTCTGATATAAAATCACTGATGACCTCGACGGGAAAAACGTTGACATTTTCGATAGTAGTCATAAGCAGACCGGAACGAGAGTCTTGTACGAATTGATCGAAAAACAAGGTCAATACATCCTCTTTTTGAAATTACATTAGGCTTAGGGTGCTCCTTATTTTGAAAAGTTGGGATTTTGTAGCTCCCACCCCCCAAAAACATGACCTCAGGTGAGAAAAGAATTCCCTATTTTTTATTTTTCCCCTATCTGTAATAAGGTAAAACTGCCTATTAGTACGCACCGCCTATTAGTACGCATTGCGTTTTTCTCGCGATTGGTAACACTGATCGAAAATTTGACCACACCATGACGTAGCTGACTAATGACCCTAGTTTCTCCGAAAAAATCACGCAGTTTGATTGAAAACTCTGTCTCTGAGAACAATTTGAATGAAAAACTGTGTTTTGGATTTTTTTTTCATCAAAATGGGAAATGAGATTGAACATATTAAAATAATGTTATTTGGTAAGTATCTTATACCAATCGATCCGTAATTTTATGTAGTTTCTTATGAAAAAAAAGACATTTCGAAAATATTATTTTATTACCTATAGAGCTAGACATCATTTTATGTCAGAACAAAAAACTTCCTATAAGTACGCACCTCCTAAGTCCTATTAGTATGCATCATTTTTGCATGTAAATTTTCATTTTTTTGATCATTTTGCATTAAAATGAATAAAATTAGCTGAAATTGGTATTTAGTCCATCTAAGTTCAAGATTATGAAGTCTGATCATGATACTGACGCTAATTTCAAAAAAATGGACAAAAAATATGATGTCAAAAAAATGTATTTTTTTAAAATCTGAAAACTTTGCTTTTTCGGATATTTGAATTGCTAATTTGGTTTTTTTCACAGTAATTCCCTCTAAATATGCCATTACACTTTTTCAGTGCTTTTTGTTGGATTTTTTACCATTTTCAACGTGTATTTACTCATGCGTACTTATAGGCGGACGTTTGCGTACTAATAGGAAGGTACCTTCCTATTAGTACGCATTTGAGTTGCCCTCATTTTTGCGTTATTACAAAAAAGCAGCAATGGGAAACTCAAAAGTGAGTAAGCAGTTATGTAGCCAAGGGTTCAAAGTTTATGTGTACAAAATTTCATAAATTTTTATGCACAACTCTGGGAGCTGGAGCGTCTCAAACCTTAACCGCGTACTAATAGGCGGTCTTACCTTAAAAGTGGTGCTGGTAGCCTCCTAAGTGGAGAAAAAATCAAAAAAATATTCTATTCATGAAAATTTTTTGTTTCTGCGCCAGAATGTTTTTAAATAATCCCCTTTTTAAGAAAAAATTTCCCCGGCCCTTCAAATCATATTGGCCCCCTAGTAAGGAGCCCCTCAAAGTTGAAAAAATCAAAGTTATGGAAAATTTGATGAAAATTTCTCATTTTTACATTAGAATTGTTCTACATAACCCCCTTTTTCAAGAAAAAACCATTGTTGGAACCCCAAACGATTTTGGCTCTCTTGCATGGAGCTCCTCGAATTTGGGAAAAATAAAAAAATATCATAAATTGATGTCTGTAGAAATTTTTTGAAAATTTTTTATTTATGTGCAGAATCTTTCTGAATTAGCACTTTTTCAAGAAAAACCTTCCCTCCCGGTCTCCCAAATTCGGGCCGGGCATCCACTGGGATCGCTAGTGTCGCACCAGTGGACTTTGATTTTTATCAGGACGAAACCGTGATAGAGAATGTTTTGTTGTACAATTTCAGTTGAATTTGAGTGTGTTTGTTGATCGTTTTTGTCCATTTGAACACATCGATCCACACGAAAGTTTCTTCAATACAAATCATTTTGAAAAACTTCGAACTTTATTTATGTCAAATATCAAATATCACGTTTTCGTCCTTATCAGATTCCAAGTCCCAACAGCGACACAAATCAACATACAAATGAAAAATTCATATCTATACAAATTTTTTGATAATATTTCATTTCTGAGCAGAGTACTTTTAGATAACCACTTTTTCAAGAAAAGCACCCTTTTGCCCTCCAAATGATGGTGGTCCATATTTATGAGACCCCCAAAATTGAAGAATATTAAGAAAGATGAAAATTGATGTTTATAGGTACTCGTAATTAGGTGAACATTTTTCATCTCTGTGCAGAATGCTTCGTAGATAATCTCCAGAAAAACCTTTTCTCAGTCCCCTCTACAATGCTCACCAGCTACATAGATGATAGAGATCCACGAAGTTGGTTTTTTTTTTTGGAATGGGGGTGAAGTCTCCTCTACATTACAAAGTATCAGAACGTCAATAAGTCTTCTGTGAAAATTTGACATAGTTAATTTTATTACAAAACGTCCTTTTCAATGTTTCTCAAAGTCAAAATTCAGAAACTTGTCCTTTTCCCAAAAGTTTTTAAAAATCTGACATATGACATAGGTAGTGCTTTTCTGATGTAGATCAACCAAATCCAAAGATTAGAATATGGAAGAAAAAAATGTAATAATATTCATCTTTTTTCATTTTCTGCGGAAGGAGACATAGGGCAAGTTCCACCTTTTCATCATGTAGACAGGTCATAAAATATTTAACAGTATTTCTAATGAAAATGGACCAAACCCAGGATTATGATGTGAAAAAAAAGTAAAAATTTCAATTTTTCTGATTTCTTTTATATTTTGAGATCGAGGAGGGGCGAGAGACGTGCTCCCTAGCACGACTCATTTTTACTAACGCGATTGAAGAAGTTTTTCTCGTGAAACCCGATAACAATTTAGGGCGTCCTTGAATATTTTTTCACTACTACCATATGTAAGCATAAATATGAGCTCTCCCCTCTAATCCACTGGTTAGTGTTGGGGTGAGATAGGGGGCTAAAATTGATATATAGGTTGATTTTACGTAAGTAGGGACTTGACTGAGGTGTTGGAACTAGAAAGTTCACAATTTTAAAAATTTCGCCTGATACTTCGATTTTTTCCCCTATATGGGAAAATAGGGGGGGGCCCACCGGCAGAACTTTTTCTCACCTAGGGGGCTGAAATTTTCAGGGTATTATTTTCTCACCCGAGGTCATGTTTTTGGGGGGTGGGAGCGAAAAAAATCGAAAAAATTTTTTTACCATACAAATAAGGAACACTCATAATTAGGCTGCAACACTTTTCGGATCACTTATTTGTACATCTTCAATATTCTCTTCTAGAATATCAGTTAAAAATTTCAATAATACCTTACCTTCTAACTTCTTATTACGTTTGTTTGAAGAGGTTCTTGAACCCTACATCAGTTTTTGGATCAGCCAACAGTGTACAGTGGTCCTGGTGAAAAATCTCAAATTAGATATACAGGGTGCCCAGAAATATCGTGAACCCCTAACAAAGTTTTCTGCTAAATATTTCATTTGGTCACAGTGAATGATGATAATGATAGCACATGATTGGTTGTTAGACTGAGATGATAACATTCCACCAATCATAAGGTATGCATCTATTTCACGTTGCCAACCTATATTTTTAATGAAGAAAACTTTCATTGGGGTTCACGATATTTCTGGGCACCCTGTAACAGTCACAACTAACAAAACAGGATTAAATATGTTGAGTGAGATTTAAAGATCAGAATGAATAAATTTTCAATAGTTTGTTTTGAGAAGGGGAGTAAAGAGGAACGACAATTCTTGGGAGACCAGAAGAGGACTTATCTTTTAAAAAAGGATATTGAAAGGAAATTGAAAACTTTTTGAAAATTTTTGTTGATTTTTTAAGTATTTTATTTTTGATTTTTGTATGCTGTGAGGTCTTTGTACATACAAAAGAATCAACTTATTTCAGAGGACCAGGGATTGGGATCTTGTACAGAAAGGCCAATATAACAAGAGGAACAGAAAGAGTTTTTTTTTCAAACAAAAATTGAAAATAATTACGTAGGTATGAACTTAAAATTTTCGAAATTTTTTGCCAATTTTTGTTTTGCTTTTTTTAAATGATATTTTTATTTTTTCAACTTTGAGGAATTGGAAGGTCTGCAAAAAGAGAGTCGGCATTGGTTTAGCATTAAAAAATCGAGGATTTTTGGTAACATTTTTCTTCATCAGATTTTTTACGAGGATAGGGAGGGTCTTGATAATTTAAATTCGTTATCGTGAAAATTAACAACCTGAAGGAAATGGGCCAAGAAAATCGTAAAAAATGAGCACCTAAATTTTTCAATGAAAAGAAATTGTCGAATCTGATGACTTCTCACTTTTTCAATTACTGAATTTTGATCCAATTTTCTACATTTTTAGACTATCTTGAGGTCCATTTTTCATAGTTTATTTTAAAATCCTCACGCTCCAGGTATGTTCAATTTTTCAGTCAACTGAAGTGAAGCAATTTGACTATTGAAGGTGAGAAGTGATAACACTCCAGCTTTGAAAATGAAAACTTACCTCCTTTCTCGGTCATCACCTTTTTATAAACGAAACCAAGTCTTCAGTTTATTGATTCATTGATAAAATTCACCGCTGATGATGTTTTCGAAAAATTTGATCATCCCTCCGACCTTCTAAGTATGTACCATTTTGTTTTTATGTAGTTAGAATTTGAAAGATTTAGAAAATTGCGAAAATTGGTCCAGAATATCCGAAAAAATCAGGAAAAATAATCTTTCTGAAAGACTGGGATTTTTAAAAAAAGAACCTATGTGATGTGCAGAGAACGATTGACCTGCCTGAAAATTAAAAAAATGAGCGAGTTCCACATGAATTAAACTTCAGATTAACATACTGCCTAGCTACCTCAAAAATTAAAAAAGCAAATTTCTTTTCAAAGAAAAAAAAATTTTTAAGAAGTTTTTGGCTGTGCAACGAAAGTGAAATACGTGAAAAGGGATTTTGAACGGATTCTTGTCATTTGAAATTGTACCTATACTTACTCGTATTACGACAGCTTTCTGTCGAAGATGGGAATTCACGATGGATTTACAATTTTTCGAATTGACGGCAAGTTGTGTTGAATTTTTATACTGTCTCAGACAAAAAATTTTCGTATGAGATTTCTTCGTGCAATTCACTTTTTTCTGAATTCTGTTTGTAGCTTCTTTTGATCTTCAAATCGTATAAAACTGCGTTCGATCAAGTCGTTATCACTCTTTCATGTATTCACTAGTCATTCTATGGTCGAAAATTATTTTCAATTTTCTCTCATAAAAGCTAAAGGGTGTTTATGCTTCTTCAATTTATAAAATTGAAAACATGTTCAAACTGTTTATATGTTTTTTTTTTCAGTGATAGGTTCTCATTCCAAATTTTAGTATGATTGCTCAATTTTCGAATACCCGCTAGATGATTATTAAATGCACCCAAAAATATAAATCATTCTTACCTTGTTTTGGTGGAAATACATGCATTTAATCCGGCATTTTCAATATTTTCGTCTACAAGAAAAAGTAGGCTGCAATTGACCAAATTTCATCTTTATACTTCATTGAGCTCTACGAAAATTCATCGACAAAGTCAATTCAACTCGTGAAATTTAGTTCAAATAGTGCATTTTTGAATGTTTTTTTTTCAATTTTTTTATTTTTTCCAAAAAGTTGAATCGTTTTGAAAATGAAGAGTGATATTCCAAAACTCGCTTTGTCCATTTTTATCAAAGTTGGGTTTTCAGTGGTACCTGGTAGATGAAGTATTAACTCACATTCCTACATCATCAACCTACCAAAATGAGGTGTTAAACTCACCTAAATAGCCAATTCAATAAAAATTAAAAAAAAAATAATGTTCCAAAACGCGCTTTGTTCATTTTTATTGAAATTTTTTTCAGCAGTATTTAGTGGATGAAATGTATACCTACACTCCTACATCATAAATCCACCCAAATAAAGTCTCGCCTAAAAAGCCAATTTACCCGTTTAAAGGGAAACTGTTTTTCCTCTCTCCTGAAAAGTTGTGAAAATGGACAAAGCGAGTTTTGGAATATCACTCTTCAAATGTTGTCGAAAAATTTCAAAACTTCAAAATGAGATTTTTGCATCACCTGAAGCTCAATTTTCAAAAGCGTGCCAAATTTCGGAAAAGTTATTTTGAAAATTTAGGGGGGAAAATGCAAAAAGTTTGCATTTTGATGTTTACAACGACGGACTTTTTGTGATGGGATTCGCAAGACTACGAGAGAGATGAAGCTCTAAAATTTTAGTAAGGATGTGGAAAAATGTCAAATTTGAAGTGACATACATCCGACTTTTTCATTTTTTTGGGAATACTAAAAACTAGACTGAATGTTTTTTTTTCGACTCGACTCCTCCAACAACTCTATTGCCCTCCAAAATTTCCTGAAAGTTGAAGAAGTCTTTTGACAAGTGGTTCATTAAATTTTTAAAAGCGTCGAATGCAAATTATAAATTTATTTTTTTGAAATTTTTAGGGGCCAATGAGGCCCTTAAGAGAGGCCGAATAAAAAAAATAAATAACTATTTCTTTCCAGCGCTATTGAAATTTAATAAGCCATATGTTGCAGGATTTTTAAAATTTTTAGGAAATATTGGCCTCGATAGGGGCATTGATGGGGCTCGAATTTTTAAAAAAACAGTGGATTATTTGGCATTCTTAAAAACGTATGAAATGATATTTTGTGTATTTTTTCACATTTTAAGCAATATTTCTGAGCTCTGTATCCCCCATGGTTCTTCGAATCTCATCACAAAAAATTCACAGTTGTGAATATTGCAAAAAAAAAAATGCTTCCTCGATTTTTTCAAATTTTTAAATTACTTATAGCATCCAAATTTGGCAAGATTTTGAGAATTGAATTTTCAAAAAAGCTCAGTGTTGAACTTTTTAAATTTTTTGAAAATATTCTTAAAACCACTCTCAATTATTTATAGATACCTTTAAAGGAATTTAACTACTTACGAAGAAGTTGATTTTAGATTGGATAATATCTAAGGTATCAGTCAAAAATGGAACATCATAGCAATGAAGTTTTCAAAATTTTTAAATCAGTGGTTCTTCGTTCTATATTATAGGTAATTTTGTAAAGCAAACAATGGCACAGGACCGATTTTGCAGACACCTTGTAGCTCGACTTTTGCTAAAACTTCGCCATCATTATTTGCATATTATCGAGACGACGACGCAACATCTCATCAACGAGCTTTGGCTCCATAAAATATAATCTTTCCGATGGTATTACTATTACGTATAATATATAAAATTAGGTCGACAAATTTCTAAAACTAAATGTAAAGTATTTAATCGCGGTTTGCTTTATTTACCTAAAATGAAATTACGTACGTAATCACGTTTAAGCTTCGGAAGCTCTTTTCCTTCTTCTCTTCAAAAAAAAAAAAGAATCCTCGATAAAATTCTAATCGTCGTCTTCCAATTGCGGATGAGTAAAAATTGCTATGTCTTGCGAAACACAGTAGGGTATTTTTACTCCACGCTTCAAAGCTAACTACGACGGGTCAGATTTAGCGTAGATAAACATTTTATTCGTTCACAATACCAAACACGTCCCTCTATATAAAATATTTACACCGTGTACCTTACTTACCTACTTTGTATGTGTTGGTTTCCTAAAAATTTTTTATATCCTGTATACCTAACCTATGTACCTAATACTATGGAAAAAATAATATGAGGAATTTTTAGCTAGACATGTTTTTTTTTAATATTACGTACGTGTATGTTTCATTTTATTTATTATTATTATTAGGTGTGTATGTTCTTTTTTTTTCTTATTTGTATGTATTTCTTCTACAAAAATACGACGTACAAAAGAAAGAAAAAAAACTACGAATTAACGAAAATATTCACTATACTAATTTTCCTGTTCGAAAACTACGCCTGTGATAATAAATTTTACGTTAATTTTTAATTTCCCGACCGTATCTATTCGTCGTCAAAAAATTGAAAGATATTTAGTCGAATTGCGCGATGGATGGCGATTTTTTGGTAAAAAAAAAGTTTCACCGCAGATTCGTTGGTGGTTTTTTTTGTTTTTCTCTCTCTCGTGTTTTCCTCTATCCGCCTCCTCGTCCTTCTAGCTCTATCTCGTTCTCTGTGTACGACTACGTCTGCCATTGTTGATAATATTCGCGACCGATGAATACATAAAAAGCCAAGTGATAAATTAATGTCGTAAATTAAAGGCAAACATTAGAAAGCGTTTTATAATTTACGAGATTTTTTGAAGCAACTTTTTAGCCCGACTCAGCCATTTTGTTTCAACGGCGTATGACCACGCTAACCCTGAACCGTGAACTGGCCCCTCTAGCCCCCCCACCCCTTCGGCCATCTTCACCACGCTGTGTCGCGTCTGCTCGCCTCAGCATCCTCGCCATCTGCGCTACCATACCCCATACCAATCCCTAAGGCACCGCTTTAGTGGAAATTTTCTCTTATCCTTCGCCGAATTCACGTATACCTCTATATCTTTCAGCGAAGAAAATTATACTTCTGAGTCAATTTAATTAGGTATATATTATACGTCGGATTATTACCTGGCCGTGTACTATATTTATACGGTGTAGCTGTATAGCGTTTCTGGTTTACAAGTTCCTATATAATGCTATATTGCAATGATGTCATTTCGATTTCGAGCACTATATGGAGAAAAAAAACCGTACCGATACCTGAACCTACTGTCATGATCCTTATACGTTGTGAAATACGATAAAAAATTCCGCCGAACTAACTGAGGAATATAAAAAAGAAAATTTTTTTAGTGTCACTTTTTATAGGTAAAAATGTCCTTACAACGGAGGACTTTTTTTTTTATACTGTATAATCGAATAGCCAAGCTCGATTGCCATATTTTCTACGTACTATACCTACCCTTCGTTATATAGTGTCGTCTATTTATATGAAACTATAAGCACCATACCGCCGCCAAGCCATCGGCGTGTTGGTTTTTTTTTCTCTCCTATGGTACGTTTCATTACTTCGACGGCTGCTAGATTTTAACACGTCGAATAAAAAAAATAGCAGAAGGAAAAAAAGATGCCTCTCTTCGATAACTTAATATAACGGTGGAATTTTATTGAAAAACGCGTTATTTTTTATACCATAATGTGTGATAGGGTATCGAGAAGATAACTCGTGTAAATATAATCAAGTTTATCGGTGCAGAGTAAGGTAGAGTGTGACTTATTTTGCAAAGTCGGAATTTTCCACCTCTAACCCCCCCCTCCTCCAAGTTGTTATCTCGGTGAGAAAATAATTCCATATTTTTTTCTCTATTTGTTAGAAAAGTGGTGCTTGTAACCCCCCCCCCCCCCCCCCCCAGGTTGAAAAAAAAATGAAAAACAGTTCAATTTATGAAAATTTTTTGTTTCTGCTTCAGAATTTTTCTAAATAATCCTCTTTCAAGAAAAAACGTTTCCCGACCCTGCAAACCAAATTAGCCCCTCAAAGTTAAAAAAAAAAGACAAAAAATAAGAATCTTGTATGGAGCTCTCCCCTCCCATTTGAGAAAAATAAAAAAATACCTACAAAAAATTGATGTCTGTGGAATCTTGTGTTAGTTGCATATAAAACCCCTCAAAGTCGAAAAAAATCAACAAAAAAAATGAGAAATTCAAATGTGTACTAATTTTTTGAAAATGTTTTATTTCTAAGCAGAGTACTTTTAAATGACCACTTTTTCAAGAAAAACACCCTCTGGTCCTCCAAATAACGTTGGTTCCCTTCTATGAAACCCCCAAAATTGAGGATAAAAAATTTCGGGGGGTGGGAGCGGAAAAAACGAAAAAAAAAAATGTCCACGAGTAGGTAGAAAAATGACATCATTGCTCTTAGTACCTATGAATATAATTGTTCCCCCTGAAAATTACTTATATACTTTACCTATCCACATTTTACCGTCATAGTTACCATGAAACATATTTTCAGTCACTCTATACTTACTTACCTACCTACCTACTACGTATATATACCTACCTACATAATCCTATCGTATAAGCTCTTCTCTAGGTGTATTCTACTACATTTTACGTTACCATTATTCGCGGCTAAATTCAAGCTGTCCTCGGTATATTGTACTTTTTCTTACCCTTTTTTTTTTTTCGTTTCGTTTCGTTGATCTAAGGCAATCGAAAATTTGTACCTGCGCACGTTGTACGATTTTTATTAATCGTGTTCCTATATAATAATTATTAATTTCGAATGTGTTTATACAGAAATTTTTCTACTTGTGAATCATTTTGTTCTTTTTTTTTTCTAATTGTATAATTTTCTTTTGTGCTAATGTCTAGTTGAATCCATGAAAAAAAATGTAAAAAGTTGCACTCTAAAAAAAAAAAAAAGAAGAGGCAAAGATTTTCAATGTAGGTAAATTGGCCAAATTTTGAGAAATTCCGGACTTCGTTCCCCCTCTCGTCTCCAAATAAAGCTTATAGTTTTAAGTTTTTATGCATCTATTCTGAACAGCTTTTGAATAGTTTTGTTTTTTTGGTAAGTTTTGAATCAGAAAGTATTTAGTTTTGGGTCTAGGACTTGAAAAAAAAAAACAATGAATGTTTTTTATGAGCAATGTTTGATACAAACTGATATCTTTTTCAATACTTGTAGATGTAGAATTAAGTAGGTAAACTGGAATCATTGGAATTTTTCTATTTTGTTTCTATTTAGGGACTAAATATAGTGTTGAACCCTTAGTTTTAAAAAAAAGTAAATTTCAAATCAGTCATAAATTTTTTGATTTTTTTCAAATTAGATGGGCTTATTGTGAGACTTGGGGAGCTTGAATCAAAAAATCAAGTTTAAATTCGAAATCAGCGCATTTGAAAACCCAACAAACCATACTTAGATTACTCGAATTTTTTCAATTTTTTGAAATTTGAAGCTCATTGTGAGGCTTTTTTATGGCGCTCATATCGAGAAAATTTAGTTGAAATTTGAAATCGGTGTCGTTGAAAATCCAACAAATCACACGCTACATCAATTTTTGAATTCGAAAAACTTTTTTCGAGCCCATTGTGAGGTTTGTGAGGGGCTAATATTATGAAATTGAGTTGAAATTTGAAATCAGTGCTTTTGAAAACCTGACAAATCAACAATTACACACATTTTTCCAATTTTTTAAAAAATTGTTTTGATTTTTGTTTGAAGGGGGGGGGGGGGGGTTGTGGTATGAAATAATGGTCACAGTTTCGTTTCGTAACAATGTATTCAAATAAGATCCACAACAATACTGGTTGAGTACACAGTACTCGCCTTAGTTCTAACTTACTCTAATTCTATCCTAAACTCCCACTTACACTCACGTCATACTGTCCTACTTACTCATTCTCACACTCCTCAGTTATTCCTCGAATTCTGACTCATATGTCCAACTAGCTCATTCTCTATAAACTCCGATCCTCATACAACAGGGGTATATCAATAAATAATTGAAGATTCAAAATCAGAAATTTTTCAATTTTTTAAATCAATTTTGGGAACTGTTTGAGGAATTTTGGGGCATATTTCAGAAATATAATTTGAAATTTTGAATCCGAATGGTCGCGCGAATTTTTGATTTTCTTTTGAATTGGGGGGAGGGGAAGGGTGAATTTTAAGATTCAAGTCCATCGCAGGATTTAAAGGCGCCAGGTACAGCGAAAAAATTAATTAAAATTGAAATTGAATTACAGCTTTAAGAACTAAGTAACAATAAACCACAGATTGCCAAATTTTTCATTTTTTTTTTTCAAAAGTGTGGGGTCCATTGTGGGGTTTTGTGAGCTCATACCGGAAAAAAAAAGTTGAAACCATGAAATGTCTTTGAAAACTCAACAAATCAATAGGTCATACAAATTTTTGAATTTTTTTTCAATTTATGGTCCATTTTAGGATTTAAGGAGTTCATACTAAGAAAATACTGAAATTGAAATTTGCAATCAACACCTTTGAAAATTATTTAAAAACCCATAAGGTTTGTTTTTTTACACGGATTCTCAAAAATATGGTTTTTGGACGTTTTTTGAATCTCTTTTTTAAACACTTTTTCGGTCTTCACCACAAACGTTCAAAACATCAGAAGTCTTCTCTCTTCACGTAAAATCCAAAATCCATTTTCAAAAGCTATACTATCCTAGCAGATTATCGTGAATTTTAAATCTGCCAAAATCCAGATTCTCAAAAATCTGCCAAAATCCGTGTAAAAAAAAAAACCTATAGATAGGTCGCACACGAATTTTCCATTTTGTTATATTTTGGGGTCCACTGAGGAGCTCATGGGGTCTGTATCGGAAAAATAAATTCAAATTCAAAATAATAAGCAAAATAAGCACTTTTGAAAACTCAATAAACCATTACCTAAGTAATCACACAAATTTTCTATTTTTTTTTTGTCAAATTTTGGGGCGCATTGTCAGATTTAGGAGTTTTATACCAAAAAGGTATGTTGAAATTCGAAATCAGTGCCATGTAAAACGTCACAAACGATATGCCGCATGGTAATTAATTTTTCTCTAATAATTTGTTCAAAACCGTAGGAGGGGGAGGGGCAATAATTTGATGCGCATGTATTGTGCCAAGATTGAAATTTGAAAAAAAATCGTGTTATTGCTAGAAAATTCTAAGTGTGAGGGAAAAAGTGCGTTTTTAAATATTTTTTTGAATATTAGGTATTAAAAAAAATGGGCCTTTGAAGGAGAGCAAGAAAGAGGGGTAGGAGGGCGAGAAAAATAAAAAAATGCTAACCCCCAAAAAATATTGCAAGACTAGGGAATTACATGTTTTCGAAGACGCTGATTCTGCTTTTGAAAACTGTTTCATCTTAGAATAAAAAACGGGCCCTTCAGAGCACTCCACAGTAAGAGGGGATACAATGTATTCTCTCTGAAGAATTCAATTTTCAGTTGAAGGTCAAACAAAGTCCGAAATGTACCTATAATTTGGAAACCACAGTGTTGTTTTTCAATGGTTTGAAATTTTTTCTGTCTTTTCATCTTTCTTTTTTGGCGGTAAATTTTGGTAAATTTCTGATGTAGAGGGGGAGAGGGTCAGTGGTAAAATTATGGTGTTTTCTAACCTTCTAAGTTCAGGAAATTTATTGAAAAATTTGGACCAATGATTTGTCTTGGCGTAGTCAGGCGTAGCATGATCCAGCAATCTGATTGCGAGTACCTACTCGTATTTACGGCAAACTGGTTATGCAACTTTATTAACATCATTTTTGGCCCGTGAACGTTGATTCGTTTCCACGACGTTGTCGCGGTAACGTTCTAACCGACGGTCTAAACCCAACTGCTCTCTTTTGTTGACGTTGATGTGAAATTTTTTTTCTCAATCTTACTTTCAAATTCGATTCATTTTTTAAACATTTTTTTACAGTGCTTAGGACTTTGAAATTTTGAAAGAAAAAGCAGTGAAATTTTCGAATATCTTTCTTATTCAAAATCATGAATGAACTAATAGGTATGTAGGTCACCCTATAAGGCTGAAGTGGTATTATTTTCCATCTTATTTGATTAAACTCCTGCAAAATAAATAATGTTTCGATTTTTTGCCCTCAGAAAATCTCATTTTTCCAAAAGTTTGGGTAACTAGTTAAAAAATCAAACTTGAATTTTCAAACCATGGTCAGATGAAAGAAAAATGATACCTAATCCTAATAATGTAAATACGATTTGAAATCTTCGAAATTACTATATTTACCCGATAAAAAGAAACCCATCGAGGGTGAAAAAAAAGCAACTTCAAATCGCAGAATTCTCATCGTATATCGAAACATCGAAATGGAAATGGAAAATCTATAGTCGGAGCTGTTGAGAACATACGCGTGTCGTTGGCTGAGTTATCGCGAACGTAAATCATCTAAATGACATTTTGGCGCTGAATTCGCGTGCGAAGGTTTTTGCCTGTGTAGATTCGGCGGTGGTGGCGAACAGTTGATTTAAATTAAAAATATTACGATACTTTCACGAAGTTGTATCGATGATGATCGTTTTCGGGGTTTATGAATTGGTCAGAAACGCGTTACTGTCGAAGCTCTTTATCACTAATACGAGTATACGTGTTATTTAATCGATATAAAATACCCTCCTGCGGTTTCGATGACATTT
The DNA here is from genome assembly GCF_950023065.1 of Planococcus citri. Classification (NCBI taxonomy): domain Eukaryota; kingdom Metazoa; phylum Arthropoda; class Insecta; order Hemiptera; family Pseudococcidae; genus Planococcus; species Planococcus citri. The sequence goes on along the minus strand of NC_088679.1, from coordinate 3,870,207 downwards.
TAAAGCTGTTATTGTTTGATTTTGCGATTTCTATTTTTAGTTAATATCTTTTTCGCGCCTTATACCGTTCTAACGTTCTTTTTAGGTACTCTTGGAAACAGTTTCCGCGTTAGAAGAGTACTCGAAATTTTGCTTCCATTTTAATGCGTTCTGCGTTCGTTTCGTTATACGAGTAGCTTAACGAAGAAGAATTATTGGGACCAAATTTTTTATTTATTTAAACGTATTTTCCGCATATTTATCGCTAATGCAAACCTATTCACCTGTAGGTATATTTTTTTGTAGCTTTTTCTCGTTACCGAGCTAATACGTGTTCGCGATATGCTCGCTATCTCACGTAATGTAATACGCCCCCTCCCCATCCTTGCCCACTCTAAGGCCTTTATCATGCATAAATATTGCGTATCTAGAGCATACATGCTTTTGTATTAAAAAATATGACGATTTTATGGAACGAAACGTGCATTTCGCGATACACACTTAATACGAGCGACGACCAAACCGTCATTTTACCTGGCTAAATTGTTTCTAACATAAAAAACATATTAATATGGAGATACTAGCTGGTCTGATTACGCCGAATGTATCATCGAAACTGGCAGAAGGGTTGCAAATGGCCTGAATTATGTCATTAGTGTAATGGCATGTCTTATGGAACTTACCATCAACGAATGTGGAATAGCTCATGCTAAAATTATACCTAGCTCGGGTTTGGCCTTTATCCCACACATACACGCACTATAAATGGATCAAAATAAGCAAAATGGAGAAGGACGAATGTGAAATTAATCAGATTAGATGAAAAAAATCGTTATTTGACTCTATTTCGACGAAATATTAAATTGATACTTACCGTAGGTTTTTTCAAAAATGAATCGATTCAATATTGATCTCTGAATGTTGTCTGATTTTTTTTTTAGAGTGCAACGAAATTACGAATACCTACGAATTTTTATCAAGTATTTAATTACTCGTGTTAGAAAAACAGAGAGATGTTGCAAATTAAATTCTTTCTCACAATTGTTCACTTAATACCTATGTAAATTTTAATGTCTATGTTTTCTCTTTTTTTTTATGTAATCGTGGGAAATTATTCACAAAATGACAATAAAAATATGGCATAAATAATAATGTTTGTAATATTTACGAAATTCTATCAAGTACCTACCTACGTCTTTTTTCCTGCATAGTATTATCGAAAGATAACATACAAATTACGTATTATGGCTTGTTTCAGTGTGTGTAATTTATCTCTGTGTTTGTGTACGATGCTTTTTGTCTGGAACGATACACTAATAAAATTAAGTACCTATCTAAAATAGAATTAAAATCTTCATATTGTGTATCCGAAATACCGGAATTATGCGAGAAAAAAATTCATATCAGAGAAAAAGAAAATGAGTACCTATTTCTTAGTGTTTAAAGTACATACCTCTACCTATACAACAAAAATGTACCTAACCTACCTAAGTACGCATTATGATTTTAAAACTTATTTATTATGTACCTCTACCTACGTACCTATCTTTGTGTTTTATATAAATATTTGTATAAAGAAATTTACCTACCTATATCTTGTTTGTATGTACCCTACCTACCTTTGTGTGTGGAGTTTTGAAGTTTGTAAAATCTTCTAGTGACCAAAATCTTATTACATGTACGTTGTAATTTGTATATTTTCCCCCTCGTAACTACTCGCCAATAACTGTTTCGAATGTAAAGTCACAGATACCCTTAACTGTGAAGTACTTTTTTTTATTATTTATTTATCGTGTATTATACTGTATATTTGTTTTTTTTTTGTGTATGTTAAATATTTTGATTTATGATTTCTTTTTTTTTTTTTTGGAATTAATATATAAACGTGTATTTTGTTCGGAGTTTTTGTTTGTGTTCGTCGGGGTTTTTTTAGGCGATTTTTTATGGATTTTCAGGGTGTTCTGGTCTTGATTAACGTACCAAAAACTCTCTCCTCTCTTCTTAGATGACGAATATTGTTCAAAGTGGGGGGGGGGGTGAGACCTTTTTAGACGTTTTTCACCGTAAATGTGACTTTTTGGTGTACCAAAAATATATCATGACCTAAATTATTATTCGTAAATTTTCAATGAAAAAGGTTTTTAAATTTTTTTCACCAATAATTTTCTGGTAAAATCATATTTTTGAAGAAAATTCAATTTTTTTGAGAGAGAGAACTCGCCTCTTTTTGACAACCTCTTGCAAAGTTGAATTACACGAAAATGATGCCAAAAACGTCCAGAAAAGAATATTTTGAAAAATGGTGAGCTGACCCCTTCGACCCTCCCTCACCGGACCCTTTTCTATGAGTTTAGCGAATGTCTCTGTGCTTGAAAATTTTGTTTTGGGCCACGGCGAAAAATCATTTTTGATCATCATCATTGAACTTTGACCAGGTGAGCTGTTCAGCCCATCTGGGAAACTGTTATAGAAAAATTGCTTGCCGATGTGTCATCAAGTTTTTTCTTCGGTCTTCCTCTGCTCCTCCTGTCAGTTGGAGTGTATTCTTTGACTTTACGAGGGGACCATTCATCAGGCATTCTATCAACGTGTTTTCGCTATTTCTTTCTGTAATATTTCACTAGTCTAATAATTGGCTCTGCTCCTAGCTCCTTCAGGATGTCTTTGTTCCTTTTCCTATCTCATCTCATACATCCTGTCGTGGCTCGCATGAATCTCATTTCCGCTGCAGTTACTCTGCTTTTTATATCCTTTCTCATCGTCCATGTTTCACTTCCATACAGCAGCATTGGTCTTGCCAGCATATTGTAGATTCTTATTTGAGTTTCGGCTCTGACTTTTCTTGGAGGAATGGCTCGGTTTATCGCTCTGCTTACTCTCAGGAATTTATTGATATTAAGTTGTGCGTCGACTTCTCCTTCATATGATGGCTCACATCTGAGATATTTAAAGCTTTTAACTTGTTCCACTGGCATGGCAGTCCATTTACAACAATTTTACTGCATATTGGCTCTTTCCCCTCAAAGGCCATCACTTTGTTTTTGACGACAAGATTCTCATTCCATATTTATCAGCTACTTTCTGAAGGTTGTGCATCGCTCTTTGCAAGTCGTCTTTGTTGTCAGCAAAGACCATCTGATCATCAGCAACCCTATTGACAAAAATTATGCGATAGCATGCTAAAACGCATGCTTTTATGCATAGCACAAGCATGCGTGAATTTGGACTTTTTTCAAAAAAAGCATGCGATTCAGCCAGCAAATATCATGCGTAAAACTAATGTTAAATTAAAGCATGTAAAATGAAATAAAAATTGAAAAAATGTTTGCCTTAGGCAGGGATCGAACCCGGGACCCGCAGTTTCTATTTTTCCGCATTACCTAACCAACTCGGCCACTTCACTGCTTGCAAAGAGTGGAGTTATTTCCCCATAAATGTTTGCACTTTTTGGACTTGGGAGAAAAATTAAAAAATTTAAGAACATTTATGCGGAAATAACTTCACTTTTCGCAAGTGGAAAAGTGGCTGAGTGGGTTAGGTAACAGGGAAAAATGAAAACTACGGGTCCCAGGTTCAATTCCCACCAAGGGCAGAAGTTTTTTTAAATTTTTTTTTTCAATTTTACATGCTTTAACATTACTTTTACGCATGTTATTCGCAGGCTGAATCGCATGTATATTATTTTTTGAAAAAAGTCCAAATTCACACATTATGCATCAACACGCCTGTTTTCATGCATAATTTTGTCAATAGGGAAGTAGCAGGGTATTGACATGGGACATGGGTGTCATTGATGTCTAGCCATATCATCTCATCAAAGTAGATGTTGAACAGACTACATGACATTGGACATCCCTGTATTACTCCTCTTCCTATCGTCTTTGCTTCCGACATGTTTCCAGGTCTTACTCTTATTACATTATCCGTGTATATTTCTTCAACTAAGCGTACTATTTGTTCATTCACTTCGATTTTCCTCAGGATTTCGAACAACTTCTTCCTTTGTACTCAATTGCACACCTTCTCCAGATCAACAAAGCACATGTGGGTTTCTAGGTTATATTATCAGCTCTTCTCCATCAGCAGCTTTGTTGCATATACCCCATCTATGCATGATCTTCCTTTTTGAAATCCATTTTGGCATTCCAATATTATTGGCTTCGCATGGCTCTCGATTCTTCTCACTAAGCATCTTTTCAAGTACCTATTTTGTAAGCAGCATTTAGTAGGCTAATTCCGCGGTAGTTTCCTGGGTCATTTTGGTCTCCTTTTTTGAAAATGAGTATTACAATTGCAGTATGGAAGTCTTCGGGTATGGTAGCACCTGATAGTATTTTATTGTAGAAAGCTAGCAGTCTCTTCTTAATGGTTATTGTGGCATTCTTGAATAAGTCTGTTGGTAACTTATCGCTGCCTGAGGCTTTTCCATTTCTGGAGCTTTTCAGGGCTCCATCTAGCTCTTCCCAAGAGAATGGCTCATACTTGTTCTCCTCATGGTTTGCTGCTTTGACTTCATTGTCGGGATCACTCCATAGGTTCGCGTAGTATTTGACCATTTTTTTCAGTCTGGTGAGGCAATGTTGGCTCTGTGTACCTCATCTTCCGATATTCTTTTGATTATTTTGTACACTTTTGGTTTCAGTTTATATGTATACCTCTCTATGTTCGCCACAAACATTTCATATTTTAATTTTTCCTGCTTACCTACACAATTTCTTTCAAAATTTCCCAATTTTTTCCAATTCATCTAATGTTTCCCAAAAATTGCTAACTTTTTGCCTGAATTTTTCGGGAGGGGGTGGTGGGTGTCGTTCGGCGCAACTCTGATTTCAAGATCGAAATTTTCAAAGAAAAGTTGTAAATATTTTTTTTCTCAAATAAGTGTAATGTACTTCTTCAATTTTAAAGATACCAGAACAGTGCGGATGATTTTTTTTTGTAAAAAATTTGAAGCTTCGAGATAACAGATAAGAGTAGCATGGCTTCATTTTCTTCTACTTATCTGCATGAGGATTTTTAGAAGGTCTGCAATACTTGAGGTGGATCCATAACTCGTATGAGTTTTTAAGGCAGCGATCATCTCTAGTGTAAACTGATTGAAAAATTCCATAAACACATTAACGATTCCATCCCTCTCTCTCTGTTATGCGATATGATTTCGAATTCGGTTCAAAAGCTTGTAGACTTATCATATTTTTGTTTTCATGAATCTGTACGACTCTATAAACACTAAACACACCATCAAAGACCATCGTGGCTTCGTGGCATTTTATGAATCACGCTATATTGATTCGTAAAAAGAATTACGTACAACTCGAGTACCCGTAAAATATGCACTACTCGGTAAATGAACTTAGAAAAAAAAAGACACTATACGATTGACTCTCGAGAGAGCAAGAAAAAAAAACTCATCGTCACCCCTCGAGTCAAATTGGTTAAATTTTTTGAGAGATAATTCAAGTAGAAATCAATATCTGAAGTTTTTTTTTCGCAAGATGATGACGTATAAGGTGAACACGACATAGTTGACATTTCGATATTGCAAAGGTACCCTTTAATAAAAATAATTATACGTCGATGTCGAGGCAAAATAATTATTCAAACTATGAAGAAAAAAAATTAATTCGCGCCTAAAATCGATGCGGCAATTCATTCGTTAATAATGTGTACGGTAAAGCTAAATAAAATCGATAAATTGGTAACCCCTTAATTTAGTTGAAGACTTGAAATGTCGTGAAGTGGCGTTTTCCTTTGTACGTAGCTCGAAAGTACGTATATCCTCTGTGACAGCTGATGTTTAAGGCGCCGTCTAAATGTACCATTCGCCTTCTCCATTCATGAAAACATTTCCTTTTTTTCAAGTTCACATGTTTACCGAGTAATTGATTTGTGGGCACTTTATTTTGCTTTTTGTGCGAGCGAGAGAGTAGATAAAAATGGCTAGAGAGAGAACGAGAGAGCGACGAGGTGGGGAGATTTATTCGACAAAAGCTCTTCTCGCACACGACCGTGTACACAAAGTTAGTACTTTTACTCAACAACAACAACAACAACAACAACGTGAAAACTTGAAAACCATTTAAATGTTTTTGATGTATACTGTGTGAGATAGATAGGCATAATTTCGGTAAGAGATTTATAATACGGGCACCTGCAAGTCTATCTCAATTTACGTATGGTATCTGCGTTTGCAAAAATTACACTCGTTTCGAGAAAGGGAGAAAAAAAGTGCAGAAAACAAACGAGCAAAATTCACCGTACGTACGTAGAATGTGTTTGTTTTAAACTCGAATACGAGTTGAAATTACAATTTTCTTGACGAGGACAGCATTTCATGAGACAGGTGTGGAAAGCAATTAGTTGAATGGAAGCTCCATTCAAGTGTCACTGCATTTAAATAACTCTTGGTCGTGCTATACTCGGATTCGCTAACTCTTCTTACATCTTCATTTCGCAGACGGAACGGAATTACTTAATTAAAATCGGATTACCCGAGTTGGCTGCTTTCTTGAATATTACCTACCTTTGAAGGTAGAGCAAAATTTCAAACAAAGGTAATTAGACACACAAAATCAACTAGATTACTTAGGTACCTTTGAGGCATACCTCCTTCTTTAAAAATCTTCGCTTTTAACCAGAAATTATTTCAATTTTTAATTCAAATCGATCTAAAACTCTTCTACAAACTCATTTTGAGCATATGTGAGACTTTTTGCTCAACTGATTCAGTTCTGACGAGGCAAAGAAAGCATACATGGGTTGCCTATATGTCATTAGTGAAATGAGATTACTTATCTTTAAAGCACCAGGGTGGATTTTACTTATACTTTTTGAAATTTGTTTCGTGAATTTTTTTACTTAATCATTACTTGAAATGGATGCTTTATAAGGAAAAAGTTTCTTCAGAATTTTAGCCATCCAACTTCGAATGGAGTCGGGCTGAGAAGTCCCCTCCCAAACCCGTTCTTTAAAAATAAAAATGTTCATTATTTTTTCATTTTTCGATTTGGATAGTTTTTTTTTTCAAAAAGTGTTTCACAGAAGGGTTTTGATCATTTTAAAAATTTATGAAAAACTTTACTTTTTTATTTTTTTCAATTTTGGGGACATTTATATGCGGAAAACAACTTGTTTGGGAGATCGACAGATGGATTTTTTTTTGAAAAGGAAATCATATAAACCTTTTCACTCAGGGTGGAATAATCTTATAAATATAAACACCCCTACTCACCCCCCCCCACCTTCCAAAAATAGAAATATTCTGAATAGAAATTACAATTTTCAAAAAAAATTGACTTCACGGACTTGAATTTTTTTCTAAATTTTTGACAACTTTAAAGAGAGATGAGGAGGCTCTGTACAGAGGGGCCTTTTTGAGGGGAGGGGGAAGGAAGGAGAGATCAAGGTGAGTTTTTAAAACGATTTTTGCCAAAAATTGAACATTTTCAATTATTTTTTATGGGCGTTAATTTTTTATTCTTTGGGAGGACCAAATGAGAATTTTTTTCAAAAGACCAAGGGAGGTTTCCGAAAAGATTTTTGGCAGAAATGGAAAATTTTCAAACATATTTTTATGGACCTCAATTTTCCAATCTTGAGGCATTTTTCCTCCTTAGACAGTTCTCATAAAAGTTTCTTCGTTAAACAAACTCAAATCAGAATTTTTTAAGAGGTGTTATTTAAGAAAGAGAAAATTTTTAAAAGTTTTTCGAAGACTTGAATTTTTATTTTATCAAATTTTTTTTTTACAAACTTCACTTTTCAATTTTTTCTGGTTTTCGTGGAATTGAAAAGGGTTTGTTTCATACAAAAGGACTAACTTCGTTTGTGGGATCCTTCAATCTCCCCCCCCCCCACTTGAAATTGATCTGTTATTTTATACCTGCATTTTGCTGCTGTTGCAGAAAAATTGTAGTTACTTTACCTGAGTCAAAAAGTACTCACGAGTAAAAACATTTGAGCAGACGAACGAAAAGAAACGACGCAACGGTGAATTTAAAAAATGGACGTGAGCGATGAGCATTAAGAAATGGAAATGAGCGGTTGTAAACGAAATTTGCCTCGGTCGTAGTTTACGTGGCGAGAAAAATTTTACAGCTCGTCTTATCATTTTTATTCGCTCGAACGCTTTTGGTATTTGACCTTATTTTGCTACAGCTGAGAAGAGCAGTACCTACTTTTACTCGTAGTAACGTAAGTTTACATAAGTATTTCGTGTTGTCGTATTTTTCCTCGCTTTTTACTACGACGATATAGTAGCAGATTGATCTGACCATTTGCGTTCGCCTTCGCCGACGAGGAGCGTCCATTTAACAATAATAATAATAATTTTGATGGAAATAATCAAGCACGACAACGCCGAATAACGTAAAGTTTAAAGGACCGCGAGTTTTATTTACATTTAGTATTTATACAACGAATAACTTTTCCATTGTTTTGCCAACTTGTTATGTAAGAAGTTGAAAATTTAATTATCAACGTCTCCGTATACTAAATTTTCAAATCGATGGAAAAAAAAAGGTACGGAGAAGGAAAATTATTACATTATTGTCGACGACGGCGAACGAATTCCCAACAGATACTGCAGATTGAAATTCAAACTCTCAAATATACGAGTAACGAGAACAGATAAGTAATTAGATTATACGCTTTGTTGGATTCTTCACGAGATTAATTTTGTAGATTGTTTAACGTTTTTTTCCACCCGTCGCTCGGTCCACGTTTTGCTCGTTTCGCGTGCTTTATTTCTTCTTCCGTCGTCGTCGTCGTCGGTGCTCTTTTCTTTGCTCGATTTTTACCTTGAAAATATACGTATAGAGGTAGGTACGCACGATGAGAATTTTCGCCGATGCGAATGCGATGGTCCAAACGACGAAAGCCGCCTTCGTATATTTTCTGTCGTAATATTCGTTCATTTGTTTGCTAAAAAGCTCGTCGTCGTAGTCGTACCTAAGATTTGTATCTGCGTGTTGTGTATAGGTTTAGTATACGAGATACCTACCTACTTTGAACCTGTATAGTATACAGAGCCTCCTATTCCTATGCCTTTATATATCTAACGAGAACTTATTGAATCTAAAGATTAAAAACAAACCCCGAGAGCAGAAATTAGATTTTATTTCGAGTTGGCCAAAATCGCAAAACTTAATAGAAATCTATAGCGTCGCGTCGTCATGAACTGAAACCTTATACTTACGCTGCGAAAATTCAATTCGATAAATTAAAAGGATCTAAAGCAGACTTTTGGTTATTTAACGCAAAAAATAAACCTGAACAACATACTGTTTGATAGGAAAACTTCTTTCGAAGCTAATTTCTTTTCGCTCCATTAATCGCGTTTGAAAAAGCTAGATAAGTTTTCCATTGCTATTTCAAATTAACAACTTTGACTATAAAATGTTGACTGCCAGTGCGACCCCCGATATCTCCCACTCCCCTACGTGTCAGCATCAAATTGGATAGGTATATTGTCGCGAATGCTTCGAGTTTATTGAAATTTTCTTTTAAATTTTGTGTATTATGTTTTCATGCGAATTTTTCTTATAATTTTTTTTTGCAACCCTCTTCAATAAAGAAACCTGACCATATGAACCTACAACTTCGAAAATTTCAATGGTTAATTGGAAGCCATTCAAAATTGAGCTTAGCCAACAAGAGGCTGATTTACAAAACCATATTTCTTCCTGCATGGTCATATGGATGTGAAATTTGGGGCGTCACCAAAAAGTCAAATCGCCTTGTCATCGAGCGTTTCCAAAACAAGTTCATGAGAACAATAACTAAGACCTCTAAGTGCACTACACAATTACTGCAAATTGAATATAATTTTTAAATAGTGTTGTAAATAGCTCTGATAATTTTAGGTTGTTGATTTTTGTATCAGTTCCGTAAATAAATAATTTTGAAAAAAAAACTCTCTTCAATGTTGTAGGTTTTTGTGAGGAAAAAATCCTGAAAATTTCGACCTCCCGACTTGAAAATTAGTCATTCAGGAATCCCCCCCTCTCCTTTATCCCTCCTCAACAACTCATCCAAAAATTGAATTGTTTCTGAGTCAGAATTATTTTTAAAATCCCTTTTTGAAGAATCCCCCCTCACCAGAGTTTACCTGGCCATGCTATTTTGGGAAAACAAGATAAATATTGAAAATTGAAAAGTGTACAATTCTGATAGTAATTCTTCTGTTTAGCTCACTTTTCAAGGAAAATCGTTCCTTGATCCTCCAATACAGTACTATTCTGCTTATATGGATCCTTCAATCCTTCCCCATAAAAAAAAGGTCTGAAAATTTTTTCTGTAGGGTGTTATTTTTAGTCAGAATCATTCTAAACAATTCCTTTTTCAAGGAAACATCTTTCTCAAAAATGAATGAATAAATAATAATTGGTTTGGTGGAATTTGTTTGAAAAATGTTCATTCCTTGCTAATTAACATTTTCTAAAAAACTCGTGGATGTTGGGTCCCGAAATACTTACATGTTTCAGTTTTTTAATTTTTTTCAGCATTGGAGGGCTCCACACAAAAGCAAAACATAATGTACTTTTGTGGGATCAAAAAAGGTGTTCCTGAAAACAAGCGTAATTTAGAAGCATTTCAACCAAAAATGAAAATTTTTCAAAATTTTTTATCATTTTCAATTTTTACTTTATATCATCTTTTATCATTGTATCCAGTTTTGAAGGGCTTCATACAAGAAAACCAACATTGATTAGGGGTCGAGGAAAGTTTTTTCTTGAAAAGAGGTTATTTAGAAGAATTCTGAAACAGAAATAGGTAGAAAATGGCATTTGTATTTTTTGAGAGACCAAAATAGCTTTTGAGACTGGTGGAGATGTTTTTCTTGAAAATGGGTTTACCTACTTACTGGTTAACTTGATTTTTCACCATTTTTTTTCAACTACAAGACTGCTTTCTGGAGCCACATTTTTGGAGAAAAATAAAAATTACTTACTTATTTTTCCAAGCAGTGTTGATATTACATGTAGAAATAGGTACATATAATAATAATAATAGTAATAATAATAGGTAATAATTTATTGCTGTAAATGACTGCAAGCGGCATTTACAAGTCATATTATATTACATATTATTACATGGTAGTGCCTACTGAGCTACTTTACAACAATAAAAATACACAATAAAATGAAATTGATTGAAACAAAACAAAATAAATAAATTAATGAATACATATAAATAATTAAATAGGGTTAGAGTTTAGGGAACTCATCTACATCATAAAATGCCTTTTTTAATAGCCATTTATGAAGAGCTTTTTTAAATAGCTTAGTGTTATGAACATCTCTGATTTGTGGAGGGAGACCATTAAAGATTTTGACTGCCATAGTATCTATTCCTTCCCTGTTCACTTTAGTACTCATTTGATCAGCAAAGATTGAGTTTACCCCTCTAGTATTATAAGTATGGGTCAGTACTGAAGGCTGAATAATATTCTTTTCTATCATTATTGATACCTGTAGTAGCTATATATAGGGATGGTGTTGTAACAATTTTCTTCATCTATGAAGGTTTGTCTACAGGATTGGGTAGGGGCTAAATTAAACATTCTGAAACTTCTGAGATTTATATCCTTTCAGAGGATCTTTTGGAGCAACATTATGATTAAAATTACATCTCCATTCGGTGTTTTCCTTCATTGATGAGTTGTTCTGTTTCCGTGGCTGTGTCTGTGGCTATAGCCGTGGCTAAATCATTATAAAGAACTATTTTTTCATGGAAACCATTTTCTGAGTGGGAATAAATACTGAAAATAGGGTTACCTGTTCAGATAAATTGATTGTTTCCTCTTTTTTTTTGTCACCTACAGGAGTGGTTCCTGTCACAACTGTTTTGGAGAAAAATAAAAATTACTTACTCAAAGAATTATTTTTTCATAGAAACTAATATAAGACTACTCAGGATTTGTGTTGGATCATCTTTTTAAATTTCAATTAAGTACCCGTTAGAGTCTCGCAAATTAGTGTAGGTATTGCATATGAAGATAGAACGCAAAAAAAACCGCTGAATTTTGACAAAATTCAGTGGAAATCTTCATTTCGAGTTTAAAATCACTCAAAAAAAAGTTTAGCTTCTGAAGGGCCTCTAAAGAGGTGATATAGACCCTTGCATAGGTGGAATATTTTCGAAAAAATCATATTTTTTTGCTGATGCATCTATACTTGAACTTTTTAGGAAGGATGGCTCAGCTCCAAATGATCATAAAATTTCCCCGTTGACCTAGATCATCTCTGTCGAGATTTGAGTCCGCTTTTGGGATTCAGCAAGCTGGTTGAAAATTTTCTCAATTTTATAGAAAATACTTTCATCGGGGTATTAAAAATCAGCGTCGTGCTTCAAGTTGATATATATTGAAAAGAAAACTTAGCAACTGATGCAACCATCAATCTGTCACAACTCTTTTGGAGAAAAATAAAAATTACTTACTCAAAGAATTATTTTTTCATAGAAACTAATGCGAGATTACTTATAGGCTTTGTGTTGGATCATCTTTTTAAACTTCAATTAAGTACACGTTAGAGTCTCGCAAATTAGTGTAGGTATTGCATTATGAAGATAGAACGCAAAAAAAAAACGCCGAATTTTGACAAAATTCAGTGGAAATCTTCATTTCGAGTTTAAAATCACTCAAAAAAAAGTTTAGCTTCTGAGGGGCCTCTAAAGAGGTGATATAGACCCTTGCATAGGTGGAATATTTTCGAAAAAATCATATTTTTTTCGCTGATGCATCTATACTCAAACTTTTTAGGAAGGATGGCTCAGCTCCAAATGATCATAAAATTTCCCCGTCGACCTAGATCATCTCTGTTGAGATTTGAGTCCGCTTTTTGGATTCAGCAAGGTGGTTGAAAATTTTCCCAATTTTATAGAAAATACTTTCATTGGGGTATTAAAAATCAGCGTCGTGCTTCAAGTTGATACCTATATATTGAAAAGCAAACTTAGCAACTAATGCAACCATCAATCAACCAATATGGTGAAAGCAAAAAATGCAAAAATTATCTTGCAATCAGCGAATAGCAGATGGCTTGTTTTTTTAATGTTAAAATCGGTTCTTTCTTTTTCGTAAAACCTTGAAAAAAATGGATTTATCTAGTCCCTTTCTATTTTCATCGATTCAAGTTTTTTTTTTGTTCAGTTTTCCTCAAGTTTTCTCTATTGTAAATAATGTCTGCCAAGAAATTGGAATGATATTTTTCAATGTTTTGACATGAAATTTGTTCGAATTGATATAAAAGACTGAAATTTGGTTTTTTTACTCCCATTTTCAACTTACTGAATTGATTGGTGATGGTTTTGAACGCGTTCTAGATCCTCATGGTAGATTTTCAGATTTTCCAGATTTTGAAAAATAAATGCTCATAAGTAAGCATGGTGTAAAGAAATTCAGCTCTTTTTTTTTATTTTTTTTATTTACAATTTAAAATTATAACGGCCTTGGGCCTTGATTAATTTAGTGCACATATACATAATTAAATAACATCTGAGCTACGTCCCATTGGATGGAACACTTTAATTACAAGTCCAGCACATGCTGTCTTTGGAGTCTTCTTATGGTTGTGCTGTTGTCCAATAGCATAACAGCATTTCATGCCTTTCCAGCCTGAGTTTATATTTTTAACTAATTTTTGTAATAATTGGTTTGACTACTTCAATGTTGCAATGATCAAGAATGGACTGATTTGTTGCAAACCATGGAGCTTCAACAATACAGCGCAGGAATTCATTTTGAAATCGTTGGATTATTTCGATGTTGGCCCCATAACTGACAGCCATAGGTCCAAATTGGTCTAATTATGCATTTCTATAAGAGAAGTTTGTTTTCCAGAGAAAGCTTGGATTTTGTACCCGATAACCAATGCATTTTCTTGAATTTCAAATCCATTTCCTTTCTCTTTGTCTTAATATGAGTTTTCCATGCCATAGTCCTATCAAAATGCAGACCAAGGTATTTAATGATTCTTTTATTGGCAACTCTGTACCATTCAGCCTAACTGGTAAAGTAGTGCATTTCTTCATTGTGAAGGTAATATTTGTAGAATTGGTGGGATTTACTTCAATACACCACCTTTGTAACCATGCTTCAATATCTTGTAAATGATTCTGCATCTGTTGAGTAGCTTCCTTTATGCATTAGCTCCTGCTCAAAATTGCAGTATCATCTGCAAATGTGCACAAGACTGTCTCCTCATTGCTGGGAATATCTGCAGTGAACAACGTATATAAATAAGGACCCAAAATACAGCCCTGAGGGACTCCAGCATTGATCTTGAAAAGTGAGGATAGCTCGTTATCCAATTCACCATGAATTTTCTCTCGCTCAAGTAGGATTGAAAAAACAGGTAAAATTGATAAGGAAGTGATTGCCTTATTTTGTGGAGGAGGCCCAGATCCCACACTTTTATAAGCTCCGATTTACCATCTTTGTGATCATTTCGATTACGACCAATTTATGCACATATTTCCGAAATCATTCTGTGCTTGTTCAAATCCAAAAATTTCTCCAGCAATTATTTTTGAAAAAAAAAATGAAAAATTCATGGAGTTAAAATGAAATTTAGCACACATATGAACTACAATTTACAATTCAGAAGTTTGAAAATTGGGTAAAAGTGTTTCAGAGTTTTTCATTCGTGCGTTTGCAAACGTTGAATTTTTCATTTTTTTCTTGAAAAATAATTGCCGGAAAAAATTTTTGGATTTGAACTGGCAAAAACCGATTTTGAAAAGATCAAAAGGGTAACAGAATCTTAAATCCAAGTTTTCAGAGGCTGAGTTTCATTTTCACGCTCCTCGTAGCATTTTTTCGAAAACTGGAGAATCCGAAAATTCGTCGGAGGCTACCGAACGCTTCAAAACCATCACCAATCAACTCAGATGATCAAAAATAGGATACGAATCAAATTCTAGGCTTTTATGTGTAAATTTGATCAAATTTTGATTTTTTTCGTGAGAAATTAGGTGGTCAAACTTTAATGTTTGAAAATCCACCAAAAATCTAAAAAAAAAAAACAAAAAAAACGTGTTTCAGCACCTGAAATTTTTGCTGATGGTGTATTTTTGGGGTGTTTTTTTACCTGGTTCAAAGTTTTTTATTTCGGTAAGGTTCTTCCCTGGTAAAATGGATTTGGATTTTGACGGAAATAACCCAAGTTGACACAGAATCTCAAACATCATCTTTTGGTAGTGGGTTTTTTGGCCCAGAACAGGTTGAGTAGTGACAAAAATCACAATTTTTTCCAAAATGTCTCCTTTTTGAGAGCCTCTATCTTCCCTCTAGGTGCATCTTCGAAGCTAACTATTTATTGCATGAGTTTTAACTCAAATTGAGAATTTCCACTAATATTATTAGTCAAAATTCTCCGAATTTTTTTTCTCAGTCCATCCTAATTTTTTGAAAAATTTTGGGTCTCATGGTTTCTTTTTTTCGCTGGACGAAATCTCGTTTTTTGCTTATTTGCACTCTAAGGATAAAGCTTGCCAGTTCAAATTTCCATTTTGCTTTTTAATTAGTATTTTTTGTCTTCCAATTCACTCACACGTCGGCACATCAAGGTTTTGATTTTTTTTTTCAACAAATATTTCTCAAGTAAGAATTAGGTATTTTGAAGTTTTTTGAATTTATGCAGCGAGCTTCGGAGTGGGTCTCGAGTTGACTTTGCTTTTTGACCTCTGCATGAAAATAATTATGTTTCCCCTTTGCCAGTAGATCGACATCAACAATGCTGAGGAGCATCCCTGCAAGTTGAAAAAAATTCGCTTGAAAATGCCAACGATACAAATTTCTAACTGAAGTTGCATTTTACTGTTTTTTGAAAGGTTAAGAGTATTGAAGCAATCTGAAAAAATTTCAACTTTCAAAATTCTAGTCAGCAGCCAATTGGCCTTCTTAAACGAACTACGCTCTTTCGAAAATTAAACCAAGGACAGATTCAGATGCTCTCTTAATTCTCAACTGTCTTCTCCTAGCTTTTGCAAAAAAAAATGACTATTTCGTAAAAAAAAAAGAAACTCATTCTTCGTAAAATCCACGACGAGCTTAAGTAGCAAAAATTTTACGTTCAACGTGTGCCATTTTTTTTCAGTCGTCAACGACTTTTACATGCAGGCGGCAGTAAAACAAACTCGGCGTAAAATAAATAAAATAAACCATAATGTGTTGGGAAAACGATAAGCCCACTCGATTCAACAGTTAAGTAGTTAAATTTCGTTCATAAGTTTGGCGCGGTATAGCGAAAGCGACACGGAACGAATTCTCGTACATGTATGTTCAACTTTTACGTCGCCGAGAAAAAAGTTTTTAGCTTTTTGGGACGATAAAGCGAAAAAAGATTTGTTTAATTTTGCGAAAATTTTTTCATTTAAAAATAAAACCTTAGCTGCTTATACTCATACCTATGTACCTACTTTAACCGGTGACGTTTTGTAGAAAATTTCCATCTGGCTGAAAAATTACCTAAGCTCGCAGTATACGTCTATATAAGTAGGTATATCTCTACCTACTTATAAGTGTATAGTTAGGTATTGTTGAAAGAATTTACTTTTGAGGAGAGGGACTGGGGGGGGGGGAGGAAATGGAAAACTGCGCATATAAAAATGTTTCATAACGTTTTTACTTAATCACGTTTTTCTTTAACGAGCATCTTAATTTTGGGTATAGCTCTACGCGCGAGTTTCTCTACAAAATACTATTGTATTTTTTTTTCATCCAACTTGGAATAAAAATATACCAACACCGAGGTTTCCTAAAAGGTACGTGGACGCCAAGTTGCTTCAAGAGTCATTATCGAGTAACCAAACTGCAAGAGTAAGCTCACTTTACTCGTTGCTTATAATTAAGAGAAAATACTAATCCGCAGAGTATAACGAAAGTTTGAAAGATTAAAACGTATAAAGTGCAACCGATTATTATTCGTCGCTTTAATGGATTTTTTATACCGCTCCAATTCGTGTCATATTTGCAGCAGACACCGAACAACTTTTTCTTCCATGTTGAAGAAATTACTTCTCGTTGGTAATTTTTCAACTTTTTTCATTAACGTTTAAATTCATCGTCGTAGTCGTCGTCGCCGAATGAATGAATGAAAGAATTGCGATAATTACGCGACTAACAAAAGTCCCCTGCGATGGGAATTGTACTACGAGTACTCGGTAGCTGTACTGAGAAAACCAAATGAACCAGCTGAGCTCGAGATAATTTCACTATACGTTGGCGATTATTGTTTTCAAGTGGTTTAAAGGGATGAAATTTCACGCCGAGGTTTTGATCGAGTTTATAGGTAGCTTTGAGAGATGGAAGGGGGAGGAGTGAATTACCACATGGTTCGTAGTAATCCTCGATTGCTGTAAGAAACTTTCCGAGTGCAATTTGTACTCTTGAATGTGTCTTCAGGTCGACAGTGTCCTTAAGAACGTTTTATTCGAAGTGTAGCATTTATAACATTATTGTGACTCTTATCCTCAGCACTGTCGATGTCGATTCCAAGTTCTCTGGATTTTGGTATTTTTTTAGGAAAATAATATGGTTTGTCATTTTTTTGCGTTTTCATTTATCAAATTTCCTCTTTTCCGAAGTGAAAAATTTTTTTAGATTTAACTTTTTTCTGTTTTGTAACTTTGGAGTGATCTCTTATGATGAACTCACTAGATCTTTAATTTTAGTTCACTCAAACTATAAAAACTTTGAAAGGGTTAAAAAGTTGAATCTGGCTGTTTTGGGAATTTTCAACTCCTTTTTGGAAAGTCCTCATTTCCGAAAAACGAGATAGGTTATCTTTGATCTTATCATCTCATAAAGAACAATCATTTTTTTTAAATTGGAAATGACTATTTTCCAATTTAGAAAAATGTGCCAAATCAAAAATTTCAATTGACCTGGAAAAATTCCATGGTAAGATTTTTGGTCCTCTATATGTCGATGGCTTGGTATAAAAACCTTGTAAGTCCAGATTTTTTCAAAAATGCTTTTTTTGTGGTTTCTTTAGTAAAAAAACAAGTAGGAATCCGAATTTAAAAACCTCGTAAGTCTAAAACGCATCCTAGCGCTCTAATCGGCGAAAATCCAACATTAAAAAACACGTAAGTCCGACTTACGAGGTAAGTACCTGTATGAATTTCATCAATTGTAAATTTGAAAACCTCGTAAGTCCTTGTTAAAAACCACATAAGTCATACGTAAGTACAATGAAAACCTCGTATGTCGTCTCTAGAAACCTCGTATGTCCTTCCAAAGCGCTTTAATCAACTAATTGTATTTTATCAACCTATAAAATATCATCAGGCCATACCATTAAGACCTCTAAAACATAATAATGCCTAAAACTGCAAATAACAAAATATGAATGTTTTAAACGTTTTTTGTGTTCTCCTGAAAAATTTAGGATTTTGGACTTATGTGGTATTTATACCAAGCCATCGATGTCATCCTCACTGATGAAATAATATGATGCACACATCGAAATAAAATGACGATGTATACTTAAGGTAAGTGCAGGTAATTACGCCACCCTAAGGTTTGAGGTCATTTAGTGGGGTTGAAATGCATCTTTGGCAAAAATGTGAATGAACCACCTCAAAGTACATCTTATTAGCTACCTTTCACGAAAAACATTTTTTTTCTTACCCCTCCCCCAATACCGCCAATCACCTCCTGAAAATTTTTTACAAAAGTGGCGTAATTATCAACAGGTGCAGGTAATTACGCCACCACCCCAAAAAACTATTTAAAATCTATGAAAACATTGGTAAAAATCATTTGGCATTTTGGGCATCTTATTGGCTACCTTTCCCTAAAAAAAAATGTTTTCCATTACCCCTCCCCCTATCCCACCCCTCCATTTCTGAAAAATTATTCACCAAAGTGGTGTATTCATCAACATATGCAGGTAATTCCACCACTCTCCCCCACCACCAAAAAAAATTATTTAAAATTATTGATAAAAACATCGCTGAAATTTATTTCTTAGCATTTTGGTCAAATATGTGAAAGTCCTGAAAGAGTTTTTTTAAAGTGGCGTTATTTTCTACATTGGTACTTTTGTATGTTTTTCAACATTTCGATACTTTCATTGAGAAATAACAAAAAACTGTTTATCGCATTGAAATCCGTCATTAAATTTACTACAGGAAACATATCTTCAGAATTTTTTTTCGCCCTTATTACAAATTACAGCGCGTTTCCAAACTGTGGTCAATTTAACATGACGTTTTTTTTTGGCATCAGATTTACGAAAAAGCGAGCCACAGATCAGAAAATTATCCGGTCCGGTGATATTTTTGGTTTTCCTACCTTGGCTTTAACAGTACAATCACCTAAAAAACGTCACACGGCGCCATCTACCCGTTTACTATGAGAACTGCAGTAGTGGCGTAATTGCCAACGTGGTGTAATTAGCTGCACTTACCTTATATGTAATACTTACAATAAACAAATATGTACAGAAATTAAAATGGTAGAAAATCGCCATAATACGAACGTTAGCATGATCGAAACATTATAGTTATAGACATTCGAAAAACGGAATCGCGAGTATAAAAATATTACAAAGTCATCTTCGATGTTTGTTGACCTTACAAAACATAAACGATCTTATCAATTCAAGAATTACCTGTAATAATAATGGTGAAATAAACAATTACAGATAAATCTGCGCATCTTTAACATCAACTGAATTTGAGGAAACATGATCAATGTTCTTCATGTTTATACGGAGCAGTTTCAGTCAATTTATTGCTCGATAATTTTCGAATTAGGGAAAATGTTAAAAATAATGTAAAAATTGCGTATTTATCTGTAAGTAATTGTTTATTTTGCTGTTATTACAGGTAATTCTCAAATTGATAAGGTCATTTACATTTCGTAAAGTCAACAAACATCGAAGATGACACGACTTCCGTGAAGCTTTGAATTCAGCCATGAAAATCTCGATTTCAACGCAATTAGCAACATTTTTGGGAATTGGAGATTTCAATTGGTTTTTGTCATGTAAGTGTCTCCATTGAGACAGAAGCTCAGATTCTTCTGGATCGTTGTTAGCGGTTTGAAAATTATCATCGTTATGCGAATCTTCGTTCTCGGACAACGATTTCGATGATTTTGGAGACGATTTTGGAGTAGACTGTGACTGCTTCGACGCAGAAGGTGCACTCTTCCTTAGGGTTTTTCCAATCAGTGAACAGTATTTTGGAGAGACCCATTCTGTGATTTGGATAGGAGAGTGCATAGAGTCTGCGTGATGTCATCACCGCATATAGATGACGTTTTGACAATGAGGAGGTTAGTGACAAAGTTAGACAAACGCCATTTCCAAAAAAATTGAGTTAGGTATTGATTCTTATAGGATTTTTAACGCTCTTTCCATTGCTGAGATCCGTTACTTACAAAATAGTTCATAAAAGGGTACATAACTCAGTCAAAGTTTTGCCTCAAAAACTTTGAACGCGTATTTCACCCTTTTATTATGGACTATTTTGTGAGAAACGGACCTCACCAATGAAAAGAGCATTAAAAATCCTATAAGAGTCAATACCCAACTTCATCCACACTTCACAGTAAGGTAGAAACTTCAGCGCTGCATATTTTTGTAATTGATAAAAAACCTCAATTTTCTCAAAACTAACTTCATGGCGTTTGTCTAACTTTGTCACCAACCTCCTCAATGTAAAAATGTGTGATGTCATACTGATGTTCTTTATTGTTTTGCTAATTAATTACCCAATTGACAAAAATTTGGATAAAAATGCTAGATAATAGCTAGCTAATCACGCTACAATTGCGCTAGCGCACTAGCGTGATTTTGGGACTCTCTGCTAGCTTTTTTTCGCCAGTGTTTCACGCTAGAAAATCACTAGCAAAAAGCTAGCGTGTTCGTTAAAAGAAAGCGAGCCTCAGCTAGGAAAAAGCTAGCAGAAAGCTAGCGTTTTGTGCAGTTTTCGGATTTTTTTGAGCGATAAAAACGCTAGCAGAACATGTTGCTTCTTTCTCAGCTCGCTATACGCTACCATTCCACTAAATAAAATAATAATCACCCATTAAAGCCAAAATTTTATTTTCAAAAATTAAAAGAGTGGGGTTAGGTACCCTCAATTTTGAGAATTTCTTTACGTCTGAATTCCCCTTATCACAACGAATTTTTTAAGACCTAATTTACCTACGAAAATTTTCCTACCTAATTAACGGGGATTCGAACCAGCAACCCTATGTTCCTAACTACCTACGCTTAACGACATGGCCACGACGGAGATATTTGATTCAGGCCCTCCAAGTATTGATTGGTGTATCACTGTACAAGTTTGTAATGTGGCATTTATTGGATTGCAGTGTGTGAATCAGTGTTTCTCATTGCAAATTTTTTAAAGAAGAATGTTCATTATCAATCATTTATCTATAAATTGAATTTTCAGTTAGGTAGGTAGACCTACCTACTTAAAACCTCAATAAAAAATTGAAAAATATCCATCATAGTCCAGGAAAATTGGACAAAAAAAAGGGTCATTGGGAAACGTGAGGTAGAAAGCTATGTGCTGAACACGAATCCGATGAGTCCCCGCTCGTCCCTGGTGAGCGTTCTCCCCTATTGTGGATCTAAGCCTCCCAAACCAGTTTTTCGCAATTTTCTCCCCCGCATTGCATTTTAGCGAAAAATATGTGGTTAGATAAAAGAATCTACGTCAAATTTCCGATCTAGTTATATATCAACTTTCCTTCCACCCCCAAGGGGGCCGGAGCTGGAACCGTTCAAATGAGAGGGGTTGTCTAAAAAACACAAAAAAACTATCGGCTCATAGGAGGGGTGAAACGGCCCCCCGAGAGCGTTCGGGTTGATACTAGCATGGAAAGTGGGTAGCTGGGTACCATCGAGAAGCTACCGCGTGAAAAATTTTAGATCCACACCACCTCCCCTTTTTGGGAACCCCCTCTTTTTTGAAATTTCAATAACACTTTTCTCAGCTCCATTTCAGCCGATTTTGAAAATTTTTCTGGAAGTTATGTATATCCTTGGTAGGTATCTCCACAAAAATTTTCAACCCTCTCCCCCATATTTACCACTCAAAATGGCGTTTTTTTCATTTTTTTATGCCTATTAACAATCAAGATTGCGAGGTACAATTTTGGAAACACGTTTTTTGGATGTATTCTTGACCCTCAGACATCATATACTATATTCGAAATTTTTTCTTTGGTGCGCCGTGGTGAAAAACTTGGAATAATGTATTGTAGGGGGATGGGGGGTAAAATGGGAATTTTGAGAAAAATGATTATCAATGAGTAGGGTATTGTTTTCATATGATTCAATACCGCTGAGCACGAATATGACCTCAGATTTTCTGCTACACTCACCTACCCCTCTCCAGAGTCCCTCAGCCCCCTCAATTTTCACGATTTTTGAAATAAAGTTGTATTGATGACATTGGTTTTGTTGCTATGGGAAAATTACATAGGTAAGTGCATTGTTATTGTACATAAAATTTCTCATAGAATGAGCTAGAGCACATGACTTCCCCCCCCAGGGGGTGGACCCTTGATTTTTTTGCTACACAGAAAACGTTACAAATCTGTATGTGTACTGCACTGTATAGGTATACAGAGCAATGTGTACTGCACTGTATAGGTATACAGAGCATATGTGGCATAATAATATTCATGATAACTGTAACTTGAGTACGTATGAGTATGTATTTTATAATTCAATGACTACCTACATGAAAAATCACGAGAAAAAAATATGGTAACGAAATACTGATTAAAAAAAAGTAAAGAATGTTATGAGGGGGAGCCATGTGCTGTAGCTCATTCTACGAGAAATTTCATGTACAATAACAATGAACTTATGTAATTTTCCCATAGCAATGAAACCAACATCATCAAAATAACTTTATTTCGAAAATCATGAAAATTGAGGGGTGCTGAGGGGCTCTGGAGAGGGGAAGGTGAGTGCAGCAGAAAATCCTAAGTCATATTCGTGCTCAGCGGTATTGAATCATATGAAAACGACACCAATGTCATCAAAATGATTTTATTTCAAAAATTGTGAAAATTTAGGGGGGCTGAGGGGCTCTGGAGAGGGGAAGGTGAGTGTAGCAGAAAATCTCAAGTCATATTCGTGCTCAGCGGTATTGAATCATATGAAAACGATACCCCACTCATTGATGATCATTTTTCTCAAAATTCCCATTTCACCCCCCATCCCCCTACAATACATTATTCCAAGTTTTCACCACGGCGCAACAAAGAAAAAATTTCGAATATAGTATATGATGTCTGAGGGTCAAGAATACATCCAATAAACGTGTTTCCAAAATTGTACCTCGCAATCTTGATTGTTAATAGGCATAAAAAAATGAAAAAAAACGGCATTTTGAGTGGTAAATATGGGGGGAGGGGGTTGAACCCAACAATGTTTCATTAAAATTTCAAAAATCCAAGGGTAGGGGCATTTTATCTATTTTACTCTGGAATACCCTTTGAAAACAAAGACATGAGTAGGAAAGCTAGCAAAAATTCACTCGCTGATCGCTAGAATTACACGAGCAAATCTAAGCATTTTCAAACTAGCTCAAGTGCGCGAGATGATCGCTTGCTTTTCGCGAGCATAAAACGAGCAAATCTAACCATTTTTAAAGTAGCTGAAATGTGCTAGATGATCGCTAGCTTTTTGCGAGCATCTGAAACGCTAGCTTACAATCGCTAGTAAACTGCTTGATTTGCGTAAGGAAGGAAATGTTGCTAGCTGAAAATCGCGAGAAATTCGCCAGATAAACGCGAGTCAGCGAGGTAAACGCGAGGTTCCGCTAGCAAAACGCTTACGATTTTGTCAATTGGGTACGCTAATTATCACTGAATGACTGAATGTACATAATAGGGATGGAAAGCAGGAAAGCAGAAAGCTAGCCCTAGCTGAAAGCTGAAAGCTGAGGAAGTGTGGGGGGGTTTGAAAGCTAAAAGCAAAGCAACTTAAAAGCTAGCCAAAGCCAGAAGCTTTATTTATTCAGTTTTCTTTAATCTTTTTTGCAAATTCATTACTCTGTAATCTGTAGATTTCTTCTTGCTTTTGGTTGTGATCAAATTTACAAAAAAAAAAAAAACTAAAAAAAAGCTCCTAACAAAAAGCAAAAACCTGTTTGCAATTAGTGAATATCTGATGGCTTGTTTTCTTAGGTGTTGGTGTAGTGCTTTTAGTTTCCTTCAAATTCGAATCACTGCTACTTTTGTTATCAACTGGATCGAGCAAATCATTGTTGATCAGCAACGTACCGCGTTCTTCACAATCTCGAAGTCTTTCGTTGAAAGTGACATCTCTCAAACAAACAATGTCACGTTTCTTGGGAACATGGACTAGATATTGCTCGTCACCATCGTATCCGACAAGGTAACCAACGAGTACCTTTTTATCCAGGTTTTGACATAACTGGATCGGAATGATGATGTAACACTTCGAACTCACTATTCGAAGGTGTTTTATTCACAGTGGTTTGCCAAACCACAACTTGTAAGGAGTCGAATCATTGATCGATGATTTGCGTATCTACTCAATTTAGCAAATATGTAGCGGTGGTAACGAGTTCAGCCCAGATTTCAACCAGATACGTAACACTCACCACCTCCAGAAGCCCAAAATCTTCAAAGTGTCTATGAAGGCAATATAAATAGTCAAATTCGAACCCCTTTACGAGTTTATCCGTGATAAGCATTTCGGATAAGTAATCGCAATCTTGTCTGTCCTATAGATCAAATTCTTAATTTGTAGCTAACAATGATCACTTTTTAAAAATAGATAATAAAAAAAAAAAACTTACTTACTTGCTTACTTATACGTCTGCCTTGTGCCTTCTTGAAGAAAAGTTACTTTTCTGGTTGAATGGATTATTGACTTAATATCAGGATCGCTGATCTTTATAGGCTGCTAGGTACTTTTTGCAATTTTCAGCTAAAATTTTTGAAAAACTAGCGTAATAAATACCTATTTATGCTAATTGGGCAGTCAAACTCAGATTCTTTTTTTACTCCGATGATTTTCGAGTCCATAAGCAGATTGGGGGAGGAGGGGTATCTTTGGAAATATTTTTTGGGGGGAGGGAGGGGGGTTGGCAATGACCCTGATATTTTTCATTATTTTCCCACTACAACAACGATCTTACTTAGTGGAAGGGTCCACATTTTTACAGATCAGGTACCCCCCTCCCCAAAATCGTTTTTACTTTTTTCCCAGTATTTTCTCCACTACCGATGATTTTTTGCAGGATTTTTCAAGTTGTTGGCGCAGCGCTGCTCTATCGTCTCATGAAATCATTTTAAAACAAGTTTTTTGGTCATGTAAGTAAATGCATCAGAGTGTATTGCGAGAAAAAAGTCGAAAGATTTCAATCAGATTCAGTGGCGGAATCTTCATTTTGACTTGAAAGTCACGTAGGAAATATTTTAGCTCCGGAGGCGCTCCTAGAGGAGAGATGGGAGTTCTCAAAACGGGGACATTTTCAAAAAAATCCTGGGTTTTTTGGTTCCAGATCGACCCAAACATTTCTGTGAAAAATTGTCTGATTTTAAAAGATATTATTTGAGATTTTTCATCGACCTTAAGGGTCCTAGGTCATTGCCATAAAAATCCAAGACCCCTTTGAGGGTTCTTGAAAATTGCTTACATTAGGAGAAATTCTTTTTTTGAAAATTATATGTAGCGATATACTGGTTTTGAAACTGGAGATATATTTTGGAATACAGTGGTGCCAATTTTTTAGTAATAATTTTCAACTTCAAAAAAATGAACAAAATTAATAAGTTTTTGGCTGTTTTTCTTGATTTTTTTTTGAAATTGGCAAAAATGGCCGGAAAATTGGCGCCACTTATTTTAAAATGTTTCTTCAAATTCTGAAACGATATTTTTTTTGATGTTTTGACGTAGGTACCTAGGTAGTAATTGTGAAATACCTAATCTAAAAGAAAAATATTTCCTTCCCTCCTCAATCAGCATTGATTGAAGATTTTGAAGGCATTTTGAGAAATGATTGAGCAATTCGAAAGATTTTGACCAAATTCGGCAAAGACCTTCGTTTTAAGTTTAAGGTTATCTAGGAAAGATTTCAGCATCGCAAGTGTCTCTGAAGAGAAACTATGATCTCTCAAAGAGAAGACATTTTTTCAAAAATCTTCTTATGTTTCACTCTTGCCCCAATTCAACCTGTTTTGGTAAAAATGACTCAGTTTTAAAATTATAATAATGTTTGAGATTCTGCGCCGATCTAACACTACCGTTAAAATCCAAGTCCCTTTTCAATGTTCTACTGGGTGGCTGAAAATTAACAATTTTTTTTGAACTTTTTTTTAAAAAAATTATTACGTATGAATTATGTGAAAACATTGAAAGATATCATCTCTGAATGTAGGGGAACATTTGAAAATAAGGGTACTAATTTTTTTGTCACTGCAGCTAATTTCAATAATTTGAAAAAATTTGAACATATTTTTGCTAGTTCTCGATTTTTTTGAAATTGACAATAGTGTGCGAAAAGTTAGCGCTACTGCGTTTCAAAATAATGTTCTTCCAGTCTCAGAAATTATAATATCTTTCCATGTCTTTCGGCAGGGATTATCGAGAAGAAATTAGGTACTTACATATACTTTTAAAGCTCGTGTTCACTCGAAAACGAGTCATTTGTAAATTTATAACAGGTCGGAAAACCCCTGAAAGTGATTTTGGATTTTGACTTTTGACATTAATGGTCTAGGTTGAAGCAGAATCTCGAAAACTATATTTTAGAAGTGAGGAATTTTTCTCAAAACAAGTTGGGTAGGGCCTACCTATGGAGCGAAAAAACCATGATTTTTTTCAGAAGTGTCGTCTTTTTGAAAACCGACACAGGTAGGTGTATGTATCTCTATCTACTTTTCAGGGACAACTCCGTGGCTAAAATTGTTTATGAATTTCAGAAAGTGAAAAGTTACCTACTTTTAAATCTATAATTGGTCCATTTTTACTTTTTATGATTCTGTAGTCTGCGTTCACCTGCTAATTTACGTATTTTAGCCACTTTGGTTGTGATTTTTTTGAAAATTTGACTCATGAAAATGTTGAAGCCCCTGCAAGAGGCTGGGCCAGGGATGACGTAGAGAGCCAAAAATTTTACCATCGAGGTTTTAAACACAGGGATCAAGATCTAAGGTTTTAAGTATTAGCTTTTAATTCAAAATTCAAAAAAAAAAAAAAAAATTATAATACGCAGCCTTTCTCACCATTGTCGACAAGGTTTTTTTTCTACTCGTAAACGAAATAAATCACGCGACAATTTCAACTCAACTCGATATAGTAATATTACAGGCATTACATCGCACTTTAAAACACCATATACACACACACTTGATTTAATATCATTTCGTGCGAAAATTTTGCGACCTTTTTTCTTCTTCTTCTTCTCCTGCTTTTTTTTTCAAACTCTAAAACGGTTAGCTCACGGACACGCGTGTAGGAGTGGGGTGTAGGTCTCTAGGTACATAAGTATCTATCTACGGTTGAATTTCAAAATAAATTCTCGTTCTCATCTCTAGTACATCAACATTCATCTTGTTCTGCGGCGAAGATACATTATGTGAGCGTTTTTCATTGCTTGTCTGGAAATTTTATACAATGACCAAGTACATTGTGCACGTTTTATCCGGGAATCCTTTTCTGAATTAATATCACGTCATAAAAATTCGAACCGAAAATGTATTTGATGAATGGTGACATTTCGGAATAGGTAGGA
Organism: Planococcus citri; assembly: GCF_950023065.1. NCBI lineage: Eukaryota > Metazoa > Arthropoda > Insecta > Hemiptera > Pseudococcidae > Planococcus > Planococcus citri. The sequence goes on along the minus strand of NC_088679.1, from coordinate 3,842,478 downwards.
GTTTACTACGTTAGTAAGGAAAAACTTCATCAGATAGCGAAAGCGTTTGTTTTGTTGAACGTGACTAAACACACGCGTGAGAATTATGAATAATAATTTAACCATTAGCATCGTAAAATACGTCCACACTTCACCTACGCTATATCCATAGGTATAGGTATAAAGGTATAAATTACATATATCAAGTAGGTACACATACTAACCTTGTATAGGAATATGTGCCATATGGATTCGTAATTTGTTGGTTGCTATAATGGGTAGGTTTTGGTACGGATATTTGGTGGGTATTTATTACGCAATGGTATGTAAAAATATCATAAAAACTCATCTTTGTAATCAAATTGATTATGTGAGTGTAGAGTTTGGAGTTTAATGAGTCGCTGGTATCATCTATCTGTACCCGTAATTTTCTTTTCATTATCAAATTGACATATGTTTTAATGAAAAATATCAATTTTAATTTTCCATTTTGACCCATTCGTAGGTGAATACTGAATAGCTCTAAATATGGGTAGAACTTAATTATGAGAATTTGTACTTTTATTCTATTCTTCCGGGGGAAAAAAATGATTGGTCAGGTCGTTCAGTCTTCATTGTCAAAAATTTCGAAAACAAGTTCTAAAAAGAGTTCAAATCTCGAAATACCATACGAATATTTAGGAATAAAAATTGATTCGAAAATATTCTAATTTTCATTCATTTGAAAAAATGAAGATTACCTACTTACTTACCTTAGATGAAACTATAATGTTTCTTCATTTGCCAAACTTATTGATCTTCAAAAAGTTACAAAATGAAATTTCAACTTCAAGAATTTGTAGTTGCTTTGTATTTTAGTCTGAAAATTTCTTCATCGTCTTGGATACTTTTTCTGTGGGAAACAAACTGTTACATGTGCATTAAGGTGGACCGTGGTGGAAAAATATCGTTGGATTTTGACCAAATTCAGCGAAATACCTACTCTCATTTTAAGTTGAAAATTAGGAACTCAGAATATATTTCAGCTCCGAAGATGCTCCTTTAGGGGAGAGATATATAAGTACATTTTCAAAGTGAAGACATTTTCGAAATAAAATCCTGGTTTTTTTGCTGTAGCTCTTCCCAACCTGTTTGTAGAAAAATGGCTCAGTTTCAAAAGATAGGTACCTACCTACCTACTACCTACCTAGTATTTGAGATTCTTCGATTTGTACGGTTTTATTGAATATTTGAGAATTTAAAAATCACCTATTTTCGAGTAAATTGGTGTTTGAAATTTTTTCTTCTCAGAATGGTCGCATTGATTGTCCCGAAACATAAAATGATATCGTTTCTGAAACTGGCAAAGTATTTTGGATTGTATAGTGGGGTTATTTTTTTGGTACCTAGGTAAATTTATGGAACCAAAAAGATTTAATTGGTAAATTTTTGGTTATTTTTGTCGATTTTTTGAAATTTTCTTATTTTTGGAAATGATTATCATTCGATATTTCGGCACAATTGATACGACATTTTTGAGGAGAAAAAATTTTTAAAATACAAATTTTTGCTCGAAAGTACGAAAACGACTTGCTATTTTTAACTATTGCAAGATGTGTCGAAATTGATTAACTCGTACATTGAAAATGATCGACATGAAAACACTACAAAAAAAAACATTAAAATCCCTCACGTTATCAAAAAGTGATAAAATTTGACAATATTTACTTATTGAAAATTTTATCCTTTTTTGATAATCTTGTGTAGTTATTTTTAATGCGTTTTCGCGATTTTCTATGCAAATTTTGCTGAAATTTCATCTGTTGTTTTTTTTTGGCAGAATGATTTGGAAAATTGTAAAGTACTTACTAATTTTTTTTTCATGTTGTTTTAAACGATCTGATACTAGCAACTGTTACTGACGATATTTTAGGTCAATATTTTGCTGAATTATTTCAAATTTTACAATTTTGGTCATTTTCAATAATTATTTTTAGACGATATTCTTAATAAATGGTAGGTAGTCTATCACTTTGCCTGCCAGGCTGCCAAATTCCACGAAATTTTCCAGAGCCTCGGATGCATACGAGTAGAATGGGCTCAAATTTGAAATAAATGTTTCTCAAGATAATTACAAGAAATCCACGCATGCATTTGACAATACATTGAAAAGTTTTCGAAAAAATACAGCTCACAGAAATGTTGGAATTTTTACAAAATGTCCAACTTTCCTTCAAAATGTATTTTTTTGGAAACTATTCAATGTACTTATTGAACATGAGCGTGCATAAGTTTCTTGTAATTGTCTCGAAAAACGTATTTATTTCAAATTTGCATTTAGAGCTCTGGAAAATTTCGTGAAGTTCGTCCCATAACACCAATCCAAAACGAGGCATTTTGGGTTTGCAATGAAAAGGTTTGGTTTACTTATTGAAAATATCCCCTTAACATTTTTTGAGCAGATTTGATGCCCTTTCAACATACTCGTATTTTATCAATCATTTCACGCAACTTTGTGTAAATTTTGCCCAATTTGGACAACTATTCACCAATTTTTATTTGGTACTTTTACCAAAAGCTGGTGACATTTTGGCTGATTTTGTAAAAAGTTGGCAAAACTTGGGTAAAACATTGTAAAAAGGTTTCCAAAATTTCAAAATTTCAAAATTACCTTTAGACACTTGAAAAAGCATGTAAAACTGTTGTAAATTGATCGATTTGGAGGGGGAATGCTCAAAATAGCCTTAAAACCATATAAAAATACTTACTTACTCAGGAAATATTGCAATCATTAGCAATACGAAACAAATTATTAAGATGTCTGGAGCACCAAATTTTAAAATTTGTTTTTTGAAATTTAGTGAAATTAGCATAAAAATCATTAAAAAATGTTACAAAATTGATATAAAAACACTAAAAAAAACAACAACAACAACAACAGCAACATTGAAATCGTTAAAAATGATTGAAAAATGATAAAATTCGCCCAAACTTAGCTAAAATCGCAGTTGAAATCATTCAAATTCACCAATACCTAAATTGATAATTAAAACGAAACTCATCAAAAGTCATCAAAAACTGCATAAAACAAGGTTAAAAACTATTATTACCTAAAGGTGACTAAAATATTTTATGCAGTTCTTGTTGATGACAAAATTTTGATTAGATTTAATAATAATCAGAGGTATTGGTAAACTTCACTGATTGCGGTGCTTTTTATACGTATTTTTATCTTATTTTAAACACATATATATGTAAACAAAGTTTCAACACAATTTTTTCGATAATTGTAAAAATTGATCTAATTTGAAAATTTTCTATGCATGCATTTCAACACATACTCTGTTTTTAGGGATTAAAGCTTGAAATGAGCTGGGGAAGGGCAGGAGATTAAAGTGTTCCCAAATTTTCCAAACCTGTTTAGGGTGAAAACGCTGAAAAGTGAACGTGACAACAAAGTTTTTGAAATCAACGAAAGAAGAATGAAATTTCAACACATTTTTAAAAAATTTTCGCTTTTGCTGTCTACTCAAAATCAATCTCATCCAAGATGAAAACTTATCTCAATCTTGGAAAATTTTGTTGAGTGTTCAAATTTCAGTATTTCTTTTAATCAACTTTTTTCCGAATCTCAAAATTCCAAAATGATATTTTTTCGAAACCATCATCTCTCCTTCCCCTACATCTGACCTCGTTTTCATTATTGTTGCAACGAAGAAATTATTTTTGTGAACTGTGGAAATGGGAATAGAAAGGGAATATTTGAATTTTTCTTTTGTGAGACTTGAAGAATTGATTACTTACCTAAGAAAGAGGAATACTGGAGACATTTCTTGATTTTGGTTGTTTCGGATTTGCATGCATATTTTTTGTATGCATATCCGAGCCCTATATGACACATTTTCTGGTATTTGGTTTCCTTGAGGTTATCGAATCTTTATGCTCTGAAATGAGTATGACTTGAATTCATTTTTTTTTCAAAAATAACACAACATAAATTCAGTCCAACTTCTCGTATGAAAATTGTAAACTAAAAATACTTACAAGGGAGGTATCCCAACTAATCGAACATTTTTTCCATAAAGCTAAATCAACCGAGCATGCATTTGAGATGCTAAAATGCGTTTTTCGATTTTTGGCAAATTTCTAAAAATCCGCCAAATCAACCTGAAAATTTGAAAGGCATGTACTTCACCTATCCATTTTTAACCCCCTTCCCCAAATTGCTTGTGAGCAGTTCTGAAGCCTCCAGCAGATATTTGAGAGTTGATATTTTCACAAAATGTTACTCAACGATTAAGCTTCAAGATCAGTTTGGTTAAATTTTGATTTATCCCATTTTGATCTCTTTGAGTTTTAAAAATTCGCCAAAAATCGAAAAAAACACTTCAGCGAACTAAAATTTTATCTGTGGATGCATTTTTGCATGCTTCTTCAATATAGCGTTGTCCGGTTCAAAAAATTTTCTGTCAGTTGGGTCACCATCACTAAATAATATCATTTCTGAAATTGAGAAAATATTTCGGATCGTACAGGGGGCAATTTTTTTGGTTGATGAATTTAAAAAACAAAAAATTGATGGGTGAGTTTTTGGTTATTTCTGTCGACTTTTTGAAATTTTCCTCATTTTGGAATTGATATCATTCGATTTGTTGGCATAATTGATACGAAATTTTTGAATATAAGTACGAATTTTTGATCGAAAATAGTACGAAAGCGACTTGCTATTTTCAACTGTTGCAAGATTTGTCGAAATTGATTAAAATTTTCCAATAAGTAGGTACTTACTTCACGACAACACATTGGAAATGATCGACATAAAAACACAAAAAAAAAACCATTAAAATCCCTTACGTTATATAGGTAGGTATCATTTTTAATACGTCAGAAATTTCATCTGTTTTTGGCAGAGTGATTTGAAAAATTTTAAAGTACTTACTATATATATTTCTTTTTTCATCCTAGGTAGTTTTTTTCATTGACGATACTGCATGACGAATTTTTGTTGAATTGTTTCAAATTTTCCAATTTTCGGTCATTTTTTTATAAATTATTTCAAGACGATATTCTCAAGACATACGGTAGTCTATCGGGTTGCCTGCCAAACTTCAATGAAATTTTCCAGAGCCTTGGACCCACACCAGTAGAATGGGCTGAAATTTTAACTAAATGTTTCTCAAGATGATTACAAGAAACGTACGAATGAATTTTGTCAATACATTGAATAGTTTTCGAAAAAATACAGTTCAAAGAAACGTTGGATTTTTCTCAAAAAGTCCAACTTTCTTTCAAGACAAACGCATGCATAAGTTTCTTGTATGTAATTGTCTCGAAAAAACGTGTATTTCAAATTTTTGCATCTAGAGCTCTGAAAAATTTTGTTGATGTTTGTTCCATAAGACCAATGTAAAAAAAAAGTCTTTTTGGGTATGCAATGAAAAAGTTTGGTTTATTGAGAATACCCCCATAATGTTTTTTGAGCAGATTTAATAATATGTACCTACTTAATCAGAGGTACTGGTGAAATTCGCTGATTTAAGTGCTTTTCATTTTTAATGAATGAATGGAAACAAATACTTACTTACTCTGCTTTTATTGGCATAGAGGCTTGAAATAGACTGGGAAAGGGCATGCGATTCAAGTGTTTCCAAATTTTCCAAACCTGTTTTGGGGGAAATGCTGATAAAGTGAACGTGTGGGGCGACGAATGGTTGAAAATGAAAAAAAAAAGAATTATATTTCAACACATTCTTAAAAAGTTTTTGCTTTTGCTGTCTACGCAAAATTAATTTTATCTAAAATGATAGCTTTTCCCAACTTGGAAAATATCTCCTCTTCCTCTACATCTAACCCCGTTTCCATTATTGTTGCAACGAAGACACTTTTTTTGTGAACTGTCAAAATAGGAATGAAGTGGGATGTTTAAATTATTTCTTTGTGGGACTTGAAGAATTGATTGCTTACCTAAGATAGAGGAAACTTGATACATATATATTGAGTCTTTCTAAGTTTCTAGTCGGTTAGAATTTGTATGCTCGAGCTTTTTTTTTGTATGCATATCCGAGCCCTATTGATGACAGTCTGAAAGGACATCTGGCTTACTTCATTCAAAACTTCTCAACCAACCGTACCTTTTGAGTAAGACTCAATAACACATACTCTGAATTATTTGAACTAGAAAATGGAGTACACCTCAAGGTTCTGTTCTGAGCACAGTTTTATTCATCCTTCTCATTGATGACATTTCTAATGTTATTTCACGACATATCCCCTTGAGAATCTTTGCAGATGACATAAACATCTCCTTTTGTTCAAATAATATCCAACTTTCAATTCAGATAATTCAAGAAGCCCTTGATCAAATTGAAATGTGGGCAAATTCTAATGGTCTCACTTTCTCAGAGTCAAAAACACATTGTACGCTTTTTACACGAAAAAATAAGATTTCTCCAGAACCTATACTCAATTTTAAAGGTCTCCCACTAGAGTTCAAATCCACCGCAAAATTTCTAGGAACTTTTGATAAACAGTTTACCTGGACCCCTCATTTTTAAAAAACCAAATTGGACCTCATGAAACGTCTAAATATTTTGAAAATAATCAAGAACTCTAAATACAATCCCTCACGTAAATTATTACTCCCCTATATAAATCTTTAATTAGTAGTAAAATCGAATATGGAAGTCCATGTTTTATAGATATCTCTAATAAAACTTCTAATATCATAAAAACAATACAAAACTCAGCTCTAAGGATTTGCATAGGAGCCCTCTATTCTTCTACAATTGATAATATATACTTATTGTGAAGCAACAGAATTACCCCCAGACTTCAGACGAACTTTAATAACGAATAAATTCATCACAACAGCTTCAATCAATCAATGTCACCCACTCCCATATTCAATTCACCTACTCAACCCTCAGCTTTTTGAACATTTAGAAGGACCTATCTCTGATTTTATTGGAACATTAACCAATCCTCAAATAAGACCCCAAAACTCTCGTTCAAAAACCAATATCTACCCACCATGGCTACTTAAACCTCCTCAAATTGACTACTATTTGATAATTATTCAAAGAAAAGTCTTTCCTCATTAGTTATTAAAAGTAACTACATATCTGGAACTTCTATCAAAATATTATGAATTCAACCTCTGTTTCACAGATGGATCAAAAATACCAAATCATCATTCTGGATAATATTCTTACTCTATAAATGGTGTAATTTCAAATTTCAACTCCCAAACTGTTCATCTATTTACTCTGCTGAACTCACTGCTATTTATCATTGCCTCTGTGATGTACTCACTTCTGAACCAGATAACGAACATTTTTTGATCCAGAGTGAATCCTTAAGTTCAATGATTTCTATACAAAACCTATTTTCTGATTACCCTATAGTTCAAAAATTCTTATAAAACTATTCGAGCTACAAAATTCCCACTTTATTATTCAGTTTATATGTATTTGTATGTTCCCAGCCACATTGGAATCACTGGAAATGAAACTGTTGATACTTATGCAAAATCTGCAACTACTCTTTCTCCCCTTACCATCATCACAGCTGACGACATCAAATCTTTTCTAACTCAAAATATATACATGAATTGGTAAAATTTCTGGTCCCAACAAACAGCCCCAACAAGCTCTTTCAACATAAAAAAATCAGTTCATCCTTGGAAAAACCTCTCTCCCTTAAATAGACTTGAAGATGTTATCTTGACAAGACTGAGAATTGGACACACCAAAATCACACACAACCATCTTTACCTTAAAGCCCCCAAGCCCTCATGCTCATGTCAATTTTGCTCATCTGAACCCATATCTGCTCAACACCTACTATTCTATTGTCCCCAATTACACCAAGATCGATTATCTCTTCAAATAGATGAAAACTCTCTATCCATTCCTGGCAGCCCCTCCGAAATACAAAAATTTACTACCCTTATTAAAAAGAACAACCTGACAAAACTTCAATATAATCTGACGTAGGGTGTAATAATTTAGTACCTAATTATAAACACCCAAAAAAAAATAAAATAAAATAAAAAAACACTTGAAAAAGCATGTAAAACTGTTGTAAAATGATCGAATTGGGGGAGGGAAATGCTCAAAATAGCCTTAAAACCATATAAAAATACTTACTTACTCAGGAAACATTGCAATCATTAGCAATGCAACACGGGTTAGTCTATCTGGAGCACCAAAAATTTCAAAACTGAGACAATAATGAAATTTTAAAATTTGTTGTTGAAATTTAGCGAAATTAGCATAAAAATCATTAAAACATGTTGCAAAATTGATATAAAAACACTTTTAAAAAAAACAACAAAAACAACAGCAACATTTAAATCATTAAAAATGATAAAATTCGCCCAAACTTAGCTAAAATCGCAGTTGAAATCATTCAAATTTACCATACCTAAAATTGATGATTAAAACGAAACTCATAAAAAATCATCAAAAACTGCATAAAACAAGGTTAAAAAGTATTTACCTAAGCTGACTGAATTAATATTTTATGCAGTTCTTGGTAATGACAAATTTTGATTAGATTTAATAATAATCACAGATATTGGTAAACTTCACTTATTTCAGTGCTTTTTACGTATTTTTATCTTATTTCAAACACATCTAAACAAAGTTTCAACACAATTTTTTTGATAATTGTAAAAATTGATCTAATTTGAAAATTTTCTACGCATGCATTTTAACACATACTCTGTTTTTAGGCATTAAAGCTTGAAATAAGCTGGGGAAGGGCAGGAGATTAAAGTGTTCCCAAACCTGTTTAGGGTGAAAACGCTGAAAAGTGAACGTGACAACAAAGTTTTTAAAATAAAAGAAAGAAGAATGAAATTTCAACACATTTTAAAAAATTTTTCGCATTTTTTGCTGTCTACGTATGATCAATCTCATCATCCAAAGTAAAAACTCTTCCCAATCTTGGAAAATTTTGTCAAGTGTCAAAATTTCTGTATTTTTTTATCAACTTTTTTCCGAATCTCAAAATTCCAAAATGATATTTTTTCGAAATCATCATCTCTCCTTCCCCTACAGCTGACCCCGTTTTCATCACTGTTACAACGAAGAAATTTGTTTTGTGAGCTGTGGAAATGAGAATAAAAAGGGAATCTTTGAATTTTCATTTTGTGAGACTTGAAGAATTGATTACTTACCTAAGAAAGAGGAAACTTGATACGTTTATTCGTTAATGACCTCGGTTCGGAATTGTAGGCTCAAGCTTATTTTTTGTATGCATATCCGAACCCTATTAATGGCATTTTCTGACCTTTTGTTTCCTTGAGGTTAGCGAATATTTATGCTCTGAAATGAATATAATGACTTGAATTTAATTTTTTCTCAAAATGTCACAACACAAATTCAGTCCAACTCCTAGAAAATTTTGAACTGAAAATACCTTTGTACTTTCAAAAGAGATATCCCAACTAATTACAGAGCATGCATTTGAGATGCTTAAATGCATTTTTTGATTTTTAGCGAATTTCTAAAAATCAGCCAAATCAACCTGAATAGTAAGTTGAAAGGCATGTACTTTACCTACCCTATTTTCAGCTCCCTTTTCCAAATTGCTTGTGAGCAGTTCTGAAGCCTTCGTGAAATTTTTGAAAGTTTAAATGTCCACAAAATTTCACCCAATGAATAAGCTTCCAGATCAATTTGGTAAAATTTCGATTTATCTCATTTTGATCTCTTTGATTTTTAAAAATTCAACAAAAATTGAAAAAAGTACTTCAGCGCCTGAAATTTCATATGGGATGAATTTTTGAATGTTTTTTCAAGCTCTATCCGGTTCTAAAAATTTTCTGTGAGTTGGGTCACCATCACTTATACTCAAGTATTCGAAAAATGCAAATGAAACATCCTGAGTTTTTTTTTCATTTCATATACGTACTACAAACCATCTAACATAGGTATTTAGGAAGGAAATGGCAATATAAAGCATAGCGCAGGGAGGGGGGAGGGGGTCGACATCACCTGTTTATCTCGCTGAACCCTCAAAATGATTAATTTATGTTTTTACAATGAAAAATGATACTTGCTTGGTTGTTGTTGTATGTGTTTGTGTACCTATACTATGTACGCATACTGTATACAGAAAGGGTAACCAGGTACGATGGTCGGTAAGTAGGTACACCGACCGAATCGATTTTCGTAATTAAATAATTGCCTAAAATTTATGCTGAATATAAAGCAGCGATGGCCGTTTATACAGCGTTGTTGACGTTATTGCGTTGAAATTTCACAATTTATCGTTTGTGTATGTAAGAAAACAAGTTTGAAAATTGCGGTCAGTATTTTGTAATTCTGGTCTAGCTGTTAGCTAGGTACGTTAAAGCGGCTTTTGTTTTGTAAATAAAAATAAATTTAGGCATCGGTTGTGTGTACAGTGTACACTGTACACTGTACAAGCTTTGAAAAAGCATTATATTTCGATGATGTTGACGGAGCTTCATATTGCAAATAAATTATTCAACAAGTGCGATGAAATCTGAAGTTTAAACTACCTATTCAAATACTCATCGTAGTGTAGTACAACATTGCGCGCGGATCGTATCGTATCGTATTACCTTTTGAATGTGGCTTTAAAATAAATATAAGTTAAAATCAAATAACAACGGCTATTAGCGAATTAACAATGTAAAGAGCGAATTCTCGTTTGCGAATATCAATCATGGCGAGTGGCATTAAGACCTATTTTACGCTTACGAGTTTAAATTAAATAATTACAATGCAACAAGTGAATAGCTAGGTCTAGTTTTGGGGTTACATGTATAACGATACAACTACCTAGTACCTATTCACAATTTTGTTGATATAGAAAATCAGAACCAGGGAGTGAACATGGTGATTGGTGAATAGAGCAATGTCCCAACTCTGCAAAAAAGGGAAACTGGACCTTCTGTATGACCTCATATTTACATACCACATTAATTTATACACCTCCCCTCATGTACCTCCTAGTAAGAGCAGTGAAGAGTTGTTCTACAGGCCAGTGGGGTTGGCTTCGGTGACTACCCTCCTGCCATATGAAGAATACTGGCCATGAACGTTTTTGGTGATTTATGCTTTCTTTTTAAAAAAATACGTACTTGATCACTAAAAATGATCAAAATTAGTAAGTCCTGAAGCTGATATTAATTCCCAAATCCAAATTTCACCATTTCCAGACATTCTGGAGCCTCCAGCGCGATTTTTCAATTTCTCTAGAATTTTGAGTCTGCTCCAGAAGGCGTGAATATAAATTTGGGCAGCTAAAAATCGAGTTGTGTGTTATACTCGACCTATGTGGTTTTTTGACCAGATTTTTTCATAATAAAAATACCTACCCGAAAAATCAAAAGATTTCAGTTTGCGAGGAAATTTTCTAAATTGGCACGAATCTTGCTGTATCAAGTTCAGAACCACCCGTTAAACAGGCAGAGTATAACACACAACTCGATTTTTACCTTCCCAAATTCATATTCACGCCTTCTGGAGCAAATTCAAAATTCTGGAGAAATTGAAAATAACGCAGAAGCCTTCAGAATGGTTGGAAAAGCGATAAAAATGGTTATTTGATATTGAAGGGCGTGTACTCAATTTTTTTTCAAAAAAAGTAAACTTACCTAATATTCATCAAAGTTTGAAAAAGTAATCAGAAACTAATCAAAGAAATTATCTTTTGTTTTAAAAAGTTGTATATGGCACTTTTTGACAATTACAGAGAAAAAGCGATGATTTTTCCAAATTTTTGTCAGAAAGGTGAACTGTTTCGCAACATGTTGACGATATAAAAGCAGAACTTTTCATCAATTTTTACCATAAAAATGAATTTTTTTTTTCAATTTCTGACAAGAAAGCAACATTTTGACAATTTTGACAAAAAAGCAAAACTTTTGAGCAATTTTTGGAAGAAATTGAGGCTTTTTGGAATTTTTTGCCAGAAATAGTCAATTTTTAATAATTTTCGGCAAAAAAAAAACCGTTCATCATATTTTTATCAAAAAAGTGAGACTTTTTGGCTATTTCTGTCATTTTTTTTTTTTGGTAAAAAACAACAAGATTTCTCAGAAATTTAGAAGGAAAAGTAGGAAAAAACTTCAAATTCCAGCAGCGTTGCAAAATTGCAAGAAATGCACTTTATTATTTTATTGAAAATGAACAATGAAGCTAAATTATATTTTTTAGGTTCACTTACCTACTTATTGAAACATAATACACACCGGGTGCCAGAAATAACGTGAACCCCAAAGAAAGTTGTTCATTAAAAATATAGGTTGTCAACGTGAAATAGATGCATATGATTGGTGGAATGTTATCATCTCAGTCTAACAACCAATCATATGCTATCATTATTATCATTCACTGTGACCAACCAATAATTAGCAGAAAACATTGTTAGGGGTGCACAATATTTCTGGGCACCCTGTATTGAACAAAATCTTTAAATGATTATGTACCTACCTATCTGATAAGGTCTTTTTGTTAAACAAAATGAACGATTTCAATTATATTGATTTCAATAAAATATTTGGACGAGTTGAATAATCACCATCTCAATTCTACATTAAATTTTGGACAAATTAATCAACATCTTAAGTAAAGAAGAAACTCTCTCAAGATATTTTTAATTAATACTACCTATACATAGATATTAGATATTCAATTGTACCTACTGTAATTGTTAGTAGTGCAACGGGCTCTGAATCGATTATTCAATAAACAGCAACTTTTTCATCAACATCTTTTCAACTTCTAGCCAATCAGCGAATAGCATTTCAATAAAGCCAATTAGAGATTAGAATTTCAGCACTGTATCCATCAGAAATTTCTACTCAATTTTTAATTGGCAATAAAATGAACTTTCAGTTTACTTATATGTAGCCAATCAACAAACAGTACTTTGACATTGAGGCAATCAGCAAATTACCATTTACCAAAACCAAATTCGGGACTGATTTGGAATTTAATTTTTAATATTTTTTTATTTGTGTAGGTACCAATGATTTCATTTAGTTGAATCATGAATGTTCTAATTTACAAGTTTATTTGACTTCATTTTGATAAAAGTAGTAGGTTTAGGTACATTCTACCTACTTTTAAATTATAAAAAAAAGGCCATGACATGAAAAATCAGCTTCATGCTTCAAGTTGATAATGTATTTAAAAACAAACTTAGCAACTAATGCAACCATTAATCAACCAATATAGTGAAAGCAAATGCAAAAACTATCTTGCAATCAGTGAATAGCTGTAAAGGTAAAACCCTGACTTTCTCTTAAGAGTCCTCAGACTACTTATACCATCTGGCTCTGAGGCCACTTACTCGATAAGGCCGTTTAGACCAAAAGTCCCAAGGTATAGAAATACCTATCTCAGTTCTACCATACACCACAGTACTATCATAAATACCAAACGCAATAAATGGCCAAAGCAATTTACTCTGAATATTTATTCAAGCACATAAAAGATTATAGTACATGTTGCTACAATGTACAATCATTACCATTCATATAACAACGAAAGATTCTGCTTAAAGGCATGAACGTTCTCCAAGCTAGCGTAAAAGCTCTATCTTGCTCGTTAGAAGAAGATTGGAAAACTGCGAAGCAACTCTGTAACTTACTCTCGGCCGTCAGCTTCCCTGAACCAGTCCACCAGATGGCGTTGCACCTGGCTCAGTGCAGCCTCCGACCTGGGCATCAAATTACCACTGTAGAGTGGTAACATGGAGTCCCAAGTACCCTCTACATAATGCCCCGGCTGGGTATAGCTCGGGGGCCCGTCTGGATACGCAGCCTAAAAGAGGCCTACTCAGCGTCTCGTAGAGTACTTGGGCTCCCCCTGCCCCGCTTCGTATGCCAGATGTGGCCTGCTCGTTATATGGCCCTACATCCCTATCTGGCTACTCTTGCAGAATCTTTGTACAATTTCGCGATCTTAAGATTAACATATCTAAACATTTGTATTAATAATAATATTACAATCGAATTTTATCACTATGTTAATCTTATACATCATACCATTGTCTGGACCGGAACTTGGCTGGAACTCTGGAACTTCTTCTTGACTCGAACCCTGTGAAACCACTCAGGTGAGCTACTCGAATAATTCAACTCTTTTCTTTCTCTCTGTTCCAGGTTTTTCACTGGAGTTCAACTCGTTACTTCACTGCTTCCAGACTCAGGTAACTACTCTTTCATTTACTCATAGTCTACCTCCGAATTCTAACACTCTGTTTTTCACAGGTGCTGAAATTCCACCACGTCTAGACCAGTTCACGCACGCTAACTCCAGCTACTCGGATTGTTTACGCAGCTACTCGTTGATACCTGTCACGGGACGTAATATTTTTACCTCTTTCTTACTATTTGTAAAAAAACTTTGTACTTTGTTCTTTTCTTATTTCTTTTCACAGGTATCTCGTTGGTGTTCAAAGCTACCCATTATTACCATGCCGGTTCAAACACGTTGGTTCGCGAAATGAAAACATCAATGCTCGTTACGTAAGTTTTATTCTATATCACATTTTTCACCTCGTATTTTGGCTACTCTTTCGATGATACAACAATATAAATAAAAAAAATTCAATTCTCTTATTTTCTACTCGTTTGCCTAACACAGAAATTATTCCACAAAATTCACGTAAATGGAACACAAATATCACATTGGACGATAAACACAAAAAATCGATTCACTATTGTTCACTTTCTTGGTACACTACTCTTTATTTGGTATACCTTTCGCAAACAAAACAATTAAACAAAACTAAAAAAACATACAAAATTAAACTTAATCAATCCATCTACTCGTAAAATAACATAGAAAAAACCACTACTTCTCTGGCTTTTCTCTTGGCAAACGAAAACAAAAACAACTACAAAATTACATTCTCAAAAAATTATAAAAATAACAAAATTTACAGTCTTCTCCTCTTTTTGACTCAACTGGGAACTATTACAGACGAATTCTAAACCATTTCCGGTCGCTACTCTTTATCGACGGTGGTTTTCCGGATTCTGGTTATTTTGGCGCTGAGCCATCTCAGCATCTCGTCGTCTAATTTCTCTTCTTTCGGCTAGCCGTCCCCTACCCAGACCAACACCAATCGCCGGTACCGCTGCTGGCTGCGGCATTCGATTCTCTGGCTGCTGCTCGGGGTTCTGATGCTGCTGCTCGGGGACGTTTTGGCGCTGCTGCTCAGGGACGTTCTGTCGAATTGGCTGTTGCGCGATGGCCTGAATTCGTTCATCGCGAGCTACTCGCTGCTCTTGGGCCGCTGGTCTATCCTGCGCTGCTTGCTGCCACCTTCGATCTTCCCGAGCTACTCGTGGCCTCGGTGCCGGTTCAAATTCTCGGACGTTCATGTTCGGCTCCAGCAGCGGTCTCCGATTCGGGTTTCGATACTCTTGCGCCTGCACTCTGTCTATGAGATCTCTCTCATGGACTTCATGCGCCAATCTCTCCATTACCGCGTTTCTGTCCACGTGTTTGCGCGCTTCTCGGTCGTGTCGTCGTAATTCATGACTTCTATCAATTTGATCTTGACGCTGCTCGTCCGTAGGTCGCGGTGGATCGCGCTCCCTTGCCAAGTGGCCGTAAGCGTGCCTTCTTTCTATACTGGCATATTCGAAAACTCGCACGAGCGCCTCGCTTACTTGGTGCTCATTTAGATATGGAGTCGGTCCACGGAACACTGTCGGAGGGACTCGATTTATCACCTCTTCGAGACCTTCGAGGTAAACGTACCTGCCTGGGAAATAATCACCAGGGCTTTCTCGTAGGAATTGTCTCAACTCGTTCCTCCTTTCCGGACACTGCGGCCACGTTACTGGCGGTACCATCAAGATGTGGCGGGTTCCATGTCTAAACATGGTTTGCCACA
This sequence comes from Planococcus citri, assembly GCF_950023065.1. Classification (NCBI taxonomy): domain Eukaryota; kingdom Metazoa; phylum Arthropoda; class Insecta; order Hemiptera; family Pseudococcidae; genus Planococcus; species Planococcus citri. Next base: position 3,826,629 of record NC_088679.1, on the reverse strand, counting down.
GCTCTCTGATGCGTTTCTTGATCTCTTCAAGCTTCTCTTTTTCTGTCTCGTACTGACCAATGGACATAATCACCCTTTGAGGCGACCGCAGCACGAATCTCCGAAGATTTTTCCTTATCGTCGTAATCGGTATTTGAGATCCAGACATGGGGTGGATTTTCCATGCCTCCTTCTCTTCACGGTTCTGGAAGATGATTTCACTGACGAGCGCGTGCGCCAAGCTATCCCCGATGACTATAAACGAATTAATACCATAAAACGCCACTCCTTCGCGCCAGTATCGTCCGATCAGGCCCGCTGCTCCGTCTCGTTCGTAAAATGAATCATCCCGCGTCGTAAGGTTATCATCTAAAATGATTCCCCTGCTCTGCATGGCCAATTGCAGCGTATCGCGAGTGACCGGGAACCATACGTTACGATAATATCGCTGCCCGTCCGGTTCCACCTGAAAGCTAGCCAAAATCCACACTGGGGCGGGATGTGGCGGTCGCTGCTCGGCCGGTACGAAGCACTCTTCTACCGGCAGTGGCTCCAAGTAGCCCGCTTGAGCGTTCGCCTCTTGTTGATCAAGCTCGCGCAGCATCTCTTCGATATTGCGGCGGTATTGCGCCTCTCGCTCAATCAGTTCTAGTCGCGCTCGTTCTTGCGCGTTTACTTGGGCAATACCCGGTGGCTGTTCTCGTAACACCGGACTCGGCGGTGGCGGTGGCTGACTTGGGGCCGGGTCGCTTGGCGGTGGCGGTGGCGTACTCGCCGCGAGCTCCTCTACCTCGTTCGAACTCGCTGCCAGCTCGAGCACCTCTTGGCTCGACTGAGTGATCTCTCCCTCTTCTACCGACTTTGACTCGCTGCGCGTCTTACTCCTCGTCTGGACTCCTTCAGCTGCTCGTTCGGGGGTTATTTCTTTTTCTACAGAGGGCTCCTCTTTCGTCGAAGGTTTCCCTTTCGTCGTTCTCTTTCGTGCCGGGGCCTTCTTCTTCGCAGCCGGTTTCTTCTTCGGCGGCGTCGGCTTTTTCTTTTTTGACACTGATTTCTTCTTTGCCGGAGCTTCTCTTTTTGCTGCGGCTTTACGCCGAGGTCTTTTCGGGGGTGACGAGCTTGAAGAACTGGAATCGGAGCTACTCGACGAACTACTCCTTGATCTGCCTCGTTTAATCGATTCGACACCAGAAACGCCCGATTTCGACGTATTTGACTCTATGGATTTCTTTGACGACGAACCTTCCGTAGTCGTATCCTTTCGGCTCGAACGAGACTCACTTTTTCTTGTGCTGCTGTCAGCGTCTGACGCTGGCGTACCCGTCACGACGTCCACTGGTCGCTTCTCTGTCTTCGGTGTCGACTCTTGCTTCTTTACTTTCGCTTCAAGCAGAGTTTTCCGAATCAGGTTTTCTGTCTCATCGGAGTTCGGTTTTGCGTCATTTTCGGCATCTCCTCGCATGTCTAACAGCCTTTGAATTTCGCCACGTAAATCGTCTCTACTTGCTCTTTCTAAACACAGTTTTAAAGACGCAATTAGTACCCCATCGGGAATGTTACTATTACGAGATATTTTGGACGCAGAGCTCTCAGCCGACGTACTCTCACTCGTTCTCTTTCGTGTAACACATCTCGACACTCTTTCGTCAGCTCGAGGGCTTACTTCGCTATTCTTACCCGAGTCCGACGATACCGACGCTTCGACGCTTTCGTAACTTAACGAGGCTCCTCTGTTAACACTCGAAATAACCTCGGGCGAAAGGACCGGAATAACAACACTTGGCGTCGGTGGCTTCTCGTTTTCTATCGGCTGCTCCACCGCTTCTATCTTTATCGCTTCGGGGTGCTCGTTGGTCACAGGCACCCCGCTCGAAGATGGCTTCGCATTCGCCTGTCTCAACGATCGTCTCGCGGTGATTCGTGCTCGTTCGGTCTCGTCGCTCAACAGCTCGAAGATGTCTTCATAACTTATTGACAGCTCCTCTAAGCGACTGTTAAGCCCGATCATTTGCATAGCAACCGGCAGCTCGACACCTATTTAATAACATACACAAGAAAAGACACAACTCGTTACTACTCGTTTCATTTCTCGAGATTAGAGCCATATTTGCCGACGGTTACCTCCCAATACCGGCACAACATCCAAGCCATCGAGTATCTCAGTCAAGGTAATCTCGCGCTCCTCTGCTTGGCGATCTAGGTCCAACAGCATCATGATGCGGTGATCTTCAATATGATTGAAGCTGCGCGCTCGACTTATTGCGCTTAATGCTCGCTCGAAACTCGTGTCGTTCTCGCGTAACACTTCTTCAAACTGCTGGTAGCGTCTATCTCGTATTGCTCTGTTTTCTGTACAAAAATAACATACGTGAAATATAAGCTTACTCTTTTGTAACTTGCTCAACTACCACGCAGCTTACCAGCATCGAATCGTACATCAAAATCCCGTTTTTCTTTTTCGATCGCGTACGCGTCTTCCACCAGCTCCTCCGGCGACAGCTTTTTTTTGCCTTCATACGTCAGAAGCAATACGCGGTTCTGGTCCGCAAGCTTGGTGGCAGACTCCTGCAGCTCGTCTAATTCTTTACGTAAACGCACCGCTTCGTCAATCGCAATTTTCAACTCGCGTTCTCGCAACTCCATTTCAGTTCTCGGCGTATTTCTCATGAGCGACTCGTTTTGCTCAATTAGCGATTGTACCTGCCGTTCCGCCTCCCGTAACCTTTCCCGTAGCGAATCGTTATCTTCGTTGGCACGTCTCGAGATCTCTGTCGTGCCACCCCTTAGCTTGATCCAAGTAGCCTGATCTATTTTACCGGATTTTTTACACCGGACCACTGGGCAATCGCCAGGCACTTTCACGTTGTGCTTCTTTAGGCATTTCTTGTGGAATTGATGCCCATAAGGCAAGGCGAGGGCTCTGGAATTCGACTTTTTACTTTTCGACCCTTCGCCGATGGCTTGACCACATAACTGGCAGCGGAAGACGCGATAATGCGTCGTGTCATCTTCCGATTCGCTAAATTTAAACAACAATTGCAACGTACTCTGTTAACTATCGATGCTACTCGAGAATAATCTAATTTTTACTTTATTTTACAGGTATCGAAGATCTTTACCTTTCGGAAGTGCTGCTGCTACTGTCATCCCAAACAAATTCACGTCTCGGTCGGTCTTCTCTTTCGTTATTGTCATTCATTTTACGTCAAAAGCTGCGACATATCAACGAACAACGGTAAGTACCAATGCATTTCCGTATCTTACTTGTAAGCTACTCTATTTATTATCATTACCTTGGTCTAATTTGAATAAACTTCCAGCTTCTCGAATCTATTCACAATCCAACACGTCTTATCACTGTAAACAATCGACCAGTAATTAATTTCCGAATTGATCTTACTTTGTTCATAGGTACGTGTAAGCTACTCGTAGGTGTCTCTAAATTCAGCTTACCTAATTCCAGCGTCACTATACTCGTCAAACGAATTTTACAAACGTACGTCCAACTATTCAGCTGAAACAGGTAACGATCATCTCAGTATACTTTACGTAGTATTTATCTTTGGTTTACACGTATCTTTACATCGTATTATAATTACGTAGCTGAGTTGCACAATGCATTTCGCTTACCTTTTGAACAAGCAAAACTCCGTCGAAATAATACACGTCGCAACTTGACTCGTTGAAAAGAATCAAAAAACCACCTTGCTACTCGTGTTGCCGGTTCTTTTTCGGCTATGTACAAAAAATACAGCACTCGATTAATAATCATTCACTAATTACAACACGTGATGAAATGCGACAAGATAAATTGCACACGAGGCTAAGCTATGTTTCAACTTACCCAATAAATGCACACGAGCAGCTACTCTTTTACTGGAATTTTTCTTCTATTTTATACCAACGCGTTTCGAAACTTATTCACTTTCTAACGGAAAAAACACAACACGAGCGAATTAAAAACCATACTCAATAGACTTACACCATTTTGATTTTAGGCTTCTTTGTTAGATCTTACCGAAACAAACACGCAGCAAATTGCTCACTTCTCGAATAAATTACCCGAATTTTCGCTTCTTTACACCAAATTATTCGATTTCGCACATACACACGCGTACGTGAGCTTTTACGATCGCCAATTAGCGCAAAATTTACCACAAAAGCATCAAAATGCCGAATTCTACGAATACGCACTTCATTACAAACTTTCAACAAACATTCACGTTATTACATAACACGCATCAATAATACATCAAAACTGCAACGTCCTTGGCATTACTTTTCTCGTTCGTTGGTTCGTTTCAACCGATCTAGTTTTATCAGCTGATGCGTGCGACTCTTTACCACCCCCCGCCTACTCGCTAACGTGCAGACTACTCTCTGCTTCGTAACTACAGGTTGCGGGGAGCCGCTCGTTTTCGTTCTCGTTGCGTTCGTTCCATTCTACCCCCCGCCTACTCGCTAGTACTACTTCTCTTCATACAGCTCGTATGCTACTCGGATAGAACTTGCTTTTACTTTCGATGACTTGCTCTCTTTGGTTTTTAAATTCAGGTTAAAATATTGCTACGAGTAATTTGAATAAAATAAATTTTAAAACTAAAAAAAAATTATTTACAGATTAAAATTTAGGCACCAACCAGTACCTCGAATTCCAGCTACTCTTTTTTTTCTTCTATTTCAACACGTTCTCTTAATTCATGTACAACTCTACAAACATCACTCGATGATGTGATTCTAATTTTTCCAGAGCAATAAAATTTACCGTTTTCTTTTTTCTTCTCTTTGTGCTTGTAGGTGGTACATAATCCGGATCGTCTGACCCAGGTGCTTTTTCACCTGGCTTCAATTTTTTCGTTCTTTTTCTATCTTTATCTTTCTTTTCCGCGTTCGCAAGTATTTCTCCAGCCTTTGTTGTCAACCCAACGGCTTTTTTAATGCACGTAGCAATCTTCTCGTTTTCTTTGTCATCTAACTTGCGTCTCGCGTGTTTTTTGAGCTTCTGGAATTCTTGCAGTTTCTTTCCTCTTTTTTCTTCAGCTTGTTCTAGCTCTTTCTTTTGCAATTCTCTAGCCAATAGCCTAGCTGCTCTTTCTGCTACTTGATCGTGTATTTTAGGGTCAATGACCTCCTCTTCGACCTCCTCATCAATTTCTGACCTTTCTATCTCTTTTGGCGTTACTTTCTCTTTAATTTTTTCAATTAAGGGCCTTGAGTCTGTTTTTGATTTTAATTTCGGGTCATTTTTGAGCTTCTCTTGTTGTTCTAAATTCAAATAAATTGTCATTTGTCTAGCGTTGACAATTTGCTCATCAGACTCGTTAGCTATGCTTCTTACTCTGTATGCATTGTCTCCAACATGCTTCATGACCATGTAAGGCCCAAAACGCTTAGGAAACAATTTTTTCGAGACTCCTTTATCATATGAGCTCTGTCTGTGTTCAGTAAGCATAACTAATTCCCCCTCCTCGTAACAAATGGGGTCTCCCTTAATTTTGTAAAATGCTACTTCATCTCTTGACCTTTGTAGCTTTCTCTTTTCTCGAATAAATGAAATTAACGCCTGCTGCTCGGTCATTTCATCAACTCACAGGTCTACCAACTCTTGTGTATACACCGCCTTACGCGCTAGCTTATCGGCGGCGTGGTTGTTACGATCAAAGCTTCTCGCAGGTGTATGCTTTAACTCAAATTTCTCAAATTTTTCTTTCAATTCTAAAATTTCTTGAAAAATTTCTCGGTGCACAACTGGCTTTTTGCTAGCATTTTTCCAGTTGTTAATTTTCCATTTCTCTACGTTATAGTTTATTGCTGTTGTTAAATAGCATGAATCCGAAAATATTTTTCCTCTTTTTGCACCTAATTTGAGCATCACTTTCATAGCTTTGCACAGAGCTATCGCCTCGGCCAAATTATTGGTATTTCGGTACCTAGGGTGGTCTACTCTTTCTGATATGTTAAATTCTCCAGTAGGAGTCCAAGCCACCCCTATACCTGCTATGGCATCACTGGAACCGTTGTTTGAGCAAGCTCCATCAACGGCTGCCCAGTAATAACCATCTTCATCACGTATCAGGTTTGAGAGCTCCATAGGCTTTTCCATGAGCGTCTCGGTAGTCACAGATTTAGGATTTTTCTCGATTTGGTCCTGCTGCAGCTTCTTAAGCAGGTACTTAGAATTTAACTTAGCCAATTTGGTTGGCATGTTGGCAGAGAACTCATCTTCGATGCCCCATACCTCATTCGGTTTTATGCCAAATTCAGTAGGGGTATTATTTATTTCGGACTCTATTTTCTTAACATGCACGTGCCAACCGTGGTGAGTATACTCGTCATTCTCGGGCTCATCGTTCAATTTTGCTCTCAGCCTATCTCCAATTATGCGCATCGTGCGCTCAACCAGAGAAGACTGAGGGTTGTAAGTTGTAGTATGGCCTATTTTTATACCATTTGCGGTGAGCATCTCGTTCCACACCTCACTCCTAAATTGGCTACCATTGTCTGTAATTACTTTGCGAACCTTGTGGCCCAGCTTCTCTATATCGTTGAGCACAGTTTCCATCGCGTGCACTACTGTCTCAGCTGGAATTGACTCCAGTGGAATAATCCACACTTTCGACGTAAATACGCACTTTGCGACAAACATATACTTAGGTTCTCCGTACTCGTTCGCTATTGGTCCACACAGGTCCGCAGAAATGACATCCGCTATGTTAAACGCCTCTATTTGTGAAAATTGCAAGCGCTTCTTCTCGCTATAACCTTTGGTCTTTCTACAAGTGATGCACTCGCTCGTAATAATTCGTGTAGTTTTCACAATGTTTGGTGAATAATATAATCGTTTAAAGACCGCTTCTAGTTTATGCGCTCCAATATGGCCATACATCTCTTGCAAGTAAAAAATGGTATCCCTGAACAACTCGTCAGGCATCACTGGAATTCTTGAGCCATCTTTGAATTTTCTGAATAGCAACTCTTTGTCTTTCTCTTTGATCACCGCATATTTAGCTTGCATTCTTCTCTTTGATTCTAACTGTTTTGCAGTCATATCAAGCTCTGAGGCGTTCAGTTTGCGCACTATTTTGGTACACATCCTATCACGACTCTGGAAGATGTCCAAGCGTCTCAGGTGATCCAAGACTTCATCTTTTACCAATTCTACAAATGACACATCTAATGGCACCATGTTTGTCCAATTTGTATCGTAAACTGTCAACTCAGGCGCCTGAATTCCATACCATTGGCCTCTTACCTTATGTTTCAAATCGTACACGAGATCGTAACAGTTCAACTCTGTGATCCAGCCAGCCGCTTTTCTATGCACCTTAGCCAGAGTTGTAAACTTGTGCACGACTGACTGGAGGTCACCTCTCACGTGTATCCGCCTACCATGGAGCCAAAGTTGAAGCTTGTTTATTACTCTTACCAAAGCAAACATTTCGCGCTCAATTAACGTATAATTTTGCTGGTGTTGTTTAAACGCGCTACTCATGAACATTACTACTTTGTCTTCACCTTTGATGTTTTGGTACAAGACACCATTGAGCGAATGCTCAGTTGACACCGTGTCAAGGTACAAATCTTCTCCGTCAACTGGTGACATAAGCTCAAACTCTTTCGTAAATTCCACTGTGAGCTTCTCTACTGCCTCCTCTTGAGCGGTGCCCCATACAAATGGTACACCTTTACGAGTCAAATCGTAGAGTGGCTTCACAATATCTTGATAATTAGGGATGAAGCGACTATATATGCCAGTTAACCCTATTAAAGTTAAAACATCTCTTACGTTACCTAATTTAACTTTACCAGTTCTCCTTAACGTTTTCTTTTGTATATACTCTAAATAACCTTCAATTTTCTTACTCTGTTTTTTTATGCTTCTAGTTGAAATATTGAAGCCAAGATGGTCGGTGGAACTGGCAAAGAATTTACACTTGTTCGGGTTAAGTTTGAGCCCATTCTCACGCAACAACTCTAGTACTTTTTTCAGCAGCCTCAGCATCTCTGAGAAGGTGAGTGACCTTAGCAACAAATCATCCACGTATTTCGTAACTCCAGGCATATCCGGTATTACTTCATTAATTACTTTTACAAATTCCGCAGATGAAATTTTCAAGCCATATGGGAGTCTTATCATTTGGTACACTCTACCATCGACCTTGAAACCAGTATACTTGCGCGACTCTGGATCCAGTACCAACTGCCAAAAGGCTGTCGTGAAATCTAACGTTGTGAAGAAACGGGCTTCTCCGTCTGAGGTAATAATTCTATCTAAGAGGCCCGCCTCGTTGTAATTAGTTTGTAATATAGGGTTCAACTCTACTGGATTTAAACACAGTCTTACGCTTCCGTCTTTTTTCTCGTTGGGCACTAATGGATTTATGTAAGTCGTATCAGACGGCTCTGCTACCTCTTGCTCAACCATATCAGCCAAAGCCCGTCTAATTTTGTCAAGTTGTTTGTTTGACGGATTGTATTTAGGCCCTACGAAGTTCGGAATTTTGTTTGGGTCAACAAACTTCAATTTCACCATAGCTCCTTTGTATTTACCCGGAAATCTACTAAACACATCTCTGAATTTGAGCAGCTCCTCGAGTGCCTCCTCAGACTCCGCTTTCGTAATCCTTCCTTCACGAACTGCTTCACCTAGGTACCTTCTCAGGTTTCTTTCAAAGATTTCAGGCCCCTCGTCTTTAGGCCTTCCATCCTTTCTAAAAAAACTATGTAAATCAGCTCGTGAAACTATTTCTACTGTCTCTTTTTGGTACTCTTCTTCAAGTTGTATTTGGTTGGTATACATGTCTTCAACTCGATATTCGCTCCTCTTTGCAAATACAACCTCTTCAGCTCTGTGAGTGCCAGGTGGCCTACACGTAGCAGTACCTTTCTTTACATCTGTTTTTATGTCTAACTTCTCGATCGATTTCGTGCCAATCAGTAACAACTTGTTATCACCAGGCATCACAAAAAATGGTACCTTGATCTTATGCTTACCAAATTTTAGTGGCACTACTATTGCCTTCTTCCACGTTCTTACCACTTGGTTGTTAGCCAATCTACATTGTAGTACTCGTTTTAAATAAATAAATTCAATTTTCTCTTTATAATTATTTATTAGATTATTGGCACAAGTTTCAGACATGATATTGGGTGTAGCACCAGAATCTAACTGAGTAAATAAGGTTAAATCCGCGAACCGCAGGGGTACCACACAGGTCTTAGCCTGATCAAAATTCTCTATCTGGCTTCTCACTAACGGTTCAACAGTGTTTGGATCGGTCCGCTTCTCATCAATGACGTCACTCTCTGGTGTGCTACTCTGATCTGCAGCTGCCTGATTGACTGCGACTTCATGATGATTGGCTGGTGCCCCATCGCTCGATTTCGTTGTTTCTTCATCGCTTGAGGTTTCTTCCATAGGCTGACCTTGCTTGTTCTTCCACGCTTTACAGACCATTTTGACTTTTTTCTGCCAATCTGGAGACAGCTTCACTTCCATCTTGGTTAGGTCTTCAATAATTTGAGCTATCGGCCTGCTACTCTCTGGCATTTTTGCTTTCGTTTTTTCAATTGACTCTTTGGTGGTGACTAAATAATCGCCGTCCGGCTCGGTGACAACTTCAGCAGACAGGTTCGTACTCGTTTCTACACATAAGTTTTGCGAATTAAACACTGAATTTTTTGGTTTAAACTTATGGTTATAGCATTTTTTCATTTCAAAAAGCAACTCTTTTTCGCCTGCTTCGTTTGGCACGTAGCCACTCGTTTTCTTTTGCAGCCTATTGTCTCTTGGAATGACCTTGCCGGTTTTGTCAGGTTGAAACCTCAACCTTCCATCTTCCAACCTGATCAGCCTGATAAATACTGCTGCTGGCGACCACCACAGAGTAACAGACTCGTTATCACATACTTCTTCGAATATTCTCCTCCAAGCATAATATCTCTTAGCTGTAACTCCTCGGTTGTTTTTTCCAGCTGGAAAAATCATTGGAAACAAAATTTTAATGTCTTCGACACCTTTCTCTTTTAATGTGCCAACTATTTCACGTAGGAGGCGTCTCATATGGCTATCTCGAATATTGCCATAGTTCAACTCGTATGTGCCAAGAGAGAGAATGACTTTCTTTTTTTCAAATTCTCTTTTTCTAACATGTTCCCTAATGGTTGCCATGGAGCACTTCTTTGCGATTTTTTCAACGTCTTTTTTGCCTTCTTTTTTGGCATCATCTCCGCTACCGTTCTCTTTAGCTTTTGACTCGATAATTTTACTTAAAATTTGAGCGAAAGCGTCGCCAACTAAGTCGTATTGTTCGTAGGGGAGATCTGGCTCGGGCGTGGGGGCTGTGGCTTGTTTTTTTAAGCCTGCGTCTGGTCGTCGTTTAAAGACGACGTATCAGACCTTACTGACCCTTCTTCCTCTGATTCCAACGACTCCTCAGGATCTATTTCTCTATAGTCTCCTTCAGCTTCGTTGGCTGTACCGCCATTTCTAGTCCTACGGTCGCGATCGCGTCTCTGATCGTTATCACCTTTGTTAGCACCGCTCTTATTCGCATCAGTGTCACGTTTGCGCGAATCTCCTCTTTTATCGCGATTGTCTCTCGAATCTCTCGCATCTCTATCGTCAAGATTGCGCGTATCTCTGGTATCACGATTGCGCGTGTCTCTATCATCACGATTGCGCGTATCTCGGTCGCGGTTGGTATTGCGATTGTCTCGATTATCGCGTGTATCGCGATTGTTGCGCGTATCACGAGTGTCTCGGGTGTCAGACCTATTTCTATCATCTCTTCGATCATTAGATCTATAATTATCGCGCCTGTTATTCGAATTCGTGCGCCTATCATCAAACGTTACTCTTCCACCATTGTTGTTGTTGGTGTTTCTTTGCCAGTTGTCATTGGCTTGGTTTCTACGTCTCGTTTGGTTCTGACCCTGATTCTGATTTTGCGCATTGTCCAAAAACTCCTCGTTTTTGGTCATTTCAAGTAATCGTCTCGCAAACAGCACAATGTCATTGCGCTCCTCAGTTGACACTCTTACTCTCAACAACCTATCAAGTCTCGGATATATCGCGTTTATCATTTGCCACTCGTTAATCTGCACATTCGAAACTACTCTTAGCCAACGGAGCGCCGTGTTGGCCATGTCCGTTGACGACGTGTTCGGAAGTGTCAATGTTCTGACATGATTTAAGGCATTCTCTTGGCGCTGCTCATTCCACATAGTCTGTAAAAGTGACTGTCTCAGGGCGGTGTACGATGTCTGCGTGCTGGTATTTGCATTCCAGGTTTGCGCCGCAGGGTATTCAACCAACTGCTTGAACATGCTTATGTAAATTTCTTCAGTTGCGAACATGCTCCTCATCGCACTTTCAAATTGACGTACAAAAAGGTGCGGCTCGTACTCGTTCTCGGTCGTATACGTTACTTTCAATATTTGCAACGTGTTTAGTTTAGCCACGCTATTTCCTGCACCATAGTTGATATTATCGTTCAGAGGCTCATACGCGATTCTCAAGCCCAATTCAGCACATTCAGCAGCTCTCAGCAATTCAGCTTCGCTTCTCTGATTTTGCACTTGCACTTGAGGTCTCTCTTGAATATTACTCATGCGTCCGAGTGACGCGCCTCTGCTTGCAGGTCTATCGAATCGTACATCTTGGCTTGAGCCCTGAGGTGGCCTAAAAGCAGGCCCTTGCTGCCATCTTTCTGGTACATCCTGCCACTGAAAATGGTTGTCGAATCCGAATCTACGACCATCCGGTGGCACTGGGTCACTTTGGGGTATATTTGAGCTTTCTTGAGCTTGTGAGCGTGGCCTCCCGCCTCGCGACGCCTCAGCCTGACGCTCGTTCTCAAGATCAACTACTCTTTGATTTAACATACGAATTAAACCAGCATCTCTTTGGCGAGCTTCTCTTTCGACACGTATCTCATTTGCTAATTCCGTAACTGCATCCATTGTCTGTGTTACACGTAGGCCTTCGTTGTTAATTTGGTCGCCTATCCTATTTATCAAACCAGTGTGGCAAGTACCCCACATTTCAGCCATTCGGCGCATTCTAGCGGTACTTGCTTCGTCTCTTTCGGTGATATTCGTTTGGACTTCTCGGTAGATACGCTCCAAATCACCTCGCGTGCGAGATAGGCCACTTTCGATACATTCGGCTCTATGATTTAAGATGTCGCAATTATCGCGCAAATTTGACACTTGCGCGTCCACGTACACGTCCAAAGAGGTTTCCGGTTGCCTATTTTCAATTCGTACGAGCTGGTGCTCAACACCGAGCTCAACCGATCTAAAATCGTACCTCCGCGCGGCCACGTTCACGCTTGGACGCGGCATCGTAGCTGCGCCTGTTGTCATGTTGTTTATTTCTCTAATAAATTCCGAGCTTGGGTTTTGAGGTTGCCTAGCAGTGCCTACCGGTTGTTGAGCATTCGCGCGCGGGTCTCTGACTGAATAGGGAGGAGGTGCGTTGGGGTCCCTGGGCCTACGATCGGACGGCAAAAAACCACCAAACAACACCTCTTGAGGTCTAGCTCGAGTATTGTCCATTCTCAACTCGCTAAACCTCTGCGCCATTTGCTCTTGAGCTTCAGTTTCGATATCAACACTGACATCTTCGATCGTCACGTTGGAACGTGGTTCGCTATTAGCTCTACTCGTACGAGGGGGGAGGGGGCTGACACGTCTCGACATAGGCCTCGATCCTGCCCCCTGGCTGCCGCCAGACACACGTCTTAACTCGATTTCCTCAACTGTTGTTTCAACGCGAACAGTTTCTCTAGAACTCAAGCTTCTCGGATTACTCGACACGTTCGGTATTGCGCCACTTTGCAAATTTTGACCAGTGGCTAAGTTTTCATTACTCGGGATTCGTCTCAAAATATTCGGGTTTGCCGCAATAGCATCTAGTTCGTCCAATAATTGCTGCATGGGGTTGGCATCGCTATTCACACTCGGCGCTGGAGGTTTAGACTCGTTTTGCATACCTTGAGCAGGTTCGTTCGTGCTCAAGGCTGCCAGATTCGAAATAGCTTGCTGCATGTTTAGGCTTGCTTGCTCGCCTATTTCTACTCTGTTTTGAGCCACTTCCTCGTCGTCATTTAGCCTAGCCTGTTTCCTAGGGACCTCCGAACTCGTGTTGTTATTTTCGTTCCTGCGCCTCGGAAAAGTCTCGTGGATTCTCTGAGTGCAGGCAACGGCACCATCTCTTGGCTGTCTTTGAGGTATCTGAGACGCCCTAGGACTACTCTGTTGACCACTAGCAGAATTGGACCCTATATTTCGCCTGTAGTCTTCTAACGACTCTAAATTGTTCCCAGAACCAGAATTACTCCTGTTCAAAGAACTCGAAGAGCCACGACCACCTCGGCTACCACGATTAGAACTCATTTTAAAACAACTCTTGTATGTAAATCTAATTTACACACGAAAAATCCGGCTCAGCTTACGTCTGCTCGTTTGTGTTTCAGGTTCGGACGTGAACAGAAACCAAGCAGGAAAAATCTTGCACAGGTATGCGCTTTTTTACACAATTTTACACTCGCGGATACGATTCGACGCGAATAACGAAATAAAATAACGAGATTAAAGCGAGATAAATACACTTATACACTAACCTGTTGCACGCTGGTTCTTGTCCGATCGTTGGTTGAGAGCTGCACGTTTACACAGAGCTACTCGTTTAACTACTCGGAAGAAGACCACGCATAGGCGCCAATGTAAAGGTAAAACCCTGACTTTCTCTTAAGAGTCCTCAGACTACTTATACCATCTGGCTCTGAGGCCACTTACTCGATAAGGCCGTTTAGACCAAAAGTCCCAAGGTATAGAAATACCTATCTCAGTTCTACCATACACCACAGTACTATCATAAATACCAAACGCAATAAATGGCCAAAGCAATTTACTCTGAATATTTATTCAAGCACATAAAAGATTATTGTACATGTTGCTACAATGTACAATCATTACCATTCATATAACAACGAAAGATTCTGCTTAAAGGCATGAACGTTCTCCAAGCTAGCGTAAAAGCTCTATCTTGCTCGTTAGAAGAAGATTGGAAAACTGCGAAGCAACTCTGTAACTTACTCTCGGCCGTCAGCTTCCCTGAACCAGTCCACCAGATGGCGTTGCACCTGGCTCAGTGCAGCCTCCGACCTGGGCATCAAATTACCACTGTAGAGTGGTAACATGGAGTCCCAAGTACCCTCTACATAGCTGATGGCTTCTTTTCATTATTGTGTATTTCTTTAAAAATCACTGAAATCAGTCTATTTTGAGGAAAATAATGAATAAAGAAAGAAATTGTTAAAAAGAAAAAAAAATGTTATTTTTGGTATCTACATAACCAAACAAAACTAAATTTAACAAAAACTTAATTTTTCCAAAAACACAAACAAAAACAAGATATTTTTTTCGTAGGTACCATTTATTCTTGTTTCTAACCTAATAAAAGGTTAGAAACCACCCCACTGAGAAGGAATCCGCAATTACACGGGCGTAAACGCCCCTGAAAACGTGTTTTACTGTCAGGTTTACACGGTAAAGTAAGCAAATGACTGCGGATAAGGGCAAATCCGCAATTACGAAGTAACACTGACACTGCGTAAAGACCGTGTTTACACACTTACGCGAAGGTGTAAACACCGCGTAGTCGCATGTAATTGCATGAAATACGCACTGTCATTTTTGTGCCATGCAGCACCGCGTATTTCTTGTCAGTAGGGCAGTTGTTGAATAAAATGCTTGGTATCAGAGCTGAAAATGGTAATCGCTGACAGCGGGTAACTACTGTACCCGTAACCATAAATTCTCACTTCTCGCTAGTAGCTCGTACTCGTAGCGAGTTGAAAAAAATTCACATTTGTAGCGCGTTGAATCTGTAGCTGGTGTACTGGCATTCCGTCATCATTGTCATCATGATCACTGTCAAATGTCAATCACACATATGCACGACAGGTGTCTAAGTGTAACTCCTCCCACTTACGCATTATCAAGTTTTGGGGTGTGTGCGCAGACTAAGTGTGAAAACAATCGGGTTGTGCTCGCTATACACTACTATGTATACCCGAATCAACTTGATACCAGCCACTAGCGGGTTTAGCCGGTACTTTAACCAGATACCTGATAGCATGTAGCATAACCGTTTTCAGCTCTGCTTGGTATACTTAGATCTAACAATGTAAGTAGTATGCTTAATTCTATTCAACCTACGATTATTGGTTCTAAATAGAGCATTTTGTTACCTTAATGCCAAATCCGAGTATGTCCATACAAAAAAAGTACAATTTTACGCATCACTGATAAGGTTCTGATATGTTCGGAAGAGTTTGTTGAGTTCTGATTGAACATTGGTCATCTTCGTGCATCTTTCGTGGTGCACTTTGACTGCACTCGGATGCAAATTTTTCAATTCAGAGCATCCCAGAGTCTTATCAGTGATGCAAAAAGACGATTTTTTTTTTGGATGGACATACACGGATTTGGCATTAAGGGAACGATTTGCAAGTTGATTTGGGTGATCCAAAATGAAAATGAAAAAATTTTGTTTTCGCAACGCAGACTGATTCTAGCTGAATTTCTTCAAAAATGAAAAATCAAAACTGCAAGAGCCAAAGCCAAAAATTAAAAAATTCTGAAAAAAATTAAAAATACTTACTGAAATTTTAAAATAGTTTTGATACCGTATTCGTCGGTATGAATCCATTTTTCAACTTATCGGTATTGGTTTTAATTTTTTTAAAAATGAAAACAGTAACAGCCAGAGAAACAGCACTAGCTGCCCTTGTAGGCATCAAAACAGCCCCATTCAAAATCTTTTCCTGAGAAGGGGTGAGGTTCTGACTATACCTACTGACGAAAGGTGGGTGCTACACCTTAGACAAGCACCGAGTGACACCAGTTGAGGGGGGGGGGTCAAGGATATCAAGGATTGGGCGGAGAACCTGCATCACTCACTCCCTCCGAGTCTAGGATTAAGATTGTGAACAAAGCATACATTTCAACTCTTAGGTGCGTAAGTTGTAAATATGTATATTGTGTATATATTTAAAAATGAAATACTCCACTGCCCAATACGGATTGGACCCCCCTCCCCCCCCCAAAAACAGAAAAATGATACAATTACTTACTTACCGAATACCAAAACCAACTCAGAGTCACTTATAGCGAAATCTATAGGCAAATTTGCGTACATTATTTTTCTTAATTAGAGCGTTATTGATGAAAAGCTAATGCAAAAGTATACCTACCGGGTCATTTGGTAATTAATATTTAAATGTTTACGAGCGCGTATTTCGCGAAGCCTTAATAATTAAAACTTTTCCTTTCGAAAGCTTGTCACCCTGCATAGGAAAAAATACACCGGTATAAAAATTTTGACACACGAGCGTACTACACCTGTCAAAAATGCTAACCCTCTATAAATAATTGCACTGGAATTGATTCGAGTTTAATGCGTGTATAATTTCTATGCATTTAAACCGTCATCAATCTGAGCCATTACCCTACCTTATCTATCCATGCAGCAACGTATAACTGCGTACCTATACCTACATAAGTATACCCCGCAAAGCACCCCTTTTTCTATATCACTCACAGTGTCGTACATTTCGAATGTGAGAAAGTTTTACGAAGCACTGTTGTTTAAAGTAGTTTTGTTATTCGGACAACGAAAAACGGCTGTGCAAAACGTTTAATACAATTCTGTACTTCGCTCCATGTAATATCGAATGGTTAGCTTTGGACCAAAGCGCCGAGCTCGGCGCTGAAAAGAATCTGCCCGATATTAGCTTTTCACCCCTGAATGAAACTTTTTCAAAATTGTTTTCTTCGCACAACTTTTAAATTGAGAAGTGCTGCCGTTTATATTGAATCTTTCTACTAACGTGTTCAATAACTCCGTACAACCACTCGTAACTCGAATACACTACTACAATACAGAGTGTAGCTCTATACCACTCGTGTATTCGTGTGTTCGGCCAACACTTCATAATTCCAAAGGCTAGCTTTTTAATCAGTATCTCAATGATATGACGACGGTCGTCGCTATACACATACAGCTACGTACTACATCCGTCTTTGTAGCCAACAGTTTATTTTCCGATTGGATTTGTTCGCTAAAGTAACTGACATTTATTCTTTGCCTCCCTTTCGCAACCAATAACGTATCTAAATAAAGGTAATATCGATTAAGTGACTTACTCTTTTAAGTTGACTTTACGACGTACTGTAGCCTACTGGGTGATTCGTAAAGGCTTTTATTCCGTTTTTTTTTTTTTATTATGAAAAAAAGATATCATTAAAATACTGGTAGCATGATTCGTGAAACTTTTTTTTTTGCTTAATTCGATGAAATTCCAAGGGTACTTACTATTTAATCACTATTATTGTTTGAAATAATAAGTTATGTTGACCAGTTTGGACGTTACTGAAGCCTCCAGCGAGTTCTATTTTTTTTAGGAATTTTAAATTGCTCTTGAAGGGTCAAAAAAAGAACCACAATTCTTGACAATCTCAGGCGAAAAACTTGATTTTCCAAAAAGTACTTCTTAGGTTGCCTTTTACTTACGTATTTCATACAAGTGAAATTTTTTTAACAATTTTTTTAACCTCAGCCTGAAGACGTTGCTTTTGGTGAAAAAAAATCTCTGAAAATGTTTACTTCCAAATTTGGAATTAAGTCGTGCAAGAACCGCTGAGCCGTTCAATTTTGCAAAAAATTAAAATTTTTACGTTTTTACATTTTTTTAATCTTTGGAGTTGGCTCATTCTCATCCGAAGAATGCTATTGAATGTAGGTACTGTGTGTCAAACAACACATATGTTAAAACCAGGAAGAAGAATTTTGAAAAGACTTTCAGAGAAACATTTTCAAAACGGAAAAATAAGCCAATTCCAGCTTCTTCCCCCCTCAAAATAAAAAAAAACAAAGATTGTTCATTGCTCGATTTTGATTTAATTTTTCTTGATCTTTTTGAAGAAAAAGCCCATTAGTTAAAAAAAAAGTCCTTTTCCCAATCAAAAGGATCAGAAAGGACCTGTCAGATACCCTGATTTTTTTGAGTAGGGGGAGGAGGATTTCTCAATTTTAGGAGACTCCACATAAAAGAACTGGCGTAGTTTAGAGGACCGAGGAAACTTATCCCTTGAAAAAGAGAGAGAGAATCTTTCAGGGTGGTTTTGACAAGAAATGAAAAATTTTTAGACCCTTGTTAGAGACCAAAATTTTTGATTTTTTCCAATTTGTTCTTTTTAGAAATTTCTATTACCTAACCATTTATGAGATCCCTAGCGAAGGAGGTACCCAAACTGGTAGAATAATTTTTGAACTGGATAAAATATTATAAAGCGAAAAAGCATGCAAGAATACGTCATCAGCCATAATTTCTCGTGCCAAAGCACTTTTTTTCGATTTTTGGTGAATTTTTGAAAATTAAATTTGGACAAAAATGAGGAAAAATCCGAATTTCATCGATTTAATCCAGCAAGATAAAATTTGATGTGTTATAATACTTTTTTTCTTGTTTTTTTATTTTTTTAAACACATTTCACTGAGAATATCCAATTCTAATTTTGGAATTCGAAATTGTTGGGGTGAATCAATTTGGGTAGCTGAAATTTTGGTTATGATGGTTCAGACCATGTTCGTTCCAGGAATCGCAATCTCGTCCAAATTGGAAATGGATATCTCGAATGCTTCCCTCGTTAAGTAATTAGAGGTCCAATTTTGTCATTCCTGGCGCAGAACCCGCTCACTTCTCTGGTGAAAAAATCTCATCACCACGCCTCAGGCACTTGTAAATTCCATTTTTACCCTCCTCCCGAATTGATTGGAGATGGTTTCCGACGGGTTTGAGTAGTTCTGGAGCCTCCAGCAGATGTTTGAGAATTGAAATTTTCGCAAAATCTTACCAAATAAATCGTTGGGCACTTTAAATGGCACTTTTTGAGAATATGGAATTTCCAGAGTATGGCTGATGGCCCCAGAACAACTTGAAACCACTTTTAACTGACCCATGCATGTTGAAATTGAAATATAAAGTAAATTTTTGTTTTCCAATTTCATTAGGAAAACTTCTGTAGAAATCTGATTTTTTTTTAATTTAACCGGAGGCTCCAGAACTGCTCAAAATGATTTGAAACCATCTCCAATTTATTCGAGAGGAGGGTCGAAAATGAGGTCCACAAGTGTCTGAGGTGTGGTGATGATAAATTTTCACTAGAATGATGAGCGGGTTCTGCGCCAGGAATGACAAATTTGGACTTCTAATTACTTTACAAGGAAACCAATCGAGACGTCCACCTCCAATTTGAACAGAATGAAGATTTTTGGGACGAGTATGGTCTGAAACATACCAAATTTTGGCTTTCTTGTTGAATTTGGTGAAATTCCGATTATTTTTCGCAATTTTTGACACTTTGATTTTCAAAATCCATTTTAAAAAAATAGGAGAATGCAGAAGCTTTGGCTGGTGATTGTTTTTCATTCCTTTTTCGATTCACATTACTTAGTTCAGAAAAATGTCTTGAAGGGAGCATGTGGAGAGGGAGATACCATATTCACATACAACATTTTTTCAAAATCAGTCAAGAAGAACACATTTTTGCAGCGATTTTCTTCACTTTCATCATGAAAAATTTGATTCCTTTCGCTCTGGACAACGTTGAATGGGCCGGATCCAGCTCGTTTTTGAAATGAGAGGGAGAGGGAGGCACAATTATGATGATTTTCATGTTTTGCTTATACAAAAAAATGTAAAAAAATCAGAGGACCTTGACCCAAAACATGATTGATTTGACAAGAAATTACCCTAATGCAATATTTTTATGAAAAACCAAATTTTCATATTTTTGGAATGGGGGGGGGGGTACTAAACAGCAAAAATTTCAATCTTATATAGATGTAAAAATTCTTCACATTAACCCCTATATTGTTTTCCTTATCTGTGCAAAGGTTTTATCCAAGTAATCGCTTACGACTTTTTGTCGTACTTTAAAATCCGAGCCAGTCAAGTACAGCTGTCTATTTCTCACCTTGAAACAAATGAAAAGCGCAGACCGCTAGAAATGGAAAAATTACAGTAAAACGTATCCGCAGTAAAAAATTGAAGAAGAAAAAATCTTTTTACAGCTGATTTTTATTAGCTCGTTTGGTTTGAAAACTTTACCTAGCTACTCGTATTTTTTATCAAGCCAGAAAATCATAAAACTTGGCTAACGTTTAAACGCTTGATTGAAAATGACAAGAGTTTTAAAATCCGATTAACCGCAGGAAATGAAACACGGTGGCGATTCGATGCTATACGGAATTTCAAATGATGGAGTTTTTTATTTATAAAAAGAGTGTTTTGGTATAGGGTAGAGTAGATGATACCAATCTAAATTGAAAATTGGAAAAAACTAAAGTAAAATATAGGTACCTATGCAGATCTCGAATAATATGAAAAACTTATGTCCAGCTTGAAAATTTTTACTCTCCAGGTCGACGCTGCGTTACTTATGCATATTCTGCCATTTTGTCGAATTAAACCTTTGTCGGGTTTAATTAAATCGCGCTATGGTGAAAATTTTTATTTTTAATTATAAACTCTCGCTTAAGTGTTATCACTACGCAACGTCTTCAATTTTCATCTACATGCTCAAAGTCTCACGAAGCTTTGAATAAGATTATCAGCTATGTAAGATTACAACAAATCCGGTTGAAATTTCAACTTGAAGAATTTCCTCTTACTTAATACTTACTTAGGTATAGTAGGTACTCGACAACGTAGGTGAAGGTGCTCCTGCCTGCTCGTATAACCGCGAAGACGTTGTGCGGTTTTATAATATATATAAGGGCGCGAACAAAAGAAATTCATAAAGCTAGAATATGCTTTACGAATATGAGAAAAAATTACGTGTTTACGATCAAAAAAAAGAAGAAAGATGAGTAATATTACCGCAACGTTGTAAAATACTCGTACTTTCATATTTTTGAGAAATATTTCAATCTTTTGGTTGAGAGGTTTCAAATAGGTACCTACCTAAGTAACGTACTTACTGAGTAGCTGTTTTGATGCGGCAAATTACTTACCTTCTTTGCAATTATTTAAACGTATAAATCTGCTGACTCGTGTAATACATATGTACTTACCTATCGAATTCGTTGACCGTTTTGGTAATAATCGAAATTGCACCATTCATTCTTCAAAGTAGGTACGGTTGAAACGTATATTAACCCTAGAAAGAGGCATTTTTTAACTATAGGGGGAATCTCTTGAACTGACACTCTTCGATTGGATCAGAACTAAGTTAGATCGAAAGAATCTACCAAATGGCGGAGAGGTGTGAGGGGAGATGAGTCTCACCCTCCTCCATCAGAATTTAAAATTTTTGAAAGGTTTCTTTCTCTCTTCGCTCGATTCAGACCACTTTCCTTTTCTTTTCTCCGACCAAAGTTATAGAGTAAAAAAATTGACTTCTCACAATATGTTTTACTTGAAATTCCTACTCCCTCACAAAAAAAGTCTCTCCACTGCATTCCAGTCAAAACTGTTACAAAGTCCCATCTTCTGCCGAAATTCTTATCAAAAAAATTCCAATTTTTCGCCAAAAATTTGGAACCAATAATTTCTAATTTTAGCCAAAATTGGTTGTTTTTGAAAATTTAAAAATTATGCCCTGAAAAAAATGAGAATTTGTGATTTTTCGAGGGATTTTGCCCTCACCTTGCTCGGGCCCTAATTATTCTTATTTTTGAAAATATATCTACTTATGATAATTTCCTGAAAACTGAAAACGCTAAAATCCATGAAAACCCATTTTTTACATCGTCAAAAATTCAAGAATAATGTTGTTGTTTTACGTTTCGAATTATCAATTTTTCACAGCTTTCGTCCACGCTTTCATTTTCTCTGACCAAAGTTAGAGGGTTGAAAAATTGACTTCTCACATCGAAAATACTGTTTTTTTAATTTTGAAAAATTATTACTTTTCAAAATGTTTTTCCCCTGGACCAGATGAAATTCATCACCCTCACATGTGTTACTTTTCAGACACTGGAAAAGAAGATTTACTTCAGTTATATAACAAAATCTGGACTTCTGATTCCTTCCCAAAATTGTGGAAAACTGCAACAATCATTCCAATATTAAAACCTGATGAAAACCCAAATCTGGCATCTAGTTATCGCCCCATCTCCTTAACTTCAGTTCCTTGCAAAATACTCGAAAAAATGGTTATTAAACGTCTTAATTGGTATATTAATTCCTCAAACTCTCTTAGCATTTATCAAAGTGGTTTCAGAAAGAAAAGATCTACCCTAGACCGCCTCTTTAGTCTCCAAAAAGAAATTAGTTCGGCCTTTCAGAATAAAGAAAGTGTTCTTTCAGTCTTTTTTGATCTTGAAAAGGCATTTGATAAAGCCCGGCGTTATAAAATTCTCCAAAAATTACATTCCATTGGAATTAAGAGGACAGTTGGCCTACTTTAATTCAGAATTTCTTAACAAACCGTACTTTTAGAGTGAGAGTTACATAACAATACATACCCGCCGTGCAAAGCAGGACTGTAAAATGACACTTTTTTGGCGTGATAATTTTGACAGTGCGTTTGACACTATTTTGACAATTTCCAACCAATCAGGAAGAGGTTGAAAGTGTCGAAAACGCGTCAATACCATGCCACCAAACCGGTTTTATGTTAGAGCGTTTGACAAGTTAGTGACTCTACTTCACAACGTGTCGTTGTTTTGGCGATCTATTGGCAAATACCTGACGATATTTTGACGATGTTTTGACTGTTTTTTGACAAATTTGAATAATTAAAATTAATTTTTAAAAATTGAGTAATTAATTGACAAATGCAATTCTACTTTCATTGCCCTTCTGGTATAGATAGGAATCAATTAGTATCACCGAAATTCAAATTCAACTTCGAAAATTCCTTACCTAAATGGGATTCGAACCTGGGACCCTACATTTCTATCTACCCTACAACCTATACCTAACCAACGTGCTACGCCGACTTGTCTTTGACATAGACATTAAAGGCAATATATTGTGTAAAATGATGGATACCTATAATTTTTTAATGTGTTTTTTAAAAAGTTTGCATATAGCAGATAAGTAAATTTTTCCTACCAATTTCATTAAATTTTTTTTACATGAATAATAAATTAAAATAAGTACCCAATCATTAATACTTATTTGATTTTGAAAGAATTTCTGCAAATAAGGTATTTAAATAATTTTTCTGCATCTATGTAAGTTAAGTAGGTACCTAATAACAATAAAAACAGTGTAAAAAAATGCTCAAAAACAGATATACCCAAATTAAATACGCATAAAATTTTAAATTGATTTGTAGGCCTAATATGATAAAATACTTGAAAATGAAAAACCTATTCGTAGATTCCGCGAAATTGCCCTTGATTAGATCTGAAATTACATAATTTAGGCCCATTAAATTATTCTATCAATTTTACATAATAAAAAATCAATGTTATTTCTTGCATAGGTAGGTAATACTCAATTTTATAAGAAATTGAATACACATAGGTAGGTCGTAGGTATTTCAATTATCATTTTTTTTTTTAAAATAGGAATCAAATTTCTTCTTATTATTTTTTTTCAAAGTACCTACCCACTTGCAATTTATAAAATAATTTTTAAAAATATGCATTGATAGGGTATAACATTTTTTATATGTATAAAACTTATTTTGGAAAAAATTTGATTGGTTTTGTAACTCAAAAATTATCACAAAACAAGAAATTGCTCAACAAATGACAATTTTTAAGATATGTCACTAAACTGTCACATAAGCGTCAAAATCACGTCAAAGACTTGTTGTTGTTTCACTACATTAATTGTCAATTCAGTGTCCTTGAAAAATTGTCAATACTATGTCATATTTTTGCCAATTTTGTGTCATGGATTGCATGACACAAATTTGACGCAAATTTGACCATTTATTGACAGCGTCAAATCTTCGTGAAACCTGAAACCGGAAAGTAGGCGGAGCCACCTCTTTTCTGATTGGTTGAAATTCCTTAACACAGAATTGACGATGTTTTGGCGAGTCGGTGACAGTAAAATGACACGAAATGTTCGGCGGGTACTCAAAATTTTTTGAAATTGAAAATGGAGTCCCCCAAGGTTCAGTTCTTAGCTCCGCAGTCTTATTTATACTTTTGATTGATGACATTTCCAATGTTGTTTCTAGACCCATTTCTTTGAGAATCTTTGCTGATGATATAAACATTTCCTTTCGTTCAAATACGAGTAATATTCAACTACCTACTAATAGTTCTTCAAGTAATCCAAGAAACCCTCACCAAAAAAAAAAAGATTCCTCCAGATCTCATTCTCAACTTCAAAGGACACTCTTTAGAATTCAAAACCACTACTAAATTTCTTGTCTTAACTTTTGATAGAAAATTACTAAAAGTAAAATCAGATATCATGAAACGCCTAAATCTGTTGAAAATAATCAAAAACACCAAGTATAATCCATCTTGCAAACTCCTACTTCACTTGTATAAATCTCTAATTCGCAGTAAAATTGAGTATGGAAGCCCATGTTTTGCAAATATCTCAGATAAAACTTCTAATATCCAAAAAACAATTCAAAATTCAGCCCTAAGGATCTGTTTAGGAGCCCTCTATTCCTCTCCAATAGATTGCCTTTATTGTGAAGCAGCAGAATTACCCCCAGATTTTAGCATAACAACCAAATTCTTCTCAAATGATCCCCCTTGGCTCCTCAGACCTCCTCTCAAGTCAATACACAACTTATTAACTACCCAAAAAATAGCCACTCTCCACTAGCAATAAAACAAAACTATCTTGAACTCTTATCAGAATACAAAAAATCCAATCTCTGCTGTACAGATGGGTGAAAAACACCAACACTTCATTCAGGGTATGTCTACTCTATTAATGATAAAATTTCAAATTTTAAAATCCGTTACTGTTCTTCAATCTAAACTGCCGAACTCGCAGCTATTTTCCACTGCCTCTGTGATATATTCACTTATGAATCAGAAAATAAGTCTTTCTTAATTCAGAGTGATTCCCTCAGCTCACTAACTGCTATCCAAAATCTATTTTCTGACCACCCCCTAATTCAAAATATACATAAAACTCTATTTGATTTACAAAATTCAAACTTCTCCATTCAGTTTATGTATGTATCCAGCCATGTTGGAATCACAGGAAATGAAATTGTAGATAAAAATGCAAAATCCGCCACTACTCTTTCTCCTTTCACATTTATCACATCTGACCACCTTAAATATATCTTCACCCAAAACACACTCGAGAAATGGCAAAACTTTTGGTCCCTCCAAACCACAAACAAGCTCTTTCACCATAAAAAAACTACTCAGCCTTGGAAAAACCTATCTCAACTAAATAGACTCGAAGAAATCATTTTAACCAGATTGAGAATTGGCCTCACAAAAATCACCCACAATCACCTCTATGAAAAGACCCCAAAACCCACACATGCCAGTTCTGCACGTCAGAACTTATATCTGTCCAACACTTACTATTTCACTGTCTCTCGTCCTTACATCAGCACAGACTATCCCTACAAATACTTGACCTTAACAACTTGATTTAAATCTCACGCGACGGGTGTAGTAATCAAGTAATTACAAACACCCAAAAAAAAATTTTTTTTGCATCAGTTATTTTACCTTTCAAATTATCGACATTTTCAATGCTTTTGCTCTCGCTTTCGCTGGAGCAGATTTCATTTCAACTGTGCAATAATTTTTTAAGAAATTTTAAGAGTGAAAAATCAACTTCAGAAATTTGATAAACACGACGTATTTCATAAAAAAGTTGATAAAAAGCACACTCGGAGCAAAAAAATTAAAATTCGTTTATTTTTTTTATTTTTTCGAATTTTGATTTCTGTGATGAGTTCATTCCATCGAGTGAAAGGGGGGTTTTTCAGCTTTTCCAACGGATACGTGAAAATAGGGGTCAAATAGGTCAACTTCATCACTCAAAACTTTTTTCCATGTTTTAAATCAAAAAATCGCATTTTTTCGCAAACTTTGAATTTTTTTAAATCGACTTTTCAACATAATGCCATCCCAATTTCTTAATAATGTTGTTCAGCATGAAAAGTTATCCATAATATATTTTTTTCATAATTTGTGAGAAACGGAACGATATGAAAACTACGTTTTGAAACTTTTCGAGCTAATTTTTCGTACGAAAAAAAGTGGCAACACTGATTTTTATGATATCACCAAAAAGCCTTTCAATACCCGTAACTATTGGAGAAAAATCCATTTTAGTAGGTATTGCGGTTATCGAGTAGGTAATCACTGCTGAAATGGATGATATTTCAAGTTCACTGAAAACTTTGACACTCCCTAGCAGCCTTTAAAAAAGGGCTATGGGGCTGCGATTTGCGCCGTTGGTCATCTCTTCAGAAGGTCTTTCCATCGAAAAAATTTCAAAAAAATCGTCGACCCCCCCACCACATCTTGGTCGAATTGACGTGGAATAACCCCACTGTGAGCGATACAAAATATAATTTTTTCGACCAAGAATGATAATATGAAAATATCAATTTCGTATTTTAAACTTCTTACTACATTAAAAATAACTCGAAACGTTCACTTGGAAATATATTGGTTGGAAAAAACGTTAACGATAATCGATTATATTGCATTTTGTATCGGTTAAATTGGAAATTTATTCAAATGAACAGGCGTTCAAGAAATTGGAAACAAAATTTTCATTTGATTAAACAAGATAATTCGAATCTCGGTAGCAGCAACAGCAGCAGCAGTGGCGAACATCGTCAACGACGCGACGACGGCGACAGCAGGACAGGGCAGTGAAGTCGAATATTTCGGAGAAAAGCGTCATTAGTTTAGATAGGCAAAAAAAACAAAAACAAAAACAAAAAATCGTCAACTCGGGGAAAAGAACGAAAAGGCCAATTAAACCAGTACTATTGTGGCAAAAGCGCGCGATGCGGACGCGAACGCGGACTCGACGAATGCGTTTATCTGAAGCTTAAAACCCGCATTTGTTTTCTTTCAATTGAAAAACGCGCATAATATTATATATTCGAATGAAATTTAACAAAACCAAGTCCACTTTAGCCGTAAAACCTTTATGCTATAAAATGTTCTATTATAATCGTTACTGTCTTTTATCTTTCAAATTGAATCAGGCCTGTAATTTGTTTTGCGTAAGTTTCGTTTTTGTATATGCGGGCTAAATTACCGCGCCTTTTCACTAGCGTTGTAAATCTTTTCCGTTAGTAACGGTTTTCTACGTCGGCAAATGGTTCGCATTTTTTCAACGGATTTTAATTGCGCTTTAAATTAATGCCCCGCTCTGCGCTGTGTACGCCGCAACCGCCCCCGCCCCCGGCCCCCGAACCCATAATGGTGTATGTACTTTCATAAAATTATGCGCGCGACAAATCATCGTTTAAAAATCTGCGAATGAAAAACTCATCGTCGTCAACGTCGCTCTTCGCTCGTTTTCGTCCTTGTCCTAGGGTTACTGTACCGTAAAATCACGCTTTCACCGAGTTGATGGAAAATTACTTGGTGGAAATTTTAACCTAATGGTTTTTTTTCTAAAGCGTTTTCCCTGTCTCGATTCGCAGCATTGGAGATGTTCGTCGTATGAGAAATGTGTGCGATGTGCGCTCTAGCTCGTATGTGTGGCGATGGCGTGAAACTGAAAATCTTTTCGACGATGTTTAAAATACGTACACATACTTTGCCTATCTCTACCCAGTCTATTACCTACTTTCTTGCCTTACGTGCATTAAACACGATGCTTTTCCTTATTTACTTACGTTTTAGACGTTTTGCACATTGCACTCTTACTCGTCTATTCAATTCGTGTTGGCTTCAGCTGGTCGATTTCAAAATCAAGCTTATGAGGCAATTTTTTGAAATTGCAGTTTCTGATCCTAAAACCTTGTAGTAAAAACTTTGGGCTCGAATAGTTCATTTAAAAATTTTTGAAAATTCAAAAAATTTAATTGTGGTACTTCAGGTGTTCTGAGAGCGACTTTTAGGGTGACTTCTGGTGATGAAATAATTCCCTATACCTACTTATTATTAATTTTTTCCATTTCCGAAAATCTCGGGCTGCGGCGGGCGCCTCAATTTTCAAAAACATCTTGCGCAGTTCGCAAGATCAACCGACTTTGCTCTAAATATACCCCAGTAATTTACCAACATTTATATCAGTAATTTACCAGACATTACGTAAAAATTTACCAATTTATCAAAATGCGCGGAAGTACCCAAATTTACCGATTTAATGAATACGAAAAGTCGAAAACATCGACAAAATAAAATAGTCAATCATAAGTAGCCATCATATTACACTTTTATGAAATTGATTTTCAAATAAAAATTAGCGTACTTATGAAGACGTAACCGTCATATTACAAGTGGAATAATATATCAGGAAAATTGTTGACAAAAAACAAAATTATTACCGAAATTTACCAATTTACCGAAATTTAGCTATTTACCAAAATTTACCAATTTACCAAAATTTACCAATTTACCTATTTACCAAAATTTACCTATTTACCGAAATTTACCTATTTACTGAAATTTACCTATTTACCAAAATTTACCTATTTACCAAAATTTACCAATTTACCAAAATTTACCAATTTACCAAAATTTACCAATTTACCAAAATTTACCGATTTACCAAAATTTACCGATTTACCAAAATTTACCAATTTACTAAAATTTACGAATTTATCAAAATTTATCAATTTACCAAAATTTACCATTTTACCAATATTTACCAATTTACCAAAATTTACCAATTTACTAAAATTTACCAATTTACCAAAATTTACCAATTTACTAAAGTTTACCAATTTACCAAAATTTACCAATTTACCAAAATTTACCGATTTACCAAAATTTACGAATTTACCAAAATTTACGAATTTACCCAATTTTATCAATTTACCAAAATTTACCACTTTACCAAAATTTACGAATTTACCAAAAATTAACCCAGCAATTTACTAACATTTACCTCAGTAATTTACCAGACATTACCCATTAATTTACCAATTTTCCATTTTACCAAAAATTACCCCAGCAATTTACCAACATTCACCTCAGTAATTTACGAGACATTTCCTCACTAATTTACCAATTTTTTTACCGAATTTTAATTACCCCAGTAATTTACTGTCAAAGGTTTTTACCAATTTACCAAACTTTACCAATTTACCAAAAATTACCCAAGCAATTTACCAAAATTTTCGACCAACTTTAATTACGAGTAATTCACCAAAAATAACTAATCATTTTATTTACTAAAAATTACTATTAATTAACAAAAAAAAAAAAATTTATCAAAATTTACTGGCTATTTACCAAAAACTTAATGTTTTTTGTTAAAACAAAAATTACACTAGAAATTTTTGAAAAATTTTGATTTTTTATGGCAAAAAAATTTTGGACGGATAAAATTAACAAAAAAATTAACAAAAAAATCAACAAAAAATTTTCTCCTCTTGACTCGCGCGGGATTCGAACACCCGACCTTCGGCGTACCAATCTGCAACCTACACACCCTAACCACCCCATCTGTTTGTTGGGGGTGAGCCGTTTGCGAGATATAAGGGTTTACACAAATTTCTGCTTATCCATAACGTTGAAACACACTTAAACGTTCATATCTCGTAAACGGCTGAACCGATTTCGACCAAATTAAAAATTTCTCTAGTTCAGTATCAAAGCAATATTTTGCCATCATCAGGTTCGACTTAAAGTTCGGAGCTTTTGAGTTCAGCGTGACACAAATTTATACATAAATTGATATATAAACTTATATATAAATATTCTAGGGGGTAAACTCGTAACTTTTTTCTAGATTAACCAGCAAACTCATAACGTTTTGACAAACTCGTAACCTTTTTAGGACGTGACTTTTCGATGAGGTGCCATATGAATCTACAAGGTGTGGGGAGTCTACTGGCAAAGTTTGAGCAGGGACGTGAGATTGCTGTTTATACAATTTCACTTTTGACTCAATTTTCAAATGAGTACATAGCCTAATTAACAGGTATGAGGATATGAGGAAAAGGTTTTTATTGCCAAGAATCATTTTTTACGTTTTTTACGTTCTTTTTGGTGATTTTGGTGGTTAAAGATGTCCTCTTTCACATGGCGTGGTTAAAAATCGTCTAAAATAAATTTTTGACTGCTGAATTTTAATTTTAAGTTGATTATACAGGTCCAAATTTTCGTGTTTTTCAATCTAAACATTGATTTTATGGGAAAAGTATGCACCCTAGGAAAAAAATGCAATGAAGGAAATTGTAGAGAATTAAATTTCCTTTCTGCTCAGAGCTGGTTATTTTTCTGTAGGATGCTTTGTTAAAAAAGCATTTGCGAAAAACAGAGACGTATGAGACTTTTAAAAAAAAGCTCTTCTGAAAAATTGATGTTCTGGCAATGAAATACCTTTCCACAGGTGACCCAAAAATCAAGTTAACGAATATAACGCGGCCTAACATCGAGTACTATCAGGCCTATGGGGTGACGCGTCGAGCGTATGCACAGCAACGAAGTTACAGAGGGGTCTTGAGATTGCTGTTTATACAAAACGTTATGAGTTTACCTGTATGCGGCTATATATAAATAAATATATATATAAACTTATCTCGTTTTGCGCCATATGTCTTATCGTGATCAGCACACTCCAAAACCTCAAGAAAACCCACCCCCACCCAATTCCTCAACCATCATGACAAATACAATACCTTACTTTTCCGTTTCCGGCAAAGTCGGTAAAATTTAAACGAACTTCCCAATTGGCCCCCAGTTCACCAAAAAAAGTTCTCAAGTTGATTTTTAGAAAAATCACGAATCTTAATTTTTTTCAGGACATAATTTTTATGAATATTTTCAAAAACTACAAATTTTGGCAAAAATTAAAAACTATTGGTTCCAAAATTTTAGCGGAAAATTGGTCTTTTTTTGATAGGTATTCCTTTGGGGGGGAGGGATTTTTCAAGTAGGTATATAAAAAACATACTGTGAGAAGTCAATTTTTCTACTCTCTAACTTTGGTCGGAGAAAGGAAAAGGAAAGTGATTTGACTCGAACGAAAGGATAGAGCGAAAACTTTTTTTTAAAGTACGACAAAAAGTCGTAAGCGATTACTTGGATAAAACCTCTGCACAGATTATAGACAAAAAAAAATAGGGGATTAATGTGAAGAATTTTTACAACTATATAAGATTGAAATTTTTGCTGTTTAGTACCTCCCCTTTCCACTCGAAAAAATGAAAATTCAATTTATCATAAAAATATTGCTTTTGGGTGATTTCTTGACAAATCAATCATGTTTTGGGTCCAGGTCCTCAGATTTTTCTGCAATTTTTTTGTATAAGCAAAACATGAAAATCATCATAATTATGTACCTACTTAGTTGTACTTTCCTCTCCATATGCTCTCTCACGACATTTTTCTGAACTTGCTAAAAGTAATGTAAATTGAAAGAGGAATCAAAAACATATCACTAGCCAAAGCTTCTGCATTCTCCTATTTTTTTTTTATGGATTTCGAAAATCAAAGTACCAAAAACAAGAAAGCCGAAATTTGGTACGTTTCGGACAATATTCGTCCCAATAATCGTCATTCAGTTCAAATTGGAGGAGGATGTCTCGATTGGTTTCCTTGTAAAGTAATTACAAACCCAAATTTGTTATTCCTGGCGCAGAACCCGCTCATCGTTCTAGTGAAAATTTCTCCACCCCTCAGACACTCGTGGACCTCATTTTCGACCATCCTCTCGATTCAATTGGAAACGTTTTCAAGCCATTTTGAGTAGTTCTGGAACTTCCGGCTGATTTTAAAAAAATCAGATTTCTACAAAATTTTTCCTGATAAAATTGGAGAACAAAAATTTACTTTATATTTCAATTTCAATACATGCATGGGTCGGTTAAAAGCGGGTTCAAGTTGTTTTGGAGCCTCCAGTCATACTCTGGAAATTCCATATTCTCAAAAAGTGCCGTTAGAAGTGCCCAAATTTTTCCAACGATTTATTCGGTAAGATTTTGCGAAAATTTCAATTCTCAAAAATCTGCTGTAGGCTCCAGAACTACTCAAACCCATTGGAAACCATTTCTAATCAATTCGGGAGGAGGGTCAAAAATAGAGTTTACAAGTCTCTAAGGCGAAGTGATGAGAAATTTTCACTAGAGAGGTGAGCGGGTTTTGCGCCAGGAATGACAAAATTGAACTTCCATTTCCAATTATTTAACGATGGAATCATTCGAGATGTACATTTCCAATTTGAACAAGATCGCGATTCTTGGAACGAACATGGTCTGAAACCTTCATAACCAAAATTTCAGCTGCCCAAATTGATTTTCCGCAATGTTTTCAAAATTCAAAAGTGGATAGGTAAGTATTTTCTGCAAATTGTGGTTTAAAAACAAAAAGATGAGAAAAAAAGTACATATTATAATACTTAACATATAAAATTGTAGCTTGCTGGATTAAATCGATGAAATTCGGATTTTCACCCATTTTTGTCCAAATTTGATTTTTAAAATTTCACCAAAAATTGAAAAAATACCTACTCGTATTCTTGAATGATTTTTTGCTTTATAGTTTTGTTCAGTTCAATAATTATTCTACCAGTTTGGATATCTCATTCGCCAAGGATCTTATAAATAATTGGTAGAAGTTTCTAAAAAGAATTGAAAATCAGAAAAAATCAAAAATTGAGGTCATTAACAAGGATTTGAAAATTTTTCATTTCTAGTCAAAACCGCCCTGGAAAATTCCCTCTCTCTTTTTCAAGGGAAAACTTTCCTCGGTCCTCTAAACCACGCTAGTTCTCTTATGTAGAGGCTCCTAAAATTAAGAAACGCCCTCTCCCACCCCCAAAAAAATCAGGGTATCTGACAGGTCCTTTCTGATCCTTCTGATTAGGAAAAGAACTTTTTTTTTTACCTAATGGGCCTTCTTTTTCAAAAAGGGCAGGAAAAAGTAGGTAGTATATCTACTTTTTTCCAAAAGTGATTATCCTTTTTCTAAAACTTTAAATTGTCATTTTATCAAATTAAAATTGATAATTTATTATAAGGAGAGGGGTGAGGGAAGCATGGTATTGGCTTATTTTTCCTTTTTGAAAATGTCTCTCAAAAAGAACATACTTTCAAGATTCTTATTTCTAGTTTCAATACCTATTATGTATTGTTTGACACCCAGTACCTACATTCAATGGTATTTTTCGTATGAAAATGAGCCAACTCCAAAGATTAGAATGTAAAAAAGTAAAAATTTTAATTTTTTGAAAAATTAAACGGAGGAGCGGTTCTTGATACGACTTGATTCTAAGTTCGGAGGTCAACATTTTCAGAGATTCTTTTCACAAAAAGCAACGTCTTGAGGTTGATGTCAGAAAAATTGAAAAAAAATTTTCACCTGTATGAAATACGTTAATATGTGCGAAAAAGGTGGTAAAGATTACTTGAAAATCATTTCTTTCTTCTCATCTCTTCCAGTTCATCGGTCATTAACCTTGAACAACTGTTGAAGATGTTAAGATTTTTATTGAGATGGAAATATTTCAAAAAAAAAAAATGGCCGAGTAAACATACATGCAGTATAATATTTTTGAGCCTTTGAAAAAGAAACAAACATGTTAAATCACCCTTCTATGATTAAGAGATTCTCTTTCTCGTGAACGAACTGAATTAATGTACCCTCGTTCAGTCAAGTTCAGACCAATATACCTACCCACCCATCTCGGACTTATTTTCTCGCATTCATCCAAAAAAAAAGAGAGAAAAAAAACGAAAGAAGAAAACGTGCATAAAAGAAAAATAAATTTCGGAACAGGAAGTCTACCTGAGGGAAAAAAATCGACAAGGAACTTCGTTAATTAATCATATCGAAGTAAAATTTTTATTTTTACACGTCTCGCTCGCTTTGAAAGATATCTTTTTTTTTTACTCTCAAAAGGGACAAGTGACCTAAATCGGCTTACGTTCAAATTGATCCCTTGAGCATATAAAATGAAAAAAGCTTTTTAAAGAAATCTCGAATATATTCTCAGCTACTTTTAACTTTTAATAACATTGTGAAACAGCATATTACTTTATACTTCTTTTATATTTTTAATACAAGTCGAGATATTACTGCTCACTTGCTCTCATCGCGTGTAGGTATACGACAAAGAGGTGAAATATTTTGGATGCTATCAATACTACGTAGGTACCTACGACGTTGGTACGTTGTACTTTGGCGTACCTAGCTCGTATTCTCTCGCATTCGTAGACTATTTTATAGTCTTATCCCCTGTAGAAAATTTTATTCATTACGAAGTCGCGAGATTGCGTTTTGAGTTCGTTCCCTCTCGTCTTTTCTTTTTCATCTTTGCACCGATGATGATGATGATGGTGATGGAAGCGGAACGGAAGGGGAAAATTCTCGCGAAGAAGCTAAAGCTATATAGCCCAAGCCGATGCTTCTGCCTTCTTTATAAGAAACAACACTTCACGGAAGCGTGCAATTATTTTTCACCGGATTAACTTTATCGAAACGTGCAGTAATAAATGACTTGGAATTCGCTCGAATTCATAATTTATAAAAGACGAATCGCGCCAGTATACTTATTTTGCCGTTTCAAAAGGGTCATTGGGGATTCTTCCTTGTGCTGTACGTTGCCGTTGCCGGCTAGAAAAATGATTTTATCCGAATTATTGCATTACGTGTGTAGCAGAACTTAATCCGCGAGTTCACGATAAAGGTTTTATTCATTTGGTAGGTAAAAGTCCTATCTAGTTGCAAGACCTTTATTATGTAGGTAGTAGGTACCTACTTGAGGGAATTTTTATTTCGAATTTTCATCGCCTACGATTGCTAAATCAGTTCATTTTCCTAAAAAAATAAGAATTCCAGCTGAAAAGATTGACCTTAAGCCGTACGTGACAGAAGGGCCCCCTTTTTCTTATGGAAATCAATGTAGGGAAGCAGGGTGATTTTTTTTAAAGATTATAATCCAAACTTGCTTCATTACGATTCATTCTGTACCCGAAGGAGATGTTGGAAGGAGCTCCTCCCTCTCAACCCAAATAGTCGGGGAGCCCCCATGAGGATCTATTGCATCCCCCCGTCGATCCCCTGGGACAACTTTTTTCTTAAAGTGGGAGTCCTAAGGAACATTTCTAGGCTTTGTCCTCAAAAAAAAAAAAAGCACCAATTACAAAATGGCCCCCATTTTGTAAGTAGGGCCACTTTTTTTTAGTACAAGGGCTAGAAATGTTTCTTAGGACTCCCTCTTTAAGAAAAAAGTTATCCCGGAGGATCGACAGGGGTGCAATAGATCCTTACGCGGGCTCACCTACTAAAACAGTGGAGGCCAAAATGGGAAGAAATGCACCTATAAATAAGGTAACTAGATTCTGGACTCTTCGAGTTTTTTAAAATCATAAAACTACTCGTAGAACATTTCCATTCTACCAACATGGCAAGTTTTTTCAAATTTCATTTCCATCTTTTCTCATTCTCATGTTCTCGTCTTTATAGCAATCTGCCAAATGTAAATAGGTAATCCAATAAGTAAATGGAGAATTTCGACGAAAAAATTAATTTGAAACGCCACTTTATTTATTCTTACGAAAAAAACACTGCAAATAAAATTCGTTTAAAATTATTGACCCTTTGTTTTACTTCTTATATTTGCATCGTTGATTTATTTCGTTGTTTTAAAACTTTATTTTTTCTTTCTTCTCCCTATTCTCTTTCCTGGAAGCGTCACTTTCGCTGGAAAATATTTATGTAAAATTAGGCATTTACACCTACTACCTACCTAAACAACTCGCAATTTAAAATTAGTCTCTTAAGGGTAACCCTAACCCCGGACCCGCTCATATAAAATTCTATATAAATTAAAATCAGCGATAAATTGTTAATTTACTTTTGGTAATTTATCAACATACCTACCTGAAGAATGTTGGCTTATGCGCTCGGATGTTTGATTGTTTGCCTGAACTATTAATCTTGGAAAAAGGAAAAGAATCCAGAAAATAGCAAAGTTTTTAGACTGTTTTTTATTGGCTCAGTTCGTGGCGTTGCTTCAGATGATGCTGGATTGCTGTTGAGTTGTCAGTAGATAGGCCTAGTTGCTCGGTAAATACGAGTACCTAATTTTTTTCTTTTTTTAATTAAAAAATTGTCTGTACGAATATTTTTTTTCGGTAGAAAGGTACCCTGTTTTTGAGTAGAGTGTCGTCGAGTTGAGTAACAGATGAGAGAAAGGGAAAGATACGTAGATAATTGAAATTAACAATACATAGGACAGGCTTATAGTTATAGTAGTACTACGAGTAAAAAGAGAACATCATTTATGCACGTAGTATACAGAACGGAAAGAGGAAAGCGTGGTATACTGGTATAGTAGTATTTAGAAATGCGATTATATCGAGAATACTGCCGATGATAAAACTGATATTAGGTACTTAGTTGGCAGCTGTGTTTATCCTCGGCATTAAAATGCTATCTCCATTCTTGAGTGTATTTTAGTTAAGTAGGTACCTTGGGAGCGAAATCGCAGCGAGGGAGGAAGCATGTAAGGAGGCGTCTTTAATCGCCTTCCACAAGCTTCTCGTTTCGCTGTCTCTCCTCCTCGCCTGGGCCTGATCGCGTTAGACGTCGAGAGTTGGTAACCCGATATGGTACCATTTTTGGACAATCTGTTGTGCGTTGGTAAATTGGCAAAAATAAATTTACGTCGAATTAATATCTAGTTAATGGATTAATCGAGATTTAAATATGGCTAGGTATACGTTAGAGTGTATGGCATTTACAAATGTAACCTTTCTAGAGTCGAGTATAGGTACCTATCTGCGTGTATGATTTATCGTCTCTCTAAGTTCCTAAACTACACAGACCGAATTTCTTCCTTATAACTCTATGTAAAAAGGTCCTTTATGCGGAGACTTCTTTTTTTTCTCTAAATTTTCGTTCGCTCATTTATAAATATTATTATTATACGCGAGCCAAGCCGGTCGGACCCTCGGGCTTATCGTAGATAAATATCCTGCTATTTGGCGCAGCTTTATTCGATGACGCGTCTCTAAATGGAAAATTACCTTCAGACACGAACCGAGAGCATTTTTCAACAAATTTATTTCTCTAATCAAACGACAAAAGGATAAATTTTGATTTACGCTTCGAATCCGACGCACTGCTATGTCCGTTCTTTCGTCCTATTGCCGGTAATTTCCGCCGACCAACTCGTATACTACGAGTAGATATAAAAATGCCTCTCTCTGTTTGCACTTTCGCTTTGACATTGAACTAGAACCGTTCGTTGGGCTTTTCAAAAAGCTTATCAATGTCCGCTAACGAGGCTGAAATTTCATCGAGGAAATTTAAAATTAATAAAAGTAAAAGCATCGGGTGCTTTTTTTAAATATATCCAATAAAATGGAATGGACCTAATTCATCGTCAGCAAAAATACAACTTTGTCGGGCACGACTTGGAAAAAAATGAAGTCAATTTTAAAAACATAGTTGGTTTCAACTGATTTTTTTGGTAATTTGTTCTTTTGAGAGGTGGGGGGGGGGGGGTAGAATTATTACACATTTAAAACGTACTCGTATTTTAATTGTTTAAGTTGAATTACCAATACAGATGAATAAACGTTTCCATTTTTTTTGGGGGGGGGGGGTTCGAAACTTGAATGACTGAAAAATTAACAAAAGAGACCTTGCAACTTATCAGGATTATACAGTATGACACAAAAGTAATGCCCAGTGGCTTTTATTTCTATGCTAGAGTGATGAATGAAGCGGCGTTGAGTACCGTCAGGTGGGGTCACTTTGATTTCGCGAGGTGACTTTGATAGAGCTTATTTTTCTGCACGTTTTGATCTGTGGAGCGAGTAAAACGTCGAATTAAATTTTTTTCCGAGCGAAGTGGTTACACTGATGATTAATTGATACGATAACAGTGTTGAGTTGGTAAATAATTATTTTCGTCCCTGCTTTTAATCGAGTTTTTTAAAAGTGGTAATTTTTCAAGATTTTTTATCACTCAACAAAAGTTGATGTTATAGTATTTTCAGATATGTAATAGAACATTGGCTGATAGTCTATCGTAAAGCTACACTCCTTGGGAAAAATCTCCAAAAATTTTGAGTTTCTAGGTTGAGGTGCCTCCGATCCTTGGCCCATTGTTCTCAGTGGGGATGTTATTGATTTTTCATTTTTGAGGCTAAAGTGAAAATCAATGCCATTTTCGAATTCAGCGTGAAATTTCATACCATTTTGATAGGTTGCAAAGGTATTTTATTGAATATCTAAAAATGTTGTTAAAAAACTGAATTTTATAAAAAAAAATGAGGAAATACAGGGGCTTTTATCGCTTTTTCAATAATATGATGACTTCCTCTCAGCCAAAATTGATGAAATTTTGTATAGTAGGTCTAAGGTGATGAGAAATCATTTTTTGAAAAAAAAGTACCCCTATCAAAGTGACCCCATCTCGTGGGTGACTTTGATACTGCCTTTGAGGGCACAAAAATCAAAAAGGTCATTTTGTGCGTTTTGACGTACTTTACACACTGAGTGGTGCATTTTTTTCAAAAACATCTTTCTACGCCGTACAGAGCAGAAAACATTTTTTTAAAAATCAAAGTGACCCCGCCTGACGGTAGGGTAAAATATGGGCTTTCAAAAGCGACCTTGAAAATTTAAGGTCCATGCACAGGGTGACCACAAATTGAAAAACAGGTTTAGTCAAAAAATTCAAACTGGTTTTTATTGGCGCAATGTATTCTACACACTAAGGCGACAAAAACGTGATATGAATTTTTTGAAACCAGTTGACAAAAATACCCAAAAATTGTAGATAGGGAAAAAAGCTTGAAACAAAAGTTGTGGAGCGTGAAAGATTGAACCATTTTTGCTGATCGGATTCTGAAACCGGTTCATTAATTTGCAACCAGTTATCAAAAATTACCTAAAAATTGGAGATAGAGAGAATAGCTTGAAACAAAAGTTGTGGGGCGCGAAAAATTACACCATTCTGTTCAATTACATTTTGAAACCGGTTCATTGGTTTGCATTGTTAGCAACCAAAAATTGAAGATTGAGAAAAAAGATTGAAACAAATGTTGTAGTGCGTGAAAAATTGAACCATTTTTGCTGACGGATTTTGAAAATGGCTAATTACCTTTGCAACCAGGTAATCTCACGCCCCTGTCACAAGTTGAGTCAACTCGGTACCTCGGAGGCTTGGAATAATGATTGATTCCAAATTGATCTGGAAAGAACAGAGAGTTTATACTTACAAACTAAACTTAGAAAACTAAACTATTTGATTCGCTTCCTGGCACAACATTTTGGCACTCAACACATGGTAAAAATTTATTATGCTCTCTATCAATCTGTGCTCCAGTAAGTATATGGCTTGTTCATCTGGGAGGGGGGGAGATAGCAGCGGACTGTCACTTAAAACCTATTCATAGGGTCATTCCACGTCTATTCGACCCACTTTTTGAGTCATATCTTTCGATTTCGCTCAAATTTTGTTTACAATATCTACCCACCCAGTAAGTGAGAACCCCGCAATCAGTTTGGTCCCACCCCCCTCAGGGGCCGGGTGGGGGCTTCCATTATTTTCACATTGTCTCCAGGTACTCAACTTCAGCAGCGCATTCCTCCGAAGCTATGATACATTGATCAAAACTGATTTCACAGTTCAAACGGGCATTGAATTTAAAATTTTTTAAGCATTTTGAAATTTGCAAAAGTTGAAAGTTGAACTTTCAAATTGAAAGATCAAATTTCAAAATGGCGCTGTAAGTGGGAGCTACCATTTAAAAATCTGAAAAAATTTCCATCCATGTACCTTTTGATGCTTTTTTGAAATATTTTATTTTCAAGATGGGATCTCTCAATTGAGGGGGAGTACCCCCACCACCAATTTTGGGCAAAACTTTCAAATAAAAACCTGGGGCATGCGACATGTTGAATTGTATGTTTTTGGTGACGTTGAACACGAATATGACGTTAGATTTTTGATTGGACCCCATCCACGGCCCCCAGCACCTCCCCAAAGGGGGTAAAAGTCGAAAAAATGATTACATTCGTGTGGCACATGAAATAGTATGTTTTTGGTGACGCTGAATACGAATATGACATCAGGTTTTGAATTGGACCCCATCCACGGCCCCCAGCACCTCCCCAAAGGGGTAATAGTCGAAAAAAATGATTTCATTCGTGTGACACATGAAATACTTAGTCAGGCTCCGTGGTGTTTGCCGAAGCTGTTTAATGCAGTGATGAGTAGAGGTTTGGGCTCTCGGCTGACACTAGTCCGGTGGTTACTGGAGAGCGAAGACACCTTACAGACTACTGGGTAATATTACTTCACATGTCTGCCCTCTATTTGCTCATACCTAGTATGTGAGGTCCTGTTATTCCGCTGTAGATGCACTCATTTTATATTCTAGGATGATAAATGAATTTGTCGTTAAACTTTCCTGTGTGTTCATTATTTTTAGCTTTTAGTTTTGTTTTATACTTACCCTTTCATTTGCTTATTTACGTATTTAATTTTATTTTTTGGTTTGTTTTGTTTGTTTCTCTTTCTTTTTTCTCCCATCCTTCAATCTGTTAATTTTTTTCTCACATGAACAATGTTACCATGGAGGCCCCCTCGCTCGCGTAATTGCGCATAGGGGGGATATTTTGTAATTTTGAAATATTTCTAGAAATATATAAATATTGATTGATTGACTTTTGATGGCTTGCTGCGATTTAATGAACTGGTTTCAAAATCCGATCAGCAAAAATGGTTCAATTTTTAGCACTATACAACTTATATTTCAAACTTTTTTTCTCTATATCTTCAATTTTTAGCTGACTGTCAAAAACATGGTTGCTGAATGCGAACCAATGAACTGGTTTCAAAATGTGACTACAAAGAATTGTGTTATTTTTCACACTCTGCAACTATTGTTTCAAGCTTTTTTCACTATATCTACAATTTTTGGGTAATTTTTGATGTCCGCCTGCGAATTAATGAACCAGTTTCAAAATCCAATCAGCAAAAATGGTTCAATTTTTCAAGCTTTACAACTTTTGTCTCAAGCTTTTGTTTCTCTATCTCTAATTTTCAGATGATTGTCAAAAACTGGCTGATGAATGCAAATCAATGAACCGATTTCAAAATGTGATTGAACAGAATTGTGAAGTTTTTCATGCTCCACAACTTTTGTTTCGAGCTTTTTTCTCGATCTCCAATTTTCAGGTAATTTCTGATAACTGGTTGCAAATTAATGAACTGGTTTCAAAATCTGATCCACGAAAATGGTTCAATTTCACAGGCTCTACAGTCTACAATGAGAGCTTTTGTTTATTCAAGATTTTTTCTCAATCTTCAGCTTTTAGGTGATTGTCAAAAACTGGTTCCTAAATGCAAACCAATGAACCGGTTTCAAAATTTATTCAGACAGAATTGTGTAATTTTTCACGCTCTACAACTTTTGTTCCACGCTTTTTTCTCTATCTACAATTTTTGGGTATTTTGTGTTAACTGGTTGCAAATTAATGAACCGGTTTCAAAAAAATCATATCAGGTTTTTGTCGCCTTAGTGTGTAGAATACCTTGCGCCATTAAAAACCAGTTTGAATTTTTTGACCAAACCGGTTTTTCAATCCTGTGCATGGGCCTGAAATTTTCAAGGTCGCTTTTAAAAGCCCTTATTTTTCCCTGTTCAACGCCGCTTCATTCCTCTCGCTAGCTCTTTCCACTTACAAATGAAAGCCACCGAGCCCTACTTTTGTGTCATACTGTAGATGAATAAATGTTTCCAATTTTATTTATTTTATTTTATTTTTTTTTGAAACTCGAATGACTGAAAAATGAACAAAAGTGACCTTGCAACTTATCAGAATTATATGTTGAAATTTCACGAGAAATTCTAATTAATCAACGAATGTATTTTTTCAGCATTTCCGGACAATTTTTAGCTTAAATTTGAGTCATGATTTTGAGATAATTGAAAAAAAAATCATGCAACCTATCTAACGTAAATGGGTGAAAATTACATGAGAAATTAACTATTTTGGCGAAAATAAATATAATTTAAACATTTCTGCGAATTTTGAGCTCAAAATTTTATTGAATCGTGATTTTGAGATAATTGAGGAAGTATCGTGAAGTTCAATTTTCTAGCCAATCAAAACAGACGTCTCGGAAATAAAAATAATGACTATTAACGAAGAATTGCCGTTGCCGAGCATGGTGCAACTGTAAGTTATTGTACGTATTGTACGTATGTACCTACTACCGTACCTACTTACTTACCTACGTATTACCAGCACGTGGCTCTGCCACAGATGCACGCTAGGAAGCGGTTGCATCGCCGCGGTCAACCTTCCCTTCCCCTTATTTTGTTGCTCTTGCTCATTGCTCTTCTTCAGTTGGTTGGATCAGTTGCAACTTGCATGTGTGTTTTCTGCGTACTACTGTTGGGTTTTGCTTACGATTATTGTTTACTTACTATTTATGTAGTTGTTTCGATGTGTTTATACATTGGTTGTTTAAAAATAATAATTTGTGAATGTTGTGCTTGAGTGGATCGGAAGTTTCTAAAATCGATTTCTT
This sequence comes from Planococcus citri, assembly GCF_950023065.1. Taxonomy (NCBI): domain Eukaryota; kingdom Metazoa; phylum Arthropoda; class Insecta; order Hemiptera; family Pseudococcidae; genus Planococcus; species Planococcus citri. The sequence continues at coordinate 3,783,979 of NC_088679.1, read as the reverse complement.
CAGTTAATTGCTAAGCTGCAGGTACATCATTTTGTTTCCTTCAAAAGCGATAATTACTCGTAGTTTGAGGTATAAAATTGTAAATTTATTTTTGAATATTATGAGTAGATGAAGTGGACTTGATTATTTTGTGTAAGTAGATTAATTTACGATTAATTCAATCGAACTAACACGCATCATTTTCTCAGATTCATACATCATGTCTTGCGATGGGAATTTTGGTCAAAGGTTCAACGCTATAGAACGTGATCGTGATTTTTTTGCTCCAGAAGAATTACCAGACCAGGTGTTGGATGATTCTTCAGCTCATCAAATAAAGGTGAATAATTAATCCAGAATACTCCGAATCATTTTTTGTTATGTACTTAGTAGTTATTAGATTGAGTTAGGGTTTCATTTACAAAAATGCAGAATATACCAAAAGTATTCTCAAAGAAGCCAAATACGAGTCAAAATATTCGCCAGCTGTTGTGATAAGGGATCTTCTAAAAAATACTGACCCTGTTTTTGCAAATACGAGTGCATAAAATAAAATTGAAAAAATGTCTCCTCGTAAATTTTTCTTCTTGGTAAATTAAAATCCAACTTTTCGTAAAGGGGTGTCGATATTCAAGTAAATTCTATTTAATCGAGAATCGAAATAGATCAACGTTAAAAATCAGTCTGTCTTCGATTTTTTTTTTTGGTACCTATCGATTTTAATTTTACATTGTAAGGGTTGTAGAGGTACCTACCTATCTACTTACTTGAAAGTATGCCTAGTGTTAATGCGACTTTCTTCATTTTTCTTCCAGAAACTGGATAATGGAGTGGAAACTTCTCGTATCGATTTGGAAGATAGAAATACGTACGTCCATGCCCATTTTATTCCAACTTTGGAAGACATGGCTACTCTTACGGCAACTTTAGAAACATTGCATTATCACTACTCTGAAAACTTCTACGATTATCTTAGAGATGTGAACAAAGTAATCGATAACTTGATGGTACCGAACCGCATCAGAGAAAAAATTACAGCGCTTTGCGCTGAGATGAAAAAAGAAATGTGTTCTCTTAGATTCAGTGCGGGCTGGCGCGGGCTTGATAGGCCTCTCCTGAAATTGCGCCATATATACGATAACGATTCGTATTTTTATGTCTACGGACTGGTTTGGAACTCTAATGGCCACATCGACGACAAAAAAACGATAGAGAAAGCTTTATCGTATTCGAAGCGATCGAATAATGGCGATTCCGTATTCCAAATAATGTCTAAATACTGCATAGTGAATCGTATAATGGATTTTCCTCTGGATTCATTGAGTAAACCGTTCATTCATAATCAATGGGCTCTGGAAGCGGACAAACTAACAAGGTACTGGATAAGATATAAAAGAAGGATTACTAATGATATACACGTTGGAAGCTATGAATCTGCTTTGAATAGTCTACTTAATTCGTTGAAACAGAGTCTCGACAACAAATATCAATGGTCTGCGTACGAATACTTCTGGGATTTTTTCAATGAAAACGATCAAACGGCACTGGCCATTAGTTTAATTCAAGACGAGAATTACAAAAGATACCAGAAGATTTTATTCTCAATGTTGAGTAAAAATCAGCTCAAGCGGTTGTATTCTGAAGAACCTTTTACCATTATCGTCAATTTTGTGTCTTTGGGAGAGCTGGAGCTAGCGAATGCGGTTTGGGATCGTATCAAGTTGACAATTGAATTTGAGCAATACGAACTCCTCATCGAACAAATTTGGAAGAAGGAAATACCAGAAGAAAACTGTATGCGATTTTTAATTTATTCGTGGCACACTGCTCCTTTGAATTTAATCGACTACATGATAAACGTGAAAAATTGTGAAATTATGAATAAGCTTATATATGGAGAACCAATACAGGAAAATTCTGGTAGGTTTGAATTTCTGAAAGCTCTTTTATCACGAACAACGCCCGAAATCAGACGAAGATATCTGCAACACGCTGGACCATGCTTATCGTTGAATCATCCGGATGTGTTTAGTTCACTGATAGATCATTGTTTTAACGAAACTGACGGTGATAGTTTGACAGTCAAGGAAAATATACTCATTGAAGAAATGGAGTCGAATCTACCAGCTGGAATTATGCACCGTTTTCGAGATCTATTCTACTCGAATCGCGAAGAATTTAACAAATTTCTCGAGTCATTCACTTTGAAACTAACGTTACAGACACGTTTCAAGGAGTGTTTGTTACAATCTAACTTACTAATCACCAAAGTACTGTGGAAAGCTGAAAATTGGCAAAAATTGTCACAATTTATAGACGAGCTGTTTCCGAACCGAGAAGTAGCTCGATATCAAAAGAGAAAAGTTGTTTTCACTTTTTCGCGGACTCACTGCAATTATCACGATTGTTACCGGCCAAATGGTGATGAGAAGTTTACCGAGATTGATAATCTTTTATCTCAGGTACTTACCCATCGAGAAGTAATCACTGCCAAAGAAAATATAGGCGATAGATTTTTAGAAACATGTCGATCAAAAGGGATCAGATCTTTGAAAAGAATGAATCTGTAGAGATTTGCTACGTGGTGTTATTGCGGAGATGAAGACAACCTAAACCGATTTAGACGTTCGCTTCCGATTGATGAATTATTTCGTGATCTTTTGAGCGAAATAGTCGAGCGCTTCGTTAATGGCAGGGATGTAAGGTTATCATTTTCTTCACTAGACGATCTCATACATTGGAAATTTTCATCGAAAAGAAGCGAAATGAAAAAATTCAAGTCGCGTGAAATAGACCGAATCATGAAACAAGATCCAGACGACACATTTTTATGGAAAAGGCACACATATTCGTATGTGCTGAAGAAAGTTATTGAATGGTTTTTCGATGGCGATAGGCGTCAGATTCGAGAATTTGAGCACCGTTACTCAAAAAGCGATAGGATGAAGATTATTCACTGCATGCATTTGTCAGAAGAGACCACCGACTGCGGCCAGTACTATTATCATACCAGTGATGAATCAGACAGTGGGAGGCGCCCTCGACGCCATTCCCATGGACTGACAAGTGACAACGAGTTTTATAGATTTATTGATAATGAAAACTATGACTGATTCTTGTTAATTTATAGAATTTATATTCACCTAGCTATGTACATTTTTTACCCACCTGTAAAACACAATGTGATAATATTTAAGTAGGTACCTAGCTACGTGTCGTTAAATGGCACACACTTCTTATACCGATTTGTACAGAATTTTATTTTGTTATGTTTTTTAAATCCTATATAAATTTTTACCATCAGTTTCTCTCTTCATTCTAGGCTAAGTTTGCGAGTAAAAAAAATGTATACAATTTTCAGAGGTGCAACAGTTGTATTTTTTGGAATTTTTTTGAAAAAATGCTGGCTTTAAAGTACTTTTTTTCAAACTCGACGTCGAAAGCGATCTCCATGGAGTACCAGTACAACAATATGCCAGTTGAAGTAAACCCGAAGTCAAAGAGAATTTAAGGGGGTTTTGGAGGTATATCCCCCGCCCATATTTTGAAAATTCAGAAATTGTCTGCTAAATATGTAGTTGATTTGCTGACAAAATCATTTAGGTATCTATCCTCAAAATTCTTATTTTTTTAAAAAGATTATAAAAGAATTAAAAATACGTATTAGTCACAAAATTAGGGGGGAAAAGTGGAGTAAGGAGTTTTGATTTGGCAACACTCCTACTCCACTCCTACTCCTTTTTGAAACACTGGTAGTACTCTTGCATAGGAGTATGGCTCCACACTACAGCATGGAGTGCTCTTACTCCAAGCATATACTCCTCAAAAAATCTCACTCCTTGCACTCCTTACTCCTACTCTTACTCCACTCTTGCAACACTGTTTTTCCCTGATTGTATCAATGAAAATCAATACAAAGAAGTCACCTTAAGGTGAATTCTTGTGTTTTAAAAAAATTCAAGTACCTAAGCATCCAATATCTAAAAAAATAAGTAAAAAAACATGATAGGTTCATGTAGGCAACCACACATACATTCATGTGTAGTCCGATAGTCGAGTCGAGCTACTAAGCGCCACAATCGTTGAACCAAACAACAGCGTTGCTCTGCCCACCTGAACAAAAACTGGTATTGGTGGTGAATTTCACCATCTTGTACCCTTAGAGGGTTAAGGAAGTATTGCGGTGCATGGTGCAACTGCAAGCTACATTGACCTACCAGCACGTGGCACAGCCACAGATGCAAGCTATTCGGACTTCCACGTTCCCCAGAGGGCGATACCGTCGCGCATTCTGATTGGCTGTTGATAATTCTGTGCTCTTGTTGTTTATATTTCAAAACGGGACTTTTTATCAGGGTTGTGCTGTAGAATACACCATGTAGAATACATGGACATTCTACGCGTAGAATAGCACATGTAGAATAGCCTGGAAATAATGTAAAATGCGTAGAATGCGTAGAATGTGTAGAATGCGTAGAATATGCATAGAATAGGTAAATGTGCAGACAATTTTTTTCAAAAAACTTTATTTTTTCATTTTTTTCCATCATTTATTTTATAATCAGGTTACATAATCAAAAAGAAGATTCACATTTCCAATTTAATTTGCTGAACAAAATAGTTGAACTTTCATTTTTCAAATCACATTTTTGATAAATAAACAATATTTTTGGCTTTCAGATGGGTGATTTTGTCGCATTCTACGCATTTTACATCGTATTTTACGCATTCTACACATTCTACGCCTATTCTACGCATTTTACACATTCTACATCAAATTTTATGCATTCTACACCAAAATGTAGAATGGGTTATTCTACGCGTAGATACCCAACCCTGCTTTTTATCACAAACTTCGGCGATTTCATTCTCGTATTAATTTTCAACGATATTTCATTAATTTCGTAAATTTCGTGGTGTTTTTTTTAGTGTTTTTGATTAATATATGACTTCTAGTATCGTTATATGTTGTGAATAATGAATATTACCTCGAGTTACGGTGTTTTAGTGAGCTTAGAAGGATGAAACAAAGTTGCACGATTAAATGAATTTAAAGTTCTTTGCAAGTGTTATTTTAATTCACCACAACATTTACTCGATAGCACGATCGCAAAGCAATTCTCTATACGTAAATTTAGTTTTATTCAATGTGAAATAATGGAAATATAACATCGAATTTGAAATCGCCGAAGTTGGTGATAAAAAGTCCCGTTTTGATAAGCACCTAAGAGCACAGAATATCACTGACCAATCACGTACCACGAATGCTAGCGCGCTCTGGGGAACGTGGAGGTCCGAATAGGAAGCGGTTGCATCGCCGCAGTCCACAGCTCCACACTTCCTCTATTTGTTGCTTGGTGCCAGTCGTTGCTCTCCTACAGGCTTCAGTTGTTTGTGTGATTTCTGTGTACTACAGTTGTGTTTTGCTTACGATCATATGTTGCTATTTATAGTTGTTGCGAAATGTTGCCAATGTTTTAATCGTTTTAAAATAATAATTCTTGAATGTTGTGCTTGGGTGAATCGGAAGTATTCTTCAGTTGATTGATACTAAGCAAGCTGCAGGTAATTTTGTTTCCTTTGAAAGCCATAATTACTCTGACATATGAAATTGTGGATTGATTTTTGAATATTATGAGCATTCGGAGGAGGGAAGAAAGATTAGACTTCATTAGGCATTTAACGTGTACCTAGATTAATTTACGATTGATTCAATCGAACAATTCAAACTATTATGAATGTTTTTCTTTCTGATTCATAGATCATGTCAGACGATGAGAATCTTCGTCATGAGTTCAACGCTATAAAACGTGATTTTGTTGCTCCTGAAGAATTACCGAACTCGGCGTTAGATGATTCCTCAGCTCACCAAATAAAGGTGAATAATTAATCCAGAATACTCGAAACTATTATTCAATAGGTACCTAGTTTTTAAGATTAGGTTGGGATTTAATGTTTCGAAAATTCAGAATGTAGGTACCGGGAGTACATACTTATCCCTCAAGAAGCCAAATATGAGTCAAAATATTCGCCAGCTGTCGTGATAAGAAATCTCAGTTTTTTATTCGTCGAACACTGTAATGTGCTGGCCATGTCTTTGCAAATAAAATGTGTAAAATTGAAAAAATTGCTCCTAGAGAATCTTTTTTCTTGCTGGTAAATTCAAATCTAACTTTTCGTGAAGGGATGTCGATTTAAATTCTATTTAATACCTAATCGAGAATCGAAAAAGTCATCCTAAAATCAGTTTTTCCTCGATTCTTTGATTGGCGATTTTTTTTTGGTAGGTGCCTAACCTACCTACTTATCGACTAGGTATACTTTTACGAGAATCATATTATGTATTTCGATTTTTAAAGGCCTAGTGTTTATGTGACTTTCTTCAATTTTCTTTCAGAAACTGGATGGAACATCTCGCGATGGAGTGGAAACTGCTCATATCGATTTGGAAGATAAAAATACGTACGTCCAACTCGTACCAAGTTTGGAGGACATGGCTACACTTGCAGCAACTTTAGAAACGTTGCATCATCACTACTCTGAAAACTTTTACGATTATTTTAAAAATGCGAACAATGTAATCGGTAAATTGATGGTCCCAAACCGCATCACAGCAAAAATGACAGCACTTTGTGCTGAGATGCAAAAAGAAATGCATTCACTAAGATTTAATACGGACTGGCATGCACTTGATAGGCATATCCTGAGATTGGACGATATGTACGATGGATACTCGTATTTTTATGTCTACGGACTGGTTTGGGACTCGAATGGCCACATTGATGACAAAAAAACGGTAGAGAAAGCGTTATCGTGTTCGAGGTACCCGTATTCGAATGGTGTCGATTTCATATTCGAAATGATGACTAAATACTGTTTAGTGGATTACATACTGAATTTTCCTCTGGATTCTTTGAGTAAAGCGTTCATTTCTAGATCTGTGGAAGGAGACAAACTAACAAGGTACTGGATAGAATATAAAAGAATGAGTACTCATGATAGAGACGATGCAAGCTTTGAATCTGCTTTGATTAGCGTACTTGATTCGTTGAAATCGTGTTACGGCGTCTATCAATGGTCTACGTACGAATACTTCTGGAATTTTTTCGATGAAGACGATCAAACGGAAATTGCCATGAATTTAATTCTACACGATAGTTACAAAAGATACCTGAAGATTTTATTCTCAAAGTTGAATAAATGTCAGCTCAAGCAGTTGTATTCCGAAGTACCTCTTACAATTATCGTCAGCTTTGCGTTTTTGAGAGAATTCGAGATAACGGAGGCTGTTTGGGATCGTATCAAGTTGACAATTGAATGTGAGGAATACGAACTTATACTCGAACATATGTGGAAGAATGGAATACCAGATGAGGAAAGCTGTATGGAATTTTTTATTTATTCATGGAACACTGCACCTTTGAATTTAATCGAGTACATGGTGAACGTGAAAAATTTTCAAATTGCGAATAAGCTGATAGATGGAAGTCCGATGCTTGAAAGTTCCGGTAGGTTTAAATTTCTGAAAGCTGTTTTATCTCGAACAACACCCGAATTCAAACGAAGATATTTGCAACACGCTGGACCATGTTTATCTTTGAATCATCCGGATGTGTTTAGTTCACTGGTAGATCATTGTCTGGACGAAACTGACCGTGTGGAAGTCAAGGAAAATATACTCATTCTATCAATGGAGTCGTGTCAACCAGCTGGGATTATGCACCGTTTTAGAGATCTATTGTACTCGAATCGCGAAGAATTCAACAAATTCCTCGAGTTATTCACTTTGAACCCAACGTTACAGACACGTTTCAAGAAGTGTTTGTTAAAATCTGGATTACTTACCACCAATGTGCTGTGGAAAGCTGAAAATTGGCAAACACTGTTTCAGCTTATTGATGAGTTGTATCGGAATCGAGGAGTAGCTCGATATCAAAAGAGAAAAGTTGTTTTCACTTTTTCGCGCACTCACTGCAATTATCGCGATTGTTACCGGCCAAATGGCGATGAGAAGTTTACCGAGATCGATAATCTCTTAACTCAAGTTCTCACCCCTCGAGAAGTAATCGCTGCCAAAGAAAAGATAGGCGATAGTTTTTTAGAAACATGTCAATCAAGAGGGGTGAGTTCTTTGAAAAGAATGAATCTGCAGAGATTTGCTACGTGGTGTTATTGCGAAGATGAAAGAAACATAACGCGATTCAGACGTTCGCTTCCAATTGATAAATTATTTCGTGATCTTTTAAGCGAAATAGTTGAACGGTACGTTAATTGCAGAGATGTAACCTTATCATTTTCTTCATTAGACGAACTCATACGTTGGAAATTCTCATCGAAAAGAAGCGAAATGAAAATATTCAAGTCGCGTGAAATAAACAGAATCATGAAAGAAAAGGTAGAAGAATGTTATAAGTGGAAAAAGCACAAATATCCGTCTGTCTTGAAGAAAATTATCGATTGGGTTTTCGATGGCGATAAGCATCAGATTCGAGAATTTGAGCAACGTTACTCAGAAAGCGATAGGATGAAGATTATTCACTGGATAGATTTTTGGGAAGAGACCACCGACTGTCCAGAGTACTATTATCATACCAGTGATGAATCAGATAGTGGAAGGCGCGTACGTCATCTGAAACACTGACAATGCGTTTCACGAATTTTGATTATGATTTCGAAGACTACATCATTAACATGTACGAAAAATCCGACTAGTGCGTCTGATTCTTATTAATTTTATCTATAGAATTTATATTACTTATGTCATACTTACCTGCATCTTTTGCTTACCTTTAAAATACAATGTGATGATATTTTATTACCTAGGTACCCTATACCTATTTTTACAATTTTTTTTAAAATCCAATACAAATTTTTACCATCAGTTTCTTTCTTCATTTTCACTGTTTCAAATTTATAGAGTATGTTTGTGATTTTTCATTCATTATCCAAAGACATTTTTCTGGGAGGGAGGTGGAGAGAAATCTAAAAATTATGTACTTACCAGAAAAACACTCATTCAAAAAATTTCAATTTTCAATAAACATGAAAAAGTACACACCTTCTGAATTTTCAATCAGCGAATAGTATGAACTTGTTTTACAAAATATATTATTGTGACGGTTGCCCAACATTTTCTTCGAATGCTCTACAAAAAAATTCGTTTTTTCATTTCTTCAAAAATTTTATTAAATTTTTAGAGGTGTAACAGTCGCCATTTCTGCCCAGAATTGTAAGGCTATACTCTTTTGAAAAAATTCTGGCTTTAAAAGTTTACCGATTTTCTCACTCGATGTTGAAAGCGATCTCCAAAGTAGAACAATAATACAGTTGAAGTGAACCCAAAGTCTGAGATGGATTTAAGGGGGGTTTCAAAAGGTATGCCCTCCCCCCACCCAATTAGTCGGCAAAATAGTTAATTTGTCGACAAAATTATCAATCTATCCTCAAAATTCTCATTTTAAATTTTTGTTCAATTCAAACATTAATTTAAAAGGTAGCATGACTTTGATCCGCCTCTGGCTGCCAGGATAGTTTTTAGTTTTTAATAATTTTTTTAAATTGTTTTTTGCTTTTTTTGTTATTGTTTTTAGGTACCTATAACTATAGTAAATTGGTTTATTTTTATTTTAGTGCAAACTAAATTTTCCATCTGTTTCATCGTACTGTATTAAAATTTTAAGTTATGCACATTTTCAGAACACTTTCGAATTTCAATAATAGACCCATTTCAAGTAGGTACAATTTTTATACAAAAATATAGCTATGCAACCAATTTAACGCAATAGTAGGTAAGGTGTGTAGAAGCACGCAAACCAACTCTTCTTTGAAAGTTTTGTTTAGCAAAAAACAGAATTTTGATTTGTTATGTAGGGGTCATTCCATGTCAATTCGACCAAAAAAGTGTGATTTGGTCTTTCGATTTCGCTCAATTTTTTTTTACAATATCTTGTAGCGGTAGAAATGATCACTTATTTCAACATAAGCGGTAGAAAATGAAAATTTCCTCGTAAGTACAAGGTACTCGTGACGTCATACGCACTCGATTCTATGGTATTCGTGACGTCAGGTGATGGAAATATTCACGATTTCATCATCCCTTTCACGATTCCACCACCTATTTTATACCGCCAATAAGACCTACGCGACGCGCGCCGTTATGTCCCTACTTCTACGTAAGAATATCCGTCATCCCTGCTACTTTTGCGTTGAACTTTCGCCTTTATAAGTTCATGCACGGGCACTTTTTCCTCAGTTGTTACTTGTTAGTTCCTTCGACCTACCTTGCTAGCTGATTAGTTGTTGTACGCATTCCTCCTCACGCTTTCGACTTCTTGCTGCCCAGTGGAATACCTCGGTGACCAAGATGACGAAATACGAATTTATGACGCGGATACGCTTTCTATGGACCCATGGAACTTATCCATCCGTTATGGACCGACATGCTGAGTCACGCCTTACGCGTTCTTATATCTCCACAGTACCGTGGGATATAAGTCATAAAGGATCATAAATGAGGAACCGTGGAATGTAACTAGCACTCGGGCATTGGGGTTATAACGCTCGTCAGAAGACACTGCACTCCATAGAACACAATGTCCTCAACCACGACCTCGAGGGATTCGGGGGTTGCATATGAGCTTTTCGGTTTTGGGCTCAATATGCAACTAAAAACGTTGAAAGCCTGCCACCATCTTACGCATTCGATTTATTACGTTTTCTACTAGAAGTTTATAATTATTAGTTAATTATAGAAGTCTCATTCATGTATACGATTTGAGCAACCTGTGATATTACGTGTTACGAAACCAATACATGAATTTATTATTTTGGCTAAATGAGATGTCATAATTTCCTTCGTACGCTTTAACCCTGAGAAAGACCTACCATCAGGGCTTCCTACCTGAATCACTCATCAACTTATGACGTTTTCTACTTATTTATGACTTCGCGCTTCACGATATCAAGTTCCCCGTTAAATCGTGTATTGTTACGGTTCACGAGGCTCCTTAGGAAAGAGTCAGAGGACATAATGCTGGTGGATAATTGTACTTATGCGAAGAAGTGCAATTATATCGAGAATCACCAAAAGTAATTTGTGCATTTTACGACTACAACCATAGACAACCAGAGAAAATGCGCTTAAAAGCGCATAATGCACCATAATTACTTTCTCCCCCTACAATCTACCCACCAGTAAGTAAGAAACCCGCAATCTGTTTGGTCCCAGCCCCATCAGAGGGCGGTTGGGGTGGGGGGGGGCTTCCATTATTTTCACATTGTCTCGAGGTACTGAATTCAGCAGCGCATTTCTCCAAAACTATGATACTTTGATCAAAACTGATTTCGCAGTTGAAAAGAGTATTGAATTTTGAACTTTTCAAGCATTTTGAAATTTTCAAAATTTGAAAGTTTAACTTTTAATTTGAAAGTTCAAATTTCAAAATGGGACAGTAAGTGGGAGCTACCATTTAAAATTCTGAACAAATTTCCATAGATGCACGTTTTGATACTTTTTTGAAATATTTAAGTTTCGAGATGGGATATCTTAATGGAAGGGGAGCATCCCCACCGCCAATTTTGGGCAAAACTTTCAAAAAAAAATCTGGGGCATGTGATGTATTGAACTAAGGTAAACCCGGGTAAGATGGCCATGTTTTCCCAAAACCGCTCTGGAGTCAACAGAAATTGTCCGATTCTACTTTTTTTTTTTTAAATAAACCTAAGTTATCCCTCTACAACTTCCCTTAATTGAAAAGTGGTTTGGTGAACTTATTCATATAAAAAAAAAAGAAATTCGAAAAGTTGATTTTTGGGCTCTCAAAAAAGTACCCGGGAAAGATGGCCAACCCACCCAGGGTAAGATGGCCATCCCATAAAAGTGATTAAAAATGCAAATAAATTAACAAAATCAAGTTTCGGGGGTTTTTTATTACCTATATTTAAATTTAATAACTTGAGAAACTTGCATTTTGTTAATTTATTTGCAATTTTTAATCATTTTTACAGCGAGGTGGAAATTTTACCCCAAATGGGGTACAGATTCCAACTATTTATCATAATCTATCTTATTTTTATAGGATTTTCTTTTTTTATAGCTGTAAAATAACACAGAGACATGTACTAGATCCATTAATTTATTTTCAGCGTGAATTTAACGGGTAAAGCATATGGCTATCTTCCCCTGGCCATCTTTCCCAAATGACATGGTCACGTATTTTTGATTCTGGTGACTGTGAAGTCTTGAAATGACTAAAACTTTATATGAAAATGAAGCTGAGAGTTCTAGGTTTCGAATGATATATGAAATATTTACTTATCACTTCGTTAAATACGTTTTGGCAACGATAATAAAAATCCGAAATTCTTCTTTTGGCAAAAAAATTAGCCTTAAAATGTTATTAACACTTCTCACACAGACACAAATGAAGTACTGAAAATTTTTTTTATGTCTGGTATGTTCTTTTGTTATGAGGAATAAAATATATTTTTTGCAGCGCGATCCGCCGTCCCATATTCGAGTAATGGCCCCCTGGCCATCTTACCCCGTTGGCCATCTTACCCGGGTTTACCTTATATGTTTTTGGTAACGCTGAACACGAATATGACGTTATATTTTTGATTGGGCCCAATCCACGGCCCCCAGCATCTCCCCAAATAGGGTAAAAGTTCAAAATAGGAGTTTTTTCGTGCGACACATCAAATACTTAGTATGTTTTTGGTGACGCTGAATGCGAATATGACGTCAGATTTTTTGTTGGAATCCATCCACGGTCTCCAACAATTTTTTTGGACTTTTACCAATTTGGGGAGGTTCTCGGAGCCATAGGTGAGGTCAATTTAAAAAACTAAGGCTAAATTCGTGTTCAGGTATATCGAAAACATAATTCATATTCCATTTGTCACACGATTGAAACCATTTTTTCAGGTCACCCCCTCCCCTTGGGGAGGTGCTGGGGGCCGTGGATGGGTCCAATCAAAAATCTGACGTCATGTTCGTATTCAGCGTCACCAAAAACGTACTATTTGATGTGTCTCACGAAACTCAGGGGGCGGGTGGAGGGGCTTCCATTATTTTCACATTGTCTCGAGGTACTCAACTTCAGCAGCCCATTCCTCCAAAGCTATGATATGGTACTTTGATCAAAACTGATTTCACAGTTCGAAAGGGCATTGAATTTTGAACTTTTTAAGCATTTTGAAATTTTCAAAAGTTGAAAGTTGAACTTTCAATTTGAAAGTTCAAATTTCAAAATGACGCTGTAAGTGGGAGCTACCATTTAAAATTTTGAAAAAACTTCCATAGATGTACATTTTGATACTTCTTTGAAATATTAAGGTTTCGAGATGGAACTCTTGACGGAGGGGGAGCACCCCCACCCCTAATTTTGAGTGAAACTTTTGAAAGAAAATCTGGGGCATGTGATATATCGAATTGTATGTTTTCGGCGACGCTAATAGTGATGGCAACGATCGATAGTTTTCACTATCGATAGTGTTTTCGAGTGAAAATTTCAATAGTTTTTACTATCGATAGTTTTTTCGGTAGTAACAAAAACTATTGATACTATCGATAGTTTTTTCGATAGTTTTCAATTTTCATTAAAAACTGATAATGGATGTGATTCCACGAGTTTGGAGGTTCATTATTACGTTTTTTATCTGAAAAAATCAAGGGACATCATTTTGAGAGAGAAAAAAAGAAACAATACTTTTTTTTATTGAAAAAATGAACAATAGCGATCCTTTTTTTTACAAAAATTTGGTTAAAAATTCAATAAAACATCAGATTTTCGATAGTTCGATAGCATCCAAAAACTATCGATAGTTTTTTCAATACTTTTAAAAAAAAACTATCGGTCAAACTATCGATAGTTAAAAAAAACTATCGATACTATTGAAAAACTATCGATAGTTTGCCATCACTAGACGCTAAACACGAATATGACGTCAGATTTTTGATAGGACCCCATCCATGGCCCCCAGTACCTCCCCAAAGGGGGTAAAAGTTCAAAAAAGTGTTTTGTTCGTGTGACACATAGAATAGTATGTTGTTGGTGACGCTGAACACGAATATGACGTCAGATTTTTGATTGGACCTCATCCACGGCCCCCAACAATTTTTTTGGACTTTTACCTATTGGGGGAGCTTCTGGAGGCCATGGGTGAGGTCGATTTAGAAAACTATGGCTATATTCGTGTTCACCAATATCGAAAACATACTATTTTATGTGTCACACGAATGTTACCATTTTTTGAGGGGTTACCCCCTTTGGGGAGGTGCAGAGGGCCGTGGAAGGGGTCGAATCAAAAATCTGACGTCATATTCGTGTTCAGCGTCACCAAAAACATATTATTCCATGTGTCGCACGAACAAAACACTTTTTCGAACTTTTACCCCTTTTGGGGAGGTGCTGGGGGCCATGGATGGGGTCCTATCAAAAATCTGACGTCATATTCGTGTTCAGCGTCGCCGAAAACATACAATTCGATGTATCACATGCCCCAGATTTTCTTTCGAAAGTTTCACCCAAAATTAGGGGTAGGGGTGCTCCCCCTCAGTCAAGAGTTCCATCTCGAAACCTAAATATTTCGAAAAAGTATCAAAATGTACATCTATGGAAATTTTTTCAAAATTTTAAATGGTAGCTCCCACTTACAGCGTCATTTTGAAATTTGAACTTTCAAATTGAAAGTTCAACTTTCAACTTTTGAAAATTTCAAAATGCTTAAAAAGTTCAAAATTCAATGCCCTTTCGAACTGTGAAATCAGTTTTGATCAAAGTACCATATCATAGCTTTGGAGGAATGGGCTGCTGAAGTTGAGTACCTCGAGACAATGTGAAAATAATGGAAGCCCCCTCACCCGCCCTCTGAGGGTGCTGGGACCAAACTGATTGCGGCTTTCTTACTTACTGGGTGGGTAGATATTGTAAACAAAATTTGAGCGAAATCGAAGGACATGACCCAAAAACGTTGGTTGAGTTGACATGGAATGACCTTTCATCTAATTTTTTCGAATTTTAAAAATGTGCATTTTCGACTATCTACTTACCTAATTAGGTAATGAATTTTTTTCTCGAATTTTACGATTTCCGAACATTGAAGTTGAGTTTAGTTGACGTGATGTTGACACAATTTGGTGAACAATTTAAATAGGTACCTACATATTCACTCTCATGAAATTTGATTTTTTGATAGATTGAATTTGATTTGATGGTTTTTGTTGATTAAATTATTTTTATTCTCGATCTTCGATTTTTATCTCACCATCCAACCACACTTAACCGAAATATACCCTCTTGCCAGGTCCTCTGGACCTCGCATGTTTCCTCAACATATTGTTCATACTCAATAATTTATCCAATAATCCTATTGTAAATTTTTGTTTGATGATTTTTTTTTTTTTTTCGTACCTAACGAACTTGGTTCTAAATTGAAAACAAAAATTTCATCATTATTTAATTGGATGAAAAGACCATAATGACTTGTGACAAAATTTTCAGGAGAAACCTTAAAAATGTACCAAGTAATGTTAAACTTTTAAGATTTCTCATAAACTGTACTGTCTTTAATGTTTGAACGATTTCTACACCTCGGAAATGGTCAACACGAACAGTCTCCAAAATATTGACTAGTTAACGAAGCATTGCGGCGCATGGTGCAACTGCAAGCTACATTGAACTAGGTACCAGCACGTGGCACAGCCACAGATGCAAGCTATAGGAACCGGTTGCATCACCGCAGTCCACACTTCCTTTAATTGTATGCTTGTTGCCAGTCGTTGCTCTCCTTCCAGACTCCTTCTGTCCTTCTGGCTTCAGTTGTTTGTGTGGTTTTTGTGTACTACAGTTGTGTTTTGCTTTTTAATCATTTCAAAATAATAATTCTTGAATGTTGAATCGGAAGTATTCTTCAGTTGATTGTTTAGCTGCCGGTATTAGATAATTTTGTTTCCTTCAAACGTCATTTAACTACTTTTACTCTGAGGTATAAAATTGTAGATTGATTTCTGAATTTTATAAGCACTGGGTGGAGGGGAGAAAGATTATTGAGTTCATTATTTTGTGTAGATTAATTTACGCATTGATTCAATCGAACTAACATGCATGATTTTTTTCAGAGTCATACACCATGTCAAACGATGGGAATTTTTGTCAAGGGTTCAACTCTATAGAACGTGATCGTGATTTTTTTGCTCCAGAAGAATTATTTGTACCAGACTCGGCGTTAGATGATTCCTCGTCAGCTCATCAAATAAAGGTGAATAATTAATCCAGAATACTCGAAACTATTATCTAGGTACCTATTCAATACTTGGGTACCTAGTTATTAAAATTAAGTTAGGATTTTATGTTACAAAAATTCAGAATATACCAAAAGTTTCCTCCAAGAACCCGAATAGGTACGAGTAAAATATTCGGTAGTTGTTGTGCAGGGCCGTAGAGAGGGGGGCAAATAGGGCAATTTGCCCCGGACCCTCGTTTTCCGAAGGGCCCTCAGTTTTTGAGAAATCTTAATAAGTTGGCAATTGGAAAATAATTTCAAATGTTCAGTGATGAACTGACAACTCTGAAATTTGTAAATTGTGTCTAAAATTGTTAACTATTTTTCAAACATAATTTCCCAAAAAAAATTCGCCCTCGGTCCGCTTGGGCAATATTTTTGCATTTTCTTCGTATTTTTGAATTTTAAAACACTCTTCAAAATCAAAATTACACTAGGTACTTGTCACCATTTTGTACGAATTATAAATTATGTACCTTTTTTAAACCTACTGATTTGGTTGGGCCGGTGGGGTGGGGTGGGGTGGGGGAGGGTGAAAATTTTCCATGGGGCCCTCATTTTTTTGCCCCAGACCCTCACTGGCTCTCTACGGCCCTGCTGTTGTGATAAAAGATCTTAGGTTTTTTATTCGTCGAACACTGATATGGCAAAAATACTGACCTTGTTTTTGCAATAACGAGTACATAAAATAAAATTGAAAGAAATTTATCCTGGTGAATTTTTCTTCTTGGTAAATTAAAATCCAACTTTTCGAAAAGGGGTGTCGATTCAAGTAAATTCTATTCAATCGAGATTCGAAAAAGGTCACTATTAAAAATCAGATGTTTTTCTTCGATTTTTTGATTGACGATTTTTTTTTTTTTTTTGGTACAGTACCTATCGATTTTATTTTTACATTGTAAGGGCGGTAGAGGTATCTACTTGAAAGTATAGACCTGGTATTTATGTGACTTTCTTCACTTTTCTTTTAGAAACTGGATAGTGGAGTGGAAGCTGCTCATATTGATTTGGAAGATAAAAATACTTACGCCCATGTCCAACTCATTCCAAGTTTGGAAGACATGGCCACTCTTGCGGCAACTTTAGAAACGTTGCATTATTACTACTCTGAAAACTTCTACGATTATCTTGCAGATGTAAACAAAGTAATCGATAACTTGATGGTACCAGACCACATCAGAGAAAAAATGACAGCACTTTGCGCTGAGATGAAAAAAGAACTGTGCTCTCTAAGATTCGGTGCCGGCTCGCGCGGGCTTGACAGACCTATCCTGAGATTGCGGGATGTGTACGATAACGATTCGTATTTTTATGTCTACGGATTGGTTTGGGACTCAAATGGTCACATTGACGACAAAAAAACAATAGAGAAAGCTTTATCGTATTCGGGACGATCGAATAATAATGGCGATTCCATATTCCAAATAATCACTAAATACTGCTTAGTGAATCATATAATGAATTTTCCTCTGGATTCTTTGAGTAAAGAGTTCATTTCTAGATCTATGGAAGGAGACCAACTAACCAGGTATTGGATAACATATAAAAAGATTACTCTCGGTATACTACACGTTGCAAGCTATGAATCTGCTTTGATTGGCCTACTTAACTCGTTGAGACCGTTTTGCGGCAACAAATATCAATGGTCTGCCTACGAATACTTCTGGGATTTTATGAATGAAAACGGTCAAACGGAAATAGCCATGAGTTTAATTCGAGACGAGAATTACAAAAGATACCAGAAGGTTTTATTCTCAATGTTGAATAAAAATCAGCTCAAGCGGTTGTATTCTGTAGCACCTCTTATCATTATCGTCAACTTTGTGTGTTTGGGAGAGTTGGAGCTAGCGAAGGCGGTCTGGGATCGTATCAAATTGACAATTCAATGTGAGGAATACGAAGTTCTACTCGAAGAAATCTGGAAGAAGGAAATACCAGATGAAGAAAGCTGTATGCAATTTTCAATTTATTCGTGGAACACTGCACGTTCGAATATAATCGAGTACATGATACACGTGAAAAAGTGTCAAACTATGACTAAGATTATGTACGGAGAACCCATGCTGGAGAGTTCCTGTAGGTTTAAATTTTTGAAAGCCGTTTTATCTCGAACAACGCCCGAATTCAGTCGGAGATATTTGCAACACGCCGGACCATATTTATCATTGAATCATCCGGATGTGTTTAGTTCACTGATGGATCATTGTTTCAACGAAACTGACAGTGTGACATTCAAGGAAAATATACTCATTCAAGAAATGGAGTCGAATCGACCAGCTGGAATTATGCACCGTTTTCGAGATCTAGTGTACTCGAATCGCGAAGAATTTAACAAATTCCTCGAGTTATTCACTTTGAAACCAAAGTTACAGACACGTTTCAAGGAGTGTTTGTTACAATCTAACTTATTAATCACCAAAGTACTGTGGAACGCTGAAAATTGGCAAAAATTGTCTCAATTTATAGACGATTTGTATCCGAACCGAGATGTAGCTCGGTATCAAAAGAGGAAAGTTGTTTTTACTTTTTCGCGCACTCACTGCAGTTATCACGATTGTTACCGGCCAAATGGTGATGAGAAGTTTACCGAGATTGATAATATCTTAACTCAAGTTCTTACCCCTCGCGAAGTAATCACCGCCAAAGAAAATATAGGCGATAGGTTTCTAAAAACCTGTCAATCTGGAGGGGTAAGATCTTTGAAAAGAATGAATCTGCAGCGATTTGCTACGTGGTGTTATTGCGGAGATGAAAACAACATAAAGCGATTCAGACGTTCGCTTCCGATTGATAAATTATTTCGTTATCTTTTGAGCCAAGTAGTTAATCGGTACGTTAATGGCAGGGATGCGAGGTTATCGTTTTCTTCATTAGACGAACTCATACGTTGGAAATTTTCATCGAGTAGAAGCGAAATGAAAAACTTCAAGTCGCGTGAAATATATGGAATCATGAAAGAACAGGTAGAAGAAGATTTTAAATGGAAAACGTACAAATATCCGGCTATCGTGAAGAAAGTTATCGAATGGGTTTTCGATGGCGATAGGCGTCAGATTCGAGAATTTGAGCAACGTTACTCAAAAAGCGATAGGATGAAGATTATTCATTGGATGTATTTGTCAGAAGAGACCACCGACTGCGCAGAGTACTATTACCATACCAGTGATGAATCAGATAGTGGAAGGCGCACTCGGCGCAATTCCCATGGACCGCCGATGTGTTTCATGGATTTGATGATGAAAACTATAGAGCGGGCAAATAGCGGTTTTAAAAAGGAAAAAATTGGCACATCAATTTTTTCTTCGGGAATGTGTTCGGATGGACCCTCTGAACCACCAAAAAAAAGCCGACTCTCCTATCCCTGGAGGAAAATTTTTTAGGGGGCTGAAACCGGTTCCGATTCGCGTTTTTTGCGTTTTACTCCGTAAATATTAGGTTTTTGAGAAAAACTACCATGACGAAAAAGGTTTCCCTTTAAATTATCGACAATTTGATGCTATGCTCGATACCCATTGCTCAAGGGGGGTGTCCAAAAAAAGGGGTGGAAAGAGTAGGTGTTTCAAAAAAGGTCAGTCCAATAAATTAATCAAAATTACCACTTAAAATCATTCGTTTTGGCTCAAATTTTTTTTACAAAGTCTACTCACACAACTACTAATCAAACTATCATTGGTTTGTCTTCAACCCTCCTCGGGGGTTCGTGAGGGTTGCTTGATTTTTTAAGTAACACACTACTGAATCATATATTTGAAAAACAAATCTGGACGTGCGATATATCGAATAGTATGTTTTCGAGGTCGCTGAATACGAATATGAACTCATTTTTTGCATACAACCCCTCAAAGCCCCTCTGTGCCCCAAAATGGGGGTCAAAATTGTGAAAAATCGTGAAAAGTCGAGTGATATATCGAATGGTACGTTTTCGAGGTCGCCGAGTGCGAATATGAACTTATTTTTTGGGTCCCACTTCCCAATGTCCCTCTGTGCCCCAAAATGAGGGTGAAAATGTTGAAAAAACGTGAAAAGTCGAGTGATATATCGAATTGCATGTTTTAAAAGTCGCTGAGCACGAATATGGCCTTATTTTTTGGGCCCAACCCCGCACAGCTCCCAACTGCCCCAAAAAAGGCCAAAATTTTGAAAAAATGTGAAAAGTCGAGTGACATATTGAATGGTATGTTTTCGAAATCGCTGAGTACGAATATGAACTTTTTTTTTTGCCTACAGCCCCTCAAAGCCCCTCTGTGCCTCAAAATGAGGGTCAAAATTTTGATAACTCGTGAAAAGTCGACTGATATATCGATTTGTATGTTTTCGAGACACTGAACTGGAATATGCACTTTTTTCCTGCTCTACTTACGATCCCTCAAAATCCCCTTACGCCCCCTAAATAGGATAAAATTTCGAAAAGCCACTAAAAAACGTGTAATACGTCGAATAGTATGTTTTCAAGATCGCTGAATACGACTACAGACTCATTTTTATTATTTCACTCATTTTACTATTCAAACGTCCTATACAAACGCCACAAAATTATCCTCAATGTCTTTAGTAGGTAAGATGTGAATCTTCTTGTCTATCTCAGTGTTTTCATTTCGATTGTTTTCCTGTAAAGTTTTCGATTTCATTTTTTACAGTAGACTCCCAATTATCCGACTTTCAGGTTATCCGGTACGAATTTATCCGACTTACTTTTCGCATTATCCGACCCACCAAGGTCGGATAATCCAAAAAACATCTAATTTTTGATTTTGGAGTGTGAATAATAATGCAAGGATTCAGCATTTTGTATTCTAAACGGTGTTATTTTCCTTGAAATCGATCCAACTTATCTCCAAAAATTATAATTTGAGTCAGTATTTCATTGTCTTTAATGTACAAAAGTATACGTTATTTTTGTTTATTAGTTATTTTTTCGATTCTTTGTTCCTGTTTTGAGCCAAAACTTGATTTTCTGAATGAAAGCTTGTCGTCTCAAGCTTATGCACTTAATTTTTACGCTTAAAACATCAATTTTGGATTATCCGACTTTTTTGATATCCGACCCACCTTACACCCCCGATTAGGTCGGATAATCGGGAGTCTAATGTATTGGCTACCAATCGAAAACAAAATGAAATCATTTTTTTTTTGATGGAAGAAAACATCGAAAATTAGTAGTTCGTGGTTCATGTTTTTTTTTTAAAAAACATACCATTCGATATATCAGTCGACTTTTCACGAGTTATCAAAATTTTGACCCTCATTTTGAGGCACAGAGGGGCTTTGAGGGGCTGTAGGCAAAAAAAAGTTCATATTCGTACTCAGCGATTTCGAAAACATACCATTCAATATGTCACTCGACTTTTCACATTTTTTCAAAATTTTGGCCTTTTTTGGGGCAGTTGGGAGCTGTGCGGGGTTGGGCCCAAAAAATAAGGCCATATTCGTGCTCAGCGACTTTTAAAACATGCAATTCGATATATCACTCGACTTTTCACGATTTTTCACAATTTTGACCCCCATTTTGGGGCACAGAGGGGCTTTGAGGGGTTGTATGCAAAAAATGAGTTCATATTCGTATTCAGCGACCTCGAAAACATACTATTCGATATATCGCACGTCCAGATTTGTTTTTCAAATATATGATTCAGTAGTGTGTTACTTAAAAAATCAAGCAACCCTCACGAACCTCCGAGGAGGGTTGAAGACAAACCAATGATAGTTTGATTAGTAGTTGTGTGAGTAGACTTTGTAAAAAAAATTTGAGCCAAAACGAATGATTTTAAGTGGTAATTTTGATTAATTTATTGGACTGACCTTTTTTGAAACACCTACTCTTTCCACCCCTTTTTTTGGACACCCCCTTGAGCAATGGGTATCGAGCGTAGCATCAAATTGTCGAGAATTTAAAGGGGAACATTTTTCGTCATGGTAGTTTTTCTCAAAAACCCAATATTTACGGAGTAAAACGCAAAAAACGTGAATCGGAACCGGTTTCAGCCCCCTAAAAAATTTTCCTCCAGGGATAGGAGAGTCGGCTTTTTTTTGGTGGTTCAGAGGGTTCATCCGAACACATTCCCGAAGAAAAAATTGATGTGCCAATTTTTTCCTTTTTGCCGCTGCTTTTTTACGTTATTTTCCCGCTCTACTATGACTGGTTCTTTTTAATTTATAGAATTTTTATTACGTCTAGCTATGTACATTTTTTACCCACCTGTAAAATACAATGTGATAATATTTCAGTAGGTACCTACCTACGGGTCGTTAAGTAAATGGCACATAAGTACAACTATTTTTACCTACATATTTGTACAGAATCTTTTTTTTTATGTTTTTCAAATCCAACTTAAACTTTTAACATGAGTTTCTTGTTTCATTCTAGCCCAAGTTTACGAGTAAAAAATTTTTATAAAATGTTCAGAGGTGCAACAGTTGTTATTTCTCGGAATTGGAAGCAACTTTTTTGAAAGAATTCTGGCTTTAAAAGTACTTTTTTTCGAACTCGAAGTCGAAAGCGATCTCCAAAATACAACGTATGCCAGTTGGTACGTAAACCCGAAGTCAAAAGTGAATTTAAGGGGTGTTTAGGAGGTATACCCCCCTCCCATATTTTGAATATTCAGAAATTGTCGGCCAAATATGTAAGTACCTAATAAGTAGTTGATTTGCTGACAAAATCACCTAGGTATCTATCCTCAAAATTCTTATTTTTTTCAAAAGATTTTGCCTTCGCTTCGCGCTAGTCGAGATAAATTGCTGTTTTGTACTTATTTCTAAAATTATTCATAATTGTGCTCGAAAAGGATTTTTTTTTTGATTTTATTGCAAAATTGAATTTTTTATCTGTTTCGTCGTATTCAAATTTCAAGTTATGCACATCATCGTAACACTTTTGAATTTCAATTATAGGCCCATTTTAAGGTACTTACATTTTTATCCATACAGGGTCATTCCATGTCAATTCGACCAAAAAAAGGCGATTTTGATAGTCATATCATTCGATTTCACTCAAATTTTTTTTTACAATATCTACTCACCCAGGAAGTGAGAAACCCGCAATCAGTTTGGTTCCAGTCCCCTCAGGGGGTGGGTTGAGGGGCTTCCATTATTTTCACATTGTCTCGAGGTACTCAACTTCAGCAACGCATTTCTCTAAAACTATGATACTTTGATCAAAACTGATTTCACAGTTCGAAAGGGTATTGAATTTACAACTTTTTAAACATTTTGAAATTTTCAAAAGTTGAAAGTTGAACTTTCAAATTGAAAGTTCAAATTTCAAAATGGCGCTGTAAGTGGGAGCTACTATTAAAAATTTTGAAAAAAATTTCTATTGATGTATCTTTTGATGCTTTTTTGAAATATTCAAGTTTCGAGATGGGATTTCTCAATAGAGGGGGAGCATCTTCACCCCCAACTTTGGGAGAAACGTTCGAAAAAAAATCTAGGGCATGTGACATATCCAATTCTATGTTTATAATGACGCTGAACACGAATATGGCGTTTGATTTTCGATTGGACCCGTCCACCACCCCCAGCACCTTCCCAAAGGGGGTAACCCCCCAAAAAATGGCGACATTTGTGTGACACATGAAATAGTATGTTTTCGACATCGCTGAACACGAATATGGCCATAGATTTTTAAATCGACCTCACCCATGTCCCCCAGAACCTCCCTCAATAGGTAAAAATCCAGAAAAATTGTTGGGGGCCGTGGATGGGGTCCAATCAAAAATCTGACGTCATATTCGTGCTCAGCGTCACTAAAAACATACAATTCCATGTGTCGCACGAACAAAACACTTTTTTAAACTTTTACCCCCTTTGGGGAGGTGCTGGCGGCCATGGATGGAGTCAAATCAAAAATCTGACGTCATATTCGTGTTCAGCGTCACCAAAAACATACAATTCAATATATCACATGCCCTAGATTTTTTTTCGAAAGTTTATCCCAAAATTGGGGGTGGAGATGCTCCCCCTCTATTGGGAGATCCCATCTCGAAACTTAAATATTTCAAAAAAACATCAAAAGATACATCTATGGAAATTTTTTCAAAATTTTGAATGGTAGCTCCCACTTACAGCGCCATTTTTAAATTTGAACTTTCAACTTTTGAAAATTTCAAAATGCTCAAAAAGTTGTACTTGTAAATGCAATGCCCTTTCGAACTGTGAAATCAGTAAAGTTTTGATCAAAGTATCATAGTTTTGGTGGAATGGGCTGCTGAAATTGAGTACCTCCAGACAATGTGAAAATAATGGAAGCCCCCCCCCCCCACCCGCCCCTGAGGGGGCTGGGACCAAACTAATTGCGGGGTTCTCATTTACTGGGTGGGTATATATTGTAAAAAAAATTTTGAGTGAAATCGAAAGACATGACTCAAAAACGTTGGTTGAATTGACATGGAATGACCCATGTGTAGAAGTACGAAAATTCTCAATAATTGATAATTGTGTCACATGTGTTGCCTAAATTTATATTTCAAGGCATTATAAATATCAAGTTTTGTTTTTAAGTAAGTACATATTGTAAGGCAAAGCTTAAACTCTTATTTTGAAAGCTTTGTTCGGCAAAAAACAGAATTTTAATTTAATATGTAGTCGAGTACGCCTAAAGAGTTCCTTTTCGTATCATTTTGCAATATTCTTTAGGAATACTCCGAAATTGAGCATTTTGACCTCGGTATAAACTACATATTATTAATTTCATACCTCAAGTTGCGAATTTACACCTTAAGGTAGGTACCCCTTAAGTTGAGTCTTGCTTTCGAAATTTAAAGTATCTAGATGGTAAGTAGGTACCTATATGTCACATTTCAAATATAGCTGAAGATGTGTTGGATAATGGGTGAGTAATTATTGTATTTCTTATCATGTGTCCTGATTTTCTTTTTGTTGAAAATGTAAGTAAACAGGATCTCTCTTAGAATATTTACCTAGGTACTTTCACTTAATAATAATGTCGTTTTCTGAGTGTTCAAAAACTTTTTAGAGCGTTTTTTCTGCTAATTATTGTACAATTATATGCATAGTTTTTATGTTTCTTTTGAGAATGAGAAAACAGTTACCTATCTACCTACTTCGATCGGCAATTTCTGACAAATACCTACATGCTGAGTCTGGCTTTTAGATATCTAATTTTGAAAAAAAGAATTTAAAACAAAACTCTGCTAATTTTAGTAAAAATCAGCAATTTTTAAAAACAAGAAACTAAGTAGGTACATTTTTTTGCAATTTTTTTCAAAAAGCGATCCAGCCATAGGGAAGACATTTGGACAATTTTTGTGAAAAAATAAAAAAAAACAAGAATTTTGACAATTTTAAGGAAAAAGCAAGATTTGACCGTTTCTGATGAAAAGGCGCGAATTTTTAGCAATTATTGGTCAGAAAATGATTCTTTTATGCAATCTTCGTTGAAAATGGGAGAAATGTTCCGGATTTTTTTAGGTAAAAAAGCAACATTGTTGGGTAATTTTCAGAAAGGGGAATGGTTACCTATCTGTAGATATCTACTGCTTGATTTTTTTTTTTTGCAAAAAAAAAAAGACAATTTCATACATTATGTCTAACGATATGATTTTCGTCAAGGGTTCCAACGCCATGGAACGTGTTTTTTTTTTTGCTCCAGAAGAATTACCAGACTCGGCGTTAGATCAAGATGATTCCTCAGCTCATCAAATAAAGGAGAATAATTAATCCAGAATACTCGAGAACATTATTCAAGAGTTTTTAAGATGATTGAGTTGGGATTTCGATGCATGGTGCAAATGCGACTGCGAGCTACGCCTACGCAGCATGTGGTACACAGCCACAGATGCACTAGGATGAAGGAAGCGGTTGCATCGTCGCAGTCATCATGGTCCTAGTCCAATCAACTTCGTTTCACGAAACATTGTACCTTTTTGTTGCTCGCGTTGCTCTCTTTCCGTTGAATGTGGATTTGCTTACGATATGTTTGTTGTGAAATGTTGATAATATTTTTTAAAAATTGTTTGATAATGATAATTCTTGAATGTTGTGCTTGAGTGAATCGAAAATATTCTTCAGTTGATCGCTAAGCTGCAGGTAATTTTGTTTCCTTCTAAAGCCATAATTACTCTGTGGTGTATAAAATTGTAGATTGATTTCTGAATATTATGAGCATTAGGAGGAGGGGAGAAAGATTAGACTTCATTTAGGTATTTAGTGCAGATTAATTTACGATTGATTCAATCGAACAATTCGAACTAACACGAATGTGTTTTTTTTCTGATTCATAGATCATGTCCGACGATGGGAATATTCGTCAAGAGTTTAACGCTATAGAACGTGATTTTTTTACTTCTGAAGAATCACCGAACTCGGCGTTAGATGATTCCTCAGCTCCCCAAATAAAGGTGAAAAATTTATCTAGAATACTCGAAACTATTATTTAATAGGTAGTGTAGTTTTTAAGAATTAGGTTGAGATTTCATGTTACAAAAATTCAGTGTATATACTTACCAAAAGTACTTATCTCTCAAGAATCCAAATATGTATGAGTGAAAAACTGAAAATATTCACCAGCTGCATCGTGATAAGAAATCTCAGTTTTTTATTCATCGAACACTGATATGGGCTGGCCATGTTTTTGCAAATAAAATATGTAAAATTGATATAATTTGCCTTTGAGAATTTTTTTTCTTGTTGGTAAATTAAAATCAAACTTTTCGTGAAGGGGTGTCGATTTGAACTCTACTCATTCAATACCTAATCGAAAATGTCACCCTAAAATCAGTTTTTCCTCGATTCTTTGATAGACGACTTTTTTTTGTACGTATCGATTATATTTTTACGAGAATCAGCTGATGTACATATTTCGATTTTTTGCCACAATTAATTACGTGAACATAGTTTAGAATAATTTTAAAATGGAAAGAATTATCAAAAGGACTAAAATTGTGGAAAAACTGGCAAAAATATTGCAAAAACGAAAGTACCTAGACGAATTAAGAATCGAGAAAAATCGATTTCATTAATTTTATGGCATTGATTTTGTAAAAAAAATATGATTTGTTATGATCAATTTTTTTCAAAAAATTGAAAAATCAATTCATGAACACTAATCTTATTCGTATTTACAAAATATCGACATCAGTACGTCAGTACGTATCTACGTGGTCCTGTTCTTAAGGAGCAAGCTTTATTTCCTAGATTATTTTGAAATTTTGAATTCACTTTTGGGTAAGATTCAGTATGCGATGGATACTTGAATTTCGATCGAAATTTCAAAATGTCAGGTACCAAGCTGACGAAATTTTTTGTGAAAGGCTGGGGGGGAACTGTTATTTTGTAACCTAAAGGTGGCAGAGAGAGGCCTAGTGTTTATGTGACTTTCTTCAATTTTCTTTCAGAAACCTGATGGAACTTCTCGTGATGGAGTGGAAACTGGTCATATCGATTTGGAAGATAACAATACGTACGTCCAACTCATACCAAGTTTGGAAGACATGGCTACACTTGCAGCGACTTTAGAAACGTTGCATCATCACTACTCTCAAAACTATTACGATTATTTTAAAAATGCGAACAATGTAATCGATAAATTGATGGTCCCAAACCTTATCAGAGCAAAAATGGCAGCACTTTGTGCTGAGATGCAAAAAGAAATACATTCATTAAGATTTAAAACAGACTGGCACGGGCTTGATAGGCCTATCCTGAGATTGCACGATATGTACTACGATGACGACTCGTATTTTTATATTTACATACTGGTTTGGGACTCGAATGGCCACATTGATGACAAAAAAACGATAGAGAAAGCGATATCGTGTTCGAAGTATTCGAATGAGGGCGATTTCATGTTCGAAATGATCACTAAATACTGTTTAGAGGATTATATAAAGGATTTTCCTCTGGATTCGTTGAGTGAAGAATTCATCAGAGCTGCGGAAGCAGACAAACTACAAAAATACTGGATAACAGATAAGAGAAGGGTTACTCTTGATGGAGAAGATGCATACAATGTATCTGCAGCTTTAATTAGCTTTCTTGATTCGTTGAAATCGTCTTCCAGCGTCTATCAATGGTCTACGTACGAATACTTCTGGGATTATTTCGATGAAGACGATCAAACGGAAATTGCCATGAATTTAATTCGAGACGAGAGTTACAAAAGATATCAGAAGATTTTACTCTCAAAGTTGAATAAAAATCAGCTCAAGCAGTTGTATTCCGAAGCACCTCTTCCAATGATCGTCAGCTTTGCGTTTTTGAGAGAATTCGAGATAGCGAAGGCGGTTTGGGATCGTATCAAGTTGACAATTGAATGTGATGACTACGAAGTTATACTCGATCATGTCTGGAAGAATGGAACACCAGATGATGAAAGCTGTATGGAATTTTTGATTTATTCGTGGAACACTGCTCCTTTGAATTTTATCGAGTACATGATGAACGAGAAAAATTGTCAAATTGCGAATAAGCTGATAGATGGAGGTCCGATGCTTGAAAGTTCCGGTAGGTTTGAATTTCTGAAAGCTGTTTTATCTCGAACAACGCCCGAATTCAGACGAAGATATTTGCAACACGCTGGAACATGTTTATCATTGAATCAGCCGGATGTGTTTAGTTCACTGATTGATCATTGTTTGAACGAAACTGACCGTGTGACAGTCAAGGAAAATATACTCCTTAGATCAATTTCGACGAGTCTATTATCAGCTGGAATATTACATCGTTGTCGAGATTTATTATACTCGAATCGCGATGAATTTAACAAATTCCTCGAGTTATTCACTTTGAAACCAACTTTACAGACACGCTTCAAGGAGTGTTTGTTAGAATCAAAATTACTAGTCACCAATGTACTGTGGAAAGCTGAACATTGGCAAACGTTGTCTCAATTTATAGACGAGCTGTATCCGAACCGAGAAGTAGCTCGATATCAAAAGAGGAAAGTTGTTTTCACTTTTTTGCGCACTCGCTGCAATTATCGCGATTGTTACCATCCAAATGGCGATGAGAAGTTTACCGAGATTGATAATCTCTTGACTCAAGTTCTTACCCCTCGAGAAATAATCACTGCCAAAGAAAATATAGGTGATAGTTTTCTAAAAGCATGTCGATCTAGAGGGCTCAGTTCTTTGAAAAGAATGAATCTGCAGAGATTTGCTACGTGGTGTTATTGCGGCGATGAATACAACATAAAGCGATTCAGACGTTCGCTTCCAATGGATAAATTATTTCGTAGTCTTTTGAGCCAAGTAGTCGAACGGTACGTTAATGGCAGGGATGTAACGTTATCGTTTTCTTCATTAGACGAACTCATACGTTGGAAATTTTCATCGAAAAGAAGCGAAATGAAAAAATTCAAGTCGCGTGAAATAAACAGAATCATGACAGAAAAGGTAGAAGAAAGTTTTAAATGGAAAACGCACAAATATCCGTCTGTCCTGAAGAAAGTTATTGAATGGGGTTTCGATGGCGATAGGCGTCAGATTCGAGAATTTGAGCAACGTTACTCAGAAAGCGATAGGATGAAGATTATTCACTGGATGTATTTGTGGGAGGAGACCACCGACTGCGCAAAGTACTATCATCACACCAGTGATGATTCAGATAGTGGAAGGCGCCGGCGCCTGCACACTCCTCTTAGACTGACAACTAGTTCCATGGATTTTGATGGCGATGATTTCGTCATAGCACATTATAGGAAGAGTCTGACTAGTGACTAGTGCGACTGATTCTTATGAATTTATAGAATTTATATTACTGAAACCATACCTACCTCGTTTACCTACCTTTAAAATATGTACAATGTTATAATATTTTAGTATAGGTACGTGTGGATTAAAATATTCACATCTCGTCTTGTTGTTTATCGTTAAATTCACATATGTAATTAATACTTATACCTACAGTTAGGTACCTACCTATACCTATTTTTACAATTTTTTTTCATTTTAAATCTAATATAAATTTTTACCATTGGTTTCGTTCTTAATTCTAGGCTAAGTTTGTGAGTTTTCATTCATTAGTTACTCGAAGATATTTTTCTGAGAGGGGGGTGGACATCACATTCTGAATTTTCAATCGGCGAATAGTGTGAACTAGTTTTACAAAAGATGTTGTTACAGTTGTCACACATTTTCTTCGACAAAAAATTCGTTTTATTATATCTTCAAAAATTTCATAACATTTTCAGATGTGCAACAGTCGCCATTTCTTCTCAGATTTTGTAAGGCAATTCATTTAAAAAAAATTCTGGCTTTGAAAGTACATTTTTTCTCACTCGATGTTGAAAACGATCTCTAAAGTAGAACATACCTACCTATTCCAGTAGAAGTAAACCCAACAATCAGAGGCAGATTTAAGGAGGGTTTGGATATCCCCTCCTCCCCATTGATCGGCAAAATTTTGAAGTTATGTACCTACATCGTGGGAACACTTTTGAATTTCAACAATAGACCCATTTTAAGTAGGTACGATTTTTATGGGTAAAAAAATATAAATAACTATGCAACCAATTAAACGCAAGAGTAGGTAAGATGTGTAGAAGCACGCAAATGACAGATGATAGATAATTGTGTCATATAAGTTGCTTAAATTTATATTTCGTTTGTTTTTAAGTACATACATACTGTATTTTATTTTTTTTTTTTTAATTTATTGACTCACATACTTAGTAACTGAACTTTCTACTCATTTCCTCTTAACTGTACTGTAAGACAACCCAACTCTTATTTTGAAAGTTTTGTTTGGCAAAAAAAATCCTAATTTGATATGTAGGTAGATGAGTAGGTAGAGGTACGCATAAAGAGTACATTTTCGTATCATTTTGCTACATATATAGGTTTTGTTTTTCAAGAACCTTACTCCAAAATTAAACATTTTGAATTTGACCTATACTTAAACTTGAATTCATTCCTTATGTTGCAAATTTACACTTTAAGGTACCACTCAAGTTGAGTCTTGATTTTAAAATAATTAAAGTAGACGATAGATATGTATGTCACATTTTATGTCTCTTGTGATAAAACTTGATAATTGAGGGTATCTCAAGAGTCCTTTACAGTAGGTACTCCTAGATAACTTAAGAATACCTTAGTGTAGGGTTGACTCATTGACTTGGTTTACATACTACATAGTTTATAAATCGACGTTGATGGTGCGCACGCACCTTCCTCCCTCCCCCCTGCTTGCTGATAGTGATGTTGGTGGTGCGCCTTTAGCAGGGAGCTCACTAGCTCAGTTTGTGTTTGGCGCGTGGGGGGTGAACATCACTTTTCTGGTGTTTGTATCTTCAGTGTTGAATTTTTTAGGTGCTTTGTGCTTTCTTAAATTATTAATCAAATGCTTTGACATTACTATTTGAAATATTTTATTTCGTTCGTGGTATCCGTGGTTGAAAGTGCCCATGTTGTGTTTCATTCAAAAGTTTGACTCTTACATGCTCACATCCACATATAGCTGAAAATAAGTTGGATAACGGCGAACAGGTGAAGTGGTGAGTAATTGTTATTTTTTATCATAAGGTAAAGTACCAGTTGCGGATCCCGTACCCAGTTATGGATCTTCGTTTTGTGTCATTCCAAATTGTGAAAAATGAAAATACGAAGAAGTGATATCTTTTTCTGTGACATCCGTACAGCACAAAAACAACAAGTTCAACAAAAAAAAGTTTTTTGGGCGCGGAAAAAATAATAATAATTGATAATTGTGTGAAAAATTTTGGGTAAAAATTTTGATGTGTAATTTCAAAAATTCAAAAAAATATAAAATGTGCTATTTTTTCCTGAAAAAGTGATTCAATGGGAAGTGAGCAGTGCCTTCTTTGAAAATTTTGAAGTTTCAAGAGTGGAGAATGTGAGTGAGCAATTTGATAGGCATTTGTTCCAACACAATCAAATTCATGAATAATTCACCAAATTTATGTCAATGCATATCAAACCCAAGCTATAACTTATCGTTTGATGATGTGCAATGATAATCATTCGCATTTGATTGGAATTTCGTGAATTTATTTTTGATCTGCAAGCAGGCTTAAAATTTTTGATCCGCAATCGGGCCCTTACTCATTTTTTTATTGAATTTTTTGCTATACTCTCTCAAATTCTGAATAAAATACAATAGGTAAGAATATAAAAATCGGTGAAGCTAAACGTAACTTTGGACAAATACATATAACCCTGAGTTTGAAAAATTTCAAAAAAATTGCTATTAAAATGCATCCTCAATTTATAAGGGCCTGCTTGTGGATTGGAAATTTTTGATCCACAATTGGGACTTTTTGGGTCTTAGATTTTTCCCCTGCAACTTTTTATCCGTGAAACATTGAAATTTTTCCCAGTGATAGGTTGTTATGGAAGCTACCTTCTATTCATGTATGAGTACAATTTTACAATTGGGTGAAAAAACAGCCCCCAGACTTCAGTTTCGAACGAAAAATTTTTTTCCAATATTTTGTGTAGGAAGGTTCCCTTTACAAGCACAGATGATAACATTTGAAAATTAATGTTGAAATTTACGCCCTACAGAATTTTTTAAAAAAGGTGATCCAAAACTGCTACTTTACCTGATGTCCTGATTTCCTTTTTGTTAATTATGTAGGCCTAAGTAAACAGGACATCTGTTAAAATATTTACTTGGGTACTTCACTCAATAACGCGATCGTTTTCTGATGTAGAGGGAGAAATTAACAGAAAATTTCAAAAACTACCATAGATGGAAAAATTAAATATTATTTCTTTGAAGATATGAAAATATAAACTAATTCAAATCCTCTTTGGCCATCTGGATATCTGTTCATGTACTCTCGTTCTGTTGGAAAATTAGTGATGGAAGTATTGTGATGTAAAATGATATCTCTCAGGATTCTATTGCTAGCTCAGCATGATCTCAGGGTTGGACGAATTGCGGATGTAATAATTGGTTTCCCTCCCAAATATTATGTACTAATTTATATTACAATGCATAGGTACGTGGGGTTACAGTTGGAGCCATTAAATGATTGAACTTTTGACGGAATGATATATTTGTGGTAAAGTTGGAAATATTCATTGGAGTTTCAAAGTCCCGAAAGTTGAATAAAAGTCCAAGACAAATTCACATTTAGGACATTTATTCTTAATAATTAAAGTGGATAAAGCAAAGATGAATAAAAAGGATTGTAAACCGTGGAGAGTTGGGAATGACTAAAAGTTGTGAGCAACAAAAAGGAAAATAAATATTAAAAAAAAGGAAAATAAAGGAGATAATGTGAACCAAGAGTCTTTACTTGAAACTAAAATGCACGTTGTGAGCCAACGCCATTTTCAAACAAAAAGGAAAATAAAGGAAGACAATGTGAGCCAAGGTCTTGAACTTAGAAACTAAAATGAGTAAAATGAATGATGTGAACCAAAGCCATTTGTGATTAAAACCTATCTGTGCATTTCAAAGAGTGATCCCAGACAGCTGAAGATTCACTAATTGACCCATTGGGACTTGGCATGCAAAACGATGTCATCACAGATGATGGCAAAGTCCGAGGCTGCAGATGCCAAAATTCATCTAAGTTCAATATATCACGAACAGTAGGAAGCTAAAGCTGGAAACAGTAGGAGCTACAGTTGGAAATATTGAAGCTTGAAACGGATTTATTGATATCTTCTGCTGGGAGGGCTCCTGCCCATCCCAGGGAGATGGAAGTAAAGTTGGATCTATACTTGGCGGCGTCGATGTCTGCAGTCCTGCCTATTTGTCTCGGATCAGAGCTTTTATAACGAACCTACAACGAAAATCGGGTGACAAACAAGTGGGGTAAGTGGTGCACGCGTTGTACGCTTCTAGCGGCGCTATCTCGCGCGGCTGGCTCTAAAATTATGTCATACTCGACTATACTCGGCGATATTCGTGATAAACTTGTTTCCTATTGGCTATTATCGCAACAGTGGAGGACAGCTTGGCACCACCACCTAAAAAACTTTTCTCCCAGTTAGGAGACAGGGAGTCAGGGACATTTTCTCCCATTAAAGGTGACTGAACTTTTTGTGTGTAAATTTCTCTCAGTATAATTGACGGATAAAAATATTTTTTTCCCACTTGAGTGGAAGAAAGCTGTGTATTTTTCTCCCACTACACTGAGTCTTCAAAAACTTTTCAGAGCATTTGTTCCTGCTGCTGATTACCTATTGTGCAGTTATGCATAGTTCCTATGTTTCTTTTGAGAATAAGAAAAGAAATACGAGTACATTGGTAATTTCTGACAAATACCAAGTCGAGTTTTCAGATACCTACCTACCTAATTTTGAAGAAAAAAAAAATTAAAAACAAAAATCTGGTAATATTAGTAAAAATTAGCAAGTTTTGAAAAAATAAAGACAATATATAAATTTTTTTGCAAATACCTACACCGATAATTTTGATAATTTCAAGCAAAAAGCAATATTGACTGTTTTTGATGAAAATCACGAATTTTTATCAATTGGGTGATGGCCAAAAAAATGATTCTTTTTCACAATGTTTATTGAAAATGGGAGAAATGTTTCGTATTTTTTAGCAAGATTTGTTGGGTAATTTTTAGGAAGGGGAATGGTTACCTACCTACTGCTGGAATTTTTTCTATTTTTAGCAAAGAAACGAGCCTATTTGGAAACTTTGACAAATGGTAGAATTTTTAGCCATTTTGGGCAGAAAGGTAAAGGTACACATTCACTATTCTGCAAATCTGCATTGTAGCCAGTTGAAAAAAAATACACAAGAGTAGGTACATAATAGTGCATAGACCGATACTTTCGAAAATTGTTCATGTTCACTTACTTACTGATCCGGACAATTTCTGAGCTCAAAAATTGAGTCATGATTTTGAGATTTCGAAATGGGTCAAAATTACGTGAGGTATTTTACATAATTTGATGAAATTATGTTTTGAACATTTCTGGAGAATTTT
The DNA here is from genome assembly GCF_950023065.1 of Planococcus citri. NCBI lineage: Eukaryota > Metazoa > Arthropoda > Insecta > Hemiptera > Pseudococcidae > Planococcus > Planococcus citri. The sequence goes on along the minus strand of NC_088679.1, from coordinate 3,748,842 downwards.
GTGCTCAAAATTTTAATGGATCATCTTTTTTAGATAAATTGTAACTTGAGGAAGTGTCGTGTGACTTAGGTATCAAAGTAGGGAGAAACAACTCGAGGAATTCAGGGAAAATGAAGAATTTGCCGTTTTGAAATTTTTGCGCAATTTTGATTTTGACTTGTGACAAAATTCTGAGGAGAAATCTTAAAAATGTACCAGGTAATGTTAAACTTATGAAATTTCTCAAAAACTGTACTGTCTTTTATGTTTGAACGGTTTCTACACCTTGGAAATGGTCAACACGTTAACAGTTTCCAAAATATTGACTAGTTAACGAAGTATTGCGGTGCATGGTGCAACTGCAAGCTACATTGACCTACCAGCACGTGGCACAGCCACAGATGCAAGCTATAGGAAGCGGTTGCATCGCCGCAGTCCACACCTCCTCTATTTGTTGCTTGTTGCCAGTCGTTGCTCTCCTTCAGGCTTCAGTTGTTCAGTTGTTTGTGTGATTTCTGTGTACTACAGTTGTGTTTTGCTTACGATCATATGTTGCTATCTATATGTAGTTGTTGCGAAATGTTGCTAATGTTTTAATCGTTTCAAAATAATAATTCTTGAATGCTGTGTTTGAGTGGATCGGAAGTATTCTTCAGTTGATTGCTAAGGAAGCTGCAGGTAATTGTGTTTCCTTCGAAAGCCATAATTACTCTGATGACATATGAAATTGTGGATTGATTTTTGAATATTATGAGCATTCGGAGGAGGGGAGAAAGATTGGTCTTCATTAGGCATTTAGTTTAGATTAATTTACGATTGATTCAATCGAACAATTCATAAACTATTATGAATGTTTTTCTTTCTGATTCGTATTATGTAGATCATGTCAGACGATGAGAATCTTCGTCAAGAGTTCAACGCTACAAAACGTGACTTTGTTGCACCTGAAGGATTACTGAACTCGGCGTTGGATGATTCCTCAACTCACCAAATAAAGGTGAATAATTAATACAGAATACTCGAAACTATTATTTAATAGGTAGTTTTTAAGATTAAGTTGGGATTTAATGTTACGAACATTCAGAATGTAGGTACCTACCGAAAGTATGTACTTATCCCTCAAGAAGCCAAATAATGAGTCAAAATATTCGCCAGCTGTCGTGATAAGAAATCTCAGTTTTTTATTCGTCGAACACTGTTATGGGCTGCCCAAGTGGCCATGTCATTGCAAATGAAATGAGTAAAATTGAAAACATTGCTCCTTGAGAATTTTTTTTCTTGGTGGTAAATTAAAATCCAACTTTTCGTGAAGGGGTGTCGATTTAAATTCTATTTAATACCTAATCGACAATCGAAAAAGTCACCCTATATTCAGTTTTTCCTCGATTCTTTGATTGACGATTTTTTTTTTTTTTTGGTACCTACTTATCGACTATATTTTTACGAGAATCATATGTAAGTATTTCGATTTTTTGCGACAGTTACTTAATAGGCACGTAAACGTAGCTTAGAATAATTTTAAAATGGAAAAAATTACCCATCAGAAGGACTAAAATAGTGAAAAGCTGGCAAAAAAATTGCAAAAACGAAAGTACCTATTATACGAATCGAGCCTCGAGGAAAATCGATTTCATTAATTTCACGGCATGGCCTGGCATTGATTTTATTAAAAATCTATGATTTGTTAATCATCAATTTTTTTCAAAAAATTGAAAAATCATTTCAAGAACTGATCTTACAAATATCGATATCAGCACGTCACCACGTATGTATCTACGTGATCCTGTTTTCCAAGGACAAGCTTTAATTCCTAGATTATTTTGAAATTTTCAATTCAATTTCGTGTAAGATTCAGTATGCGATGGATATTAGGAATACCTAAGTACTTGAATTTCGATCAAAATTTCAAAATGTTAAGCAGAGGTACCAAGCTGACGAAATTTTTTGTAACAGGTTAGGAGGAAAACTGTTATTTTGTAACCTAAAGGTGGCAGAAAAGGCCTACTGTTAATGTGATTTTCTTCAATTCTCTTTCAGAAACAGAAACTGGATGGCCATTCTCGAGAAGGAGTGGAAACTGCTCATATCGATTTGGAAGATAAAAATACGTACGTCCAACTCGTACCAAGTTTGGAAAAAATGGCTGTACTCGCAGCGACTTTGGAAACGTTGCATCATCACTACTCTCAAAACTATTACGATTATTTTAGACATGCGAACAATGTAATCGATAAATTGATGGTCCCAAACCGCATCAGAGGAAAAATGACAGCACTTTGTGCTGAGATGCAAAAAGAAATGCATTCACTAAGATTTAATACGGACCGGGGCGCACTTCATAGGCCTATCCTGAGATTAGCCGATATGTACTACGATGACGACTCGTATTTTTATGTCTATGGACTGGTTTGGGACTCAAATGGTCACATTGATGACAAAAAAACGATAGAGAAAGCGTTATCATGTTGGAGGTATTCGAATGGTGGCGATTTCAAATTCGAAATGATGGCTAAATACTGTTTAGTCGATTATATAATAGATTTTCCTCTGGATTCATTGAGTAAAGCGTTCATTTCTAGATCTGTGAAAGGAGACAAACTAACAAGGTGCTGGATAGAATATAAAAGAATGAGTACTCATGATAGAGACGATGCAAGCTTTAAATCTGCTTTCATTAGTGTACTTGATTCGTTGAAATCGTGTTACGGCGTCTATCAATGGTCTACGTACGAATACTTCTGGGAATTTTTCGATGAAGACGATCAAACGGAAATGGCCATAAATTTAATTCTAAACGAGAGTTACAAAAGATACCAGAAGATGTTATTCTCAAAGTTGAATAAAAGTCAGCTCGAGCAGTTGTATTCCGAAGTACCTATTACAATTATCGTCAGCTTTGCGTTTTTGAGAGAATTCGAGCTAGCGGAGGCTGTTTGGGATCGTATCAAGTTGACAATTGAATGTGAGGAATACGAATTTATACTCGAACATATCTGGAAGAATGGAATACCAGATGAAGAAAGCTGTATGGAATTTTTTATTTATTCATGGAACACTGCACCTTTGAATTTAATCGAGTACATGGTGAACGTGAAAAATTTTCAAATTGCGAATCAGCTGATAGATGGAAGTCCGATGCTTGAAAGTTCCGGTAGGTTTAAATTTCTGAAAGCTGTTTTATCTCGAACAACGCTCGAATTCAGACGGAGATATTTGCAACACGCTGGACCATGTTTATCATTGAATCATCCGGATGTGTTCAGTTCACTGATAGATCATTGTCTGGACGAAACTGAACGTGTTTCAGTCAAGGAAAATATACTCATTCAAGCAATGCAGTCGAATCTACCAGCTGGAATTATGCACCGTTTTCGAGATCTATTCTACTCGAATCGCGAAGAATTTAACAAATTCCTCGAGTTATTCACTTTGAAACCAACGTTACAGACAAGTTTTAAGAAGTGTTTGTTAAAATCTGGATTACTAACCACCAATGTGCTGTGGAAAGCTGAAAATTGGCAAACACTGTCTCAATTTATTGACGAGTTGTATCCGAACCGAGAAGTATCTAGATTAGAAAAGAGAAAAGTTGTTTTCACTTTCTCGCGCACTCACTGCAATTATCGCGATTGTTACCGTCCAAATGGCGATGAGAAGTTTACCGAGATCGAGAATCTGTTAACTCAAGTTCTCACCCCTCGAGAAGTGATCACTGCCAAAGAAAATATAGGCGATAAATTTTTAGAATCGTGTCGAACCGATTACGGTGGGATCAGATCTTTGAAAAAAATGAATCTGCAGAAATTCGCTACGTGGTGTTATTGCGGTGATGAAAGTAACATAGAGCGATTCAGACGTTCGCTACCGATTAATAAATTATTTCATTCTCTTTTGAGCCAAGTAGTCGAACGGTACGTTAATTGCAGAGATGTAACGTTATCATTTTCTTCATTAGACGATCTCATACATTGGAAATTTTCATCGAACAGAAGCGAAATGAAAAAATTCAAGTCGCGTGAAATATACAGAATCATGAATGAAAAGGTAGAAGAAAGTTTTAAATGGAAAAAGCACAAATATCCGTCTATCTTGAAGAAAATTATCGAATGGGTTTTCGATGGCGATAGGCGTCAGATTCGAGAATTTGAGCAACGTTACTCAGAAAGCGATACGATGAAGATTATTCACTGGATGTATTTGTCAGAAGAGACCACCGACTGTGCAGAGTACTATTATCATTCCAGTGATGAATCAGATAGTGGAAGGCGCCCGCGTCATCCTGAAAGACTGACAATGAGTTAGACGAATTTTGATTATGATTAGGAAGACTACATCCTTAGCATGTACGGAAAATCCGACTAGTGCGTCTGATTCTTATTAATTTATGGAACTTATATTACTTATGCCATACCTGCATCTTTTGCCCACCTTTAAAATAACCTACTATGTGATAATATTGTAATACCTAGTATACCTATATAGGTACGTCTTATTTTTACAATTATAATTTTTTTAAACCTAATACAAATTTTTAATCAGTTTCTTTCTTCATTTTAGGCTATGTTTGTGATTTTTCAGTCATTATGCAAAGACATTTTTCTGGGAGGGGGGTGGACAGAAATCTAAAAATTAGGTACCGGAAAAACACTCATTCGAAAATTTTCAATTTTTGATGAACATGAAAAAGTGCATTTTAAAATTCACCTTCTGAATTTTCAATCGGCGAATAGTATGAACTTGGTTTGCAAAAGATGTCGTGACGGTGGGAGCTTGTTCGTCGACTTACTGCCCTGTTTTTTAATAGGTACCTACATACAAAATAATTGGATGAATTGACTGATGACTCGTGACAAAAGAGCCTTTCAGCATAATATGGTGAAATCCGCCCTTACTCCAATTTTGACGAAACTCACCCAAAATGTTAGTATGGATGTAAAACCATACCAAAACATTTTTTGAGCCGACCGCCCCACCACAACCCGAGAAATGCCCCCCTATGTGTCAAAAATTCAAAATTCTCGTTCTCCGGAGGGGGATGTCCAAACATTTTGAAACTTTCACAAAAAATAGTCACTAGGTAGGTGCGTGTGTGAAATTTTTTTCAAGAAAAACTATTCATATTTGTTTTTTAGGGGGGGGGGTTCAAAATTTCAAAAATTCGTAGAAAAAAACGGGGAGGGGGGGTCATCGCGAAATTTTTTCAGAAATTTAGTTACATCTTTAGGTATTACATATAATTTTCCCAGGGTCCCAAAGGGGGGGTGCAACAATGCAACATGGTCAAAAAAAAAGAATGTTTGAAAAAAAACGTGTATCTCCAGTACTACCGCGCGTTTTGTCAACACTATTCCACGGCACCACCGTGAGAAAACTTCACCTATCGCGCGCTCTCAAACTTGGATTTTTTTGAGAACCCTATTGAAATACCATAATTGCCATCAATGGTTTTTTGGTGAATATTTTCTAGAGCAGTGTGGTGAACAGCAGAGGTATACCTACAAGAATTTTTAACCCCCTCCATTCATATTTAACCCTCAAAATTGCGTTTTTCAACACTTATTTTTTGCTTTTTACAACTACAATGAAAATTGCGAGGTACAATGTATGGTTTCCTCGTGATTCGATACCGCTGAGCACGAATATGACGTCACGTTTTCTGATGATCTAGCCCCTCACAGCCTTCAGCCCCCACCACAATTTTTACTACAAATTTTTGAAATAAAGTTACTTTGATGATATTGGTGTCGTTTTTATATGATTCAAACCTCCTGAGCACAAACCCGGCCCCTCCATAGTTCAGTCCCCTCACCTCCTCAATTTCCACTATTTTTGAAATGGAGCTACTTTCACGAAATTGGCGTCGTTTCCAAGAGACCTAAACGCAAATTCGGCGTTAACATCTCGTGGCGGCGCCACCATCGACTTGCTGAAAGGGGGACTTTTTGCAGAGAATCACATTCATTCGCATCTCGACAAGTCGTGTGTGCGCGTGTGTAAGCGTGCGTGAGTATGGAAATGTCCCCCTTTCAGCATGATAACATGTGTTTCATGCATTTCACCGCCAGAGTGCAACACATGTTCGTTGACTCCGAATACAGACATCTGATTTCGTTTTGCTCATACCCAGCCTCTCCATAGGGGGCTGATGCTCTGAAGGGGGTGAGCGTAAAACGAAATCAGACGTTTGTATTTGCGTTCAGATCACTTGGAAACGACATAATTAATGATCATCAAAGTAACTTTATATTTCAAAAATATGTAGTAAAAGTTGTGGTGGGGGGCTGAAGGCTCTGGAGGGGCTAGATTAGGAAGGTTGAAAATTTTTGTAGGTATACCTCTGTTGTTCACCACACGACTCCAGAAAATATTCACCAAAAAACCATTGATGGCAATTATGGTATTTTAATAGGGTTCTTTAAAAAATCCAAGTTTGAGAGCGCGCAATAGGTGAAGTTTTCTCACGGTGGTGCCGTGAAACAGTGTTGACAAAACGCGCGGTAATACTGGAGATACATGTTGTTTTTTTTCAAACATTCTTTTTTTTGACCGTGTTGCACCCCCCTTTGGGACCCTGGGAAAATTATATGTTATACCTAAAGGTGTAACCAAATTTCTGAAAAAATTTCGCGGAGACCCCCCTCCCCTGCTTCTTTTCTATGCATTTTTGAAATTTTGAACCCCTCCAAAAACCTTTCCAATATGAAAATTTTTTCTTGAAAAAAATTTCACACATGCACCTACCCTACCTAGTGACTATTTTTTGTGAAAGTTTCAAAATGTTTGGACCACCCCCTCTAGAGCGGTAAAATAACGTAAAAAAGGAGGAGCAGAAAGGAAAAAATTGGCACATAAATTTTTTCTTCGGGAATGTGTTCGGATGGTCCCTCTGAACCACCAAAAAAAAAAGCCGACTCTCCTATCCCTGGAGGAAAATTTTTTAGGGGGCTGAAACCGGTTCCGATTCACGTTTTTTGCGTTTTACTCCGTAAATATTAGATTTTTGAGAAAAACTACCATGACAAAAAATGTTCCCCTTCAAATTCTCGACAATTTGACACTACGCTCGATACCCATTGCTCAAGGGGGTGTCCAAAAAAAGGGGTGGAAAGAGTAGGTGTTTCAAAAAAGGTCAGTACAATAAATTGATCAAAATTACCACTTAAAATCATTCGTTTTCGCTCAAATTTTTTTTTCAAACTCTACTCACCGAACTACTAATCAAACTACCATTGGTTTGTCTTCAACCCTCCTCGGGGGTTCGTGAGGGTTGCTTGATTTTTCAAGTAACACACTACTGAATCATATATTTGAAAAACAAATCTGGACATGCGATATATCGAATAGTATGTTTTCGAGGTCGCTGAATACGAATATCAACTTATTTTTTGGGCCCAGTTCCTCAAAGCCCCTCTGTGCCCCAAAATGGGGGTGAAAATTTTGAAAAATCGTTAAAAGTCGAGTGATATATCGAATGGTACGTTTTTGAAGTCGCCGAGTGCGAATATGAACTTATTTTTTGGGTCCCACCCCCCAATGTCTCTCTGTGCCCCAAAATGGGGGTGAAAATTTTGAAAAACCGTGAAAAGTCGAGTGATATATCGAATGGTATGTTTTCAAAGTCGCTGAGCACGAATATGGCCTTATTTTTTTTGAAATCCTCAAGGGTCTTCCTTGAGAAAATTGACTTAACGAGCTGAAAAGTAGAAGCGAACAGCATTGTTTACATGCTATATTTGTAAGGTTTACTCTGCAATTCACACGGCGTATGTATGCAATCTGAAATGAGCGTTTATTTTTGTTTGATGATTTTTATTTTAATACCTAGCGAACTTGGTTCAAAATTGAAAACAATAATTTCATCATTATTTAATTGGATGAACTGAATATAAAGAAAATTTGACGAGGAAAATAATGGCGGACCGTGTAACCACTTTTTCAAACAAAAAAAACTAAACCTAATCTGTAATCATGTTGTCGTCTAATTTTTTCGAATTTTCAAAATGTGCATTTTCGTCTAATTACCTACTTGATGAATTTTGTTCTCGAATTTTACGATTTCCGAACGTTGAAGTTGAGTTGAGTTGACGTTGTTGACACAATTTAGTGAACAATTTAAGTACGTAGGTCTAGGTACCTACTTCACTCTCATGAAATTTGATTTTTTGATAAATTGAATTTGATTTGATGATTTTTGTTGATTAAGTACATTATTGTTATTCTCGAGTCTCGATTTTCATTTCCCCATCCAACCCATATCCAACCACACTGAACCGAAATATTTTAATCTGGGGAACCCTCTTGCAAGGTCCTCTGGACCTCGCTTGTTTTGGTTGATGATTTTTTTTTTTAGTGGGTACCTAACGAACTTGGTTAAAAATTGGAAAACGAAATCATCATTACTTATTTAATTGGGTGAATTGACTAATAATGACTTGTGACAAAATTCTGAGGAGAAACCTTGAAAATGTACCAGGTACATGGTACAAGTAATGTTAAACTAATAAAATTTCTAAAAAATTGTACTGTCTTTAATTTTTGAACGGTTTTTACGACTCGGAAATGGGCAACACGTTAACAGTTTTCAAAATATTGAGTAGTTAACGAAGTATTGCGGTGCATGGTGCAACTGCAAGCAACATTGAACTGCCAGCACGTGGCACAGCCTCCGATGCATGCTATACTATAGGTAGAAGCGGTTGCATCGTCGCAGTCCACTCTACCTTTACTTTGTTGTTCGCTGTCGTTAGTGTCGTTGCTCTCCTTCCTCAGTTGCATGCTCAGTTGCATGTGTGATTTCTGCGTACTACAGTTGTGTTTTGCTTATGAGTTACGATTATATGTTGCGAAGTGTTGATCATATTTTAATCGTTTCAAAATAATAAGTAATTCTTCAATGTTATGCTTGGGTGAATCGGAAGTATTTTTCAGTTGATTGTTTAGCTGCAGGTAGATAATTTTGTTACCTCCGTAATTACCCTGAGACCGTATAAAATTGTGAGATTGATTTTTGAATATTATAAGCACTGGGAGGGAGGGAAGAAAGATTAGACTTCATTATTTTGTGTAGATTAATTTATGATTGATTCAATCGAACTAACATGAATGATTTTTCTCAGATTCATACATCATGTCGAACGATGGGAATTTTCGTCAAGGATTCAACGCTATAGAACGTGATTTTTTCGCTCCTGAAGAATTACCGAACTCGACGTTAAATGATTCCTCAGTTCAGCAAATAAAGGTGAATAATTAATCCAAAATACTCGAGACTATTATTTAATATCTATAGGTAGTTTTTTAGATTAGGTTGGAATTTCATTTCATGTTACGAAAATTCAGAATAAATACCAAAAGTATTCTCGAAGAAGCCAAATACGAGTCAAAATATTGGCCAGCTGTTGTGATAAGAGATCTTAGGTTTTTTATTCGTTGAATACCGACTGATTATGTGTGAAGTCAAAAAGATACTTAAAGACGTCGATTTTTTGCAAAAATGAATACCATTAGAATAATTTAAAAATGGAAATAATTATCAGAAGGACTAAAATTGTGAAAAACTGGCAAAAATATTGCAACAACGAATAAAGTATAGGAATAGAGAAAAATCTATTTCACTAATTTCGTGGATTTCAATTATCTGTGTTGAAGTATTTTAGTTATTTTTCTTCTAATAAGTACCTGATTTTATGAGAAATAATTTGTTAAAGATCAATTTTTTCAAAAAATCGTTTCAAGAACTGAGCAAAATATCATCATCAGGACACGTATATCCACGTGATACTGTTTCCTAGGGAAAGCTTTAGGTAATTCCTAGATTTTTTTTTAAAATTTTGAATTCACTTTCGGGTAAGATTTAGTATGCGATGGATAGGTACCTACTTAAATTTTGATCAAAAGGCTATAGGTGGATAAGTATGCCGAATTTGCCCCGGAGAGCTACAGGGTTGATATTTGCATGGAAGGTGGGTACCCTTGAACACCTTCCGTCACGATAGTTTCAGACCCCCAACCTCCCCTCCCAGCGTTTTTGAGAAACCCCCCCTTTTCTGAAATTACAATAGACATTTTTTCTCAGCCCCATGTGAACCGATTTTTCAATTTTTTGGTATCTTCTAAATATCCATCAGAGGTATCCCCATAAAAATTTGTACCCCCCTCCCCCCATATTTTCCCCTCAAAATGGCGTTTTTTAGCTTTGTTTGCCTGTTTTAGCGATGACCATGATTCGGCACAAAAATGCGAACAGCATTTTTAATACATATATTTTTTTCAAAGCAAAAATTGAAAAAACTTACAGAGGGGGTAAAAATGGATTCTGGTGTAAATTATTGTTTTTGGTAAAGGAGGTGTCGTTTCTATATGAATCGAACCCCCCGAACACGAATATGACGTCCAATTTTATGGTACCCTCAACCACACCCCTCCAGTGCCTCTGCCCCCACCTCTATTTTTACTATTATACATATTAAAAGTTGAACTATATAATAATATTGGTGTCGTTCTCATATGAATCGAACACCCCGAACACGAATATGATGTACAATTTAGCTCTACCCTCATCCACGCCCCGTCAATGCCTCGACCCCCACTTCAATTCATACTATTTTAAAAGTTTTGATATCTTCATAATGTTGGTGTCGTTTTCATATGAATCGAACCCTCCGAACTTGAATATGACGTCCAATTTTACGCCGTACAAAAATTACTGAAAAGAAGTTGAAAAAATGACAATCGTATGGTTCAAACTTCAACATTCAAGTTTCGAGGTTTCCATTCGTATCAAAATGACACGAACATTATGAACATAGTTTTACGCGTTTTAAATAGTAAAAATTGAGGAGCTGGCTGTACCCTGGAAGGGGATAGATGACGGTAGACCTAAATTGGACTTCATATTCGCGTTAGGGGTGTTTGATTCATACGAAAACGACACCAATGAAAATATTGAAAATAGCTCAACCTTTGATACAGTAAAAATTGAGATGGGGGCAGAGGCACTGGAGGGGTGTGGTTGAGGGTACCATAAAATTGGACGTCATATTCGTGGTCAGGGGGTTCGATTCATATGGAAACGACACCTCGTTTACCAAAAACAATAATTTACACCAGAATCCATGTTCACCGCCTCTGTAAGTTTTTTCAATTTTTGACCATGGCCCACCACAAATTTTTTTTTGAAAAAAATATATGTCTTTAGGGGTCAGAAACACACTTAAAAATGCTGTTCGCATTTTTGTGCCGAATCATGGTCATCGCTAAAACAGGGAAACAAAGCTAAAAAACACCATTTTGAGGGGAAAATATGGGGGAGGGGGGTGAAAATTTTTGTGGGGATACATCCTATGGATGTTCACAACATACCAAAAAATTAAAAAAATCAGTTCACATGTGGCTGAGAAAAAAATTTCTATTGTAATTTCAGAAAAAGGGGGGTTTCTCAAAAACGGGGGGATTGGAGGTCTGAAACTTTCGTGACGGAAGGTGCTGAAGGGTGCCCACCAATATAAATTAGTTGGATGATTATACATTTTATTTCGATGAAATTCGACAACACAGTGAAAGTCCTACTTCCATTTTAGTTTCTATTAAAAAATTATCAAAAACTGGTAGGTACTTAGGTGAGTGAGCGTTTTAAAAAAAATCTTCAGATGTAAAATGTTTTCTTTGCAAAATGATCGCTCAAACTTTTTGAATAGCGATCCCGATAATACCTTGGTAATACCTCTACCTCTCCCCTTTTCCCTCCAAAAGTTACTCCAGTCAGTGTTTTTGAGATGAATTTTCAGAATTATTTCTGATTTTGGCCCTTTTTCTGGGGCACAGAGAGACAATGTGGGGCGGGACTCAAAAAATAAGTTCATATTGTTCATATTTGTGCTTGGCGACCTCAAAAACATTCCATTTGATATATCACTTGACTTTTTGATGATTTTTTGAAATTTTGGCCCCCTTGTTAGGGCACAGAGGGTCATTGGGCGGTGGGACCTAAAAAATAAGTTCATATTCCTACTCAGCGACCTCGAAAACATACAACTCGATATATCACTCGATTTTTCACGATTTTTCTAAATTTTAACCCCCTTTTTGGGGCACAGAGGGGCTTTGAGGAGTTGAACCCAGAAAATTAGTTGTTATTCGTATTCAGCGACCTTGAAAACATACTATTCGATATATCGCATGTGCAGATTCGTTTTTCAAATATATGATTCAGTTGTGTGTTACTAGAAAAATAAAGCATCCCCCACCCCCACCAACCCCCAGGGAGGGATGACGACCAATCAATGGTGGTGTGACTAATAGTTGAGTGAGTAGACTTTGTAAAAAAAAATTTGAGCGAAAACGAATGATATCAAGTGGTAACTTTGATCAATTTATTGGACTGACCTTTTTTGAAACACCTACTCTTTCCCCCCTTTTTTAGACACCCCTCTTGAGGGATGGGTATCGAGCTTAGTATCAAATTGTAGAGAATTTGAAGGGGAACATTTTTTGTTATGGTACTTTCTATTGTAAACCTAATATTTGCGGAGTAAAACGCAAAAAACATGAATCGCAACCGGTTTAGCCCACTAAAAAAATTAGCTCCAGGTGTAGGAGGGTCGGTTTTTTTTTGGTAGTTCAGGGGGTTCATCTGAACACATTTCCGAAGAAAAAATTAATGTGTCAATTTTTCTTTTTTAAAACCGCTATTTGCCTGGTCTAAGGGGAATTTTTTTAATAAAAAACTGTTGTTTTGTAGGTAACTTGTAAGGGTGGCAGAGGTATCTATACTAGAAGTTGGCCCAGTGTTTATGCGACTTTCTTCATTTTTTTTTTTTCAGAATCCGGATGGAACTTCTTGTAACGCAGTGGAAACTGCTCATATCGATTTGGAAAATGAAAATACGTACGTCCATGTACAACGCATTCCAAGTTTGGAAGACATGGCTACACTTGCGGCGACTTTAGAAACGTTGCGTTATTACTATTCTGGAAGCTTCTACGATTATCATGGAGATCCGAACAAATTAATCGATAACTTGTTGATCCCAAACCAGTTCAGAGTAAAAATGACAGCACTTTATGCTGAGATGGAAAAATCTCTTAAATTTATTGCAAGCGGGCGTTCTGATATTCAGAAATTGCGCAATGTATACGATAACGATTCGTATTTTTATATCTACGGACTGGTTTGGGACTCGAAAGGTCACATTGACGACAAAAAAACGATAGAGAAAGCTTTATCGTGTTCAAGGCATCATACGAATGATGGCGACTCCTTATTCGAAATAATAACTAAATACTGTTTAGTGAATTATATAATGGATTTTCCTCTAGATTCTTTGAGTAAAGCGTTCATTTCTAGATCTGTGGAGGGAGACAAACTAACAAGGTACTGGATAAAATATAAAAGAATGAGTACTCATGATATAACCGCTGGAAGCTACAAATCTGCTTTGAATGGCCTACTTTATTCGTTGAAATTGTACTGCAACAGTAACGAATATCAATGGTCTGCGTACGAATACTTCTGGGATTTTTTCAATGAAAACGAACAAACGGAAATGGCTGTGACTTTAATTCGAAACAATTATTACAAAAGATACCAGAAGATTTTATTCTCAAAGTTGAATAAAAATCAGCTCAAGCGGTTGTATTCTGAAGCACCTCTTAAAATTATCGTCAACTTTGCGTTTTCGAGAGAATTCGAGCTAGCGAAGGCGGTTTGGGATCGCATCAAGTTGTCAATTGAATTTGAGGAATACGAACTTCTACTCGAACAAATCTGGAAGAATGGAATACCAGATGAAGAAAGGTGTATGGAATTTTTTATTTATTCGTGGAACACCGCTCCTTCGAATTTAATCGAGTACATGACAAACGTGAAAAATTGTCAAATTACGAATAAGTTGATAGATGGAAGTCCAATGCTGGAAGGTTCCAGTAGGTTTGAATTTCTGAAAGCTGTTTTATCTCGAACAACGTCCGAATTCAAACGCAGATATTTGCAACACGCTGGACCATGTTTATCATTGAATCATCCGGATGTGTTTAGTTCACTGATTGATCATTGTTTGAACGAAACTGATCGTGTAGCTGTCAAGGAAAATATACTCATTATAGCAATGGTGACGTGTCAACCAGCAGGAATTATGCACCGTTTTCGAGATTTATTATATTCGAATCGCGAAGAGTTTAACAAATTCCTCGAGTTATTCACTTTGAAACCAACTTTACAAACACGTTTCAAGGAGTGTTTGTTACAATCTGAATTACTAGTCACCGAAGTACTGTGGGAAGCTGAAAATCGCCAAACATTGTGTCAATTTATTGACGAGTTGTATCCGAACCGAGAGGTAGCTAGATTAGAAAAGAGGAAAGTTGTTTTAACTTTTTCTCGTACTCACTGCAATTATAACGATTGTTACCGACCAAATGGCGATGAAAAGTTTACCGAGATCGATAATCTCTTAACTCAAATTCTCACCCCTCGAGAAGTAATCACTGTCAAAGAAAATATTGGCGATAGGTTTCTAGAAGCATGTCGATCTAAAGGGCTCAGTTCTTTGAAAATAATGAATCTGCAGAGATTTGCTACGTGGTGTTATTGCGGAGATGAAGACAACATAAACCGATTTAGACTTTCGCTTCCGATTGATAAAGTATTTCGTTGTCTTTTGAGCCAGGTAGTCGAACGGTTCGTTAATGGCAGGGATTTAAGGTTATCGTTTTCTTCATTAGACGATCTCATACGTTGGAAATTTTCATCGAAAAGAAGCGAAATGAAAAAATTCAAGTCGCGTGAAATAAACAGAATCATGAAAGAAAAAGTAGAAGAAAGTTCTAAAGGCAAAACGTACGAGTACAAATATAAGTCTGTCGTGAAGAAAGTCATTGAATGGGTTTTCGATGGCGATAGGCGTCAGATTCGAGAATTCGAGCAACGTTACTCAGAACGTGATAGGATGAAGATTATTCACTGGATGTATTTGTCAGCAAAGACCACCGACTGCAGACGGTACCATTATCATACCAGTGATGATTTTTCAGTTAGTGGAATGCGCCCGCGCCATCCTCCTAGACTAAAAATGCTGAATTTTGATTATGAATATGAAAACTACATCATTGCATGGGCTAAGAGTTTGGCCAATCTGACTGATTCTTATTAATTTATTTAATTTGTATTACTGAAACCATACCTACCGCGTTTACCCACCTTTAAAATAGAATGTGATATTTTGATAGGTACGTGTGGATTGAAATACCTATTCACATCTCGTCCTGTTCTTTATCGTTGAACGACACATTAGGTATACTTGATACATCTTACTAATATGTACCTACTTTTTTTTTAATCCAATATAAATTTAAACCATTAGTGTAATTATTGCTTCATTTTAAGCTAAGTTCGTGAGTTTTTATTTATTACACAAGATATTTCTCTGTGAGGTAAATGGGCAGAGATCTCCAAATTACAGGAAAAACACTTACACTTATTCGAAAATTTTCAAGTTTTAATAATTATGAAAAAGTGCGTTTTAAAATTCACCTTCTGAATTTTCAATCGGCGAATAGTGTGAACTAGTTTTACTAAAAATATTGTGATGATCGCCACACATTTCATCAAATGCTCTACGAAAAAATCGTTTTTTTATTTCTTCGAAAAGGAGGAGTATCGATAAGGCCATTTTTTGGGCCCGCACAGTTATCGACTCGACCACTCTTAAAATGTTGTAATAAACATACCAAATACGAATCCGTGGTTAGTTGACCAAAATGACCACTTTTTGGGCTCCAGGTGTTCCCAAAGTTGCGAATAAAGAAATAATTTTAGGAACCACTGCACTGAAAAAAAAAACAATAAAAATTACTATTTCGTAACCGGATCCAATCCAAAAATAATAGTGATTTTTACTCAACCAAAAAATACATTTTACCTATAGAATTAGGTAAAATTTATTATTCTCATAGTAAAATTTACTAATCTCATAGTAAAAATCGCAATATTTTTGAATGGGATCCGGTTACTGTATGAAATAGTAGAGGAGAAGGTACAATTATGGACCCAGGTACAAATATGGACCCCCCTCTGTTTAGAGAATACTACTAGCGCTGCGGTCACGGTCTGCACTAAAAATTGTTCTAGTAGTGTAGTACTAAACTCCAATTTCACTACGCTATCAGTTCGACTGCAAGTTGGTTCAAGTCATTTTAGAGCCTCAAGCGACCTTTTGAAAATTACTAGAGCCTCCAACAGATTATAGAAACTTAAAATTTCATTAAAGGCAGTTGGAAAGCAGAAATTCACTCTATAAACTAATTTCAGTATGCTATGAAGTTGACTACCGGTAGATTTCAAGACGTTTTGAAGCCTCCAGCGACTGTTTGGAAATTACCGGAGCCTCCGGCAGATATTCCAATGCTCGAAATTTCCATGATCTAGTTACATATTTTGGATCGATGCAAAATTCTGTGTCTGCAATCAGCATTTGATTTTTTTTTCGTGATTTTTTGTTGCCATTGGAAAATTTTACTCTGTTTTCTTTTAATAATTGATGTACTTCCAATAACGTTCAAAAAAAAAATTATTAGCGAAATAAGTAGCTCTCAGTGTATACTTTCAGAATATGCTTTCATACTTGTCATTACTTTACTCGATTTTCGTATTTTTTTCCATTTTTCATAAACTGACAGGTTTTTTTACGTTGGTATAAATATGGACCCCTAAATTTTTTCATATAATTTTTCCTAGAATGCTGAGAAAAAAGCAATCAACAAATAAGAGAAGTCCTAAAAGACGGAAATGGGACGAAGAAAGTATAGTACGGGCCATTTTAGAAGTAAAAATAGTAAAATCCAGAAAGTTCGGTGTTTTCTTATGAAAATCGATTTTTATTAATTTCGATTTTTTTCATGTATTTGATGTTTATTGTCATGCATTCGATATTTTTTTCATATACTCAAGTTAAAAAACGTCTTTAAATATATTTTCGCATCATTTTCTGCAATTTTTAGACATTTTTTTAGGGGGTCCATATTTGTACCCGAGTCCATATTTGTACCAATTTATGTCACTTTTGTAAAATTCAAATTTCTCCGTGAGTTTTCAACCAAAAAAAAAAAATTTTTTTTACACAATATACTAGAGTCTTTGGCCTTTCGAATGGTATATTCGAAAAACAAATTTGATAATTTTTTCTACCCTTTAAAGCCAAAAAGCTAGAGCGGGTCCATATTTGTACCTTCTCCTCTAAAAATTATCCATACCCAGTGGCGGATTTAACAGGTGGCAAAGTGGGCAGTTGCGCCTCGGGCCCCAAGAGGAAATGGGCCCCAAGAGGAAATGGGCCCCAAAGAGAAAAATTCTAATGGTAGTTTCTGAATATGTATTGCAGAAAAAATTATCTAATTATTAGCTATGTCATTTTCTAATTCAATAAGATAGAAATATAATCCAATAAATGTAGGTAGAGGTCTTCCATGTGGTAGTTCGGTATAGATCTGCATGAAGAAGTCCAATTTATTTATATCGTGGTATATCAAAATGAGTCCATAGATTACAGCAGTGGTGGACTGGCGTATGGTGTTACCTGGCAATCGTCAGGGGCCCCGAGACATCAAGAGGCCCCTGGGGCCACGTTTCCACCAAAAAAGATGATATTTTCACTTTCTCCGACAAAAATTTTTGGAAGCTTTTGCCCTCGCTTCGCTCGGGCCAGTTTTCTTTTCTTTTATTTCAAAATAAGTATAAATTTTCAATTTTAGTGAATTCAAATTCTAAAATTGTGTGGTCAAAAAAATAAACTCATCTGTCACTACAAAAAATTGTTTTTTACCTCTCAAAACACAAATTTTTGAAATGTTCAGCCCTCACTTTACTTTGGCCTGTGTAGTTTTTTTTCAAATTGAGATCGAATTTTTATAAAAATCTATTAAGTAAGTATTCAAATTTCAAGAAATTTTCTAACCAAAAAAAACGCACTTTCAAATTTGAAATTTTTAAAAAACGGTCATTCAAGTTCTAAAATTTTGAGCTAAAAAAGTGAATAAATTAAAAACATCGTTTTTTACCTCTTAAAACACGAATTTTTAAAATTTTTATCTCTTCTCTAAACCAAAAAAATCAATTTTCGAAACTTCCATAAATTTAAAAGGGAAAACGAAAATTTTTATAGGCCCAAATGCAAAGTACTCCTACATAATTATTAGGGCGGGTCGAAAAAAATCGTAGGTCTCGGAATTTTCTGAAATTCACATATGTGGTTCCTTTTGAGTTGAAACCACCCCAAAAAAAATTTTAGCCCCCCGCGGCACCATGGGGCTGAGCCACGTGGCCTCAAAGTGGGGCCATTTTAGCTAAAAATTCACTTTTTTCAGGTTTAAAGCTCCAAAATCGAGTTTTAAAATCTACGGCTAGCACTCAATTTGTAGAGTTTGAGATGCTGAATCTCCCTGTGGAGTTCGTTTTTTTGTTCGGTGGTCCCTTACGTCTCCAACAAGTCCTTGAAAGTACAAAAATAGCTGATTTTAAGGTGTCACGAAAACGTTTCTGCGAATTTATGCCCAAATGGTATTTTATAGGGGGACATATTGATGCAGTAAGTTGTATATGTAGTCGAGGGGTTAAATTTAGAATCATCAATATGCCCTCAGATCGCTGATAGGGTACATGATTCAAGTCTTAAACAAGATTTTAGGATTTTATCAATTTGAAAATTTGATCAGATTGCTTCTACCTACTTTTTTTCATGTTTTCAAAAAAATTTTCATTTCATTTTTTAAAAATTCAATTTTGAATGACATTATGTATCTTGGAAGAACACAAAACCTTTTTTGAAAAATGTGAAAATCATTCGAAAATATCAAAAAGTAATAGACCATCAAAAAACGACAAAAATTTGAAAAAATGTTTCATTTGGGTAAAATTTTGCACAGACTGCTTAGATTATTGCAAAGTACCTACCAAGAATTAATCGGAAATTCTCAAAATTGAATGATGATTTGTCAAAACTGCAGAAAGTGTGATAATGCATACACTTGTCAAAATTGAGCAAAAAAAAAACAGTTTTTATTTTCAAAATTCAAAGAACGAATTAACATGGAAAATTAAAAAAAAAAAAAAAAAACTCAAAGACCACGAAAATCCTTGTTTGATTCCACTTTAGGCATCGCGTTGATGCTTCTCAATTTATTTTAGATTTTTGTCGTTTTTTCTCATTGATTTTATTCGGAAAAATTGGCAATTTTTTCTTATAGAAAATTTTTCGTCCGGCCCTCCTCCAAAAATCTCCTCTTTTTGCTATTAATAAAATATGTTGAATAAAACGACAAAAGCAAAAATCAATCGCACAACTTGAATTCAAGTATCCAAACCTAAAAAAAAATACAGAATGAGAAAGATTCTTAAGGGGGAAGGGAAACATTTTGGAGGCCACATTCGGTGCATCCGACAGAAGCCCCAAGCCGACCCTGACCTCTTGGATTATAAAATTTCAAAATCTTTTGTTCACGCTTCGCTCGGGTCACTTCACTTTTGTTTTCTAAAGTTTTATTTCTAAAAAATTTTCACTAAAATCTAAGCGGTGATGAATCCAGAAAAATCAATATTTTGTCTAAAAAAAAGTTTTTTACCTCTTGGATTAGAAAATTTTGCTCGGGCCAATTCAATTTTCTTCTCTACAATTGAAACTTTCAAAAATTCTTCATTCGAAATATTAAATCCAGAAAAATAATCTCACACATCAGAAATAACGTTTTTTTGACCTATTGGATTAAGTATAAAATTTCAAAAGCTTTTGCCCTCGCTTCGCTCGGGCTACTTCGCTTTATTTTCTTCAACTTTATTTCTAAAAAATTTTTACTGAGATCAAAGCAGAAGTAAATTCAGAAAAATCAAGTTTTGCATAAGTAAGAAAAGATTTTTACCTCTTGGATTAGAAAATTCCGCTCTGGCCAATTTAATTTTCTTCTCCAAAATTGAAATATTTAAAAAGTTTTCATTAAAATTTGAAATATTAAATCCAGAAATAACGTTTTTTGACTCCTGGATTATAAAATTTCAAAAGCTTTTGCCCTCGCTTCGCTCGGGCTACATTAGGTACCTACTTTGTTTTCTACAATTTTATTTCTAAAAAATTGTCACTAGAATCTAAACACTAGTAAATTCAAAAAATCAATTTTCAACATAAAAAAAGTTTTTACCTCTTGGATTAGAAAATTTCGCTCAGGTCAATTTAATTTTCTTCTCTAAAATTGAAATATTCAAACTAAAAAGTTTTCATTCAAATTTGAAATATTAAATTCAGAAAAATAATCTCACACATTAGAAACAACGTTTTTTGACCTCTTGAATTATAAAATTTCAAAAGCTTTTGCCCTCGCTTCGCTCGGGCCAATTGTAATTTTATTCTACGTACTTATGGAACTTCCTGAGGAAATTTTAATAACCTTCCTCAAATAGTTATTCAGCAATATACGTTAGGTTCCTTGAAGAAGATGGAGAGGTGGTTGGTAAAAATGGAGTGCATTTCGCACCCGGTACCCCAGAAAACCTACCTGACGATATGTCACATGAAACATTTGACTGTGGGCCCTTTTCCCCGATTTGCTCCTCGGGCCCTAATCCTTAAATCCGCCACTGTCCATACCTCTAAAAATTATCCATAATTTTTTTTTCCGTGTGTGTATTATTTTCAAAAACTTTTTTAGTGTAATATATCTGTTTGAACCTGATAAACGTTATGCGAGATGATTTTTCTATTTTTGATCCTCGGGGGCAGAAATTGGGGGGTTTTGATTTTTTGAAAATTTTGGAACCACTATTTTGGACACACCCCATTGAGCCTCGCTAAAAAGCTTTTTACAGTTGATTAGTTGGTATCTGAAAGACGTCAATCTTACCAAATTTTGAGCTCAATAAAATTTTGCGCTGGTACCTACTCAAAAATTCAAGTTTCCAATTTTTCGTAATTTCAATATTTTGGGAACCCATGGCAAACTAGAAACCTGCGATTTACGCCAAACGTAACGTTTTAAGGTATATTAGATATTCAATAATCTCGATGAAAAAGTTGAATTAGGCTCCCTGTATATTCGTAATTTTGAACCCCTTTTTTAGAGCCCCCCACTTTAGGCACCCCTGAAAAAGGCATTCATGTATATTTTTACAAATAAATTGAAGAATTTATTTATGAAACACACTAGCAAGTGCTCAATAATTTTTCATGTTATTTTTCCCGAGTCATTCAAAATTGAGCTATTTTGGGCCAAATTCTGAGATTTAACTCTTCGAAAAGACGTGAAAATAACGTTTTCACGATTTCAACGATGTAAAAATGTCAGAATTTGGTCCCAAATTATTGCTCAATTTTGAAAGTTTCAGGAAAAATCAAATGAAAAATTATCGAGTACTTGCTAGTGTGTTTCAAACGTAAATTCTTCAAATTATTTGAAAAAATTTGCATAAACGCCTTTTTAGGGGGGCCTAAAGTGGGGGGCTCTAAAAAAAAGGTTCAAAATTATGAACATGCAGGGAGCTTAATTAAACTTTTTCATTTGGATAATTGAATATATACCTCAAAACGTTGTGTTTGGCGCAAATCGCAGGTTTCTAGTTTTCCAGGGGTTCCCAAAATATCGAAATTGCGAAAAGTTGGAAAATTGGATTTTTGAGTACCAGCGCAAAATTTTATTGAGTTGAAAATTTGGTAGGATGGAGGTCTTTCGGATACTAATAAACTGTAAAAAGCTTTTTACCGGCGTTCAAAGGGGTAGGTTTAAAATGGTGGTTCCAAAATTTTCAAAAAATCAAAACCCCCCCAATTTCTGCCCCGGAGGGTCGAAAATAAAAAAATCACCTTGTATAACGTTTATCAGGTTCAAACAGATATATTACGCTAAAAAAGCTTTTGAAAATAATACTCAGTGGTTCCTAAAATTATTTCTTTATTCGCAACTTTGGGAACCCCTGGAGCTTAAAAAATGGTCATTTTGGATCAACTAACCACGGATTCTTATTTGGTACATTCATTACAACATTTTAAGAATGGTCGAGTCGATAACTGTCCGGGCACAAAAAATGGCCTTATCGATATTCCTCCTTTTATAAAATTTTCAGAGATGCAATAGTCGCCGTTTCTCTTCAGAATTACAAAACAACTTTTTCGAAAAAATTTATCTGGCTTTAAAAGTTTACCTTTTTCTCTTTTGATATCGAAAACGATCTCCAAAGTCCAGAATTTTAGAATTTTAAGGATTAGTTTTTGGAAATTTTAAAATCGAAAATGAAAGTTAAAAGACGCGAGTTAAGCGGGGGCTGGGCTCGTATTGAATTCTTCCCCAGAAAATGCAATTTTGTATCCGAAAAAGCTCGAAAAAGTAGCCAAAATAGTGACAAAATGCGAGCAAAGCATTTCAATACAGAAAATAATCACAAAAAAAAAACATAGAATATGTGTAAATTACAATTTGAAATGTATTTTTAATTTTGAAAAGTTGAACTATTTCGAAACTTTTTGATGAACAATTGAGACTTTCTTACAATTTTTGGAAAAAAAGTAAACATTTTGGCAATTAGGTATTAGGTACTGACGAAAAAGGCAATTCTTGAAAAAATAAAACGAAGCTGACAATTAACAAAAATAATGGTTTTCTGACAGTTTTTGGCAAAAAAGCGAGACATTTGGACAATTTTTCTAAATGGTGTAAAAATTTGAAATTGTGTGAAAAAACTAAAAATTTTATTTTTTGGCAAAAAGCAGAATTTTTACAATTTTAGCTACCAAAAGAAGAATGTTGTCAGAATTAAGTAAATATTGGCAAAAGAGATACGTCGTTGGGAATTTCTGACAGATACCAAGTCGAGCTTTTAGATTACCTAATTTTGAAGAAAAAAATTTTAAAACAAAAATCTGATAATTTTTGTAAAAATTAGCCGTTTTTGAAAACAAGAAAAAAAGTACATACATTTTTTCTCGAAAAGCGAGATGTTTCACTTAGCGACTTATGGCAATTTTACGTAAGAAATCGAGACTCTTCAACTGCGAAAAAGCTAGAATTTTCAGCAATAGGGAAAACTTTCGGACAATTTTTTGAAAAAAAAGACGAGAATTTTGACAATTTTAAGCAAAAAGCAAAATTGACAAGTTTTGGTAAAAAGCACGAATTTTTAGCAATATTGGGCAAAAAATGATTCATTTTCACAACGTTCGTTGAAAATGGTCAATGGGAGACATTTTTTGGATTTTTTTAGGCAAAAAAGCAAGATTCATTGAGTAATTTTTGGGTAGGGAATGGTCACCTATCTACCGCTTGATTTTTTTTTTTGCAAAAAAGTGACAATATTCATACCTAATTTTTCAAAAAATAGTATAAGTGCTTTTAAAACCAAAATATTATTGTGTGCAATTGCGAGCTACGTTGTTCTGCCAGCACGTGGTAAAACCACAGGTGCACATAGAAGCAACTAGCATCGCCGCAGTCATCATATGGTCCTGGTCCAATCATCTTCGTTTCGCGACACATTGTACCTATTTCGTCTTAGTAGGAAATCCCTTTATTTTGTTGCTCGTGTTGCTCTTCTTCAGTTTAATGTGTGATTTGCTCACGATATGTTTGTTGTGAAGTGTTGATAAGTTGATAATATTTTAATTTTTTGGAAATGATAATTCTTGAATGTTGTGCTTGGGTAGATCGAAAATATTCTTCAGTTGATTGCTATTAAGCTGCAGGTAATTTTGTTTCTTTCGAAAACCATGATTATTACTCTGTTGTATAAAATTGTAGATTGATTTCTGAATATTATGAGCACTGGGAGGAGAGGAAAAAGATTAGACTTAATTATTTTGTATAGGTAGATTAATATTTAAGATTGATTCAATCGAATTACCATTGAATGATTTTTTTTTTCAGATTCATGCATCATGTCAAACGATGAGAATTTTCGTCAAGGGTTCAACGCTACAGAACGTGAGTTTTTTGGTCCTGAAGGATTACCGGACTCGGCGTTAGATGATTCCTCAGCTCATCAAATAAAGGTGAATAAAATAATCCACATTAGGTACTCGAAACTACTATTATATGGTAGGGATTTCATGTTACGAAAATTCAGAAATCTCACGTTTTTTATTCATCGAACACTGTAACCTGATAAGAGGTGTCAAGTCAAAAATACTAGTCGTGTATTTGCAAATGAAATGAAATGAAATTGAGAAAATTTCTACCTACTCGTAAATTTTTCTTCTTGGTAGGTAAATTAAAATCCGACTTTTCGTGAGGATGTGTCAATTTAAGTCAATTCTATTGAATCGAGAATCGAAAAAGGTCACCTTTGAAAATCAGTTTTCCTCAATTTTTTTATTGACTATTTTTTTTTTTTTTTTACAAAAATCATAATTTCGATTTTTTGCGAAAATTGATAGGTATGCACCTACCTAAACATTGTTTAGAATAAGAATAATTTAAAAACGTAAAAAATTATCAGAAGGACTAAAAGTGTAAAAAAAAATGGAAAAATACTGATAAAAAGAAAGTATAGGAATCGAGAAAAATCGATTTCATTAATTTCATATTCATGGGATTGATTTCATGGAAAATAATTTTTTAATGATCAATTTTTTTTTCAAAAAATTGAAAAATTATTTTAAGACATGATTTTAACATTAGGACGTCAATATATTATGTTTTCCCAAAGCAAGCTTTAATTCCCAGATTAAGTATTTTAAAATTTTGAATTCATTTTCGAGTAAGATTGGATACTTAAATTTCGATCAAAATTTAAAAACGTTTCCAAGCTGACAAAATTTTTTGTAATTCGTCAGTGAAAAAAAAGTAAAAAAAAAACTTAGGGTGGCAGAGGTATCTACTTACTTGAAAGAAGGCCTAGTGTTTATGCGACTTTCTTCATTTTTCTTTCAGAAACTGGATGGAACTTCTTGTATTGCAGTGGAAACTGCTCATATCGATTTGGAAGATAAAAATACGTACGCTCATGTCCAACTCATTCCAAGTCTGGAAGACATGGCTACTCTTGTGGCAACTTTAGAAACGTTGCATTATCACTACTCTGAAAACTTCTACGATTATCTTAGAGATGTGAACAAAGTAATCGATAACTTGATGGTACCAAACCGCATCAGAGAAAAAATTACAGCACTTTGCGCTGAGATGAAAAAAGAACTATGCTCTCTGAGATTCGGTGCCGGCTGGCGCGGGCTTGATAGGCCTATCCTGAAATTGCGCCATGTATACGATAACGACTCGTATTTTTATGTCTACGGACTGGTTTGGGACTCAAATGGTCACATTGACGACAAAAAAACGATAGAGAAAGCTCTATCGTGTTCGAGGCATTCGAATTATGGCGATTTAATATTTGAAATAATGACTAAATACTGTCTGGTGGATTATATAATAGATTTTCCTCTGGATTCTTTGAGTGAAGAATTCATCAGGGCTGCGGAAGCAGACAAACTAACAAAATACTGGATAAAATGTAAGAGAAGGATTACTCTTGATAGATACGATGCAAGCTACGAATCTGCTTTGGTTAGCTTACGTGATTTTTTGTCACCCCGTTTCCGCTACAAATACCAATGGTCTGCGTACGAATTCTTCTGGGATTTTTTGAATGAAAACAATCAAACGGCAATTGCCATAGATTTAATTCGAGACGAGAATTATAAAAAATACCAGAAGATTTTATTCTCAATGTTGAATAAAAATCAGCTCAAGCGGTTGTATTCTGAAGAACCTCTTACCATTATCGTAAATTTTGTGTCTTTGGGAGAATTGGAGCTAGCAAAGGCGGTTTGGGATCGTATCAAGTTGACCATTGAATGTGAGAATTACGAACTTCTACTCGAAGAAATCTGGAAGAAGGAGATGCCAGATGAAGAAAACTGTATGGAATTTTTAATTTATTCGTGGAATACTGCACTTTTGAATTTAATCGAGTACATGGTAAACGTGAAAAATTGTCAAATTACGAATAAGTTGATAGATGAAAGTCCAATGCTTGAAAGTTCCAGTAGGTTTAAATTTCTAAAAGCTGTTTTATCTCGAACAACGCCTGAATACAAACGGAGATATTTGCAACACGCTGGACCATGTTTATCATTGAATCAACGGGATGTGTTTAGTTCACTGATTGATCACTGTTTCAACGGAAGTGAACGTGTGTCAATCAAGGAAAATATACTCATTCAAGCAATGGAGTCGAATCTACCAGCTGGAATTATGCACCGTTTTCGAGATTTATTATACTCGAATCGCGAAGAATTTAACCTATTCCTCGAATTATTCACTTTGGAACCTACTTTACAAGCACGTTTCAAAGAGTGTTTGTTACAATCGAAATTACTAATCATCAAAGCACTGTGGAAAGCTGAAAATTGGCAAAAATTGTCGCAATTTATTGACGAGTTGTATCCGAACCGAGACGTAGCACGATATCAAAAGAGAAAAGTTGTTTTCACTTTTTCGCGCACTCACTGCAATTATCGCGATTGTTACCATCCAAATGGTGATGAGAAGTTTACCGAAATTGATTATCTTTTATCTCAGGTTCTTACCCCTCGAGAAATAATCATTGCCAAAGAGAATATAGGGGATAGTTTTCTGACTGAAACATGCAGAAGACCCGTTTGGCCGTTTAGGATCAAATCTTTGAAAAGAATGAATATGCGGAGATTTGCTACATGGTGTTATTGCGGTGATGAAAGCAACATAAAGCGATTCAGACGTGCGCTTCCGATTGATAAATTATTTCGTGATCTTTTGAGCGAAATAGTTGAACGGTTCGTTAATGGCAGGGATGTAGGGTTATCGTTTTCTTCATTAGACGAACTCATAGGTTGGAAATTTTCATCGAGAAGAAGCGAAATGAAAAAATTCAAGTCGCGGGAAATAAACAGAATCATGACAGAAAAGGTAGAAGATAGTTTTAGATGGAAAATGCACAAATACCCGTCTGTTGTGAAAAGAGTTATTGAATGGGTTTTTGATGGCGATAGGCGTCAGATTCGAGAATCCGAGCAACGTTACTCAGAAAGCGATAGGATGAAGATTATTCACTGGATGGATGTTTCAGAAGAAACCACCGACTGCGCAGAGTACTATCATCATACCAGTGATGATTCAGATAGTGGAAGGCGCCCGCGCCATACTCCTAGACTGACAATGCGTTTCATGGATTTGTTAATGAAAACTATGACTAATTCTTGATCATTTATATTACACCTAGCAATGTACATTTTTCCCACATTTTAAATATACTTACTTAATGTGATGATATTTTAGTAGGTAGAGGTACGTACCTTCGTGATGTGGATTGAAATACACTACAAAATGTATATCTCGTCCAGTCGTCCTGTTATTTATCGTTGAATGGTACAAATATATATATACCTATTTTTACAAAATTTCATTTTGCTATGTTTTAAAACCCATAATTCAACATAATTTTTTCCATCAGTTTCTTCCTTCATTTTAGGCTAAGTAGGCTAATTTGGTGAGAAAAATTTTTATAAAATTTCCAGAGGTCCAATTGTTGCCATTTATCCTCGGAATTGTGAGGCAACCTTTTTGAAAAAATTCTGGGTTTAGAAGTTCATCTTTTTCTCATTCAAATTTCAAGTTAATCGTCTGAACACTTTTGAATTACAATAATACCCATTTTAAATAAAACTTTTACACAAAAATATAACTATGCAACTAGTTTAACACGAGAGTAAGATATGTAGAAGTAGGCAAATACTCAATCCATGATAATTGTGTCAAATGTGTTGCCTAAATTTATATTTTGAGACATTACGTTATAAGTTTTGTTTCACGTGAAACAAAATTTTAACTTGATATGCTTTTCAGTATCATTTTGCTAAGTATTAATTCTTCAAGAATACTCCAAAATTGAGCATTTTGATCTACAAAATTTGAATTTATACCTTAGTTGAGTTTTGTTTTTAAAATTCGAAGTGGATGTCACATGTGTCTATCTTGATGATTGAAGGCATCTTAAGATTTCCTTACAGTATTGCTTAGAAAATAACTTAAGCATACTTACCTTATCACAGTGTTGAGTTTGTGAATGCTGCTGTAGGTTAGCTGTACTGGTTCATAGAATGACATTGGTGGTGCGCGCGCACCTCCCCACCCCCTGTTTTCAGACAGTGATGGTGGCGGTGTGCCTTTAGCAGGGAGCTCAGTTTGTGTTTGGTGTGTGTTGGGTGAACATCATCTTTCTCATGATTTTATTTTCAGTGTTACATATTAACATTTAAAATACCTATTTTATTTTGTTTGTGGTATCGAGGGGCTGAAGATGAGTTGGATAACAGGTGAGTAAGTACTTGGTTTTTTTTTATCATGTCATGTGTCCTGATTTTCTTTTTGTTAATAATGTGTGTATACTGTGTATGTATATCATACATAAGTACAAGTACACAGGACCTCGCTTGAGGTTATTTTATATTGGCAGTGGACAATTTCTACAGAAAAAACAAAGGATTTTTCAAACTCAATTTTAGAGACTTTTGAACCTCCAAACTTTTAAAATTATAACATTTCTTACAAATTTTGATTTTGATGAGTATTTTGTTTTGGTAAAAAGTTCTTAATTTTATATTTTGTTCACCAGTCAACCTCCAAACTTTAAAAGTACCTACCTAATAGGTAACATTTCTTGTTATAAGTTATAAATTTTGATTTTGATGATTATTCGCTTTCGTAAAAAGTTCTTAATTTTATATTTTGTTCCACTCATTCGTGAAATTATCCCATTTTGGTTATGTCTCCAACTCTGTTGATTTCTAACTGTAAACAAATGATGCATCTGGGCATGCATCAGGAAATGTGTGAGTGTATTTTATTGTTAATGGATCGGATTAGTGCCATTAGTGGTGGTAATGGTGTTAACTGTTTACACGCATCAATTCCTGAGGCATGCACAGATGAATTTGTTCCCAGTTTGAAATCAACAGAGTTGGGGACAAAACCAGTTGGATAATTTTGCGTATGAGTAGCCAATCAGCGAATTAGCCATTTATATACTCGTAGATAGCTAACTAAAATGTTGGTGGTATTAGTACATAAATTATGACTGTTGCTCTTTAGTTTACACTCCTGTTCTGTTTTGATCTACCTACATACACAGTTCTTAAATTTTTGTTAAAAGATACATAAAAGTATATAATTTCTGTTTTGCAAAAATGTCCAGGCCTAATTGTAAATAGTGACTTCGTGTTGTGTCTTCCTATAGGGAGCTCAGTTTGCATTTGGCTCTGGTGGAGTGAATGTCACTCTTCCCACAACCTTCACTGTCCAGTTTTTTTTATTGCAGGTATGTACTTGTCTATTTCAAGCATGCTTTGACATAAATGTAATTTTATCTTCTAGTAGGAAGCTTAAATTGTGTTTGGGTGTTGTGGAGCAAACATCACTTTTCTCAATTTTTTTTTTACTGTTCACTTCTCTATTGCACTTGCCTACTTCAATCAACAATCATGCTTTCACATTGGTATCTATAATTTTGTATGTATTCCTACAACAATATACACTACACAGAGGTCAGTTTGTGTTTGGTTGTTGTGGAGTGGAGATGCAGTTTTGTGTGTTAAATTTCATATTAATGTATTTCATTATTTTCATGGTAATATAATTATGTAGATATTTACCTAATGTATTATGTATAATAGGTGCAACCTCAGTTGACATTTTTAAAAATTGTTTTATTTTTTGCACATTGTAATTTAATTTATTCTCTTATTCTGATTTCAGATTCAGAATGGAATGAAAGATATACTTGATCTACCTACTGAGCTATGTGGAAAAAATTGGAAGGATTGTGCAAAATGGTGAGTAATTCATTGATGTGAAGTAAATATCATGCATGCTTTTGTTCTTTATTTTATTTTTATTTGCTTATTGCGAGAAAGCAAGTAATTTAATTTCTTCTCTTATTCGGATTTCAGATGCAGAATGGAATGAAAGACATACATACCTACTTGATCTACTGAGCTATGTGGAAAAAATTGGAATGATTGTGCATAATGGTGAGTAATTCATTGATGTTAATTATCATGCATGCTTTTGCATTTTATTTTGTTTTTATTGATTATTGCAAACAAGTAAGTACCTACA
The DNA here is from genome assembly GCF_950023065.1 of Planococcus citri. Classification (NCBI taxonomy): domain Eukaryota; kingdom Metazoa; phylum Arthropoda; class Insecta; order Hemiptera; family Pseudococcidae; genus Planococcus; species Planococcus citri. The sequence goes on along the minus strand of NC_088679.1, from coordinate 3,718,749 downwards.
TGCTTTTTATACATCTAAAACAAATTTTGCGTGTGTATGAACTCTATTTAAATAGGTAGGTACATATGTCTTGTGAGTTTTATTAACATGCGGAGTTTGTTTTTTTAATAGCACCACTCCTTAAGTGATGCTTGAGCTGAAGTGTGAATTTTTTTTGAAAATTTACCATGATAGATGCTTTTTTTCATCCCAGACTATGTGATTCATCTAAATCAAATTTACTTAGTTGACAATTTTTTTAAATTGTTTCATTTTTTGCATGTGTAATTTATGTGATTCATCTAAATCAAATTTACTTAGTTGACAATTTTTTTAAATTGTTTAATTTTTTGCATGTGTAATTTACTTTATTTATTCTCTCATTCTGATTTCAGATGCAGAATGGAAAGAAAGATTATTACTTGTGTACCTGGACCTGTACTTGAACCACTGAACAGTGTCAGAAAAATTAGAAGGATTGTGCATAATGGTTAGTAATTCATTAATTTTGACGCGTGTTTTTGTTTTTCATTTTGTTTAAATTTTCTCATTAAATGTATGTGCTATTTTATGTAGGTAAGCTAAAACAAATTTTATGAGAATGTTTTTGATTGTTTTAAGCTTTGCAAATGTAATTTATTCACTTGTTCTAATTTCAGATGCAGAGCAGTGGGAAATAAATAATATGGTTACTTACCTGCCTGGACCTATACTTGAACTACTTACCTGTTAGCTGTCTCTATGGTGTAGTAAAAACCTGTTTGTAGTTAACTGCCACTATGGTGTAGTGAAAATTGGAACTTGGAAGGATTGTGCCCAATGGTAAGTAAGTATGTTGTTCATTGGTATCATACATAGGTGCTTTCATTGTTTTTATTTTCATAAATTTGATAGGATATTGCTATTGAAAAAATTGTCAATATTTTTCAATTTTTTGGTGACCTATTTCAATATTTGAAATATCACAATTATGCTCTGTAAAAATGTTTAACAAAAGTTCTTTCTGTTTACAGAGGCGATGTATTATTCATATTATTCATTTGTGATCCCTGTGAAGAAGATTTCATGTAGTGGTATGATCTGAATGCTTTCATTGTACCTCACTTCTAGTCCTTGGTCAGCTTGAGAATTCTTTCAATTTCTTGAGATAAATTTGAAATGCATTCATAAATTGTAATATTTTTGTGAAAAAATGATTTGATTGAATTTTGCTGCTCAGAATGAGAATTATTGAATTTTGTATGAAGTACTTGTGTTGACACTTGATACCTACTCAAATCCCTTAGTATTTTGTTGAAAGAAGCCTTTATTCATTTTGTCTGTGGAATTTTAAAGCATGAAATATATAATTTTTTCAAAATAATTAATTTTTTGTAGTTTTGCAATATTAATCATAATTTGTTAAAACTTTATTAATTTTTTGTAAGGTGCACCGGGGCAAGTCAGAATGATTTTTCGCAATTTCAACTTTGACCAGCTGTTACTCCCCTTCTAATGAACCAATATGGATCAAATTTATTATGTAGGTTCCCATAAGGGTTCTTAACCTATGGTAAAAATTTGAGCGCGATTGACACAGTAGCTTTCGCTCAGTGGAATAAAATATAAACTGTCCTGACTTACCCCAATTGGGGGAAGTCAGAACAGGCTAAACTTTGCAGAGGCGTAGATCACAAACCGAGCGTCCTAGAAAAATTGCACAGAAACAAAATTGTAGAGAATTTAATTCTCTTTGAGATCACTCTCATCAGATTTTCACTAGGACGCACGGTTCGTCCGCTATATGCGAAAAACTAAGAAATAGAAAGTCTGTATTTTAGACCAAATTCAAAATAACTTCAAAACAACAACAAAATACAATTGAACCAAAGACATCTAAAATGAAACTGAATCGCGAAAATTTTTATGCCGTGATGAAGTAGGGGTAGTACCCTCAAGTCACCTTTAGTGGCACTTCGCCAGATATAAACCTCTAGGCGCTAGAGCAAGTTTTCTAACTTACCCCGAATTCCAACTTCCCCCGGTGCACCTTATCTATGTATGTTTCATTTTTCTCATCATTTATTCTCATTTTAACTACTTACTTACTTTTTTTGTTGTAGAATGTGAATTATTGATTTTCTGTATGAAGTACTTACCTTCTTGATTCCTTTTGTTGATACTTGATATTTCACATCAAATCCCTGTAAATTTTGTTGAAAGGAAGCCAAATTTATTTATTTTGTAGGTGAAATTTCAAGTTATTTTTCGGAGATTTGCAATATTAAGCATAATTTTTAAAAAATATAATTCATTTTTGATTTTGTTATCTATGTATGTTTCCTTCTCCCCATGTATGTTTCATTTTACCCATCTTTTATTCTCATTTTAACTGTTGTTGTTTGGGTAAGGAAAGTTCCTGCATGCACTCTTGATTTTAATGTGTGAATTTCATAATTTTATTAATTTTGTGGAACTATCATAATACCTACTACACATAGGTATGTACTTATTTATAAAACTCACTTTATTGTTGTCCGATTACCTATAAGTAATGAAAGTTTTCAATGTAAACAGTGTTGTATCTGTTATATAATTACCTATGTGATTCTTTAGTGCATGATGTTAATTTTTGAAAAATACCTAATTGAAAAATTTATAATTGAATTTTTTCAGAGTTTGTGTATGATGTTAATTTTTGAAAAATACCTAATGTGATTTAATTTTAAAAAGTGGCTGTATTCCTGTTTAAATCACATAATTTGCGCTGTTGTTCCATGATAGTTTTAGTCTATGTGGATTTCCTGTCATAACTTGTGGAGTGAATATGCATCAAAACGCGGAAATTTTTCACTAATAGGAAGCCACTGCAAGAATACCTCCTCCATAAAACACTTGCAAAAATACTGGTATTCTACTCTAAATCACAAACACATTTGAAGTATAATTGCAACTGCTGCCTTCTTTCTACACAAATTAACATTCAGTCTTTCATTTTTCAATATCAGAGAATGTGAACTTGCATTGTGAAGTTTGTTTTTGTCATTCAAGTTGTATCCATATTTTCATGGTACTTGGTAGTTTTATTAACCAGAATTGTTTTTACTGTACTATTTTTTGAGTGTGACGCAACCAAAGCTTCAGATAAATGACTTGTAGTTAACATAAAGCAATAATTTTCTTGATCAAAGTATCTGATTTATAAAGTATATTATAATTGTAAACTGACTACCTAAAGTGATATCCTCTTGGACCAGGTAGTCGGAAGAGCATTAGGGAGCATTCTTGTATCATGTAACTTGAATTAGGGCAGCTTAGGTGTCCTTGCTGTGCTGTCATTTTGTATATTTGCAATGCAAGTGTACAAAACGACTATACAGCAATTAAAATTATCTGTGTCCTGTAACTTGAATTAGGGCAGCTTAGGTGTCCTTGCTGTGCTGTCATTTTGTATACTTGCAATGCAAGTGTACAAAAAGACTATACAGCAATTAAAATTATCCGCGTCATTGCATGGTGACCTTTATTGGTTGTGTATGTCTTTCTGTTGTATAGGCTTGAAAGATGACAATTTCATCTAAATAGGGTACTATAACAGGAGGGTATGCTGGTCTGTCATTTTTGTTCTTCAGATCATCCAAGTGTCAAATCTTGTTTTAGAAAGCTGCTAATGCACATGATTGTGTTCATTGAATTCCTATGCACATAGCTTTTTACAAGAAGATTAAACACGATGTGTAAAGGAAGAAAATTGCAGACCAGCATACTCCCTGCTATAGTACTCTAATTCAGATGATCAACCATTTTTGTGATCAGTTTGCTTTGTGAACTGTATTCTATGGTTCTTAGATAATATGGCCCCTAAATGGGAGCAGGATCCGTGTCCTGCTTCAACTCCTAGTTGCACGTCCACGTCGTAGGGGCTGGGACCTCGCCGGACTTGAGAGTTCGGCGTGCTGACGCGACAGGGGGGCGTGATTGGCACGCTTTTTTTGGTCACTTTGTAAAATTTCATTTTTGGAGGTTGGAAAATACATACAAAATCGAATGTTTTGGACTTCAAAATTCTCCGCGACTTAGGGGTCTCTGTGTGTGTTGTCTTCTCACACACTTTTGGTTTGAGATGACAACGCATTACAAATGTCTGCAATGTGATTTGAGTTGTGAGACAACAGTTCTCTGATGTTTCATAGCTCATTTCACCTTGTAAGATAAAGGAAAGTCTTGGTTAGGTAGGATTCTCTCACAAGATGGCATTATTGATTAGATGGTTTACTCTATCTATATCAGATGCTTCTTGTGAAAGGTAATCTTTTGGACTTGATGCTGTGCACTGAGGATGTCGGTCCCCATACCTGCCTCAGGTCTCAGCGTTTTGAACCACAAGGTTATCAGGCACGTTAGCTCAAAAGTCTGCTCATATTGTTGTATTTGTGCTGCCATCTTTGGAGCCAGGTAGGACTGCACAAGAGGTTCGAATACCTGGCTCTGAAGATGGTGGAGCGGGGAAAAAGATTCCTACCGGACGCTCTTTTTAGTATCCTATAAAAATTTCAAAATGCCATTTCTTTCTCTGGTACTAAAAAGAGCGTCCGGTAGGAATCTTTTTCCCCTGCTCCGCCATCTTTGGAGCCAGGTATTCGGACCTCTTGTGCAGTCCTACCTGGCTCCAAAGATGGCAGCACAAATACAACAAAATGAGCAGACTTTTGGGCTAACGTGCCTGATAACTTTGTGGTTCAAAACGCTGAGACCTGAGGCAGGTATGGGGACCGACATCCTCAGTGCACAGCATCAAGTCCAAAAGATTACCTTTCACAAGAAGCATCTGATATAGATAGAGTAAACCATCTAATCAATAATGCCATCTTGTGAGAGAATCCTACCTAACCAAGACTTTCCTTCATCTTACAAGGTGAAATGAGCTATGAAACATCAGAGAACTGTTGTCTCACAACTCAAATCACATTGCAGACATTTGTAATGCGTTGTCATCTCAAACCAAAAGTGCGCGAGAAGACAACACACACAGAGACCCCTAAGTCGCGGTGAATTTTGAAGTCCAAAACATTCAATTTTGTATGTATTTTCCAACCTCCAAAAATGAAATTTTACAAAGTGATCAAAAAAAGCGTGCCAATCACGCCCCCTGTCGCGTCAGCACGCCGAACTCTCAAGTCCGGCGAGGTCCCAGCCCCTACAACGTGGACGTGCGACTAGGAGTTGAAGCAGGACACGGATCCTGCTTCCGTTTAGGGGCCATGTTATTTAAAAACTGCAGAGTACAGTTCATAATGCAAACTGATCACAACTGATCATCTGAATGTGGGTACTATACATATAGCAGAGAGTATGCTGGTCCACCATTTTTCTTCTTTTAAAACATCCGTGTAGTGAATTCAATCATGCGTATTAGATTAGAACCTGTATGCAGCTTTCCAAAACAAGATTTGACACTTGGATGACCTGAAGGACGAAAATGGCAGACCAACTTACTCCCTGCTATGGTACCCTATTTGAATGAAAATGTCATTTTGTGGATCCTGAACAACAGAAAGACATCCCAATCAATAAAGGTCACCCAGCAATGACACAGCAGTTGCCTCAACTCATATCACAATAAATTCAAATTGCAGGTAATTTCAATACAGTGTTGACTTTTTGTAAACTTGCATTGAAGGTATACAAAATGACAGCACAGCAAGATAACTAGGTTGCTTTCACTTTGGCTACTGAAAATTGCAGGTAATTTCATTACTACATTGGCTATATCAAAATCAGGCATACTCAACTTCAAATAGGAAAATTTGGTGTACACAAACCATTGGCCAATCAGCTGATAGGCTAATGGTTTGTGTGTACCTAATTTTCCTATTTGAAGTCAAGTATACCGAATTTTGATGCCAAAGTGAACCCACCCCTGAGCTGCCTTAATTCAAGTAGGCTTGTACTAAAGGAGAGGAGTTCTGGTCTAAGAGTACATCAACTCTTCATGTAGTCAGAAGAGACAAGGACAGACTGAAAGTTTAATATTGATTGAAGAAAACCCTTGATTTTTTTGAATCAACATGCCAAAAACAAAATGTGCACAACCACACCTGCTCACACATAAATTGAAAAATTTAGAATCTATAAATTTAGAATCTATGAGCCCAAAATATAATTTTGAATTCCAATTGACCAAAACTCTTGAAATTTTGAATTAATATGCCATGCCAAAAGAAACAAGTGCCAACGCGCCAACATGCCCACACCCCCTCTCCTTGAAGGTGTACTTATGTGTTGCCATCTCACACCAAAAGTGTGTGAAAAGACAGTACACAGCGAGACACAATGTCACAATGAATTTTGAAGCTCCCCACCTCCAAAAATGAAATTTTAGTTATTATTGCTCAAAAACTTGGATCAGTTCTCACTTGAAAATTCCAATAAGTATTTTTTTAAATTTAATTTTGAAAAAAATATCTTCAATTATAGACACTGGACCTGTGTATAAGACAACCAACTGGCAGCCATCTGGGCAAAGTATCCTGAGTAACATCAATTTATCCCACTGGGTGCTCTTGGCTGTGCTGTTGTCAAATTCTTGAACAAAATACATGCAAAATACAGCACAGCCAAGAGCATCCAGCGGGATAAATTAGCGTTACTCAATTTTTCTTCACCATTTCAGTTCCCCTCTGCCTGCAGTTGGTTGTCTTATTCCGCAGGTCCAGTGTCTATACCCTCAATGTAGCAAATATGCCATTTTTATTTTTTATACATACACCACAATAAAAACAAAGCTTAAAAAATCAAAATAACAGCCCTGAAATCAAAAAATGCACTCACCAAAATAAAGAAGTCCTTATCTTGGCCATTTTTGCACAACACCATTGAAAAAGCAAAAAAATAAAATAAAATAAAAATAAAAGCACTGAAGTAAAAAAATACACTAACCAAAATAAAAGAGCCTTAATCTACTTTAAAAAAAGAAAATAATGATGACCAGAGTTAGAAAGGTTAAAAGAAAGGAAATTTGATCATTTCATTTAACCTTTCCAACTTCAGCTGGTTAATCAGGCTGTCCCGGAGTGTAAAAAAGCTCAACAAAAAACAAATATCATTTTCACACAATACCATTTGAAACAAATTAATTTAAAATGGAAATAAAATTGAATTATTAAAATGAAAAAATGTACTCACCAAAATAAAGGGATCTCGATCTAACATTTTAAAAAATACCATTGAAACAAATCAAAAATGAAAATAAAAATAAAAAAGCGCTGCAATAAAAAATTGCTAGGTAAAACTGTTTAAAAATGCAGATTTGGAAAGGTTAGTAGGAAGGCCGTTTTGATCTTCTCAACTAATTTTTCCAACTCCAGCTCTTTGAGCAGTTTTTCCCAGAGTGTAAAGCAGCTTAATGAAAATAGTTTGGCCATTTTTACACAACATCATTGAAATAACCCGAAACAAAGTAGGTAATAAAAAATGAAAAATAAAAGCAGGCGTTAACAAAAAAATACACTCACCAAAATAAGTCTTTCTTCTCCAGCCGCAGAAAATATCAAAAACTACACCAAGACTTGATATCACAATCACCAATGATTGATTCACTATTCATTGATCCATCTGTAGCTGAATGTCCAATAAATTCACAAAACACAACATCACAGGTAAGTGACTAAATATACAATGAAAACAAAACTAAATTTAAAAAATAAACTACACATACCTTAAAATGATTTAAAGAAACAATATGTATAAGATTGATCAATTCATTTATAACTGCATAGTTTCATCCAGGAAAATATTGAAATCTAGGATCAATCAGAGCATTTGAAGGTTCTGTTTCATTCCTTTTACTTCACACAATCTGAAATTTAAAAAGCACAAAACAAATTATATTAAAAATCAACAACACTATATATTTCTCTCAAGATAAACAAATTAATAAAATGTTACCTGATAGAGAATGTGGAACAATCACCTACTTTATTAGAATGGTAAATTTCATGCACAATTTGCCTAATGGAGAATATTATTTAACAACCTTTTTTGAAAAATAAAATGTTACCTGAAGAAAATGCCGAATAATCACTTACTTTATCAGCAATGGTAAGTATGAATCAATTCATCAAATTTCAACTGCGTACTTTCATCCAGGAAAATAGTAAAATGTAGGATCAATCAGAGCATTTGAAAGTCCTGTTTCATTCCTTTTATTTCACACAATCTAAAATTTGAAAAACAAAACAAATTGCAATAATAATAAATTAACAATACTACCTATTTATTTCTCATAGGGCAAACAAGTTATTAAAATGTTACCTGAAAGAGAATGCGGAACAATCACCTACTTTAATAGCAGTGGTAAGTTTTATGCTCAATTTACCTGAAGGAAAATGTCAGACAACTTTTTTTGAAAAATGTGCTCATCATTCTAAAGAGACAGTGAACATATGGTGGGATATATGTATAATCTATGTACAATTGAAAACCACAAGTCTCAGACATTAGAAAATTTGTTCACAGATCAAAAAAGGGATGTTTTCAAGAGAAAAATTTTAAGCTAAAATGAAAAAATTGAAAATTATCTGGAACATGTTCACAAAGCTGTCTGCAAACCATTGAAAAATCACAAAAAAATAATACTTGAAAAGGTTTGAAAAATTGCCACAGCTTTAAACACAAAAGCTGTCCGCAAACCATTGAAAAATCACACAAAAAATAATACTTGAAAAGGTTTGAAAAATTGCCACTGCTTTAGAAAAAAATGTACCTATCTACCTACTACACTAAAAATTATTTTTAAAGAATGCTTCAAAATGTGAAAACTAAAAACATACAATAGGTAGTGGTAAAAAGTTACAGAACACTGCAGCTACTTAAACTCATTTTTCTGCTCATTTTCATCATAGAAAAAAGTACTTAATCACATGTCATTCAAAATTGCAGGAATTCAATCCACTAAAAATAGCTCAAGTAAACTTTTGAATTTGTTTGCATCATTGGTACCTAATGAAAAATACATAATTATTAGAAATGAACCCAATTTATTAAAAAATTCTACAATAGACCAGGGACTGTCTATCTACAAAAACCTGATCAAATCAAGGAAAAATAGGTCTATTCTTAGGACTATGACAAGGAGAAAAAAGTCATGAATAACTTCCCAAGCCAGAAAGAGAAGATGATGATGACCTAAAATAACATTCACTAGTCACAACACATAATCAAATACAATCATGAAAAACATGACACTGCTGAAAATTTTTGAACCAAACGTAAAGTTTGAAAGTAGGTAATTTTTAATAAGAAAAATAAATAAAAAAGCACTCACCCAAATAACACAGCTACTTACTTGGAGCACAGTAACCACATGATTGAAGTTATATAGATGGGCATTCCGATCTCTTGCATGATCCACATGCCAAGTTCTGACTTTGAGGCAGATATCCTCAAACCAAATCCTAGACCACAAAGTAAACTTCATCACACAGTGATATGAAAGTAGGTAACACTAAATGTGACCCATATACCTATCAGCCAAATACCACAACATTCAGTGAAGACCTTCCAATTACAATGAACTGTAAAAAATAAGCAACAATTCTAACCTAACCAAAGATCTGTTTAGATATCTCAGAGCAGATGGCGAAAATTCTTATGCAACAAAATAAACATAAAGCAGGTGGTATACCTTATACTTGAATGGACATTTTTCCTATTTTAAGAAATTATCAGATTGAAGTAATGAATCATAATGGCACTTACTCAGTAATTATCCATTGCAAATTAAGAAATTATCACTAATTATAAATTGCAATTACTCATCACAAATTGAATAAAAACCAACCTAATTCATATTTCCATTTTGCCTCAACAATTTTTATACTCTAATTAATTTTCATAACATTATAGTTGGATGGTTCAAGAGAACATTGGAGGAAAAAAATTTATAACTCTCCAATCTCCCTATTGACAAGGGATATGCGCCCAAGCCCAAGTACTGTGTTTTAGTCTCACTTTTCAGCTATAAACACAATGCATTGAAAGCTGGTTATTCCTTGTTTATATCGTAGATGTAATTGCTGAAAAGTGAGACTAAAACTTATATTTCTTGTGAATAGGGCTATGCCAATACTAAAAATGTAGGCAGCTACAACAATCAAATTATCCCAAAAAATTATAAGAAATAGAAATGACCATTCAACATATATCTCTGACTCAGCTCCCTAGAGGAGTGGGGAACTCAAAATTTGTACTGTAATATTATTTTGTGCAATCAAAGATCAAAAAAAAAAAAAAAAACAATACAATTTTGTAAAAAGGAGATGAGGGACTGAAGCATCTCAATATAGAAGTGCAATTCCTGCTTATCATCACATTTTATAAACTCTAAAGTAATATATGAACTCTTTTCCAAATTATCCTGAGTAAACCAGCGCAATTCTTCAAAAAATGATTATTTGGTACAAAGTGAAAGTTATCACATGAGGTGTCAAATATAGTTTTAATTGAGTCACTTCAAACACCAACTATGTTTGTAATAGCTTCATAACTTGTAAATTGATACTCAGCAGAAAAAAATTGTCAGAATTTACAGACTGGAAAAAAAATTGAAACAGATGATCAGATGCCACATCACTGAGTTCCATTCTAATCAACCATTATACAACAGGCCTAATGCCAAACAACTGATGGCATAATCCACATCACACAAAAAACTTGAGACCTCCAGTAAAATAGTGATTGAACATCTGCTTGGTGGTAGGTATTTCTCCTAAACCAAAAAAATGGATGAATAGCAAAAAAAAAAAAAAAAACAAGAAGATAAGGTTCATGAGGAAAATGCCATTAAATGTTCAACTATTGCAATAAAATTGCAACCATGATAGTAACATCTCTTAACATAGTATCTTCAAATCTCAAAAACATTTATCGTTGAAATCTCTCAAGAAGCAACCACAACATTACAATTGAATCCTAAATACTTGAAATAGAAATCAAAAGACAAACCACAAATCCCAAACACTTCAAAGTTTAAATAGAAATGTAGGTAAAGACTAAAACATTATGAGTACCCACAGTAAAGTTTTTAAAACTTATAATTTTATGAGCCTAAACTTCTTCCACCATCAGAAAACTGAATCAAAAATACATTAATTAGATCTCCAGAGTTCCTGTAATGTAAAGAAGTGACCTAGAATTTTATGGGCCTAAACTTCTTCCACCATCAGAAAACTAGATCAAAAATACATTATTTGAATGGTGCTATTCAAGAAGGTCCTATCGCCAAAAAATAGGTTTTGAGAAAAACACATTTTTATATTTCTGTGTTTGGCCGTTTCGGTTTACAATGATATAGCGAGCTCCGGTTTTTTTTTGTTGAACAGAACCATCTTTCCACTATTTATTTCCTGCATAGTAATTTTTTTTCCATCACCAATATTTCCATGGGGGCGCTTTACAAAAGAGACCTTGATAGGACCTTCTTGCGGTTATTCCACCAAAAAATTGATTTTATTCCTTCTCAAACCCACCAAAAAGATGAAATAGTTCAGACAACCTGTTAGGTACGTAATTTACAAGTTTAAAACACCAACTCTGAAGGAAAAAATTAAATTCAAAATCACTCGATTTTTTTCATTTTTACTAAATTTGATTTCCATCGCACCCCACTGCCCCTCCCCCAAGGGGTCAGGCAAAAAAAAGTACATCGGATTCGAATTCCTCGTTGAAAATTACTACGAAATCACCACTTCCAACTCTTGAGTTTTGTTGTAAAACGCCATGCGCGCCTTTTTTTGCCATCCGAGTCACTGTGGTAGGCCCGCCTCACCAACTTCATATGGCTGCTGTTTGTGAAAAACACCACATAGTGCGCTGCGGTTAGCACCATTGTGTGTAGAAAATGTCGGAGATTCAAATTTCATGAACTCCTCAAAAAGGTCCTGTTGGTCGATAGGACCTTCTTGAATAGCACCATTCAATTAGATCTCCACAAAATCAAAATAATCTGTAAATAAGACTTCTGTTAACACAACTGGTAAAATTCACTGGCTCAGACAACAAAACAAATTTAAAAACTTGCAACACAATAGGTAAAATTCACACACTAAAGACATTTTGTACCTTCACGTACCTTCACAGTAAAGCTATAAGGTTACGCATGGGTGTGATTTCAGGTAAATGAAAACTTTAACATTGAAGAAGATTGTACTGAAATTACCCAATTGTTAACCATACTTGACAAATTTCATACTAATTTGCAGTACCTAAGTGAATAGTAATCATGCATTGAAAACCAGGGCTTCAAACCCAAAACCACACCCATGCCATATCCAAATACCCAAGCAATAATTATTAATTTCTGTACCCATACCTGCAGAACAAAATTAAAATTACCTGTATCTATACCTGATAAAACTATTTTGAACCCAAATACCGTATTGATTGAGTACTGATATGGAATTTCATGAAATTCAAAAATTCAAAATGGATGGAATATCTATACTATACCCACACCTGTACACAAAAAATTTTAAATACCCTTATCAGATTCTCTGAGAAGAAAATCTGTACCTGTATCTATACCCATACTAGGAAATATTCACATTTAAGAAGCCCTGTTAAAAACGCAACAATAACACATATTAAAATCACTTACTTACCCAACATAAACAGCAGCCTCTTCACAGTTCACAGTTCACATTAACTGTAGTGCACACATCCAAACACTTTAATGAAACACAGAAAACTTTCTTTACAGGAAAATAAAAATAAGCATAACATTTACGCGAAAAGGTATACTCACTAATTCAGTTTACATTATTGTCTTGTTTTTACAAAAAAATAAACACTTGAGGAGAGAGATGTTCACTCCACAACAGACAAAGAAAGACTGAGCTGTGCGCAGGAAGGCTCACCACTGATGTCAGTGACGTCACTGGGTACAAACAAGTTTTCAAGACCCTACCTTTTCAACAGTGTAGTTTCATGCAGTTTTTTATATTCATTTGAAGGGCTAATGGTGAAAGCCGAGCTGGGGCGACTCGGAGTCGCGTAGAAGAGTCGCGGGGAGTCGCAAAGGTGCGACTCAGAGTCGGACTCTTTTGAAACTCTTTAATTAAACGAGTCGCAATTTTGAAGAGTCGGACTCTTTTTTTTGAAGAGTCGCGCCACGCGACTCTTGCGACTCCCAAAATAATCACAAAAATTATTACCATGATATAATACGGCACTTCTGCATAAAAACAGTGTGAGATTTTAGTCGCGGGGGCCCGCATAAGGATCAACTTCACTCCCCTGCCCATCCTCCGGGACAACTTTTTTCTTAAAGGGGAAGTCCTAAGGTAAGGAGCATTTTGTAGCCCTTTTCCTCAAAAAGAAAGTGGCCCTACTTACAAAATGGCGGCCATTTTGATTGACAGGTCAGTCGAAATCGCAGATTTTGCGTTCTAACATAAGATTTGCATGAAATTTTTTAACCCGTACAAAGGTAAATCTGAAGGACAGGCAAAAATTCATCACCTGTCCAAATTTCAAGTGCTAAAGTGACTTTTTCGATTTTTGGTGAACTTTCAAAAATCAAATTTTGACCAAAGTGTGGGAAAAAATCAAAATTTTACCAAATTAACCCAGAAAGCTGAAATTTGGAATATACCCTATTTTTGACCTGCCGAATCGATTGAAAACTGTTTTAAACCATTTTGAGCAGTTCTGGAGCCTTCAGCAGATTTTTAAAACACGAAATTCCCATCACAAAATTTCATGAAATGGAGTTGGAAAGCAGAAATTCATTCTGCAAACTAATTTCAATTCATTACTAAGGCAACTGCATGTAAATTTGAAGTCGTTTTGGAGTCTCCAGTAGATTTTTGAAACTCGAAATTCCCACAAAATTTCATAAAATGGAGTTGGAAAGCAGAAATTCATTCTGCAAACTAATTTCAATTCACTACTAAGTCGACTGCAAGTAAATTTGAAGTTGTTTTGAAGTTTCCAGCGATTTTTTGAAAATTACTGAAGCCTCCAGTAGATTTTTGAAACTTGAAATGGAGATGGAAAACTAAAATTAACTCTGCACTCCAATTTTAATACCCTCTGAAGACGATTTCAGGTGGGTTCAAGTCATTCTGGAGCCTCCAGTGACTTTTTGAAAGGTTTCATGACGTTTTTAGGAAAATTGAAGTTTCCAAAAAGTAGCTGGAAGCTTCAAAACTACTTGAAACTACTGTGCAGTCGACTTCATTGTATTGAAATTAGTTTTCAGAGTAAATTTCACCTTGCTTACCCCATTTGATAAATGTTGTGAAAATTTTAAGTTTCAAAAATCTGGTGCAGCCTCCAGTAATTTTCAAAAAATCGCTGGAGACTCCAAAACGACTTCAAATTTACCTGCAGTCAACTTCGTAGAGAATTGAAATTAGTTTGTAGAATGAATTTCGGCTTTTCAACTCCATTAGGTACATGAAATTTTGTGGAAATTTTGAGTTTTAAAAATCTGCTGGAGGCTCCAGAACTGCTAAAAACGGTTTGAAACAGTTTTCAATCGATTTGGCAGTTAAAAGTAAGGTATATTTCAAATTTCAGCTTTCTAGGTTAATTTGGTAAAGTTTTGATTTTTTCCCCACACTTTGGTCAGAATTGATTTTTGAAAATCCACCAAAAATGTAAAAAATCACTCTTGCACTATAGGAATGTTACAGATTTAAGACTAAATAAATTTATCGAACCTAGAAAGGAGTCGCAGGAGTCGCGAAAAGAGTCGCAGCTAAAAGAGTCGGACTCCTCTCAGACTCCTTCATTTAAAGAGTCGCTTTTTAGAGTCGCTGACTCTTAAAATCCAGGAGTCGCGCTAATGAATCGCGGACTCCTAAAATCAAAGAGTCGCCCCAGCTCTGGGTGAAAGTCACCTTAGTCATTTTTTTGTTCACACAACTTTAAACATTTTTTTTCATATTTCATAAATTTTAAAGGGAAAAATGAGTATTGTTTTAATGCATTCTTGGATAGTTGAAGATGTTTTTTTAATACTTGACCATAAATTTTTTACATTACCATTGAAGTAGGACAACAACGTTTTCATTGATTTTTACAAAAATTGCTTCTGACTAAGGCGACTTTCACAATTAGCCCTTCATTTGATGTGGATGTTTTGCACAAGCAGGGCTTGCAAACCAAAACCAAAATTGAAAACAATACCCCCAAAAACCGATTAAAATTACTCAAAACCGAAACCAGGAGCGTTATTTTCCCACAACTAAAACCAAAACTGTCATTTTCTCAAATTCAAAACTGAAACCGAAAGTGTAACAAATTGAAAACTGAATTGGTTTTGGTTTTAGAATTTTTCAGGTAATTAGCCTAATTAATACTGCATTTTTGGTAAAAATTAAAGTAAAAACTGATGCTAAAGGTGAAAAAGCTTGAAAACTAAAAAAGTTGACAAAGGCACTGCCAAAGTGCCGATTTCTAGTCACATACACAAAATATTTGAAAAAGTGATCACTTTATTGGCTTTCTTCCCTCTAAAAAGTAGAGAAAAAAGGAAAAAAACCGAAACCAAAACCAAAACCAAAACCGAAACCGATTCCTTTGAAATCCAACCCTTTAAGCAAAACTGGAATGAGAGAGATAATATTTTTAAAAACTTAAACCAAAACCAAAACCTTTACTTTTTCAAAAAACATAAAACCGAACCCAAAACCAAAACTGAGAAAGATATCTATCCGGTTTTCAAGCCCTGCGCACAAGAGTTGGATGGAAGCTCATCCAAGACCATTGAGTCTTAAAGCGGCCAGTACTTGATTGCATTTAAACTTTTTACAGGTTTCAACAACAATCCATCATCATTCCACACCACATCAAAGAACACAAAATCTTGCATTTTTTTCCTAGTAAGTACCTATATTCAAAACACCGAAACGCTCGCTAAGAGTGAAAGAAGCTGTCTAAAATACTCTCAAGAAGACCAATACCACTCAATACACCAGTGGTTTTTTCTCATGAAAAAATGATGTGTAAACTTCCAAACAAGATTTTCTTTACTCCGACAAAAAATAAAAATTAGGCCAAAATCCGAAGAAATAATAATTTCTAAAAACGAAACGCAAAGAGAAAAAACGTCGATTAATTTTTCAACGTAAAAATTGACAGCAATGGTTTTAGACGAGAGATGTGCGTTGCATTAAAGAGTAAACCTCTTGTTTGCTTTTTATAAAATCTTTTTTCCAACAATTTTTTTTCTGCGGCGCTTTTTCCTTTGTCCAAATATATAAGGCACACGGCGGAGCGGCCATCTCTATGGGTACTTTTCCGCCATCGGTGTGGTAGGAAAAAATACGCACACATAAAGGTACCTATACCAGCGTCTTTTTTTTCTCGAGGGAAAAGAAAAGAACGTCGGGCCATTTAATTTGTTGGCCTGATGGCGCAACGTCGTCGTCGTCGCCTAAACAAATGAACTATATCCACGTACAGTTTATAAAATATATAAGGCAAACAGCAGATATTAAAAAGTTTATCAAAATCGCGTTAAAAGCACTCGCGTCGCGTCAACTTTTCATACAGACATAAGAGTAGGCGGTTTAAAAAAGGCTTTAGAAGTTTCACCAGCGCACACAGCGCGGTGCACAGTTTTCCTGTAATCAAAAGTAGTTTAATTTAACAATTTAGAAAGTTTTTATAATTGCCCGAGGGTCGTGTTGCTCGCTACGTACTTTGTCTTTAAATCCCTCGGGCATATCGATTCGAGTTCATAAAATAGGTACGAGTCTTCTGATATGAAAAAAATGAATAACTTGAGGTAAAAATAAAAACCCACCGAGCTTATACAAATTATGACGTGTTTTTTTGCACAATTTCGAAAACAGGAAACCCATCAGGTTTAGTAAAGAAATTATGAGATTTTTAATCGTTTTATCTAGAGTTAATCGAATGCATGAGGTAGGTACTTAGCTATGCATACGAAGTGTACCTACATATGTCGTCTACAACATCTACAAATAATGTCATTGACTAGACATACCTACTTGATAATCATGCAGCAGGTAAGAGTTACAAAGGGGTGTAATATCAATCATCTCGCACCTTCCTCTCCAATAATATAATAATACCAATAGCTGTACGAATGCATGGCTCAGTCAGATATATGTATTAATTAATAGCTCGAGAGTATTCTCTATTTCGAACAGTACGCTCATTGTATACACAAGGTTCACTTCTCACATCTGAATGACATCTCAAACAATATAAGAGCACACACAAGTAAGCCAAATAAATTAACCAAGGAATTCCCGATAATGACATGTCACTTTTCATACTCCCACAACGTCTCCATAAATCCTCAACTTTAAATGTAGTAAGGGGTATTAGGTACCTAATTCCTCTCTTAGTATTTATTTACAACATTTCGATCTAGGTAGCATTTCTATACCATAGAGACAATTTTCATCTTATATATAGATAGGTAGGTATGGTAGGTACTCAAAAGCATTACCTTCTCGATTGGCAAACAAAGCGCAACACAAAAACATTTGGGGTATTCTAAGTATAGTGTATGTGTATTAGATAATGTAGCTTTTAGTCGACTATTTTCTCAAAAATAAAATCCTCTCGTAGTACGAGTAATATGAAATTCTTTCGAACGAGTTTGTTTATTGGAAACGCGTCTACCGAGCGGTACATTTTATCGTCAAACAAAGAAACAGAAATATCCGACCAATTCGTTCATCGAGAGAAAATTCTTATCATAAACATCGAAACAAAGTTTTCAACTACGTTAAAGTGTAACGTGCTCGTTGAATAACAATAATTTTAAAAGGTCGCGGTTTCGTACTTTTCACGTTTTCATTCGTCGTAACGAAATATACTATAAAATCAACTTTTCAACCGCTGGAATATCTAATCTTTTGATAGCAAGAGGGCATTTTCCAAATGAGAGATAGTACGTACTTAATATTATGGAGATGAATAATATGTTTTTCGACCTTTTTTCATCCCCAAATGTTGTAAAAAAACAGGCTGATTTTAGCATTATAATTTTGATTTCAGATAATTTTGGGAAAAATTTGGGAAACCATGTAAAAAATGAGCTTATTGCTGAAAAAAATTGATTTCTATTTTTCAAAAAAATCAAGAGGTGGGGGGCACCAACGGGTCATACCTGTCTAAATTGATCATGTTGGGGGCGTTAATGGATCGATAAAGTGAATGGATCCAATAAACGAGAATTAGGGGTAATTTTAAATTCTTTAGAATTTTTATGATGCCCTGGAGGAGGGAGGGGGTTATCAGAGTGATCGAACCAACAATTTAAATGGATTTTTGACCTCGCCAACC
This sequence comes from Planococcus citri, assembly GCF_950023065.1. Taxonomy (NCBI): domain Eukaryota; kingdom Metazoa; phylum Arthropoda; class Insecta; order Hemiptera; family Pseudococcidae; genus Planococcus; species Planococcus citri. Next base: position 3,700,461 of record NC_088679.1, on the reverse strand, counting down.
TCAAGAACTTGAAAGTCATTTGGAAATTTTCACCATGTTCGGGATACAGTGTGGGAAGGGAGGTGATCAGAAAAGTTTGATCAAAAAATAATTAGCAAGTAAATATATTATTTTGTTGAGCTCAGCACTATCGAATCAGCATCAAAAACAATGGAAAATTTTTCTAGATTTTTTTGGCTTCTATTCCCTTAGGATAATCATTAATCACCTACTTCTAGTGAGAAAATTATGTCAGAAAATTGTAAAAAATACAAGGTAATTTTGAGCCTCCCAATTTTGAAAGAACGTGAAAAAATCAGAAAAATCGCTGAGAAGTAAGTCTTGAGAGGAACCTCCCCCCCCACCTTCATTACAAGTTTTCAAAACATAATATAAAAAATCCAATAGGTAAAATTTTTGCATTTTTACATCCCAATTTTTGGACATAATTCATATGTACTTATCAGCAAAACACTTTTAATAATTTTGACCACTCTGTGAGACGAAAAATGGGAATATGCCCCCTTCCCCTTGAAAAATTGAATTTTTAAAGAATTTATATTCTAATGCTTACGAGATTTGGCACATATTCATCAGAAAAGCACTATACAATATTCTCGACTGCGCCCCCCCCCCCAATTTCTAAAAAATAATTGGATACATCCTGCCCCTCACTGAAAAAGTAGTCCTAGTTTAATATGTAAGCATTTCATTTTATTTACTTATTTTTCGATTTTTTCAACTTTAGAAGCCTCCAGATGGACCAATATTGTTAGGGGAGATCGAGGAAGGGGTTTCCTTGAAAAGAGGATTGCTTAGAAGGGTTCAGATCGGAATGGAAAATTTTAAACATTTTATACAGACTTCAATTTTTGTGATTTCCAACTTTGGGGTCTACTATACGAGAGGGTACCCTTTGTTTAGGAGACCAAGATAGGGGTTTTCTTGAAAAGGGAATTAAATTTCTAAGAAAGTGCAGATTTTTCCTTTTTTCCCCGATTTTTCCAGAAAGGAGGATTTGAGATTTTGCAATGGAGAAAAAGACGAGTAAAAAAGAAAATTAAAAAAAAGTCGTAGCAGTCTGCTGCTACGTAAGAGCCAAATTTTTGTGCCAGAAACATTGAGGGCTCTTGAACTACTCGCACCCTCGCTTCGCTCCTGTGCTTTGCTCGTGTTGGGGGGACCCCCCCCCCTCGAGCTTCGCCCAACTCTCTTCTTCCTCCTGCAAAAAGTATGGTAAAAAACCTGTCTTGACCCTGAAACAGGGCAAATGGGGTTTGGAAGGTTGAACCGGCAAAAGGGTCTTCGGGAACATCCTTCTATTGTACTGTGAAAATTTGAACCCTCTAGGCCAATTTGGAGGTGCTGTATGCTTTCCTAAACGTCGAAAAACACATTTGACCCTGGAAAGGGGTCAAATAGGGTTGGAAGGTTGAAACATGCAAAAGGCACTTCGGGTACACCCTGCCATTGTACTGTGAAAATTTGGACCTTCTAGGTCATTTTGGATGGGCTATAGACTGTCTAAAAAATTGAAAAACACGTAAAATATCAAAAAAATCCACTTTTTGACCCTGGAAAGAGGTCAAATAGGGTTGGAAGGTTGAAACCTACAAAAGGCACTTCGGATACATCCTCCCAATATACTGTGAAAATTGGGACCCTCTAGGTCAATTTGGAGGGGCTACAGGCTGTCTGAAAAATTGAAAAACACGTAAAATATCAAAAAATCCACTTTTTTGACCCTAGAGAGAGGTCAAATAGGGTTGGAGGGTTGAAACCTGCAATTATCACTCATGGGGCACCCTCCCTTTGTATGCTGAGAATTTGGACCTTCTAGATCAATTTTAGGGGTAAAGGGGTCAAAAACTGGGGTCAAATGTGGTTTTTCCCACCTTAATCGGGGTGGGGATGATCTAGGAAGCTGAAATTTGGATATGTTGATCACAATGGGGGTACTGACCAGTGGTATGATTTTGCACCCTTTTCATCTATTTGGGGTCATATTATGCCCCTCCAAAAAAATGACCTTTCTGTAAAAATGAGATTGGAAGGTTGAAACATGCAAAAGACACTTCGGGTACATCCTCTCATTGTACTGTCAGAATTTGGACCCTCAAGGTCAATTTGGAGGGGCTGTAGGCTGCCTAAAAAATTGAAAAACACGTAAAATATCAAAAAAAAATCCACTTTTTGACCCTGGAGAGAGCTCAAATATGGTTGGAAGGTTGAAACCTGCAATAATCGCTCATGGGGCACCCTCCCATTGTATTCTGAAAATTTGGACCTTCTAGATCAATTCTAGGGAGTGAGGGGGTCAAAAATTGGGGTCAAATGTGGTTTTTCTTAACCTTAAATGGGGTGGGGATGACCTAGGAAGTTGAAATTTGGATATGTTGATCACAATGGGGGTACTGACCGATGTTATGATTTTGGACCCTTTTCATCAATTTGGGGTCATATTATGCCCCTCCAAAAAATGACTTTTCTGTAATTTTCAACTTCGACCCTTCAAACTGCGAGGATCAATTCTAGGTCCTAAAAGAACCCCATTCCCTAAGTTTGAGTTGATTTGATCAATTAGAGCAGATTCCAGGTCATAAAATGTAAAAATGACCATCGTGCTGAAACTTATAAATATATTATATAAGATAAAATCTGACACACTGGGAATCGTCTATGTAGTTTGAGCTCAAAACGTCGAGAACTATCAAAATTTTTGACCCCCGACCTTTTTATCTTAAGTTTCAATTTTTTTTGTGTTATTCCTAAATTTCAAAAAATACAATTTTTTATTTTTCCGAACCACTAAACCCTTTTCTTCAATTGCAAAAATAAATAATTGAGCCTAATGTTTCTCTGGGTCATTGCTCTTTCCAAAGTTTAGTTCCTTTGGTTATTTAAAAGGGACTCGAATGATGACACAACATCAAAATTCGTTATAATCCACTTTTTGCCACTGGAAGGGTGTTGAAGACTAAGATGGGTTGAAAAAAATAAACCACTAAAAGACACAGCATAGGATAGAATAGAATACCCACTGAATTTATAGACCAAATTTTAGCCTCTCGGTGAAAAAGGCGCGAAATTTGTTTTTCTGCAGCTAAAAAGGAATTCGCGAAAAAAACACATTCAGGACACTCCTCAAGATCATAGGTCAGGTTTCAAGTCTCCTAAGCTTATTATGAAGGGTGGAGGCCGAAGGGTATCACACAAAGTTTTTCAAAATCGAATACTTATGAAAAACAAATTATTTCTTACTCTTAGACACTGATTTTCAGACATTTACGATCAATTGGCACATGTTGAAATTTTGAATTCACCTCTCCCCCTTCAAATCTTCCTAAAAATACAATTTTGGGTCAAGGTTAATTTGGAAATCCGACGATAAACCAAATCTACGAGTGAGCTTTGTTGAAGTGTTTCTCAGGCACTCGAATAAACGTCCACTTCCTTCAACAAACATTACAAATCACACCATAAAAACATACTTCAAATTAGCTGAGTACATATTATACTGCCAAGAAATTCGCAATCATCGAAACGTACACCCGAACATGAATTCGTCACCATCCAGTTATCCTAAAACCCAATTCATCATCACGACGAGAACACAAGCACCAGACACAATACCATTGAAAAAATCATAATTTGTATTACTAATTGAAAAATAAAACTAATTAGAAAATAAACACAAAATATCAGACACAAACATACAATAATAATAACGCATCGGTCAAACATCAATTAAAGGGGCAATTTCCATCCAGGGTAGTCATAAATACTCAATCTCGACGACCAAAATTTGATAAATCGTCATACACGAGGAATTTCAGAGATGCGACTCCGCCAAGAATCATAATTCAAAAGCCCATCTCGTAACATGATTACATCGTATAAATAATCCAATGCTATACATTTTACGTAAACAGAGTGAACAAATTAAAATAATCGTTAAAAAAAATAAATAAAAAACTAAAGGTCCACTTCGTTTTAAAATTTGAGTCGAGTAGAATATGAAAAGAGGATTTATCTCTTCCTCTTTTTAGTAGTCTTTGTAGTATTATTTTCGACTTTCCTTTTACCGGCAGGCGGATGTTTCTTTTTCTCGGCCTTTTCTTTTTCTTCCAATTCCTGGTTTTCTCTTTCGATTAATGTTATCAACGTATTACACCTTCTTTGTAATTCCAACGCTGTTCGACTCTTGATAAACCAGTCAAAACGGAATTGTGGGGCACATCTGCGTGTATTTGTAAATATAAAAGAATTTCGTCAGTTTTGTTGGCCAGCTTTCCCTCCCTTTCTGTTTGAGAAATGTGTATAAAACGAAAAACTTACCGTACAGCCGATTTCAGTTCTTCGTAGACGTTTTCTTTATCGAAGCCGAGTTTGTGTAGCATGCATACTAAGAAACGATCTTCTTCTTCGGTGTAATTTTTGCCTTTGTTGTTTCCGTAAACGATTCTCAATTGGTGGAATGGCGCTCTATAACGGCTTATCTACAGTAACACGGTATAATCGATAATTAGTTCCATTTTTTTGAGCAAAAATTTATCATTTAGCTCGCGAACGTGAAGAGATCTGTACCTTAGCGTCGAGAGCGTGCTTGATATCAACTCTTCTTTGAATTTTAGCTTCACCTCGATCTATTTGCGAGATGATTCGATCGATATCCTGAAGTTCTTGACAGCGTTCCCAAAATATGGCGCTATACTCGCGAACTTCTTCCGGAGTTTTACCTGGATAAACGATGCGAAAAATTAGTCAAAAATTGCAACGCGTCACACGTGAAAATTAGTTTTTCGTTCTTGTAAACGCACCTTCGACTTCTTTACAAATACTATCGATATCATCTCGACCATATTTTTCATTAGCTTTGATGAACTGATTGAAATCACGCTTCGTCCAGTTGAAACCCTGCGTTCAAAATACATCATTGGTTAGACAATACTTCCACAGGAAGGAAAGAAATTACTCGTATTAGATGAACAAACCTGGGTAAGTAGATCTTCCTTTTCGTTTATTTCGTCTTCTGTCAACGGTTCAGCTTCGTCGATCTTGCGTTGTTCTTCTTTTTGGGCACGATTAGCGTCAGATCCTAGTTCTGGATTTTTAGGAACCTGAATACATATTTCGAAGAAATTAGATATAAATATGCTCTTCAAAGCAATGCAGCGAAGTATATCCAAAGTAACTCACTTTGTATCCGATACTTTTACGGAAATAGTAAATTTCTTGATCGAGTAACTCGAACAAACGAGGTGGAAAGAATTGGAAATCTTGAATGATCGGTTGCTTCGGAGGTCTAGGAGCCTGAGAAAATAAATAAACGCGTATTACGAACTGGTATCGAGGAAGCTGAGTTCTAAACAAAGATTTCGTCGTAAAATATCAATTACCTTTGGAGCTTTTGGCTCAGAGGTTCGTAAAGCTTCGCGGAAATAGGCATCTACCGCGTAATTTGCTTTTCTTTCTCGTTTAGGAGGTTCGATCCAGTGCCCGACAGGTAATACTTTTTGTTTCTCTCTGAAAAATGATAAATAATTGTAAGTTAAGTATAGAATTAAACTTCGAAGTTGTTTTATTTACAAAAATAGTCTCGTTAAATTACCTGTAATCTTCGCCTTCGAATTTATAAACCGAAGCTGTAGGAGCATCCATGGTGAAGTTTCGCAAAGACGATTCTCCCATGCCTTCTAGTTGTTTTTTCATTTCTTCGGTCTGAAAAACGAATCGAAATTAAAAACCACTTGTTCCTTTTGATTTCATTTCAAATAGCACTAAATGCATCAAAAATTTAGAAAAATTGCTGAGAAAACTAATCACAAATTTATCAATTCGAATAAACTTTTGACGAAAATCCAGTAATTTATCGCCAATCAATAAATACGCTACCTTTTGCTCTCCTTTTTGCAAAATAAGGTCTATATCTTCGTCAGTGATTTCGGAATCTTTGGATGCAAAAACGTGATTGGCTCCGTGTCTGATAATATTCAACATATCGTCCTTATTCAGAGCACTTTTATTATCGACTAGTCGACCTAGAAAACAAAAAAATCAAGTAGCGGTGAAATTAACAACTCTCAACGCAGAAATCGTGATTATTTGATATAATAAATCTGAGTCAATACCTTGTTGAATGACTAATTTATCCAATCTCAATTTGACTTCGGCTCTTTCAACAATTTTCTCTTCGACTGTGTTCTCAGTAATTAATCTGAATACTTTTACTTGCTTCTTTTGACCAATACGATGGGCTCGATCCTACAGAACATGAAACAAACCAATTGTTAATGAACCTTTTCACAGGATACAAGTGTTTCGAAACGTGACAATACGCACCATAGCTTGTAAATCCATTTGAGGATTCCAATCGGAGTCATAAATAACTACAACGTCAGCGGTGGCTAAATTGATACCCAAACCACCAGCTCTGGTTGACAGAATGAAGATGAATTTCTCGCTGTTGGGGGCATTGAATTCGTCAATTTGTCTTTGTCGATCGTCGTGCGAGGTTCCACCGTCTAATCTGCAGTACTGTAGAGAAAAAAAATTGAAATTATAACCTAGCTCGAGAATATTAATTCAGAATACAACGAAATTGAAAATAACATTTCACCTTGTATCCTCTCCAAAAGAAGTAATCTTCCAAAATATCCAACATACGGGTCATCTGACTGAATAAAAGAACTCGAGAACCTTGTTCTTGCAAACGAGGCAGCAATTTATCCAAAATAACCATTTTACCGCAATTATAAACCTGAAAAAAAAAATATTCACTTAGATTATAGGAGTTCGGAAGTTAAAGCTGATAACAGCGAGTTAGTTTTCAATATACCAAGTGTTCGTCGGTAGTGTAAGGAGGACCAGGTTCGGCACCGTCGAACAGATAAGGGTGATTGGTACATTTACGCAGCTGCATCAAAATATTCTGCAATCGCATTTTCTCCACACGTCCAGCACCGTTTACGATGTCTATATCTTTCATGAGCACTTTAGTATACCATTCTCTTTGCATTTTGCTCAGTCCTACGTATACTTTGACCTCTTTTTTCGGTTTGAGTTTCTTTTCTACTTCAGATTTCAAACGACGCAGTAAGAATGGTCTTAGAACCTGGCAAACAGAACGAATCGAATTGGGTAACTTGCGAAAGCTAAAATTGAGGATAAATTCCAAAAGAGAGGTTACTTACAGCGTGTAAACGTTCGACTAACGAATTATCCACAAAATCGTTCGTATTGAACCATTCGTCGAAATCCTGTAAAAAAATATATTAAAAAATTGATAAATTTCATCGAGAGTATACTTTTTTATATCGAACAATGCCCACTCACTTCGGAAGAATTGAATACATCGGGCAACAAGAAATTCAACAGAGCCCATAACTCGTGCAAATTATTCTGCAAAGGTGTACCAGTCAATAGGAGACGATTAGCAGTACGAAATTCTCGAACGATTTCGGATAATTTGGATTTCTCGTTTTTGATACGATGCGCTTCGTCGATCACCATGTATCTCCAGTTGAATTTCTTGAACACGGATTTCTCTTTGATAACCATTTCGTAGGATGTAATGCAAACGTCCCAATTACCAGGAAGCAGAACATCTCTGACCAAAGCACTCTACGATAAAAAAGACGAACAACGTAATGTAATTATAAAAAATAGGTACTTCTTCGAGATAATCTGTGAAAGAGCATCGATCAACATACTCTAGTTTCTTGATCACCGATTAAGCAAACAGCTACTACACTCGGACACCATTTTTGAAACTCGTTGACCCAATTTTTCAACGTTGATTTAGGAGCGATAACCATATGAGGACCGTTGATACTTCGATAATGTTTCAAATAACTGCGACAAAACATCGAAGAAAATTAATAAACTCGAAACGAAGAGAGAAATTTCAAAATCAAAGTCAGCTTACCCTAAGAGCGAGATCGTTTGAAGGGTTTTACCCAGACCCATCTCATCGGCTAGAATACCATTGATACCGTTTTCGTACAACGAAATCATCCAATTAAGTCCTCGAACTTGGTAATCTCTCATTTCACCATTCTTAATGTAGTAAGGACTCGCATCGAACTGAGTCACGGTTTTAGAACTTTTATTCGTTTCTGCGAGTAATTCTTCATCTTCCTCTTGTTCGGTTTTACGATGACGATGACTGTAAATAAATACGAATGTTAAGCTATGCGACTAGACAACGTAATAATACGCATTATAGAATGAAACTTACTCTCCAGGGTCATTGGAACTGGACGCGGCATCTTTCCTAGGTCTTCCTTTCTGTTTCGGCGGACTAGAAGAAGCTGCAGCTTTGGCAGGGTTGGTCATAAAATGAGTGAAAATCTCGGTTTGTTTTAGCAAATAATCGAATCGTTTACTACGATCATGTTTCTATAGCGGAACAAACATAGTATTTAGTGTACGTGAATACGAAGAATACGAAAGCTATCTGACATCTTAGCTTACAATTTTCGCATCGAATTCGACCGACTTTTGAGGTTTTTCTTCCTTCACTTCTTCAGGAGAGGGAGTGTTCTCCTCTGATTCGGAAGTGTTCTGGAAATGTCGAGATAATATAAATAAGACATATATCGATGAAAGAGAGTCACAAAATGAACACATTTACTTACGGATGCTTCTCCATCATCCTCGCGTACCGTAGCCGGCATTGCGTTGGCAGACGATTACTGCAGGCGTTGGATTCGATTACACGTCAATACGGATAACTGATGGTTTAGCAAAACAACAAAAATACATGGAATAATTAGATACTGAAACTAAACTCGAACAAGTAAACGTATTTTACAAGCATGGAACACTCAACTGACGCAATGAGCGCAAAAATTCAATTCAACAAAAGACTAGAAAACATAAAACGAAAAAGTGATAAAGCTAAGTACAAAATACGCAAGGTTCCGCCATTTGGCCGATTTTCACTCGAGTTGCTCAGTTTGATCTGTAGGAGCGCTAAAAACGTACTACGAATTTTCGTTCACAGACGTAAAACGGGACGTGCTAGATTCACCGACTCCCAGTCCAAACATGAAATGAATCAGTCAGTCGTTCAATACTTCAAATCATCGGGACGTGCTAGATTCACCGACTCCCAGTCCAAACATGAAATGAATCAGTCAGTCGTTCAATACTTCAAATCATCATCATTCTTCACTCGTAATCTCTTAACATCTTTACATTTTCGTATTTTTTTCTAAAATTTTCCAGCTTCCTGTAACACTGACTGTGTACCTAATTGATTGAAATTTAATTGTTTCGGAAAAGAAAATTATAAACAATAATTCAGTTAGAGCAATTTTATTTTTAAAAAATCAATGAAAAACACAAAAAGTTCCCAACAGTAAAAACTAGCAATAGCACACAAGTTACAATAATTAAAGCAACAAGTAACAGGAACACGATTAAGTATAAAAATCAAGCAAACATAAAAAATTTAAAGAAAAATACAAATAGTTAATCATTAAGAAATAATAACCAAGAAGGGGTTAGAAAGTTGATTCCTTAGCTGCTTTAGCTCGTTTTTTGGGTCTTGGCAAGTCCAAAAAATTATCATTACGGTTTACATTAGGTAATAAAGGAATGTTCTCGTCATACTGAATGTAGTTATCCATAAAATTAAGTACATCTGATAATTTTCGTTTAAAAGTTACATTTCCAGCATTAGGACGTAAAAGAAAAGAGCGGTCATAAACATTTTTGATTAATTCTCGAATTTCGGAAAGAGGTACAGACTCTTCAATTGAGCCCAACGATCCTGATGGTGGAGCAACTACAGTTGTTGTTGTTTCATCATCAGGATTACTGGATTCGAGAACAGAATTAGAAACCACTGAAACTGATCCGGAAACAACAGCAGTTGTTCCACCATCAGTTTCCCAGGGTTCATTCTAAAAATCTGTCCTAAAGATAGAGTATTCAGGATCAATAGATAGGAACGGACTGTTTCGATAATTAGAAGGCAGATCATTGAAGGAGTAATCGGTAACATACAACATAACAGCACATAAATGTTTGCATGGAAATCGATACCTAAAGAAATCATCACAAGTACACTTAGGTTTAGTAAAATCTACATAATAATGCACATTTTTCGCTTCGCTTTTAACAAGGAACACAGTTTTTACATCATTATTTAAAGTAAGAATAGAATGTCTAGAATAAACACTTCGTGCAGTTACATATCTTTGATAAACATGACGAATAAAAAAGGATGGTCTATCATAGAGAAATTCTGGAATCACAGTATTGTACTGCTTATATTTCGAGTCGAGGCAATCGTTATTTTCCACGTAAGTTTTAAAAGCATCATCGAGAAATTCGTTCATAATGACATCTAGAACGCCACATAGAGATTTATCAATATGCGAATTCAAATAGAAATGTTTTAGCACTTTGTGCTGTGTTTCGATCCCGTTGTTCGTGTTTATTATGAATAAATATTCGTCATCAAAAAATGCTTTTGTCCATTTCTCCTTAACAGGTAGCCAAGTTGAATTGAAGTATCTTTGGACTTTAGGATTATTTTGCCAGGCTTCGGAAGAACGCATAGTCGATTCAATATAACAAAATTCGTCGTTGCTTCTAGCATCCGCTAGTTTTCGAAAAAAACTCAGCAAAATATTCTTCTCGTCGATGTTTGAGATATTATCTTTTTTTGAGAACCAACGTACCCAGGCTTGTTGCCTGTGAAAATCGCAGATGTACACCGGAAGATGAAAACATGCCGTAATTGCATTAATTTCGGCATCACTATAATCGGTAATGAAGTACTTGGGTTTCCACTCAGCATTCCACTGCTTGAAGATTTCTAATGCTTCCTGGATTGAATCAGATGTTTCCCACTGAACTACGAATACACCCACGATGATATAGCTGACATTTGTTTTCACAACAATACTGAACAACGGAAGAGAATACTTCGTAGTTTTATAAGTTGAATCGATCAGCACAATTTCGCCATATCTTTTCATTAAATCTCGTTGCCACTTCGTCTGATAACAAAACAGAAACGACTGCGGTGTTCCTTCTTCTTCTTTGTGAGCTCTAAAGAAATATTTATTCTCGGGATACTCATTTTTCCAAGCTTCGACTTTGAGACCTAATGCAACTTGATCTATTTTACTCTGTTTGCTCGCGTAATAGTATTTCAGTACATGATTACGGATAATTTTTTTTGATGGAAAAAACGCTCGAGCATGATTAGATACCTCAGTTCCGATGTTATTTTTAACCTAGGCTTTTAGCATAACTTTAATAGTATGTATACTTCGAATTCCGTTTTGCACCAACTTTTGAATCTCAGCTTTCAGACCAGAATTTAATTCTTGATTCATGAAGTTCGTCCATACTGAGTGGGAATGTTCTTTGGCAGTACTAAACGAAATATGGTGGAATGTTTCAGTAATTACTTGCGATTCAGCTGCGGCGTTACTCAGCTGCTGTTTCAAACGTTTCATAATCTGTAAAATAATCACCGATGTAATGTATTGAACAGTTCATACAGTACGTAGCTACGTACATACAGATACAAGACACAATTTTTACCTCAAGCTTTTCGTGTTTCAAACTTCGTGTTTCTTTTATAGTATATTCAGACTCCGAATATGTTTTTATAGTGACAATTTTCATAGTGGCGTTACATCCCAGTTTCTTAGTTGGTTGTAAACGAAATCGGGTTGACTTTCCCACAGGATGGCCATTCTACACAAAATAAAATAATATTCAAATCGAAGTACCTATAATTAAGTACATAGTGTTGAATAACGAAACAGTAACATATGTACATACCATTGTAGAACTTTCTCCTTTATTTGATTTATAATATTTTGGGCCATTTGCACAGTGTAGTACGGAATTCTTTGAAATTTGAAAAGGATTACCAAAATATGGAATTAACTTTGAACTCCAACAAATTCTGCTGATTTCTTGCTTATAAACTGAAAAATAATTTTGTAAATTTATAGCTAATCATGCTTCTATGAAGTGTGTAGTGTTGCGTGCCAACTTACTTTCCGAGTTCCGAGTTGAAAACTGAAACCCATGTTGTTGTATAAGATTTTCAAACTGCTGGAAATTTTTTTCAGGAATAACGATATTGTAAAAGTTATCATTTTTTTCAAAATTGGTCGATAATGACCTCAATGAGTTTTCAAAATCCGCCAATGAAGGCATTTTGAATTAAAATTAAAACACATACGACGCATTCATTAAAACCACTAGTAACACACATTATTTTTGGCGGTAAGTATCATTCATTATCATTTTTTTTATCAATCAACACTCAGTGGGTGAGTTGAATCGAAGAGAAATGAACAGAATCGGAATCTAAGCGAATCGACTCTTTTGGACTAGGAGTCGGTGAATCCAGCACGACCCACGTAAAACGCAGGACTTCCACACCGAACTTGAAAACTGACGTTCTATTTGATTTGGTCTGTGACATGAGAAAATCTCAATTTAAACCGGATTAATCAATCGTGCATGAATTAAATTTGATTAATTTCTCGTTATTGATCTTTCAATCGAGCTGGATTTAATTAAAAATCGCGACTCTTATTCGTAAATCACACTTAACAATCCTTTCAAAGTGAACCGCTCGTTGAACCATGTCGAATATCCCAAGATGTCAAACAAACAAACCCTCCCATTCCTGCTGATTGGAGCGCGTTTTGATTATGATTTCAAATGATTAATTATTGATAATTGATCGTTTATTATCTATAGTAAAATAGTCCACTCGCGCAAATTTATCGTGCTGCTAATTTCCTTCTCGACGATTAACGTAGTACGAATTTTTGATCGCGAATTCTCGGTCTTGGCTCAGGCTGAACTCATCGATAATTCATCATTCTACCAAAGACATCTGTTCGCTCGCAAGATTATTCCTTCAGAGCTCAAAATGTTCACTGGGTCGACGACTGGTATGATTTCAAACCGTATTCGAGTCTCATTTTGACCGCAATTCGCCAGAATTATTTTCAAGACTGAATTTTCCATGCTAGAAACGACGTAAGTGTATCTTGTAATCGTTGGAAATTTTATGCAACCGAATGGAATTTCTTTCCTACGAATCCATTCGATGTAATAATATTATGATTCTCCCACGTTCCCCGGTTGCACCATGTTCTAAAGTTCATATCTATTATCAAGTTTGATAAAATAATTCGACGCGACGGTTAGTAGTGGAATACCCTGTGCGTATATATAGCTTTATCTCGTTCTAAGACTGCGATATCAGCTTATCTGCGTGAACTTCCGACACTCCGACACCATAGGGTATTCCATTATAAACACGACGTACGTGTGAAACGATTATCACTTCGTATAAAATTCATTACGAAGCGAATCGAGTCGAAAGATGGTGCAGTTTAGTTCAATCGAAACACAATAGCTAGTTAGAATTACTGCTCCAGTCGAGTTCTGCTTTCTGTGTTTACATAATTTTTACGCGCGTTTTATCGTGTAGAGTACATTTTATTCTCGAGTTATTTTCGTAGTATTCTAATCCATTTTTTTCAAAATGAAACTAGATTTTAAGAAACCGAGTTATATGGCGAAGACCAAATACACCGAGATTCCGAAAGATGAAGCTTACACCATTGTTTATCCAGAGTACGTTGAAAAGGTACGTTCTGCGTTCTGCTATCACTATCGAATTCTTACGTTTAAATTAACCGGAAAAAAATGCTATTAATTTTTATCCGATGATTTAGAAAAATAAAAAAGAAAAAGTCGAAGAATCGCCTTCGTTAGAGATATCTCATGGAGTATCCTGCGACGCTCCTTTGCTACAAGATTCGATCAAAGAAGACGTACCGGATAGCGGTTGCAGCAGACACCGTAGAAAATCGTCCGAAACTATTTTAAGGTGAATTCCTCGAATTTTACGTCACATTCGCGACATAGTTTCGAGTACTATGACGCCAATTATCATTTATCGTTGTATTTTTTTTTCAATTACTTCCTATCATACCACAAACGGTGAGCTCGATCGTGAGTATTCGTCGAATCATATTATGATACGTCAGATTATCTAAAATTGATAAAATTTTGAACATTCGATCAGTTCACTCGTAGTCGAGTACTCATTTCAGTCGTGTGTCGATCGTTGATCGTCGATCGTCGAATACTCTGGTGGTGAAAAAAATGGGCTTACTGTGTTCTTGTTTGGGTGATACTAAACGAAAGAAATCTAAAATTCGCAGGCAATGTACCGGAGGAACTTTACGAAACCGTCAACGCAAATCTCACAGTCTTCCGAGCAGTTGTTCGTTGAACAGTATCAGCAGCGATGACAGTGATATTTGGCAAATATCGGCCGAGGATTGCGCCACCCAGTTAACTCTTATGGATTTACCCGTATTCGCTAAAATAACCCCCGAAGAATTCATGTCGTGTTCGTGGAACAAACGCAATAAACTCGAAATCACCCCGAACATCGTCGCATTCACCAGACGCTTTAATCAGGTGAGTCGATAAACCGTCCATACATGTATTATTCTATTGTTACTCCAAAACCCAAACCACATTCGACTGGCACTGGCTATTGTATAAGTGTAAATACATTAATCAGCCCAGTTCGTGTATAGTTTTCAAAACAATCTTTCGACTTATTCCAATAACGTGGGCGAATGAGTAAAATTAGAGCGTTTGTTTTTTTTTCTCTCTCTCTCTCGCCACTCGCGATAATACTCGTCCGGTTCGCGGAATAATTCTGCTCGTCCTGTTTGGCATAAATGTACGTTTAATAAATCATCATTATTTTTAACCTTGATACTGTGAAAATTTTATGTGCATTTTAGAGCAACTTAAATAAAAGAAATAAACCAGCTCTCGTAAGTGCGAATAAATTTACATATAAAATGGTACACGCAGAATTTTACTTCTATTCCCACACTTTTTTTTTTTTTTATTCTTTATACGTACTATATAGGGTGCTCTACAAGTGTAAGTAAATGAGGCGATAATCGGTTAATTCGATGGACTCGACGACGAGTGATGTAATCGGCCTTGAAAAATTGACCACTTGACCGGTGTTGTACCTATGTATGTACTTAGACTCGGTTTAGTTCATGCAAGTTCTTTCTTCAAAGTTCAACAAAATAATTAACCAGTTTAAGAACCCATTTTTTGAAAAAAAAAAAAAAATTCAGGAGTGTTTTTTGATCTATGTCTATGTATAATGCAAAGTATGAAAATATTACGAATAATTTAGTTCTTATTGTTATAAGATGAATTTCTGATCAACAAACGTAGAGAAAATTGAACTTTCATGCCAAAAATTGGAGGTAAAAAACTTGAAAAATTTATCGATGATTTAGATTAGATGCCAAAAAAAAGAACTAATTTAAGATTGAAAATGAGTAATAGAAATTAACGAGTTTTAAATGCTTGTGTAATTCGTTTGAAAAATTGCTGTCATGACAATCAATTCGGAAAATTACAGAATTGCACGATTTTCAGAGGTCAGAAAAATTGAAAAGTGTTGAATAAATTATAGTATAATCAAATGAAAAAATTTAGAAATAATTAAAATGCACTTGAAGGTTGTAAAAAAGTCCAAATTAAAACAGACTGATGAACGACTCAACGTTTTCAAAATATTTGTAAAAATTTGAATCTTCTGAAGTATTTCAGTGAGAGCCCTTTCGACGAAATTCGCTCAAATTAGGTGTCAAGGTTTAGTTTTGCATTGAATTGGGGGGGGGGGCTTGAGTGGGGATAATCTTGATCCAAAATTCTCGTGTGTCCAAATGTTCAGGAGAGGCCAAGGGTGGAGAGATGGAGAGAAAATGCTCAAAAACGTCAACATGGGTATTAATCGAAAGGAAATAAAAAAAGTTGTGTATTCAAAAATCAATATCCTAGATCAATGTGAGAAGGGGGGGGGGGGTGGAATGGTTTTTCATTTTTTTCTTTAATCCTGGAAAACATTTTGTCACGGTTTCCATCCCTTCAAATTGATTTAGGAAGCTGAAATTTGGCATGTTCATTTTAAGACTGCTTCAGATTTTCTTTTTAGAGGTTTTGATTTTTTTAAACCCCTCCCCTCCCTCCCTCTTCCTCGCCTGTTTCTAGATGCAAAAAAGGGACTTATCGCGTCTTGATTTTCGATTTTGTGTCATCGCTGGAGCCCTTTTGAATTGACCTAGAAGGCTGAAATTTGACATAAGTAGATTCAGAGGGTGTTCCAAGAGTATCTAAGGGTGGATGGGGGTAGGCTTTTCAACCCTTCTGTACCCATTTCCAGATTCCAAAAATGTCGATCTTCGCGCTTTTTTGAATTTTTAAAAAAATTTTTCATCTTCGCCGGAGCCTGTCCAAATCAACCTCGCGATCAGAGGCTAAAATTTGACATGTTTATGAAGGGGTTTGATGTGAATTTTAGGCTTTTCAACCCTTCCCTTTTCTTTCCACAGGTCAAAAAAAATGGATTTTTGTGCCCTTTATACGGATTTTAATCTCCCCCGCCCCACCAACTTGGTCTAGGAGGGTGAATTTTGACTTATCTACGTTCAGAAGGTGTTCCAAAAGTGTCTTCTAGACGATTTAATTTGTCAACCTCTTCCTCGATTGTTTTCAGCTGTACATAAAAAAGTGAATTTTTGCGTTTTTGAAAATCAAAATTTGATCGATCGGAAATATCAATTTTTGAAAAAAAAAAAATGTAGATACTTCGAGCGAATTGTTTTTCAACAAAAAAAAAAAAAGACAAATTTGAAATAATCGAATGTCAAAAAATCGTTTTGTTCAGAGAAGAAAAGTAACTAAAAAAATTTTGAAATTCGCATTTATCAATTCGAACATGTTAACAACATGAGATCAATCATATAGTCCGGCATATGACAATAGAAGTAATTGCACCCCCCCCCCCCCCCGCCGATCCTCCGGGACAACTTTTTTCTTAAAGGGGACATCCTAACGAACATTTTAAAGCAAACTTGCCAAAAAAAAAGTTGGCCTTACAAAATGGTAGCCATTTTGATCGACAGGTCAGCCGAAATCGCAGATTTTGCGTTTCAACATAGGACTTGCACCAACTTTTTCAAACTTTACAAAGGTAGATCAAAAGATCATGCAAAAATTTATCATCTGTCAAAATTTCAAGTGCTAAAGTGGGTTTTTCGATTTTTGGTCAATTATTGAAACGAATTTAGGCCAAAAATGAGGGAAAAAAATCAAAATTTTACCAAATTGACCAAGAAAGCTGAAATTTGGGATATACCCAATTTTCGACATGCCAAATCTATTGGAAACGGTTTCAACCCGTTTTGTGCAGTTCTGGAGCCTCCAGCAGATTTTTGAAACTCGAAATTCCCACAAAATTCCATCAAATTGGAGTTGTAAATTTGAAATTTATTCTAAAAACTAATTTTAATACGCTACGAAGTACTGCAGGTGAATTTAAAGTCGTTTTGGATCCTCCAGCGACTTTTTGAAAATTCCTGAAGCCTCCAGCAGATTTTTGAAACTTTAAATTTTCACAAAATTTCATCAAAAATGGAGATGGAAAGCTGAAATTTGCTCTACACTCCAATTTTAACACCCTCTGAAAACGACTTCTGGTGGATTTCAAGTCATTTTAGAGCCTCCAACGACTTTTTTGAAAATTACTGGAGCCTCCAGTAGATTTTTGAAACTTGAAATTTACCCAAAATTTCATCAAACAACATAAGATGGAGAGTCAAAATTCATTCTGCAAACTAATTTCAATACGCTACGAAGTTGACTGCTGGTGAATTTCAAGTCGTTTTGGAGCCTCCAGCAACTTTTTGAAAGGTTGTATGACGTTTTTTTGGAAAATTGAAATTTCCTAAAAGTAGCTGGAAGCTTCAAAACCATTTGAAACCACAAAGTAGTCTGCGAAGTAAATTTCAGCTTGCCAACTCCATTTGATAAATTAATGTTGGGAAAATTTCAAGTTTCAAAAATCTACTGGAGGCTCCAGTAATTTTCAAAAAAGTTGCTGGAGGCCCTAAAATGACTTGAACTCACCTGAAGTCGTCTTCAGACGGTGTTAAAATTGGAGTGTAGAGTAAATTTCAGCTTTCCATCTCCATTTGATAAAATTTTGTGAAAATTTAAAGTTTCAAAAATTTTCTGGAGGCTTCAGGAATTTTCAAAAAGTCGCTGGAGGATCCAAAATGACTTGAAATTCACCTGCAGTACTTCGTAGCGTATTGAAATTAGTTTTTAGAATAAATTTTAGCTTTACAACTCTAATTTGATGGAATTTTTTGGGAATTTCGAGATTCAAAAATCTGCTGGAGGGTCCAGAACTACTCAGAACGGGTTGAAACCGTTTCCAATCGATTTGGCATGTCGAAAATAGGGCATATCCCAAATTTCAGCTTTCTTGGTCAATTTGGTAAAATTTTGATTTTTTCCCTCATTTTTGGCCTAAATTCGATTTTCAAAAATTGACCAAAAATCGAAAAACCCACTTTAGCACTTGAAATTTTGACAGGTGATAAATTTTTGCATGATCTTTCGATCTACTTTTGTAAAGTTTGAAAAAGTTCGTGCACAATCAAAATGGCCGCCATTTTGTAAGTAAGGCCAACTGTTTTTTGGGCAAGTTTGCTTTAAAATATTCCTTAGGATGTCCCCTGTAAGAAAAAAGTTGTCCCGGTGGATCGGCGGGGGAGGGGGGTGCAATTACTCCTGTTGTCATATATGCCGGACTATTAGGTTTGAAATTGATTTTTCATTATTCGGATATGATTAATCGTATGAGATCAAAAATTGCAGATGAATCGATTTTTTGGGATTCGATTGACAGATTTTCGATTATGATCGATTTTTTAATCCGAAAGTCCATTTTCAAGACTTGGATCGATTCTTCATTTCGAACATGATTGATCATATGAGATCGAAAATTGCGAATAAATCGATTTTAAAGATTCGATTAATCGATTTGTTCGGCTCCAAAGATATGGATTTTTGTGCCTCTTTTTTCACAATTTTTGTAATTTTATTTCATCTCTAGACCCTTATAAATTGAGCTAGGAGGCTGAAATTTAGCATGTATTGTGATTGGGGGGGGAGGAGATCTGCCCTTATCCAGCACCAAAAAGGTGAATTTTCGCGCCTTTTTTCACCATTTTGGATTTTTTCCAATCTTATTCTCACCTTATCTGAAAAGATGATATTTTTGAACCTTTTTTCACACAATTTCGAATCCAATTCGGTGGTTTGTATAATTTAATTTCGATAAATTTTCCTGAAATTATGCAAAATTCGTTTTACTATCACGATCAGTATTATTTTTATCATCTCTCGAGACGTTCGCAATTTTACGAAACACCTTGTGTTCGTTGAATCGAGTATTGTATGTCCAGTCCAGACCTTAGAGACTATAATAACGCCATATTTGAAAAACAAAGTGTACTTTTAATGAGACCTGGTGTACATTCGAAGCGAAAACACTACAAATAGGAGAACAGTACGTGCACAAAGTATTATAGGTCTATAAGCTATAGAGGTACAGTCGTCCATAAACAACAACGTTATAGTCGAGCTGTACACGACCTTGGAAATCAATCCCATCGTAGTTACGAGTCTGACTGATATTCATGTAAGTTAAGTACTGTTCATTTGTACGAGAAGAGTATAAGTATCTCGATAACATGTAATTAGATTACTCGGTTGATTGATTTGAATTACTAAATGTTGTCGGTTGGCTTGCCCTCACTTTTGATCTCAACATAGGTATAGGAATAGGGGTACCGAAGAAAAATCCGAGGGATATTTTTCTCTCTGGTATACAAAACATACCTAATAAAATGAAAAAAGGGAACTGCAATTTAGAAAAGAAAAAAAAATACCACGTAAACGTATATCTCATTCCATAATGGAATGTTTTTAACGAAATCTTCGCGTGTATTTGTGTGGCAATTACTACGTTCGTTTAGAAAAAAAAAAATGTGGCGGGATTTTTTTTTTCCTTCTTCGGTGTGTTTAAATGAGGCTGTATTGAAAGTCGTATTCGTATATGAATAGAGAGTTTACAAAGCTCGGAATTCTTATGGTAATTAACTGGATTTTGTTTTTTTTGTTTGTTCGCAGATTACTTTTTGGGCCGTGCAAGAAGTGCTGAAAGGTACGAATTGTAAAAGCAGAGCTGAAATACTTTCGCATTATATACGTATTTGTAAAAAACTCTACGAGCTGAATAACTTTCATTCGTTGTTTGCGATTATATCTGCGTTAAGAAGCGCTCCTATTTATAGGTAAACTAGACTCGGATGATTTGATTTTTTTTTTTTCGACCACCTTGTATGTTTATTACGTACTCATTTAATGGGAAATTATTACGTTACAGATTGAGTAAAAGTTGGAACTGCGTATCGAAAAAAGATAAACAAACGTTCGAAAAACTCAGCGCCGTGTTTTCGGACGAAGAAAACTGGAAGAAATTACGCGAACACGTGGAAAGTCTGAAATTACCATGTATACCTTATCTGGGCATGTTCCTAACCGATATCGTCTACGTGAATATGGCTCATCCGCACAGCGGCGGCCTCGAAACCGAACAAAGACGGTACAAAATGAACAACATACTTAGGGTCATCTCGCACCTGCAGCAGTCCCAATACAACCACTTAGTTCCTCTGGAGAATGTACAAAAGTACCTCAACTCCATTAATTATATCGAAGAATTGCAAAAGTTCATCGAAGACGATCAGTACAAATTGTCTTGCAAATTGGAACCGCCGTCGTCTTCGTCTTCGAACCAACAACACTCCAGTTGCGCTGCCACCGCTGCTGCCGCCGCGGCCGGTTGCGGTAATTCGAAAAAATCCTTCTCGTGTTCCATGGTCACCGAGACTGTCGCCAATTTAAACCTATCGCCGGCTAAATTACCATACAAGGTGTCCAATCCGGCTAAAAACGTCGGTCATCGGAAATGTTACAGTCTTGGTACGAAGTAAGTATCTCTGCACAAGTTCTTCCAAAACAAAGGGATCCCGATTATTGCATGAAGGGATTCCTCCATCCGCATTGCATGTTTTTCAAAAATCCATCGAGTCGGGTATCACAAAATGCATGCTTTATCAATCTATCGCGGCGCCTCTCAAAAACCGGAGCTTCTTCGTCGGAACTCGGAAGGATTAAATTTTACTGAAAAGTTCGTTTTCCAATTTTGAAAAATTATTAACCTCCGCTAAACCGACTCGAAATTATATTTCAGCGTGAAATTTTCAAAGTCGACTAATCTGGTGTTATTTTTTACAGCGTTTTGAAGAGTACTCCTGTTTGCGAATCTCATTCACGTCACTTGTTGGATGATTCTGTCATAGAAGATAGTGGATCTCATAATTTACAATCTAGAATTAGTATTATCAAGTGAGTTGTTCTTCGTTGATTCGTTTTTTTTTCTTTTTTTGAAACGCGAATTTTATTTCGAGTGTTTTTAATTCGTTCGATTTATTTTTTTCCTGCAGGCCTTTTTCTGTAAAAAACGACGAAACGAGTGAAACGGTCTTATTAGAAGGTTGTCTAAAGAAGAAAATCGTGTTTAGGCACGGTTGTCATCCTACAGTGTCGTCTTGGCATCGATATTGGGTTCAAGTATCTCCTTCGTCGTTGGTGTTCTATTCGCCTAAATGTTTCAAAGGGTGAGTAATCTCCAGTGCTTTACTATATTTGTGAGGATAATTTGCTCTTCAATTCGACCAAAAAACTGCATTTTCAACGTTAAATTTTTTTTACAAAATTTACTCGCTCAAAAACGAATGAAACCATTATTTTGTCGGAGGCTCTCCAATGAAGCGGGCAATTGCTCCCAAAAATTTGGAAACGAAATTGGAGAAAAAAAAATGACGTCTTGTAAGACCAAAAAAAGTTATGCCATGAGCTCTTCTCAAGTTTAAAAAAAAATTGAAAGATTGAAGAAAGTTTATCGTGATAGTTTTTCTTACCTACTCTGTGTTACCTCAAATCTTGGAGAAGTTATTCCAGGAGCCGCCCCCCCCCTACAACTAGAAAAAAAGCCCAATTTATCTCAAAGTTATCCATTTTCTGAGTCAGAACATTCCATTTTTTTTTCTTATTTTCTCCAAGTCGAAAAAAGTTGTGTCGGGAGGCTTCCATCAAATTGAAGAAATCAGAAAAATGAAAAAATCCCAATTTATTTGTCTAAAATGTTTGCATTCTTGATTCCGAATTGCTCGCTAGTTTTTGATTCTCTCTAAGGTCAAGGGAAGGTGTGTCAAGAGCCCCTCCTCCCTTTGGAATTTTTTTAAAAAATTGAGTTTATTCAAAAGTTGTCTTTTTCTGCGTTGAAATATTCCACATTTTTCGATATTCTTCATGTCCAAAAATAGTCATGTTGGGAGCCCCCTCCCCCTTCAAATTGAAATAATTAAAATTTATCCACAATTTTTATTACTTACCCATTTTTTTGATTTTCGCAGATTTCAATAAAAATTGTGTACAAGCCCACTAAAATCAAAAAATCAAAAAAATTATAAAATTTTAATTTGTCCAAAAATTTTCAATTTTTGCATCAGAATATTTCATATTTTTTTATTTCTTTCGGAGGTTAAAAAATGTTGGGTCAGAAGCCCTCCCCCCTCCTGAAAAAATTGAAAAAATGAAGAAATTCATTTAATCCAAAAAAATTTAATATCTGGGTCAGCTAATGATAATATTATGTATTTTTAATTTTCTTCATATCCAATTCAAGAAAAGTAGTGTCAAGAACTCCATTCCAAGTAAATAAAAATTAAAGAGTGAAAAAAATCCAATTTATACGTTTCAGCATCAAAATATTCAAAATTTTCGGATTTTCCTCAAAATCCAAAAAAAATTGTACTTACTTATTAAGGATCAGTCGAAAAAAATCGAACAAATTTAAAAAATCCACTCGACCTCAAAGTTTTTCATTCTCGAGTCAGAATTTTTTGATTTTCCTCAACTTCAAAAAGGTTGGGCTGGGAGTACCCTCTCTCCAGAGCCAGGTTAGAAAAAAAAATGGAAAATGGAAAAAATCTATCTCAACATTTTTTGTTTTTGATTCAGAATATTCCATGTCTTCAAATTTTTCATTTTTCTTGAGTTAGATAAAAATTGTGTCTAAACCTCGCCCTCTCTCCACCGTTGCAAAAAAAAATAAAAACATGAAAACCATACAATTTACACGAAAGTCTTCCATTTCATCTCCGTCAGAATATTCCATATTTTCGGAGTCCAAAAAATATTGTGGTGGAGGGTTTTTTTTTGGGGGGGGGGGGGTGTTTGTAATCACTTTTATATGAATATTCAATATTTTTGGATTTCCCCCCGAATTTAAAAAAATTTGTGTTCGAAGCTCTCCCTCCCCCTCTCCAAGTTGAAAAAAAATCCAGTCGACTTCAACGTTTTTTATTTCTGAGTCAGATTTTTTTTTGATTTTCCTCAACTTCAAAAAAGTTGGGCTGGAAGCACTCCCTCTCCAAGTCCAAGTTCGAAAAAAAAATGAAAAATGGAAAAAAATTCTATCTCAACATTTTTTGTTTTTGATTCAGAATATTCCATGTTTTCAAATTTTTCTTGAGTTAGATAAAAAATTGTGTCTAAACCGCCCCCTCTCCCCACCGTTGCAAAAAAAATAAAAACATGAAAACCATACAATTTACACGAAAGTCTTCCATTTCATCTGCATCAGAATGTTCCATATTTTCAGAGTCCAAAAAATATTGTGGCGAAAGTTTCTGGGTTTGGGAGGAGGGGGGGGGGGTGTTTGTAATCACTTTTATTTTAATATTCAATATTTTTTGGACCCCCCCCCCCCCCGAATCCGAAAAAAATTGTGTTCAAAGCTCTCCCTCCCCCTCTCCAAGTTGAAAAAAAATTGAAAAAATCAAAAAAATCCAGTCGACTTCAACGTTTTTTATTTCTGAGTCAGATTTTTTTTTTTTAATTTTTCTCAAGTCCAAAAAAGTTGTGCTGGAAGTACTCCCTCTCCAAGTCCAAGTTCGAAAAAAAAATGAAAAATAGAAAAAAATTCTATCTCAAAATTTTCGTTTCTGATTCAAAATATTCTATTTTTCAAATTTTTCTCGAGTCCAAGAAACGTTTCCTCTTCACGTTGCCAAAAAAAAAATCAAAACATGAAAAACATACAATTTACTCGTACCTAAGTCTTTCATTTCTGCGTTAGAATATTCCATTTTATTTTCTATATTTTCCCAAGACCCAAAACAGTCTCGTCAAAAGTCCCATCCCCTTCAATAAGTTGAAATAAAAAACCTGAAAAAATCCAATCCATAAATTTCTCAATTTTGTGCCACAATTTCTCTAAATTATCCCTTAATTTCTCAAGAAAAATACCTGTCCTAATCCCACAAGCTATTCTTGTGCTTTTATTCGGATTACCCCCCCCCCCTCTTGGATGACATTTTTTTTAATGGATATAAGAAGTACCTAAATTAATGTTGGGAAAATTATAAGTAGATAAGTTTCCAGGTCTGTGTCAAAATTATTTTGAATAGCCTCATTAAAAACAAAACCAAAAAAAACTTTCCCTCGACTCCTTCCTCAAACAATATTGCTTCAATGGTTCTTCTTAAGTGAAGCTCCTCAAAATTGGGTAAAAAATTTATTCAAAATGAAGACGGTAGGAATTTTTAAAAATTGGTCCAAGAGAGGATTTTTCTCAAATCGGGATCCTGCTTTATCACCATTCAAAGGAGCTAGACACTAATAAAATTAATGGTACAAATTGAGCAATTTGAACGAAATCGAAAGACACGATTTCAAAACTGGAGTCGGATTGATGTAGAATTATCTCTTACTGTTAGATGATTGTACCTATCAATTCACCTATCAGTTTTATAATATGATTATTGTTCGATTATTTCAGAGCCACTCGTAACGACTTCAAAAAAGAGCCGTGTAAAATCTGGTCAGTCGAAGGATCCATTGTCACGCTAGGAGACAACCCGGACGTATTTTTCTTCAAAGATACTCATCGTTGTAAGTTATTCTTAATTTTTTTTCATTAAAATGATTTTTATCCTCAAGACTAATAATTTTTTCCTCATTTTTTTCCCCACACAGCAAAACTGTATAAATTTCGAGCACTCAATGACTCAGCCGCTTTGAAATGGTATCGTACTCTGTATAATGTTGCAGAAGGCAAACGAGAAGAAATAAATCCTTCGAATCTAATTACGTTTTAGTGATTGGTGAAATATTCTACAAATTGTTTAAGTAGATAGCTTTCACAGGTAGTTTAACGTGTTTTTTTTTCTTTTTTTTTTTTTTTTGTATTTTGATTTAGTTACCAATTTTTATACCATATATATACATAAAAATTGTAAGAAGTCCTGGCGTTTACATAAGCATACAAAGTCACGTGTTTCATTATTCGTTCTCCTCTCCCATTTTTTTAGAGGTATATTTGTGTGTGTGTGTCGTGTGTGTGTTACTGTACGTGTGCGTAAAAATCGAACGAGACATCATAATTTTTTCTCTAAGTACATAAAAATTTCTCCTAAAAAAAATGCACTCAAACGTTAGTACTATATTTATTTATACCTAGGTACATAATTATGTGCTGATGTGTTATCGATATGCTATAATAATGCTTTTTGATGCGTTACAGTGACATCGTCGGAGATGATTGTGTTTTTCTACTTTTTATATGTATTATTAATTTTCATGCTGTTATTTTAAATAAAAAATGGAAAAAAATTGAAAAAAAAACCATGATAATAAAAATGATTGAAACATAATCGGAATGTGTGTGTGTTTTTTTTTAAATACGTATTATGTACTATTTTATCACCAGTAGGTATCGCAGAATTGGTTCAAGTGACAGATATTTTTATCGCGAGGAAATACCAAATACAAATATTTGGAATTATCAATGGGAAGTTCAACAAGTTCACGCTGTTTTAGAGTGACTGATATGACGATGACTGTGTCGTCGTAGTCGCATTTCCGGCCAGATCCATTTATATTGTAATCACCCACGTAAGGGGATTTTTAATACTACGCAAATTGACGCCTGATATTGTAATTTAGTTCCGGCGAAGTTCCCATTTATCGTGATGAGTCCGATGTGACGACGTCAATTAGTCGACATATTACGCCAATGTGATTATATCGTCGAATCTTGCATTTTTTTAAATTCGGAAATGCGATGATACGATTTCGAAATCTCGGGCTTCCTGAAAAACCCCCATTTTCTGTAACGAAATATTACGAGGAAGAGCTGCGACTGCGAGTAAAAATTATGCAACGTGTTTTCCGTTATCTAATTAACAATTCATTGTTCTACGATGTTAATTTTTATCTCATCGTCGACGGTTTCGGCGGTTTCGTTGACAAGATGAGCAACTCGCTTCCTTTAATGAAAAGCTACCGAGCTTGATTTTAAATTCAAATGATTTTATGGCAAATATACGCAGCGTAGAACGTAGTACTATACGCAAAAGGCAGAGGCGAAGGTGAAGACGAAGTTGTAGGTACCTATTTGAACAATTCGAGTATTCCAGTGTATCGTACCTACGAGAATACTCATCCTCTCGACGGTTTGTACAGAATTTGAAGGGCTTCGGTCTCGTCTATATACCTAGAAGAACTTGAACTGACTATATGAGCCGAAGATACGTGCACTTGTAGCATACGCTTGGGAAAGACTAAAGAGGCTCGAGTCCTTTTAAGAAATTCATGTCGTGTAAATTTTATACTTTGGTATAATTTTCAATGACGCTGACGTGAAAATGTCTTCTTCTTTTCGCTGTAACGTTCAATTTTATGCTTGTAGGTATACCTTATACGATACGAGATACCTTTAGTTTTCAAATAAGAGTACAAATACCTATATATGTATCTTGAAACCCAGAAAGGCTTTCATCGGGGTTATAGTATCGGAAAAATATTTTTAATTTCATTTCTACACGTGGGTATTAGTATCTGTAAGATATCGCTACCTACGCAGGTATTATATTAGGTACCTCTATGAGAAATTTTTATAAACTTGAGACCTGCGAGGAAAATGTTAAAAATAAACTGGAAAGGTTGAAATTTCAGCTACTTTTTTCAATGCCATCGTCTCGTCGTCTAATTTTGCTCGTGTAGGTATATAGTTGAGAAAAAAAAATTACGAATTATTAATAAATCATTTAGTGGGATATTGAAATATACGGAAGCTGAATTCGTTTCATCGATATCAAAATAAATATTTTTCATGAACAGATAAGAACCGTACGTAGGTGTACTACGGGTTGGAAAAAAATGAATGAATGAATTAGGTAATACGACAAGATTATAACACTTTGACTACAATTTTAATTACTAGCGTGTTCTGGATCGTAGCGAAGTACTGTTTCTGGGGAAAGGAGAATGGCAAAAGTCACCCAACTCGCAAAATTTCAAAAAATTTCCAGATCTTAGAAATGTAATTATTAGGGAGGTACCTACCTACTTATGCCAACAGATTTTCTTACCAGTGTTGTCCATAAATTGTTTTTTGGGAGGGACGAGGGAGGGATTTTTGAGTAGGTAGAATATTTTCTGGAATTTTTTCGAACCAAGAGGTTTCAAAAATTGTAATTCCGAAAAAAAACGAATTGGCCCGAGCGAAGTGAAGGAAAATACGATTCAAGAATTACCTGATTGAGAAAAATTGTATCATAATTTAAAAACACATAAAGCAAGAACCACCTGAACTGACATGGGCCTATGATTACCGTAAACTTATGAAAAAACTCAACAAAACTGAGCAAAATCGCGTGAAAATTGTTCGATTAAAATGTCATGAAAACATTCGAAAATTACTATAAAACTCAATGTAGGTGTAGGGTAAATGTGCCTAAGTTTGCGCACCTAATTTTCAAACAGCCACTACTTTTTTTGAAAAGCAGCTAGAATATTGAAATTTGTACAGAAGGTTCCTCAAACATTTGGCTATGATTTGCCCCAGAAATGAAATTTTTAATCGATTTAGTTTTTGATATTTTGACCAAAAACCAAAAAAAGTCAAATGCGCAAACTTAGGCATATGCCTTCCTAAGATTGCGCATTCACCTTCTCAAGACTGTGCACCAGTGAAAAACATAGAAATTCGTCAATATTGTTTAATTAATGATGAAAGCAAACAAAATGTCTCACACGAACGTGCATTTGAAACTTCTGAGTGAACCACACTGGAAATGCGCTCATATCTGGTATTTCCAGCATCACCCCCATTTCTCCCTAGCTTTTGACAAGGAGTAAACTTTATATACGTATGGGTCATCCCATGCCAAATCGGCGGATTTTTGCACGAGGGTTCTTTGATTTTTTTCAAAATCAGATCATGTGTAGAGGTCATTAAACGATGACGAATGACGCAAACCGGACATTTTTTCGATTTTTTTTGACGGAGCTGTGGCGCTTCAAAGTTCTCCAAAATGGCTGAAAATGGAAAATTTCAGTTGCGAATTGCTCCAGTTGTACGCGGTATAGAATTTTGAACTTTTTTTCAAATTGTAGTACTTTGAGAGGGTAATCGACGAATTATGTCAAAATCAGTGTTGCCACTTTCTGAAACCTAAAAAACTCGATTTGAAAACTTATAATTTAAATATAACCACGATGTCCACCAGTAAAAATTCTGAAAAAATTCTCAGTTTTAGTCCTTCTTATGTAGAATAACATATCAAAAAATTGGAGGGGCATTTGTTTTCATTTTTGAGAAAAAAAAATTACAAGTTTTATTTTCATTGCAAAAGTACCATCAGAAACCTAAAAAATGAAAATTTTTGCATTTTTGAAATATTTTATCAATGTGTAGACGAATATGTGAAAAAAATCCCCCTCACCCCGATTTGTCAACGAATTGACATTTTTCGTGCTATAATTTTATTTTAAGAGTGAAACGTATTGAAAAAATGTCGTCGCCGTTAAAAAATTGGGGTGACGGGGATTTTTTTCACACATTCGTCCACACATTGATAAAATATTTCAAAAATGCAAAAATTTTCATTTTTTAGGTTTTTGATAGTACTTTTGCAATGAAAATAAAACTTGTAATTTTTTTTTCTCAAAAATGAAAACAAATGCCCCTCCAATTTTTTGATATGTTATTCTACATAAGAAGGACTAAAACTGAGAATTTTTTCAGAATTTTTACTGGTGGACATCGTGGTTATATTTAAATTATAAGTTTTCAAATCGAGTTTTTTAGGTTTCAGAAAGTGGCAACACTGATTTTGACATAATTCGTCGATTACCCTCTCAAAGTACTACAATTTGAAAAAAAGTTCAAAATTCTATACCGCGTACAACCGGAGCAATTCGCAACTGAAATTTTCCATTTTCGGCCATTTTGGAGAACTTTGAAGCGCCACAGCTCCGTCAAAAAAAATCGAAAAAATGTCCGGTTTGCGTCATTCGTCATCGTTTGATGACCTCTACACAAGATCTGATTTTGAAAAAAATCGAAGAACCCTCGTGCAAAAATCCGCCGATTTGGCATGGAATGACCCGTATATAAGGTGCCATTTCATTCAAATAAAGTGAATTCTTAATGAAAATTTCGAAAATTATCATTATTAGTCTAGAAAAGTAGCAAAAAATAAAAATCGCAATCTTAGGCACAGGGGTGTTTTTTTAAAAAATTGAAAAATTGAAACCTAATTAAAGCAGAAAGTACTTGAAATATGTGTGCTTGTTATAATCCCCAGACAATGACGAATCTAAAAATTGCTCATTTAGATTTCTACTGCCATTTCCATAAAAATTTTCACGTGCGACTTTTATTGGAAAAGTTATCAAAAAATTTGAAAAAAAATTTTTTCGCTTGTCATTTCGCGACACTTGGTGCTACCAACACCAAAAAACGTGAAGTATGGTCATTTTGATTCTTCTTTCAAGTAAAGGCGGTATCAATGTTGTAACTCTCACTGGTTCTGAGAAATCGTTACTGCGCAATCTTAGGAAGCGCGCAAACTTAGGCACATTTACCCTAATGAGAAAATTTGAGTTAAATTCCCGCCTCTTTCTCCAAAAAAAATGTGTAAAATGTCTAAAAATCTCTGAAAGTTACAAAAAATTAATCAAAAGTTGGCAAAACTTTGCAAAACTCAAGCAAAGTACCTACCCAGAGATGCTAAGTTACCGGTAATTTATAATTGGGTAACTTACCAGTAACTTACCGGTAAGTTACTGGTAATTTAAGTAACTTATAAAGTTTCACCAAAATGGTTCAGAAGATCAGAATTGAGATGGTGGTTACCTTAAAATCATCCAAAACTCCCAACAACTAACAGAAATTTGCTAGGGACTTGAGTAGATTTCCCAATTTCCCAATTTTGCTTATTTTGGGCTAGGGCAGAACAAAAATTTCTGCCCCTCCCACTCATTCTTCAAAAAATTCCTAATCACAGCGCACCCCAACAATAATTTTCAAAAAAAAAATTAATATTGATGATTTATGATTTTCTCAATTTTTTTTCAAAATTCCTTCACATTAAAAAATGAAAAAATAAAAATGAATTTAATTAAAAACAAAACAAAAGTAAAATGCTTGATTTTGATTTTGAATTTTTGATTATTGATTTTGCTCAATTTCTGGAATTCCTTCACTTCTTTAGCAATTTTTTCACCTTGAAAAAACTTGAAAAATTTGATAAGTATTAAGTAGCTGTGGATGCAGGAACTTTTCAATTTAAAAAGTAAACTAAAATCAGTCATGAATCATTATGTGAGATTGTGAGATACTGAAATTTGAATTTCAAACCACAAGTTTTTCAGGAACTCCTCACAAGGAAAACCTAAACAGCCAAATTCAAGAACAAAATTAGGTAGGTATGGCAAAGAAATCAGAAATCACATTTTCTTCCTCAACATCAATTGTTTCTCAAGTTCAAGTTCAAACCTTCAAACCTCACAGACACAGCATTCAAATTTCAAAAAGAAAAAAAAGCACAACTTTTGAAGATTTGTAATAAGTACCTACCTATTTATTTACACATTGAAAAATTGTAACTTGTTGTATCTAGACAGCTATAGGAACACATGCGAACATCTAAAATTACCCTTGTCAACATTTCTATTGAAAATTTATAAATTACCGCGGTAACTTATGGTAATTTATGTCATGGTAACTTACCGGTAACTTACCGGTAAGTTCTCGGGTAAGTTACCGCGGTAAGTTTCCATGCATCTCTGTACCTACCTATTTTACAAAACTAAAATAATCTTTAAAAAATCTCTGCATAGGGTAAATGTGCCTAAGTTTGCGCGCTTCCTAAGATTGCGCAGTAACGATTTCTCAGAACCAGTGAAAGTTACAACATTGATACCACCGTTACTTGAAAGACGAATCAAAATGACCACACTTAACGCTTTTTGGTGATGGTAGCACCAAAAGTTGCCAACTGACAAGCGAAAAACTTTTTTTTCAAATTTTTTTATAACTTTTCCAATAAAAGTCGTACTGTCAAACCCCCTAATTTCGGACACCTTTTTCACGTTTTTCGTAAAAGGCTTTAAAACGAGCGATTCAACTTGGTGTTTGTCTTCACATTCTCATAGAATGTCACCGTGTGAACAGTTTTTGAGCATCAATTTATTAATTTTACGTGATTTTGTTTGTTTAATTTGAATTTGAAAAGTGTCCGAAATTAGGGTACCTTGGATCTAATTTCGGACACTTTTTCTTTAATGTGGAAACTCGAAAATTTTAGTTGAAAAAGAAATTATTTACCCCTGAAAAACGACTCCGATCAAAAACAGCTCGAATCATGATGTGAAATGTAGAAAAAAAAGATTTTTCAAGGAAATGTTCAGCACTCTCATTATACACTTTCTTGTTAGAAAAATAAGTTGGTAACATTGAACAATTTCTTATCAAACTCCTTGTTGATGATTTTACGGCTCAGATCTTTTACTTTTCAGTATGGTTTTTAGGAAAATGAGTGAAATAATAGTGCAATTCTTCATCAAAACTAAAAACACTTGAAAAAAATACCGTTGAACTCGAAAAATACACATTTGCAAGTGCATCAGTGTTACCCTTCCAAACTCAGTAATGCGTGATCCAAAGTGTCCGAAATAATGATCCGTTTCGCGACTTTTTCAGTTTTTAGGATTTAAATACTAGAAACAAAACGTGAAATTTGAGGAATGAATTTTATTTTTAATTACCAGTGACTTCTTGATATTTTAGAGCGATTTTCATGGTTATGAAAGCATTTGGATAGATCCTGTGAATAACTTTTTCCTCACTCTTCATATGAAGCGCTTTTTGAAGTCCATTTTAATGATTAAAGAAATAGCGTAAAATGAAAATTCTTACATCAGGGAGATTGTCCGTGATCTAAACTAATAGAAGAAGTGTTCACTTTTACTTGTACCCTTAGTTCTTATCAATAAAATAGCAAAAACATCAAGTGTCCGAAATTACGTACCCTGTCCGAAATTAGGGGGTTTGACAGTACGCGACAATTTTTATGGAAATGGCAGTAGAAATCTAAATAAGCTATTTTTAGATTCGTCATTGTCTGGGGATTATAACAAGCACATATTTCAGGTGTTTTCTGCTTTAATTAGGTTTCAATTTTTCAATTTTTTAAAAAAGCACCCCTGTGCCTAAGATTGCGATTTTTATTTTTTGCTACGTTTATAGACTAATAATGATACTTTTCGAAATGTTCATTAAGAATTCAAATTATTTGAGTGAAATGACACCTTCTATACGTGTATCGAGTTTACTCCTTGTCAAAATCTAGGTAGAAATGGGTGTAATGCTGGAAATACCAGATACGAGCGCATTTCCAGTGTGGTTCACTCAGAAGTTTCAAATGCACGTTCTTGTGTGACATTTTGTTTGCTTTCATCATTAATTAAGCAATATTGACGAATTTCTATGTTTTTCACTGGTGCACAATCTTGGGAAGGTGAATGCGCAATCTTAGGAAGGCATATTCTTAAGTTTGCGCATTTGACATTCTTTGGTTTTTGGTCAAAATATCAAAAACTAAATTGATTAAAAATTTTATTTCTGGGGCAAATCATAGCCAAATGTTTGAAGAACATTCTGTACAAATTTCAATATTCTGGCTCCTTTTCATAAAAAGTAGTGACTGTTTGAAAATTAGGTGCGCAAACTTAGGCACATTTACCCTATTTCGTAAAAAAAAATGAAAAGTCAACAAAATGAACCAAAACTTTACAAAAAACTTCAAAGTTTATTTCTGCAAAAAACACATCTGCTTAAAGCGTTTTAAAAACTTGAAGTAGGAATCAAAAATTGGGCTATTAAAAACTCCCCTCGCCCCTCCATAAAAAAAGAAATGAAAAATTAACAAAATTGAGAAAAAATGTCCAAATCTGTGTTTCAAATAACCTGACATAAGGTGTAATAATCTAGTAATTATAAACACCAAAAAAAAAAAAAATGTACGCATTGTGGCAACAAAAAGTTCCAAAACATTAAAAAAAACCATTGAAAGTTACAAAAAATTGATCAAACTGTCAAACAGGAATGAAATTTTTGTAAAAAATGTATGCAACTCGTTCTAAAAACTTTGGATGTTTATATGCAAATTATTGTAGCATTAATGAACTGATTTAACCATGAGAATAAAAATTCGAAAAAAAAAATGCTTACTTATAGAAATGTCCACCATACAGATATATGAAATTGGCAAAACGATCCAAGTATGCTATTCAAAGGACAGTACAATTTCAAGCCAGCTGGACTTCCCATCAACCATTCTACTGTATTTTTAAGACAAGTGACGATGAACTATGGATGAAAAAGAGAAAAGTACAATAATTTAGCTTGATTCAGAAAAAAAAAGGTGCAGCAATGTAAAAAATAATCATATGTTGGGAAAAAAATTGATCAAAGATTGCTACGAGTATAATAGGTCTAAAAACTAAAAAACTAAAAAAAAAGTAATAATACCTACTTAAGTATAAAAATAACAGAAAATTTTGAAAAATTGATGAAAAAACAGCTGAATTGTACATACAAAAAATGACAAGTTTATTCCGAAGGGTAGTGAAAACATTTGAAAATTTCCAAAACCTAGTTTATTGAACCAAAATTCATCCAAACAAAAAAAATACTTACATGAAATATTGAACAGCTTTCCAAATTACAAAAAATTGATCAAATATCATCATAATAGAATAAAATTTTGTAAAACTTGAGAAAAGTATTTCAAAAACTCGAAAATTGGGATTAAAAATTACTGAAAACTTTAGAAAAATGATCAAAACTCGACAAAAATTGAGCAAAACTTTGCAAAAATTACATATACCTAAAGCTACTTGAAATTTTGTCAATGTGCCATGAAGAAAAATAATATGAAAACTACTAAAATCCAATGAGGTGGCCAAATTTAAGTTCATTTCAACAAAAACAAAAAAAAAAAAAGAAAGAAAGAAAAGAAAGTAAAAAAAGAAAACTAACATAAGTAATACATTAGAATGACTAATAGTTACCTATTGTTGAAAATGGAATCAGATTTTGAAAAAAAATCATGAAAATTTAGTAAAATTGAGCAAAAATTTTGAAAAAAATCTATAACAAAATAATGTTAAAACGACTTGAAAATACTTACCTATAGCTGAAGATTCTCGAAACTTGAATAAATTACTGAAGTCGTGAAAAATGTATTAAATATCAAAGAATATGGTTGAAAATTACTAAAAATGTATCAAGCAGACATAACGTAAAGTATACATAATTGAGAATGGTAGAATGAAACTCACCCCCCCCACCCCTTCCCACGCTCATCACATCTAAACATTTTAGGCACTTTCAGGGTTTTTTATGTATTTTTGAAAAATTGAAGCAACAAAAATAAATGTGAACCAGAGCGAATAATTATCTTATTTTTTCAGGAATTTCAAATTGTTCTAGAAGAGCGCAAACGATATTCCTGCACTTTCCCCCCTTCTCCTAGATCCATTATTCAAAACGTTGGGTACCTAAAGTTTTCTGAAAAAGTGTAAATTGAAAAAATGAACGTAAAACTGAAATTTTTGAAAATTAAATTGAAAACAAAACGGAAAATGAAGTGGAAAATTTTGAAAATAAAATCGAAATCTGGCAATAAAAAATTAAAAACCGAAAACAAAATTGAAAATTCTGAACGAAGACTGAAAACATAGCATAAACATAAAAACGCTAAGAATGCCATCAAAACTTGAAAATTAAATCAAAAACTTGGAAAATGAATTCGAAAACTAAAACTGAAATTCAATACTGAACGTGAAACTGTATAACAGTGTGAAAATCAACACGAAAATTTTAAGAATGAAATTTGAAAAATGAATAAGGTACTACATGAAATAGAACAGTCCAAAAATGAAAACGAAAACTTGAGAATAAGTTTAAAAACCGAGAGTAAAATTCAAAATTCTAAACGTGAAATGTAAACATCTTAACATTAAGTGGAAATATTCTCAAAATATGAAGTGTCGGTCTCCAAAAATAAAATCAAAATTAAACTAAAAATGAAATTAGAAATTCTGAAAATTTGATTGAAAAATGAAAGTAAATCAACAATTGAAAAAGAAATCAAAAATCGAAAATACGAAAATTTCAAAAATTAGATTAAAAGCTAAAAATAATAAAATTAAATAAGACGCCAGTAAAACTAAAAAGAACTCTTAAAATAAAATCAAACATCGAACATGAAAATTAGGTCAAAAATTGAAAATTAAAACAAAAACTAAATATGATGCATATGATTTTATCAAAAATTGAAAATGAACTTGAAAATTCTAAAAATGATACGGAAACATGAAAATAAAATCAAAAACTGAAAATCACTGTACGCTGAAAATTTCTGAAAACCAGATCAAAAACCGATAATTTAATGGAAAATTCTGATTCTGAAAATAAAACCATAAACCAATTTAAAAAGAAAATGAAAATATAAATTTAATTTTGCTCGTGTTTCGATGCACTCTTTCGTCGTCGAACATTCATTTGAACTCATATTTTACTTTAAATACAGCATTTTCCCCTTCAATTTTCAATATAGGCAACACGTTTGCCTAATAGTTTGTGCAAGTTGCATTCTATTAAGTCCACAAAATTCATCTAATTTGGTAACTTGTACCCCAAAACACCTTTTCCCTCCTCTCGTAGCCTTGATAATGAAAATACCAAATACCAGAAATTGACAAACTGCGTGATCTTTCAACCCAAAATTTAAAAAAAAAAATCACATCTCCCTTCCATTATTTTCATCGAGTCAAAAGGAGGAGTCGCGATAAGACAATTTTTTGGCACCAGCTAGTTATCGACTCAACCACTTTTAAAATGTTGTAATAAATGTCTCAAATACGAATCCGTGGTAGGTTAACCCAAAATGACCATTTTTTGGGCTCCAGGGGTTCCCAAAGTTGCGAATAAAAAATATTTTTAGGAACCGCTGAGTATTATTTTCAAAAACTTTTTCAGCATAAAATCTCTGTTTGAACCAAATAAACG
Source organism: Planococcus citri (assembly GCF_950023065.1). Taxonomy (NCBI): domain Eukaryota; kingdom Metazoa; phylum Arthropoda; class Insecta; order Hemiptera; family Pseudococcidae; genus Planococcus; species Planococcus citri. Next base: position 3,664,025 of record NC_088679.1, on the reverse strand, counting down.
TTATGCGAGGTAATTTTCTTACTTTCGACCCTCGGGGGCAAAAATTGAGGGGTTTCAATTTTTTGAAAACTTTGGAACCACCATTTTAGACCTACCCCTTCGAACCCCGCTGAAAAACTTTTTACAGTCTATCAGTATCTGAAAGACCTCCATCCTACCAAATTTTGAGCTCAATAAAAGTTTTCGTTGGTACTCAAAAATCCAATTTTCCAATTTTTCGTAATTTTGATATTTTGGGAACCCCTGGAAAAAGTAGAAACCTGCGATTTGGGCCAAACGTAACGTTCTGAGGTATATGTACGTATATTCAATAATCTGGATGAAAAAGTTGAATTAAGTTCCCTGTATATTCGTAATTTTTGAACTTTTTTTTTAGAGCCCCCCCACTTTAGGCACCCCTAAAAAAGGCGTTTAAGCATATTTTTTCAAATAAATTGAAGAATTCACGTTTGAAACACGCTAGCAAGTGCTCGATAATTTTTCATTTGATTTTTTAACATTGAGTGGAAATATTCTCAAAATAAAGTGTAAGTCTCCAAAAATAAAATCAAAAACTAATAATGAAATTAAAAATTCTGAAAATTTTGATTGAAAAATGAAAGTAAATAAACAGTTAAAAAAAAAGAAATCGAAAACAGAAAGTAAGTATAGGTAGGTACACATCAAAAACCGAAAATAAAATCGAAAATTCCAAAAATCAGATCAGAAGCTAAAAATAATAATATTAAATAAAGCGCCAGTAAAACTGAAAATAACTCTTAAAATAAAATCGAAAATCGAATATGAAAATTAGGCGAAAAATTGAAAATGAATTTGAAAATCCTGAAAATACTCGTATAATCAAAAATTGAAAATCACTGTAGGTACGTTGAAAATTTCTAAAAACCAGATCAAAAACCGAAAATGAGATGGAAAATTCTGAAAATGAGATCAAACTATAGGTACAAGTAATAAAGAAGGTAAAACTAAAAACTCTCAAAATATTATCAAAAACCGAAAATGAAACCGAAAATTCTGAAAATAAAATCATAAACCAATTTAAAAAGAAAATACTTAGGTATAAATTTAATTTTGTTCGTGTTTCGATGTACTCTTTTCAATGTCTAAAATTTATTTGAACTCATATTTTACTTAAATACATCATTTCCCCCTTCAATTTTCGAAATAGGCAAAACATTTGAAGAGTGATATTCCAAAACCCCGCTTTGTCCATTTTTATCAAAGTTGAGTTTTCAGTGGTACCTGGTAGATGAAGTATTAACTCACATTCCTACATCATCAACCTACCAAAATGAGGTGTTAAACTCACCTAAATAGCCAATTCACTAAAAATTTAAAAAAAAATAATGTTCCAAAACGCGCTTTGTCCATTTTTATTGAAATTTTTTTCAGCAGTATTTGGTGGATGAAATGTATACCTACACTCCTACATCATAATTCCACCCAAATAAAGTGTTAAACTCGCCTAAAAAGCCAATTTACCCGTTTAAAGGGAAACTGTTTTTCCTCTCTCCTGAAAAGTTGTGAAAATGGACAAAGCGAGTTTTGGAATATCACTCTTCATTTGTTGTACAGTTTGTGCAAGTTGCATTTGATTAAATCCGGGTCATTCCACGTCAATTGGACCAAGAAGTGGTAGGGGGGTTCGGCGATTTTTTTGAAATTTTTCCTGTGGAAAGACCATTTAAAGGGATGACCTATGGCGCAAATCGCAGCCCTCTAACCCATTTTTAAAGGCAGCCAGGGGGTGTCAAAGTTTTTAGTGAACCTAAAATATCACCCATTTCAGTAGTGGATTACTAGATAACCGCGATATCTACCAAAATGGAACTTTTTCCCATAGTTAGGGGTTTTGAAAGGCTTTTTGGTGATATCATAAAAATCAGTGTTGCCACTTTTTTTCGTACAAAAAACTAGCTCAAAAAGTTTCAAAACGTAGTTTTCATATTGTTCCAACTTTCAAAAATTTTGAAAAAATTATATTATGGACAACTTTATATGCTGAACAACATATTAAAAAATTGGGATGGTAACATGTCGCGAAGTCGATTTTAAAAAATTTAAAGTCTGCGAAAAAATGCGATTTTTTGATTTGAAACATGAAAAAAAGTTTTGATTGGTGAAGTTGACCCATTTGACACCTGTTTTTGCGTATCTGTTGAAAAAGTTGGAAAACCCCTTTTGTTCGATGAAATGAACTCCTCACAAAAAAAAATCAAAATTCGAAAAGACTCAAAAAATGAACGAATTTTTATTTTTTTGTTGTGAGTGTAATTTTTATCAACTTTTTCATGAAATATGTCAGAAAGAGGTCAAAATAAGACAACTCAATAAATTTAAACTTTTTTCAATGTTTGAAATTGAAAATTGAATTTTTTCGAATTTTGATTTTTTTGTGAGTAGTTCATTTCATCGAGTAGGTAAAAGGGGTGTTTCAACTTTTTCAACAGATATCTACCTACGTAAAAATAGGGGTCAAATGGGTCAACTTCACCAATCAAAACACTTTTTTTCATGTTTCAAATCAAAAAACTGCATTTTTTTCGCAAACTTTAAATTTTTTCAAATCTTCTTTACAACATGTTACCATCCTGGTTTTTCAATATGTTGTTCAGCATAAAAAGTTGTCCATAATATAATTTTTTCAGAATTTTTGAGAGTCGGAACGATATGAAAACTACGTTTTGAAACTTTTTGAGCTAGTTTTTTGTACGAAAAAAAGTGGCAACACTGATTTTTATGATATCACCAAAAAGTCTTTCAAAACCCCTAACTATGGGAAAAAGTTCCATTTTGGTAGGTATCGCGGTTATCGAGTAATCCACTGCTAAAATGGATGATATTTTAGGTTCACTGAAAACTTTGACACCCCCTGGCTGCCTTTAAAAATGGGCTAGAGGGCTGCGATTTGCGCCATAGGTCATCCCTTCGAAACGTCTTTCCACAGGAAAAATTTCAAAAAAATCGCTGAACCCCCCTACCACTTCTTGGTCCAATTGACGTGGAATGACCCATCCACAAAATTTCTAATTTGGTAATTCGTACCCCAAAACACCCTTTCATCGCTCCTCGTAGCCTTGATAATGAAAATACCAAATACCAGAAATTGACAAACTGTGATCTTTCAACCCAAAATTTTAAAAAAAATCACATCTCCCTTCCTAATTATTTTCATCCAGTCAAAATTTTTAGCAAAATTACATACCTATCTTTTGTAAAATGGTCTTCGTTAGAAAAATATTTTCATAAAACCCACCTAATTTTTCAATCTTACACATTACTTTTGCTGAGATCTTCCTGAGCTATTTTCCTCCTCCCTCGTCCCCCTTTCCAGTTTATCTCAACAGGTTTCCATCACAATATTGTGTTCTATAGGTACCCAGGTTTACTCAAAACTCGAACAGATAGCAGTACATCGCATCACATGACACGCGAAGCAGAAAAAAAACCATTTTAAATAGCTCAATTTACACGTGTGGCTCTACAAGTACATTCAGGGTGCGTTCACGTTCGCTTGAATTATTAATACCGGTCTTTTTTTCTCACCAGCCACGTCGCGTCGTAGACATAGCCTTTTTTTTCTTTTTTAAACAAATGAAAATTCAGAGAGTGAGTATACCTACGCTTTAAAAACCATACGTCATCGAGGTGTCGGGGGTACCGGTATAGAAAAAAAAAAAAAAAGGTAAAGAAAAACAACCATGAAGCAAACAGGAAGAAGAAAATAAGGCTAGAGTCGAGGTGGTCAATGGCGCGGGCGTAGACAACCCCGGAGTAGTTTTTCAATTACTAATAAGCGCTTGATTTATCGCCCTAATCAAGTATAATTGATTAGGCCGGTAATTATCGTTTACCTGGAGTTAGACACCGCGAGCCTATAACCATAATAGATACCTACGATGAGGGGGTATTGATTTTTTTTTTCACTCTCACACTTATAAAGCTACACATTAATCGAGCCTCATATTAATTGTCAAAATGTACGCGAGGGTCACTATGCTTAATATGCTACATACTATAGGTAGACAATTTATTAGATACGAGAGTGACAAATTCGATGGTATTCTCGAGGTCTAGCTGTATTACTGTTGCCCTATATATTGCCCATAGAGATAGGGCTACCACCATTTTTTTTAACGCTTCTTTTTGTCGCGGACGCAACAAAAAGAGATAAATTTGTTTTTGATTCGTGCGTCAAGCACACAGGTGAATTTGCACAGGGTCACAAATGCCACGTTGACCACATCGAGTACTCGTACTATACGCTGGATACACTTATAAAAGGTTCGCGAATATGGTTTACGTGTTCGTATATTTTTTTCAAAATATATTTTTCCAACAGACAGGTATAACCAGGTAGGTATATTTAAGGGTAATTTTTCAAGTACCCCGTTCATCGTATAGTACATTCGTAGAGCATGCCCAAGTATCCAGGTATACAGAGGAAGACGAAATCTACTTTTATATTATATTTATAAACTCGAGTGTTTTTTTTTTTTTTTTTGGAAAACTTTTTTAATGTAATTTTTTTTTGGGCTAGATTTTATTTTATTTTTAAACCAAAGCTCTGAGTTAGATATAGTTGGGCAGCGAGTTTTATTCTATTTTAAAGTAAAAAAAAAAAGGTGAGGGACAAAACCTATAGGAATTGTTCAGCTTGCGCTTAAAAGGTTGCGCGTTAATTTTTCCCAAAAGCTTGGCCCAATATTCTCCATAGCAACGTCTCGGTGCACATTCTGCTCTCGGTGGTGTTTCTCTCTGTCCACACAGTAGCAATCGTTTTAACTTGCGTGATGGTATCTGTTGCTTCATCTATTACCAACCCTTGTTGCTAACTGCAACAGGTGAGTATGTTTCTCATTATAACTTTTTTTTTTTTTTTTTTTTTGGATATTTTGCCGCCTTTTTTCGTTAATCTATTCTTATTGTTATTCTCTACGGTTTGTATTTTTTTCACCTTTTTTTCCCCAAACGAACCGCGAAGTGGCGAGAAGTGGTTAATTAATTTACGTCGTTGATTTTATATTATGGTACTTTTTTTTGTGTGTGCGACGAAGTTGTGTGATTTTTTTTTCATAAATTGGGGTTCGAAGTTTTGACGACTGTTTGAATTTTGGTTCGTTTGTGGAATTTATTTTATATATTCGAGCGAGGGAAAAATTATTCGGTGGGTTGATTTATATGATCAGTGATGCTAGACGTAATTTATCATCAAATGATCGATTTCTAGCTCCAGAAATATTCCAGGTTTGTGCAGATTTAAAAATGAAAATCGTCATTTTTTTCGAGTTAATGTCGAGATCGAGAAAGTAAAATTGATCAGTGTGATCAAAAACTGATCAAATTGGACGAAGTAATAAAATTTTCATCAATTTGAGGAATAGATAAATTGAAAAAAAATTAATCGTCGAGAAAATATTTTCATAGTGCATAAAAATTGATCTAGAGTCGTCGCATGAAAATCAACTACATCTCGAGTGTCAAAAATTAATCAACCAGTTCGATGCTTATTTGTTCATTCCAATCTGTGCCTTTTTTCCCATTCAGCATAAAATCACTTTATTAAAAAAAATCGTCTCCATAATTTTTTTTCCAACTCTAGCAAATCACTGCTTTTAAAAATATCCACTCTTCGTATCGATTTGAGACTATTCTCGCTTCATAATCATCTTCTGCTCTTGATTTAGCAACCGAGCTCACTCCTTCATTAATAATCAAACCACTCGCGAATATTTTTTACACTCCAAAGAGCTTCACAAGCGATTTCATTCCACAAAAATAACCTCTTTTACTCATACTATGAGCTCAAATCGTCGCCATTTTTTCGGAATAAATTCAGCCAAACAGAAATACCCGATACCTGGCATTCGATTCGAGACGTACTCGTATTTTGGTCAACCCTGCATACCTACTTTGGAAATTTCGCTCTTTAGAGAGCTTAATGAAATATTTAGCGCTTATAAAAAGAAAAACAGTCAAAGGATACTTGACTCTTGGAGTCGATTAAGGATATTAACGACCTTACTTACGTCCGCGTATAGCTCGCAAATGTCGATATTTTTTACTTTAATAAAGTCGCCGAATGAGAAAAAAAAAATTGCGAAAAAATACCTATACTTTGAACGACGAGTTGCCCTTTGAAATTTTTTTCCATAGAGAAAGACGGGGAACGAGGGGGAAACGAATAGAAAGAGTCACTTTTCAAGAGCTGGTGGGTATTTTAATTTCGGCATATTTTACCGAAAGATTGAATTTCTCGAGTACTCGTAATACGAGTGCTTCGTCTAAATACAATCTGTTTAGGAGAATTTTGAATTCCTTACTTTGTAAAATTGATTTAGTACGAGAGTCGAAGATGTATAAAAATGAGATAAGATGGACCTGAAATGTTGACGTGATTTTTTACAATTTATTTGACCTTTTCCTGAGCCCAAAACTGCCATAATATTTTTCAAATCGATTTCCAAAATCCAACTTAGTTTTTAAAATGATTTTTTTTCGCTTCAGGCGTTCTCAAAATAGAACTCGAATTTTTTTTCTAGATTCGATACAAAAATGACAATTTTAAGGGGTTAATTTCCACCTAAATTTGAAAAATTCTTCCCACAAGAAAGTTTCCTTATTTCACGAGTTATCCAAAAATATTTATAAATTTTTACATTAGACCGAATTTAAACTCTATAAAATACCAATTGAAAGTAAAAAAACACGAAATTTCGCCACCTAAAAATTTCCAATACCTTTAAAATCATCGATACCAGTACTTTCAAGTTTAATAGCACCCAGAATAAAAAAAAAGTGAAAAAAATCGATCCGGGAAACGAGGTCATATTAGGCTTTTAGAGTCGTCAATTGACGAAAATTTTATTTGGTTAAAAGTGCGAGAACCTTTTTTTTTTTACTTTTGAAAAAAAAAATCACGCGACTGAACACACCGCGCGTCGTATATGTTTAAAAATGTCATTAATCATTGCTGTAAAATACTCGTATAGTAGGTAGAGAGGTACCTATATATCGCCTCTCTAAGTATAAAGAGAGCTCGAATCGAAGTACCACTATTAGGAGGTTATAGCCATCAGCTAATTCGAGTCGAATGTAAAAATTTGCCTGGAATTAGCCGAATCATAAATCATCAAACATAATCGGCTGTGTCACACGAAGCATTGACCGTTTGACATTTAATTAAAATTATCCGCGTTCGATCTGATTCGACCTTTTGTTATAGTCGAGCAATTTGCACGACGAGGACGGCGACGACGCCACCGACGTTTGGTTCATGATGAGAGTTGAATATAACAACGCGAGCATTCCATTTTGATACAGCAATTTTATAAATGTAATGCTTGAATAATATACGTAGGATGAGAAGTGTGATTTTGCGTGGATTTAGAATTCGCGACGAGAAAATTTTTCGAGTGAGAAATAGATAGGTAGGTAGGTAGTGAAAGGTCGATGGATTGGTGTATTTAGAAAGGTAAAATTTGTAGTAGGTAGAGAAGTCTGTCACAGAACTTACCCGCAACGATGAATTATGCGATGCGAAGTGGAGACTCGAACATGGTTTTCTGAATGCGTGGGAACTTGGATCAAAATCTTCATATATTTTAAATTATCTGGACAGACTGGATCTCGAAACAGCATCATTTTGGTCTAAAACAGAAGATGGAGTTCGATCAGAACTCATCATTTGTATTTAATTAACAGAGATGGATTGTTTTATAATAAACTACTTATAGTCCGGCGTATGACAATAGGAGTAATTGCACCCCTCCGCCGATCCTCCGAGGCAACTTTTTTCTTAAAGGGGACATCCTAAGGAACATTTTAAAGCAAACTAGCCCAAAAAAAAGTTTGTCTTACTTACAAAATAGTGGCCATTTTGATCGCGATTGACAGGTCAGCCAAAATAGCAAATTTTGCGTTTCAACATAAGCCTTGCGAGAAATTTTTCAAACCTTACAAAGGTAGATCGAAAGATCATGCAAAAATTCATCACCTGTCCAAATTTCAAGTGCTAAAGTGGGTTTTTCGATTTTTAGTGAATTTCTGAAAATCCAATTTAGACCAGAAATGAGGGAAAAAATCAAAATTTTACCAAATTGACCAAGAAAGCTGAAATTTGGGATATACTCGTACCCTATTTTCGACATGCCAAATCGATTAGAAACGGTTTCAACCCGTTTTGAGCAGTTCTGGAGCCTCCAGCAGATTTTTGAATCTCGAAATTCCCACAAAATTCCATCAATTTGGAGTTGTAAAGCTAAAATTCATTCTAAGAACTAATTTCAATACGCTACGAAGTACTGCAGGTGAATTTCAAGTCGTTTTGGATCCTCCAGCGACTTTTTGAAAATTCCTGAAGCCTCCAGTAGATTTTTGAAACTTTAAATTTTCACAAAATTTCATCAAAATAATTATGGAGATGGAAAGCTGAAGTTTAATCTAAACTCCAATTTTAACACCCTGTGAAAACGACTTCTGGTGGATTTCAAGTCATTTTAGAGCCTCCAGTGACTTTTTTGAAAATTACTGGAGCCTCTGGTAGATTTTTGAAACTTGAAATTTCCCCAAAATTTCATCAAACTGGGATGGGGAGTAGAAATTTATTCTGCAAACTAATTTCAATACCCTACGAAGTTGACTGCTGGTGGATTTCTAGTCAGTTTGGAGCCTCCAGCAACTTTTTAAAAAATTGTATGACGTTTTTTTGGAAAATTGAAATTTCCTAAAAGTAGCTGGAAGCTTCAAAACCACTTGAAACCACAAAGTAGTCTGCGAAGTAAATTTCAGCTTGCCAACTCCATTTGATAAATTGATGTTGGGGAAATTTCAAGTTTCAAAAATCTGCTGGAGGCTCCAGTAATTTTCAAAAAGTGGCTGGAGGCTCCAAAATGACTTGAATCCACCTGAAGTCGTCTTCAAAGGGTGTAGAATTTGGAGTGTAGAGTAAATTTCAGCTTTTCATCTCCATTTTGATGAAATTTTGTGAAATTTCAAGTTTCAAAAATCTGCTGGAGGCTTCAGGAATTTTCCAAAAGTCGCTGGAGGATCCAAAACGACTTGAAATTAACCTGCAGTACTTCGTAGCGTATTGAAATTCGTTCTTAGAATAAAGTTTAACTTTATAACTCCAATTTGATGGAATTTTGTGGGAATTTCGAATTTAAAAGATCTGCTGGAGGCTCCAGAACTGCTCAAAACGGGTTGAAACGTTTCCAATCAATTTGGCATGTCGAAAATAGGGTATATCCCAAATTTAAGCTTTCTTGGTCAATTTGGTAAAATTTTGATTTTTTCCCTCATTTTGGCCTAAATTGAATTTTCAGAAATTCACCAAGAATCGAAAAACGCACTTTAGCACTTGAAATTTTGACAGATGATGAATTTTTGCATGATCTTTCGATCTACCTTTGTAAAGTTTGAAAAAATTCGTGCAAGTCCTATGTTGAAACGCAAAATGTGCGATTTCGGCTGACCTGTCAATCAAAATGGCCGCCATTTTGTAAGTAAGGCAAACTTTTTTTTGAGCAAGTTTGCTTTAAAATTTTCCTTAGGATGTCCGCTTTAAGAAAAAAGTTGTCCCGGAGGATCGGCGAAGGGGTGCAATTACTCCTATTGCCATATGCCGGACTATTAGGAGTCAAAGAACATGATGCTCAAAAATCTGTATAGCCAGGAAAAGAAATATTTGAAAAATAATATCAACTGCAACCCCTCCCCCCACCGATCTTCCGGGACATCTCTTTTCTTAACGGGGGAGAGTCCTAAGGAACATTTCTAGCCCTTGTCCTAAAAAAAAAAACATGGCCCCACTCACAAAATGGCGGCCATTTTGATTGACAGGTCAGCCAAAATCGCAGATTGGCATTTTTTAAACCGTATAAAGATAGATAGAAAGAGCAGACAAAAATTTATCACCCAATAAAATTTCAAGTGCTAAAGTGCATTTTTCGATTTTTGGTGAATTTTTGAAGATCAAAAATGAGGGAAAAATTCAAAATCTTACCAAATTTACCTACAAAGCTAAAATTCAGGATATACCCTATTTTTTACCTGCCAAAACGATTGGAAATTGTTTCAGATAGTTTAGAGTGGTTCTGGAGCCTCCACCTGATTTTTGATACTTGAAATTCCCACAAAATTCCATCAAGTGGAGTTGAAAAGCCGAAATTCATTCTGCAAATTAATTTCATGTTGAAATTTCAAGTTTCGAAAATCTGCGGGAGACTCCAGGAATTTTCAGAAAGTCGCCGGAGGCTCCAAAATGACTTGAACCCACCTGGAGTTGTATTCAGAGAGTGCTAAAATCGGAGAGCAGAGTAAATTTTGGTTTTTCATTTCCATTTGATGAAATTTTGTTAAAATTTCAAGTTTCAAAAAAGTACTGGAGGCTCCAGTAATTTTCAAAAAGTCACTGGAGGCTCCAAAAACGACTTGAAATCCACCTGCAGTCGACTTCGTAGCGTATTGAAATTAGTTTGCAGAATGAATTTCGCCTTTCCAACTCCATTTGATGAAAAATTGTGGGAATTTCAAGTTTCAAAAATCTACTGGCGGCTCCAGACTTGGTCAAAACGGTTTGAAACCGTTTACTGTTGATTTTGAGCTTCCATGTAAATAAAAGTAGAGTGCATACCAAATTCCAGCTTTTGAGGTCAATTTTGTAAAATTTTGATTGTTCAAATTTTGGATTTTGAGGAATTCGCCATAAAAAACAAAAAAATGCCCTTTATTCAGCATCAATATTTTTTTTTTGATTTAGCATCTGCTCCGTTTAGAAATTGTTGTCAGTTGGGATACCTTCATTGTAAAACATTGACAATTGAGATCGAATACACAGAAACCAATGTTTTGGATTTGACCCCTGAGTGCCCCTTCAGCTGATATAATTTGGGGGGGAAGGGTCGAAAAATTGCAAATTTCAAAAATGTACGTGACTAATCGATTCCAATTGATTTAGAAGTGCCATGTTCTCAAATCTGGTCTAAGAGTGGTTTTTTTTTTTTTTGGACGAGTGATAGGATTGAGGAATGGAAAATTGGGTTTCAAATTCAAAACATACGAGTATTTCTCACAATCTTACTATGTTAGAATATTTTGAAATATTCATCGATATTTAAGCGAAATTCAAAAACTAGAAAAAATGAATTTATTGCTAGAAACTCCAGAAAACATCGAAACGATGAAATATTAGTCTACTCAAGAATTCAAGAGCGGTAAAATGAGCTATAAAAATAACTTCTTGAAAAAGTCCCATTTTCTGACATTTTCCAATTTTTTGAATATCAATTGGTTCTTTGCAAAGGAACCTTCAAGTATAATCTGTCTTATTCGATTAGGTTTAAAATTGGCTCAATCAAAAGACATGTCACTCATACCTACCTGAGGCGATCAAAATTTAAACTGCCAAAGCTGATTTTTTAATTTTTGGAGAATTTTTGAAAATAAAATTGTAACTGATACAAAAATTTCAAACCTTAATCGAAAGAGCATGAAAAAATCCATCACTCGCGAGAATTTTAGGTGTTAAAGCTCAATTTTCCATTTTTAGTGAATTTTTGAAAATTAAATTTGGATTAAAAATGAGAGAAAAAAATCAAATTTTCATCAAATTAACCTAGAGAAGACTTAAATTAGGTGTGAACTCTATATTCGACACCTCAAATCGATTGCAAATGATTTTGCACTGTTTCTAGCACTTCTAAAGCTTCAGTCAGAGTTCAGAAAATTGAAGTTTTCACAAAATTTCACCCAATGAAATCGGAAGACCGAAATTCAGTTTATGTCTACCTCAAGTTCAACATTTTGAGTTATTTGAACATTTTTAAGGCGTTTTTTCGAAAAAGGTATCTTTAAAAAGGTTTCTAGAGACTCCAAAACATTGAAAATCATCTTCAGATCGACCTGAGGTGTTGCAAGCAGGGTACGTATAGGTATATTGGGAAGTTATATTTTCTAAGTTTGTAAAATTTTGTGGAAATTGAAACTTTTAAGAACCTGCTGAAGGCTCCACAACTCTTCGAAACAGTTCAAAACAATTTTCAAACTATTCGAAGGGTTGAAAATAGGGTACCAAATGCCATTTTAGCTTTTTAAGCTAATTTTGTAAAATTTCAATTTTTTCTTTTTGGTTTCAAAAAATTCACCAAAAATTTTAAAAAAGGTACTTTTCAGCACCCGGAATTTGGATTCATTATGTAGGTACCTATTTTTGCCCTCGTTAGAAAAAGAGTAAATCTTGATACAGAAATCTGAAAATTATTTTCTATACCAAAGTCGACGAATGAAGCATCGAACAAAAATTGATTTTTTTTCCAGCGCAGATTAAAAACACTCACGCAAAAAAGCGTGAGATAACCGGCTTTTCAGAATTAAAAAATGTATTAAAAACATATTAATTATATTTATATCAGTATAACAGTTTTATAAAATATAAAAAAAATATCTACATCGTAATCAACTTCGGGTCAGTTATTTATTCACTAGTTTCTCAAGTATTACAATAGCGTAATCAATTTTAAATTTGCATAATATTTCAATTCATTGAAATAAATTTAAAAAACAAATAAAATCTCAATAAAGCAAATTTGGAGATTTCATATTGTTCTTTTTTTCGAGGGTGTTCATAATTCAATTATGACTGGAAAATTTTAAAATTTCTTGGGTTAATTTTTGATTGTGATTTTAAACATTACCACGTCGTAATCAACTTCGGGTCAGTTATTTATTCACTAGTTTCTCAAGTATTACAATAGCGTAATTAATTTTAAATTTGCATAATATTTCAATTCATTGAAATAAATTTAAAAAACAAATAAAATCTCAATAAAGCAAATTTGGAGATTTCATATTGTTCTTTTCAAATAGAATTCATAACAATGTCTTTCAATATGCAAATTTTAGTATTAAATTGCTTTTAGAATTTAATAGATAGAAAATCTGACGTCATATTCGTATTCAGCGTTACAAGAAACGTACTATTTCATGTGTCGCACGAACAAAACACTTTTTTTAATTTTTACCCCCTTTGGGGAGGTGCCGGGGGCCATGGATGGGGTCCAATCAAAAATCTGACGTCATATTCGTGTTCAGCGTCACCGAAAACATACAATTCGATATATCACATGCCCCAGATTTTCTTTTGAAAGTGTCACCCAAAATTGGGGGTGGGGGTGCTCCCCCTCCGTCAAAGAGTCCCATCTCGAAACCTAAATATTTCGAAACAAGAAATAAACTGAGAAATCGTTTGGGTATTAAGACAGACATTGGCGATTGCTAAGCAAAACATTTATGCTTTAAAAAAAATAGGTGTACCAAAAACAAAACTGATGAGGAAGTCTGCAAAAGTCTGCAAAAATGCCACCAAAAATCAATTAGGCCTACCTAAGCTGAACTGTCAGAGGAACACGTGAACCGACTTTCCATCGAGTTCCTAACAAGAAATAAACTGAGAAATCGTTTGGGTATATTAAGACAGACGTTACTGATTATTGCTAAGCAAAATATTTATTCTTAGAAAAAACTAGGTATACCAAAAACAAAACTGATGAGGAAGTCTGCAAAAGGACGCAAAAATGACAAAAAATATCACTTAATCTGAAATATCGAGGGAACGCCTGGACCGATTTTAATAAAACTCGAAATCTCAAAATTTCGGCAATACACCAGTCGGGAGGGATAAAGCACTTTGTTCAAAATTTCATAGGTTTCGAGTTTACTCTGCCACAAAATTGGTACATAAACACATATATATATATATATATCTATATATATATAAACTTTAAGGAAACCTGAAAAAAAACTAATGGTCCCACAATGATCCCAACACCCCAAAACGCAAAGAAAATTTACTCCGGACCAAAACTGTCACAGTTGAGACAAATACAGTACCTGACTTTTCTTCGAAAAGCCGGTAAAATGGTTTCAAAAGGTGCTGTAATTAATTTCGGTATCAGAAAATTTAATCATAAATAAAAGTTTGATAAGTAGGTACGTATTTCGGGGTGATTAAAACAAGTAAGTAATTCACAAAGTTGAGGTGACAAGACGAAAACTAAATTTTTTACCAGTTGAAAATTTTATATTTTTTTTCAAATTTTAAATTCTCCCCTTTCTGCAAAAAGTTGATGGAAATTTTCTTTAAAAAAATATGAAAATATCTAATAATAGGTAGTCTTTTAGTTTGGAAGCCAAAATTTCCCCAAATTTGGAGACAGCGAGAATAATTTATAATTTCGATCGAATGAACACAACTTGAATAAACTCCTATTTCTGAATCAGAAAAATTTTTATATTCTTTTCATGCCATTTAATTTCTATTTTTTTCATACTTTTTTCCATTCTTCTTTGAAAAAATCCACCTAAACTGAGCATCACTCGTTCGCATATTCGAGACAAACCTCGTTAGGTACTATAGTACGTCGGTCGAGTACATCGTACGTGGCAGAATACGAGTATACCCTGAAAACCCAAAACACAGACACTACACACACTATTTCACCGCTGAAATGCGATGTGTAATTCGCGGACGCGATTCTTCCTAACGACGAATTACCACCAGTCACGAACACAGCTACAGCTGAAAAAAAAAGGGGCGCAAAAAACAACTAATACGGTTACTTACCGCTAAAGCACAATAGTACATCTGTTACCAAGCCATACGTGACCTAAAATTTGACCAAGTTTCCATTAAATAGCGTCGCGTCGTCGGTCGTGTGGCGTCAAGTTGAAAAGTCACCGGTAAAACGTACCATTTCGGTTATACACTCGGGTTACCTGTGAAAATAAAAAAATACTCGTCGATATATTGTTGTTGTGAGAATTTTCTACATTCGATTCGTGTATTTGTACCTACATATAACTCGTAATCGTGTAGGTATCGATAATACGATAACTAGAAGAGGTTTTAATGTAGTACTCGTACACCTTTAAAAGATATAGAGGTACCTAAAGGTATTTATTAGGAGCTATTTTCCGAAGACGGGGAGGGGACCAAGGGTGAAATGGCACACCTCGGAGATACTCGTATAATGACGACGAGGAGGTGGCTGTAAAATGAAATATTCGCCTTTTGCGCGTCTTTAATCATAAAAAATATACGATAAAATTGCCACAGTGTTCATTTCACGCTGCGAACGAAAACGAGAGGTGATTCGAAAAAATCCTATTTTTGCCAAATGATAAATAGTGATAGTCTACGGCTAACATTATAAAGGTTGCAGAATCGATTCAGCCCATTCCTGGGGCATGAATTATAGCAGGGTGACTATTTTTTTAAATGGCTTTTCCATAAATCACGATTTTGTCGCGCTTAAACGTTGTTGACCATATCGAGTAAAATAAATATCATACCTACTTAAACTTACCGAATCGTTTATAGTTGGAGGTGAAAATACGTGGGCACCTACTTTGATTCATTTTTGGACCTATACTTAGTTAATAATAGGCTAATTAATGAGCTCAGATTGACTTCTGATCATATCTGACATGATTCTGTTTTGATGCAGCCATTTTGAGAATTGACGTTGAACTGTGTTTTTTGAAAACATCTCATTAAAGTTATTCAATGAAGGGTCATTCCACATCAATTTGACCAAGAAGTGGTAGGATAAAGGGGGGGGGGGGGTCGGAGATTTATTTGAAATTTTTCCTGTGGAAAGATCTTTCGAAGGGATTACCAATGGCGCAAATCGCAGCCCTCTAGCCCCTTTTTAAAGGCTGCCAGAGGTTGTCAAAATTTTCAGTGAATTTAAAATATCATCCATTTCAGCAGTGGATTACTCGATAACTGTGACACCTACCAAAATGAAACTTCTTCCAATAGTTAGGGTTCTTGAAAGGCTTTTTGGTGATATCATGGAAATCAGTGTTGCCAATTTTTTTGTACGAAAAATTGGCTTAAAAAATTTCAAAATGTAGTGTTCATACCATTCCGACTCTCAAAAATTCTGAAAAAAATATATTATGGACAACGTTTTGTGCTGAACAACATATTAAAAAACTGAGATGGTACATATTATTTCGCAAAGTCGATTTAAAAAAATTGAAAAATTGTGAAAAATGTGATTTTTTGATTTAAAACATTTTTTTAATTTTTTTATTTAACAAGGTTTATTTCAATCTTAAGGAGATCTTAAATAAGTAATAATATGTATCTGACTTTAAATAAGTTAGTTAGGTACATGACATGTGCACAAGGCCAGACCCTAGAACACAAAAAATTTAGCGGCCGACCGAGGTATCCCATTTTTTAAAGTGCAGGATACTAAGCATAAAAATTTGTTCAGAAATTTTTTAAGCGACCCAGTTTTTACCTCACCAGCCCAAATATGTCACGGCCCACTGAGATTTTCTCAGTAACTAGGTGGTAGGGCCTGGGCCGCATGTGCAGGGTTATCTCCAGTGAGATGAGTATACCTACTCTGCTATTTTATAAAGTATCTCTCCAGTGAGAGTATGTAATCTATATTTTATTTTTGATAATATCTATGACCAAGTCGTGAGACTTTGAATGATGGATGTTTCTTTGCTTTGAGCTTGTTTTGTGAGTTTTCAACTTGAGAAATTCTTTTATCCATTTTTTAAAGCAGTTCCCAAATGTCTTATAAGCTTGGCTGCTCTTCTAGTTCCTTTAGTTCATCTGATTCATCGGTATTATTCTTTGGAAGGTTTCTTTTGACAATTTTGGCTTGTTCAGGTTTCTGAGTTGTTATCTGCTCCTGGCTTTGAGTGGTCCTTTGCTTGACAAGATCAGTTACCATCACCTTTGGTTTAGAGATATAGCAACAATTTTTGCTTGATATACTAGACACCCTTTCCAGTTAGCTGTATGATCACCATCACAATTAGCACACTTGGCTGGGTCTTCTTTCTTCTTCCTACATTGCTTTGTTTCATGATCTAATCCACACTTAACACATCTGGGTTTCCTTGCACAGTATGTTTTGGTATGACCAACTTGCTCCCCATTGGAGGAAAATCTGCCGATGTGCTGAAAAAGATGCCAAAACCACCTGGTTTATTGACGTATTCTGAATATACACATGAAAAAGCGCTGTTCAGAAGGCGGATTTATGCACCAAAAAAAAAAAATATGCTAAAAAATATGCTATGAGATCATTTTGTAGCGTATTTTTCTCAAGTAAGGCTGCAGCGCTTTCAAATTATGTGGCTTTTTCTTCGCGCCCGAAGAAACCAACTACAAAATATGCCACTAACCTGTTTTTTGGCATATTCCTTCACATATTTGCTAAAACATTCGCATAAATGCGGTATTTTACGCGAATGTTTCAGCATAATATAGGAATATTTGCATTCATTCTATCAAATGCCCCAGTGGTTAGGTAAGTAGAGACATCACTCTCCAACTCAAAGTCCTGGGTTTGATCCCTGGCAGAGCTAAAAAAAAATTGTCATGAGAATAGCACATTGGCAGAATTTAGGGTGTAAAAAAATTCGCATTATGATTAATGAGCAGAAAAGTATTGGTGGAAAGTGTTGCTATTTCTGCCACGTTTTTTGTCGCGCATCATTGGCAGATTTTCACCCAATGGGGCTGGCAGTTTTTACATTGAGGTAGCTCCCTCTTTTTTTGCTGGAGGTTCTACCTTCACTTGTTGTTTTCTTTTGGGCAAAGATATACATAAAAGACTGGTAAATTGGCAATGCCACCTTATATGACTTCTTACTCACAATTTCTCCAGATTCATCTTTTTTCACATCTGTTTTTTTTAATAATTAGGTATATTGGTGACATTAATGGCATCATGTTCAATTTTAATCAATTCTAATTTTATATCCTCAGATGAAGTAGAGGGGTGTAGCCTCCTCATAACTAAGGTGCACTGGGGGAAGTTGGAATTCGGGGTAAGTTAGAAAACTTGCTCTAGCGCCTAGAGGTTTATATCTGGCGAAGTGCCACTAAAGGTGACTTGAGGGTACTACCCCTACTTCATCACGGCATACAAATTTTCGCGATTCAGTTTCATTTTAGATGTCTTTGGTTCAATTGTATTTTGTTGTTGTTTTGAACTTGTTTTGAATTTGGTCTAAAATACAGACTTTCTATTTCTTAGTTTTTCGCATATAGCGGACGAACCGTGCGTCCTAGTGAAAATCTGATGAGAGTAATCTCACAGAGAATTAAATTCTCTACCATTTTGTTTCTATGCAATTTTTCTAGGACGCTCCGTTTGTGATCTACGCCTCTGCAAAGTTTAGCCTGTTCTGACTTCCCCCAATTGGGGGAAGTCAGAACAGTTTATATTTTATTCTACTGAGCGAAAGCTACTGAATCAATCGCGCTCAAATTTTCACCATAGGTTAAGAACCCTTATGGGAACCTACATAATAAATTTGATCCATATTGGTTCATTAGAAGGGGAGTAACAGCTGGTCAAAGTTGAAATTGCGAAAAATCATTCTGACTTGCCCCGGTGCACCTTACCTAATAGGACTTATCTTGTTTCAACTGATATGTATGGTGCCCAACTCCATACATTTTGTAACTGGGATTCTTCCTTATAGTCTCCAGTGCCCTATAGGAACTTGACAGAGGTGCGCTGAGCTAGTGTTGCCTTGTTTCTGATTGGCGGATGAAAGGTCCAAGTACATATAAATATTGGAATGTAATGTCAAAATTGCTGATAACAACAGGACCTTTCGTTAGTTCCGGCGTTTTTGACCACCTTCCTAGAGTGTGACAGTTGTCTTGTCAAATCCCTATCGGGAACCAAAGTGTGACATCACAATGATGTCACAGCTCATTTTCACCAGATTTCACGTTCTCATTTGGTCTCAAACAAAACTGTAGTCCCATAAGAAACCATGTAAAAATGGTGTGCTTGTCGTTCAAATTTCTCAATGAATAAGACACTTGTTGATAGAAAAGTTATTTAAAACAAAAATTCAGACTTTCTAGCATATCATATTATAAAATGAGCTTTTTCAACACAAAATTTCAGAGAAAATTGAAACTGAAAAGTAGGAAATTTACGTGCAATCTTATGGAACACTTCTGCAGGTTGGGACCAAATGAGATTGTTTACTTACACACACATACGTACATTTTACAGCACACAAAGATCCGCTTCAATTCCCAATACACTGCTCTAAAGCTTGGCCCATTGAAGCATGCTATTTTAAAATCTCTATTAGAGAGGGTTTGCAGTGTAGGGGTCTCACTTCCTTCCATACTTTCTAATAATGGCAGTAAATTCAGTATCTTAATATTTTTAATTCCACTTACGAAAGTAGGTGGAATAGGTACGTTTCTTTTTGAGTTTTTCACTATAAGTTTCTTTCTACTCGATAGATTTACTTAATGCTATCTATGTACATATTGTCATATTGCTATGATTTTCCTCTGATTCATCTGTTGATGATGTTTGTTTGCTGAGATGGTTTTCATCCTCTTTTGACTTGGCTTGTTAGTGAGCTACTACTTTCCGTGAGTGGTTGATTCACCTCTGCTGTTCTTGTGGGATCGCCATCACTCATACCCATCATAGTTCACGTTCACTATTTACATTCTCAACGCTCAGTATTTCAATTGTTTACCAATCAAAACACTCAAATAGGTAAATTGTAAATAGTTTCTTCTTTCTTATGCATATGAGCTGCCATGAACACAGCAAAAATACGTGCATCACAATACTTCAACCTCCCCGAACTAATGATTGGTAAAGTTGGCCCATTTGACCCCTATTTTTACGTTAATGTTGAAGAAGTTGAAAATCCCCTTTCACTTGATGAAATGAACTCCTCAAAAAAATATCAAAATTCAAAAAAATTCAATTTTCAATTTCAAACATCAAAAAAAGATTAAATTTATTCAGTTGTCTTATTTTGACCTCTTTCTGACGTCCCGATTAGCGCTCGGTGGCAATAAAATTGCCAACTGCCAATTTTGGACTTTTGGCAAAAAAAAGCAAGAAGTTGGTAAAAATCTCCACCAATGAAAACGCTTTATTTAATGCCAACTTGACAATTTGTTGGAAAAAATTTTGCCAACTAATTGCCAACAGAGGCAATATTTCTGTCAATTACGTACATTTCATTTTTCCAACTAATTGCCAACAGAGGCAATATTTCTGCCAATTACTCTTATTCTCAAAATAACAGTTACATTTTTGAATTTTAAATTTCAAAAATCAAAAATGAAGGGAAGGGTTGCTTGTTTTTGCTTTTTGACTGCAGTAGAGGCACCTTTCCATGGGGTTTCATTTTTCCTACCTATAACATATTACTAAAATTTCCTGACCCACGGGGGGTTCGAACCTGTGTTCTCCTGCACCTAAAACCCTACGTCTAACCCTACAGCTACCAATGCTACAAGGAGGATTGGGTATAAAATGAATTCTTATAATTTGCTTGCAGGCTCCTGTTATTAATTGCTTTGATTTAGGCTACCTATGTCAAAAAAATTTATGAATGTTTTTTGTTGTAAAAAATTCCGTGAAGTGGATTTTTTTAAATTTTAGTAGAACCAAAAATTTTTAATCTAAATTCAGAAATTTTGAGAAATAAAATAAAAATAAGAAAATCAATTTAAAAAAATTAAGTAATACTTATCAATTAAATTGAAATTATTTTTTTTAATTTTTTGAATAAATTTTGTGAATTGACTTTTTTATTTTCATTGATTTGGAAGAAATTATTTTGTAAAATGAAATTTTAAAAATATCCGAGTTCAGCTTTACAATTTTTGGTTTCACTGCAATTTTTTTCAATCCACATAGGTACACATTCAGAATTTTCATTTTGTATTAATTTTTTTAAAAATTGTATAAAATTGAAAAAATATTTTCAAAATACCTAATTGGTTAAAAAAATAAGTTACTGATACAATTTTAATTGTTTTCAAACAATTTTAAATCTATTATCTACCTATCTTTTTATTTATTACTGTAGAATAAAAAAATTAAAAATAAACAAAAATATGTTTTCCTAAACAGTTACTTGAGTTCCCACTTTTTTTAATGGCATATTTTCAGTCATACTTAAGTATCAATTTTTATTATAATGTTTTCATGTTTCGTGGTCAGCCTATTCTCAAAAATTTTTAAATTAGAATTAGGTGCTAGGTATTGAAATTAAAACTTTTTGTGGGTGGGGGGGGGTTTCGAAATTTAAGTGGCTGCTTGCAGTAATTTTTTCAAAAATTAAGTAAGTACATATTTTTGAATTTAGCTTCAGAATTTTTGTTCTAAAAATTATTCTGCTTAGATTTTTTTGATAATTCGGTTCAAATATTATTTTAAATTAAACTGTTTCCTTTTCGAAATTGGCAATGACTGTGGAGAACTTTTTTTCAGAAAGTTCAAAAAAAGCACCTTTTTTGGGGAGGGGGACTTTTTTGGTTAAAAATTGACCTTTCTTTTCCGTTTTTTTTTTTTTCAATTTCAGTGATTGTCGTGAATTTAAAAATATTATAAAATAGGTACCTACCTCGCAAAATATTTCGCATTTGTTCTTTTTTGTTTTTGCTTTTTTTTTTACAGAATTTGGCTGAGTGTGGTGATTTTTTTTTGAAATTGGGAAAAAATTGAAATAGGTACCTACTTTGAAAGAAAAACTATAGTAAAAACCAAAAAAATCAATTTAAAAATAATGAAAAATTCTAATTTTTAATTGGATTCTAAAAAAATCCATTCTAGTACTTATGATTTTAGTTTAATTTTAAACTTTGAAACCACCAAAATATACTAAGTAATTATTTCAATGAAAGCCTCAAAATTTTGAGCACTGAAACATACACTTGAATTTTTGTAGCGCTTCAACTGAATTGTAAAAAAAAAAAAAAATAGCATCTGTAATGTCTTGCGCAAGCGCATGATGCTGATATTGGCAAAAAATTGTCAAAATGTTGACAATGTTCTTCTAAGGAAGTTATCGCCAATTTTTTGACAATTTATTGCCAACCACAGCAAAATGCGCATGCGCAAATAAAATACGTGGCAATGTTTTGACATTTCCGTGGCAATTTTCTCTTACCTTCATTTTCTATTTCGTAGGTGCCAATTTTATACTCGAAAATGCCAATGTGGCAGTAAAAATGACAAAAATAATTGCCACTGCGCTAATCGGGGTATTTCATGAAATAGTTGATAAAAATTACACTCATAGCAAAAAAAATTAAAATTCGTTTATTACTAGAATTTTTTCAAAATTTAGATTTTTTGTGATGAGTTTATTTCATGGAGTGAAAGGGGTTTTTTCAACTTTTTCAACAGATAATGTAAAAATGAAGATCAAATGGATCAACTTCACTGATCAAAACTTTTTTTCATGTTTTGAATCAAAAAATCACATTTTTTCGCAAACTTTCAATTTTTAAAATCAACACTACGAAATAATGCCATCCCAATTTTTCAATATGTTGTTCAGCAAGAAAAGTTGTCCATATATATTATATTTTTTAGAATTTTTGAGATTCGAAACGATATGAAAACTATGTTTTGAAACTTTTCGAGCTAATTTTTCGTATAATAAAAGTGGCAACACTGATTTTTATTATATCACCAAAAAGATTTTCAAAACCCCTAACTATTGGAAAAAGTTTAATTTGGGTAGGTACGTATCGCGGTTATCGAGTAATGAACTGCTGAAATGGATGATATTTTAAGTTCACCGAAAACTTTGACAACCTCTAGCAGCCTTTAAAAAAGGGCTACAGGGCTGCGATTTGCTCCATTGGTCATCCCTTCGACAGGTCTTTCCACAGGAAGAATTTCAAAAAAATTGCCAACCCCCCCCCCTCTTCACCACTTCTTGGTCGAATTGACGTGGAAATACGTACCCTGGAGAATAAAACCCCGTTCAAAAATTTTTTGTTGAACGCATCAGTAGGTATCTATTAGTGGACTGCTACATAAGCGGCAACTAGCAACCAGCAACTGGCAACTTGGCAACCAAATCAAAAAATTTTGATTTGGTTGCTAGTTCCAGCCAATAACCGAGCAACTTCTTATCATTTTCGTTCCACTGACGCGAAACGAAGTTGCTAAGTTGCCGAGTTGCCGCTTATGTAGCAGTCCACTTAGGTTAGTTACTATGTGCGATTACTGCTCAAAGAAGAAGAAGTGTAAATATTGATTCGAATCGTACCTACCGATGCATGTTGAAAGTTTAAACTACTCATCGTAGGAATAGGTATAAACGCACATAGGGTGGAATCTGTGTTTAGGTCTATAGGTATCTGGCAATATTACGAAATTACTACATTCAGCTACTACGGAAACGATTACCGCCAAATAAATTTGGTAAATTAAACGCTCGCATTCGACTATCTCTACTCTTTGATATAGGTATAGTGAATTTCGTTCGTGTATTTACAAATAGCCTGATTTAACTTACTTGTTTTCAACTATAAAGAGTTAAATTGCGCGTTATAAATTAATTCTCGCGAATCAGATTGAATTGGCGCGCTTTTCACTCCTTCTGTAGATCTCTATTCTTGCTTTTTACAATGAATTAATTTGCGTTGATGAAATTTTCGTTACTAGAATTTCACAGAAAGAAATGCGCGAAGAAAGAAAGAGAGAGAGTAAGAATGCGAGAAACACGATAATATAATTTATGGCGGAGAAAGAGAAAAAAAAAACTGTCCTCGATTTCGCTTCTTCGTATACTGCGGATCGCGCTGTATTCATTTTTGTTGACGTAAAAACGACTCCATTAAAAAATCTCAACTCGTAAATACGCGACGTTGATTCGAACTTCAATGAGAATTTTTCAATTTACCTAAAAGCTAAAGTTTTCGCGTGTACTTGTGTATAGTACCTACTACCTATTTCGCGTCTTACGCGCTGAGGAAAAAAATAAAGCAACAGATTTCACAGGTACCTATAAGAGAGTAGGTACTGTAGTAGAGGAAAACGTAAAGAAAAATAAACAGAAAGGCAAGTAATAACTTATGTAGCAGAATACCTGCTGCGGTGGTGCGGTGGTGGTTCGCACAGATCATTTATATTCGAGCGAAGGAATTATTAGAGTATTAAATCTCGGTATATAAAGCGTAATTTGGCGTTCAACAATGTGTATTGATGTTTGGTAGGATTGTAGAGTTGAGACATTTCAGGGGTGCTTAAAATTTACTCGTTGCGGCAGAATAATTTTGCTCGTGATTGGGCTAAGAAAGGCACAAGAGGTAGTCCGGCATATGGCAATATGAGTAATTGCACCCCCCCCCCCCGCCGATCCTCCGGGACAACTTTTTTCTTAAAGGGGACATCCTAAGGAACATTTTAAAGCAAACTTGCCAAAAAAAAAAGTTGGCTTTAATTACAAAATGGCGGCCATTTTGATTGACAGGTCAGCCGAAATCGCAGATTTTGCGTTTTAACATAGGACTTGCACGAACTTTTTCAAACTTTACAAAGGTAGATCGAAAGATCATGCAAAAATTTATCACCTGTCAAAATTTCAAGTGCTAAAGTGCGTTTTTGATTTTTGGTGAATTTTTAAAAATCGAATTTAGGCCAAAAATGAGGGAATAAAAAAATCAAAATTTTACCAAATTGACCAAGAAAGCTGAAATTTGGAATATACCCTATTTTCGACATGCCAAATAGATTGGAAACGGTTTCAACCCGTTTTGAGCAGTTCTGAAGCCTCCAGCAGATTTTTGAAACTCGAAATTCCCACAAAATTCTATCAAATTGGAGCTGTAAAGCTAAAATTTATTCTAAAAACTAATTTCAATACGCTACGAAGTATTGCAGGTGAATTTCAAGTCGTTTTGGATCCTCCAGCGACTTTTTGAAAATTCCTGAAGCCTCCAACAGATTTTTGAAACTATAAAATTTCACAAAATTTCATCAAATCGAGATGGAAATCTGAAATTTACTCTTCACTCCAATTTTAACACCCTCTGAAGACGACTTCAGGTGGGCACAAGAAATTTTAGGGCCTCCAGCGGCTTTTTTTGAAAATTACTGAAGCCTCCAGTAGATTTTTAAAGCTTGAAATTTCCCCAAATTATCATCAAACTAAGATGGAGAGTCGAAATTCATTCTGCAAACTAATTTCAATACGCTATGAAGTTGACTGCTGGTGAATTTCAAGTCGTTTTGGAGCCTCCAGCAACTTTTTGAAAGGTTGTATGACGTTTTGTTGGAAATTTGAAATTTCCTAAAAGTAGCTGGAAGCTTCGAAACCATATGAAACCACCATGCAGTCTGCGAAGTAAATTTCAGCTTGCCAACTTCATTTGATAAATTAATGTTGGGGAAATTTCAAGTTTCAAAAATCTACTGGAGGCCCCAGTAATTTTCAAAAAAGTTGCTGGAGGCCCTAAAATGACTTGAACCCACCTGAAGTCGTCTTCAGAGGGTGTTAAAATTGGAGTGAAGAGTAAATTTCAGATTTCCATCTCGATTTGATGATATTTTATGGGAATTTCGAGTTTTAAAAATCTGCTGGAGGGTCCAGAAATCTTCAAAAAAGTCGCCGGAGGCTCTAAAATAACTTGAAATTCACCTGCAATACTTTGTAGCGTATTGAAATTAGTTTTTAGAATAAATTTTAGCTTTACAGCTCCAATTTGATAGAATTTTGTGGGAATTTCGAGTTTCAAAAATCTGCTTTAGGCTCCAGAACTGCTCGAAACGGGTTGAAACCGTTTCCAATCGATTTGGCATGTCGAAAATAGGGTATATCCCAAATTTCAGCTTTCTCGGTCAATTTGGTAAAATTTTGATTTTTTCCCTCATTTTTGGCCTAAATTCGATTTTTAAAAATTCACCAAAAATCAAAAACGCACTTTAGCACTTGAAATTTTGACAGGTGATAAATTTTTGCATGATCTTTCGATCTACCTTTGTAAAGTATGAAAAAGTTCGTGCAAGTCCTATGTTAATACGCAAAATCTGCGATTTCGGCTGACCTGTCAATCAAAATGGCCGCCATTTTGTAAGTAAAGACAAACTTTTTTTTGGGCAAGTTTGCTTTAAAATGTTCCTTAGGATGTCTCCTTTAAGAAAAAAGTTGTCCCGGAGGATCGTCGGGGGGTGCAATTACTCCTATTGTGATATGCCGGACTAAGGGTGTTAATATTCAAGATCAGTTCACTGGATTTATAAAAGGAGTTTTCCCAATTTTTTTTTCAAGGTATCACTTCACCGGCCACCTTTTCTCCCCCCCCCCCTACCAAGCAGAAAAAACCGTTACCCTTTTTTTTTTTTTGAAAAATCGAATTGAGGCAAACCGATTAATATCTGATCAAATCACGTTTACCATCGATAATGCTGAAAATTTCATCGCTTAATCGTACTTTTCGTAAAAACAAAACCTCAAAAACCATCGCCAGTAAACATTTAGTCAAGAAGGTTGCTGCCACCGACACAAAATACGAGCACCGCTGCTGTTAACTCGCCTACTCAACCATCACTAATCACTCGGCCAAAGTCGAGCAAATAATA
This sequence comes from Planococcus citri, assembly GCF_950023065.1. Taxonomy (NCBI): domain Eukaryota; kingdom Metazoa; phylum Arthropoda; class Insecta; order Hemiptera; family Pseudococcidae; genus Planococcus; species Planococcus citri. Next base: position 3,637,605 of record NC_088679.1, on the reverse strand, counting down.
CATATAAGAAGAGTATAGCTCTACAAGCACCAAGAAGAGCAAGGTCGTACCAAGAGCTTTCGAAGTACACATAAACCGCGCCGCGTGCGTAAATTACCGATAAATCGTGACTCGTCGCGCCGCCCCGACCTCGAAAGTTGACTGCGGAAAAGAAAAATGAAAATCGCCAAGTTCGCACTTTCCAAAATAGAGAGTATAATCCATTAGCGAAGATTAAATACATTGTAAAATACTCGTTGTACTATACAATGAAATCGGCGAGTTGTTTTTTTATCTGCAGCTAAATACGAGAGTATACGAGATTCGCTTTTCAGCATAATTTGCAACGTTGTTTTCGAGCTTTTAACAAAAACCGCTGTAACGAAAAGAAAACACCGAAAAGTATACAGAAACTATTTCTACTTTTAAATCTCGACTCGCGTCTCCGCCGCAAACTAAATTAATCTTCCCATTGACTCGCGGTATTATTTTTATAAAAAGGGTACACGCTTCAATGAATCTATTCGACCATTCCGAATCGGGTCGTGCTGGATTCACCGACTCCTAGTCCAAAAGAGTCGATTCGCTTAGATTCCGATTCTGTTCATTTCTCTTCGATTCAACTCACCCACTGAGTGTTGATTGATAAAAAAAATGATAATGAATGATACTTACCGCCAAAAATAATGTGTGTTACTAGTGGTTTTAATGAATGCGTCGTATGTGTTTTAATTTTAATTCAAAATGCCTTCATTGGCGGATTTTGAAAACTCATTGAGGTCATTATCGACCAATTTTGAAAAAAATGATAACTTTTACAATATCGTTATTCCTGAAAAAAATTTCCAGCAGTTTGAAAATCTTATACAACAACATGGGTTTCAGTTTTCAACTCGGAACTCGGAAAGTAAGTTGGCACGCAACACTACACACTTCATAGAAGCATGATTAGCTATAAATTTACAAAATTATTTTTCAGTTTATAAGCAAGAAATCAGCAGAATTTGTTGGAGTTCAAAGTTAATTCCATATTTTGGTAATCCTTTTCAAATTTCAAAGAATTCCGTACTACACTGTGCAAATGGCCCAAAATATTATAAATCAAATAAAGGAGAAAGTTCTACAATGGTATGTACATATGTTACTGTTTCGTTATTCAACACTATGTACTTAATTATAGGTACTTCGATTTGAATATTATTTTATTTTGTGTAGAATGGCCATCCTGTGGGAAAGTCAACCCGATTTCGTTTACAACCAACTAAGAAACTGGGATGTAACGCCACTATGAAAATTGTCACTATAAAAACATATTCGGAGTCTGAATATACTATAAAAGAAACACGAAGTTTGAAACACGAAAAGCTTGAGGTAAAAATTGTGTCTTGTATCTGTATGTACGTAGCTACGTACTGTATGAACTGTTCAATACATTACATCGGTGATTATTTTACAGATTATGAAACGTTTGAAACAGCAGCTGAGTAACGCCGCAGCTGAATCGCAAGTAATTACTGAAACATTCCACCATATTTCGTTTAGTACTGCCAAAGAACATTCCCACTCAGTATGGACGAACTTCATGAATCAAGAATTAAATTCTGGTCTGAAAGCTGAGATTCAAAAGTTGGTGCAAAACGGAATTCGAAGTATACATACTATTAAAGTTATGCTAAAAGCCTGGGTTAAAAATAACATCGGAACTGAGGTATCTAATCATGCTCGAGCGTTTTTTCCATCAAAAAAAATTATCCGTAATCATGTACTGAAATACTATTACGCGAGCAAACAGAGTAAAATAGATCAAGTTGCATTAGGTCTCAAAGTCGAAGCTTGGAAAAATGAGTATCCCGAGAATAAATATTTCTTTAGAGCTCACAAAGAAGAAGAAGGAACACCGCAGTCGTTTCTGTTTTGTTATCAGACGAAGTGGCAACGAGATTTAATGAAAAGATATGGCGAAATTGTGCTGATCGATTCAACTTATAAAACTACGAAGTATTCTCTTCCGTTGTTCAGTATTGTTGTGAAAACAAATGTCAGCTATATCATCGTGGGTGTATTCGTAGTTCAGTGGGAAACATCTGATTCAATCCAGGAAGCATTAGAAATCTTCAAGCAGTGGAATGCTGAGTGGAAACCCAAGTACTTCATTACCGATTATAGTGATGCCGAAATTAATGCAATTACGGCATGTTTTCATCTTCCGGTGTACATCTGCGATTTTCACAGGCAACAAGCCTGGGTACGTTGGTTCTCAAAAAAAGATAATATCTCAAACATCGACGAGAAGAATATTTTGCTGAGTTTTTTTCGAAAACTAGCGGATGCTAGAAGCAACGATGAATTTTGTTATATTGAATCGACTATGCGTTCTTCCGAAGCCTGGCAAAATAATCCTAAAGTCCAAAGATACTTCAATTCAACTTGGCTACCTGTTAAGGAGAAATGGACAAAAGCATTTTTTGATGACGAATATTTATTCATAATAAACACGAACAACGGGATCGAAACACAGCACAAAGTGCTAAAACATTTCTATTTGAATTCGCATATTGATAAATCTCTATGTGGCGTTCTAGATGTCATTATGAACGAATTTCTCGATGATGCTTTTAAAACTTACGTGGAAAATAACGATTGCCTCGACTCGAAATATAAGCAGTACAATACTGTGATTCCAGAATTTCTCTATGATAGACCATCCTTTTTTATTCGTCATGTTTATCAAAGATATGTAACTGCACGAAGTGTTTATTCTAGACATTCTATTCTTACTTTAAATAATGATGTAAAAACTGTGTTCCTTGTTAAAAGCGAAGCGAAAAATGTGCATTATTATGTAGATTTTACTAAACCTAAGTGTACTTGTGATGATTTCTTTAGGTATCGATTTCCATGCAAACATTTATGTGCTGTTATGTTGTATGTTACCGATTACTCCTTCAATGATCTGCCTTCTAATTATCGAAACAGTCCGTTCCTATCTATTGATCCTGAATACTCTATCTTTAGGACAGATTTTTAGAATGAACCCTGGGAAACTGATGGTGGAACAACTGCTGTTGTTTCCGGATCAGTTTCAGTGGTTTCTAATTCTGTTCTCGAATCCAGTAATCCTGATGATGAAACAACAACAACTGTAGTTGCTCCACCATCAGGATCGTTGGGCTCAATTGAAGAGTCTGTACCTCTTTCCGAAATTCGAGAATTAATCAAAAATGTTTATGACCGCTCTTTTCTTTTACGTCCTAATGCTGGAAATGTAACTTTTAAACGAAAATTATCAGATGTACTTAATTTTATGGATAACTACATTCAGTATGACGAGAACATTCCTTTATTACCTAATGTAAACCGTAATGATAATTTTTTGGACTTGCCAAGACCCAAAAAACGAGCTAAAGCAGCTAAGGAATCAACTTTCTAACCCCTTCTTGGTTATTATTTCTTAATGATTAACTATTTGTATTTTTCTTTAAATTTTTTATGTTTGCTTGATTTTTATACTTAATCGTGTTCCTGTTACTTGTTGCTTTAATTATTGTAACTTGTGTGCTATTGCTAGTTTTTACTGTTGGGAACTTTTTGTGTTTTTCATTGATTTTTTAAAAATAAAATTGCTCTAACTGAATTATTGTTTATAATTTTCTTTTCCGAAACAATTAAATTTCAATCAATAATTACACAGTCAGTGTTACAGGAAGCTGGAAAATTTTAGAAAAAAATACGAAAATGTAAAGATGTTAAGAGATTACGAGTGAAGAATGATGATGATTTGAAGTATTGAACGACTGACTGATTCATTTCATGTTTGGACTGGGAGTCGGTGAATCTAGCACGTCCCTTCCGAATCCGAACGACAGGGATCGGGGTGTGGAAGAGAGGTTTTGTCTTTTTAAAAAACGACTAAACATCTCCGTCGGCTATAAAACGTAGGTAAATTAAATTCCAGTTGCGACGAAATGTTTTCTACCATCGAGCAGTTACCTGTACTCGTGTAGGTTTGTATTTTTTTTTTTTTTTAAATTCTTCCTCGAATAAAGAAAAAAATTCGCAGTTTTAGTTTCGATTATACCTGCTCAAGTATGTGTAAGAAACAAAATAAAATAAAAATTAGTTAGGTATATTATTTATGTAATTAAATACATCGAATGTAGTTTGTCGGTCAAACAGGTGGATATTTTTGTTGGAGTTTTATTTCGGGTCAGGGAACCTCTCGAAGTGTCCACCTCCGATTTTAACGGGACCACAATTTTTGAAAAGAGTATTGTCTGAAACCCCCTTAACAAAAATTTCAGCAGCCCAAATTGATTTTTCGATTTTTAGCGAATTTTTAACCATTCAAAAATTTTGTACTCACTTATTCAGTGAGAATAATAGGAGATTATTTCCAAAACAGAATTTAAGACGTGTGTTGAGAAAATTTTTTAGCTGAAGCTCTCACGAAAGGCGAAAATTCTGGGCGAATTTATTCGAGAACATTTAAATTCCAATCCAATAAAAAGGGTATCTCAAACATCAGAAAAATTTACAGATTAGACAGGAAAGAATTGAAAGAGCATCCATCGGGTGAAATCTTAAAAGCTGAATTTAATTTTTAGATTTTGGACAACCTGTTGAGAATTCAAAATGTAGGTCATTTTCCATAATGAACTGAACATTGATCAAAATGGAGTAAAAATTATGAAAAGTTGCCTTTTCTGTCATATACATATTTGATTTATTGAACCGATGATTGGTAATGGTTTTGAAATACATTGTGGAGTGTCCAGCAGATTTTCAAACTTCCCAGTTTTGAAATGATACAATTAAAAAGTACATACAAATGAAACTCACGAAGGAATTACTCGAGGTATCCGCCTTCGATTTTAACGGGATCGCAGTTTTTGAAAAAAGCACGGTTGGAAAGCTTCATAAACAAAATTGCAGCTGGCTGAACTGACTTTTTGATTTTCAATTTTTTTTTAAATCCAAAATCGCTGATGAAAAAATCAGCTTGTGCAAATTCACATGTACTTTGTTGGACATAACTGGAAGGATTGCATTTTAGAAAATCATCAATAAAAATATGGTTTATAGTTCGGCATATGACAATAGGAGTAATTGCACCCCCCCCCCCACGATCCTCCAGGACAACTTTTTTTTAAAGGGGACATCCTAAGGAACATTTTAAAGCAAACTTGCCAAAAAAAAGTTCTTACAAAATGGCCGCCATTTTGTAAGTAAGGCCAACTTTTTTTTTTGGCAAGTTTGCTTTAAAACGTTCCTTAGGATGTCCCTTTTAAGAAAAAAGTTGTCCCGGAGGATCGTCGGGGGGGGGGGGGGGGTGCAAATTAGCTTCACAGAAAAAAATTAAAAATCGCGAAATAAATAATCCAAGGTGCGAATTGAAAACTGAGAAAGGACTGATGCAAGTTTGTAAAGAGCTGTGATGAAAATTTTTTATTCCAGGAATTGGCGGGTTCTGCGCCAGGAATGAAAATTTTCGTCTTTGATTGCTTCAAAACAGGCTGCTAAGAGGGTTTTACGCCATATTTCCCATTATTTAAAAAAAAAATATATCTTCAAGTAGAAATTTCAAGATAGGAAATTTTCCACTACTATTCCTCCTCCATTGAGTTGAAGTTTTCTTAAGAATAGATGTGCCTGAAATGTGTTGATGAAAAATTAGTACTAGGAAAATGAACGGGTTCATCGCAAGGAATAACATTTTTTTTTCCAATTACTATGTAAGGGAATCATCTTGAAGTGTCGATCTCCAATTTGAACGAGACTGCGGATTTCGAGAAGATAATAATCTGAAACCGTATAGGAACCGAAATTTCAGCTTGAGAGCGCAAATGAAACTCACGAGGGAACCATCACTCGAGATGTCGGTTTCTCATTTGAACAGCACGATTTGAAACTGCCATCACCAAAATTTGAGCAGCCCTAACTAATTTTCCAGTATTGACAGAATTTTCGAAAATCTTTTCACCAAAAAAATTCCGGCATAAATTTTCAGATGCTGATGAGTAAAATTTAAAAAGATCTTATTTGAGCAAAATAGGTATCAAGAATTTGAAAAATGTGATGAAAAATTTCGACTCACGGAGTGAGCAGGTTCTGTGCCAGGAATGAGAAATTTTTACGCTCAACTGCCTCAAAACGCATAAGAACGTAAGTGAATCCCTCAGTTTTCGTTATATTGTGAAATTTTAGATTTGGAAATTTTCTCTACTTTTTCCCCTTCTCCAATGATATTGTTTTGCTATGGTGAGGTTCGTTGGGGAGTTGAGGAGGGTTTCACCATCGCTCAAAAAGGAGCGGGTTCTGCGCCAGGAGTATAAACAACCTGACTTTTAATTAAGTTCCTCAGTTACCTTACAATCGACCACTCGAGATTTCAAATCAACATTTTGGCAACATTTTGAAAATTCAAAATTGACCAACAACTCTATTTATTTTGTACTGCATCACATAATTTCGGAATTGGGAACTTATCATTACTCTTGCAAGAAAGCCAATCTCTTTGTGAAAGTTATTCGATCACAACGAATCAATTTATATTTAGGTACATATGAAACATATTCCCATTGATCAAGATATTCGTCGTTCCAACCTTCGATTTCAATTACTTGTTGCCAGGTTGAATTTAGAGATATTCATCTATACCTACTTCGTAGCTCGTACGTTTAGAAGCACGAAATCAATATTGATGCCCGGAAACCGAGCGAAAGGTCGTGTGTGGTACTTTTACAGAGATTTTAGTTTTAAAATAAACAACTACGTAAGCCGCAAACGTGCAACCGCCGCTCCGGATTTTAAGCTATTCCATTTGATTTAGTCGACTATGTCAAACATTGTAACAGATCAAACCATTTTATCTTGTACTCGTAGATATGCTATGTGCAGGCTGCTACGGTAGGCTATACGAGAAACTCGAACTACAGCCGACTGCCGACGAGCTACCGCAGTCCTACGTAAAGTGATTAACGAGTGCGATAGGGTCGGCTGTATAGTATAATGATTACGGCGCTATAAGCAAAAATAACCTTTGGCTAGGACCAATTTCGCGCAAGAACTTTGTTATCAAATGATTCGTACTCGTATTTTATTGGCTCAATTTTATCTTTAGCAATTCTCGTTAAATCACGTGGCACAGGAAACAATCGAATAGACTGAGATGCTCGCAATTATCTGGCCTATTTCTTTATAGGTACGCTACCTTTATCGTACTTACTGCAGCGAATGCGAAAGGTATAATATGTTCTCAAAACGATGTATTCGCACGATTGTTGTTGTTGCTGTTATTCATCTATTCTTTCTTCGTATTTTTCCGATACAGATTTTAATTAATAAAATTTTTTAAACCCATTTAAGTACCTACGTCGAGTTATATAACTGTATTCGAAGTTATATCGTTCGTAGCAACAGTTGATAAAGAATTTTAAACTTTGAAATTACATTAAAGTACCTATAAGTTTAGCTGATAATCCTCTATTAGAAACAACATTAAGGACAAAACAATTTAATACCCACTAAAGAAGAGGCAACAAAGCTTTACCAAGAGTATAGCTACTACATTCAACTTGGCAAACTTTCTTCTACAAACGACGATCTAAAAAGTCTGTATCCAAGGTCGGATCCGTCCGCTGTGCGAGACCGCACCGTTTTAAGACAATTTTTTATTTATTGTCCCGTGTATAATGATGAAATTTTAATTGAAATCCGACCCCTTTACCACGCTTTACTTACGTGTGTAATACTAAAACAACTAGTCAAATTTATCGTAAATAATTGCTTTTCTTGTGGTTATTTGGATTGGCGAAGTGTGTGTGTGTGGGATAAGCTCGTATTTATACACGTACGTACAAGTATATTGTACCTATTGACCCAACGATGCGACGCAGCATAATGTTCTAGCCATCTTTTGCAACATCTTAATATACCTACCCTTTCAGGTATATTTGGTTTTTGTGCGAGTGAGCGTTTATAATTTGACGATGGGACGCAGTAATTATTAATAATATTACACCCCCTTTTCCATTCAAACAAAATTTGAAGAACTGCCCTGTTTTTGTCGTTTTTTCTATTTTATAATCATGGAACAAAACTTATTGGTATTCTGCTTACGGAAAAATATTCAGGTATTTTTGGGGAAATGACTTGTTTTATTCATATTTTAAATGAAAATGTTTAAAATGAATTTCTAAGATTCTCTTTCAAGCAGGTAATGATAAATTTGGTGAAGCGGGGAGGGGAAGATCTAAGCATCTGAAAATTTTGAATTGAAAAAAAAAATCGAAATGCTCTCTTAAGTAGCAAAAAAATCGATTTTAATAATGTTGACCCCTCCCCCTCCCCTATACAATTTGTAAAATTTAAGAAATCGTCCTTTTGTCTTTTTCTTTTTTTTCTATTTTTTAATCATGGAACAAAAATTTGGGGATTCTCCATTCGGCAAAACATTAAGGTATTTTTGAGAAAATGACTTGTTTTTTTTTTCATTTTTCAAATTTTAAAAAGGTTAGCTAGTTTCCTACTTATTCTTCCCTTTTTTTTGGAAATTTTAATTTCTAAAAATTTTTTCTCAAGTGATGATAAATTTGAGGAAAAAGACGTATCCATTTGAAAATTTTGAATTGGCAAAAAATCGAAATTTCAAATTTGAACAGCATGATTTGAAACCCCTATAGCCAAAGTTTCATCAGCCCCAGCTGATTTTCCTATTTTTACGCACATAGAAATTTCGAAAATCTCGAATGGTCAACCTAAAAAATCCTTCGACCAATTTTTGGAATTTGATGAGCCGAAATTGAAAAGATCAAATTTCAGCAAAATAGACTGGTATATTTAGATTTTGCCTTCGTATGACTTGACTTCACCAAAATAATTCACAATGAACAGCCCAAGGTGCGAATTAAACATAGGAAAAGCTCCAGAAATTAATATTTCGACATGATTTGCCAGTTTGTATAATGTTTTGAAGAGGAATTTCAACACCCGGAGTGAGCGGGTTCTGCGCCAGGAATTAAAAATTATACGTTTAATTGCCTCAAAACGCGCAGAAACGTAAGTGGATCTTCCAGATGTTTTCATTCCTTCTTGAAATTTAAAGATTGGAAATTTTTAGCTGCTCTTCTCCCTTTATAGTCGAGGAACCCGTATAAGGATCGATTGTCCCCCCCTTCGTTGATCCCCCGGGACACCTTTTTTTAAAAAGAGGGAGTCCTACGGAACATTTCTAGCCCTTGTCCTCAAAAAAAGTGGCCCCATTACAAAATGGCGGCCATTTTGATTGACAGGTCAGTCGAAATCGCAGTTTTTGCGTTCCAACATAGGATTTGGACAAAATTTTTCAAACCGTACAAAGGTAAATCAAAAGATCAGGCAAAAATTCATCACCTGTCAAAATTACAAGAGCTAAAGAGCCTTTTTCGATTTTTTGTAAATTTTTGAAAATCAAATTTAGAACAAAAACGAGGAAAAAAATCAAAATCTTACCAAATTGACCAAGAAAGCTGAAATTTGCGATTTCCCCCTATTTTCGACATGCCAAATCGATTGGAAACTGTTTCAACCCGTTCTGAGCAGTTCTGGAGCCTCCAGAAGATTTTTGAAACTCGAAATTCCCACAAAATTTCATCAAATGGAGTTGAAAAGCCGAAATTTGCTGTGCAAACTAATTTTAATACGTTACGAAGTCAGCAGCAGGTGGATTTTAAATCGTTTTCGAGCCTCCAGCGACTTTTTGAAAATTAAGAGGGGGTTTCCTGGCACGACATTTTTACTAACATGGTTGGAAACAATTTTCTGATGAAACTCAACAACTTTAGGGCGTTGCGTTGACAATTTTTTTCCACCAGTAGGTATTTAAATAAGAGCTTGCCCCTCTAATCCGCTGATTAATCATGGGTGGAGATGGGGGGCTAGAAATGGTAGGCCTATATAATATGTAAGTTGATTTCACCTGAGTAGGGACTCGACTGAGATTTTGGAACTGGAAAGTTAACAATTTCAAAAATTTTGTCTGATACTTCGATTTTTTCATATTTGGTAAAATTGGAAGGGGGTAACAACTTTAAGGAGATGGGAGCTGAAAAATGGAGAAAAAAATTTCCATAACGTAAGGATAAACCAAAATCACATTCGGAGCCAAATGCATATGGGTAATTCTCAAAAAAAGGTAAAAATCGTGTACATGGCAATTTTCTCAAAGGTTTTAGCATGAAATTTTTAATTTTTTTTTTGGTCCATTCAAGGATCATCCCCCACACATTTCACATGTGGTATTGAGATTTTTAGCCCCTCTTTTCATTTGTGTACATTCGATTTTATACCCCAAATGTCCTTGGACTTGGTTGTCACACGCCATGTTTTTGAAAATGAATGTTATAAAGTGTCATGAACTTCATTTTTTTTTTGAGGAAAAATTGACACATTCTCATTATCATAGAACACGAAGGTCCATTATTGTGCAAATTGCAATTGGAATAAGTCCATAGGAAGCTCACATTTCACATTTGAAAACTGTCACACACTTTTTGCGCAAATTTTAGAGCAATTTTCAATTATTTTTGGTAGCTTCCCAATCCAACATTTTTTTCTGGCGAGTGGCTGCACTGGTTCACTGTCCTCATGAAAATGTTACCCCGCAATGTTATTTTCAAAACCTATGCAATGGCTCGTTCTGATCGTACTTGTCTATGAAAATATGATATTTCGCAAAATCGGTGTCCTTCGGCTTGCCTTTTTATTTACCCTGATGAGCCCACCAAAAACGATAATTAAGAAAGGGAAGTTATTCTACATGATAAGTACACATTTTATTACGTGTTAAAACTCGAATAATGTCCATTAGGTAAGGCTAGAAACGAAAAAACGTTGAGATTGTCCTTCGGCTTGTCCACCGCCCATTTGTCCTTCGACTTGGCCAAATTTCAGACAGCTGTACTTTTATCGCGCTAGTCGACATATTATACGATAATACAAGCAAAATTTGACATTTTCTCCCTCCCCACACCTCACCTCTACCCCTACCAAAAAAATAAGTCCAGATTCGAACATTGCGGCCTGAAAAACATGAATCGACATATTACGCGATAATACATATAAGCAAAATTTGACATTTTCCCCCTCCCCACGCCTCACCCTCCACCTCTACATAAAAAATAACTCCAGATTTGAATTCTACGACCTCGAAAACATATCAATCGACATATTACACATCGATGAGGGTCGAATCCTACTTATAGCTGTTTTGGGGGGGGCGGGGTCCACAGTGGGGGGGATTGAATTGAGGCCAACACTAGAACAGGGATCTGGGACACCTATACAAATGATTCCCACTTGAAATATTCAAAAAAAATGATTTTCATTTTTCAAAATTATGCACATCAAAACTGACCTTTTTTTTGAGTATTACCCATATAAGGTATTTAGGTACACAAAACATCGAGAATTCATCGTTAAAAAATGAGCACAAATTCGCACATCGATCAACAATGATTTGCCGCTGTATAAGCACTTGATTTGTAGCCTGTGTCTGTATAAACGGTGCGAAATTTAGTATAATACAAAATACACATTTCGGAAGAAATTCTCGCCTACATTAATAAAATTCTAGCGCGATATTTATTACGTCGAATAAATTCAACTGGCAAAATCAACTCAACGAGCAAACGAATTCGAACTCGAACATTTGTACGGTCGTCGTTAAATATTCACTGCGAAAATAGGCCCGCTGCAGAATGCGGATGAAGTGACGAGGAGAGCTCGGCACCGGCACAGCCTCTCCGTAACATAAAACGAAAAACCAAAAAGGAAAACAAATTTGCAGCCGTTAAAATCATCATCATATTTACATTTGACAAGACAAACTTTCAGCTTGACACATACACGTTAACTAAAAACCTTGAATGAAAGCGAAAACGAGAACCGATGGCAGGGCAGTGCACAGGAGGGGTGTATTTTTATCATGTGTAGCCGGCTGTACTCACTACTCACTACCCTCATGCTTTTCACTCGGTGCAAAAATCTTCCTGTAAACATAACCCATCTCGTAGGCGGTCGCCACTTGGCACAATTTTCCATACGAGACCATACGTGTAGGATACGAGTATTTTATCTGCCAAATTTCGCGCCATTTTGAAAAATTACCTCCCACTACGTTTTCTGCCGTAAATTCTCCCTCGGCGGGGTGTTAATTTTTAATGGAACAGTTAGCGTTTTGAAAAATACAAATGTCGAGTCGCAGTGAATGATATGTGGGCTTGATTCGTATCTTTTATAGGCTAGGTATATTTTTGGAGTGCGAAGCGAGTATACTCGAGTTGATTCATCTAGAAGAGCAGGAGTAGAAATTGAAAGTTCTAGCTAGATATTCAAACAACAGCTATGATACTAGTTGAAAAGTCTCAAAGCCAAAAATCATATTCAAAGTTCGATTTTAATAATTTCATTTATTCATTTTAGTCCGGCATATGACAATAGAAGTAATTGCACCCCCCCCCCCGATCCTCCGGGACAACTTTTTTCTTAAAGGGGACATCCTAAGGAACATTTTAAAGCAAAGTTGCCAAAAAAAAGTTGGCCATACTTACAAAATGGCGGCCATTTTGATTGACAGGTCAGCCGAAATCGCAGATTTAACATAGGACTAGCACGAACTTTTCCAAACTTTACAAAGGTAGATCGAAAGATCATGCAAAAATTTATCACCTGTCAAAATGTCAAGTGCTAAAGTGCGTTTTTCGATTTTTGGTGAATTTTTGGAAATTGAATTTAGGCCAAAAATGAGGGGAAAAATCAAAATTTTACCAAATTGACCAAGAAAGCTGAAATTTGGAATATACCCTATTTTCTACATGCCAAATCAATTGGAAATGAAGAGTGATATTCCAAAACTCGCTTTGTCCATTTTCACAACTTTTCAGGAGAGAGGAAAAACAGTTTCCCTTTAAACGGGTAAATTGGCTTTTTAGGCGAGTTTAGCACTTTATTTGGGTGGATTTATGATGTAGGAGTGTAGGTATACATTTCATCCACTAAATACTGCTGAAAAAAAATTCAATAAAAATGGACAAAACGCGTTTAGGAACGTTATTTTTTTAAAAATTTTTAGTGAATTGGCTATTCAGGTGAGTTTAACACCTCATTTTGGTAGGTTGATGATGTAGGAATGTGAGTTAATACTTCATCTACCAGGTACCACTGAAAACCCAACTTTGATAAAAATGGACAAAGCGAGTTTTGGAATATCACTCTTCAAATGGTTTCAACCCGTTTCGAGCCGTTCTGGAGCCTCCAGCAGTTTTTTGAAACGCGAAATTCCCACAAAATTCCATCAAATTGGAGTTGTAAAGCTGAAATTTATTCTGCAAACAAATTTTAATACGCTACGAAGTACTGCCGGTGAATTTCAAGTTATTTAAGAGCCTCCGGCGACTTCTTTGAAGATTACTGGCGCCTCCAGCAGATTTTTAAAACTCGAAATTCCCACAAAATAACATTAAAAATGGAGTTGGGAAGCCGAAATTCATTCTGCAAACTAACTTCAATACGGTATGAAGTTGACTGCTGATAAATTTCAAGTCGTTTTGGAGCCTCCAGTGACTTTTTGAAAATTTCTGAAGCCTTCAGCAGATTTTTGAAACTTTAAATTTTCACAAAATTTCATCAAACTGCGATGGAGAGTCGAAATTGATTCTGCAAACTAATTTCAATTCGCTACGAAGTACTGCAGGTGAATTTCAAGTCATTTTAGAGCCTCCAGCGACTTTTTTGAAAAGTACTGGAGCCTCCAGCAGATTTTTAAAACTCGAAATTCCCACAAAATATCATTAAATGGAGTTGGAAAGCCGAAATTCATTCTGCAAACTAATTTCAATACTCTACAAAGTTGACTGCTGGTGGATTTCAAGTCGTTTTGGAGCCTCCAGCGACTTTTTAAAAATTCCTGAAGCCTCCAGCAGATTTTTGAAACTTTAAATTTCACAAAATTTCATCAAAAATTGAGATATAAAGCTGAAATTTACTCGACTTCTGGTGGATTTCAAGTCATTTTAGAGCCTCCAACGACTTTTTTGAAAATTACTGGAGCCTCCAGTAGATTTTTGAAACTTGAAATTTCCCCAAAATTTCATCAAACTAAGATTGATAGCCGAAATTCATTCTGCAGACTAATTTCAATACGCTACGAAGTTAACTGCGGGTGAATTTCAAGTCGTTTTGGCGCCTCCAGCAACTTTTTGAAAGGTTGTATGATGTTTTTTTGGAAAATTGAAATTTCCAAAAAGTAGCTGGAAGCTTCAAAACCATTTGAAACCACAAAGTAGTCTGCGAAGTAAATTTCAGCTTGCCAACTCCATTTGATAAATTTATGTTGGGGAAATTTCAAGTTTCAAAAATCTGCTGGAGGCTCCAGTAATTTTCAAAAAGTGGCTGGAGGCTCCAAAATGACTTGAACCCACCTGAAGTCGTCTTCTGAGGGTGTAGAATTTGGATTTTAGAGTAAATTTCAGCTTTCCATCTCCATTTTGATTTTTTATTCCTGGCGCAAAACCCGCTCACTCCGGGTGTTGAAATTCCTCTTCATAACATTATACAAACTGGCAAATCATGTCGAAATATTAATTTCTGAAGCTTTTCCGATGTTCGATTCGCACCTTGGGCTGTTCATTGTGAATTATTTTGGTAAAGTCAAGTCATACGAAGGCAAAATCTAAATACACCAGTCTATTTTGCTGAAATTTGATCTTTTCAATTTCGGTTCATCAAATTCTAAAAATTGGTCGAAGGGTTTTTTAGGTTGACCATTTGAGATTTTCGAAATTTCTATGTGCGTAAAAATAGGAAAATCGGCTGAGGCTGATAAAACTTTGGCTACAGGGGGTTTCAAATCATGCTATTCAAATTTGAAATTTCAATTTTTTGCCAATTCAAAATTTTCAAATGGATACATCTTTTTCTTCAAATTTACCATCACTTGAGAGAAAATTTTAAAAAATTGAAATTTCCAAAAAAAAAGAGGAGAATAAGTAGGAAACTAACATTTTTAAAATTTGAAAAATTAAAAAAAAAGAAGTCATTTTCCCAAAAATAACTCATTATTTTGCCGAATGGAGAGTCCCAAAATTTTTGTTCCGTGATTAAAAAATAAAAAAAAAAAGAAAAGGACAAAATGACAATTCCTCAAATTTTACTAATTGAATGTGGGGGGGAGGGGGTGGGGCAAATATTATTACTATCGATTTTTTTGCCAATTAGAGAGCATTTCTATTTGTTTTCAATTCAAAATTTTCAGATGCTTAGATCCCCCCCCCTTCACCAAATCTATCATCACCTATTTGAGAGAGCATCTTAGAAATTAATTTTAAACAGTTTGATTTAAAATACATATGAATAAAACAAGTCATTTCCCCAAAAATACCCGAATATTTTTCCGTAAGGAGAATCCCAAAAGTTTCGTTCCATGGTTATAAAATAAAAAAAAAAGACAAAAACGGGGCAATTCCTCAAATTTTGTTTGAATGGAAAGTGGGGTACAATATTATTAATATCGATTTCTTGCACTACTTATGTAGGTAAGAGAGCATTTTCGAATTCCAATTTTTTTTTCAATTCAAAATTTTCTGATTTCTGGATTTGCCCCTCCCCCCAATCATCTCTCCTAAATTTATCATTACTCGATAGAACATTTTTAGAAATTCAAATTTTCAAAATATGGGAAGAATGAATGGGAAATCCGAGAATTCTCAAAAATATCTCAGTATTGTTCAGAAAGGGTAGTCTCAAAATGTTTGTTCCATGATTAAAAAATAGAAAAAGTGAGTACAAAGTGTCAAACAAACAGGACACCAAGAGAAAAAAAAGAAAATTAAAAAAGTAGAACTTTCTGAAGGAAACCTTTTTCAAATAAGTATTTCAACCTTCGGAAATCGAATAAAATCAAAAATTATTACTCGTAAATGCAGAAAATTGGCTCAAATCATTTCATTTTCTGGCTTTGGGGATGGAGAGTTGCATTATGCTCATCACATCACTCAAAACACCCCTTTGAAGAGTTCTAACTATGAAAAATTTGCTTAACACGTCTCAATATTGAAACCTCTAATCGCACGATTCCAACCATTCGACCACTCACACTGAAAAATTCCACTACCACGCTCCATTTAATATGTTTTCTCTTCACCACGATCAATTAAAACCAATTGTTTTCACCATTAATCGATTCGATGCCCGAATTCAACCTGCCTCCTGGCGCACAACCCGCTCTCACTTTTAGCACGTGGTTTCGCGTGTCGATTTCCCAAAACATCCATTCAATGTGTACTCAACTCACCGTCATCGTCGTCTACACTGCACCATACCCTATACTCGTACTCGTACTCGTACTCATCGTATTCTACGAAATAATAACTTTCTCGTCATCGCCATATTCGTGTTCGCGGTAGAAAAATACACGATACGTGCCCGACTGTCGCGTCGTCGGGGCTGATGCTTGGATGAGGGACCAGGGTGGCCGGGGACCGAGGAGGA
The DNA here is from genome assembly GCF_950023065.1 of Planococcus citri. NCBI lineage: Eukaryota > Metazoa > Arthropoda > Insecta > Hemiptera > Pseudococcidae > Planococcus > Planococcus citri. Next base: position 3,621,102 of record NC_088679.1, on the reverse strand, counting down.
AGTATCTCTCTATCAACAACTCGCAACGTTGGAATATTTACGTGTCACTTTAGTAACCGATAAGCTCCGCAGTAGAGCGACGTTATTCGCTGAATAAAGTAGCTGTCTCCGGTAATCTCGTATAAGCCTTCGTCGTTGCCGCTTCATCTGCACAGCGGCACGCAAAATCAGGCCAAAACTTGTTGACAGCGTTATTCGAAATGTTGCTCGGTTTACTACCTCACACAACCACCCACCTCATCTGCGGCTCTCTCAGCTACCGCGTAGGTAAGAATCTTATCAAAAATCAATTCCGAGCTGAACTTTGGTGAAATGGAAAAAAATTCTAAGTAGCTCGAGACGACGTAAGTATAGATAGACGAAAGTCGCCAACTTTCAGATATACGAGTACAAGAGTACATATATTCGATTTAGTCGAGGTTTAAAGTAAATTGCCACTGCGACCAAGGTGAATCTATACTCGAACATGGTGATCAAATCTAGTTGGTACGTGTAAAAGTGTATAGGTAAAAAGTTGGTAGTCTATATACAGATAGGTAAGTTGTGGGGAAGGTATAAGGTACGTCTTCGTATCGTGCTGCCTTTTTATTACGAGCAAAAGTACTTTTTCGATTCGTGTATCGAACAGGTAGTATAAGGCAACTTTTTCCAATATAAATGCTCGTGTTGGCACATTCTCGTTTTATATTATATACGTAGGTATAGCATAGTCGAGCCATAAGGTAGATAGAAGAAGAGAAAACTGACAGAGAGAGAAAGAGGTGTTAATGAAGAAAAATTTTTACCACCGTAAGAAATTGGTTTGGCGTTGCCTTCTTCGCCTACTGCATACACGATCCGAGCTGGTAGGAATAATCCTACGTCTTCGAAGCGAGGCAAAAATAAAAACCAAGCCCGGGTTGCCGTTTAATATACGTCATTAGGAGCCATAATACACTATATATACGATCGTATTACATCCTACAGACTGCGAGACGAGATCGGATTTCGATAATATTTGGGTTCGATGTTATATATATACACTCGTATATAAGGTACATGGACTTTTCGATAACACACATAACAACCGAGTAGATATAAGAAGCTATACACGAATTCACTCTTCCATAGGTAGCCCACCCAGCCTTCCGTCAGTCGATACGATCGAATATTTGGCATTATTTCACCGAACCTCACACCTGCTCTAGCTCCTGCTCCTGCTGTTTGAATTTAAACAAAACTGAGCTTTCTCTTTCGACTGGATACCAAGACACATATACATACCTAGCAGGGTGAAAGTAAACACCAACTTAATATTTGGTATATACTATATAGACCGAGATGTATAAAAATTCACCAACATAAACGTACCAACAAAGTGCATTCCGTTGTTTTTCGCCGGCACGAAACATTTACAAAGCAACGTGAGCGTGGTCGTTAAGTAATTTGGCAGCGTTAAAACAATTTATTGTTCAACATTAAACGAATAAAATGTTTAGGCGGATTTTATTCTCGCCTCGAATTTCCACAAAACACCGGATACCTATAGACCTACACCGCCTTCTTGGCCAATAAGCAACTCCCCCGAATGTAGTACGTATACAAGACACAAGTGTGTACGCATAAGCTACACGTATCGTACCTACTCGTATTTACGAATACTCGTGAATGTAACTCTGTGCTCGAATAGGAAACCGATGTTCGCCAAAGTTTCGTTATTACTTTCCCAATTAATATTTCATCCGACGAAGATGAGAAATACTCGCTAATATGTTATCTTCTTCGTGTAGAGCTATCTACCTACCAATAATGAGTAAAAGAAACTTACCTCTAGCTAGCGGTGTGAATTTTGTTGTTTCGTTCATCAATTTAATGGAAATTGACAGTTTGGACTGTATTAAGTGGAATTGCAAAATTTTTACAGAATTTTTTAACACTGTTCTGTCTTGAATTACCATCAGGAAACTGTAATAAAATAAATAAAAAAAACAAATTGATCATTATACCTACAAATTAGGGTGGATCGCTGCAAAAAAAAAAGGTCGATAGATTCTGACCAAATTTAGCAAAGACCTTCATTTTGAGTTGAAAGTTATGTACTCAAAAAAATTTTTAGCTCTAAAGGTGCCCTTGGAGGATAAAAATAAGCCCTCAAAGAAATAAATTTTCGAAAAAAATCGGTTTTTTCGCTCCTGTTGCTACCCAACCTGTTTGGGGAAATATGACCCAGTCCCAAGTAATTGAGGAGCTCATTGCAAAAATAGCCCTTGTCACTTTGAAAAAAAATTGGGAAGGTTCTTTTCTCCACTGCATTGTATGGATGCATCAGTATGATAGCCCTCTAAACGTTTTTCTGAGAGTAACAGGAAATACTCAAGTTGATAAAAAAATCACTTTGAGCACTATACCTATTCATCAGGACTTTACAGTGGTTTTTTTGTCTTTCTTGTTTTTTATTTTCATTTTTGACAAGGGCTATTTTTGCAATGAGCTCCTCAATCAGGAAAACATTCAAGATTCTACGTCGATCTATGCTGGCGCCCCACGTTGGGCGCCAAATATGTAGAGCACTGGGATATCCTTGATATATTCCAGAGGGAAGTGCCCAGTGACTGCTACACGAGGTTAAGCCCAGGGGACCTGTTCTTGCCAGATATCCTTGCAAAAGATATCTTTCTTGCAGGGATGGAAACCGTAACCAAAATTTTTAACCAAAATGAATTTTAACCGCTAAAATGAGGCAAAAACTGCAACCATAACCATAACCATAACCAAAATTATTGATTTGAAATTTTTTAACCATAACCTTAACCGATTCATTTTATTTGTTTTGGTTAAATACATAACAGTTATTTTTTTGAGTAAAAATCTCATTTTTTGATGTAAAATATGACATTTTGATAAAATATTAATGTGTCGTAGATATCAATAAGATTATACGTACGTATATCTGATATCTACTAGGTTACCTACTCGATTAAGCAGGTAATGCTACGATGGGTGCACAACTGTAATCGTATTAAATTACCACTTACCCCGGCTATGGGATTTGAAGTACACTACTGAACACACTAAAATATCATAAGATTTTGTGTAAACGAATTTATTGTTGTCAAAGATGACACACTTAGTAACCGACTCGGAGAAATGATATGATTGGGAAAAACACAATGTTCACTCAGGGGGGATTACTTTAATTCTATTTAACACTAATTAAAACTATACAAAAACACTTTAAACCTACGGCTGGAGCTCTAAAGAATTAAGGACATATTAACTTGGCAACTCGAAGACTCGCAAAAACGAACTACACTTTGGTCCAGTTGCCAAAGAAGCTTGAAGGCTTATTTGGCACCTTGACCACGTCACTGTTACCAACCACATCACTGAATGGTGCTGGAAGGGTAGAATTACCTATTTACATATACGTGTTACCATTAAGCCATATCCGTCTAACAATTTATTATGATTTTTGAGAAAAAAAAGGCTCAAGACCAAAAACTTCTAATTTTTTTCAATTTTTTAAAATTGGCAGCAATTACCAAAGAATTGGTACTGCTGCGTTCCAAAATATTTCCCCGGTCTCAGGAATGATATTCTTTTAATATTTTGGCACAAAAAAATACGAAATGAGCTGACCTGAACATTAGGGTGATTCTTATTATTTTTTTTCTGGATTTCTTGGCCCCCAAGATGGTTCCATTTGATGAAAAAACGAATCCTATAAAGTTTCAACCCCATAAATAGAAAAAAGTGGTGTCAGATTGCCCCCCTTTTGAAAAAAGCAAAAAATGGAAAATGAATCAAAATTGATCAATTTTTGATTTTTTTTTACATTCTGCTCTCTCTCAATGTTCCTCATTTGAACCAAAACAGCCCCTTAAATTTCTTCATCCCTTCAATGGGAAAAAGTGATAGATTTAGGGGGTCGTTTTGGTCCAAAGGGAGAATATTGGAATGGAGTGGAATGAAAACAATCAAAAATTTAAAAATTTTACATCATTTTCTGTTTTTTTTTTATTTTTTGGAAAATGAGGGTAAATCTGGCACCACTTTTTTTTTTTTACTGAGGGAAAAATCGAAATTCGAGAATTATTTTCTCACCAAATGGAACAACTGAGATGGGGGGTGGGAGAAAAAAATCTCAACCCTGAAAGTGAGAGCCACCCTACTCATTAGGTATAATATTTCTTTCTATTTTGCTATTAATTCAGAGAAAATTGTTAATAGTTTTGCAAATAGTTTTATTAACCTGTAGACAATTTTCAAATTCAACCTGACGATCTCTTGTTTCAAATGACCGAAGATCCTTGAAAAAAAATCAGCTCTCCATCTTGAACTCGAGTGTTGTGCTGGAATCCCCCTCACGGATCACACTTAAAAAAAATTCAAGAAAATGTGAGCAAATCAAATTTATTTGAAAATTTCCCATTTATTAGTCCAGGAAAATTAGATGAAAAAAAAGGGTCATTGGGAAAAGTGAGGTAGAAAGCTGAATTTTGGTATACAGGTCCATTTTTTGGTGCTGAACACGAATCCGATGAGTCCCCGGTCGTCCCTGGTGAGCTTTCTCCCCTATTGTGGATCTAAGCCCCCCAAAACCAGTTTTTTGCAATTTTCTCCCCCGCATTGCATTTTAGCGAAAAATGAGGTTAGACACAAGAATCTACGTCAAATTTCCGATCTAGTGACATATCAACTTTTCTTCTACCCTCAAGGGGGTTGGAACCACAACCATTCAAAAAAGGGGGGTTCCCTGAAAAATACAAAACGTCTATAGGCGCCTAAGAGGGGTGAAATGGTCCCCGACAGCGTTCGAGTTGATATTAGCATGAAAAGTGGGTACCATAGAGAAACCTCCGCGCAAAAAATTTTAGATCCACACCCCCTCCCCTTTTTGCGGAACCCTCCTTTTTTGAAATTTCAGTATCACTTTCCTCAGCCCCATTTCAACCGATTTTGAAAATTTTTCTGGAGGTTATGTATATGCTTGATAGGTAACCCCACAAAAATTTTCAACCCCCTCCCCTCATATTCACCCCCCAAAATGGCGTTTTTTTCATTTTTTTAGGCCTATTAACAGTCAAGATTGCGAGGTAAAATTTTGTAAACACGTTTTTTGGATGTATTTTTGGCCCCCAAACATCATATACTATACTAGAAATTTTTGCTTTGGTGCGCCGTGGTAAAAACTTGAAATAATGTATCGTAGGGGGGTGGGGGGTGAAATGGCAATTTTGAAAAAAACAACTATCAATGAGTAGGGTATCGTTTTCATATGATTCGATACCGCTGAGCACGAATATGACCTCAGATTTTTTGCTACACTCACCTACCCCTCTCCAGAGTCCCTCAGCCCCCTCAATTTTCACGATTTTCGAAATATAGTTATTTTGATGATGTTGGTGTCGTTTTCATATGATTCGACACCGCTGAGCACGAATATGACCTCCGATTTTTTGCTACACTCACCTGCCCCTCTCCAGAGCCCCTCAGCCCTCTCAATTTTCACGATTTTCGAAATAAAGTTATTTTGGTGATGTTAGTTTCATTGCTATGGGAAAGTTACATAAGTTCATTGTTATTGTACATAAAATTTCTCGTAGAATGAGCTACAGCACATGGCTCCCCCTCGAGGGGGGTGGACCCTTCAATTTTCTTCCACGCAGAAAACGTAACAATCTGTATGTGTACTGGACTGTATAGGTATGCGGAGCATATGTGGCATAATAATTATTCATGATAACTGTAACTTGAGTATGTATGAGTATGCATTTTATAATTCAATGACTACCTACATAAAAAATCACAACAAAAAAATATGGTAACGAAAGACTTATAAAAAAAAAGTAAAGAATGTTAATTTGTGATTCACTTAATCGTCATCATCACTAATGTCATCATCTGTGGTATAACTTTCGTCGCTGGAATAGTTGTAATCGTCATTTTCTTTCGAAAATCGTGAAAAATGAGGGGGCTGAGGGACTCTGGAGAGGGGTAGGTGATTGTAGCAGAAAATCTGAGATCATATTCGTGTTCAGCGGTATCGAATCATATGAAAACGACACCAACATCATCAAAATAACTATATTTCGAAAATCGTGAAAATTGAGGGGGCTGAGGGACTCTGGAGAGGGGTAGGTGAGTGTAGCAAAAAATCTGAGGTCATATTCGTGCTCAGCGGTATCGAATCATATGAAAACGATACCCTACTCATTGATAGTTGTTTTTTTCAAAATTGCCATTTCACCCCCCACCCCCCTACGATACATTATTTCAAGTTTTTACCACGGCGCACCAAAGCAAAAATTTCTAGTATAGTATATGATGTTTGGGGGCCAAAAATACATCCAAAAAACGTGTTTACAAAATTTTACCTCGCAATCTTGATTGTTAATAGGCCTAAAAAAATGAAAAAAACGCCATTTTGGGGGGTAAATATGAGGGGAGGGGGTTGAAAATTTTTGTGGGGTTACCTATCAAGCATATACATAACCTCCAGAAAAATTTTCAAAATCGGTTGAAATGGGGCTGAGGAAAGTGATACTGAAATTTCAAAAAAGGAGGGTTCCGCAAAAAGGGGAGGGGGTGTGGATCTAAAATTTTTTGCGCGGAGGTTTCTCTATGGTACCCACTTTTCATGCTAATATCAACTCGAACGCTGTCGGGGACCATTTCACCCCTCTTAGGCGCCTATAGACGTTTTGTATTTTTCAGGGAACCCCCCTTTTTTGAATGGTTGTGGTTCCAACCCCCTTGAGGGTAGAAGAAAAGTTGATATGTCACTAGATCGGAAATTTGACGTAGATTCTTGTGTCTAACCTCATTTTTCGCTAAAATGCAATGCGGGGGAGAAAATTGCAAAAAACTGGTTTTGGGGGGCTTAGATCCACAATAGGGGAGAAAGCTCACCAGGGACGACCGGGGACTCATCGGATTCGTGTTCAGCACCAAAAAATGGACCTGTATACCAAAATTCAGCTTTCTACCTCACTTTTCCCAATGGAATGTTATTTTTCCTGGACTATATGCGTCAGGATTTGTTTAAATAATCTCTTTTTCAATAAAAAGCTTTCTTGGTCCTCCCAGCAACTTTTGGTCCCCTTGTTTAAGGAGCTTCCAAATTGAATAAATCGAGATCAGTGACCAATTTATTTTCTAAATTTTAACATCAAAATTCTTCTGAATAATCGTTATTTTCAAGTAAAAACTTTTCAATCCCTTCCGCCGACCACAAAAAATAAAAATATTGGTCCATTTGCCCTCCTTTCATTACACAGCTTTCCGAATTTGAAAGTGGAAAAACGAAAAAATCTAACAAAGTAAAACTTTAAATGGGTTAATTAGAACGATTTTGAAGACCAGAAATGAAAAATTTTCAAAAAATTCTTACAGACTTTCTTTTGCTGAGATTGATTTCATGTTTTCTGATTTTTTTTTTCAAATTTTAAAGCTAGTACAAGAAGGGACCAAAACGGCTTGGCAAGGAAAATGGGGTCTTAAATATTCAATTGCCAACATTGAAAAAGTTGACGCAAAAATTACAAATTTTTGGAAAATTTTTTTCCTTTTTTTTTTAAATTTCATTTTCTATTTTAAGAGGAGAGGTGAGGGAAGGGGGAGGGGCTACTGGTACCATTTTTTGGTCGAGTGGTTTTTCGAGTTTAGGTGAATTATCCAAAGGGTCAAAAGTATAAAAAAAAATCCATCCAACCAGAAAGTTGAAACTTTCATAAGTAAGGTGCTTAGTACCTACCTACTTTACCTATTTATTTTTAACCACCCCTTTAGCTCGAATCTATAGAAAGTAATCGAAGCTGCAAGTGTTAAAACTGTTCAAAATGGTTTTAAATTGCTTTCAACTGATTCTTGGAAGGAGAGAAGGAGGGAAAGAAAAAGACAGGGAAACAGCAAGGCCATTGAGAGGGCGAGGCAAATGTGGCACTTTGCCGTGGCCCCGCGCTTTCTGGAGGATCCTCCAAAAAAAAAAATCCATTATGAAAGAAAACCCCTTAACTTTATATCTGAATTTGAACATACTGAGTCGATTAGAAGTAAATTCGAGCCGTTCTGAAGCCTCCGGATGGTATTTTAAAAAGAGCCATAAAAATATTTGAACTGCTCAAAACGTATAACTTTATAAAAATCACTAATATCCTTCCTGTTTTGATTTCATACTTGTAAAAAAAAAAATGTCAGAATGTTGACCGCAATTTTTTTCTACTTCCTTGTTTCCTTCAACACGAAAATATCCACCTGTACGAAAATAACGTGGAAGAGAAAGATTACCTACCAAAATATAACCTCGACACCGTAGCAAAAAATTCAACACGTTGGGCAACCCTTTAAACTCATTAGGTACGTCTACGTAGTATACGTACGTGCTACGTGTAGCTCTAAAGAAACTCGTGCTTTATTAAACGCGTAGGTAGGTGTATACCTACCTGCGCGGGTAGGTAGTAATTTTTTCATTTTCCATAAAAGAAAAATATATTAGGTATTTTCAACTGTGGAGTAAGTAATTTCATTTGGAAAAGCCGAAGCTGAAACAGACCTCTCTCGGTAACAATAGTTTATTTGTCGATTAAATTTTAATAATTTAATTTACGGTTTAATAAAAGGTAGTTAGGTAATTAGGAAGGGCGAGAGAGGTAGATTTGCCAGCAAGAAAATGTGGCTAAAGGGTACGAACATAGTTATTAGTACTGTTTTGGTATATTACGATACAGATTAAATAACTTGATTTAAAGTTGTTCGTCGAAGTTGGTTGCGAAGTTTTTCCACAGTATTATAACTTCATAGTAAATTTTAGTGACGTTTTAAGATTTCTCTCGGTTTGAATATATCTATATATATATACCACGTATAGAAGCAGGATTGCTGTAGCACGAGGTGGCCGGTGGGGGTCGTCTTATGTGTGCTACGTCTTCTCTTTAAAAAGCATTAGTAGCTCAGCAGCCGGAGCCGGCGTACAAAAATACACTTCTACAAGGATAAGAAAAAGTATATAGCATCGGTTGGAAAAAGCACGAGGGATAATTTAACACAGGTAACTCGGATGTTTTGCGGCGAGTAATTCTTTACGATATTTTGTAAAAGAAAAAGCAGAAGAAATAAGAGTAGAAAAAATAACGTCGTCGCGCCGCCATCCACGCCGATATGATACGGAATGAAAAATAATAAGAAATGTAAAGGTACCTAAGCGGATTGGCATATATCGTCGGATATTTCCTTCTTTTGAAAATCCTAGCGTGGTCGTTAAATTAAATTCGCCCGAGTTCATACATTTTTATGAAAACGAGTCGCATCGCAAAGAGAGAAAAAAAAGGAGAGTATAATATACCTACCCTTGTAGTAGGTACAGTGTAGCTACAAACGTACAACTTGGCGTATGTCTATGTGTACGTACCTTGTACCTATCTATATAGGTACATTTGCCCTTTCCGACTTCTCAGTCGCATCTTTTGCCAGACCTCTATGTAATCGCAAAACAGACAATTTATGCTAAACGAGTGTAATTACGTTTGTATAGGTTGTGGTCGTGGACTTTGAAAGGATTGTTTTCCTCCTATCAGCTATATCCTTCTGAGATAATAGGCTCTTTTGCAACGACCGCAGTTTTTACAAGAGATCAACTTCAGACTGGGATTTTACAAGCTTTAGCCCGGTATTTTTCCCTCATCTTTTTATATATAAGACCGGACGGGGTTGGTCGCCTCCTGGCCTCGTCTCGCTATCAAATGAAATATGAGCACATAATTTTACCAAACTCCGTGTACCTGTAGAAGAAACGAAATTCTACTTCGTTTCCTATTTCAAAATGAAATATATTTCAATGGACGCCGACGTCTTTTCAAGACTTGTGCGCCAAAGGATACGGCTTAAGTATTACGAGTAGGTAGAGGTACGAGTAACGTCTTCTAACACAGCGATGGCTTCACTCTAGGTACCTATTCCCAGCAACCTTCAAGTTTTTCAAAGGCGTCAGTTTTGAAAATTGTTAAAAATTCGCCAGATCTCAATAATGATTAGTTTAAGATATCAGATAGAATTAAAATTATACGATGGTGGGGTGAGGTGGGGTGGAGGGTTTCGTCATTTTTTTGACTTGGATCTTCATTTCTGGAAATCGAAATCGCTCCGATGAACCCATTTGAAATTTTACTTTGTTAGATCTGTTTTTCAAATTCGGAGAGCTGTGTATAATATGACCGATATTTTTATTTTTTGCGGCTAGGGGGGGGGGGGGTTGAAAAGTTTCTACTTGAAAATAAGGATTCTTCAAAAGAATTCTGACGTAAAAATAAGCAGGATGGAAGCTTTAAAAAAAATTGGCCACCAATCTCGATTTGTTCAATTTGGAAGCTCCTTAAACAAGAGGACAAAAGTTGCTGGGAGCATCGAGCAAGTTTTTTATTGAAAAGGCGACTAACTATCTAAACAAATTCTGATGCGAAAATGGAAAATTTTCGAATAAATTTGATTTGCTCATATTTTCTTGAATTTTTTCAAGTGTGATCCGTCAGGGTCATTCCAGCACAACTCAAGTTCAAGTTGGAGAACTAATTTTTTCAGGGATCTTCTGTCATTTGAAAAAGAAGATCGTCGCATCTAGTCGGGGAGCTCGCATAAGGATCTATTGCACCCCCCCGTCGATCCTCCAGGACAACTTTTTTCTTAAAGCAGGAGTCCTAAGGAACATTTCTAGCCCTTGTCTTAAAAAAAAAGTGGCCCTGCTTACAAAATGGCGGCCATTTTGATTGACAGGTCAGCCAAAATCGCAGATTCTGCGTTCCCAACATAGCACATGCACGAAATTTTTTAAAACCGTACAAAGATAGATCGAAAGATCAGGCAAAAATTTATCACCTGTCAAAATTTCAACTGCTAAAGTGCATTTTTAGATTTTTGGTAAATTTTTGAAAATCAAATTTGGGCCAAAAATGAGGGTAAAAATCAATATTTTACCAAATTGACCAAGAAAGCCGAAATTTGGGATATACCCTATTTTCGACACGCCAAATCGACTGGTAACGGTTTCAACCCGTTTTGAGCAGTTCTGGAGCCTCCAGCAGATTTTTGAAACTCGAAATTTCCCAAAATTACATCGAAATGGAGATGGAAAGCCGAAATTTATTCTGCAAACTAATTTCAATACGCTACAAAGTCGGCTGTAGGTGGATTCAGTCCCTTTTGGAGCCTACAGCGACTTTTTGAAAATTACTGGAGTCTTCGCCAGATTTTTGAAACTTGAGATTACCATAACATTTTATCCAATGGAGTTTAGCAAGCTGTTTCCCAATTCTTTCCAACTCACCCAATTTTTTCCCAAAAATTCATAACTTTTCGCCTAAATTTCTCTAGTGGGGGGGGGGAGGTGTGATCACCTGTTTGGCACGCCTCTCTGAATCATTTTATATGTACGTCCATCAAGAGAGGTAGTTTAAGGTGCATACCTAATGTCCCAAGGCGGGGATAAAATTGAATTGAAATACCGTTTTCATCGTTATTACTCGACATCTCCCTACATACCATGTTGCAACTTGTTCGCCAAGTATTTTACGTACACGTAGCAGCTATTTTAATGAATTTTGAAATTATACCCTCGTCCTTTCATTCTCCATGTTTATAAACTACTTAAGTAAGCTTTAAGTATGTTGTTAAGTGCAGACGAGTGAGTGAATAAGAAAATCACAAAAAAGTGAAATGGGAATAATTCAAAAAGTAAAAGCAAAAGCATATTTTTTCTCTAGGATAAAAAAATGAAAATCAATACAAAAAAAGTTTTAATTTACTTGCAGCCTTTTAAAAAATCATTTCGTAGGTACCTCAACAAAAAGTCGATTTTGTTTCAATGCACAGAAAAAAGACTCTGTACTGTAAAAACAACCTATTTCGAACCATTGTGGAACCTCCAATTTCAGTTTTTATATTTTTTTAAAATTATTATTTCGAAATGTGTACCTGCAGAAGTTACTGTTCCAACCAGTTAAATTTTTTTATTACGAAATATCCTCCAGAAATCCAAAAATGCTTTTTAGCTTCTGTAATTTTGCTTGGTGATGTATTTTTGCACACTCTTTCGATTTAGCTCTATCCAGTTCGAGAATATTTCCATCAGTTAGAGTCATAGATACATTAAAGTCCACCATGGTAGATTTCGGAAAAAAATAGCGGTTGGGGGGTTCAAGTTTTGACGCAATTAAGTGCAGGAGATCTTCATTTTGAATCGAAAGTCATTCGAAATTTTTTTAAACGTGGAGTAGTCTCTTAAGGAATGATAAAGATCCACAAAGAGGAGACATTCTTTGAAAAAAATCCTGCTTTTTTTGTTCAATAGTTCTTACTTAGTCTGTTATGGCTAAAGACCAACTATCCAACAATATGTACGTAATAAGATACACAGCCACACAGGTACCTACATTTAAATTGTGAAAAATCACTTTCGCATCAAAGGAAACACGCTACGTTAACTTACTGGACTTGGTTAACCAAAGCATTAATTTTCACATTTCAGTTTATACGGTATCCGGGGCCGCTTCGGGGTTATGCCGCCTGCGCCTCGTGTCTGGTCTTACATTTCCGCCGCCGATACACAGGTAACTAGGTAGATTCATTTCAACGTACACGCGGAACGCAAAAGCGTATAAAACTCTCGACGTGAAATTATACCTACAAGTTTTTATCGCATCTTCCTCTTTTTTTTTCACCATTCACCTGCCCTGCTTTTAGCTGTTTATCGCGCCGCGCTTCGTTTTTGCAAACTCAATTCGTTGGCGAGAATTTAAAACATAAAGCGAAAATTGTATAACGTTGATAAAGCGCGTAAATTTTTCACACGAGCTTGATTCGTTTATTTAATAAAGTATGAAAATAAACCTGTCGCGGCCTAAGCCAGCCAAACGAATAGATTATTTTTAACGGTAAAAGTTACGTAGGCTTAGACCCGAAAAACCAAGATGTTTCGAATGGACGAAAAGTTCAATTTTCAAATGAAACCAGACTCGGTATATTTTCACAGCGGTGATGTTAAATCGCCCATAAGGTTGCAAGATTTTATGGTCATACGAGTTAATTTAACCATGGATGGGTTTAATTTTGAAAATACAAAAACTCACATTGGTCTTGAATTATGTTGAGGAGATCTGGAATCTTCGAAAGATTTTTGAAAGTTGAAAATTAAAATTAAGTAAGGGTGGCTCGTAACTTTTTTTTAGCCCCTGAAGGACATTTTTTGGATTTTTTTTCTCTATTTAATCTAGCGAAGATCTAAAAAACTTGTTGAAATCAACGTACCTACATTGCTTAACAAGATTCAGTATTTGTAAAAACATTAATTTAATTAGGATTGGCTAAGAAAAAATGATTAATTACAAAAAAAAAACAAGTTCGTGGATTTTTGTACCCCCCCCCACCAGAATTTTTTGCCGTGTTATCAATTGTAACATCATAATTTAAGGTATTCTCAAAAACTATAAAGTAATCAATTATGCTAAAAAGTGCTTTTTTGCATCAACATTGGCGTAAGTGTTGCGGATAGTTTTATTGACCTGTAGGTAACTTTCGAATTTGATCAGTCGGGGAGCCCGCTTAAGGATCTACTGCACCACCCCGTCGATCCTCCGCGACAACTTTTCTCTCAAAGGGAGAATCCTGAGGAACATTTCTAGCCCTTGTACTAAAAAAAGAAGTTGCCCACTTACAAAATGGCGGCCATTTTGATTGACAGGTCATCCGAAATCGCACATTTTGTGTTCCAACATAGAACTAGCACGAAATTTTTTAAACCGTACAAAGGTAGATAGATCGAAAGATCTGGCAAAAATTTATCACCTGTCAAAGTCCTTTTTTCGATTTTTGGTGAATTTTTGAAAATCAGGCCAAAAATGAGGGAAAAATCAAAATTTTACGAAATTGACCAAGAAAGCTGACATTTGGGATATACCCTATTTTCGACACTCCAAATCGATTGGAAACTGTTTCAAACCATTTTGAACAGTTCTGGAGCCTCCAGCAGATTTTTGAAACTCGAAATTCCCACAAAATTTTATCAAATGGAGTTGGAAAGCCGAAATTAATTCTGTAAACTAATTTCAACACGCTACCAAGTCGACTGCAAGTGGATAATAAGTCGTTTTGGAGCCTCCAGTAGATTTTTGAAATTTGAAATTTCCCAAAGTTTCATCAAATGAAGATCGAAAACCGAAATTCATTCTCCAAACATTTGAATACGCTACGAAGTCGACTGCTGGTAGATTTCAAGTCGTTTTGAAGCCTGCAGCGACTTTTTGAAATCTGGAAGCTTTAAAACCATTTAAAACCATCGTGCAGTCGACTTCATATCGTATTGAAATTCGTAGTTTGTGGAGGTTCTATAACGCATTCCAGTCAAAACTGCCAGAAAATTTCAACTTCTGATAATATCCCAAAAAAATTCCCTACCTTAAAGCTAAAAATTCGAAAACGAGAATTTCTAATCTTTGCCAAAATTGGTTGCTCTTGGAAATGAAAAAGTTATGTTCTGAAAAAATGAAGAATTGTGAATTTCCGAAAGCTTTTGCCCTCGTCTCGCTTGAGCTTCATTCGTATTTTTAAAAATATTATAATTTCCTGAAAACTTTCTCACAGCTTTCACCTTCCTTTCCTTTTCTCTGACCAAAGTTGGAAGGTTGAAAAATTGACTTCTCACATCAAAAATAATGTTTTTTTTTCATTTTTGAAAAAATTAATAATTTTTGAAAGCTTGGACACTACCTTATTCGCTTGTGCTTTCATTTCTATTTTTGAAAATACGAGTAGGTATTATAATTTCCTGAAAACTATTTGTTGGAATTTTTAAATGTTGAAGCCATGAAAAACAACTTTTTGCATCAGTTATTTTATTTTTCAAATTATGTAGGTACACAAGTACACATCAATTTTTCAAAGATTTTGCTTTCGGTTTGCTCGGGCAAATTTGAATTCTACTGAGCAATTTTTCAAAAATTTTCAAAAATGAAAAATTGACTTCAAAAATTTGAGAAAGATACGAATACTTAACCAAATCAATACCCACAGGGTTGGTACCGGTGCAAAAAAGTGAAAAATACCGAAAAAAGGTGCGAAATTTCATTCAAAAATACCAAAAATCACAAAACACTGACGTTGAAATTTCTCAAGTACATAATTATAGGTGCATTGAAAATGATTTTTTTGTACATCAGTAAATTTTCTCAAGATTTTGCCCGAGAGAATTTCTATTCTCTTCTTGAATTTTATTTTCACAGACCAAAAGGCTAAAAAAACACGAAAAAAAATGGTAAATTTTGAATTTTGTATTTCAATTCCAACCTTGCAGTAGAACAATTCAAAAATTTTTTTCATGTACCTACTTATAAAAGCATCGTTTTTGAACATTTAAAATTAAAAAATATTTCTGTTTCAAACTCTTCCTTCCAAAATTTGTTCAAACCACATCTAGCTAATTAGCGGTTTGTCTACTTCAGTGCAAGTTGTGCAATTGATTTTCGTTTTTGTCTTTTTGATTACTCAATTTCGTAAAAATTAGTCAACCTGATAATATGAACAGAACTGGATGGTTTTTTGGGGGGAGGGAGGGAGATGGACGAAAAATTCACCCTGAGAAAAAAACATAAATTTTGCTAAATAAAATTACGATTTTTTTAAAGGTGAAATGGAAGAGGAAATGACAATTTTGCCAATTGATATAACATCATAAGCCAGTTCACAACTACTCATCCCTCCCCCGAATACACCACTTCGTCACGTTTCTGATTACTCGTGTTATATTTCTACATGATTAGATACCTACATATTTTTCTAAATCAACTCGTCATTACACGTGGTTATTTTTTGGCACCACCTTGTACGTTGTGTTGCGCGTAAAGATGCCAACTAAGTAATCATCATCGTTCATAATAACGCGAAAAAGCCTACTTTTTCTCTTCTCCAAACTTGAAGGTAGCTGTATATGCATATTCCTAAATGTATTCATTTTGATATTTTTACACCAGGTGAAAATTGATTAAAATTTGATAAAGCCTCAAGTCGCTTAGTTAGTCGTACTATAGTACGAGTACGATGATGGCGCTTTAATTAATTCGAGAAAGAGAAAATAATTCCAACGTACCTGCTACCATACCTACCTAACATAATAAGTTACGACTTTTTTTTCTCGTTTTCTCAAAACATTAATCATGTACCTACCTACAGCTACTCTGCTACTACTACGGTGCCACCTGACCTACTACGCTACGTCTTTCTTTCATTAAAAAAGAGAGAACGTAAAAAAAAAAACTGCCGGCTAATTTGTGCAATATTGCGACTATACAACGACGATTCGAGGGTTTGAGATTTCTTCTTTTCTTTACTTTTTTTCTTCTTTACTTGTATTTTTTTTCTTTAAATTCAAAAAAATGTATACTGCCATTCATTATACCTACCTACCTAAAGACAGGCAAATATTTCGAATAAATTTGGATATGAAAATGGAAACGTACTATACACTAAGGAAGGTGAAATTTATACGAGTAGTATATATCTACCTTATACAACGACTCGAGCAAATTGATAATTAATTTCATTTATTTCCATTTCTTTTTTCCTGCTCGTTTAGGTACTTTTTTTCAAGTACGGTGTTCGACATGAACAAGCGCCAGCTATTTGTACCAGGTATATTATACTTTTCAAATGAGAATTCGACTTGTTTTTTAAACTATATGCCTTATGTAGGTACTTGAATTTTAAAAAAGGCAATCTTAAATGTTATGCCGCGGCTTATAAAATATGCAAGCGAGTAGAATATGCAAAATTTTAACGTTACGTTTTTAACTGAGTGAGTAGGTAGGTAATAATAATCTTATAGATAGAGATTCGCGAGCCTCGTCGTCAACTGGGAATACAATACTTCGTACATAGAAAATATGTATATAAGAATCAGAAAGCAGTTACAGTTGAGTATACATGGATTACTTCCTGATTTCTTTTTCACGAAGTTACCTCGATGCCACCATAAAGAAATGGGGAAGTGAGTCGAAAATACACAAAAACATACATCCATTTCTTAAAAATGTATTTGATTTCAAGCAGCATGATTTCCAGAAAAAAAAAGATTTATAAAGTCCGGATTTTGGTCGTAAAAATCCAAGATCACTTTCTGGGGGTTTTATTCGTACTATGGAAGCTTGAAAATCTGCGAATAGGTTTTTTGGGGGAGGAGGGGAAGGAGGTTATTTTGTGTTTTTAAATACTTTTTTCTGAAATATTAGAGGCCACGTTCATTGTGTATGTGACATTGAAATATTTCTGAAATTGAGAGAATAATATTTTTAAATTTCCATTTCCAGTTTCAAAAACTTGGAAACTCGATACTTACTCAACCTCTTCTTCTTCTCCACCATCTCCTCTCTCCTGCCCAAACTCTTAAAAAATGAGCCATTGATTCAAGGCGATGGATATTTTTATTTCAAAAATCAAAATCTTTGTATCCATTTAGAAAATGAATCATACCTAGTTGTTTTTTATTAGGTAATTTTGAGATTTTCCTCATAAACTGTCTGTTTCGAGTTGAACATTATTCCTCGTGGAAAAGTCTCGAAAACCCATTGTCGGCATTTCAAGTCGATCTGAAGACTCTTTCGAGATTTCGGAATAATTTGCTCCATGAATTCTCAAAATCAAAAGTGCATAAATTTTGTGGTACTTACTCGTATGAATGAATGAATGAAATAATTTATTTAAGGACGCGTCAGCATCATAGGCTTTTTTGCGTCCACAATACATTCCTAGACGTAAGAACACGAAAAGTTAATAAAATTGCATAACCTGTTCGCCGTGAATATGAAGCTGTCTTTGAAAGTTGGAAACTTCCAAGAAAACGTCTCGACCACTTAATTACCGATTCTCTTTATTTTTTTCACCAGAGCATGAAGACCAATATAAGGCAGATCCATGAAAAAATTACAGCTGCCCAAGCACAAAATTCAGGCAGCTAGAAAGCTTTGAATTTGCCAAAATAGATAGTCCAAAAATTGCATAAATTGGTGGAGAGTGCAATTAGTGTGAAAAAATTGTTTAAATCTAGAAATTTTGGATTGAACAGCTACAAGCTCCGAAAATAATTTTTCCAAGTCATATTCTAAGTATGAATGTGTTTTGAGGGCCAATTACTTTCAAAATAAAGGGATAAAATGGTATTTTTAGGCTCAAATTCACCCTCACCAATATCTCAAACCTTTTTTGACACGAACGAGCAAAAGTAGGGTTTGGTACTTTAATTTTAGAAAAATGTGAGCTTCCAAAAAGTGCACTTTTTCTCATTTATAGTGAAATTGAGTTTCTAAAAATATGATTGTAGTCAGGGTCAAGTTTAGGAATTTTTGTTTTTGGCAAAACATGTCGTCACCTCCCCCCTCCCCTTTCAAAAAATCCCAAAGAACACACAATTTTTGAACCATACAAAAAAGTCTATGTCAGAGCATAAAAAAATACACCACCAAGACAAATTTCAGTCACCAAACTCATTTTTCAATTTTTGGTGCATTTTTATTTTTCAAAATTGCTTAAATTTTTATGAAAAAAATAAAATTAAAAAAAACACCGAGATAGGAAACTGAAATTTGTTCATAGGATTACTTTTGAACTTTTCAAATCGATTGGTGGTGGTTTTGAGTCCTTTTGGGGCTTCCAATAGATTTTCATATTTTTCTGCGTTGAAAAGATGCTGAATTTCATCTTAGTTCTTTTTCGAAAATTTTCCAAAAAGGAGACAAGATCTTGAAATCGTTGATTGTATAGTTCATATAGTAAAAGAAGAAAAAACACTGATCGATTCGTGAGCTCGAAAGTGAGACATGAAACCAGGCTTCAATTTTATCAAAATTTGATATTTTTCACGAAATAAAATAGACTATTTTTGAAATTTCAAAAATACGCCAAAAATCAGAAATTAGATTGAACTTCTAAAACTTGGCTTACTATGGCGTATTTTTGGAAGCCCTTTCAATGAAGATTTAGTTGAAACATTAAAAAACATCTGCATGCCAAATAAATTCCAAATCAAATGCATCAAATAGATTTTTGTAGTAATTTTTTTCATTTCAAAATATGTACTTGAAAATTGCTCATTTCATTATAATGTACCTAATCCAAATTAATTAACAAACGGTATCTCCTTTTCACCCTCTTGTAGACTCTGTGGCAATTTGATCGTGCTATTTTGAAGTGTTACAAAATCTATGCTTGTGTTTGAAAAATCTGGAAGAAGAGATGAAAGGGGAAAAGGAAAAGGACTAAAATCTTCCCTTAACATTGCATTATTGTTTCGAGGCTATCAAATTTACTAATCAACTGTTTATTTTCATTTTTGTTTCAGGTGAGTTTTGAATTTTTACATATTTGCAGTATCTATCAATGTGAAAAAGAGTAAGTTATTTTTATTTACATATACTACACATAAAAATAAAATTACCATTTCACTAGCATCAGTTTATTCGCTCACAATAATTAGGTAAACGTTTTTTTATCCTGAAATCTTGCTAAAAAAATAAAAAATAAAATGAGAGAAATTTTTGGTACTGAAATTTCTTAAATCAGGAAAAAAATGGATAAAACAAAATATCGAAAAAATGTTAAAATTTTCTGTACTTGATGGTCTCATTGATCAAAAACCAATAAAACAATTTTCATCAAAATTCTCTCAAAAATAAATTTTTTGAAAACATTTACAATATTTTTTTTACTATTTTTCTACACTGAATTGCAAATTTATTGGGTTATGAACATTTTGAGAAAAATGTGACAAAATCTCGAGATTTTCTGATGAAAACACTGCATAACGAAACGGTATCTACTCCAAGGTAAAAAAGATGAAGTGTATCCTCTGTCCCTGTCCTCGAATTTTTGAAATTTTGATGAAAAATTATTGTTGGATTCCAAAAAATTTTACCCACCTCTCCCCATCCCAAAAAAACGCATTTTTCGGTTAAAAAAAAAACAAAATATATAGAAGAGACATGAGTCTAGCCACGTGACTTTTTTCAAAAAATTTTGGCCTCCAGGGGAGGGGGAGATATTGACAAAAGCAAATTTGAAACCGTCATATCTCTAAAACTAATCCAAGCACACGAAATTTCTTTCTTCCAAAAATATTTACCTGCATCAAAATCATCACTATTGGAATTTTGTTTGCAAATTTTTCCTCCGGGTGGGTCATCGTCCAAAATCACAAAAAAAAAACACTCAAACATGTGTCTTTTGTGTCAAGGCACCACCAAAAAAAGCGATACTGCCATGCCAGTGATATAATTCTGCAATTTTGTGCATGCGGACCTTCAAAAATAATAAAAAAACCAAACAACTTCTTGAAAAACCCATTTTGAGCCCTCTATTATGAAGTAAACTCGTTAAACGGATCGAAAATTAGGTACCTCATAACTCGATTTCCAACTGCCAAAATTAATTTCTGCGTTTTTTGAAGAATTTCAGTAGATCTAGATACTTCTCGAAAATAGAAAATTGTCCTGAGGATACTGAAATGCCTAAAAAAGTTGGAACTCGAAAATTACTTTCGAAAAATAAAACTTGAATTTCAGAAAATCGCCATTTTTGAATTTTCAAAATTTCACCAAAATTTTTTAAATCAATACAGGCGATTGAAATTTTCGATATGGAGGTGTCAGACCATGCTGGAGGCAGAAACTTCACTTTTTCGGAGCAACCTTGAGATCGTCGGCACAATACGGCGAGAAATGAATTAAAATAAATTAAAATTGAGATACGTACCTACTTTGTTGAAACATTTTCTGTTGACAAAGTACATTGTTAGAGAGCGAGTCTCTTCGTGATTTTTACAAAGTGGTTAAAAAATAATGTCAACTTTTACTTTTTATAAAAAAAATTCAAACTGAGATGATGGCAGAGTAGCTATTTTATAAACCCATCTCACGCCATTTCAGAAAAGTTTTAAAACCTCCAAAAAATACCTAATATTTCTCGTCTTTGAAATTTATCAAATGTCAGTAAGTTGAAAAAAAACTGCCTAGATTATCTTTTTCAGCGGGTATTATATTCATCAAGAACATACATTTTTTCAAAATAATGAAAAGTTTGAAATTTTCATTTAAAAATTAGGGAAGGAATACTCGAGATCAAATTTGAACTCTGTTTTTATTATTATTTTTTTTTTTCAAAAAAAAATACATTTTGGTTTCTCGTGAGATACACTTTTGACCATCTCAATCTTTTTCTACGAAGGAGAAGCTCCACGAAAGTATGTAAGAGGCATAAAAGCAGAATATTACAGTTGCGTTGAAGACTGCGCAGCGAGCCCATAATATCAAAGTTATCAGAAAGTTCTAAAATCATCCGAGTAGAAAATCTAACGATTTTACGGTTCAAGGCATCGAGGAAACTGAAGCTCGACAAAATACGAGTAGAAAGAGCACCTATATGTTTGAAAACGCTACCCAAAATTCATTCATAAGTACAAGACATCCAAAGTTTATAAAGCCACATATCTGTGTAGTAAAATGTTACGCTGTAGGCAGCAGGCTTTTGGTTTTCCTCTTAACTCGAATGTACGAGTAATACAATCGATTGTTCGCATTTGAAAAATGGCCATCTTAAAAAATCAACTCGATTCGATGATCATTAATTTATATAAACTCGAATCATTAGTTTGAGCTTGAAATAGGCGAAGCAGGCAGAATAGTGTTGGTGTTTTTTTTTTTTTTTTTTTTTCAAACGTATCTAAAATGTTCCCTATATATGCGTGAGAATGATTCATTTAACATTTATATACACGAGTGACGACTACAACACTATTTTCATATTCAACAGAAGCAATATTTTTTTCAACACAATATGTCTCTGTCTACCTATCCTTGAAACATCGTATTCGGATCCTTTCTATTACAATAACCTTTTCAATATGTATTGAAAAGAACAAACAAACAAATATTAGACAGACAAACGACGATGTCCGATGAGTATAGGACTTATGTTTTCATAATGAACATCAAAGACGAACCGCAAACAATGAACGACGACGAACGAACGCGAAAACAAGCCTCGAAAATTTCCGGCCATATTGTTTACGAGGAATTTTCAAATATTAACGTGTTATTCTTAAAGTTAAACAATTTTAAATTGCGAATCAGTTATCTTGTTTGAAAAGTTTAACTCTATACATAGCGTAGGTACAGTATACCTACGTTTAGCACGAGGATGCCGAAGGACAAGGGTACCTATAACCTGGCAGATAAGCTCGCGACAAACTTATTATGGCTGAGAAGCGAACGAGGGGGCCTCCCTTTTAATGGAACGATGTACTAGTCGAGTAAAATGTTGAAGAAGTATAAATACACGTATCGACAGATTTCAGTCAACGCAAAACCCAAACTCTACGTTTATATAGGTACGATATACCGAAAGACGATGCGACGCGGTGGTCGGTGTGTGCAAATTTTGCTACAGGTGTCGGCAAAAACTTGGATAAAACTTTGAATAATCGACGCGACGAGCTTTTTCAGCGTGTGCTTGTGCGTGTGCAAGTGCGCGCGCGCTAATAAAATTATTATACGTGTACTTTCGCTCTTCGCCTCTCTCTCGCCTCTCTCGCCTCATTCGCTGAGCTATATACGCTCTGGTCGTAGTATAAACCGGAGTCGGAGTCGTTTTTTAATCGTAAATGGTGGCATTTTATTAATCTTTTCGCGAATTTTTAATACCTCGCTGAAACCCAAAGCTCGTTCAAAAGATTCAATTAAAATTTAATTTATACATAAAAGCAATGATTATTAAAAAAAAAAAAAAATAACGAAAAGCGCATACATTGCATATTGTGTATTTGCCTAATAAAAAGAGAGTAAAAAAACACATAACGCTGTTAAAAAATATAGAAATTACGTCGAGTTTAATTTTTTTTTTCGCGAAATTAATAAAGCGAATTTATTTTTTAATCGAAACACGACTGTCGTTTCATTGTAGAGAATATTAAAAATATACGCTGATAATAATTCAAGCCGTTTGAAAAAAGTTCATTGAACAGTTGGAATCGAAATGATACCGATGAAATCTAATAAATTTCAAAAATTTCCCCACGAACAGAAAATTTTTGATTTTTTGCTCTATTCTGTTTGTTAGGTAAAGAAAAAATACACAATCCAAGAGTATGCCTTAAAATTGGCTCAAACGTGGAAAAACTCGTTAAACAGGTAGAGAATAAGTCACCACTCGATTTTTAGTTGCCCACATCAATTTTCGCACCTTCTGATAAAATTCAAAAAAATCTGGAGAAATCGAAAAGGGGCGCTAAAGACCCCAGAATAGCTCGAAATGGCAATATTCGAATTCGGGAGGTTGACTCTAGACGATATATATGTATAAGTACATTCATTTGTGCAAATTTCAAAAGTTTTCTTTGGAAAAGAAAAATATCGATTTTTGATTTTTTTTCTTCATAAAACATGCTGGTCAAAAAAACACACTCAGGTGTCCACTTGGAAATTGGCCCAAATGTTATGTGGATCAATCCTGTATAGGTACCTAAACAGGTCAATAATGAGCAAAAACTCGATTTTTAGCAGCACTGACTAATTTCTAAGTTTACGTCTTCTGAAGAAATCCAAAAATTCTGGAGGAATCAAAAATCGAGCTATAGGTATTCTCCAGATTGACTGGAATTGGGAAAATTCGGTTCGGGAGCGTTGATATTATTATTCTTGGAGCGAATTTTCATTATTTTTACTGAAATACTCAATTTTTCTCTTTAGCATACCACAAATCGCAAAAGACAGTCAATTTTAATTACTCAAAAATTCTTCAAAAAATCGAAAAATCAATTCGGGCAACTGAAGTTTTAATTTCGAAGGGTTTCTTAGGCCGTACTTGTGTCTGAAATTATGGTATCCATTCAAATTTGAATTAGACATCTCGAATAGTTTTCTCGAAAAGTTGTAAGCAGTCCAATTTTGTTACTCCTGGCGCAGAACCCGCTCACCTTTCTATTAAAAAATGCCTCATTATCAACCCTCAGACATTGATTAACTACCACACTAATCATGAAAATGAACCACTTACATACTTTCATGTTCATTTTGGAGCAACTGAGACTGAAATTTTTCACTCCTGGCGCAGAACCCGCTCACCTTCCTAGTGAAAAATTCTCATCACCAAGCTTCAGGCATTTATAAACTACTACACTAAACATAAGAATGAACCACCCAAATACTTTCTTGCGCATTTTGGAGCAACCCGAAGTGAAGTTTTTCACTCCTGGCGCAGAACCCGCTCACTTTTCTAGTGAAAAATTCTCATTACCAAGCTTCAGACATTTATAAACTACCACACTAAACATAAGAATGAACCACCCACATTCTTTCTAGCGCATTTTGGAGCAACTCAAAATGAAATTTTTACTCCTGGCGCAGAACCCGCTCACCTTTCTAGTGAAAAATTTCTCATTGTTTATTGTTAAATATAACTGAGATAGTTTTCATGGCACTTTTTTAAAATCTAGAAGAATTTTCAAAATATGGCTGAAGGCTCCAGAACAGTTTGAAACCGTCTTCAATCGGTTTCGTATGATGAAATTAGACGATATAAAGACGTATTTCAACTTTCAAACTTCATTGGGTAAAATTTTATTATTGAATTTCAACTTTAGAAAATTTGTTGAAGGCTCCATGAACTGATCAAAATATTGTTTCCAGTCGATTCAGATATTAAATTTTAGCTTTCTGCATCAACTGGACAAAATTTTGAATATTTCTCATTTTTCGCCTTACTTGATCGAAAATTGTCAAAAAGAAGTTTTGGCTGTCGATTTCTTTCTGTTTTCACTCTCATTTTGGTTGAAACTCAAAGAGCTGAGCCCTTCTTGGGAAATGAGTCAATTTAAACAATTCAAAAACGTAAAAATCAAGGTTTTCAAAGTCTCACATTTTGTTTTTTGTGCCTTTTCTTTAAACCTCAAATTTAGTTTTTTTGGGAGGGGGAGGGGGAGGAGAAGAAAAACTTCAATTTTTGAAATTGTATAAGATTGAATTGTAAATACGAGAAAGAAAATGTAAAATTTCCAAGTTGCAGCCGCAGAATACTTACAGATTTTTACGCGCATGTTTTAATTTTGAACCCAGGCAAAGTTCTGAAGAAGGTGAGGGGAGAGCGTAATTTTCAAAATTTTCAAAATTATGATGTGCCAGCAAATCTTTAGGTTTGCGAGATCATCAATTTCACCATTTTCAGTCACTCTGGAGCTTTCAGTTTGATTTTTGATTCCTTCGGAATTTTTGAAATTTTACAGGAGGCGGGAAATAATTTGGATCAGGTAAAAATGAAGTTATCTATGTTTTAATTATTTTTCTCATAATAAGCGAAATAACAAAATTTATCTCCATTTAGACACTTTTAAAGCGTTGTTTTTTTAAATCTAGAATTATTTTACCTATAAGAAAAAAAAATTTCTGTTCATAGGAATACTTTCAAAAAAAGTACTTACTCCTGGATGAAATAAGTGAAATGCCCCTGTCCTCGGATTTTTGAAATTTTGATAAAATATTGTTTTTAAAAAAATGTTGGGCCCAAAAATGTACCCATATTTTCACTCTTCTTTCACCCCAAAATTGAAGGAGGAGACGCTCATGGGCTCAAAATGGGGTTTTCAAGAAGCTGTTTGATTTTCTAACTGTTTTTTAGAAGCCCACGTACAAAATTTCACAACTATATCACTGGCAGTATCGCTTTTTTAAAAGTGCCACGACACAAAAAACACATTTTTGTAGTGTTTTTTGAGTTTTTAAAGAGACTCGTCTGAATTAAATATTAAAAAAAATTTCAATAGGTATGTACCTAATGTACCTACTTATGCAGGGCTTTTTTTGTGGGGGGACGCAGGGAGACGCCGTCCCCCCCAAAGAAAAGTTCGAAATTATCGAGAAATTTCCATAAAAACTAAAGAAATGAACGAATTAGAAAAAAATGAAAAAATGAATAAATTTTTGTAACTTTGTAAAAAAATGTTGAATCATCTGAATAGTAAAGTGCAAAAACGAGATCAGAATTACGATGAAAATTCGTAAATCTAAAATTTGGCATTCAAGTTTACATGTACTTCAGTACTTATCTTGCACGTCGGGGAGCCCGCTCAAGAATTATTGCACCCCCCCCCCCTTCCGTCGATCCTCTGGGACAACTTTTTTCTTAAAAGGGGAGTCCTGAGGAACATTTCTAGCCCTTGTACTAAAAAAAAAGTGGCCCTACTTACAAAATGGCGGCCATTTTGATTGACAGATCAGCCGAAATCGCAGATTTTGCGTTCCAACATAGGACTTGCACGAAATTTTTTAAACTTTACAAAGGTAGATCGAAAGATCAGGCAAAAATTTTTCACCTGTCAAAATTTCAAGTGCTAAAGTGCATTTTCGATTTTTGGTGAATTTTTGAAAATCAAATTCAGGTCGAAAATGAGGGAAAAAATAAAAATTTTACCTAATTGACCAAAAAAGCTGAAATTTGGGATAGATCCTATTTTCGACATGCCAAATCGTTTGGATACTGTTTCAAACCGTTTTGAGCAGTTTTGGAGCCTCCAGAATAATTTTTGAAACTCGAAATTTCCACAAAATTTCATAAAAATGGAGTTGGGAAAGCTGAAATTTATTCTGCAAACTAATTTCAATGCGCTACGAAGTATTGCAGGTAAATTTCAAGTCGTTTTGGAGCCTCCAGCGATTTTTTGAAAATTCTTGAGCCTCCATTAAATTTTTTAAAAATTTCATCAAATGGAGATGGAAAGCTGAAATTTACTCTACACTCCAATTTTAACACTCTCTGAAGACAACTTCTGGTGAGTCCAAGTCATTGTGGAGCCTCCAGCGACTTTTTGAAAATTACTGGAGGCTCCAGCAGATTTTTTAAACTTTAAATTTTTATAAAATTTCATCAATGGAGATGGGAAGCTGAAATATATTTCGCAGACTAATTTCAATCCAACATCAATTTATCAAATGGAGTTGGCAAGCTGAAATTTACTTCGCAGACTACATGGTGGTTTCAAATGGTTTTGAAGCTTCCAGCTACTTTTTGGAAATTTTAATTTTCCAAAAAACGCCATACGACCTTTCCAAAAGTCGCTGGAGGCTCCAAAACGACTTGAAATTCACCAGCAGTCACCTTCGTAGCGTATTGAAATTAGTTTGCAGAATGAATTTCGACTTTTCATCTCTGTTTGATGAAATTTTGAGTAATTTTCAAAAAATCGCCAGAGGCTCCAAAATCACTTGAAATCCCCCTGCAGTTGACTTCGTAGCGTATTGAAAGTAGTTTGCAGAATAATTTTCAGCTTTCCAACTTCAGTTTGATGAAATTTTGTGGAAATTTCGAGTTTCAAAAAAATCTACTAGAGGCTCCAGTAATTTTCAAAAAGTCGCTGGAGGCTCCAAAATGACTTGAACCAACCTGAAGTCGTCTTCAGAAGGTGTTAACCAGTTTTCCATCTCCATTTGGTGAAATTTTGTAAAAATTTAAAGTTTGAAACTTCGATTTTTTTCTCTCGAAAATTCAAATTATGTACAGTGGCCGGGGAGGGGGGTGGTATGAAAATTAGGGGCTCGCAACTTCAATTTAGCGTCTCCCTCAGAAAAGAAATACCAAAAAAGGCCAGCTTATGCAGATATTTTTGAAAAAAAATCATCTTCCACTCCTGGTGGTTCAAAAAATTTGGAAAAAATTCACGTGATCAGAATCATGTCTCCTTTGTGTAATTTGGGTAAATTCAACATTTTTGGTTCAAAATTCGTTAAGGTATGACATCCCCCCCAGGCCCAAAAAAGCGTTTTTCACCATTGTGAGCAAGAGGGTGAGGTGAATGAAATCTTTTTGGGCCCCTACATTTTTTTAAAGGAGCGAATGGGGAATTTCACCTATTTTACTCAGAATTTCATAAATCCGAATTTCACAATTTCGCGTGATTTTCGATATCGAGTTTTGGCTCATTTTAGATTAATTCAAAGAGTTTATCCACATTTAGCTCAATTTCCAGGTGGAAATCAGAAGTAAAAATACCTTATTTTTTTTTTTTTTTACCAGGATATGCTTGAAATGACCACCAAGAAATCGACCCAAATAAGTATCTATAAACGCTTCAAATAATTTTATATTTTCAAAAATTCGCCAAAAATAATTGAAAAAATCAATACGTAGATGAAATTTTGGTCATGAGGGTTTCAGTCCATGTTCTTTCCAAAAATCGTGGTCTGGTTCAAGTTGAAGGCAGATACATTATATCGAGAGGTTCCTTTGTAAGTTCTTCGTCAGGCACGAAAAATCCTCGTCTACCTTGACATTTGCTACAAGCTCGGGTCAAATGTTGACGGAGTAAATACGTACTACATATTATATTGAACGAGTTCTATAATAAATTAGAAGGAAAACGCGTTGAAGCATTCCATCATTTTTGCCAGCAACATACAATGTCAGTTACTTACATGTACTCGTTGAAAAAAGAATGGAAATTCGAATCGAATGAATTTTTTCTTCGTTACGACGACGGCGACGTTGGTTTTTGGAGAATAAAGATAAATGGAGTGTTTTCGTTTTTTCTATGTATGCGAGTAGATATACCTACTCATTCGTACCAAGTATACTTAGAAGCTGAGTCAGGCAAACATAGGGTAGATGAAATTTACAACACTAAACTACACGTACAGCCCCCCCTCCAAACACAGCTGTAATAGCAAAAGAAAACGAATACGATTAATTCTTATTCAAAAATCACGAAAATATCCTTTTAGCGAGCAGCGCAGCGGCGCAAACTATACACATATCTGGATACGACAAGCAATTAAGACACGATGATTTATACACGTTGGCGGTCGCTGTGCTATGCCGGTTGCGTTACACAGGTTTGAAATATGAATGTCGAAAGGGTTGAGAGAAAGAATAAGAGGAAGAGAAAGGTACGAGAGTACGTAACTTAATTTACTACAAAATAAATTCCCGGTCCCGGCTCCGGTTTTGAGGCGGCTTTTTATTCGAATAAAGTAATTTTTGTATCGAGAGGGTACCTCGTACAGTTACATAGGTACACCGTTTACCTACTCAGTACCCTACCTACCTCTCGTAATACAATTACCTACCCTGCATTTTTCTCTCACAGACTACATGTGTTGCGTTCCCGCGCCGCCCCGCGGCACGGCCATGGTAATTCTATATATGAAAAATTGCTTTAATTTATCCGCCTTTTTCCGCGATACCTAACAGAAAAAGACCCAAGGTCTACAAACGAAAAGCTTTTAACATTTTTATTAATACAAACAACACGACCGGACGCTGCCTGCAGCAGGTTCGCGAATATCGGATCCATTTCATCGACCACCACACTATCGTGTGCTAGTAGGTTTTGGAACAACCTGTCATATATTTTTTTTACACTCGGCTTCGCTTTCGCTGTGTATACTACGAGTATTACCCAAAAACACCGTCTTTAAATTTTTAAAAAGAATTACCTACTTTTTCCCATCCCCGATATGATTTATGTGCTAGTGAAAGACGAAAGTTCACTCGGAGTCTCGGAATAAAAAGTGGTACTCGGTTATGACGCGGTAACTCGCGCGTTGAAAATGCCAACATTGTAAAAAAAAAAAAGAAAGTTTAAAACTTGATAAATTTTAAACGCGTTTATCAAAATTTCAATAACATTCGCTTCTAAGCTACTGGATATATCGCGTCGAGGTATTTTCGAGCTGTCTTTTTTTTTTTCTCTCGGAACTAAATTTTTATCCGTATCGTTCTATAAATAAGCAAAGGTGTGCATAAAAAAAAGACTTGGGTGGGTAGATCTTCCATTACGGTGCTCTTGTTCCCACTGAATTTAAAATCAATGTATTCGCTCATCGTAATTGAATGGACGGAAATGGACGCTGGACTGAATGGAAAATCCTTTTTTAGAATTTTCTAGGTAAAGGATACTCTCGGGGAAAGTAGGTGAAATTCTGTAGCGCTATTTACGCCATGATCGGGTATATAGCGCTATAATGAAGCTTTTTTTTTTTTACAAAAAATTCAGTTTTTGGGCAACCCACCTCCTCGAAGGTGGCCTAATGCCAAAATACTTGAACATATCATTCCTAAAACCGAGGGAATATTTTTGAACGCACGTGGTGCCAATTTTTTGGTCATTATTGCCAACTTTGAAAAATCGAAAAAATGTTCTAGGTAAATAAATTTTTGGCGATTTTTCTCGAATTTTTGAAATTTAAAACATTTGGCACTACTGCATTCCAGAATACCTATTTCCTCGGTTTCAGGAATGATTTATTTCAATATTTTGGCATCCTTTTGATGAGAAATATTTACGAAGAACCCAACTGAACACAAATATGAAATTTTATACTTGCAGTTGAACCCTTCTGGTCATATTCGAGGAGATGGGATGCCCAAATATTGATTTTTTTACGAAAAACCTAATTTTTGGGCAACGTCCTCCCCATGTAACTCTTGGGAGAGTCCAACTACAAATCTAACTTCATATTAGGACATCCTAAGGAACATTTTAAAGCAAACTCTCTCAAACCAAATCTAGACAAACCCCTCGAAACTGGGCGTAAAAATCCTGGCAATTATACACGCCCAGTATAAAAAAATGTCAAAAAAAAAAAAAAAAAAAAACTTGCCCAAAAAAAAGTTGGCCTTACTTACAAAATGGCGGTCATTTTGATTGACAGGTCAGTCAAATCCGCAGATTTTGCGTTTCAACATGGGACTTGCATGAAATTTTTCAAACCTTACAAAGCTAGATCGAAAGGTCATGCAAAAATGTATCATCTGTCAGAATTTAAAGTGCCAAAGTGCGTTTTTCGATTTTTGGCGAATTTTTGAAAATCGAATTTAGGTCAAAAATGAGGGAAAAAATCAAAATTTTACCAAATTGACCACGAAAGCTGAAAATTGGAATATAGAAGACGACTTCAGGTGGGTTCAAGTCATTTTAGAGCCTCCAGCGACTTTTTTGAAAATTGCTGGACCCTCCAGTAGATTTTTGAAACTTGAAATTTCCCCGAAATTTCATCAAACTGAGGTGGGAGAGTCGAAATTCATGATTACCGGACATTTTCCCGAATCCACTTCCCCGAAAGACGTTTTCCCGAATGACAAAATCCCAATTTGTGTATTCCCGAATCCATTTACCCGAATGCCCTGTACCCGAACCAGTAACTCGAACGTCCGAAATCCCGAATGCCCATATCTCGAATGCCTCGGTGTATCCCGAATAATACATAGTACATTTACCATGGAAATAAAAATGATCAGGTGTAATAGGTACCCATACAGTGTAAGCACCTCAGGTTACTCATATGAAAATTGAATATTTTACGAGTACATATAAAGAAATGGCCATCAGTGACAGGAAATTATTGTTGCAAGGATACGTATATGTGAAATTGAAGATGAATACAGATGGAATTGAAACGTATTGAGAGATCAGACAGACGGATCAAAGACTTTAAGAGACCAGATGGGCATCTTTGGGAAGCCAGACAGACGACCATGCGAAGCTATGGAGACAGTTCATAGATCTTATGTGCCCTGGCAAGAAGACTGACTACCTTGAGAGGTTGAACATACGGGCCAATGACCTTGAGAAGACTGATAGACAAATGACCTTTTCCAGCCAGATGGACGGGTCAATGATTTTGAGAGGCCAGACAGGAGAACATATGATTTTAAGAGAAGT
This sequence comes from Planococcus citri, assembly GCF_950023065.1. Classification (NCBI taxonomy): domain Eukaryota; kingdom Metazoa; phylum Arthropoda; class Insecta; order Hemiptera; family Pseudococcidae; genus Planococcus; species Planococcus citri. The sequence continues at coordinate 3,589,391 of NC_088679.1, read as the reverse complement.
TACTAAATTGCTGAGAGGTCCGAGAGAAAATAAGTAAACAATTTTTTTAACTCAATTTTCTTTCAATTTTCAGGTGTAGGTCTTTCGGGGAAACGGATTCGGGGAAATGGATTCGGGATAAAAAAAATCGAGATTTTGACATTCGGGAAAACGTCTTTCGGGAAAGTGGATTCGGGGAAGTGTCCGGTTACCGAAATGCATTCTGCAAACTAATTTCAATACGCTATGAAGTTGACTGCTGGTGAATTTCAAGTCGTTTTGGAGCCTCCAGCGACTTTTTGAAAGGTTGTATGGCGTTTTTCGGAAAATTGAGATTTCCTAAAAGTAGCTGGAAGCTTCAAAACCATTTGAAACCATCATGTAGTCTGCAAAGTAAATTTCAGTTTGCCAACTCCATTTGATAAATTAATGTTACGGGAATTTCAAGTTTAAAAAATCTACTGGAGGCTCCAGTAATTTTCAAAAAAGTCTTTGGAGGCTCTAAAATGACTTGAAATCCACCAGAAGTCGTTTTCAGAGGGTGTTAAAATTGGAGTGTAGAGTAAATTTCAGCTTTCCATCTCCATTTGTTGAAATTTTGTGAAAATTTAAAGTTTCAAAAATCTGCTGGAGGCTTTAGGAATTTTCAGAAAGTTGCTGGAGGATCCAAAATGACTTGTAATTCACGTGCAGTACTTCGTAGCGTATTGAAATTAGTTTTTTGAATAAATTTTAGCTTTCCTACTCCAATTTGATGGAATTTTGTGGGAATTTCGAGATTCAAAAATCTGCTGGAGGCTCCAGAACTGCTCAAAACGGGTTGAAACTGTTTTCAATCGATTTGGCTTGTCAAAAATAGGGTATATCCCGAATTTCAGCTTTCTTGGTCAATTTAGTAAAATTTTGATTTTTCCCCTCATTTTTGACCTAAATTGGATTTTCAAAAATTCACCAAAAGTCGAAAAACGCACTTCAGCACTTGAAATTTTGACAGGTGATAAACTTTTGCATGATTTTTCGATCTACCTTTGTAAGGTTTGAAAAATTTCATGCATGTCCTATGTTGAAACGCAAAATCTGCGATTTCAGCTGACCTGTCAATCAAAATGGCCGCCATTTTGTAAGTAAGGCCAACTTTTTTTTGGGCAAGTTTCCATTAAAATGTTCCTTAGGATGTCCCCTTGAGGAAAAAAGTTGTCCCGCAGGATCGGTGGGAGGGGGTGCAATTACCCCTATTGTCATATGCCGGACTAGTTAGGAAGATCGAATTTTCAAGGACCTTAAAATTTCTACCTGAAGATTAATTTTTCTAACATCAAAGAAATGAGACTGGACGACCTCCCACACTTTCCTATACTCTAGGAGTACTTCTTGAAGTAATTGCAACCGAAATTTTAACTCCTGGCGCAGAACCCGTTCACCTTTTGAGATTGAATTTCTCATCGCAGCTTCCTCAAAATTCGCAGATTATTTCAAAAATATGCATTTTCAGCGACTTTATCGATTTCAAATTCACATCTTATGCTGTTTACTGTGTTTCTTTGAAATTTTTTTACCTGAAATTTTAATTTACCAATTGGCTAGATTTATTGATAAGTTTTTGAAGTCACTCAACTCAATTTTTTCACTCAGTCGAGAAAATTCAGTAAATTCTATAAAAAAAATTAATTCCAAAAAATTGAAAAAATTTCAACCCTTTAATTTAGAAATTCCAAATTGAAAAAAATTAGCAAATTCTAAAACAAATAAATCTTCCAAAAAATTTGAAAAATTGAGAGAACTGATTTTTTGTCAATTGAAAAAATTCCAAGATATTGCAAACATTTAGATAGTTCCAAAAATCATTTAAAAATGAAAAATGACCAAATAAGAGTATTCATAACGGCAAATTTTTGGTTGCATACCCTCCTATAAGACTCTATAAATAAAATTCATTTTTCAATTGGTTTTGAAATGTGGCCCACGCTAGATTATTTTCTACGAGGGGACATCAATAAGTGCGTGCACTTTTGCTATAACTTTTGAACGGGTAGATATTTTTTGATGAAATTTGGAGAAAACATTCTTCAGACCTTTAAGAAGACCTTGTGATAGTTTGTTTTGAATTTGGTCTCGGTGTCGTTAAATTACAGCGTTTTCCGTAAAGTGAGTTTTCAAAAATGCCGTCCAAAAAGGAAATTTGTTCAAATATTCATTTCCTGTGGCTACAAGAAAAATTTTCCACCTATACTAATGAAAAAATGAATAAAACGTGTCATGCTAGTGTTATCTTAAAACAGATTGTGTTCAATCGGAGTAATTTGTTCAGTAATGGTTGTGAAAGCTTAGCTCATAAGAAATGCAGCGGTAAAGCAAAAAAATTGGTTTTTTCACTGCACCTTTCATCAAATGAACAATCGCGACTGTTACTGGAGAATTACTCTGATTGAACACAATCTGTTTCAAGATAACATTAGCACGATACGTTTCAACTATTTTTTTTATTAATTTAGGCGGCAGATTTTTCTTGTAACCACAGGAAATGAATATCTGAACAAATTTCCTTTTCGGACGGCATTTTTTAAAAACTCACTTTACAAATAACTCTGTAATTTATCAACACCGGGACCAAATTCAAAACAAACTATCACAAGGCCTTCTCAAAGGTCTGAAGAATAAGTCCTCCAAATTTCATCAAAAAATATCTACCCGTTCAAAAGTTATTAGCAAAAGTGCACGCACTTATTGATGTCCCCTCGTACATATTTCCACCAAGATGAATAAAAAAATCTATTTCCAATTAAGGCGTTTCGAAGGTTATAGACGATCTTTTGGGGTAGGTGTAGATTAGGAACGAGTTGTTGAAAGAGAAATGGAGAAAATGACTTGATTAAAGAGGTACCTAATCTATTTCCAGATCGTTTCATCAAAAAAGCATTTATTAAAATACTATATAGGTAAATAAAACGTGTAAAAGGCGATATTAAAACGAGAGAAAAATTACCGCTAATTTAATTGCTACGTATACTTTCAAAGGAAACTTTTCGATACCGCAGTCGAATTGACACACACACTCCAGCCGTACCTGTAATATAATGAAAACGTATCTTCGCTTTTAAAACTTTCCTATAACGAGAGGATTCTATATTTGACATGTTGACCAAACTATATAGGTATACCTATGAGCACTAAACTAACGGTAACGTGGTATTTTGGCGATAATGTACTAATTAGGGGCTAATTAACATTCTTCAAAGATCTCTCGCGGAAAAAGCCAGAATAGAGAACGAAACCAGTATAAACTTTTGATAGTTGTATAGTTAGTCGCCATCGTATAGTGTATTACACATTTGTGTAGGTCTATCTATATACTCGTAGGTACAGGTAGGCATGTCTATGCGTATAAAAGATACGACTAAAGACATCAATTCCTGATAAATACTGTTACATTATCTAAGAATCCTATCGCTGAGCTTAATTAAACGTGTATTTACCTTAAAACGCGTGACATAAATTTACGCCGACATGATGTACCTATACTATACGTCGTCGTCGAAGAGAAACTTGAAACGTCACATCGAACGAAATACGAGTACGAGTATAAGGCAGCTCCTACTATACGACGAGCATCGTAGGTATATAAGAACACGGAGGCCTTTTTAATTTATCGAAGCGAAAAGAAGAAAAAGAGGAAATGGTTTCGAAAATGTCTTCAATTGATTTTATAATACCTACGTAGACGTAGTATACGTACGTAGCTGTATTTTCCAACAGTTCACGTGAAATGCTTCGAGCAAAATTAAACCAAACCAAATGTCTGATTTTGATAGAAATTTTTTGCTGCCTACTTTAGACATGTACATTATATGTACTTATACAATTGAATTGGGAAACAAAATAAAATACTATAGGAACCCAATCCGTGTTAAGGTACGAAATTATCTATCTAATATAAATTTATTAGCACCGCAACGGGCACCTGTAGGTGCTACTCGAACTACATACATATAAGACGTAGGTAGGTAGGTAGGTACCTACGTCGATCGGATTTTATTAATGATTTCACTATAAGTACTATGAGAAATATCTACCTTAAATTTCCGCAGCTTTACTATGGTCATTGAGGCTTCGGAAACGGCGAAATTGGATTATTAACGGGTGTTTATAGTCTGTTGGTCGAGGCGAAATTTCGCATTACAATGCAACGGTAACGGTTTATCTTGGCCGGCCAATTCCTCGTACTACTGTGGGTCGTGAAAGGTTAATTTGCTTTTTCGTATAATCGTGTTTTGAATCTGAAATCAAACAAGAATAACTTATAAGAGTATATACCTACATTGTTTTAAATTTTAATCACGCATAAAATATAATATTACATCCGCAAGCTCGGCATGTTTTTATCGTGAATTTTCATCTTGAAAAGGTTTTCGATTCGCAGCTGCCATGCCATGCCATGCAATGCCATGCTATATACTACGTTGCTGTGCCAGTGCCATGTTTCCGCGTGTGGCGGCAATATTTTTTCAGAAACGTTTGCGGCAGAAATTCACCTTCTAGGTTGATGGGGAGCGAGTATGGAAATGTAATTAAAATGTTGAGATGTGTTTTCCAGGAAATTTCATACAGTATCAAATCAGTCCCAAATCTTGGTAGAAATGTTCTCGACAGTATACTTATACCTAACGTAGAAATGTGGAATTGTGATGGGGTAAAAATAGGTCTCATTTTAATTCGTGTGGTGAGAATAAAAAACAGATGAAAATGAAAAAAATTGAGGGATACTTGACAAATTTCGGTTTTCTAGCTTTATTTTTGCTTTCTGGCTTCTCAGTCCATACTCTCATCACAACTTCTTAGACAGTCTCGAATTGACAGTAAATATATTACGTATATTTGATGATCCTTTTCTACATTTAAACCCTAATTTCATTACTATGCTTGAATATCAATGAAATTAGGTATTGTTGGTGGGGGAGAGAAATATTGAAAAATTTCCAACCTCAAGATACCAACATGAAGATAACAGTTTCAATCACGAGGAGGAAAAAACTGAATGTTTCTCTTCCTTCCCTGTTCACTTTGAGATAGCGCAAAGTTAAATTTCCGCTTCCTGGCGCAGAACCCGCCTACCCTCCTGGTCAACATTTTTCAACAATGGCATAATTTTCTCGGGCTTTCGATGATGTATTTGTAGTTTTTTCCACATCTTCTTCAATTTATAATGATAGAATAAAGTCTGCTCGAATTTCTGAAAAACTAGGCATCATTTTCAGTCCGGCATATGACAACAGGAGTAATTGCCCCCCCCACGCCCATCCTCTGGGACAACTTTTTTCTTAAAGGGGACATCCTAAGGAACACTTTAAGGCAAACTTGCCCAAAAAAAAGTTGGCCTTACTTACAAAATGGCGGCCATTCTGATTGACAGATCAGCTGAAATCGCAGATTTTGCGTTTTAACATAGGACTTAAACGAACTTTTTCAAACTTTACAAAGGTACATCGAAAGGTCATGCAAAAATTTATGATCTGTCAAAATTTCAAGTGCTGAAGTGCGTTTTTCAATTTTTGATGAATTTTTGAAAATCGAATTTAGGCCAAAAATGAGGGAAAAAATCAAAATTTCACCAAATTGACCAAGAAAACTGAAATTTGGGATATACCCTATTTTTGACATGCCAAATCGATTGAAAACGGTTTCAACCTGTTTTGAGCAGTTCTGGAGCCTCCAGCAGATTTTTGAAACTCGAAATTCCCACAAAATTCCATCAAATTAGAGTTGTAAAGCTGAAATTAATTCTAAAAACTAATTTCAATACGCTACGAAGTACTGCAGGTAAATTTCAAGTCGTTTTGAAACCTCCAGAGACTTCTTGAAAATTCCTAAAGCCTCCAAGAGATTTTTGAAACTTTAATTTTTCACAAAATTTCATCAAATGGAGATGGAAAGCGGAAATTTACTCTACAATCCAATTTTAACACCCTCTGAAGACGACTTCAGGTGGGTTCAAATTATTTTAGAGCCTCCAGCGACTTTTTTGAAAATTACTGGAGCCTCCAGTAGATTTTTGAAGCTTGAAATTTCCCCAAAATTTCATCAAACTAAGATGGAGAGTCGAAATTCATTCTGCAAACAAATTTCAATACGATACGAAGTACTGGAGGGGAATTCCAAGTCGTTTTGGGTCCTCCAGCGACGTTCTGAAAATTCCTGAAGCCTCCAGCAGATTTCTGAAACTTTAAATTTTCACAAAATTTCATCAAATGGGGATGGAAAGCTGAAATTTACTCTACACTCCAATTTTAACACCCTCTAAAAACGACATTCTGGTGGATTTCAAGACATTTTAGAGCCTCCAACGACTTTTTTGAAAATTACTGGAGCCTCCAGTAAATTTTTAAAACTTGAAATTTCCCCATAATTTCATCAAACTAAGATGGAGAGTCAAAATTCATTCTGCAAACTAATTTCAATACGCTACGAAGTTGACTGCTGGTGAATTTCAAGTCGTTTTGGAGCCTCCAGCAAGTTTTTGAAAGGTTGTATGACGTTTTTATGGAAAATTGAAATTTCCTAAAAGTAGCTGGAAGCTTTAAAACCATTTGAAATCACCATGTAGTCTACGAAGTAAATTTCAGCTTGCCAACTCCATTTGATAAATTAATGTTGAGGATCTGCTGGAGGCTTCAGAAATTTTCAAAAAGTCACTGGAGGCTCCAAAACGACTTGAAATTTATCAGCAGTCAACTTCATAGCGTAATTGAAGTTAGTTTGCAGAATAAATTTCAGCTTTCCATCTCCATTTGATGACATTTTGTGAAAATTTAAAGTTTCAAAAATCTGCTGGAGGCTTCAGGAATTTTCAAAAAGTCGCTGGAGGACCTAAAACGACTTGGAATTCCCCTGCAGTACTTCGTAGCGTATTGAAATTTGTTTGCAGAATAAATTTTAGCTTTCCAACTCCAATTTGATGGAATTTTGTGGGAATTTCGAGTTTCAAAAATCTGCTGGAGGCTCCAGAACTGCTCAAAACGGGTTGAAACCATTTCCAATTGATTTGGCATGTTGAACATAGGGTATGTTCCAAATTTCAGCTTTCCTGGTCAATTTGGTAAAATTTTGATTTTTTCCCCTCATTTTTGGCCTAAATTCGATTTTCAAAAATTCACCAAAAATCGAAAAACGCACTTTAGCACTTGAAATTTTGACAGGTGATAAATTTTTGCACGATCTTTCGATCTACTTTTGTAAAGTTTGAAAAAGTTCGTGCAAGTCCTATGTTAAAACGCAAAATCTTCGATTTCGGCTGACCTGTCAATCAAAATGGCCGCCATTTTGTAAGTAAGGCCAACTTTTTTTTTGGCAAGTTTGCTTTAAAATGTTCCTTAGGATGTCCCTTTTAAGAAAAAAGTTGTCCGGGAGGATCAGGGGGGGTTCAATTACTCCTATTGTCATATGCCGGACTATTTATGAAGAATTCTGTATTTTTTTGTAGGGTGAGGGGGTGGTCCGAGTTTTCCGAGAAAAGACACTCGGAATCGATAACTTCTTAAAAACTCTTGAATTGGTACTAAACGTACATTCGATGATGATTTTCTACATTTCAAACCTCATTTCCCGACTACACACGAACATTAGGTAAATTATCTCGGTGGGGGGAGGGCATTGAAAAATTTCCAACCTCAACATTCTAACATGAAGAGAATACTTTCAAACATGAGGGAAAGTAGACTGAATGGATTTCTTTGTATTCTGTTCACTCTGAACAGACGCAAAGTTGAAATTTTGCTTCCTGGCGCAGAACCCGCCTACTTTCTCAGTCAACATTTCTCAACACAACTTCTCAGATACTCTTAAGTTGGCACTAAACATGATATTCGATGATACTTTTCTACATTTCGAACTTCATTTCATAAATATGCACGAACATTGAGAAAATTATCTTTGGTGAAGGAGGAGGGGGAGTATTGAAAAATTTCCAACCTCAAAATTCCAACACGAAGATTGGATTTTCAAACACAAGTGAAAGTAGACTGACTGGTCTTCTTTTTATTCTGAGGAAGTACAAAGTTGAATTTTTCTTCCTGGCGCAAAACCCGCTCAACTCCCATGCCAACATTTTCCAACACGATTCCCGGGCATTCGCCCGAATCCAATATCCCGAACATTTCCGCGAATACCCGATTTCCCGAATACCCAATTCTCCAAATCCCATTTCGGCCATTTCCTCGAATTATCAAAATTTGATAAATCAGATTTTGGACTTGAAATTCTCGAATAAGGGCTGAATGAAAGGGACCACGATTTTTGAAAGGTCATCCAAAATTTCAGCTACCCAAATGGATTTTTCGATTTTTGAGGAATTTTTAAAATTCCAAAGTTCATCACCATCTTGGACGATTTTTGCCTTTTTTTAAACAAAAAGTTGTATTTATTCAGTAAAAGTGAAGGAAAATAGTCTTGAAACTAACATTAACCACCCCTTTGGACCATTCGAGAGAAGAGTTGTTCGGGTAATTTAAATTCGAGGAAATGAGTGTTCGGCAAAATAACCGTTCGGACTTTCAAAAAACGAAATAAAAAATAACTAAAATAGGCAAAAAACGAAAAAATTAAAGAAATAAACAGAAATGACGGAATAATTTTGATGTGAAACATGAAAAAAAACCTCGTAATAAACGAATTGATTTTAAAAATTAATTCATATCGCAATTCCAATAATTGACTAAACAGTTCCTCAAAAATCGAAAATTCATCGTGGTCCCTTTCAACCCCGATTCAAAAATTTCGAGCCTAAAATACGATGATATATCAAATTTTGTGAATTTGTAGAATTGGGTGATATTGGATTCGGCGAATGCCCGGGAACATTTTTGAGGCGTTCATCGCAGGGTTTTAAATACGTTTGAAGCGAACTCACAAACATCAAAAACTGCTGGAAAAAGAATGCAGAAAATAGAGAATGGAGTAAAAGGAACGTTACCTGTATAAAGCAGCAAGAAAACTAGGGGAAAAGATTATTTATTGAGTTGAAAACATTCATCATTTACCCATATACCAGGGAAATACATATATCTTCACAATCACAACCAACAACATTACAACATGTTTTAGAAAAAACATTCTTTTAGAAAGGGTGCTTCATGTTCATCGTACCTACCTACGTATATATTCGAGAGATAGAGAAACATGAAAGCAACAAGGTACCTACACGTATAAATAGGTACCATGACGAATACAATAATACCTACTACAAGACTGTTGCGGATGGTAGAAAGGGAGAGAAACACAGAAAAAATACATGTAGTATATACATTGTATAAGGTGTCGGTGGAGCTGGAGAAACGACAACAACAGAGAGCAAGCAGCAAGAGCCAAGAGAGTACAAAAGCATAATGTAGGTAATGGGTGAAGCGGTAGAGGTATCTTAGACGATGAAGCCAGTTAAATTTTTCGTTATTCGTTTTCTTCGTCGTTATATTTCACCTGTTGGTTCTCGGCTCTCGGCAAAGGGTGGTGGGTAATGGTATAGTATATACAAGAAGAAAGGATTTTGTAACGGGCTGAAGAGTACGAAGGGAGGAAAACAGAGAGAAGAGAGATTTGTAAAATTACGCTAGGGATAGCTCGTTCGGCGTGCCAGAGAAAGCGTGTTCGTGTTAGGGAGAGATATAGAAGCGTGACGGAATGCGGGGCAGGGGCAAAGGCAGGTGGAAGACAGCGTCGGGCACAGGTAACAGGTAGGTAATGATGAAGATGGGTAAACGTGGTCGGGGTAAAAAGCAATTATATAATCGCGAAGAGTAAATCTTTCATTTCTAAACAAATTTCAAATAAACTCGCGGCTAGGTACCTACGAGAATATACCTATATAAAGTTGTGTGCTGGAACCACCAAGAGTATAGCGAGAGTTGAATAGACACACAGCGTGTTGAAAAAGACCAACCGGCAACGAAACGGGCAGCATCGAGCTCAGGTGAGGAAGCCGGGCACGGCGGAGGGCGGGGCAGGGGCGCGCATAAACGGAAAACGTGCGTATATATAGAGCGAACCAACCAACAACGTAGGTACATTTCAAGTTCAAAATTTCACCGCTATTACTTTCCTTTTATGTATATGTGTATAAATAGTTGGCGAAATTAAATTTTCGCCGTAACGTGAAAATTTCACGTTCTTATCAAGGGAGGTAAAAAAATACTACGATACTTGCGGCAGCAGGTAAGTATAGGTACAGGTGTACGAGTAGAGTAGAGTAGAGTATAAAAAGAGCGTCGATATTTTTTACTTTCTTTTTCATTCGTCGTCGACGACGCAACAACGTCACAGAATAGCAGACTAGGAAGTTGTCCCCGGACGTTTACGTTTATGAAAAAATTTTTTTTCCCTTTCTTGCTGAGCCGCGGTTCCTTCATCGCCGAGCCGTGGACGTTTCAAGGAGGCCAAACCGTACAAACGTCGGGGTTGTTAATCGATTTAACATTCTGTAGCGTAGATTAGTTGTATATATTGTATACCTTTCGTTCCCAAGGGCCAAAGGTACTATAACCTTGAATGGGTTATATTTTCGCGTTATATTATAATGATTTTTGAATACGCGAATATTTTTAGTACAGTAGGCCTATATATACGAGTACAATATACATATACAAATACCTACACAGCATAAATGTATGAGGAATAAGGATATATGTATAAGTTGAAGAGGCACAGCCGCGCAACACATGCTCTAAATAAAATGTATATAAATGAGACAAGCGAGTGACGCTATTTCGGATAAATATGTATTCGCGAGTGTGGGAAAAGTGGCGAACGTTTAATATATTCGATTTTGACCTATATTTTTAGATAAAAATGTTTACCGACGATAAATCAATTGTTTTTACCAGTTAAAAAACTAATCGAACAAATACAATTTTAGTTTATTCGGTTCCATGTTCAAGTACATACGAGATACTGAATTCTATCGAGACCTCTGCCTTTCAACTATCAGCTATCGTTTAAAGAAGTTGAGAACAGAATGTGATGAACTGAACTCCAAATTTTTATGTACATCTAGTTGGGGGACCCACATAAAGATCAATTGCACCTCCTGATGATCCTCCAGCAAAGCTTTCTTTTTAAAGGGGGAGTCCTAAGGAACATTTTAAGGCAAACTTGCCAAAAAAAAAAGTTGGCCTTACTCACAAAATGGCGGCCATTTTGATTGACAAGTCAACCGAAATCGCAAATTTTACGTTTCAACATAGGACTTGCACGAAATTTTTCAAACCTTACAAAGGTAGATCGAAAGATAATGCAAAAATTTATCACCTGTCGAAATTTCAAGTGCTAAAGTGCGTTTTTCGATTTTTGGTGAATTTTTGAAAATCTAATTTAGGCCAAAAATGAGGGAAAAAATCAAAATTATACCAAATTGACCAAGAAAGCTGAAATTTGGGATATACCCTATTTTCGACATTCCAAATCGATTGGAAACGGTTTCAACCCGTTTTGAGCAGCTCTGGAGCCTCCAGCAGATTTTTGAAACTCGAAATTCCCACAAAATTCCATCAAATTGGAGTTGTAAAGCTGAAATTTATTCTAAAAACTAATTTCAATACGGTACGAAGTACTGCCTGGTGAATTTCAAGTCGTTTTGGAGCCTCCAGTGACTTTTCGAATATTCCTGAAGCCTCCAGCAGATTTTTGAAACTTTAAATTTCCACAAAATTTCATCAAAATGGAGATGGAAAGCTGAAATTTACTCTACACTCCGATTTAACACCCTCTGAAGACGAATTCAGGTGAGTTCAAGTCATTTATGAGCCTCCAGCGACTTTTTTGAAAATTACTGGAGCCTCCAGTAGATTTTTGAAACTTGAAATTTCCCCAAAATTTCATCAAACTGAGATGGAGAGTCGAAATTCATTCTGCAAACTAATTTCAATACGCTACGAAGTTGACTGCTGGTGGATTTCAAGTCATTTTGGAGCCTCCAGCGACTTTTTGAAAGGTTATGGCGTTTTTTTGGAAAATTGAAATTTCCTCAAAGTAGCTGGAAGCTTAAAAACCATCTGAAACTACCATGTAGTCTGCGAAGTAAATTTCAGCTTGCCAACTCCATTTGATGACTAAATGTTGCGGGAATTTCAAGTTTCAAAAATCCACTGGAGGCTCCAGTAATTTTCAAAAAGTCGCTGGAGGCTCCGAAACGACTTGAAATTCACCTGCAGTGCTTCGTAGCGTAATGAAATTAGTTTTTAGAATAAATTTCAGCTTAACAACTCCAATTTGATGGAATTTTGTGGGACTTTCGAGATTGAAAAATCTGCTGGAGGCTCCAGAAGTGCTCAAAACAGGTTGAAACCGTTTCCAATCGATTTGGAATGTTGAAAATAGGGTACATATATCCCAAATTTCAGCTTTCTTGGTCAATTTGGTAAAATTTTGATTTTTTCCCTCATTTTTGGCCTAAATTCGATTTTCAAAAATTCACCAAAAATCGAAAAACGCACTTTAGCACTTGAAATTTTGACAGGTGATACATTTTTGCATCATGTTTCGATCTACGTTTGTAAAGTTTGAAAAAGTTCGTGCAAATCCTATGTTAAAACGCAAAATCTGCGATTTCGTCTGACCTGTCAATTAAAATGGCCACCATTTTGTAAGTAAGGCCAAATTTTTTTGGCAAGTTTGCTTTAAAATGTTCCTTAGGATGTCCCCTTTAGGAAAAAAGTTGTCCCGGAGGATCGGCGGGGGGGGGGGGGGGTGCAATCACTCCTATTGTCATATGCCGGACTAAAAGTGCATATTTCAATTTTTGGCGAATTTTTGAAAATCAAATTTAGGCCAAGAATGAGGGTAAAATCAAAAACTTACCAAATTGACCTAGAAAACTGAAATTTGGGATTTACCCTACTTTCAACGATTGGAAACTGTTTCAAACCGTTTTGAGCAGTTCTGGAGCCTCCAGCTGATTTTTGAAACATGAAATTCCCGCAAAATTTCATCAAATGGAGTTGGAAAGCCGGAATTCATTCCGCAAACTAATTTCAATACACTAAGAAGTCGACTGCAGGCGGATTTCAAGTCGTTTTGGAGCCTCCAGCAACTTTTTTTGAAAATTCCTGGAGTGTCCAGCAGATTTTTGAAACTTGAAATTTTCACAAAATATTTCATGATCAACTGAAGTATGCTGTGGTGATGAAGTTCTACTAAAAAGGTGGGCGGGTTCTGCGCCAGGAATAAAAATCTGACTTCAAACTTTCTCAGAGCGAGAAGGAAACGAAGAGGATAGCCCAGTGTACCATCTCGTATGTTTGAAGATGTACTATGTTGAAAAACTTTGACTGAAAAGGTAGACGGGTTCTGCGCCAGGAAGAATGAATTGACTTATAACTTTCTTACAGTGAACAGAAAATGAAAATGACGGTTCGGTTTACCATCCCTTATGTGTAAGTTTGAATCTTGAGATGGGAAACTTGTTGCTACTCCCCCCCCTTCCCTCTCGTCTCCTCCTACAACAATATATTTTTTTATTCGTGTGCAGTCGTGGAATTAGGTTTAAAATTGAGAAAAGTATCATCCATAATGTAGGTAGATGTTTGGTGCCAGTTTAAGGCTTGTGATGGGAACTATTGACTGGTAAGTGAGCGAATTCTGCACCTGGAGGAATAAAACGAAGGGACAATAAGACGAGTGAGCATTTGCTTTCCTTATAATTATATGTTTGGAAATGTGATGGACTCTTATAGAATCTTTGAGAAATTTGCATACCTCAAAACACTTTGTTATTTTGACGACATTTTATAACTAATATTACTTTTTTTTGGTTTTGATCTACTTGAAAAATATACTCGTCGGTCAAAAATTTATTTTTGAAATAGTTACTCCTGGAATTTCTTACAAAGGACTAAAGAGGCATCTTGCCCTCCACAATACAACATTTTTTAATACAGACGAAGATAAACCAAAAGATGTATGCAAGAGTGTTTATCACTACCAAAAATTTTGGATGCTGGAATGCATTTTTCTATTTTTTGTGAATATTTGAGCATCAAAATTTGGTCTAAAAATGAAAAAAAATCAAAATTTCACAAAATGAAGTAACTTGGAAATCTGAAACATTTTGGTATGCACTGTTTTCGTCACCAATTGATTATAATCGTAAACGTTTTCGAACCGTTTTTATTAACTCTGGAGCGTCCAGTAGATTTTTTTTTTAAAGTTGAAAAGTTTGAAGGAGTTGATACCTGGGTACTTATCAATTATGTGGCGAATTTCCGTCATTTTTACTAAAACACAGCTGTTTTTTTTTCTTGAATAAGTATAAATCGCAGAATACGTAAAGCCAATTTTGGATTTTCGGAAGCTCTCTAAAAAATTGAAGAATAAATTTAGGCAGCTGAAATTTTGGTCAAGGTGGTTTCAGACTAGGCTCCTACCAAAAATCGTGACTCAGTTCAAATCGGAAGCACACATCTCGAATAACGTTCATTTGTAAAGTAATTAAGTCAAATTTTGTTACTCCTGGCGCAGAACCCGCTCACCTGTCTGGTGAAAATGTTCTCATTCCTAAGCTTCAGATGTTCGTAAACTACGACTAAACGTAAGAATTGTAAGGCGAGAAAAAGTACACTTTTATTTCTTTTAGAAGAAATAAAAGTGCGTTTTTTAGCTATTTAGCGAGCCGTGCACCTACCTAACAGACCGCGTACCTATCTGCTACGGCATGTATAGGGACGTTGTTAGGTAGGGATTCGTAGGTTATTTATTATAACCAACGACGCGAGAGCTCTGTGTGTCTAAATTCAGTCTGTGTATGCACTTACGAGTAGCATATACAGCTCACGGGATACCTAGCAATTAGCTACTGCTTAGGGATCCCAACCTAGTACCTATCGACTTAGATAGGTATGGAGTGAGGGTGCTCCTGTCTCTCGGATGCTCTAGTGCCCGGTACCGAGGGGTATAGGAATGGCAGGGTAGCTTAGGGATAAAACCCGATGCCGTATATTTTTTGTTTCCTTTTTGTATTACGTTTTTTTGCCTTTTCTTTCCTTTGTTTTACCTGATATACTTTGTTTTTTAATACTCAAATATATCAGTATACCAGTGCTTGTAAAAGTACATTCTGTTTTTTTATTTATTACCGAAAAGCGAATGGCGAGGCGGTAATTCGCCAGACATTCGCGAATCTATTGAGGTAGATAGGTCTTCCCTTGGGTATATAATAGGTTCACTTAAGAGTGATTCTTTTAGCATATCCTAAGGGATGTTTCAAATGTACGCAATGATTGATTAGACTCACTCAAGAGTGATTAGGTTTACTTGGGAGTAAAGCCTATGATTTTATTGCGCTTCATTTTTGGTGCCGAAACCCGGGAACGTCCTTTAGATATACTAGTCGTCTAATAGAACGTCAATTTTCATCACGTCCTCGCCTAAGTGCTACGGTTATTATTTTTTTTCTCTTTTTATTTCCTTTGTTTTGCCTAAGTCGAATGCAATATTCGCAATTATTTTCGCCATATGTGGTACATATTGGCAAAATGGTTTACTGATTCAGCTCATGCAGATCACCGTACTGATCAGGTAAAACAGATCAAAAAATTTTTTTTTAGTCTGTCTTTAATACACAGCGAAAAGTAGTCACTGATAGTATCACACCTATCACACGATCAGTAGCCACAGTATTTAGCCAGACATATGTGTTTGTGTTGGATGCCTAGATCT
Organism: Planococcus citri; assembly: GCF_950023065.1. Classification (NCBI taxonomy): domain Eukaryota; kingdom Metazoa; phylum Arthropoda; class Insecta; order Hemiptera; family Pseudococcidae; genus Planococcus; species Planococcus citri. Next base: position 3,573,719 of record NC_088679.1, on the reverse strand, counting down.
GTGAAGTAAGCCTAACGTCACTGGTAGTTCTACACATACGAGTTTAGGTAGTAACAGAATTCTAGACATATTTTGTGTTTTGTGTCCAAAAGGGAGAAATCCTATCAACATATTCAGCGAATTTCACGAACGCATTATTTAGTTGAATTTACGAATTCGTCTCGCTACCTATCATGGGTAATTCAACCTAGCTGAAATATTTGCTCAATGAGCTGTTCAACGAATATATACCTTCCTGATGTTTTGCTTATGGAGTGAAAAGTAGTCACTGTTAGTTCCCACTAGCACACGAATAGTAGCCTTGATGTATAGCAATTCTAAGGAATTGAAATGTTATTCTTGAAGCAGCAAATTAGCTATTTATATCGCGAAGAAAAATCATCATACAAATAGGTTGAAATAGGTAGGAAAAATCCTGTCGATAATTGCTGACGTGCCTATATAGGTATCAGTAATGGAAAAACCTACAGAGATAATTCGTGAACCAATTTCAATCAAATGGACAGTACCTATTGTTCTGTTTCATAAAAAATCAAGTACAAGTTATAAATTGATCAAACCACTATTGTACTGAGATTTAGAAAGACCCATGGGTTTTTTCCTATTGTATTCGTAATTTGCAACGAAAAGATAACGAACGTTTTTTACTCGTAATATTATAATCCATTATCTTACCAAGCAAGCAGATAAATTTTCCTTACTAACCAACCAACGGGCCGTCGGCTAAAAAACATGCCGACCTTACATATGGGAAAATCCCTTCTTACTGTCCGACCTCGGTACCATCCATGTAAGATGAAAGTTTATCAAGAAGATTCATTATGTTTTTTTCTTTCGTTGTGCTCGGTACTCTTGTCTTTTACTAATGCCGTCGATAAAGAAGTACTTGTATGAAATTATTGTAATTTTGACTTTGTTATTTTGGTGTTGTGTTAAAGAAGTGTTTTTTCATTTTGTGTTAACTATACTTCGGTTAATAATTCGAGCTTTTGAATTTACGTTCCGATTAATTGAAGAAATTAAACGCGAGTTACGTTGGTAGTTTATGAACAGTTCTCCTCTTAGCCCAACGGTTGCTGAGTTGAACAAAACTTTCAGTCTAAAACTTGACTCGACTTCTGACTTAAGTTCTCCTTATCCTTCAAGAAGGAATTCACTTACAAGTTGGAATTCTTCTGATAGTGTATTCATGTCTCAGACTCCGAACAATAGTCCTAATGCTCAGGCCGAGCAGCCAGCTCCCCAAGGTGCACCTGCTCGAGCCATCACTCGCAGTTTAGCACAGATGCTGGAGTTAGAAATCCCTGATGAACCAATATTGACCAGTGGTATGCCCAAGAATCTCGAAGAGATACGAAAAATAATGATCCAAAGGGGTCTCATGGATGCTACACCTCAGCCAAGTACCGCTGGGGTAAGTGTTCGTTTTACTGATCCTCCCAATCAAGTGACTCCGAGAGAATTGTTTAAACCTACGGGTAATATTCCTCGAATTCCTTTGACATTACCAGATACCATTAGTGGTGACCGTTCTTTATCTGTCGAAAACATCGCTAGTTCAACTGCTCGCATTTCGACAGTACCTGCTATTATTGTACCTGAGGAATCACCCATTCCTCAAATAAAGCGACGCGATATGTCTGTTCCTTTGTTTGGCAGTAAGTCACCATTATGGGATGATAGTGACTTGAGTTACACATCCTCATCGTCTCGCCGCTATAGTCGTTATTTTTCCCCTCCTACCACTGGAATACTTATCACGACAGCTGGAAGTGCACCCACGACAACTGCGGCGCCATCCACAGCTGCTTCATCGGTAGCTAACACTGTATCAACCACCAGTACCGAAACAAGGCCTACCCCACAGGCAAGCGGAACTACTGCATCCGCTAGTGGAGGGGGACCAACTAACGGCGACGCTAATAATGTTAATGCCGATGGAACGCGACGAGTCACTGAACACGGTGAAGACACTATTAGCGAATTTGACTTTGATCCACTCAATCCTGAAATACCATTTGAGCCAATACTTCCCATCAGAGAAATGCAACTTGAGCATGTGGTCAATGTAACAAACCTCGATTTCAATAACCTGTTGGATTGGTTAAAGAACAACTATCGTTTAGATGACACTAGTGCTCGATCTCGAATAAAAGCTCTCGAGTCAAAACTCACGAAAACGCGTCGTGACGTTCAACATATTTACGTAGATAGTGTCACCGACATTAATGAAAATTTCGCTAAGATTCGTCAATTCTTTAAGAAGAATATGGATCAAATGGATCTTAAATGGCGCGAAGTGATTAGTGCCGAACTCGATGAGTTTGATCGCGCTGTGAAATGGGCAATTCACAAAGCCGAACAGACATTCAAACTAAACGACACTGGCCTAATGTCTACACTCGATATCGGTGAGCAACTAATGAGAATGAAATTCTGGGCCAGCACGACTCGTGAATTTATTCATGAAGATCGGAGTTTCATTCTTCGCGAACTTCAAATTCTTCGTGATGGGTATACTCAGCTGGCCATAACGTTAAACCAATCTATGGACCAATCCAATGATGCTTCGAAACAGATATCATCTCGATCTCCATCTGGCGGTGGTACTAATGGCGCTTCTGGCGGTGGCGCCGATGATTCGGTCCTGTGTATTAGCTCTGGTAATGGTAAAAAATCGCCCAAGAAGAGCAAGAAGAAGAAAGAAGAATCCACCGACGAGGAAGATTCTTCTGAATCTGAATCCGACTCTGATACTGAAGAAAGTGGAAGTGCGGTGAATCGTAGACGTAAACTAAATCGTAAAATAAAATTCGGTAAGGGTAGACATACAATAAAAACAAAACATGTCACCAATGCGAATGTCATCTTCGATGATAATCGTCGATACGAAGTCATGGACTTTATCATGGAATTTGAAGAATTCATGGAAGAACATGACGCAACCGAAAAGAAATGGATTCGCATGTTTCGACATGCAATTCAAACCACCGATGCTAAATTCTGGAGAGACAATACGAAAGATATTAAATCTTACAAAGAACTACGTAAATCGTTCTATGAACACTTCTGGAATGGTGAACAGCACGGTGAAGCTCGTAAAACATTTTTGCGTCTACGTATAGATCACACATCTTCTAAGAAAATCTGCTCTGAACTTCGTAAATGGCTCCATATCTTGGCTGAGACTGATGTTCCCGATCACATGTTAATAGAGACCGTTTACGAACGTCTGCCTAGGGATTTAAAGAACAAATTCGATCATCCTGAACGGAAAAATTATCGTTTATTTGATAAGAAATTAGCGCAACTAACTAAAGTGGAAGAGTACAATGACTGTCCCTACGAGATTACTCCTGGGGCAAGCTCTGGATCTTCTAAGAAAAATAAAGATTTTCGAAAGTTCAAGAAGAACTCAAATTTTGATTCGAGCAATTCCGCTGCGTCGACGAGTTCAGGCCCAAAAAGTAATCCTTCAAGTACGTCTAGTAATTGGCGACCCCCTGTGCATTCCACTGGGGTACCTGAGTCCAATCAGCAGTTGGAAGATGTACTAAAAGAAATAAATAATAAATCAACAAGCAGTGAAGAACCTCCAAAAAACGGGGAGAAGAACTCCGAGTCCTCGAGCGACGAGGAGTCGGAGAATTAGAATTAGTGCCTACCCATTCTATATCAATCGAAGGGAAATCGCCTTTGAGAGACTACGAGATTATCGGAGACTCGTTGGCTCATTTTATTTCTTCCCTTATCGACACACACGCAAAACGTCGTAAAGCCTACCGACGTGATAATATTCACATTGAGGACTTGTTAAAAGCTGTGAAAGAATCTAATTTCTCTAAACCTAATGCAGTAATTTCGTGTCTCCAATCTGAATTGAATAGAGACCACAATAATACATATTTTTCGTGGATACGTAATAAACTAGACGAGCTCATTGTAATATTAATAAACAAAGGCTTTAAGGACATCATAGTAATGTTCCCGATAGTCAAACCTGTTGTTAGTGGTAGTCCGGTTCCGAGCCAAAAATGGTATTCGTTTCGAAAAATCATGATCGAAATCTGTTCCTCAAGAGGAGTTAGATTTCTGATTGAACCTGCGTTATTATTTCTCAAAGTAACCGAACATGCACGTACTTCTGATAAGATAGTTCCGGCGATCGATTCTAATCAGAATATGATCCCTAATGTTGAAAAATTCTACATGCCAAAGGAAGGAACAACTTATTACCCACATCAATCGATGAAACGAGAAATCGCTGGTGTTGTGACGTATATTTCTGAACTGCCTGATCGACGAACCACTCCACGTAACAAAATTGAGCCACACAAGCCTTCTGGTGAAACTCAAGCGACGCCTCATCCTAATCAAAGCCCAGCTGGGACATTGCATGTGAACCAAGTGAAATCATCTAAACAAACTTACAATCAAAAACACGATGATCCAGTGGTACAAAATCAACTAACGTACCCACCGGATGAAATAATCACTTGCGTAGTTTCGTTGGGTTTGGGTGATTCGTTTTACCCAACTCAGCTCGACTCTGGGGCAGTGCCTAATGTAATTTCCGAGAAAACTGCAGATCTCTTACGAGAAAAACATCCCGATGAAATGGATTATCTTCAATTGTCAAATCCAGTGCGTTGTACCTTAGCTGACGATAATGAAGTACGTACTGCCGATTACATCCTCGTGCCTACGTTGAAATTCGGCCAACACGCGTTGAAAATTCCATTTTATGTCCTACCAGGCTGTAATCAAACGTTTATCATTGGTACACGTACGATGGACTTATTTAAAATAAAGCCAGAAATTAGTGAGCGCGTAGCTTATTGTCAACCTACTTTAGAACACTCTAAGGAGAAGTTACGCTATCTTAAACCTCATGAGTATGAAACATCGATTAAAATAAATAAAATTAAAATTAATACTGCCATCGAACCTGAGGTAAATAAGATTCTCAATCGTGCCAACTTAGCGAAAAAATATCGACGTCTTCCTGAAGGTGTTGAGGATGACGGTCCAGCTGTCTTTTTTCAGCGATTAAAGGAGGATCTCGAGAAAGCTGTCGCACAGAAGCGTATAACTCAAGCTGAATCCGATTATGCATACAGCGAACTGTCGCAATTTCAAGACATCTTCAGCAGATTTCCAGGTAGGTATATCGGTGACAAAGTGAAGTTTGAATTCAATATTCCAATCAAGGAAATTGAATATCGAGGAGCCAAATATAACCCTGCAAAATCATTAATGGATCGTATTAGACAAGAAATTCTAATTATGTTGGCACTTGGAATTATTGAACCTTCAAACTCACGTTTTATAAATCCAATCGTCGCGAATGAGAAAAAAACCGGCGAACTGCGAATCTGTATCAACCCTGTTGATTTGAATCCAATTCTCGAAGTCAATTGCAACGAAGCTGGGCTGCTGGACCGCATAATTACTGATGATCCCGAAGCAATGTTTTTCAGTTCTCTTGATTTCGTGTCAGGATTCTGGCAACTCGTTCTGGACGAAGCCTTTCGAAAGTATTGTGCCTTTCAAGTTGATGGTCGCGTATACCATTTTACACGTCTTCCTTATGGTCTAAAAATCTCATCTGCTGAATTCGTGAACCTAGTACACAAAGTAATTCCCGATAAGGCGGGGATTAGTAAATACGTAGATGACATTTTACTTAGATCTAAAACATTCAAGGAGATGCTGACTTTAATGATTGATATTTTCACCAAATTAAGAAAAAACGGTCTCAAATTGAATGCACATAAAACTACTTTCTTTCGTGACTCAACGAACCATCTCGGTTTCGTCCTCAGCCATAGAGAGATATCTAAGGATTCTAAAAAACTCGATAAGTTTATGGCATACAAGATTTCACATATGCGTAGTGGTAAATTTGAGCTACGAAATGATAAAGAAATTCTGCAAGTAATCGGTTTAACTGTCTTGTATCGTCGTTTTATTAAAAATTACCAGCAAATCTTAGCACCACTTTACGAACTGGTGAACAAGAAGGGACCCGATTTCGTTTGGGGACCTCGCCAAGCTGAAGCTCTTGCACTGCTGGAGCAAGAATACACGAAAGAATTCACGTTGAAACCAGCAGTCGACGGTCATGATTTATACTTGGACACATACACGTCTTACGATGCAAGTAACGGTGTGTTGTATCAAGTTATCGACGGTAAAGAAGAAATTGTTCTTTTCGCAAGCCATTGCTTCAAAGTTCATCAAAAAGAGTACACTATCGTTGAAAAAGAAATGTATACATTAACCAAGCTTTTAAGAAAGCTCAAACTTTGGCTGATTGGCAGAAAAATTCACGTGCGTCGAGATCTTGAAGCTATTGTTGAAAAGTTTCGTTTATTGAGTGAAATTAATCGCAAAGCTGCTTGGTGGATTGTTGAGGTGAAAGGTTACGACCTTGTTTTCGACATTAAAACCAAGCACAAATCGTGGTTTGGGTTGCAAGCTCCCGAGCTTACGATCAATCACTTAAACTTCGTGCACTTTGTTTCTGAACCAAATGAATTCGTATCGCGAGTAAAAGACAAGCTGATTGAGAGTTTGAATAAGATAGAAATATTTCAGAAACGTGATTCGCATTGTATGTCAAAAATGCGCAAAATTTTAACTCCTGATCATCTGTTGAATAAAACCGAACTCGAAGCTAAACAAAACATCTTAAATAAATATACCATTGAACGTTTAGAAAACCGAAAAACGTTAATGTATAAAAATGCTGATGGTTCAATCGTACCTGTACTTCCTGATTCGCTGTTTCGAGATACGATGATGTATCTTCATGAAATCTTCGGTCACATCGGTTCGAAGAAATTAGCAGTAATGTTCCACCGTTCATACTACTCACCAAACGCTGAATTGTACGCTCGTTACATCACTGCAGCCTGCATTCATTGTCGAACGAATAAAACCTTTGGAGAGAAAAAACCATTAGAATTTGCAAGTATTGAATCTCATACGTTAGGCGACATTTTATCTGTCGACATACTTGGCCCGATTGCAAATGAATCTGACGAGGCCAAGTATCTTCTCGTAGCCAAGGATCTTTTCTCCGGGAGAGTTTGGTTAAGACCAATGGAAGATATTACGCAAGAAACTGTTTGTGAATGCATGGAATTCATCCTAAAACAAATCCATGATCACAAAATAAATGTTCGACGAATTTTAACAGATAATGCCACACAGTTTACAAACCAAATGTGGAAGGATTTATTAAAAAAGAATAAAATTAACCTTAATCATTCCACGGCGTATAATCCGCAATCAAATCCAGTCGAACGGATGATGCGAACCATCGGTGAAAAACTTAGAGTGCGAATCAATCTTGACTCCAACGGTGCTTACACACATCATGGTTGGCACAAACATGTAGATATTATAGAAAAACAAATCAATAGTTGTCCAAATGATGTCGATGTGGTACCATACGATCTCTGGGGCATAAGAGCCATTGATACCGAACTGCCTACGGAAAATTCGCTGACTTATGCTAAAGAGCAACTTCGAATTTTACGCGAATCAATCAAAAAAGATGATACTCCTTCGGTAACTTCGGCCGAGTTACTCAAAATCCGTCTCAATTTATTAGAAGATGTGTACAACGGTACAGATGGCTTCGTTTGGGCCTCGATTGATGGCGCTTGCGCCAACAACGGTTCTGAAGATGCCATTGCAGGTATCGGTATTTCATGGCACCCCGATGGCACTAAAAATGTATCCGAAATCATCAAACACGATAAATATCGTTCTACCAACAACCTAGCTGAAGTAATGGCTCTCAAAATTGCAATGGAAGTCATGATTGATCATAAGGTTGATAATTTTAAGGTTTTTTCCGATTCGCAGTACCTCACAGAGGCCATAAATTCATCTACTCAGAGATGGAAGGAGAATAAATGGAAAAATGCTTCGCGGAAGGAAGTAGTTCATAAAGAGCTTTTCGAAGAAATCCTCTCCTTGAAGAGTAAATTTAATCAATTTGAATTACAACACACGTATGCACGTCAAACTGATGCTGGGAACTTCACAGCTGATCGTTTAGCTAGAAAAGCCGTGTATACGAATGATTTTGAAAAGACTAGAATTGATGATATGACCAACCATCAAGCTTTGCTCAATCTTGTCCGTGAACGGAGATATCGAAAAGTTCAACTTGAGGAACAAAAGTTCAACGAGAAACACGGCGATCCTAGGATTTACGAAAAAGGTGAACTTGTCCTTATCACCGGTCATCGTTTATCATCTTCGGACCGGGGCACCTCTAAAAAGCTGTACCCAAAACGATACGGTCCATATTTGGTCAAGGCTAAGGCCAATCCAAATTGTTACGAAGTTCAGCACTTGACTGATAAAAAAGACAAAGCTACTATTACTCGTGCACTTCAAGTACAACTTATTTGCAACGACGGTGACGATGGTGTTTCCGAATATGTCAACAAAGATATACAATCATACCACAGTGATCGAGAAAGTCAACGAAGCCTTGAAGATGCCATAGCTAATTGGTGGTAATTACGCAGTACTGGTAGGTTCTCGCTCATTCTTATTTCGAACGTCTAACTAGCAACACTAAGGTGTTTTGGATCAAAACTAACTATCAAAATGGCACCTCCTCCTTCCATTTATGAGATCATTGATAGCATGAATAATCCGTCATACTCAATGTTGAATTTCATCGATCAAAAAACCGAATTCAAATTGGGTAACGTGCCTGCATTCAAATTTCCTCAAATGGAAATGACCAATTTATTCCGATTTGAAAAACCTACCAATTTGAATAAGTTTATTGCCTACAGATTGAAAATCGATTACTTTGAAGATGATTTAGTAATTGCTAGAAATTTCGTCGTGACTTCGAATAAAGAGATGGTCTTACGAGACCTATGCTTGAACCTATAGGAGTTGATCATTTTAAAGTTTCATTCAAGTTTTAATCCAGTTTGAAATTTTTATTTTTTCTTTATACATTACATAGGTTAAAATTGCATAGATATTTTTAGAATTAGGTTATATATAATTATTCTTAGAATTAGGTCTAATATAGTTAGTAGTAGATATCCAAAAACAGCTGATCGTAAATCGGTCATATGTTCTGCGGCCGGTACTTGCATCCCTGCCGTCTCTTCGAGTCGTCGGTAATCTGCAACAGATAAAAATACATTAAAGATAAGACATGTGCAACTCAACACAATAGCATTTATCATAGGTGAAGTCGAACTCAGGTAAAGGCTATAGTCCTATCTACGGAAAGGTATTTACGCCCATATATGGCAATAATAATTGAACTTGGCATATCCCCACCTTTATTCAAAACCTATTCTGCCAACTCCAAGCCTTTGAGCTGAAGAACTCTTCAGTATGTGTTCTTTCGTGACCCTCTATACTTCTTCAACTTTTAGATCAACATCTAGTTCGCTTTGTCGATTGTATTTACGTTCCGGTCGTGGCTTCTTCGATATAGTGTATCTTAAGAGATATTTCGCTTCGTGAGTGCATTGGTGAAATATCTTAAGAGATATCTTGGGTGACTACTGCTGTTAATATTCAACATCATCCAGCACCATCACTGACCGCAAGTCGCTTTCCAGGGTAAATTTTCATTTCCCGTTGCTCAACGGTTTCCGGTTAGTATCCGCTCAAGATGATCAAATTAAAATTACACGTAGCTTGTTGCGTCCAGTGTGGAAAATCCATGGGCGAAAGTCCCCATGGAGAAAGAACCAACGTTCAACTATTGTCCACAAGCCACTGCGGACATTGTTACCATACGAGCTGCTTCCGTGAATTATTTCACAAGGTAAAATACCGTGGCACTACCACGTGTGCGTATCCCGCTTGCACTCAAGAAATTATGCAAACCGCCGCTCAGCTAATCAACACGGAAACCGATTCGTTTTACGTATTGGGACCTGAAACATCAAAAAGAATAGATGAGCACATTTCACAACTAGAAAAGCAAATTTCGTCATTAACGACTGAACGCAACAAGCTAGCTACCTGTTGTAACAAGCAGCGGTCGACAATCCATGATTTAAATATCGAACTACGCAGCCTAAGGGCTAAAGCTAATCCCTCCGAACGGTTTATAATCCTTGATGACAACTCCGTGTCATCGCTACCTGATTCGGATTCGCCGAAGCAAGACGAATTCTGGAAAGATATCAACGAAGTAGTACAAGGTACTGAAGAATTGAAGGTCGATGACCTTGTTAATCTAATCGAATCGCCAAATGATAACGAGTTCGACATAATATCCGAGGAATCGGACATACTACTTCCATCTGAAATCGCCGATACCTTTTTACCAAAAGATACGTCAACGCCATTATGCGATGAAAACCATGAGTTAGAACGAACGGCTGCCAACTTACGTGAATCTGCAGAGGTCCTGGTCACTCAGCAAGCCGGTACTCCGCTCAGAGACGAACCTCACGATTACGAGGAAGCAATGAATGTAGATAGTGACTCGCTAAACTTAATGTCATCTCCGATTCCCGGGTATTACGACTCCCCTGAATACTCTTTCCAATATGAACGGCCGATTGCAAATGTTACTCCAACAACTCGGACAATTGCGAATATTTCAGGTAAAGTCACGATAAACGAACCTGTAACAGGAAATGTATCATCATCATTCCAACTTCGAGAGCACAATAACTCAAGAGTACAGTCTGGCAGAATAAACCGCACCTATCGCTTACGTCCAATTTCACCCAGCCTAAATTCTTTAACTAAAAGACAACAAAATATACTGAAACTTGCGAACAGAGGTCGAAATTTCCAATTGCCGAACCCATCAGACCCAAAATGTAAGCCGCCGACCAAATACGATCGAATGGTGATGTATCGAAACCAACCGGTACATTTACCGGTGAACGTGAGCAACTATCAGTCCATCGTACGACGAAAAGGCTTGAGCTTTGATACAGCAGCTCCAACCTACATGCAAGATATCATCATTGAGCAGAAATTTCACTATTACCTGAATGAAACTAGAGTGAGGCTACTAAATAAACAAGAAGAAAACCTTTTCTTCCTGCAAGGGTACGCCGTATTTGGTGACTCTATCGCGTTCAGCGCCATTCACGATGCGATGGAGGAATTTGATAAACGTTCCAATCTGTCGAAAAATTTATTCTGTGCGGAATATATCAGTGTCAATCTACTACAGGATAATATTAACATGTTTTTACCCATTATTCCGCGCTATATCCTCGTATGCTTTGGTGAGTATGAGATCAGCCGCTACGGTGACGAAAATATACAAAGAAAAATACAGGATTTCTTGGTGTTCCTCCTTAATCAGGGAGTACGAAAAGTGCTAATTATTCCGCCCATCTTGAATTCGACTCATCCGTTGCGAAGACGATTCTTAAGAAAATATTTACGAACCGAAGCGATCGGATTATCGACCACCGGCAGGATTCAGTACCTAGATTACCTAGAAACCACACTCGACAAGACAGACCCTGATCACAAAGGAATTACCGGGGTTCCCATAATGCTCAACCAGATAGTTCTAGAAACTATCGTAAATATACTTCCAGCTTTAAGTCACGAGAAAGATTATTCAAAGCCAAATCAGCGTCGGGTGAAGAATTTCCAGCGGTCCAGAAAGTGATAACTTATCACACATAGCAAATCAGTGTAACCAGTGGCAGCAATATTCGAAGTCACAGGCAGGGATGCCAACTTTTCGTAATAAAACCCAAAGGTTTTTTTATTTTTTATTTTTGTTACAATCTCATTTTAGAGTTTTATGTTTTTTCTTCCTCTCAAAATTTTTTTTACTTCTCTTTTTGATTTTAACGTACTTCCTCAGGTTAATTACGAAATGGTACTCAATATATAACCAACTCAGCTGTTAAATTGGTATTTACTAATACTTTTTGATATAATTGTTTGCTATCCTTACGAGAAAGATATATATGTTATTCAGTTATACTTATACCTCGTAGGTAATTTGTCTTGTTTTATTCCAACTCCATAAGAGTATTAAGATACTATTTTATTATTTCATGTTCTCTTCGCATTTTTACGTACACAATGCTTCCATGTGTATCTTGAATAATATTCATAGTTATTTTTTTTTATAGGTTAGATAACCTTTCAGCTCCTTGTTTCTTTGCGTTCTTTTATTTTTTCGATTATTTGAATTTCAAAGGTATAACTAGTTTCTTTGTTTAGTTAAATTCGTAGTTATATCTACTTTTTGTGATTATTGCATTTTTTCTGTTTTTTGTATTTTTCTTTATTCCTTTTTATTTCATCTTTTTGGCAGAGGCTGCCTTACGTTTTCTTTTTGTTAATCCTACACCTTTTTGTATCCGGCACTATCTTTAAAAAATAATTCGGGGCATCCCCTCCATCCCTCTAAAACCACCGAAGGGTGAGATTTTTTCATTTTTGGCAAAATTTTCAAAATTTCTTTTCTCGCGCTTAAGGTTGTAAAGAATTATCTTATAAAGAATGCGTGCATTTTTTATAATAAAATTCGGGGCAATGTAAGGCGAGAAAAAGTACACTTTTATTTCTTTTAGAAGAAATAAAAGTGCGTTTTTTAGCTATTTAGCGAGCCGTGCACCTACCTAACAGACCGCGTACCTATCTGCTACGGCATGTATAGGGACGTTGTTAGGTAGGGATTCGTAGGTTATTTATTATAACCAACGACGCGAGAGCTCTGTGTGTCTAAATTCAGTCTGTGTATGCACTTACGAGTAGCATATACAGCTCACGGGATACCTAGCAATTAGCTACTGCTTAGGGATCCCAACCTAGTACCTATCGACTTAGATAGGTATGGAGTGAGGGTGCTCCTGTCTCTCGGATGCTCTAGTGCCCGGTACCGAGGGGTATAGGAATGGCAGGGTAGCTTAGGGATAAAACCCGATGCCGTATATTTTTTGTTTCCTTTTTGTATTACGTTTTTTTGCCTTTTCTTTCCTTTGTTTTACCTGATATACTTTGTTTTTTAATACTCAAATATATCAGTATACCAGTGCTTGTAAAAGTACATTCTGTTTTTTTATTTATTACCGAAAAGCGAATGGCGAGGCGGTAATTCGCCAGACATTCGCGAATCTATTGAGGTAGATAGGTCTTCCCTTGGGTATATAATAGGTTCACTTAAGAGTGATTCTTTTAGCATATCCTAAGGGATGTTTCAAATGTACGCAATGATTGATTAGACTCACTCAAGAGTGATTAGGTTTACTTGGGAGTAAAGCCTATGATTTTATTGCGCTTCAGAATGATCTTTTCACGTGCTTTTCTGAGCGTTTTTGAGCAACTGAAGTGATCTTGGTTCATTCCTGGCGCAGAACCCGCCCACCTTTCTGGTGAAAAATTTCAAATTCTTAGAACCCGCGATTGCAACATCAAAATTGACCTAGTTGTAAGAATCTAAAATGGCACTTTTTGATAATGTGAGATTTTCAAAATATCGCTTTCAGCCAGAACTGCTTGAACTATTTTCAATCAGCTCAGTACCTATACGTTGAACGTTCGAAAATCTTCCAGATGTTCCAGAACTGCTCAAAATTGGAGTAGACCGTTTCCAGTCTATTCTACCAACTAAATTTTCGCATTTCTGGGTCAATTTAATGAACTTTACCAGGGCCTGACTTTACGTATTCTTGTACAGGTATTATCTCGAATTCAACCTTGTTCGGTTCAAAATAAAGCATCAAAAAATTAGTTTTTTTTTCTTTCTTCTGAAACTAGTGATTTATTTTCTCATTTTTGCTCGTTTTTATTTTCATCCATTTCAGTGAACCGATCGTAAAACGAATAAATCGAATATAAAACTCTTGTTTCGTTAAACCATTCACTAAATACCATGAAAGCGAATTCACTTTAGTTAATTTTTACACATGCATTCGCGATACAATAACCATTTTCCATTATAACGTCGAGCATGACGCGTGACGACGTGAGGATGGCATTCATCAGCATATCATACGAACGTCTCATAGCTTATAACCTCGCTCAGTATCTCCGAATTCAATATACGTATACTCATAGTGAGGTACGAGTACACAGAAATTGATAACAAATTTTAGCAACGAATTACAAATTGAATAACTGATTCGATTCGTTCATGTATTAAAATAAATTACAGTACCAATTTCTACGGGTACAGCAACGTTTTCAAATAAAACTAAAATGTTAGCGGGTATCTTGATAAATAATCATCGTATACACATGAACAAGTCGTCGTCGTCATTTTTGTAGTGGTTGGTTGAAATGTCAAATCAATATATCGCACCATTGGTCATGGTCCTACGCTTGGTATTAGGTAGGTAAATTCGATGAAATTTTTATTACTTTGCGAAGAGATGACCGACCAGACATCGGTGTTAAATTTTACTTGCTCGCTGACGCGAAAATTCGAGCTGAATATTTTAGGTTAACAGAGATTAGTTATTGAAAAGATGAAATGAAATGTGAAAATTGACAAGGTCCAAAATAAAGTCCATGTTACTTTTTTCTCCGATTTCATGATCATCGACCATCGTACGTAAGCATGGCTACATGCTTAATTTCATCAGCACAATAATTTATCGTGATTGATTCACTGGTATCTTTTTTTTGGGGGGGGGGGGTGTTTGTAATTACTTGATTATTACACTCTACACTCGTAGTGTGAAATTTTTAAATTGAGTTGATAAGGTCAAGTTTTTTTAATTAGGTCTAAGAATTTTTTAATGTGCAGAACTGGCATGTGCGTTTTGGGGTCTTTTCATAGAGGTGATTGTGGGTGATTTTTGAGTGGCCAATTCTCAATCTGGTTATATAATGATTTCTTCATGTCTATTTAGTTGAGATAGGTTTTTCCAAGGCTGAGTAGTTTTTTTTGTGGTGAAAGAGCTTGTTTGATGTTTGGAGGGACCAAAAGTTTTGCCATTTCTCAAGTGTGTTTTGGGTGAAGATAGATTTAAGGTCGTCAGCTGTGATAAATGTGCAAGGAGAAAGAGTAGTGGCGTATTTTGCATTTCTATCTACAATTTCATTTCCTGTGATTCCAACATGGCTGGGTACATACACAAACTGGATGGAGAAGTTTGAATTTTGTAAATCAAAAATAGAGTTTTATGGATATTTTGAATGGGGGGGGGGGTGTCAGAAAATAAATTTTGGATAGCAGTTGGTGAGCTGAGGGAATCACTCTGAATTAAGAAAGACTTATTTTCTGATTCATAAGTGAATATATCATAGAGGCAGTGGAAAATAGCTGTGAGTTTGGCAGTGTAGATTGAAGAGTAGTTATGGATTTCAAAATTTTAAATTTCATCATAGAGTAGGCATACCCTGAATGAAGTGTTTGTATTTTTGACCCATCTGTAAAGCAGAGATTGGATTTTTTGTATTCTGATAAGAGTTCAAGATAGTTTTATTTTATTACTAGTGGAGAGTGGCTATTTTTTGGGTAGTTAATAAGTTGTGCATTGACTTAAGGAGGCCTGAGGAGCCAAGGGGGATATGATATTGGTTGTTGGATGAGTGTTTTAGGATTGATTTGAAGATCATTCAACATTGTGATGAAATTAGAAATGGGTCCTTCTATATGATGAAAATGTTGGGGGTTGGGTGGGTTAATTGAGTTTTGGAGTGGATGGGAAGGGTTGGTGGATGCATTTGAGATGAATTTGTTTGTAATGAGAGTTCCTCTAAAATCTGGGGGTAATTCTGCTGCTTCACAATAAAGGCTATCTATTGGAGAAGAATAGAGGGCTCCTAAACAGATCCATAGGGCTGAATTTTGAATTGTTTTTAGGATATTAGAAGTTTGATTTGAGATATTTGCAAAACATGGGCTTCCATACTCAATTTTACTGCGAATTAGAGATTTATACAAGTGAAGTAGGAGTTCGCAAGATGGATTATACATACTTCGTTTTTTTGATTATTTTCAACAGATTTAGGCGTTTCATGATATCTCATTTTACTTTTAGAAAATGAGGAGTCCAATTTAGTTTTCTATCAAAAGTTAAGCCAAGAAATTTAGTAGTGGTTTTGAATTCTGAAGAGTGTCCTTTGAAATTGAGAATGAGATCTGGAGGAATCTTATTTTTGTTGGTGAAAAGTATACAGTGGGTTTTTGACTGTGAGAAAGTTAGACCATTTGAATCTGCCCATGATTAAATTTTTTCAAGGTTTCTTGGATTACTTGAAGAGCTAGTTGAATATTATTTGAACAAAAGGAAATGTTTATATATCATCAGCAAAGATTCTCAGAGAATTGGGTCTAGAAACAACATTGGAAATGTCATCAATCAAAATTATAAATAAGACTGCGCAAAGAACTGAACCTTGGGGGACTCCATTTTCAATTTCGAAAAATTTTGAGTATGTATTGTTAACTCTCACTCTAAAAGTACAGTTTGTTAAGAAATTCTGAATAAAATAGGCCAAATGTCCTCTAATTCCAATGGTATGTAATTTTTGGAGAATTTTATAACGCCAGGCTTTATCAAATGCATTTTCAAGATCAAAAAAGACTGAAAGAACGCTTTCTTTATGCTGGAAGGCTGAACTAATTTCTTTTTGGAGACTACAGAGGTGATCTGGGATAGATCTTTTCTTTCTGAAACCACTTTGATAAATGCTAAGACAGTTTGAGGAATCAATATACCAATTAACACGTTTAATAACCATTTTTTCGAGTATTTTGCAAGGAATTGAAGTAAAGGAGATGGGGCGATAACTAGATGCCAGATTCGGGTTTTCACTGAAGTAAATCTTCTTTTCCAGTGTCTGAAAGGAACTTTAACATGTGAGGGTGAATTTCATCAGGTCCAGGGGATGAATCTTTAATGTTGTAGTTTAGACAATGATTTAGCTCTTCAAGAGAGAACAGAGAGTTGTATGGTTCTAGATTTTCAGATGAAAAGTCTAAGGGAGTGGCTTAGTCTTAATGAAGCTAAGGAATTGAAAATTACTCCTCCAATTGAGAAAATTCGTCCGCCAAAAATCTCCAATCGGCGTTTTTTCCCCATTCTTCGTAATTTCATAACAATAATAAAATACCATAAAGAGGGAAAAAATTGAAACCGTGTTTTGTTTTTCTTTCAAATAAATATTCCAACAATGGTAATCGATTCATTTGGTTATGTTTGTTTTTAGTATTATTACCGTCGAGAAAGACGAGTGATAAAGGCCGGATTCGGTGTCGAAGGGAATTTCGGCAAATACACCTCGATGAAATAATCAAAGGAAAACCCGAACCCGCTCATTGTATTCGTCAGTTAAATATTTCTGTTATAGGTATACTACTACCTATATAGATATACGGCGAGCATCGCTAGTCGACTGTGTTTCTCTTTCTACTTACAATACGTATAGTATACGAGTAATAAATTTATCGAAAGCCTACTCGGCTCTTAATAATTTGCTCGCGCGTACCCCATCGCATCGGTAATGAAGTTTTCGTGTTCGCAATCCTCGTAGCGGCAACAATTTATAAATATTTGTAAAAAATATTATACTTATACTTACTCGTTGTACAATGAGAATAATATACCAACACCAGGCGAACAATGGACGAAAGAGAAAAAAAATCTTTTCGACCGAAATAATACGCCGGCGAAGTGTATAAGACGAGTATCGTCTCAGGCTATAGAATGTTGGTGGGTTGCTTGGCTCGCTATTCAGTGTTCGTCGTCTCTTTTTAGAGTTTCTCTTCTCGGAAACAGATATGCCAAAAATTTGGATTTTTCTTGACGAATTTTCCGACGAACCAAATGAAGCGTATTGAAACAATAAAACTTAATAAGATTTAAAATCCGAAAAGCTTCTCTGCCGGAGAGATTTCTCTTTCGATGGTATTCTTTTTCTTTTTTTTTTTGCCTCGTCTCTTATATACTTATATAGGTCTCTATATAGGCCTATAGTTATTTTTTTACGTGTATCGAGTATCGTTTGTCGTATTTTCCCCCAGCTCTTTTGTAAATGACAAGGACGTGTTTTTAATTAAATCAATCCCGCGTTATATTTTACGAGTCTGGACCAAAGCAGATTTCCTCTTTAGTAGATAAAAAATCGAAACCTATAGTTTTATTGGAATGAAAATTATACCTACGCCTGAGGTACCTACGTCGTGTTTTTTTTTTTTTTGCGATGAAAAAAACATCAGTTCGGGAACGTTATATAGGTACCCTACACTGTTGCTTTTTAGTCTTGAAAAAGAGGACTCTTGGGCGTTTTATTCATTAATATGCTTACAACTCTTCGATTACACGTGGAATTCGTTAGAAAATTAATTAAATATTTAAAGCTGTCTTCAAAAGGAATACCTAAAAAGTTACCATCTACTCTTTGCTCGCCTTTTGCACCGCTGCGCTGCCTTCTCTGTGCATACAAACGTTTGTGAGAAAATCGTGGTGAAGTTCTTCTATGTATATAAGCAACGTTTAATCGTTTTAAACCTTTTTAAAAAACCAGACCCTCGAAAAACCTTTTTAGAAAATTTCCTGGGTGCTCGACACGCACCGTCGTAAATTAGATGAAGCGTAATTTTTAATTACGCTGTTAATGCGTCTAATACAAAAATATAGGTACAGCTGTGAGTGGATTTTCAAATGCGGTTGTTTGTTTTGCCAAAGCTTTCGAGTTTTTACTCAAAATGACGATGATTTTTGAAAATGAAGCGATGGAATCGTTTCATAAAGGAGGTCTTCCAAAAGGTAGAAAAAAAAATTGAACCGTGCGAAGCTAAATTAGGTATGCAAAAATACTTCATCAGCCAAAATTTCGGATGCTTAAGATCATTTTTCGATTCTTGGTGAATTTTTAATTAAGAAAAAAATCAAAATTTCACCAAATTCACCTAGAAAGTTGAAATTTAGTAAATTATTTATTTTCGACCTCTCAAATCAATTGGAAACGGATTCGAACAATTTTGAGAAGCTGTGGAGCCTCCAGAACTTCAAACTCAGGTTTCAACATGCTGTGATCAATTGCTGAAGAAGATTTCGAGCCATTAGGAGACTCTGGTCACTTCTTAGAAATTCCGGCTGTTTTTAAACAAACGCCCCAAAATAAGCATCAATCAAAAGAGTAGGCAAAAATTCATCACCAGTCAAAATTTCGAGTAACAAAGTGCCTTTCTTAATTTTTGGTGAATTTTTAAAAATCAAATTGAGGCCAAAAATGAGGGGAAAAAATCAAAATTTCACCAAATTGACCAAGAAAGCTTAAATTTGGGATATACCCTATTTTCGATATGCCAAATCGATTGGAAACTGTTTCAAACCGTTTTGAGCAGATTATGCTTGAAATAATTTTTCTTGTTCATTTCTTTTAATAAATAGGTATGATGTTTTGAAACGTAAAAATATATTTATTTTGAAATTATTCTTTAGGTAGTCCATATTAGATGTCCAAAATTTTGAACTGTCATTTTGACACTCATCAGTCATCACTCAACAATAAAAAAAACATACTTGAAGTTGACCTTCACCCCTGAAGTTTTGTACAGTGTTAGCGGAAGGATGGAACTTCATTTTAAGCCTTTGTGGAGGTTTCTACCTACTATAGTTTTCAAGTGGCAATCCTCCAAAAAAAAAAGTGGTCCATATTTGGTACCTCTACCCTTACAAAGTCATGCTCAGCTGAAAATTGATGCTGAACTAATTGGCTCATTAACATATACCATGGGTTCGAAAATGCAACAACGAGTTGCTACGCTCAAAAAAGACCTTGTTCTCGCCAATTCCGAACTTGAAACCAGCCACATTGACATCCTCCTCGATGCTGAATACGTCAGTCGCATCATGACTGGTAATAAAAAGTTTGTCGGAGATCTCGCATTCGAAGAATCGCTGTTTGGTTGGCTCACGATCGGAGCTGTAAAAGGACCACTGTAATTGACACTGGCATTGGTAAATGGATGAGCGATAGTTAAGCGTTCAGTAGGCAAATCACCCATGATTTCGCTAACTGTCTGAGCTTTCTTTCGAGTACACCAGACACAATTATCGATGGTGCTTTTTACTAATCTTCAGACTCCAGTAATGATCCAGTAGCAACTGAGTATGAATGAGCAAGTAAATGATTGTGAAGCATGGTAATACTTCTCGTGAATGTGTCGAGTAAGTAGTTTGGCATACTCTGACTGTCCATGTAAGATGATTGGGTGTTTGACATTGTAAGAGAAACGACTATTTCGAAGCCTTCCTCCTACCCGAAGTACTCCAAACTGATCGAGAAAAGGGCTAATCGAAGCAAGCAGATTACAAGATTTCAGCAGCACTTGATTCTGGATAGATTCAATTTCATCCTTGAACCAAGTAAGATGAGATTTACTAGCGATGACATAAATCAAAAGTTATGGATCTTCGAACATGTTCCTTGAAATTCGCATTCGGTAATGAGATGAATGAGCGTAGAATGTTACAAACAATCTAACCATTCAAATCAGCTTTTTGTATGATGAATACTTATTCACTGATGAATAGTTCTGTAGTTGCTTGGCATAACAGCAATACAGTTCAACGCATTTCAGGATGATTGGGTAAACTAATTTATACTAGTGGTGTGTCTTTGGTTTTCAACCAACTAGGTCCCTGGAGCCAAACTTGATTATCGATGAGTGAGTCAATCGCTACACCTCAAGTGACTAAATCAGCAGGATTTTATTTCGTGTTGTCAACTGATGGTGGATTTCAAGTCGTTTTGGAGCCTCCAGTGACTTTTTGAAAATTACTGGAGCCTCCAGTAGATTTTTGAAACTTGAAATTTTCCCAAAATTTCATCAAACTGAGATGGAAAGGCGAAATTTACTCTGCACTTCAATTTTAACACCCTCTGAAGACGACCACAGGTAGGTTCACGTCATTTTGGAGCCTCCAGTGACTTTTTGAAAACAACTGAAGTCTTCACCAGATTTTTGAAACATTAAATTCCACCAACATCTTATCAAATGGAGTTAGGGAGCTGAAATTTACTTTGCTAACTAATTTCAATATGGTATGAAGTCTACTGCATGGTGGTTTCAAATGGTTTTCAAGCTTCCAGCTAACTTTCGGAAATTTTAATTTTCCAAAAAACGCCATAACTTTCCAAAATTTGCTAGAGGCTCCAAAACAACCTGAAATCCACCAGCAGTCGACTTCGTAGTGTATTGAAATTAGTTGGCAGAATAAATTTCGGCTTTTCAACTCCATTTTGATGAAATTTTATGGGGATTTCAAGTTTCAAAAATCTGCTGGAGGCTCCAGAACAGCTCAAAACGGGTTGAAACAGCTTCCAATCGATTTGGTATGTTGAAAATGGAGTATATCCCAAATTTCAGCTTTTTAGGTCAATTTGGTAAAACTTTGATTTTTCCCCTCTTTTTTGGCCTAAATTTAATTTTCAAAAATTCTCCAAAAATCGAAAAAGGCACTTTAGTACTTGACATTTTGACAGGTGATAGATTTTTGCCTGATCTTTGGACCTACCTTTGTACAGTAAAAAAAATTCGTGCAAGTTCTATGTTGGAACGCAAAATCTGCGAGTTTGACTGACCTGTTAATCAAAATGACCACCATTTTGTAAATAGCGCCACTTTTTTTTTTAGGCCAAGGGCTAGAAATATGTTCCTTAGGGCTCACCTTTCAAGAAAAAAGTTGTCCCTGAGGATCGACGGGGGAGGGGGTGCAATACCCGACTATCATTTTTTTGGTTCTGAACAATATTTTCTCGCAGAGAAAGTCTGTAGGGAGAGGAATCGAGCGAAGATAGGCAGCATATGTACTACATATACGAAGGGGCATATGACTAAGTAATTAAATCTTTTAGCCTATCAGGAACAACGTCCGATAGGTTACGTACTGATACAGCTATCAATTTCATTATTGCCATTTTTTTCTCTTTTTTTCAAATTCGAAATTGGCGCAGTATTTCTGTACATATATACGAGAAGTTTGCAAACAGAGTTACTTTTTTTTTACAGTTCGAACCTTTTTCTCTTGTGCGGGAGTATACAACGACGACACGTCTGAAAAACCTTCGATCCGGAGGTATTTGGAGCGTAATACCCTTCGGGGTACACCTTTTATATCCCTATCAGTATTTTAGCCGGATGTAGAATTTTTAATGGAGTTTTCGATTACTCTGCAATCGAATTCGACCTCTTTCGTATCGAATGACTGCGAATGAAAAAAGAAGGGAAATATGATCAAAATTTGATAAAATTGTAGTTGTTGACAACACTGGGCGACTTTTTTTGATAGAGAGAGAAATAAATATTGGTTACATAGCGAGTCATTCTACGAGTACAACGGTAGATTTTTTTCTTAAACTTATCTCAAAAGAGTAATCTGTGAGTTTGATTTTTCAACGATAGGTATCAATACTTATTTGTACTCGAAGGTCGATAAAGGTTGAAAAATCAATCTCTGCTCTCTTCTTTCTAACAAATAATTTCAATTCAAATTACATCGGTCCATTAAATTCAGCATCAACGAAAATTTGTCGAAACCTTTAATAAAACCGACTCGACTATATGCTCTCGTACATGAGATGTGGAAAATTCATCTCGTTTTCTCCTCTCGTACCTCTATACACACTGGCTCGGCATAACACATTATTTTACATTGTGGTAGAGGGAAAAAAATCGTTCAATTTCAATTTCTCATCTCTATAGAAAACTTTTGCCAAACTCGTATACTCATACAAAACAACAAAACGACCCGAACAATGCACCTTACCGTGAAAAATGGTGAAACCAAAACAGCATACGTAGGTACGAATAGAGGTACCTATACCTACCAACCTACCTATACCGCGTATGGTATACGCAAAGCCGAAAGAAGAAGGCAGGAAAAACATACGTGGATGCCATCATTCATCACCCGCCTCCGCAGCTTCCGTTTGCTCGTACTCCAATGATACTCCAATCATCTGCCTTATACCTATTACTTTTATCATCGTAAATAGCTATGTGATTGAATTTCCACATATTATTCCATTCAACTGCTAGATAAACTTGCTACGGCGAGGGTCGCCGTAACATCCAGCCAAATTAAAATTTACTGCTTCCTCAATCACGATATTAATTGGCCTATCTAACTTCTATACGTTTATTGGAATGTACGATTTTTCGCTTCATGTTTTTCTAGGTACTTTTTTTCCACCCTTTTATTCGTCTCTCGCGTTTCTGAGCCGAAATTTTCCCCTTTTGTGTGAGCGTGCGTGCGTTTAGCATCGAGTGATTTTGATTAGAAATACTAAACGAATCGATTTTGACCGACAAAAAATACAATTATTGTAGAAATCAGTGTACCTAATCGTTGGCTGCATAGTTGGCTTGTATGGATTTTTTTTTCGAAAACTGGGGGGTGTAAAAGTCTGCTGGAAGCTCGAAAATGCTTCGAAATCTTCACTAATTCATCCGGAAAGTCGAAAAGAAGGTCTGCACCAAATCTCAGCCTTTTACGTCAACTCGATGAAGTTTTGATATTTTTTTTCATGGAAAAATGACAAAGTTGAGAAATTTTAATTATTTGCCAAAAATTGAGAAATGAATTTTAGCAGGGACGTATCTCCATAAAAAACACTCGAAGTTGGTTTAAACCTTATTTTCAACCTTGAACCTTTTGACCAGAACAATTTATTAATTCTTCACTTATGATAGAAACATGCGCAATCAAAGTCTGTAAATTATTGGTGAGGTAGGTATCTGAAATTATGCACAAAAATGCGAAAATATTCTCAAAATTTCGTGATATTCTGCATTTTTGCGCGTGCAAAAGAAAATTCGTTCGTACTCGTGTCACGAGTTCAACTGGAAATGACCATCACGACGCGACGGTTCGTTCATTTTATTAATTAAATTAGCATACGTATAATATTTCAATTTTTTCACTTTTTTCGTACATGTAACTGTATGAATCGTTGACAGATTATGCAAAAAGGAGTAGCATTTTTTGAAACAATTAAATACGCATATTTAGGTCTAAGTATACCAACTATACATTTTTTAAAGCGTCAGAAATCACAAATATCAAAATGAATAAAGAAAGAAAACGAATATTTAAATTGCTACTACGCAGAATCACGGTGTACCATTGCTTATTATAAATCATAACAAGAAATCGTTCTTGCGTAAAAGGTGAGTGAAAATTTCTCGTAATTAAAAACATTTTAAAAAATTTAATTCGCTTCGACGAACTCAAACGAGTTAATTACTAAAATTTAAAATACAAAGAAATCGATTTCCCAGTTAATTCTATCGTTGTAGGTTTTTTTTAAAACTTTTTCGCTCCCTCCGACTTTGACTTCCGGTTCAGTTTCTCATTTTGAAATATTTCGTTTCTTTTTTCCTGTGCCTGGTTTTATCTTTTGTCTTTTTATATAGAAGAGATGTCTCCGCTTTCTGAAGTGTAATTTACCAGTAGGTAATTACATTTAGAGGTATTGTTTAGCATTTCAAACGACAAGTTTTTTTTTTCAGTTTCAACGGTGGATTTAAATACCGATTCCTATTTATCTGTCTGCTTACTCGAGATTTTGAAAAGATTTTAACCTGTTTGGTTTGGAATAAGTATCAATTGGAAATACTTTTTCGATATTTTCCGTTCGGAGCTCCTTCCAGTTTGAATTTTTTTCCCCAGAAATTTCAAATCGCTCTGGAAGTTGCAAAAATGAACTAAAGTACCTACTTACCTATCCACAATTTTAAAAAAATTTTCCAATCAAGGAGACGCAAAAATAAACCACTCGAAAGGTACTCAAAATTTCAAGCGACAAAATGCATTTTCTTTTTCGACTTTTGATGAATTTTAGGAAATCAGATTTGAGTTAAAAAAATGAAAAAAATTCAAAATCGTAGAATCAATAAAGTTGGAAAGGTAAGATTCATCTACTTTATACCGTAGTTTCAACATTCTGGGTCAATTGGACATGGCTTAAAGCAGTGCTGGAGTCTGCGGTGTAATTCCAGATTTTTGAAAATTACCTACTGTAAAAATCTTTAAAATGAACTTTGGCGAACATACACGCGATTGGTGTGTTTTATAGGAACCCATTACTAGGATCGATTACACACAACTTTCCCGAAACTGGCTTTTATTTCCAGTTCGAAGCTTCATATTTCTCAGCCATTTATTCGTCAAAAGTTCAAAAAAATATAGCTCGAGGTTCCAAAATGGTTTGAAATTACCTCATGTTTAATCAGCATTTTTGAAATCAGATTTCAAAGAAGTAAATTTCACCTTTCCAACTTCACTATGAGCGAAATTTTGTGGAAATTTCAACTTTCGAAAAAAAATCTACTCGACGCTTCAAGAATTAATCAAAACGGTTCAAAAAGTTTACGATTACAATCAATTTAAGGGGTTGAAAACAGTGCATGCCGAAAAATTTTAAATTTCCAAGAGTTACTTATGTACTTCATTTCGTGAAATTTTGATGAACCGATTTCGATGAAACTTGAAATCTCACTAGTAGTCCGGCATATGACAATAGGAGTAATTTCACCCTCCCCCACCCGCTGATCCTCCGGAACAACTTTTTTCTTAAAGGGGACATCCTAAGGAACATTTTAAAGAAAACTTGCCAAAAAAAAAGTTGGCCTTACTTACAAAATGGCGGCCATTTTGATTGACAGGGCAGCCGAAATCGCAGATTTTGCGTTTTAACATTGAACTTGCACGAACTTTTTCAAACTTTACAAAGGTAGATCGAAAAGTCATGCAAACATTTATCACCTGTCAAAATTTCAAGTGCTAAAGTGCGTTTTTCGATTTTTGGTGAATTTTTGAAAATCGAATTTAGGCCAAAAATGAGGGAAAAAATCAAAATTTCACAAAATTGACCAAGACAGCAGAAATTTGGGAAATACTCTATTTTCGAGATGCCAAATCGATTGGAAACGGTTTCAACCCGTTTTGAGCAGTTCTGGAGCCTCCAGCAGATTTTTGAAACTTTAAATTTTCACTACATTTCATCAAATGGAGATGGAAAGCTGAAATTTACTCTACACTCCAATTTTAACGCCCTCTCAAGACGACTTCAGGTGGGTTCAAGTAATTTTAGGGCCTCCAGCGACTTCTTTTGAAAATTACTGGAGCCTCCAGCAGATTTTTGAAAATTTAAATTTTCACAAAATTTCATCAAATGGAAATGGAAAGCTGAAATTTACTCCACACTCCAATTTTAACACCCTCTCAAGACGACTTCAGGTGGGTTCAAGTCATTTTGGGGCCCCCAGCGACTTTTTTGAAAATTACTGGAGCCTCCAGTAGATTTTTGGAACTTGAAATTTCCCCAACATTAATTTATCAAATGGAGTTGGCAAGCTGAAATTTACTTCGCAGACTACATGGTGGTTTCAAATGGTTTTGAAGCTTCCAGCTACTTTTAGGAAATTTCAATTTTCCAAAAAAACGTCATACAACCTTTCAAAAAGTTGCTGGAGGCTCGAAAACGACTTGAAATTCCCCAGCAGCCAACTTTGTAGCGTATTGAAATTAGTTTGCAGAATGAATTTCGACTCTCCATCTTGGTTTGATAAAATGTTGGGGAAATTTCAAGTTTCAAAAATCTACTGGAGGCTCCAGCAATGTTCAAAAAAGTCGTTGGAGGCTCTAAAATGACTTGAAATCCACCAGAAGTCGTTTTCAGAGGGTGTTATAAATTGGAGTGTAGAGTAAATTTCAGCTTTCCATCTCTATTTGATGAAATTTTGTGAAAATTTAAAGTTTCGAAAATCTGCTGGTTGGCTTCAGGAATTTTCAAAAAGTCGCTGGAGGATCCAAAACGACTTGAAATTGACCTGCAGTACTTCGTAGCGTATTGAAATTATTTTTTAGAGTACATTTTAGCTTTACAACTCCAATTTGATATAAAATTTTGTGGGAATTTCGAGTTTCAAAAATCTGCTAGAGGCTCCAGATATACCCTATTTTCGACATGCCAAATCGATTGGAAACGGTTTCAACCCGTTTTGAGCTGTTCTGGAGCCTCCAGTAGATTTTTGAAACTCGAAATTCCCATAAAATTGTATCAAATGGATTTTGAGTGCCGAAATTTACTCTGCAAACTAATTTCAATACAATAAGAAGTCGACAGCATGGTGGTTTCAAGTGGTTTTGAAGCGTCCAGCTACTTTTTGGAAATTTCAATTTTCCTAAAAACGCCACGAAACCTTTCAAAAAGTCGCTGGAGGCTTCAAAATGACTTGAACTCACCTGAGAGTACAGAGTAAATTTCGGCTTTCCATCTCCATTGGAATTTCAAAAATTGCTGGAGGCCCCAAACGACTTGAAATTCACTTGCAATCGACTTCGTAGCGTATTGAAATCAGTTTGCAGAATGAATTTCGGCACTCAAAATCCATTTGATACAATTTTATGGGAATTTCGAGTTTCAAAAATCTACTGGAGGCTCCAGAACAGCTCAAAACGGGTTGAAACCGTTTCCAATCGATTTGGCATGTCGAAAATAGGGTATATCCCAAATTTCAGCTTTCTTGGTCAATTTGGTGAAATTTTGATTTTTCTCTCATGTTTGGCCCATAAACGATTTTCAAAAATTCACCAAAAATCAAAAAACGCACTTTATCACTTGAAATTTTGACAGGTGATAAATTTTTGCATGATCTTTCGATCTACCTTTGTAAAGTTTGAAAAAGTTCGTGCAAGTCCTATGTTAAAACGCAAAATCTGGGATTTCGGCTGACCTGTCAATCAAAATGGCCGCCATTTTGTAAGTAAGGCCAACTTTTTTTTGGCAAGTTTGCTTTAGAATGTTCCTTAGGATGTCCTTTTTAAGAAAAAAGTTTACCCGGTGGATCGGCGGGGGGGGGGGGTGCAATTACTCTTATTGTCATATGCCGGATAGGTCTGCATGATTCCTACAAAGTACTAATCCGACCCTTAATTTTTGGTGAATCGTTCATGAACGAATTGATCAATTTTTTGAAAGAACCATTCGCCAAAGAATTGATCAATTCTTTAATTTATGAATCAATTCGTTCGCGAATGATTCACCAAAACTTGAGTAAATGAATCGATTCATTCGCGAACGAGTCACTCATGAGATAAGAATCGATTCGTTCGCGAATGATTCATCAAAAAATGAGTAAATGAATCAATTCATTCGCGAACAAGTCACTAATAAGAATCGATTCATTCGCGAACGAGTCACTTATGAGAATCAAATCGTTCGCGAACGAGTCACTTATACGAATCAATTCGTTCGCGAATGATTCACCTGGAAATCATCAATTTGTTCAATCGCCAATCAGTTGTGAATGATTCGATTCGATTCACTTCGCATGAAAACAGATCAATTCCTGTACCTACAATACATATAGTTTCACAAAAAGCGAATCAATTGTAAATTAATTGATCTGTTTGCGAATAATTCGCCAAGAAATCAATCAATAGATATATTTAATCGCCAATCTTTCGTAAATGATTCGATTCGATTGTAAACAGATCAACTGCTGTACAAATGTTTCAAAAAAAGTGAATCAATTCGTTCGTAAATGATTTTTACTTGAAGAAAAGTTTTCTCCTTTAGATATCTAGAGGAGAAAACGTAAGTACAAGTGGATTTTCTCTCCCTCCTCATCGACTGCGATCATCTTTCAACTAGCGAAAGAAATTAGAATATTTTCAAACCATCATTCTACTTCTCGATCACTTTTCGAACACCCTGTACAGTTCCAAAGTAATTTGGCATTCCTATGAAAAGTACAAAAGGAATCGAAAATACGAAAAATATCTGGCGTACCTTTGCAAGTAGGCAATATAGGCATTTAAACGTGTGAAAGACAGTACAGGCAGTTTGTTGCTTAATTCGACGACAGGATTTTCTTTTTGAACGCGATTTTTTACCGATGAACGATTTTATTGGGTCGTTCAGAGAGAAATTCACCTTTGCGTATTTTCCAGCTGATTTGCTGTTTGGATTTGTGTAGTCGTATAATCGTATACTATTCGTAGCAGCAGCAGCAGCCGCATCATGGCAGGCAGGCAGGCAGGCGTAATGAAAAAGGATCTCGCTACGGCGGCGTTTATGATATTTAAGCTTTAGATAAAACGCGAACCAATTAATTAAGTATAAACGTATTTTAACGCTAGAAGTGCTTTGTGTAGTCTTATCTGCGACCCTGTTCTTGCTTCATTTCACGGTGGAAGTTTTATCATCGTCGTACGATTATTCGCTTAACGCGAATGCGAATCAACACCGTCTTCGCCGTCGTCGTCGCTATCATCGTGTAGCAAAAATTTTCATTAGATTGCTACAATCGACGTCGACGACGACGACGCGACACGATGCGATGCGATGCCGAAAAACAGGCCGAGCGTGAGCGTTCTATAAGTACCTATACAAAGATGACTCTTATATTAATTTAAACAATCACTTTGTTTTCGCACTGTCAAATGTAAAATGTAAATGTATCAAGTCGCCGGCGGCAGCGCCTCGCTTCAGCCTTTTATATAGGTAGGTGATGATTTGGATGAAAATTTAATAGCGATGTCGTTCGCCTCTCGCACCGCCGAATCGACCTGGTCGTAGAACATTTCTTTACCCCCGATAGCTCTGCACGCGAAACTATTTCAATGGATGTTTGTTTTTGCATACCGCACCTCACCCCACCTCACCGTACCGCATCGTCGTGTCGCACCCTAAAGTGATGTTTAGCATTCAGATTCAGTACCTAAGAAAATCATCGACGCGCAAAAATTTCGTGCGCGTCGATTCGAATTATCGCCTAATTAAACGAGAAACCGAGCGTCTTTATTGAGAGAACTCGACGTAGGTAATTTGCATTCTACGGTATCTAATTGTGCCGGCGTAAAGTAGGCTCTTTATTGACCTTGTTTTCGGGTTCGAATTCGATTCGTGCCATTGATACGGTGCGCTGGGATAAAATCGGGTAGAATTTCAGTTTTTTTCCAAGTCTATAATATTGCTGAAAACAAGGGTCAATCGAAGTTGCGGGGTTGAATTTTATTTCTTGTCTATTTTAGAGCGATTTGAAATTTTCGGGGAAAATTAAAAATTTGCCGAAGGCTCCAGAATTGCCCAAAATCTATAATTTTCCGAATCGAGTGGACGAGGCGAAACGATAAAGTGAATATTCATTCTGGTACAATTTGTTTTAAAAAGAATGACCGTCCGTGGAAAAGTTGAAATATGATCAGAAAATTGCATTTTACTCGTACATTAGAATTGTCTAAATTTTCAAGAATTCATTTAAAAACCAAAAAATGATTTTTCCATCTAAAGTTTTGCTAGCAGGGATCTTCAGATAGGTATGCTATTTTTCTGAAACGTACATAGTAGTCCGGCATATGGCATTAGGAGTAATTGCACACCCCGCCGATCCTCCGGGACAACTTTTTTCTTAAAGGGGACATCCTAAGGAACATTTTAAAGCAAACTTGCCAAAAAAAAGTTGGCCTTACTTACAAAATGGCGGCCATTTTGATTGACAGGTCAGCCAAAATCGCAGATTTTGCGTTTTAACATAGGACTTGCACGAACTTTTTCAAACTTTACGAAGGTAGATCGAAAGATCATGCAAAAATTTATCACCAGTCAAAATTTCAAGTGCTAAAGTGCATTTTTCGATTTTTGGTGAATTTTTGAAAATCGAATTCAGGCCAAAAATTAGGGGAAAAATCAAATTTCACCAAATTGACCAAGAAAGCTTAAATTTGGGATATACCCTATTTTCGATATGCCAAATCGATTGGAAACTGTTTCAAACCGTTTTGAGCAGTTCTGGAGCCTCCAGCAAATTATTGAAACTCGAAATTCTCACAAAATTCCATCAAATTGGAGTTGTAAAGCTGAAATTTATTCTAAAAACTAATTTCAATACGCAACGAAGTACTGCAGGTAAATTTCAAGTCGTTTTGGATCCTCTAGCGACTTTTTGAGAATTCCTGAAGCCTCCAGCAGATTTTTGAAACTTTAAATTTTCACAAAATTTCATCAAATGGAGATGGAAAGCTGAAATTCACTCTACACTCCAATTTTAACACCCTCTGAAGACTACTTCAGGTAGGTTCAAGTCGTTTTGGATTCTCCAGCGACTTTTTGAAAATTCCTAAAGCCTCCAGCAGATTTTTGAAACTTTAAATTTTCACAAAATTTCATCAAATAGAGATGAAAAGCTGAAATTTACTCTACACTCCAATTTTAACACCCTCTGAAAACGACTTCTGGTGGATTTCAAGTCAGTTTAGAGCCTCCAACGACTTTTTTGAAAATTACTGGAGCCTCCAGTAGATTTTTGAAACTTGAAATTTCCCCAAAATTTCATCAAACCAAGATGGAGAGTCGAAATTTATTCTACAAACTCATTTCAATACGCTACGAAGTTGACTGCTGGAGAATTTCAAGTAGGTAGTTATGGAGCCTCCAGCAACTTTTTGAAAGGTTGTACGACGTTTTTTTTTGGGAAATTAAAATTTCCTAAAAGTAGCTGGATGCTTCAAAACCATTTGAAACCACCATGTAGTCTGCGAAGTAATTTTCAGCTTGCCAACTCCATTTGATAAATTAATGTTGGGGATATTTCAAGTTTCAAGAATCTACTGGAGGCTCCAGTAATTTTCAAAAAAGTTGCTGGAGGCCCTAAAATAACTTTAACCCACCTGAAGTCGTCTTCAGAGGGTGTAATTGGAGTGTAGAGTAAATTTCAGCTTTCCATCTCCATTTGATGAAATTTTGTGAAAATTTAAAGTTTCAAAAATCTACTGGAGGCTCCAGTAATTTTCAAAAAAGTCGTTGGAGGCTCTAAACTGACTTGAAATCCACCAGAAGTCGTTTTCAGAGGGTGTTAAAATTGGAGTGTGGAGTAAATTTCAGCTTTCCATCTCCACTTGATGAAATTTTGTGAAAATTCAAAGTTTCAAAAATCTGCTGGAGGCTTCAGGAATTTTCAAAAAGTCGCTGGAGAATCCAAAACGACTTGAAATTTACCTGCAGCACTTCGTAGCGTATTTAAATTAGTTTTTAGAATAAATTTTAGCTTTACAACTCCAATTTGATGGAATTTTGTGGGAATTTCGAGTTTTAAAACTCTGCTGGAGGCTCCAGAACTGCTCAAAATGGGTTGAAACCATTTCCAATCGATTTGGTATGTCGAAAATAGGGTGTATCTCAAATTTCAGCTTTCGTGGTCAATTTGGTGAAATTTTGATTTTTTCCCTCATTTTTGGCCTAAATTCGATTTTCAAAAATTCACCAAAAATCGAAAAATGCACTTTAGCACTTGAAATTTTGACCGGTGATAAATTTTTGCATGAGCTTTCGATCTACCTTCGTAAAGTTTGAAAAAGTTCGTTGAAGTTGAAAAACTACCAATTGTGGACCGGTCCGTAATTGGTACCTGACAACCCTTTTGAAATTAAAAAATTCATTTAAAAAAAAACTAGCTACCAATTGTGAATCAACCCAATTACAGACCAAAAGTACGAAAACTGAATTTCACAATTTGAATGTTTATTTGCTGGAACATGAAAATATATGTGGTATGCAACATACCTACCTATGTTTATTGTCAATTCGAGACTATCTAACAAGTTATGATGAGAAATATTGACTGAGAAGATAAGCGGGTTCTGCGCCAGGAGGAAAAAATAAACCTGGAAAACCGAAATTTGTCAAGTATCCCATGTTTTTTCCGCTTCTAAGATGGTTTGGGAACAGTTCCGAACTGCTTTGAGAAGCTCTGGGGCATCCGGTGAATTTTTGGAAATTGCAATTATTTCCACAGCATTTCATCCAATCATGTCACAGAGACAAAATTTATTTGATATCTCAATTTCAACATGCTGAGTGAGGTGGTTCCAACTTCCAAGCTTTAGAAATTCCAGATCTCCTAATTAGAACAGTTTGAAATACGACAGGCGGCTCTAAAATGACTTGAAATTACCTTTCAATTGATCCATAATGTTGAAGTTGGGGCATGAAGTTGATTTTAGTTTTCCAAACTAATTATCTAAATATAATTTGGTGGAAATTCTAACCTTAAAAAATCTGCTACAGGCTTTAGAACTGCTCAAAACGGTTCAAAACCATTTCAATCGATTTGAAGACTAAAAAATAATGAAACGTACCTACCAAATTCCAGTTTATTACTTCAATTAGATAAAATTTTAATTTTTTTTCAAATTTTCAAGCCAAATCGAAAAATTTGATTTTTAAGAATTTATCAATAATTGCAAAATGCACCTCAGCTTCTGAAATTTTAGCTGCTGATGTATTCGTAAATGATTTTTTTGTTCAACTTTATCCCCTTAACAATTTTCTGCCACTTGAGATTCCAATCGGCTCCCTCGTACTGCCATGATAATTTACCTACCTAAAATTCCACTAAAAATTTTCCCCAACATCACAATTCCCACGCACCAAAGAAAAAATTCATCTTCACGTAGAATTTTCGCTCAAAAAATCCTGGTTTCATTTTCCCTAAAAAAAAAAAAAGAGAAAGCATTAAGAAAGACAGCAAGTTTATCCCTAAATACGTCTGCGGTGTAGGGTAACGTTATCGTGCAACGGTAATTTAGAATTTTACAAATTATAAGAAGACTTTACATGGCGATGCGAGAGGCGCAGTCTACTTGTGAAAGTTGAGATAGCGTACGAGCCTCGGTGGAAGATAATTTGCAACCAAAGAAAAATAAATGTACGCCGAACATGTAAAACGTGTGCAAATTTCGAAAGTGCGGGTACGCGACGAGAGAGGCGACGCGACGGGACGCAACCTCAGTGTGAAAATAACACGCAACTAAAAAAAAAAAACTTTTAACTAAGCACTAAGCCATATATATTAGGCCGCCAGTGGTATTTTTTAAATCGTTTTAAATTTCGTGTCTGAGTGGTGCCCAAAACTATACACCTACCCACGCGTACCGAAGCGTTTTGTACTTATGTACGTTTTTCACGTCAGAGCGTGAGAGACTCATTTCGACTTGAATTAGGGAAGTACATACTTTCTGCTCGAGTTGAGTGGGCTCATCATACTCGTATATGATGTACATACAGAGATGCACTACGTATGGGTGTTTTTTTCTTCTTTACTACAAAACATTGTATGTAACTATAATAACGTAAGTAAGTAGGATTCATAATGTAATTACCGACACGTCTCATAATGTGATGATGAAATTACGTTACGAGATTATAATTCGATCACAGTGCAGTATGCATATTGCATGTGCCTTCTACTCGTTCGTTTCATAATTCAAGACGAACTGTGAACTAAACGTATAGTGTAGAATTTTGACATGTGTAAGAGTCTGCGATGGCGAAGATGCGAGAATAATTAAGATAATTTACACAACTCTGATTGTTATGAAAGGCTACAACAAGCAGGAAATAAAGCTGCTGTTACGTCTTGATGTTGGTATTAATGCATTAGGGCGTAATGAGGTCGTGAAAGTTTGGATATTTTTGCACACGATGAACGAACACAATGAATATTAGATTCCAGTTTTCATACTAAATTATATTTTAAACAAAATTTCAGGAAATCTAATCATTTCACGAGTATTTCATTTTTGCTTTTGTTTGACTGACAAATTCTGAATGCAGAGGTCAATTGGTTGAACGCAGCTCGAGATAACGTAAAATCCGAGAAATAAAATAACGTGGGAGGAGGGGGTGTGGAATACGAAAGAAGTTGGAAAAATTCCAAGTCTCACCCCCTCCCCTTTTTCCTACTACACATCATGTCGCCACACCTCGTCGTCGTTTCCTTATAAGCGGTAGGTCTGTTGGGGAGGACCTGTTTTGGTGATCTTGTTTCCTCCATCCTTTTGACATGATTTCTCCAATCTTTCCTATACTGTTTTATCTTCTTCATGACTGGCTTCACTCCGAGATCTGCTGTTATTTTCTCAGATGGGACTCTGTCTCTTGAGAGTCACCCCTGCCGTTCTCCTCATGAACTTTATCTCCGCTGCCGTTATTCTTCTTTTATCAGATTTCTTCAGTGCCCATACCTCGCTTCCATAAGTCATCATTGGTATTGCTAGGGTATTGTACACCTTCAATCTTGTTTCTTTTCGCACCTTACTGCTTCACAGGGTCCTATTTATCAGTCCTGTGACTCTCAGAAACTTTGCAATCTTTCCACCAACATCTACATCTCCCTGGTATGATATCGTGTTTCCCAAGTATTTGAAATTATTGACCTGTTCGATGATTTTTCCATTAATCACAATCTTGTTTCTTACTGGTTCCTTTCCTTTGAAGGCCATTGTTTTTGTTTTCTCTGATGATATTCTCATATCATACTTTTCTGATGTCTTTGTTAGGTTGTACATTGATCTCTGTAGGTCATCTTCTGTTTCAGCTAGTACTGCTTGATCATCTGCGAATAGTACTGTTGATATTTCCTGCCTTCTGTCTGTTTTGATTCCTTTTGACTTCATCCTCTGCCATTCTTTTACCATGTGATCCATATACATGTTGAATAAAACACATGACAGTGGGCATCCTTGGCGAACTCCTCTATTTATTTTTGCTTGTTCTGAGAGTTTATTTCCAATTCGTACTCTTATTCTAGTGTTCTTATATGCTGTTTATTACCTTTCGCATTTTATATCGCACCTTGGGAGTAATAAGGTCACATCTCAAAAAAGTGAAATTTTACAGGAGAGTGATTTTCTTTTTTTTTAAAACTTGATTCATTATTTTTATCAACTTATAATTAATTGTGAGGAATGAATAGCACCTCATTTTAATGATCTGGTATCCTACCTTCATTAAGCATACTCGTAAGAACACTTTGAAAAATAAAATCATAACGAGGAAATATTTCAATGTTTGGAAAACATTTTGAGTTAGAACCTTTCATTAAAGTTGATGTGGAGGCGAAAGAAAGCATCCAAAAAAATTTCATGATACCAAAGTTCTAGAGAATTAAATTTCCAATCGACATAATGTCGTTAGTTTTTTTCTAGAGTGCTTAGTTTTTGAGTTTTTCTCAAAAAACTAAAATTTCATTATATGTGCAAATTCATTTTTCTGAAAAGTGATCAATTTAAAAAATTTTTTCCATTTGGTACAAACCAATAAAAAATGCACTCCTTGTGACTATTTCTAACTGACAAACATTCAAAACAATCAAAACTGTTTATTAACACTTTGTATGTACGAAATTTGCTAAAAAAAGGTGGAGTTTTTTGAGATGTACCCTTATAACTCCAAACAACTTGCAATGTTGTTGAGATCTAGATAATGTACCCAACTCAAAGTGTAATTTTTGGTTGAGGGGGGTCATACAAACCACAAAAATGCAAAAAAATCAAAATCAATTTTTTTTGAGATGTGGCCTTATTACTCCGGAGGTGCGATATGTTATCTCTTCATCTTTTAGGACTTCAGTTTTTTTCTATTGACCCTATCATATATGCTTTTTCCAGGTCTATAAAGCACATGTGTGTTTGTAGGTTGTATTCGATCCTTTTTTCCATCAGTAGTTTTACTGCTGTGCTCGGTGGCGTAGTGGGTTGAGCCACAGCTTTCTGAACAAGAGGTTGTGGGTTCAAATCCCGCTAGAGATGTAGGCGTTAACATGTAATGTATACATTGTAGTGCATTTAACATCTATTACACGTTAAGCTCCGAGCACCAGAGCAGCAGAGGCAAC
Organism: Planococcus citri; assembly: GCF_950023065.1. Taxonomy (NCBI): domain Eukaryota; kingdom Metazoa; phylum Arthropoda; class Insecta; order Hemiptera; family Pseudococcidae; genus Planococcus; species Planococcus citri. Next base: position 3,537,076 of record NC_088679.1, on the reverse strand, counting down.
AGAAATGCACGCAATCTGTTGCCGGTATCAAAAAACTGTAACTGGTTGAGCAACTATAGGTAGAGGTGATTACGGAACTCAGGGTTGTAAAAACACGACTAGTGATGTATGAGCTACTTTGTAGATAGCGTAGAAAGCAATGGGAAACTACTACGTGAAACCTCAAAACAATGTCGATTCCCTAGAATAATCGCAGTGGCAATAGCCAGTCACCTCACCCTGTTAGGGTACCACAAAAATGCGATTTTCCAATGTCCTGTAAAGGACAACCACAACGACGACGAGTTTTACTGTATAACTTGCGTCAGTGCATGATCTTCCTTTTCTAAATCCGTTTTGACTTTCTGACAACTTTTCTTCTGCATGATCTGCCAGTTGTTTTGCCAGTATTTTCGCATAAGTATATCTTGTAGCAGGTGTTGAGTAGACTTATTCCTTGGTAGTTCTTTCAGGTTTGACATATCACCTTTTTCGAACAGTGGTACCTATTACAATTGCTGTTTTGAATTCTTCAGGCACCTTTTCTTCTTGGTACATCCTATTTAGGAATTCTAGCAGTCTTCTTTTAAATTCACCACTTGCGTATTTGTACAATTCTGTTGGTATGCCATCTTCTCCTGGAGATTTTGCATTGTTTGCTGTTTTCAAAGCTTCTTGTAGCTCTTTAAATGAAATGTTGTCTTCTATTTCTCCAATTTCATCTTCTATCGTTATATCATGTGCATTTTCATCACTTCAGAGTTCTTCAAAATATTCCTTTGCATCATTGATCTTAATTTTTGGCAAACCCACTGTTTTGTTAAAATTTGTATCAATTCTCCTTATGATCTTATATGTACACCTTTGGCCATAACTTGTATGTGTCATGCTCCAGGAATGCGATGAAATTTTCTCAGCTCTCTCTCCGTAATTTCGTAGACTTTCTCTTGACTTTTGCCGACTGTTTTCAATATTCTGCACCATCAACCTCACTTTTTGTGATCATGCATTTTCTAAATGCCTGTCTTTTCTTTTGTATGAGTTCTTGGATTTTGTTGTCCCAATTCTTTATTCGCTTTGCCCCGATTCTGCAAGGAACCATTCTTAAGCTTCCTTATGCCGCTTTTTGTCACAATGGATTTGATATTTTTCCATTCTTCTTCTATGTCCTGGCTTTTTGGTATCTCTTCACTTATGATGTTCATTCGTCTTTGGTACAGCCATTGGTTGGTTGGGTCATCCAGGGCTCTTGTGTTGATCTTCTTTTCATTTTTCCTGGCTGGTATTCTTGTTGTTTCCATTCTCACTACTCCTTGCACAAAATCATGGTCAGTGCCTAATTCTAGACCTCTATATGTTCTTACATCCAAGAATTTCTTTGCGGTGTTTTCTTTGGCTATAAAATGGTCGATCATTGAGCTTTATCCTCTTGTATTGCTCCATGTCATCTTGTGATCTTTTTTGTGTTGGTAGAATGTATTCATGATTCTTAATCCGTTGAAAGTTCAAAAATCTATCAGTCTCTTCCCGTTTGTATTCATTCCTTCTGTTCCATTCCATGCATACCAGTTACTGTCTTTGCACGCTTATCTCCTACCTGAGCATTCAAGTCTCCTGCTATTATCAAATTTATCTTCTGGATTTACTGCTTGGGCTGCCCTCTGTAGTTGCTCGTACAGTGCCTATTCTAACGTGTAGTTCCAACAATATTGTGTAGCTCCAAAAAATTGATGTGCAGTTGGAAAAAAAATTGTGCAGTTCAAAAAAAAAACGAATTTGGGACCCATGTAACTTCATAAAAACTGCACAATGATATCAAACAAATAACCAGGTAAAAGGTAGATAAGTACATAAATGTAGTAGAAAAAATTACTAAGTAGCAGTGCCGCCCAGAGGATGGAAATGTGATATTGCAGAATCTTTAAGGGTTCCAAAAAATTTTCAGGGGGACCCCATTTTTTTCAGAAAAAACCTAGTTATTGCCATAAGTTATGCAAAAAATTTTTATGGGCCAGTTCTTTTCACTTCTAATGATAAAATAAACAAATCCAAAGACATTTTTGTAACGCTCTTCCTACTGTTAATGAGCTATTTCTGTGGAGAAAATAAACTTTTGAGGCTTTTTTGAAGAAGTCTTGGGGAAAGGTATGTCTAAACCTATTTCAAGTTTTACAATAATGTCGATCCATCATTTTTTTAAAAATTTGAAGAGTTGAAGAGCTAAAAACCAGCTTATTTTTGATCTACATATTAAAGGAGTTTATCCACATTTGAGCTGAATTTCAGACAGTCACACACAGTACGTTTTTTTAACCAACCTTTTTTAAAATGATTGATTAGTGGAGAATACTGGTTGAAAAAAACGTCCTTGATGTGCTTGCCTGAAAATCAAATTAAATGTGGACAAACTTGTTGAATAGACCCAAAAATGGACCACAATTTTTAGCTTCCCAAATTGATTTCCACATATTTTGTAAGAGAAATTTTGAAATTATATTTTTGGGGGAACAAAAATTGCGCTGGAAGTTCCAGAATGGCTAAATGGCTAGAAATTACAAAAGTTAGTTCATGGGAGTTAATTTTAGTTACAGGGCTCCAGGGGGAGGGGGTAAGACTGAAATATTTTCAACTTCTTTTGCCAGATTTTCTCAACTTTTTACCCCAGGTACCCCCCTTCCACTGATTTCTTAAGCTATTTAGCCAGGAGTTGGAAGCAAAAATGTTGAATAATTTAAATTTTTCAAATACTTTTTGTGGATTTTCTTCGGCTTTTGGCCTGTGAAAACAAAATTTAAAAAGAGGACAGAACATACTTTTTGGAAAATTTTCAATTTTTCAAGATTTACTGAGAAAACTCACAATTTGTGAAGTACTTACCTATCAAAAATAATGATTTTCAATATAAAATTTACAACGTTAAATTTCAAACTTTTTGGTATTTTCGAATGAATCCTCGCACTTTTTTTCGCTATTCTGAGTTACATAGAATAATTTTTTGCTGTTTCGTTAAGTACTTTGCACCCATACCAACCCTGTATTGATTGGGTTATGTCTATTAAATTTCTGAAGGTAATGTTTCATTTTTAAAAATTTTTAAAACATTGTACAATAGAATAATTTAAAAAATTGACAAATTTGAAAAGTGAAATGGCTGATGCAAATAGTTGATTTTCATAGCTTCAACATTTAAAAATTCTAACAATAGTTTTCAGGAAATTATAATATGTAATTTTCAAAAATAGAAACAAAGGTCTAAAGGCCCAAGCGAAGCTAGGGCAAAAGCTTTCGAAAATTTAATAATTTTTCAAAATAACACATCACGTATTTTTTAAAGTAAAAAGTTTCCTTTTTCAAAAAAATATGAAAAATGTGCATTGGTTTTTTTTTTTTTTTTGGTGGGAGGGGGGGAGAAGGTATCCTTTAAAACGAATCTCAAAAAATTTCAGTCGGTATTGTGTAGCTCCAAAAAAACCTTAGAATAGGCCCTGTGCTCGTAGAACACTTCACTTTGTTCCTATCTTCCCTCTTCTGGTGCATATACTCCGATTATACCTCTGCATTTAAATTTCCTTTCTGGAAAATTTCCATATTTTTCCACACTTCAAAGTAAGTAATCCTGTGATCGAAATTTTTTCCATTCGATTATCTCGCGAAGGTTCCAAATGAAATTCATAAAGACCCCGAATGAAATTTAAATGAAATTTTTCTTCATTACAAAATTACTCGACACGTTCATTTTGCACACGACAAACGTCGAGCTATAAAAATTTTCTCATCTAAGTCGATGATAAAACATCGAGAAATTCCCTGTTCACTTCAACATATTAAATATTCGCCTCGAATAAACATCATAACAACAAAAATTTCGCAAATTTTTCCAACCATCGTCGTGGAATTTGCTGGCTTATACGTATGTACTTATTTCCACAATAGTTTTATATGTGTACTTTGCGACTACGACGACGACGACAACGTATGTATGTAATCTTGCCCTCGTAAAAGCTTTCCACATACTACTCGGAGTAGGTAGCTTTTTTTATTTTATTTTATTTTCGACGGTACGCGACGAGAGCACCTATGGGTTAAACGAGTATTACAAATATTTACAGGTTATCTTTGTATACAATTTTATACCAAGTTAGTGTAAACTTTGGCCTTCTACTGGTTCTTTTCGAGTGACCCTTTTTCCTTCTCATCTGTCGTCTATAGTGTAAGTATGGCTTTTTCTACGAGTACATTTGACAAAAACGTACGTACCTAGTACCTACGTACGCGAATATTTGATTCTTATAGGCAGCTAGGTAGTTTTTTTTTCACGAGTCGTGTTTACATTTGATCTTTCGAACGTCATCGACCGGCTGCCGGACCAATTCCGTCAAAATAGGTAATGAAAATATTGGCTCAAATTGTAGCCTGTATTTTCCATCACATTAGAGATTTAATTACGAGCTTTGATGAATAATCAAGATATCTCGGTCGCGATTAATTTATATCAAATAAATTGACGTTTTCGTTCATCTTATAATGAAAGTGAAATTGGAAATTTAACGATGACGGAATAGTTCGAAGAGAACATTTGCATAAATATTTTTCTCAAATAAAATGGAAAATTTCGAAGCAAAAGTAGGTACATATTGATGAGAAAATATAATCGATCGATGTAAATCAGGTATTTACTGTTAAAATGTAGGTAGGTAGATAGACCAATCTAGTTATGTATTTAAACTAAAACGAAATTATCAACGGTAATAATATTTTCAATCACGCACACCATAAACCAAATTACTATTTGCATTACGTAGGCATATTAAATAAATACCTCGAATGTGTATTTTCTTGTGAGGATGAGAGGGAGAGGGGAAAGACATGGAAAACATTCGATCGATATTTACCAAAAAAAAACCTAAAAAAATATATATCTCTTTACGCATTGCTTGTTGAAGAAGAAGAAGAAGAAGGAGAAGAAACTCGTGTGGCGTGGTTTACAAAAAATAACCATGAAGAAGTTTCATTTCCAACTTTTCTGCGTTTAAAGTTTTTAAATTAGGAAATTTTTAATTTTTAATTCTGCCCTACCTTGGTTACCTCCTGGTGCGCTCGCTTTGTTGCGTTTTATTATATTACTCGCGTCGACATTTGGGACGCGAGATAGGCGAGATGCTAGTTTTTTTCTTTTTTTGGTACCTAAGTATAGGACCAAACTAACCTAGCAACCTACGAACATTATGCGCAGCTTTTACACATGGTTAAACTGGTGTAAAAAGTGTACCTTTTTTTTTTTTTTGGATACTTTGCAAGACGTAATAACGCTATATTATAAGGTACACTGGAGATTCTGAAATCAGTCTTTTTTTTTTCATTAAAGCCTTACGTGATGTCGAACACGACGGGCTATGATGCCAAAGAAAAGGTTTCTCGATGGTGTTCTCTCTGGAGGATTTGAATTTATTATTAGGGATACGACGACGACGCGACGAAAGATTTCATCTTCGTCATAGTTATCTATGTTATACTTACTTATACTTCATCGTCTCGCTTATATGCTGGTCGAGCAGTTTAAATAAACTAGCTGATATTCTTGTGAGAAGATGAAGATGCAATTTGTGAAGACGCGTTGTAAAAAAATAACCTCCGCACCGAAAACCACTCATGTGTACCTATACATACCAACTGCACATTGGTAAATTAAACTCAGCTGACCTTCATTCAAACGAAAGGATTTCTTTCCTCTAAAAAATTAGCTTATGTAAAAATAAATTCAATTTAAGAGTAAGAAATGCAAAGAGGTGCTCAATTTTGTTTGAAACGTTGAATTTTTGTAGGGGCAGCCAAAGAGCACCTTTTTCCAAGATTTTTGACTGAATAATTTCAACAATGGTGGCTTTGGAAACCTCCATTAAAAGTACAAAAATTAATAGGTAACTACATAATTATAGCGAATAAAAAATTAAAACACTCACAGCGTGATTAGCATATGAAATAACTTTCTTCTCTTCTTTTCAAATAATCCAGAGCGAAATGTGGGATAATGATTCTGAAACACAAAAGAAAACAAAAAATGCATCAGAACATAAACTTTGTTTATTAAAAAAAAAAATATCCATAGAAACAGACAAGTGCAGTGTAGATTTAGAATTATGAGCTAAGATAAAAAAAATATATATATATCATCCACCATTTCTTTATCACACCATTCTCGTTTCCAAAAAATACGATTTTAGGTAAATTTTTTAAAAACAGGATTCAATTGCTTTAGAATGGTTTCATTTTTTGAAGAGCTCGGTGTCTCACCATTGGCTTTCTTTGTTCCAAAATGGGAGACTGAAGGAGGTCGTGGAATTCAATAGGAAAATGTAATGTAAATAAACACGTATTTTAAAACATAGAAAAACAAGATGTTGGGTATTGAAAAAATTATACTAATACCTTGTAAAAAAAAATTCAGTTCTAACAAAAAATGTCATAATTCATTTTTACCTATCTTTAATCGTGTGGGCGACTAATAGAAGAATTCGAAAAAATATTGAAAAACGAACCTTTTGATTCAACACTCCCCAATTCGAACGAAACTAAGCTGGATGTGACGAGCATGTCCATCCTAAAACTCTACAACCAATTGAATTCTACTGTGCAATTTTTCAAAAATTTTCAAAAATGAAAAATCAACTTCAGAAATTTGATACCTAAACATCACTAAATCAATACCTACAGAGTTGATGCCGATGAAAAAAAGTGCGAAATAAGGAAAAAAGGTCCAAAATTTCATTCGAAAAATGCCTACCAAAAATCACAAAATTTTGACGTTAAATTTTCTTATATCGAAAATGATTTTTTTGTGCCTCACAAATTGTAAATTTTCTGAAGTTTTCGCCTTCGGTTTGCACGGGCAAAATCGAAAATGTTCTATTCTTTTTTTGAATTTGATTAAAAGGCCAAGAACCTAAAAAAAACACACACGAAAAAATAACGAATTAATTTGATTTGTGCTTTCAGTACCTATGTAGTACCTACCAAGGCACCAACCTTCCAATAGAACAGTGTATTCGAATTTTTGGTCAAGTATAAAAGCATCGTTTTTGAACATTTAAAATTATTCAACATTTTTGTTGCCATTTCCCCCTTCCAAAATTTGTTTGAACCACATCTTCCTAATTAGCATGAAAAATACAGGGGTATAAAATTGGGAAAATCGGGTGAAAAAAGTTGAGAAAATTTCAGTCTTACTCCCCCTTCCCACGACACATGACTTCGCCACGCCTCTGCATTTGAAATTTCTTTCAGAAAAATTTTCGTATTTCTCCAGGTAATCCTGGGATCAAATATGTTTTCCAATCAAGAAACCAATTACCAAATGAAATTTAATGGTCGGGGAGCCCGCTTAAGGATCTATTTCAACCCTCCCCCTCGATCATCCGGGACAGCTTTTTTCTTGAAGAGGGAGTCCTAAGGAGCACTTCTAGCCCTTGACCTAAAAAAAATTGGCCTTACTTACAAAATGGCGGCCATTTTGATTGACAGGTTTGCGTTCCAACATAGGAATTGCACAGAATTTTTAAACCGTACTGAAGGTAGATCGAAAAATCAGACATAAATTTATCACCTATCAAAATTTCAAGTGCTTAAGTGCTTTTTTCGATTTTTGGTGAATGTTTTTAAATTAAATTTAGGGCAAAAATGAGAAGAAAAAATCAAAATTTTACCAAATTGACAAAGAAAACTGAAATTTGGGATACACCCTATTTTCGACCTGCCAAATCGATTGGAAACTGCTTCAAATCGTTTTGAGCAGTTCTTGGAGCTTCCAGCAAATTTTTTAAACTCGAAATTTCCACAAAATTCCATCAAAATGGAGTTGGAAAGCCAAAATTTATTCTGCAAACTAATTTCAATACACCACGAAGTCGACTGCTGGTAAATTTCAGGTCGTTTTGGAGCCTCCAGCAAATTTTGGAAAGTTATGGCGTTTTTTGGAAAATTGAAATTTCCAAAACTTAGCTGGAAGCTTCAAAACCATTTGAAACCACCATGCAGTCGACTTCATACCGTATTGAAATCAGTTAGCAAAGTAAATTTCAGCTTGCTAACTCCATTTGATAAAATGTTGTGGGAATTTAAAGTTTCAAAAATCTGGTGGAGACTTCAGTCGTTTTCAAAAGGTGGCTGGAGGCTCCAAAATGATTTGAACCCATCTGTAGTCGTCTTCAGAGGGTGTTAAAATTGAAGTGCAGAGTAAATTTCGGCTTTTCATCTCAGTTTGATGAAATGTTGAGGAAATTTCAAGTTTCAAAAATCTACTGGAGGCTCCAGTAATTTTCAAAAAGTCATTGGAGGCTGCAAAACGACTTAAAATCATCGTGCAGTTGACTTCGTAGCGTATCATTTCATCAAATTGATGAAATGTTGAGGGAATTTCAAGTTTCAAGAATCTGCTGGAGGCTCCAGAACTGCTCAAAACAGGTTCAAACCGTTTCCAATCCATTTGGCAGGTCGAAAATAGGGTGTACCGCTAATTTCAGCTTTCTTGGTCAATTTGGTGAAATTTTGATTTTTCCCCTCATTTTTGGCTTAAAACTTGATTTTCAAAAATTTGTCAAAAATCGAAAAATGCACTTTAGCACTTGAAATTTTGGCTGGTGATGAATTGCACTCCCTTTCGATCTAGCTTTGTTGAGTTCAAAAAATGTCGTGCGAGTTCTGTATTGAAAATCAAAATCTGCGATTTCGACTGACCTCTCAATCAGAATGGCTGCCATTTTGTAAGTAGGGTCTCTTTTTTTGGGAGGACAAGGGCTAGAAATGCTCCTTAGGCTCCTCATTTAAGGAAAAAGTGTTCCCGGAGGATCGACCGGAGGGATGCAATAGATCCTAATGCGGGCTCTCAAACTATAAATGAAAGTTTTCTTTATTAGAAAATCACTCCGCATGTTCATATTGCACACCAGAAACGTTGAGCTATAAAATTTTTTCATCTTAAATATACATTATGATAAAACATCGAGAAATTCCCTTTTCACTTCAACATATTGAATAATATTCGCCTCGAATAAACGTCATAATATGTACAACTGGCTAATCAGCGTGGAAAATGCCTACTGTTGAGGAGGGGGTCCGAGGTAAAAAGTGGGAAAAGTCTGGTCTCTGCTTCCAGTTTAAAAAATAATAATAGATAATAATAAAACACACCAATAAATTTTTCTAAACTTGGGATATCTTTCCAACACAATTCAATTTTCAGTAGGAGAGCTCACTACCTATTTCAGGGAGTTTTTTCCCCCACGAAACCCAGCAACTTTAAAAAAGGGGGAAGGAAGAGCACAAAAAAATCACAAACATTTTTTACGAGCATAAAACAAAAGCTACTTTACTGCTGAATGTTTGAAAAATTTGACAAAAAATTCTATCCACCGTTATCTCGAAATTTTACGGTTTTCACCCCAGAAAGGTTGAGAAAGGTCGAGCAATGTTGGGCGAGAAAATTCGCCGTCATAAAGCGGATTTTCTTTTTGAAGTATTGGCATTACGATTACGACAACGCCAACGACGACGAGACGCGAAGAGATGACAAAAATGCACACTTATGCGATCGTAGGCCGTGAAATTGCTGTAATATTCGTTCGTTTATGGCTACATGGACACGCACCCTTCTCGTCCTTTCTACTCGTATTTTCAGGGTTTGGGTTTTCAATCGAGTCGCGGTCTTGGAGCAAATAAAATTAGCCAACGTACGCACGTCTCGTCTTCTCCCCTACGCAACCTTCCGCTATTCGCCATTCATCGATGCAATATCAATACCACCCACTGCCCCGTGGCTCGTGCCCCTTACCCCTTGTACCCCTATTCTGCTCACGTACTCGTATATACCCGATGGCAGGAGTTTTTTAACGCACGCACGTTAACGCGTAACACGTTCCTACGTCGATATAAACCGACCTTCAGGTGCGAGCGAACCTTTCTCCATTTCTAACCAGCTACATTCTTGGCTGCAGCGCGATGACGGCAGCCAAGATGCTTTTTCCACCATCTTTACGCAACAACACGCGCCAAAATTCCTCGTATCCAAAAAAAAAACCTTACGTGTTTCGTCTTACCTGATAGAATGTTCAAATCGAGCTTTATAAAAATATACAGATACCTTGTGCGAGACTTTTTTTCCTTTTGGTAACATTCTTGTGTACCTATATACGTTCATTGTTGTCGAACAAGCTCGTATTCAAAATAGGTAAGTATTCGATATTCTCTATCGCGAAATTATCTCCGCGATTTACGCGAAAAGCTCGAGAATGACGAAGATGAGGGTAGGTATGAGGAGGGTGCACTCGTATTTCAAACACTCGAATACGCTTCCACCCCCGTGTCTCGTAATACGATATCAAGTTCAAAATTTTCCTACGAGTACAAATCGGCCGTATTTCACGTACCTAAGCAGAATGTTTGTCACGAATTTTCAACATTTCAAAAACTTAATTGTTGAAAAAATATCGCCATCGTTGTACCAAAATCGAGTCGCGAGACGTGAAAACAAGGGCAAAACGCGCTATTTTCATTTCATCATCGTTGTCGTCGTATTTACGTACTTCTATCTGAGGCTTATAAGTTATATATACGAGTATAACTCGTGCTGTGCGAATTCGCAACCCTCCAAGGCATATTTTTTCATTAAAAAAATCTCGCGGATAACATAAACATAATATCATGTGGCAGTTTCTTCCTGGAAAAATTGTCTGGAATTTTGAAAACCGCCATTTTTATAGTTTCTGGCGCTCTTCGAAATATGAAAGTTGTCGTTGAAGTATGGTACTCGTAATTTAAACTAAAATTTGTCCAGTTTTTTGTTTATAATAAGTTGCCCAAAATCGTTTGGGCAGGAATTTTGGATACCCGTCTCCTTAAACTAAAAATGAAACAAAGAAGGAGAAAATTAATGTACCTAAATGGAAAAGTGAGAAATACATTGTGAATGTTCAACGACAACCTTCAAATTTATTCTGAAAACTTATACTTGACCAAAAAATTTTATTAAAATTTCTTGCGAACATTTCTCAAGAATTATGAACTTAAAAGTTGGTCAATTTTTCAATTAGTTGTGAAAAACTGTCATCGGAATCATATAACAAAATAGATTGCAGTAAAAATTTAAAAAAAAATCAATCAAATAATTTTGCTCATTTCTGATATTTGGAACTTCCTAGATACGAGACGTTGTTGACAATATTGGATTTTTCATTCTTATGACGATACTTTTTCACAATAAATTTGAAAAGCTGACCCAAATTCAAGCTCGAAATTCTTCAAAAATGCTCGAAAGCACTTTTGATAAAATTTTTGATTTTCCTTATAAAATTCCAACCCATTTTGTTATATTATCGCTCTTTCAAAAACCCTCGAAAAATATGACCCAGTTTATTGTACTACAAATTATAAAAAAAAAAAATGCCTAAAACGCACTTTTGTTAAAATTTTTCAACTTTTCGTGGAATCTTGACGTATTTTCCCACTTTTCCACAGATTTTTTGATTTTATCACCAAATTCTAAGCCATTTTGATAGGTTGCATGACACTTCATCGAAAACAAGGAAAATCATGGCCCAATTTTATGCTCTAAATTTCACAATCATGTTTCAAAAGAATTAAATAAAATAAACAGTTCTTTTAATGGAATTTTATTCATATTTTCGCAAAATTCTAACGTAGGTATTTTTATACCTAGGTATTTGATGAATTAGTTTTGTGGAAATTCCAACCTTCAAATATTTGCAGGAGGATCCAGAACTGCTCAAAATGGCTCAAAAACCTCTTGCAATCGATTCCGGGTGATGAAAATAGGGTACTTATAGTTGGGGAGCCCGCTTAAGGATCTATTGCAACCTCCCCGGTCGATCCTCCGGGACAACTTTTTTCTTAAAGGGAGGAGTCCTAAGGAACATATTTTCTAGCTCTTGTAGTAAAAAAAAAGTGGCCCTATACTTACAAAATGGGGGCCATTTTGATTGACTGGTCAGCCGAAATTGCAGATTTTGCGTTCCAACATAGGGCTCGCACAAAATTTTTCAAACCGTATAAAGGTAGATCGAAAGATCAGTCAAAAATTTATCACCTGTCAGAATTTCAAGTGCTGAAGTGCGTTTTTCGATTTTTGGTGAATTTTTGAAAATCAAATTTAGGCCAAAAATGAGGGAAAAAATCAAAATTTTACCAAATTGATTAAGAAAGCTTAAATTTGGGATATACACTATTTTTGACAGGTCAAATCGAGTGGAAATTATTTCAAACCGTTTTGAGCAGTTCTGATGGAGCCTCCAGAAGATTTTTGGTACTCGAAATTTCCACAAAATTTCATCAAATAAAGTTGGATAGCCGAAATTTCCTCTGCAAACTAATTTCAACACGCTACGAAGTCAGCTGCAGGGGAATTTAAAGTCGTTTTGGAGCCTCCAGCGATTTTTTGAAAATTACTGGAGCCTCCAGTAGATTTTCGAAACTTGAAATTCCTCCAAAATTTCGTCAAACAGAGATAGAAACTCGAAATTCATACTGCAAACTAATTTCAATACGCTACGAAGTCGAGTGCTGGTGGATTTCAAGTCGTTTTGGAGCCTCCAGCGATTTTTTGAAAATTACTGGAGCCTCCAGTAGATTTTCGAAACTTGAAAAACGGAGATAGAAAGTCGAACTTCATTCTGCAAACTAATTTCAATACGCTACGAAGTCGAGTGCTGGTGGATTTCAAGTCGTTTTGGAGCCTCCAGCAACTTTTTGAAAGGTCGTATGGCGTTTTTTGGAAAATTGAAATTTCCAAAAAGTAGCTGGAAGCTTCAAAACCATGTGAAACCAGCTTGCCAACTCCATTTGGTAAAATGTTGCGGGAATTTCAAGTTTAAAATAATCTACTGGAGGCTCCAGCAATTTTCAAAAGTCGCTGGAGGCTCCAAAATGATTTGAAATCTCCTTGCAGTTGACATTGTAGTGTATTGAAATTAGTTTGCAGAGTAAATTTCGGCTATCCAACTCCATTTTATGTAATTTTGTGGGAATTTCGAGTTCCAAAAATCTGCTGGAGGCTCCAAGAATGCTCAAAACGGTTTGAAACAGTTTCCAATCGATTTGGCAGGTCAAAAATAGGTTATATCCTAAATTTCAGCTTTCTAGATCAATTTGGGAAAATTTTGTTTTTCCCCCTCATTTTTGGCCTAAATTTGATTTTCAAAAATTCTCCAAAACTCGAAAAAGGCACATTAGCACTTGAAATTTTGACAGGTGATAAATTTTTAGCTGATCTTTCGATCTACCTTTGTACGGTTTGAAAAATTTTGTGCAAGTCCTATGTTTTGGAACACAAAGTCTGCGATTTCGGCTGACCAGTCAATCAAAATGGACGCCATTTTGTAAGCAGGGCCACTTTTTTTTAGTACAAGGGCTAGAAATGTTCCTCAGGACTCCCGCTTTAAGAAAAAAGTTGTCCCGGAAGATCGACGGTAGGGGGGGTGCAATAGATCCTCACGCGGGCTCTCCGACTATTATGAAATTTCAGATTTCTAGATCGATTTACTTATCAAAGTTTCACTTTTTTTTGCATTTTTTGTAATTTTCAAAAATTCATCAAAAATTTAAAAAATCAGCACCAAAAGTTTTGATTGATGATTCATTTTTACCTACTCTTGAAATCTAGCTTCGTCCAGTTCAACAAATTTTCCACAGAGGTGGTATTTCTCTTGCAATGCGAAAAATGAGCCGGATTTTTTCACTCCTGGCGCAGAACCCGCCTACCTCTCCAAGCAAAATATCTCTTCGCGATTCTTCAGCCTGAATTTTCAAACACACTGCTGAGACAGCGACCAGGCCTTTTGCTTTTACATAATTAGATATATTCATTCTAAATTGATACTCTTTTTTTATTCCTGGCGCAGAACCCGCCTACCCCACCGATCGAAATTTATCGTCAGTTGTCTTCGTGACCAGATGTCAATTTTTCGATACTTTTTCTATTTCTAATTTTAATGCACGTCTTAAAGTTTCTTCGTGTTTTTTTTTCAATTTTTCATTTTTTAGGAGTGTTTACTCATTTTTGTTGAAGTAAGGTTTTTTTGAATTTTGAGAAATGCACTGGTCGTCACAGGTACTCGTAATATTTCCATATTTCCAGTTGATATTGGTCCAGACATGAATTAGGCTGGGCGGGTTTCCCAGAAAGGAAATTCAGACGTTCCCAAAATAGCGTAGTTCAACATTAAAAGTAAAATTAAGCTATAAAATATTTAAAAAAATTGTAAATTAGGTTCAAATTCAGATTGATGGTATCTGTCGTATTTTATGATGTAAAGCAAAAAAAAAAAAAAAATGCGACCAAACTTAGCGTATTAGGGTGGGAAAAATTGTAAAAAATTGTTGCAATAGATTTTTCAACTTTCAAAAATCCTTTATGCTGATTAAAATTTTCAAACGCCATTTTAGTACCACTAAAAGGCAACTCTTTCAACCGATCCTTCGATCCGTGTGACATCAGCTCATACATAAATATAGCACACTGTAAGCAATCCTAGCGTAAAAATTCCTGCCTCCTTACAGCTCGATGTAGTATTCGCCATATCCATCTTCATTGTTTGAAAAGAGAAATACCTACTGCCTGCACGTGTGCGAATGTGTGCGTTCACTACCTACATTATCATACAGTGCGAAAAGACCAAGAAAAGAAGGATTTGCCATCGCCCTTTTCTTATTCTCTTTTCCAAACGTTGGCCGGGTCTGCGAGTCGAGTTTATTGCATTTTCAGTTGAATTTTCCAATCGAGCTGTAGGCGAAAAACGTACAATGGAATATGTACGAGTACGTAGTTTTTACCTGAAGGTGATTTTTTTTACCCCGAGTTGAGAGTATTTTTAAATGGGCTATACACGGTTGGGTTGAAAGAAAGGAAGATCTGCGGGTACGTCGAAGATATTGACACGAGATTCTGAAAGGCGCATAAACGCGCGTGTGAAAGAGCGCGAATCCCAAGTACGAGTAAGAAGATATTTACGAGCATCGTAGATATTCGTAATGTTCGGTGGTATTTCATTCTATGTAAATTTTACGGCGTATTTTTCCCCAACATATTTTGCATAAGTAGGTATAAACTAAACCTGCAGAGTGACAGACGTAAGTAGATACACGCGATGGGAAAGAAACACAGAGGCAGTATATGTATAAGGTATAAAGCAAACTTCGATGGATCTCCTACAATGCCCAATGCCCAGAGTGTAGGTAATATGTTTTTCTATACTTTTAATACGGTTTTAACGAAAATAGCCAAACACGATGAAAGAACAACGAACAAGCATGGGGTAAAAAAAAAAGGTGGGCAGATTTTAGCCAGACCAAACGAGCACAAAATTGATTAAACGACCGGATACACGTTTTCATCAACGTATTATAAACCGATTTGTGCGCGACGTTTACGACGTGGATGTGGTGAACAAAAAAAAAAAAAAAAAGTCATCTGTAAAGCACCGCCATCCAACTGTTGAGGCGACGTGGCGAAGAGTAAAAAGAAGATTAGGCATTTTCCAAATACACGTATCAAAGGTATTAGCGAAAATGAACCCGAAACGTGAACCTTACGAGACGTGAAAAAATTTTCCACAAAAAATATCCTCCACCATCCTCGTATTCGGCTGTGCCAACGCTCTCGACGAGCACGTCGCAACCGTATCTGTCTCCATTTTTCTCCGCTGAATGTTAAAAAAAAAGCTATTTTGTAACGAAATGATCGTAAGTATACGTACGCAGCAGTGATACGTATAGGTAAGTAAGTACGTTTTTGCTGCAGACGACACGATTTCCAAGAGACGTGTGTGATGTTTTTACACCAACACGAGTACCTACGGAGACGAAGATATGAGAGGTTACAAAGATGTTCGATTGAATGAGAAATTTCGATAGCGCTGATCATTTTTTCGAAACTTTTAATTCGTGTTTGATGTGTCCAAATATCTGTGTAGGTAACCGGTTTTACATTTTTTTTGGCAAATTTTTCAAAATCCAAAAATGGTGATTTTCACTCTCTCCGATTCGATTCCACCATTTACAGTCATTATCTATAGTCTCCAGTGCGATTTTTGAATTTTCCCGGGATTTTTAAAACTCTCCAGAGGGTGTAAAAATTTGATTTGGGCGCTAAAAGTCGAGTTTCTGATTATGGACCAAGTCCGAAATTGTAGGTACAATTCGGCGATAGCACAGCTAATTTTGTACCATCTCCGAAGTGTGTGAACCAAGCATGAATGTTTCTGTTTTCATCGGGCTTGGTTCGTACCATGCCCGGAGGGTCCGGACAAAGTGTTTGACCTGGTAAAAATTGTGTTATTCAAAGTTCGAAGTTGTAGTTCGAAGAACATGCCTTTATTCCATACTAGTAAATTTTCAATTCAAAATGTTCTAATAACATATCTACGCATTGTAAGGAAGATTTTGAAAAAAATGAGGAAAATCGGTTCAGTCTTCATAAATTAAGAGGAGGGGGCCCAAAAATTGGTTTTTGGGCCATATCTCTCCTTGTATGGGACCAAATCGGTTCAAATTTTGGAATTCGGTTCAAAATGCAATTTGGAAGAGAACATATTTCCAAAAAATTTTTATGTTGATTTTAGCCCTCCTTTCCCTAAATTTGGGGCCCTTAAATTCAAAATTTGGGCTTCGCTATATTTTTCGCATCAAGTACTCGTCGAGAGCTTTCTATTAAAAAAAAAATAGCTTCCTAGGTATAATTGGGGCCAAATGAGAGCCTGCTGAACTTTTTTTGCTTATAACTTTATACTATAGATTAGATAACAATGAATTTCCAAACGAATCATTTAGGAACAAAGTGATTCTTTTTTTAATCGTTCGAGAACGATTCACCAAAAACGAATAGATTCATTCGCGAATGATTTACTAAAAATGAATTAATTTTGTGGTGGGAGAAAAAACTGGAAAAAATTCAAAAACTACCATAAACAAATGGTCGAATACTCGTCGTTAAGGGGACAGAAATAGTATATTACGTGACAGGAGCGGAAAGTATGCGATTAACGAGTGCGAAGTTTAAGGAGTGAGGCGAAGCCGAGCGACTTAAATCGCACAAGTTAATCGCGTTACTGTCCAATCCTGTCGCGTATACTATTTTAATTTCATACGAGAGGAAAATAAATGCTGAAATTTTAAAAAATGGCTAATTTCGAATTGTAAACATGTGCGGAAAACAGTTATTTTCCTCCCTAGGGAGGAAAGTAACCGTTTTCCGCACATGTTTAGATAGATGCGTTAAAGACGTATTTTCCAACCACAAAACTGTGTAGGAAACTACTCATTTTCCGATCATATGAAATTAAAATATTTATTCGCCTAAAAGACCGAAGAAAATCTACCCTATACAGAGATAGAATAATTTTCTCCCACGTTAGAAGGCAGAATTACATAGGTGATAGAAAAATATAAAATTAGGCTTCTCCCAGCTTAAGTGACGAAAGAAAATCATTTTCTCCCTCTAAAGTGGGAGAGAAAGCTGTAATTTTCTCCCACTACAATTTGTTCACGAACGATTCACCAAAAATGAATCAATTCGTTCGCGAACGAGATTTGCCGAAAATGAACCAATTCGTTCGCGAACGATTCACCAAAAATGAATCAATTCGTTCGCGAATGATTCACTTAAAATGAATCAATTCGTTCGCGAACGATTCACTAAAAATGAATCAGTTTGTTTGCGAACGATTCACTGAAATAAATCAATTCGTTCACGAACGAGATTTGCCAGAAATGAACCAATTCATTTGAAAACGAGATTTGCCGAAAATGAACCAATTCGTTCGCGAACGATTCACCAAAAAAAATCAATTCGTTCGCAAATGATTCACTAAAAATGACCAATTCGTTCGCGAATGATTCACTAAAAATGAATCAATTGGTTTTTGAATGATTCACTGAAAATGAATCAATTCGTTCGCGAACAATTTACTAAAAATTAACCAATTCGTTCGCGAACGAGATTTGCCGAAAATGAACCAATTTGTTCGTGAACGAGATATGCTGAAAATGAACCAATTCGCTCGTGTACGAGATTTGCCGAAAATGGAACCAATTTGTTCGCGAACGATTCACCAAAAATGAATCAATTTGTTCGCGAATAATTAATTGAAAATGAATCAATTCGTTCGCGAATGAGATATGCCGAAAATGATCCAATTCGTCCGCGAACGAGATTTGCCGAAAATGAACCAATTAGTTCGCGAACGATTCACCAAAAATAAATCAATTCGTTTGTGAATGATTCACTAAAATGAACCAATTCGTTCGCGAACGATTCAATTCACCGAAAATAAATCAATTCGTTCGCGAATGATTCACTAAAAATGAATCAATTTGTTCACGAACGATTCACTAAAAATGAATCAATTCGTTCGTGAATGATTCACAAAAAATGAATCAATTTGTTCGCGAACGAGATTCAACAAAAAATGAACCAATTCATTCGTGATTGATTCACTAAAAATGAATTAGTTCGTTTGCGAACGAGATTCGCCGAAAATGAACCAATTTTCTACATAAACAAATTGTTTGAAAACAAATCAATTGATTAATGATAACACAACTTGTACCAAGTCGAACATTTCGTCCGGACCCTCCAGGCATTGTACGAACCAAGCCCGATGAAAAAGGAATATTCACGCTTGGTCCGGATGCTACAAAATCAGTTGTACCATTTCCAAATTGTACAATTTCGGACTTGGTCCATAACACATACATTTAAAAGACAACTCAATTTTATGTAAGTATTTCATTTTACCTACCATTCCAATTTTGAATTGAAATTTCCACAAATTTTTAAATGTTGGCACTTTTATCCTCGTTTATAAAAATTTTCACTTCGTTCAAAAAAGAATTTTTTTTCAAAATCTGGAAGGAAATCAAAAATTTCTGCGAAATGTGACCTCGTTCACTCCCATTTTGTTGTGATGTAATAATATTGCCATCAAGTGATCTGTTGAAAGTAGTTGTCAAAAAAAAAGAAAATGAAACGTATTTATTGTGTTTAAATTTTCTCTTTGCGAGATCCCCAAAAATTGGAGGAGGAAAGAATTAAAAAAATTTTCGTATGATGAGATTTCATACCAAATTTTTGCACTTATACTCTTGGATTTTTGGCCAATTTTCGACCAATTCAATTTGAATAATTCTTTCGATTCGACTCCCACACATCAATCAATAACAATGACTACTAGTTTCAGGTTATTCTGAAGTCTCCCAGCGTACCTATTTCCAATTTTCTCCAGAAACTTTAAATGAACTTTGAGACTTATACAGTAACTGTGATCGGTGTTTATTGGTCACTTTCTCGACCGTTTTAGGTGAGGTAGTTACCACGAAATCTCAGGAGTGCCTATGAATTCAAAAGTGAATTTTGATCAATAATTTTAAAGTAGCATAAAATTCCAAAAAAAATCAAATATTTGAAGAAGGTATGTATTACGACGAGTGGTTTTTTAGTAATATATCGTAAGATGGGTTTACACGATCATCAGACTTGAAAATCATCATAATTTGACTTTTTTAGCCCTTCGGGGCGATCTAGAATTTCTGAAGAAAATCAAAAAATCAATGAAAAATATTAATATTGGGTGGTTCATTTTCTCAAGAAATAGGTACCTAAAGTTATATTTCATGAAAGAAAATAATCCCTTAAAACAGCTTTATAGAATTTTTTCTTAGAATCAAAAATCAACCAAAAACTCGAAAATAAACTCAGCATCTAAAATATTGGTTATGGGGGTTTGAGGACATACTCTTTCAATCCAGCTTGATCTTGTTTAAATCGAAAATCGCCCATTCAAAACGTTTCGCCCTGGCAAGATCACCATCTTATAGGAGGGAATTTCCAATTCGGAGGTCGAGCTAAGCAAGCCGATTACTTTCACAAAGTGATTATACATTTCATGATTTCACCCAACTTTATAAATATTAATGATGTATTTAATAAGGTATCTGCATTCGCATTTCGGAATTATTTCTCTCAATATCAACTCGAAAATTCGCAATTAGCATGAATTTAAATCGCAGAGAAATTGTTTCGTAGGTACCCATTGAAATAAAATGTAGGTTACTCTCGTACCTCGTCGTCGTAGTATAATTCATTTAACAAATTATTTCGCGAACCAACGAATGTCAAACGCTCGCAAACGATGCTTTTCTTAAACCCTTCGTCACTGAAAAAGTATAGAAAAAAGAAACAAACATTCTACAACGTAATTTACCTAAATAATACTGATAAACGATGCGCGATGAAGACGTTTGTGGGAATTATCATTTGTAAAAGTTTACTCGCGATACTTGATGATGAAAATGAGCTATAGAAAAAAAAATCCGAGTGGGTGGTATCTCGCGAGATCTTACCACTTATCCTTGCGACGACGATGATTGAAAATTTGACCCAGTTTGCAATTTGAAAAATAACAAGAAAAAAATTTCATTCCATTCCATTCGACACGAAAGCAGAGAATTTTTTCTCAGAAACGTTGTTATGAAAAAAAAAATCAACCAACAGTTCGGGATTAAAAGCAAACATTTTAAGAATATTTTTACTCATTATTGTACACAGGCAATGGCAATAGGTAGCAGGTAGATACGGTATACTATGAGGTGTAACTCTGTAGATATAGTAAAGTAAATATATTTTCGAACAAGTTTTTTTTTCCTCGTATAACCCAAAGGTATTTATGTATGTACTTATTATAACGTCGTTGTAGAAATAGGTACTCTGGTATTTGAGAATGTATCGTAGTGGTCGTACGAGTACCTACAGCTCGAGGTCGTGGTCGTGAGGTTTATTTGTTGTGAAGAAATATTATCATAAGGGGGTTAAGTGTGTAATGGTTTAATTCGCCTATAGTTATTGGTTTTTCACCGCGGATGAGATGCGATAATATCGACAAGGGTGCTGATGTGTACAGGAGAGTCGTGCTTTTAGCATTAAAAAAATTACAAATCGCTTTTTAAACTTCGAAAATATGAAAATTTTACAATAATATTTTGCTAAAACAGCTACATCGGCATCAGAGACGGAAGGTAACAAGAAAGGGGAAAAAAACTCGAGTTGTTTTTTGAATAAAACATGAAGGTACGAAGACGTCTCGCGAGAAAAATCTTAGCTGTACGTAACCTACGTGCTAATTTATATTACAGCCGAAGAGAGAAAAGATTAATGTCGAGGTTTTCGTCATGGTTTTAACGATATACACACGCCAAACCCGAATACGACGCACCGAAACCGCCTCATATTTCTAGTAATTTTTTTTTTCCTCCTGGTATAAGATTTTTCAACGCGATGAGTATAACGTGTTTGTTAATTAGGTAGGTAGGTAGGTACCTTATATAGTCGAGCTGTGAAAGTTTTTCTCGGTTGGCGCGCTTTCGGCGCGTGGTAAAACGTAAAGAGGTAAGCTTTAAAGGTAATTTCTGTACGAGAATATTGTCCAGTATTTGCATAATTCGTGCTAGTTCGTTTTATGGCATCAATTAAAAGATTTAATTCCGATCGAAAATACCTTCTAAGGATTTGTTAGTAGGGCATGGTTTCAATTTCGCGTACCTACTTTGCAAATTGTTCGCGACGAGTCGACGATTCGTCTCGTATACGATAATAATTAGAGCTCGAGGAGGAGAGAAAAAAAAAGGATGCGAAGCACCGCTATCTCCCTCCCCCCCCCCCCGTTTGCCAGTTGTTGTAATATAAAAAGAGGTCTCTCCGAGCTAGTAGGTATGCGAAAAAGGTCGCATTAATACGTATTTTTCTTCATTATGAAAGCCTCTGTGCTATACGATGGCGAATTGGCGAATGGACGAACTGGCGATACGAATGCGATGTTGCCAGCGTCAAGAAGAATGTAATGTGTACCTACTCGTCGTCGTAATTTCTCCAGAGTATAATAGGTAATTAACGCTGTTATCGATACTACGAGTGAAAATATTGATCACTTCGATATTTCACTGGCGGGTCGATGAGATGACGTAATGAGAAGGTACTCGATATTCACGAATTTTAACATATAGGTATAGGCTTATAAGTAGATAATGTATTATTAGGTACATCAATTATCCAACTGTTTAATTCCTATAAAAATCAGATGGAATTTTTGTTGACAAATAAGTATTACGAATACTTACCTTCTTGACGATGAGGGTCACCTATCTAATATTTTGTGTATTTTTGTGTGTTCTAGGTGAGTTCTCAGAATCATTTTGAAATATTTGCTTTGTAATTATCAAAATCGTGGAAATATGAATAAATTACCATTTTCGAGTTTAAACCAATAATTTGAAGAAGCAACAGGTAATTTTTATTTTTGCAAGTTATTCTTTATGAAATTATGAAAAACCTTCAAGGTTGACTATAATTTATAGTCCGGCATATGACAATAGAAGTAATTGCACCCCCCCCTCCCCGATCCTCCGGGAAAACTTTTTTCTTAAAGGAGACGTCCTAAAGAACATTTTAAAGCAAACTTACCCAAAAAAAAGTTGGCCTTACTTAACAAAATGGCGGCCATTTTGATTGACAGGTCAGCCGAAATCACAGATTTTGCGTTTCAACATACGAGTAGGATTTGCACGACATTTTTTAAGCCGTACAAAAATAGATCGAAAGAGCGTGCAAAAATTCATCACCAGCCAAAATTTCAAGTCCTAAAGTACCTTTTTCGATTTTTGGTGAACTTTTGAAAAACAAATTTAGGCCAAAAATGAGGGGAAAAATCGAAAGTTTACCAAATTGAGCAAGAAAGCTTAAATTTGGTATATACCCTATTTTCGTCATGCAAAATCGATTGGAAATTGTTTCAACCCGCTTTGGGCAGTTCTGGAGCCTCCAGAAGATTTTGGAAACTCGAATTTCCCACAAAATTCCATCAAATTGGAGTTGTAAAGCTAAAATGTATTCTAAAAACTAATTTCAATACGCTACGAAGTACTGCAGGTGAATTTCAAGTCGTTTTCGAGCTTCCAGCGACTTTTTGAAAATTCCTAGAGCCTCCAGCAGATTTTTAAAACTTTAAATTTTCACAAAATTTTATCAAATGGATCGAGATGGAAATGGAAAGCTGAAATTTACTCTACACTCCAATTTTAACATCCTCCGAAGACGACTTCAAGTGAGTTCAAGTCATTTTTGAACCTCCAGCGACTTTTTTGAAAATTACTGGAGCCTCCAGTAGATTTTTGAAACTTGAAATTTCCCCAACATTAATTCATCAAATGGAGTTGGCAAGCTGAAATTTACTTCGCAGACTACATGGTGGTTTCAAATGGTTTGAAGCTTCCAGCTATGTACTTTTAGGAAATTTCAATTTTCCAAAAAAACGTCATACAATCTTTCAAAAAGTTGCTGGAGGCTCCAAAATGACTTGAAATTCCCCAGCAGTCAACTTTGTAGCGTATTGAAATTAGTTTGCAGAATAAATTCCGGCTTTCCAACTCCATTTGATGAAATTTTGTGGGAATTTCGAGTTTCAAAAATCTGCTGGAGGCTCCAGAACTGCTCAAAACGGATTGAAACCGTTTCCAATCCATTTGAAATGTCGAAAATAGGGTATATACCAAACTTCAGCTTTCTTGGTCAATTTGGTAAAATTTTGATTTTTTCCCTCATTCTTGATTTTTGGCCTGAATTTGATTTTCAAAAATTTACCAAAATTCGAAAAACGCCGTTTAGCACTTGAAATTTTGACAGATGATAAATTTTTGCATGATCTTTCGATCTACCTTTGTAAAGTTTGAAAAGTTTCGTGCAAGTCCCATGTTGAAACGCAAAATCTGCGATTTCGGCTGACCTGTCAATCAAAATGGCCGCCATTTTGTAAGTAAGACCAACTTTTTTTTGGGCAAGTTTGCTTTAAAATGTCCCTTAGGATGTCTCCTTTAAGAAAAAAGTTATCCCGGAGGATATGGGGGGGGGGGTGCAATTACTCCTATTGTCATATGCCGGACTATTAGGGTAAGTGATCATTCGTTCAAAGTTTTCTTTTTTTTATGCTTTCACTTTTTGAAGTCTTGCCTTTCCTATTCTTCCACCGCAAAAACAAAGAAAGTGTTGGCAGGAGCCCCTGCCCCTCCCATGAAAAAATGAAAAGTTTTCTGAAAATTAATAATTGACTTTTGAGTTAGAATCTTCTAAATAACCTCATACCCTCCCCGATCTCTCATCAATGTTCGTTTCACAAGACTGACCTTGCTTCTTCCTTAGGAAAAAAAATCGTTCAAAAACATTTTAAAAATTCAAAAAACTACAAAAAAAAATGGATTGAAATCACCTCAAACCACCACAAATAGACAAAATTAATGAAATTTGGTAAAAATTGTATTAAACGTGATTAAAACTCATTTTAGAAACCACAGAAAATTACTGGAATGTAATAAAATTTCATTGAAACTTGACAAAATGTAGGAAAATTGCACAAAACTTCGTTAAAATTTCTTTTCAACACGAGTAAAAATATTAAACACACTGAAAATCGCCCAGAACTTACACAATTTCAGTAAATTTTGTAAAAATTGCAAGAAAAGTGATAATTTAATGAAATTTGACAAAATCGTAGCAAAAATTGCACGAAAACTCATTGAAAAATCTTCTAAACGCAAGAAAGCTCAATGAAAATCAATTCAAAGTTGCCAAAAAATACTCAGATTTTAGTAAAATTTGAAAAAAAATAGCACAAAAAAAGTATTAAAACATATTTAAAATGTAAAAAACGAAAAAAAGTATAAAAAACCAGGAAAATTATCAAAAAGTAATAAAATCCCTCTACCTACGTACTTTGGAAAACATTGCACAAAAAGCATAAAAACAAAAAAAAATCATCGATCAAAATCAACATAAAATTTCCAAAAATTTAAGCAGTGAAATTTCAGTAATATTTGGAGGAAGTTACTCGAAAAAATATTGGAAACGTGTTGAAATAATGTAAAGACAGGAAAAGAAGCATCGATCGAAATGAATATAAACTACCTAGTACATAGTACATACCTACCTACACCTAGGTACTCAAAAATAATGCATTTTCCCATAAAATTGACCAAAAATTATGCGAAAAGTGTTTTTTTATAATCTTCAAGTGATAGATTCAGCTTTAGAGCTATCAATGATATTCAAAAGTGGCTCTTTTTGGACCAAAAAATATTCATTTCAGTATATTGAATTTATTTTTCAATTTTTGGCAAATTGTTTAAAATTCGAGATGGTTTTAATTTTTTACGAAAAAAAATAAAAATAGGTAATAATAAAATTTGATGAGGTTTGAATATACTTTTAAGAAAGTTGAACTTTAGTTTATACTCCATTTATTTTTCAACCTTTCCAATGTATTAGCAGCAGTTTCCAACCATTCCAGACTCCTTTGAAAATTTTTGCATGTTTGAATCAACCGTCTTTGTGATTCATTGAATCGATCCAGAAATTGTTTTCAGTGACAACTGATAATTCATCAGGTGGGAGGGAGGGATTTCCTCGTTCCAAAAAAAAAAAAAATTTTGGCCTCTACACGAACAATTGGCGATATTGTTCAAACTGTTCAGAAGCCAGGCGTGGATTGGATCAGTTGATGAAGGCTTCTGGTGGATGGACCAAATGAGGCCCTCGAAATCCCCCCACCCCCCGAATCTTTGTTCTACTGTTTTTTCTCAGGTTCGGATACTTGGATACGAATTGTACATTGGATTTTATCTAAATTTTTCATTCAATTTTGTAAAAATAAGTCGACTTTACAAGAAAAAAATTGAAGTTTTTTTTGTAGGTGGGGGAGGGGCGAGGTCATGAATTGGGAGATAAAGAATTGATCCGAACGAAGCAAAGGGTAAACGATTTCAAAAACTCGAGTTTCGAGAGGTAAAGAACAATGTTTTAAACATTTTTTATTTCTTTTGATCCAAAATTTTAGAATTTGAATGATGAGTTTGTAAAAACTTCAATTATGAGAATAGAAAACAAACAGACCCGAATGAAGCGAGGGCAAAAGCTTGTTTCGAGAAGTAAAAAAACAATGTTTTTTCAGATGATAGTACGTTTTGTGGGTTAAATATTTCTTAAAATTTGAATGATAAGTGGGTAATTCTCAGAAAAAGGTAAAATTCGTGTACATGGCAAATTTCTCAACGGTTTTAGCATGATTTTTTTTTTTTTTTTTTGGTCCATTCAAGAATGACCCCGCACACATTTCACACATGGTATTGAGGTTTTTAGACCCTCCTTTCATTGGTGTACATTTGATTTTATACCCCAAATGTCCTTCGACTTGGCTGTCACACATCATGTTTTTGAAAATGAATGTTATAAAGTGTCATGAACTTCATTTTTTTTTTTGGAAAAATTGACACGTTCTCATTATTACAGAACATGAAGGTCTCTTATTGTACAAATTGCAATTGCAATGAGTCTATAGGAAGCTCACAATTCACATTTGAAAACTGTCACACACTTTTTGCGCAAATTTTCGAGCAATTTTCAATTATTTTTGGTAGCTTCCCAATCCAACATTTTTTTCTGGTGAGTGGCTGCACTGGTTCACTGTTCTCATAGAAATGTTACCCCGCACCGTTCTTTTTAAAAACTACATTACAGCTCGTTCTGATCGTACTTATTTGTGAAGTTTTGATATTTCGCAAAATCTGTGTCCTTCGGCTTGGTGTTTTCATTTACGCCAATGAACCCGCCAAAACCAATAATTGAGCACGGGAAGTTATTCTACATGATAAGTACACATTTATTACGTGTTAAAAATCGAATAATGTCCAGTAGGTAAGGCTAGAAACGAAAAAACGTTGAGATTGTCCTTCGGCTTGTCCAGCGCCCATTTGTCCTTCGACTTGGCCAAATTTCAGACAGCTGTACTTTTATCGCGCTAGTCGGCATATTACATGATAATACAAGCAAAATTTTACATTTTCTCCCTCCCCACACTTCACCTCTACCCCCACCAAAAAAATAAGTCCAGATTCGAATTCTGCGGTCTGAAAAACATAAATCGACGTATTAAACGATAATATAAGCAAAATTTGACATTTTCCCCCTCCCCACGCCTCACCCTCCACCTCTACAAAAAAAATAACTCCAGATTCGAATTCTACGACCTTGAAAACATGTCAATCGACATATTACAC
Source organism: Planococcus citri (assembly GCF_950023065.1). NCBI lineage: Eukaryota > Metazoa > Arthropoda > Insecta > Hemiptera > Pseudococcidae > Planococcus > Planococcus citri. Next base: position 3,509,944 of record NC_088679.1, on the reverse strand, counting down.
ATCGATGAGGGTCGAATTCTAATTATCGCCGTTTTAGGGGGGCCGGGGTCCACAGTGGGGGGGATTGAATTGAGGCCAACACTAGAAAAGGGATCTGGGACACATATACAAATGATTCCCACTTGAAATTTTCCAAAAAAATGATTTTCGTTTTTCAAAATTATGCATATCAAAATCGACCCTTTTTCTGAGAATTACCCAAGTACATACTTATATTTTTTCTTAAAGGAGACCAAACGAAGCGAAGGCAAAAGCTTTCAAAAATTCGTATTTTGAGGAATTAACAATTTTTTTTATGATGGATCTATTTTTTGACTGCAAAATTTTAGAATTTGAATATTAGGGTCATAAAAACCCTTTCACTCAATGAAATGAACTCATCACAAAAAAATCAAAATTCGAAAAAATTCAAAAAATTAACGATCGAATTTCAATTTTTTTCCATGAATGTAATTTTTATCAACTTTTTCATGAAATACGTCAGAAAAAGGTCAAAATAAGACAGCTGAATAAATTCAAAATTTTTTTCATGTTTAGAATTGAAAATTGATTTTTTTCGGAGTTTGATTGGGGTCAAATGGGTCAACTTCACGAATCCAAACTTTTTTTATGCCTTGGATAAAAAAATTGCATTTTTTCGCAAACTTTCAATTTTTTCAAATCGACTTTACAACATAATGCCATCCCAATTTTTTAATATGTTGTTCAGCATGATAAGTAGTCCATAATATATTTTTTTCAGAATTTTTGAGAGTCGGAACGATATGAAAACTACGTTTTGAAACTTTTTGAACTAATTTTTCGTACGAAAAAAAGTGGCAACACTGATTTTCATATCACCAAAAAGCCTTTCAAAACCCTTAACTATTGAAAAAAGTTCCATTTTGGTAGGTATTGCGGTTATCGGTTGGGTCCGAGCAAAGTAAAGGAAAAAGTTTATAGGTGCTGAATTTAGTTCCATCTTCATTTTATGGAAATTTTTCTCATAATCATTGAACTTTGACCCGGTGAGCTGTTCAGCCTGTCTGGGAAAATGTAGAAGAATTGCTCGTCGATGTATCATCAAGTCTTTTCTTCGGTCTTCCTCATACTCCTCCTGCCAGTTGGAGTGTATTCTTTGACTTTTCGAGGAGACCGTTCATCAGGCATTCTGTCAACGTGTTTTCGCCATTTCTTTCTGTAATCTTTCACTGGTCTAATGATTGGCTCTGCTCCTAGCTCCTTCAGGATGTTGATGTTTCTCTGCATCAAGATGTATTGCAGCTCCTTGATCTTCTTTTCCATTTATTGGGGACCGGCAAATTGCACGTATGAAATTGCACGTAAGAAAATTGCACGTGTGAAATTGCACGTATACAATTGAACGTGTGTGATAATTGCACGCAGGTGAAAATAGAACGTCGGCAAATTTAACGTCTCAAAATGATTTAATAATGTGAGATTTTCACCAACCCAAAATACAGTTTCGAAACGTTCTGACTTCTGAGCAGTTCTGGAGCCTCCAGCGGATTTTTGTAAGTTGAAATTTTCGCAAAATGTTACTCAAAGAAGGTGGAAAGCTAAAATTTACTTCAACATGCTGAGTCAATTGGAGACGGTTTCAAGGCGTTCTGGAACTGAAACCTCTGGTTGTATTTTGGAAATTTCAGATTTTCACAAAGTTCAATAAAAACCGTCTAAATTAACTTTTGAACGTTCGAAATATGGCTACCGGCTCCTTGAACATGTTGAAACCGTCTGAAATCGACCTCATGTTAAATTTACGGTATTACTTGAATTTTTTTCATTTTTTCTGGAATTTATGAGCAGATAAAAAATTTACTTTTGAAATCGAACTCATGGAATTTCGTGACAACTCCCTAAAGCGGTCCAGAGGGTGCTCAATGTGCACTGACCAAAATTATAGGGCCTGAACTTAATTTTTAGTCTTTTCAGAACAATACACATAGTTGAACGTAATAATTGAACGCTGTAAACGTTCTATTTTCACATGCGTGCAATTATCACTCACGTTCAATTGTATACGTGCAATTTCACACGTGCAATTTTTCACGTGCAATTTGAAACGTTCAATTTTCACCAACCCCCATTTATTCCTCGCACATTCCAGGTAGCGATCTTCAGCCTGTTTTGTTTCTTCCATAGTGTGGGCTTTTTTGCCTGCTGCCCAACAGCCCAGTAAGCATGCTGTGACATTAATATCACAGTGATGTCATTTTGTGATGTGTATAGGACATTACAAAGTAATATTCCTGTGACATTATTACGACATTGCTTTGGAATGGAAAAAGAAATATTTGGCCGCAATGTCTCAAAAATAGGTATAACTTTGATGATATCACATAGACATCACTAAAAGATATTACAGTGACATTTTTGCCTCAAACTTACCATTTCTACTTCTCGCAGATACAGTACGTTGACAATTAGTATATAAGGAAGTTACTGTCTCATGCTAATTTGCCCTCAATAATGATGGGTGCTGGAGAATTCGCCAAACGTGGTGGAGTCAACAGCCTCAAATCTCAACTCCAAATTTCAGGAGTTGAGAGAAGAGAATATTTTTGCAGAAAATACATTATATTATTTTATTACATCACTCTCAATTTGCTGAACTAAAAGGTACCCTATCATCATTATGATTTTAATGTTTTTTTTCAAATATTTCAGTGTAATAGGTACTCGTATTTATGTGACATTGCAAAAATGTCACTACATTGGTGTGAGTGATGTCTTGGTGACCATTTTGCTGGGTACATTTTATATCACCAGTAAGTCACGAGACATCACAATGCAATATTACATATCTCCTCGGTGACATTGCATGATGTTATAGTGACATTGCAATGCTTACTGGGAGGGTTCCCTGATTTTCCAGCCGGTTTCTTCTTAGTTTTGTTTTCTCGAGAAATTGTTTTTTTTTTTCGCTTCTATGGGTTTCTAGCCCATGGAAGTATAGCTTGATGAAGGGGCTGCCCTCTGCGCCGTCAAGAGGACTTTCCCAAACTTCGGTTATAGCGCTTGCTGGAGGCTCCAGAACGGCTAAAAATCTTCACCGATTAATTCGAAAAGATGAAAATGAAGCATGAACCAAATTTCAACTTCTTGCTCTAATTTTATTAGATTTTTGACTTTTTTCATAGTGAAGTGGGCAAAGTTGAAATTTTCAAAAATCATCCAAAAACAAAATTCAGCATTTAATATTTGGTCTTGCGGTGAACATTTAAACACTCTTTTAATTTCAGTTCAAATACTTAGTAGGTCTCGAGTATCTCTCAATCTCTGAAATATTACAAAAGTAAATAAAGCTCTTTTCCTCCCCCATCTCTCTCAAGTCTGACTTACTTTCAACGTCTGCCATATAATAAAACCAATACACCATGCCTTTTTACGTATCTAATTCGCATTTGATTTTGACATATACGAGTAAAAATTAAAATCTGTTGAATTTAACGCCTCACCGAGCACAACTCGAATCGCTGTTCGTTATTTTGAAAAGTCTAATCACGCGTGTAAACGGATATCAGATAAAGGGGTGCCTAAAAAAAAAGAAAAAAAAAGGTAAACCATGTGCAACAGGGTTTAAAAATTAACCATGCGTCGAACACGGCGACGACGACTACGATGAAGAAAGAAGACGAACCAAACGCCCATTCTAATTCAACGTCGGATAAATTTGCGTGCTTTTAGAGCTACTTTGAAAATAGTTAAATGTGACAGAAGGAACGGATAGGAAAGGTATTGTAAGAAGGAGAGAAAAAAAAATAAAGAGCCTGGTATACTGTACTGTATACACTAGATAGTATACACAGTTTATATGCGAAAAAGGAATAAAATAAACGTCTCTTTTTCACTCGCACTCTCTTTCGTTTTAAAAGTACCTACTACGTACCCGCCATCGTCTCAAAAAAAAAAAGGTAGGGAGGAAAAAAAGGCTACACACACATATACGTACGCAACTGCGCTTATAGAGTAGCTAAAAAAGAGTATACAGTGTACACATTTATTTACCCTTGTACATATATAGAGTGTAGGTATACCTATTCGAGTGTTACGTTTGAGTGACTTGCGACGGCATTTATCTTCGGCAAGATAAACCGTTCATACAGCTTATACGAATAAATTTACTTAGTTATTGAAAGACATGCTGCTGGTTGCATCGAAGTGTATCGTTCGTTTTTTGTTACGCCCGCGTCCTCCTCCGTCCCCCCCCCCCGGTCCAAGACTCTTCTTCGGCTCTCTGTCTAGCCCGAGCTCGTTCGTTATTACCGTACAAAAAGCTCGGAAACTTTTGACGTCTGTGTCATTATTTCGTCGTACGCGTTTCTTCTCGACGCAGAGATACGTACTCGTATATTACTTTCGTATATACCCTATACCTACTATTCTCATTTCGACAATTTTTGGCGGCTTTTCTCGTATTCATTCGTTGGTTGTTTGGTTCATCGGGGTTGTAATGGTGAAATTAATGATATTGATACGTGTCGCCGTACAATTATGCCGGCGGAAAGGTTTAAAAGGTAAATTTTCATATATAGGTAATCTAGTGTGTTAAAGCAGCGTGCACCTACCTATGTAGTATATTGTTTATTGCACGCCTTTATACGTACCTACGAGTAGGTACTTTTCCAAAAGCTTCGTGTTCCACGCGGTAGCAGATTTCATATTAATCGAGTAAATGCGGCAGTGTGCTCGCGATTCGCTCTCTCTAAATGATGTACAAGTCGCACTTTGAACCCGCTAAATGTGTCGGTGTCGGGCACGTTGTCGCATATTTCATTCTCATTTTGAACGTATACGTACGTAAACGTAACGTACCACCAACTAGCAACGTATGTAGGTAAAGGTATACGTAGTATACCTATACGCGTAGGTATACCTACCTGCTGTATGTTAAATGTTTCTCTCATAAACAAAAGCGCTCTACCATCATCGTCGCCGTATAAACGATTCTCTTTGTGAGAAGGCCGCGTTTCGCAGCTGGCGTAAATAGTGCCGGAAATAGACTGATAACGTGTGTTAGATGTCAAATATTTTATGTCGCGTCAAGATGAAAAATTTTCACGTGATGTGAAAATATCATCGTAGGTAGTATAGGTAGAGATACTGGAGAAGGAGGGGTATGCGATGCCGGAATGAACCTAATACAGCGAGAGTTCATTAGTCGTATTGGTTTTTAAAATTTTTTAGGTTCTAATGGAGGAATGATTAAGTATGGTATAAAGAGATGAAAAAAAAATACATCGAAAAAATTGACTGAAATGTTTGACTTTTTTGCCAAACTGATCGAGAAAATTGAAAAAAATTAGTCAAACAAGAAGAATACTAAACTTGAATTTATCTCCTATATATTATTAGGGTACCCCTTATTTTCGAAGTTAGGATTTTCCTCCCTCCCAACCCCTAAGGTGGTGACTTATGGTGAGAAAATAATTCCCTATTTACAATTTTTCCATTTTCAAAGAACTCAAACTGCGGCGAGAGCCCCTCAATTTTTAAAAATGGGTCATTCCATGTCGACTCAAACAAAAAAAGGCGATTTTGAAAGTCATGTCTTTCGATTTCGCTCAAATTTTTTTTACAATATCTACCCACCTAGTAAGTAAGAAAGCCGCAATCAGTTTGGTCCCAACCCCCTCAGGGGGCGGGAAGGGAGGCTTCCATTATTTTCACATTGTCTCGAGGTACTCAACTTCAGCAGCCCATTCCTACAAAACTATGCTACTTTGATCAAAACTGATTTCACAGTTCAAAAGGACATTAAATTTTGAACTTTTTAAGCATTTTGAAATTTTCAAAAATTGAAAGTTGAACTTTCAATTTGAAAGTTTAAATTTCAAAATGGCGCTGTAAGTCGGAGCTACCATTTAAAATTGTGAAAAAATTTCCATAGATGTACATTTTGATATTTTTTTGAAATATTTAGGTTTCGAGATGGGACTCTTGACGGAGGGGGAGCACCCCCACCCCCAATTTTGGGTGAAACTTTCAAAAGAAAATCTGGGGCATGTGATACATCGAATTGTATGTTTTCGGCGACGCTGAACACAAATATGACGTCAGATTTTTGATTGGACCTCATCCACGGCCCCCCGCACCTCCCCAAAGGGGGTAAAAATTCAAAAAAGTGTTTTGTTCGGGCAACACATGAAATAGTATGTTTTTTGTAACGCTGAATACGAATATGACGTCAGATTTTTGATTGGACCCCATCCACGGCCCCCAGCACCTCCTCGGAGAGGGTGAGCCCCCTAAAATGGTTACATTCGTGTGACACATGAAATAGTATGTTTTCGATATCGCTGAACACGAATATTTCCTTAGTTTCTCGAATCGACTTCACCCATGACCCCCAGAACCCCCCCAATAATAAAGTCCAAAATAATTTTTGGGGGTTGTGGATGGGGTCCAATCACAAATCTGACGTCATATTTGTGTTCAGCGTCACCAAAAACATACTATTCCATGTGCCACACGAACAAAACGCTTTTTTGAACTTTTACCCCCTTTGGGGAGGTGCTGGGGGCTGTGAATGGGGTCCGATCAAAAATCTGACGTAATATTCGTGTTCGGCGTCGCCGAAAACATACAATTCGATATATCACATGCCCCGGATTTTCTTTTGAAAGTTTCACCCAAAATTGGGGGTGGGGGTGCTCCCCCTCCTTCAAGAGTCCCATCTCGAAACCTAAATATTTCAAAAAAGTATCAAAATGTACATCTATGGAAATTTTTTCAACCCACTTACAGCGCCATTTTGAAATTTGAACTTTCAAATTGAAAGTTCAACTTTCAACTTTTGAAAATTTCAAAATACTTGAAAAGTTCAAAATTCAATGCCCTTTCGAACTGTGAAATCAGTTTTCATCAAAGTACTATAGCTTTGGAGAAATGGATTGCTGAAGTTGAGTACCTCGAGACAATGTGAAAATAATGGAATCCCCCCCCCACCCACCCCTGATGGTGCTGGGACCAAACTAATTGCGGCTTTCTTACTTACTGGGTGGGTAGATATTGTAAAAAAAATTTGAGCAAAATCGAAGGACATGACCCGAAAACGTTGGTTGAGTTGACATGGAATGACCCAAATTTGAAAAAAAAAAAAATACAAATTCACTTAAAATTTCAAGTTCTATGATCTCTAAAAAGTTTTTTTTGAGTAAAATAAGCTCTCGTGACGATTTTTGCCCCACCTTTGAAAATCAAGCTGACACCCTAAAATATCTGAAATTCGTATTTTAAGTATGTGGGAAATCCTAATATTAGTCGTTTTTGCTCATTATTGATATGTTGATGCGAATTGTTCAACCCCCCCCCCCAATGATTAAAAAAATCTCGGTGAAAACTTCTGATTTTCCACTGAAATGTTTACCTACTTATTTTAATGAGTCACGTGGCACTCATTTCGAATGTTTCAAAAATCATGATTTTATTTTTCAGCATGAAATTCTTCAAAACTGCTCAAAAAAAATGACGATGCAAATTTTTGATTTTCTGGTCCTTTTGATGGAGAGTTTTTTCAAAATCATTATTTGCACGAGAAAAATAATGAGCACATGAAATCTGGTTCATTTAAAATTCAGCTTAGCTTCTGAGAACGGATTTTGGATTATAATTATCACTCAAGAGTCGTGGTATGGGGAATGCATCCTTATTGAAGGAGAAGCTAAGCAGCTGAGGACTAAAAATTCCCAACTAAGTATCACAAACTTCCCAACTGACCCTCAGATGACTAAAAAAAATTTTTACGTTGATTTATTTGGGAGGAGAGGGAGGGGAGGATGAGGGAATTACCGATTTTGTGGAATAAAACGGTGAATTTTTAAAGTGAAGTAGAAAAATGTCATTTTTGGAGGTTTGAAAATTCGAATTTTTTTTCACTTTTAGAAATTGTCATTTTTCTTTTTCAAATTTTTGGACCTTTTAATGATTCTTTTTTTTTTAATTTCAATTTTCAAAAAGGAAAATTCGAAAAATCGTATTTTGAAGAGTGAAAAAACAATTTGTATAATACATAGAGGCTTCAGAGCGGTTTGAAACTGCCTCCAATTGACTCAGCATGTTAAAATTAGACTATAAAGCAAAAATTTGAGATTTCCAACTTCTGAGGAAATTTCAATTCTCAAAAATGTGAGCTGCAGGCTCCCTGACTGTTCACAATGGCTCGAAACACCGCTTCTTATCGGTTCTCGGTATCGAAAATAGGGCACATATTAAATTTCAGATTTTTGAGCAAATTTAAAAGTTTACATTTTTTTGCATTTTTGGTTTTAAAAGTTTTCAAGAATTTACTTAAAATTGAAAAAGGCACTTTTACCCCTATTAAAGTTTTGACTGCGATGATGGATTCCAGTTTTGTTCAGTTTGAAAAATTTTCTGACAGTGGGATACTTTCCAATTGTGTTGCGAAAAATGTACCCGATTTATCCACTCCTGGCGCAGAACTCATGTGTTTTGTTGGAAGGAGCGGGGGGAGGGAATAACAATAAATTTCCAAGCTCGAGATTTTTACTCGAATAGGTGTTACTTTTACAAACACAATGTAGAGTAAGCTGAAGGTCCTAATCCTTTTCAGTTCGTTCTAAGGCATTGGAAGACGATGGTTTTTATTCCTGGCGCAGAACCCGCCTGCGCCTCCGAACAAATTTTCTCATCATATGTACTCAGTCACTCTGCTCAGTCTATTGAAAGTAGTTTCAAGATGTTCTGGAAGCTGCAACCGTATATATTGTTAAAATCCTTCATTTCCAAAAAGTGTCATAATTGTTGTCTAAACCTGATTGGTGCTTGTTAATTAGGTACCCACTTGATCAATTACGAGTACACAGAAAATTTTTAAAATAGGGTTACGCCCGTTTTTGAAATTTCTGCAGGAGCATAAGACGATTCCGAGCTGAGCTACCTACCTTCAATCGACTCAGCATGTTAAAATTAGGCTATAAAGCAAATTTCAAATTTTTAGCTTCATTTGGTAAAATTTTGAGGAAATTTCAGCTTTCAAAAATATGCTGCAGGCTCCAAAACTGCTAAAAATGGCTCAACACCGTTCTTTATCGGTTCCATACAAAATTTCAAATTTCTGGGTCGATTTTTTTTGCATTTTTGGTTCAACAAAAGTTAAAAAAAACACTTTGGCCATCCAAGTTTTGGCTGTGATGATGCCTTTCGTACCTACTCTTTCGGTCTTGTTTTATTCGATTTAAAAAATTTTCCCAACGTTGGGATACTTCTCTTATGATGCGAAAAATGTGCTTGAATTTCTCCCTCCTGGCGCAGAACCCGCCTACTATTACAATCGAAGTTTCTCATCAGTCGCTCTTGCACTGTAACTAAAAAATGCTCATTTTTTCTTACTTTTTCAATCTCTAATCCACTGCTTGAGTTCAACGAGTGAAATGTTTCGCGTATAGGTATCTACGTTGTAAATAATTTTGACGACGAGTGTCAGCGATCAAATCGAATTCTAGAATCTGTCTCTTGTTTCCGTATTCTCAAATAAGGCAGAATTGATAGACAGAATAAAAATTCTTTCGAGTGCAACTGAAGTACCTACGTATGTATGTAGGTAAAGGTATGTACCAGGTAGGTACTGCGAAAATTTCAAATTCACTCGAAATAAAATAATATTATTGGTAATGGTAGTATCGAGTCTTTCGACACAAACGAATGAATATCATAGTAGGTATCTACATTCGCTAAACTGTTTCACTTGCGAACCCAGCAAACGAGAAAGAAATACGTAAAATAAAGACATCATAATACATACAGAACAAGATGGGGAAAAATACCGAGAGAAAAGAAAACAAGAGCTAAAAATGTTTTGTTCATTTGACGAAAGGAAAATTTTAAAATTAGCCCGAGGCGAATTTTTCGTGTAGTGAACTTCTTTGTGTTATTTTAGAATAACCTACTATAAATTACCAACTGACTCTGAGAAGAATTGACCTAGTTTGTTGTTAAAAGCATTAAGATAGTTTTCAATCCCACTATATACCTACTCGCGTATTTTGCCCTGCCGAGTATAAGTGCCGTAATAGATGATACGTATTTTAAACTTCAAAGCCTTGAAATTCTTCAAATGTCGAGTGAACAGGCAGTTATACGTGACCTCTTTTAGTCTCGGCAAGTACGTAGGTACTTGAAGAAGAAAAAAAAGAAGAAGCAGGGATACAATATTCAAATGTTGTTCATATTTAATATGTATTATGGTAAAATCTTCGAACTCCTCGTCTACGAGTACGATACATTATTAGGTACTTTTTTTTGCTTTATTTCAAAATAGGTACGTTGCCTGCGAAATAGGGAAAATTTCATGCATCTATTCGATTTTTGCCGAATTTTTCAACAGTGTGGGTTCAGATCTTTCTTAATGCAAAAATCAAAATTTTATAGAAAAGTGTAGAAAGCTCAAAGGGTATTCCGGGTAAAATAAGTGAAATGCCCCTGTCCTCACATTTTTAAAATTTTGATGTTTTCCTCATTGTTGACAAGAGGGTGGGGTGGGGGAATTTTTTAGCTTTAAAGGCACACAACAACGTTTCATAAACATTTCAAAAATCTGAAGAAAAGGACATTTCACCTATCTATTTTTCCCAAGAATACCCTTTGATTTAAATCTTGTTCTCAAGCCTTAGAATCGCTTGATGGTGGTTTTCAGCCATTCTGAAGCCTTCAGAAAATTTTGGGATTTTAATTTTTAAAACCATATTAGTCGAGGGGCCCGCTTAAGGATCAATTGCCCCCCCACCGATCCTACAGGACACCTTTTTTCTCAAAGGAGTCCTAAGGAACATTTCTAACCCTTGTCCTGAAAAAAGGGGGCCCTACTTACAAAATGGCGGTCATTTTGATACTGTACGAGATTAGATTGAAAGAGCAGGCAAAAATTCATCACCACCTGTCAAAATTTCAAGTGCCAAATTGCCTTTTTCGATTTTTGGTGAATTTTCAAAAATCATATTTTGGCCAAAAATTTGGGGGAAAATCAAAATTTTATCAAATTTATCTAGAACGCTGAAATTTGAGATATACCCTATTTTTGACCTGCCATAAATCGACGAGAAACTGTTTCAGACCGTTTTGAGCAGTTCTGGAGCCTCCAGGAAATTTATGAAACTGGAAATTCCCACAAAATTTTATCATTAATTATGGAGTTTGAAAGCCGAAATTCATTCTGCAAGCTAATTTCAATACGCAACGAAGTCGACTGCAGGTGGACTTCAACTCGTTTTGGAGCCTCCAGCAACTTTTTGAATATTACTGGCGCCTCCAGTCGATTTTTGAAACTATTGGAGTTGGAAAACCGAAATTCATTCTGCAAACTCATTTCAATTCGCTAAGAAGTCGGCTGCAGGTGAATTTAAAATCGTTTTGGAGCCACCAGCGATTTTTTGAAGATTACTGCAGGCTCCAAAATGACTCGAACCCACCTGAAGTCGTCTTCAGAGGGTGTTAAAATTTGAGTACAGAGTAAATTTCGGCTTTCCACCTCCATTTGATGAAATTTTGGAGAAATTTCAAATTTCAAAAATCTACTGGAGCCTTCAGTAATTTTCGAAAAATTGCTTTATTGTCCGTTCTAGAGCAATTAAAAGTCCAGGGTTTTATTCCTCCTGGCGTAGAATCCGCTCACCTTTCCATTCAACAGTTCTCATCACAAGTCTCGATTTTAACTAAACTGGAACCAAACATCTACCTACATTATTGATGATACTTTTCTCAATTTTAAACCTAATTCCACGACTGCACATGAATAAAAAAAAATACTGTCATTTTCATGTTCTGTTCACTGTAAGAAAGTTTTGAGTCAATTCATTATTCCTGGCGCAGAACCCGTCTACCCTTTCAGTCAAACTTTTTCAACACATTACTTCTTCACACATAAGAGATGGTACACTGGGCTATCCTCTTCGTTTCCTTCTCGCTCTGAGGAAGTTTGAAGTCAGGATTTTCATTCCTGGCGCAGAACCCGCCCACCTTTTTAGTAGAACTTTATCAACACATAAGACTTCAGTTGATCATGAAATATTTTGTGAAAATTTCAAGTTTCAAAAATCTTCTGGACACTCAGAGAATTTTCAAAAAATTCCTGGAGGCTCCAAAACGACTTGAAATCCACCTGCAGTCGATTTCGTAGTGTATTGAAATTAGTTTTCGGAATAAATTTTGGCTTTCAAACTCCATTTGATGAAATTTTGTGGGAGTTTCGATTTTCAAAAATCTGCTGGAGGCTCCAGAACTGCTCAAAATGGTTTGAAACAGTTTCCAATTGGTTTGGTGGGTCGAAAATAGGATATATTCCAAAGTTCAGCTTTCTCGGTCAATTTGGTAAGATTTTGATTTTTTCCCTCAATTTTGGCCTAAATTCGATTTTCAAAAATTCACCAAAAATCGAAAAGGGCACTTTAGCACTTGAAATTTTGACAGGTGTAAAATTTTTGTCTTATCTTTCGATCTACTTTTGTACTGTTTAAAAAATTTCGTGCAAGTCCCATGTTGGAACGCAAAATCTGCGATTTCGACTGACCTATTAATCAAAATGGCCGCCATTTTGTAAGTAGGACCACCTTTTTTTGAGGACAATGGCTAAAAATGTTCCTTAGGACCCCCTCCCTCCCCTTTTCGAGAAACGTTGTCCTGGAGGATCGGCAGGGGGTGCCATTGATCCTTATGCGGGCCCCTCCGACTATATTCATCCAAGGCCTGTCCTCATCATAACTCAATTCTTCATGAAGAGAACACCACTACCACCAGTAATGCATTTTTAGCCAGCCAATCAAATACCTACGTATAAACGCAGGTTACATTATAATTTGATCGGTTCAGGTGAAGCGCTGCTGTAGCGCAACGCGGCGAAGCGTTGGTAAAAAGTGAAATTTTAAGAACTACTGGGAATATATATCAAAATTTCTATTTAATTAAATCCGACTAGTGTTTGTCAAGCGTATACGCGCGACGGACTGAGTATGGTTGGGAGTCGGGTACACGTGAAGGGAGGGGAGGGGGCTGGAAAGAGGCGCGCGATATTGCATGCATAAAAAACACCATTAATTAAAATTAAAAACTTTCGGGACCGGTGCCGGAGCGGCGTGTTGCTAAAACCTAGGTATTTCTCTCATCAATTTCGCAACAACCGGCACAATAACTCGGCCGTTAATTCCGACCGAAATTTTTTTCACCCCACCGGCTGGCGGCTGTCATTGGCCGGCGAAATTCGTTTTTCAACTCGCTTTTCTTCCATTTCGACTCGTTTTAATTATAACGCCGCGCCGCGCCGCGCTGCGCTCGCTGGCTGAAAACGAGTACGAACACATAGTTTGGCGCGGCGCGAACGCGAAAAAAAATCATCGTTGCTTCATTAGAAATAACACGAGATGAAATACAACAATTTTTTCGCCATTTTGCAGGCTATTCGGGGGTCGAAGTGCGGTGCGATGTGGTTTCAAAGTACCTAGTGATGAGAAAAAAAAACTATACGCTTTTTCATTAGTCTGTAGCCGAATTATCGCTAAAATTAAAAAGGGTTGCATAATTTACACGAGGGATTATTCTATATGTATACATTTTAGTTATGTGTGTGTATGTTTTTTTGTAAATAGACGCTGAAAAAAAATGAAATAACCCCCGATGTATCCGACAATCTTCACGTTGTTATAAATTTCACACTATTATTTTCAACGTATAGGATAACGACGTCGTCTCGCGGTTTAATGAAATATTCATGCTCCAATGAAACGAACAACAAATTTACCCAGACACAGAGCGTACCTACTTTTATGCGATTACGATATTTACTAATTTTATAAACGTTGTTGCGATCTCGCGGTGGCTGCAGCTTTTGAAAAAATAAAAAGCAAAAAAAAAAAAAACAGTACACCAGAATCAACGATGAACGTAGCGCGCTAACCATCTCTACTCTCTTTTTTCACCACCATTTTCGCTTGTATACAAGTTTAATAGGATAAAAAGTACCATAGCCAGCGTAGAGTACACGATTATAAGTGGTGTAGAAAAAACAACAACAACAGCATCAACACAGACACATGCAGCTCTGCCAAAGTACGCATTAATCCGCGCATAAGCTCGAATCGACCACCATCACTGTAGAGTGGCAACTCGTTCCACTCCATTGAGGAAAAAATAACTATTACAGAGGATTTCTGGTCTCTCTCTCTCTCTTATTTTTTTCCCTCGATGTTTTTGCTTTTTGCTGCCTCGACCGCCATCGCCATCGCCACCCTGACTAGTAGAAATGTACAGTACGAGGCAGTTGAAAAGTGATTTTAGTCAATTTTTCAATTTTATAGTCTTAAGCGCTATACACTTTCACTTTCAATGGCTTCTGTAATCTGTCAAGTTCCATAAAGTTCTCCAGCTCTATTCTGTTGATATCGAGCTTCGCATCATTTTTTTCTCTCTCTGTTTCGTTATCCTTTAACCTTGAAGACTTTTTTCGTTTTTAATCTTTTTTTTGTTCTTTATTCTCGGCTTTCTTTTTCATTTTTGCAACAATTGATCAACTTTTCTCTCTCTTGTCCTTGATGCTTTATTTTTTTCTCACATTATTCTTTTTTTTTGGGGGGGGGCTATACAAGAAGCTTGACAAGTTAGATGGTGTTTGTGCAAGTCTTGGCCTTTGCATGACAACTCACAAGAGACATTTTCGGGCTCATTTTTTTGAAAATCAAAACATGAGGATCGATGCTTAGGCATAGTTTGCAAAAAAAAATTCAGCTGCTTGAATGAAAAATTGGAAATTCAAAAATTACAACTCTCAATAATTATTGTGAGTGGGTAATTTTCTATTTTTTTTTAAATTACAATAATGGCCAAAAAATTTTGCACAATTGCATTTCAAAATATTTTTCCAGTATTAAAAAAAATATCTCGCGATGTTTTGGCTCAATTAAAGTGAAATATTTAATAAAAAAAAATTCTTAAAACACGAATATACCCAAAAATAACGAATTTTCAAATTTTCAATTGCTCAGTAACACCTTGAAGAAAAAAAAATCGTTGGGTTTTGACCAAATTCATCAGAAACTTTCATTTTGAGTTGAAAGCTACCCATGAAAAATGTTGGCCCCAGAGGCGAGATTTGACCCTTTGAAGAGGAGTAATTTTCGAACTGTCTCAGGAAAAATGACCTATGTAGTACCGAATGAAAGTATTTGAGATTTTGCGTCGATCTATGTTACTGCCGTCAAAATCCAAGACCTTTTTTTAGGGTTCTACTAAGCGCCTGAAAATTTGCAAATCACTTTTTGGATAAATTCGTGTTTTGAAAATTTTTTCTTTGCACATATTTCGCATTGATTATGCCAAAATATCGGAAGATGTCATTTCTAAAACTGGAGAATGTATTTTGGAACGCAGACGTGCCAATTTTTTGATCATTTTTGCTAATTTTGAGAAATCAAAAAAATTTCAGAAATTTTTCGCAATTTTTTTCGAATATGTGAAATTGACAATTTTTCACAATTTTGCCCCCCACCCCAAATTGGCCAATTCTGGTCAAAAAAAATTTCTTGCATAATATGCTTATGTACCATCAATCTAAATTTAAAATTGTACGATAAATCGATCAAAATCGATAAATCTGACTCAAAGAATATTGACTTTTAATCAAACAATTCGACATACTAAAACATAACGACTCAAAATAAATAGAAATATTTATTTACTCGGTCAATGACCTAAGTCAATGAACCAAAACAAAAACAAAATTGAGCAGAAGCTCGACAACTTTATAACTCGACGATTGAATCAATATTAACACGACGAACTTATATACATAACGAATACAACGAAAAATAAACGATAATTTAACAGCCAACAGTTTACGCGATTTTACGAAAAGAACAAAATTTCATTAAAAACATAACCAGCGATATTTAGAATTCGCGAAACGAATTTTATTTTTTATTTAAAAATAAAAACTAAAATTACCGAGCATAAACGTTACGGTTACGGTATCAATTTTGCCAACAAAAATAGTCAATTTTTTCACATTTTAAAATTATTTTTATTTAAAATTTGAATTGCACCCTTTTGGGAACACCTGAACTCTCTTCTAGGAGACCCACTGAGCCTAAATTCAGGTTTAGACCAATGTCAACTTGAAATAATTCATATATAGAAATTTCTGAGAAATCAAAATCTTTGATTTTTTTTACATGTGGCGAGTGCACTTTTCCAAAATGAAAGAAACCTTTCTTTGACAAAAATGTGTAAAAACACTCCTAAAAAAATAAAATTCCGAAAAATGAACACAAAACCACCTCAAAGAGTGAATTAGAGATTGTAAAAGCAAGAAAAAATGAGTGTTTAGTTACATTGCAAGAACGACTGAGTACATGTGATGAGAAACTTTGATTGTAAGAGTAGGCGGGTTCTGCGCCAGGAATAACAAATTCGTCTCTTAATGCCTTCAAACGAACAGAAAAGGAGTAGGACCTTTCGCTTACTCTACATTACGTTTGTAAAAGTAATATTCGAGTTATAATCTCGAGGTTGGAGTTTTCTTGTTATTCCCTCTCCCCGCATCCTCGAACAAAATTGATGGGTTTTGCGCCAGGAGGGAAAAAATCAGACACATTTCAAGTATCCCAGCTGAACAAAACTGGATCGAAAGATCACTCATCGCAGCTAAAACTAGCCCTGCAGAAAAAAATGGAGGATTTACTATTTTTCCCCAGTGTTCTCATGTTTCGAATATATGTACTTAATGTATAGAATATTCTGATTTGGTTTCAGTTTCATTTTGATTTTTCGTTTCAATTTTCAGCTAAACTTTTTGAATCTGACAAAAGGGAATCGAAAGAGGACCTTTCCAAAATACACCATCATCAACGAGAATTTCAAGTACTAAGATATATTTTTTTGATTTATGACTGATAAAAAAATTCTAATTTGGCCCGTTTTTTTCATAAAAAAAATCAAAATCTGATCAAATTGACATAAAAGGCTGAAATTTGGTTTGTAGGTATTCTATTTTTGATCTCTCTGGACGATTGATCACGGTTTCGAACCATTATGAAGCCTCCTACGGATTTTCGAATTCCCTAGTTTTCAAAAAAACGCTCTAAACTAATAGTCCGGCATATGACAATAGGAGCAATTGCACCCCTCCCCCCCCACCGATCCTCCGGGACAACTTTTTTCTCAGAGGGGACATCCTAAGGAACATTTTAAAGCAAACTTGCCAAAAAAAAGTTGGCCTCACTTACAAAATGGCGGCCATTTTGATTGACAGGTCAGCCAAAATCGCAGATTTTGCGTTTTAACATAGGACTTGCACGAACTTTTTCAAACTTTACAAAGACAGATCGAAAGATCATGCAAAAATTTATCACCTGTCAAAATTTCAAGTGCTAAAGTGGGTTTTTCGATTTTTGGTGAATTTTTAAAATTCGAATTTAGGCCAAAAATGAGGGAAAAAATCAAAATGTTACCAAATTGACCAAGAAAGCTGAAATTTGGGATATACTCTATTTTCGACATGCCAAATCGATTGGAAATGGTTTCAACCCGTTTTGAGCAGTTTTGGAGCCTCCAGCAGATTTTTGAAACTCGAAATTCCCACAAAATTCCATCAAATTGTAGTTGTAAAGCTAAAATTTATTCTAAAAACTAATTTCAATACGCTACGAAGTGCTGCAGGTGAATTTCAAGTCGTTTTGGAGCCTCCAGTGACTTTTTTGAAAATTACTGGAGCCTGCAGCAGATTTTTGAAACTTTAAATTTTCACAAAATTTCATCAAATGGAGATGGAAAGCTGAAATTTACTGTACACTCCAATTTTAACACCCTCTGAAGACGACTTCAGGTGGGTTCAAGTCATTTTAGAGCCCCCGGCGACTTTTTTGAAAATTACTGGAGCCTCCCGTAAATTTTTGAAACTTGAAATTTCCCCAAAATTTCATCAAACTGAGATAGAGAGCCAAAATTCATTCTGAAAACTAATTTCAATACGCTACGAAGTTGACTGCTGGTGGATTTCAAGTCGTTTTGGAGCCTCAAGCAACTTTTTGAAAGGTTGTACCTTTGGCGTTTTTTTGGAAAATTGAAATTTCCTACAAGCAGCTGGAAGTTTCAAAACCATTTGAAACCACCATGTAGTCTGTGAAGTAAATTTCAGCTTTCCAACTCCATTTGATAAATTATGTTGCGGGAATTTCAAGTTTCAAAAATCTACTGGAGGCTCCAGTAATTTTCAAAAAAGTCGCTGGAGGCTCCAAAACGACTTGAAATTTACCTGCAGTACTTCGTAGCGTATTGAATTTAGTTTGTAGAATAAATTTCGGCTTTCCAACTCCAATTTGATGGCATTTTGTGGGAATTTCGACTTTCTAAAATCTGCTGGAGGCTCCTGAACTGCTCAAAACGGGTTTAAACCGTTTCCAATCGATTTGGCATGTCGAAAATAGGGTATATCCCAAATTTCAGCTTTCTTGGTCAATTTGGTAAAATTTTGATTTTTTCTCACATTTTGGCCAAAATTTGATTTCTGAAAATTCATCAAAAATCGAAAAACGCACTTTAGCACTTGAAATTTTGACAGGTGATAAATTTTTGCATGATCTTTCGATCTACCTTTGTAAGGTTTGAAAAATTTCGTGCAAGTCCTATGTTGAAACGCAAAATCTGCGATTTTGGCTGACCTGTCAATCAACATGGCCGCCATTTTGTAAGTAAGGCCAACTTTTTTGTGGGCAAGTTTGCTTTAAAATTTTCCTTAGGATGTCCCCTTTAAGAAAAAAGTTGTCCCGGAGGATCGGCAGGGGGGGTGCAATTACTCCTATTGTCATATGCCGGACTATAAATTAAATGTACCTAAAATCAATTTTACCATCTTTGTGGCCATTTAGATCAATCTATTTCTAGTGCTGGTTCATTTCCAAATTTTTCTCCAGCAATTATTTTCGGAAAAAAAAGAAAAATTCGTCGAAATTTGCTGGATGCTCGTAACCATTACCAATCGACTCGGTAGTTTCAAAATAGGATACGAACAAAATCTCAACCTTTTACGTCAATTTAATCAAATTTTGAGTTTTTTTTAATCAGATAAAATCCAAATTTGAAGTTGCTCTTTCTGAAAAAATTATCATTTTTGGATTTTCAAAAACTCGCCAAAAATCGAAGAATCAATTTAGATAGCTGAACTTTCGGTTGTAGGAGGATTTTTTCAAAAACCAAATTCTCGATCCAATTGAAGGCAAACATCTTCAGTTGTTTCCCTGTAAAAATTTTGTGATTTCGGGTGCTTATGAAATAACCAAAGTGCCAACAACACAGAAACTTGTTCAATTGTTTTCATTTTACGTTTCAAAATGCCAAATAAGTACCTATTTGTATTTATGAAGAACAAGCAAAATTACCCGCCCTTCGGGCGAGAAATAGAATTGAATACAGCCGTCTTGAAGTAACTTAAAAAAATTGATAATTTTTGAAATTTTTTCATTTTTTTGGCTACAACATAAAATTTACAATTTCACCCCAAGGCCCCTCTCTGCTGGACGTATCTCAAGTTTGTATGGAATTTTTGAAAATCCAAAGTCCAGTGGACCATCTACATCCCAACATGAGTCTATAATGGTCAGAATGAGAAATTGGGCGATTCGAATCCCGGAAATGAATCGCGAATCAATTTTAAATCGGATTTTGAATCAGACTCTGAATCGTGAAAATTGAATTCGATTCACAACTGTAGCTGAATCGCACGATTATTTTAATCAGTTTACCTATCTTTCCAATCGGTTGGTTCAAGTAATTTTTTGGCCTCCATCGAAATTTTAGAATTTTTCAGATCCTTCAGCAGATTTTTGAACCTCGAAATTTCCACAAAATCTCACCAAATGAATTTTTTTTGGTTCGGACCTGTTCGTTTTTTTTTGTTTTTTTTTTCAAAATCAAACCTTCTAATTTTGAACCATGAAATTTCCACAAAATTTCATCAAATGGATTTTTTGGCTCGAGTCTGTTCGTTTTTTTGTTTTTGTTTTTTTCAAAATCAAACCTTCCTAAAAATCTATTATTTATTCAAATTCAAAAAAAAAAAATGATAAATAAACTTCCAACATTGAATTTTTTTTTTACTTCTCGAATTACAAAATTCTGAGAGCATTTGCCCTCACTTCGTTTGGGTCTTTTGCTGTTGTTTTTTAGAGCTGAAATTTCTACAATAAATCACTTAAATTTTGAAATTTTCCAGCCAAAAAAATCAATTTTTTCCCATAACAAAAACGTTGTTCTTTCTTCGTTATCGAAATTAAAATTTTCAAATTCCATCTTGCATCTTTTCTGCCAAAGATGAAGGCAAGATTACCATTTACCTACATCAAGGCAACTTAGCAATTTTTGATTTAAAATTCCCTGGATTCAAACTGATTTTACACTGGACATTCAAAAAAATTAAACCATTCTGAATATTTATCAAATTTATTGCATTTAAACTGATTTTATGCAAGGTGTAAAAATTTTAAGTTGACAATAAAAAAAAAATGTAACCATTTTGGATCTGCTTATCAAATTTCCCGTTTTTAAACTGATTTTTATGCAAGTAGTTGGCCAATGAGTTCACCCATACTTTTCGAGTTTCTTCAGGAATAGATCCACCTTCAATATCCTATTATCTATGTTAAAAATTGAAGCTTTGATGATTTTGTAAAATTCTTAGCAAATAGAAACTCGAATTTTTCCCAAATCTATTATTTATTCAATTTCAAAAAATCACTCAAATTTTTAAATTTTCAAGCCAAAAACTCGAATTTTTCCCAAATCTATTATTTATTCAAATTCAAAAAAATAGATAAATAAATTTCTCACATAAAATTTTTTTTTACAATTCTGAGATCTCACATAAGGTAGACATTTTTTTTTTACAATTCTGAGAGCATTTACCCTCACTTTGTTTGGGTCTTTTTGCTTTCGTTTTTTAGAACTGAAATTTCTATTTTCAAGCCAAAAAAATCAAATTCTTCCCTCCCATAACAAAAACATTGTTCTTTCAATTATCAAAATTATAATGTTCAAATTCAATCTTGCATCTTTTCTGCCATGCATAGTGGTGCATCTATTCATGAGATTAGGGCAAGATTAGCATTTTACCTACATAAAGGCAACTTGGCGATTTTTATTAAGTTTCGTGTATGTATTGAAATTGGTTTTATGCAAGGTGTAAAAATTTTAAGTTTACAATCAAAAAAAATCTAACCATTTTGGATAGGTATACTTATCACATTTCCCGTTTTTAAACTGATTTTTATGCAAGAAGTAAAAATTCCAAATTGATTAAGTAAAAAAAAATTGAAGTTGAAGAGATATGATTGGCCAATGAGCTCACCCATACTTTTCGAGTTTCTTCAGGAATAGATTCACCTTCGATCTCCTATTCTCTAAGTACATAAGTACCTATGTTAAAAATTGAAGCTTTGATGATTTTGTAAAATGCTTAGCAAATCGGAAATATTTGGCAGCGAAATGAAAGCTCAACGATATTCGTGACGTCATCAAAACTTTTAAGCTTAATTACAGCTTTTTAAGGCCTCTAATCGCGAAAAAAATTTCAGTACAACCATCTACGCATCACGCTGAACATTTTGAGTATTTTTTCAAAATTTTCCGTCCAGCCGTTTTGCAGTGATTGCGTTACAAAGAAAACACCACTTCAATTTATTAAGTAGAGTAGATGCAACCTCGTATCATTCGAATAAGAACTCTCCAAGTAGGTAAAACTTCAGACATTGGTACACAAACCTCGCACTAGATTTGAAATCTATGAAACAATGAGATGGTCTTTTGCATCGAATAGCAGTAATTAAAACATAGTTAATAGAACAAAACTCGGTACGATCTCGTAATTTATTCGTATATTGCAGAAGACAGGAATTACCGGGTAGTATGTACGAGTACGAGTAAGTATAGTCAGCAATGCAGCGCAGCGTAACCGACGACGCGACGACGAAATCGCAAATTAATTCTTTTAATCGTATCGCAAAAAGTTTTCGCGATTCGCGTAGCTTTTTCTCAAGTCACCGAGGTGGAGGGGGTGTAAACCCCAAGCAACAGGAAACTCGTATCCGCCATCGCCGCGGCCCCGTTTTAATGAAAAAATAACTCGTAAGCGAATCACTTTAGTACTTTACAAGTTGAGATATTCCGCGCTACACCCGCTCCACTACACTTGTTCGAGTTGAGAAATAAATTGGGAAAATGTCGGCTTCTTTGCGGCTGCGGCTCGACGTTAAAGAAGCTCGCCTTCTTTTTGGGGCTGATGATAGCGCGGAACGATGAGATGAGGAAGGCTCGGTGGCTCAATATTAAACATCAATTTGGCCGCTTCTTAAATACTCGTTTGGCGAATCTTTCCTCCCTCTCGGTGCCGCTCTCTGATTACATTTTGAATATCTGGATAATTTGGCGAGAAACAGGGAAATCTGCACCAGACAACGGGGCAAGTGCGAGAGAGAAGCGACGACAGGAAGCGCGATACTCGTATACAGGTGATTATATTATATTTTTCGCGCCAAATGCATTAATAACGCTACATCTCGCCTCCTCGGCCGACACCAAAAAGTTAGCAACAACTTAAATTTTCATTGTTATGTGTTACATCTCACCTGAGCTGCGCTCTGCGTTTCTCGCTCATCGTGATAAGGAGTTAGGTTCTGCTACCGCAATGCCCCTTTTATTATCTTTTTTTTGGCCGCGTGGTCGTTTTTTTTTTCATTATTTCGAAGCTATTCGCGCGAAAACATTACAGTTGAACACAAAATACCTTCGTGTATAGTTTAGCTGGTGAAACGTTGCCGTACGTTCTTGTTTTCCTATAGTATACCTATAGTACGACGCTCGTATTCCGTTTCATTTGTTTTTCACACAGCAAACTGTCATCCTGCCATTATTTTTTTTTTCGTTGCTTCATGCTGCGATAGGTGCGCGACGCGACGTCGCTTTAGTCGTCCCATTTACAGTACTTCTATGTAGGATAGGTACAATATACGTGTCGTAATAATAGCTGCGTAAATAGGCAGCCAGGCATAGCAGATAGGTACCAGTAAACGAGTTGAATGACTGACGAGACTCGACATTCATGCTCGTTAAGTAATCATATCGAATGACGTTTTTATCTTTATTAGGTACGCGATTTCACTCTTTCGATGAAACGTCGCGTCGCGTCGCGTCTCTCGTACTACACGTCACGTCACGTTACGTCACTTCTACTCGAGCTTCCAACCTTTGTCGCCACGACTATACAGCCGAGCATCAGGTAGGTAATTTATATAGCGATTTGCCACCGTGAATATGAAATTGTGCGCAGAATAGGATTGAAAAATTTATCGATTCGTAAATCGAGTTCATATTTTTTTGTTCGGGTTTTCTCATTGGCAACTGGTTCAATTTACTGTTTCATTGATCGGAAAAAATAAAGCTGCATGTTTCGCGAGTTGGGCAAATAATTACGACGTTTTCTTTCTCACAAAATCGGTTACGATTTAATTTTATGATAAGAACTTTAAAACGAGGAAAAAATTGGCGAATTTGGTTCGAATTTAGATAGATGGTTTGCTCATTTTAGACCAAAATTGACCAACAGAGGAGAATGGGAGGCATCCCAGCTGGCAACAAATTTTTGTGCATCAACAGCCAAAATTTCAGGTACGTAGATACTGTAGGCGCATTTTATTGGTGAATTTTTGAAAATCAAATTCAAGCCAAATGTGAAGAAAAACTCAAAATTTTACCAAATTGATTTGGAAATGAACCAACACAAAAATGTTTGAAAATAAGTGTCTAATAAATTGATCGAAATGGTCACAAAGAAGATAAAATCTGAGTGTAGATAGACTGAATTTCATTTTTATCCCACTTTGGAGCGTTTTTTCGAAAACTGAGGGATAATAGTATTCATATTAATCAGTTGATTTGTTATCAAACAAATTGTTTATGTAGAAAATTGCTTCATTTTTTGGTGAATCTCGTTCACGACCGAATTGATTCATTTTTAGTGAATCATTCGCGTACGAGTTGATTCATTTTTGACAAATCTCGTTCGCGACCGAATTGATTCATTTTTAGTGAATCATTCACGAACGAATAGATTCATTTTTTGTGATTCATTCGCGACCGAATTGATTCATTTTTAGCGAATCATTCGCGAACGAATTGATTCATTTTTTGGTGAATCATTTCATTCGCGAACGAATTGGTTCATTTTTGATGAATCATTCCCGAACGAATTGATTCATTTTTGGTGAATCATTCGCGAACGAGTTGATTCATTTTTGACAAATCTCGTTCGCGACCGAACTGATTCATTTTTAGTGAATCATTTGCGAACGAATTGCTTCATTTTTTGATGAATCTCGTTCACGACCGAATTGATTCATTTTTAGTGAATCATTCGCGAACGAGTTGATTCATTTTTGACAAATCTCGTTCGCGACCGAATTAATTCATTTTTAGTGAATCATTCATGAAGGAATAGATTCATTTTTTGTGATTCATTCGCGAACGAACTGATTCATTTTTTGGCAAATCTCGTTCGCGACCGAATTGATTCATTTTTCGTGAATTATTCGCGAACGAATTGATTCATTTTTTGGTAAATCATTTCATTCGCGAACGAATTGGTTCATTTTTGGCGAATCGTTTGCCAACGAATAGATTCATTTTTAGCGAATCATTCGCGAACGAATTGATTCATTTTTTGGTGAATCATTTCATTCGCGAACGAATTGGTTCATTTTTGATGAATCATTCCCGAACGAATTGATTCATTTTTGGTGAATCATTCGCGAACGAGTTGATTTATTTTTGACAAATCTCGTTCGCGACCGAACTGATTCATTTTTAGTGAATCATTTGCGAACGAATTGATTCATTTTTGGTGAATCATTCGCGAACGAGTTGATTCATTTTTGGTGTATCATTCGCGAACGAGTTGATTCATTTTTGACAAATCTCGTTCGCGACCGAATTGACTCATTTTCAGTGAATCATTCGCGAACGAGTTGATTCATTTTTGACAAATCTCGTTCGCGACCGAATTGATTCATTTTTAGTGAATCATTCGCGAACGAATTGATTCATATTTAATGAATCATTCGCAAACGAATTGATTCATTTTTGATGAATCATTCGCGAACGAATTGATTCATATTTAATGAATCATTCGCGAACGAATTGATCACTTTGAAAGTGCTAAGAAAACGCAAAATTATAAAACTGAAATTTGATTTGGAAGCTAAAAATAACTACGATCAAGAAGCCAAAAATACAATCAAAGTAAGTACCTATTGAAAGTAATTCTGAAAATTATATCAAAAGCCGAAAATGCAACCAAAAAATGATTCAAAAACTTGGAAACGAAATTAAATAGGTACTGAGAATAAAAGTGAATACTGTCAATGTAAAAAATAAAAATGTAAATTTCTAAAAATAAAGTGGAAATCTCAGAAAATAAAATGGAAAACCAAATTCGAAGTCAGAAATTGGAATTCAAATTCAACAATACTGATGTCAAAAATTGCATCAAAAGCTGAGTAAAAAAAAATTAAAAAATAAAAGTAAAAATAAAAATCTTTCCTCACCATGTGATTAAAAAATTGAATGAAATTAAAAACCATAAATATGAAGTTGAAAACTCTAAAAACTAAATTAAAACTCGAAAAAAAATCAAAAACTTCCAAAATAAAATTGAAAACTGCGAGCAAAATCGAAAACTGTGAAAGGGAAACAAAAAATTCTCAACAATGAAGCGAGTGTACTTACATTGAAAATGAGATCGAAAATCTGAAAATGAATTGAAAAAATAATTGGGAATGACTGGAGAATAAGTAAACGAGTTTGCGCCAGGAATGAAAAATTTACTTCCCCAGTTGACCACATGCTAGCAAAAAGCTAGCGTTTTATTCGCGTTTTGATAAGTTGCTAGCAATTTACTCGCCTTTTGTGGCCAGCAATAATTATCTCGCTAAAAGTAAGCGATTTTCTTGCAGTTTTTCGCTAGCAAATTCAATTCTAGCAATTTTCGAGCTGTTTTCCAGCGACTCTCAGCTAGCTTTTACTTCACTTTAACTTGCTCGCCTTATGCTAGCGTATTACTGGCGGATACTTGCTCGCAATTCTATGCTAGGACAGTTCAAGCAATATTCTCGCATATCTCAGCTAGCTTTTACTTCACTTCATACATGCTCGCCTGATGCTAGCGTATCACTGATGGATACTTGCTTGCAATTCTATGCCAAGAAAGTTCAAGCAATATTCTCGCATATCTCAGCTAGCTTTTGCCTCACTCTATACCTGCTCGCTTAATGCCAGCGTATCACTGACTAATATGTTACCTGCTCACAGTTTTATGATAGGAAACTTCAGGTAATATTCTTGCATCTCTGAGCTAGCATTTACTTAGCCATCTGGCTCTAGAAAAATGTAAGCATATCTCTAGTTTCTTGAAGCTTCCAGCTACTTTTAGGAAATTCTGAAATTTTGTGAAAATTTAAAGTTTCAAAAATCTGCTGGAGGCTTCAGGAATTTTCAAAGAGTCGCTGGAGGCTCCAAAACGACTTGAAATTCACCTGCAGTACTTCGTAGCGTATTGAAATTAGTTTTCAGAATAAATTTGAGCTTTACAACTTCAATTTGAGTTTCAAAAATCTGCTGGAGGCTCCAGAACTGCTCAAAACAAGTTGAAACCGTTTCCCATCGATTTGGCATGTCGAAAATAGGGTATATCCCAAATGTCAGGTTTCTTGGTCAATTTGGTAAAATTTTGATTTTTTCTCACATTTTGGCCAAAATTTGATTTTTGAAAATTCACCAAAAATCGAAAAAGGTACTTTACCACTTGAAATTTTGACAGGTGATGAATTTTTGCATGATCTTTCGATCTATGTTTGTAAGGTTTGAAAAATTTCGTGCACGTCCTATGTTGAAACGCGAAATCTGTGATTTCGGCTGACCTTTTAATCAAAATTGCCGCCATTTTGTGAGTAAGGCCAATTTTTTTTCAGCAAGTTTGCTTTAAAATGTTCCTTAGGATGTCCCCTTTAAGGAAAAAGTTGTCCCGGAGGATCTGCAGGGGGTGCAATTACCCCCATTGCCGTGGACTAAAATGTTGTTCAAATGTTTTTGAAATTTTTCATTTTCATGGTTTGTTTGATGCTTCATTTTCAAATTTTAAATTTTGACAATTTTTCTATTTAAAAAAAAAACTTCCATTTTTTATTTAATAAAGAGATTTTTCAACCTAAGCGCTAGCATAATGCTAGCGAATTGCTAGCGTCGATCTCTCTCATGGTATAGTTTGCTACTCTTAGATAAAGTGTGTCATCAAGTTGAATATAAGCTCAAGGTGGTATCTTGTTGAAAAGTAAGAAGAGTGACATCACTCTTCTTATACTGTCCCAAGATGCTAGCATTGCTAGCGTTATGCTACCTCTGAGCTGGGACAGTCGCCTAATTTTTGGAATTTCCTGGAAAACTACCACCTGTTAAAGGAAACACCCAGAATTTTTAAAAATTAATTAATAGTAATTACTTTACTGATCAAAGTGTTTCTACGCTAGCAAAATGCTAGCTTCCTGCTAGCATAATTTGCGCTAGCGTAAATGGTGCCGGAATATGAGACACTTTTTGCAAAAATTGCTAGCAAATCAGTCGCGATTTAGTCGCATGTACGTAGCAGAATGCAGAGCAAAGTGCCAACAAAATGCTAGCTTTTTGCTAGCTTTGTGCCAGCTACGTGCTAGCTATTTGTGCGCAATTCTGCTACTCTAATGCGACCTAATCGCAACTGATTTGCTAGCATTTTTTTAAAAAAGTGTCTCAAATTCCGGCACCATTTACGCTAGCACAAAATTTGCTAGCATTTGGTCAACTGGGTCAGAACGAACAGGAATATACCTAATATGGTCGCTTTTGTTTCTCCCTCTCACGTTTGAAAAAAATTATTTTCGAGCAGAAATAAATGTTGAGTTTGGGTATGCTTTGCAACTTTTTTCTCTCGATCAATAATTTTTTTGTAATTAGTGGCAAGCGACGGTCCCGAAATGAATGAAAATTTTGGATAATATGTAATGATGGCGGGTTCTGCGCCAGGAATACAAAATCAACTTTTCAATTGCCTCGAAACAAATATTTAGATGAGCAATATATTATGAAGAGTAGTTTTCGAAAAACGACGTCAAATGGCAAGGAAATCTTATCTCTCAAGGTGGTTTTTATGAAAAGTTATTCTTGGAGTAATTTTTTCAGAATTTTTGAGCCTGGACGCAAGGGAGAAGCATTATTTTTCAACTTTTCCAGCTAATTTTCGGCGCTTAAAAAAGTGGAAACACTGATTTTCACTTTATCTCCAAAAAACACTTCTATGGACACACAAACTGGCCAATGTTTCGAATTCGTGCCATTTATACCTACGAGTAGTTTTCAAATTGATTCAGCTCGACCTATTTTCCGCAGACCTTTGAGCACACCTATCTCTCTTGCAAATAAGTGCTGTCTGCATCATTCGTCATCTCTCATCGAGATCTACCTACACAAAAAATATTTTGAAAAATTTTAATCTCTGAGGGCCGGTTTTTCAATTGCCAGTTAGTGGGATTTAAACGGCAGTTAGTACTAACCGACCAGTTAATGATTTTTCAATCAATGGTTAAAATTTAACTCATAGATAGCGCCCTAACTGCTGGCCAAATGTAACCCGGCAATCCGAAACGAGAGTTAGGTGATAACTGCTGGGTTATTAGACATGTTATGTAAACATTTCATCATCTGGAGCAAAAATGTCACCTATGGGTTTTTAATTATTGTGAATTCCGTGTTACATGTACGTTTTGTTTCCTTTTGATGTACTTACATCTGCCGTGAATTTGTCATTATTTGTCATTTTTCAATTATTGTATGATTCCGTTGAATTTGTTGTTATTTGTGCTGTTCATTTCTCCGCGTTGTTAAAAAAATAATAATGATGAGTGCTGCATTTGTTGAAGAATCTTTAAAAAGAAAAAGATCGAGGGGAGATAACTATTGTTCTAGAGAGGTGGAAGACTTGTTAACTATTTGCAATTCCTATAATTGTATCTTGGAAAATAAGAAGACAGATTTAGTTTCAAATTCACAAAAAGTATCATGTTGGCAAGAGATCGAGCAAAAGTTTAATAAAAGCAGCGTTTCTGTGGTACGTACATTACAATATATACCTCAAGTTATGTGTTCACTTTCTTCTCAACTAATGAAGTGATATCATTTTTCAGTTTCGGAAAAAAGAATCGTTACAGTCTAAATACGAATCAGTTAAAAAAATGCTTCGAAAAAGAGCAGCTCTTCAAAAAGCTCATGTAATGGGTACAGGTGGAGGGGAATATCTGAAATTAAAACCACTATCAGAGCAGGAGGAAATTCTGTATGCCAATATCAAGTTGAGTGCAGAAGGTCTACCAAATTGGTATGGGATGGATTCATCAGCAGGTAACATTGTGTTCAATATGCATTATAGTACTCCAATACACACTGAGTAATACGTACTTCGGTGATAACAGAGAATAATTAATGCTGTACTATAGTTGTAGGTATCAATAATGAGTACAGCAACAATGAAGCGAATAATAGATACGCGGAGGAACATGTAGATAACGACCTTCACGAACTCGAGAGTTCACAGGATACAGAAACCAATGTAGTTGTGGATTGGGCAGAATTCTCCGCTCCTATGTTGCAGACTCGAAAATCACCTCAGCTACAGCTCAATAATGGTAAAATATTGTTCAATTTTCGTAATAGGAATATCAGATATCAATCATACTAACGCTACTTCTACCTACACGTATTCCTTTCAGGGTTAACACACAGCCAGCAGTCAAATACATTACCTCGAAGCCAGACATCAAATTTGTCCCAGAATATCAATCATGTTGAACCTGTCATCGTAGTTGCCAGTACAAGTGCCGCGGTAGTTCAATCATCACAGATGACAAATCATAATGTTAGTAATGGAACTCCTGCTGCTGCTGTTAGTGGTAACCTTCCTGCAGCCACCGCAAATGGCATTCAAGCACGAACCACTGTCACTCCTAATCCGCCAGCAAACACTTTAAATGTAATTCGTAAGAAAAGGACTCCTCACAAAAATGTGAAAAGTAAACCCTTTGAGGAGTTGGCAGTGAAAAAATTAAAATTAATTGAACGAGAGCTTGAACTAAGCGACTTGAAGAAAACACACCTACAAGAAGAGCATGAGTGGAAAAGGCAAAAATTTACCATAGAGTGTGAAATCTTGAAAAAGCAATTGGAATCGTGATCCTGATGTTTAGGTATATCATTTTTTTTATCGTTTTAGATCAATTCGTTGAATTTTTAATTCCGGAAGGATTCGATGAGATTTATTTTAATTTTTCCTTTGAATTACGCTGGGTTGTTTTCTAGTTTTAGTTTATTCCTTGATTTTTAGTTGTTCGTTGAAGTGTTTTTAGTACTTTTTAGCAACATCATTGGCTTCATTTTTTTTACAATGTTACAGACTTTAATGTTCAATTTTCAGTTCGTGAAGGATACGATGAAATTCATTTCAATTTTTCCTTTGAATTAGCATATTTTATGTTTATTTTTAGTTTGTTCCTTGAATTTCAGGTGTTCGTTGAATTTTTTTAAAATTGTAACTAGACAAACCAGCTCAGTTTTTATTTACTGACAAAAAATTGAATCTACATTTTCTCCTACAGATCACACAAGGATGTTTTAATTTTTCAACGATGTTATTGTTTTACACTTTTACTGCAAGTACTTTTATTTTGTTCAAATTGTTTTATGAAAAACGTGTTCATTTTTAATTTCTGATAGATTGTAATCACCTTTTTTCCTGTTGTTTCTGTGATGTTACTTTACTTGAAGTAGTTTTATTATTTTGTTTGAATTGTTCCATGAAAAACGTGTTAATTTTTAATTTTTGAGAAATTCGAATCATTATTTTTCGTATTGCTTCTGTGATGTTATTTTACTTGGAGTAGTTTCATTGTTTTCTTAAATTTTTTTATGAAAAACCTGATTGATTTTTAATTAATGACAGATGAATCACTACTTTTCCTATTGTTTCTGTGATGTTATTTTACTAGAAGTACTTTTATTATTTTTGTTGAATTTTACTCACGAAAAAATTGTTCAAGTTTTATTTCTTGATAGATTTATAGATGAAGTTATAATATTACAAATAAATTACCCATTTCATACACTTATGAAGTATTTAAATATAGAAATTCTTCTTTTAGGAACTCCGGTACTAAGCTTCGAAGCAAACACTACGTAAGTACATACATTTCCGAAAATAAAACGATCTGTTATAATTACTACAATAGACCTGGAAAATAATCTGCCAACAATTGATCTCGAGCTGTTCGAGCATCATCTTCATTCTCAGGCTCAATATCGTTGTCATTGTCATCAAATGCAACTCCAAGCACTTCAGGATCATGGGGAGGTTCTTCATCTCCGTCAAAATCAATGCAAATATTATGCAATACTGCACAGGCTACAATTACGGATTGAATTTTTTTTAATTTCATCCTCATACCCAATGCCAATACTGGGAATCTGCGTTTCAGAACACCATACTGTCTCTCTACTGGGTTTCTAGTTCTAATTATAGATTCATTGTATAATCTCTGGACATCTGTATTCGGATTTCTCAGTGGTGTAGCAATATACTTTGTATTAGCATACCCTGCATCGGCAACAACAATGCTATCACGTCCAAACTGTCCCTGTTCAAGTTTCATTTTCACATCCGAATTGTTGAACACTGTCTGATCATGAACAGACCCCGGGTACCTAGCCACAATGTCTAGTACCTTCAGGTCTGCTGAACTAATAGTCTGCACATTCAAAGAGAAATAACCCTTTCTGTTGCGGAAAACTTCAGGGTAATTTCCACCTACAAAGTATTGAAAACGGAAACGGATTTAAAAAATAATGTTCTTTCGGATCATTTCATGATTAAAGTACAAGTTACAAACCAGGTGATTGAATTCGAACGTGAGTGCAATCAATAGCACCAATCACCCTCGGAAATCGAGCACGCCTGTAGAAATTTTCTCTTGCTGCATTCACAGTCTCATTGCTCGAAGGCATTTGAATAAATTCTGGTGCCAACATCGCCAACTCATGTGATACATCACGTATAATATTGCATGCGGCAGATTTACCAACACCCACCAAATCTCCAGCATCTGATATCATTACACCACCAGCGTAGAAACGAAGTGTCAATAGCAATTTTATTTCAGGTTCAATCGCATGATTTCTGTAATAGTAACACATTAAAGCTTCGCTATTCTCAAATGAATATTACTTCGGTAACATACCTATTAGTTGGTGATTTTATTTTGTCTTTTATTTTGGATAAAACATACATGGCTGTACGTTTTCGCATTCTGTAACGAACATAGAACTTCTGTTCTGTATATTGGTCAAATCCATTTATTCTTTCTCCGATGGTATATGGATCCCTCGGCGTATACCACTGCAATTCTTCATCGTCGTCATATAAAGCTCCTTCAAGCAAATCCATATTTATTGAAGTTTGTTCACAAATTATTGAAGTTGAAGTTTGTTTTTTTCTTTTATCACACTTTTCAACTGATGACAAGGATATTCCTTATCAAACAGTTGATAATGTGATGCTAGAAAAATTTCAACCAATAAGAAGCAACTATTACACAGTTGCCAAATTGTTCTGGAGCTACCTTTCGAGTTAGTTATCCACCCGGTAAAGTTAAATTGAAAAACGGATAACCCAACTTTATCTCTCTGTTAAGCTAACTGTTAGTTTGTAAACTGATGCCGCTAACCGGCAATTGAAAAACCGGCCCTTAGAGAATAGGAGATCGAAGGTGGATCTATTCTATTCCTGAAGGAATTAGAAAAGTATGGGTGAACTCATTAGCCGATCATATCTCTTCAACTTCAATTTTTTTCACTTAGTCAATTTGGAATTTTTACTCCTTGCATAACAATGAGTTTAAAAACAGGAAATTTGATACTTAATAAATTGAAACGGTGTTTTCTTTGTCACGCCATCACTGCAAAACCGCTGGACGGAAAATTGTGAAAAAATACTCAAAATGTTTAGCGTGATGCGTAGATGGTTGTACTGAAATTTTTTTTGCGATTAGAGGCCTTAAAAAGCTGTAATTAAGCTTCAAAGTTTTGATGACGTCACGAATATGACGTCATCAAGAGCTTTTATTTCTCCGCCGAATATTTCCGATTTGCTAAGCATTTTACAAAATCATCAAAGCTTCAATTTTTAACATGCTTAGAGAATAGGAGATCGAAGGTGGATCTATTCTATTCCTGAAGGAATTAGAAAAGTATGGGTGAACTCATTAGCCGATCATATCTCTTCAACTTCAATTTTTTTCACTTAGTCAATTTGGAATTTTTACTCCTTGCATAACAATGAGTTTAAAAACAGGAAATTTGATAAGTATATCCAAATGGTTAGATTTTTTTTGAATGTCCAGTGTAAAATCAGTTCAAATTCAGGAAATTTTGAATCAAAAATTGCCAAGTTGCCTTGATGTAGGTAAAATAAAAAATCTTGCCCTCATCTTATGTATAGGTGCACCATACCTACATGGCAGCAAAGATGCGAGATGGAATTTGAAAATTTCAATTTTGATAATTGAAAGAACAATGTTTTTGTTATGGGAAGAATTTGATTTTTTTGTCTTGAAAATTTCAAAATTCAAGTGATTTATTGTAGAAATTTCAGTTCTAAAAAACAAAAGCAAAAAGACCCAAACTAAGTGGGGCAAATGCTCTTAGAATTTTGTAATTTGAGATGTAAAAAAAAATCCTGTGTGAGAAGTTTATTTATGGGAAATATTTAATCGAACGACAAAAAAGGTGGTTTGAACAACAGGCAAGTCTTACGACAATAAGAGGGGTATTAACGACAAATTGGGTACTAAAAACAGAAGTTTTTAAACGACTAAACAGGTCTTCATCACGACTATTTTTGTTTATGAATAACGACTGCTTCTCCCGACAGATATGAGTGTTAGAATGACAAAGTATGATTTTCAGCGACAACTATTACATCCTGTATACTTAGTTATATTGTTTGAACTGCACATAATTGGTACAATGGAATATGATAAAGTTGTAATTCAAAACTGTCTACATGATTGCCACTTCTCCAGATGCGTCTTTAAAAGAGTGGATCTCTGGGTATCAATGGGCTGCTCAAAACAAAAAAGTGATTCAAATTCCAGGGGATTCCAGCACTGCTTCCTTTTTTTTCACCACCTCCAGCACAGCCAAACACTCAATTACTCCCCAAATTGATCGAAACCTTCAAATCTGCAGATAAACATTGAAAAACTTTTGACGAATTCCTCAAACTCACACATGGAATTTGGAAAATCAGCAAAACCTTCAAATCTGCAGATAAACATTGGAAAACTTTTGACGAATTCCTCAAACTCACACATGGAATTTGGAAAATCAGCATTGTATCAAACAATTTGGAATTATCAACTTGCTCATGCCCATATTTCATGAAAAGAACAACATGTAAACATGTACTTGGAATGCAAAGTTGTCAAAAATGCGTTCGCCCCCCCCCCCCGGAGGCAAAATCCATTTCCTTCGGCCAAAAACGCAAGCTTGGGAGGCCAGATAAATCCAAAAAGGCACTATTGGTGCAATGAATTTTTTTTTCTATCAATTTGCAAATGTGTAGTCTGTGTAGTCTCTTTTTAATTGTATAAATTGCCGTTTTTTTAATCATAAAATTAGTGGTTCCTAGATACTATTGTGTCGTGAATTTCGCTTTTCTGGTTGTCCTGTAAAATAATTATTTTTCGTTGAATGCATTTTTTTACCGTTCAATATAAAATGCCTGTCCTTGAAGTAATTTTTTTGTCGTGTTTTTTGTGGGCCGTGGTATTCATTTTTTCTGTCCTTTAAACCTCTTATTTTTGTCTTGCATTCCCCCTTTTTTGTCGTAACGATAAATCATACCCGTTTATTTATCAACTTTTTTGAATTTGAATAAATAATAGATTTTTAGAAAATTTGATTTAAAAAAAAAAACGACCAGGCCTGACCTAAAAATGTGCTTCAAGCTCAAAAAAAGTCGGCAATTTAATCACTTTATTAGGACTAAAAATTGATACTTGATATGTACATCCATGTGGGTAATTTAGTTATATTCATAGCCTATTATGACTTATAAAAAAATTTCATTTTCATTTTGTAAATAAAAATATACCTAATACTCAACAAATTAAGCCAGAAATAGCGAGGGCAAAAGCATTTGAAAATTTTGATTCTGATAATTGAGATTTAATTCATAGCTTATTATGACTTATAAAAAATTGCCATCATCATTTTCATTTTGTAAATAAAAATAGGTATACCTTAAAATCAAAAAATTGAGCCAGGATCCTAGCATGGCTCAATGCCTTCGCTATTCGAATTAGTGAGGGCAAAAGCATTTGAAAATTTTCATTCTGATAATTTGAGATTGAGACTACAGTTTCTTTTAAAATTATGTGAGCCCTCAAACGGGGGAGGGGTGGTACAAAACATGAAATTTCACAAAATTCAACATGGTATGAATGTATGGGGTTTTTAGGATGCTGAATTTGATTTTCTGGATGGTTGGATTCCAAGCCTTTCATATACGTGTATAAAAGTGGAAATTTTATCAAGGAGGAAAGCGAGGGCAATTTTTTGAATGCTTTTACTTTCAAGCCAAGGTACCAAGTAAACGTGGTGTTTTCCTATTCTCGCGCATTCCTCATTTTATTAGTTGTTTTCACGTTGAACATACCCCGTTCTCCCAAATGGAAAAATAGCAGTTATAGAAATTTTTCATTACTTTTTTTTATTTAAAATAAATGTTTATCGGTGACCCGTCCGCAGGACGGGTAATATTTGCTTGTAGATATATATATATATATATATATATAGTTTTTAATTCCACACTTATGATTTACTCGTACATGAACCGTGCCAAACAACTTATGCTTACTTAATAAAAATGGTGTACACATCTACTCGCTAACCGGATCAATTTATCTATAAGTAGTGTAGGATTTGCCTTAATAGCATCTTATATCCACAGCCACGTAAGTGGGTTCACAGCTCCTGAGTGTAGATGAGCCCGCCAGCTTTAGATCTACCACCTATATGAAATGTACACAGCGCCAACGACGTGAAGCGCACTTTTATCTTTAAATTATTAATTACTTCGAAAAGCACGGTTCGCCAAATTTTACATTTTAAGCGCAAAACTAATATTTAAAAGGATTAATACGCTGAGAGATAAGATAAATGAAAGGGATTAATTCGACGCCGAGAAGGGACGAGTGGATGGCGCGCCAGACCCGCAAAACCATTAAGCAAAATGATGTCTTACGGAATATTTTTTTAATTGAAAATAATTTTTCAATTTTTCAAACCACCCTTTTTGCTTCACTGTGCCTGATACGAGCTTTTATTTCGTTCTGAGCCCAAACGCGCAACACATTTTATAATCGTCCAAGTCGAATAAGTTGCCTTATTAGTGAAATACCGAGACGGGGATAATGTTGGTATAGGTAGGTATTCGTCGAAAACACGACGTGTTATTATTGGCAAGTGTTTTTCCTTTTCCTTTTTTTCTCTAATCAATTCACCACGGAAAAGCAAACCTGAGCACTGTAGGTGGTTAAAAAAAAAAAAAAAGGCCAACGAGGAGTAAAAACATCGAATAAATTTTCGCTATTGGTTGATTTTTCTCATGTGTACGTCGTCGTCGTCGACGGTGTTTTAAAAATTTAAAGATGAAAAATTTACTATTGGTGGCGCAGCGTTTTGCCTTTTTTTTTCCAGCAGGAAAATCGCGGCCGAGCCCGAGGCCGGATTCGAAATCACGTAGCGAACGTTATGAGTGTTCTTTTAATTCCGAATGATTTATTATTCGTAAGCCTTCGCACCGCAGCAGGATGTAAGTCTAAGTAGGCAGAAAATAGGCCTACGCCGAACCGAAAGAGTCGTACAGTTTGCGAGAGAAACGCTTCGATATGCCATAAGAAGAAGGATATTCTTGGTGAATTTTTATACGTGGATTTGGCGTCTGTTGATTCGAAACGATAGCGAATCAAATTGAGACGAAGAAGCGAAAACCAAAATTCAGCTTGAAAATTGAAACGCACGCCAACCACCAACTGATTTGCAAGCAGATACGCTGAATCATCGTTTTTAGAGTGGAATTAAAAACAGCAGCTCGAACGAAGGTAGGTAGGTAGGTAGGTAGGTAGGTTTGATACCAGTACCTTGTCGGTTCGATATTACGATACACAGAATTTAACTAGGTATGCCTTTAGGTTTACCTATATAGAGAAAAATTCGTCGTCGACGTAAAGATTTCTCGGCTTACTTTCTTATTAAAACCATTTGGCGTAATGGCAGCCACGACGACGTCGAAGACGACGACTTTTTTTGCGTCGCTCTCACCTCGAAGTAATAATTTTTCTATTGCTTGACGGGTTCACGCTTATCCCAAGGCTAAAAAATCCATTCAATACTTCGGCAAGTTTTTCCATTCTTTACTTCTTCGTAGTTACTATATGCTTCTGTTGTCGTCATCATCTTATTCGCGTTTCTTTCTTTCTTTCTTTCGTCGGTTCGTTCGTTCTTTCGCGCGCTATAATATCACTTTAAAAACCTTCGACTGGAAACGTCTAAAAATGAAAAATCTTTCTACATATTTCGGTACCTACGCGACATATTTTCGCCCAAGACTTGACAAAATGTTTTTTCTTACCGCTTTTTATATGTACTCGTATTTTTCGCCTTCTATTTTTACCTACTCGTAGTATATAGTCGTAGTCGTGTACGAAAGTATTTCGGCGAACACGCCAAGCCGAACTCAACCATGAGGCAACAGGTATTCGTCGAGAAAAAGAAAATGTACGCGTACCTAGTGCTTATCATTTCGTTCGCTCTTTTCTTCTTTGTAATATAACTAATTAATAAAAAGGCTTTTTATTGTTCTTATTTATAAGCTCGTCAGCCATTTGCAATTTCATCGAGGTTGGCGAAAAACATTTTTGAAAATTAACGAAGCACTTTTGTTCTTTCGTCTTTTTTTTCTTTTTTGGTGAATTTCAAGCTGAAATAACGGGACTATTGCGATCGATAGTGAAGAAAGAAAATACCCGCCGATGAAATTAATTTCTTTTTTTTGTCATTTCTGTTTCAAAGAGATGATAATTATTACGAATAAGTTTTTTCGGTCATGGTGAGTGGTTGATTGGTTGGTGATCCAAGTATGAACTAAAAAATGTTTAAAAGTTGGATCTCAGTACCCTTGGGGACACAAAAGTCCCTTATTTGGATCATATGTATTTTCAAAAAAAAAAAAAAAAAAACAAAAAATTGAAAAATGAAGCAATCTAATAGGTATTAATTGTTACTAATTTGAAAGTGCTGAGTTCGAATATTGGCTTAGTTTTTTTATTCGAGCGCATTGACCTCCCTTCTCCCTTTAGCAATCTCTCGAACGTCTCGTCAAAAAGTAGAATTATTGGCCCTCCAATTCCTCATGGGATAGGTGGGATGTTTTTTTTCAGTCCTTGAAATTTCTCGTCTTTTTTTCTCTTGTCAGGTTGGCAATACTGAGTATCTAAATTCCCTTCTTGTCCCAATACTCGAGGATCTTCATCCCTTCGTCATCAATTGTCCGGTCTAGTTTGTCTGCATTGAAGTCACCATATAATCGACACCTGAAAAGGTGTCTGTCATCTTGTACCTCGCCACATTTGCACAGATCGTCATCAGCCAAGTACCATCTGTGTAGGTTGGATTTTGAGCGTGTTGTTCCACTTCTAATTCTATTCAGCATTTTCTAGAAGCTGTACTTAGTTGGTTGCCTTGGGGAAATGATTCACTCATAGTATTGCTACCTGATGCTGTGTTTAGATTTGACAGCGTTCAACTTCGGCAGGAGCACTCAATTCATTCACTGTTCTCAGGAAACAGTGTCTAGATTTTAGTCTGCTCTCTGGTAATTCGTTATAGCCATGCATGAGGTGTAGGGGGTTGTGTGTTTCTTTAGTTTTTTCTGCTCTGGCAGCCACCTCCCTACACACTTCCGGTGGTGCAATCCCTGCGAGACAATGCAGAGCTGTGAGTGGAGTTAGTCTGAGGCATCCTGTCACCAATCGGCAGGTTTCATTCAGGGGCACAACTACTTTTTCAGCATGTGCTGATTGTCCCCATGCTGGGCAAGCATATTCTGCAACTGAATAACACTGCGCTAGTGCTGATGTGCGCAGGACCTGTGGTTTAGCTCCCCATCTGCTACCTACCAGCTTTTGGATAAGATTTGTTCTAGCAGCCACTTTCATTTTGATTTTTTCACAGTGTTGCTGGTAGGTGAGATATCTATCCAGTGTTACTCCTAGGTATTTGGGGTGGTCATTGTGATTCAGTGCAGTGTTTCTCCATTGGATGTTGAGCTGTCTCTTGCCCTCACAGTTTTGCAGGTGGAACAAACAGGTTTCCATCTTGGATGAATTTGGCCTGAGGTGGTTGGCTTCATAGCATTCGTCAAGTTCTTCTATTGTCTGATTCAGTGTGTCTACCATCTTTACAAATATGTCACACTGTGCTGTGAGTGCCAAGTCATCTGCATAAAGGAAGCGACGTGCAGGACCTCCAATTGGTTGGTCATTGGTGTAGATATTAAAATGAATGGGTGACAGGACATTTCCCTGTGGCAAGTCATTCTTTTGCCTTCTCCAAGTGCTGTTCTTTCCATCCAAATTCACATAGAACCTCCGGTCTTTAAGCAGTGTTGTGATGATTTCTGTAAATTTGTAGTCCCTGGTCAGTTCATAAATCTTGTACCGAAGTAACCGATGACACACTGTGTCAAACGCTGCAGTGAGGTCCACAAACACAGCACCAGTGATCTTGCACTGTTCAAAACCATCCTCAATGTGCTGTGTTAACTCAGGACCTGACCAGTACAAGATTTCCCAGGTCTAAAACCTGCCTGCTGACTGATTAGGTTCTTGTCAATATGCTCAGCTACTCGATTTAGGACCACTCACTCAAATATCTTATACAGGTGACATAGTAACAATATAGGGCGGTAACTTTTAGG
Organism: Planococcus citri; assembly: GCF_950023065.1. Classification (NCBI taxonomy): domain Eukaryota; kingdom Metazoa; phylum Arthropoda; class Insecta; order Hemiptera; family Pseudococcidae; genus Planococcus; species Planococcus citri. The sequence continues at coordinate 3,469,785 of NC_088679.1, read as the reverse complement.
GTTGTTTGGGTCTTTGCCTGGCTTCTGGATAGCAATGACATGGGCCTGCCTCCATGATTGAGGTATTTTTGATATTTCTACACAGGTGTTGTACAATTCCTGGATCCATGTAACAGTTTTTGGCCCAAAATGCTTTATCTGCTCCACATACTGAGGAGGTTAATTCCAAAGTAACCTAACTACAAAAAAAAACGATTTCAAGATATTTGATAATAACTGTTTCCACCGCAGGGAAGGGGGTAAATGAATATTGTCAAGCTGTTTTTCTGTACAGTCAAGTCTCCTGAATAATGTTACAGCGTTGTTGTGGAAAAAAATGTTTAACATTACCAGCCATGGTGCAAAATGTACCCCAACACGGAGCAGTTAGATCACCTTGGAATTACATTCACCTTAAAACGGACCAAAAAGGCGGCTTCTACACTGTCTTAGGAATTGGGATTACTTACTTCTATAGGTAGTGCCCATAGTCTACCACCCGATGGCAGTGCTAACTCAAAAAAATATTTTTTGCATTCAGGTCACTTTGGAAATAACCTTTTATCAACACCTGCTGCTTTCTGATTTTTGGCTGAGCGTATATCTGCTGTGACCTCGGAGTATGAGAATGGTGATGAAAAGTTATTCACTTCTTCTGCTTGACTACGAATAATTTTCTTGCTTTTAATTCTACCCTTTGTCTTTCCATTTATGAGCAACTGGTGAGCAATCTGGTTTACTGTTGTCTGAGTGAAACTCCTTGCTTGACTTTTTTCTCCATTCAGTCTCTTGAGCAGATGCCATGCTCTTCGACTATCCTTGCCAAAATTGAGATCTTCTACCAGTCCCTGGCAGTTCTCCTGCCTTGACTGAGCTATCTCCTCTGCAAGTTTATCTCCAAGCTCTATGGTATCATCATCAAAAGGATATTCATTAAATTTATCAACATGTTTGTTGTATTGTGTGATGAGGCTTGGTTTCATACCAGAGATGTACTCTTTCCTTGCTCCCCTTGGGATGTGCTTGACTGAGATTCGCTTAAGGACTGCATTAAAAGGATCATAATTTTCTAGTGCTGGTATGATGTTCTCCACCTCTGCATCCAGCTCCTGAGTAAAGGACTCCCAATCAACCTTTTTAAAGTTGAATATTGGTGGAAGATTCGCACTTCTGATTGGACAGACTGCTGCTCTAACCTCACAGATTATTGGCCTGTGCTATTTCTCGTCTTAGTGGACAACTTTGGAGTTAAATTGTCGGAATTGCTGCAACCAGGAGAAAACCAGTTCCTAGCGTTTTAAAAATACAATTATTGGGGATATTTTCAAAAATATTTTCAAAAATTTTCACAATTTTGAAGTTGAAATTTTGTTGAAACCTCGTTTTTCAAAAGTTTGCCAAATTTAGACTAACCTCGGGGGGTCCTCTCACTAGGAAAAAAAAAACGTCGAGTAAAATTTTTCACTACACACTCGAGAGGTTTCCTCGTGGGATGAAAGTATATGCAAAAATAAAAGAAACACTCTTATCCTTGGTACCTGTCCTACACACGTCACAGCCTACTTTGTTACTTCTGACTAAATGGGTCAACCGACGAACCAAACACAAACAGAGACAAAAGTACAACGACAAATAATATATAACAAAAACCCACCACGTTTATGAGAACTAACGGACCGATAAATTCTGTACTTTTAAACTGTGCACGTAAGACGTCTGAGTCGTCGAACCCTGCCCTGCCATCCGTACCCTCGTTTCTTAAAAGCTGCCATCTTCGAGAAAAAAATTTTCCTTCGCCATATGCATTTGCTAAAAAAAAAAAAAAAAATGTAAGTAGAACAAAGATTGCACACGAAAAAGAAGGAAAAAAATACCTCATCGTACAGTACGATGAAAGATTATTCTACAAGTTGTTTTTCGCTTCTAAAAAAAGAATAAAATAAATAAACAAAAAGAGGAAAAATTGGCATAAGGCAGAGCGTGGTATGGTACAACGTGCGCCACATTTTGTTCGTCGTCGGCGAAAAGCCTGTGCAAACGTTATAATATTGTACGCCTAGGTATGAATATAAAAAGAATAATACATCTCTTTTTAGTCTTCGCGTCACGTTAAATTTTGCTTAAATGTTTTCAAAGGTTATTTCAATATGTAAAACCATATATACACACATAAAGAAAAATGCTCGACGCGTAACCAGAACCCTTTTTTTTCCCTTTCGCTTCTTCGTTTCGGTGCTCTTGGTTTTTACTCGTCGTCGTCGTCGTAGGTACTGCAGCCGGTCTTGTTTGTTCGTTCGGGGCAATACATTGAATAAAACATTACCCCAACATTCATTGTTTGTTTGTTTGCTTGGTTATTGCCCGTGCCCGTATTACCTAACAAGTTTATTTAAAACCAACGTGTCACGGATAATTGCTCCTCTGTCACACAGTTCGACGTTATAGCGACGAAAATTATTACACAAATACCTGGCCTGGTGCTTCCTCATCGCCTTTTCAATGTACGAGTACGAGTATACGAGGTGTTTTTAAATATCACTTTTAAATTATATACGTACCTACGTGCAAACTTCACGTAGGTAGGTTTACGCGTAGACGTATATCACATTCTACAATTTAATACAAACGTAGCCTGCGTTCAATGAGTATCGAATATACAAAAGAATACAACGTGTACTTATAAAACCAGGGCCGTATTTACGCACAGGCAACCTAGGCAGTTGCCTAGGGCGGCAGATTTTCAGGGGCGGCAAATTTTGAAGAGCTTTCATGGCGATTTTTGCGATTTTTTAAACTTGTAAATCAATTTTCAACAAAAATTACAAAAAAGTCGCGAAAATCGTCACGAATTTGAATTTTTTTAAATTCTTGTACTATTAGGTGTTCAATAGTAGTGCTACTGCTAAATTGGTACTTTGAATAATCATAAAAATTCAAAATTTCATAAGCTTTCGCCCTCGCTTCGCTCGGGCACATTATTTTTCTTTTCTCTGAACAAAAGTTGAGACTTGAGGGTAGAAAAATTGACCTCTCAGATCAAAAATGATGTTTTTTCACTTTTCGAGGGATTGTGAATTTTGGTCTTTTGAGTGCTTTCGACCTCGCTTCGTTCAGACCATTTATGGGTGTTTCCAGAAATACATACCTATATTCGAATTTTATGGAAATTATTGTTAGATTTCTAGAGGAGCAGAGTTGTTGAGAGGGCGTCAAAAAGGGCAGTTTGCCCCGGATGTGCTCATTCTAGAGGGCCCGATCAAAGAAGAGCCCTGTTTATTGTTCTTATAGGTATGTAGATAAAAGTATGGGGGGGGGTACTTGATTTTTTTTGAAAGGGCGGCAAATTTCAATTCTGCCTAGGAGCGCAAAGAGGCTTAATCCGGCCCTGTATAAAACTGACGCTTGGCTGACAATTTCACGCACACAAAAGTCATAAAAGTGTATAGAAATACCAAGGTAGATAGGTTACTCGCGTAACAATAATGAAAAAGCGGGATGAACTGCGTCATATTTCAATGAACGTTTGAGAGAATCTTGAAAACAGAAAGAGAAAACCTTCTCCATTATTTAATTAGACTAAACGAGCGAAAAAAACCGACGAAACTGCCGCGTATAAATGAGAGCCGAATTTTCTTCACCGTGTAATATTTCGTCAATTCGACCAAGAAGTGGAAGAGGGGGGGGGGTCAGCGATTTTTTTGAAACTTCTCCCGTGGAAAGACCTTCCGAAGGGATGACCAATGGCGCAAATAGCAGCCCTCTAGCCTTTTTTTAAATGCTGCTAGGAGTTGTCAAAGTTTTCAGTGAACTTAAAATGTCATCCATTTCAGCAGAGGAATATACTCGATAAATGCGATACCTACCAAAATGGAAATTTTTCCAATACTTAGGGGTTTTGAAAGACTTTTTGGTGGTATGTATCATAAAAATCAGTGTTGCCACTTTTATTCGTACCTACGAAAAATTAGCTCGAAAAGTTTCAAAATGTAGTTTTCATATCGTTCCGACTCTCAAAAATTCTGAAAAAAATATATTATGGACTACTTTTCATGCTGAGCAATACAATTATTAAAAAATTGGGATGGCGTTATTTCATGAAGTCGGTTTAAAAAAATCGAAATTTTGCGAAAAAATGTGATATTTTGATTTAAAACACGAAAAAAAGTTTTGATTGGTGAAGTTGACTCATTTAACTCTTGAATTATTTTTACGCATCCGTTTGAAAAAGTCGAAAAACCTTTTCACTCGAAATAAACTCATCACAAAAGAATCAAAATTTGAAAAAATTCGATTTTCAATTCCAATCATCAAAAAAAGTTTGAATTTATTCAGTTGTCTTATTTTGACCTCTTTCTGAGGTATTTCATGAAGAAGTTGATAAGAATTACGTACACTCATGGCAAAAAAAAATAAAATTCGTTTATTTTTTGAATATTTTTAGTTTTGATTTTTTTGTGATAAGTTCATTTCATCAAGTGAAAGGGGGTTTTCAACTTTTTCAGCCGATACGTAAAAATAGGAGTCAAATGGGTCAACTTCGCCAATCAAAACTTTTTTCATGTTTTAAATCGAGAAATTGCATTTTTTCGCAAACTTTCAATTTTTTTAGATCGACTTGTAGAAATAATGCCTTCCCAATTTTTTAATATGTTGTTCAGCATAAAAAGTTGTCTATGTGTGATGAGCAGATATGCCCTGACTGCCTATGGTAGTCACTATTGTAATTATCTCTGTGGTAGTATTTCATAGAATACCTAACTGGTTTAGAGGTAGCGGGGAAAGGTTACGTATGTAAAATTACCGCGATCCTGGGTCTGGACCAGGATGGCGAAAATCACCTTCTTCACTACCTGTGCAAGATCTCGAGCTCTCGGTACAGTGGTCAACTCTTGACTATCCCAGGCTTCGGCCTCTTTACCTTTTAACTTGAATTATTACCCGCTTGTTCGGTGTGAATTTGTGTCAATTTAACGTAACTCGCAATTAGATTCAATGAATTACCGCGTTTTATGGCATTTTGGATCATATTCTATTCGTCGGCCATAGAATTATGTACCCAGTTTCAATGATATTACGATATAGAATTCAGAGTCGTCGTAGGTATTTAAAAAATAGACCCCTTAATTGGAGACGATTAATGTGAACAGTTGGGTAAGTGTTGAAACACACTCCATTAATCACATTATCGATGCTTTTATTGCTAATAATGTAGAAGCGTCTCATAAGTAGAGCAATTTTTCGCATATATCACCTACTTATGAGCAGAGTAAGAGTTAAAAATTAGGATTAGATAATTTTAACTTGGCCCATTTCGTTAACCAGTATGCCAGAACTTGCTCCTGAGTAAATTCGTTCCCTGCTTAACGTAATCTAGAGCTAATCATCTATTTTATGATATTGCATTAATTAGTCTTATGTTAATTAATACTCTATACCTTGCACAACAGGTTATTATTGCATTTCATTGATATTTATTTCATCAATAAATCAATATGTAAATTGTTGTCTCGTAATTAATTTGTTAATTATGAAGTTCAGAAAAAACTAGTATGTATAGTGTCCTAGGATTATTGAGTTGCCTATTTAACCAGTTTAGGCATTGGAAGATTCTCACCCCCTGAGGAGATATTTTCCATTATCATGCATATACGAATCATTATTTCTATTTCACCTATTACCAGTAATTCCTTATATCACTATTACATATGATATATTTTTTTTAGATGCCTATTCTGAGAGTTGGAACGATATGAAAACTACATTTTGAAACTTTTTGAGCTAATTTTCGTACGAAAAAAGTGGAAACACTGATTTTTATGATTATTAGCAAAAAGCATTTCAAACCTCCTTATCTATTGGAAAAAGTTATCCACTAATGAAATGGATACATATACCTATCTACTTATTTCAAATTCACTGAAAACTTTGACACCCCCTAGCAGTCTTTGAAAAAGGGCTGGAAGGCTTTTGCGCCATTGGTCATCCTTTCAGAAGGTCTTTTCGCACAAAAAATTTAAAAAAATTCGCCGACTCCCCCCCCTCTCCACTCTTTGGTCGAATTGACGTGAAATAACTCAAAAATAATTTCAACTGAGAAAATAAACTTTCTGGATGTGATTTAAGTTCTGAAAGCAAATTTGCAGGGTCGCGAAAATCTCCAGAATTGCATCAAACATCGTTAAAATTTGTTGAAATGATATAAAAAATATTTTAAAAAATAATCTACATAATTGCAAAAATTATCGAAATTGGGGCGAAATTTAAAAAAAATGTCATAGGTATAAGTTAATTATTGAAAACTACCAATTATTGGCTGAATACCAATTAAGACTCATGCAAACAATGAAAATGACTCAATGTAGGTGTGAAATCACGAATGTACTTATGTAGGTATCGAGAAAATTCCCTGAAAAACATGGAATGTAAAACGAGCAGGAGAGAAAGCAGGACATCCGTTTCATCTTCACTATCTTTGAAGAAGTAATCTCAAGTTGGAAAATCGAGTTTGGAAATTTTTTGAGCACTTCCTCCCCTCATCTCATCCCTTACAATGTTTTCGGGGGGGGGGAGCAAATATTCACTGATTCATACAAACCAAATGCGCTTAGAACTTGAGAAAAACATCATAGAGTGGTTACTTAATCCTTAATTGAAGCATTTGAAGAATTGTTATGAGAAATTTCGACTAGAGGAGTAGGCGGGTTCTGCGCCAGGAATGAAAAAATTGTTTTTTGTATGTACTTTAAAGAGGAAGTTTTCTAACTGCCGGGATAATTTTTGTACCGAGTGAAGTCAGATTGAAAGGACATGCAAGAATACACTACGAGCTAAAACTTGAAGCAATGAAGTAGGTACCTACATTTTTTTGATTTTTGGTGAATTTTAGAAAATTTTTGGGACAAAAATAGAAAAAAAAGAACATTGAGTTTTCCCGAATTGAACCAGACAGCTGAAATGTGAAATGCACCCTTTATACCCATGGAATCAATGGGCAGCAGTTTTGAGTCCCCTATTTGCAAAAAAGTGGCGCTGGTAGCTCCTCCCCCCCCCCAAGTTGAAAGAAATTACAAAAACGAAAAAAGTTTTTCGTCGATGAAGATTTTTTGTTTCTGCTTCAGAATTTTTCTAAATAATCCCCGTTTTCAAGAATCAACTCTTCGAACCATGAATTAAAGTGTAGAAAGAAAATTTCCTACACATACCTAATAATTTCATTTTTTCTGGTTTCATATTTCATGAGAAGTGGGGGAGGATGAGAGGGGGGCTTCCTGGTGCGACCTATTTTTGCTAACATGATTGGAGAAATTTTGCTCATGAAACCCGACAACTTTAGGGCATTTATGTACTCAGAAAGCATTAATTTAGCTCTGGAGGTGTCTCTGGAGAGGAGATATGTGTGCTCAAAAAAAGAAAGTTTCTGGAAAAATTATGACTTTTTATTGCTCCAGGTCTTACCCAAGATATTTCATGGAAGAAATGGCCCAGTTCGAAAGAATAGTATTCAAAATTCTGCGTCCACCAAGGCTATAGCTGTCAATTCCATGACCACGTTTAAGATTGTATTATTGAGCAGTTTAAAACTTGCAAATACATAGACATACCTAATTTTTAGGTGAATTCATGTTTGGAAAATTTTTTCCTCTTAAATTATTAATTGAGCCAAAAAATCGAATGATATAATTTCTGGAATTGGAAAAATAAGGGAAATATCTTGAAATGCAGTGGGGCAAATTTTCTGGTCATTGCCTTACATTTTTAAAAATCGAGAAAAATCGCCAAAAACTCATAATTCATTCCAGAATAGGTACGAAATGTTTAACAAGAAAAAATTAATTAAATAGGTATGAATTTGGCCAAAAATTCGATATTCGCAAATTTTTAATCGTTCAGTGAAACTCAGAAAATGGTCTTGAGACCTCAACCTATTTCTCAGATATCTGATAGAAGTATTTCTATATCAGCTCTAAAATTTAACGAAATTATTTATTCGCCAATTCCAACCAACAATGCACAAACTCTCCCCTCGAGAGGCAACCCCACTCCTGAAATATTTTCTGAGTGGCTATCATTTCAAAACGGAGGCCTCTTCTGAATTTGGCCAAAATTAGTTTCTCTCGATGGCAGACTTTTGGACCCCCTACAATAAGCGTTGTACATAATTCCAAAAGGCATAATGCATTTTGAGATATTTAGGCTACGTATGTCAAAAGGAAAAAAATTTAAGACAAATTTCATTTGATTACCCGGTAATCCAAGTTTTATCCTCTAACCTTGGTATTTCTCTACACGTAATTCATAATTCGAAACTCAGCCAAAGAAATTTCAACTCGTCGATCACAAATGACACACCTTTACTTCATAGAAGGAAAAAAAATCATCGTATTCCATCTCAAGTTAAAAGGTTTTCCCAATAAAACACCAACGAATAACATAATCTACCAACATACTCGTAAGTCGTACATCTGCGAAACGAACTTCTTCAATTTTCTCACCATCATCGTTGGTTTTATTTTTCGACGACATATTCGTCGTCTATCGCCTTATCGTATCGATATGCGAGCTTATCGCAGTAGATACGAGCTGGAAAAATTCACTTCGAAATCAAAAAATAAACTGGGCCAGCAGGAGGAGGGATCTTTGAATAGAAAAAAATTCCACCATTGAAAAAGTTGATTCGCGTTGGCGTTATAATCGTACAATATTATTATAATGTACGAGACCTAGTCGATGAATTAAAAAGTAAATACTACAACGCACAATTGGTCGTATTCTTACAGGTTTTGATTTGTATTAATGCGCGGCTCGGAATTCTTTTATTATATCATGTTGCTTATTCGTTTAAATTGACCTTAAACTTTTATACGCTTTTCTAGCTGATATAAATACGTACTGTATTTATCGAGATAGAGAGTTATTTTCACGCCGCGCCGCGTGATACTTTTTCAACTTACTCGAATAAGCGAATAAAGCCGTTATAATATTTACATAATGAAAGTACCTAATTTTGCATACTTATGTGCAACAAACGGCGGCGCGCAAGACGCACGGGGCGGAGTTTGATCAATAAAATTAACTTTAAACTTTTCTACGATAATTTGCTTTGCCATTTTATATTACAGTATACGATACCGTAGTAGAGCTTACGAGTAAGTATATATATATAGCTTATAGCCGCCTAGCCAGCCGAGAAGCAGATGCAAAATCAAATAGCGCTATTTCGTATCGCTTCGTATCGCATCGCCGAACATGACGGCAAAAATAAGCGGTTTTTCAAACGAGAAACGAGTCGCACTTCTTAATTAAAGCGCCCAACAATTACTAATTGAAGTTGAAACGGAGGTTTTTTTTTGCGCTGCATACTCGAAACCTAATATCTGCGTTTAATTTGCTCTATTTTTTGCTGCCAGACCATAATGTTACATCTATAGCAGACATTGATGCTAATCGTACATATATACTTGTTGGAGAAATTTTCTCTCTTTATAATCGCATTTTTGGTTCTATAGAATTGGTTGTTTGATTCGTTATGTTAATTTCATTATCAATCTCACGATTTGCGAACCAAAACATTCTAAACTCGAACGCCCGAAAATTCAGTTCCAAGATCTGAGTAATATTTACGCTCTCTCCATGAACAATTTATCAGCTCAGTCGGAATTGGTGGGTTACAGGGTTCCCTTGTAAGGCAATGGGAAGTTGGATTTTCATTCCTGGCGCAGACCCCGCTCACTTTTGCAATCGAAATTTCTCATCAGAATTTTTAGGACGCTTCTACACAAAGATCAGAAATTTATTCTACGACACTTTCCTCAATTTCTAAACGTTCCTCGTCATCGTACACAAATCACAAGAAAATCGTCGGAAGGTGGGGGGGGGGGGGTAGTGACAAATTGCCAATGTCCTCGTCCCCGAGTCGATTGGTGATGATTTCAAGGTAAGTATTCTAGTTTCACTGGAGGCAATTTTGAATCCGAACCGGCACTAAAAGATTTTGAAAATGTGTGCCTAAATCGATCAAAAGGTTCACAAAGATGGCAAATCCAAGTTTATGTGCGCTGAATCTCATCTTCACCCTACTTAAAGTGTTTTTTTTCGAAAACTGAGTAGAACAAAAAACTTCCAAAATGAATAAAAAGTATTGCAAATAAGATCAAAAACCTGAGAATAAATCGAAAAAATTATTAGGAATAACAGAAAGAGGTGAGCGGGTTCTGCGCCAGGAATGAAAAATTTGAATATTGCTTCAGAATGATTGGAAATGAAAGTGATTTTGAAAGTGTTTCGTCACTCTTCTCTCTCTAACAATAATTTTTTCTTCATCAGTCCCACACTCCGGTTCCAAAATAGACTGCGGACTTCAGAATTGTCCAAAAGTAGTTCCTAGGTTCGCAAAGTGTTATTCGCACAACGGTTAGGGCTGTATTAGTTGGTATTATAGTCGCCTTCTTGGATTTCCCGTCGAATATACGATACCTACATCAGTTATTACAGAATAAAATGGACTATGAAAAAGGGAAAAAAAATGTTTTGTAACATATGGTTGAAAAATAACGTTTTTAACGCAGTCCAACCCAGCTCCAGTTTTTTCCCACATCTGTTGTATTTCGTCGTGGGACTTTGGAAAAAAAACACACACACCTACGAGTGACGGTTAAAATAATAATAATGAAGAAGCAGGGAAAAAAAAGGGGTGTATCCGAAATTTAATTCTCCCAGCAATACATTTGTCAATAAGCACGTTTATATTTTTATCGGTAGTGACGCGTATTGATCAGCAAAACTGTATACTATACGAATAGGTAGGTTAGGTTAGCGTAGTATTTGTGCAATGTGCCAGAGCAACGCAGCGCCAGGCGTTAATTTTGTATATCATTTCTTCAGCTTTATTGCCAAAATAAAAATATTATATAACTAGCATTAAAAATACGCTATACGCTGTAAAGTTTACACCGTAGTGTAGGTAGGTACCTACCTAGTTGTACCTTAAGACCTATACACAGAGTTAGCTACCTATAGCGAGGAGGTATATATACACGCCACCGATATTTTTAGTTTTAAAGCGTTTACACTTTTTAATGTCTGCCTAGTTATGAGAGCTTTATTATGGTGAGTTAGCGTCGCGTGAGACAAGTTCGCACTGCTGCTGTCGCTTTTTTTTTTATCACGAATTCATTCGAAAGGTCAAAAACATTTTTACTAACGATCGAGGTGATCTAATAATTGTAGGGGAAAATTTTGAAACGGATGAAACTAAATTGAGATTAAAAAAAAAAAAAAAAACAGTAAAAAATACATCATCAGCCAAATTTTCAGGTGTAAAGTGGGTTTTTTGATTTTCGATGAATTTTTGAAAATCGAAGAGTCAAAAATGCAAAAAAATAAATAAATAAATAAAATTTCACCAAATTGACCTTAAAATCTGGAATTTATTGTTTCCTACTTTTGACCTCTCGAATCAAATAGCAACAGTTTGGAACCGTTCGGAGCAGTTTTGGAGCCTCTAGCACATGTTTGACACCTGAAATTTCCACAGAATTTTACTAATTTTCACGTGCCAATTCAACTGGGGATGGTTTCAAGCAATTCTGAAGCCTCCAGCCATATTTTGGCATATTTTCAAGAAAATCACGAAAACAGTAAAAATAAACTTTTGCACGTTTCAACGTGATTTTAAATTTTGGGTGATGGTGTATTTTTGCATGCTCTTTTGATCAAGCGTTGTCCAGTTTTAATCGATGCAGGCTCCAGAACGACTTCAAATTGCCAACAATTTGCTCAGAATATTTAAATTAAGAGTTCAAATGGGTAGAATCTTGTAGGAATTTCAACTCTCAAAAATCTGTTGGAGGCTCCGAAATTACTCAAAACGATTTGAACCATTTCCAATCAATTCGGTCGTTCAAAAATTTTTCTAGTGATTCATCTTCATTTGCTGAAGGTATTTTGGGCACTTTTTATGGCACTTATTGAAAATCTGGAATTTTTAAAAAGTTAACAGAGGCATCAGAACGACTTGAAAATTTAAAATTCGAAATGCCTGAAATTTCTAAAATGTCAGTGGAGGATCTACAATTGCTTGAACACCTCCAATCGAAGAATCCATTCAAAATGTTTGAATTAAGGTTCAAAGTAAATTTTAGTGATCTGAATTCATCTGGCAATTGCATTTTGTGAGCATTTCTACTTTCAAAGACTTTCCAGAGTCTTCATCGAACTGCTCAAAACTGTTCCAGCTCGTTTTCAATTGATTCTGACAAGGGAGGTGCCCCTGGTGACATGCACCGATTTTAATGATTCTTGCACTATTGGATAGAGGACATCAAACATAGTCTACCACAAAATTTTCAGCTGCTGAAGTTGATATTTCGATTTTTCAGAGCAATTTTTCGATTTTCACATAGCAATTGTGAAAATAGAAAAATCGCCCTGGAAGGGTCAAATATCAACTTCAGCAGCTGAAAATTTCACCGTGGGCTAGTCTCATCATATGTATTGAAATGCCCAAATAATATGGGAGGTTTCGGTATGCGACCTCCGCCGACTATTTTTGGCCAATTTTTCAAAATTGCAATGTGAAAATCAAAAAATTGCTCTGGAAGGGTCAAATATCAACTTCAGCAGCTGAAAATTTCACCGTGGCCTAGTCTTATCATAAGTATTGAAATGCCCAAATAATATGGGAGGTTTCGGTATGCGACCTCCGCCGACTACTTTTGGCCAATTTTTCCAAATTGCAATGTGAAAATCAAAAAATCGCCCTGGAAGGGTCAAATATCAACTTCAGCAGCTGAAAATTTCACCGTGGCCTAGTCTCATCATATGTATTGAAATGCCCAAATAATATGGGAGGTTTCGGTATGCGACCTCCGCCGACAATTTTTGGCCAATTTTTCCAAATTGCAATGTGAAAATCAAAAAATCGCCCTGGAGGGCTCAAATATCAACTTCGGCAGCTGAAAATTTCACGGTGGGCTAGTCTTATCATAAGTATTGAAATGCCCAAATAATATTGAAGGTTTCGGTATGCGACCTCCGCCGACTATTTTTGGCAATTTTTCCAAATTGCTATGTGAAAATCGAAAAATTGCTCTGAAAAATCGAAATATCAACTTCAGCAGCTGAAAATTCTGTGGTAGACTATGTTCGATGTCCTCTATCCAATGGTGCAAGAATCATTCAAATCGGTGCATGTCACCTGGGGCACCTCCCTTGTGAGTTTCTAAAATAGGATAAATACAATTCCATGTCTCCAGGTCAATTAAGTCATCATCATTGAACTTTGACCCAGTGAGCTGTTCAGCTCTTCTGGGAAAATGTAGAAGAATTGCTCGCCGATGTATCATCAAATCTTTTCTTCGGTTTTCCTCCATTCCTCCTGCCAGTTGGAGTGTACTCTTTGACTTCTCGAGGGGACCGTTCATCAGGCATTCTGTCAACGTGTTTTCGCCATTTTTTTCTGTAATCTTTCACTCGTCTAATGATTGGCTCTGCTCCTAGCTCCTTCAGGATGTCCTCATTCCTTTTCCTATCTCGTCTAGTATGTATATCCTGCTGTGGCTCGCATGAATCTCGTTTCCACTGTGGTTACTCTGCTTTTTATATCCTTTCTCATTGTCCATGTTTCACTTCCATACAGCAGCATTGGTCTTGCCAGCGTATTGTAGATTCTTATTTGAGTTTCGGCTCTGACTTTTCATGGAGGTATGGCTCGGTTTATAGCTCCACTTACTCTCGGGAATTTACTGATCTTAAGTTGTGCGTCAACTTCTCCTTCATATGACAGCTCACAACCGAGATATTTAAAGCTTTTAACTTGTTCCACTGGCAGTCCATTTACAACGATTTTACTGCGTATTGGATCTTTCCCCTCGAAGCCCATCACCTTTGTTTTTGACGACGAGATTCTCATTCCATACTTATCAGCTACTTTCTGAAGGTTGTACATTGCTCTCTGCAAGTCATCTTAGTTGTCAGCAAAGACCGCCTGATCATCAGCAAACAGCAGGGTATTGACATGGGTGTCGTTGATGTCTAGCCCTTTTGGCTTGGTTTTCAGCCATTCTTGAATCATGTCATCAAAGTAGATGTTGAACAGACTACGTGACATTGGGCATCCCTGTCTTACTCCTCTTCCTATCTTCTTTGCTTCTGACTTGTTCCCAGATCTTATTCTTACTACATTATCTGTGTATATTTCTTCAATTAAAGCATACTATTTGTTCATTCACTTCGATTTTCCTCAAGATTTCAAACAACTTCTTCCTTCGTACTTGATCATACGCCTTCTCCAGATCAACAAAGCACATATGGGTCTCTAGGTTATATTCTCATCTCTTCTCCATCAGCAGCTTTGTTGCATATACCCCATCTATACATGATCTCCCCTTTCAAAATCCATTTTGGCATTCCAATGTTATTGGCTCCACATGGCTCTCGATTCTTCTCTCTAGCATCTTTGCAAGTATTTTGTAAGCAGCATTTAGTAGGCTAATTCCACAGTAGTTTCCTAGGTCATTTTGGTATCCTTTTTTGAAAATGGGTATTACAATTGCAGTATGGAAGGTTTTGGGTATGGTCACACCTGATAGTATTTTATTGTAGAAAGCAAGCAGTCTCTTCTTAATGGTTATTGTGGCCTTCTTGAATAAGTCTGTTGGTAATGTATCACTGCCTGGGGCTTTTCCATTTCTGGAGCTTTTCAAGGCTCCATCTAGCTCTTCCCAAGAGGATGGCTCATACTTGTTCTCCTCATGGTTTGCCACTTCAATTTCATTGTTGGGATCACTCCATAGGTTCGCGTAGTATTCAACCATTTTTTCACAGTCTGGTGGGGCAATGTTGGCTCCATGTACTTCATCTTCCAATATGCGTTTGATTATTTTGTACACTTTTGGTTTCAGTTTATATGTGTCCCTCTCCATGTTTGCCACAAACCTTTTGTATTGTTCCTGTCGTGTTTCTCTTATCATCTTTTTTGTCTTGTGGCACTGTTCTTTGTAGCTTCCTTTGTCTTGTTCCTCCCTTGAACTCATCCACTTCTGGAAAAGGTTTCGTTTCCTCTTCAATTCTCTTGATAGTTCATCGTTCCAGATTTTCAGCTTTTTGTGGTTTTGCTACTTGATCTTTTTCCTAGTGCCTCCTCTGCTGCTCTCTGTGCAATACTTTTCATGCATGCCCACTCCTTTCCTACATCCTCTTCTATTGGTAGGTATAGGTAAGTCTTTTTCAATGATTTCCATTCTTCTTTTGTACAGCCAGTTTGTTACTGAATTGTTTCATGAGTTGATGTTGAACTGCATCTGTCTACATTCAGTTGTCTTTCCTATGTTGTTGACTCTAATGGCTGCTTCGAGGAGATGGTGATCTAATCCGATGTTGTAGCCTCAAAATACCCGCACATCTAACATTGTCTTCTGGGCATGGATGTTCGCCACCACATAATCAATTATTGACTCTTGGTCTCTAGCTGCCCAGTGAAATTTTAATTTTTTTCCTTTGTCTCTTGTCCTTTGATTCGTATAAATTCACCAAAAATCGAAAAATGCGACTAAACGTTTTAAATTTTGGGTGATGATGTATGTACAGTGGAACCTCGATAACTCGAAACTCTCTAACTCGAAAACCTCTATTAGCCGAACCAACCTCCATTCCCCTTGAAATCTCCATAACACTCAATGTTAACTTTACTCGGATAAGTCGAAATTCACTACACAAACCAGTCATAACTCGAAGCTAAAATTTTGCCAAAAAAGCAAGAAAACCTCTATAAGTCGTACGTTGTCGAGCGTTTACCTCTATAACTCGAATATTTTTCAATTCATACTTCTATCTTTTATGCACTTACATAGCTCAACTGTAACTCCAAGCTAAACTTTTGCCAAGAATAGTGAGAAAGCCTCTATAAGTCGTACGTTGTCTGGCGTTTACCTCTGTAACTCGAATATTTCAATTCATACTTCTATCTTTTATGCACTTACATATCTCTAAATTCATTCATTTTGTAAAACCTCTATAACTTGAACTCTCTCAAAATCTTACCTGCATAACTCGAAACTGATTATCTCGAAAACCTCTATAAGCCGAATGAATGACCATTCCCCTTGGATTTCGAGTTATCGAGGTTCCACTGTAATTATTACTGTTACATTTATTTTTGCATGCTCTTTTGATTTAACTTTTGTCCAAAACGACTTTAAATTACCTACCTACAATTTGGTCAGAATATTTAAATTTTAGGGTTTAAAAGGGGTCAAATGTTGTAGGCATTTCAACTCTCAATTCAGTCAGTCATAAATTTTCTAGTGATTCGTCTTCTTTTGCTGAAGGCATTTTGGGCACTTTTTATGACACGTATTGAAAATTTGGAATTTTCAAAAGGTTTCTGGGGCACCAGAACGGCTTGAAACCATCTTCAGTCAACTCAACATGTTGAAATTGAGATATGAAGTAAATTTTGGTTTTCTGATTGGATTCGGTGGAAATTTTGATATAGGGCATACTGCCTCCATCGCCTAAAGGGGGATGATTTTGTGAACCCCTTAAACTGATAAGTTTGGGAATGTGTTATTTACGAAGGGTAAAATAATCTAAATAGTTAGCAATTTGTCATCAATTAAATGACAGATTTATGATGACAAGTTAGGTCTTTGTATCGAGCTCGCGCCGCGAGCTTATTATTTAAAATAGGGAAAAATGCCGACAAAGATCTTAGCCTTTGGTCACGTGACTATCTTAAAAAACTATATATACAAGTAGTCCGCGGCATTTTCTCCACTTAGTTCCGTTTCCTGCAGTAAGATGGTTCTTCGTCATTTAGTAATAAGTTTTTATTTGTTAACACCTCGCGTGTGAAATTTATTTAATTTGATTTAGACAATCAATTGATCCGATGATCAATTGTATTGGAGTTCTTTTCGGTAGTTTGAGGTGTAACCGGTCACCTGTAAATTATGCGAAGTGTTATGTGAAATCTCGTCTAGTTAAGGTGCCATCGTCGTCCTTAGTATTAGTAGGACCCATGATAGAGATGGTCAATGTGGACAGTTTTCAGGTAAATGTTGAAGCGCATTTATCATCAAGGTAATTGGCTTATTACTAATTATTGTTATAGGTAGGCATGTGGAATCGGAGAATTCCATGCCTACCTAATTTGTATCAATGGTGTTTTGCATGACTTCATCGTGTATTTTGTGTATAGGTTTCTTATTTTTCTACTCGTGAGCATTCCCTAAATAGGAGGAATGCTACGAGGAAATTAATTAAGTGCACTCGGTACTAGTTATAAATTATGCATTTTACTTCCTTATGACGGATCGTAGTAGACGTAGGTTACCGATGGGTAGAACCGAAGTCCTATGTATAAATACGTTATAATAAATTCTTTAAATTGTATTGTAGGTTGTCTTTATTTCAACACTCAATACATAGATTTTTGCATAGTTAAGTCAGGTTATTGGTTAGATAGAGAGTCTTGAGCTATCCAGGCAAATAGGGAAATATTCACCCCCTAAGGTGATATTTCTAAAACTCACTAGCATAGGAAAACAAATAATTCCTCCTCTCCCTCTAACCGAGGCGTCTAGGCCAAACTATGTCAATTTCCATTTTCAAAAATTGTGATGGAGGCTACGAAACTGTTCTTAACAATTCAAAATTGTGTTCAAAAATTTTTTTGTTTTTGTTTTTTCGGGAGGTGAGGAATGATTAAACTCTATTTCAGCATTGTAGGGCGATGTGATAAATTTTTTAATTTTTTTTCACATTTTGGACCCAAATTTGATTTTTTTAAACTAGCCCAAATTGAAAGACTGCACTCACATACCTAAAATTTTGACTAATGATGCATATTTTCATGTTCTTTTGATTAAGCTTTGCCTGATTCGAAAAATTTAATTTTCTCATCAAATTTTTTGTTTACATTTAACTGAAGGAAAAATTAAATTTACCCCCCCTTCCCATATATTTTCCTCTCAAAAGAGCATTCGGTATTGAATTAAAAAAATATATAATAAGTATGTAAAGGGATTCGCTCGCAAAGTTTCAAATATGCAATTCAAATCTCTCATTTTAAGCCTTCATAATTAAATTTTTTGCTGCCATTTCTCTCGTAATGAAATTTTTTCGTGATTTATTTTTACAAAAATTGATCCTTTTTCAGGGTTGTTCTGTTAGAATGTAAAAAATACCGCTAATATACCGTCGTCGCAAAAATAAATCAATCAATAAAGAAAACTAGATAACCCGTTTTTCGCGCATACTGCGCTCCTCTTCTAGACGTGAATTGTTCATTTTGAAAATTTTGAAAGTATCTTTTTTCGCCTATAATTCCCAAAAAGTCTTGCTTTTTGCTAACATTGTTATTGTTGCTTTTTGCCGGAAATTGTGAAAGTTTATGGCTGTTTTAATAATTGACAGAAAAAAAATTGTTTCAAAGCAAAAATTCCAATAATTGTTACTTTTTCATCAAAAATAACCCAAAGCGTAAATTGTTCTCTAAAATATCCTGAAAAGCATCACTCTGTCATCGCTTTATCATTCATTAAAATAATGTCCTACTTTTCTACAAAAATTGAAAAAAAGTATCAGCTTTCTTATAACAATTGCCTGAAAAGTCATGGTTTCATTTAAAGTTGGCAAAAATTTCAAGTTTTAGGCAAAATTGCGAATTAGGCTACCTACTTATCACTTTTTTAGCAGAAGTTGCTGAAAAATTCCAAAAATACTTGTTTTTTTTCCTACAGTTGAAATGAAACTAACACATCGGATTGGATCTAATACCACATAACTGAAAATTTCAAAGTTTCACTTAACTTTGACCTGGAACTTTTTTAAGCTTTCTTCAAAACTGCGAATGTGTCAAAATGTATTTTATGGCAAGCTTTTTCTAAGCAGACTATGAGTACTCTAAATATTGGTTTGGTACTGGAGAATACTTCAATAAAATACTTACTTGACACAATTTTAGAAATATTCCAAGATTTCCGAGTCAAAAATGCAATTAGGAATTTCCTTAAAACGTGATTCTAATTTTGTCAAGGACTCACAAAAAAAATTCAACCCCTCAGTTGAAAAATCTAAACTCCTACATATAACAGTAGAGATTTTCCCAAATAGTCCGAAACTTGCATAAGTTGATGAAAAAGTGAGATGCTAGATAGGTATAACCACTCCAGAACTCAAAAAAATGAAACCATGGTTCCAGGATTAATTTTGATACCCAATGTGCTAAAAATAGCACTTTTTCATGTGTACATCAACACCGTTGTTTTTCTGTTTTGAGCTATTTAAAAACTTTTTAAAGCTCCCTTCAGAAACTTTTCAACTTTTGATAAAAACCATCACAACTAAAGTTTAAAAGCTATTTTCAAATTAAAGTATTATTGAGTAGTAGAGAATACTGATTGTATGAAGCTTTTTCATGTTTTTTAAGCTTTAGGATTTCATTTGAGCTTTCTTCAAAACTGCGAATGTGTCAAAATGTATTTTATGGCAAGCTTTTTCTAAGTAGACTATGAGTACTCTAAATTGGTTCGGTACTGGAGAATACTAATTTTTTATGTCATATCTGAAGCTTTCTAAAAAATTTTCAGCTTTAAGCTTTCTTCAAAATTTCACGAATATGGTCAAAAAGTATTTTTTGGCAAGCTTGATATAGGTAGACTATACATACTTTAAAATATTCATTGGGCACTGGAGTATTCTAATTTTTACATCATATCTGAAGCTTTTTGACCTTTTTTCAGCTTTAAGCTTCCTTCCGAATTTTGCGAATATGGTCAAAAAGTATTTTTTGGGGAGCTCTTTTTAGGGAGACTATACATATTTAAAATATTCATTGGACACTGGAGAATTTTAATTGTTCTTATGAAGTATGACGCTTTTTGAACTTTTTAAAGCTTTAAGCTCCTCCATGACTCACCCCACAACCTCACCAAAAAAATAACTCCAGATTCAAACTCTACGACCTCGAAAACATATCAATCGACATATCACACAATAATATAAGAAACATTTGACATTTGAGCTTTTTTGAACTTTAAGCTTTTTTCAAAACTTTACGAATATGGTCAAAAAGTATTTTTGGCAAGCACATTCTAGGTAGGCCATACATACATTAAAATAGTTATTGGGTACTGAAAAATTCTAATTGTTTATGTCATGTATAACGTTTTTTGAACTTTTTCGAGCTTTGAACTTTTTCCAAAATTCTACAAATATGGTCAAAAAACATTTTTTGGCAAGCTCTTTCTAGGTACACTATACGTACTTGCCCGACAAACCACCTCTACACAATATCGAGAAAAAAAAGGGTCGAGTTGACTCAAATTTTGAGTTGAGTTTGGCCCGATTCGTTTCCTTTTCATCAGTTTTTTCGGCATAAAATCGACCTATTCTCGAACATTATCGGTATAAAATTGACCCAAATTTACCATCAAGCATATTTCATATTGAGCATCGCCACATATTTTGTATCGATAATTTGAAGAGTGTGTGTAGTTTTTCAGTTGATTTTTCAACACTTTTTTGTGATTTGATGCAAAATTGATTCAATATCTGTGTCGATGGTTTTGAGTACATTCTATCGACACATTTTTCTGATCAATTTTGTGTCGAGCTTATGAAAAACGACCTTAAATCTTCAGAAAATTGCTCTTCATATTCTAGTGCATATTAATGCAAATACATAATATTATATTGTGAATTGATATTTAAAATGATTTGATGGGGAAAATCCCTGCACCTCGACTCTTTTTCGACTCAAAAATTGGATCTAGATGACCCCTGAGAGCGAAATGTTATAACACTTCTTTTCTCCAACATTGAAGTTTTTTGAAAAACTACTTATAGTTTTTGCTACACACTTTATCTGCGAGTAGTAAATTGATGTCAGTGATGAATAATTGATGTCCATTTTTTATCAATTTTGGAATCATAAAATTTTGAAGCGATTTTCATACTATTTTCATTTCTCAGCAAAAATGAGTCAAAATCAACTCCAACTTCAATAAGCAGAAAAAATTTTATATTTTTAAGGAAAAAATTGATGAATATTTTGTGTCAAGTTTTGACTATTTTCAATTTATCAAAAAATCGATGAAAAATTGATTCAAATTTTGAAGCTTAAAAAAACAATTGACTACAACAGCACAAATATGCATTAATTTTTAATTAATTTTCACGCCATTTTCATTTCTTATTTCTAAGTGATAATTGGCTTAAAATCAACTTCAACTTTTATGTGCTAAATTAATGTCTATATTCAAGGCAAAATCGATAGATATTTCAAATCAAGTTATCATAGTCTTATCATTTTGACAAAAAATTGGTGAAAAATAGATCCAACTTATGATTTAAAAAGTAATCAATTTTACTACCATTTTGCAACAATTTTGAATCAATTTTTGACATATTTTAATTTGAGCAAAAAATTGGTAAAAAATCGATCCAACATTGAAATTCAAAAAAAGGCATTGATTACGATATCACAAATTTAGAACAATTTTTAATCAATTTTCACATCATTTTCATGACTTGGTAAAAATCGTCCTATATTTGACTTCAACTTTTATATGCATAATTGATGTCTATAGAGAAAGAAAAATCAACAAATATTTGCAGTCAAGTTTAGGTCTTCATCAAGAAATCGACCTAAAATCGATTTGAATTTTCATCTTGAAATCGTTGTCGATTAATGTACTCCAATAGAGGAAGATTTGGGATCAAGTTTTCATCAATCTTACTTTTTGTTTAAAATTGTTGAAAACTATCAGTCGATTATTTGTATATTTTTTGTCGATTCTCAAAATCGTCAAAAAAATGATCAAAAATATCCGCCGATTTCTACTCGATCAAAACTCGACCTCAAACTGAAAGTCGAGATGGTTTGTCGGGTGCGCGTATACATCGACACAGTCATTTATACTGCCTTGAACTTTTTGAGCTTTTTGAAGCTTTTCAAAGCTTTAATCAGAACTTTCCAAAGTTTTGATACCACAACCCCACCAAAAAAATGACTCCAGATTCGAACTGTACAACCTCGAAAACATATCAATCGACATATTACACAATAATATAAGGAAAATTTGACATTTGAGCTTTTTTGAGCTTTAAGCTTTTTTCAAAACTTTACGAATATGGCCAAAAAATATTTTTTGGCAAGCACTTTCTAGGTAGACCTCTTACGTAATTTAAAATGTTTATGGGATATTGAAGAATTCTAATTGTTTCTGTCATGTACAAAGCTTTTTCAACTTTTTCGAGCTTTAGGCTTTCTATAAAACTTAACAAATATGGTCAAAAAGTATTTTTTGGCAAGCTCTGTCTAGGTGGACCTTAAGTACTTTCGCGTATACATCGTCACACTTGTTTATACTGTATCAATTTTTGAGCTTTTTGAAGCTTTTGAAAGCTTTTTTCAAAACTTTTTGGACTTTTGACCAAAACCTGCACATCTACGGGTCAAAAGCTTTTTTTTGAGACATCGTCGAACAAAATCGGTTCGGCGGTTCTTCCAAACGAACGATCACAAAAAAACCACCTTGCTATTAATATATAGATTAGGTTGAGCTTTTTTGAGCTTTAAGGCATAACTTTTTTGTAAACTTTTTTTTGACATTGGACTTCTTTCAATGCTCTTTCAAGGTATAATAGACGTATAGGCTAAAATCAATGGTTAAAATCAATTATTGAGCTTTTTTGAGCTTTAAGGCACAACTTTTTTGTAAACTTATTTCTTCGACATGAGACTTCTTTCGATGCTCTTTCAAGGTATAATATACGTACTTCTCTGTATACATTAAATGCGCTAGATACAGGCTAAAATCAATTATTGAGCTTTTTTGAGCTTTAAGGCGCAACTTTTTGTAAACTTTTTTCTTCGACATTACACTTCTTTCGATGCTCTTTCAAGGTATAATATACGTACTACTATGTATACGTCGAATGCGCTACGTAAAGGCTAAAATCAATTAATGAGCTTTTTGAGCTTTTTTGAGCTTTCCGGCGCAACTTTTCGAACTTTCAATGAAAACCTGCACATGTACGGGTCAAAAGCTTTTTTTTGGGACATCACCCAGCAAAATCGGTTCAGACAATCCTGAGATCTCAGAGTCAAAAGAATTATTGAGCTTTTTTGAGCTTTAAGGCGCAGCTTTTTTGTAAACTTTTTTCTTCGACATCAGACTTCTTTCGATGCTCTTTCAAGGTATAATATACGTACTACTATGTATACGTCAAATGCGCTACGTAAAGGCTAAAATCAATTATTGAGCTTTTTTGAGCTTTTCGGCGAAACTTTTCGAACTTTCAATGAAAACCTGCACATCTACGGGTCAAAAGCTTTTTTTTGAGACATCACCCAGCAAAATCGGTTCAGCCGTTCCTGAGATCTCAGAGTCAAAAGAATCCGGTCATAATTTTAATATATAGATTTAATACTTACTGGCTGGAAAACGAAGCAGCGAGCGATGAAAAAAAAACAAGGAAATTGCGATGATGACGTCGAGCTACTTGTAAAATCGTCGGTGCTTTTTTGCTGCCTGAATACCGCCGCGGCGCATTGTTTTCGTCGTAATATTCGTTAACCGGAGAACTTATCCCGGGAGCAGCTCTGAAAAATATTTCGAATATCAAATTATCTCAACAAATTTATAATAAAAACTAATTTAACCTTAAATTTCGCGTAATTCTTTTTTCGACAAGTTTCGTCTTCGTCGTTGGCGGCGCGGCGCAACGTTTATGCCAAAAGACCGAACAAGGGGGGCGGAGACGATGAAAAAATACGCGCTGATTTGTAAAACTTACTACGTCTTTACAAAGGGCTAATAAAGTCACGTAAATATCTCGCTAGAATTTCGTCTCTTTTCAAGATTTCTTTCTACTTCTCTCCTCCTCGCATCAGTTCGTCGTCTTGCATTCGTCTTTTAGTTACCTACTTCTGTGTATATACAATACGAGGGGGCAGGTAAAAATTACACTCGTTACATATGCTCGAAGAAATACTCGCGCCGACAAGAGACCTTTCGGCTTTCTTGTTCCTCTGCTACACCGGTAGGTAAGCTTTTTTTTGAATAATTTAACGTTCAACGTAGCAAGGAGGTACGTACTACGTAGATATATACTCGAGTATTTGATTACCTCTCGTGTCCTCATCTCATCGTAACCTATTAGGCTCCTTTTGCTTTTCGTTCCTGTTTCTTCATCTTGTAGTACACATTACATCCGTTTGAGACTATTTAAAACGATGTAGTTGTATTTTTGTCAGCTTTAGTCGTGTTTTACTAGCTACGATGTGCATGCGAGGAAATATTTACGATGAAAGTGAAAGTATAATACTTGATGCAGCATTTCTCCTTTTTGAAAATACAACACACGAGGAATATTTTTTATACTATCAAAATTTTGAAAAGACATGCTAAATTTAAAGAACATGTCCTGAAAACCTCGTAACCTAAAATTTGAAGAACTCAAGTTCAAAAAATTTTACATTTCGTGAAAAATTTTAAAAATTGATTTTAAAACAGGTTATTTTAAATTTTTTTCATTTTCAAAAATTCACCAAAAATCCCGAGATCAAATTTGATGATTGAAATTTTAGTTACCGAGGTCTTAGGACATGTTCTTTTGATCTAGCTTGGTTTCATGTAAACTGGAGAGTGGGAGTTGAAAACGTTCCCTTGACAAAAATTGGTAGAAATCAAAAAAAAAATAACAGTCTTTGTAAACATCTCAACATATAGTTTGAAATCGTGTGAAAAAATTCCTCACGTGGGTAAAAAATGAGACATCATTTCGATAAAATCGTCAATCAAATTATAATCCACATTCGTACATAAAAGTAAACCGAGCATACTCCTCCCACCACCCACACACCTGTGTATAAATTCTTTTTCCTATCGAGTCAACCAACATTCAAGGTTAAAATGCGGCTTTCACCGCATACCATACACATTGTTAACGTGCGTATAAGACGTATTCAAAACCCAAAGCGACGATATCGGTCACAGATAAAAGGTGGAAAAAAATGCCTTCATATTAGGCCAGCAACGACGGCGCACAAGCTCGACGCACAGTAATGCTAACAAAACCTCTAATGGAGGTACTTTAGAATTACACACACCTGTACAATATTCCAGATAATATTGATACAAGATGCGAGGTAAACGATAAAAGACCTTTTACGCCATCATTACCTTGAATTTTTTGCCTCGGCTTCTTCGTGTGGCTCTTTTTTGGTAGAATTTTTTTATTTTTTTTTTGCTCTAACGTTTCAAAATTCGTTACATTTATGTAATACTGTGGTCGTGTTTCTTTTTTTTATACCTTATTAAAAAAAAAAAAAAAAAAAAAAACTCAATCTGTACAACCAACGTTGAAATGCTTTCGAAAATTAATTTTCTTAAAATGATTCGTTGCCGAGAATTCAATCTTCAATCTTTCAGACGTATTCGGGGCTCGTAGTACGATATAGAGACCTACAATGTGGGTCAGATGTCGAAAGATGAAAAAATTCATCAATTTTTTTCATTTTACAAGACGTCGAGTCGAGGTCAAACGCAACCCACGAATTCGACGGAGGAAAAAATTTAGCTTTTAGCTGTTTTCATAGGTAGTGAAAAAAAAAAAAAAAAAAAAAAAAAGGTTATTAATTAAAAATAAGTAAATTAAAGCTTCCAGGCATAGTAGTAATTGACGGTTCAAAGCTAGAAAAAATGTAGGGTAAAAATAATATGAACCACCGAAGAAATAATTGTACGTTGCCAACTCAGCCTAATCCTATTGCATTTTATATTTTTATACTTCATGCAGCAAGATCAAACAAATTTTAAAGTTTTTAAAAGTCTAACAAAATTTTACAAAATCATGTAAAATATAAGTACTGGTACCTGACCTTGTAATGATTGTAGTGGTAATAGTAAGGATATGAGACTGGGGTCATACGCATTGCCATAGAGAGAATGACAGGAAAATATCTCCTAAGGGGTGAGAATTTACCTGTGCCTAGTTGCATATCACTATGCAACTAATATTACACCATCAACCATACACACTAATACCAATCACGTAATTTATAAATAATTTACGAGACAACATTCTTAAACCATTTATTGATGTTTTAAATACCAATAAAATAACCTAATAAGTTGTGCATTTAATAAAACATTAATTATCGTAAGGATAATTAATGTGGTAATCATAAACAGGTGAATAGACCTAGATTTACGTTAAGTATATTAAGCTTTCACCTCAGGACGAATCCTGGTCTAACGATAGTTACATGAGCAGAATTAGAGTAATCTATTCCTTAACATCTAATTCATTCATAGCTCAATGTAGGTAACGTAACTGCACCAGTAATCGGCAATCCAAAAATGGGACCCAGTAATCGGCATAATTTTTAAAACAGTTGTAGAATTGGTACTATTTTAGCTAGCGCTCCAAAAAATAAATTAAATGAAAGCTGGAACTGATAATTTATCATGTCAATAAAAATTGAAACTATCCATGTTATTATAGTTCTATAAAGAAGTCATTTGTAATTGGTCTGTGATTCTTATCATTTTGGAATGAAAAATTATCATGACAGGAAAAATCAGGTGGTGGGATAACTGCAATTAGACCAAGTAAGTAACTTTTTTGAAGAAATCATCATGTTTTAATCAAATTGAGATACCTTTCTGCGTCCATTTATTTCAAAAAAATTACCAATTTAAGCTCTTTTCAGTTATTATTTGCTCAAAAATGAATTGTTGATCACTGGTACCTATAATACAGTTTTGGACCAGTGATCGGCATATCTACTGCCGATTATTGGTGCAAAAGCTGCTTCGGAAATTATCATTTTTTAAAAACAAATTGGTGTTGAATTTAAAATATAATTTTTGCAAACTGTAGAGTGAGAAAAAACAAAGTTTTTGACCAGTAATCGTCATAGCATTCATTATTATTTATTTGGTGTAATTTACTGATCAATTTTGCTCAACTCATGCTGATCATTGCGTCACTAGGCTGTTGATTATTTCCATCTTATTTAAAAAAAAAAAAATTTAAATTCAGGTACAACAACAACCTATCTAAATTTTTGCATTTGTTTTTCATTTCTTTTTTTCTGAAATAATTTTTATTTCACTCATTTGAATTTATTAGAAAAATTTCAGCAGTGTGTATAAAATCCCATGCCAAATCCCATGTCCAATCACTAGAACAGGTTTGCCGATAACTGGTACAAAATCAGTCGATTACTGGTACATATGAAAATTCATGTTTTTATACTAAAAAGCTTCAGTAATTAATTAATTTTGGCCAAAACAAACCTGAAAATCATTTTTTTGTGAACCCAAGTGCTTAAATTATGCTTTAAAAGTAAAAAATCTGACAATCCTTTCATTATTTCTAAATAAAATGCCCTCAAACTTAAAAATTTGAAAACTCCGATTCTTGACTGCCGATTACTGGTGCAGTTACGTTAGGTGCAAATGCTCCGCTACATTGAGTCATTTCTATCATTTAATTACGGTATAATTATAATTAAAATGATGATCGTTTGGAGCGTGTTTCAACACTTACCCAACTGTTCACATTAATCATCTCTTTGGGGGCTCACCAATACTAGGCCCAGCGATGATTATGAATAAAATCTCTGAATGCACTTTCAGCAAGTATACTCTCCTATGGTCGACAAATAGGAGGCATACCAAAGTACCGATTAGACACGACGTTCAATTAGAAACATACCGCGAATATCGTTAATATACACAAATTTAACCGAACAAGCGGGTAATTATTGAATTTGATTAAAATGCAAAGAGCCACGAGGGCTAAAATAACCAACAGTGACTACATTACTAAGAGCTCGAGATCTAGCAAGGTAGTGAAGAAGATAATCTTTGCGATCCTGGTCCAGACCCAGGATCGCGGTATTTCTCACGTAACCTTGTACCCTCACCTACAAACTGGTTGTTCTAATAATAACCACCCTAGAGTAAATTACATTAGAACCACCACAGGCGGTTAAGGCATGTCTGCTCATCACAACCTATTATGTATAATACTTCAATAATAATGGAAATGATGAGATCTAATATTTTGTGTATTCTATCTGTGTTCTAGGTAAGTTTTGCGGACCACTTTGAAATACCTACTGCATTGTACATATATGTAACAGTAGAGATTAAAAGACATGATTATACGCTGATTTGAGAGAGATGCCAGGTAATGATGCACTTTACTTAGATATCCTTTAATGAAAAATACACTTTTATAGGGCAGATTACCCAAGTGTAGGTTGATCTTTGTGTTGAAGTTGCTCTTTTTTATGAGAGTGAACGAAAGAATGTTTAAAAATGAATGAAAGAATGAATGGAAGAAAGAGAGAATGAAAGAAAGAAAGAAATAGCAGACAGATGATAAACACAAGAAAAGACAAAAAGACAAAAGGACTAAAAGACAAACGGACAAATGGACAAAAAGATGAAAAGACGAAAGGAAAGGATGAAAAGACAAAAGGACAAAAAGACAAAAGGATGAAAAGATGAAAGGACAAAAAGATGAAAAGACAAAAGGATGAAAAAACAAAATGATAAAAAGACGAAAGGACAAAAGGACAAAAAGACAATAAGACACAAATAGGGCAAAACGCTCTGACGTCACACAGTGTATAAATGTTTGTGAATCTTGATTCCCCTTACATTCTGTAGGGTTCAAGCTGGTGATTGTTCTGTCCACTTTGCAATTTGATAAGTCCAGAACTTTCAAACCATCTCAGGGACCCCACTATTTTATAGCTCAAAACTGTAGATAATTTTGTCCTCTTTCCAATGGTACTAAATTTTTTGAAATCCAGACGAGTCTTCCTCGAGGAAATTGACTTGACGAGCTAAAAAAGTTATCCAATTTAACATATTGTTCTGTCCACTTTGCACTTTGAGGCGACAGAACGTTTAAACCATCTCGAGGACCCCATTATTTTATGGGTCTAAATTGTAGAGAATTTTGTCTTCTTTCCAATGGTACTAAATTTTTTGAAATCCGCAAAAGTCTTCCTTGAGGAAATTGACTTAACGAGCTGAAAAAGGTATTGAATTTAACATATTGTTCTGTTCACTTTGCACTTTGAAGTGACAGAACTTTTAAACCATCTCAAGGACCCCATTATTTTATGGCTCTAAATTGTAGAGAATTTTGTGCCCTTTCCTACGGTACTACATTTTTTGAAATCTGCAAAAGTCTTCCTTCAGAAAATTGACTTGACAAGCTGAAAAGTAGAAGTGAACAGCATTGTTTACAGCTAGACTTGTAAAGTTTACCCTACGCATGTATGCAATCTGAAATACGCGTTTTGCCCTATACAAAAATACAAAAAGCAGAAAGGTGGAACGATGGAATGATTGGATGAAAGATTGAATTAATAAAATTTTCAAAAATATGCTGGAGGCTCTAGAACAGCTCAGAATTCACCATCAATCAAAAAATGCACTTTATCATCTAAAATTTCAGCTGCTGATATAATTTTGCATTTCGATTTAGCTTTTTGTCCAGTTCAAAAAAAATTGTCTGCCAGCTGGAAAACGTCTATGCAATTTTCGCCAGTCTTAAAATCGATTTGATTACGCCATGCAAACATAAGTGCTACAAGCGTAAAATACCTACCCGTTTGCAAACATTGATACGTTTTACGTTGTGGTAGCTCCATATTCAACAGGCGCTTATAAGTACTATTTACAGCATGTTCTGAATGTATGGCTATGGCTTCTTCATAACGAATATGTCGTTAATACATATTGCTCGTGTCGTTAATTATTCACTATACGGATTACGAACACGCGGTAAATTTCCAACAAAGACGATTATTTTGATGTTTATAGGTATTATGAAATTAGTTGGGAAATGTTGCAGTATATAGGCGATGAGAATTTGAGTCTGTCTAAAAGCAAACTGGTGAAGACAAAAAAAAGGAGTACGAGTACCCATTTATGATTTTCTGTGCAGACTGTAGATCTGATATGCCTGTACCTATCAGAAGTAAAAAGAGGAAGTTTAAACTTCAATTCTGTTCCATGCACAGTGGACATATAATAAAGAGCAAATTTATCCAAAAAATAAGTTGGTATTACGAACGTAGCAATTTGTTGAACGAGAATGTCTTGCTGGAGCTGATGCACAAAATAGAGAAACGAGCTAGTCTACGTGTTATAAAAAGCCATCACCGCAACGTTAAGGGTACAAGGTCGATGTTACGGTGGTATACGAGTATGTAAGTAATATATGTACATCGAGGTTGTGGTTTATGTACTTTACCACGGTCTAGGGTGAAAAATTCGTTTAAAAATTAAGCCATTTCTCGTAGACGATATGTGGTCACACAGTCAGACATCGATATAGCAGCGTGCAAGTTTTTTATGCTTCAAATGTACGAGTATTTTACCAGCAAAAAAAAAATTATTGCGATCGCGTATGAAACATTTCCAAACATATTTCAATGGGCAGCATATTGCTACGAGTACGTATTGTCGACGCAGTGTAGTTCGGTCGTAAAAAACTGATACAATACAGCAGCTAGAGTAAGCGAAATCGTCCACATTGGGTTTTATTGTTTTGACAAATTTATCGCCTAGGTAGGTCTAGGTACATATATGTATACTGCTTCCTAAAGAATGAACGAGAAGAAATAAATTAATCGCTCGTCCTATGGCTTGGCCTTTTCCATACCGTTACTCGTGCTTGGTCTGAATCTTGTCTGGACCACTCTGCTCCATCTTTCTTTATCAGCTTATAAGGTTACACTATACTCAAACGTTTTCATTAGTATGCGTGAGGAAGAAAAACCCTTCTCTAATCGTGACGCTGACGTGCCCCAGAGTACGACGAGGTTACTTTTACTTTAAACCGTCAACGTACAGGTACCGTACGCATCTTACTTAGTCTTAGTCAATTCTACACGTAGATAGGTACCTAGTATGCGATGTCGTCATGGAAATTTACCATTGATAGACGTTTCTGGCTACGGAGATATGTACCTACGTTTGTGCAGACTGTATTTTGTTAAACCTTTGTGTGCTTTACTTCAGTGGAAATATTTTACAAAAGTACCTTCCAGGGTGTCATTTTTCGTCGACTTTTTTTGTTTTCAAAGTTTTCTTATTTGTTACGTGTACACGTACGAGTAGGTACGAGTGCGAGAGGTTTTTCTAGAAATAATCCAACTTCGCCGAAAATTCCGAGGGAAATTATTCATCTCGCTTTGTAGTACATATGTGGATACTCGTATATGTAGATATGTAAGAAACAAGAGATGGCAAAAGCACACGAGTCGAGTACCTATACATATGTATGTAAATTGTCTCATTTAAAGAGGAGTAGAAGAAGAAGAAGAAGAAAAGGAGAATGAAAAGTTCCAATTCTCAATAGACGTAATATCCTGGAAAGTTACGAAATTTGCATGCCAAAAGGCAGTCTCAAATGTCGATGAAGGCGAGACGTAATTTTTGTCAAGGCCATTAGAGATGAAAACTCGTTTTTTTTTCAGACTAATCATCCTGAGATTTCATTTTTTTTGTCACTTTATTTTCAGATGTTTCAATTTCTCATCCTGAAGTTTTCAATATTTTATTTGTATTTTTGACTTGATATTAGGAATTTTTATTTTTTTTCCATTACCTACCTACTTAATTTTTTTCAATTCTATGTTCAGTATTTGTTTTTTTTTCAAATTTTCAATTTCATTTTTAGATTAGGTACCTACCTAGTACCTACCTACTACCTATCAATTTTCAATTTCATTTTTTTTTTCAATCACTTATTCGTGTAGCAGCTGTGTATATTGATATTGCAAAGGCTTTCGATACAGTGGACCATGTACGTAATTCTTCTTGAAAAATTGAAAAATTGTGGATTTGATAACTTGGCTGTGGTGTGGTTTTGCTCTTATCTGTCGGGGAGAGCTCAGAGTGTGCGAGTAAGAGATTCATTGAGTGTGGAGTTCCGCAGGGTAGTATCTCAGGTCCTTACCTCTTCTTGATTTATATCAATGAGTTGCTTAAATTGCCCTTGAGAGGTATTGCAAGTGCTTTTGCGGATGATACGGTACTCATTGTATCTGCTGACTCCAAGGATGAACTGATAAGTGCGCTGAATAGTGACCTACAAAGGATCAGTCTTTGGTTTTCTCAGCACGGGCTTAGGGTGAATGCTGCGAAGTCAGAGCTTGTTGTTTTTGGCTTTCAAAATCGATATGTGCGCGACTTAAGAGGTAAGGTTTTCCTCCATGAGAGGGAGTGCGTGCTCTCTGCTCCTGTCCAGCTCTGGTACAGGTGGAGAAACACAAAACACAGGTACTTGGGCGTGTGGGTAGATCAGTGTTTGATGTGGAGGGAACACTGTTTGGTTTTGAGGGCAAAATTATCTAAAATTGTATATCTGATTCGCTACTTGTCTGGTTTGGTGTCTGGTGTTCATCTTCGGAGGTTCTATGTGGCTGTGTTTGAGGGTACCTTGAGGTATGGGATCGCAGTGTGGGGGGAGGGGTGCGGCTACATGCTGGATCCAGCCACTACTGATGCTTCAAAAGCGAGCCGCTCGGTTAGTTGCTGGTGAACGCTGGGACACTCCCTCTCAGCCAGTTTTCCATTCTTTGGGTATCTTTAAGGTGAGGCAAATTTAGGGTACTGAAATAGGGGGTATGCTGATAGACCAGCCATGTTTGTTTCTCAAAACAAATTTTTTGGGTGGAAACGTCGGGGGGAAGGTGAATTTAGAAAATCAACATCCCCCCCCCCCCGAGGTTTCCACCCGAAAACTTTGTTTCGAGAAACAAACATGGCCGGCCTATCAGCATACCCCCTATTTCAGTACCCTAGGCAAATTTATTACATCACTGTGTTATCTCTGATGCACAGGTATAGAGACGCATTTGGCTATGCTGTGGGGGTGGGATGTAGTAGACGTGCTGCGTCTGGTGTTGTTCCGCTCCCTGGCTGGAGAAAGTCCATGTCTAGG
Source organism: Planococcus citri (assembly GCF_950023065.1). NCBI lineage: Eukaryota > Metazoa > Arthropoda > Insecta > Hemiptera > Pseudococcidae > Planococcus > Planococcus citri. Next base: position 3,436,815 of record NC_088679.1, on the reverse strand, counting down.
TCAGTTTTTCAATACTTTGCTGCCCATCTGTACAACAGTTTGCCAGTGGAATGTAAAAATGCGAGTGTAAATGGTTTCAAAAGAATGATTGAGGAATATGTGTTAACCATCCTAGGTGAATGAATGTTAGTGTGGTGTACCGAGCTATTACAGCAAGTTGTTTGAAATTATTAATTGTAGGGTATTGTTCGCTCTCTGGTTTTTCTATTTTCTAGTGGCTGAGTGTTGGTTAATTATCTATTTATCTACTTATCTAACTATTTGTTTCTTTATTTCATTTATATTTATTATTTTCTTATTTTTGTATTTTTGTTTCTGTCTTGTAATGTGGAGAGAGCCGATCCCCCGCTCACCGAAAGGTACTGGTGGAGTCGTAATATGTATCAATAAGATTGTACTGTATGAAAGAATTTTCAATTTGATTTTCAGTTTTTGATTCCAATTTTAATTTTAGTTTTTCATATTTTAATTTTCAGTTTTTAGTTTGTGATTTCATTTTTAGTTTTTATTTTCAATTTTTGATATCAACCAGTCGGATATGAAAACCACTTTGGCTTAAAAGTAAGATATTGAACCTAACAACTTACGCAGAGAAAACATCCCCCCCCATCCTCCTCCCAAAAATAGCGGTAATTCAATATCGTAGTTTTATGACTTTTCGACCACCTTGTAAAGAGTAAATACTCAGAACTACAATTTCGCGAATCGATACCGGATACATCGCCGCAATTGTCCATCATCTTAAATATTACCCAAAGTCCAAACTTCTCCTCGCTACAAAAGACTTTTAGGACACACTGTGTGCAAAAGGAACGCAAAAACAGCGACGTTGCGACGACGCTTATACTGCAGGGTGAGGGAGGCAAAACGAAGGATAGCGGAAATTGATTATTATACCGTTTTCACACAGGTAGATAGAGGTATAGTAGGTCTACATAGGTAGTGTAAGGTACGAGCTGTGCCAAGTTTATTTATAACATCGTGTTCCGTGTTCGAGTATTTAAACTAATAAGACGATACCACGTAGTCGTAGTCTTCTTTGTATTTATTTTCAAACGAGAATATTTATACCTTTTCTGGCTGGCTTTCCTGCGCTTTTTATTTTACTTTGATAATATCGAGAAACGGTTACGTTAATGGGACACTTAACCGAAATGGAGAAACATTACTCGTGTTATTCTATTTGCGAAACATCGGCTTTTCTTCTTCTTTTCTTTTGCTTTTTTTTAACGCCGAGTCTCGCTTTTGCATACATAAAAAAAAGAACCGAAAAGAAAAGAAATACTAGGGAAGCTATACGCGAATAAAAACAAGGCTCGAAATAACCGCACGCAGCGCAGCCGAAGCCGGGTATTACGCTAAGGTGTTTTGCATACAACAACGACGTACCTTATATACCTTTACCTATGTATAGGTATCTCTCTATCTATCTATACAGCACACAATCAGCTCAGAGACGACAACGACGACGACGAGTACCTCGAAAAACCCACCTAGCTGTAAAGAAAAACACCTCGATAAAATGTGCTATACGTACCATAGACCTTTGTGTATCTCTTTCTCTCCTACTACGCATAAAATACGAATAAAAATGAAATTTTAAGGATGCAGCGCTGCGGTGGCGGTGGCATGGCAGCGCGATCGTGAAAATTCAAACGAAATTTTCAACGCGGATGCGGCATGGCAGTATCTAAAAGAAACAATTCGGATGAGCGCGGAGGGTTTAATTTACATCGTGATTACTTTCGTAACCGAAGGCTATACGTGTATACGTATAAAACGAGAGTCGAAGCGAATAAAATTACATGTATAGTAGATAAACATTATTACCCCCGGAAATAGCGGCCTGCGGTACTAAAAATGCCCCGTTTAAATGATCAATAAGAGACACCTTTATAAACGTGCAGTGTATGTTTGTGTATTTTCTAAATAATAAAATAACTTGTAACGTCGTCATCGTCCCGCAGCTATGGCACTTTACCGTCTTTTTCATCTCGCTTCCTTTCCCCTCTCTCTGTTTTTTTTTTTTTTTTTTTTCGTTACCCAGATCTTCTTTTGTTTCAATTATACACTCATTTCGTGCGGTTGGTGAATTTCTAAAGGTCAAGTTCAAGGAACAAGGAAGCCATTGTTCGATATAGGTATGAAAATCACGTCCTAGTAGTTTATAGAAAAATGTGGAATTTCAAGCTCGCCGAGGAATTTTCATTCGTCGTTTTTTTCATCTCTCTCTCTCTCTCTCTCTCTCTCCATTATTTCGCGAGGTTTAATAGTCTTTTGTAATTATTCGCTCCTCAAGATGGTATTTTATCGCGAAGAGCTCGAATCGTGGAAATAGTCTCTCGTAAATGAGCGAAATTCGAGCGCTATTTTATTTCATTTTGAGAATACCGAATTTAAAAGTAAGCGAATACCTAAAAAAAGAAGAATCAGACGATAACTTCTTCCTGTAACAGATAAAAATTTTGTGTGTCTGTCAGGTGTAATAATGGGTGCCATTTATCATTACTTTAAAAAATGAAGTCAACACCAGTGACGAAACTTCACGTTTGATAGAAGGGGTGGGAGGGGGGAAAGGGAGGGGGTGGAAGCCACAAATTTGCCGATTCAATTTCGCCAAAATTTGCTGACTCCCCCCCAAGTTGTCAATTTGATTAAAACTTGCCTGTGATGAATTTAAGGGTTAGGGCCCAGGTGGCAAATCGGAGAGAAACGCCCAGAATTGGGGAAAAGAGCCCAAAGTAAAATTGTTCGTATGACATATCGTTTTTCAGGTTTTCTAGGGGTTCTGTGTACAAAAATGCACTCTGTTTTCATCAAAATTCCGTTCATTTCCCTCGAGGAGCCAAAAAATTTATGGAATACTTTTGAAAACGTACGTTGATTCGAGCAAGGTTTTGGAAGTTTCCTTTGAGAATTTTGCATCAAGAAATTTTACGGCCTGAGCGAAGAGAGGGCAAAAGCTTGGGAAATTTTCTAATCCGGGAGGCAAAAAAAAAAAGGTAATTTGTTGACGAATGAAATTGACTCAAAATTTTCAATTTTTAAAAGGAAGCGAATTGATCCGAACAGAGTGATTCCAGAAATAGACACTTTCTGACTATTATGGACGAAAACAGACACTTTTTAACAATCGTGCAAAAAGTGGACACTTCTTGATTATTTTGCTAAAAATTGACACATTTTGACATTATCTCCCCAAAAAATTGATTTCTTTGGCAATATTTTTCAACGCACAAAGCAGAATGAAAATTTTTTACATTGGACAAAACCTAATCGAAAGAGTAAGCGAAAACATACGCACATCACCATCCAAAATTTCAGATTCTTAAGGGGGGATTTTCGAATACATATTAAAGTTGTGTCAAAATTGCGGAAAAATCAAAACTTTACCATCCTAAATTTCGTAATACCCTATTTTATACCCATTCCCTCAATTGATTGGAAACTGTTTTCAGCAGTTCTAGAACTTCCAGCAGATTTTCGAAAGTTTAAATTTCTACAACCACCTTTAATCGACTCAAAATGATCCAATTGGGGGATGAAGTGGATTTTATTCTACTGAAACTACGTTTGGTAAAATTTGGAAGAAATTTCAACTAGTCCCAGAAACGCTCAAAATGGTTCAAACCCGTTTCCAATCGATTTGAGAGTTGCAAAATAATTATAGGGTATGCATTATGCGAAATTGTTGAGGGGCGCGGGGGAAGGTAATTATTAAGAAGTATTCTGCTTAGAGATGTAGAATTTTCAAATAATTTGTACGTACAGACATTATTTTTTTCATATTTTTTAATATTTTTCAACTTTTAGGGCTTCATATAAGAGGGCCAACACCGCTTGGAGGATCATTGGAAGATTTCTTCAGAAAATGTGGTTATTTGAAAGTACTCTGCCTAGAAATAGAACATTTTCAAAAAATTTCTACAGATATAAATTTTTTATTTTTTTGTTGATTTTTTTCGACTTTGAGGGACTTTATATAAGGGAACCAACATGTTTTGAGAGACTGGGGAAGATTTTTCTTGTGGAAATGAGATACATATTTTTAAAAAATTCCCTAATTTTGATATATTCTCATTTTTTTTTTTTTTTTGATTTTTTCAATATCGAGGGGCTTCTTTCAAGGGGCTCAATATAGTTTGAAGAACAGGCAAAAGCTTCGGGGGAGGGGAGCTATCAACACCACTATTTTTGCAGATAGGGAAAAATAAAAAAAATGGGAATTATTTTCTCACCCGTGATAATAACTTGGGGTGGGGGATGGGAGGGGGAAAATTCCATTTTTGCAACATAAGGTACACCCTAATTTAACAACTACCAGCTTTGAGCCGTTGTGGAGCGTTCAGGAATTTTTAATTCCATCCAGAAATTTAAAATCATTCGAGAAAGTCTGAAAATGAACTTTTAGGTACCTATTGAGAAAGTTTTACGGTTCAATAAGGTAGACTTTCGGTGTTCTGTCCATTATAGTTATTAGCCCTGTAAAAGATTTTTGAGACCCACTGTGCCAAGCGAATCAAAGAGGACTTACTTATAAGGGCGAATCAATTCTTTTGGTATTATTTTCACTCGTCTCGCCTCTTCTTCGCTCGGTACTCGTGTGCATTCAATCTTTAAAATATCCAGGGACGCATATAAAACTTTTCATTAAACCGACTAAAAACTTTCACAATGCTACGTCTTCTGCTGCGCACCTCAATCCTATCTACCCATCTCCTTTCCTTGTGGAAAAAAATCTCCAGCATGGTGCTATTTTTCGCGTACATACCTACCCATTTTCTTAGGGACCCTATTAAGAGTATAGAATGAGCTAACCGTACCATATATTTTCATTTTCTACGAATACATTTCCTTCTTATTCTCACACAGTAGGTATATTGACATGTTTTTCCCTGGGTAGGTATATTTTTTGTCCAAAAAATAAACTAAGTAGGTACTCGTATGAAGTACGAGTAAAATATTAATAAACGTAGCGTAATCTGGCTCGAAAGCATTCGCTGTTCAAGTCACTTGCTTGGTGTACGTATTTCTCGCGTAAAGCACCCCTCTGTGGATCTGCGAAATTCAGCGAAATCTCTGATAAACCTTTCGCACTTCAACGCCTTCAAAATCTATCTACCTTTTAAAACCCCTTCAGATCGAAATTGTACGTAGAAGTATTAATCCTCCAGCTACCTACGTAGGTAGGTAGCAGGTACCTGGTACCTAATACGCTTCTCGCACCTGAATTGTGCGCCAGACTCTGATTCGCGCGCTCGTTCACTCTTTTTCGCGGTTATAAGGGTTTTGGGTTTATGTATAAAAATACGAGTATTTATGGAAACGGGTGCCAAACGAGCGTATATCTATTTAAAAATATAATCTAATACCCCTATTAATCAGAATTTCGCTCTTTTCTCGCCACCTCATCGCCCTGTAACCTCAGCACCACGAACGTTCGATGAAAAAAGAAAAAAAATCTCGCATAAATTCAGATTAGCCGCGTAGTTACCTATCTTGCTGCGATTCGAGAATACTACATATATACGTACTACGAAAGACTTAGCCATTCGTGAATATATTGAAAGCGAAAATATACCGTACCGGTATCACCTTAACGTGCACAAAATCACACGTATAGGTATACTTTGATACTACGTATTTACCTACACAAAAGCACGTGTCTTCTCATTCTTCGCGACATATATAGAATTTTTATAAACACTGGAGCGGCGCGCCGATGTCGAGTGAATTTCACACGAGCCGCAATTTTCACGCATAGGTGCTCAAAGTAGCTTCTTATTTGCCTCGTCAGCTTTCGACTTGGTATTTTTTTACACGGGATTTCACATTCTCGTTCGTCTAGAAAATTCAGGCTGTTACCTCGTATCAATTTGTACCTACATACGACTAGTGGAAGAGAAGGGAATGCGCGTGGAAGATCTTTCACGACACTTTGAAGTTCATTTTCAGTCATGTTTGAATATTATCGATGCACGGAGTTCCTTCATTTTTACTGCTTTTTTGAAATAAGTTGATTCGGAGCATAATCAAAAGTTGAAAATAAAAATAAACTAGCGCAGCTGTCACAGGGTGCGTAGCTTATTTTGTTACAAAAGTAAACCCCAATTTCGAAAAGAACGCAATTTTGGATTTCCAAAGCAGAACGCAATTTTGATTTTGAAAGCACAATGCAATTTTTAAAAAAACACAACTTCCAAACAAAACACAACACGATTTTGAAAAAAGAAGCACAACAAGATTTTTTAAAAAAGAACACAGCGCAATTTCAAAAAAAAAAAACAATGCAATTTTGAAAATAAAAACGTAATTTCGAAAAAATATGCACAACACGATTTTGAAAAAAAAACACATCCTGTTTGAAAAAAAGCACAGCGAAAATTCGAAATTAAAACGTGATTTCAAAAAAAAAAACGCAAATTTGGAAAAAAAAGCACAATGTGAATTTGAAAAAAAGCACAACGCGATTTCGGAGAAAAGCACAACTCGACTTAAAAAAAAAGCACAACGCGATTTCGAAAAAAATCACAATGTGATTTCGAAAAAAGCAAAATAAAGCACAACGCGATTTCGAAAAAAAAGAATAACGCGATTACAGAAAAAAAGGCACAACGCGATTTCAGTAAAAAAAAGCACAACGTGATTTCAGAAAAAAAGTCAAAAAAAGCACAACGCGATTTTGGAAAAAAAAGTCAAAAAAGGACAACGCGATTTTGGGAAAAAAGCACAATGCGATTTTGAAAAAAAGCAAAATAAAGCACAACGCGATTTTGGGGAAAAAAGCACAACGCGATTTTAGAAAAGAAGTCAAAAAAAGCACAACGCAATTACGGAAAAAAAGTCAAAAAAAGCACAACGCGATTTCAGAAAAAAGCACAATGCGATTTCGAAAAAAAAAAGCACAACGTGATTTCAAGAAAAAAAGCACAATGCGATTTTGAAAAAAAGCAAAATAAAGCACAACGTGATTTTGGGGAAAAAAGCACAACGCGATTTCGGTAAAAAAGCAAAATAAAGCACAACGCGATTTCGAAAAAAAAGCACAACGCGCATTTGAAAAAAAAACATGTGATTTTGAAAAAAAGCACAATGCGATTTTGAAAAAAAGCACAATGCGATTTTGAAAAAAAAGAACACGAATTTGAAAAAAAGCACAACGTCATTTTGAAATAAAAAGCACAAAGCGATTCTGAATAAGTACACTATGCTATTCTGAAAGCTCCTGAGTTGAAAGCATATGCGACTCCAAAAGCACTAGGGTACTGAGAGAACCTCTTGGGAGCACAGCAAAATCACAAATGACTGGTGGGTCATTCCATGCCAAATCGGCGGATTTTTGCAGAGGGTTCTTCGATTTTTTTCAAAATCAGATCTTGTGTAGAGGTCATCAAACAATGACGAATGACGCAAACTGGAGATTTTTTCGATTTTTTTTGACGGAGCTGTGGCGCTTCAAAGTTCTCCAAAATGGCCGAAAATGGAAAATGTCAGTTGCGAATTGCTCCAGTTGTACGTGGTATAGAATTTTGAACTTTTTTTCAAATTGTAGTACTTTGAGAGGGTAATCGACGAATTATGTCAAAATCAGTGTTGCCACTTTCTGAAACCTAAAAAACTCGATTTGAAAACTTATAATTTAAATATAACCACGATGTCCACCAGTAAAAATTCTGAAAAAATTCTCAGTTTTAGTGCTTTTTATGTAGAATAACATATCAAAAAATTGGAGGGGCATTTTTTTTCATTTTCGAGAAAAAAAATTACAAGTTTTATTTTCATTGCAAAAGTACCATCAGAAACCTAAAAAATGAAAATTTTTGCATTTTTGAAATATTTTATCAACGTGTAGACGAATGTGTGAAAAAAATCCCCGTCACCCCAATTTTTTAACGGTGACGACATTTTTTCAATACATTTCACTCTTAAAATAAAATTATAGCACGAAAAATGTCAGTTCGTTGACAAATTGGGGTGAGGGGGATTTTTTTCACATATTCGTCTACACATTGATAAAATATTTCAAAAATGCAAAAATTTTCATTTTTTAGGTTTCTGATGGTACTTTTGCAATGAAAATAAAACTTGTAATTTTTTTTCTCGAAAATGAAAAAAAATGCCCCTCTAATTTTTTGATATGTTATTCTACATAAAAAGGACTAAAACTGAGAATTTTTTCAGAATTTTTACTGGTGGACATCGTGGTTATATTTGTTAGCAGCTTATCTGCTACATTGTATATTTTTATCTCGTTTTTCTCGCTCTCTTTCGTCTTCGTTCTGTTATATCCGATCATAGCGCAGGTACTTTACCTATTTGTGCTCTGTATCGATGTTTTTACGTCATTTGTTATATCTATGCACGTGTATGTGCATAATTGTGTGCATAATGTCGAAATATGATCGAATTATACTGTTTGATCGCTTTTGTGTTCGTTTTTTAATTATATCGTGTATAATCACGAAACAATGGTCCTCCGAGCCGGATATCTAATCGCCGGTAACAATTTAATTCGTAAATTTTCGTAAAATTTGTCGTTTTCGTGTTCATTTTGGACCAAATATGGTCAAGTTTGCGCAAGAAAAATCGCATTCGTAAGTTGAACTGATTATTTTCATTCGTAATTCGAAATTTATTCGTTATTATCGTTCGTTTCGTCATTAATTCGAAAATTTGTTCGTTATTATCGTTCGTTTCATCATGTCGGCTGAAATTGAGCAGAAGAAAAAAAGTTTGACTCGAGAAAAAAGGGTAATTACGTTGGGTTTGACTAGAGATGCTGCCACCGTCTCAAGTTTATTATCCCAGAACCCTTCCTCTACAGTAGTGAATCAACTCCATGCCTACATGGACTCATGGAAAGATAGCCTTGGGAAGTTGAAATTAATCGATGACCAATTTATGGATCTTATTGACGATAGCAAAACCATCGAAGAAATCACTGCTGAAGAAGTGAAAATTCTTCACGATTACGAGACATGGCGAACCAACTTTCACAAAAACATGGGTAAAGTGAAAACATTCGAGTCAAAAATTGCGCCAACGCCTCAGCAACCTCAAACTACTCGTCGTTCGACCAATTTGTTCGATAATACGTTGGTGAATCGTGAAAATGTTACTCAAGTTCGTCAAATTATGTCTGATTTACCTCGCGAACGTGTTACTATTTCAAGGCCATTTACTACTACTGGTGTGGACTTCTCAGGCGCATTTCAAGTGAAATGCACAAACCATCGTTCGACAAAATTTAATAAAGTATACGTTTGTTTTTTCGTCTGTTTCGTTTCACGTGCTGTGCACATAGAATTGGTTGAAGACATGACGACTGAGTCATTCCTTGCTGCTCTCGAACGTTTTGTAAGTCGACGCGGACTTCCTAACACCATTTATTCAGATAATGGTTCAAATTTTATCGGTGCCTCGAATGTCTTATCACATTCTCAAAAATTGTTGAATTTTGCGAATCTAAATTCGATTTGTTGGCGTTTTATTGCTCCGCGAAGTCCACATCAGGGTGGTATTTGGGAGGCTGCAGTCAAGGCCGGAAAAGCTTGCCTGTTGAAAGCTATTGGTAACCAAACGTTGAATTTCTCAGAATTCAATACCGTTCTTTCGAAGATCGAAGCTATACTGAATTCGCGACCAATTTCGTACCGTAATGTGAACCAAGATTTAGAGCCGTTGACCCCAGGTCATTTTTTAGTAGGTGGTTCGTTGCTTGAAACTCCTATTTCTGATGATCATTCGATCAAATTAAATTCTCGTTTTAGCTTATGGAGAAATATCGTAGATTCGTTTTGGCAATCTTGGCGTCACGATTACCTCAATCAACTTCAAACTAGATTTAAATGGAAGGAAAAATTTCCTAATTTGAAGGTCGATGATGTAGTTTTAGTAAATTCGCCTAATGAGCGTTCGATGTATTGGCCTTTAGGACAAATTATTGAAGTTTTTCCAGATAAAGAAGGCGTTGTACGTAATGTGATGGTTAAGACAAAGGATGGTATCTTTAAAAGAGCTGTTCAAAAATTAGTACTTTTACCAGTCAATGACTGAAATTTTCGTTTTGATGTTTTAATTTGATAATTACTTCGATGTAATTAGTTTATATGTACTTAATTGTTCATGATATTTTTCTTAAATTTTTGTGACAATTTTGTATACTTTCTAGTATTAATTTAATTTTCTCGGATTTGTAAATATGTTTTCTCTCTCGATTTTGTCAATTTATTCACTGATTTGTAATCATTTTCTCAATTTTGTGATAACTTGTATACTCAATTTTGTCATTTTTATTATTTTTTTATTTTTATTTTTATTTTTATTTTTTTTACTGTACTTTCTTCATGGACCAAATTTGGCCCATGGGGGGGAGTTTGTTAGCAGCTTATCTGCTACATTGTATATTTTTATCTCGTTTTTCTCGCTCTCTTTCGTCTTCGTTCGGTTATATCCGATCATAGCGCAGGTACTTTACCTATTTGTGCTCTGTATCGATGTTTTTACGTCATTCGTTATATCTATGTACGTGTATGTGCATAATTGTGTGCATAATGTCGAAATATGATCGAATTATACTGTTTGATCGCTTTTGTGTTCGTTTTTTAATTATATCGTGTATAATCACGAAACAATATTTAAATTATAAGTTTTCAAATCGAGTTTTTTAGGTTTCAGAAAGTGGCAACACTGATTTTGACATAATTCGTCGATTACCCTCTCAAAGTACTACAATTTGAAAAAAAGTTCAAAATTCTATACCACGTACAACTGGAGCAATTCGCAACTGACATTTTCCATTTTCGGCCATTTTGGAGAACTTTGAAGCGCCACAGCTCCGTCAAAAAAAATCGAAAAAACCTCCGGTTTGCATCATTCGTCATCGTTTGATGACCTCTACACAAGATCTGATTTTGAAAAAAATCGAAGAACCCTCGTGCAAAAATCCGCCGATTTGGCATGGAATGACCCTGGTGGGTTTTGATTCCGAAAGGGTAACCACCTGCTTTTGGTTCCGAAAGGGTAACCACCTGATTAGGGTGTCTAGGTACTGAATGTGTGTAAATGAAACACCTGCAGGTGTTCTAAAAACCTTTCTCAAAATTGAACAATAGAGAAATGTTTAAAATTGAACAATGGGAAAGATAACACTGTAGATAAGAATATTTTAGGACACCTGTGGTGTTACATTTTAAAACAGATCTCGGCTTCGCTTTTGATAAAATCTTTTCCATTATTCAATTTTGAAAAATAAATTCGAAAATTGAACAATAGAAAAGATTTAAGAACCCCTGTGGTGTTACATAAATTTCAAAATTTATCTGACGTCGGCTTTGCTTTTGTCGGCTTTGCTTTTGATATGGCCCTTTTCCCCTTTTTATTCTTTTTTTGGTACAAATTTTCGTAATTAATTGCAATTACTCAAGAAGCTAATTGAGTAATTGCAATTATAATGACGGCGTTGAATGCCTCATGTCAAGCCGTATCTATGTAAGGAAATTTCAAAAAAATCGGCCCGTCCATCTAAGAGAACATTCGTTCCAAAGAATTTTTCCACTTTCAGACCGAAACTAATAGTGTGCTACGCACGCACCCTAAAAATCGAATTACAAGTTGAAAATAAAGTTGAAAATTCTGAACATTTGATCAACAAAAAAAATGATAATAATACTCTAAAAACAAAATCTAAAGCTGAAAAAATTTCAAAGTTTTTAAAAATAAGATTGAAAATACAAGAACCAAAACCCAGCAATACAAATAAAATTAAAATTACTAGGTACCTACATTTTTTCCCCAAAATAATGCACCATACGAGCCTCAATCACAATAAGTATCCACTTTAGAAAAGCACAATACAAGTATCTGAAGAATTGTGATGAGAAATTTCGACTAGGAAGGTAGGCGGGTTCTGCGCCAGGAATGAAGAAATTCTACTTTCTATTAGCTCAGAATGAACAGAAAGACCAGTTCATTCCCTTTTCGTGTCTGGAAAAATAACCTTCAACTTTTTCCGAATCGTTCTTTTTCTTTCCTCCCCCTCCCCCTCTTCCTCAAATAATATGACTTCGCCGACAAAGTTACCATTCGATCGCAAAGTCACCAATATCAACGAATACTGTGCCCAATTACCCATTTATTTTTTCAATATTATTTTTTTATTTCAAAGTCGGTGATCTTGAAATTGTTTTTTGACTTTTTGAAGTTTTTTCATTCTTCTTACCTCTGTCCCTTTCTGCAGGTTTTTCAAAAAATCTGCATTTTTTAATTTTACACAAATAGTACGTATAGCTTCGTCGAATTTAAAAACAAACAACACCTAATCCGATTGGTTCCCCATCCTCATCACATACATGCATTCAAATTTAAATCGCGGACACTTTGTATCAACGTAAATAAAATTTCACGAATGGTTACTCTGCCAACCTGAGCCTGCACTCGACTCTTCTGGTCTTGTAAAATTCCAACTCGACGACTACCTAAATGAAAGCGTAATTTAATGAAGTAAATAAAAAGCCATTCATTAAAGAACACCCAGGGTAACGTCGTCGTAAAGCAAAAGATGAACAAGAAGTAGGTAAATACAAATAAAAAGTACGCGGACAGACGTCGACCGACGTCGTCATCCAATCCCTCTACCCTTTCGTGAAATCTGAACTACACGCGAGACTACACGATTCAATGCACTCAGATGGAAGAACATCTCTCGTACATGCTGAAGGATACTTAACCACTACAAATATCCCACGCCTCCCTCGCGCTCCGTTGTTCAAATAAAATTCTTCAAATAAAACGCTCAAAACAAATATGCGCAGTACAATTAATTCATCGTGTAGATGCTTCACTTTGGCGTGATGAGCTACACGAGTAGTACGATTTCAAAAGGCGTTGACAAATTTCGAGGTATTTTAATTGAATTTTTTCTCCCTGTTTCGTGGGTACTGGGTAGGTAGGTAAGCATAAGAAAAACTATCGTCGCTTAGGAGAACGTAGGTATAGTCATTTCTGCGGCTAAAAGTCATTCTTTTTTTTTTTGGTAAGGAGAGGGAAATAAAAAATGTAATTTGAGGCGTATTATTACACGATAAACATCAAAAATGTATTAACGCGGGGTAGTTGGCCTTTTTTTTTCTTCTTCTTTTCACCCCCACAGTGACGTGTCCAATGGATTGTTGCGAATTTTAGCGCAAAGTGCGGTGTAAAGGTCGGCGTGACATTTTTTTAATGGGCTTATGAAAGCTGATAAAGCTGTTTTAACGCGTTATATCGCGTTTAGTGTGCGGATAAATCGAGAGGTGGGTATAGTACAGTACAATGAAAGGACGATTTTAATAATTTTTTTTTTCGCTCGTTTTTTATTCGTGTCTACTGCACGATGAATTGAAAAATATTCATATTTTTAGAATTATGTAATACGAGTACGCGAAGCCTGCACGGTATTACTCGAGAGTTTTATTCTATTTATGTGTTTTTTTTAATTCATTTTTTGAGGAGGGAGGAGGTGGAGGAGAGACATTGATTGAAAATGTTAATAAATTGCAGCACGAATTTTCAAAAATCCTACATATTTTAGGTAGCTACTGCAAATTTGAAAATTTTATTAAGATACACAGGCATGAAAAAAATTTAAAATTCAAGTAGAAAATTTATTCGTGCGTAACGAAAATAACTCTTGTTTTAAAATAGCTCGAGTGAAAAAATGAAAAAGTTCTTAAATGCGTTAAGCCCGATGGCAGAGCACAAAATTCCATAGTATCTACTTGCTGTACCTCTGCGTTGTGCCGCGTTAATGGTAGAATTTTGTGAAAATTTTCAGTTTTTTTATTCTTTCTGTTTTTTTGAAGTAGGTACAACCCGACCTATGCGTTGATCTTTGATACATCTGAAGGAAAAAGAGCGAAAGTTGACTTTAAATTACGACTATTTCTATCTTACTTCTATTCATTCTCAATTTTTTTTTAGTAATTTTTTTTTTCAAGTTGGTTTTATCCGAAGAAGCGACTTTAAAACGAGACCAAAGAAAAACTTCATTTAGAAAAGAGAAGAGAAAAATACCTAAATGGAAAATAGCAGTTTTGTGCAAATTCCTCAATGACGATAAATTTGTAGGTACTTTGTAATTTCCATTTAGACGCTACCTACCAGTTTTGAATCATCCAAAATGGAAAATTTCTCAAATACGTTTTAGGTATTTACTATGTACTTGAGTTGTTTTTGCGAGAAAAAAATATTTATTTTCAATGAATGTTTTTAAAAGACAATTTTTTTCTTCAAAATTTAATCAAATTCGTCTTGAAAATCTGTATGGCTTGAAAATTTTTACTCTGCTTGTGATGGGAAATTTTGAATTTAAATTGAACAAAATTTACAATAATAAGTATTGTAGGCAGAGTTTGGAATAATTTACTTATATGTATTTAAATTAAAAGTAGGAGTCCCGATAAGGTCATTCTTTGGCACCATTTTTAAGCTCCAGTTGTTCCCAAAGTTGTGGATAAAATTTGTTTAGGGAGGGCCGAAATTGAGGAGGGGGAGGTTTAACTTTTGCGTCATTCCATGTCAACTCAACCAAAAAAAGGCGATTTTGAAAGTCATGTCATTCGATTTCGCTCAAATTTTTTTTACAATATGTATATACCCACCCAGTAAGTAAGAATCCCGCAATTACTTTGGTTCCAGCCTCCTCAAGGGGCGGGTGGGGGGGGGGGGCTTCCATTATTCTCACATTGTCTGGAGGTACTCAACTTCAGCAGCCCATTCCTCCGAAACTACGATACTTTGATCAAAACTGATTTCACAGTTCGAAAGGACAAAATTTGCATAAACGCCTTTTTTAAGGCTGCCTAAAGTGGGAGGCTCTAAAAAAAGGATTCAAAATAACGAATATAGAGGGAGCTAAATTATTTTTCATCTACATAATTGAATATATACCTACCTCAAAACGTTGCGTTTGGCGCACCTCGCAGGTTTCTAGTTTTCCAGGGGTTTCCAAAATATCGAAATTAAGAAAAATCGGAAAGTTGGATTTTTGAGCAGCGGCGCAAAATTTTATTGAGCTCAAAATTTGGTATGATGGAGGACTATCAGATATACTAATGAACTGTAAAAAAATTTCAGCCGGGTTCAAAGGGGTAGGTTCAAAATGGTGGTTTCAAAATTTTCCAAAAGGGTCATTCTATGTCAACTCAACCAACGTTTTTGAGTCATGTCTTCCGATTTGGCTCAATTTTTTTTTACAATATATACCCTATACCGCCCCAGTAAGTAAGAATCCCGCAATTAGTTTGGTCCCAGCCCCCTCAGGGGACGGGTGGGGTGGGGCTTCCATTATTCTCACATTGTCTGGAGGTACTCAACTTCAGCAGCCCATTCCTCCGAAACTACGATACTTTGATCAAAACTGATTTCACAGTTCGAAAGGACATTGCATTAACAACTTTTTGAGCATTTTGAAATTTTCAACAGTTGAAAGTTGAACTTTCAAATTGAAAGTTCAAATTTCAAAATGGCGCTGTAAGTGAGAGCTACCATTTAAAATTTTTTAAAAAATTCCATAGATGTATCTTTTGATGCTTTTTCGAAATATTTAGGTTCTGAGATGAGATCTCTTAATGGAGGGGGAGCTCCCCCACCCCCAATTTTGGGAGAAACTTTCGAAAGAAAATCTGGGGCATGTGATATATCGAATTGTATGTTTTTGGTGACGCTGAACACGAATATAACGTCAGATTTTTGATAGGACCCCATCCATGGCCCCCAGCACCTCCCCAAAGGGGGTAAAAGTTCAAAAAAGTGTTTTGTTGGTGGAACACATGGAATAGTATGTTTTTGGTGATGCTGAACACGAATATGACGTCCGATTTTTGAGTGGACCCGTCCACGGCCCCCAGCACCTCCCAAAGGGGGTAAGCCCCCAAAAAATGGTTACATTCGTGTGACACATGAAATTATGTTTTCGACATCGCTGAACACGAATATAGCCATAGCTTTTTAAATCCACCTTACCCATGGCCCCCGAACCTCCCTCAATGAGTAAAAGTCAAAAAAAATTGTTGGGGGCCGTGGATGGGGTACAATCGAAAATCTGACGTTATATTCGTGTTCAGCGTCACCAAAAACGTACAAATCAATATATCACATGTCCCAGATTCTCTTTCGAAAGTTTCTCCCAAAATTGGGGGTGGGGTGCTCCCCACCATTAACAGATCCCATCTCGAAACTTGAATATTTCGAAAAAGGATCAAAAGGTACATCTATGGAAATTAGTCCGGCATATGACAATAGGAGTAATTGCACCCCCCCCCCCCCGCCGATCCTCCGGGACAACTTTTTTCTTAAGGGAGACATCCTAAGGAACATTTTAAAGCAAAGTTGCCCAAAAAAAAGTTGGCATTACTTACAAAATGGCGGCCATTTTGATTGACAGGTCAGCCAAAATCGCAGATTTTGCGTTTTAACATGGGACTTGCACGAACTTTTTGAAACTTTACAAAAGTAGATCGAAAGATCATGCAAAAATTTATCACCTGTCGAAATTTCAAGTGCTAAAGTGGGTTTTTCGATTTTTGGTGAATTTTTGAAAATCGAATTTAGGACAAAAATGAGGGAAAAAATCAAAATTTTACCAAATTGACCAAGAAAGCTGAAATTTGGGATATACCCTATTTTCGACATGCCAAATCGATTGGAAACCGTTTCAACCCGTTTTGAGCAGTTCTGGAGCCTCCAGCAGATTTTTGAATCTCGAATTTCCCACAAAATTCCATCAAATTGGAGTTGTAAAGCTAAATTTATTCTAAAAACTAATTTCAATACGCTACGAAGTACTGCAGGTGAATTTCAAGTCGTTTTGGATCCTCCATCGACTTTTTTAAAATTCCTGAAGCCTCCAGCAGATTTTTAAAACTTTAAATTTTCACAAAATTTCATCAAATGGAGATGGAAAGCTGAAATATACTCTACACTCCAATTTTAACACCCTCTGAAGACGACTTCAGGTGGGTTCAAGTAATTTTAGGGCCTCCAGCGACTTTTTTTGATAATTGCTGGAGGCTCCAGCAGATTTTTGAATCTTTAAATTATCACAAAATTTCATCAAATGGAGATGAAAAGCTGAAATTTACTCTACACTCCAATTTTAACACCCTCTGAAGACGACTTTAGGTGGGTTCAAGTCATTTAGGGCCTCCATAGACTTTTTTGAAAGTTACTGGAGCCTCCAGTAGATTTCTGAAACTTGAAATTTCCCCAACATTAATTTATCAAATGGAGTTGGCAAGCTGAAATTTACTTCGCAGACTA
Organism: Planococcus citri; assembly: GCF_950023065.1. NCBI lineage: Eukaryota > Metazoa > Arthropoda > Insecta > Hemiptera > Pseudococcidae > Planococcus > Planococcus citri. Next base: position 3,419,517 of record NC_088679.1, on the reverse strand, counting down.
CATGGTGGTTTCAAAATATGGTTTTGAAGCTTCCAGCTACTTTTATAGGAAATTTTAATTTTCCAAAAAAACGTCAAACAACATTTCAAAAAGTTGCTGGAGGCTCCAAAACGACTTGAAATTCACCAGCAGTCAACTTCGTAGCGTATTGAAATTAGTTTGCAGAATGAATTTTGACTCTCCATCTTAGTTTGATGAAATTTTAAGTTTCAAAAATCTACTGGAGGCTCCAGTAATTTTCAAAAAATCATTAGAAGCTCTAAAATGACTTGAAATTTACCAGAAGTCGTTTTCAGAGGGTGTTATAATTGGAGTGTAGAGTAAATTTCAGCTTTCCATCTCCAAATTGATGAAATTTTGTGAAAATTTGAAGTTTCAAAAATCTGCTGGAGGCTCCAGAACTGCTCAAAACGGGTTGAAACGGTTTCCAATCGATTTGGCATGTCGAAAATAGGGTATATCCCAAATTTCAGCTTTTTTGGTCAATTTGGTAAAATTTTGATTTTTTCCCTCATTTTTGTCCAAAATTCGATTTTCAAAAATTCACCAAAAATCGAAAAACCCACTTTAGCACTTGAAATTTCGACAGGTGATAAATTTTTGCATGATCTTTCGATCTACTTTTGTAAAGTTTGAAAAAGTTCGTGCAAGTCCTATGTTAAAACGCAAAATTTGCGATTTTGGCTGACCTGTCAATCAAAATGGCCGCCATTTTGTAAGTAAGGCCAACTTTTTTTTTTTTGGCAACTTTGCTTAAAAATGTTCCTTAGGATGTCCCCTTTAAGAAAAAAGTTGTCCCGGAGGATCGGCAGGGGGGTGCAATTACTCCTATTGTCATATGCCGGACTAAATTTTCTCCGAATTTTAAATGGTAGCTCCCACTTACAGCGCCATTTTGAAATTCGAAGTTTCAAATTGAAAGTTCAACTTTCAACTTTTGAAAATTTCCAAACACTTAAAAAGTTTTAAATGCAATGCACTTTCGAACTGTGAAATCAGTTTTGATCAAAGTATCATAGTTTTGGAGGAATGGGCTGCTGAAGTTGAGTACCTCCAGACAGTGTTAAAATAATGGAAGCCCCACCCCACCCGTCCCCTGAGGGGGCTGGGACCAAACTAATTGCGGGATTCTTACTTACTGGGGCGGTATAGGGTATATATTGTAAAAAAAAATTGAGCCAAATCGGAAGACATGACTCAAAAACGTTGGTTGAGTTGACATAGAATGACCCTTTTGGAAAATTTTGAAACCACCATTTTGAACCTACCCCTTTGAACCCGGCTGAAATTTTTTTACAGTTCATTAGTATATCTGATAGTCCTCCATCATACCAAATTTTGAGCTCAATAAAATTTTGCGCCGCTGCTCAAAAATCCAACTTTCCGATTTTTCTTAATTTCGATATTTTGGGAACCCCTGGAAAACTAGAAACCTGCGAGGTGCGCCAAACGCAACGTTTTGAGGTAGGTATATATTCAATTATGTAGATGAAAAATAATTTAGCTCCCTCTATGTTCGTTATTTTGAATCCTTTTTTTAGAGCCTCCCACTTTAGGCAGCCTTAAAAAAGGCGTTTATGCAAATTTTTTCTAATAAATTGAATAATTCACATTTGAAACACCGTAGCAAGTGCTCGATAATTTTTCCATTGATTTTTCCAGTAACTTTCATATTATGTAATTGAGCTTTTTTAGGTCAAATTCTGAGATTTTACTTTTCAAAAAAACATTGAAATCACGTTTTTACGATTATCTCAGAATTTAACCTAAAAAAAAAGCTCAATTATGAAAGTTACGAGAAAAATCAAATACACGCAGAGAAATGAAAAATTTTGAAGTTCCCAAAATCGAGATCTTTCATAGTGGCTTCGAGGAGATAAAACAATTTGAGAGCAGTAACTAATAATTGTTGAAATTTGTAAAAATGACAACTCGCAATCATTCCTTTATTTTAGTGAGGGGAGGGGGAAAGAGAATAGTGTGAAAAAATAATTTGAAAACCACTATTCTAAACATGAGGGAAAGAAGAGCGAACGATATTGCCTTCCTGTTCGTCCTGAAGCAAACTGAAGAGTGAATTTTCTTAATCCTGGCGCAGAACCCGCTCACCTACTTTCATGATCAAAATTTCTCATCGCAACCCTTCAGACGCTTAAATTGTGTACGTACTTTAGAACTTGGTGATATCTTTCTACATGCTCTATCGATCTAGCTTCTCCCAGTTCAAAAACTGTTGTGCGAGTTTGGATACCAATACCTTGTAAGTGAACAGATACAATGAATTTTATGAACTGCGCCACTGACGAGCATAAAATCCTAAAAATCAACGGTATACTTAATTTAAGACCTTCAGAAAATGTTCCATTGGTGAAACCAATCCTAAAAGCGTACCTTCTTCTCCTCTTTCTTCATCCCCCTTTCATTATAATTTCGAAAAACAAAACACAAACGACGATCGCAACATTGTCGATAGAACGTCTCTCCTCGTGATTTACGAATGTTTATAATATCTACGTTCCATTTTATGGAAAATTTTGGTATTTTCAAAAACGAATATCTCGTTAACCACGTTTTTGAAATACAGGTAGCGGAGCCGGGAGGTATTTTTTCGATAAGACTTCAACCCGATGTTTTCACAAATTTAAAAAAAAATGAGAAAAAAAATATAAAGAAATACTCTGTACAGTCGGTTCGAAAAATTTATAATAAGGAATTCAAATAACACGAAAATTCGGCCATTTCGCGATTTATTTTCTCCTCATCCGGAAAAAACCCGGCAAAAATTCGTTATAAAAGGTTAAACTATAAACTTCGGCTTTCTTACGAAGGGAAAAAAAATCGCCCTAAAAAAAAGTCCCAGCTAAAAAACAGCACCTATAACATATATAAATAAAATACGCCGGTCGTAAAATATATCTTACGTAGTATATATATAGTCGAAGAGTGGTATGCGTATTTTACGCGCGTATAAGGCGCGCGTTATTTTATTTTTTCCTTTTTTTCCCCCACAGCAAGCAGTAAGTAAGGCAACTACAGCCAGCTATACTTACACGAAAACGTAAATGTAGAAATGGTGATTTCGCAGAATTAATCATCATTAATGTAACGTTATAAAAATAACCAAAACGGTTACCTATATATATCTACACGAGATCTAACAATTGCGAAAGTTGTACTTGTTGGGAGGCCTTCGTTCCCCTTTCCTTTTTGTGGCTGCCTTTGGCTGGCCACCTAACCCTTCAAGGCGGGCTTGCATGGGCTTATCTGCGTAAATAAAATTGTTAAAATCGCGTTCAACTTTGTAGAAAAGTTTTTTCATTCTAGCAGCTCCGCACTCACTCATGTAGGTATTCTGGAAGTTTTACGTACATATGTACTTGCGTAAATTTGACAATGAACACGGCACAAAGCAGCCAACAAGGAGCAATACGCGTGAATACCCAAAATTAGTCGTATATTTTCTCATCTGTTTGTGAAATCAACTCGAAAGGACGCGAAGTTCACAAAATTTACGCAATAACGCTCTCCTTTGAATTTGGTAAGAAATTCCATTTTTTTTTTCAACAACTCGAAATGATGATGAAAATTCAACGAAATTTTTCTATTCATTTCCTGACGTAAATCGAGATCAATTTAGTTTTCAAGAAGCTCAACATTTTTCAATGAAAGTTTAGTTTTGATTTGGTTGTCAAAAGGTTTTTTGAATGCGAATCTGTGCCTTGATAAACATTAGGGTTGATCGACCCCCCCTCCTCCTCACACTAAAAAAAGTCGGTGGATTTTGACGAAAGACATCGGGAAGTTACTCGGAAAAAATGTTAGCTCTGAAAGTGCCCCTGCAGAGGAGAAATGAGCCCTCAAAGAAGGCGCATTTATCCTCTTCAGGGGCGCCTTTGAAGCTAACTTTTTTTCTGAGTAACTTCCAACTCAAAATGAAGGTCTTTGCTGAATTTTTCTATTTCGGGCTGAATTTGAATCTTCAAAAATTCGCTACAAATTCGAAAAATGAATTTAAGCTCATGATATTTTGCGTTCCTCTTTCGATTCCATTTTGTCCAGTTCATCCGTTTTTTCAATTTGACATCTTCAACTTCCCCAATTGGTTCCCAAATTTCCTTAAAACTGAAAGAAATTACGTGACATAGGTAAGTACGGTTTAGTAGGTTTTTGAGAACATCGAATAGGAATTTGAAAATTGAACGAAATTGATTTTCGAACATTTAAGCGTATACGGAAGATTTTTGTTTGAAACATATTTTAAAACTCGGAGCGCGCAACGCTGGCGTTACTCCACGACGTAATCGTGGCGCGGAAACGTAAAAATCTCGTGTTACAAACGAAAATCTTCCGTATGCGCTTGAATATTCGAAAATCAAAAATCCGGTAAAGATGTTTACTTAAAAAAGTGGGTAGAATCCGAATATGACCTTGTTTTTTTTTTTGAAAATGAATACTGATGTCGCCACAAACTCGCGAAATAGTGCAAAAAAGGCCATTTTTGCAACTTTGATCATCTCTCCTGACCACAAAAACAAATCAAATTGAAAAAACTCACTGTGTTTTTTGATTTAGGGTCTAAACTATCGATTAAGCTCATTTTCAACCCGAAAACAAAAAAAAGGTCAAAAATTGTTGCCTAGTGTAATTTTTGGCGAATCATTCACGAACGAATTAATTCGCATAAGTGACTCGTTCGCAAACGAATCGATTCTTTTATTCGATTTTTGATGAATCGTTCACGAACGAATTAAAAATTTGTTCGCGAATAAATTCAATAATTTTTGGCGAATCATTCGCGAACGAATTGATTTGTATAAGTGACTCGTTCGCGAACGATTCGATTCATTTAGTTAATTATTGGTAAATCGGAATAATTTTTAGTGAATCATTCACGAACGAATGAATTCGTTTAAAAGACTCGTTCGCGAACGAATCGATTCTTTCATTCAATGTTTGATGAATCCATCACAAACGAATTAAATAATTTGTTCGCGAAAAAATTCAATAATTTTTGGTGAATCATTCGCGAACGAATTAATTTGTATGAGTAACTCCTTCGCGAACGAGTCGATTCATTTAGTCAATTTTTGGTGAATCGGAATAATTTTTGTGAATCATTCACGAACGAATTAATTTGTATAAGTGACTCGTTCGCTAACCAATTCAATAATTTTTGGTGAATCATTCGCGAACGAATTGATTCGTATAAGTGACTCGTTCGCGAACGAGTTGATTCATTTAGTTGATTTTTGGTGATTCGGAATAATTATTGGTGAATCCTTCACGAACGAATTAAATAATATGTTCGCGAAAAAATTCAATAATATTTGGTGAATGATTCGCGGACGAATTAATTTGTATTAGTGACTCGTTCACGAACGAGTCGATTCATACGAATTAATTCGTTCAAGTGACTCCTTCGCGAACGAGTCGATTCATTTAGTCAATTTTTGATGAATCGGAATAATTTTTAGTGAATCATTCACGAACGAATTAATTTGTATAAATGACTCGTTCGCGAACGAATTCAATAATTTTTGGTGAATCATTCGCGAAGGAATTGATTCGTATAAATGACTTGTTCGCGAACGAGTCGATTCATTTAGTTGGTTTTTGGTGAATCGGAATAATTTTTGGTGAATCATTCACGAACGAATAAATTCGTTTAAGGGACTCATTCGTGAACGAATCGATTCTTTTATTCAATTGTTGATCAATTGTTCACAAACGAATTGAATAATTTGTTCGCGAACAAATTCAATTATTTTTGGCAAATCATTCGCGAACGAATTGATTCGTATAAGTGACTCGTTCGCGAACAAGTCGATTCATTCAGGTAATGTTTGGAGAATCGGAATAGTTTTTAGTGAATCATTCACGAACGAATTAATTTGTTCAAGTGACTCGTTCGCGTACGAATCAATTTTTTTTTTCAATTTTTGATGAATCGTTTATAAACGAATTCAATAACTTTTGGTGAATCATTCGCGAACAAATTGATTCGTATAAGTGACTCGTTCGCGAACGAATCAATTCTTTCATTCAACTTTTGATGAATCGTTCACAAAAACGAATTCAATAATTTTTAGTAAATCATTCACGAACGAATTAAATAATTTGTACGCGAACGAATTGATTGTAAGTGACTTGTTCGCGAACGAGAGTCCATTCATTTAGTCAATTTTTGGTGAATCGGAATAATTTTTAGTGAATCACTCACGAACGAATTAATTTGTATAAGTGACTCGTTCACGAACGAATCGATTCTTTTATTTAATTTTTGATGAATCGTTCACGAACGAATTGATTCGTATAAGTGACTCGTTCGCGAACGAATTGATTCATATATTGAGAATTAATCAATTCGTTGGAAAATGATTCGCTAAAAATGGATTTTTGGGAAATTCTTGAAAAATTGAAAAAAAAATTGTTTTAAAGATGATTTATTAGTTTTTTGAGCAAATTGAACCAATGTGAATACCTAATTTCCTCGTATACTGCTCAGAAATTTCAAAAACTATCAGTTTTAAACCATTCTAGACTTCTAGAGCCTCCAGTTTGTGATGCAGTCGAAATCCACTGGAAGCCCCAAGACGGTTCGAAACAATCACTAATTGATTCTGGAGGTCAAAAATATGGTAGACACCAAATTTCATCACTTTTTTTCATCGTGGTTCGCGAACGATGATTTTATATTTGTGTCAAAAATAATCACTGGAGAAAATTTTGGATTTGAACCGGAGTGAAAATATTTCGAATACGTGCGTAAGTCGATCGAAGGGGTCGAAAATATGGCAAATTCTAGTATGTAGGAGCCAAATTTCATAATCACCTTATTCACAGCGTTTTTCGAAAACTGGAAAAAACCTAAAATCTGCCAAAGGCTCCAGAACGTCTTGAAACCGTCAATCGACTCGAGTGTTCGAAATTATGGTTGAAATCAAATTTCAGCTTTTCAAGTCAATTTCCTAAAAATTTTTGATTTTTTTCTGTTTTGGGCTCAATTTGAATTTTCAAAAATTCGCTACAAATTCGAAAAATGAATTTAAGCTCATGATATTATATTGCGTTCCTCTTTCGATTCCATTTTGTCCGGTACATCCATTTTTCTGATTTGACCTCTTCGACTTCCCCAATTGGCTCCCAAATTTGCTTAAAATTGCATGAAAGAAATCACATGACATACTTAGGTGGGTACGGTTTAGTAGATTTTTGAGAACACCGAATAGGAATTTGAAAATTGAACGAAACCGTGCTAAATTTCAGCCATGCTGATCGTGAAAAACAAAATGATTCGAAGATTTTCTCACATGCTAATTTGGGATGTGATTTCTGAAATTACTGGAGAGAAGAGTTATTTTTTTGCCAAATGCCTTAGATTGGCGCAAAAGTGGTTGCAATCGATGAGGTTGGGCGAGGGGGTGAATTTTTTCGAAAATTAATGATTACAAATAGTATGTATTTCAGAGTAACTCGAAAATGGTTACAAACGAAATGTAGGTGGGGGGGTGGTGGAGGTTTATACTTCGATCATCCATCGTAAGAACTTGTGCAGCATCTCAGATCGAAACTTTTGTAATCTTTGTGTTCGTCAGCTTCAGCTTTCATGTTGTAAAATTGAAGACGTTTGTGAAAATATCACCTTGTATCAATCTAGAACACTCGGGTACCTAAACCTAAACGTTAGCTTGTTATTTGCACATCTTTTCGAAGGAATTGTAGGTACTCGTAGCAGCTAACGAAGTATCCTTTTCAGCCATCAACAAAAACGCTTTACGCCGCTGGTGGTAATTTTTCACCTTGTCGTGAAAAATTACATGTAAATACACGTTTCGCAACAAAGACATTAAATACAGTGTATTTTCTTCGGTATACATGGCACTTAAACAATTACTCGGCAACTACTTCGTCTCTGCTCGTTGCGTCGCACGCATCATAAAGCCGGAAAGTAGCTACGAGTAGAGAAATACACGACGGCGACGCCGACAATGACAACAACTCACGAGCCAAGGGTGGAAACATGGTAGCGTTCTTTATCTTGTTTTCGTTAAAGATGCCGTTGTCGCCTTGAGTAGCATAAATCTAGTGTAATGAAGTTAATTATGACAACAATGAAACGTTGTTGTGCTGTAGCAGTGTCACAAGCCATGTTTTCTTCAACCGTCCTTCCTTTCCTTCCTTCCTTTTTGCAAGCTGCTTATTCTCGTTATCAATTTATTTCGCAGTCGTCGCCACCGCCACCGCTACCACCATTGCCAGCGAGATAATTTCTTTTTCGTCCAAATTCTCCTGTTTACCGGTTCACTCATGCAGATATCTGCAGGTAAGCGTCTATTTTACACGCTCGAGAAATGAAAAAAAAAACTACGAGCCTGCTCTTATCGAGAACCCCATTTTTGTGCGACGAAATTGAATTTATCTATCGCCGATATTTTTCTCTCGCGTCTTCGTAGCTTTCTTATATATAGGTACGTTTCCTCTTCGCACGAATCAATGGTACAAAATCTCAAACCAGCAAGTTTTCCGCCCAATGTGCTCGGTTTGTTTTTTTTTTTGTTTACTGTATCGTAGGTAGATGTAGGTAATAGGTATACACTGGGGAAAGCAGATTTTTACGTATTTTTTTGTTGTTATTTTTGTTGTTACTGTGTTTTGTTCGGAGGCCGAATGAAGAAAAAAACTAGAGAGAAAGAGAGTGAGTTGCGAGCTGACGTCAAAACAGCGTCGTTCGAAACGGAAATATTGAACTTAACGTATGTATAAGATTATGAAGTTTTGAATGGAAATGGGCGAATTAGTATTACTTTTAGGGAAACCCCCCCTCTTTATTGTATTTCAAAAACCTTGAGGTTTAATTAAAATTTCAGCCGATCAGACGATTTTTCAGCAGTGTATTGTTGAATCTTCGAAGACTATTTCAGTAAGCTTACAAACGAGGTAGGTATCCAATCTGACGGGGAAATTTTTGAGCCGAGCAGAGCTGACAAGTGAACCTCTCGAGGTGTTCATCCCGAATTCAAAGGGAACGTCGATCTTTGGAAAGGGCATAGTCTAAAAACGCAATAACCAAATTTTTAGCTGTTCGAGTTGATTTTTCGATTTTTGGCGGATTTTTGAGAATCCAAATTCGACTAATCAGGTGATTTATGCTTTTAAAAAAATAAAAATGAAATTACGTGAATAGGTAGGCAAAATGTTGATTTCACTGGTCAAGTAGGTATATTTGGCTATTTGTAGATAAGTTTAAATGTTTTTTGGTTAGTTATTGTTGGCTACTTTAAACTTTTCTCTTCTAAATCGATAAAATATGCCAAACTCCCACGTGGAAGTATTTATCATGAATATTCATAATCAATTTTTTCAAAAAGACATTTAAAACCATTAAAGAAAAAGATTACAATTCCGAGACTACTCTCTAAATTTGAAACAGTCAATTTCACTGCTTAGCAGTCACGACATTTTGCCTTTTTAAAGCAGTAGTTTTTTTTTTACTGCAAAACAGTGAAAAATTACTGAATTGGTCAGTAAAAATCATTTTGACTGACCAATTCAGTAATTTTTCACTGTTTTGCAGTAAAAAAAACTACTGCTTTAAAAAGGCAAAATGTCGTGACTGCTAAGCAGTGAAATTTGACTGCTTTAAATTTAGAGAGTAGAACTTTTAGGTGTGTAATATATGCCTATGTCTACACTGCCTACAGTACAATTAGGAGTTTCTCCGTGTGGTAACACTGCGTTGTCCTACTCGGAGTAAAGCTCTTTAATACAAGTATGGAAAAAGATTATGCTCTTAAGAAAGTCATAGCATTTTACGTATGTGTTACGTACTGCGCATGGCAGGTTGGTGTCGTCACGCGGTGGAGGTGGGTGGAGCAACCAATGAGGTGCAACGTTGTACGTGAACAGCTGATTTGATGCTTGCTCGCGCACTGCGCAGTACGTAAAACTTACGTAAAGTCCTATGACTTTCTTAAGAGTATAATCTATTTCCATACTTGTATTAAAGAGCTTTAACTCGGAGCTGCACCCTAGATGCAGCTACAAGCGTGTGGAACGGCGCAGTTGTGTTTCATCTAGCCAGGGAGATGCTTCTGTCCGAATAACTTATGCTTGTCTTAGGGAGTTCGCGATAATTTATACTTGCTGTGAATTTATACTTAAAATGGATAATCTATACTTGAAATTATGCTTGAAATTATATTTCTTTGTGTTAATTTATACTTGTCCTTGGAATAACCGTCCATAACCTACTCTTTTCGGATTAAATATACTAATTTTGTATGTCTTTTGTGTATTTAATCCATTCTGTGGAATATAATTAGACACCGCCCCACGTTGGGCGCCAATGTGAGAATATAATAGCTATATACCTGGTTATCGTAGGGGAAATCTAACTATTTCATGGGGGATAAACATGAAATATCACTAAGGTGAAATAACTTACCTGGAACTGTCCATAAGGACACTCTTTTCGGATTAAATATACTAATTTTGTATGTCTTTCGTGTATTTAATCCATTCTGTGGAATACAATTAGACACCGCCCCCTGCTGAGCTAGCCAGGTAAGTTATTTCACCTTAGTGATATTTCATGTTTATCCCCCATGAAGTAGTTAGATTTCCCCTATGATAACCAGGTATATAGCTATTATATTCTCACAGGTGTACCTACTTATTGGTACCTGCTGTATAAATTTTCTTATCGAATCCTTAAAACTCAAATTTAATTAAATTGTCCTTTGGACAGATTCTCAAGTTGTCCTTTGTGGATAAATACTACGTACTAGATTATTTCCTATTTCAAGTGAAACACACTCAATTACAGTACAAATCATATTTACAAAACTTCATTGTTATATTGATATGAAAAATGTCGGATTTAATTTTTTTCGCGATAGTAATGGTATAATTTATTGTCCTGGACATTTTCAAAACTCAAAAATGTTAAGTTACGATTGTAAATTCTCAAAACTTTTGCCTCAAGACCATGATTTCGTAAAAAAATTATCATGAATATTCGCGTTAAATACTTCTATGTGGGAGTTTCGCATATTTTATTGATAATTCGTTGTGAATATTGGATCAAAAATGGTAGACAAGTTGTCATGAAGGTGTTGAACAAATGTGTTAATTGCAGATGAGTTGACGGCAGTCCATTTATCATTCCTGATCTTCCTCCTTTTCCTACCGAATGAGTCTCAAAAGTTATTTTCCTTTCACTTATGTTGGTGTTGACTACTTTGGTCCTTTAAGTATATGCGAAATGTTGTGGAAATGTAAAGAAATTCTTTGTCGTTATTTTCACTTGTTTGACCCATTCAACAATGACCACGTTAATTTCGATGTAAATAGCGATCCATCCACATTCGTCACTTTTGGATACCACATGTCGATGTGAATTTCGACCCTATTTCGACCCAATTGTCGATGTAATTGTGGACCAATGTTGAGTGACATTTATGTCGACAATTGGTCCGAGATAGGGTCAAAATTTGCATCGACATGTGGGATCCAAATGTGACAGATGTGGATGGATCGACACTTGCATCAACATGTTCACCGATCCCCTGCTATGAAAAACTGAAAAAATTGATTTCAAAAATTGAAATTTTTTCCAAAAATGATTTTCTCAGAGGTGGTCATTGCTCGTGCTGAAAGCAGCATCCGCGTGGAGTCCTCCTCCTCTGAGAGGTACAGATGGATAGTCTGCACAAAATAAGAAGTTGAACATAAACTCCTTATATTGGAAAGGTGCAATACTTTATCTAAGAGTACTGAACTGACACATTTTCATGTCGACAACATGTTGATGTTAATGTTGATTATTTTTGTTCGTTTCCGTATTTTTTCTTATCTTTTAGACTCGTACGTAGGTAATGTTGTAGGTGAGCTACTTACTGTGTACATATTGTTAATGTATATTCTTGTTGAAGCGGTTGTTTCATTTTATGCGTGTTTTTTTTTGTATAAAATATACAGTCCACTGTACTTGATCGTTTATGGTTTTATTTATGGGAAACATTTGTGAAATTCGACATCAACAAATACATCCACAATATCGGCGTCATTTTCAAAATTTGAGAAATCTTTGAAAATTTGGTCAAGGTTGGTGTTGATGTATTTGTGGACCATCAACATTCACATCAACATATCATCAACAAATCCAAACTATGAAAAAAAGAATAATTTTGTAAACTTTTGAACACTAAAATGAAAATTTTAATTCTGAAAAATTGGTCAACATGATCGTGGGTGTAAATTTTGAGCATCCAATTTTACATCAACATGTCGACATCGCATGTCGAGGTATCAGAAATAATGAGAACGTTTCGAAAATTTTCACTAACCTGGCTCATTTACGGACAGAAAATTCCTACTGAGTAACTAATTGATCACTTTTCTATCATTATGTTGGAGAAAAAAATGGTCGATGCGAATGTCGACGTTGACAATTGTTGTGCGAGAACTGTCCAAGCTATTCATTTGGAACTTGTCAAATAAAGTATGAAAGCTACAAATTTCTTGATCATTTTTTCGTTGTTTTATTGCGGAGAGAAGCATGCCAAAAAAGATCATTTCTGATAATGCTGCACAATTTAAAAAATTTAAATCTTTCATCGATCACATCTGGAGAGAAAATTTAAGAAAGAACAACGAATTTGTTTCCTCCCTACTCAAAAATAATATTGAATGGAAGTTTATTCTTGAAAGTGCTCCCTGGATGGGAGGTGTCTACAAACATTTGATTTTGTTAGCGAAGAAATGTATCAAAAAATCAGTCTCTGGCATGATTAATTTTGAAAATTTAAAAACAACTTTAAAAGAAATTGAAAATATTTTAAATTCAAGGCCGCTAACATTATGTGTCTGGTGATCTTGAAGATGTCATTACTCCAGCTCATTTCATTGGTAATCAAAGTCACCATTTCAGTCGACGACGAATTGGGTGTTGTTGAGATATAACATCCGAATTATCCAACATTTGGAATTCATGTAAACAGGTTTTACAATAGTTTTGTTCCTTTGGTATAAACATTACTTGTCCAATTTACATAAAAAGGACAATTCTATACAAAGAAACTCTGTTTGTGGAGTACCACGTGTCGGAGAACCTGTATTGCTAGAAGAGGATGTTTTGAGGAGAAAATGGAGATTAGGTGCAGCACCTTCATACTAACAGTGACGGAAATATTCATTCAGCAAATGTTAAAATCAAAGCGGGTATGTTAAACTAGACCCATTGAAAAATTGTAAGTTACCCTTTAGAACTTAATTTTAATTAAAGTAAAATATTTTGTTTCCCTTTTGGGAATGTCGCGAATTGCGAATGAAATTTAATGATTTGGCCGGTCAAGTATACATATTTGGCTATTTTTAGGTAAGTTTAAATGTTTTTTGGTTAGTTATTGTTGGTTACTTCAAATTTTTCTCTTCTAAATTGATAAAATTATTGTTTTACAATTATTCAATTAATTATGAATTTTATTTCAGTTTTGCTAATATTTCATTTTTTCTCACCCCCCCCCCCCCGCCATCCAAATTTCACATTTTCGAATCGTTCTGTAAGTCACAATGTGATTTTTGGTTTCTTCAGAATTCTTAAATTTCACCACAAGACGTGGTAATCAAGTTGGACAGCTAAAAATCGAGTTATGGCTAATACCCGAGCTGCTCAACGATTTCATCCACATTTGTGTCGATTTCCGGGCAAACATCCCCAAACGTGAGGTTTTGACTAGAATTTTTACGAGGAAATCAGCGCAAAAAAAATCAAAAATTTTCTGCTCGCTAGAAAATTTTTGAAATTTGCAGCAATCACTGTTTCTAGAGACTGAAACCAACTCCGAATATTCAAATATCACAGCTAGCTAGGTAATGAAATAAAGTACGCAAAAAACAAGTAAATTCGGTCGAAACAAGGTATCTATCAATACTGACAAGAGAAAACCACTTCGCAGTCAGTCGAACTCGAAAGAAAAACATACCTATAAACTTTAGAATCTCGACACAAAATCGTCACTGGCTTACGTCATATTTGCTCAATACGTTCGCTTTAATTGTACTCGAGATGAGTATAGGCCCTACACTTTACGACATGGTGTATCGCTTCGGCGACAAGAAGTTTTCGCAAGTCGGTCTCCGCGAATCTGTTCTTTTTCCAACTCGCGAAAACTTTTTGCCATCGTGATTGATATTTAGGCTACGCGTAGTTTTCTAAAAATTCTTGTAAAATGTTTTTAGCTTTCGAGGGCGAGCCTCGTCGAGTGTCTTTCCACATCCGCAATATGTTCTAACTTCGACATTTGCGAATAAAAAGAGAGTTATAGAATTTAACGTAGTAGCTCTCGTTGAAAAGTACGACGAGTATTCGAGATGCTCGAGTACAATTTAATTACCTACGCGCACAACTTTATGCTCATTGTTTTACATTACCCGAAAGCTATATGTATGTACGGGCACCTCTACTCGTACCTTACCTACCTATTTATTTACCTATGTAATTTGGAAGCCGACAAGTGACGCGAGACGACACGACACGACACGACACGATGTAGGTACCTACGTAAGAAAATGATCATGTATTGCAAATGTGTGTATATGTTTGCGGTATTGTGGCTGGTTGCAGCGTCAGTCATTTTGCCATTTACCCATTAAGTACATTTATTCTGCGTACGTAACTCGGTTAGATACTTAGGTATTCGTATAGATAAACTGAGGTATAAAATCTTCCATCAGCTTTCTCGTCTACCTACAAGTATACTACATACGTAGAGACTTTATCCACGTCTCGTATATATACGATAGGTAATGTGTGTGCGTATATGCAGGTATTTGTCGTCACTTAGATGGAGGAAATGTTCACCATAAATATAACGTCGTCTTGCTCGTACTACATTAGCTAGACAAGCGACTAAAATTCGCTTCTATTCGCTGGTTCCCATTGGCATAGGTACGTCTACGTATATAGTGATAAAGATCTATTTCGTCTTGTCGAAGAAAATGATCGTCATTTACCTAGCGCCTAAATTTTATACCTTCTCGTAAAACACGTTATGGGTAACATGCGCCTTCATATGGCATTGCACGAATGTGTGTTTGTATTTGTGTATTTGTACCTACTCGTAAAACGAACAGCATCGATTCGACTAATCTAAAAGAAATCTATAGATTTTCTTTAAAGTACCTACATTGTACATATTTTGTCTTATACCTACCTATACCGGTAATAGTGGTGTCTGAAATCCGAGAATTCCGCTTTGAAAAATATTTTAGTTTGGAACAAAAAACAAAAGCAGCAAACTGCCGGATAAAGTCAAGGTGATTTCGCGCGAGGCGATAAAATTTCCAAAATTCATCTACCGTATAAAATTTTCGACGAATTTGTCTGCAGTCTCGACAATTTTTTCTTTCGTTGATATTCGTACTACTATACTTGCCTATTTATAAAACAATTTTGACACAGATACTTCTGCAAATATTTCGAGACGAGTATCATTCTGTACGTATGTACAAGGTCGCTCAAAATCCTATAAATCGACACCCCCCCCTCCCCCACCTACATTTGGTTTGTAACCATTTTCGAATAACTCTGAAATACATACATACTATTTGAAATCGTTAATTTACGAAAAAATTCACCCCCCTTGCCCCACCTCATTGATTTCAACCACTTTTGCGCCAATCTATAAAGCATTTGGCAAAAAAATAACCCTTCTCTCCGGTAATTTCAGAAATCACATCCCAAATAAGCATGTGAGGAAATCTTCAAATCATTTTGTTTTTCACGATCAGCGTGGCTGAAATTTAGCACGGTTTCGTTCAATTTTCAAATTCCTATTATTCGGTGTTCTCAAAAATCTACTAAACCGTACTACGTACCTTCACCTACCTATGTCACGTGATTTTTTTCAATTTTAAGGAAATTTGGGAGCCAATTGGGGAAGTCGAAGAGGTCAAATCAGAAAAATGGATGTACTGGACAAAATGAAATCGAAAGAGAAACGCAATATATCATGAGCTTGAATTCATTTTTCAAATTTGTAGCGAATTTTTGAAAATTCAAATTCAGCCCAAAATAGAAAAAAATCAAAATTTTTAGGAAATTGACTTGAAAAGCTGAAATTTGATTTCCACCATAATTTCGAACACTCGAGTCGATTGACGGTTTCAAGACGTTCTGGAGCCTTCGGCAGATTTTAGGTTTTTCCAGTTTTCGAAAAACGCTGTGAATAAGGTCAGGTGATTATGAAATTTGGCTCCTACATTCTAGGATTTGCCATATTTTCGACCCTTTCGATCGACTTACGCACGTATTCGAAATATTTTCACTCCGGTTCAAATCCAAAATTTTCTCCAGTGATTATTTTTGAAAAAAAATACAAAAATCATCGTTCGCGAACCACGATAAAAAAAAGTGATGAAATTTGGTTTCTACCCTATTTTTGATCTCCAGAATCAATTAGTGATTGTTTCGAACCGTTTTGGGGCTTCCAGTGGATTTCGACTGCATCAGAAACTGGAGGCTCTAGAATGGTTCAAAACTTATAGTTATTGAAATTTGTGAGTTGTAAACGAGGAAATTAGGTATTCACATTGGTTCAATTTGCTCAAAATATTAATAAATCATCTTTAAAACAATTTTTTTTCTAATTTTTGAATTTTTCAAGAATTTCCCAAAAATTTATTTTTAGCGAATCATTTTCCAACGAATTGATTAATTCTCAATATATGAATCAATTCGTTCGCGAACGAGTACTTACACGAATCAATTCGTTCGTGAATGATTCACTAAAAATTATTTCGATTCACCAAAAATTAAACAAACGAATCGACTCGTTCGCGAACGAG
Organism: Planococcus citri; assembly: GCF_950023065.1. NCBI lineage: Eukaryota > Metazoa > Arthropoda > Insecta > Hemiptera > Pseudococcidae > Planococcus > Planococcus citri. Next base: position 3,402,669 of record NC_088679.1, on the reverse strand, counting down.
TCACTTATACGAATCAATTCGTTCGTGAACGATTCATCAAAAATTGAATAAAAGAATCGATTCGTTCGCGAACGAGTCACTTATACAAATTAATTCGTTCGTGAGTGATTCACTAAAAATTATTCCGATTCACCAAAAATTGACTAAATGAATGGACTCTCGTTCTCGAACCAGTCACTTATAATCAATTCGTTCAGGAACAGATTATTTAATTCGTTCGTGAATGATTTACTAAAAATTATTGAATTCGTTTTTGTGAACGATTCATCAAAAGTTGAATGAAAGAATTGATTCGTTCGCGAACGAGTCACTTATACGAATCAATTTGTTCGCGAATGATTCACCAAAAGTTATTGAATTCGTTTATAAACGATTCATCAAAAATTGAATAAAAAAATTGATTCGTTCGCGAACGAGTCACTTGAACAAATTAATTCGTTCGTGAATGATTCACTAAAAACTATTCCGATTCACCAAAAATTACCTGAATGAATCAACTTGTTCGCGAACGAGTCACTTATACGAATCAATTCGTTCGCGAATGATTCACCAAAAATTATTGAATTTGTTCGCGAACAAATTATTCAATTCGTTTGTGAACAATTGATTAACAATTGAATAAAAGAATCAATTCGTTCACGAATGAGTCACTTAAACGAATTAATTCGTTCGTGAATGATTCACCAAAAATTATTCCGATTCACCAAAAATCAACTAAATGAATCGACTCGTTCGCGAATGATTCACCAAAAATTATTGAATTCGTTCGCGAACGAGTCATTTATACAAACTAATTCGTTCGTGAATGATTCACTAAAAATTATTCCGATTCACCAAAAATTGTCTAAATGAATCGACTCGTTCGTGAACGAGTCACTCATACAAATTAATTCGTTCGCGAATCATTCACCAAAAATTATTGAATTTTTTCGCGAACATATTATTTAATTCGTTCGTGAAGGATTCACCAAAAATTATTCCGAATCACCAAAAATCAACTAAATGAATTGAATCGTTCGCGAACGAGTCACTTATACGAATCAATTCGTTCGCGAATGATTCGCCAAAAATTATTGAATTTGTTCGCGAACGAGTCACTTATACAAATTAATTCGTTCGTGAATGATTCACAAAAATTATTCCGATTCACCAAAAATTGACTAAATGAATCGACTCGTTCGTGAACGAGTCACTCATACACATTAATTCGTTCGCGAATGATTCACCAAAAATTATTGAATTTTTTCGCGAACAAATTATTTAATTCGTTTGTGAAGGATTCATCAAACATTGAATGAAAGAATCGATTCGTTCGCGAACGAGTCTTTTGAACGAATTCATTCGTTCGTGAATGATTCACTAAAAATTATTCCGATTTACCAAAAATTAACTAAATGAATCGAATCGTTCGCGAACGAGTCACTTATACAAATCAATTTGTACGCGAATGATTCGCCAAAAATTATTGAATTTATTCGCGAACAAATATTTAATTCGTTCGTGAACGATTCATCAAAAATCGAATAAAAGAATCGATCACCAATCATTCGTGAATAATTCGATTCAATTGTGAACAGATTAATTTCTATACAAATGTTTCACGAAAAGTGAATCAATTCGTTCGTAAAAGATTTTTATTCGACGAAAAGTCGGTCTTATTCTCACGTGTGTGAGTGTTTTTTGATCTAGCTTGGCTTCGTTCAAATCAAAATATGTCAGTTCAAGGTTGATTCCTTTGGAAATCAACCTTCATGAAACGATCAGAGTGAGAATACCCTATTATGGTAGATTTCATAGCCCAAATACGTACAATATTTGAGCTCCAATCCTGCAAGTCCCATTGTACAAAATCCAGCATCAATGTAAGAAGATTTTACCCTCGAAAAACAGAACCATCATTACAAAGTATGTAAAATCTGATTAAAGTTTGTTTCGATGACGTGTCTTCTTTTCGCTGTGTCTGTGTAAGCAAAATGATGATAATTACGTTACGGTTTAACCCCTTAACGTTTGCGCTCTGCGTATCGAGTGTTGAGTGGTATCTCCAAATGAAAATATTGTTCGATGCGGAATCGTATTATAACTCTACGTACGTATCTACTCGCATTTTTCCCAATGAAATTACGAATATTACGAGCGACGACGACGACGACGAAAAGAAGCTATACGCGAGCTCGCAGCGGAAATGATTAATGAATTTCAAAAAGGTATACACAGTATATTATACAGATACAGCACGCGTCAAGTCGTCGTAAAAAATTAAATTTCGTTACCGGTATATTATTTTTCCGTGTGTTTATTTTTGCAAACGAATAATATTATAATTTTCGAGAGGTTGCGGTACTAGATGGATGTCAGGTGAAAAGACGTGGGAGGTGCAAGGCGGCGGTTCAACCACCTCAACGTCTGCACTATACAGATACACCCATTACAAACCATATGATTGTGATGTAAATGAAAGAAAAAACATACGTACAATCTCGCGAGTAGATTATTTTCAAGAACTGGTGTGAAATTTGAATAATCGTTTGAGAGATTAGCAGAAGACGATAGCAATTCGCAAAAGTACCTATTATGTGCGATAAAATGAGCACCTACTCGTACAAAATCTGTTGAACATTTCAATTGTCGCGATACTTTACTTTATACTGTGTATACGACCCCGAAAAGAACGAGTCGTAAGTTTTAAAAATTCACTCGCACATCCGCCAGAGGTATATACATAGAAGTACCTACACATAAGTATAACACTTTAACGAGCATGTGAAAGGAGTTAACGCGTGTGCGAAAATTAGGTAAAAGTTTTCAGCTCAGATTTTACAACTGAACTGAGTTGTAAAACTTCGCCATTTTCTTTGTTATGTGTTTCCAATTAAAATTTAAACCAACCAAAGTAAAGCTTTTGAAGGTAGACTGGCGTAAGATTTCACATATCTATGCCTCTATAAGAGTACATTAAATGTATCTCTGTTTTCCCTCAGCCCATCGTATTATCTATTTTCATTTTTATTTTTCATCGATTTTATACTAACTGGCGTGTTTTTGATTTTCTTTTTTGTTACAGGTTATGGATGAAATTTAAAATACAGTGCAAAGATGTTACCAGATGCATCGCTTAACATTTGGAACGAAATAAACGATATATTATTTAAAAAGAGAGTTCGCAGACTGAAATAGATCATGAAGACTGTAACTTCTAATTTTAAACTTGATACTTCCACGATGTTTTTTTTTCTTTTCTTTTCTTTTTTTTTATTTCATTAAGACAGACGTACCCTTTTAACGCACAATAAAGCACTGGTGAGTACTTTTCAGTTCAACGATAAGTTTTACTTTTGTTTCGCTATATTCGCGTATACCAGACGAGAATTTCGACAACTTGATAAGCTTTAAAATGGATTATTACGCGGAACAGGGGTTGGAAAAAGTTGAATTAAAACAACAACAACAAAAAAAGAAAGAAAAGAAAAATAATGTTTCTATCAAGAAATTATAAAGTTATATAATAAAACACGGTAAAAAGTGAATTTAAAAGTTGTCTGTATACATTCGAGTAGGCGTAGAATTTTTTGGGCACTCGTTTTACGAGTTTTTCTTCATTTTTTTTTCTCCTCTCTTATTAAAATTAGTATAGGTATTAATAAGCGAGCATGTGATTTGAATACCTAATCTGATTTTATAAAATTGTGTTCTGAAAATAAAATCCCTACAGCCTACAATTTTTTTTTTTAATGTTTCGTTAAGAAAATTTTTTTCGCCTTGAATCTCAGAAAACGATAAAAAAAAAATAGTTAAAAAGTCAATTAGAAGTTTATAGTAAAGAGAGAGAAATGATTTCCAAACCGTCAAAGTTGCAATAAAATTTTCTACCCAACAGGCCACATGAGAGAGGAAGGGTAGGAGTGTTGAAGAGTATAAATCAAGGGAATGATTGACGAATTTGCTTCGAATTCGGATCAATTTTTTGAGTTTTTGAAGGACAAGCACGTGCGTAAAATATTATGAAAGAAGATTAAGATAAATCAAATGGCCAAAGAATAACTTTTCAAAAAGATTTTACCGACTTCAAATTTTAATTTTTTCCCCATTTCCGCAAAATTTAACCCAAAAAATTTGGAAAATCAAAATTTATATTTCACATCCTAATTTCAACATGCTGAATCGATTGCAATTAGTTTCAAGCCATTTGGGAGCCTTTAGCAATTTTTTGGTTGCTCGAATTTTTGAAAAAATATCCTAGAATTTGTTCAATAGTGCTAAAGTTGATACAAAAAGTTTTCATGTTATTTTTGAAAGATTTGGAATCTCCAAAGCGAAGCTGGAGGCTTCAAAATGGCCTTAAAACCACCTCCAATTGGAGACTCAACATGTTGAAATTAGAGTATAAAGTAAATTTTGACTTACCAACTTCATGGGGTAAACCTCCAAATGCCAACACTGTATCGGACGTTCCAAAATTCCTCAACATGGTTCGAGGCCAATTTTATAATCGATACTTAATAAGATGTACTTAAAATTTCATCGATTTTTTCCCTCATTTTTTAACCTTCAAAAGTTTATCGAAAATCGAAAAATGAACTTTTCAGCTCCTGGAATTTTGGTCTGTGATATATTTCCACTTTTCCATTTTTCGCCTGAAGTTTATTTTTAATAGGTTATTCAAATTCAGTTATTTTCTGAATTTTTCGTGTTTTTTTTTTTCAAAATTCAAGAGAGCCAAAGGAGCGATGAGGGGTCGTTTCAATGAAAATAATTCAATTTTCGAACTCAGCAGCCTAAATTTTAATTTTTCTGGGGATTTTGAACCTGTTTGGGCATTTATGGGAGAAGAGGGAGGCAGCTAGGAGTGGAACCGAAGAAATAAGTAAAAATTGATTTTCCCCCCAAAATCATGATTTTGTCGAAATTTTAAAAAAAGTATGGGTTTTTACAACATTTAAGAAAATCCTGATTTTTTTTAGAATTCTAAAGAATTTCTGATTTTTGCCAGAAATCCGGAAAAGTTTCCATTTTCTAGCCGAAGATTTTTAAAAATCTTGATTTTTTGCCAGAAATTGAAAAAAAGTCGCGTTTTCAAACAAGCTAAGATTTGTTGCGGAAAATTCAAGAGAGCCCCGGTTTTTTGCCATAGTCAAGAGAATCCCGATTGTTTTTCAGAATTTCAAAGGAGCTATGGTTTTTGTCAGAAAGAAAAACTTTTGATTTTTCAACCAGAGTTCGTAAAAAGCCTAATTTTTGCCATAAATGATGAAAAAAAGTCTCGATTTTCTAACCAGTGATTTTAAGAAGTCCTGATTTTTTGCTGGTATTTGATAAAAGTCCTGATTTCAGCCGAGAAACATTTTTTTTTAATCCCAATTTTATTTATATTTATTTATTTGTCATCATCATCATTGAACTTTGACCTGGTGAGCTGTTTAGCCCATCTGGGAAAATGTAGAAGAATTGCTCGCCGATATATCATCGAGTCTTTTCTTCAGTCTTCCTCTACTCCTCCTGCCAGTTGGAGTGTACTCTTTGACTTTTCGAGGGGACCATTCATCAGGCATTCTGTCAACGTGTTTTCGCCATTTCTTTCTGTAATCTTTCACTCATCTAATGATTGGCTCTGCTCCTAGCTCCTTCAGGATGCCTTCGTTCCTTTTCATATCTCGTCTAGTAAATCCTGCTGAGGCTCGCATGAATCTCATTTCCGCTGCAGTTACTCTGCTTTTTATATCCTTTCTCATTGTCCATGTTTCACTTCCATATAGCAGCATTGGTCTTGCCAGCTTATTGTAGATTCTTATTCAAGTTTCGGCTGTGACTTTTCTTGGAGGTATGGCTCGGTTTATAGCTGCGCTTACTCTCAGGAACTTACTGATCTTAAATTGTGCGTCAACTTCTCCTTCATATGACAGCTCACATCCGAGATATTTAAAGCTTATAACTTGTTCCACTGGCAGTCCATTCACAATGATTTTACTACGTATTGACTCTTTCCCCTCGAAGGCCAGCACCTTTGTTTTTGACGAGATTCTCATTCCGTACTTATCAGCTAGTTTCTGAAGGTTGTACATTGCTCTCTGCAAGTCATCTTCATTGTCAGCAAAGACCACCTGATCATCAGCAAACAGCAGGGTAATGACAAGGGTGTTGTTGATGTCTTGCCCTCTTGGCTTGGTTTTCAGCCATTCTTTAATCATGGCGTCCTTGTCTTACTCCTCTTCCTATCTTCTTCGCTTCCAACATGTTTCCAGATCTTACTCTTATTACATTATCTGTGAATATTTCTTCAATTAGGCGTACTATTTGTTCATTCACTTTGATTTTCCTCAGGATTTCAAACAACTTCTGCCTTTGTACTCGATCATACGCCTTCTCCAGATCAACAAAGCACATGTGGGTCTCTAGGTTATATTCTTGTCTCTTCTCCATCAGCAGCTTTGTTGCATATACTCCATCTATGCATGATCTTCCCTTTTGAAATCCATTTTGGCATTCCAATGTTATTGGCTCCACATGGCTCTCGATTCTTCTCTCTAGCATCTTTGCAAGTATTTTGTAAGCAGCATTTAGTAGGCTAATTCCTCAGGAGTTTCTTGGGTCATTTCAGTCTCCTTTTTTGAAGATGGGTATTACAATTGCAGTGCGGAAGTCTTCTGATATGGTTGCACCTGATAGTATTTTATTGTAGAAAACTAGCAGTCTCTTCTTAATGGTTATTGTGAGGTTCTTGAATAAGTCTGTTGGTAATTTATCACTGCCTGGGGCTTTTCCATTTCTGGAGCAAATTTTCAAGGCTCCATCTAGCTCTTCCCAAGAGGATGGCTCATACTTGTTCTCGTGATTTGCCACTTCAATTTTATTGTTGGGATCACTCCATAGGTTCGCGTAGTATTCGACCATTTTTTCATAGTCTGGTAGGGCAATGTTGGCTCTGTGTACCTCATCTTCTGATATTCTTTTGATTATTTTGTACACTTTTGGTTTCAGTTTATATGCGTCCCTCTCCATGTTTGCCACAAACCTTTTGTATTGTTTCTGTCGTGTTTCTCTTATTGTCTTTTTTGTCTTGTGGCACTGTTCTTTGTAGCTTCCTTTGTCTTGTTCATTCTTTGAACTCATCCACTTCCAGAAAAGGTTTTGTTTCCTCTTCACTTCTCTTGATAGTTTGTCGTTCCAGATTTTCAGCTTTTTATGGTTTTGTCCACTTGATCTTTTTCCTAGTGCCTCCTCTGCTGCTCTCTGCACAATAGTTTTCAGGCATACCCACTCCTTTTCTACATCTTCTTCTATTTGTAAGTCTTTTTCAATGATTTCCATTCTTCTTTTGTACAGCTAGTTTGTTACTGAATCGTTTAATGAGTTGATGTTGAGCTGCATCTGTCTACATTCAGTTGTCTTTCCTATGTTGTTGACTCTAATGGCTGCTTTGAGGAGATGGTGATCTAATCCGATGTTGTAGCCTCAAAATGCCTGCACATCTAACATTGTCTTCTTGGCATGGATGTTCCCCACCACATAATTGATTATTGACTCTTGGTCTCTAGCTGCCCATGTGATTTTATGGCATTTCTCATGTTTGTAGAACCCATTCATAATTGTGAAGTTGTTGTAGCTTGAAATGTCAATCAGCCTTTTCCCATTCTTGTTTACTGTGATTTCTCGGTGTCTTCCTACCACTTTGTCGTTTTCACTTGACCTTGTTCTTGCATTGAGGTCTCCTATTACAAAAATGCTGCGTTTTGGGTTCATTTTGTAAATGGTCTTTAGAAGCTGTTCGTAGAACTCGTCTTGAAGGAACAAAAAAGCAATCTGTTACAAATGGTAACATTTTTTAAAAAGTTCTAATTTTTTCAGAATTTAAAATAAATAGGGAAATCCAAGACAGTTTTTATTATTTATGTGAGATTTTTTTTCCAAGTCTCAATTTTTGTCAAAATTTCTGAAAAGTCTACAATTTTTCACTAGGATCAATATTTGAGGAGGTATTTGCCAAAAAAAAAAAAAACAAATTGGGGGGCTTGAATCCACAATAAAGGAGAAAAGGATGGAAACTTCTGTCCCATCAAGTCCAATGCATTTGATAATGATTATATTAATTTTTTAATAGATACTAATAAATTAACCATTTCTCTCGTACTTATTGGTTGTTTTCTCTTTTTTTTTTTTACAGATTATATGTCATCGCACACGAGAGCAGCTATTTTACGTATATGCAAAGAAAGGGCAACTACTACTTACATTCGGTATTATATTCGCCGACGCAAAAGGATTATTTGCTATTAATAGGATTAAATTGCCGAAAGGGTGGATAAATACGTAAAAGGGCATTATCACATGCTTGCTTCAAGCATGTTTGCAAAGTTGAAAGCTGCCGGTGCGTCTATTAGTAGCCCTTCAGGTCCGAATATTCTAACCACCAATCCTATATCACAGTTTTTCGATATTGGCCCACAGATTTGCACCGCAGGTCCCGAATTAGTTTGGAAAGTTTTTCAAGCGACGAGAAAATCTGACGGAAAAGTAAGTACCGCGTCCTTCTCACCATATACCTACTTAGTTTACTCGTACGTTTATACTTTTCTACACTGTACAGCGCGGCGTACAGGTACCTTGAAACGCTTTTCATTATCATCAGCTCTATTGTTCGTATATACACGATAAACTTATTTCGAGTAGATATATTCTATACGTTGGTATAGTAAATTATCGTCGACTCTGGCTCAATTTTAGATACGTTAGATATACGTTGTACATATACGTATAGCCTTGTGACGTAATCTAATATTTGAATCGGGAAATTTATTTGCGCATTATATAAGGTGCTAATTTATAGCGACTTATAATCGCTATGGCGGCCACGGCCAAATATGTATGTACTACGTAGTATACGAGACCAATGAATAATATAATACTCTCGACGGTGTTGAGAGATTGATACAAAGCTGCAGATATTTTTCACCATCGTAGATTAAGAAAAATTATTTTGGTAATTTTATTTCGCGATGCGGCGCACTGTGACGGGTCGCGTTTGCTCGAAACAACAGGCGAAATATATACCTTATAATTATGAATAATCGAAAATGGCTTACGAACAGCACAAGCCTTGAAATAGAATACCTGTTCCTATGCTCTCGTTCTCGTACCATTTCTCTTCCCCCCAGAGTACAATAACGCGGCGATGTTTTACTCATCCTTGTCCTTTCAGAGTAAGTAGTTGGGGCTTCATCATTCGACTTTTCCTCGATGCTGGCTCTTGTTAAAAGATGAAATAAATAAATGAACGAAGAGCTATACGAATCGTGTTCAAAGAAAGATCTGACAAAAGTTAAAGAGCCTATGAAAACGTACCTAAATAAATACCTATAAGTATTTTTGTCAGCGTATTTTTGGAATTTCCCCCCCCCCTCTCGACGGCCTTGAAGAGGCCGAGTTTAATTCGTATTTTTGAAAAATATAAAATATTCTGCAATTGTTTAATTTAAAAAAGAAACCTTGAAAAAAAATTTAAAACAACTTGAACTCTTTAGTGAGTGATCGAGGTAGATATTGCATACCCAAGTGACATTATGCAAGATTGGAAACCACTTTTTTCCCTCCCTCTTCTCTTCCCACCATCCATAGGGTATCTTTTGTTCATCACTTTTGTAAAAAAATTTGCGATTTTTCTTCATTCCCCTTAAAAAGTTGTTACGAATTTTATCCCTGAAGGCCTCCAAAATGAAAAAAATAATAATATCTAAAAATTTTGAAAATTCACCTAATTTGTTCAAAACATTTAATCGTATCATCGAGAAAAGATCTGCTTCCTTGGTTCTCAAAACAATATTGCTTTCCGTGTTTTGAGCCCCCCCCCCCCCCAGTAGGAAAAAATAAAAAACATTTACTTGAGGACCGAGAGAGGTTATTGTTTGAGGGGGAAAATGTTTAGAAGAATTCTGACCAGAACTGAAAAATTTCCAAACAATTTTCATCTTCTATTTTTTTTCTCATTTTGGAAGCTTCATAGAAGAAAACCAAAATTGTTTGGAGGCTGAAGGGAGGTTTCTTTTCAAAGGAGAAAAGTTAATTAGAAGAATTCTGATTGTGAATAAAACATTTTCAACCAAAAAAAGAATGTTCACCGATGTCAATTTTTTTTTCATTTTTGTCAATTTCGAGAGCTTCAAAAAAGCGTACCAATATTTTTGGGGGGGAGGGGCGAGGGAACGTTTTTCTGCAGAACAGAGTTATTTAAAAAGATTCTGACACAAGAAATGATTAATTTTCAACAAAAAAAATCACGAACTTCAATTTTCTATTTTTTCAATTTTGGAGAGTCTAAAAGGAGATATTGTTTGGAAGGCCAAGAAAGTGTTTTCTTAAAAAAGAGAATCGATTAGAGAGATTCCGACTATAGGAATAAAAGAATGTTCAAAAATATTTGGGCTGATATAAAATATTGAATGGTGACTGATTCTCGGCCTTGATCTGAGAATCTTAGGACAATTAATTACTCTGAAGAATGTCAGGTTTTTCATGTTTGATGAGCTTTGGAAACCGTCCGTAATGCTTTTACGTTCCATTAATATTCAAATTTGGAGATTACTTTTTCATACTTGAGAGAATGAACGATCCTCTGTCTGAATAAATTTCACTCCTGGCGCAGAACCCGTCCACTTCTCTACTGACAATTTCTCATCATAATTCTTCAGACGCCCCCCCCCCCCGTAAACTAACACAAAAAATCCATTTTATCTTACTTATTGTAGGTACTCAAATCAGAAAGATTTTTTGTGAGGGAATGAGAGGGGATGGGGAAGAGAGTGGTAAAAAATTCCCGAACGCGAGGTTCCAACATGAAGATGACTTTTTCAAACACCAGGGGTAGAAAACAAATCATCCTCTTGCTTTCCTGTTCGTTCTGAGACATTGAATGTGAAATTTTTTCATTCCTGGCGCAGAACCCGTTCACCAGGGTGAGTCATATTTGACATTTTAGGGGAAAAATTTGAGGGCAGATTTGATGAAAAACTGTAAAGAGACCTCAAATGACTGTAGGAAAATTTTAGGTCACTGACTGGAATCAGAATTTTTCTGTCAAGAAATTAAAATTCGCCTTGAAAACCAAAACAAGTTGACAAAAAAAGTGATTAGTAGGAGAGGAATGGTGAAAAATTTCTGACTTCGAGATTCCAACTTGAAGAACAGTGTTTTTAAAACACAAGAGATAGAAAAGAAATGGCAAATTTCCTATTCCTGGCGCAGAACCCGCTGACCAAGGTGGGGTAGTATTTAACTTTTTTTTGGAAAAGTTGAGGGGAATTCAATTGGAAAAACTGTTAGGGAACCTCAAAATACTACAGGAAAATTTTGGGTCACTGACTGGAACCAGCATTTTTCTGTCAAGAAATTGAAATTCGCCTTGAAAATCAAAAATAGGTAAGTTGCAAAAGGAGTGAGTAGGAGGGCAGGAATGGTGAAAATTTTCTTACTTCGAGATTCCAACTTGAAGAATAGTTTTTAAAACGCAAGGTATGGAAAAGAAATGGCGAATTTTGTATTCCTGGCGCAGAACCCGCTGACAAAGGTGGGGTCGTATTCGACTTTTTTTTGGAAAACTTGAAGGGGAATTCAATAGGAAAAACCGTTAAGGAACCTCAAAAGACCACAGAAAAATTTCGGGTCCCTGACTGGAACCAGCATTCATCTGTCAGGAATTAAAATTTACCTTAAAATAAAAAAAAGTTTGCTATGGAAGTAGTGGGGGGGGGGGAGAAATGGTGAAAAATGTCCGACTATGGGATTCCAACTTGAAGATACGGGTTCAAACACAAGAGATAAAAAAAAAATAAACAAATAATCCTCTTCCTTTCTGATTTGTTCTGACTTCTGAGACGATATTAAAAGTGGATTTTTTCACTCCTGGCGCAGAACCCGCTCACCAAGGTGGGCGGTATTCGACTTTCTTTTGAATAGGATCCGATAAAAAATTTGTTGGGAGACCTCAAAAGATTGCAGGAAAAATTTTGGATCTCCAACTTTGTATTTTTTAAATCGGTGTTTTAAATTTTGAAATTTACATTGAAAATCTTTTTCAAAAGTTTTTTCAAAAACAAATTTCTTGGCAACGATTAATAATGTTACATGCACTGAGATGTGAAAACACAGATTTTGAAATTTATTTCTCATTTAAAATCACCCAATACACGTTTTGCTGCCCCATACACCTACTTACCTAATTCAGAGTCAGATTGCAAACCAACAAACGAATAAAAAAGGACAGAAACTGAACCGTACAAAGGTTCGATTTTCGTTCGATGTTTTTAAGTTGATATCATTCTATACAGAGATGTTCTTGCTCTCATGTATGTGGTGGCTCGGTTGAAAAATGAGCATAAGAAGAGGGTTGCTGCGGGGCACAGTGCGACGTTAATATAGTACAAGAAATCGGCGAGCCAGCCGTCGTCGTTAGGGTTTTACCCACATAAACAACAAACAAAGTCTACCGCAATCAGTTTTACCGGTGCCGGATACCTAAAGATGTATGCAAATTTGTCGACACTGCGTGAAAAAGAAAAGACAGAGCCATCTTCTGCACAGAATCACGCGAATGTGAAGGCAATTTTTTTACTTCGTTCGATGTCAATTTACATTTATTTGCATATAGTCGGCTTTCGGCGTTTGACTTTTTTTTTCTACCTTTATTCGCTCTTCTCGGTCCGTTTGCCATACATCTCGACATCTTCATCTAACGTTCAGAGCATTCTTCATTGAGGGAAATTTTTCGCAATATTGCAAATTTTTCACATCAAGTGGCTTCCTATGCATCAAACGATGAAATTGCGATCAATTTTGAGAAAAAAAATGGAACCCTCCCAGCCCTGGCGTCGCATCAACCTTCGACCGAACAAGGTACATATAATTTATAAAAATTCCAAATCAAATAACAGAACGAACGCCCGGATGCTAATAATAATGTGAAAATTTTCAAAACTCGTTTTCGTGTACGTAACTCGTTCGTTTGTGTATTTTCAACGGAGCGCAACAAGAAAAAAAAATAGGTACCCAATTCAGCAAAAGGGTTCATTATTTGTCGAAATAATGATCGGCGACATATACGAGAAAAACGAACGACAATATCGCTGTAAACTGTGCGCGTTAGCTGCGTCTTCTTCTCCGCTTTTATCGTATTTACTTGCGGTACAAGAATGTTGGAATGGCGAAGAAAGACGACTGCGACATTGGGATTGGGATTGGCAAAGAAAAACTGCTCTTGTACGCGCCTGGGCAAAACACATCGAAGACCGGAGACCGGAGAAGAGAGCAGCACGCGAATTTCCTATCAAAATCCAATACAAAAGATATATATATACGTAGATATAAATAGGGAACGAGAAGGGGGCGCGGAGTCAGCGAGCGCACTACAATTTCGCTTGTTTCCATTTCCTGAAGCAACACGTTCGTATAAATGGGGTTATATAAATTGTAGTGTGGCAAAGAGAGAAGTTTCCTTTCAATTATGACGTCATTATTTTTGAATATTTTTTCAATAAACTACAACCTTTTAGCTCGTAAAATGTACTCTTTTTCTTTCGCAGAATTTTTTCTTTCTCCTTTTTCACATCGCGGTGATATATTATACGAACACGAACAAGCTTTAGGTTAGAGAGAGATTTTCAATACGTCAATGACAACGTCTATGTGTGTGCATTTTTTTCTTTTTCAATACCGAGTAAAATGACAAACTTCACCTGTTGGTAAATGTGGTAATTGGATGCGAATGTAGGTATATAGGATGGTTCGAAATGTATCCCTTTCATTTTTACGATTGTTTACCGACAAGTTTCGTGTGTTTTTTTGGAGTATTCTGTGCTGGTCTTTTTTCTCAATATTCTTTTTAACAAAAACAACACAAGATTCGGATACTTTACCTACTTGTCCAAATCTTGAAGCTGACAAGGGAACCTCTTGAGGTGTCCGCCTCCGATTTGAACGGGACCGCAATTTTTGGAAAGAGCATGTTCTAAAACCCTCAAATCCAAATTTTCAGCTGCCCAAGTTCATTTTTCGATTTTTGGCGAATTTTTGAAAATCCAAAATTGACTATTTTGGTGATTTATGTTTTTTTTTAAAAAGTACGAACTCGATCAGTAAAAATGTTCAAAATAAGTTCTATAAAACTGATATTAACCCCAAAATCCAAATTTCGCCATTTCCAGCCATTTTGGAGCCTCCAGCGCTATTTTTCAATTTCTCCAGACAGTTGAATTTGTTCCACAAGGCGTGAATATGAAGTTGGGCAGCTAAAAATCGAGTTGTGTGTTATACTAGACCTGTTTAACGAATTTATCCACATTTGAGCCGATTCTGGAGGGGACACCTCAAGAGTGGGTTTTTGACCATCTTTTATGTAATAAAAATATCCAAAAATTAAAGGGAGGCCCAAGAAAGGCTAGAAATGGTAAAATTCGCTCTCGTGTGGTTAATTAATGACGAAATACAGCGATTCGCGCAAATTTCAAAAATTTTCTCACAAACGAGGAATTTTTGGTTTTTGGATATTATTATTTTGAAAAAAAGCTGGTCAAAAACCACTCTTGAGGTGTCTGCTCCAGAATCGGCTCAAATGTGGATAAATTCGTTGAACAGGTCGAGTATAACACACAACTCGATTTTTAGCTGCCCAACTTCATATTCACGCCTTCTGGAGCAAATTCAAAATTCTGGAGAAATTGAAAAATCGCGCTGGAGCCTCCAGAATAGCTGGAAATGGCGAAATTCGCCCTCGTGGGCTTAGTTCATGGCAAAATACTGCAATTTGCGCGAATTTCTAAAATTTTCTCGCAAACGAGAAATTTTTGATTTTTGAATATTTTTATTTTGAAAAAAAGCTGGTCAAAAAACCACTCTTGAGGTGTCCGCTCCAGAATCGGCTCAAATGCGGATAAATTCGTTGAACAGGTCGAGTACAACACACAACTCGATTTTTAGCTGCCCAACTTCATATTCACGCCTTCTGGAACAAATTCAAATGTCTGGAGAAATTGAAAAATAGCTCTGGAGGCTCCAGAATGGCTGGAAATAGTGAAATTTGGATTTGAGTGGTTATAATATCAGTTTTAGGACTTATTTTGAACATTTTTACTGATCGAGTTCGTACTTTAAAAAAAAAACATAAATCACCAAAATAGTCAATTTTGGGTTTTCAAAAATTCGCCAAAAATCGAAAAATGAAGTTGGGCAGCTGAAAATTTGGATTTGGGGGTTTTAGAACATGCTCTTTCCAAAAATTGCGATCCCGTTCAAATCGGAGGCGGACACCTCAAGAGGTTCCTTTGTGAGTAGGCAGAGGAGCAAAATGAACTTCTGAGCCGGATTATTGGTTATAGTGTGAAAGTCCAATTTTATTTTTATTTTATTGTAAAAAAAATCGGAATAAATGACTGAAGCAATATAAAATCTTCGAAAAATCAGATCACATGACATGCAATTCAATTCATTAAACATAATATACGTAAGTAGGTAGGTAAAGCTACTAGCTTGCTAATTTTTACTTACCATCCATGGACGTTATCCTTCAATTAAGTAAAGGTACTGATTCAGGCCCATTAAGTAATTGAATTTGCATTTTCCGCATTCTGACATAATTTCAGCATCTGAAAAATTAAATTACAAATACATTATTTCAAAAATAGTATCCTTGAAATCGATTTAAAATACCCAAGTTGAAATATGCATCTCTTTTTCACATAGAAAAAATAATAATTTTTCACGTATACTTATAACAAATTTGTTTTAATCTTAGTCATAAATGTCAGAAAAATCCCCCCTCCTCCCCAAGAAAATCTCAGGTTAAAACTGACAATCGCACAATAATAGAAACAAGATGATTGTTTGCAAGAAAAACGTCTATGACTTTTGAACAACGAAGCTGGCTGACGATATCATCAAACGGGCGTGAAAGAACAATAGGCAGCCGAGCGAAGAACGAGCAGGGTGGCAGAACGAGCACGAGAACGAGAGATGGGAGATGAGAGATGTTACGAAAACAAAGAAATGGTACGCGCGGCACTAAATCCTTTTTAAACTTATTATCAACGGGGCGGCGAAGAAGAAGAAGAAATAAGATGGTGTAGGATTTTAAGCAAGCAGACAAATACCTCTTTGTTGACTAACAACTTAGTGTTAACCGAAACTTGAACGGAAGAAGGAAATTTTATTCGATGAGCTAGCATCAGTTACCTATCCTAAAGTGACACGAAAGCAAAAACGAAAGCCGGAGAAAAATTGCCACCGTTTCGTGAAGTTCTCATTTAATTTGAAATTTTAAACGCGAATCGGCCCCCTGGGTGATGAATTTCCTACACCAAAGTATATATTATGCTTGTACGTAGAGTAGGTTTGTATAAAACGTACCTTACCTACGTACATACTACGTCTTTACCTACCTTCTTTTTCGAGAGGTATCTTCTATAATATGTATTATACCTACGACAACGAGTATATAATACGTGGATAAGTTCGTATTAACGTTGGTATGTTTGCATGCAGCTTGACATCATTTCCTTTTTAGGCAAATTCACGAAATCTTGAAGGTATACAAATTCAGCTTTTATATAGTTTAGGCCTGCCTACTACCCTTGAACTATATGCTGACATAGAAAAAAATTTCACCATGTTTGTTCGAGTGGAGACTTAAAATAAATTCGAGTATCCAATACATATGTTTTTTAAAATAGACCGGTACCAAAAGCGATTTCCTATCTCTCCAGCTCTTTTATCATGTTTAGAGGTCATCAAACGATGACAAATGACGCAAACCGGACATTTTTTCGATTTTTTTTTTTTTTTTTTTTTTTGCGGAGCTGTGGGGCTTCAAAGTTCTTTAAAATGGCCGAAAATGGAAAATTTCAGTTGCAAATTGCTTCGGTTGTACGTGGTATAAAATTTTGAACTATTTTCAAATCGTAGTACATTGAGAGGGTAATCGACGAATGACGTAAAAATCAGTGTTTCCACATTCAAAAACCTAAAAGAAATCGATTTAAAAACTTATAATTTAAATATAATTACGATGTCTCCGAGTGAAAATTCTGAACAAATTCTCAGTTTTAGTCCCTTTTATGTAGAATACCTAACATATCAAAAAATTGGACTGGCATTTTTTTTTTGTTTTCATTTTGTAGAAAAAAAATTACAAGTTTGGCACTGTTATTCTACGTAAAAAAAAAAAGGGCTAAAACTAAGAATATTTTCAGAATTTTACTCACGCACATCGTTTTTAAATCAATTTTTTCAGGTTTTTGGAAGTGGAAACACTGATTTTGACATCATTCGTCAACTACCTCTCAATGTACTACAATTTGAAAAAAAAAGTTCAAACCGGAGCAATTTGCAACTGAAATTTTCGGCCATTTGAAGTCCCACAGCTCCAGGTTTGTGTCATTCGTCATCGTTTGATAACCTATAAACATGATCTAGCTGATTTTGAAAAAAATCGAAGACCCTCGAGCGAAAATCCGGCAGGGTGTCCACAAGCCTGGAAAACCTGGAAAAGTCAGGGAAACGTCAGGAAATTTTGGAAATTTGCAGCTTTTATATGTACTGAAAAGTCAGGGAATTTTGTGAAAGGTTACTTCAAATAACAATGAAAAAATTCACATTCGCTTTGCTCAGGCAATTTTTTCGCTGGCTGGTTTTGTCATAGATAAATGCCCAAATTCCCAGAAAGTCTTGTTTTTTACAAAAATTGTTGAAGTCTTGCATTTTATCAACTTATGATTTATGAATATCATTAATAAATCTCCCTCTTATTGTGGATGTCTTATTTTCTGTCAAAAAAGGCAAAAAGTCTCGCTTTTAGCTTAAATTGTCAAGAATTTTCTTATTTTTTTTTGCGAAAAAGATGCTAAGAATTGTGTTGTTTTTTGCATCCGAAAACAAGTTTCAATCAAGTATCATTTTTGGATCTGTTTTTTCAATAATTTTTTTTTTGCTTTGAAAATGTATTGCCTATGTTTTGTCACTTTTTTGTGTAGGTACATTTTTTCGGGGGGGGGGGGGGTGTAGTAGCCCCAGGATTTCAAAAAAGTATGGATTTGACATTAAAAAAATATATTTCTTTATGAAGTCTTACTTTTTTTGGAATTATAAATTTTCCAGAGTTGTTGGCCTCGCTTTGCTTGGGCCATTCAACATCAAAAAGGCAAAAAGACGAAAAGACAAAAAGACGGACAGATGGAAACACGGAAAGACCCCCATAAAAAATACCAATAGTTCCAAAATACCAACAGGTATTTTTGTTGTACTTATGGTTTACCATAAGTTGACCGTTGATTAACCATTGATAACCTATGGTATTTCAAAAACCATTGGCATTTTTTCACTAGGGCGAAAGACGAGTCACACTAGAGTCCCATTGAGTTCTCTGAGGGTCACGCGAGAGTCCCATTGGAGTCTCCTGAGAGTCACACAAGAGGCTCATTAGAGCCCAATGGGAGTCTCGTGTGAGTCCCCTGAGAGTCACATGAGAGCCCAACGATAGTGTCGTGTGAGTCCTATGGGAGTCTCATGTGAGTCACTTAAGAGTGCCCTGAGAGTCCAATGTGAGTCCCATGAAAGTCTCATCTGGGCTCCCTGAGAGTCACATGGTAGTCTCATTTGAGTCACTGGAGAGTACCCTGAGAGTCACATGTGAGTCCAAGGAGAGTATCGTGCGAGTCCCATAAGAGTCTCATTTGAGTCACTTGAGAGTCCCCTGAGAGTCACATGGGAGTCCCATAAGAATCTCCTGAGAGTCACATGCGAGTAAAATGAGAGTCTAGTGTGAGTCCCCAGAGAGTCACACAAGAGTCCTATGTAAGTCCCCTGAGAGTCACATGAGAGCCCAATGAAAGTCTTGTGTGAGTCCCATGTGAGTCTCCTGAGACTTGAGAGTCCCTGAGAGTCCCATGTGAGTCCCCTGAAAGTCCCATGAGAGTTACATGAGAGTTCTCTGAGAGTCTCACGGGAGTCCAATGGGACTCTCATGTGAGTCGCTTGAGAGTCCCATTGAAGCCCCCTTGAGAGTCCAATGAGAGTCTCGTGTGAGTCCCATGGGAGTCTTGAGTGAGTCACTTGAGAGTTCCCTGAGCGTCATATATGAGTCCAATGAGAGTCTCGTGTGAGTCCCATGGGAGTCTCATGTGAGTCTCCTGAGAGTCCCTGAGAGTCCCATGTGAGTCCCCTGAGAGTCACACGAGAGTTCCATGTGAGTCCCTAGATAGTCACACTACAGTCCCATTGGAGTCCCCTTAGAGACATACGAGAGTCCCATCAGAGTCCCATCAGAGTCCCATGTGATCCCCATGTGAGTCACTTGAGAGCCCCTGAGAGTCACATAAGAGCCCAACAATAGTCTTGTGTGAGTCCAATGAAATTCACATCTGGGCCACCTGAGAGTCACATGGAAATCTCATTTGAGTCACTTGAGAGCACTTTGAGAGTCACATGTGAGCCTAAGGAGAGTATCGTTCTAGTCCCATGCGAGTCTCATGTGAGTCCCCTGAGAATCACATGAGAGTCTCATCTGAGTCACTTGAGAGTCCCCTGAGAGTCACATGCGAGTCAAATGAGAGTCTCGTGTGAGTCCCCTGAGAGTCACATGACAGTCCAATGAGAGTCAGATGAGAGTCCCCTGAGAGTCTCATGTGAGCCCCCTGGGAGTCCCATGTGAGTCCCGTGAGAGTCCCATGTGAGTAATAAAAACACAAAATAAAATAAAATAAAATTTCAGCATTCAGTACGGTATTCTGTTCAGTTCACCATTCGTTCCAAGTTACAATGAAATACGTCTGAAGGTTCAAATAAAAATTTTGAAAAGTTTTTGAAAAATTATGTTCTACCATTGTAGCTATGCTCGAATGCGAATTATTAATACAATTTTAGTTCTTTTAACAGAACGCCTCTCTTTTAAAAAATTTTGATACCATCGATTGAGCTCAGCATGTCAAAAATCTTGATTTTTTCCACTAAAAAAACACCAAAAAAACTTCCCACCAAGTTTAAATAAGGGCCACCCTATTGAGCACACAGTCATGCTTGGAAAAAAAGGGCACAACTGTACATAGATCTATCGCCGATATTTGGAGCTCATGATGTCCGAAACAAATTGACACCCCCTCACCTGATCACATGTGTAATTCATTTTTCAAGAATCTGGGAAATTGGAGAAATTGGTCTGAAAACCTCAGGGAAAATCATTTCCAGAAATGAGCTCTCTTCCCATAACAAAATTCGTCAGCATTATTTTGATTTGGTCACTAATGCTGTCCTCTTCCTTGATTCACATGGTGCCTGCTTCTACCACAGTTAGGTACCGGACGTTTTGCTTATATGTAGATCGGAGAGTAGCTAAATACCATGTTATTATCCTTATAAATACATCTAGGAATTTAGTCAAGCTATGGTATGGAAGCTGATGTTAGAATGTTAGTTCGTTTTCGTCAGTTCTGCTCGTCGCACATTAGCCGAATTAATTGAAATGCGAAGTTATTAGATAGACTCGGTGTACCATCCTACCCCTACTCGTACACGCCGCCGCCGGTTCAAGTTAACAACAGTTTGAAATTTTGAAATATATTGTACATAGTTGTTGCTCGTATAGTTAGTTAGTGTAGTATAACGCGAAGCGACCAACACACGCCATATACTTAGTTGACGGTTAAATATAAACTAACAAAAGAGGCTTTAAAGGGTTATGTCTTCGAATAATCCTGAAACATCTGAGAAGCTTTAATTAAAATATGAAATTAAAAAATAACCAACGACTGTATTCTTGTAAATTGTTTTTATTTGTGCGAATTTAATTAAACGAAGAAAACTTGGCCGGCTTTCCTCTTGTCTCCTTATAAGCTTTTGTCACCCCAGTCCCACTCCCCGGCCCCTCTCCGATCGAATCAAGTTGCGAAGAAGAAAAAAAAATACACCGTTTATAATCGCCTATCTTCTCGAATAATTCTCTCTGTTTTCTTCTTCTTCTTCTTCTTCTTTCTTTCAAAAGACTGAAACAATAACTGAGTGTTCGCAACGATATTAAAAAACTTCTAATATCGGTTATTAATTAAACGTGAAAAAAACTCGTTAACGAAGATTCTCGCCTGCTTCTTTTTCTTTCCCTTCTTTTTCCTCCCTGCGAGACAGCTTCGCGGTGCGGTTGATGAACTCGACCGTGCTGCGTGGTTCGCACTTATCACTTTTTTGAATACAAATTAATTAAAAATACGCCCAAAACTTTTTTTTTCTTTTCTTCAACTTATATGCCGTTTGAAAAAATGTTGAAAGCGAGGCGTATTTTAAAAATAAAATGCAAATGAAAAAGCGAACTTGTTAGAAGTTGAGAGTTGACTTTTGCTCCGTGGGATTCAGTATTAATTGCTGATTTTTCCCATTATTTTTATACACATTAGACCTATTTGCTCGATACGAAGTATAAAAAACGATTATTCGCCTTCTTCAATTCTATCGCCCACCCTAAACGTCCGGAAAATGGAAAAGTAGGCAAGTTGGCGATTTCGTACCCGTCAGTTGGCAATTTGTTAGCCCGAATTGAATTCTTGAATTTTGAAAAATTTGCCAAATATCCAAAAATGAACATCAGAACCTGAATTTTGCTTTCGGGGATTTAGAACACGTTCTTTGAAGCTACCTAGCTTAGTTTCGTACAAATCGAAGGATGCTAGTTCAAGGGTTAATTTTTAGTCCGAATTCTGAGGTACTTGAGAGAGCTAAACTTGAATTTTTTTTTGAAACTCAACAAAACTAATCGTTGCAAAAAATATTTTCGAATATATTAATCAATTTTTAATCATCTTCCGATGAGTTTCCTTTCCATTTCCATGCAAAATAACCAATCGACGAACAATTAGAGATGGAATTTTCGTAACATCCGAAGAAATTAGTACTCGACATTTACAATTTAAGCTCTTCTTTCTCTCTTCCTTAATTTTATTTCACTCGGCGTGACATTTCTTTGGGAAAATTGTCGTAGCCGATTTCATCTGGTAAATTTTCCATATCCTCGAGATGTCGGTTCCGATAGGAGGATAAAACACGAGCGAAATTGAAAATCGGCTGGAAAACAGTCGCGATGCCATTCGAGTCGACTAGTTTGGTTGTTAATTAGGCCATTTAGTAAATTTACTTCGTTTCTTTAGTCTTTACGGTCGTTTATGTGTAATATGCCTGGAGGAAAGCAGCGGAAAAACAATTATCGTAGTCGTAAATCGTTTTATTATGTGATGTTTCGACGGCGTGGCGTGGCGTGGTGCGCGCGAAAACCCATTGTCGGCATCGAGATTCCAACAGCAGAAGTCGCTGCTACGCGAAAATCATTACAGTGGACTGGGCTTACGAGCAGCACTGAAGGTCGGAGTCAGCCGGATAAGGTTTTTTTTTCAGCCAAAAATTCATTTTGCTCTCTTCTCCTTGCCCCTCCTTGCCTCGCATCGCAACGGGAAGCAATTTATTTTCTTTAAATATCTTTTACGCACTCTGAGTAGCAACAGCTTTATTAAGCTAAGATAAACAGTTGCGGTAAATGCTTGGAGTGACTTTGGTAAAGGACTGCCTGCCGCAGCCTACGTCTTCTTACCACCCGAGGACTTGGACTGCGCGAGCCGCGTCAACGGCGGCAACGTCGCCGTAAAGAAATTTTCCAAGGGGGAAAAGTTGTTTGGTAACAATTAAGTCAACCTCGTTAAAGATTTTATTAAGTCTGCGGGGATGGTCAGAGGTGGTTTTCATCTCGGGTTTCTTCCCGTTTGTGTGTTGTGTGGTTTTTTTTTCTTTTTTCATCATTTTTGCATTTTTTCCCTCCTAATTAAATACTTTTTACGCGAATTTTTATTTGTTTAACCAAGTTATACTTACTCTAAATTAAGTTCAAACGAGGTCGTTTTTATGTCTAATTTTATAGTTTTATGCGTGGGGATTGGATTACTTCGTTGTGTTTATTGTGAGGGTAGGTATTTGTGGTTGGAGAGTAGGTTGATGAGAGTTTGAAAATATTTTCAAAATATTTTTTCATATTGCATTTTTCTACTGTCAGTGTTGGATTTGTGCTGCTTTCAAACGTCGCTAAAGTTCATTGTTGGCTCTTTCAAAGTGATTGGAGAGGGTATTCCCAGGTAAAATATGCGAAATGAAATGGCCCTGTAGGCCTGTACCCAGATTTGGAAAATTATGATGGATTATTGTTGGGTACCTCCAAAAAAAATTTTCGAACGGAATTTCCGCCCCTCAACCCCTCCTCCCTCTTGGACAGTATAGCCAAAAAAGTCTTTTTTGTGGGAAAAAATTAATATCCAAGAGTAGTGGGTAAAAAATTCTGGTACTTACCACACGGAATGTATAGGGGAAGCATGGGCCTTTTAACACGATTTTTTTCAACAAATTTCATCTTAGTGGTGGGTGTAAAATTGACAGAAGAAAACTTTGACCCGCCACATCTCCGGATTGAAGGGTTGGGCACAAAAACTGTTTTCACCAAAATGTGTACTTTTACAAGTAGGTACTCTCTTACTACCATTCCGTAAAATTGAAATTTTGTCAGCAAAAAGCTCACATTTGCAAAAAAAAAACTGAAAAATACACGTTTTTGCATTTCTTTTTTGTTAAATTAAGCGAAATGTGCGGAAAATGTATAGAACAAGAAATGTTGAGCGTCGAATTTTACCCTTGAAAATATGTTTATAAGGTTGTCAGAACGCTCATCTACTGAAGTTAGCAAGGAATGTAATCATGAACTCTGTGAATAAAAAAATGCCCAAAATCGCAAGTCAAACTTACAAAAAGTTACCAAGAATGTCCAAAAGTTGAACTAAAAATCAGTAATTACAGAAAATACAAATTTTGATTTCAATTTTCAAAAATTTTAACAAAATCTTTTTCGAATCCAAAAAGTACCATACGTACACTTTACTCATGTTCAACAAATCTTACCAAAATTCAAAAATTTTGAAAAAAATCCCAAAATTGTACAAAAAGTTATCAAAAGTTCATTCTAGATCATGGATTGGTTCAAAATCATGGTTATTGTCCCAAAATCAAGAGATAATTTACATGATTATAGAAAAATCAGGTCAACCTCTCACAAAAGTGAATGAAAAAAGTGATTCCTAAAATAGGTGATTGATAAATATTATACAACTTATATTTTTCAATTGGAAATTATAAACCATAAAACAATTGACCTAAGGTACTTAATCCAAATTTGGCTTAACAATGAGAGGAAAAAAATCGACCAAAATTGACCCATCAAGAGGGACAAATCGTTTGAAAAATCAATTATTTTTTAGCATTTTTAAAGATCCTTTACCCATAAACTAAAAATATTCTGAAAAAAAAAGTAGAGATATGTCGTGAATCTTACCTATAGATGTGATAAACATATACCTAGTAGCATTTCATTTACAAGTATAATTATTGCACCTTTTTTATCAGGTCAGAATTTTTATATTTTTAAAGAGAACTTAAAAAATGTATAGAAAGAGGAATCGAAGAAAAATATAAAATTACAAAGATTGATTTTTAAAATGGAAAAAGCAGCGCTATTTTTGCAAAACCTGTACTTTCAGACTATTTTGGCTAAAAACAAGATTGTATTGACAATTTCGGCATATCTAAAACAACATTTTTTGGATAACATGTCAAAAAAAAAAGGTCTTTGCCTACAATACTTACCTAGTCAAAAAATAGAACTTGTTGACAATTTTGAAGCAAAGTACATAGAAGTTTTGAAAATTTTGACTAAAAGCATACAAGCAAGAATTTTCGCCAATTTTGGCAACAGAATTTTTTGAACATTTTGGCAAAAAAACAGTGCTTTGTTGGCAGTTTTAAAAAATACTTTTTTGATAATTTTGGCACTAATGTGAATTTTTGAAATTTTGGCTAATAACAGGTGTATTTTGACAATTTTGACAAAAGTTGAAATGAGTTTTCTTCTGTCAATTTCACACCCCCCCCCCCACCCCTCTGATAAAAAATTTTTAAAAAATTGTGTTGAAAGGCTCTTGCTTCTCCTACACATTCCGTGTGTGGTACCAGAATTCTCTATCCATTATTCACAGTTATCAATGATAAAATACGGTGCACACTTCAAAATAAAACGATGTATTGAAACATATTTACAAACGAACAAATATGTACCGAAATTAAATGGATAGAAAATCGCCACAATGCAAACGTTAGCGTAATCAGAACATTAGTTAGAATATTTGAAAATCGGAATCTCGAGTATAAAAATATTACAAAATCACAATTGATGTTTGTTGACTTCTCAAATACAATGTATCTCGATAGTTTGATTTTATATTATTTTCAACACTTTTCCTAATTCGAGAATTATCGAGCAATAAATTAACAGCAAAACTGCTCTGCACAAACATGAAGAATGTCGATCATGTTCTCTCAAATTCGATTGATGTTAAAGATGCTTCACTAGCAGTGATCAACTCGGATAAACAACTTGATCAGCTACCTGGCTCCACAATATTGCTGTGTCAGCATTTTCTAAGTATACGCCAGTTGTTGAGTGAAACGTACTCCAACATCTGGCAAAATCCGCATAGCTGGATTGTTTGAGCTGTCTTCAATTCACGTCTAAGACAGCTGATGTCTTCAGTGGTAAAATTCTTCAGAGATTTTGATAACATGCCGGGTGAGGAGTGTATCTCTGGCAATGTACAGCAGATCGTATACTGCTACTAGATGATCAATAGGGAACATCAGATGTAACGATGTCTGATCGCTTTCCTTGAGGTCTAAAACCTACATTTGGCACGTCGTTAGTGGCTACAGATTTCTTCGGTGTATCCATAGGGTTTTTCTATTTGGAAAGATTTTGCCTTCAAACAGCTTCTGTGTACGAATTGGGTGAAGCTTCTAATTTCAGCTGTGAAAATCTCAATTTCAAAGCAATTAGCGAGATCGTCGGGAATCAGAGATTTTAATCGATGTTAGACATGTAATAATCGCCATTTTGTCAAGTCTGTATCACACACAGAATCGTCTTGGCAATCCTTGTTGGAATTATCGATAGCGTCATTGAACTCATCATTCCCGAACAAGGAACTATTTGATGATATCGGTGAATGTGTTGGTATCGATTTAGTTGAAGATTTAGTCGAAGATTTTGGCATAGCAGGCGATGACTTCAACATGGAAGGTTCAATTTTCTTTGGCGTTGATGTAGTGCTTTTAGTTTCCTTCACATCGCTGATTTCAGTATTCGGGCTGGGCAGCGCTAGTGTTGCTGTTGGACTTGGAATATGATGAGGACAAAAATGTGATATTTGATATTTGACATAAATAAAGTTTGAAGTTTTTCAAAATGATTTGTATTGAAGAAACTTTTGTGTGGATTGATGTGTTCAAATGGACCAAAACAATTAACAAACACACTCAAATTCAACTGATATTGCATATCAAAACATTCTCTATCACATTTTAGTCCTGATAAAAATCAAAGTCCACTGGTGCGATGCTAGTGATCCCATGGATGCCTGGCCCAAATCAGTTTCCATATCAATCGGATCTAACAAATCTCGATTGATTGGTGTGGTAACTCATTGGTCACAATTTCAAAGTTTCTTGTTGAAAGTGACATCTTTCAAAATAACAACATCACCTTTCTCTGGAATGTATACTCAATATTTTTCTGGAGAAAAAACACTTTTTTGGCTATACCATCCAAGGGAGGGACATGAAGAGATATAAAGACAAGAGGACAGGGGGTATAATTATCTAGATCTACGTCTTTATACTCATGCAAAGAATTTGTTATCGAGAGCTTCTCGACTCATTACTTACGCTAAATTCCAACTTTATTTCGTTATTTTTTGAAACGATTTATCGCTACATGCTGAAACCTATGTGTTTCCATTTCTTCTGTTGTGTGTTTAAAGAGAGATAAATTTCGTGAATATTTCTCTCCCACATAACATCGTCGGTAGGTACTATTCGCGGTAGGATGTTTCGTATCATTGTTATTTTTCTCGGCGAAGAAATGAAAAAACTTTCTGAGTGAATTGAATATACTTTAGCAAACAATATCCGTATGTATGTGACTATGTGTGTAATATGACAATGTTATTTGATACCTACCTACCGTACGACAACAACACGACGATGACGACCATACTTAATAGTTTTTTTCTCTCTTCTCGTTTCGAAACTGGATATTTATACATATATTTTTGTAGACTAAGGTAAATTATCACACGAAATTTTGACGAAAGAAATTCTTAATTCAATGAGACAAGAAATCGTCGTGTGTTTCGCGTGGGTTTAATGTTCACCAAGTTAGGCTATCAGAGAACAGATCGTACTATATGCGAGCATTTCAGTCTTGAAACTTCTGAGCAAAGAAAAAATGCGTGAAAATAGAACGAAATTTCCTACTATTGTACGCGATCAAGCGCGTGTAGTTGAAAATAAAAATACAAGTTCGAGATGTTTTGCGAATGTGCCAATTACAGGCATTATTTGCAAATGCACAATGTAGAGAGTTTAAGGCATAAAAAGGAAGCTCTATGTAGACCTTGTTTCAAGTTTTAAATGTGCGTTGACTAATAAGGTGAATTAATTTTTACTCTTTCAAAATTTCAGAACATTTTTTTATATTCGTTTAAGTCGATTCTCAAAAAAAAAAAAACACCATTATCATCAAAATTCTGATTTAAATTAGAAATTATTGCTCTCCCATCCCATCCCTTGAAGTTACCTAACTGGATTTTATGAGAAAATTATTTCCTTTTGTTTGATTTTATAATGATTAGTTCTACCTAATGAAGTTGTTCCAGAAGCCTTCTTCCTCTTGGTTGAAAAAAATTTCTTTTTACAGGAAAATCTCATTTAAAAAAATGTAAAAAATCCAATCTATTTTGAGTCCAAAACTTCTCGTTTTTCGTGCAAATTTTGGCGGATTTGACATGAAATGAGTAATGATCCACTTGGTGATGAGGTGTTTAATGATACCTTAATTGTGAGTTAAAGGAACCTAGGAAATGTTTGAGCTTTTAAATAGCCCTTGGAAAAGAAATATGGGTTCTCGAGAAAGAGGCATTTTAAAAAATTGTGGTTTTTTTCGCTCCTGTTTGTACTCTACTTGTTTTTTAAAAAAATGACCAAGGTTCTACTGAGCGCTTAAAAATTTTAAATAGCCCATTTTTGGGCAAATCCGTGTTGTAAAAATATTTTTTTCTCAAATCCTGCAGATAGAATGGCAGACAGTAATTTCATACGTTTATACCTTCAAAAAAACCTCGTTTTATTTTAAAACTTTATTTTTTCAATTCATGCCATCTTCTTTCTCTTCCTCTGTGGAATTTCCACTCATTCGTTGCTTTTCTACCGTTTGAAAAAATTTCACATCAGCCGTTTTTCTGATTACTTTCCATCCAATTACAAGCTCCTCAAAACATCTGTATCGTTTTCAAAATTGAACCGTATCGTGTTACGAAAAAGCTCAACGCGACTACACATTTTTCCCTGTTTTAGTTTAGTTTAGTTTTTTTTTTTTTTACCCCATCAACAAGTGATATTAAAACTTCTACATCGGTAGCTTAAAAAGAGGCGAAAAATATCATCTGGGAAAATTTATCGTCGAAATTGAGTCGAATCCTTTGAACGAAAGATGAAATTAGTATTAACGAGTTTTTCATCGCTTCGCTTTGATTTTGCTATTTATTTTTTCGCGCTCTCTTTCTCGTCGCTCGGCGCTTTTCTTCGAGATGCGAAAAACTTGTTTAGATGGTGAAAATTATCCAGACGAGGTAAATACTATACACGAGTACTTACTCGTCGTCGTAAGTATATCTTTTGACGTGAAAATTTTTTCGATACGAGAAACCCGTTTGTGAGGATTATTTCGTCGCTCGTGCTCGTCGTCGTCGTCGACGATATGATCATGTACTCGCTCGAGGGTACATTTTTATAATTATAAAATGATCCGCCGAATAAAACGGTATTTTGAAAAACCGTTATTCGATATTTTCCAATGTAGGTACTTGTTGGCATTAAGTAGAAATAATCATTTATTATTATGAAAATCAATTACGTTTGCAAAAGTTCAATTAAATATATATTAAATGGTATAGGGAAAGACGATGCTTGCACATTGGTATACTCGTATCTAAGTACATATGTATTTATTAAAGTAATGTTTCCTTTTCAGGTTTTTACTTCTATTCGTCTTTCTTTCATTTCTTTTCTTTTCTTTTTCAATTTAAAGAGAAGAAAATACTTGTATAAGTATACGCATTTATCCATTTTTAATGACGACGCACAGCGATCGATCTCGTCTCATTTATAGAGAAACGCAGATAGTAGTAAAAGGTTCTCTGCTCGTTGATTCGATGCCAATAAAAATAAATATGTTTTTTAAGACGCGCACCACGGCAAGCCTGAAATTTAGAAGTTTTCCTATTCTCAAACGAAAAAAAGCTGCTAAAAAAAAAATCGATGGATGTTGAAATACTGGAACAATATTGTTTTTTTTTTACGGGGGTCGACAACTCGCTAAGGAGGAGAGAATTTAAGTGAAACGAATACGTTTGGAATTTATTTCGCGAACCTTTTACCTTTATGGCGCCGGATGCGTAAAATCAGTTCGGGTTTCAAAAGTTTAACTTGATACGGGCAAATATACATATCGAAGTGTATGGATTTTGTACCCATGTATGAGTAACTTTATCACCTGTGTATTTTTTGAGGATATTTTTTTTTGGTTTTCACATTACATCAGGGGATGCATTTTTTTATATACTCCTTGATTCGTTTGCTTAGAGAGGGGAGGGGAGGGTGGGAGGTACAAATTTGCTGACTCAATTTCCCCGAATTTGCTTACTTGAATCCACCCCCCTCTTCCCCCCTCGCTAATTTTATTGAAACTTCTTGCCAGTGATGAATTTATGAGGATTGAAATCAAGGTGGAAAATTTTTATGAATCATTCGCGAATGAATTGATTCGTATGAGTGACTCGTTCGCGAACAAACCAATTCATTTACTCAATCTATGGTGAATCATTCACGAACGAATTGAATAATTCTTGGTGAATCATTTGCGAACGAATTGACTCGTATAAGTGACTCATTCGCGAACGAATCAATTCATTTAATCAATTTTTGGTGAATCATTCACGAACGAATTGAATAATAATTTTAAGTGAATCATTCGCGAACAAATTGGTTTGTACAAGTGACTCGTTCGTGAACGAATCGATTCATTTCCTCAATTTTTGATGAATCATTCACGAACGAATTGATTCATATAAGTGACTCGTTCGAGAAAGAATCAATTCATTTACTCAATTTATGGTGAATCATTCACTAACGAATTGAATAATTCCTGGTGAATCATTTGTGAACGAATTGATTCATATAAGTGACTCGTTCGCGAAAGAATCGATTCATCTCCTCAATTGTTGATGAATCATTTGCGAACGAATTGATTCGTATAGGCGGTATAAGTGACTCATACGCGAACGAATCGATTCATTTACTCAATTTTTGGTGAATCATTCGCGAACAAATTGGTTTGTATAAGTGACTCGTTCGCAATCGAATCGATTCATTTACTCAATTCATGGTGAATCATTCATGAACAAATTGGATAATTCTTGGTGAATCATTCGCGAACGATTTGACTCGTATAAGTGACTCATTCGCGAACAAATCGTTTCATTTACTCCATTTTTGATGAATCATTCGCGAACGAATAGATTCATTTACTCAATTTTTGGTGAATCATTCACGAACGAATTCAATAATAATTTTTACTTTTAGTGAATCATTCGCGAACAAATTGGTTTGTATAAGTGACTCGTTCGCAAACGAATCGATTCATTGACTCAATTTATGGTGAATCATTCACGAACGAATTGAATAATTCTTGGTGAATCATTCGCGAACGAATTGATTCGTATAAGTGACTCGTTCGCGAACGAAACGATTCATTTCCTCAATTTTTGATGAATTGAATCATTCGCAAATGAATTGACTCGTATAGGTGACTCATTCGCGAACGAATCGTTTCATTTACTCCATTTTTGATGAATCATTCGCGAACGAATCGATTTATTTACTCAATTTTTGGTGAATCATTCACGAACGAATGAATAATTCTTGTTGAATCATTCGCGAACGAATTGATTCGTATAAGTGACTCGTTCGCGAACGTATCGTTTCATTTACTCCATTTTTGATGAATCATTCACGAACTAATTAATTCGTATGTGTGACTCGTTCGCGAACGGATTGATTCATTTACTCATTTGTTGATGAATCATTTGCGGACGAATTGATTCGTATAGGTGGTATAAGTGACTCATTCGCGAACGAATCGATTCGTTTACTCAATTTTTGGTGAATAATTCACGAACGAATTGAATAATAATTTTCAGTGAATCATTCGCGAACGAATTGATTCGTATAAGTGACTCGTTCGCGAACGAATCGATTCATTGACTCAATTTTTTATGAATCATTCACGAATGAATTGATTCGTATAAGTGACTCGTTCGCGAACGAATCGATTCATTTACTCGATTTTTGGTGAATTATCCACGAACGAATTGATTCATTTTCTGTGAATCATTCGCGAACGAATTAATTAATAAATTAAGGAATTGATCGATTCGTTGGCGAATGGTTCTTTCAAAAAATTGATCAAAAATTTTGGCTGATTTGGCATGAAAAGGCCCATTAATAATAGTCCAAGAGCTATACCACTGTGATTGGGCCGAAATAACTGAAAGCTGGGACTGGTCTCAAAAGTTAGTATACATACCCCTATTTTAAAAGCACTTGGTCTGCCAATCCGCAGCTGCTGCTTTAAAGCTCAGCGAAAGCTCGAAAGTTCGAAATTTTTCTGAACTTTTGCTCGAGAAAACTGATGGCTGAAATTGGTGCCTACTTATAGCATTTTTCGCGCTGAATCCGAATATATCGGTCTGCCGACCCATAAGTGCCGCCAAAGCCCCGCCAGACTGGTTCAAAAGGGGAGCAATTTTGACAAATTTCATGTTTTTGGGCTAAATTCTCAAAAAAAGCTACAAAATCGGGTTAAAAATTATTTTCAAGCAGTTTAACGGAATGCTCTATGGCTAAGATGATTTTTAGGCACCAAAATTTTTCAAAATTTTCATTTTTTGGGGGGTGGGGCGTGAGGGGAGTATTGATGAATTCAGCAAATATGGTCTTGTGAAGTTGTGATGTATCAAAATATATGTTTTTTGGGCCTTAGAATTCAATTATGGCAATATTTTTCACATTGGAGGACAATACGGTCAAAAAACATACATTTTGATGTATCACAAAGCCATATATACTCCCCTCACGCCCCACCCCCCAAAAAATGAAAATTTTGAAAAATTTTGGTGCCTAAAAATCATCTTAGCCATAGAGCATTCCGTTAAACTGCTTGAAAATAATTTTTAACCCGATTTTGTAGCTTTTTTTGAGAATTTAGCCCAAAAACATGAAATTTGCAAAAATTGCTCCCCTTTTGAACCAGTCTGGCGGGACTTTGGCGGCACTTATGGGTCGGCAGACCGATATATTCGGATTCAGCGCGAAAAATGCTATAAATAGGCACCAATTTTAGCCATCAGTTTTCTCAGCTGAAAGTTCAGAAAAATTTCGAACTTTCGAGCTTTCACTGAGCTTTAAAGCAGCAGCTGCGGATCGGCAGACCAAGTGTTTTCAAAATAGGGGTATGTATACTAACTTTTGAGACCACCCCCAGCTTTCAGTTATTTCGGCCCAATCGCAGTGGTATAGCTCTTGGACTATAAGTATAATATTTCAACTCATTAGATATCACAATGGTACCTATCTAATTTATTGCTTTTTTTTCAAAATCAAATCGATCTCATCGGTTGTATTACCTATTGATAAAATCAATCAATCAAAACCCTAACTATTCACTATTGCACATTCACTTCCTTCCTTTGACTTTTTTTCTCCCCAAAAACACACAAAACCGGCTCATTTTTCGTTTGCGCGCCTAAAAAACCCCAGGGAATTCTTCCAGGCAGGGTCACCAACGTGGGAAAAAAATCGTCAATGCTAAAAAGAAGAATAAAAAGAACCGTTCTCAGCCAACTAAAAATTCAAATAGTCTGGCAATATATTTTAGTAGGTACCTAACTCGATAAGAGACCTGCAAAACTGACGGACAACAAAAAGTTATCTGCTAGGGGATAACGACGATGTTCGGAATTGCAAATGGAATTCTGTCAGATAATTTGGCTTCGTCCACATTATATCCTCGGAGATTTACACATTGTTAAAATATTTTCAAAGACGATTTTGTTTTTTTTCACCTCGGTGATAATCGATTTCGGGCTCGACGCCAATGTCGAAACGAAACATTTCAAACAAGCCGACAAAATGAGCGTATTCAACCAAAAAGAAATGAGCGAAAGAAGAAAAAAAAGAGTCGAAACTTTTCCAAATGTTTGGAAAATTTCGTTATTTCGACGTTTAAACGACTTCACAGCGAATTTTTCCTACATAGGTAGTATACTCGTGGCTCGCCTTTCGAAAAGTAAATTTGGATGGCGGCATCGGTGGTAAAATACCTACTCTCGGCACCTGTGTACTTCCTGCCAAAATTACCTCACCTAGACCGGCGGCTGCGGCTGCGACGGAGGCGTCACTCGCGTCACATTTACTTTTCAAATACGAGTACCTTACCTATACCTACGTATATAGCGAGGCAGCAACTCGAAACAGTTGAAAAAAATTTTATCGTTGCTTGGTTACAAATTGAATCGATGTGTATGAAATACGCCTCGCCGCCGATCCGACTGTGTACCACTTCGTCGTCTAAAGATATCTGCATTTAGTGTGTTTGTTTTTATCGAGTAGGTTCGTCGGTATTATTATACTGATTTATTATTCATCGAGAGCTATAATGTAATAAGCGTCACCTATGAAAAACCTCTAATTTATATTCGTATATTCTACACCTCCCTTCTTCGACTGCTTTCCATGCCGCCGTCGTGCAGAGCACTTGTGGCTTCATCGGGACCTCTTTTTTTTTCAAACATTCGCGTATATACTTTGCTGCGCGTTACCTACCGAAGTACGAGGATATAAGCCTATACCGCAGAATAGCAGAGTGAATATGATGCTTTTGACGTAAACGAATTACAAATTTACGCCTACAGCGTATTTCGACGTACCTACCTAATTGTTATCAATGCCACGAACTGCGCCAGATTTCAAAGTCAATATACGTTTTGTTCAATCCGAAGAACAAAACCAATTGCCGAGCTCGTAATAATGATATATTATTTCGCGAGCAGTGATTGTATCTACCAATAAAAGATGGAACTGAATGGTCGAAAATGATATTTTGATGATTTTGAGACTTCCTTTTTTGAGCTTTAAAGCTCAACGGTTGTTTTAAACAAAAATTGATGATTGATAATCACGTTGTAGAGGAGATTTCAAGGAACAATTTTCGTTTGAAAATTTTCAAGTTAGGGGGTGCAATCTGCATCGTCCTAGGAAAAGAGGGAGAAGAGGGGGAAATGGCATCTGAGGAAAACATCTCGGTATTGACGTGTAGAACAATAATTTTTCATGAAAAATTCAATCTAAATCTTACTCTAAATCTCAATCTAAATCTAAATACCTTTCTCCTGCCAGTACTCAAGGAATCTAACTGCTTCATCGTCAAGTGTCCCATTTAATTTTCCAGGATTTATTTTTCCTGATAATTCACACTCAAATAAATCTGTTACGTGTTTTCCACAGTTTATATTTCAAATATTCTCCACTTGGTAGGGCTTCCTGCCTAGTTCTTCCCTCAACACCTGCATTCCATATGTGACATCTATCTGTGCTAGGGGTATCTTTTAGTTCTTCAACTGTTTTCATGAAACTGTGTCTAGACCTGAAGCGGGTTTCTGCCAGTTCTCCATATCCATACATAGGATGCAGCAGATTTTTTAGCATCTTTGTCTTCTCTACCATGGATGCAACTTCATGTCTGACTGCTGGTGGGGCAATTCCACTCAACTCATATCAGTTATTCAATGGTATTGGGCGTAAACACCCTGTCACCAATCTACATGCTTCGTTTAAGGGTATATCAACTTTACTTGCATGTGCTGAACGACTCCAAACAGGGCAGGCATACTCCCCCACTGAATAGCACAGTGCCAGTGCAGATGCTCTCATTACTTGGGGCTTAGCTCCCCAACTGCTGCCTACTAGTTTGCGAATTATATTTGTTCTGGCTGCAATTTTCATTTTAGTTGCCTCACAGTGCCTTTTGTAGGTCAATGACCTATCTAGGGTTAGATGCAGGTATTTGGGGTTATCTGCAAGTTTCAGATCTGTTCCACCCCATTGAATATTCAATTGCCGCTTTGCTCCACGATTTATGAGATGAAAAGAGCATGTCTCTGTCTTTGTTGGATTTGGTTTGAGGTGGTTATCTTTATAGTAAGTGTCCAGTTCTTCCATAGCCTGGTTTAGTGTGTCCTCCACCTCCACAAATGTATCATGTTGGGCAGTTAGTGCAAGATCATCTGCATACAGAAAGTGGTTGGTATCTGGTCCAGTTGGTTGGTCACTGGTGTAAATGTTGAAGAGAATTGGTGACAAAACACTGCCCTGGGGAAATCCGTTCTTTTACCACCTCCAGGTGCTGTTTTTACCATTGAATGTCACATAGAATCTTCTGTCTTTCATCAGCATAGTGACTATCTGTGTAAATTTAAAATTCTTTGTAAGTTGGTACACCTTATACTGGAGTAGTTGGTGGCACACTATGTCAAAAGCTGCTGTGAGGCTGACAAACACTACACCAGTGACTTTCTTCTTTTCAAAGCCATCTTCAATTTGTGCTGTGTTAAGTGCAATATCTGGCTAGGGCATGATTTCCCTGGTCTAAATCCAGCCTGCTGTCTAATGAGCCCCTCATCTATGTATATAGTCAGCCGTGTGATTTAAAATGACTCTTTCAAAAATCTTGTATAGGTGACACAGCAGGGAGATAGGCCTGTAGTTCTTTGGGTGATTTGCATCTTTGCCTGGTTTCTGTAATGCAATAACATGTACCTATCGCCATAGTCTTGGCATTTTTGAAGTTTCTATACAGGCATTAAACACATGGGCTACTTGGTTAGCTGTAACCTGAGTGAAATTGCTCTGTTGGGTTTTGCCTCCGTCAAGTCTCTTCAACAGTTGCCAGCATAGATATGAACCCTAAACTGGATCGGCTGCTTACATTTAAAATGTACAGGAAAAAGTGAAGCAAAAAATCAGCTAATTGCAAATCGTGTATTTCCCCGGAGGTGAATGCAAATATATCTACGGAGGGTGTGGCTTATCTCCGGAGGTGAAGAATTTTTGCTTCAGGAGCTTCCGATCCAATTTAGGGTTCATATCTATGGTTGCCAGGCTCTTCAGCTATCTTTGCAGAAATCCAGATTTTCTACTAATTCCTGCCATTTTTTCTGTCTAGATTCTGCTACATCACTTGCTAATTGATTTCTGAGTTCAATGGTCTCATCACTGAAAGGATTTTCATTAAATTTTTTAATGTACTACTTGTATTATGTCATGAGGTGCAGCTCCATTCCAGAGATATACAGAGTGGCCCAGAATTGGCGCAATCAATTGAAAAAACTAAGGAAACGGGAATGACGTAGCAACCACTCATGTTGAGCAAGGGTAAAAGCAAAGGGTGATCCTTTTGCTCTACACTAGGACAACCTAAACCTGCCAAATTTATACGAAAAATCAACTGTTAACCTTGCACTAGGAACAAAATGACGCATGCGCCTTTTTCTTAAGCGTTGCGCAAATTATGGGCCACTCGTACTCCTTTCTTGCTCCCCTTGGAATATGATCTTTTGAGGCTTTCTTAACAATTTCATTGAAGAGTTCATAATTTTCTGGTATTGGCAGTAGGTTGTCTATCTTTTCTTCAATTGCCTGTTTAAAAGATTCCTAATTGGCCTTTTTGAAATTGAATCTTGGAGGTGGGTTTTCGCATTTAATTGGGCTGATGACCGTCTTAATTTCACATATAATTGGCCTGTGTTGGATTTGGGAAATTGGATCTACTACTCATTTGTGACATAGACTTGAGATTCGCTCTGAAACAAAAATGTTATCTGGGTTATATCCGCGTTTCCATCTTCCACTATTGAAGGATGCTGGCATTTTTGCATCAAAGACCAAGCTCAGCTGCTGCTCTTCAGCCCATTTCTCCACTATTGGTCACCATCTGTATCATTTTCAGCATATCCCCAGCTTACATAATGGCTGTTGAAGTCTACAACTATTATTCTTGTTTCTGTGAGTGGAACATTGCTGTTTTCTTTCCATGTAAATTCTACATTTGGTGGTTTGTAAACTGATGAGATTAAGTAGTCTCCCATGTTGATTGTTAGAATCTCCACATTATTTTCATCAGACAGTGAAGTACTTTTTACCTCCATGTTTGGCTTTCTCATAGGGTCTGTCAATAATGAGTTTTATTCCTATAATTTTTGGCTTCTGGCTTTGTCTGCGCCTGTGTGTTTCTTGAATGGTGATCACATCTATGTTTAAGTACTTGACCATTTCAGCTAGTATAACTTCCTTTGGCCCTACAGGCCCTCTATGTTTATGGACATGATCCTTAAGGGAGGTGTCCTCGTTGGAGGCCCTGACAAGGGCCGTTTTAACCCAGATGTAGGGTGCATGATTGACCGGTGATGAGATGATTGCCCTGTAGTTGAACTACTGTTTCCAGGGGGCGCCAGCTTATCGAGAAAATATATTCACAGTTCTTAAAAAAACATTCGCGGAGGCTCATCTCTTGCCCCCCCCCCCTCCAAACAATAATTAATATTGTAGACTATACATAGATAACTTTTCAGCACATCGTAAACTAACGCAAAGGGTCTTCAATTTTGTACATGTTCGCAGGATGTATCGATATTTGTATTTGAAAAAAGGCTAAGCGATCGTCTGCATAGACCTAGACGGAAAGATTCCATCACGGAGATAATGAAAAAAAGTGTAAAACATCTGGAGGTATACCGGCAACCGAAATTAATCTTAACGGTACTACACAGCTTAGAAGAGTGCTCCGATACGATTGCTTTTGCTTCCGAACCTATTTTAGCGAGTTTGGCTAACATATTATCTTTTCAAGTTTATACAAATGCTGTTAACTCTGCCAGAACGGAAAATACGCAACCTAATATACCGCGACCGCCTAACGCCAAAGAATATAATTTCATCGATTTCGAAATCAAATACGGTCTACGACAGGTTTGTAAATTTATACGTTATTTATTGCATGTGTTAAAAGCTACGTCTATACGAACTATAAGTACAGAGAAGTTGATTTTATGGCACGTTGAATACCCTCAGATAAATTGTGAATTTTCAACAAGTTTTTTTTAAATTCTGCAATAAAACGACCAAATCTAAAAACGAGATAACGACACAACAATTACCTACTCCGAAGACGCGTACAGATTCGTCGAAAATTTAATAAAGCTTTTCGCAAAGTACGAGTAGGTACAAAACGCTTTGCGTAAAATTAGATCGACAAGAAAAACGCCCGTTTATACCTAAACAGGAAAGCAATTTTAGCTTCGGTTTTCTTTCAACTTGATGTAATTTTCTCGTTAATGAATTTAACGCTGATGCTTACCTCAAAATGAAGTTTTATTAACGATGAATTTGCACTCTCGTATACCACGGTAACATCATCACCATGCCCCACAGGCCCCATTTTGAGGAATATGTGGTACTCTCGACGTGTTTCACGTTTGTACTAAGTATACCGAGTAATTATTAGATATATAATTTCGTCACCGAATACTATTGAATTAGGTTAGATGTAGGGTAGTGCTTGCCTTCGTATGTACCATAATGCGTGCAGTTTAATTAACCTTTTGAAACGTTTAAATTTCGGTTACAGATAGCAGAAGCTTTGGATTTCCTTTCTACTCAAGTTTACCATCATAATATATGCCCTAACAGTATACTCGTTACCAAACTCGGCAATTGGAAGCTGGCAGGCATGGAATTTTTGAGTAAGTAGCTGTAAATATCACCTACTGTAACTGTGGGTCTGTATACATAATAATAAATTATAACGTACGAATTACAAATTTAGATAAAAGTCTCCGCGAAAATTGCAAAATACATCGTTGAAGTCTCCTCAAATGTACTTAAATCTCCTCTGATCCAAAAATGAATTTCATAACAATTTTACAAAAATTTGTGAAAAAGTGCTAGAAACTTGATTTGTAAATTGCTATGAAAACGCTCAAAAAGTCGTTGAAACCACTCGAAATTAATAAAGTTTAAAGTTTTCCAAAAGTAACAAACCGAAGAGTGATGAAACTTCAATTAAATTCAGCAAAAAACGCATAAAAAGGATTCAAAAAGTGTAAAAATTATGTGAAATTTCCCTCTCCACCCCCAAAAAAACCTTTGAAAATCACTAAAAAATACCGAAAACTGATAAAAAGATGGATATTACTGAAATTGAGGAAAATGTCTTGAAAACGGGTACCATAAAATGGAGTTGAAACACTCAAAAAGCATCACTTACCTATATCACCAAAAACAGATAAAATTTCAGCGCAATTTTCCAAAAAAAAAAAAAAAAAAAAAAAAAAACATGAAAAAAGTTGATAGTGTGAGAAAATGCTGTGAAAATATTCAAAAAAGCAACAAAATAATTGCCAGAAATCACTCAAAACTTTTAAAATTTTTGCTAAATTTTTCAAAAATACACAAAAATTTGTTGAAAAAATATTAAAATGGTATAAAAACATACAAAAAAAATCATTAAAATTTCCGAAAATTACGCAAAACTATTGATACGTATTTTAGAGAGATTCGTAAAAAGTACCCAAAAAATTATTGAAATGAGTTAAAATGGCGCGAAAACACACTTTAAAATCACCTAAATTTACCCAACAGCTGTTAAAGTTTCAGTAAAATTAGTCAAACATGTACCAATAATTGTTGAAAACATGTTGAAATTGTGTAAAAACATTAAAAATCGCATTAAAAGCACTGAAATTCACTAGAAGTGATGAAGTTTTGGTTGAATTTGACAAAAATTCATTAAAAAATAATTATTAAAAACTAGTCAAAGTGCTGTAAAAACCACCAAAAAATAATTTTACCAAAAAAAGTGTGCAATAAAATTCAACACAATATACCAAAAACTTGTTTGGAAGTTTGAAACATCATCGAAACCTCTTCAAAACGCAATTAAAGCACTGCAAAAAATGTACTTAGAGGAGTTGAAAAATTGTGAAAACGCCCAAAAATCACTACAATTACTGGAACTATCCAAAATCATTTGACAAAAAGTACATGAAAAAGTGTTGAAAACGTGATATAGGTACTGATAAAAAGCATGAAAATCGATAGCGACATTTCCCAAAAATGTAAGGTATGAAAAGAATTTTTGGAAGCAAAACACCAGTGAATTATCAGTTAATGGAGGACGTTGGAAAAGTTGAATCGAAAAAATAAGTCGATATTCGAATTTAACGCTTTTGAAAGCACATAAAACGATGCGTCGCACAATATTTGACATTCTTTAGCATTTTGACCGAAATTTTGAGGCTGTGTTACCCCCCCCCCCCCCCCACACACACACACACACACCCTCAATAGTCCTGCGAATCCCATAACGAAAATGTTCATAACTGCAGGTATCATAAAAATTTAGTCATGTTCCTCAAATTTTTTCATTTCCAATCTTTAAACTATTGCTTCAAAATTTGACAATATTTCAAATAAGAAATCCTAAAAAAATCTCAACTTAAAACATTCGATATTTTTGGTGAATATTTTTATAAACTGCTCTCAATCTCCTTCAAAACACTGCCAACAAATTGCAGCGATTTTGAATAACTGAATTCCAAAGTTGGACATTATGATACCTCAATATCTGGAAAAAAACGCACTCTACCAGCCCCAAGAAGAGTTGCTGGGTGCCGTTGATAGCGATATTCCATCTTCCCCAATAAGGGGAGCCTGCGTAGTAGAACCCTTTGAGCAAAATCGGAGAACCTGAACCGAAAACCGAGCTGATTAGACATGGAATGACCTTGGCGGGTTCTGCGCCAGGAATGAAAAATTCGACCTATTGTTATTTCAGAATCAGCAGAGAGGACCCGGAGTCGTTATTCTTCTCTCATGTATGCTTGAAAAAATAATATCAAAACTGAAATTTGGAAGTGGAACATTTTTTCACCCCCTCTCCCCCTCTTCTTTTAATGACGATAACTATGTAATTCAATTTATTATTCGTGTGTGGTAACAAGATGCGCTTAGAGAGTTGCAAATCGAAAATGGTATCATTTTATAAATGTGTAGTCCTAGTTTTACGAATGTCTGAAAAATTGCGATGAGAAAGTGTGATCAACGAGGCAGGCGAGTTCTGCGCCAGGAGTGAAAATTTTGGACTTGTGGTAGATAGCTTCAGAACGAACATGAAGACAAGGAGGTTACTCGTTTTCTTTCTTCTGTTTTCGAAAAAGTAATCTTCAAGTTGAAAATTTTCTTTTGCTTACTCAAACCTTCTTCTTCCTTCTCTTCTTTCTCCTCCGCCTCAAAATTTCATGTGTTGTAGAAAAATTCAAAATTTTCAAAATTTCCCTTTAATGGCATGATTATGACAAATGAATAAATCTAATGGCTACTCAAAAAATTCGTCAAAATTCAATGAATGGGAAATTTAGATTTTTAGTTTTTGTGTTTGGAGGAGAATTGAGAAGATAAATTCTAATAGAGAAAAAGAAAGGAAAAAACCGAAGAAGTCGTTATGAAAAATATGATCAGATGCACTCGTCCACTTATCATCACAACGAACAAAATTGAAAGCACGGTTTATCAATTCTTCGAGGCGACAACTCTCTTGTTTGATCTTTATCTCGGTGATTTTGAATGAGTAAATGAAAGAATTTTATTCTAAAAACGCGTACCTAGATCAGAAACGCTTTTATTTTACTTCAATTCATTCCAAAAAGATATGCACCACTATTCAGTTTGTCTCGTTTCACACACATTTTTTCTCCTCTTTTAAAAAGCAAAACAATAAACAATCCGCATCGGGCGCATTTAATTTCGAATTGTTATTTCAGTGAATGAAAAAAGAAATAAGGCTTACTTTGAAGGGTTCATTGCTATAAATGCTTCCTAAAATACGAGTACAAGTCTTTCAAAACACGTACTTATTACACGCTGGTAATATGCCTAGTTTTTTTTTTTACATCGCTTCGAGTAAGTAAGTATACAAAAAGGAAAAAGAAAAATAGAGAAGCAGGTAGTGCAGGGAATAAAGTTGTGTCAGACAAGAAAATAAGTGGTTAAGTAAATGTTTTGCGCTTTTGTTCTAACCGGTGGTTGAAAGAGGAAAAAGGGGAGCAGCCGCGTGTGTAAATTGCAAAAATAAAGAGAGCGTATTTGCATTATTATTATACAATTCCAACAGTCGTATAGTCGTAGTCGTAGTAGTTTCAAGATCGTGTACCGAATATACATAGTAGGTACTTGTTGATTGTGTACGTACCACGTATATATAAAGTGGACTCGCACAATGCGACGAAGAGGAGAGCGAAAAGAACGCGTTAGCGCGAAATCAAAAAGATGTTTTTTTTTTACACACACAGAAAGAGAAACATCGCGAATTGTTTCGTTATTACGCGGGGTTTTCTTTTTCGTTTCTTTGCCCTTTTTACGATGAAAGAAATACCTACGTAGATGAGATATTTTTCACCGTGTAGGTACAAGAGACGACGAAGATACCGAAGACGCGAGCGAGCGCCGGAGCTAATATTCAAAATTGAAACAGCATCACGATATTACGCGATGATGACGGTGACGATGTTGGTAGCGCTTTTTATATAAGTAGTAATTTTCGTCGAATTTCGTTCGTTTGTTCATTTGCTTTAATCAAAGATATTCCTAAGTACCTACTTAGCTTCGGTGTTTATTCGAACATCTCGAGTGCCAGCGAACATGATATGAGCTAATGTTTCTCGCTTCAAAAGTGAACTTATATTACCTACCAACGTCGAAACAACCGAGTAGGTGCTTATATATAAAGTTTTACCGTACCGAGTTATGCCTAATCTCGAATGAAGTGGAATCACTTCAACGTGTAGGAGTCTGTACGTGTACGTGTATCTGTATAAGCTTTGGCCCGGCCTGTATCGAGTTTATGTGTAGTTTACCAAACAGCTAGCTAGAGCTAACCGTAGTCGAATTGTATACGCTGGGTGTTTACAGTTTTCCTTGCAGTGTTGAGTGTATAGTCTGAAATACTCTAGCAAAAGTCAAAATTGTGCGAAATGAAGGTTCAAGAATATTGATACACCATATACGATTTACTATACCTAAATTGAAAGATCAAAACACTAAATTTTTTTTTTTTTGGGTGTTTATAATTACTAGATTATTACACCCTACGTCAGATTATATTAAATTTGTCAGGTTGTGTTTTTTAACAATTTTTCTATTTCGGAGAGGCTGTCAGGGATGGAGAGATAATCGATCTTGGTGTAATTGGGGACAATAGAAAAGTAGGTGTTGAAAAGATATGGGTTCAGATGAGCAAAATTGACATGAGGGTTTAAGGGCTTTTAGGTAAAGAGATGGTTATGTGTGATTTTGGTGTGTCCAATTCTCAGCCTTGTCAAGATAACTTCTTCAAGTCTATTCAAGTGGGATAGGTTTTTCCAAGGATGAACTGATTTTTTATGTTGAAAGAGCTTGTTGGCTGTTTGTTGGGACCAGAAATTTTGCCAATCCATGTATATATTTTGAGTGAGAAAAGATTTGATGTCGTCAGCTGTGATGATGGTAAGAGGGGAAAGAGTAGTTGCAGATTTTGGATAAGTATCAACAGCTTCGTTTCCAGTGATTCCAATGTGGCTGGGAACATACATACACTGGATAATAAAGTGGGAATTTTGTAGCTCAAAT
The DNA here is from genome assembly GCF_950023065.1 of Planococcus citri. Lineage (NCBI taxonomy): Eukaryota > Metazoa > Arthropoda > Insecta > Hemiptera > Pseudococcidae > Planococcus > Planococcus citri. The sequence continues at coordinate 3,358,683 of NC_088679.1, read as the reverse complement.
AGTTTTTAAAGAATATTTTGAACTATAGGGTGATCAGAAAATAGATTTTGTATAGAAATCAATGAACTTAAGGAATCACTCTGGATCAAAAAATGTTTGTTATCTGGTTCAGAGGTGAGTAAGTATATCACAGAGGCAATGATAAATAGCAGTGAGTTCAGCAGAGTAAATAGATGAACAGTTTGGGAGTTTGAAATTTGAAATTGCACCATTTATAGAGTAAGCATATCCACAATGATGATTTGGTATTTTTGATCCATCTGTGAAACAGAGGCTGAATTCACGATATTTTGATAGAAGTTCCAGATAGTTATTTTTAATTACTAATGGGGAATGACTTTTCTTTGAATAATTGTTTAAATAGTAGTCAATTTGGGGAGGTTTAAGCATCCATGGAAGGTAGGATATTGGTTTTTGAACGAGAGTTTTGGGGTCTATTTGAAGATTGGTTAATGTTCTAATAAAATCAGAGATGGGTCCTTCCAAATGTTCAAAAAGGTGAGGGTTGGGTATGTGCATTGAATATTGGAGTGGGTGAGAGTGATTGGTTGAAGCTGTTGTGATGAATTCATTTGTTATTAAAGTTCTTCTGAAGTCTGGGGGGGGGGGGTAATTCTGCTGCTTCACAGTATATACTATCAATTGGAGAAGAATAGAGGGCTCCTGTGCAAATCCTTAGGGCTGAGTTTTGTATTGTTTTTATGATATTAGAAGTTTTATTAGAGATAGGCTATCTATAAAACATGGACTTCCATATTCAATTTTACTACGAATTAAAGTTTTATATAAGTGGAGTAATAATTTACGAGAGGGGTTATATTTGGGGTTCTTGATTATTTTCAAAAGATTTAGACGTTTCATGAGGTCCAATTTGATTTTTAAAAAATGAGGGGTCCAGGTAAGCTGTTTATCAAAAGTTAGTTCTAGAAATTTAGTGGTGGATTTGAACTCTAGTGGTAGACCTTTAAAATTGAGTATGGGTTCTGGAGAAATCTTATTTTTTTCGTGTAAAAAGCATACAATGTGTTTTTGACTCTGATAAAGTAAGACCATTAGAATTTGCCCACATTTCAATTTGATCAAGGGCTTCTCGGATCATCTGAATTGAAAGTTGGATATTATTTGAACGAAAGGAGATGTTTATGTCATCTGCAAAGATTCTCAAGGAGATAGGTCGTGAAACAACATTAGAAATGTCACCAATGAGATGAAGGATGAATAAAACTGTGCTTAGAACAGTACCTTGAGGTACTCCATTTTCTAGTTCAAATAATTCAGAGTATGTGTTGTTGAGTCTTACTCTAAAGGTACGGTTGGTTAAGAAGTTTTGAATGAAGTAAGCCAGATGTCCTTTTAGACCAATGTTGTGATGTTTTTGAAGAATTTTGTAACGTCAGGCTTTATCAAATGCCTTTTCAAGATCAAAAAAGACTGAAAGTACACTTTCCTTATTTTGAAAAGCTAAGCTAATTTCTTGTTGGAGACTAAAGAGATGGTCTAGAGTAGATCTTTTTTTTCTAAAACCTCTTTGATAGACACTAAATGAATTTGTGGAGTTTATAAACCAATTTAAACGTTTAATTACCATTTTTTTGAAGTATTTTGCAGGGGACTGAGGTTAAAGAGATGGGTCGATAACTAGATGTAAGATGAGTAAATACTTTTTATAGGTTTTAATATTGGGATAATAGTGGCAGTTTTCCACATTTTTGGAAATGAATCAGAGGTCCAAATTTTATTATATAATTTGAGTAGATCTACTTTTGAAGTATCTGAGAGGAATTTCAACATGTGGGGATGAATTTCATCTGGTCCTGGGGACGAGTCTTTAATGTTATGATTTAGGCAGTGATTGAGTTTTTCTAGTGAAAACAGAGCATTGTAATGTTCTAAATTTTCTGATGAGAAATCTAATGGGATAGATTCTGCTTGTGGTTTTACTACTTGAAAAGCTGGACTGTATGAACTAGTTGCAGAAGTTTTGGCAAAAGACAGAGCTATGGCATTTGATATGTCATGATCTGAAGATAAGTTGGTATTTCCTTCAATTAAATAGGGAATTTCAGTTGGAATATAATTTCCTTTGAGTATTCTTACGAGTATTTTTTCTCACATTTCCCTAACAGAAGTACTTTGGGTAATATTCAACATGAATTTATTCCAACTTTCTCTCTGTTTAGTCAAGTTGATTTGGCGAGCAAAAGCACGTTTTTTTTAAGCAAATGAGGTTTTCAAGTGAAGAATTTTTCTTAAACTTTTTTAGAGCTCTTTTTCTTTCTTGGATTGCAGTTTTTAGTTCTTCACACCACCAGAGAACAGTTTTTTTTTTTTTTTTTTGAGATTTTCGTTGAGGATTTTGGGATGCTTTTTGTAGCTGCTTGAATGATAGTACTTGTGAAAAATTCAACAATAGTATCAAGATCTTCAGATGTAAAATCAATATAGGGAGCACTTCATCGTTAAAATAGGACCAATTTACTCTGTTTAAAATCCATTTTGGGCATTTTTCGTGGGTAGGTTTTTGAATATGAGTGCTGAGACTGATGTTAATTGGGAAATGATCACTAAAATGTAGGTCATCATGGGGATTCCATTTTAATAAATGAGAAATACCTATTTGAGGAACAGAAAGCTAAGTCTATGTTTGAATAGGTGCCATTTGAAATTTTGGAAGTGGGTGGGTTTTTTTCTATTCAGGAGATAGGGTATCATTTTTTAGAAGTGTTTATTACGTCATGTATTTCCGCGATTATTATCAATACTTGATCCCCATGTTCTAGAGTGAGTATTGAAGTCTCCTACTACAATGTAAGGTTTTGGTATTTGTGAGAAAAGGTGATCAAGTTCATGTACTGAAATATCTTGATGAGGTGGAATATAAATATTACAGATTGATATTTTTGAACTACAGAAATTAGGTATCTCTATTGTTACAGCATTAGCTTGTAGATTACCTGTAGAAATATTTAATGGTGATGATGTGATAGAATTTTTGACAAAATTTGTTGTGCCACCACAGGCCTTATTTCCTCCTAGAAAAATTGAAAAAAGAAAATGCAGAAATACCTGGGATAAGAAAGTGATTCCAAATAGTACGAAAAAAATTACGAGGTTACTCGATAAAAAAAAAAGTACATAAACTACTTACTCAAATATAAGCTTGAAACAAGAGCAAACCATGTGGATATATGTTTGTATTTTATCAAGTACCTAAGGAGGTATACTAAGTAGTCGTTTTAACAATTTAACGCAGTGCCGAGAGTGGTACAAAGAGATTCTGTGTGTGCAACTTGAAAGAAAAACGTGAGATGATGAATACTAAGTATCCTGAGAGCGCCGCCGTTTAATGGTTCGCGAAAATGAGCAAGCTTTTCAATTAACAGGCTATACGCCTATTCATTCGTAGAATAAAAAGCGGTCCTTTTTTTCTTCAAAGGCCCTCTAAATAAAGATCGCGTAATTTTTTCGAGTTGAAATTGCAACCTGCGAGTTTGCTATCTATATCTATACGGCTTTGTTAGCTATAGGTACCTACGATATAAAGACCGGTAATTAAGGGTTTTGTTTTGTTTTCTTTTTGCCCTGTGTGCAGTTCCGACCGACAAAAACGATCACGTTGCTTGCGGAGCATGGACCTCGAGAATGTCGAAACTAGCTCAGCCTGATCTCGATTATATGGGTAAGTGTTATTTTTATTTCAACATAGGTTAAGTATTTCTAGTTATGACGTAGATAGGTACACAATAGGTACAAGTTTGGTAACTAAAAATCGATATCGACAATGTATTAAAATTAGCCAAAAATATGTTTTAAAAAAAAATCATTTAAATTATTGAAAAATCAAAATGACTAAAAATCGATAATTAGTTACCTACTTATCATTTTTTTCAAAGCTTCTACTCTTGCTTCGCTCAGACAGATTTGAATTCTACGATGCAATTTTTCAAAAATTTTCAAGAATGAAAAATTAAAAAGGCTGGGAAAATCTGGCTCAAAAATTGGGAAAATTTCAGTCTCACCCCTCCCTCGCGACACATCAATTCGCCACGCTGCCGAGTTTGACAAAATTTGCGACGTACCGAAATCCTTAAGGGCGGGGGGGGGGGGTGGGTGAAACGATATAAAATGGCAGCTTCTCGACGGTTTTTTTTTTCGATTCTCGAATAGTTTTTTTATTTTACGATGAAATTTATATCGGTAGGTAATTTCTATCGAATTTTTCAAGCCCGTTAATTATTATGAGGTAGTGTATGCTTGAATGGTCCGAACTAAATTTTCTGGAAATTTTCAAGACACAAGGTAAACAGGTACATATTTATGCGATAAGTGAAAACGACGAATGTTAGCTTCGGCGTACGTACACTTTCTTACCACAATCTCACCTCTTATCACTTATCATCAAAATAATAATAGCACGATGAAGTGACGAGGACGACACTCTGTGAGAGAAACTTTATCAAAACATCCATTTCATTTAGTTTCAAAACGACCGAGCAGATATTCGTGGCAATATTCACGGCTTATAACGCGTTTTCATTCGGTGGCTGGTGCCAAGAAAATTTAGCTTTATCTTGAGCACCGTGTCAAGGTTTCCCACTTTGCACAGAGACGACGACGACAATAACTATGGGATTGTTTTCTTTGCCTCTATTAATTATGTCATCGTTATAGTGATAGAATCCATACACCTCTAGCGCCAACAACACAAATGATTACTCGCGATGAGCTAGGAAGGGTTTTATCGTAAAGCTGTCATTTTCGCGTCGTCGTCGTCGTCGTCGTCTTCGCCGTATCATTTGTTGAGAAAGAAAATAGGCACCTATATATAGTAGGTATATCTAACTGAGTTAGAGCGAGCCAGAGATTTGTGGCGCGATGAAATACCACGGCTCGTAGTCGAGTCCACCTTCGGCAATCGTTTTCATTTCCGCAAAATGGTGACATTGGCGACGACGACGTTCGCCTTACCAATTTAATTATTAAAGTGTATCGTCGTCAGTGCTGTTCACACTTCTGCACACAGACACGACGACGAGGTGCCATGCAAGATACCGAATATAACCTCATCATCGCCATCATCGTCATCTATATAGTATAGCTTCCAGTATTTCCATTCTATAAACCGCAGAGTACCGTTGCGGTTATCATTTTCGAATGTTCTATGACGACTCGTCGTACTACTGTACGTACGTACGTATAGAACGAGAGTAGAAGTGTACCTAATTTTAAAATACTCGTATATCAGCCAACTCTATGCCTACGTGTTATTGCAATTATAATTTTCGATTTTATATTCACCCCGTCTCCGCCTCCATTAGACTTCTGCCTGCTCGCAACCTTCTGCCTGTATAGTTAACCAAACTTTTAAACACACATGTGTGTGCACACGTAAACGAGCAAACGCCTCTCGTATATAAATTTTCGGGTCTGGTTTAATTAAAACATAACGTCGCCTAGTTACTGCAAACGTATTGTTCACACACGTAACCAAATGTTATGAAAATTCTGGAAAAAATCATCCACATAGTGACTGCGTGGTATATATTTTCAAAGAGTCCGTAGATGGGAATTTTTACAATTTTTCATACCTGTTTGTTCACTATATATATGTAGTTTTTGGGTTATTTTTATGAATTATGACGCTAACTTTGAAAACATAAAAATCAAGTCAAACTTTGAAAAATTGAAAAAAATTGACCAGATCCCAAAATTTCAAGTGCATAAATATTTGTAAATATATTTTTTTGGCTTTTAGCCAAAAACTTGAATAAAATCGATAACATTTCAACATTATGCCAGACTTGGCCCTATAGCGATAAATCTTTCATATTATGCCAGACTTCTCAGCAACTTGAAAAATAATTGGTAAATTTTATAGACCCTTCAATTTACTCGATAAACTTACGGTAATTTTTGGTAAGTTGGTGATGTTTTTCGTAAATCACCGATGAATTCTGGTAAAATGCAGGCGCTTTCTAGAAAATTACCAGTAATTTTTGATGAAATACAAATGATGGTATCTACGGTGATGTCTGGTAAACTACAGATAATTTCTAAAAAATCACGAGCAATTTCTGATTAATTACAGATCATTTTTGGTAAATTATACACGTTATTTCTAGTGAATTGTTGGTAGGTACATAAATTACCTGAAATTACCTGTAGTTTCTTAGAAATTTCTTGTAATTTTTCTGAAATCATCTCAAATTTGCCACTACTTGTTATTTACTAGCAATTACTCTTGATTTACTAGAAATTACCCGTGATTTACCAGAAATTACTTTTGATTTACCAAAAACTACATGAAATTCACTAGAAATTACCCGTAATTTACCAGAAATCATCCGTAATTTACCAAAAGTTGCCTGAAATGTACTAGAAATTTCATTACCAGAAATGACCCGTTATTTACCAGAAATTACCTGAAATTTACTAGAAATTGCCGAACCAGAAATTACCTGTAATTTACCAGAAATCACCTGTATTTTACCAGAAATTACTTTTAATTTACCAGAAAGTACTGTAATTTACCAAAAATTACCTAAAATTTACTAGAAAATGTCGCATCAGAACAGAAGTTACCCGTTATTTACCGAAAATAACCTGTAATTTACCAGCAATTACCAGTAATTTACCAGCAATTACCAGTAATTTACCAGAAATTACCAGTAATTCACCAGAAATTACCAGTAATTTACCAAAAATTATCAGTAATTTGCCAGAAATTACCAGTAATTTACCATAAATTACCCATAATTTACCACAAATTACCCGTAATTTACCAAAAATTATCAGTAATTTGCCAAAAATTACCAGTAATTTACCATAAATTACCTATAATTTACCAGAAATTACCCGTAATTTACCAGAAATTACCCGTAATTTACCAGAAATTATCAGTGATTTACCAGAAATTACCCGTATTTTATCAGAAATTATCCGTAATTTACCAAAAATTGTCTGAAATGTACTAGAAATGGCACTACCAGAAATGACCCGTTATTTACCAGAAATTACCAGTAATTTACCAGCAATTACCAGTAATTTACCAGAAATTACCAGTAATTTACCAAAAATTATCAGTAATTTGCCAGAAATTACCAGTAATTTACCATAAATTACCCATAATTTACCACAAATTACCCGTAATTTACCAGAAATTATCAGCGATTTACCAGAAATTACCAGTGATTTACCAGAAATTACCCGTAATTTACCAAAAATTGTATGAAATGTGTGGCGGTTTGATTATTCAGATATTACTGGCTGGTAAACATTTTATGTGATAAGTGACACAATTGTATTTACGTTTATCAGTTTATGATGTTACTTCAAATAATAAACATTGCAACTCTCTTGTATTTCCTACAAATTGGTGATCTCGACGTGATCATGGCCAATCCTGACGGTGACAATTTTCAAGATGCTGTTGGTCCAGTTGTAGCTCGCATTAATGTTAAATGCCCACCATTTTGGCGCGCCGATCCTACATTATGGTTTGTTCAAGTGGAGGCACAGTTTGCAAATGCTGGGATTTCCGCGGACTTAACCAAGTACAATACAATTATTGCTGCTCTTGAACATGACGTTATGTCCGAAATTACTGATATTGTTTTATCACCACCAAATCAAAACAAATACGATAATTTAAAAAACAAAATGATTAAACGGTTTTCAGACTCTGGTGATAAAAAAGTTAGCATTTTACTAAATGAAATTATTTTAGGAGATCAGAAACCTTCCAGTCTTTTCAGAAAAATGAAACAGTTAGCTGATGGTCAAGCTACAGATAATTTCCTGAAAGGTTTATGGCTGAAAAAATTACCAGAAAATGTACACACAGTTTTGGTGTCAAGAAACGATGGTATTGATGATTTACTCGAGGCAGCTGACAAAATGGTGGAGATTCCCAGAAATTATATAAATGCTGTTTCTTCATCGTCCTCTACTTCAACTCTGGAGCAAAAGGTTGAATTACTGACACAGCAGGTTGGAATACTTTTAAAAAGAGATCAAGATCATTCTAGATCTCATTCGCGTTCACGTAATTCATCTAATTCGCGAGAAAATCGTAATCGTAGTCGTAATTATTATTCAAAAAATGTTCGTAATCGTGAACCTACACCAGCTAAAAATAAGGATTTTTGTTGGTATCATGATAAATTTGGAAAGAAAGCTAAAAAATGCATACCTCCTTGTAAATATGAGTCATCGGAAAACTAATTAGACAAAGCATTAATGCGGCCTCTTGCTTTGTCAATTCAACCAAATTTAAAAAAACTCGCCGCCTCTTTATTTATGATCCTATTTCTCATTTTAGATTTCTTATTGATCCTGGAGCAGATGTTTCTGTACTACCAGCCTCCATTTTCAAAGATAAAAAGTTAGCTCCTCTTGCACTTTATGGTGCAAATGATTCTCAAATCAAAACTTATGGTCAAAAAATATTACGTGTTAATTTAAATTTACAACGCAATTTTCAATGGTCATTTACCATAGCTGATATCTCCTGCCCAATTATTGGAGCTGATTTTATTTATCATTTTGGTTTATTAGTCGATTTAAAAGGAAATCAACTCATTGATTTAACTTCGAAATGTTCTTCTAAAGGAAAGATGTTTCAAACTGAAAATTTCAAAGTTTCAGTGATATCTGAGAAGTCATGTTATTCTGATCTTTTAAAAAAGTACTCCGCTATAACCAAGGAACGATTTTTAGATATTTCAAAAGTGAAACATTCTACCACACATTTTATTGAAACCGAAGGCCCTCCTGTATTCTGTTCTCCACGTCGTTTGAATCCTGAAAAAATGAAAATTGCCGAAGAAACTTTTGATTTTCTACAAAAGTTAGGTATTTGTCGACCCTCAAAAGGAAGTTGGGCAAGTCCATTACATATGGCTAGAAAAAAACCAAACTCTTGGCGCCCTTGTGGAGACTACAGAAATCTTAACAAAATAACAAAACCAGATCGTTACCCTCTTCCTCATATACAAGATTGCTCTAACCTACTATTCAATTTTTTCTACTATTGATCTTGTTCGAGCCTATCAACAGATCCCTGTAAACAAGGAAGATATCGAAAAAACTGCTATAACTACTCCTTTTGGACTTTTTGAATTTCCATTCATGCCTTTTGGTTTACGTAATGCAGCTCAAACCTTTCAACGTTTTATGCATGAACTTACTAGGGGCCTGGATTTTCTTTTTGTATATATCGATGATATTATTGTGGCTTCTTCATCTGAAAGCGAACATCTCAAACATCTGGAAATTTTATTCAAACGGCTCGAGGAATATGGTGTTACTATCAATGTTGCAAAATGTTGTTTTGGTGTACCATTGGTAAAATTTTTAGGTCATGAAATTTCTGCCGAAGGTATACGTACATTGAAAGAAAAAGTTGAAGTTATTTCAAATTTTCCAATTCCTACCCGAGTTGATCAATTGAGAAATTTTCTAGGAATGATAAACTATTATCATCGCTTCATTCCTTCTATGGCTGAAATCCAGATTCCATTGCAAAAACATGTTGCTGGAAGTAGGAAAAATGACAGATCACCCATTGTTTGGAATAAAGATTCAGACATTGCTTTTCAAAAATTGAAATCAGCTTTAATTTCCGAAGTGTTACTGGGACATTGCTCTCCCAATGCTCCTCTATCTATTATGGTAGATGCTTCTGACATTGGAATAGGTGGTGTTCTGCACCAACACATTGATGGTAAAACTCTACCGTTAGCATTTTTCTCCAGAAAATTATCATCCTCTCAACTAAATTACAGTGTTTATGATAAAGAATTGTTAGCAATATATGAGACTATTAGACATTTTCGTTACATGCTAGAGGGTAGAGAATTTCAAATTTTTACAGATCATAAACCATTAACTTTCGCATTTCAACAAACATAATCACAGCCCTTTTGGGGAATTCCCTATTACTTCAGAACGATTCGATCATATTCATATTGACCTGATAAAAGTAACTCCATGTAAAGGAAACTCTTATTGTCTTACTATAATTGATCGTTTTTCCCGTTGGCCTGAAGTTATTCCAATTCCAAATCAAGAAGCAGAATCTTAGCTTTTCATGGTATAAGTCATCCTGGTAGTCGTGCAACAAAAGCTTTAATATCCAAACGATATGTATGGCCTTCAATGAGTAAAGATTTAACGAAATGGACTAAGGAATGTCTATCCTGTCAATGTTTCATTCTTTGGCTCAGCTTTTAGGTACCAAGTTAATAAGAACGTCTTCTTATCATCCTATCGCAAATGGCTTAATTGAAAGATTTCATCGTGGACTCAAAGATTCTATCAAATGTGTTGACTCAAAAAACTGGATTGATGCTTTACCCCTTATTTTATTAGGATTGCGCTCTTGTATAAAAGCAGACACTAATGTCAGTCCTGTTGAAATGGTTTATGGTACAACTCTTCGTTTACCTGGTGATATTTTCAATAATATTTCTAAAAAACCTCAAAACACTGCTTGTTTCATTACAAATTTAAGGAATGTTATGCAAAAGCTCAGTCCTATTCCTACTTCGAATCATTCAACAAAAAAATTCTTCATTAATAAAGATTTATTAGAATCAGATTTTGTCTTTCTCAGGGTAAATCGAGTTAAAGCTCCATTAGAACAACCCTATGAAGGACCTTTCGCCGTTATTTCAAAATCTGAGAAAAATTTTACTATTAATTATAAAAATAAACCAGTAGTTGTTAGTATTGATCGATTAAAGCCAGCGTTTGTGGTAAATTCAAATGTTATTAGTTGTATTCGCGAAAATCCTATTAAAAGTAAACGCGTTTGTTTCAAATGTTAATTTAGTTTAAGTATTTAAAAAAAAAAAAAAAAAAAAAAAAAAGGGGAACTATTGTGGCGGTTTGATTATTCAGATATTACTGGCTGGTAAACATTTTATGTGATAAGTGACACAATTGTATTTACGTTTATCAGTTTATGATGTTACTTCAAATAATAAACATTGCAACTCTCTTGTATTTCCTACAAATGTACTAGAAATGGCACTACCAGAAATGACCCGTTATTTACCAGAAATGACCAGTAATTTACCATAAATGACCTGTAATTTACCAGAAATTATTCGTAATTTACCTATAATTTGTCAGAAATTACCATTTACCTGTGATTTTCAGAAAATTACCTAAAATTAAACTTACCAGAAATTACCCTACCAAAAATGACCCGTAATTTACCAGAAATTACGAGTAATTTCTAGTTACAGATACTTTTTGGTAAATTACAGTAATTTTTTACATTTTTAATAAATAACAAAATACATAGTCAATTTTTTGAAATTTCTCGTCAATCACAGGTGATTTCTGGTAAACAACATGGTAACTGTAAAATACACAAAATTTCTGACAAATTATTCTTGACTGCTGGTGAGTAAAGGACTCGTAATTTTGAGTAAATTTCTGGTGAATTACCAGTAATTTCTGATAAAAAGCCATGAATATGTAAATCATTGGATGGAGATCTGGCTACCTAGCTGTACGTCGATGGATTTTTGTTTTTTTTTTCAAGTCCACAGCTTTCGTTTTTCAGTTTTCTGAGCCTCCTCGCATGTTTGTCTAGTCTAGTTTAGTTTCCATTTTAAGTTGTTTTTCAATTTTTCATTTATGTATCATTTTTTTATAAATATTTTTATCTAACGTTGCTCAATCTTTAGATTTTTGATTTATTGCTTTTTTTCAATTATTACAGTAGACTCCTAATCATCCTACTAAAAAAAATGCATCCGACATCTTCCGATTAACCGGCAAAAAAAAGAGTCGGATAATATTTTATTATGCGACTAATGCTGAATTCAGAAATGTCAACGCTTCACGAATTTCTGCCAATTTTTATTGAAAAGTTAATTCGAAAAGTAAAATAACTGATACAAAAAGTTGATTTCCATAGCTTCGAAATTTAAAAATTTAAACAATAGTTTTCAGATTGCCCAAATGAGCTGACATTTTTACAAGTTGTCGGTTTCCACTGGGAATAGAATATTATTATTTTGAGAAAAAAATGGTCCAGCTGCTCTCCAGTTATTTCCAGTTATTGGAAGTTTTAATACTAATTCGGATACCTATTTCATAAAAGTTCCCATGACAATAACTCTGTTTTGGTATAAAAAGGATTCCACTATACATATGTATATATTCATTGACAATCAAAGTCAATAATAATTGAGGCAAATAGAATTTTAGAAAAGCCATTTCTATGCTAATGATTTATTCCTACATTACCTATGTACTTGCATAGTTATGTCAACCAGTGCTGGTTATAGAGGAAATTCAATTTCAAAGAATCGAAAATTTCAGAAAAAATTGGTAATTTGCAACAGAGACTAGGTAATTGAAAACAAAACGGTTGATCACAAAATAATCTAAAAATTTTCATTTTGAAAGACCATTTCAAGATTTCAAAAAATATTTTGCATAAAAAATAGGCCTACAACTCACCATTTTCGATTCACTTCCAAAATCTTCTCAGCATTGCACATTCGAATGATTGTTTTCTCACAATAATCTTGAAAATTTGACCACTGGAAAACAAGAAACAAAAGAAATGTTAGATAAGAGGCATTTTGCTAGGTCTAAACTTGTCTACTCGTTGATACTGACACACTTCGTACTAAGCTGAGAAATAAGCAGCAATCAATCGAGTCTAAAATTTACCTCGTACACGTATAACTAGGTCTATATATTGATAAATTACCAAATACCAGATACTCTATCAATCGCGTGCCCATCGCATTTCGCCGTATCGCAGTAAGTATAGCGTCTCATTCTATGCGAAAATAGATGTTGGAATTGTTTATAAATCGAGCGAAAGGATACTTACACTAGTATATTTCTCAAATTTAAATTATGCCGAGTACCATCTATACGAGTAGCTAGCGTAGGTATTCAATTTGGACGATTATTGCGTTAGGGTGTTTAGTTTACGTTACGAGAAGGACGTTTCGTTTCGTTTACAAGATATTGAGTTTAAATGCGTATGCTAAGGTTGTATTTTAATGGAGGGCTCGAAATACGCTCGAAATGATCTTAATTTATATGCTTTAATGTAGACTAGGTATGGTATACATACGCAGAGCCTAACTATATAGTATGCGTACATCGTCATCCTCGTCCATAACACACTGTGTATAGAGGGTTTCATCTCGGCTAAGTATGCCTAGTAGCATCTACATGTATTAGGTACTCGTACATGTTACGTGTATATGTATATTAAATTAATACCGAGCCGTTGGTTACTATACGAGTAGATACCGAGTACCGACTGCTTTTGGTGCGTATTAAAAGATCAGTCTTTTCTTCGGTATATTTACGACGACTGCTGGTAAAGGCAGCCACTCCATGAACAAAGACCTAGCTCGCCCAAGTACCTACACGTCCGAGGTAATCTACTACACGGCTTTTTGTTGCCATACCACGCTAACGCCACCGCGTACGTGTACCTCGTAAATTGCGTAGGTGTTTGTTTACCATCTTACGTCCTACTTGTACTTACATACCTATAATAGGTATTTGTGGATTGAAAAATTTACGCATTTGAAAATCGTGTTTCGGATGAAGCACGTGTAAGTAATGAAGGCTGCAGAAAACGCTTTTATGAAGCGTTAGATGCTATTAGACGAGCTCCAGGGACCAAGGTTCTCATTCGATTAATTCGACGAATGGTCGAATCGAATAGGAGAAGGTGAATGAGATGTTCAAGGTCGAATTAGGTATTTGAAAATTTCTAGCTACCTACCTAAAGCTTTAGAAGAAGAACTATTCAAGAGGAATAGGCCACACCAGCAAATTCAGAAGATGTGTTAGATTTTGACGTCAATAGCATAGGTCGACGCAGAATCTGAAATAATTTCATTTCGAATCGGATCTGGTCAAGTAGCGACAGGAGCGCCAAAAAATCGCGTCCCCCCAATTCCCCCTTTTTGAGGGCTCATTTGGGTATCTCTTCCACGGACTCATTCTTTTATTCATTCTTTCATCCAAAAGTGACTTTTTCAGAATTCGCAAGCATAGACATGATGGAAAAATATCATTTTTCAAAAAAAAATTAAAATTTTTATTTGAACCCTCAAATGTTTTTCATTGGTACATGAAATGAATGCTAAACTAAGCAGAATACTCAACTGAATGCTGAACTGAACTGAATGCTGACTTAACCTGAATACCAAACTAAATACTGAACTGAATACTGAAATCTTATTTTATTTTGTTTCAATACTGAAATTTTATTTCATTTTATTTCATTTTTTTATTAATTCATTCACTCATTCATTCATTCGTTCGTTCCATCTTTCCGCCTTTAATCTTTTCTTATCTTTTTAAACTTTTTTTAATTTTTTTTTTTCGTCTTTTCACCTTTTGGTCTATTTATATTTTTGCCTTTTCGCTTTTTTGCCCTTTTTGTCTTTTTGTCTTTTTGTCTTTCCGACTTTCTGACTTTCTGTATTTCTGCATTTTCATTTTCTTTGTCTACTTTTCTAGTCTTTTCCTTTTCATCTTTTTCATCTATTTTCCTCTTTTTTGGTCTTTCAGCCTTTTTGTCTTTTTGTCGTTTCGTCTTTTTGACATTTCATCTTTTTGCCTTTTCACCTTTTTGTTGTTTCGTCGTTTTGTGGGTTTGTCTTTCCATCTTTTTGGGTTTTTGTCGTTTTGTCTTTTCACATTTTTGACGTTTTGTCCTTGTCGTTTCATCTTTTCTCCATTTTGCTTTTTCATTTGTTGTTTCGTGGTTTTGTAATGTCATCTTTTCATCTTCTTGCCTTTTTGCCGTTTTGTCGTTTTTTCTTTTTGTCGTTTCATCTTTTTGTCATTTCGTCTTTTTGTCATTTCATCTTTTTGCCTTTTTGCCTTTTTGTTGTTTTTTCTTTTTGTCGTTTCATCTTTTTGTCATTTAGTCTTTTTGTCATTTCATCTTTTTGCCTTTTTGCCGTTTTGTCGTTTTTTCTTTTTGTCGTTCATCTTTTTGTCATTTCGTCTTTTTGTCATTTCATCTTTTTGCCTTTTTGCCTTTTTGTTGTTTTGTCGTTTTGTGGGTTTGTCTTTTCATCTTTTTATGTTTTTATCATTTTGTCTTTTCACATTTTTGTCATTTTATCCTTTTGTCTTTTCATCTTTTTGTCATTTTGTCATTCCGTCTTTTTGTCTTTTCATGATTTCGTCTTTTTGTCGTTTCATCTTTTCATCTTTTTGCCTTTTTGTCGTTTTGTCTTTTTGTCGTTTCATCTTTTCATCTTTCCACCTTTCTGTATTTCTTTCTTTTCGTTTTCTTCATCTTCTTGTCTTGTCTTTTTTCATCTGTTTTCGTCTATTTTTGTCTTTTTTGTCTATTTTTCTTGTCTTTTCATCTTTTTTCATCTAAGTATTTTCCTCTTTTTTGGTCATTCAGTGTTTTCATCTTTTTGAACCGTTTGTCTTTTTGTCTTTTTGTCATTTTGTCAGAATTGGGAAAAAAAACGTTTTTTTTTTTGTTTTAAACAGTTTTTGTTTTAAACAGTTTTTGTTTTAAACAGTTTTTGTTTTAAACAGTTTTTGTTTTAAACAAATGTTAAAAACAGTTCCATCGATTCGTTGTTTAAAACAGTGTTTAAAACATGTTTAAAACACGTTTTAAACAAAATTTTGAATAAATAAGCAAAATGAATAGGTAGTCAAAACTCAAATCTCAAAAGTCTTACTTTTGTTGTTTAAATTTCATTCATCATGTAGTGTTCTTTCTGCCAACGATTGAAATTTCTGTTTATCATTTTTATATTGGTTATCAAATGATTTTTAAATGTGACTGTGATTGTAAAAAATTGAGAATTTCATGAGAAAAATAGAAAAAAAAACATGTTTTTTTCCATTTCAAAAAAAACAACGTTTAAAACGTTTTAAACACTTTCCTTGTTTTAAACACTTCAATTATTTTTGGGCTGTTTTAAACACTGTTTTAAACATGTCTGGTTTTTTTTTTGCCAACCCTGCATTTTGTTCTTTTGTCGTTTCATCTTTTCGCCTTTTTGCCTTTTTGTTGTTTCATCGTTTTGTGGGTTTGTCTTTTCATCTTTTTGTGTTTTTGTCATTTTGTCTTTTCGCATTTTTGTCTTTCCATGATTTCGTCTTTTTGTCGTTTCATCTTTTCTCCTTTTTGACTTTGTATTTGTTGTTTCGTCGTTTTGTCGTTTCATCTTTTTGCTTTTTTGTCATTTTATCTTTTTGCCTTTTTGTCTTTTCATCTTTTCATCTTTTCATCTTTCCAACTTTCTGTATTTCTGTCTTTTCGTTTTCTTCATCTTCTTGTCTTTTCTTTTTTCATCTGTTTTCGTCTATTTTTGTCTTTTTTTGTCTATTTTTCTTGTCTTTTCATCTTTTTTCATCTTAGTATTTTCCTCTTTTTTGGTCTTTCAGTGTTTTCGTCTTTTTGATCCGTTTGTCTTTTTGTCCTTTTGTCCTTTTGTCGTTTCATATTTTCGCCTGCTTTGCTTTTTTGTTGTTTCGTCGTTTTATGGGTTTGTCTTTTCATCTTTTCGTCATTTTGTCTTTTAGTCTTGTTTTTTTTCATCTGTTTTTATCTTTTCATCTTTTTCGTCCATTTTTTGTCTTTTTTCTTCTTTTCATCTTTTTGTATTTTTGTCTTCTTTTTTCATCTTTCCGTCTTTACCTTTTTTTTGTCTTTCTGTCTTTTTTCGTCTGTTCATCTTTTATCATCCATTCTTCTATTCATCCGTTCATCCATTCGCCCAAGCATAAAAAATTGTAGGTACTTACATTCACATGAAGTGACTTTTTTACAATTCGCGTGCGTAGACATGATGGAAAGACATCATAAATTACCAAAAACAGTCAATTTTGAATTTTCAAACGTTCGCCAAAAATCGAATAATGAACATGGGCAGCTGAAAATTTGGTTTTTGGGGTTTTAGATCATTCTCTTTCCAAAAATCGCGGTCCCGTTCAAATCGGAATGTGACACCTCAAGAAGTTCCCTTGTCAGAGATGCTTTTTAAAAGTCCAAAGAAGTGTAAAATAAGTTAATAAAATTGTATATTTCAACGAATGAAACGGGTTAGCGAACTTATGGATTAACTCAAAATGAGTTTGGCAAATTCCCTTATCACTTCTATTTTCATAATGATGAATAATTTTTGAATTTTCAAAAATTTCAAAAATGAATTTTTCACCTAAAATTTTGATTACACTGGTTTTAGGCGATCGTAAAATTTTAATAGCTGGATAAGTGGATACCTCATTTTTTGAACTAATACAAAAATGTCTCAATTTTCAATTTTCACTACTTCCTCTATATAAACACTTCTGCCTCTCTTCATTTCAAGAGAACCATTTATTCGATTTTTAAAAATATTTTCCCGAAATTATTACCTTTCGGTTCCTCGTCTCATCATAACTTCTTTTTTTTTCTTTGCGAACATTAAAACCACCCTCACTCTCCATCGCTTCGATATTCAAATAAATTACGTATAAATTCGCCTCCCACGAGACGTTCTGTTTGCCACGAGGTTTTTTGCGATGCTTTCCTCTCGCGAGCATTTCATACATCTCGCTCATAGACCCTCCTCTGCTCTCCCGTTGGCAGCGTCAAAATACTTCTCAGAAAGTTATATCCAGCTGTAACTTATCATTTAATAAGCAGTTTTTAATAAGTATTGAAATACAGCCGAGAGGGGTTATGTCACTCCGTTGTGAAATTGCGCTTATATATAGTCGTTTTTCCAAGTTGAACTGTAGAGGGAAAAAAATACCCTCGATAAAATTTACAATTCTCGTACACGAGTCGACATTAACTCGGTAGTTTTTCCAAGCGGAACGTCGTCGTACTCGTAGTCGTATCGCATGCTTTGCCTTGAAATATAGCAGCGTAACGATGTGTCTCTCAAGCCTCAACCTAAAGCTTTGTACGAGGTAAATTTATTTAAATTTGATAAATAATTACTAAGTCGAAATGTTAGCCCGAATTTGCTCGAGTGAAAAATTTTCAGTATGTTATGTACTATGTAGTGTGTATTGAAACAGGAATAATTATCTCGGTAGGATGGTCCTAAAGCTATAAGGTAGGTATAGTCTAAGGTACTTATTTTTAATGTGCTATGGGCATTTGTTAATAATATCTAAGTGAATTAATTGCCCAATTGATCATTTGAATGTACAATATAAAAAATCCCTCATTTCTTCCTAGAAGTATTCAGAGGAGGGGAGGATTTCATTCCTCAAGATTTTTGAATATTCAGTTTGCAAAATACAGAAGAAAATCCTCTTCGTCGTTGATTTTTTTTTCGTCACTTTACCATCAACTAATGGTGAAAAAAATAAGACGAAAACCTCATTCTGGGTTTCTAGTAAGTTGAAAAATAAGAAACACACGACCAGCGACGACGACGTGAAGTTTAAACCCAACTTCCAATTCAAGTACATACAAGCTGCGAAACCATTAGAATTTCAATCCGTCCAGAAACCTTGATCTTTAAGCTATTTTCGTCATTAATGTAGATTAAATTTGGCTGACCTCGAATTCCTCGACCGCTTCGAGGGGGTGGAAATACCAAAAGAGACTACGGTTATAGTGGTTTTATTGGCAGCCGAGTCTCAAAGCTTTGATACGATTAAGAAAAACTTTCTTACTCCGATATCTATCCGATGTTTTAGACTTTCAGTACATATGTTTATTAATAACTATTATAGAGATGGTTTTGAAATCGAGGCGAGCGTTTTAATAAAAGAAAATTCTTTCGTTTGAGCCTGAAGCCGCTTTTCTTTATTTTGTTAGTTCGAAAATCACCATTCATAATTTTAATGGGCTTATACAGTAGAAGAAAAGTATGCGAAGGAGTAGCAAATTCGATGGAGTAAAATAATACTTAGTTTGAAAAAATAAAAACCCAAAAATTGTAAGCGGTTTGAAAATCTTTTGCATATTAGCAAAGCTACGTTCGAAATGGGAAAAATGTGTGTAGAAGAAGTTACCCAATTCATTCGCAACATCGTCGATTGGAAATCCGATGGAAACTGAAATACCATCTCATCGTGTTCGCGTTCGATGTAAGATAGGTGACCTTGAAAAAGAAACAAAACTGACAAAGAAACCCGCAAAATATTAATAAAAATTAATACTTACGTTATTAACTCGCTCGAAATATAATGAACAATGACTCGATGAATCATGTCACTATAAAATATAAGTATCGAGAGAAAAGTTGGACAGGTGAAGTTATAAAATGACGTCGAAATCGTTTAATAACAACGTCACATCGAATTGAGATACTTTTTCATTTTTTTTTTTTTTTACGCTCCCTTCGAAGAAGCTTTGATTGAATTTAAAATATCGAAACGAAGAACAAAAAATATTAGCGGTTCAAAGCCGACTTAATTAAACATTAACGAATTTTATATTTTCATTGTTGGTTGTGTTTTTTTTTTTGCCATTCTTTTCTTCTTTATTATTTTGTAAGCAATTTGTCGATCTGATTTCGCGTCCGGGGTATTTGAAAGGAAAAAAAAGCACGGAGTAAAGAATTCAAAATATTTTTACGGTATAAAAAAGTCGATATTTTTAATCGGATTATACTTCTTCGCCGGCTCGCTCGCATCGCATGCCTTTGTCGTCAGCTAATTCTTTTCCTCTTCTATTTATCTTTTATTCGCTGCGTGACACGAGAAAACAGCCAGATTACGATAAAAATATCAAAGTAGCCTAATTTTTCAAAAACAAAATAAAAGAAATAAAATGAGGTTTAAGTTTTTTTTTTATAGCCGTGTTTGCGGGGTTTTCGATTGTTTACCTAGTATGTGTGTGTGTGTGCATGCGTGTGTTTTTCTTTCTTTTTCATGTGGAAAATAACATTTTTGGGGAAATAATCCTTTCAGATTCAGAGCTAAAAAAAAAAACGAGGCAACAAAATACTTTTAAAATGAATGATACACTGATTTGTGAAATTTTAAGACGTTTCAAAATCATGCTCTTTTTTCAGCCCCCTTCCCTCTCGCAGTCCATCTTTCACCTACTATCTCCAAATCATCCATTCCAATTTTCGAGTCGAAAAAACAACCGAATCAGGCGAATTTTTGCTGTTTGAAAATTACTGAAATACATGCACTAATTTTCTAGGAACTTACTCTCTCCCTTTCTTTTTAGTTTTAATCAACATCCTGATAACCTTCAAAACCTTGACCTACTTACTTTCTTTTTTTTCATTTTAAACCAAAAAAATTCCTGAAATGAAATGGAAAATACTGAAAAACGTAGAATGGAATTTGTTTGAACTCCTCTCCACAGAGATTTTCAATTTTCAATTTTGATTTCAAGATCGTTTTGATTCAAAAAATTCGAGTCGTTACACCCTCCTATTTCTATCTTCATACCAACGTTTGAACCAATCACCAACACCGACTTTTTTGAACCGAACAAGAGAGAATCGAAAGAGGATCCCAAAATACACCACTAGCAAACATTTAAATAACTGAAATTCATTTTTCGATTTTTGGCGAATTTTGAAAGCATTTCAATTTGGACCATTTTTTTGGGAAAAATCAAAAATTTGATCAAATTGAAAGTAATGGCTGAAATTAGGTCGATGCCCTATTTTCGACCTTTCGAGTCAACTAGTCAGTATTGGTTTCCAGGGACAAAACTATAAAGGGAAAAATGGACAGCGTGCTCCCTGGGTATCTAGAAAGTTGGAAAAATTGGCAAAGTTTACATTTCACCAACTTCTGAATGGCGAATAAAAATCACCTGGATAAATTAACACGATAAATCATTAAATATTGATGAAAGTTTTTATTTGTTTAGAACTGAATGAAAATGCCAACTGACGACCGGAGTGATATTTTTCAAAAAAAAAAAGTTGGAAAATTTACAACAAAAATGAGCAATTTTTATGATTTTTTGAGCCAAATTGTTCAAAAAAACTTTTAAAAATTGACTTAAAGTTGGCAAATTTTGTCACGTGGTACAAAACTTTTGAAGAAAGTTTGAACATTGACTAAATTCAAAAAAAATCGTCAAATGCTGAAGCAAGAAAATTTACATGCATTTTAAAGTTTTGATAATTCCAACGATGGAAAAATTTACTTCTTATCTTTAAAAATATGTCTACGTGTTCTTATTTCAAACTGAAATTTCAAAAAAAAAACTGCCATATTTGAAGAATTTTGATGAGAATTTTTCACAGAGCAGTAGGTGGGTTCTGCGCCAGGAGCAAAATACCATAGACTCTTAATGCCTTTAAACAAGAAAGAAAGGAACAGGATCGTTCAATATCTCGAAATTATACTTGAAAAAATAAACTTCTAGGTATAATCTCTAGGTTGAACTCTTTTTTCCACCCCCTCCCCTTCACCTTGTGATTAACCATTTTTCACTCATTTATAGTGACCAGATACGCTGTTAGACTGAAAAAAGTATCATAAATTGGATGTTTAGTCTTTGTTTACAAATGTCTGAAGAATTGCAACGAGATTTTTGCCTTCGGCAGTAGGCGGGTTCTGCGCCAGGAGCAAAAAATCAAGCTTATTAGTGTGTTGAAATTGGAGTGTGGAGTAAATTTTGAATTTTCAACTCTGTTCCGTGAAATTTTATGGAAATTTTGAGCAAGGAAAAATCTGCTGGAGGCTTCAAAACGACTTGAAATTTACCACTAGTCAACTTCAAAGCGTATTGAAATTAGTTTACAGAATGAATTTCGACTTTCCAACAGCATTTGATGAAAATTTCAAGTTTCAAAAATTTACTGACAAGGGAACCTCTTGAGGTGTCCGCCTCCGATTTGAACGGGACCGCGATTTTTGGAAAGAGCATGTTTTAAAACCCCCAAAGTCCAAATTTTCAGCTGCCCAAGTTCATTTTTCGATTTTTGGCAAATTTTTGAAAAATCCAAAATTGACTATTTTGGTGATTTATGCTTTTTTTTTAAAAAAAGTAAGTACTTGATCAGTAAAAATGTTCAAAATAAGTCCTAAAACAGATATTAACCCCCCAAATCCAAATTTCGCCATTCGCGCAAATTGCGGTATTTTGCCATGAACTAAGCCCACTAGGGTGAATTTCACCATTTCCAGCTATTCTGGAGGCTCCAGCGATATTTTTCAATTTCTCCAGAATTTTCAATTTGCTCCAGAAGGCGTGAATATGAAGTTGGGCAGCTAAAAATCTAGTTGTGTGTTATACTCGACCTGTTTAACGAATTTATCCACATTTGAGCAAATTCTGGAGCGAACACTGTAACGGTGCGATCTATCATAATGTAGATAGGTGATAATAATCATAATAACTTGGATAAGGGGATGATGGAAATTATTCCTAAGGGGGTGAATAATTTTGCTCGTTCGGATAGCTCGCATACCTATCTAAATCAATCTAGATGACACAGTTCATCTCACAATTGGATTCACTCACTCAGTCACTCACATTGACAAAGGAGGAGAATCGAATAATTGTACATAATTTATTGCAATTAATAATAACACAACATTATTGGTACAATTATTCAGAGGACTAAAGCCAGTTACGCCTATGCAAGGTGGCTCACCGGTCATAGAAGACTTTTTTAAGTTACTCCTTATACCACATAGGTGGTAGATAACACTAGGCAACGGCATATTTGTTTTCGAGTCGAAAATGGGCTTAATCGATAGTTTAGACCCTAAAACAAAAAACAGAGTGAGGTTTTTCAATTTGAGTTGTTTTTGTAGTCAGGAGAGATGATCAAAGTTGCAAAAATGGCCGTTTTTGCCCTATTTCACGAGTCTGTGGCGACATCAGTATCATGTTTCAAAAAAAAACAAGGTCATATTCGGATTCTACGCACTTTTTAAAGTAAACATCTTTACCGGATTTTTGATTTTCGAACATTCAAGCGTATACGGAAGATTTTCGTTTGTAACACGAAATGTTTACTGCACGAGAACCTCGCCCGCGCGAACACGGTTCCGCGCCACGATTACATCGTGGAGTAACGCCAGCGTCGCGCGCTCCGAGTTTTAAAATATGTTATAAACAAAAATCTTCCGTATGCGCTTGAATGTTCGAAAATCAAAAATCCGGTAAAGATGTTTACTTAAAAAAGTGCGTAGAATCCGAATATGACATTGGTTTTTTTTGAAACATGATACTGATGTCGCCACAGACTCGTGAAATAGGGCAAAAACGGCCATTTTTGCAACTTTGATCATCTCTCCTGACCACAAAAACAACTCAAATTGAAAAACCCCACTCTGTTTTTTGTTTTAGGGTCTAAACTATCGATTAAGCCCATTTTCAACCCGAAAACAAAAAAAAGGTCAAAAATTGTTGCCTAGTGTAACTCAAAGGCAAATACAATAAATTGTATTTCCTATATATTCACGTGGATGTACGTAAGGAAATTCAATGGTTCTCGGGGCCATTGAAAGACGTAAAATTGACTGTAATTACGATTAGGTAATTACAATCAATTTTAGGAGGATTAAAGGGATCGATTAATAAATAATCTCAATAACTGTTCACATTTACTGTCTCTCCTGCGGTCCCCCAATAAATAAGACCTTTAGCGACAGCACTAGTTTTTAAGTACACTTTTGTAGGATTGACTTACCTCAATGTCCGGAATCACTGGGTAGTTTCGAGAGAAATTGTAAAAATACCTCCTCATCATTGCGATCAAACGTACTAACATGATGAGGAGTTAATTAATTGAATAAATAAACAGAATTTACCATCAAAGATGGTTCGATAAATAATTAAAGAAAGGGGGGTATCAAACCCCAAGAATCACTCAAAGACATTGCCACACGGCTGGCCACTCCGCGAACAAGTGAAGAAGCAGCTCAGACGATCCTCGGATCTATCCTTAGATCGTCTGATCGTAGTTAACACGTTACTCACTAGAGGGAGCACCCTCTCGAGGTGTATACCATAATCCTCACATACGTGATGAGTACAATATAGACCTCCTCAAGGACGTATTCCAATAATACCCTCTGAGGCGGTCAGGCCATAACTGCTCCTTACAACACCTCAAGAGTAGTTTTTTGACCAGCTTTTTTTCAAAATAAAAATATCCAAAAACCGAAAACTCCTCGTTTGTGAGACAATTTTTGAAATTTGCGAGGATCGCCGTATTTTGTCATTAATTAACCACACGAGAGCGAATTTCGCCATTTCCAGCCTTCTAGGGCCTCCCTTTAATTTTTGGATATTTTTATTATGAAAAAAGCTGGTCAAAAACCCACTCTTGAGGTGTCCCTTCCAGAATCGGCTCAAATGTGAATAAATTCGTTAAACAATTCGAATATAACACACAACTCGATTTTTAGCTGCCCAACTTCAGATTCAGCCCTTCTGGAGCAAATTTAAAATTCTGGAGAAATTAAAAAATCGCGCTGGAGCCTCCAGAATAGCTGGAAATGGTGAAATTCGCCCACGTGGGGTTAGTTCATGACAAAATACTGCGATTCGCGCAAATTTCGAAAATTTCCTCGGAAACGGTAAAATTTTGATTTTTTTGGATTTCTTATTATGAAAAAAGCTGGTCAAAAAACCACTCTTGAGGTGTCCGCTCCAGAATGGCTCAAATGTGGATAAATTCGTTAAACAGGTCGAGTATAACGCACAACTCGATTTTTAGCTGCCCAACTTCATATTCACGCCTTCTGGAGCAAATTGAAAATTCTGGAGAAATTGAAAAATAGTGCTGGATGTTCTAGAATGGCTGGAAATGGCGAAATTTGGATTTGGGGGATTAATGTCAGTCTTAGGACTTATTTTGAACATTTTTACTGATCAAGTACGTACTTTTGTTTAAAAAAAGCATAAATCACCAAAATAGTCAGTTTTGGATTTTCAAAAATTCGCCAAAAATCGAAAAAAGAACTTGGGCAGCTGAAAATTTGGATTTGGGGGTTTTAAAACATGTTCTTTCCAAAAATCACGGTCCCGTTTAAATCGGAGGTGGACACCTCAAGAGGGTCCCTTGTGAGAGCTTTAAGAATTTTCAAAAAATTGCTGGAGGTTCCAAAACGACTTAAAATTACCAGAAGTCGATTTAATAGCGTGTGTAAGTTGGAGTGAAGCGTGATATGCGGATTTCCAACTTCATTTGATGAAATTTTGTGGTAACTTGAAATTTCAAAAATCTGCTCGAGGCTACAGAACTGCTCAACACGTTACCAAACGATTTGCCATGTCGAAAATACGTAGGTTACTCAAATTTTAGCTTTCTAGGTCGATTTGATAGTATTTTGATTTGTTTTTTTAATTTTTGGCTTAAATTTTTATTTTCAAAAACTCAACATTCCTAGAAAAGGATCCATCGCAGTGTGTCACCATATCCTTGAATTTCACCCATTTCCCCATCAACAATAGCTCTATAATCTTTACACGTACCTACGTTGGAAAAAATTCGCCTAACATGAAAAAAGATCACGAGATAACCTCGTTTTAAAATTTGACGTTGGCGCCTGCCTGAAACAGTACGGCATCAGCGTCAGCGTCATCGTCAGTAGGTACCCGTTGTAAATTTTTTATTAAACTTAGCGACCGAAACCAAAAACAGTGAAAACACCCGGCAGAGAACTTCTTATCGAGACAAATAAAGTTTAAGAAGTAAAATTTCCACCTTCATCTTCACAGCCATCGACTGAGTCGTAAATTTTTAATTCGCCGTGAAAAATTAATTGAATAATTCCCGCCTTAGTACGCGCGGCTCCAGTCACCCCCCCCGCCCCCTCTGCCCCCTTCGTGACGCGAGGATCTCCATTATATAACCTAGATACTTCCTATACACAACTTTTACATCTTTTGCTTCTTTTGCTGCTCTTCGCCTGTCTTTGTGCGCGAGTTTGTCGTGTTTTAACAAATGAATAACATTGAGAGAGGGCGGGCGCGGGCGTCACGATGGTATGGTAAAGGTGCCTCCAACACCATCACCCTTCACCATCATCTCATCCTGTATGCCGCCAACACCAAATTTTCTCGCATATATGAGTACACTATGCACACACATACACACACTCAAGTTCTTAAACTTTCTACCCGACTTATACATATATATATCGTATACGCCGTAAAGAAACCCGAAATGCTAATCAACCTGTATACGTGCGAGTCTACCCGCCACCGCAATGTGTAAATTTTACCAAATCTTATATGACTTTGGAAGCCTTATGCCTTTAATAACTTCGATCCTTTAATATTTATAAGGCCCTATTACACGGCGCGGCGATGAAGACGCCGACGATGCCGCCGATGGAGCGAAATTCCATCGCTTCGTATCGTTGACGAGAGATGAGGAGAGAACAGCGCAAGCGAGTTTCAAAAATTTCCATTCTTGAGGTGATGCCTTGCTTATTCTTGTCTCGTGGGGTGTTTTTCTCAAGGTTGTTCAATTTTAATACTTTTTTTCTGCCAATTTTTAATGTGATTTTATTGAAAATTCATATTCTACCATTTATTATGGCACTACTCTTTACATACAAAAATTTCCAATAATGATCATAGCACAATCCGGAACCACTGCACTTTCGCTTTTCATAAATTCCTTCATCATAAGCAGAGTTGGGAAAACTCCTTCCACACACGTTCTCGAAACTCATTCAAAACATTTACCAACGTTACGTATACCGTCCTACATTTTTTAGTATTTATTCATTCCCACCCCCCCCCCCTCGGATGCGATTTTTTTATCAAGATACGTACAGTACACACTTATAAAACAGTATCTTTTCAGTTTCCTTTTCAGTTTTCGCGATATGAAATTTGTCACCTGAGTTTTATTGCGAAAGACGAACTGCTGCTGTGTTTGTGTTATTTAAATATTTATCGTCGCGTTGTAAATTTCCGCTTCTTGACTCGGATCGCGCGATACGGAAAATAAAGTAAAACAGATTTCCAAATGATACACTTTTTCAATGATCCCTCGCGACGAAGACTCGAGTAGCTAATAATATTGTCACTATATGTGCGCATTTTACGTGTCTGGAAAAATTCTTCTTAGCCGATTGTTGTTCGCTTATCTCGTTTTATGTATTTATCGCGTGTCTCTCACGTGAGCGTATCTACATACACGATGCGATAATAAACGAAAATTTATTTTGTTTTATTATACTAACATAGGTACAGACGTTTAATAATAACACAAGTTTATGGGTTTTCGATTGCTGGAGACTTTCACTTCAAAAAAGTACTTATTGGAGCTAAAAAATGTCCCCTCACCTCAACAACTTTTCAAAAAAAAATATTACGTACAATTTTTCAAAGGAAAAAAATACCAAAATTTGGCCAGAAAAATAATCAGCTGTGATGTTGCAAGAATAAAATTGCAGCTATTTCGTAAAAATGTTTACCATCTGCAAAATTACTCAATGTTGAGATTGCACAAATTGGCAAAAAATAACTGACGCAATTTAGCGAAAACCACTGGATTTTTTCAAAAACTGTCCCAATCTTGCAAAAATTGATCCATTAAAAATTTGCAAGAATAGCAGTTAATTTTGATTGTTTCACCCACGATATTCCTAAAGTAAAAATCAATTTTTGAAAGCTACAAAAAAAACTGCTCCAATTACAATTACAAGTAGATACCCATCAAAATAAAATGCAATTCTAACGAAGGATAGGGAACCTCACGAGTGTGCAGTAAATGGTTTGATCTAATTGTTTTTTTATATGTAGTAGTAATAGGACCCCAAGAACAGTCTATCAGAAAATTTATAGCTGCATGCCCAATTGCAAAACTACGGACCTCACAGGGTTCCAAAGGTCTTAAAAGTGAAAATTTAGATATCTTGGAAACTTCCACCAAAAAAAATGGAAGAATAATCAAGCTTTAAAAATTCATAGGGTTTATAAAGTATTTTTAGGAGTCCTAAAACTTTGATAAGTTTTTTAAAAATGGTACAAAAATGCGATTAGACAGCTACAACTTTGGAATTTGTTTGAAACTCAACTATTGATTAGAACGGACTGTTTCCAAAGTTGTAGCTATCACTTATATGAACCATTTTATTTGTGAATGATTCACTGAAAATTATTTAATTCGTTCGTGAATGATTCACAAAAAATTGAGCAAATGAATCGATTTGTTCGCGAACGAGTCATTTATAAAAACCATTTTGTTTGCGAATGATTCACAAAAAATTATTCAATTCGTTCGTGAATGATTCACCAAAAATTGAGCAAATGAATCGATTCGTTCGCGAATGATTCACAAAAAAATAATTCAATTCGTTCGTGAATGATTCATCAAAAATTGAGTAAATGAATCCATTCGTTCGCGAACGAGTCCCTAATAAAAACCATTTTGTTCGCGAATAATTCATAAAAAATTATTCAATTCGTTTGTGAATGATTCACCAAAAATTGATTAAATGAATAGATTCGTTCGTGAACGAGTCACTTATACGAATCGATTCGTTTGCGAAAGATTTATCAAACATTGAGTGAATGAATCGATTCGTTCACGAACGAGTCACTTACGCGAATCGATTCGTTTGCGAACGAGTCACTTACATCAACCAATTTGTTCACGAATGATTCACAAAAAATATTTCGATGAACCAATTTGTTTGTGAATGATTCACAAAAATTGAGCAAATGAATCAATTCGTTCGTGAACGATTCGCTTATACAAATCAATTAGTTCGCGAATGATTGATTAAAAATTGCGTAAATGAATCGATTCGTTCGCGAACGAGTCACTAATGCGAATCAATTTGTTCTCGAATGATTCGGTAAGTATTCATCAACTCGTTCGCGAATGATTCATCTAGAAATCAATCAGTTTGTTTAATCGCCAATCGGTTGTGAATGATTCGATTCTATTCGATTCACTTCGCTTGAAAACAGATCAATTCCTATGCAAGAGTTTCACAAAAATCGAATCACTCGTAAATTAATTGATTTGTTTGCGAATGATTCACCAAACGAAATCAATCAATTTATTTAATCGCCAATCGTTCATAAATGATTCGATTCAATTGTTTCAGATCAATTGTCGTTCAAATGTTTCAAAAAAAGTGAATCAATTCGTTCGCAAAAGATTTTTATTTGAAGAAAAGTCGGTCTTCTTACGCTAAATGCGTGAGTGTTTTCTAACCTACCACCTATGGGTGTATCAAAATAGAAAATTGAAAAAAGTCACACCTTTCTCCAAATATCAACCCCCTCCCCATTCCCTTTCTATATGCTCGGACTAAGCCTCCGATGCTACAAAATTGCTTTCTATATCATAATAAATGATACAAACGGTAAAAATTTCGAAGCAGGTTGTACAGACACATTGACTGTAACTCGATGCATAAATTCAGTTGGCAGATTGCTGAGTAGGTTAGGTAGGTAAGGTATAGGTACTGGTAGATAGGTACATGAACACATGCACCAGAATGAAATTAGTTGTTGTGGCTGGCAAGTTTATAAGTACACAAATGGTCTTGAAAGCGGTTGTTTCATTTACGAAGTGGCATTGTTCACGTGTCAGTTGGCAACAAGACTGACATTATTTTAATGGAGTAATTTTATACAATGTAAAAGTTGTTGTCGTATTTTGGTTTTAGACGTATACTTATTACGATGGCTGCGAAAATTTCCAATCTTTTTAGTACCTGCCTATATATACGTACGAGTACTTATACTATACCAAGCACCTAGCTGCCTATAACGTTTTTATACCTAATATACGATCTATACCAAACCAAGCATAGCACCTATACTATATTATATTTGAGCAATAACTACTCGTATAGTACATAGATAGATGGATAGGTAGTTTTACGTATTTATATTGTATGTAGTATGTTTACTTGCATAGAATTCATATTGTTGTGTATGTGTACAATGAGTTAAATTTTAACGTACATAACGTAACGCTTTTATACGTATCGTTTTTATATGTTTCAGCGCCAGAGGTGCAAATGAACGGATACTGCGGAACATACAGCGATATGTTTTCATTAGGATTGTTAATATTTACAATATTTAACAAAGGCCGACCCATTTTACAAGCTAATCATAGTAATTCAAGCTATCAAAAGCAATTAGACATGGTGAGTTGATTTTTTCCCTATTTTCTTTCTCGTACGTTACCCTACTGATGGTAAGTCAATCGAACGATAAAAGGAAAGTCAAGTGTACCTTTTTTCAGCGGCTAGATGGCTGGAAAAAGGTCGGTCGAGTCGAGTCGAGTTGAATTTGACGGATTAAGGTTTAAATTTGAAATGTAGAGTAGCGAGCCGACAAATTAATTAAATTTTCAAATCGAAAACGCGCTTCAGGCGGCAAACTTTCGTCAAGTTTTTCATCTAATAAAGGTATACTTTTTTATCGAGTGCGTTTTATACGCCTATAAAAATATCATCTTGATTGAGAAATTAAGGGTTAATGAGTGGAAATTTTTTACCTAAAAATATGTATAAGGGAAGAACTAAGAAGGATGAAAATTATGGTGTGTCTTCTGTAAATTTGTGTTGTGTGGTAGGTGGTTTGCGAAGGATGGAATAATTTTTCATCTTATATAAGCCTGATTGGGCGTCTTTGCCAAAATTGAGCCAAAGTGTATCAATTTTATGTGATAAAACGTCTCGATTTTAAAGTTATGGTGGTTTGGCTCGAGCGTCTTATTTTTTACACGGGTTTGATAAAAATGCTGTTATTATCACGTTTTGGCTGAAGATATCGATCAAAAGAGTATTTTATTCTGTAAGTCTAAAATTTGTCGATGTGGAATTGAATTGAAAGGAATATTATTTACATTTTTTCACTTCGAGAAAATGTATTTGTAAAAGAGTTCAAAAAACACTCTTGCAACCAATTTTTAAAATTTTCAAAAATTCAATAATAAATTTCCTGAAATTTTGTTGCGCTTTTCTTAAGACATTCCCTTTTGGTCAAACTTGATTTCTGTTTTGCGAGAATACCGCATAAAGAGAAGTAAAAAACTCATACAAGCATACTTGCTTGTTTTACACGTTAAGATACATAATTCGGTTAAAAGTGGACTGATACAAGAACAGGTAAAAATGTACATACGAGAAGATATGGTAACTAAAATGATAGAGAGTGCAAATAGTATCTATACAAAGCTCCTCCAGGAAGACTGAGGGTCTTAAGGAATAAAATAAATATAACTTCGTTGTCGTTGTCCTAGTTGTAGTCGCGTTCCTTTACAGGAGATAGCGTTATATGTCCATCAATATTAGCTGGTATCTAGCGTATCTGATCGTTTCTTTCAGGGTCTAACAGGGAGAGTTGGCACGTGAGTTTGTTGTTAACAGTTCCGATCGTTTCCTCCCTCTCGTCGATCTTCCTTGGATTTTCCCCTGTATCGCTAGCATGAAAATACCGTTTTCTCATATTTTATGAGCTAAATACTTTAGCTTTCTGTTTTTGATATCTTCAACTACGACTTTCCGCTCCTCTCCAATTCTTGCTAATACTTCCTTGTTGGTAATGAAGTCCTTCCATGAGATCCGTAGTAGCCTTCAATAGCACCAAATCTCAAAAGCGGATACGTTCTTCTCGCATTCTGCACTCATGGTCCATGTTTCGCAGGAAAACTTCAGAACAGTCCATACGTAGCATCGCATAATTCTTTTTCTCTGATCTATTCTCTGATCTATACTCATCCTTCGATTCCCCAACACATTGGCAAGGTTGTTGAAAGCGGTCTTTGCCATTCCAATCCATGATTTAATTTCTTTATGATCTCTACCATTGTTGTTTATCAGCGCTCCAAGGTATCTGAATTGCTTTACATTTTCAATTTCTTGTGGTCCAATGTTGATTTTGACCTCTTTATCCTCTCCTTTTGTAAATCTCATCACCTTGGTCTTGCCTGCGTTTATTTTCATTCCATATTTCAATCCTGCGCTGTTGATTTGGTCGATCATCTTCTGCATCTGCGCTTCTGTCCCAGCAATGATCACTTTGTCATCTGCATAGCTAATTTCATTTATTCTCTTGACATTGATCTTGAAGCCCATTTGTTTGATTCGAGCTTCCCTCGTGATTTCTTCTGCTTACACGTTGAACAACCTGGGTGAGAGGGGGCATCCTTGCCTCACACCTCTCTTTATTCCACATCCATTCTCCGAGTACTCAGTTCCAATCCTGATGTTAGCGCTCACTTACATCGAGTAGTAATTAAACTAAGCTATTTACATCGAGAAAAAATATACAAATACGCAAGATTATTTACATTGAGCGGGTAATAAAAACAAAAATTTTACAATTAAGGAGTGAATAAAATTCAATATTTTACATTGAGGGAAAAAACAATTATTTATATTATTCAAAATTTACATTCAAAACAATTTTGCGACCATTCGAAGGTTATTCTCCAAAAATATTCGATTCAACTGGAAGCTTTACCAGTTCTTGCTGGACACCTGGTTGGAAAATTGATCCTTTGGCTTTCACACTGACTTTTCATAAGTAAGTGACCTTTGGCATCTGGTTTGCCATTGACGATTCTTCCAAGTGGCTATGAACATGGCGATGAATTCTCTTTCAAGATGACAATATCACCGATCAGGCTCGGATTTTTTCCATTTTGAGTGAGTCTGAAGTTTGGCAAGATGACTCGATTTCAGATTATACCAGAAAGTCTCGATAATCTGACATTAAAGCATCAATCTTTCACCCGATGTAATGTCAAAAGGGCTAGGAACGTCTTTTTCAAGCAAGCTTGAGCCAATTAGGAAATGAGATGGTGTGAGGACATCGATTTCCTCAACATCAGTCAAATTGCTAGAGGAGTATAAAGGTTGGGAGTTGAGGATGGCCTCAAGGGTGGTGAGAACTGTTCTAAATTCTTCTTCGGTTTGAACAGCTCCTTTTGTCTCAGCTAGTAGATGTTTCTTTCCAGCTTTGATGGCAGCTTCCCACACTCCACCTTGGTGTGGCGTTCTAGGGGAAATAAATTTCCATTCAATGACGAGTTTGGGAATAATTATCTCAAGGTTGTTTTTCACACCAACGAAATTTGTCACATTATCGGAGTACATTATCCCAGGTGTACCTCAGTGATTTCGGAATCATTCAAATACTTGCTTGTTTTGCACGTTAAGATACATATTCGGTTAAAAGTGGACTGATACAAGAACAGGTAAAAATGTACATATATGAGGAGATATGGTAACTAAAACGATAGAGAGGGCAAATAGTATCTATACAGTTTCGTTCAAATTGGAAGGTACCAGCTTGACTCAAAAAACCTCTCGTCAGGTTGAATTTTCGAACGATCAAAACATCGAGTCAATTTTACGAGTTTTAAAAGATTTATGATAAATGTGAACAAGCAGTTCAACTTTTGCCCCATATTGTGAATAATTTTCGTAAAATAACATCAATTTTTCCAACAAGTTAGGTAATTTTAACAATATTTCAATCCTTTTCGACGTAATTGTCAGAAGTTTCAGGACATTCCTAACGGTTTTCTCAATACGTAAAATTTTAAGCAAGCCCTCTGAACGATTTGGCCGCAATACTTATAACGATTTATTATGCACGAGTAGGTGAAAAATGACTTTCGAGGGTTTTCGCGAATAATGCTCACTAGATACAGCTACCCCTGCTATAAACGACTCACTTGAAAATTGCCTGAAGGCTCATCGTTTTCCAGTTTCCACTGAAAAGGGCTAAACGAGGTTACATCAACAATAGCCAATGCGGTTTTGTTGTTTTGACAGACCGGACATTTGTATACTGGTACTCGAATTTGGTGAAATATTTTGATTAACTTTTGTCTAACGATGTTCTCGTTTAGGTACGAATAAAATTAAGCGCGTTGTAGGTAACTGAGACCGCGTACATATAAAGATCATTATTTATTATTTCGTTAATAGGTACTTACTTATCTTTTTTTTTAAACCTAGTTTGAAATGAACTAAGTAATGGACTTTGATACAGACTATAAGTTTCATAATAATATCTATTGATTCAATTTTGTGGCGAAAAACGGTTCTTGCATGATCCTCCCCCCCCCCCTCGATGGAAAACAAAAATAAGTCACATTTTAAGTCAAAAAAAAAAAATTCTCAAATTTCTAACAATGTTAGACTCATCGATAGGTACCTACAATTTGCGAAAATTCGGCA
This sequence comes from Planococcus citri, assembly GCF_950023065.1. NCBI lineage: Eukaryota > Metazoa > Arthropoda > Insecta > Hemiptera > Pseudococcidae > Planococcus > Planococcus citri. Next base: position 3,324,585 of record NC_088679.1, on the reverse strand, counting down.
CTGTTTGGTATCCTTTTCGTAGGTAGGTACGTTTTATTTATTTATTTTTTCTTACGAGCTTTTCTACGTAGGTATTCTAGAGAATAAAAGGGCGAATCGAATCGTGTCGAATGATTAACGTGACATTTGACGACTAAATAATGGGGGCTACAGTTAGAGCCCTATATACATTCACGGTACATTTAATCCGGCTTGAGTAGTGAGTAACCTTTGTCGTTTATGATAATTATAGGCCTTTTCGCGTACCATTAACACGCATTCTAAAACGACGATGATACTCGAAATCGTGTCTGAGTACCAAAATACGAGCATACAGATACGCGAGTGTACATCCATCCAACGCGTTGAATTTTTTTTCCTTCTTTCGTAGGTATCTACAAATCTTCGAATTCTTTTTCATTATTTCTTGTTTTTTTTTCACTAGCTCCTTCTCGCCTTCATATCTTTCAAAACAGCAATAATACGAGGAAGAGAGACAGCTCTTGATACATTGTAGGTGATTTTTTAGTCGACGAATTGACGAGAGGTACGCGAGAGAGTTTGCTATTGTTATTTAAGAGAGAGATTATACGGACATTAGTGAGAGTAGGAGTAAGAGAAGAGGAGCTGCATCATTGATGAAAATTCTTCTTCGTTGTCGTCGTCGTCGTCATCGAATTAAATTTCAAATTGTATACGCAACAAGGTGAAGAGTCGTCGTCTGGTTGTTCATTTTTATACGCAATAGTATATTACAATACAAGGAGCGAAAGTGAAGTATGTTTGGTCAAGTGCAATTTGACTCGCCGAGCCGAAGGCGAGGGGAGTTAAAGCACGAGACCAAACATTCTTCACGTCGCTTCTTGCATTGTAACATATTTTTCATTATTCATGCTACGAAAATAAGTTTTACGCCCGTTTTTGGTTGAAGTGATGAGTATGACCCCTTTTTTGCATGGTAAATATATCGAATACTAAGCCTCATAGAAAAAAACTAAAGACATTATGTCGATTGGAAATTTAATTCTCTACAATTTTCCTCGACTTTATATTTCCGTAAAATGCTTTTTTCCGCCTCCAGAGCGCTTTAAAAGTTAAAAGATGTTCATTTTCGGGCCGGGTAAACATAGAGCATTTTCGTAGCATGCACGGAGGGCGGAAAACTTATACTTTCGTAGCATGTATAATGAAAACGATATTTTCGTGCCGGGGTGTTTCGGCTTTTACTTCTTGTCTTATTTTTTTCTCTTCTCTATCATCGTCATCTTATATTGTATATACAGTGGGTAAGGTACTGCAGTAGATTGGATTTTAAAGGCAAACACGAACATTATAATGCGCTTAAAAGAGTTTTCTCGGCTTCTCATTTCGTCGACTCGCGAGCGCAGTTTTATTTAGTTTTATTTTCGCAGCCACGTCGCGCTGTACTTCCAAGTCCAATTAAAGCTCCGGGCTGTTTGAGAAATTACTATGCCGACTACGAAAATACTATATTAAAAAAATATAGTGAAACTTGGCCTAGATAAGCAGGTTAGATTCGCGTAATATTTTGGAGGTGACGCGAAATAGATTAGATTGTTCATTTTTGATGAGGGAATAAGTGATCATTAGGTGCTCGCGTACGAAAAGTTCCTCATAAAAAATAGTCAGAAATTTTTTTTACTGATTCTAGTTGAGAGAAAAATTTTTTTAAATCCCAATTTTTGTCATAAATCCGAGAAAATCTTGCTTTATAAGCGAAAGAATCTAAAAGTCTTGATTTTTTTGCCAGAAGTTTAAAAAAGTAACGGCCGTTTTTGTCAGTAATTCAAAAAAGTTCTGTTTTTTTCAGGATTTCAAAGAAGTTATGATATTTATCAGAAATTTGAAAAAGTCTCGTTTTTTAGCTAGAATTGGAGAAAAGTCATCTATAAAAACATGCCTACGTGTTCTTGTTTTAAACTGAAATTTCTGAAAAAAAACTTGTCATGTTTGAAGAATTTCGATGAGAATTTTTGCCCAGAGCAATGGGCGGTTTCTGCGCCAGGAGCAGAATCAACTCTTAATGCCTTGGAACGAGGAGGAAAGGAAAAGGATCGTTCATTTTCTCTAAACTATACTTGAAAAAATAATCTTCAATGCATAATTTCGAGGTTGAAATCTTTTTGCCACCCCCTCCCCTTCACCTTTAGACGAAACTATTTTCACTCGTGCATAGTGACTAGATGCGTTGCTAAAAAGGTATCATAAAATGGATGTTTACTCTTTCTTTATGTACGTCTGGAAAATTGCGACGAGAATTTTTGCCCACAGCAGTAGGCGGGTTCTGCGCCAGGAGCAAAAAAATCGAGCTCATTAGCGCGTTGAAATTGGAGTGCAGAGTGAATTTTGGATTTCCAAATGTGTTCGGTGAAGTTTTATGGAAATTTTGAGCAAGGAAAAATCTGCTGGAAGCTTCGAAACGACTTGAAATCTACCAGAAGTCGACTTCGTAGCTTATTGAAATTAGTTAGCAGAATGAATTTCTGTTTTTAATCTCCATTTGTTGAAATTTTGGGAAATTTCAATTTTCAAAAATCCACTGAAGGCTCCAATAATTTTCAAAAAGTTGCTGGAGGCTCCAAAACGACTTGAAATCCACCTGCAGTCGACTTCCTAGCGTATTGAAATTAGTTTGCAGAATAAATGTCGGATTTCCAACTCCATTTGATGAAATTTTGTGGCAATTTCCAGTTTCAGAAATCTGCTGGAGGCTCCAGAACTGCTCAAAACGGTTTGAAACAGTTTACAATCGATTTCGCATGTCCAAAATAGGGTATATCCCAAATTTCAGCTTTCTTGGTCGATCTGGTAAAATTTTGATTTTTCCCTCATTTTTGGCCTAAATTTGATTTTCAAATATTCGCCAAAAATCGAAAAAGGCACTTTAGCACTTGAAATTTTGACACGTGATAAATTTTTGCCTGATCTTTCGAGCTACTTTTGTACGGTTTAAAAAATTTCGTGCAGGTCCTATACATATATTGAAACGCAAAATCTGCGATTTCGGCTGACCCATGAATCAAAATGGCCTCTATTATTTGGGGGAATTTTTAAAAATTCAAAGACCCAAAAATTAGTAAAATAAAAATTTTATCCAACTGACCTAGACAGGTAAAATTTTGTTTGTGATATATTTTCGACTCCCTGAGTTGATTAGCGATGGTTTTGAATCAATCTGGAGATTTTTGAATTCTCTGTTTTTTGAAAAAAAAAAAAAAAAACTTGTAGAATGGACCGCTAAAAAAAATTCGGCGGGTTTAGATCAAATCCAGCAGAGACTTTCATTTTGAGCTGAAAGGTAGGTACTCAGAAAATTGTTTAGCTCCGAGATGCCTCTGTAGGGGATAATTTGGCCCTCAAAGAGGAGTAATTTTCGAAAAAATTGTGGCTTTTTCGCTCCTGTCACTACTCAACCTGTTTTGGGAAAAATGGCCCAGTCCCAAAAGAAAATATTTGAGATTCTGCGTTGATCTATGTTATTTCCGGCAGAATCCAATACCACTTTTAGAGTTCTATTGAGCGGTTTAGACTCACGTTTTTCACCACCCTGTTTTAACGTTCGGTCACAATTTTTTCAAGCCGTCTTCAAGGTCCAGTTTGAAAAAGAAAGAGATAAATGACCACCTCGTCGCGTCTACGTTGAACGTAAAAATACGAGTATACTACACACGCAGAAGCAAACATACCCAGCAGAGTTCAAGACCAGCAATGAAAGGCGTAATTTCATTTTAACGCAGCAAACAGCATTCGGTTCGGCAATACCGTACCACGGGGAGCTCATTTCATCTAATTTTATTCGGCTTATAAATTTGGATTTATGAAATTGCCACGAGAACGATGTGAAAATGACGACTAACTAAATGAGGCGGGAGTAGAAAAAACAAGGAGAGTACGGTGTGATTTTTTTTTTTACCCCAGTAAACATTGTAGTACCTACAGTTAGCATCGGAGTAGACCGTGCAGTACAATGCACATAGATATCGAATAATCCACCAGGGTCATTCCACGTCAATTCGACCAAAAAATGCGATTTTCGGCCTCTCTGTCTTTACATTTTGTTCAAATTTATTTCACATAATCTACCCATCCGACAACTCACAAAAATACCATTAGTTCGCCACCAGCCACCTCCTGGAACGGAGTGGGGCTGTTTTTGTTGGCGCGATTTCTCAAAGTACCTACTGCATTTTCGAGGCGTTTCATTTTGCCTTTGCCACTAAGAAACTTGGATCAGAACTGACTTCACAATTTAAAAGAGCATTTTGAATTTGATTCGAAAACGTACAATAAAGTTTTCAAAAGTTGAAAGTTGAATCTTAGTTACGCCCCCCTCCACCTAGCTACCTATCTATTATTGGCTAGGCTAGACTATAGCACGGGTAAATTCGACTCAGGGGTAAGAGGAAGGGGATGAGGGTGCATTCGACATTCTCATACAATGACACGCCATCCATCGCTGTGGATATCTCATTAAATCGTCTCATCGCAGACGAAAAAAAAATCATTCTCGTCTTTTACTCGAGGTATAATTAAATTCGTAACGAATACAACGAGTATCTACAACAAAATATAAGCATATCCCTCGAGGTGGTCATCCGCTTACCGTGTACTCGTATTTTCTACCATCGAGTGGCGCGTGTTGCGTGGCTTTGGCGGTGGTGGTGGTGGTGGAGGAGAAGGGAAGGAGCAAACGCGGGCAGGTGAATACGAAAACGAATCGGTAATTCTGTGCTCGCTCATTTTACCCTGTTTGTAGTAAACGAAGTACTGCAATAATATTAAAGTCAATAGAGGTAATTACCGAAGGGCATTACCATTACGTGTACGAACACGTAGCTCTCTATCGTCGTAGACTCCTCTATACCTACACAACCTATTTTACTAGTCGATTATGAAACCACGACTGTGATTATTTGTCATTCGTCGGTCGTACTCTCTCGTTCGTACTTCTCGTATCGTACGTACGTACGAGTAGGTACCACACACGTCACGTCGCGTCGCGTCAACCTGAACCTTCGTGTCTCCGATTAATTTTCCAATTTACCATCGTCGATTATGACTTTCCGAGCTGCGAAATAGTTCTATGTTAATAATGAATTAGCGAGTTGTCGAGTATTACGCCAGAAGCTCGTATATGATCGTACAAATAATACAATTAGGTACGACGTGTATGATACGAATTTACATTTATATGTACATGCATTCGTATCGAAACAATTAAAAACGTCGTCTGCTTTTTAATATCTCTGAAATGCGACATTTTTTCCTTTTTTTGTATGTCTACGCAGTTGAATCAGTATCATTTCTAAATTCCAAAAATATCATCAGTCCTCGCACCCTATGTAGGGTAATCAGGGTGTCTAACAAAATCTCTCCGAAGAAATGCAGTACTTTTACAGTACTTTTTGCATTACCTTATATTTTTTTATCCAGCTTACACCGACCCCCCCCCCCCAAGAAAAAATTATATTTTTGAACCAGTTGGAATTTGATGATGAAATTATAAGTATTTCAATCGAAACAAATTAAAATTTGATCTTTTGAGGTACAAAATGAGCATTTTTTATTTTTTAAATTTTCACCAATTTAATTAACTTTGAGGTTTTCAAAAAAATTTTAAATCAATGATTTTGAGAAAAAATACAGTACTTTTCAGGCAAAATGCAGTACTTTACAGTACTTGCAGTCCCGAGGACTTCAATGCAGTACTTTTACAGTACTTGCAGTACCTGCAGTACCTGTTAGACACCCTGGTAATAGTCCGGCACATGACAATAGGAGTAATTGCACCCCCCCCCCCCGCCGATCCTCCGGGACAACTTTTTTCTTAAAGGGGACATCGTAAGGAACATTTTAAAGGAAAGTTGCCAAAAAAAAAGTTGGCCTTACTTACAAAATGGCGGCCATTTTGATTGACAGGTCAGCCGAAATCGCAGATTTTGCGTTTTAACATAGGACTTGCACGAACTTTTTCAAACTTTACAAAAGTAGATCGAAAGATCATGCAAAAATTTATCACCTGTCAAAATTTCAAGTGCTAAAGTGCGTTTTTCGATTTTTGGTGAATTTTTGAAAATCGAATTTAGGCCAAAAATGAGTGAAAAAATCAAAATTTTACCAAATTGACCGAGAAAGCCGAAATTTGGGATATACCATATTTTCGACATGCCAAATCGATTGAAAACAGTTTCAACCCGTTTTGAGCAGTTCTGGAGCTTCCAGCAGATTTTTGAAACTCGAAATTCCCACAAAATTCCATCAAATTGGAGTTGTAAAGCTAAAATTTATTCTAAAAACTAATTTCAATACGCTACGAAGTACTGCAGGTGAATTTCAAGTCGTTTCGGATCCTCCAGCGACTTTTTGAAAATTTCTGAAGCCTCCAGCAGATTTTTGAAACTTAAAATTTTCACAAAATTTCATCAAATGGAGATGGAAAGCTGAAATTCACTCTACAATCCAATTTTAACACCCTCTGAAGACGACTTCAGGTGGGTACAAGTAATTATAGGGCCTCCAGCGACTTTTTTTGAAAATTACTGGAGCCTCCAGTAGATTTTAGAAACTTGAAATTTCCCCAAAATATCATCAAACTAAGATGGAGAGTCGAAATTCATTTTGCAAACTAATTTCAATACGCTACGAAGTTGACTGCTGGTAAATTTCAAGTCGTTTTGGAGCCTCCAGCACCTTTTTGAAAGGTTGTATGACGTTTTGTTGGAAAATTGAAATTTCCTAAAAGTAGCTGCAAGCTTCAAAACCATTTGAAACTACCATGCAGTCTGCGAAGTAAATTTCAGCTTGCCAACTCCATTTGATAAATTGATGTTGGGGAAATTTCAAGTTTCGAAAATCTACTGGAGGCTCCAGTAATTTTCAAAAAAGTCGCTGGAGGCTCTAAAATGACTTGAACCCACCTGAAGTCGTCTTCAGAGGGTGTTAAAATTGAAGTGTAGAGTAAATTTCAGATTTCCATCTCCATTTGATGAAATTTTGTGAAAATTTAAAGTTTCAAAAATCTGCTGGAGGCTTCAGTAATTTTCAAAAAAGTCGCTGGAGGATCCGAAACGACTTGAAATTCACCTGCAGTACTTCGTAGCGTATTGAAATTAGTTTTTAGAATAAATTTTAGCTTTACAACTCCAATTTGATGGAATTTTGTGAGAATTTCGAGTTTCAAAAATCTGCTGGAAGCTCCAGAACTGCTCAAAACGGGTTGAAACCGTTTCCAATCGATTTGGCATGTCGAAAATAGGGTATATCCAAAATTTCAGCTTTCTCGGTCAATTTGGTAAAATTTTGATTTTTCCCCTCATTTTTGGCCTAAATTCGATTTTCAATAATTCACCAAAAATCGAAAAACGCACTTTAGCACTTGAAATTTTGACAGGTGATAAATTTTTGCATGATCTTTCGATCTACTTTTGTAAAGTTTGAAAAAGTTCGTGCAAGTCCTATGTTAAAACGCAAAATCTGCGATTTCGGCTGACCTGTCAATCAAAATGGCCGCCATTTTGTAAGTAAGGCCAACTTTTTTTTGGAAACTTTGCTTTAAAATGTTCCTTAGGATGTCCCATTTAAGAAAAAAGTTGTCCCGGATGATCGGCGGGGGGGGGGTGCAATTACTCCTATTGTCATATGCCGTACTATAACTGAAAACTTCGTAAAATCAGAGGAAAATTTGAGATTTTCTCAACTTTCTGGCGAGGAGGGGACGAAGGGAAGAAATTGCTCGATGCAAACCGTATTGTATATTATAGGTAGTTAAAAACTTCGTCTACCGGAAAGAAATGTGTCTATCAAATACACGTGAATCATATCAAAAACCTTGCAGCCCAGATTGAATAAAGAAGAAGCGCTAAAAATAAAAAGAATTTCATACGCCCGAATATTTTCTGATATTTTCGCATCGAAGATACATAACAAGAGTATTCACTTTGAGAGAAAGAATTCCACGTGTAGATACTATAGATATGTTGGTATGATATGGAAGAGGAGTTCATACGCGATCATACAGGCTACCTGTCCCTAACATATTTGAATCGATGTGAAGCGCATAACACGAACAGAACGACGACGACCGGTAATAACCAAATCACGAATCGGATAAAGTAAGAGGCAGAGATACGCTATTCAAGGAGACAAGGCTGCGAGAAGAAGAAAAATACGAAGAAAATGGTACCTACGTAAATCTGTTTTTAAAATGCTCGATTCCCACGGATGAAGAGAATTTGTTACTGTAGGCTATGCGAGTGTGAGAGTCGTCGAAGACGCGAAATATGGCACGAATACGAATACAATATTTTCATGCGAAGTTTTACTCGTATAGTCTCGCATTGCAAACCCTTTGTACTTTGTGCGAGGTAGGTACGGTACGTGATGTATCTATATCTGTGTGCTTACATACGATGAGAAAGAAGAAAGACGCGCGAATTACAAAAGATCAATCCTTTCGTGCCAATAAAGCGTATAACAAGCAGCGCACGTAATTCGTTTATAAGTACCTTTAATATGGTAAAAGGGCTGAGGCTAAATCTGGTTCGCGTGTGCGATTTTCCGCCAAAATCTCGTAGGTAGATAGAGGTACATACCTACTCGTATATGTGAGACGAAAACGAACGCGGCTGAGCTACCGGCACGATAAAATCACCAAAACAAACTAACTACTCTCGTTCTTTTTTCATCTCCTTTTGAGGTTTAGAAAAATAAAAAAAATGGAATGAGAGAAATGCAGCTGCTTTTTCGCTAGAATTTTCCAAACACGTTTTCTTCCCATCAGCAAAATATTCGACAATATACTCGTGAGATGAAATACATGTGTACGCAATAAGTTTGCATATTCATCAAAAAATTGTAAATTGCATATAATAAGTGAATCTAGAGATGAAAATCGGAAAATGGCGTTGTTCACCAAAGTCGATTTCCCTTCTCCCCTCCCCCTCCTAACTATTTGTATTCTCTTCCCGTGAGCTGAAGGGTGTCCCCTTGGAAAATAGGTGAAATGCCTCTGTTCCCAAATTTGGAAGATCATGATGGATTATTTTTGGGTACCGGTTGTAAAAAAATGTTGGTGATCATACTTACTGGTCTAATCACTCGTAAATTTTCAAAAGAGCCTTTGCTGCTTAACCTTCGATCTTTCGAATCTGTTCTATTTTTGTTTGTTTGTTGTGTGTTGATCAAACAACACCTAAATATATGCCAACTCCGCGAGCGATGATACGATGAATTTTTCAAGCTGTTTTTTTATTCGAATTTATGCGTAGACGCAACGACGACGACGCGACGATGACGAAACAGGAAGACGTGGTACGTGTGAAGATAAAAATAAAATTTCGATTTTCAGCACGATGGAAAGTTATACCTACCTACACTTTTCTTGTCGATATCGTTATGCTTATATTTATTATTTTCATCTCTCCAGAAACCTATCTATAGATGGAAATTGAAATAAGAAAAATGCAAGCAACAATTGGTCGATAAATTTTATAGGTACGAATGGAAAATTCGGTGTTTCAACGACGTCACACACGGTGCATGCAGACGATGTACATACGAAGAAAATATTTTCAAAATACTTACGAATTTATCCACAAAAAAAAATTTATATATACCTATAGTCCGGCATGTGACAATAGGAGTAATTGCATCCCCCCTCCACCCGCCGATCCTCCGAGACAACTTTTTTTTAAAGGGGACATCCTAAGGAACATTTTAAAGCAAACTTGCCCAAAAAAAAGTTGGCCTTACTTACAAAATGGCGGCCATTTTGATTGACAGGTCAGCCGAAATCGCAGATTTTGCGTTTCAACATAGGACTTGCACGAAATTTTTCAAACTTTACAAAGGTAGACCGAAAGAGCATGCAAAAATTCATTACCTGTCGAAATTTCAAGTCCTAAAGTGCGTTTTTCGATTTTTGGTGAATTTTTGAAAATCGAATTTTGGCCAAAAATGAGGGGAAAAATCAAAATTTTACCAGATTGACCAAGATGGCTGAAATTTGGGATATACCCTGTTTTCGACATGCAAAATCGATTGGGAACGGTTTCAACCCGTTTTGAGCAGTTCTGGAGCCTCCAGCAGATTTTTGAAACTCGAAATGTCCACAAAATTCCATCAAATTGGAGTTGTAAAGCTGAAATTTATTCTAAAAACTAATTTCAATACACTACGAAGTACTGCAGGTAAATTTCAAGTCATTTTAGGGCCTCCAGCGACTTTTTTGAAAATTACTGAAGCCTCCAGCAGATTTTTGAAACTTGAAATTTCCCCAAAATTTCATCAAACTGAGATGGTGAGTCGAAATTCATTCTGCAAACTAATTTCAATACGCTACGAAGTTGACTGCTGGTGGATTTCATGTCGTTTTGGAGCCTCCAGTGACTTTTTTGAAAATTACTGGAGCCTCCAGTAGATTTTTAAAACGTGAAATTTCCCCAACATTGAATTATGAAATGGAGTTGTCAAGCTGAAATTTACTTCGCAGAATACATGGTGGTTTCAAATGGTTTTGAAGCTTCCAGCTACTTTTAGGAAATTTCAATTTTTCAAAAAAACGTCATACAACCTTTCAAAAAGTCACTGGAGGCTCTAAAATGACTTGAACCCACCTGAAGTCGTCTTCAGAGGGTGCTAAAAATTACATTGCAGAGTAAATTTCAGCTTTCCATCTCAACTATTTGATGAAATTTTGTGAAAATTTAAAGTTTCAAAAATCTGCTGGAGGCTCCAGTAATTTTCAAAAAAGTCGCTGGAGGCTCTAAAATGACTTGAAATCTACCAGAAATTGTTTTCAGAGGGTGTTAAAATTGGAATGTAGAGTAAATTTCAGCTTTCCATCTCCATTTGATGAAATTTTGTAAAAATTTAAAGTTTCGAAAATCTGCTGGAGGCTTCAGGAACTTTCAAAAAAACGCTGGTGGCTCCAAAACGACTTGAAATTTACCTGCAGTACTTCGTAGCGTATTGAAATTAGTTTTTAGAATAAATTTCAGCTTTACAACACCAATTAAATGGAATTTTGTGGACATTTCGAGTTTCAAAAATCCGCTGGAGGCTCCAGAACTGCTCAAAACGGGTTGAAACCATTTCCAATCGATTTGGCATGTCGAAAATAGGGATATCCCAAATTCCAGCTTTCTTGGTCAATTTGGTAAAATTTTGATTTTTTCCCTCATTTTTGGCCAAAATTCGATTTTCAAAAATTCACCAAAAATCTAAAAACGCACTTTAGCACTTGAAATTTTGACAGGTGATGAATTTTTGCATGATCTTTCGATCTACTTTTGTAAAGGTTGAAAAATTTCGTGCAAGTCCAATGTTTAAACGCAAAATCTGCGATTTCGGCTGACCTGTCAATCAAAATGGCCGCCGTTCCTTAGGATGTCCCCTTTAAGAAAAAAGTTGTCTCAGACTATCGGCGGGGGGGGGGGGGGGGTGCAATCACTTCTATTGTCATATGCCGGACTGGTTTGCAAATTTTCAACCACTCGGTTGAACCCTAAAGACTAAAGTGGTCTTGGATTCTGATGAAAACAACATTGATCGACGCAGAATTTCAAATACTTTCATTTGGGATGTACTATTTTTCCTAAAACAGGTTGGGTAGCGTCAGGAGCGAAAAAACCACGATTTTTTTCGAAAATGTCTCCTCTTTGAGGGCCCATATTTCTTCCCTACAGAGACACCTCCGGAGCTGAGAATTTTTTTGAATAATTTTCAACTCAAAATCTTCCCTCACTTTGTAGATATTATAAAAGGAAATGACTTTGGAAAAAAAAACTTGAAAATCTCATTACCTACCTAAGAAAAAAGAAGCATCTACATTCTACAGCAAAAAATAGTAAATTGACCATTTTGTAATACGCGATACCTACGAGCAAAATTTCAGGCATGAATTTTGTCTTAGACACACCTGTCTGGATATTTTCAGCTGCCTTTGAGTAAAGAAGGGAAAAAAGTAGCACTTATTAAATAAAACCATCGGGTTGGAGGTGGCGTGAAAAGGAATAACGTCGCAATAGAATTTAATCGTTTAATAACAACTAGGTACTACGATGCTTCTTCGAAATACATTACACGTAGGTAGTCTGAGCATAAAACTAGGTAAGTAGTCGAGAAAAGAATCGTATTCGCTGGGTATTTTGCTAATAGCGGGTATAAATTATGAATACGATACGCAGTTTGGTGGATACTACGAATAGGTAGATACGCGAACATTTTCTGAAATGGTTTCAAAAAGTCTAAAGCTGTAGTGCTACGTTTATAAGCAAGATTTTTTCATTGTTGTGTACTCGTATAGATATAGGTAGGTAGGTATTCAAAGTGAAAGTGACCGGGCGAGGGTAGGGCTACAGGGGTTAAAAACGAAGGAAGGCGTTACATACTCGTATAAATTTGTAATTTTTACGCGTACGTTGTTGGGTAGAGCGCACATTTTAGTTTTAAATCTCGACACTCGCGAGCGATTTCACGGGCAACTTTTTGAAACACACGAATGAAAAGTCGAAACGATGGTGATGAATTTTTCAACGAGTTCGAATCAGTTGCCCAAATGTCTTTCGAATATTTAACGAAGGATTATACTGAGATGAAAAAGTGAATGGGGAGAAATGGACAATTATACTGAGCAAATAAACGAATAAAATAAACAATTCGAGAGATGTAAAAAAATTAAAAAATTTGGTACTGAAATTGAATCAATTTTGTATTGATTTGCAGCTCGATGAAAACGTTCAGAAAAATCTGCATCGTATACCAATGCAACTGCAAGAAATGGTTGTTAAAATGCTTTGTCGCGATACAGCAGCCAGACCGAGCGTGAAAACGTTGCTTAACACGCCATATTTTTGGTAAGTACTCGTAAAACATTCAATTACTTATGCCTGTAGGCCTATATACGAATATACAAACTATGAAAAACCATGAATTATTACAAATTTTTTATTCCTTCAATTCAGATGAAGTTCTCTTGTCACGATTTTATGAATAAACTTTAGAACAAAGGTACTGTTTCTCAAATAATTTATCAAAAAATGTTGATTTAATGACGTAGTCTACTTACTCGCAACTCGTATAATAATATGTAGGTTTATTTCTTCGAATGAAAATTCGTACTCACCTGAAACAAAGAAAATTTATGCTTGGATTAGATGATTTTGTAATAATCTTTCAAATTTCATTTTTCCAGAGACTTTTTCCCCACCAATGTTATTTTTTTGGAATTTAGCTCCATTTGATCGAACTCTGAAAGAGTTCTTCTAGTCTGACCTATAAAATTGTAAACTTTTCCAAAAACGTTTTTTACAAGACAAGAATAAAAATACGATTTCAGAAAACTATCATTTCGATGAAAAATTAATTCCAAAAAATGATATCAACCCAATGCTCCTATCCTCGGATTTTCGAAATTTTTATTGAACATTCTTGGGTAGATACGTACCTCTAAGAAAAATGTTGCACCCAAAGCATTTTTCATGAAAAATTAAATTTCAAGCCAACCCCCATCAAAAGTATCCCTTAGGGAGGATACAACTATTGATTTAATTTCATATTCGTATTCAGAAAGTATCGATTCATATAATATCTACACTTTACACTCATATTTCCAATCTTCTTTTGCCCCAAAAATGGGGGAAGGAGTGCCCATGGGCCCAAAATGTGGTTTTCAAGAATAGTCGGGGAGCCCGCATAAGGATCAATTGCACCCACCCCCCCCCCCCCCCCCACCGGTCATCGGTCCTCCGGAACAGCTTTTTTCTTGAAGGGGGAGTCCTAAGGAACGTTTCTTGCCCTTATCCTAAAAAAAAAACATGGCCCTACTCACAAAATGGCGGCCATTTTGATTCACAGGTCATCCGAAATCGCAGATTTTGCGTTCCAACATAGGACTTGCACGAAATTTTTCAAACTTTACAAAGATAGATCGAAAGATCATGCAAAAATTTATCACCTGTCGAAATTTCAAGTCCTAAAGTGCGTTTTTCGATTTTTGGTGAATTTTTGAAAATCGAATTTAGGCCAAAAATGAGGGAAAAAATCAAAATTTTACCAGATTGACCAAGATGGCTGAAATTTGGGATATACCCTATTTTCGACATGCCAAATCGATTGGAAACTGTTTCAACCCGTTTTGAGCAGTTCTGGAGCCTCCAGTAGATTTTTGAAACTCGAAATTCCCACAAAATTCCATCAAATTAGAGTTGTAAAGCTGAAATTTATTTCAAAAACTAATTTTAATACGCTACGAAGTTGCCTGCAGATAGATTTCAAGTCGATTTGGAGCCTCCAGCGACTTTTTGAAAATTACTGGAGCCTCCAGTAGATTTTTGAAAATTGAAATTTCCCAAAATTTCTAATTTCATACGTTATGAAGTCGACTACTGGTAGATTTCAAGTCGTTTCGAAGCCTCCAGCAGATTTTTCCTTGCTCAAAATTTCCATAAAATTTCACCGAACACAGTTGGAAATCCAAAATTCACTTTGCACTCCAATTTTAACGCGCTAATGAGCTCGATTTTTGCTCCTGGCGCAGAAACCGCCTACTGCTGTGGGCAAAAATTCTCGTCGCAATTCTCCAGACATACATAAAGAAAGACTAAACAGTAAACATCCATTTTATGACACCTTTTTATCAACGCATCTAGTCACTATGCACGATTGAAAATAGTTTCGACACAAGGTGAAGAGGAGGGGAGCGGCAAATCGGCTTTCCGTCTCCATTTGATGTAATTGTGGGAAATTTCGGGTTTCAAAAGTCTGCTGGAGGCTCCAGAACTGCTCAAAACGGGTTGAAACAGTTTCCAATCGATTTGGCAAGTGAAAAATAGGGTTTATGCCAACTTTCAGCTTTCCAATTCAATTTGGTAAAATTTTAATTTTTCTCAATTTTGGCTCAAATTTGATTTTTAAAAATTCACCAAAAACCGAAAAAGGCACTTTAGCACTTGAAATTCTGACAGGTGATAAATTTTTGCCTGATCTTTCGAGCTACTTTTGTACGGTTTCAAAAATTTCGTGCAAGTCCTACGTTGGAATGCAAAATCTGCGATTTCGGCTGACCTGTCAATCAAAATGGCCGCCATTTTGTAAGTAGTACCACTTTTTTTTGTGGATAACGCTAGAAATGTTCCTTAGGACCAAAAAGTTTTCCCAAATGATTGGCGGGGGTAGGGTGCAATAGATCCTTATGCGGGCTCCCCGACTAGAAGTTATTTTGTTCGGTGAAGGGCTGAAAATTCCTTTAGGGTCATTTCAACTCAAAATCTCTAACATACTTCAATTTCAGCGAAATCGCAGACTATGAATTTTTTCCAATCCATCTTTACCCAGGGATACTCTTTCTTCTTACGCATTAATCTCGAACTAAGCTTACAAACGGATTTTACATTAAGTCTGTCAATCAATGACAAATCCTAATCCGAACCGGCAAAAAAAATAAACTAATTTTAAAACCATCGTTCTTACTTTTAAGACAGCTTCTTACTTAAAAACAGTATTATATTACGTAGTTTCATGTTCCTTAAAACGCAATGAAAAAATTAGCCCACAGACTATGAAAATAAAATCGAGTACAATAAGGTATGAAATTTGTTCACCTCTTTCACAGTTTTTTTTTAACAACTACGCCTCTTTCACATGAAGAACTAACTTTGAAAATATTCCCCGACTAGAAAATTCACTTGACGGAACTGGCAGCGAGCAAAAAAAAAAGAGGCAGAAAACTTCCCGAAATAAAAAAAACTTACATTAATACGGTTCTCTTTTTTTTTCAAGCGAAACTTTCTCGATATTTTTTTTCGAGACTCAATTTCTTTTATATCGAACTATTGAGATTTTCATTTACAAAATGAAATTTTTTACACAAAACTCGACGAGGTAAGTTTTTTTTCTCGAAAATAGGCAGGAATGAAGATAGAGACAGAAGGGTAAATATGTATTTTGCGCTCGTTATCGGGGTGCAGTGAGCATTTCGTGGTACATTAGCATGGCTTGGCAGAGAAAGTATGATATTAATTTTGATTGGCGGAGTTGCGAGCTTTTAAACAGACTCGCGCAAGTTGATTTGATAATTTAGCTCGTTACCACCGACCGGGGCCGTATGGTATACTGTACTTGAATAACCTACCTATGTAGCTACTCGTGGTACTCGTCTGAGCTTATGTGTTTTGGTAAAGGTAAACGTGTATTATGGTTTACCTCTATTATTTTGAAGCGTTTAAAAGTTTAACCAAACGAAGTTTACAAGTTAAGACTTTATAACATTTTACAAGCCAAGTTTCCCATTCGACGGTAATCGTGTGTTAACATTTGATGTCTTGAAAATTGCACCGAGCTCGAGCATTTTATTCCAACGGTGGGGTAGGTAGGTAGGTTAGGTACCTCGTATGCTATTCCGTCCTACGATGAAAGCCGCAACGACGGTGAGACGTCTTCGCCTCGAAATTAGTTTGGAAATTTTTTTAACCGAAAAAGGCGAGAATAAAAAAAATAGTTTGCTGTAGACATTTCGATGGTTCAAAAATTTACCAGGATTTTTTTCATTTCTTGCGACTTTTGAAATAAGCCCAACTTATCACCTTACCTATTTGAAATTTTTACTCATTTTTTCCTCACTTATTATTTTGTTCAAAAATTATTTTTGTGGTCAGCCTTTCAATTAAACGTATTTGAAATAATCTGAATTTGAACTTCAAAGATGAGATCTCAACTTGAATGATAAGTACAGAAGTTGAAGAACACAATATGCACGTAAAAAAATTTCAAAAAATTACAATGAAGACTGCATGAAGACATTAAAATTTTAAAAAAGTTTTAAATTTGAGATAACATCAATTGTTCTCAATTTGAAGGATCTGAGATCGAATATTGACTTATTTTTTAATCCATTCTTTCAACACCCTCCCCCCCCCCACCCTCCAACCCTTCAAAACGTGGTCGAAATACCAAGAAATACAACATGACTTGCGACGTGTGATTTTTGGTGGAACGCAGTGCCCCCAAGATGTCTCAAAGGAAAATAAAAAATGAAACTATTTGAAGGAAAATTAAATTTTTTTGGGGTGTTGACAATTACAAGATTATTACACCTGTAAAGGGGGGAGGGGGTATATTTGATTTGTAAGGTTGACAAAAAAAAGAAGCTTTCATATAATTTTGTAAAAGCGAGACTATGTTTGGCATAGGTACTTTGAAACAAAAAAGAGGCTTTTTTAAAAAATGATTTTATTTAACGTCGGCAGGCAAGTCACAAATTAACGTTTTTCAGACGTTTTGACAAAAAAAGCAAAATGTTTCAGCAATTTTGAAAAAAATTACACTATTTTTGTTTATGTATTTCATCAAAAAACTACTTCCTGAGAATTTGGACAAAGACCAAAAAGACACCTAAAGTTTCTTTTTCGATTTTTAGTGAATTTTTGAAAATCAAATTAAAGCCAAAAAATGAGGAAAAAAACAAAATCTTACCAAATTGATCTAGAAAGCTGAAATTTGAGGTATACCCTATTTTCGACCTGAAAAATCAATTAGAAACTATTTCAGGCCGTTTAGAGCAGTTCTGGAGCCTCCAGCAGATTTTTGGAACTTGAAATTCCCACAAAATTTCATCAAATGGAGTTGGAAAGCTGAAATTTATTCTGCAACTACCTAATTTCAATACGCCACGAAGTCGACTGCAGATGGATTTCAAGTCGTTTTGGAGCCTCCAGTGACTTTTTGAAAATTACTGGAGCCTCCAGTAGATTTATGAAACTTTAAATTTTTACAAAATGTCATGAAATGGAGTTGGAAAGCTGAAATTTACTCTACACTCCAATTTTAAGATCCTCTGAAGACTACTTCAGCTGAGTTCAAGTCATTATGGAGCCTCCTGCGACTTTCTGAAAGGTTGTATGGCTTTTTTTGGAAAATTGAAATTTCCAAAAAGTAGCTGGAAGCTTCAAAACCATTTGAAACCACCATGCAGACCAGTAATTTTCAAAAAGTCGCTGGAGGCTCCAAAATGACTTGAACCCAGCTGAATTTGTCTTCAGAGGGTGTTTAAATTGAAGTTCAAAGTAAATTTCGGCTTTCCATCTCAGTTTGATGAAATTTTGGGGAAATTTCGAGTTTCAAAAATCTACTGGAGTCTTCAAAAGACATTATTTGCATAGTAAATTTCGGCTTTCCAACTCCATTTGATGAAATGTTGTGGGAATTTCGAGTTTCAAAAATCTACTGGAGACTCCAGTAACTTTCAAAAAGTTGCTGGAGGCTTCAAATGGCATTATTTGCATAGTAAATTTCGACTTTCCAACTCCATTCGATGAAATGTTGTGGGAATTTCGAGTTTCAAAAATCTACTGGAGACTTCAAAAAATCGCCGGAAGTTCCAAAACGACTTGAAATGCACCTGCAGAATAAATTTCAGCTTTCCAACTCCATTTGATGAAATTTTGTGGGAATTTCGAGTTCCATAAATCTGCTGGAGAGGCTCCAGAACTGCTCAAAACGGTTTAAAACAATTTCCAATCGATTTGGCAGGTCGAAAATAGGATATCCAAAATTTCAGCTTTCTAGATCAATTTGGTAAAATTTTGTTTTTTTTTTCAACATTTTTGGCCAAAATTTGATTTTTGAAAATTCACCAAAAATCGAAAAAGGCACTTTAGCTCTTGAAATTTTGTGAGATGATGAATTGTGCAAGTCCTATGTTGAAAGTTGAAACGCAAAATCTGCGATTTTGGATGATCTGTCAATCAAAATGGCCGCCATTTTGTGAGTAAGGCCATGTTTTTTTTTAGGACAAGGACTAGAAATGTTCCTTAGGACTCCCCCTTTAAGAAAAAAGTTGTCCCGGAGGATCGGCAGGGAGTGCGATTGATCCTTGTGCGGGTCCCCCGAATAAAAGAATTCCCGAAATTTTAAAGGGCTCAGGTTCCCTTTTTTCGTCAATTTAGTGACTGGATGATGAGTGAGTCAGAAATATTAAACTGTTTCCTGATGAAAATTGACAAAATCCAAGGATTAGAATGTTAGACCATGAATATTTTTTGAGTTTTTTTTTTCATTTTGAGCTAGTGGAGGGGGACGAGGGGGTCTCAAAAGTATTTAACAGTGTTTTTCTGATGAAAATAAACCAAAATCCACTAATTAATAACGTCAAAACGTTAAAATTCAAATAAAGTGAAGTTTCCTGTACTTTTTCCATCTTCTCTTTGGTTTTAGCCAAATTTAAGAAAAAAAAGACAAAACTAAAAAAATTATCTGGCACATTGTTCGTCATGTTTTCGATGCCCTTGATTTAAAATTCCAACTTATTTTTTTTATGCTACAAGTTCCTCCTGCCCTACAATTAGACCCAATATTTCAAAAAAAATTGAAAAACTTATTTCATGTACCTAAGGTTTGTTGAGTTTTCAAAGGTGTTAATTTACAAACTCCATAAGCCCAACAATGAATCCTCAAATTTTAATGAAATTAAGAAATTCAACCTAAATGTTTCACTTCATGTCACTTAGCTCTTTCTGCGAGACACCCTGTAGCTGCGTGTTCTTTTTTGAGAATTTGAATTTTATTCATTTTGAAACCAAAATAGGTCTAATCGAAAAATTCTAATCCCAAAATTCAATTTCATCTACCCTAGAAAAATTTTAAAACTCCGACAAAAAATTAAAATTTTACTCGAGATTACCGCGCGTAGATACTACGTAATACAACCATAAGCCTGGCATAAATCTTTGATCGTGATACGATGCAATTAAACGCCACTCCACACCTACATAACTAATTACCGCACGCTGGAAAGAACTAATAAATTAATCTGATTACAGTGATAGATACGTAGAAACTTTACAAAATTTGGACGTTATCAACTTGAAGGATCCTGTATCAAAATCACAATTTTACCGCAGCACGTTAAAAGAAGCGTTACCGTATCTGCCACGAGTAAGTTTATACACGTGATAATATAATGAATTTACGCGATTATTTTCGAGCAAAGTTGGCCGTAGATAATGCGCGATTATATACGAAACATCGAGGGAAAGGAAAAGGATCAAAAGGGATGAGAACTTGGAGAGAAAAAGGAGTAAAAAGTGTACCTACTCGGCATGCTGCGAAATACACGTAGATTTTGTATAACGCGAGTAGGTATCAATTAACGATATGCTGTGATGTCCATGGCCGGATGGTTCGCTTTATAAGACTAATGAATATATAATCGAGATCAATATAAAATAATACTGTAGGTGGTAATGGCGAGTTAATTGGGAAAGGGGCATTCCTACCCTCATTTCACACTTTGTACGTAAATAAGAATATAGCGTTCGCGTAATTAACACCGTTTAATACGCGTCGACGTTACAAAAAGGCAAATAGTAGAAGGGTATGGTGTAGGTATTTTTTGCTCTCATCTTCGTTACACGAGAATATTTTGGAAACGCGAAGAGGAAAAAATATACGAGAAGTTGGCTAGGTATGGGATTAAGTCAGTTAGATTGAAAAGTTTATTAGATGAAAAAGAAGCAAGAAAAACTGTTGAATGAGATTTTTCAAATGGCGAGATTAGTGTTTTATTACATCGGCGAAGAGAGAGAGAGAGAAAAAAAATTCTGCAACTTTTTCGCGTTCGTGTAGGTATCAGCTTTTTATAAACGAACAAGTGTCGATTTAATCGAGTAAATCCGATATTATACTGGCACAAAAGTGTGTTTTTACGATACGACAATATCGCCGTCGTTCTCGCTTATTTTCTCAAATACCTATTCGTCGAATTTAACGACTGCGAAAGGGAATAAAATTAAGAGAAATGAAGAAAAAGAAAGGGGTTTTTCTTCTTTTTTTTTACGCTCCGATAGAGTACCTACTCAACGACGCAGCAACCATGTTGAAAAAGTTTCGCAGTACCAACATAGCATTTTTTTTCTTTTTGCAGAAAATTTGGTACCAACGAGTTTGGCCGTTTTTGCAAACTGAAATGCAAACCCCCGAATCGCTGGCGTCAGCTTTGCAACCAGTCATGTATTTAATCGAAGAAAGTACGCTTGAAGAATACGAAAAAATCATATTACCAGAGTTTAGGTGAGTATAAACTCATATAGCTGTAAATATTTCCGCCGAAATCCTGCATGTGACCGTCGTCGTCGTCGCAACTTACCTAGTTGTCGTGAAAGTTTTCCGAATGAAAAAAAAAGGAAGAAGAAGGAAACGCCACACGTCTCGCGTAGTCGTAACGTGGATTACAAAGGATTAATATGACATAATTTTAAGTTGACAGGGTATGTCTTAAATGGCATCGTAGCGCGGTTTTTTTCCGAACACAGCTGTCATGGCAGCAATTGAAGTGAATGGATCAGTCAGGTTGTTTAAAAAGTCGAAAGCGTGAAAAATGAACGAATTCCTGACCCATTTGCAACGATTGTTGTAATTATACGAGAGTACCTAACTACTTTCCTTTCTATGTTTCTATAATCCTCCCAAACTCCTTCAGTAACTCGGTGTGTAATAAAGAACATAGAAAAATAAGAAGATAGTAACATTTCTTTTTGGAGTTGAGATATTATTTGAAATGAACCTCTGAATCTGAAGCAGTCTCTTCGGAAGTTGACGAATTTCTTGAACTGAAAAATATTAATCAAACTCACATTGCCAGACCGAATTTCATCGACTAAACTGGAAAACAAAACGAACTAACAAAAAACAGATATTTTTTGATGATTGAAAAATCTAAGAATCAAAAATAAGTATTTTAAATGAACGCGTAATTTTGCACAGTTAGTTCCGAACAAAAATGATAACGTGAAGATCAAACAGTCGTGTCTTATGATTAAAATCAAAAGTTTGAAAAAAAAAATGAATCGAGTCTTAGAGTTTGATCAATTGATTTTTATCTAATAATTGATTTATTTCTAATCGAGGTATATTTTTTAAAGCTATAAAATCAAGTTTTCATTGTAAACATGATCGATCGTATGAATCAAAAAATGAAATATAAATCGATTTTTGAAATTCGATTTATCGATTTTTGAAATTCGATTTATCGATTTTTTAAATTCGATCTATCGATTTTTTAAATTCGATCTATCGATTTTTTAAATTCGATCTATCGATTTTTTAAATTCGATCTATCGATTTTTGAAATTTGATTTATCGATTTCTAAGTTTAATTTATCGATTTTTGAAGTTTAATTTATCGATTTTTGAAGTTTGATTTATCGATTTTTGAAAATTGATCAATTCTGATTGCTTAACGTTAAAATTGAAAATTGATTCCATTTTTCATTTCCAGCATGATCGATCATATCGGGTTAAAAATCTGAAATAAATCGATTTTTTTGGATTCGAGTAATCGATTTTTTACAATTGATCGATTTCTAATCGAGAAGTCGTATTTTCAGGGTGAAATTGATTTTTCATTGTAAACATAATTGATCATAATTTATAAGATTTAAAAATGAAATATGAATCGATTTTTGGAGTTCGATCTATCGATTTTTGAAAATTGATCGATTCTGTTTTTTTTGGATTCAAGTAATCGATTTTTGACAATTGATCGATTTCTAATCGAGAAGTCGAATTTTCAGGGTGAAATTTATTTTTCATGATCGGTCATATGAGATCAAAAAATCGAATGTGAATCGATTTGAGGAGTTAGATTAATCGATTTTCGAACATTGATCGATTCCAGATTGCTTAAGGCCAAAATTGGTTCGATTTTTTATTTCTAGCATGATCGATCGTATGAGATCGAAAAACGAAAATGAATCGAATTTGATTTCTAAATAACAAATCAATTTCCAATCGAGGCGTCTATTTTTCAGACTAAAATTGATTTTTTTTTCTGAAAAATACGATCGATTATTAGAGATCAAAAATTGAATTAGAATCGAATTTTAAGGGGTTGAGTGATCGATTATTAATAAATGATTGTTTTCTGATCGAGAAGTTATCTTTGATTTTGAGGCTGAAATGGATTTCGTAATTTCGAACATGATCGGCCATATGAGATAAAAAATCGAAAATTGATCGAATTTCGATTTTTTTTAAAAAATATTCGGATTGAGATGTCTATTTTTGAGACTAAAATTGATTTTACCACCTCGAAACATGATTGATAAAACCAATTATTGATTTTATTCCTAAGAATACGATCGATCATAAGAGATCCAAAATCGAATTTGAATCGAATTTTAAGGGTCTGGTCCATCGATTCTTGATAATCGATTGATTTCTGATCGAGAAGTTTATTTTTGATTTTGAGGCTGAAATGGATATCTTCAATTCGAACATGATCGGTCATACGAGTATGAGATCGAAAATTGAATTCAATTTTTGGAGTTTGATGCATTGATTTATAATGATTGATCGATTTCTGATCGTTTGAGGCTAAAATTCATTTTACATTTCGAAAATGATCGATCATGTGAGGTCGGAAAGCAAATATGAATCGATTTTTGAAGTTAGAGTGATAGATTTTTGATAGCATGGTCGATCGATTTCTGAACAATAAGCCCATTTTTTTGACTTTTCATTAAAAACATTATCGATCTTGTAAGTAGGTAGTAGGTACCTAGTAATGGAAAATCAAAAAATTAATCACTTTTTGGAGTTTGAACGATCGATTATTATTGATAATTGATTTTTTTTTTTTAAATCGAGAAATCAATTTTTGGTGGTAAAATTTTTCCTCAACACCAAATTGAGTTTTTCAAGTGTGAAAATTCGTGAAAAAAATTAGTACCTACCTATTCTGCATCTTCGAAGGTTTCTTACGAATCAAAATAATTCTGGAAAATTTGCAAATTATTCTCTTTAAGAAAGGTTACCAGGAATGAAGTAGCATTTTGAAAATTTTACCGCGATAACTTTTGTTTGCCACGTTGGAAAAAAAAGTGTGCGAAAAAAATCATTGAAATTGTTTTTAAGAATAATAATAAGGAACTTTGGTCAAAATTACTATAATTATGTACATTCGTATGACCCAATAAATTCTGATGTAGTACAAATAAGAAAACAGTGATGCTGAACACTGTTCGTGTTCGATTTGTCGAACAACAAAACCGAACCAATAAAATACGATTCAAAAGGACGATCCGTTGAGCTGATAAGGGGGACACAAAGTAAGAAAGTTAATGCGGTTTGCACGCTATCGCCATCGGCATCGAGGTCAAGACTTTTCCGAAGAAGAAAAATCGTTCATTCTTCGATTCGAACGTTTGAAAAGTTTGAAAAATGTGTCGAGCGAGAATAATACTTTTTTCTTTTCTTGTATGTACCTACGTATGTATATGGTACAGGACGATGAGGCCGATACCTATACCAACTTGGAAAGAGAATACGATCGATAATAAGATTGAGAGTGCATTAAAAACGCATTAGAAATTTCCTCATGGGACCTTGTATGTGCATGTACTGCAATATACCTTACTACACCGCATTCCATCGAGATGAAATTCTTATTTATCTGGACTGCGAAATGAGAAAAAAGAAAGAGGAATCGTGCTATCAGCAATGTAGATAGATAGACCTATCGCGAGTAATTATTTCAAGATGCAGAGTCAGATTAACTTGGCAGTAAGGTGGCTAAGGTGCCCTCCCTTGCGAATGAAAATTTGAAATAAAAGTACCTACCTATACAAAAATTGACCTTTTTTTCGTTTTTTGAACCAATTTTTCAAACAAATTTCACTCTCGGCTTGCACCGTAAAACAAAAATATATATTCCTGAGAAATATAGCAAGTTGGGTACTTTTACGTGAAGTTAGGTATCCTGTTTTGGTTCCATAATGACTCGTGCATGAGCTGTCACGAAGGGAGGGCACTATGCTGAAATAACGTAGTAATATAAGTCTTATTTCAAATCGGAAATCTATGCGTGGAAAATGTCGTCGTGATGAAATGTACGTACGAGTAGTAAGATTTGAATACGTGAGAGACATTAAAATGTTATTTACCTTAAAGGTATACGTAGACGTACCTTATACAACGTCTAAGTAGTAAGTACCTACCTAAATACAAATGCAACATACGTCAAAACGAAGTATCCGAATGAGATTTTCATAAGGAGACTTCCATACCTAATATCATATCAACGAGAGTTACGAATGAATAGACTAGGTACTGCAAAAAATGGCAAAAATCTTTTCTTTTCCTCGTACGTAAGTACTGTAAAACCGAGTGAAAGAAGATAAATTCTTCGAATAAAAAACTTTCAAACGAATTCGAATGAAAACATCAGATGACGTCATTCGGAATAATATTTTTTCAAGAAATCATTTATTTTTACTTTGCAGTCGCGGTCGACGACGTAAACTTTGTGTTCGAAGTAAGTATGAGTGTGTTCTGTTTGAGCAGCAGGCGGTTTCGTGATGCTTTCCTTTAGTACATATATAAGCCCCTTATTAAAACGCGTCTTGCAGTTATAATGGATTTGCATTTTAGTTCTGGTCCGAGGTGTCCTTTCATCGTAACATAGGTAGGTTTACACTAGTTTTAAAGCTTTTTCTTCCACTAATTCGTCATTTCTGGCGGAACAAAACGTCATCTAAGCTCAAAAGCGATACCGAAACTCGAAAACAGGATCAAGCAGTGTACCAAAATTATCACGGAGACGTTCCGAACGGGAGTAAAGGTTTCTCACCCCCCCCCCTCCCGACAAAAATTTAAGTGAAAAGTTGAGAATTTTTGGAGAAAATTGAGTGATTTGGAAAAAGTTGAGAAATTTGAGAAAGTTGGGAAGAAATCGTGTAAGCAGGGAAAAACGAAGAATTGCCAAAAACTATGGATTTTTGCTTCTTGAATTAAGTACAAATATTTATAATTTTTCAAAAATTTTCCCCCTCCCTTTGCTAGGGCCAGGTCATTTTCCTTTTTATTGAATTCACCGACCGAAGTTGGAGAGTAGAAAAGTTGACTTCCCACACTGAAAATAGAATTATTTTAGTTGAAATTTTCAACAAAAAAAAGTCTCTCCAATCTCTGACCAAAGTTGGACGGTTAAAGCATTGACTCCTTGTATCAAAAATAATTTTTCATTTTTGAAAAATTATTGATTTTCAAAAGCTTTTACATTTGAAGAGTGATATTCCAAAACTCGCTTTGACCATTTTTATCAAAGTTGGGTTTTCAGTGGTACCTGGTAGATGAAGTATTAACTCACATTCCTACATCATCAACTTACCAAAATGAGGTTTTAAACTCACCTAAATAGCCAATTCACTAAAAATTAAAAAAAAAATAATGTTCCAAAACGCGCTTTGTCCATTTTTATTGAAATTTTTTTCAGCAGTATTTAGTGGATGAAATGTATACCTACACTCCTACATCATAAATCCACCCAAATAAAGTGCTAAACTCGCCTAAAAAGCCAATTTACCCGTTTAAAGGGAAACTGTTTTCCCTCTCTCCTGAAAAGTTGTGAAAATGGACAAAGCGAGTTTTGGAATATCACTCTTCATTTGCTTTGCTCGGTCATTTATTCCCATTTTTAGTACAGTCATTTTAGCAAAATTTTTAGTCGAACCTCGAAAAAATTGGGGGCAAGCTAGAAATACCAAAAAGCACAAAATTTTGACGTTGAAACTTCTTACAAAATTGAAAATCACAAATGAATCATTCCATGTCAATTCTACCAACGTTTTTGAGTCATGTTTTTCGATTTAGCTCATATTTTTTTTTACAATATCTACCCACCCAAGAAGTAAGAAACTCGCAATTAGTTTGGTACCAGCCCCTTCAGGGGGCGGGTGCGGGAGGCTTCCATTATTTTCACATTGTCTCGAGGTACTCAACTTCAGCAGCACATTCCTCCAAAACTATGATAATTTGATCAAAACTTATTTCACAGTTCAAAAGGGTATTGAATTTTGAACTTTTTAAGTATTTTGAAATTTTCAAAATTTGAAAGTGGAACTTTCAAATTGAAAGTTCAAATTTCAAAATGGCGCTGTAAGTGAGAGCTACCGTTAAAAATTCCTAAAAAATTTCCATTGATGTACCTTTTGATGTTTTTTTGAAATATTTAAGTTTCGAGATTGAATCTCCTAACGGAGAGGGAGCACCCCCTACCCCAATTTGGGGCAAAACTTTCGAAAAAAAATCTGGGGCATGTGATATATCGAATTGTATGTTTTTAGTAACGTTGAACACGAATATGACGTTAGATTTTTGATTGGACCCCATCTACATCCCCCAGCACCTCCCCGAATGGAGTAAAAGTTCAAAATAGGTTTTTTTTCGTGTGACACATCAAATAGTATGTTTTTGGTGACAATGAATTATTCGAATATGATGTCAGATTTTTGATTGCACCCATCCACGGCCCCAGGACCTCCCCAATGAGGGTAACCTAAAAAAAAATGGTTTCAATCGTGTGACACATGAAATAGAATGTTTTCGACATCGCTGAACACGAATATAGCAGTAGTTTTTCAAATTGACCTCACCCATGGCTCCCAGAACCTCCCCCAATTGGTAAAAGTGCAAAAAATTTGTTGGAGGCTGTAGATGAGGTCCAACCAAAAATCTGACGTCATATTCGTGTTCAGCGTCACCAAAAACATACTATTTGATGTGTTGCACGAAAAAACCCCTATTTTGAGCTTTTAACCCATTTGGTGAGTTACTGGGGGCCGTGGATGGGGTCCAATCAAATATCTAACGTCATATTCGTGTTCATCGTTACCGAAAACATACAATTCGATATATCACATGCCTCAGATTTTTTTTCGAAAGTTTTACCCCAAATTGAGGGTGGGAGTGCTCCCCCTCCATCAAGAGATCCCATCTCGAAACTTGAATATTTCAAAAAGGCATCAAAAGGTACATCTATGGAAATTTTTTCAGAATTTTAAATGGTAGCCCCCACTTACAGCGCCATTTTGAAATTTGAACTTTCAATTTGAAAGTTCAACTTTCAAATTTTGAAAATTTCAAAATTCTTAAAAAGTTCAAAGTTTAAACCCTTTCGAACTGTGAAATCAGTTTTGATGAGAATATTGTAGTTTTGGAGGAATGCGCTGCTGAAGTTGAGTACCTCGAGACAATGTGAAAATAATGGAAGCCCCCCACTCGACCCCTGAGGGGGCTGGGACCAAACTGATTGCGGGTTTCTCACTTCCTGGGTGGGTAGATATTGTGAAAAAAATTTGAGCGAAATCGAAAGATATGACTTTCAAAGTCGCCTTTTTTTGGTCGAATTGACATGGAATGACCCAAATTGTATGGTAAATTTTCTGAAGCTTTCGCCATCGCTTCGCTCGGGCAAAATTGAAAAATATCCTGTTCTATTTTTGAATTTAATTTTCAAAGACCAAAAAGCTAACACAAAAACGGAAAAAATTGCTAATTTTGGATTTTGGATTTCAGTAGGTATACCAATCTTGCGATAACAAATTCAAATTTTTTGTCGTTTTTGAACATTTAAAATTTAATTGACATTTCTGTTTCCAAGTCCACCTTTCAAAATTTGTTCGAACCTCTTCTGGCTAATTAACATGAAAAATACGGGAGGAGGGGGAGGAGGGTCTGGGGTAAAAAATTAGAAAAATCGAGCGAAAAAAGTTGAGTAAATTTCAGTCTTATTCCTCCTCCCCCTCCCCTCCTCAACACATCACTTCGTCCAACCTCTGTCCCCATTTGAGGAAACCAGCTAGCATAGCTTGGGGGACTGAGGCAGTTTTTTCTCGAAAACAGGATTATTTGCGAGAATGGTTCTTCGAATAGGTCGTTCGCGGGAAGAAAACGATAAAAAGGAGTGGTAAAATGTATCAGAATTCAGAGGCCTTATTACAACGCAGCGACATCGTACGATACGTCAGAAATGTACGCGCAAAGAGTATAAAATTTTAATTAACCACTTTCGTCACGTTCAAATGAAATAATCGCAAATACGCTTTAAATTAAGCTTTAAAGTCTGCCAGATCGTAGTCAAAAATAAACACGCTTAGAAAATTACGTCGTCATCTATAGCGCCGCGCGCGAAAGGCGAAAACAGGAGCTGTGCGATAGAGGGCACAGTCGGTTCGGTGGGGTGGGGTGTGGCGGGGCGGACGGGGCTCGAGGGGCGCTTTAAAAAGTTCTTTTAATCTAACAAACTGAAGCGTAAAAGACATATTTGGCGTTCGTTTTGCAACGTAAATACTTATTAATAAGGGTAAAATTGCCGCTGACTTTTACACTAGGCTAGGCGAGCGTAATTTATGTCTTTGAAAGAACATTTTCAAACTTTGATGGAATCATTTGTGGAAAAGTACATTTCGTGTCGCTTTTATGCCTTGTGTGTGTGTACCACGACGATTGACTATGTATTCGGGAGGGGGGGTTAAAAAGGGGTACACTGTGTACACTAAAAATTCGTATCTCACTTGCAGACGTGTATCTGTATATAGGTATTAGGTACCTACTCATATACTTCCACAGTGTAGATTCAACATTCGTACATAGCGTAAACCAAAAAAGGACGAAATGAGAAGAAAATACTTTGGTTTTTTTCTCTTCGTAGTCCCAGCATCGAAATCGCGGATGAACGAATAACGTAGGTTGGTTTCGTGCTACAAGTAAAAGATGTCTTACGGTAGGACGCGGCAGTGGCAACGAAAGGAACGTCAGCTGTTGAAGAATTTTTTCACTCTCTCGCAATACTAGGTAGTGCTCAAAGAAGAAAAACTCGCTAAAGCGGAAAATGGATTTTTACAACGATTACATCAGTTTTATCTCGCTCTTAGTATCCTCTGTCTAATTCCTTCGCCGCACCGTCTTCACCGCCACCTCTTTCGTTTTCTTCTATCTTCGCTATAGCTATTCTGCCAGCAAAACCGAGTGAGTTGGACGTGATTTCTCTGTTTCGCTTTCACTTCGAAGGGGGCGGTTCTCTCTCTACTCAGTTTTATACTTTGGCAATTAATCTACCGAGAAAAAGGTACAAATGATTCGTGACTTGTATCTACGCGAACGCGACGACGTGTGTCTTATATATAGTGCTATATAAGAACTGAAATATGTTTCCTCTTTCTTTTCAAATGTACCTACACTATGGACTATATGTATCTAGAATGTGAATGGTATAGGTGCAGGTGGTAATTCCGATATTAAGTAATTCTTTCGTTTCAGAAAACTCCTTCAAGCTCATCGTTCGATTCAAGCAACAGTTACGATATTAGAAAACTTGCATATTATATTAGAAAAAACACCTCGCGACGATATTCGACGTGAAGTATTACCAGTTCTGTATAAAGCGTTCGAAAGCAATTCTATACAAATTCAGGTAGGTAGTTCATGTTTCATACGTACTTAGAGTTGTACCTTTTTTTTTATCCATTATTATAAATAGATTTTCACATACTTATCTCTTTCTATACTATATGCAATGATTCAAACTGGCTTTCCACAATACTTTCTATAAAGATCGTGGCTTGAAAAGGGCAACTCAATTTTTAGGCAACCCCCTCCCCCAATCAGGCCCTTAGGAGGGTTCAACTGCAAATCAAACTTCATATTCGTGTTTGTCAATGTTTTTTCACCCCAAAATTGGGGAGAGGGTGCATCTGGCCTCAAAATTAGATCTACAAGAAGTTGTTTGATTTTCAACTGTTTTTAGAGGCCCACATGCAAAAATTTCAAAACTACATCACTGGTGGTATCACTTTTTTTGGTGATGCCATGACACAAAAAATATCTACATTTTTGAGTGCTTTTTGAGCTTTTGAAGATGAACCACCTGAAAAAAAAATTGAAAAAAATTCCAATAAGTACCTACTTTTGGAAGAAAAAAAATTCGTCAGCTTGAATCACATTCGAAGATATGCTTCGATTTCAAATTTGCTTTTGTCAATATCTCCCTCCTGGGAAACCAAAAAATTTTGAAAAAATTCTCGTGGCTGGATTCCTGTCTCTTTTATAATATTTTGAGTGAATTCAAAATTTTTTTGTTCAAAACTCGTTGAGAAGTAGACATGATTTTTTTCCAAAAAAAAACTTTTTTCGTCATTTTGGGTAAGGAGGTCGGTGGGGGGGGGGATTTCGGGTCTACGATTTTTTTTTTAAGGTACCCAAGTCAAGGGCATTTCACCTATTTTACATTCTACTCGAGAGTGTCTTTTCTTATAGTTTTTTAATTTCCCTTTTTCTTGTTTTTTTTTATTTTCTGTATTTGCTCTTAACTTTTGGATTTTTTAAATCTAATTTTCAAGTTTTTCGGATTTCTTTTCATGTTTTCATTTTTTTCCAAGTGTCATTGTTTAACGTTAATAAGTATTTTGAAATTTTATTTTCCTGAAATTTCGTTTTAATGGCATTTTGCGTTATTTTCTTCTTTCTGTGTTTTTGATGTGTAATTTTTGGTTTTCGCTTTAGGGTTCTTAGTTTTCAATCTTTGTTTCAATTTTCAGGTTTTTTGCGGTATTCGTTTGTTGTTTGTTTTCTCAAGTTTGGTTGACCAATATTTCAAAATTTTATTTTTGTAAAGTTTTTATTTGCAACTTCTTTTTTTTGTTTCATTTTTTTCAAAGCGTTTTAACGTGATATTGATTCTTCGTTGTCATTCTATTTTGTCGTGCTTAAACGTTATTTTTGATTTTTTATTGTTTTACAACTTGAATTTCAACGTGAGTTTAATCTCTTTTTGATCTTTTCCAGTTTCAAAAAAGTATTTTTTGATTTCTATTTTTAATTGTTGTTTTTCACTTTTTTTCATATTCAATTATTTCATGTTCGATATTATTTTTAATTTTCTATTTTCTAAAATTCGTTTTTCAATGTTCATTTCCTTCGGTGATCTCAGTTTTTTCACTTTCCACGTTTCGGTTTTGTTTTGTTTTTTCTTTCTTTAAATTTTGAGCAAACGTTATTTTTGATTTTTATTGTTTGTAAATTTCAACATATTTTTTGGAATATTTGTCATCTGTTCTCGTTTTTTTCCGATTTCATCATAATATTTTTCAGTTTCTGTTTTAAATTTTTAAAAAAAAAATTAACGATAATTTTGATTATTTTTCTAAAATTTCGCTTCTAACGTCATTTAGTTATTTGATTTGTTTTTATCCTTAGTTTTTCCGGTTTTCAGATTTTGTTGTCGTTTTCATTTTTATTTTTCGATTTTATTTTTCAGTTTTGCGTTGAACGTTATTTTCTATTTCAATTTACCTAAAAAAAATTTCCTCGACGTTATTATTTTTCCTTTCGTTTTTTCGGATTCTACAATTCTGTTTTTTAGATTCTCTGATTTCAATTTTTGTTTTCATTTTCTTTTAAATTTTGTGTTCATTGTTGTTTTTAATTTTAATTTTTCTAAATTTTCGTTTTTTTCTCGTTTTTTTTTTTAATGTGATGATGATACTTATGTATTTTTCCAAAATTTCATTTCTAACGCCATTATTATAATTTCTTTACGTTTTGTTTGTTTTTTTCGGGTTGAACAACCTAATTTTTCAGTTTCAGTTTCAATTTTCAAGTTCTTTATTTCAATTTGTGTTCAATTTTAGTTTTGATGGTTATTTTATTGAAAAAAATTCCAACTTTTTTTTTTGTTTTTAATATGGCGTTAGTTTTTGTTCTCTTTTTTTGTTTTATTTTTCTTTCAACGTTTTTTTTTCTGTTTTTTCTGATTTAGTTTTTTACGTTTTCTGTTTTCGATTTTTTCTAATTCTTGTTTTACAATGTTTTTCTTTTTTGTTTTTTTTCGGCTTTTCATTTTTTATTTTCAGTTATCGATTTTCTGAACTCCGTATTTTCTAACGCCATTATTTTCCATTCTTTTTCTTCATTTGGCAGGGGGAGAGGTGTGGTCAAAACTCCAAACTTTCATCCCAATACGTTCAGATTACGAAGTCGTATTTACGGCAAACAAGTTATGCAATTCTATTAACACCTGTTCTGCATATTTACGGTAAACCGAGTAGGCAACTTATTCGACATACGAGTATTTTATCGATATGAACCACGTATTCCGGCGTTGTGTTATTGGATTTTTTCACGAGATATCAGTATTATGCCTTCCACCAATCCGTTAAAGCCTTCTTTCTTACAATGATGAGAGCTGAAATGTATGTCTGGATATCCAACCCACTCTTTAGACTAATTCTTCGCTAAAGTTTAGTGATTTATCCAACGTTTCAGTCACTCGATTACCCAACTTTGTCATACCAAAACTCTACCTAATCTTCAAGTCAACCCGTCTGGACGGTTGAATCGACAAAAAAAAACAACCAGCAAAACTAAACATACAACAACAAGAAACTAAAAAGAAAAAAAAAACACAAACACCCAAGTGTCATTGTTCGAGGTTTAGAAAAGCGTTGGTCGTTCGGTACCGACGTCTCCGTCGCATCGATACCTTGTTTTTATGGTCGTCGGAGGTTATTAAGTTATCGCGAGTCGATATTGAATTTATGGTATGGCCAAAGTATAGTACGGTATACGTACAACGAGAAGAGAAAAGGCACGCGAAAAGGTCGACGTGAGACGTGAGAGAGAGGGAGGAGGAGCGTACGGCAACGCAGCAACAAGTGACGTAATAAATTATTCGAGCTTTTCGGCGAAAAAAAAAGGCAGAAGAAGAGAAAGAAGAAGAATCGAGCTACGTGAGGGTAATTTTTTTTAATGCGTTGAGCAGCCAAGTAATGGCGAGCGATTAGGCACGCGATTTTGAACACAAGACGAGCATGCGATTCGCTAATTTTTATTTTCGACACGAGTCGATTAATCATTAAGCGTTTCTAACGATGCGATGGGAATGGGAGATGTTGGAATCCGCCGAAAACGAGTACCTCTAGCTACGTATACTCGTATAGTAAAGGTATCGAGGTTCGCGTCGGCGTACGTCGTTGACGTCGTCGCAATGTCAGTGATATTAAGGTGTCCTAATAGGTATATGTATAGTGTGTAAACAAAACGTTTCGAGTATGCTTTATGAATTATTACCGGCAATGTTTGCCGAGGTATGAGAAAAGGGTCGAAAAAATTCAAAAATGGCTTATCAATAACTTGATCATCTGTTTTCTGTTTCGATCGCGTAGAGCGCAGCTTTAACCGCAGTTACAAACGTATCGAATCATCTCGAAGAAGCAGCCATCAGACGGATGGTTTTACCAAAGATGAAAAACGTGTACGATTGTAACAGCAACGATGTCCGAGTACTTGGAAATATTTTAAACTGCATCGAGAAAGTGCTGGACCGATTAGACAAACAGCAAATCTTAGACGAAGTACTGCCATTAATATGGGATTTTAAAATCTACGATTCCGATATGATAATCAAAGTTATTCGTAAGTATACGAGATTCCAGAATGATATTCGAGTATCGCAACATAGAGATTAGGGTGGCCCTTATTTTCCAAGTTGGGATTCCCCCTCCCCCTTCCCAACACCCAAAGTGGTGATCTCTGGTGAGAAAATAATTCCCTATTTTTTATTTATTTTTTAAGTTCCCAAAAAATCTGTCCCATGGTGGTGTCATGAACTAAAAACTGCAATCCAAGATAGAAAAAGATCATTAAAAAAGTACCAAAAAAATCGCACTCTTGACAACCTCATTGATTTTAAGAAAAAAAGAGCTATTGCTCGCCAAATAAACTTATCCAAACAAAGAGAAAGTTGGAATAATTTCATGTTGAGCATCACCCAAAGCACGACTACAAAAGAGATGTAGAAAAAAGTTCAAATCCTTAAAGGAAGTTATATACCTACTGAAATATCCTACTTAGTAGATGGCAACACTGAAATAAACTCAATAGATGACATTGCAAACACCTTAGCTAGATCCTTTGCAAAAGCTTCTGCAACTGTCTCTTATAGCTCTGCTTTCCAAACACTAAAAACACAAATAGAATCCACCCCATTAGACATTTCATCTGAAAATCTAGAACCATACAACTCTCTTTTCTCTCTTGAAGAGCTAAATCAAAGTCTAAACTACAACATTAACGATTCATCCCCTGGATCTGATGAAATTCACCCTCACATGTTAAAGTACCTTTCAGACACTGGAAAAGAAGATTTACTCAGTTATACAACAAAATTTGGACTTCTGATTCCTTCCCAAAATTGTGGAAAACTGCAACTATCATTCCAATATTAAAACCTGATAAAAACCTAAATCTGGCATCTAGTTATCGCCCCATCTCCTTAACTTCAGTCCCTTGCAAAATGCTTGAAAAAATGGTTATTAAACGTCTTAATTGGTATATTGATTCCTCAAACTCTCTTAGTATTTATCAGAGTGGTTTCAGAAAGAAAAGATCTACCCTAGACCACCTCTTTAGTCTCCAAAAAGAAATTAGTTCAGCCTTCCAGAATAAAGAAAGTGTTCTTTCAGTCTTTTTTGATCTTGAAAAGGCATTTGATAAAGCCTGGCGTTATAAAATTCTCCAAAAATTACATTCCATTGGAATTAGAGGACATTTAGCCTACTCTATTCAGAATTTCTTAACAAACAGTACTTTTAGAGTGAGAGTTAACAGTACATACTCAAAATTTTTTGAAATTGAAAATGGAGTCCCCCAAGGTTCAGTTCTTAGCATAGCCTTATTTATACTTTTGATTGATGACATTTCCAATGTTGTTTCTAGACCCATTTCTCTGAGAATCTTTGCTGATGATATCAACATTTCCTTTCGCTCAAATAATATTCAACTAGCTCTTCAAGTAATCCGAGAAACCCTGAAAAAATTGAATCCTGGCAGATTCTAATGGTCTAACTTTCTCTGAGTCAAAAACCCACTGTATACTTTTCACCAATCACCAAAAAAAATAAGATTCCTCCAGATCTCATTCTCAACTTCAAAGGACACTCTTCAGAATTCAAAACCACTACTAAATTTCTTGGCTTAACTTTTGATAGAAAACTAAATTGGACTCCTCATTTCCTAAAAGTAAAATCAGATCTCATGAAACGCCTAAATCTGTTGAAAATAATCAAAAACACAAAGTGTAATCCATCTCGCAAACTCCTACTTCACTTGTATAAATCTCTAGTTCACAGTAAAATTGAGTATGGAAGCCCATGTTTTGCAAATATCTCAAATAAAACTTCTAATATCCTAAAAACAATTCAAAATTCAGCCCTAAGGATCTGTTTAGGAGCCCTCTATTCCTCTCCAATAGATAGCCTTTATTGTGAAGCAGCAGAATTACCCCCAGATTTTAGAAGAACTCTCATAACAAACAAATTCATCTCAAATGCATCCACCAACCCTTCCCATCCGCTCCAAAACTCAATTAACCCACCCAACCCCCAACATTTTGATCATATAGAAGGACCCATTTCTAGTTTCATCACAATGTTAATGATCTTCAAATCAATCCTAAAACACTCATCCAACAGCCAATATCATATCCCCCTTGGCTCCTCAGGCTTCCTCAAGTCAATACACAACTTATTAACTACCCAAAAAATAACCACTCTCCACTAGTAATAAAACAAAACTATCTTGAACTCTTATCAGAATACAAAAAATTCAATCTCTGCTTTACAGATGGATCAAAAATACTGACACTTCATTCAGGGTATGCCTACTCTATTAATGATAAAATTTCAAATTTTAAAATCCATAACTGCTCTTCAATCTACACTGCCGAACTCGCAGCTATTTTCCACTGTCTCTGTGATTGTATTCACTTATGAATCAGAAAATGAGTCTTTCTTAATTCAGAGTGATTCCCTCAGCTCACTAACTGCTGTCCAAAATCTATTTTCTGACCACCCCCTAATTCAAAATATCCATAAAACTCTATATGATTTACAAAATTCAAACTTCTCCATCCAGTTTATTAGGTATGTACCCAGCCATGTTGGAATCACAGGAAATGAAATTGTAGATAAAAATGCAAAATCCGCCACTACTCTTTCTCCTTTCACATTTATCACAGCTGACGACCTTAAATCAATCTTCACCCAAAACACACTTGAGAAATGGCAAAACTTTTGGTCCCTCCAAACATCAAACAAGCTCTTTCAACATAAAAAATCACTCTATCCTTGGAAAAAACCTCTCCCACTTGAACAGACTTGAAGAAATCATTATAACCAGATTGAGAATTGGCCACACAAAAATCACCCACAATCACCTCTATGAAAAGACCCCAAAACCCACATGCCAGTTCTGCACATCAGAATTTATATCTGTCCAACACTTACTATTTCGCTGTCCCTCCTTACATCAGCACAGACTACCCCTACAAATAGATGAAAGATCCCTATTCATACCAGACGACCCTTCCAAAATTAAAAAATTCTTAGACCTAATTAAAAAACTTGACCTTAACACTCGATTTGAATCTCACACGACGGGTGTAATAATCAAGTAATTACAAACACCCCCCCCCCCCCACCAAAAAAAAACGAAAAGCACGAATTTCAGCTATTCTAGGAGGCCAACTTGCTTTCCTAGGGAGGTGGCTAATATCGTCACGAGAGTTCATTTTACTCAAAAGAGACATTTTAGAGGTGTTAGAACTTGAAATTCTTACATTTTAAAATTTTTCTTCGAAGTTGGATTTTTTTTAATTTTTGAAAATTGATAGGCCCACCGCAGATCGAGTTTTTCAAAAATGGAAAGAATAAAAAATAGGGAATTATTTTCTCACCAGAGGTCACCACTTTGAGGGTTGGCAGCAGAAGAAATCGCAAATTTTTTGTTTTTACATAGAGATATAAATTCAATCGGTTTTACTCGCTTACAGGTATTTATCGTATTTTATTAAGTGATAAAAAATACGGATTGACCGTAAATATAATCGCAACAAGCGTGATGCCATCATTAGTACCTCATACGGTATGCCCTGCCTTAAACCTGGAGACGTTCACGTTGCTGCTGGAAGTTCTGCAAGAGATGCTGGATATTATCGATCGGTACGTGTAGGCTTTGGCCGATTAATTTTGTTGTGTGAAGACTTCAATACTTAATCTATAAGCAGACATTAATTCATCATTTTGCTTTTACAGAAACCAAAGAAACAAGCTGAAATTAGACTCGATCACGTTACCGAGTCCGGAACGACATAGGCCACTAAGGCATCTGTACAGCTCCGATAATATGCACGTTCCGCCGTTCAATATTCCTAATCTGAGAGTCGAGCAGAGGAAAACGTCCAGCGCCGAAGACATGGCCAGAAAGAATTCCACTGGTTCTGGTATTTGTAATGCGATTTTCTTTCTGTCATCTGAATCATCTCATACTGTGCATAACATAACATACTCGTATAACATACCTCATCTCATTATCATCATCAAAAGCCTCGTAGAATGCTTCTCGAGGGTCGAAAGTAGGTATCCCTCAGAATGAGCCACTGAAAAGGTGATTATTCGAGCCCAGAATTTTGGTTGAAGCTCGACATTTTGGAACATCTGATCGTGACATCAAAATCTTTATTTTTAGGAATGCTGATTCCGATTTTGAAAACATCTGATTCTAAAATCAAAAATAAACTCCTCAGGATGGGCCCGATGGAAGACGATTGGATCTCAAAATATTTTAAAATCTAGTCGTCGTCAAAAAATCTAAGAGGGGTGCATGATTCTCGAATTAATGACCGTTTGTCCTCCAAATCCAAATTGACGAACTTAAAGAAGAGAGCTAGGGCTCAAAATTTCGAAAAATGTAACACGAGTGCCAAGAATTCAGCACTCCTGGGAAGCCATGTTTTAATTTTGGCGTCAAACAGTGAACAGAATCAATTTTTTTTGAGTGTTTGAAATCTCCACCTTCAAGTTCAACTTTTCGAAAATATTCGAAAAATAAAGGCAATTTTTTCCCAAATTCAAAACAATTACTTATTTGACAAATTTTCTCGTCTTCCTTCACGACATCTGGCCAACTGAGAAGCCTTCTTCGCCGTCCACTCATCCAAAACACCACTCTCTCACCGTGACTGATTATACTTTAGCATAATACTCGTACTTGGGCTTGTTTTAAAGGCTCCTGGTGGTTCGGTGGCTCGCCGGTATCGTCCGACAGTAATTTCCTGCGCGTAATTAACGCGTTTCCAAACCGTAGATTATCGGATAACACGTTAATGGCGCCCAAAATACGTATAGCGCCGTCTTGCGCCTCTTCTCCGGGTGGCACGCCCGGCGGTAGTACCGGCGGTCTTCCCATACGTCGTCATTCCAGCATCGGACCGCAAGAACGTCGAGGATCTACCATTAATCTATCGCCTCCGACAGTAAGTTCCATAAACAATATACCACCAATGCCTATTACGCAAAGTTTCTCCACACAACACCGCATTTTCGCTCTATACTGTACGCTACCTACCTACTCGAGATGTTGGAAACAAAAAATTACACGCAGATTTTTCTCCCCCCTTCAACGATATTTACTTAATATCTATACTAACTTACCCTTTCTATGCTGCCAATTTTTATTTTTTGATCGAATAAGCACCTTTATAAAACGTATGTACCAAGTATACTACTACAATTCACAACACGCACGATACCTATTGTATGTAACTACTTGTGTACTCGGTAAGGACGGCATAGATACGCGAATTGCGAATTGTTTAGGTGTTCTTTTATAAAGTTTAAATATTGCTTGTAAATATATCGCCAATCGTACATATAACACACCACAATATTATTACGTACAAGTACTTAAATTGTTGACCGAACAGTGCAGCTTGATTGCCAAAGTCGTTCGTTTTTGATAATGCGTGATAGTTTTGTTTTTTGCGCTACATCGTATTTACTTATGTAATACTTTGACGTATAAAAATCTAGAATGTGTACAATTGTAATGTAATTAAAAGTATACTGTGTGTTCATCGATATAGTCCTTAACGTGCTGCTAATTGCTTTTGATTTGGCTGGATGGAGTTGACGTATTGAAAATTCAAGCTACTAAATTCCAATTTTATCCTCTTAGTAATTTTTCGAAATTCAAGGTATCACAAAAATAATTTCGAAGAATTTTCGAGCAGGGTGTCATGTCATAGTCTTTCAGTGCGTGATTTTCACCGACTTTTCCCAATTTTCCACACCGATGGTTTCAGTTTTCCAAAATCGTCTGACATTCTGTCAGACTTTTTGAGGTCATTGAGCCATCAGTATAACATCTCAAGGTCATTTGTCTACCAGTCTGACCTCTTACAGTCGTTGACTCATCTGACTGGCCTCTTAAGGTCATCGACCTACTTGTCTAGCCTCTCATGATTATCTGTCTGTCTGTGTGGTCTTTCTAGAGGTTGTCTGAGTGCCTGTCTGACCATTTAAGGTCATTGACCCGTGTGTCTGGACCATCAAGGTCATCGACCTGACTGTCAGACTTTCCCAGGTAGTCTACATATTGGTCTATCTGTTATTAGGTATCTTAATGTTATTGACCCGTGTGTCTGAATCATCAAGGTCAATAATATGATCTATCTTTCCAGCTTCTCAAGGCCTTTTATCTGTCTGTCTGACCTTTCAAGGTCATTGACCCCATAATATAGCTTCCCTGGGTCATCTGACTGGCTGGCTGGCTGGCTGACCTCATGAGGTCATCGACCTGTCTGCCCGACCTCTTAAGATCATCTGTTGGTCTGTCTAACCTCTCGATGTCATTGACCCATGTGTCTGAACCCTCAAGGTCATTGAACTGTCTGTCAGGCTTTCCCAGGTAGTCTATTGGTCTATCTGTTAGGTATCTTAATGTTATTGACCCGTGTATCTGAATCATCAAGATCAGTAGGTATGATCTATCTTTCCAGCTTCTCAAGGTCTTTTATCGGTCTGTCTGTCTGACCTTTCAAGGTCATTGACCCCATAATATTGCTTCTCTGGGTCATCTGACTGACAGACTGACTGTCCTCATGAGGTCATTGACCTGTCTGTCTGGCCTCTCAAGATCATCTGTTGGTCTGTCTGATCTCTTGATGTCATTGACCCGTGTGTCTGAACTCTCAAGGTCAATATGATCTATCTGTCCAGTTCCCAAGGTCGTCTATCTGTCTGTCTGGCCTTTCAAGGTCATTGACCTGTCTGTCTGACCTCTTAAGGTCATCTCTAGGTCTGTCTGATTTCTTGATGTCATTGGCCCGTGTGTTAGAACCCTCAGGGTCACTGACCTATCTTCCCAGCTTCACAAGGTTGTCTATCTGTCTGTCTGTCTGTCTCAAGAGTTCAGACGTTTTATTTTAAACAGCGTGATGTTTAAAACTGCTTAAAAAGGCATTTGAAGCAACAACAAAAATTGATTGAGTTTGAAACAAAAAAAACGTGTATAAAACGCCCTATTTAAAACATGTTTTTTTCAAATTTTTTAGTCAATTTTTGTACCTATTTTTAATCGCAAAAATGGAAAATTTTCAACGTTTTTATTTTGAACAAAAAAAAATGTTTTAAACAAAAGAAAATGGTTTTGTTTTTTTCTATAGCAAGAAAATCCAAACTTTTGTGTTTAAAACTGTTTAATAGAGTGTTGAAAACAACAAAAAAATTGATTGAGTTTGAAACAAAAAAAACACCATATTTAAAACACGTTTTTTTAATACCAATTTGTTTTTTTTTCTCAAAATTTTTGTATTTTTAATGGAAAAAAGGGATAAAAAATGAATAAATGGAAATTTTCAACATTTTTATTTTTAACAAAAAAAAACGTTTGCTTTGTTTGTTTTTTTTTTAAGAAAAAAAAGAAACGTTTTTTCAAACTTTGATCTGTTTGGTCTGCCAAGGTCATTGACCCGTCCGTCTGGCTTTCCAAGGTCATCTGTTAGTCTGTCTATCTGTCTATCTGTCTGGTCT
Organism: Planococcus citri; assembly: GCF_950023065.1. NCBI lineage: Eukaryota > Metazoa > Arthropoda > Insecta > Hemiptera > Pseudococcidae > Planococcus > Planococcus citri. Next base: position 3,282,889 of record NC_088679.1, on the reverse strand, counting down.
CTTAATGTTTTCGACCCGTGTGCCTGAACCCTCAATGTCACTAACCTATCTGTCAAGCTTCTCAAGATCGTCTGTCTGCCTGTCTGTCTGGGCTTTCAAGGTCATTTGCCCCGATACTATAGCTTTCCAAAGTTGTCTCACTGGCTAACTGGGAGACCTCTTGAGGTCACTGACCCATCTGTCTGGTTTCTTAAAGTCATCTGTTGGTCTGTCTATCTAGTCTCTTAATGGCATTGACCCTCAAGGTCGCTGACCTATCTGTCCAGCTACCCAAGCTTGTCTTTCTGTCTGTTGGGCCTTTAAAGGTCATTGACCCGTCCATATATGGCTTCCCAAGATCGTCTGTATGTCTGTCTGGTCTCTTCATATTTTGACCATGTCTTTTCAAGGTCATTGACTCGATAGTATAGCTTCCCAAAATCGTCTGTCCAGCTAGCTAGCTAGGCTCTTGAGGCCATTGGCTCGTCTCACTGGTCTCTTTAGGTCACTATTAACCTAACTATCTAGCCTCTCATAATCGTCTATCTGGCTTCTTAAGGTCATTGACCAGTCAAAGTTGTCTAAATCTTGAACAAATTTTTATTTATTCATTTGTAGGTATTTTTAAAATTGATAAAAGGGAAGGATCTCATACAGACCCACGCTTTCTCCGTCCAATTAAAACAATTTAGCACCGATAAGGAGTACCTCATCAAAACATTGTATACTGAGATACCTATTTAGACTTGCGTTGGTGGATTGCTAAGTAGGTATTATTAAAATTAGGAGTATTTTTATTCGAGAAAAAAAAATTGTTGTCTGTGGAAAAAAAGCAGTTTGGGATCAGCTTGGCAGTTTTTTGTTGTAATTGTTGTAATATTGTAATCGCATTCATTAATCCATCAATAATACTAAAGCATAAAAATTATACCCACTCGAGTTCCCATATTATTCAATACCTACCTAATTCACATACCCTACTCGATTTCACTCACCACAACTAACAGCTGTAACTCATTCATATATATAATGCAGAATTACAACAACAGATACCAATAAACAGAATACATTAATTAGTCATTTTTCACGCTCACATTTTTTTTTTTTTTTTTTTTTTTTTTTTCAAAGCAAATTATTATAAGCCCGCTAGTAAGTGTTGTGAAAGTCACATAAACCTCAAATAATAATTAAATTAGAGTATTTAAAAGAAAAAAAAATGAGTTAAAAAAAATTGTATACGACATAAACTCTTCGAGTACATAAAAATTCTCAACGGTATCTAGGAGATATTACTACATAACAGCTTTTTCGCCTTTTTTTTTGTTGTTATTGTTGTTCTTTTTCATGTTGTGTATAATTGTACGTACCTATCTAGTACCTCGTAATTTATACCTACGTATTAGGAAAATGTTTGCGAAAGCTCGATAATAATTTATAGTACGTGTACCTAGACCTACCTACTATGTACATACATACAACAAGGTGTGTGTACGTATTATGTTAACTAAAAAATGTTATTTCTGACGCAGGGTTTACGACACTACAAAACAGGCAGCCGAGATGGCTCCACATTATCCGTTCCTTCGGCATGTGTAAGTTCAAAACCGAAACTAAAAATATTGCACTCTAAAAATGACGACATGAATGTACACAGTGCTGTTTGTACGCATAAATGTTTTTCTGAGTTTCGTATCTTTCTGTGCTGACTTTAGCTGGTCATACATAGATAGTTTTATTCGTACCAAGTCTCTCTACAATCGATGAAATAGTCGTGGTGTTATAATGATAGACATAGCCTACAGAAAACTGATTGCTTCGTAATCCAACCTGCAAAACATGATAGAGATTCACTAGATGGAAATCAATTAGGTATAAGATTTTAAAAAATCGAATTCCAAGCATTTGCAACCCTGTTATTCCAGTTGCTGGGCTCACCTCGAGTGATGGTTCCCTCGTGAGTTTAATTTGAGCTCTCAAGCTAAAATTTCGGCTCTTAAAGTTTCAAAAAAAGTCGGCGGATTTTCATCATATTCACTAGAGACCTTTATTTTGAGTTGAAAGTTATTCAGAAAAAATTTTAGCTCGGAAGGTGCTCCTGAAGGGGAGAAATGAGGCTTCAAAAATGAGGCATTACCGAAAAAATCGTGTTTTTTCGCTCGTGTCGTTACCCAACCTGTTTTAGGGGAAAATAGTTCGAAAAATTTAAAAAAAAATTTAGTTTTTGGCTATTTTTCTCGATTTTTTCAAATTGACAGCAATGACCAAAAAATTGGCACCACTGTGTTCCAAAATATTTCCTTCAGTTTCGGAAATGATATCTTTCAATATTTTGGCCTAATTATTGCGAAATTTTTGTGAAGAAAAAATGTTTAAAACGCGAATTAATCCGAAAATAAACGATTTGCAAATTTTCAACCGCTCAGTACAGCCCTAAAAGTGGTCTTAGATTTTGACAGCAATAGGCATTGATCGACATAGAATCTCAAATACCTACTTTCATTTAAGATTGGATTATCTTTCCCAAAGCAATTAGGGTAGCGACACTCCCCTTCAAGGTCACCTCCGGGACTAAAAAAATTTCAGAGTAACTTTCAACTCAAAACTACAGTCTCTGTTGAATTTGCTCGAAATTTGCCGACTTTTTTAGAACATAAAATGATGAATCGACTGTTTCGAGATTTTTACGAGAGAGGGAAGACTGGAAATAATTGCCCATAGTATTTTCATGTCATTTTGTCAATGAAAAAAAATCATTTTGGGAATGTCGACAGAACGTTCACTAAAACTGGTTTTCTGATGTCAAGTGTAAGAAATTTGAAACAAAAAACAATAATATTTTACTGTGCCTGTGCAAGAGAAGACAAGAGTGAAATTTGTCTTGCATTTTTCTGACTGAAAGCCTCTACCTACCTTAAAACATTTCATTTTGGAAATGGTCTCTTAAAACTTCACCACTTTAAATACATCTCTTTTTTTATGAAAGCTATCAATAGTTTTAGTACACACCCATTTCACTCCCACCCCCTTCCGCTCACTCCAGTCTATGATTTCCAAAATCCACTGATCTTTTCAATGATTTTTAAAATTCGTAATTTTTGCCTCATTGAGTACCTACCTATTCCCAGCTAAAATGGTGAAATGTCCCTATTCTGAAATTTTTGACGTTTTTATTGAAGACTGTAGAGTACTTTGGAAGAACAAATTGCAGAGCCCAGCATTCAGATGGAGGGGGGAGGGGTGCAGTCGATGTTTTCATAGAAAAATTCTCAACTAACACCATTCAAGTCCCTAACCTCTCTGAGATGAGAGCATCTACAAAAAAAACTCATCCAAGGTTTTCAAAATCACCCCTCCCCCTAAAAAAAATTCAAAAATAACGCACCTATATTCATGTTCTCAAATCTAATGTGCAAGAATTAGGTTTGGTAGCATGACGATTTCAAATACACAGATACCTATTTTTTTTCAGAATATCCCTCCTAACCCCCTTCTTTGGTGAGAAAAAATGTAAAAATTTACGCTACCGGATTTTTACCAAGTTTTTAAAAGTCTGAAAAAAAATCCGAAAGTCATTTTTGACACTTCGACATGATTTTAGAAATTTATTGATTTTTTTTCAAGTTCTCAAAAGTTGTACCTACTTATTAGTTTTGAAAAAAATTTGCAAAATTGAACTAAAAATCTGAAACTGAGTTTGTAGGTACGTTATTTTTACCCCCCTCCCCCCACAGTGGGCTGTGAGTACCCTCAAAACGCATGTGATTCAAAAACTTACAATGAATCCTAAAACAATGGTACAATAATATCCTCCTAATGTTTTTGGGGTCGCAGAATACGAATTTGACAATATTTTCTTGTAGGGGTGAATAGTGGGGGATGGAGGGGGTGAAAAATTCAAAATTTGACCATAATTATGTGTGATATGTCGAAATGTATGTTTTTGAGGGTGTAGATCACGAATCTGATAATATTTTTTTCGTAGGGGTGAACGGTGGGGGATGAAGGGGGTGAAAACGGTGAAAAATTCAAGTCAAAATGTACGTTTTCGAAGGTGAAGGAAGGGTGAAGGGTAGGGGATGAAGAATTTTATGTAGGGGAGCCGTCAAAGTCCCAGTAAGAAAAAATTTGTAACATTTTAACAAAATTCACTATGATTTTTCACTACAATTGACTGTGGAGGTCGTTGGGTCACTTTCGGTCAAAGTATTACCAGCCACCGGAATTTCCCGTGCATCTACGTGTGAAAATTTTTTCTATTCCAATTTATGCAGCCAAGTAGGCAGAAACGGAGTTTTAAGATGAATTTTATCTCTATAATCACTTTATAAAAACTAAAATCCAGTAAATTGATGAAAAGAACTTACTTTCAGTTGAATTATTCATACTTGGTACATTTCGACATTTCACACATCATTATAGTCAAATTTTGAATTTTTCACCGTTTTTACCCCCTTCATCCCCCCACCATTCACCCCTACGAAAAAATATTGCCCTCAAAAACATACATTTCGACATATCACACATCATTATTGTCAAATTTTGAATTTCATCCCCCCCCCTTCACCCCCTCGCCCCTCACTCCTACAAAAAAAATATTGTCAAATTCGTATTCTGCGACCCCAAAAACATAAGGGAGGATATTATTGTACCATTGTTTTAAGATTCATTATTAAGTTTTTGAATTACAGGCGTTTTGAGGGTGCTCACAGCCCACTGTGCCCCCCCCCCTCCTCTCCTCCGATTGAGAACTGTTTTGAGCAGTTCTGAAATCTTCAGCAGATTTTTGAAGCTCCAGTGGCTTCATTTTGATAATTTGGATAAAATATACCTACAGTTCTGAACCGACATCGACTAATTTTGAAAAAAAAAATGTGTAATTAGTCAATTGGGTCACAAACATGTTCGCTAAACTTGATTTTGATAAATTTTATGAGATTTTTATCAAAAGTGGAATTTTCAAAAAATTGCCGAAAGCTTCAAAACTACCCAAAACTGTCTCCAGCGAACTCAGCGTGTCAAAATTAGAGCGTAAGCCGAATTTCCGATTTTTTTTCTTCCATTTTCAATATTTTGAAATCGCTGCAGAAACATAGTCTACAAGATTTCGAACTGGCAGAGACTGATTTTTGAAAAATGGCGTGTAAATTTTTTTTCAAAAAAAAGATTATCCGAAATATAACTGAAAGCTTCAAAATAGCTCCAAAGTACCTCCAATCGTCTCAGGCATGGTTTTTTTAGGGTATAAAATACATTTTAGCTTCTCAACTTGATTAGGTAAAATTTTGTGGAAATTTTAATGTTCAAAAATCTGATGGAGGCTCCAGAACCGCTTGAAACGATTCGAAACCGTTTCCAAAAAATTCGAGGAGAGAATTGTCGTTTTTTAATGCATCAAAAGTCAAAAAATTCACTTCAGCGCTTGAAATTGTTGCTGATGATTTCATTTTACATGTTTTTTATTTCGATTCAGCTTCGTCCTGTTCAAAAACATTTCTATCGGTTGAGATTGTATGTACCTCCCTAGCAAGAGATTATTCGATAATACAGCACTTAATTTTCTAGATTGATTTGTCGTTAATTTAACGAATAAGACATCAACATGTTTGCTCGTATGACTCTATTGAAATTTCACCAAAGTACATTACTTGAGAAAATTATCTAATTTAATCCGAGCTTTTACAAAACTAAACATCCAATGTGGTAAATTTGCATTCGCCTTCGCAGAAACTGCAGGCGAATAATTATGCGATATTACTACCAAATATCAACATCGTATAGTAGACACCACCATACCTACTTACCCACTACCTACTTGATTAATAGAGGAACTGGAAAAGTGATTTAAACCAAGTATTCAACGCAACACTTCTAATGCATTCTATTCGACTAAAAGTAGGTACCTACCTAAACTAACATCAATTATTAGACTTTTAGGACATCGTGACTATTCGTAAATGTTTCACAATTATCTACTTAATAATAAAACCAAGTATACGACATGTTTTGGATTAAAAATTCAATAAATTTGAATAGCTACACTGAGCTTCATCTACATGTTTCTGTTTCCTTTTTTTCTTTTTTTCTGTTGACTTTTAGCGAACAGTTTATCGTGTTTGTTTTCTGCTTAATGGCGCGGTGTTAATATTTCAAAAAGAAATGACCGCTTAAAGAATTTTCATTTTTTTTTTTTTGTTAATTTCATGTACCTCGTATTGGCAGCATGTGATGTGTTGTTTAAAAATGTGTTCATGTTTTTATTGGCTTATTATTATTTTCGTTTTTCTTTCACTGGCCAGTGTAGCAATAAAATTAAAATTTATGATTGATATAGAATATAAATAACTAGTTCGTTAGAAAAATAGAAACGTACAACTTCGAGTATATGTACGTCTACGTATATCAGATTCTCTGCATTCAGATAGAAATACTATATCGTAAATCTGAATTTGAGAAAATAACCTGCATAGAGGTGTAGCGCAAAACCCTTCAGAACAGGAGAAGAATCATCGCCCATTTCGCCACTGCAGGTCCACCATCCTCCTCCTTCTCACCCCCCTCACTCATAAAATTATAAAATAATTTCCATCGTCTCTCTTCGCTACACCTCTAATTCACACGTATCAATTTTCAAACCAACAAAGGTATGATTAGTATATAGGTCTTGGTCTTCAAAGTGCAACTTTTTTCCATCTTACGAGTATAGTACGTAGGTACCTACCTAATTTTATGAATAAAACAATTCATGTATGATCGGCTTTTTTAATGTTCTGCTTTCGATTAAACCTATGCCGTTTCTGTCACTCGCCATGCTTTATGTTATGTTGTTTGTGAAAAGTTTCTATTGATATTTTTAATAATGATAATGCTTTCCTAAATACCCATCGTCGCATCGCAGACGCGGATGATCGAACAAACCATTAAGTATTTTACTTAATTTCTTTTTTCTGTTAAAAAAAAAAAAATCGAGGTTCTCGCGTGGCCGTCACTTTTATACACAGATGAATACTCGGGGGGAAAAAATGAACATATACTGAACGAAACCGTCCTTGGAAAAGGCGCTAAAATATGGCTTTACTTCTGTATGCATATCGCTTCAAAAAGGGGATAATGCATGATGATTTTTTCTCAAATTAGAATACATATTTGAAAGAATTTAAAAAAAACAAACAGGACAGGTCGAGTCGTGTATTTACGAAGAGTTTGATTTTCGTTTTCATTTATTTGATTTATTTTTTCATTTTGAATTTGAATTTTCACTCTGAAGGAGAATGTGGCTTTCATGTGTTAATTTTAAGCATATATTTTTTTCCTCTTCTTTTTTTTTTACAAAGAACCCCCATACCTATTATGTTTTTTCGTATCGCTTAAATTATTGATCCTGTTCACTAAATCACCCACCACCAGACATCACGCTATCACAATGCTCGTATCTTTTAATGAAAGAATATTTTTCTTTCTGCCTCGATGTGTGGGAGCCTTCAAAGAAGAGACAAACCTCTGAGAATTCAAGTCCGAATTTTTGAAATGTATACCTACTCATACAGTTCAGATCCATATTTGAATTATTTTTCGATGCTGCTTTCACCCCCTCCCAACTCCCTCTCTCCTTCATTTCGGAAAACTAGTCTTAAAAACTGTTGAAAAATATACTATCTTGCATGTGGTTTGTTAATTTTCAATGACGCCGAATTCAAATAAGTATTTGAACCATTATCACTTAAGAAGTCACTTATTCGATAAGTACAGGTTTTTTCAGAATTTCAAATCACGGTTTCGAGTTTAAGTTCGATTCTCAAAGTTGTACCTACTTTCGAATTTGAAAAGTGCAATTATGAATTTTTCTATATTTGTTGAATTTTATACCTATAAGGTAAAGTACCAGTTGTGGTTATACTTTTTTCAACATGCTCTGAGAAGCCCAAATTTCAACTTTTTTCAAATTTTTTTGATTTTGTTGTGTAGTGTAACTGTTGAACTACATAATACTTGGGAGGAAAAAAAAATCAAGAATATTTCATTTCTTAGTAGAGAATCTTAAAAACTTCCAATTATCCGCTAACCGGGCCCCCTGGCCCGGTTGCGGACAAAGACTGCTCTAAATAGTACTAAATGAAATCAAAAATTCTCAAAAATATGCAGAGGTGGTTATTTCATCTTATTACTACCCAAAAACTTCCGCAGTTATGAAAAATTACATATTTGACTCGCTTTTCTCCATCATTGAAATTTTCCTTCTAAAAAATTTTAAAATCTGCATTTTTATCATTTTGAAACTTCAATGCTTTTGTACATAGACTTCATGGGTGAATTTTCATGTTGTCATGAATGCAAGGAAATGATTAAATGTTACAGAAAAAGATACGAGCGATAATTTTTTTTTTAGCCCATAGGAACGATTATCCACAACCGGGACCCCTATCCACAACTGGTACTTTACCTTACTGAATTTTCAAGTTGAAAGTAGTTCAACTCCAATGGAAACATGGTGTGAAATTCGATTCCTTCTCATCAACTCGAGAACATTAAGTTTAAATATCCACGACTCTTCGATGCCTTCCGCTTCCTATTCAAAGCCCCCATCATTTTCTTGACCTTCACTCGATATTTTCTATTTCAATGATCAAAGTAGGATCCCACCTACTTGCCTGCACATATTTTTCAAAATGAACCCATCAGTACCTGCCTACATATTTGAAAGAATTTCAGTTTAATCGACACCCTGCACCTAACATGTTATGTAATGAGATTTTTCTGGAGGCAATGTCTCATCTTTAAAGGCTCTCGAAATAACCACCCGCATTTGATATTACCCCTACTATTTATATAAAGTTTATATAGGATACCTATTTTTTAAGATCCTATTTATACAAGATGATTTAATCGAGTGATGAGCTCCAACTTGAGCCAATTTTGCGCTCGTGATCTCGTAAAAGGTCCCACATTTTATAGTACATGTAAAAACGAATATTTTGATTTTGATTTTTTTTTCAAAATTGAAGATTAGCGATACTTTCACGCGACAATAAGACAAAAAAATAAATTTTCGACACAAAAAACGAAAAAAAATTTACATACCCAATTGCCAGGTGTGAAATAATTCGAGAGCTGAACACAAAAATGAGAAAAGATTGAAACCTATTGAGCTTGCGTCACAATTTTTACAATATTTTATCAAACGTAGACCTCTTCGAGGATCTAAGACCGTAATCAAATTTTTCAGATCGACTTGCAACTCGATTATTCTCAATTTTTTTTTTTTTTTTTTTTGTACATAAATTCCTTATAATAAATATTAGAAACAGACGGGGAAACGCTATAATTGGCTCCATATAATCCTGCATTGGAACACGCAGGCTCGTTTTTTCAGCAATTTAACGAAAATTTTGATAGATTTTATTTCAAGTGATCATATTAAATTTAGAAAAAAACTATGACACATGTCGATTTTATTCACGCTATATTTTGAAAATTATCAATTAACCGTACGTTTCGGCACTCTCGTTGCCTTCTTCAGCGGTAGAAACAAGACTGAATGTATAACACAATTACGCAAGTACAGAACATAGATGAAACGCAGTACATAGATAAAAAGATGAATGAGACTAGAAAAGACAGGAAAATTCCACACCACCTCAACCTATAACCAGACGATAAATTTCGTTAAAATTAGACAAATCAGTCCTGAAATTGATCGCATTTTTGGCCTGATTGATGAAAATACATTCGAGAATTCGTCTTTTTAGGGTGTTTTTTTCAAAAGCCAAAATTTTAGTATTGTCAAAATCAAAATTATGCCCTGTCATTTTCGAATGTTCGCACAGAGCAGTAGATGTTTTTGAATTACGTACATCGTATTTGTGCCTGTAAAGACGATTCGATAGGTAGGTACCTGTCTCGCCAATATATACGCTATCACATTGACTACATTTTATAGAATAAACCACATTACTACATTTGAGTTTTTCATTGGTATCTTTGAGTTTAGAGTAAAATTTAAATTTATTACTATTGCAATTTTTGGCAGCAATTCTGGTGGAATCACTATTCACTATGTGTTTAATTCTGTTGAAGTACCTACCTATATATGGTATGGAGAAATATTTAATGCTAGGTTTATCAATAATATTGTCAACATTAGGAGTATTCTGATTAAAATTATAGTAACCATATTCGAAAAGTTGTTTAGCTACAATTGGCAGCAATTCTGGTGGAATCACTATTCACTATGTGTTTAATTCTGTTGAAGTACCTACCTATATATGGTATGGAGAAATATTTAATGCTAGGTTTATCAATAATATTGTCAACATTAGGAGTATTCTGATTAAAATTATAGTAACCATATTCGAGGACAGGGCATAATTTTGATTTTGACAATACTAAAATTTTGGCTTTTGAAAAAAACACCCTAAAAAGACGAATTCTCGAATGTATTTTCATCAATCAGGCCAAAAATGCGATCAATTTCAGGACTGATTTGTCTAATTTTAACGAAATTTATCGTCTGGTTATAGGTTGAGGTGGTGTGGAATTTTCCTGTCTTTTCTAGTCTCATTCATCTTTTTATCTATGTACTGCGTTTCATCTATGTTCTGTACTTGCGTAATTGTGTTATACATTCAGTCTTGTTTCTACCGCTGAAGAAGGCAACGAGAGTGCCGAAACGTACGGTTAATTGATAATTTTCAAAATATAGCGTGAATAAAATCGACATGTGTCATAGTTTTTTTCAATATTTCGCCTTGTCACGCGTAATAATTCTACTCCTTTTAATATTAAATTTAACCAAAATTAACTTCAAATTCAAACATTAATATACAAATTAATTTTTTCAAAAAAAATCAATTTTTTGATTTTATTTTCAAGACTTTTATTATTCGTTTCTTCTATTTTTCGATAAATTTGATGAAAATTTTTATAAATTTTATTTTGAAATCGTGGTAGGTTCACGAAATTTGGAGGAAGGTTGACTGGGGTTGGTCTCATTTTGAAAGAGGAACTCGATTTTCGAATATCCGACTTGAGGTACCTTTTCGATTGAGGAGTAACGAAACAATAATTGAGTCATGTCACACGATATTTACATTTATTTACTTCATGGCCAAAATTTTGTGGTTCTGTGCCTCTGCCTCCCTCATAATTTTGTAAATCCCATCAAGGAAAGTTCGAAGGTGGTTCATTCCATGTCATTTCGACCAACGTTTTTGAGTCATGTCTTTCGATTTTGCACCAACTTCGTTTACAATATCTACCCACCCAGTAGATAAGAAACCCGCAATCAGTTTGGTCCTAGCCCCCTCAGCGGGCGGGTGGGGGGGGCTTCCATTATTTTCACATTGTCTCGAGGTACTCAACTTCAGCAGCGCATTCCTTCAAAACTGTGATACTTTGATCAAAACTGATTTCACAGTTCAAAAGGGCATTAAATTTTGAACTTTTTAAGCATTTTGAAATTTTCAAAAGTTGAAAGTTGAACTTTCAAATTAGAAGTTCGAATTTCAAAATAGCGCTGTAAGTGGGAGCTGCTATTTAAAATTCTGAAAAAATTTCCATAGATGTACCTTTTGATGCTTTTTTGAAATATTCAAGTTTCGAGATGGGATCTTTTAATGGAAGGGGGCACCCCCACCCCCAATTTTGGGCAAAACTTTCGAAAAAAAATCTGAGGCATGTGATATATCGAATTGTATGTTTTTGGTACTGCTGAACACGAATATGACGTTAGATTTTTGATTGGACCCCATCCACGACCACCAGCACCTCCCCAAATGGGGTAAAATTTCAAAATAGGGTTTTTTCGTGCGACACATCAAATAGTATGTTATTGGTGACGCTGAATACGAATATGACGTCAGATTTTTGGTTGGACCCCCATCTACAGCCTCCAACTGATTTTTTGGACTTTTACCAATTGAGCGAGGTTCTGGGAGCCATGGGTGAGGTCAATTTGAAACACTACAGCTATATTCGTGTTCAGCGATATCGAAAACATACTATTTCATGTGTCACGCAATTGAAACCATTTTTGAGGGGGATTAACCCCCTTGGGGAGGTGCTGGGGGCCGTGGATGGGTCCAATCAAAAATCTGACGTCATATTCGTGTTTAACGTCACCAAAAACATACTACTTGATATGTCGCACGAAAAAAAACCTATTTTGAACTTTTACCCCATTTGGGGAGGTGCTGGGGGCCGTGGATGGGGTCGAATCAAAAATCTAACGTCATATTCGTGTTCAGCGTTACCAAAAACATACAATTCGATATATCACATACCTCAGATTTTTTTTCGAAAGTTTTGCCCCAAATTGGGGGTGGGGGTGCTCCCCTTCCATTGGGAGATCCCATTTCGAAACTTGAATATTTCAAAAAAGCATCAAAAGGTACATCTATGGACATTTTTTCACAATTTTAAATGGCAGCTCCCACTTACAGCGCCATGTTGAAACTTGAACTTTCAATTTAAAAGTTCTACTTTCAAATTTTGAAAATTTCAAAATGCTTTAAAAGTTTAAAATTTAATGCCATTTTGAAATGTGAAATCAGTTTTGATCAAAGTATCGTAGTTTTGGAGGAATGCGCTGCTCAAGTTGAGTACATCTAGACAATGTAAAAATGATGAAAGCCCCCCACCCCCCTGACGAAAATGACGTCAAAAACATCCAACTTTGAGAACCCATGAATGATTTATGCAAAAGTCGGTCTAAGAATTGTGGACAGTTCCGGATTAAGATGAGAATAATATTGCAAAAATTACACATGTGACAGCTCAGATCGAATTTTTCCCATTTTCAAGTTCAGCTCCCTTAAACTAAACCTTCAATATGTGGAAATCACTTGAATTTTAAAGCGTTAAAATGACGAGTTTTATACAAAATTACAAAAAATAATTCATCAGCGAAAAATATATTCGAATAAATAATTCATCGGCTTATAAAATTTGTCAACCCTTTTTGTAATTAATTTACCTATCTAATTTATCTTTCTGTTTTCTGTTCAATACCTTTACTTCTTGAACGAAAGTCGAAATTTCACGATAATCTAATCTGGGCTTACGAAAAATCCTAGAGCAATGATCATTCAGCTATATAAGCATGTACTATAATAACATGAACCTTTATTTATTTATTCGTTTATTTTTCCAATACCTACCTTATAATCCATCTCTTTTTTCTTTTCTTTTTTTTTTTTTTTTTTTTGTTGAAAAAACAACAAAAAATCATTTAATTTAATAAGCCATTTTTCTAAAAGCTTTATCTCATGACTCATTCTGTGTATTTTATCTTTCCAGCTTGCAAGGAGCATGATAGTGAGTATTTGGCTTAATTATAATATAGATTGTGTACGTGTGCGTGTGTTGTTTGTGTGTAGAATTAAATTTGAAAATACCATCCTCGCTTAGTAAACAACAAAAAAAAAAAAAAAAAAAAAAAAAATGAAAAAAGCCAGAAGCATCGTGGATGGGTACGATTTACGGTTTCAATACATATCTACGATAATAAGACAGGTAATGAGTATTTTTTGAGAAATGATATTGGAGGTCGAGAAATGATAGTAACGAAATTAAATTATATTTAACGAAAGTAATTTTTATTGAGGTAAGTTACCAAAATGTAATATTTTAAAAATAAATTTTCTAGGGTGGAAGTATGCCAAATACGAGCAGCAGTTCGCCATATTTATGGTCTTCTGGTTTAAACAGATCTCGTAGACCGTCCACTTGTCTCACCGGTTCTCAAACTGGATCAGGCAATCTACTACATCAGCTCAGCTCCGGCATGGTATGCTCTTTCTTAGTCACATGTTCTACAGATAAACGATTTAAATTTACCAAAAAAAAAAAAAAAAAAAAAAATATGTATTGAATTTCTAATTAATTATTTATTGTGGTAAATTTTTTTTCAGCAAAACTTTTTCGGAGGCAATAAGTGAAATATCAGTATTCAATCATCTTTAATGATATATTTTTTTCACCAATTATTAATGTTTCTCTTGTTCTATTGTTCTTTTTTTTCCTTGATCGTATAATCATTAGATTCTTCTTCTAATTGTACCTATTTGTGTTTTTCCCCCCCTTTGTATATATTTTTATCTCGTAAACATTTTACCATTTACCTATTTCAAACTTTTTAATGTTTTGTTTTTTGTTTACCTATGTTTGTTTTTGTTTTTGTTTTTTTTTTTAGTGAAAACCAATCATTACTTATGTAGGAGAATTTATTGAGAAAAAAAAAAGAAAATTAAATTACAATTGTCTTTTATAATAACCACGCATTTGAATTTTAAAAAATTTCAACATTAAAATAGGTAGATATCAACGTGTATTAATGAATTTAGAGAGGAAAATAATCGAACATCTATTTTGAATAATAATTTGTCTTCCTATGTGCAAAAATCAAAGCGCATAACCCTTTCGATAATTTTTTTTCGTTTTGTTCGTTGATCCCGTAATACTTTTATGTAAAATACACGTTTATTATACTTGATGATTACTTTATTGTATTATTTTAGTAAAACTGTTTTGAAAATCAGAACATTCGATTAAGGTGCCCTATTTTGGGGGTTTCATTTTGATATTTTTTTTCAAAAGTTGACAATTGACATTCTTATTTGAAAATTTTTCCAAAAATCTACACTTTTTGACAAGTTATAAGTACATATTTGGCCAAAAAAAACGCACTGATTTTGGCAAGAACAGGACTGTTTCTGAGTGTTGACTAATTTTGACAAAAAATGTCTCTTTACGACAATTTGACAAGAATTTACACTTTTTGACAACTTGTCCAGAAATTGGAACTTTTTTAGCATACGAGGGTTGATGTGAGAAGACTAATGCAAATTACGAACTATTATAGTCCGGCATATGACAATAGGAGTAATTGCACCCCCCCCCCGCCGATCCACCGGGACGACTTTTTTATTAAAGAGGACATCCTAAGGAACATTTTAGAGCAAACTTGCCCAAAAAAAGTTGGCCTTAACTTACAAAATGGCGGCCATTTTGATTGACAGGTCAGTCGAAATCGCAGATTTAGCGTTTCAACATTTTTCAAACCTTACAAAGGTAGGTACTAGGTAGATCGAAAGATCATGCAAAAATTTATCACCTATCAAAATTTCAAGTGCTACAGTAAAGCGCGTTTTTCGATTTTTGGTGAATTTTTGAAAATCCAATTTAGGCCAAAAATGAGGGGAAAAAATCAAAATGTTACTAGATAAATTGACCAAGAAAGGTGAAATTTGGGATATAGGTACCCTATTTTCGACATGCCAAATCAATTGGAAACGGTTTTAACCCGTTTTGAGCAGTTCTGGAGCCTCCAGCAGATTTTTGAAATTCGAAATTCCCACAAAATTTCATTAAGTGGAGATGGAAACCCGAAATTCATTCTACAAATTGATTTAAATACGTTACGAAGTCAGCTACAGGTAGACTTTGAGTTGTTTTGGAGCCTCCAGTGACTTTTTGAAAATTACTGAATTCACTCTGCACTCCAATTTTAACACCCCCTGGGGCCTCTGAAGACGACTTCAGGTGGGTTCAACTCATTTGGAAGCCTCCAGCGACTTTTTGAAAACTACTGGAGTCTCCACCAGATTCGTGAAACTTTAAATTTTCACAAAATTTCATCAAATGGAGATGGAAAGCGGAAATTTACTCTACACTTTAATTTTAACACCCTTTGAAGACGACTTCAGGTGGGTTCCAGTCATTTTAGAGCCTCCAGCGACTTTTTTGAAAATTACTGGAGCCTACATTACATTTTTGAAACTTTAAATTTCCCCAAAATGTCTTCAAACTGAGATGGAGAGTCGAAATTCATTCTGCAAACTAGGTAATTTCAATACGCTACGAAGTTAACTTTTGGTGAATTTCAAGTCGTTTTGGAGCCTCCAGCGACTTTTTGAAAGGTTGTATGGCGTTTTTTTGGAAAATTGAAATTTCCTAACACTAGCTGAAAGCATTGAAACCATTTGAAACCACCATGTAGTCTGCGAAGTAAATTTCAGCCTGCCAACTTCATTTGATAAATTAATGTTGCGGGAATTTCAAGTTTCAAAAATCTACTGGAGGCTCCAGTAATTTTCAAAAAAGTCGCTGGAGACTCTAAAATGGCTTGAACCCACCTGAAGTCGTCTTTAGAGGGTGTTAAAATTGGAGTGTACAGTAAATTTCAGCTTTCCATCTCCATTTGATAGAATTTTATTAAAATTTAAAGTTTCAAAAATCTGCTGGAGGCTTCAGAAATTTTCAAAAAGTCGCTGGAGGCGCCAAAATGACTTGAAATTCACCTGCAGTACTTCGTAACGTATTGAATTTAGTTTTCAAAATAAATTTCAGCTTTACAACTCCAATTTGATGGAATTTTGTGGGAATTTCGAGTTTCAAAAATCTGCTGGAGGCTCCAGAACTGCTCAAAACGTGTTGAAACTGCTTCCAATCGATTTGGCATGTCGAAAATAGGATATATCCCAAATTTCAGCTTTCTTGATCAATTTGGTAAAATTTTGATTTTTTCCCTCATTTTTGGCCTAAATTGGATTTTCAAAAATTCACCAAAAATCGAAAAACTCGCTTTAGCACTTGAAATTTTGATAGGTGATAAATTTTTGCATGATCTTTCGATCTATGTACCTTTGTAAGGTTTGAAAAATTTCGTGCAAGTCCTATGTTGAAACGCAAAACCTGCGATTTCGGCAGACCTGTCAATCAAAATGGCCGCCATTTTGTAAGTTGAGGCCAACTTTTTTTGGGGCAAGTTTGCTCTAAAATGTTCCTTAGGATGTCCTCTTTAATAAAAAAGTTGTCCCGGAGGATCGGTGGGGGGGGGGTGCAATTACTCCTATTGTCATATGCCGGACTATTACGGGTGTATATACTTTATTTGTAGGTAAACCACATCAACGGTGCTCAAATGACTCAAATGGTCTATTAGAACATTCAGAGGATGGAGATGAAGGATACCTTTTCTTCTATCGCGATAAAAATGAATATTGCGCGACATAGTTTGAAAATAAATCTTCTGTTGGAAATTTTTCATGTGAGCTACACTAGCACGGTGCCTAATACCTTCTTCCAAAGCGTTCAATTTGAAAACATGATGCTCCGATGCTTAGACATAAGTACCTAATCTACGCTCTCGTAATACATCGACCATCGTAAAGGATAGGCTCACTCAAATCGAAAAAAGAAATATGTAGCGATAAAATGGTCGCCGCCGTTTGATGTGTCATAATAAATGCGCAAAAACAGCGATAACGAAACACGATAAGCAGACAAGAAGTTACGAACGTTGAACAATGATGATTTTTTGGCGAAAGACTCGAATACGAAGGTGACTAAGGATGACTCATTCAAATAAAACGCAGATGTGCGATGGGCATTTTCTCGTTTTATCTGGTTTCACAGATCGCACAATATTTCATGAAAGGGTTGCAATAGATCCATTGTAATTTTCATGACACATCGATACAATATTTTCTATATTTCAAATTTACTTCGCTTCGATGCCTAAAATGCGAATATTGGAATCTCAATTCTCAAAACAGCAAGATGATAATTTCAATTTTCAGACGAGAACAATGTCCCTTTAAAGGACAAATAACATGATTTACTTACATGTGTAAATGCAATCACCAAAAACCTTCTTATTCCATTAGTATCTTCTACATAAATGGACTTTCACTGATTCGAGTAACAGCAGCGGAAATTCAGTGTTCAAAATAAGTGCACTCAACTCATTAAGACTGGAATATTTTACTTCATGATAATCACTTTTTTGTAATTGAAATACACTCAAATTATTAATTCACTTTCGATCATTGATATCGTTATATATGTACTTACATACTTATGTACGTACGAATATACTTATAGCAAATAAAAACAGGAATTTCAAGCTCATACTTATTACTCATACTCAAATTAACAATCATTTTCAGTCATTCAAAAGCGTTGTAAGATACTTTCAAAAGTCAATCTCAAATTCTCATTATTTTTATATGATTATTTACTTTCATTTACTTCTAATAGTTCTAATAAATCGATATTCGATAAAGCAAATCACGAAACAGTAGATTTACAGGTGCATTAAAGTAGTTCTGCTTACCTTAGCATTTACTGACTCGGCATTTTCCCGGAATTTTCTTCGCAGAGGATCAGCAGGATCAAGGACGAAAAGTAAAATCAAGAGTCACGAACGTACTCGCGGAAGCAACAAGTAGCAACGATCTTTCAATAGTTGAAGATATATTGTAGCTCAGTTTTCTCTATCGGTAGAACACATTTCGCAATCCATAATTTTAAACAAAAGTAGCCCACGAATATAAATTAATTACCACGAGAAACGAATAATAAAATGTCACGATTAAACGCATTCACTGATGATCACTCGCGTACTAATCGCAATTTCGGAAAATCTTTGCAGAAAAAAAGGCAAAAATCAACAAACACAACTAGCGAACCTAGTAGCATTTTTACAAACTACAAAAAATCAATAGACTTGGCGCAAAATTCCATCTTGAAAGCTAAAAATTATGAATTTTATTTTCAGAAAAAGAAAAAAACTTGTCATTTTTTTGAAATTTTCCGAAAAATTGATAATTTTGGTATCGAATAACTTTAATTACAGATATGGATGATTCACTGAAATATCCATAGTTGAGTGCTGGTCTTGTAATAGTGAACTTGTGACCATCCATGTTGTGGAACAAAAATGGTACGTAACAAATTAACCGAATCTGTCTTCCTATCCTATCTTGGTTGATAAAATGTCGTATCTAACACTAGAAACACTTCACTTTTCCAAACTAAATACTCGTAGATTATTTCTAAAATGACTGTAAATCATGTACTAATCTCTCCGATGTTATTGGTTCGATTACAGACTAGTTCGACGTTAATTGCTATCGCCTTATTGTGTTCGAGCATCGGTGTACTAGATGGATTCTATGTACCAGGAGTTGCACCCGTTGAATTCAAACGAGGCGATCCGATCGAAATAAAAGCAGTAAAGATAACCAGTACTCGAACCCAACTTCCCTACGAATACTACTCGCTACCGTTCTGTGCTCCTAAAAATGGCACTTTTTATAAATCTGAAAACTTGGGTGAGTCACGATCACTAAAATGTGTTCGGTGTTTCGGAAACTAGAAAATATCGTACGAATAATTCTGGGGTTTTCTTTGTTTAGGCGAAGTATTACGCGGAGATCGTATTGTGAATACACCGTACGATGTACGAATGGCTGAAGATATCGACTGTCATGTTCTATGTCATGCTCCTAAACGACCGATGAAATGGAGTTTTAACCAACAAAACATCATATTGAATAGAATCTCGCACGATTATTACGTTCATTTGTGAGTATGCTTTGCAATATGTGAGAATGAGACTGATAATGAAACAAATTGACTCGAGTTTTGCGTTTCAGACTTGTGGATAATTTACCCTGCGCTACTCGAATCGTTAATCCGTCAACGAATAATGTAGCTTTCGAACACGGTTATAGATTAGGATTCATTCGCGATAGTAAATCGTACATTCATAATCATCTGAAATTCATTCTTCGTTATCACGAAGTTTCGAACCGGTAAGTGTACCGTATTTGGAACCGTTCATTGGTAACGAAAGATATCCTCTTGTTATGGAATTCAATTACGTTTTCAGAGGAGTATACAGAGTGGTTGGTTTCGAAGTTGAAACGTACAGTATCGATAAATCGGAATTATCGCTTCGAGATAATGATCCTGTTAACAATTGCCAACTGCCTCAAAACTTATTATCGGCTAAACCTCAGCCTGCTTTGGAACCGAGTAACGGACCATTGGACGTCTACTTAACGTATTCTGTGACTTGGAAAGAATCGGAAATCAGTTGGGCTTCACGCTGGGATATCTATTTGGCTATGACCGATGTTGAAATACATTGGTTCTCTATTATCAACTCGATCGTCGTTATATTTTTCTTGACAGGTTCGAGTGTTTCGCTAATTTTTCGATTTTCGTGATTTTATTTGGTTTTCGGTGTATTAATAATGGGTTTTAATGTTTTACAGGATTAGTTACTCTAATTATTATCCGAACGTTGAGAAGAGATATCGCCAAGTACAATGCTGACGATGCTGCTGACGAAGCTATCGAACAATCTGGATGGAAATTAGTCCACGGTGACATCTTCAGACCGCCGAAATATCCTCGTTTATTTGTAGCCACCATCGGATCCGGTGTTCAGATATTCTTGATGTCGATGATTACTATTTGTGAGAATATTTCGTACTTACGATGGTGTCATGTCATCGAAATTGAAAATTTAATTATAATGAGACGTGGATTTTTTTTTTTAGTGTTTGCTATGTTGGGAATGTTATCGCCGGCGTCTCGAGGAGCTTTGATGACATGCGCTATATTTTTCTACGCAGCTATGGGAGGTATAGCTGGATTCGTGTCAGCTCGAATATATAAGACGATCAGAGGTCGAAGATGGAAAAAAGCTGCGTTTTTGGTAAATCTATAAAATTCTGCTTCGTCAGCGAACGTTGTAGTTTTTCTTACAAGGGAACCTCTTGAGGTGTCCGCCAACGATTTGAACGGGACGGCGATTTTTGGAAAGAGCATGTTCTAAAACCCCCTAATCCAAATTTTCAGCTGCCCAAGTTCATTTTTCGATTTTTGGCGAATTTTTGAAAATCCAAAATTGACTATTTTGGTGATTATGCTTTTTTTAAAAAAGTACGTACTTGATCAGTCAAAATGTTCAAAGTAAGTCCTAAAACTGATATTAACCTCCCAAATCAAAATTTCGCAATTTCCAGCCATTCTGGAGCCTCCAGCGATATTTTTCAATTTCTCCAGAAGGCGTAAATATGAAGTTGGGCCGCTAAAAATCGAGTTGTGTGTTATACTCGACCTGTTTAACGAATTTATCCACATTTGAGGCGATTCTGGAGCGGACACCTCAAGAGTGGGTTTTTGACCAGCTTTTTTTCAAAATAAAAATATCCAAAAACCAAAAATTCCTCGTTTGTGAGAAAACTTATGAAATTTGCGCGAATCGCTGTATTTCAAACACAACAAACTCCCTGAGGCCGAGTTACGCCATTTCCAGCCATTCTGGAGCCTCCAGTGCGATTTTTCAATTTCTCCAGAATTTTGAATTTGCTCCAGAAGGCGTGAATATGAAGTTGAGCAGCTAAAAATCGAGTTGTGTGTTATACTCGACCTGTTTAACGAATTTATCCACATTTGAGTCGATTCTGGAGCGGACACCTCAAGAGTGGGTTTTTGACCAGGTTTTTTCATAATAAGAATATCCAAAAATTAAAAAAGGGACCAAGAAAGGCTCGAAATGGCGAAATTCGTTCTCGTGTGGTTAATTAATGACGAAATACAGCGATTCGCGCAAATTTCAAAAATTTTCTCACAAACGCGGAATTTTTGGTTTTTGAATATTTTTATTTTGAAAAAAAGCTGGTCAAAAAACCACTCTTGAGATGTCCGCTCCAGAATCGGCTCAAATGTGGATAAATTCGTTAAACCGGTCGAGTATAACACACAACTCGATTTTTAGCTGCCCAGCTTCATATTTACGCCTTCTGGAGCAAATTGAAGATTCTGGAGAATTTGAAAAATAGCGCTGGAGGCTCCAGAATGGCTGGAAATGGCGAAATTTGGATTTGGGGGGTTAATATCAGTTTTAGGACTTATTTTGAACATTTTGACTGATCAAGTACGTACTTTTTTTTGAAAAAGCCTAAATCACCAAAATAGTCAATTTTGGATTTTCAAAAATTCGCCAAAAATCGAAAAATGAGCTTGGGCAGCTGAAAATTTGGATTTGGGTGTTTTAGAACATGCTCTTTCCAAAAATCGCGGTCTCGTTCAAATCGGAGGCGGACACCTCAAGAGGTTCTCTTGTTAGTCGTTGTGTTTTTTAATTTAATTCATTTTTCGTTTCGCAGACTGGAGTTCTTTATCCTGGTATGGTCTTCAGTGCGTGTTTCTTTTTGAACTTCTTCATATGGAAGAAAAGTTCCAGCGGAGCTGTACCATTTACAACTATGTTATCTCTTTTATTCATCTGGTTCGGTATTTCATTACCGTTGGTGTATCTTGGTTATTACATCGGTTATAAAAAACCACCGATTCAGAATCCAGTCCGTACCAATCAAATTCCTAGACAAATACCGGAACAGTTGTGGTATATGAATCCAGTTTTCTCGTAAGTATTGGCGAAATAAAAATGATTCGTAGAGATGGTGTAGAAAAACCGTTCTGATTTGTGATATTTTTCCTTTAGAATGTTGGTAGCTGGATTATTACCATTTGGAGCGGTATTCATAGAATTATTTTTCATCTTTACGGCGATTTGGCAGAATCAGTTTTATTATTTATTTGGATTCTTGTTCCTGGTTTTTATCATACTAGTCATTTCATGCGCGCAAATATCCATCGTTATGATATACTTTCAATTGTGTGCCGAAGTAAGTAATTTACCTTCCCCTGCCACTTCGAAATTCATCTCCAAAAATTGTTTGATCACAATTATTTCATCGAATAATCTTTATTTTTTACAGAATTATCACTGGTGGTGGAGATCTCTATTCGTATCAGGCGGTTCTGCTATACACATGTTCTTATATTCGATATTTTACTTCATGACCAAATTACAAATCACCGAAGCTGTCCCAACGTTGCTTTATTTCGGTTACAGCGCCATTATGGTGGTTACATTTTGGCTGCTCACTTCAACCATCGGTTTCTTCTCCGTTTACTTCTTCATTAAGAAAATATATTCGGCGATTAAAATAGATTAAGGTAATCATGCCAAGTCCAGTCTCCAATACCCCACACTGCGCTTGAAATAATTTAATCAATCGAGTCGAGCCGTATAAATATGTACATATTTGAAACAAACTGACGGTATTTAGTTTGTTGTATTCCGAAGGCTGCAGTATCCAGATTTTGTGTACATAGAATTCGTATATGTTTTCATCGTAGAAATAAAATAGTACGTACTTAAAGCATCGACGTGTAGAAGACAATTAATGAGAAAGAATCGCATCACAACGCATCGTGTGTAAAATGCATTTATCGTTTTTCCATTATTACCATGTACCTATAGAAAGATTTCTCTCGTCCACGCGTTGTAATCATACAATACGGTTTTTATTAAAGTATTTTTTTTTTTTTTTTCGTTTTATTTATGTATAAAAATAATGTTGTTGAAGTACGCCATGTTGAACGTAATAGGTATACTGTACGTGTAAACTATTTTAATTAAATAGGTTGTTTATTTGTCAACAATTATTCAACATTTATTATACCTTTGAAATTTTATTTTGTACAATACCTTTAATGATGAATTCGCTTTAACAGATTTTTTTAATCAAAATTATTTTAATTATACCTATGTAATTTACGTAGATAGTGTTGAGAACTATGGAGAGTCTCTTTTTCTTTTTATGACAGTTTTTATTTATAAGTTTCTTATTAAAAAATTGTGATTTCGAGTTATTTTTTGTTGTTGTTGTTCGAATTGGGATTTTGGTGGGTGTGATGCGCTTTTATATGAAGGATTCTTGAGATGATTTATTAATTATTTATGTTGAATTTCAGACGTCAGACTCTCTATAGTTAATTTGGGGATGCTCCAACGATGTGATGACACAACTGAAAAGTGTATCTCCTGGTGAGATAAGTGAAATACCCCTGTTCCCAGATTCAGGAAATTGTGATGGATTATTGTTCGGTACTTCTAAACAGAATTTTCGAGCTGAAATTCTGCCTCCTACCCCACTCCACCACCTTCGGCCGTTTTATGCGGTGGGGAAGGGTGAGCTTTTCGACTTGTGAAATTGACAAAAAAAAACTTGAAAAATTGAACTGTTATGGCCTCGAGCTGATGGGGTGAATTCAAAAATTGTTTCCATCAAAATATTGTGTATTTTCAAGAGTATTTTCTTCCAACATACCTGTGAAATTCAAAATTTGTCTGAAACGGGCTCATTTCTTCAAACAATTCCTACTAAAATGAATGTTTTTTTTTTTTTTTGCGACAAAACAGATCGATGGAGGAACAGGAAATACACCACCATCCTCCATGACAAAATTTCAAAAGCTAAAATTCATATTTTTCGATTTTTGGCAAATTTTTGAAAAATCAAAATTTTATCAAACTGACCAAGAAAGCTGAAATTTTGTTATGTAGCGTACTTTCGATCCTCTGAGTTCATCGGTGATGGTTTCGAAAATTGTTGTGACCCAAACATGCAATTTTTGTGACAAAAAAATAACATTTCATAGAATTTTCGTGGCCAAAAAGCAATTTTATGTTTTTGTGACTCGAAAATGCAATTTAATGGAAGTTTTGTGACTGGAAAATGCAATTTTTGTGATCAAAAAATGCAACATCATGGAATTTGTGTGACCAAAACAATGCAATTTTGTGACCAAAATATGCAATTGTATGCAGATTTGTGGCCCAAAAATACAGTTTCACGGAATTTTTGTGACCGAAATAGGTATGCAATTTTATGAAGTTTTTGTGACTGAAAAATGCAATTTTTGTGACCCTGAAAGCAATTTTATGGAATTATTGTGACCCAAAAATGCAATTTCTTGGTGAAATTTTTGAGACCAAAATATGAAAGTTTATGTAACTTTTGTGACCAGAAATTGCAATTTTTATGACCAAAAAATGCAATTTCGTTTAATTTTTTAGAGAAAAAAAATGCAATTTTATATAATTTTTGTGACCAGAAACTGCAATTTTAGTGACCAAAAATGCAATTTTATGGAATTTTTGTTGCCAAAAAATGCAATTTTTTGATTAAAAAATGCAATTTTTGAGACCAAAAAATGCAATGACCAGAAATTGCAATTTTAGTGAACAAAAATGCAATTTTATGAAATTTTCGTGCCCAAAAAATGCAATTTTATGGAATTTTTGTTGCCAAAAAATGCAATTTTTGAGACCAAAAAATGCAATCACCAGAAATTGCAATTTTATGGAACTTTTGTTACCAGAAAACTGCAATTTTTTGATTTAAAAAATGCAATTTTTGAGACCAAGAAATGCAATGACCAGAAATTGCAATTTTTGTGACCCTAAAAGCAATTTTATGGAATTATTGTGACCTAAAAATGCAATTTCTTGGTGGAATTTTTGAGACCAAAATAATAATACTTATAAAAGTTTAGGTACCTATATAACTTTTGTGGCCAGAAATTGCAATTTTTGTGACCAGAAATTGCAATTTTAGTGACCAAAAATGGAATTTTATGGAATTTTTGTTACCAAAAAAATTCAATTTTTTGATTAAAAATGCAATTATTGAGACCAAATAATGCAATGACCAAAAATTGCAATTTTAGTGACCAAAAATGCAATTTTATGAAATTTTCGTGCCCAAAAAATGCAATTTTATGGAATTTTTGTTACCAAAAAAATGCAATTTTTGAGACCAAAAAATGCAATGACCAGAAATTGCAATTTTAGCGATTAAAAATGCAATTATATGAAATTTTTGTGACCAAGAAAATAAATGCAATTTTATGGAACTTTGGTCTCCAAAAAAATGCAATTTTTGTTTCAAAATGCAATTTCTGACACCAAAAAATGCAATTTTACATAATTTTTGTGACCAAAAATGCAATTTTATGGAATTTTTGTTGCCAAAAAATGCAATTTTTGAAACCAAAAAATGCAATCACCAGAAATAGCAATTTTATGGAACTTTTCTTACCAAAAAACTGCAATTTTTTGATTAAAAAATGCAATTTTTGAGACCAAAAAATGCAATTTTATATAATTTTTGTGAACAAAAAATGCAATGACCAGAAATTGCAATTTTTGTGACTCTAAAAGCAATTTTATGGAATTATTGTGACCCAAAAATGCAATTTCTTGGTGGAATTTTTGAGACCAAAATAATAATATAAAAGTTTAGGTATATAACTTTTGTGGCCATAAATTGCAATTTTAGTGACCAAAAATGCAATTTTATGGAATTTTTGTTGCTAAAAAAATGCAATTTTTGAGACCAAAATAATGCAATGACCATGAAATTGCAATTTTAGTGACCAAAAATGCAATTTTATGAAATTTTCGTGACCAAAAAATGCAGTTTTATGGAATTTTTGTTACCAAAAAAAGCAATTTTTTTATTCAAAAATGCAATTTTTGAGACCAAAAAATGCAATTTTTCGATTCAAAATGCAATTTTTGAGACCAAAAAATGCAATTTCATATAATTTTTGTGAGCAAAAAATGCAACGACCAGAAATTGCAATTTTAGTGATCAAAAATTTTTTGTGACCAAAAAATGCAATTTTATATAATTTTTTTGACCAGAAATTGCAATTTTAGTGACCAAAAATACAATTTTATGAAATTTTCGTCACCAAAAAATGCAATTGCGTGAAATCTTATGTGACCTAAAAATGCAATTTTATGGAATTTTTGTGACCCACTGACGCAATTTCAATCTAAATTGAATGAAAAATAATCGTTACTCTTCGTCTGAATGACTACTTATCTCTGACCGAGACCAGTAGCACACTAAAAACAGTATGAGAAAGATTCTGTTCGGGTGGGGGGGAAGTTAAAATTTTGAGGGTCATGTTCGGTGCATCTGCCAGGGGTCTCCAACCAACCCATGAGATTATGTATTGTTGTACTCAGCAACGCCAAATTAGTGAGATGACTGACGAGGAAAAAAAATGCAATTTCTGAAAGACATACTTGTAATTTGTAATAGGTATCAATTTCGAGCCCCCAAATATATGCGATTTTCGGTACAAGAAAGCGCTCTAGAAAGAATCTGAGACCGGAAATGAATTATTACTTCGAACCGAAATGCCTCCGAGGCTGAATTTTCTACGCAATTCGCCTCAAAATTCGAAAGATTTTTTTTTTTAAAATGCACATCATAATCTTGTATGTATGTAGATGTACTCGTATTTACGGCAAACTAGGTAGGCAATTTTATTAACGTCTGCGTCACTCGTTCGGTTCGATCGAGAGAACCCGTTTTTCCCAACCCTGGGAGCGATTACAGACCAATTCGAAGTCACTTCTACTCTGGATTTCCCACCAGTCATCCTTCGTTGAAAAATTTCCATCGTTTCGAAGAATTTCTTCGAGAATTTTTATACAATTTTAAGCTGAAAAGTGAGTCATGATATTCTGGATGTACTGAAACGTATCAAGATATGTTAAAATATTGCGAGGAATTTGAATATTTTTGCAAAAGTTGTTTATTGAGCATTTCAGAAACATTTTGAATCCGAACTTATGCTGTGAATTCGTTGATATGGTAGGTAGGTATGTGTTTGAGAGGAAAAAATGTCACTTTGTTACAGTACAATATTTTTTGTAGCATTTCTGGATTCAAAAGATTTTTTTTAAATGTACGTAAGTCGTAAGTAAGTAGATGTTTCACAGCAATGTTTCATCTGCGAGGAGGTGTTCTTTCGCCGCCTCTTGGTGGGCATATTATGAACTTTTCCCCCCAAGAACAAATTGATACATATCTATACGAATTTCAATAACAATTGAAAAAAGAAAAAAACATGTATTTAAAATTGGTGGAAGTGTACTGAGAGTTTTACCTACTTGACCAGTCAGCTAATATGTCCATAATCGCCCTTCTTTTGGCAATCATTTCCGATCAGATTCTTACTCTGCGCTTACAAGTCTCATGAGCATACGTTGGTTCATTGGGTGGATTCTGTAGTTGTTGTTTGATTAAATTTTGGATTTCTGTATTTGGGTAGGAGAGTAGTACGGTACCTGATTTTTCATCATACTTTTTAATAGTGAGATAACCGAAGTTGTGTAGTAATATCGCTGGTGGAATCTCAGAAATGAATTCATAATCGTACAAACGTGTTGTATCTTCAGATTTTATACTATAGGTATTAATAGTACATAGAACTCGTCTACATTTTTTTGGGATATTTTCCAGCTATAGTTATTCCGTTGAGACTACATTTCGTTTGGCGATCCGTTCCGATCAGATCCTTACTAGCTGTAGCTCAGATAGGTACTGATATTTATCCCATGATCACACAGCTTGGTTTGTAGGGTGAGTTTAGTGGTTTTATGTCATTAAACTTTTGATTTCCTCATTCGGGTACGAGAGTATTACGGTACCTGAGCTTTGATTATATTTTCGGATAGTCAGATATCCGTAATTGTGTAATAAAATCGCCGGTGGAACCTCGAAACTAAATTCATTATCGTACAAACTTTCCAGATCTTTAGCTTTTACCTTACAATGGAAAAATTCATCCATCTTTTTTTCGGACATTTTCATCGTCCTTTCGATTTCTGTATCTATTTTTACACTCTTTGCCCAATATTTATCGATTTTCAAGTTCATAAAAGTGTTGATCACAGAAATGGGATTGAACACTCTGGTTTCATTATCTTCCAAACTGAACCTATACCCGTCGTACCAATGGGTAAGATTTTGAATTACAGTCGAGGTACTCACTCCATCATGAGTGGCCCAACGCTGCAAGGATGGTCCATAATTCGATTTTATTTCATCCAACGTGAATCCCATCGCACTAGAGAACTTCTTGTTGAAAGTCATATCCTCGATACACATATAAGGCACGCCGTATCTCATCCCGTCGATCCCGTCGGACATGGATAGCCTAGAAATTCCGGTAATGAATACCAGTTCAAGATTGTCTGATTGCGATATCACTATGTGAAAGAATGCGATAGCAACTTTCATAAACTGTGAAAATAATTTAGGATCTTTTGGGTTGACTTTTTTGAATATTTCATCGTATTCGTCGATGAGGACGATTACAGGTTGTCCATATTTTCGTTTCAGATCTTCGATGAGTAAATCAATGTACGAGTAACGACGACTTGCAGGGTCGAGTCCGTGTTCTTTTCCTATGGAGCGTAGTCTATCTGCGAGGTCCTCTCGATACCGATCAATATCAGCATCACTGTTAATAGGCCTTATAAAACTGAAATTCAAACGGATAATGGGATATTTCGTCCAATTTCCGGGTATTTGTTTGGCGATGTACGTGTCATCGAAAAGAGCTTTATTTCCAGAAAAAAACTCGTATAACGTGTCTACAAATGTAGTTTTACCAAATCCGCGGGGTCGGGTGAGTAAAATGAAGGGTGGCTGGCTGAATTGCAGTATTTTTTCAATGAAAGCAGTTTTGTCGACGTAAACCATTCCTTCGGATCTTATCTTTGCGAAAAGTGTTGTGCCAGATGATAAATTTTGAGCAGGAGGAAAATCTTCAGCCCAAATTACAGCTGGTAATAAATACAGGTGTAGGGAAAAGATGGTAAATATCTTCATTATTTTTTTGTCGATCATTCAGTTGATGCAACCACACAGTTTTAACGAACTCAAGGAGCTACCTACACGAACAAAAGAGTAAAAAAATAACAATTGAGAATCAGAGTACACGACGTAATAGGCTGGCGGATAAACTAACGTAAATAATTTTCTCTACTTACTTTATAATAAAAAAAAAATTACTTCGGCTAAATTGACATTTTCTATCTACTAATCGAATTTGTTTTTTCCAAATTTATCAAAAATGTTATTTACGAAAATTTTTTAATCAACATGCAAGAAATGTTCTTTCTGAGAACTATGGAAAAACAATTGTCGACAACAGCTCGGAAAATAATACATCGTCCAAGCTTGGGAGCAATCAAAGACAAGTACATATGAAAATATTGATGGTATCTATGTAGCCTACATAATTAAGGGAAGTTATTAAATTTTTTATACAGATAAGCAAACTATCACTCTCACGATAAATAGGCAGTTACCTAATTGAAAACCATCGTTTTAAATTCGTATTTTCCTTATTGAGTTCTGAGAAAATGGCGCGGAAATACTTTGATTAAAGGGAAAAGTATAAAAAGTCGTAGCAGTCTGCCGCTACGTAAGAGCCAAATTTTTGTACCAGAAACATTGCAGGCTTTTCAAAGCCGACGGATATGCTTTTCAATTGAAAACATTATTCAAATTAAATGGTGACACAATGACTGTTATTAAACATTACCTATGTATTTAAAGCTTTGCTGCAACGCCACTTTCGTGTATGGGTTTTTCTTCCTAAGACATGAAGTTTTCTTTTAGCATGTGCACAGGACGACTGACTCCAAGGACTTCTATATAAATATAAAATGACTGGCCTACCGCAAATAGCCCATTTTTTTACAAAAATTTGGCTAAAAATTCGGCTGAAAATCCAGTTTTTTCTACCCTGGAAGGAAGTCAAATGGATTTGGAAGGCTGAAACCTGCAAAAGGCACTTGGGGTACATCATCCCAATGTACTGTGAAAATTTTGACCCTCTGGGTCAATTTGAACGGGCTACAGGGTGTTCCAAAAGTTGAAAAAAAAACTTGAAAATAGCTGAAAAATCCCATTTTCTCACCCTGGAGAAGGATCAAATGGGTTTGGAAGGCTGAAACCTGCAAAGGGCACTTTGGGTACATCCTCCCAATGTACTGTGAAAATTTGGACCCTTTAGGTCAATTTGGAGGGGATGTAGGTTTGGCTAAATGTCAAAAAACACGCAAAAATCCACTTTTTTGACCCTGGAGGAGGGTCAAATGGAGTTGAAAGGTTGAATCTTGCAGAAAGCACTTAAAGGGCACCCTCCCATTGTATGCTGAAAATTTGGACCTTCTAGATAAATTTTAGCGGTGAGGGGGTCAAAAATTGAGGTCAAATGTGGTTTTTCCCACCTTAAACGGGGTGGAGATGACCTAGGAAGATGAAATTTGGATATGTTTATCACAATTGGGGTACTGACCGATGGTATGATTATGGACCTTTTTCATTTATCTGGGGTCATATTATGCCTCTCCAAAAAAATGACCTTTCTTTTAAAATGGGGTTGGAAGGTTAAAACATGCAAAAAGCACTTCGGGTACATCCTTCCAATGTACCGTGAAAATTTGGACTCTCTAGGTCAATTTGGAAGGGCTGTAGGCTTGGCTAAAAGTCGACATTTTCAAAAAACATGTAAAATGGACGAAAAAATCTACTTTTTTGACCCTGGAGAGGGGTCAAATGTGGTTGGAAGGTTGAAACCTGCAAAAGGCACTTCGGGTACATCCTCTCAATGTACTGTGAAAATTTGGACCCTCTAGGTCAATTTGGAGGGGCTGTAGGTTTGGCTAAATGTCAAAAAACACACAAAAATCCACTGTTTTGACCTTGGAGAGGGGTCACATGGGGTTGGAAAGTTGAACCCTGCAAAAGGCACTCAAGTGGCACCATTCCATTGTATTCTGGACATTGGGGCTCCCTAGGACAATTTTAATAGTGATTAGGGGTCAAAATAGGGTCAAAATCACGTTTTTCCACCTTACATGAGGTGGGGATGACCTAGGAATCTGAAATTTGAATATGTCGTTCACAATGACATTACTCACCAATGGTATGAATTTGGACTATTTTCATCAATTCGGCGCCAAGTTATGCTTGTCCAAAAAAATGACCTCTCTGTAATTTTCAACTTTGACCCTCCAAACTGCAGACGTCAATTTTAGTCCCTGAAAGAACCCCATTCCCCAAGTTTGACTTTATTTGATCGATTAGAACCGGTTCCAGGTCATAAAATGTAAAAATTCAAGTTTCGGTGAAACTTCTATATAAATATAAAATGACTGGCCTACCGCAAATAGCCCATTTTTAACAAAAATTTGGCTAAAAAGGAACTTTTCAATTGAGAAATATTTTGATCACATACGAAACCGATAAGCGAGCACGCAGTATCCATTGGGTTGAGCTTGGGTTAATAACGCGCGATAAATTACATAGATAGGTAATTGAAATTAATAATTAATCATCTTATTTCATCGTGATAATCTTCGATTGGAATTAAACTCACAAGGGAACCTCTTGAGGTGTCCGCCTCCGATTTGAACGGGACCGCGATTTTTGGAAAAAGCATGTTCTAAAACCCCCAAATCCAAATTTTCAGCTGCCCAAGTTCATTTTTCGATTTTTGGTGAATTTTTGAAAATCCAAAATTTACTATTTTGGTGATTTATGCTTTTTTTTAAAAAGTACGTACTTGATCAGTAAAAATGTTCAAAATAAGTTCTAAAACTGATATTAACCCGCCAAATCCAAGTTTCGCCATTTCCAGCCATTCTGGAGCCTCCAGCGCTATTTTTCAATTTCTCCCGAATTTTGAATTTGCTCCAGAAGGCGTGAATATGAAGTTGGGCAGCTAAAAATCGAGTTGTGTGTTATATTCGACCTGTTTAACGAATTTATCCACATTTGAGCCGATTCTGGAGCGGACACCTCAAGAGTGGTTTTTTGACAAGCTTTTTTCATACCGAGGAAATTTTCGAAATTTGCGCGAATCGCTGTATTTCGAACACAACAAACCCCCTGAGGCCGAGTTCCGCCATTTCCAGCCATTCTGGAGCCTCCAGTGCGATTTTTCAATTTTTCCAGAATTTTCAATTTGCTCCAGAAGGTGTGAATATGAAGTTGGGCAGCTAAAAATCGAGTTGTGTGTTATACTCGACCTGTTTAACGACTTTATCCATATTTGAGCCGATTCTGGAAAAGATACCTCAAGAGTGGGTTTTTCACCAGCTTTTTTCAACATAAAAATATCCAAAAATTAAAGGGATGCCCAAGAAAGGCTGGAAATGGCGAAATTCGCTCTCGTGTGGTTCATCAATGGCAAAATACAACGATTCGCGCAAATTTCAAAAATTTTCTCACAAACGAGGAATTTTTGGTTTTTGGATATTTTTATTTTGAAAAAAAGCTGGTCAAAAAACCACTCTTGAGGTTTCCGCTCCAGAATCGGCTCAAATGTGGATAAATTCGTTAAACAGGTCGAGTATAACACACAACTCGATTTTTAGCTGCCCAACTTCATATTCACGCCTTTTGGAGCAAGTTGAAAATTCTGGAGAAATTGAAAAATAGCGCTGGAGGCTCCACAAATGGCTGGAAATGGCGAAATTGGGGGTTAATATCAGTTTAAGGACTTACTTTGAGCATTTTTACTGTTCAAGTACGTACTTTTTAAAAAAAGCATAAATCACCAAAATAGTAAATTTTGGATTTTCAAAAATTCGCCAAAAATCGAAAAATCAACTTGGGCTGCTGAAAATTTGGATTTGGGGGTTTTAGAACATGCTTTTTCCAAAAATCGCGGTCCCATTCAAATCGGAGGCGGACACCTCATTAAGAGGTTCCTTTGTCAGATTGATTTGTGCAGGAGAAAGTTCAACTTCTGCTGGAGGAAATAGATCGAACCGAAAATGGCAGCAATCGATTCGGAAGTGGTGATGAGTAATTCGTTGCAAAAATTGACGATCTTGGAATTTGTTAAAAATTTAAGATTTTCAAATCGTGAAAAAAATATTCTTTTCAAACCGCCACCACCAAAAACCGAGAAATCAACTTGACAGCTCAAAATTTTGTTCCGGGGTTTGGGTGAGATGCTCTACATTCTTCAAGTGGCTCAGATTTCAGCTATCAGAGTTGATTGGTTGTTCCCAATGTCCTCGAGGATCGTCCGGGGGGGGGAGGTGCAATCTTTCACCACTGTAGCATAATTTTTCATTTGTTACGCTTATGGTTAAATGACAAATGAAGCGGTAGGTATATAATTCTTCAATCATGAATGAAATCAAATAGAACGTACGCTCAATTTGATATTTTAATTAAAAATGTGCCTCTGATCACTTTCAATCAAAATTATCTCAACTTCTTTTACTGAAAAATTTAAATATTAAACATCTCGAAATTATATGTTACACCGAAGACGCTTGTAACACTGAGGTAAGCCTTAATAGAATTGAATTTTAATGTATTTGTATTTATAGTTGATAATTAGTGTTTCATTTTTGATATCAAAAATTTTAAAAAAAAGTACTTTTACGTCAAAGTAATGGTAACACAATTTTTCTTGATTTTTATGAATTTTTTTCTTTTTCTCTCTCTCTCTTTTGGCGATCGTTCTACTGCACCTTTTTCTATCCGTTACGAAAATAAGGTCGCGAATTTTAGAAAATGTAAGTTTTTAGGTAGGTACTTACCTACGTATACCTCTAAAGCAAGGGATAAACGTAAAAAATGATCGTCAATTTCCATTCATAGGAGGGGAGGGGAAAATATTTTGTACTGAAACTGCTTTGGTATTGAAACTGTATTGAAACGGTTTCGTAGGTTTCAATACAAGACCATAGGGGGATAAGAATGGCGATTTGTCCCCCAAGAGCTTTAGGGTTGATATTTGCATCTACTAAAATACATACTTTCGAGAAACTTTCGTGGGGAAAGTTTAAGAGCCCTCCCACCCCCTCCCCCACCGTTTTTTAGGACCCTCCATTTTTGGAAATTGCAATAAAAATTATTTTCTCAGCCCCATGTGAACCGATTTTGTACATTTTTTTAGTATGTATGTTGTAGACATCCATAAGAGATATCCCCACAACAATTTTCGACTCCCTCCCTTCATATTTACCTCTCTAAATGAATTCAGAAAAAATAATTCGTTCATCAAAATTGATCTTTTTCCAATAAATTCTGATTTACTGGTCTTCTCCCTGATTTTAAAAATATTTGACCAGGGTTCATCACTCAAAAGAATCTGAAAAAATCACTGCAAATAATATGGACTAAAACACAGTTTTTGGTGAAAAATTTTTACCTGAAGCGGCTGAAGCCCTTTTAGGTGCTGAGCTATGGCAATTCAAAGTTTTCTGATGTCGAGCTTTTTGTCTAGAATGCAAGAATAGAATTTTTAAACATAGAAATCGCGATTTTCTTGAATAGAGGGAGGGGGATAGGAAGACAAAAAATGTTTGAGCTTAAAAATGTTTTTTTTGGTCTAGCTCCTTAAGATACCATTTGGATTATATTCAAAATTCGAGCCGAGGATCGATTCATCACTCTTAATCCTTGGGTAGATAACCTTTGAGGGGGGTTCTGGTGGTGAGAGGGGTATGAGCTGAAGTGCAATTTCAATTTTGACTTGATAATTCGTGTTCAGAGGCATCGAATTATGCGAAAAGGACACCTCAGTCATCAAAATTGATTTTTTCAACAAAAAAATGCTGTTTTTACCAGGGGTGCTGTGATCCCCCTGAGCATTTGATGAGTTCCCCCCTATTCTCAGTAAAACTTTACCCCCCTATACTTCCACAAACATCTTCCCAACTAATTTGCCAGAGATTGTTCGAACCATTTTTTAAAAACGGAAGTTAGAAAAAAAAATGTTGAATAAGTAATTATTTAAGTGTACTTAATTGAAATTTTTTAATAATGGAGTAGATACCTATGTTTTTAAAATTTCTTGGGTTAATTTTTTACATTCTAGGAAATGTTTGAAAACTAGAGTAGTAAGTATAAATTAAATCTGCCCGAGCGAAACGAGGGCGAAAGCTGTGAAAAATTAATAATTCAACATGTAAAACAAAGTCATATTTTATTCAAAAAGTTGATTTTCGTTGGTTCAAAATTTTCAAAAATTATGTAGGTACCATTTAAAATTCTGAAAAAATTTTCATAGATGCACCTTTTGATGCTTTTTTGAAATATTTAAGTTTCGAGATGAGATCTCTTGATGGAGGGGGAGCACCCTACCCCCAATTTTGAGCAAAACTTTCAAAAAAAAAATCTGGGGCATGTGATATATCGAATTGTATGTTTTTGGTAACGCTGAACACGAATATGACGTTAGATTTTTGGTTGGACTCATCCACAGCCCTCAGCACCTCCCCAAGAGGTCATTCCATGTCAATTCGACTAACGTTTTTGAGTCATGTCTTTCGATTTCGGCAGGGGGCTTCCATTGTTTTCACATTGTCTCGAAGTACTCAACTTCAGCAGCGCATTCCTCCAAATCTATAATACTTTGATCAAAACTGATTTCACAGTTCAAAAGGTTATTAAATTCTGAACATTTTTAAGCATTTTGAAATTTTCAAAATTCGAAAGTTTCAACTTTCAAATTGAAAGTTTGAATTTCAAAATGACACTGTAAGTGGGATAAATCATTTAAAATTCTGAAAAAATTTCCATAGATGCAACTTTTGATGCTTTTTTGAAATATTCAAGTTTCGAGATGGGATCTCTTGATGGAAGGGGAGCACCTCCACCCCCAATTTTGGGCAAAACTTTTGAAAAAAAAATCTGGACCATGTGACACATTGAATTGTATGTTTTTTGTAACGCTGAACACGAATATGGCGTTATATTTTTGATTCGACCCCATCCACGATCAACATGCACCTCCCTAAATGGGGTGAAAGTTTAAAACAGGGCTTTTTTCGTGCGACACATCAAATAATATGTTTTTGGTCACGTCCTGAATACAAATATGACGTCATATTTTTTATTGGACCCATCCATGGTCCCCTGCACCTCCCCAAGGGGGGTTAATCTTTAAAAAATGGTTTCAATCATGTGACATATGAAACAGTATGTTTTTGATATCGCTGAACACGAATATAGCCTTAGTTTTTCAAATTGACCTCACCTATGGCTCTCAGAACCTCCCCCAATTGGTTAAAGTCCAAAAAATTTGTTGGGGGCTGTGGATGTGGTTCAACCAAAAATCTGACGTCGTATTCGTATTCAGCGTCACCAAAAACATAGGTACTATTTGATGTGTCGCACGAAAAAACCCATATTTTGAACTTTCACTCCATTTGGGGAGGTGCTGGGGGCCGTGGATGGGGTCCAACCAGAAATATAACGTCGTATTCGTGTTCAGCGTAACCAAAAACATACAATTCGATATATCACATGCCCCAGATTTTTTTCGAAAGTTTTGCCCAAAATTGGGGGTAGGGTGCTCCCCCTCCACCAAGAGATCCCATCTCGAAACTTGAATATTTCAAAAAAGCGTCAAACGGTGCATCTATGGAAATTTTTTCAGAATTTTAAATGACGTAGCTCCCACTTACAGCGCCATTTTGAATTTTGAACTTTCAATTTGAAAGTTCAACTTTCAAATTTCGAAAATTTCAAAATGCTTAAAAAGTTCAAAATACAATACCCGTTCGTACTGTGAAAACTGATTGTGGGTTTCTTACTTATTGGGTGGGTAGATATTGTAAAAAAAATTTTAGCGAAATCAAAAGACATGATTTTCAAAATCGCATTTTTTTTGGTTGAATTGACAATTGACATGGAATCACCCGCCCTCCAAAGTAGGGCCATTTTTGGAAAAAAAAACTCTATTTTTTCAATTTAAAAATACCAATCCCCACATCTATCTACAAGTATTTAGAAATTAATAGCTCAGGTACCTATATACTTCATTGGTACCAATTTTTTTCTCTTTTGCAGACACATAATGAGGGTATCGCAGATTCTTGCCATATTCACATCGCTTCAATGTCTGTTGACACTAGCAGCTCAAAACAACGGAAACGAAGAACAGCAGACATCAGTTGTTCTTCATACAAATATAGAGGAAACCCAATTGAAGGATTCCGAAAATCTGATTCAAGCTGGTATACAGCGGTTCTACTCACTTGTGAAAGGGCTGGTATTCGTAGATAAAACCCTCCTCATAGAGAAAATATTCGCTTCCAGTGCATCGTCTAACATATTGATTACTTACCCCAGGAGATGGGGTAAGTCAGTGAACCTGGATATGATAAGAAGCTTTGCTCGGATGGATTTTCATCGAGATGGAACTGAATTTGATCGTGAGAAAACATCCGCATACTTACTTTTCAAGAAAGGCCAATTTTGGGACGCAAAAAAAGAAAAAATCTACAGCATGAACTTGACTGATAGTTTATTTTTGATTTCACAAAAACAAGATATCATAAATGAACATCTGGGTAGATATTTTGTCATTCATTTGAGTTTATTGATACCATGTTTCGGCAAATCTGGAAAAATCAATTACGATGACTTTATGAAGCGATTTAAAGATCAAATAATCGAAATCTACGGAATCTATTCGTTTGTTTGGATTAAACTGAAACAAATAGATCATCCCTCTGGCATAGAACTGAAATATATTGAAAGATTCGAGGCAGTTCTTCATGGGGTAGGCGACGTTGAATGGTCGAAGACTGTGAAATATTTGTGTAATGCTTTTCAACTTTGTTATCCAGAACATAAGATCCTTATTACCATAGACGAGTACGATTACGCTTTTAATGAAATTAATTTCCAGTCAAAAGCTGATTATAAAAGTGCTGATGCCGAATCCATCAAAAATTTCATTTCTCGTTTTTTACTTTATTCCACTTCGAGATTTGATGCAGATACAGCTGATCACGAAGCGCAAAAGAAAGTCAAGCCAAAATGTATTATTACTGGAATAAGCAGACTAGCAAAGACAAATATTTTTACAGGAATATCCGACTTTGAGCACTGGTCAATGTATAATGAGAAAACCGGCCAACCCTTCTATGGGTTTACTGCAGCAGAAGTTCAAGATTTATTGTCTTTGCGTGGATTTGATAGCAACAAGTATGAAGATTTAGTATCGAGATATGATGGGTATCGCAGTCGTAAGAGCCTTAGCGAACCAATTTTCAACCCAATAACCATCGTACAGTTTCTGAATTATAAGAAACTTTCTGATTATTGGCTACGGACAGGCAGTAAGCTGGCAGATCAATTCCCCTTTATTTTCGAACACTTTCAATTCAGATATTTAATAAAACTTCTAACCATGGAAAATGTCATCAAGATTCCAAACAATGCCATGGATCCTACGACCGAACAATTAGACGATTTTGCAGAAATGTTACGAAAAAGATGCCGTACATGTGTCCTACGAGTAAACGAGGCACAATGTGCTTTGGGCATACTGGTAGCAACCGGATATCTCGGTCTGAGCGAAACCCAGCCAGAAAATGAAAATTATACTAACATCCGAATTCCAAATACCGAAGTGCGAAGTTATTTTAAAACTCAATCGTCATACTATGACTCCGATTATGTTGCTTCATATTACGAATCCCTTCGCAGTGCTGCTATTATTTTTAGGCTGTTTCTTAATGACTTAGCGACACCAAATGAACTTGAAACATCCATCCGTGATATATTCAAAGTAAAGGGGCCTTATGGTAATTTTGTCCATACCATAGAGAAGTTCCAAGAAAATTCACCTACCTTCATTTCGGACATCGGATTTATGCACCAAAATGAAGCAGGTGCGCACTTCACAATGATAGAAGTGTTTTCTTTGATACAGAGAGGGAGAGATATCACTTTGGGGTTGGGCTCAGAAGTGGGTTTCGCATACAATTCGGATAATGAACAACATTTTTCATATCGAATGGATCTAGCGTGCTTTAACGATGACTCAATCATGATAATTGGAGTGAAGACTGACAATGAGAAAACAATAGACAACGTTTTGCAGCAGGCAGAAGATTATCTTTTGGTATTCAAGAACAGGTCTGAATGCAGAGTATTTAAAAATTATAAACTCGTAGCAATAAATGTAAGAGAACGTGACGACGTTGAAGTGAAATTCAAAACATTGAGTCACACCGAAGTACTTGAATATCATACTATGTAAATGGGCCAGTCTTGAGGAAAATCATAGGTAGGTATACTACATAAGGTTATTCTCAGTTCGTTCCTTCGATTTTGCAAGTACGGCAGTCGAATTTTTTGTTATTAAATACCTAGATATATTTGATTATGTTTGCGTTCAATATTCATCTTGTCCGGACATACATTCAGCCAGACACCCTACAATTTATCAGAATTTAACAAAAAAAAAAAATGTTTCATTAGTGGGTACATATTGTTACAATAGGTGGGTCTAGGTACAGGGTGCCCAGAAATATCGAGTACGCCTAAAAAAGTTTTTTTCTAAAATACTCTGATTGGTCACAGTGAATGATAATAACGGAAAAACTTTCTTAGGGGCACTCGATATTTCTGGGCACCGTGTACATATATCTAAACTAATATCAACATATAACTTATATACCTTACCATTACTTATAATTACTTATAAGTTAAGTAGGTATAATGCGTTAATTTTTGATAATTCCGTTTTCCATGTGTTTATAATAAATGAAACATTTTTATCATTTGCCTTCTTTGATGAGAATTTTTCCAAAAATAATTTTTTCCTAATTTTTCTAAAACAGAAAATCTAGAATTTTCAAAAGCCTGAAAAATTGGGGTGTGGTATTCTTGCGTAAATAATTGCAATCTTGCCATAAGTCCTACTTTTTTTTCGATTTTTTTAGCGTTTTGAAACCCGCTTTCGCTATAAGTAATCAAAATGAAGCTTTTGGAGCCCAAATTTTTCAACAAGAAAAATAATGAAATGCTTGATTTATTGCGAGTAAAGCCAGCATGATTTTCGGGAACAACGGCTTAAAATGTTCTCAGCTAAGAAGACCTCTTCAAGAAAAACGATGTCCCCGATGTCCTCGAGGATCGGTTGGGGAGGGGTGCAATCCTTCACCTATAGCATATATGCCGGACTAATGAGAAATTTTCATTTGTTACGCTTATGGTTAAATGGCAAATGAAGCGGTATAATTCTTCAATCATATGAAATCAAATAGAACGAACGCTTAATTTGATATTTTAATTAAAAATGTGCCTCTGATCACTTTCAATCATAATTATCTCAACTTCTTTTACTGAAAAATTTAAATATTAAACATTTCGAATTTTGTATGTTTCACCGAAGACGCTTGTAACACTGAGGTAAGCCTTAATAAAATTGAATTTTAATGTACTATTATTACAGATGATGATTCCAACCTCCCCCCCCCTCCTCCGTTTTTGAGCACCCACCATTTTTGGAAATTACAATGAAAATTATTTTCTCAGTCCCATGTGAACCGATTTTTCAAGTTTTTTTAGCATGTATGTTGTAGACATCTATTAGAGGTATCCCCACAAAAATTTCCAACCACCTCCCTTCATATTTACCCCTCTAAATGAATTGTTTTCAGAAAAAATTCTTCGTTCATAAAAATTGTTTTTTTCCAATAAATTCTAATTTACCTACTGGTCTTCTCTCTGATTTTTAAATTTTTGACCAGGGTTCACCTATCAAAAGAATCTGAAAAAATCACTGAAAATAATATGGTCTAAAAGACAGTTTTTAGTGAAAAATTTTTACCTGAAGCCCTTTTAGGTGCTGAGCTGTGACAATTCAAAGTTTTCTTTTGTCGAGCTTTTTTTCTAGAATGCAGTGTAAAATATCTGAAAAAAACTCCCACGAATTAGTCTCCATATTCCCTATACACCAACCAAAATTTCGACATTTTTGGTCAAGTGGTCCAAGAATAGGATTTTTAAACGTAGAAATCGCGATTTTCTTAAATGTATATGGAGGGGGAGATGGAGACAAAAAATGTTTGAGCCTAAAAATGTTTTTTTTTTTGGTCTAGCTCCCAAAGATACCATTTAGATTATATTCAAAATTTTCTTAATCCTCGGGTAGGTACCCTTTGAGGGGGGTTCTGCTGATGAGAGGGAGTATGAGAAATGCAATTTCAATTTTGACTTGATATTCGTGTTCAGAGGTATCGAATTATGCAAAAAGGACACCTCAGCCATCAAAATTGATTTTTTCAGCAAAAAAAATGCTGTTTTTACTTGTCCGTCCACCCTTAAGTTTTTTCAATTTTTGACTACGGCCCACAAGTGGTCCGAAATG
Source organism: Planococcus citri (assembly GCF_950023065.1). Taxonomy (NCBI): domain Eukaryota; kingdom Metazoa; phylum Arthropoda; class Insecta; order Hemiptera; family Pseudococcidae; genus Planococcus; species Planococcus citri. The sequence continues at coordinate 3,241,249 of NC_088679.1, read as the reverse complement.
AAGAAGGGTAGTGGCCAAAAATCGAGTTTTAAAAGCAAATCCCTAAAATTCCATATACATACTTACGGTTTCTTTTTTTTTTGATTTTGGCATTTATTTCACCCACAACCTCGAAATGCACCCTTAAAGAGGGGAGGAGGTGATGCAAAACATGAAATTTCGAAAAAGCCGAGATGGGTATCGAAATGGGGGGGGGGTTTGGGTCGCTAAAGTCTATTTTAGCATTCGCATTCCTCTTAACCTCGAAATTAGCTCTCAAAGAAGCTAGAAATGATGATCCCTAAAGGAGCGGGCAGGAGCGTAAAATTCAAAATTTCGAAGAATTTAACGTGGGTATCGAAATTGGGAGTTTTTCGGGTTGGTGAAGTCGATTTTAGCATTTATTTTACCCCTGACCACGAAATGAGCTCTCATAACTGTGGCGGGAGGGGTGCAAAACATTAAATTTTGAAAAATTCGAAGAGCAGGTATCGAAATAGGGGGTTTTCGGGCCGCTGAAGTCGATTTTAGCATATACATTTACCACTATAACCACGAAATAAGCCCTCAATGAGGGAAGGGAGTGCAAAACATTAAGTTTCAAGAAAAGAAATTCAACATAGGTAACTGGGTAGGTATCATCAGGGGTGGGGTTGAGTGGAAAAAATTTATAGTCTTCGATTTCGCTGAAATTGAAGTATGTTGGAAAATTTGAGTTGAAATGACTCCAAAAAAATCGAAATATTTGAGTTTCGAGATGGGATCTTTCAATGGAAGGAGAAAACCTCCACCCCCAATTTTGGGCAAAACTTTCGAAAAAAAATCTGGGGCATGTGACATGACATATCGAATTGTATGTTTTTGGTAACGCTGAACACGAATATGACATTAGATTTTCGATTGGACCCCATCCACGACCACCAGCACCTCCCCAGAGGGGGTGAAAGTTCAAAATAGGGCGTTTTTTGTGTGACATATCAAATAATACGTTTTTGGTGACGCTGAATACGAATATGACGTCATATTTTTGATTGGACTCATCCACGGCCCCCAGCACTTCACCCCGGGGTCATTCCATGTCAATTCGACCAACGTTTTTGAGTCATATCGTCATGTCTTTCGAATTCGGTGTTTTTCGAAAGTTTTGCCCAAAATTGGTGGTGGGGGTGCTCCCCCGCCATTAAAAGATCCTATCTCGAAACGTGAATATTTCGAAAAAGCGTCAAAAGGTACATCTACGGACATTTTTTCAGAATTTTAAATGGTAGCTCCCATTATTTACAGCGCCATTTTGAAATTTGAATTTTCGATTTGAAAGTTCAATTTTCAGAATTCGAAAATTTAAAAATGCTTAAAAAGCTCTAAATTCAATGCCCTTTCGAACTGTGAAAACTGATTGTGGGTTTCTTACTTATTGGGTGGGTAGATATTGTAAAAAAAATTGATCAAAATCAAAAGACATGACTTTCAAAATCGCATTTTTTTTGGTTGAATTGAAAATTGACATGGAATGACCCGCCCTCCAAAGTAGGGCCATTTTTGGGAAAAAACGCTGTTTGTTTTTCAATTTCAAAATACCAATTTCCACAGCTATCTACAAGTATTTAGAAATTAATAACTCAGGTACCTATATAGTTCATTGGTATCAATTATTTCTCTTTTGCAGACACATAATGAGGGTATCGCAGATTATTTCCATTTTCACATCGCTTCAATGTCTGTTGACACTAGCAGCTCAAAACAACGAAAATGAAACACAGCAGACCTCAATCGTAGTTCGTACAAATATGGAGAAAACCCGCTTGAAGGATTTGGGATATCTGATTGCAACTGATATAGAGGACTTTTACTCACTTGTTGAACGGCCAGTGTTCGCAGATAAAACCCTCCTCGTAGAGCAAATATTCTCTTCCGATTCCGCTTCTAATATATTGATTACTTACCCCAAGAAGTGGGGTAAGTCAGTGAACCTGGCTATGATAAGAAGCTTTGCTCGGACGGATTTTTTTCGAAATGGAACTGAATTTAATCTTAACGAAACATCCGCGTACTTACTTTTCAAGAAGGGCGCATATGAGGATGCAAAAGGAAATATCCACAGCTTGAACTTGGGTGATGACTTATTTTTGATTTCGCATAAACAAAAAATCATGGATGAACATCTGGGTAGATATTTTGTCATCCATTTGAGTTTAATGATACCATGTTACTTCAATGGAGAACTCGATTACGACAAATTTATGATGAGATTCAAAGATCAAATAACCAAAATCTACGCAATCTATTCGTTTGTTTGGGCTAAACTGGAACAAAAAATAGTAGATAATCCCTTTGGTCTAGAAGAGAAATATTATATTGAACGATTTAACGCAGTTCGTCATGAGACAGGCACCGTTAATTGGTCGATGGCTGTGAAAGACTTGTGTGATGCTTTCCAATTTTGTTATCCAAAACATAAGATCCTTATTACCATAGATGATTACGATTATATTTGTAATAAAATTAATTTCCAGTCAAAAGCTGATTACGAGTATAAAAGTGCTGCTGTCAAATCCTTCGAAAAATTCATACACGATTTTATGCTTTCCACTTTTGGCCACGAAGCACAAAACAAAGTCAAGCCAAAATGTATCATTACTGGAATAAGCAGATTAGCAAAGACAAATATTTTTCCAGCAACGTGCAACTTCGAGCACTGGTCAATGAATGATGAGAAAACCGGCCAACCTTTCTATGGGTTTACTGCAGCAGAAGTTCAAGATTTATTGTCTTTGCGTGGATTTGATAGCAACAAGTATGAAGATTTAGTATCGAGATATGATGGGTATCGCAGTCGTAAGAGCCTTAGCGAACCAATTTTCAACCCAAGATCCATTGTAGAATTTCTGAATTATAAGGAGCTTTCTGATTACTGGCTACAGTCAGGCAGGCAGTTGATAGAACAATTCCCATTAATTTTCGAGCACTTTCAATTCCGATATTTAGTAAAACTTCTGACCATGGAAAATGTCATCAAGATTCCAAACAATGCCATGGATCCTACGACCGAACAATTAGACGATTTTGCAGAAATATTACGAAAAAGATGCCGTACATGTGTCCTACGAGTAAACGAGGCACAATGTGCTTTGGGCATACTGGTAGCAACCGGATATCTCGGTCTGAGCGAAACCCAGCCAGAAAATGAAAATTATACTAACATCCGAATTCCAAATACCGAAGTGCGAAGTTATTTTAAAACTCAATCGTCATACTATGACTCCGATTATGTTGCTTCATATTACGAATCCCTTCGCAGTGCTGCTATTATTTTTAGGCTGTTTCTTAATGACTTAGCGACACCAAATGAACTTGAAACATCCATCCGTGATATATTCAAAGTAAAGGGGCCTTATGGTAATTTTGTCCATACCATAGAGAAGTTCCAAGAAAATTCACCTACCTTCATTTCGGACATCGGATTTATGCACCAAAATGAAGCAGGTGCGCACTTCACAATGATAGAAGTGTTTTCTTTGATACAGAGAGGGAGAGATATCACTTTGGGGTTGGGCTCAGAAGTGGGTTTCGCATACAATTCGGATAATGAACAACATTTTTCATATCGAATGGATCTAGCGTGCTTTAACGATGACTCAATCATGATAATTGGAGTGAAGACTGACAATGAGAAAACAATAGACAACGTTTTGCAGCAGGCAGAAGATTATCTTTTGGTATTCAAGAACAGGTCTGAATGCAGAGTATTTAAAAATTATAAACTCGTAGCAATAAATGTGAGAGAACATGACGACGTTGAAGTGAAATTCAAAACACTGAGTCACACCGAAGTACTTGAATATCATACTAAATGGACCAGTCTTGCGGAAAAAGCGATTAAAATTTTCGCAGAACGTCGAACAATAGACTATGAAACAGCATCGCTTCAATGGAGGAATCTTGCGGCTATGGAAGCTAAACACTTACTTGGCCTTGCAAGAGAGGTAAATTACCTAATTGATAAAAATTTACTGCATTAGTTATACGTTTTTATTGAGCGCGAATACCTATCATGTAGTGTAGGTTACATTTATTGTGAGTCACGAAAATCTTACTGAGAATGTTGGCTCACTCCTGCCCACTTTTTTTGGCTCTTTGTGTATTTACACTCGCATATCGCACCTTCGGAGTAATAAGGTACATCTCAAAAAAAGGTCTATTTTGACATTGCACTCCCACCCTCCGTCGATCTTCCGGAACAAATTTTTTCCTGAAGAGGGAGTCCTAAAGAACGTTTCTAGCCCTTGTCCTCAAAAAAAGTGACCCTACTAACAAAATGGCGGCCATTTTGATTGGCAGGTCGGCCGAAATTGCAGATTTTGCATTTCAACATAGGACTTGCACGACACAGGTAGAATTAAAGATCTGCCAAACATTTACCGCCCTGTCAAAATTTCAAGTGCTAAAGAGCCTTTTTCGATTTTTGGTGAATTTTTGAAAATAAAAATTTGGCCAAAAATGAGGGAAAAAATTCAAACTTTAGCAAATTGACCTACACAGCTTAAATTTGGGTTATACCCCATTTTCGAAGCGCCAAATCGATTGGAAACTGTTTTAACCCGTTTTGAGCAATTCTGGAGCCTCCAGTGAATTTTTGAAATTCGAAATTCCCACAAAATTTCGTCAAATGGAGTTGGAAAGCCGAAATTCATTCTGCAAACCAATTTCAATACGCTACGAAGTCAACTGCCGATGGTTTTAAGTCATTCTGGAGTCTCCAGCGAGTTTTTGAAACTTGAAATTTCCCAAAATTTTATCAAATGGAGATGGAAAGCCGAAATGTATTCTGCAATTAATGTCTTGTGGAGCCTCCAGAAACTTTTTGAAAATTACTGGAGCCGCCAGTAGATTTTTGAAACTTGAAATTTCTCATTTTAAGTCGTTTTGGAGCCTCCAGCAACTTTTTGAAAATTACTGGAGCCTCCAGTAGATTTTGAAACTTGAAATTTCTCAAAATTTCATCAAAATGGAGATGGAAAGCCGAAATTTATTCTGCAATTGATGTCTTGTGGAGCCTCCAGAAACTTTTTGAAAATTACTGGAGCCGCCAGTAGATTTTTGAAACTTGAAATTTCTCAAAATATCATCAAATGGAGATGGAAAGCCGAAATTTGTTCTGCAAACTAATCTCAATACGCAACGAAGTCGACTGCTGGTGCATTTCAAGTCATTTTGGAGCCTCCAGCAACTTTTTGAAAATTACTGGAGCCTCCAGTAGATTTTTGAAACTTGAAATTTCCCAAAATTTTATCAAATGGAGATGGAAAGCCGAAATGTACTCTGCAACTAATGTCTTGTGGAGCCTCCAGCAACTTTTTGAAAATTACTGGAGCCTCCAGTAGATTTTTGAAACTTGAAATTCCCACAACATTTTATCAAATGGAGTCTTGGAAATGGAAAGCCGAAATTCATTCTGCAAACTAATCTCAATACGCTACGAAGTTGACTGCTGGTGCATTTCAAGTCGTTTTGGAGCCTCCATATGCGACTTTTTGAAAGGTTATGGCGTTTTTTGGATAATTGAAATTTCCGAAAAGTAGCTGGAAGCTTCAAAATTATTTGAAACACCATACAGTCGACTTCATATCGTAGGTACCTACTGAAATTACATATAGTTTACGAAGTAAATTTCAGGTAGCTAATTCCATTTCTGATAAAATGATTGTGGGAATTTCAAAAAGTTGGTGGAGACTCCAACATGACATTGTACCTACCCCAAGTCGTCTTCAGGAGGTGTTAAAATTGAAGTGCAGAGTAAATTTCGGCATTTCAATCTCCGTTTGATGAAATTTTAGGGAAATTTCAAGTTTTAAAAATCTACTGGAGACTCCAATAATTTTCAAAAAGTCGCTGAAGGCTCCAAAACGACTTCAAATCCACCTGCAGTTGACTTCGTAGCGTATTAAAATTATTAGTTTGCAGAATGAATTTCGGCTTTCCATCTCCATTTGATAAAATGTTGTGGGAATTTCAAGTTCCAAAAATCTACTGGAGACTCCAGTAATTTTCAAAAAGTCGCTGGAGACTCCAAAAAGACTTGAAATCCACCTGCAGACGACTTCGTAGCGTATTGAGATTAGTTTGCAGAATGAATTTCGGCTTTCCAATTCCATTTGATGAAATTTTGTGGGAATTTCGAATTTCAAAAAACCGCTGGAGGCTCCAGAACTGCTCAAAACGGTTTGAAACAGTTTCCAATCGATTTGATGTGTCGAAAATAGGGTATGTTCCAAATTTCAGCTTTCTTGGTCAATTTGCTAAAATTTTGATTCTATTCTCTCATTTTTGGCCTAAATTTGATTTTCAAAAATTATGACCGCCATTTTGTAAGTAGGGCCAGCCGCCTTTTTTTTTGAAGACAAAGGCTAGAAATATTCTTTAGGACCCCCCCCCCCTTTGAGAAACAAGTTGTCCCGGAGGATTGGTCAGTGGGGGGATGCAATAGATCGTTATGCGGGATCCCCGACTATAAAAACTAAGCAGTTTTTAAAATGTTGCAACTACATATAGAAGTGTTATCATCTTATCAAGTTACTTTTTCATTTGTAGGAGCTAATGGCCAATTCAACCACGTCACTAATCCCACCAGAAATTTTGAGAAATCTACCGGAAGAATTAAGTAAGTTGGATTCTGACAATTTTACCAAACTACATCTAGTTGTCCTATCAGCAATTTTTAAGAATAGCTTCAGTAAAGCCCATTAATCAATACTCCCCGTGCTAAGCTAAGTATATTTTGATGAGAATTTACCTTCCAGCGAGATCATGTTGCTGTGCAGGTTGCGTTTCCCCTTAGAGTCCAAATGCCCTAAGCAAAGTTCCCATAACAGAAATGTAAAAACTCTTGTCTGCAAATTATTAGACAAAAAAAGTATTTGGATTTAGCCCTTTGTTAGAATTACCTAAAACGCAACAAAATTATCCATAAATCACAAAAAAAAATTGTAATCAGAAATTTGGTCTTTGGTCTTGAAACAAACGTGGAATTATTCTCAGTTTACTGAAATTATATATCTATTTTTTTATTAAATTGTCATTGGTTTGAAATTTCACCAGAAAAATATCCCAAAATAATGTTTTTGTTTTCCTATTTTTGAAAATTTCATTGCTTTTTTCGTTTTTATAAATTAGTACATACGAGGTAGGTATTCCCATTTTCTAGAGCGTTTAATGATTTTAAATTTTTTTAATTTTTGGAGTGAAACGTGCTACACTTACACATATTGAAAACACGTGGGCATATTATTCCTCATGATCCACATTTAAGCACCACCAATTTGAGATATTATCCTATGCAATGCATTCACACTGGTTCGTTTTTTAGGATGTCCTGTAGAAGACTGGAATGAAGAAGACGTGTCGAAGTTTCTGGAATTTTTTGATAAGACTGTTAATCTGGAACCACCTAGTGCTGGCACCGTTTTGAGTCAATTTAATGGTGAGTGTACAAGTACAATACCTAGTTCGACGAAAATGTCAGATCTTGAATTTTGTGGTAGGAAGTATGATTAAACAGCATGGAAATTGGAAAGATAGGTAGGGGTTAGAATCATAAGTGTACTTTTTCAATGGAGACATAAATGTACAAACAAGCTTTGTTATGATCATTTTTTTTATTACTCTTAGAATTTAAAAAGTTTTTGAAGCTCAATAGTTTTCGATTTGTTGAGAATTTCATTTTTGCCATTTTCGAGCTCCAAAAACTTTTTAAATTTTCGAGTAAGAAAAAAAACGATGTTACCTAACAAAATTTGTTTATTTTTTGACCTTATTATTGAACATTTTTAAACCTCATCTGTTCTGACTTATTTTTAGGAAAGCAATTGATTGAATGTCCAGAAAAACTACTGCTACTGATACTACATTCACCTTCAGGAACGAGTGAAATCCTGTACAAATCTGTGCAAGCGGTAAAAAATCAATATTCAACTACCACGTCAACGTCCTAAGTATAATCTGCAGTCAGGATTTATTTCTGCTTTTTGTTTTGTTTTAATGTAGTTTCTCCTGTATTTGTTTATTAATAAATAATATCAGATCTGTGATTAAAAGGTTTGAATTGAAAAATGAATACCTACGTACTTATTTTAATACCTTGCCCATAATTCGTGCAAATTTTCAACTTTTTAATCTCCCTCGTGAAGCCTCTTGTTGGTTAAATTGTAGAAATATGTATCAAATTTGTACTTATTGGGAGGTTCAAAAACATATGACTACATATCCTACTACGTGACTCTTAACCAACCTCTTGAGGTGTCACACTCCGGTTTGAATGGGACCGCGATTTTTGGAAAGGGCGTAGTCTAAAACCCCCAAAACCAAATTTTCAGCTGCCCAAGTTCATTTTTTGATTTTTGGCGAATTTTTGAAAATTCAAAATTGACTGTTTTTGGCGATTTATGCTTTTTTTTAAAAAGTACGTGCTTGATCAATAAAAATGATCAAAATAAGTCTCAAAACTAATACTAATTATGTACCAAAATTCGAATTTCACCATTTCCAGTCATTCTGGAGCCTCCAGCGAGGTTTTTTCAATTTCTCCAGAATTTTGAATTTGCTCCAGAAGGCGTGAATATGAAGTTGGGCAGCTAAAAATCGAGTTGTATATTACACTCGACCTGTTTAACGAGTTTATGCACATTTGAGCCGATTTTGAGAGGGACACCTCAAAAGTGGTTTTTTGACCAGCTTTTTTCAAAATTAAAACATCCAAAAAATCAAAAGATAACCGTTTGTGTGGAGATTTTTGAAATTCACGCGAATCGCTGTATTTTGTCCAAAACTAACCCCCCCAAATCCAAATTTCATAATTTTCACCCATTCTGGAGCCTCCAGCGCGATTTTTCAATTTCTCCAGAATTTTGAATTTGCTCCAGAAGGCGTGAATATGCAGTTGGGCAGCTAAAAATCGAGTTGTGTATTATACTCGACCTGGTTGACGAGTTTATCTACATTTGAGCCAATTTTGGGAGTGACCCCTCAAGAGTCGTTTTTTGACCAGCTTTTTTCAAAATTAAAACATCCAAAAAATCAAAAGATAACCGTTTGTGTGGAGATTTTTGAAATTCACGCGAATCGCTGTATTTTGTCCAAAACTAACCCCCCCAAATCCAAATTTCATAATTTTCACCCATTCTGGAGCCTCCAGCGCGATTTTTCAATTTCTCCAGAATTTTGAATTTGCTCCAGAAGGCGTGAATATGAAGTTGGGCAGCTAAAAATCGAGTTGTATATTACACTCGACCTGTTTAACGAGTTTATGCACATTTGAGCCGATTTTGAGAGGGACACCTCAAAAGTGGTTTTTTGACCAGCTTTTTTCAAAATTAAAACATCCAAAAAATCAAAAGATAACCGTTTGTGTGGAGATTTTTGAAATTCACGCGAATCGCTGTATTTTGTCCAAAACTAACCCCCCCAAATCCAAATTTCATAATTTTCACCCATTCTGGAGCCTCCAGCGCGATTTTTCAATTTCTCCAGAATTTTGAATTTGCTCCAGAAGGCGTGAATATGCAGTTGGGCAGCTAAAAATCGAGTTGTGTATTATACTCGACCTGGTTGACGAGTTTATCTACATTTGAGCCAATTTTGGGAGTGACCCCTCAAGAGTCGTTTTTTGACCAGCTTTTTTCAAAATTAAAACATCCAAAAAATCAAAAGATAACCGTTTGTGTGGAGATTTTTGAAATTCACGCGAATCGCTGTATTTTGTCCAAAACTAACCCCCCCAAATCCAAATTTCATAATTTTCACCCATTCTGGAGCCTCCAGCGCGATTTTTCAATTTCTCCAGAATTTTGAATTTGCTCCAGAAGGCGTGAATATGCAGTTGGGCAGCTAAAAATCGAGTTGTGTATTATACTCGACCTGGTTGACGAGTTTATCTACATTTGAGCCAATTTTGGGAGTGACCCCTCAAGAGTCGTTTTTTGACCAGCTTTTTTCAAAATTAAAACATCCAAAAAATCAAAAGATAACCGTTTGTGTGGAGATTTTTGAAATTCACGCGAATCGCTGTATTTTGTCCAAAACTAACCCCCCCAAATCCAAATTTCATAATTTTCACCCATTCTGGAGCCTCCAGCGCGATTTTTCAATTTCTCCAGAATTTTGAATTTGCTCCAGAAGGCGTGAATATGCAGTTGGGCAGCTAAAAATCGAGTTGTATATTACACTAGACCTGTTTAACGAGTTTATCAACTGCATATTCATGCCTTCTGGAGCAAATTCAAAATTCTGGAGAAATTGAAAAATCGCGCTGGAGGCTCCAGAATGGCTGGAAATTGTGAAATTCGGATTTGTGGGGTTAGTTTTGGACAAAATACAGCGATTCGCGTGAATTTCGAAATTTTCCGCACAAACGGATATTTTTTGATTTTTTTGATTTTTTAATTTTGAAAAAAGCTTGTCAAAAAGCCACTTTTGAGGTGTCACTCTCAAAATCGGCTCAAATGTAGATAAACTCGTTAAACAAGTCGAGTGTATTATACAACTCGATTTTTAGCTGCCCAACTGCATATTCACGCCTTCTGGAGCAAATTCAATATTCTGGAGAAATTGAAAAATCGCGCTGGAGGCTCCAGAATGGCTGGAAATGGTGAAATTCGGATTTTGGTAATTATTATTAGTTTTGGGACTTATTTTGACCATTTTTATTGATCAAGCACGTACTTTTTTAAAAAAAGCTTAAATTGCCAAAAACAGTCAATAATTTTGAATGTTCAAAAATTCGCCAAAAATCGAAAAATGAACTTGGGCAGCTGAGAATTTGGTTTTGGGGGTTTTATAGACTACCTATGCTCTTTCCAAAAATCGCGGTCCCGTTCAAATCGGAGTGTGATACCTCAAAAGAGGTTCCCTTGTAAGCTCATTTCCAAGGTTTTGCTTCTCTCTTTTTGAGGCTTCATTTGAGTCAGTCAGGTGAAAAAATGACCTGAAATGTGAATTCAGCGCTTTTGAAAACCCCATCATATCAAATCTGGAAATTTTTATCTCTATGATTTAGTCTTCAAGTACATCACGAAAATAACCTTTTACCTACCTTATGGGTTTTATTTCAGTAGAAAATCCAGTAATGTGATTAGAAGAATACAAGATATTAAAGTCCTAAATATTGAACCAATTAATGAACTAATTTATAGTCGAATTTTTTTATGATTGAAACCTACGCAGGGATTTTTAGGAACGAGAAATTTAATGGCGATGTTTTTTTCAGCGCTGGGTGATCATTTAATTGAGAAATCGTCGTTGAACAATTGTAATTATTTTCTCAAAAAGGTTGTTTTCATTGAATTTTGAGGCTTCTGTGTACAAATTTGAGGTTCATTTACAGCTCTGAAGCTTCGATTGAAACACTTGGCAAAATGTATCTCTGAAAATCACCTTTCTGTAATTTTAATGGCTGAAAAATTTGAGACAGAACTTTATTATTATTGGTAGATGTCCCAAAGGATTGGAGGGGGGAGGGGTGCAATCCAACAGGAAGGAAAAGAAAAAGAATCACTAATCGCCCCCTTTCTCTAACCCAAAAACCTATACGCCAAAAACACTCTCGAACGTTTAAATTTCTTAAATCGTTTATTTCTAAATTAATATCAGACTTCGGACGTGAAACTGGTACTTCCGAAGAACATACGCATTACGTAAGTAAAAAAATAACCAAAAATATAAAAAAATTCAATATTATACGTAGCAACTACAGAGCAGAGCGAACAAAGGTATACATATAAACGTGACTACATAATTTTCATTATTCTTTTCTTTTGAGAAAAAAAAACAATACCATTTAAGGTGAAAAAGAAAAAAAAACGTAAAGTAAAGTAAAAAGTACCTACATATTGCACGCGTATAATAATAATTATTATTTATAATTCACCACACAATATTCGCCGTACGCTAATTAGGCTTTTTTTTTTTGTTGTTGTATCTTCGACAGCTGTATAATATCAATGTACTATATCTCATAATACACAAGTACATAATTGTAGTATAGTAGTAGTAATAATAATAATAGTAATAAGTACAATACTTAGGTAGGTATGTAAACGTATACAAATAAATAGTAAAATGCAAAATTGAAAAAATTAAAAAAAAAAAGAAAAAACGTTCTGACTTAGGAAAATTCTTAAATTTTTTCATCTTAATTACGATTATACAAATTAAATAACACGTATATAAATAATATTTTCAGGTGCGTCAACGTCTACACATTATTTATATTATTAATAAATCTACACACATACATACACAGCACACACACACACACACACACACAATACACAAAAAAATGATAAAAAGCGAGGGAAATTATAGGTATATGTACTTAGTATTCGAGATGGCAGACAAAATAAAAGAAGAATATGTAGTGATAAGGGAGCATCTTCAAAACAACGTTATATTACGTATCTATTACACATATATGTAGGTATTTATCACAATTAATTGCAAAAATAATTATTCAAGTTTTCGGAGCTCTCGTCTACTTTTACAGATTTCAACAACAAAGGCACACAGCGCCGCTGATTTTTCACACATGCTACGTAGCTTAGCTTAGCTTAGCGACAACAACAACAACACTAACACATAAACACATTCACGCTTTCATCGTAATCATAATCATAATCGTATCATCGTACAAATATACACAAGATAAATTCACAGAAGAGAGAAAAAAAAATAATTAATGAATAAAATCAACACGACACAGTATAATGAGTAATATATCTACACAGAAAGCCTCTGCTTGCCAAATACCAAAAATATTTACGAACGAATCCAGCATCACAGCTTAGCTACCATTTAATCGGAATCTCATTTTCTACGATTCGAATTTCTCTATCTAGATAAAAAGATACATACGCGTGCAACGAACAATTACACGAACGAACGAACGAACGCGAAAACAAAACAATAAACAGAGGAGAGAGAGAGAGATTATTACGCGTAAAAAATTCTTATTGTCCGATCAGGGAAGGGGAATGGGGAGATTAAAAACACTGGTAAAAAAAATTGCAAAATTATAAAAATTTTGATGAATAATACGAGTAGGTAGGTACAACGAATCGTTGGGTACGAATTCGTTTCATTGTATTGTATGTGTATATCGATACCCGGGCACAAAAATACTTAAAAGTTCAGTCATTTTAAACTTAACGCGCTGCTTAGGTATATATATATACTCGTTAAAGCTTCTATCATAGTAAAAAGCGAGCTGAAAAAGGCTGTAATTTACTAATTGACCTCTTACAATACCACTAAATCGATAATTTTGGAGAAAAAAAATACCTTATCTACGACTAAAAATTAAAAGCGTATTCCATACGAAAACCGAAGAAAAAAAATTAAAAACAACGAGTTCAACTTAAAGACAACAAGATATGAAGTCGAGATATGAGTACGTCGCGAAAAAAATAATGATGAGGTAAAATTACGATTTCTACGAGGATAAAAAAATCCAAGCTGAGCCAAAAAAAAATACGAATATTCGTACCGATAATAATGTTTCACTTTGGAAAAAAAAAAGGTTGTTAGTAGCACTTAAGTACATTTTATATATAGTCTTAAATCAATAGATAGGTAATAGGTATTTAAAAGAGAAAGATAGGAAGGAAATAAAACGATCAGCTGAGCGAATATAGATAAAGAATTGAAAATTTAAAAAAAAAAACAGAAAACAGGAATCGGTAATACAAAAAGACTACAACAAAATTATCAGATGCGTATGAATATATAAAATAAAAGAGTATTCTATGCGGAGATGATTTAACTATCATCGTAACTAGAAGATCCTTGTCTAGGACTGGGTGGCGTACTAGGATTACTACTGTTATTCGAGGCGATCGAATGTCTAGGACTATCACCTCCTCCACTGCTCAAACTGCGTTCCTGTAATTTGAGAGAGAAAAATCGTGGTTAAATTATTATCCTAAAAATGTCTAAAAATCGATTAAATTGTGAGGGGGGGGGGATAACGAAACAAAAAGATAGAAAAAGCGAAGGTAGAACAAAAAAAAATACTCGAGTGTATGAGTGTACTTTGTAATCGTGGAGTGAGGGTACACTGTGGTGTAGCATAGAAATAAATGGCGGTGTTTTTTCTGATGATGATGATGTATTGTGATGAGGATGATTATGGCGATAATTATGCTGATGCGGTGGTGGCGTGTCGTTTGTATGAGAATTAGACCTTCTGGTTATCGATGGTACGCGTCTTTGACTGGATCCTGCAACGTAATAATTACAGTAGTAAGTTTTAGATATTTTCTTAACAATTTTTTTGCGGAGAGACGAGCTGAGAAGGAGGAAGATATGTACCTGATCGACTACTGGCATAACCCTGTTGGTATCCGTGAGCGGCTGCAGTCGGAGCAGGAGAATGAGATGGGCCGATATTATAATTCAATTTCATCGGTAACGAAGCTCCGTGGCCTAATTCCTGTGAAAAATTAGAGGAAAAAAGAACGTTCGAATAAGTTGACGTTTTAATGGTAACGAGAAATTGGAAAAGTTATGAAAAATGACCAAAAAAAAATCGATACTTACTCGTTGACTTACTACAGGTGATACATCAGCATCGGCAGTTTCGATGGTGGTGGGAAGATCCAACAGTCTCTGGATTTGGATACCATCGCCAGGACCCATGTGACTAATATGGTTGAAATTGGTAGGCGCCGATATCATCTTTGATCTTCTATTGTCCACGCTGCGATCACAAAATAATCAAATTAGAACGTTATTTATTATTATTTTTTTTCATCAACAGATCGAATTGAAGTGTATAAGGTAAGAGATGGGAGGATCAAATCGTAAAAGTAAGTTTTTTTTTCAAATCAATTCATTTTCAAAACTAATTGAAGTTCCTGCTGTAGGGGTTGGGAGGGTCAAATAAAAAAAAATAAGTTCATATTCAAACTTGGCATTAACAAAACCCAAACAAACGATATGTAACACTCCATCATTTGTTAATTTCAGCTGTAGTCAAAATTCTCTCCTCATTCCTTTTTCGAATAAGCGCCAATCATTTATTTTTTTCAGTTCTATGTCAATTATTTCGATCAAATACAGTCAAGGGTTGGAAACCCCCCCACCCGAAATTATTGAATTTTTCAAGAAAGTAAACACCCACTTTTGATTTTCCTCCAAGTCCAAAAAAAAAGTCGGGCTAAAAGACAACCCCCCCCCCTCCAACTTGAAAAATCGAATGTTTCCGAAATTTTCCCATTTCTGCGTCAGAATTCCTTTGAATAAATCTCTTTTCAAGGAAAATCCACCTTTGGTCTCTTCCCTTCTTGTATGGAGCATACCAAAGTTGGATAAAATCAAGAAAAAAACAGAATGAATCAAAATCTGTGATAAAAGATTTTGAAAATTTTCCATTTCTACGTCAGAATCTATATACTTAATAAAATAATGACTAGCTTCTAATAGTCCGGCATATGACAATAGGAGTAATTGCACCCCCCCCCGGTCGATCCTCCGGGACAACTTTTTTCTTAAAGGAGACATCCTAAGGAACATTTTAAAGCAGACTTGCCAAAAAAAAAGTTGGCCTTGCTTACAAAATGGCGGCCATTTTGATTGACAGGTCAGCCAAATCCGCAGATTTTGCGTTTCAACATAGGACTTGCATGAAATTTTTCAAACTTTACAAAGGTAGATCGAAAGATCATGCAAACATTTATCACCGGTCAAAATTTCAAGTGCTAAAGTGCGTTTTTCGATTTTTGATGAATTTTTGAAAATCGAATTTAGGCCAAAAATGAGGAAAAAGTCAAAATTTTACCAAATTGACCAAGAAAGCTGAAATTTGGGATATACCCTATTTTCGACATGCCAAATAGATTGGAAACGGTTTCAACCCGTTTTGAGCAGTTCTGAAGCTTCCAGCAGATTTTTGAAACTCGAAATTCCCACAAAATTCCATCAAATTGGAGTTGTAAAGCTAAAATTTATTCTAAAAACTAATTTCAATACGCTACGAAGTCAACTGCAGGAAGATTTCAAGTCGTTTTGGAGCCTCCAAGGATTTTTGAAAATTACAGGAGCCTCCAGCAGATTTTTGAAACTTTAAATTTTCACATAATTTCATCAAATGGAGATGGAACGCTGAAATTTACTCTACTTCCAATTTTAACACCCTCTGAAGACGACTTCAGGTGAGTTCACGTCATTTTAGAGCCTCCAGCGACTTTTTTGAAAATTACTGGAGCCTCCAGTAGATTTTTGAAACTTGAAATTTCCCCAAAATATCATCAAACTGAGATAGAGGGTGGAAATTCATTCTGTACACTAATTTCAATAAGCTACGAAGTTGACTGCTGGTGAATTTCCAGTCGTTTTGGAGCCTCCAACGATTTTTTGAAAGGTTGTATGATGTTTTTTTGGAAAATTGAAATTTCCTAAAAGTAGATGGAAGCTTCAAAACCATTTGAAACCACCATGTAGTCTGCGAAGTAAATTTCAGCTTGCCAACTCCATTTGGAAATTTCAAGTTTCAAAAATCTACTGGAGGCTCCAGTAACTTTCAAAAAAGTCGTTGGAGGCTCTAAAATGACTTGAACCCACCTGAAGTCGTCTTCAGAGGGTGTTAAAATTCGAGTGTAGAGTAAATTTCAGCTTTCCATCTCCATTTGATGAAATTTTGTGAAAATTTAAAGTTTCAAAAATCTCCAGGAGGCTTCAGGAATTTTCAAAAAGTCGCTGAAGACTCCAAAACGACTTGAATGTCACCTGCAGTACTTCGTAACGTATTGAAATTAGTTTTTAGAATAAATTTTAGCTTTACAACTCCAATTTGATGGAATTTTGTGGGAATTTCGAGTTTCAAAAATCTGCTGGAGGCTCCAGAACTGCTCAAAACGGGTTGAACCCGTTTCCAATCGATTTGGCATGTCGAAAATAGGGTATATCCCAAATTTCAGATTTCTTAGTCAATTTGGTAAAATTTTGATTTTTAATTTTTTTCCCTCAATCATTTTTGGCCTAAATTTGATTTTCAAAAATTCACCAAAAGCAGTTTTTAAAAAAATATTTCAGCATTTTTTTGATATTTTGATCAATTTTTGCTACGTTTCGTCTGGTTTTAGTTAATTTCAACTATTTCTACGAATTGAATAAATCTTCAAACCATTAAAACTATGCCCAATTATGACGATTCTTTCATTAATTTATGGCAATTTTCAAAATCTGGAGGATCAATTCACCAATTTTTTTTACGTTTTCTACATATTTGAGAAATTATCATTCGATATTGAGAATATTTGATTGATTTTCGATAATTTCTAATAACCCAAGAGTGATATAAAAATGTAAAATTTCGCTCAAATTTTGAGACAATTCTTCAACTTTTGGTCATTTTAACGTAGTTTGAATAAATTAAAAAATTGAAAAACTTCGCAAAATTTTTCTGAAAATTTCCTATTAATGTGAGAGAATTTTTCTGAATACTTAATCGTCCTTTTCGAGAAAACATCTTCCTCTACCCCTTCCTCCCAACAATTTTGGTGCCCTTGTATAGAGCCTCCCATTATTGGAAGAAATGAAAAAATGAACAATAAGAAAATATTAAAGTCTCCAAAAAAGGTTTGAAAAATTTTCTTTCCTGGTAAGAATTTCAAAAATTTCCTCACAAACGGTTATCTTTTGATTTTTTGGATTTTTTAATTTTGAATAAAGCTGGTCAAAAAACCACTCTTGAGGTGTTACTTCCAAAATCGGCTCAAATGTAGATTAACTCGTTAAACAGGTCGAGTATAATACACAACTCGATTTTTAGCTGTCCAACTGCATATTCACACCTTCTGGAGCAAATTCAATATTCTGGAGAAATTGAAAAATTGCGCTGGAGGCTCCAGAATGGCTGGAAATTGTGGAATGTGGATTTGGGGGGTTAGTTTTGGACAAAATACAGCGATTCGCGTGAATTTCAAAAATTTCCACACAAATGGGAAACTTTTGATTTTTTTTTGATTTTTTGATTTTTGAAAAAAGCTGGTCAAAAAGCCACTTTTGAGGTGTCACTCTCATAAACTCGTTAAACCGGTCGAGTGTAATATACAACTCGATTTTTAGCTGCCTAACTTCATATTCACGCCTTCTGGAGCATATTAAATATTCTGGAGAAATTGAAAAATCGCGCTGGAGGCTCCAGAATGGCTGGAAATGGTGAAATTTGGATTTGGGTAATCAATATTAGTTTTGGGACTTATTTCGACAATTTTTATTTTTGATCAGGCACGTACTTTTTTAAAAAAAGCATAAATCGTCAAAAACAGTCAATTTTGAATTTTCAAAAATTCGCCAAAAATCGAAAAATGAACTTGGGCAGGTGAAAATTTGGTTTTGGGGGTTTTAGACTATGCTCATTCCAAAAATCGCGGTCCCGTTCAAATCGGAGTGTGACACCTCAAGAGGTTCCCTTGTCAGCTAGACTTAATTCTAAATTTTGCTAAAATTTTCAGGGATTTTTCTCATAGTCTGATCACCTTTTTTTTTTTTCATCAATATTGGATCTTTTACTTACCCTCTAGGAGTGCGATTATGAGCTTCCTTCATGGAAAACCTCCTTCGACTCCTCGTCGTCGATCTTCGAATCTCGTACGATGATAAATTCAACAATTCTCCTATAAAAATTTACGGCAATTGGTAAACAAAATCAAAAAATTGGCTCGATTTTTACACAAAAAAAAATCAACGACGCGAGACTCACTTTGATGTATATTACACAAATATATGATATTCGGCATATCGTTCACCAACGTACACAAACTCAATGATCCGGTGGTATTAAGAGGTAGAGCATGTTTAATATTGAGCGTTTGCACCCAATCGGAGGTCTCAACATTAAACACATCGATATGGCTTTCACTGTATACGATCAAGTGACCATCGCAATAAGCTGTAAACACAATCGACGATGAAATTAATTCCAGATTTTTTTTGGTTCAATATTCGAAGAAAAAACCAGCAATATACTTACTGACGGCGAGCGGAATCGACGGATACATTATCTCGCGTTCGCGACATTTGCGTCCCTGCGAATCCACGTATATGGCTAGAGTTTGGAAGACGAGTAAAAATTCACCTCTGTTTAATTCAACAGCTAGTAAAGCATCTACCGCAGAATACGATAAGAATCCCATGACGTGATTATCAGGATGGACTAAAGCTGCGCAAGACGAACAAAAAAAAGATACGATTAAACTCTCACAGAATACTTCAAACTGAACCAATAATCTATCGGACACTTACAAATAGGGCAGTGATCTCCAGCGATGCTATACAAGCTGAATCCGGATTGGTATCCGACGCAGAGACGTCCATCAGTGAATACTCGCAAAGTTTGCGCTTGTGTTGGTAACATGACTTCACGAAGTCGCTTATGTCTCTGTTTCGTTCTTGTAATTTCGTAAATTATAACTTGCGAAGTGTTCTAAAATAATTCAAAAATTAAGTCACGAATTCCGAGTACCAACGAGAAACTACGATCAAAATGAGCTGGAGAAGGCTTACTTGTCTCTTGATGGCTACGCAAAGACAGTACGTGAAATGAGGCACACGTCTGATGATCCCTGTGGTGAACGTTCCACAGCCTTTGCTTTCGGGAATTTTGATCCATTCGACTTCGTCTCCATCTAATGCGCGAACAGCGATTAATCTAATTTGACGTTGTTTGCCGGATAGAGCGATGAGTAATTGTTCTTCTTTCAGGTACTCCAGCTGGTAGACTTTTTTACCGTCACCTACTTTGATAATTTCTGTAAACAGAAAATACGAGATCACAAAATGAGAAGTTTTTTCAACTTGCATGATACTTGTAAAATAGTTTACAGCAGAAAATATTTTTAAACAATTGTAAAATTCAAGCTTCCAGAAATGTTTGAAGTTCTCAAAATAGGAATTTTTAATCTCACAGCTAAAAGAAAAAAACGGATTCTGCAGCTTCAATTTTGCAAATTATCGTTTTTAAACATATGTGATCTGTCACGAGAAAACCAGGTTAGTGTCCAAAACGTAAATTTTACAGGACGGGCATTTGAAGTTTTGAATCTATGTGTTCGGCGATCTATGATTCGTAGGTCCAAGAAACTTGGACCACTTTTGACCATAAGGGGTGCCAACATAACCTGACATTTTTTTTTTCAAAATCAGGGTTGCCAAAGGCCAATAATCGAAATTTCCCCAAAATCGATTTTTTCGTTTTTTTTCAATTTTGCACCAAAAATTTCGCGAAAACTACTAAGAATGAATAATTAATATAAAATAAAGTTATTTATTGAGTTTTTCAATTTTCTCAAAAATTTTGTTCAAAGTGAAAAGAGTTGATTTTTCCAGCTTAAGCCTCATTCAAATTTCAATAAAATGGCACTAATCCACCAAATGTGGGCCGATTGCCCCAAAAATTTGCATGTTGGCTCCCCAGAACATACTTTTCAAGAAAATCTCAGAAAAAAAATTTTCAAACTTTTTTTGTAGTTGCTCTATTTTTTTAACCTTGACTTTAGGGTCAAAAGAATCGTTCGCGAACGTTTTAACCACCACAGGCGGATTCTGCACACTGAGTACTACCAATATCCATAAAAAAAACAAATCGATTTTTTGGACACTAACCTGGTTTTCTCGTGACAGATCACATATTATTAAAAAAAAAAATCGGTCAATTTTGGGAAAATTTCTGGGGGAAATTGTAACAAATTCAATCAGGAAATCATAACTCTGAGAATCCAGCATTCATTTTGTTCGAAATAATAGACTGATAAGACACCGAAAAATCAAATTCGAAAAACAGATCAAGGTGCTCACCAAACACGATAACTAGCAAAAGTAGGACGAAAACAAAACTTTCAGTAAGAATTTGATACAAATACTTCAATAAAATAAGAAGGAGGGGGTCAAGGCAAAATTTATCCAGGATGACATCCTTTAGATCGAAAGTTTTCTATTAAAGAGAACCAGCAGGCAAGTGTTTAATAAGCAGGCAGCAAACGTAGAACTTTCAGCATGACATTCATTTTCAAATGATCAATATTTTCGAAGGGAGGAGAGGACTTTAAAAAGATTTTCATCGCAACTGCAGAAAATATATCTGTATTTTTTTTTTTCATTTTTTTAAATTTAAGATTCAAGACTTTCAGATTTTTTCATCGTCCAAGAATTTCAAATTCCTAAATGAACTTGAGGATAAATGGACCAAATTTGATTCTAAAAAAATATAAAATAAGAAATTTTTCCGAAATGATATTTTGATTTTTTGGAAGGTGGAAGGAGGAAGGGGTCAAAACCTGTTCTGTTTTCTCTCAATTATATCGTTCAAAGAAAAACATAATATTTCCAAAAAACACAATTCCAAAAGAAGGAAAGAATAAATAAAAATTTAAAAAACTCAAAGAATCAAAAACAGAGACATTTTTTTCAAATATTTCATCTACAGGGTGTCTAACAAAACTCCCAGACAAAAAAAATCATGACTTTTTCATGACCTATTTTTTACATTTTTACCGCATAAAAATACCACCCACACCCCCTCCCCCAATTAAAATTTCAGTTCTTCATTTTTCTGATTTTTTAAACAAATTTTTCATTTTTTCATTTTTTTTCAATTTTTTTTCATTTTATGGGCTTTTTAAAAAATTTTCAAATGTGTTTCAAACAAATTTCATGACTTTTTTTATGACTTTCATGACTGTTAGAGTGTTAGACACCCTGATCTAGTGATCTATTATTTAAGGAAGGGCCAGAATCTTGCCCAGATTTTTTTTTCAAAAAAATCAAAATTTTCAAAGACAAGAAAAATAACATAAGAAAATTTCAATGCATGAAAAAAAATAAAGAGAGTACAGGGTGTCTAACAAGTAGGACGAAAATGAAAAAACAGCAAAAAAAATGGACTCTGAGGAAAATTTTCTCAAATATTTCAATTTTGGGAACGGTCAAAAATTGTTCAGGTCAAAATGATTTTAGGCAAGAATTTTTTAGTTTTAAAGAAAAAACGAAGAATACATACTATTTCAAAAATTTCTGAAATCATAGCTCAATTTTGGCATCAAAATGCTTCAAAAGTGCTATGGGTGAGTAGTAAAAAACAGAACTTTTCAGCAATTTTGGTAAAAAAAATCAGGATTTCATGACACATTAGCAAAAACATGTCAAAAAACCACGATGAATGAATGAGCGAAACTTTAAAATATCCTGGCTAGAAAAATGAATAAAAAAAGGGCTTTGAAAAAATAAAAGCAAAATTTTTCCACACTCAAATAAGTAATTTATTTAGCAAAATAGCAGGATTTTTTTACAGTTTTGGCAAAACAGATTTTTGACAATTTTAGCAAAAAATCAGAATTTGCAAGGAATTTTTTTGAATTTTTAATTCAGTGATCGGTGGGGGGAGGAGGAGAAAATACGAATTAGAATCAGATAAAATTGGAAAAAAATTTCAAATTCTAAAAAAGAAAAAAATTTCAAATTCTAAAAAAGAAAAAAATTTCAAAGTTTGATTTTTAAAAAAATTGAAAAAAAAATTTGTCTCTGTGTCATCAAAAAAAAAAAAAATTGAAACTAAAGAACCAAAAAGGGTTGTTAGTTGCAGGGATTTTTACTTAGATGAAGGAATTTTTCACTTTGATGAAATGGTTGGGAGTTCTTTAAGGATTAGGATGAGCAGAGCTCCGTAGTTTTTCTATAATTCTGGCAAAACAACAGTACATTTCTCAAATGTTCTGGAGGAGGGGACAAGTCAAGTATTTATTGAAAAAAATTAGGATTTTTTCAAAACTGTCAAAAAAGGAAAACTTTTTTCCAATGTTATGGAGCGAAGGAGGAGAGCAAGTCAAAATTTACTCACAAGGGAACCTCTTGAGGTATCCGCCTCCGATTTGAACAGGACTGCGATTTTTGGAAAGAGCATGTTCTAAAACCCCCAAATCCAAATTTTCAGCTGCCCAAGTTCATTTTTCGATTTTTGGCGAATTTTTGAAAATCCAAAATTGACTATTTTGGTGATTTATGCTTTTTTTTAAAAAGTACGTACTTGATCAGTAAAAATGTTCAAAATAAGTCCTAAAACTGATATTAACCCCCCCCCCTCCAATCCAAATTTCGCCATTTCCAGCTATTCTGGAGCCTCCAGCGCGATTTTTCAATTTCTCCAGAATTTTGAATTTGCTCCAGAAGTCGTGAATATGAAGTTGGGCAGCTAAAAATCGAGTTGTGTGTTATACTCGATCTGCTTAACGAGTTTACCCACATTTGAGCCGATTCTGGAGCGGACACCTCAAGATTGGTTTTTTGACCAGTTTTTTTTCAAAATGAAAATATTCAAAAATCAAACATTTTCCCGTTTGCGTGAAACTTTTTGAAATTTGCACGAATCGCAGTATTTTATCATGAACTAACCCCAGGAGGGCGAATTTCGCCATTTCCAGCCTTTCTTTTGGGCCTCCCTTTAATTTTTGGATATTTTTATTATGAAAAAAGCTGGTCAAAAACCCACTCTTGAGGTGTCCCCTCCAGAATCGGCTCAAATGTGAATAAATTCGTTAAATAGTTCGAGCATAACACACAACTCGATTTTCAGCTGCCCAACTTCATATTGACGCCTTCTGGAGCAAATTCAAAATTCTGGAGAAATTGAAAAATCGCACTGGAGGCTCCAGAATGGCTGGAAATGGCAGAACTCGACCTCAGGGGGTTAGTTGTGTTCGAAATACAGCGATTCGCGCAAATTTCGAAAATTTCTTCGCAAACGGTGAAATTTTGATTTTTTTGGATTTCTTATTATGAAAAAAGCTGCTCAAAAAACCACTCTTGAGGTGTCCGCTCCAGAATCGGCTCAAATGTGGATAAACTCGTTAAACAGATCGAGTATAACACACAACTCGATTTTTAGCAGCCCAACTTCATATTCACGCTTTCTGGAGCTGGAGAAATTGAAAAATAGCGCTGGCGGCTCCAAAATAGCTGGAAATGGTGAAATTTGGATTTGGGTAATTAATATTAGTTTTGAGACTTATTTTGACCATTTTTATTGATCAAGTACGTACTTTTAAAAAAAAGCATAAATCGCCAAAAACTGTCAATTTTGAATTTTCAAAAATTCGCCAAAAATCGAAAAATGAACTTGGCCAGCTGAAAATTTGGTTTTGGAGGTTTTAGACTATGCTCTTTCCAAAAATCGCGGTCCCGTTCGAATCGGAGGCGGACACCTCAAGAGGTTCCCTTGTCAGGTTGAAAATTTTCAAGACAAACATTTCTTTATTTTCGAAAAAAAAAATAGAAACCAATAATTAAAAAAATTAAAAAAGAAATTGAAAATCTAAACGATGAAAAAATATTATTGAACTTGATCATTTATTGAATGTTTTGACCGCATCAGTAGTGAAATTTTTGACAAAATTGAACACGTTTGTGCCCCTCAAAGATGTTGAAATTCCATTTTGAAAATTAATTTGTTAAAAAAGTAATTTTAAAAAGTCCCCTGTGATTTTTTCAAATCATCAAACTGAAACTTTCTACTTCTATGCATGTTAATGAAAAGTTGAACTTTAATTTTAAAACACATTTAGATAAACTGTTGAAAGTTTGACTTCTCATAATAGAAAATATCTTCATAATTTCAAATATCCCAAAGCTATCACAATTCTAGGAAACATTCAGTCGATTTTCATCAAATCTAAATGACCATTGAATTTAATTAAGACATATTATACGCAATTAAGCCGGATTTATTTCCGGATACAGCATCAAAATGAATTAGATTTGTGTAATTTTCATCGATATTCATTACTCGTTAATCGAATTTGGAAACTTTTTATCGAAATTCGATTAGTCTCGCCGCATTTATCATTTCTGCACAATAATATTTACTATCTATATTAAAATAAGTGCTGATATTTATTTCGAAACAGCTACTCGTAAATTGTAAGTATTCGATTTTTTAGACTCGAAGTCGCTTCATTTCGAAACAACCAGCTACGTTGTCGAGTTGAAAAATGGATAATTCAAAGTCGAGTTGTCTTTGTTTAATATTTTTCATTTCCTTCTTCACTTCTGGTCAAGTACGTATATTATAGTTTACATCTCCGTAAATTTTTTTCAAATTCCAGTCAGTACTAAATTTTCGTAAATTTGCAGAATCAACCTTTGGACGATGGTTCGAATCGAAACAACGCCGATTGTAAATTGAGCAAGATCAGATGCGACACTGACGTAAAACTTCACCAATTAGAATACATTTGGACTATAAACCGTTTAGATTTTCACGAAGCGAATGAAAAAGGCCGAATGTACGAATTACTCTCACCCATATTCTCATCCCGTACAAGCGATCGGATCAGGTGGTATTTGAAACTATATTCGAAGAACTCGGCAGACGACGACGAAGATAGCGATCTCAGCTTGACCGTACATTTATGGCGAGAAAGCCAACCAGCCAAAGTACTCGCGAAAACATCGATCGTAGTTTTGGATAAAGATCAGAATGAAATATGGTCGAACAACGGCTCGGTACATCAATACTCTGTGGCAACCCCTTGGGGAGGAAAGATCCCCAAGAGTAAATTCTTCTCACACGATAAACTAACCATTGGCTTGAATATAACATTCCGCGAAGAAACCAAGAACGATATTATCCATAATGTTCAATCCGCTCCCATCAGCGATTCGGTTCCGGATTCTGGTCTTTTGGAGAGTTTGGCATTATTATTTGAAAATCGAGATAACGCCGACGTCGTAATTTTAGTCAACGGTAAAGAATTCCCTGCTCATAGAGCCATCTTAGCTGCTCGTAGTTCGGTTTTCGCTACTGTGTTTAAAGGCAGGACGGATAAGGGTAAAAAAATTAAACAACTCAATATCACGGACGAAGCCCTCAATGAAAATGTCGTCCGCGAAATGCTTCGTTACATTTATACCGGAAAGTGCGAAGATTTAGACACGCTAGCCGAAGGTTTACTAGTAGCTGCTCGTAAATACGAATTGAACGGATTGAAGAAGATTTGCAGCGAAGCTTTGGGCAAGAATCTGGATATTGAAAACGCGGCAAAAACCCTTATATTGGCAGATCAGAATGAGGAAAGTGGATTGAAGTCTCAAGCTATTCGCTTTATCGCCGGTAAATATAATCAGGTGTCGAATACCACAGATTGGAAACGTATTGTCGGTACAAATCCTGAATATTATCACGAAGTGTGCCAAGTTTTGTCCAACAGTAATAATTAAGGTGAGGACAAAATGGCACTGAAGTATTTCTCTTTATTATTTGATAAGTTTTCTTCCTATTTTGATAATAATTTGTATTTTTTTATGCTGAGTCAGCACTACTATTATTTTAAGAATATTTCAATTACATATAAGTCTTTATATTAATCCTTGGAATTTGAAATAAAAAATTCTACCGAATAAAATCACTAATGCCTTTTTTTCAAAAAGTAGAGCTAACAAATTAGAAAATGGAGGAGACATTTCGTACGTATTTTAAAAACTTGGTGGATATTCGATCGAAATTTTATACAGCATATAAAGAGATTAAGGTTGGAGATTTTTCACTCAGCAGTTCGGAAAATTGCACATGAAAATAGACGTTCTCGTTAAGAAATCTTTCTCTTCACCCCCCTCCCCTTTCCATCCATCCAAAGAAAAAAATTGCCAGAATCAACTCCGGTCTTTGATGAGAATTTTGAGTATATTTTTCAGTTGATAGGTTCACACATGCTACACCTGCTCCGCCCCCTCCTCCTTTTTGAAAGAACCTTTGAAAAAAAATCTAGTAAGTAAACACGGAATGATCAAGTTTCACCCTTTTGAAAAAGTTGAGGAAACTTCCAATTTCAATAATTTCTTTAATAACTCTAAATTTTCTGTGAAAAATTATACTTTGTTAATTTTTTTAGTGGGGGGAGGGGGGGTTGATTGGATAGCATTCGGAAAATTTAGTTGAAAAAAGGTAGTGATTTTTCCAAAATAAAAATCCGTTAGATACCATGCGAGTATTTTTGGATTTTTGATAAATTTTTTAAAAATCAAATTTGACCTAAAAATAAGGGAAAAAATCAAAATTTTGCCAAATTAACCTAGAAACCTTAAATTTTTGGTTGTGGAACCTCCAGTAGATTTTTGAATGTTGAAATTTACCTAAAATTTCGTCCAGAGTATTTTTGGATTTAAATGTGGTACAAAAATGAGAAGAAAATGAACAAAATGTTGCCAAATTCACCCAAACCTTGAATTTGGCTTACGGTTTTTTTTAATGTCAGAATTTCATTGCTGAATGGATTGTTTATTTATTTATTTATTTATTTATTTATTTTATGAACTAGTTTCGACTAAAAATTAAATTTTTTTCATCCCTCGGACTTGAAAATGTGTACAAGGGAGGTCCCAACTGTCAGAAAAATTTTTGAACCAAAAAAGATGAATTAAAAGAGCAGCGAAATACATCAACACTCAACAGCCAAAATTTCAAGAGCCAAAGTGCATTTTTTGGTTTTTGGCGAATCTTTAAAGATCAAATTTGGGCTAAAAATGTTTTTTAAAAAAATCAAAATTGTACAGAATTCACCTAAAACGCTGAAATTTAGTAAGTACTACAATTTCCAACTCTTCGAATCGATTAGAAACGTGTTCGAACCGCTTCCAGCAGTTCTGGAGCCTCCGGGAGATTTTCAGAACTCGAAATTCCCACAAAATTTCATTAGGAATCAAGTTGGAAAGCTAAAATTTATTTAATACACCAATTTCGATATTCTGAACCGATTTATGATGGTTGCAAGTCGTTCTGAAGCCTCCACCCATATTTTGAAAATTCTAGATTTTCAAAAAAGTGCCCAAAAACCGTCTAGGTAAGTCAATTTCAGCACGTATAAACACGACTGGTGCTTGTTTATGGTCTTTCGATCAAATACACACCAATTATAAGTTTCTGATGAAAATCTACCAAATCCAATAATTAGAATGTAAAAAATTAAAAATTATAATTTTTAAATATTGCTTTTTTTTAGGAGAGGGAGGGCAAGTTCCTTTTTTTCCCCAACAGACTAGATTACTGGAGCCTCTAGTAGATTTTTGAAACTTAAAATTCCCGCAACATTTTACCAAATAGAGTTGGTAAGCTGAAATTTACTTCGCAAACTAATTTCAATGCGATATGAAGTCGACTACATGATGATTTCAAATGGTTTTGAAGCTTCCAGCTACTTTTTGGAAATTTGTCGCTGGAAGCTCCAAAACGACTTGAAATCCACCAGCAGTCAACTTCGTAGAGTATTGAAATTAGTTTCAGAATGAATTTCGACTTTCCATCTCGCTTTGATAAAATTTTGGGGAAATTTCAAATTTCAAAAATCTGCTGGAGGCTCCAGTAATTTTCAAAAAATCTCTGGAGGCCCTAAAATGACTGAACTCACCTGAAGTCGTCTTCAGAGGGTGTTAAAATTGGAGTGTAGAGTAAATTTCAGCTTTCCATCTCCATTTGATGAAATTTTGTGAAAATTTAAAGTTTCAAAAATCTGCTGGAGGCTTCAGGAATTTTCAAAAAGTCGCTGGTGGCTCCAAAACGACTTGAAATTCACCTGCAGTACTTCGTAGCGTATTGAAATTAGTTTTTAGAATAAATTTCAGCTTTACACCTCCACTTTGATGGAATTTTGTGAGAATTTCGAGTTTCAAAAATCTGCTGGAGGCTCCAGAACTGTTCAAAACGGTTTGAAACAGTTTCCAATCGATTTGGCATGTCGAAAATAGGGTATATCCCAAATTTCAGCTTTCTTGGTCAATTTGGTAAAATGTTGATTTTTCCTCTCATTTTTGGCCTAAATTTGATTTTCAAAAATTCACCAAAAATCGAAAAAGGCACTTTAGCACTTGAAATTTTGACAGGTGATCAATTTTTGCCTGAAGATTTTTCGATCTACCTTTGTACGGTTTGAAAAATTTCGTGCAAATCCTATGTTGAAACGCAAAATCAGCGATTTCGGCTGACCTCACCTGTCAATCAAAATGACCGCCATTTTGTAACTATGGCCACTTTTTTTTAGTACAAGGGCTAGAAATGTTCCTAAAGACTCCCCCTTTAAGAAAAAAGTTGACCCAGAGGATCGACGGTGGGGGGGGGGTGATAGATCCTTGAGCGGGCTCCCGGAATATAGAATTTTGTGAAAATGTGATCGTTCGAAAACCTGCTGGAGGCTCCAGAACTGCTAAAAATGATTCGAAACCGTTTCTAATCGATTGAGGAGGAATTATCGAAAACAAGCCACGTGCCAAATTTCAGCTTTCTACGTCAATTGGGCAAAATTTTGATTTTTTTTTTTTTTGTATTTTTGGTCTGAATTTGATTTTTAAAAATTCGCCAAAAATCAAAAAATACATTTCGGTGTCTAAAATTTTGGTCTGCCTGTTTTGATACCACCTCGTCCTAACAGAGATTCATTTCGAGAGGAGATTATGGGCCCCAAAATTTTTGAAAATATGGAAATCCTCCTAATTAAAGTAACTAAAAATTGAAAAATTGTGAAAAATCAGGATTTCCTTCATTTTCGAATTTTTTGTTAAAGGGCGTTGACATTTTTCAACAAGAACTGCAAAACCGGAGGGGAAGTTGTGCACCCAAAATGTTTTAAGACTACAAAAATTCGTCTAATTCAGAAATCGTTGATTCAAGTCATTTTCCCTGACTCTTTTCCCGATTTTCCAGACAAATTTTCCAATCCATTTTTTCCAACTTTTCTATACTTACCCCATACTACAGGTAATTAAAAAAGAAGTTTCGGGGGGAGGGGGGTAATTTTTTTCATAGGTTTCTCTTGCAATTGGATACTTCTTCGGATACAAAATCAGCCATAAACTTCGATTAATTACTTTTTCAATTTAAAAAAAAAATAATTCCAAAATTTCAAGAACTTTGCGTGAAAATTACGAAATTCCTCGACTTTTCCAGTCGAATTTTTACTCTTTTTAGAAATTTTGATGCGCACAAACCCCCTCAATTGGACTCCGTGAGGTCAAAATCATACTCTCATGTTCGCTTTTCAAGTAATAATGTGACCGGATCAAAAAAATGAGCTAATATTCCAGCTTCCAACGTATATAAATTAGAGACACAATCAATATGACATTTTACACTAACAATATGTTTGAATTTTGACCAAAATTGATTAACTCGTAACTCCCCCTCCTCCCCCTTCCCCGTGTTCAAATCTCATTCTAAAAATTAACCTGCTGAAAAATTTTTTTACTCATTTTTCAAAATATTTATACAAAAAGAGGAGTTTTTACGCTTTTATTAGATTGAATAAATTTCAACTCCTGATTTTAAAACAAAATATTTATTCGCTCGTCCAAAAATTGGCTTCAAGTTGGGCCAGAAAATATGTAATTTGTATTTCACCTTATAAAATATTTCAATAGGTACGAGGAATTCACACTTACCAGATCTATCAAGATCGATACAGTAAAGACCATCATCGCTGCCCACAACGATACGTTCCGGATCGATGATGACAGCAGACATGGCGCTTTTCACAAATGACACGCTATTATCAACTACTTCTTTGGCACGGAATATCTGAGGACGTAAAATGTAAATACATAAGTCATCAAAAAGATTAGTTGAAGTACTCGAGTACAAAATAGGTACATCAGAATTATCTCACTTACCATCGTATTTGGTAAATTATTTCGTTTAAGAATACGATGCAGTTCACTGAGAGCGACTACCCATTTAGTTTTTTCGCTTTCCGTATCGGCCAACATCAAGGTATAATTTTTTAAATCATGGCTGCCATCGATCAACGATGTCGTAATCTGCACAAAAAAAAAAAAATAGAAATCACGTAATTTACAAAATGGACTATTATCACAATATTATGATCATAGAATGGTGCAACTTACACGGAATATGCAAGGTATATCTTTTTTGGTAGCGTGAATTACATCGGATTCTCGAACTGATGACACAGAGAACTCTTCATCTCGCATATCGAGCACTTGAGATACGTTGACCGAAGCCAAAGCGTTCCTTTCGGGCGAAATGTCGTAAAGGAATAGTTTAAAATCGCACACAACCACGAACTGTCTTAACCATCCCTTCTTAACACCTCCGGTTTTTGGCACCTTGACGTATCCTTCGTACGCAGTACCTATACCTCTCGTAGGATCGATACCAAGAGGTCGTTTGGCTATAAAAATACAAATAAAATGATTAAATAATCAATCGACGACTCGATTCTCGTACTCTGAGGATAACTCACTTTGATCCGGTGGCACAGGACACAAAGTAGGTAATTTACTACAGCATGAAATATGGCAAACGAAACCGCATACTTCGCATACGGCTCCTTGACGAGTCAATCCGATCATTAGCGACGTACAATGGTTACATTTGGTGGGAGCTGCGAACGTGCGAATTAAAAACTTATGCATGTTGCCTTTTCTCGGATCCATACTCATTTGTTGTTGCTTAGCGCTGTGTAGCGAGGTAGGAGACGTGCACCGACCCAAATCCTGAACAAAAACAAACTCAAGTAAAAAAAAACATCGGTATTTTTGGCTGAAAAGTAAAAAATGAGAGATGGTTTGTGGAATAATTACGTTCGCGTTGCTGAGTTCCGATAAATTTGATTTGCTACTTTCGATCGATGGTATACGATTATCTTCGATGTCACCCTCTTCACTTTCGGCCGAACCTCCCATCCTGTGATAGCGGTCGTTCATTAATGAACTATTGTCGGCATTCGATGTTAGTGATGTGTTGTTCAAGAAATGTTCCAAAAATGATATTTGAGATGATGGACGTTCCAAAACTGTAAAAAAAATAACGCGAAATAGTAAGAGAAAATTATTGCAATAAGTGTTGAATAGTCGCTGGAAAAGATACTAAAATTCTACGCCTGTTGTCGAATTAGCTTCGAAAAAATCCAACTGAGCTTTGTCAAATACTCGTACACAGTTAATGTAACACGTTGGTTTAAATTCTAAATTATCAGGGTGTCTAGTTTTTCAAAGAAATGATCTTCCTCGTTTTTCCAAACCAACTTTCCCAATTTCTCGAAAATTTTGCTCGAGCCTGATTTTTGAAAAGATCGAGAAAGGGGGTTTGGGTGACTATTTTTTTCAATGTTTCCATTTAAAGCCTCTCTCTGCAATTAAATTGGTTTCATTCGAAGAATTTCTTAGATTAAAAAATTATTCAAGTAAGCGAGACAAACTCATGCCCTGAAAATTTTTATAATTAGCATTTCAGTCATTTTTAGACATTCTGACATTAGTACACCAATTTCTTCGACCCAAAAACCATGAAGACCATTTGAAAAGATTTAATTTTGGTGGAATTTCAACCCCCTTCAGCAGTCCATTCAAAGCTCCCCCTTCCACAATCCAAATTGAGCTAATTATTTCAATTCGTGAATCAACGATTTTTTTAGAAGAAAAGGGGGAGGGGGGTTCGGAAAGCTTCCGATTTTTCAATAGGCCTTGAATGTTCTTTTTAGTCCAGATTTTCAATTATAGTAGGCAATTTCAAGATTTTGATTTTTTTTTAAGTGCCATGCGACCTATCACAACATGTTAAAATTTTACGAGAACTCCAAAAATTTCAACGATAATATTTTCTGAGCATTCTTAAAAGGAATTTTGAGATAAAGATTGAATTTGATTTTCGAAATTTTTGAAAAAATGTCATGCAACTAATCAAAATGGGTTAAAATTTCGCAAAAACTTCAAATATTTCATCAAAATTCCTTCTTGAGTTTTTTTTTTTTTTTTGAAGAATCTTGAGCCCAAGATTGAGTTGAAATTTCAGTCTTTATGAAAAATTTATATCAAATAATTTTTTTTTTTTTGGTCTTTTGGATGAATTCTGACAAATGGAACCTCTTGAGGTGTCACACTCCGATTTGAACGAGACCGCGATTTTTGGAAAGAGCATAGTCTAAAACTTCCAAAACCAAATTTTCACTTTCCCAAGTTCATTTTTCGATTTTTGACGAATTTTTAAAAATTCAAAATTGACTGTTTTTTTGGCGATTTCTGCTTTTTTTAAAAAGTACGTACTTGATCAATAAAAATGGTCAAAATAAGTCCAAAAACTAATATTAACTACCCGAATCTAAATTTCATCATTTCCAGCCATTCTGGAGCCTCCAGCGTGATTTTTCAATTTCTCCAGAATTTTGAATTTGCTCCAGAAGGCGTGAATATGAAGTTAGGCAGTTAAAAATCGAGTTGTATATTACACTCGACCTGTTTAACGAGTTTATCTACATTTGAGCCGATTTTGGGAGTGACACCTCAAAAGTGGCTTTTTGATCAGTTTTTTTTCAAAATTAAAAAATCAAAAAAAATCAAAAGATAACCGTTTGTGTGGAAATTTTTGAAATTCACGCGAATCGCTGTATTCTGTATTTTGTCCGAAACTAACCCCCCAAATCCTAATTTCACAATTTCCAGCCATTCTGGAGCCTCCAGCGCGATTTTTCAATTTCTCCAGAAATTTGAATTTGCTCCAGAAGGCGTGAATATGAAGTTAGGCAGCTAAAAATCGAGTTGTGTATTATACTCGACCTGTTTAACGAGTTTATCTACATTTGAGCCGATTTTGGCAATGACACCTCAAGAGTGGTTTTCTGACAAGCTTTTTTCAAAAAATTAAAAAATCCAAAAAATCAAAAGATGGTCGTTTGCGAGGAAATTTTTGAAATTTGCGCGAATCGCTGTATTTCTTTAAGCACTAACCCCCGGAGCGCAAATTCTACCATTTCCAGCCGT
Source organism: Planococcus citri (assembly GCF_950023065.1). Taxonomy (NCBI): domain Eukaryota; kingdom Metazoa; phylum Arthropoda; class Insecta; order Hemiptera; family Pseudococcidae; genus Planococcus; species Planococcus citri. The sequence continues at coordinate 3,207,475 of NC_088679.1, read as the reverse complement.
TTTGGAGCGAGAGTGACACCTCAAAAAACCTCTCTTGAGGTGTCACTCTCAAAATCTGCTCAAATGTGGATAAACTCGTTGAACAGGTCGAGTGTAATATACAACTCGATTTTTAGCTGCCTAACTTTATATTCACGCCTTCTTGGAGCAAATTCAAAATTCTGGAGAAATTGAAAAATTGCGCTGGAGGCTCCAGAATGGCTGGAAATGGTGAAATTTGGATTTGGGTAATTAATATTAGTTTTGGGACTTATTTTGACCATTCTTATTGATCAAGTACGTACTTTTTAAAAAAAAGCATAAATCGCCAAAAACAGTTAATTTTGAATTTTTAATAATTCGTCAAAAATCGAAAAATGAATTTGGGCAGCTGAAAATTTGGTTTTGGGAGTTTTAGACTATGCTCTTTCTAAAAATCGCGGTCCCGTTCAAATCGGAGTGTGACACCTCAAGAGGTTCCCTTGTCAGCATTTTTAAAAGGAATTTTGAGGTCAAGATTGAATTTGATTTCCAAATTTTTGAAAAAATGTCATGCAACCAATCAAAACGGGTTAAAATTTCGCAAAAAGTTCAAATATTTCATCAAAATTCCTTCTGTTTTTTTTTTTTTTTTTTTTTGAATAATCTTTAGCCCAAGATTGATTTAAAATTTTCAAACTTTATGAAAAAATATCAAATAATTTTTTTTTTGCCTTTTGGATGAATTCTGAGATCAAAATTGAGTAGATTCTTTTTTTTTAAATATCAATTCAATCTGCTTTGTGGTATCACTGAATTTTCTCTCTGTGTGACTCATTTTGATGGGTCATCAACTCATCATGGATGCGACTCGTTTCCCAACAATGCAAAAAACTGAATCAATTATGGGATAATTTTTCATAAATTTTCAAAAATGCTCAAAAACAATTTTAATGGGTCACATGGCCCTTTATCAAAATTCCCAAAAATAACGATTCATTTTAGGGGCTCAAAGTTCATCAAAAATGCTCAAAAAACCACTTCGATGAGAATTTTTAAATTTTCGCGAAATTTTAACCCACTTTGACGAGTCGCATGACACGTTTCCTTGAAAATTTCGAAAATCATGACCCAAGTTTGAGCTCAAAATGCTTCTAAAATAGTCAGAAGTCATTACCGTAAAAATATTTGAAATTCTCGCGAAATTTTGACCGATTTTAATAGGTAATCGTGCATAATTTTTCAAAATTTTAATATTTTTGACCCATTTTAACAGGTTGAATGACACTTTTTAAGCTCAAAACTCATCATAACTGCTCAAAAAAAAATTCAAAAATCCCAATAGATTATTCTCATTTTCGTATTCAAAATTACTGAAAAACGCTTAAAAAATATTTTCGTCGAAATATTTATGATTTTTTATAAGATTTAATATTCTTCAAAAAAATCATAAAATACATCGAAACTCAAATTTATAACCCGCCCACCCTTTTTTAACACAAATAAAATCGAACCTAACACCTCGACGAGATAAAATACAAATACGTACGTAAAGGATCCATTTTCCATACACCAAAGTCTCTAACCTTCAAGGTACATCACTACCAATTTAAAAAAGTAATTAATATAGCAATATTAGCACGCAGTGAGGATTAACACGCATCAAATTACACCGCATTTATAAAGCAACGCCGTCGTCAGATCACCGCCACACATTCACACATCCGCGAATTACGATAAATCGTCGTCAATAAACCACTTCAAAGAATCCACCAAGCAGCGGTCGTGTTATCGTATTACTCATGAAAACCAAACAGTTCCAAATTAGTACATGTGAATTGGTTAATAAACAGAGCACACATTCGCCAACTGACAAACAAACACACATAAACACGCGTCTATGAACAACACCGTATTAGAGAGAAGAAAAAATTTAAAAAAAATAAAAAAAAAGGTAAAGAAAACTCGAAGGAACAACCACGCTGCGTATTCTGATGTGACAAAAAAAAGAGCAGAGCAGCAATAGCAGCGTCATTCATCACGCAACAACACTCGCACGCATTACCCGAAATTATGAAGAGGGTAGGCTCTCGTCAGAGATACACTTTCAACAGTATGATTAACAGCCCCCAAAAACAGCTCGTTACACCAATAAATAAAGGCATTTTGTCTAAAAAAAAAATCACAAGACAGAAAACAGAAGAAGAATATTATGCAAAAAAATGAAAAAAAAATCATTAGAACAGAATATTGTTGTTGTTTTTTTTAGCATGCAGAAAACCAATAATCGTTGTTCAGAATGATTCACACGGATACGATCTGTTTGCTTTGATAAAATTTGATTCATGAACATAGCGTACTTAGAAGCTTTCAAGAGTCAATTTGAAGTGGTGAAGGATAATTCACGATAATAAAAATGATACGAAAATATCAAGGTATTAGGAAAAAAATTTAAGATTTCGGAACGAAAAAATGTTCATAAAACAAAATATAACTCACTTACTAATCTCTTCTCAAAGAAAACAGATACCGACGGAATCACTCTGTGCACATAAATACATACAAATAAGCCTTTTTCCTCGATAAAAAAAATAACGAAGCTACTTTTGGCAATAAACATGAAAAAAAAATACTCGCAAACGAAAATTCAAAACTATTCGTAGGTATTTTTTTTAATAACGACGAATTACACTAAAGCCCAAATGTACGACGTCCGGTAAAAGCTCTCAATTAAATCGACACGTATATAAATGCGAGAGTAGAGAGATAAAGAGAGAGACAGAGAGACAGAACCACAGACATGATTATCTCATGGGTGTCAAAAGTAGACCCCTTGACAGCTATAAAACTACACTTACATCCGTCTCCGGTTTCCAAACGCGTTTGTAATTCCTTTAAATTAATATCTTTGCGTTTCAGTTCGTGAGCCATGTTCTCGTATTGTTGTCGCAGATCGCGTAATTCTCTGTAAAATAGATAAAAGAAAAAATATACATAAAGGACTGGTCATCAGTAGGTGTGAATAAAAATCAGATTTCATGATCGACAACAACTCACTTCTGCGCGGCGATATATTCGGCTCGAGTTTTACTTAGCTCTTCGCTGATGGACTGTTTAGCTTGGATTTCCGATTGCAGGCTACTTTGTAAGTTTAATAATTCCATTTTCTCTAATTTTTGACTTCTGCGATTACGCCAGCTGTGATCCTGCAAATATGGGGCACGATAAGTTAGGATATTTCGATTAGGAGATTTATCGCAGAAGCTAACGAGGCGGTGGATGGATGAAAAAGCGAGCTTGCACTTACAATTCGAGAAGGTGTACTGCTATTGGTGAATGAAGAAGCAGCGCAGTGTTTCAAATACTCGAGTTCTTCGACCATTTTCGTAGCTAAGGCTTGTAAATATCCTCGAGCGTCTTTTTCGTCAGCAACCCTGCGAAATGAAATGATACGATAAGAATTTTAAATGCTTCGGTTATGCTATTTTCATATCAACTCGACCAAAAATTCCTATCACAAAAAAATTTAGAATCGGACAAAGCTGAATCGAAAGAGCATGTAAAAATACACGACCATCCAAAATTTCAAGATGTGGAGATCATTTTTCGATTTTTAGAAAATTTTTGAAAATCAAATCTGGGTCAAAAACGAAAAAAAAAATCAAAATTTCAACAAATTGATCCAGAAAGCTGAAATTTGGTATTTATCCTATTTCTGACCCTTCGAATCGATTACAAACCGGTTCAAACCTATTTGAGCGGTTTTGACTGGAGCCTCCAGCAGGTTTCGATGGTTGAAATTTCCGTAAAATTTTACTCAATGAAATTGTAAAGCTAAAATTTAGTTTATACCCCAATTTCAACAGGCTGAATTGATAGACACTAATTTCAAGAAATTCTAGAGCCTCCAGCAACTTCTTAGAAATTCCAGATTTCCAAAAAAACGTCAAGTCCGTCTAATCCAACTTTCAGCACATATAAATGTGATTGCTGCTTGTTGGTGAACCAGTTGACCGATTACACGTAATTTTTCCAAAATCGGTGTCCGTGCATTTTTTTCGAACATGAAAGCATATGATTCCGAAATGGTAGCAACCGATTTGGGAAAAACAGTGTATAATCAGTCAAGTGGGTCACTAACAAACACCAATCAAATTTATACGAGGTAAAGTTGCGTTGGACAGTTTTTATGGCTTTTTTTTTGAAAGTCTGGAATTTCCAAAAAGTCGCTCGAGGCTCCAAAACGGCTTGAAACCATTTCCAATCGAATTCAGCATGTTGAAATAAGGACGTAAATTAAATTTTATCTTTCCAACTTCACTGGATAAAATATTGTGTTGATTTCAACTTTCGAAAATCTGCTGGAGGCTCCAGAACTGCTCGAAACCGTTTCTAATTGATACGAGGTGTCAAAACCATTCAGGTTTCTGGATCAATTTGGAAAAATTCTGATTTTTTTTTGCATTCTCTGTCCTGATTTAATTTTCAAAAATTCGCCAAAAATCGAAAAATGCATTTGAGCAGCTGAAAATTTGGCTAGAGATGTATTTTTGCATGTTCTTTCGATTTACATAGCTCTGTTCAGTTCAAAAAATTCGGTACCATGAGCCCCCTTCTCCCTCCCTAGGTTCAAAAAAAAACCAAAATTATGAGAAAAATACAATTTAAGCAAAAGTTTTCCATTTCTGCGTCAAAGTTCGTCTAAATAATTCCTTTTTCAAGAAAAAAAAACTTCTCCGGTCACGAGCGCTATTTTGGTTCATTGTACGAAGCCCAGAAAAACAATTAAAATGAAAGAAAATGTAAGTCAGTAAACATTTGTAGGAAATCTCTCTTTCTTTGATTATGAACCCCTTTTCAAGTAAAAATCTTTCTCGCTCCCCTAAACATTGTAGGTCCCCAAGCATAAGACCTTAAAAAATGAGAGAAATTCTTGAAAAAATTGAAAATTGAAGAGGGTAAAAATGCTTTGAAAATTTGTAATTTCTGGTCAGAATTATTTTTAATATATTCCGCTTTTCAAGGACCCTCCCCCCTCCCCCTCCAACAAAACTATTCATTTTTCATTTTATTCAACTCTTTGGAGGGCTCTATACAAAGGGAGAAACATTGTTCGAGGAGGGGAGGGGGGTAAAAAAAGTTCTTTCTTAAAAAACGGTTCACTTAGAAAAATTTTCAACAAAAATGAAAAATTTTCAAAAAAAAAAGTTCACAGATTTAAATTTTTTTCCATTTTTTTGAATTCATTTCAACTCTTGAAAATTCTATTCAAGGGAACAAAAATAGAGTTCGAGATCCTGGAGGAGGTTTATTCTGGAAAAGAGGAATTATTTTAAAAAATTTCAAGTAAATTGTGCTGGTGGTTGTTTTCTTATTTGATGAGTAAATAAATTTGAAAAAAATTGAATAATAATTATGATTTTGAAACTCTCTGATCAAATTGACACAGAAAGACCAGTCAACAAATTTCGAACGTGTGAAAACAGCGATAAAACATCAGGAACTTCGATTAAGTACGCCAACGACAACGTACCATTGAATAATTTCATTTATCTGCGCTTCCCATTGAACAATAGCTTCCTTCTTGTTGTAAAGCTGCTGATAATCCTGCTCCAACTGTTTCCTTTCGTTTTTAATCCGACCGACATTTTCATGTAACTATTGAAACAAAAGAAAAAATGTACCATGTAAAAAATCTTATCGAAATTCCTATCCGAATTTTCACTTCTCCCCAGACTTACCTCTCTTTCCAACGATTCTCGTCTGACATCGGATTCGAGTAATTGATCTTTGAGGGAATTAATCTCTAATTTATATTTATGTTGACGTTGAGCAATATCTTCGTTATGTTCGGCTTGCAATTTTTCCATTTCTTGTTTTAGGCTGCAAAGTGGGACAGAATAATACATGAAAAACGAGTCGATACATTCCAAGAGTGAAATCGCGTTGAAAAAAATGTGGTTCGAAAAAAGACAGCCCAGGTATCAACGTTCGTGGGCTGACACCTGTTCCAGTTCGACGTCGATATTGTCTCTAATATTAACGTTTATTTTATTTTTATTTTTTTTCATTTATATAATTGTTTTTTTCTTTTATAAAATTCAGCGTAAAGTTACGACGAGCAGCGTGATTCAATAATACATTATGAGAAATACGCAATTTTGAGTGTAATTGATTGAATAATGATGAAGGATTTTTAAAAAAAATAGATTTCGATGCATTTTTTCGGACATAAAATACAGAAAAAAAATTCTCTAATTACCGAGTAATTTCTAACTGAGTATCGTTAGTTAATCCATCTTTCTCATCCCATGCTAAATTGGAAGACTCTTTCATCTGCAACAATAATAATTCATCAAATTTGACTTCCTTAGACGATTTTCAAAATATTTCTCTGGCAAAAACGAACCTGTCTAATATACTCTTCATTCCTTTCACGAAGTTTTTTCTCTTTTAGAACCTCAGCATTGGATTCTTCGACCCTAGCCTCGAGTTCACGCCTCAATTTCTCAGCTCGTCTGATCTCTTGCCTTAAAGAATCGACTTTTTTCATCGCTAAATCTAATTCTTCTTCTTTATCTCGAACTTGTCGCGACATTTTTTGTTTCTGTTGTCTTAGTTCTGATAATCTGAAAGTTTCAAATCGAGATGACGATTAAATCATAAGTAATGATTTTTCAAATACTCGAACGTGTGGTTTTCGATTCATACTTATCCGTAACTTCGGCATACTCGCTCATGGCTAAATTTTTCTGACTCAGAGCATCTTTCAATTCTTTCTCTTGCGACGCCAGTTTATCTTGAGTATCTAATTTTTCCTGAAAATCGGCCAAAAAAATAGAAAAAAATTTATAAAATACGCCATCTTCCAAAACAAACATTCGCTATAAAAATATTAATCTACTTTGATAATTTCTTCTTTTTCTTGCTTCAGCAGACGTACGGTTTTCTCCAATTCTCTAATTTTATCGATCGATTGAGATAGGTCGTTATCTTTACACTCTTGTTGGCTCATCTCCAACAATTCTATTTGAGATTGCAGTTCTGTAAATCATTCGAAAACACATTTCGATAATGAAACACACTTCGAAAGCCGGTAAATAGAAAGGCGGAGTCGAAGTACGCCCACTTACCACAATTTTTCTTCGTTAACGTGTTGATTTCGTCTTGAAGATGGCGTATATTAGTTCCTCCTACGTTTTCGCTGCCATTTACTTGTTCGAAGGCATTATTATTATTATTAATTGGTTTTTCTGCAAAAAAATTACAAGTTTTTAAATTTTTTAAACGAATTTATAATATTGCAGCGAACTTAGTTTTATTTTTACCTTCATCTTGTAAAAGCCTGATACGTTTACCAGCTCGAGATTCAGGTTGCGTGTTTCCTTGGCCACGTAAATCTGAAACTCGACTAAGAACAGAAAAAATACATAATTAATGGAAAATTCGTCTTCTGCCTGCTCGTATGATAAAAATTCGACTCTCTTACCTGCCCTGAGTAAATGAAAATCCTACAAATGGTAAATGCAAAGCTGAAAAAGCTGAGCTAGCGGAAGCCGGTGGAAGAGCATCGGACAATCTGACATCCATATCGTCCACATCAAAGTTACTCGTATCAGTTGGACTAGACACTTCTGGAATATATGGAGCCGTACTGTCTCGTATATGTTCCCAATCGACGCCTTCGAACCAGCTATGATTCTGAAATATTGAGTTTTTTTACGATAAATTTGGAACTTAGTTTTCCAAATAAGTAAATTCGTTCGTTGAAAAAAATCTCAAAAACCGAGAGCTCACCTTAAAATCTAAAATACCATTTTGGCCTAATCTAAATTCGGACGTACAAATTAATTTTCTAATCAAATCTTTGGCTTCGTCAGATACATGAAATCCGGTATCGACAGGAAAATCGAAACAATTCTACAAAAGAGTGAAAAAAAAACATCAAAAATATGCCATTTAGGTCGTAATTTCGCTCGCAAATAGCGAAGCTTCGTACTCACTTTATGATTCATAATTTTACTATAAGTTTCCACTAGAGATTCAGCATAAAAGGGAGTCTCGCCGTACAGCATTTCGTACATACAGACGCCCAACGACCACCAATCGCATTCGGGTCCATATTTACCCTGGCCATCTTCCATGGCTCGTAGAATTTCGGGCGATATGTAATCGGGGGTGCCGACGGCAACGTTACTCTGCACCGTTCCGTCTTCGTTCAAACGCAGACACGAACCGAAATCGGCTAAACGGATGTGCCCATTTGCATCCAATAGAACGTTATCCGGTTTTATGTCCCTGAAATTCGGATAAACAAACGAATTATATTTACAGCGTCAGCGAATAATAAAAAACGAAAGTAGAATGAACTTGGCAACGATGAAAAAAAAATCGAGTGCAATTTCATAGTGGGCTTCTTTGCGATCAGGAGGATGAAAAAATTTCGTGACTGAATCAAAGTCTCAAGATACATATATTTAAAAAAAAAAAAAAAAAAAAAAAAAACAAGCCAGAGTTCCTTTTTTTGAAGGCCTTCTTTTCTCAGAGTCTATCGCTGTATCCAAAGGAATTGTGACATCAAGGGTTAGGGTGGGGATGATTTGAATCTCGATTCAGATAAAAAATCAAAAATGTAGTGATTCGAATCATTTTTTTAAAAACTGGGATTCGTGATTCACGATTCATGATAATCACCAGCCATGAATCACGTTCAACGAATAATTTTCTGCTCCTCGTTTTGAATGTTTCGGACAATTATTGTCCATTTTTTAATATCGATGATTCAAAATTTTCCTAAAAGAGAAAACTTTTCACTCATTTTTTTCAGACATTTTCAAAAAAATTTCGCAAAACTTTACCAAGTGATGATTTTTTATCAATTTGTGGTAATTTTTAATTGAGAGGTCAATTAAACTATTTTTTATACTTTCCACAAATTATTATTCAATTTTTGAGAATCAGATTCATTTTTATTAGGTACTTTATCGATGCAATATAATCTAACAAGGGAACCACTTGAGGTGTCACACTCCGATTTGAACGAGACCGCGATTTTTGGAAAGAGCGTAGTCTAAAACCCCCAAAACCAAATAAAATTTCCTCACAAACGGTTATCTTTTAATTTTTTGGATGTTTTAATTTTGAAAAAAGCTGATCAAAAAACCACTTTTGAGGTGTCACTCTCAAAATCGGCTCAAATGTGCATAAACTCGTTAAACAGGTCGAGTGTAATATACAACTCGATTTTTAGCTGCCCAACTTCATATTCACGCTTTCTGGAGCAAATTCAAAATTCTGGAGAAATTGAAAAATCGCGCTGGAGGCTTCAGAATGGCCGGAAATGGTGAAATTTGAATTTGGGTAATTAATATTAGTTTTGGGACTTATTCTGACCATTTTTATTGATCAAGTACGTACTTTAAAAAAAAAAAAAAAAAAAAAGCATAAATCCCCAAAAACAGTCAATTTTGAATTTTCAAAAATTCGTGAAAAATCGAAAAATGAACTTGGACAGCTGAATATTTGGTTTTGGGGGATTTAGACTATGCTCTTTCCAAAAATCGCGGTCCCATTCAAATTGGAGTGTGTCACCTCAAGAGGTTCTCTTGTAAGCGATAGGTTCAAAATTTCGCCCAAATTATGAGACATCTTCTCAATGTTTGGACGTTTTTGAATATTCTATTTTTTTTTAGTAATTTTGAGTGATTTGATTTTTTCAAAAACTTGGATAAAGGTTTCTTCATGACCAATTTTTGAAATTGGAGGAGAGAGTGGGCTTGGATCGAAATTTTTTTACATAACTAAAAACAGACCCAGCGAAAAGAGGGCCTAAAAAAAACTGGTTTATTTTTTTCTAAATTCTTCCTAGATAACGATTCAGTCATAAAATTGCTTCAAACCTCATTTATTTTTTCTACTTCATATGACTGGAGTGCAAATGTGTGTATTTTGCATACCTGTGTACGTAACGAAGCTTATGAATTGAGTCAATGGCCAACACCATTTCGGTGATATAGAATTTCGCCATATCTTCCGGTAACCTGTCCACGAATTTACTCAATAAGGTGAGTAAATCGCCGCCACAGTAATAATCCATCACTAAATACTGCAAATAAAAAATACGAAATAAAAATTAGATTCATTTTGCGTAATAAACGCGTTCAATGTTGACAGATGATTTCACAACATCGTTTCCACGACGGTCAAAGTATGACCTGATACGTTTCGATTTCACCTGCCCATATTTTCCCACTTTAAATGGTCGAGAGCGTGCCCCTGACCAAAGTTATGGGTGCCAAAGTTTATTTTTGGCCCTTCCAGAGCGATTAAAAATTTCAAGAGAAAATTAAAGAATTGCTGGAAGCTCCAAAATGGTTCAAAAAAACTACTAATTGTTGAGGTGTGGGAGTTGAACTAAATGGATCAATTCTCATTGGTTCACTTTGCTCAGAAAAATTCATATTTTATGAAAAAGTTAGGAAATCGCTCTTAAAACGGATTAAAATTTTTTTTTTCTATTTTCAAAAATTCGTCAAAAATGAACTTTATTTTAGTCCGGCAGATGACAATTGGAGAAATTGCACCCCCCCCCCCCCGCCAATCCTCCGGGACAACTTTTTTTTAAGGGGGACATCCTAAGCAACATTTTAAAGCAAACTTGCCTAAAAAAAAAGTTGGCCTTACTTACAAAATGGCGGCTATTTTGATTGACAGGTCAGCCGAAATCGCAAATTTTGCGTTTCAACTTAGGACTTGCACAAAATTTTTCAAACTTTACAAAGGTAGATCGAAAGATGATGCAAAAATTCATCATCTGTGAAAATTTCAAGTGCTAAAGTGGGTTTTTCGATTTTTGGTGAATTTTTGAAAATCGAATTTAGGCCAAAAATGAGGGAAAAAATCAAAATTTTACCAAAATGACCAAGAAAGCTGAAATTTGGGATATACCCTATTTTGGACATGTCAAATCGATTGGAAACGGTTTCAACCCGTTTTGAGCAGTTCTGGAGCCTCCAGCAGATTTTTGAAACTCGAAATTCCCACAAGATTCCATCAAATTGGAGTTGTAAAGCTGAAATTTATTCTAAAAACTAATTTCAATACGCTACGAAGTACTGCAGGTGAATTTAAAAGTCGTTTTGGAGCCTCCAGCGGCTATTTAAAAATTCCTGAAGCCTCCAGCAGATTTTTGAAACTTTAAATTTTCACAAAATGGAAAGCTGAAATTTACTCTACACTTCAATTTTAACACCCTCTGAAGACGACTTCAGGTGGGTTCAAGTCATTTTAGAGCCTCCGGCTACTTTTTTGAAAATTACTAGAGCCTCCAGTAGATTTTTGTAACTTAACTGAGATGGAGAGTCGAAATTCATTCTGCAAACTAATTTCAATACGCTACGAAGTTGACTGCTGGTGGATTTCAAGTCGTTTTGGAGCCTCCAGCGACTTTTCGAAAGGTTGTATGGCGTTTTTTTGGAAAATTGAAATTTCCTAAAAGTAGCTGGAAGCTTCAAAACCATTTGAAACCACCATCTAGCCTGCAATGTAAATGTCAGCTTGCCAACTCCATTTGATAAATTAATGTTGGGGAAATTTCAAGTTTCAAAAATCTACTGGAGGCTCCAGTAATTTTCAAAAAAGTCGCTGGAGGCTCTAAAATGACTTGAACCCACCTGAAGTCGTCTTCAGAGGGTGTTAAAATTAGTTTTCACAATGAATTTCGACTCTCCATCTCGATTTCATGAAGTTTTGTGAAAATTTAAAGTTTCAAAAATCTGCTGGAGGCTCCAGTAATTTTCAAAAAAAGTCGCTGGTGGACGGCTAGAGGCTCTAAAATTACTTGAAATCCACCAGCAGTCAGCTTCGTAGCGTATTGAAATTAGTTTTCAAAATGAATTTCGACTCTTCATTTCAGTTTGATGAAATTTTGGGGAAATTTCAAGTTACAAAAATCTACTGGAAGCTCCAGTAATTTTCCAAAAAGTCACCGGAGGCTCTAAAATGGCTTGAACTCACCTGAAATCGTCTTCAGAGGGTGTTAAAATTGGAGTGTAGTGTAAATTCAAGCTTTCCATCTCCATTTAATGAAATTTTGTGAAAATTTAAAGTTTCAAAAATCTGCTGGAGGCTTCAGAACTGCTCAAAACGGGTTGAAACCGTTTCCAATCGATTTGGCATGTCGAAAATAGAGTATGTCCCAAATTTCAGCATTCTTGGTCAATTTGGTAAAATTTTGATTTTTCCCCTCATTTTTGGCCTAAATTCGATTTTCAAAAATTCACCAAAAATCGAAAAACGCACTTTAGCACTTGAAATTTTGACAGGTGATAAATTGTTGCATGATCTTTCGATCTACCTTTTTAAAGTTTGAAAAATTTCGTGCAAGTCCTACGCTGAAACGCAAAATTTGTGATTTCGGCTGACCTGTCAATCAAAATGGCCGCCATTTTGTAAGTAAGGCCAACTTTTTTTCCCCCTTTATGAAAAAAGTTGTCCCGGAGGATCGGTTGGTGGGGGGGAGGGTGCAATTACTCCTATTGTCATATGCCGGACTAATTCCCACACGTAAAGAAAGAACTACGACTTCAATTACGTAATTTATTTGCATCGTAAATAAAGCTGAAATTCACGATTTCCGTTATGCATTAGGTACCCCCTGCCTCCCTCCTAAACTCGTCCAACGTGCGATATCGTAATACGTAGTAAATTTCGCATTAAAATCGATTATAAACCTTGAAAAAATTTACCGATTGATTAAAAAGCCATTAATGGTAACAGAGAATACATATCTAGGTAACCTTTTGATAAGCAGCAGCGGTATACTCGCGTAATTATACAACTCGACTTTATAGTACGAGTGTATACGTAATTGATTTCATCAATTAGCATTTCGAATTGATTTTACGCGAATAGTATCGACTATTGAGTAGTACTGAAGCGTTGCGTTGATAAAATGTACATAATTACGATTATGTATGTTTGAGCTCAGTGGGTAACTTTTGAACACATGATAACAGATAACAGTATCATCATCGGTTCGAGAAACATAATATTTACCAAGTTGGTGTCGTCTTGAAAAGCGTAATGTAAATTCGTAATCCATCTTCGATCACCGTGGACTAAAACGTCTCGTTCTTCCTGTAAACATTTTTCCCAAAAACAAAATTAGGTGAAATTTGACTAGAGAATTTTCATTACTGATTACAGATGCACCGAGACAGCACAATGAGCAATGAAAAATTTGTATTTACTTGAAAACATGCGGTTTCAGCTCTTTTCAGCATTTCCCATTTGTTGAGGATTTTCATAGCGTAGATGTTATCGGTTTTTCGCATACGTACGACGCAAACCTCGCCGAAGGCTCCTCTGCCGATGACTTTGATAATTTCGAAGTCATCCCGGCTCAAACGAAGGTTTTTCACGCATGTTGCTACCGGTTTTACTATTTTCAACAAAAAAGAAAAAGATTAGTTTCCGTTGACCGAACAAAAAACACGAAGTCAAAAGTGGATCGTCTGATTCACAATTCATTTCCATGAAAGGAATCAAAATGACCCAATATTCTCGATCCACTCACCAAATTCGATGAAATCCGAGACAGCTTTCTCCCTGCGAAGCGAAGAATTGCAACATTCATCGTACAAAACGAGTAAAATATCGAGCAGCGTTTCAATGCTAAAGCATTGTCCTTTATCTCCAGCTCTGATAGGGCCATCGAGAAACAACGATTCTAACGTACGCAATCGTTCGGTACCTGAAACAGACACCAACAACACTTGATAAATTGCTAAGCAATCGAATCATTTCGAGAATCCGCCGTAACTGATAAATTTCAAAGACGGCCGTCGTCAGTGAATTTATTACTGTCGTTTTAACCACCAAACCAACGTTTACATCTAATGAAGAGTATCGGAAGTACGGGAGCCCAATGGCGGGCATCGCTACGACAGCCAAACAACCGAATGAGTTCAGTTAGTAAGCGTTTGGCGGCGCTAAATCAGCGTGGCGTAATCCCGAACAGAAGGACTTTCGTTTTTCACGGATCAAAGAACAGAACGCAGTCTGGATCGTACAGGCAGCAGAATTCGTGCGATTTCGCCAGCTTAGGAGCGAGCTTGACGAGCGAGGTGACACCGTGCAAAGGAGGCGATTCGATCGCTAAACTCGCCAAAAGACATTCGTCCAGGTTTAGAAGAGATGATCTCGTATTGCGTAAATCATCCGACGAACTAATCGGTGTAACTCCTCCGCCGATCCAAGAGATATCGGAGCTTTCGCCGGAACCGCAAACGCAGCCAGAACCTTTAACAGAAGTCGTACCTCTCGATGAAGACGATAATCCATCGGATCCGCTCGCGAATACGAGAAAATTCCTCGAAAATTATCGCGAGTTGGTGTTCTGTTGTAACGTATCAGCTCCCGAGGGTATCGAGATCGAAAACACCGAGAATAAAACTGCTGCAGACTCTGAAGCAGGTCCGGCGACGTCGCAGCTCATTGAAAATATGGAAACGGTGACCGAAAGTATCGTCGTCGAAAACCACTCGTCCGAAAAAGAATCACCTTGTAACCCAACGCCATTGGTCGTCGAACAAGTCACCAACGCTGATTCGATTCTCAAATCGACGATCGCCGAACCGCACAACAGCATATTAGAAAACACCGCCATGGTTACAGTTTCGATTAAAAATCCAACCGATCAAATATCAACAGCGCCGGAAACCAAGCCGATTAAAAGTAAGTCAGTATCGAGAAAACGTCGCTTGCGTCGAAGGCCGGAGAAAATAACCATATTCCAGAGTGACCCACTGGCCCAAGACGATTCCGGTAACGTTCGATACAGGAAGTTATTCTACAGCGAACCGGAGCACAAATGGGTGCAGCATTTGATACTGGAGGAAGAAGATGCTCCGTCGGATGAATCTTCGAAAAGTAAAGACGAAGTAGAGAAGTTCGTTTTACCGCATTTAGTCAAAGGTCGCCAAACGGACAGGTTCAAACAATGGTTACCAACTGCTTTCATAAAGAGTCAAAAGAACAGATGCTTTTACGATAAAATACACGTAACCGATGAATTAAGAATGGAATTACACAAACGTAAAATGCCAATCGTAGGTTCCTACTTCCAAGAACACATATTCAAATTCGGTAAGCTTCCGTTTAGAAATAATCCTCGATCGCATTAGACTTTTTAAGCGGTATCGTACACGAACGCAGAATAAATTTTCTATCTTCTTATACTCACCAGGTTGATTATCCAATTTATTTGACAGTTCAGACATTTCATCATTAATGTACTCGTCTGAGAGAACTTTTTAAACTACACATTATGTACGATTTGATGATTGACAACAGGCTAACACTGAATCCTGAAAACATATAATTTCGGATTAGCTACACATTGAATAACTATACATATGATAGAGTTTCAAACTACGTAATATGTTATTCGTAAACTTCGCTCGACAGAAAGGAAGAACAAAGAAATCCAACTTTTTATAGATAACACACAGAGACATTCTCTGTTGTGTCGAAATCCGTCGCATCATTATACGACTAAACAATAATTTCAACCATCTGATTGCACCGAACAAAGAAGTGCAAAGGATAGATTTGATTTCATGTACGTTAATAGATTAGTAGTGCGAACTGATTAGAGAAAAGTGTTGATGAAAATTGCCAAAATTTTGAAAAATTGTAAATCTTACCATCAGCATCTCTTTCAAACAAGAGCAATCTCGGAGTCATGTGTTCCAAAGTGTTTTCATGATCGACTCGTAACACCTACAGCTACCGTAACACTTATCATTACTTTATTTCGCGTACTTAGCCACAATATGATAATTTTCTCAAAAAATTCACCTTGAGTACTAACTAAAATATGGCTGACTAGTGAAAATATACGGGGGAGATACCAAAATTCATGTAATCTTTCCAGTAGGCTAGATGGACTCCTGTATTTTGTGCATTGACCTGGAAGATGGCCAGTTTAGTTTGATTTTTCTATAGTTTAATTGAATGATCACCGCGAGCGCTAAGTTTCTTGATCAAGATTCAAGTTTTTGAATTTATTTGCACCTCCCCGCCCCCGCTGATCATCCGGGAGCCGGGACAACTTATTTCTTAAAAGCAGGGCTTAAAACCACCAAAACCAAAACCAAATAAAACCACCACAACCATTGTTTTTCAATTGGTTTTACCACTACCACAACCATTTCAACTTCTTTTTGTAAATTTCAAAAACAACAACAACAAAAAACCAATACATTGGAAAAAAATGAAAACCATTTCATTTAAAAACAACCATTTGAAAAAAAAATTTGAATTGAAAAAACCAAAACCACCAAAACGTTGTGTTCTTTGGAGAAAACCACAACCACAAGAACCGTTTCAATGAATTTCAAATGTAACCATAACCAATAACAACCATAAACCAATTCATGAAATGGTTCTTTTTGGTTTCTGCAATTTTTTCGGCTTTTCCAGACCAGTGATGCAAATTTTCTGTTTTTTTTTTTGTCGCAAATCAGACTTTTAGTAGTACTCTTTATTATACTCATACTTTAAATTTGTTTTTTGGTAAATTTTTTGATGTAAAAACCACCACAACCACCAAAACCAATTGAAAATTTGAAATGGTTTTTGATATGAAAAACCACCACTACCAGAAAAAAAATACAATTACAAAACCAAAACCACATCCACACCACATTAAAAAAAAATTGAAACCATTTCAAAACCAGAACCAGAAAAACTTTGAAACTTGAACCTTAAAACCAATTGGAACCGTTATGGCTTGTGATCGCAAAACCAATTCAGAAACCATAACCAAAAACCGTTATTTTTGAGTTTTTCAAAAACCATCTACCACAACAACCAATAAAATCCAAATGGTTTTAAGCCCTGCTTAAAAGGGACATCCTAAGGAACATTTTAAAGCAAGCTTGCCCAAAAAAAAGTGGCCTTACTTACAAAATGGCGGCCAGTTTGATTGACACTTGACAGGTCAGCCGAAATCGCAGATTTTCCGTTTCAACATCGGACTTGCACGAAATTTTTCAAACTTTACAAAGGTAGATCGAAAGATCATGCAAAAATTAATCACCTGTCAAAATTTCAAGTCCTAAAGTGCGTTTTTCGATTTTTAGTGAATTTTTGAAAATCCAATTTAGGCCAGAAATGAGAGAAAAAATCAAAATTTTACCAAATTGACCAAGAAAGCTGAAATTTGGAAAATTTACCCTATTTTCGACATGCCAAATCGATTAGAAACGGTTTCAACCCGTTTTGAGCAGTTCTGGAGCCTCCAGCAGATTTTTGAAACTCGAAATTCCCACAAAATTCCATCAAAGTGGAGGTGTAAAACTGAAATTTATTCTAAAAACTAATTTCAATACGCTACGAAGTACTGCAGGTGAATTTCAAATCGTTTTGGAGCCTCCAGCGACTTTTTTGAAAATTAATGGAGCCTCCAACAGACTTTTGAAACTTTAAATTTTCACAAAATTTCATCAAACTGAAATGGAGATTCGAAATTCATTCTGCAAACTAATTTCAATACGCTACGAAGTTGACTGCTGGTGGATTTCAAATCGTTTTGGAGCCTCCAGCGACTTTTTGAAAGGTTGTACGACGTTTTTTTAGAAAATTGAAATTTCCTAAAGGTTGCTGGAAGCTTCAAAACCATTTGAAACCACCGTGTAGTCTGCGAAGTAAATTTCAGCTTGCCAACTCCAATTGATAAATTAATGTTTGGGAAATTTCAAATCTACTGGAGGCTCCAGTAATTTTCAAAAAAGTCGCTGGAGGCCATAAAATGACTGAACTCAGCTGAAGTCGTCTTCAGAGGGTGTTAAAATTGGAATGTAGAGTAAATTTCAGCTTTTCATCTCCATTTGATGAAATTTTGTCAAAATTTAAAGTTTCAAAAGTCTGCTGGAGGCTCCAGTCATTTTCAAAAAAGTCGCTGGAGGCCCTAAAATGACTGAACTCACCTGAAGTCGTCTTCAGATGGTGTTAAAATTGGAGTGTAGAGTAAATTTCAGCTTTTCCTCTCCATTTAATAAAATTTTGAGAAAATTCAAAGTTTCAAACATCTGCTGGAGGCTTCAGGAATTTTCAAAAAGTCCGCTGGAGACTCCAAAACGACTTGAAATTCACCTGTAGTACTTCGTAGCGTATTGAAATTAGTTTTTAGAATAAATTTCAGCTTTACACCTCCACTTTGATGGAATTTTGTGGGAATTTCGAGTTTCAAAAATCTGCTGGAGGCTTCAGAACTGCTCAAAACGGGTTGAAACCGTTTCTAATCGGTCTGGCATGTCGAAAATAGAGTATATCCCAAATTTCAGCTTTCTTGGTCATTTTGGTAAAATTTTGATTTTTCCCCTCATGTTTGGCCTAAATTTGATTTTCAAAAATTCACCAAAAATCGAAAAACGCACTTTAGCACTTGAAATTTTGACAAATGATAAATCTATGCATGATCTTTCAATCTACCTTTATGAAGTTTGAAAAATTTCGTGCAAGTCCCATGTTGAAACGCAAAATCTGCAATTTCGGCAGACCTGTCAATCAAACTGACCGCCATTTTGTAAGTAAGGCCCACTTTTTTTGGGCAAGTGTGCTTTAAAATGTTCCTTAGGATGTCCTCTTTAAGAAAAAAGCTGTCCCGGAGGATCGGCCGGGGGGTGCAATTACTCATTGTCATATGCCGGACTATCAGTTATATACTCAATAAATTCATTCAAAAAATCAAAAATTTTTCGCCTTCGCTTCGCTAAGGGTTCAACTTTGAATATTTAAATGCGTAGATACGTACACGTAGATTTCCTTCGAAAGCCAGAAGCCAGAACGGTCATGAATTCTTTTCTTATACAATCTTACAACGGTTTCAAAAATATAAAATTTGAATGAAAATCACTCAAAATTATCCAATAAATATATTAATATTTTTCAATCACAAATGAACAAGAATCGAACAACTTTAAACATTATTAATTAGCAGGGCTCGGATTTTTATGCTGGAGCATATTTTTTGTATGCATAGGAGATAGGGAATTTTTCAATTATCTCCACGATTCATGAAATTTCGAGTCAAATGAGCCTATTTTGTTAGAGCATATTTTGGCATATTTTACCATAAAAGCATATTAAAGCATATTTTGGCATTTTTTAGGGAATATTTTGCGTTTTTAGAGCATATTTTACGTTTTTAGCGGTTTTTAGGGAATATTTTGCCCAATTTCAAATTTTTGCATCAAATTACTATATTTTTATAAAACTGGCAATAGCTCACTCTACCTACTTATTTTTTTGTTCATTTTATTTTGTTTTTTATCCTTTAATAATGGAACTAGAATTACCTTTTCGTGATTTTAAAACGCTCTGTTTTGCATTTTTGTTTGTGAATTCTTGGTATTACACAACAATATTACTAAAATCGTATAGGAATTGATTTTTCCTGTAAAACGATACCCATATCGTTAGGGAATATTTTTACTTTTTAGAGCATATTTTGGCATTTTTTAGGGAATATTTAAGCGCATATTTTGGGTTTTTTGGGGAAAGAATATCCGAGCCCTGTTAATTAGAAACAAAAATCATATTCGAGGACGAAGAGTAAGAATTGCTAGAAAACAATCAAAATCAAATCATTAAAAATTAATACGACGATGAAAAGAAAAAAGAAATGACATTGCAAACTTATTACAAAACATTCGAATTGCATTTATAATACTCAAGGAAGTGAAATTTTGAACTCAAATAAATATATGCTAAAGTATATGAACAAAAAATAGAAATAATCGCAGAGAATTTATAGCATTTATGGATGGGTAAGTATAAGCTGAAGAAAAAACGAAAAAACTGGACTACTATAAATCAAGTGAAAGCATAATTTTCGAAAAACGTGTAAACACAACATATACGTATGATAAAAATACTATTGAGCTTAAAACGATAAAAATCACAAGTTCTAGAAACATCAAACATGGTATTCTCCGCCATCGAATTTCTCATCAGTTATCCATTCGATGATATAAAACGCCGAACCAGCACTCAGCCATAAATAATTCATAACAAATCCTTCAAATAAGCCTAATACAACACCACCCAAAACATCTAGTAAATGGTGACGTCGAAGTAAAATCCTAGAAACTGATACAGAAACGCACCACGCCAACAAAGGAGGGATAAATATTAAATTAATAGGATACAAATACAGAAAGAAGTATAGGATGAAGACAGCTCTTGAAACATGACCCGAAGGAAACGAGAATTTATCCACGCTTATTTCTAAAGCATCGGGTTTATTTCCGGCAGGTCTTCGTCGGCGGAAAATCGCTTTCAAGATGCCAACGTAGATTATATCGAGGATCAGGGCTGAAATCAAAAGGTAGGTATTTTGTTATTGCGATTCAATTCATAATATGTAGTTACTTACGAAGAGAAAACACGTGAATTTGAATATACCTATTAAGAAGTTGACTTGCATTTGAAATAGCGAAGGAGTCCATGCAAACCATATAAAGATCATCCACGCGCACAGCCATAAGATTCCGTGACAGGAATACTGCAAATACGAAGAATATGAGAATGCCAATAACGTAAACCAATAGTGACGTCTTCATGACAAAATATAGCTTACTTCTAAAGTTTTACATTGCCTTTTGAACGATCGAACAGCTGCGAAACGGTCGGCAAAGCGACAAATCTCATCGGTAACATATTTATCGAATCTTAAAAGAGCTTGAATAGAATACGGAGGTGTTCTTTTTGCCATGTTTTCTTCCCTGGATCTGAATCAGACAGTACTCGAGTGACAGCAAAACCTGCATCAAAATCAGTTGAATATTACTCTTACTCTTATCTTATCTAAAGAAAACAAAGTAATTAGTACCATAAATTAAAATTGCATACTTTTTCATACGTGTTGATTAACAATAGCTGATCTGATCCGGTCAGAGTGGTCAGAGCTATCAAAGGCACTGAATAATGAACACTTTTCTTTCAAATTAGACGTTCGAATGAGGTAACTGGGTACTCTCTAAACTGAACTTCATGCTCTGCCACAATAGAATGACATTGAAAAACACAAAAAGCTAGAAATTAGAAATTCAGCAAACTTTCAAGTTCTATTTCATTCAAAGCTTTAGTCATCTTCTTATCTGTCTTATCTTTATGTTTGTTTTGTTGTTCTTTTTTTTAAAAAAAAATCTCACCATTTTGAGAACCACTGAAACTTAAAAATCACTGTAGTTCCACTATCTTCCGCTAGAGTCGCTCCTTGCGAAATGATGAAATGCTACACTAGCGCTTTCATCGGCTCATTTTAAAACTACTTTTTGATGATTCACTAGCGCTCTCATCGAGTAACTTGCAAACTACCGAAAATTGTAAACAAAGAATCGATAAAAAAACAAGGCCTTCGTATCAAATTTGCTCGATGTCGCATATTTTCCAAGTAAATACTAAATAGTGCACAGCTACTGGTATTGAGTTTTCAAATTATTGTACATATTTGAGAATGTTTCGACGTAATTATCGTATAAATAGTTGAATTTTCGCTCGAAATTATCGCCAAATCGATTACAATTCACTTGTGCTTCTCAATGGTCCAACGAAATGACAGAAGCTCCCAAGAAGTTATGCAAATTCCTCTGATAACGTCCAAAATAATTAGGTGAGCTATTTGTTGGTAACTACTTTGTTTTATAACTATTTCCAAGCAGTGTTTTGCGTTTATGCGTATTTATTCGATTCGTATTAGTCTCCAATTACTTCGAATCATATAATATTCGCATTCCGAGCTTTGGGAATAATGAAACATGTAAGTGTTAGGTGACACGCTAATATCACCATTACTGTAATAGTCCCCTGTATATGATGAACTACTGCATTACACAAACTGTGCGTTGTTTGGGAAATGTTAGTTTCTTTCTATTTTAATGTATTATTTTTGAAACTGAGTTGATCGAATCGGAATTAGTTTTGATTTATCCGAACTACATCGACCTATTTATCAAATATTTTATCTAATTACAAAATACATAATTGGTTGTAGAACCAAGTATACGTTTGATGGTTTAGCCTACGGACCTACTAATTGATATTTGGTTATTTTGTCGTAGATATCCGAGCTATGGACGAACCAATCAAGAAAAGAGCGAAAATCGAAGAAATTGATATCGAACGTGTGCTGGGTGTGTTTCAGCAACACTTGCTGCGCAACTGTTTATGTACGTTTTCGGAATTCGAGTTACAAAAACTGTACAACGTTCTACGAACAGATTCCACATCGAGACTAACTCGCAATCAAAAGCTACTGTTGATCACGTCGATCCAGTTAATCTGCGATATCGCGATAAAACAGAACTCGAAAAGCCATATTTGCGCCGGAATTGCCAATATTTGTAATACGTTCGCGCGTTACGAGGCAGAACTAACGGATTACTTTTTGAAACTATCCGAGGACTCGGATCAGTACATTTCATTCGCTACTAGTCGAGCAGTGTCGTCGTTTTTCATAATAGTTAGAACGCACAATGACCAAAGATTGATGGAAGAGGCTGACGAAACGGACGAAATGCTACCAGACCAAGAAGAAGACGAAGACGATCAAATATTGCTGAATTCGGTGACAGCTAGCTTAGTCGAGTGTTCGAGACTGGGCAGCGAGTCGTTTTCACTGGATACGGTATCGTTTTCTTTGGACGTTCTGAAAAGGTTGATAGAATGGAGAGAAGTAGAAGTGCACACGTTGGAAGATTCATCGTCCGAAGACGAAAACAGACCAGCGGCTGAAAATTGTCGAGCTTTGACGGTCGTCGAGTCGCAACGAATCGATTTCATGCAGATAAAATGCCTGTGTATAAATTCGCTGAAATCGAGTTGGCCCGTTATAGTGACCAATTTCAATAACTTGATCGCCGGTAACGATCCGATGTACGATTATCACATCATTACGTTTTTAAATCTTTGGGAGACTATAATCTCGGTGAAGGCGAATCTATCCGTGAACGATACGAAGTTATTTTATTCGAATTTAGACACGTATATCCAACTTCTGTCTCCGAATACTCCTCCTATTATTTGGAAGCACATACTTAGCCTTTTGAACGAAGTACTATGTTACGGCAGTACGCTAGCGTTGCAAGATGTCTTAGCCAAGGAACCGTGCGATTTAGCTCATTCTATCGTCAGAAACGTAAAAGATGTACGAAATCGTAACCGAAACATTTTATACGTCGTACCTTACAGAGAAGGTAGCGGACGATTCGGCGGCGGTGCCGGAGACGGCGATAAAGTTCTACTGAAGCGGTTAATATTACTCATTTTGAAAGCAGTCGCCGTAACTGTCAAAGAAACGAGGTACGATTCATCCAGTGACTCGTCGCTCGGCTCCGAAATGGAGGAAATGGACAGCGATATGGCCCTGATAGCGCGAAGCATCGAAGAAGTGCTCGACCAACTAGACGCCAGCGTTAAACAGATCATACCGTTCCATCCTAGAGCGCCGTTGGCCCAATGGATAGTGCAAGTCTTCACCGATCAAGACGATTACTTGATCGAAAGCATGGTTTGCTGTCTCGACGTAGCCGTTGGCTTGTGTTATCGCGAAAACGCTTCGGCCGAGCTGCGTCAAAAGCTCAATCCTACGATAACGTTCTTTCAGTTCCTTCAAACGGTCTCGTTCGACGCGAACGTGCTGTTGGATTTCTTAGTCTCGAACGAGACCTGCTTTTTACTCTATATTTTAAGGTACCTGAAATACGCGTGTAAAAATTGGCGCGAATTCGTCGAAAGTTGTCCCGACGAAAGAGGACGTATCATTAACGTACTAGCAAACCTTAGAAAATCTATCAAAGATTTAGTTAAAAAGGAATTATTCCCTTATAACATAGGACCGGTTTTAAAATTATTGAAACGATGTACCAAATGCTCTTCGACGTGATGAAGATACTCAATTTTTATTTTACATTTGCCTTCTTCCAATTTCATAATTTTATTGTTAAATAAAATCACTCATTTTTTTGTAACCGGTTTTTTTTTTACTTTATTTTTTTCTTTTTTGTATATTTTGCTGCTAGTAAATCTTCCCGTGTATGTGTGTTCAAATTTTATCGTGTTTTCCCTCCCTCCCTAATTAAGTACCTAAACTTTTTTATTTATTTATTTTTCTTTTGTAATATTATGATTACGAAAAAAATTTTAAATCTTAATTTATTATTGTTCTAGTTTAAATGTAAAATAATGTATTTAAAAAAGTATTAATGATTCTGTAAATATTTCTGTACATATTTGCCTCTTCTTTTTTTTTTAAATGATTTATTTTTACATTATTTATACTATTTTTTTTCCTTCTTTTTTTTTATAATTTGTACATTTTATGTATTAAAATGGGTAAATTTCTAAAAGTTTTGAGCTTTTTCTTATGGTTTTATTTTCGTTGCAATTTTTTACATTTAGCTTTTTGTTTTATGCGTATGATGATTGATGAATGATGATGAATTGCGTAGATGCTTCTTAGCAGTATCTTCGAAATTGATTTATTTTGCCTGAATTAGTTCGGTTGAGGCTTTCTTATGTAATTTACTGTCTTTTTTTTTTTTTTTGTAATTGCTGTCAAGATTTGTTTTTATTAATATTTAAAAGGGGTACCGGGTACCGGGCTTTCAACGAAAAAATCATTCAGATATTGAACTATGAGGAATGTCCGTTTTATTGAACCTGGAAATTACTTACCTCATTTTAAATTACCTTGCTCTGACTTCATGATGAAATAAGTTTCAAGTACCTAAAACCAGCTCTGCTGAGGGTGATTGGATTTGATTTGTTCAAATAGGTCTGACTGTGATCTGACTAGATCTCCGAGAGAAGGGAATGTCCGGATCTGATCAGATCTAATTCGATCGGACTTTCCCTAAGTACAGTTTGAAGAGTTTTGATCAAATCTAGTAAGGGAAAACCTGATAAGATCAGATTTGTTTGATTTGAAAAGATCAGATCTGTTTGAGTGTTTGATCTGACATGATCAGATCTGTTTAATCAGATAAGATCAGATCTGTTAGATTTGAAAAGATCAGATCTGTTTGATTTGATAAGATCAGATCTGTTTGATTTGATAAGATTAGATCTGTTTGAGTGTTTGATCTGACAAGATCAGATCTGTTTGAGTGCTTGATCTGACAAGATCAGATCTGTCTGTTTGATCTGACAAGATCAGATCTTTTTGATTTGATAAGATCAGATCTGTTTGAGTGTTCGATCTGACAAGATCAGATCTGTCTGTCTGATTTTATCTGACAAGATCAGATCTGAACCATTTATCAAATTAGGTAGTTGAAATTTCATTTTCGGTTTTGATTTTGAAGAACTGAAAATGAAGGTTTGTTTCAAACATTGGTTCCAAATGCGCAACATTTGCGAACCAGTTTAATAGTTCCCAGTTTCGAATGATTTTCAAAACTTTCTTCAAAAAAGAGGAGATTGGCCATGGTTTAAAGTAATACGTTTTAGAGAACGAAGAATTAATACGTTCATATAGGTATTTCAGAAACAATTTTATTGGTATCTTATTCCAAATTTCCAACCATCCATCGACCAAGTAACACATTGAAAATTGGTTTAAATTGAAATTGTCGAACTTATTAGTTGATATCGGAAACCTGGGAAGTTGTTAGAAACATCTCATATCAAAATTGGCAATTCCGGTCACCTTTCTGACAAATAAATTCGTAAAAGACAAGGCTCCCAATTGATCGTCAATCGAACTAATTCATCTTCATCTTATTTAAATGACTGACAATATATCTGTGATAATTAATTGCTACTCAGCTGAATATTATTCCTAGTAGATGCGAGTAAAATTAATCAACGGTATTTGAATCGTGCCTTCAAACGAAGTCTATTTTAATACTAGAAATAAGAAGTATTACTAACGAAAATAAAATCGCAAACGACACCTTAAGGTAAAACACCATTTTAATTATTAATTTTGTACGAATTTAATTATAATCAAAAAAAAAAAATTGTAATGTAATAATAAATTTTCATTGTTATTGCAGCACTACTTTAATAATTTTTCAACGAACGATATTTGAACTGCAAAAACTAGTAACCTTATTCGATAACGTTCGAAATGATTTCACGTTACAGTCGAGCGAATAAAAAAAAAACATCAACGAAATTTATTTACATACAGTAACAATTACATAAAAACACACAAAGGCAAGTATGTGTTGGACATGTTTAAAAAAAACTCGAAAATTTTTCAGTCTTACATGTCACATCGGAGGTTACAACAAACTACTCGAAAACATCAAAAGTTTTACCACATAATGACTTTCCAATTTGCAGTGACCGGTCACCGCAATCACACCGGTATTACTTTTTAAATACCTATCGATAAATCTACACTTTGAGATTCCTAAGACAAAAAAAAAATCAATAAATAAACGAACTTAATAAAATGTGCAATTCGAAACACGATTAGGAGGGAACATTTTCAACTTTCAAGTGTCTCGACTCTCGTCGATCACTAGATCACACGAGCTCGTTTCCGATAGTCTGGATAGATCTGATTTATTAAAGTTGTGGCTGTCGTATGTATCCCAATCGTTGGACTGTGATGGAATCGACGTGCTGAGATTTTCTCTCAGTGGGTTTTTGTCTGATTCGGAATGCGAATGACGCTTTTTGCTCGTATTTCGACTGGTTGGTTCGCTGGAAATAACATCAACGGTTAATGAATGGTTAAAATACGATTTTAACAGTTGAATAACGTACTTGGAATGCGAATCTGAAGCATTTCTTTTCCTAGATCGTTCAGGGACTCCTTCTGTTAACCGTTCGGGTGAACTGGAACTCGCTTTCGATGACCTGTTACACATATAAGTAAATCAGAATAGTGTCGAGTTCGAAGAAACACACAAGATGCGTATGAATATGAAAGTGAACGTACTTTTTATCTTCTTCAGGTCCAACATCGGCTATATTTTTGACTAGATCTTTCAGAAATTCAAATTTCTGTACGTTTAATATACAATGTTTTCTGTAACACGTAATTTCTCTATCAATAACATGCGAACATTTCACGAACTACGATGATGAATAATAGTCCTTACGTGTGCGATAAGCTGACAGTTTTTGCATTTTTTTCTCTCGTGATATCCGCCGTGTGATTAAGCAGCGAATTAACGAATAATTCAACGGATCTAGGTATAAACTAATTAAGGAACTTTTATAGCACAAAAGATGAGTCTAAAAATGAAGCAAAAATCGCCTTAATTTAATCTTATCGTCGCTATCTGCGAAACCTCAACGTGTTCTAATTAAAATAGAATTTCGTCAGACAATCCTCGATTACTTATAATGTACTTATAAGATGAATAAAATTACGATTTAAAGGATATAGATCACAACAGGAACAGCATGAGCTATTTTACCAACATCGTCGTCCATCTGCATGATTTTCTTAATACGACCCTAAGGAAAAATAAGACAAAACCGTGATTAATTGCACGTTAGATTTGAGAACATTTTCAAAAGAGAAAAATTGTTTTAAAAAATACTTACAGCAGGGAATCGAGCGTTGTATTTCTTCTTTTTACTGGGCATCATTAAGCGATATAACGAACATAAATTATTAAAATAAGATTATACTTTGTGCCAGAATGTGCTCGTCAAATTCATGATATTCTTCGTCACATGAATCGTCAGTTTTCAGACCAAATTAGGACGTAAAATAACTTCAAAATGAAACCATTTCATCCATAAAATATTAAAAAAGCAATAATTGAAAAACAAAAAAACGAAAACTGACGATAATTACGTAACGTGTAAATTAAGATAGCTCCTGGCACTGCTTATTTGCCAGGCTGTACTTTTTAATGAGAATTTCCGGCGACTAGAAGCGCCAGAATCGTTGGTTTTTTTTACATTTTATTTTTTATTTCTACAAATTTGACTGAACTTTGAAGTTTTGTTGGATATAATTAATAAATAAATAATGTAAATTGATATGAGATGAGAATAAAAATCGAAGACGAATAAGATGAGAACTGATGGCAGATGAGGAGATGATCCACACAATCACCGGAATCACGATTGACATTGACCTGATGATTACAGCAGAACAGAATCACTGAAAAATGGCAGATCGACAGCTTCACATGAGTAAGGAATAAGTGTTACCCATTCTATCTGATTTTCGTTCGCCTTTTTCAGTCAGACAGCTGAATTCGAATTTGGTCCAGTTGCAGGGACAGTGAGAATGCAGCAACAACAACGTCTCATGAGTGACACTCTATTTCTCATCAAATCACCGTAAACGAGAACATTATACTCAAATCGAATACAATTTGATGAAGAGGATCGACCGGAGTCTAATTTATTACAAGAATACAAGAATGTCTTGTAGTTTACTCTTGCATTGGGGCCTCTTTAGGGAAATTAATATTTGACGAAGGTTAGGTTCATCGCAATAAACTTCTACTTATAGGTACTACTCCCTAGTTTTCTACATAAAATGTGTAATTTATTTCTCAGAAACATGATTAATTTAAGGATTTCTTTTGTTCAGGATTGAAGAATGAAATTAGAGAGAAAATCGTGTTCACTGTTTCATCCGTTGCACGGTTACTTTAATCACTTTCACACTTCGGAAACCATTTCAATGGAAGAGGATAAATCTAGATTGGTCTATTTAATTTCATACTATACAGAAAGTACCTACCTACCAACAAGCTGTTCAGAGAAGAAGACACATTATCCCAACTTCAATAGTTCAATTCATATTCATGTTCTCATCTTGATTAGCAAGAATGTGACTACACTATGGGTTGGTAATAACGTTTCCATTTGTTCTAAAACTAATTATATGGAACAAACGTAAAGAAAATGACAAATGACGTGAAATTTTCTCCCAGATATGGACGCAGATATTTTTGGACCGTTCAAATGCCAAATTTATTTTCCTGCAACTTCATGTTTCTATTCAAACCGTTCCTAGAGTTGAATGCTTTATGCATATCAACATATTGAGGTTTGCTACTCACATGCTAATACCTACTCACTTGCTTTTTTTAAAATTTTACTTCAAAATCTCTTCTTTTTTTCAGATACTGCACTCAAATTAGCTTCGATCCTTGAATTTCAATACTTTCATCAGTTCACGAATCAGTGAAAAGCATTCCGGTGAATAAGTTGTATAGTAAGTAGATCTTAATAGGCATTAGAGCCATCCCATGGACTTGAGAGGAACATGCACTGCACTAGATGGCTCAAAACCCTACTCTGCATCACTGCATGCTTGTGTCATGTCGTGTGTACACAGGTGTGATTCGAATTTTCAAATCAATGCAAAAATACCTACCTATTTTTCATTCAACTAATCATTACCTGCACTTTAACGTTGCTGTGGGATAAAAAATAAAACCAATTCGATAATTAAATTTAGCAATTAGTACTCGGTGTTAAAATTTTTCAAGGCTGAGTTACAATAGGCACAATATGAATAGCTGAGCAGAGCACCATAGATATTTTGATTCTTTTCAAGTCAACTTTGACGTGTTTGTATTCTGCTTGATGCGCATCATTTCATACCTACCATTCTAATGATAATTTATGTTCACAAATGATATCAGTCTTTATTTAACATCGAGCATATTTCGTAATTAGTAGGTACAGCTGTATCTGGGCTACCTTCAGCAGAGTTATCACAAAATTTACAAACACGTTACGATGATAACCGTTCATCGTTAGTACAACGACACAATTTGAATTCATTTTCCGTATAAAAGTGCAACTTGCCGGGTATTAACAATGGTTCAAAATACGAATATTTACGGTACATTTGCGAGTGAAAATTTCGTACCAAAAAATCAAGGTAATAATTCCACATATTTATCGATTTCATCAATTGTTCAATTTCAGTTTATAAGCGTTGATACCTCATGCAGTTAGCCTTACGTCATATGATGCTGCGATTCTATGTGCGCTTTACAGCTAGGTATATAGAGAGGTAGAGGTACTTCAGATGCAGCAGTATTATTGCTCACACTTCTATGCCTCCAACAGCTGTTAACATTGAGCAAGAATATTTTTGTTTAAATTGCGACGATGCATTTCCAATATCATTTCGTAAGTTGTTGCGGTCTTTTTAACGTCGTGTCACGTTTAATCAGGTCCGGCTAAATTTGAAAATTCGTCACAATTTCTGCGATCGTCATCGACCATTCTATTGATACATATTTTTCTCGGTTCATCAGTGGGAAAAAAGTTTTTGAGTTATGCGGAAAGGTGTGACAGGTGTCTCAGTTTGTGTCCAACCGATTCGGCGTCCAGAGAATTACTCGAGGTAAATTTTATATAATTGATTATAAATGTTTAAAAATACGTATGTCGTACCTATTTTCATACGTATACGTATAATGGGGATTCACGAATGGGTTTTAATCTTGTTTACATTAACGTAGGTAACACATAAAAGTGTCATAGTTATTAAATATAATAATTATATAACCTCGTCAAATACAATGCATTAAAATTATAATTAGTACCGTCGAGAAGTGTTGAATATAATGAATCGACGACACGGTACTTAATATATACGATTCGTAATCATTTTTAATCATTTACCGACGAACGATTACAAATATAACGAGATGGTAGGTAAACCATTGAAAAATTCAAATTACCTGTAAAGATAATTTTTTTATTTTTCGATTAGGTATCTCAATATTTAGATAACTCGATCCTAAAGTAAGTAAACAGTGAACAAACTCAAAGATACGCCCGCGTCGCGTCTTCATCCACCTGCACTCTGCAATACCTATATCTTTCTATAATTGTTGATTAGCAAAATTTTTCAAATCGTTTAAGAGCTACCTATACCTGTACGATTGTATAAATTACGACGTCTCGGTGGTGCTCAATAATTTATAAATAATCTGGTGCTAGTGAAAAAAAAAACCAAATCATTATCCGTTTTTATCTTTCGATATTTTAATATCTATATACCAAATTGAAGGGAGGCTTTAAGAAAATCCGACGAGGTGTTAGTTTATCTGCACACTTCAACGTGTGAGATAAGCAATGTGACAGCATTTTATAAACACAGACGTGTTTTAGAAGAGCTAGATGGTTTATTGATTACTTTGGCGCAGGTAACGAATTCGTGGAACGGAAAATCGCTCGACGAAAGGGTAATTTTGTGATCGCACTTGGTAGAGATCTCATTCGTCGCCGGATCGGTTGTTCTTCACTTCAGACGTTGCTCGTTGTGCCATGGTCGTTAAAACAAACGAATTTACAGATACTACAATGAAGAAATGTAAGTTGAATACCAATACGTAAATTATTTTTTCGTTTATTAAAAATCCAAGATTATTAATTTAAAAAAAAAAAAAAAAAAAAATGTTTAGCAATAATTTAAATTTGATATTGAAAATTCGTTAAATTTAAAACAATGTAAGTTTCTTGCTTCATCATTCAATTTTTTTTCAAACCCTTTTATTATTTTAGTATTTATTTAATATTGAATATTTTTTTTCACTGAAATTGGCGATGGGTACGTAAATCTTTGTTACCTATGAGATGAAACAATTTTTTTTAAATAGAAAATTATTAAATGTTCCTACGACCAATTCACTCATATTTAGGTAGGTATATATTGTACACCTAACATTGTGAATTTTATTTAGGTTTGCTATGTCCAAATCCTTTTGCCTTTGCTTTCCGGCGTTCGTTTCATCAGAGGGGACAGATTCGGAGAGTGAACCGGTAAAACAAACTCCCTCCTGCTTGTTGACGTACTTCAATTTATTTTTCATTCTGTTTAACTTTTCAATTCAAAACTTTAATTGCGTATTTCGTCATTCTGAGAATAACACTCTACTATGACTTCCAAATATATCGTGTGAAGTAATCTGCGAAGATATTTAGTAAATAATGATCGAATTACCAACTGTCACATTTCCATTAATTGCGTAATTAAAGTGTGAACAATCATAATAGGTATGTACCTTCCTACAAAGTGTGCAAATACCTACTCAAAGATAAGAGTTCTTACGTTGAGTATAGTTCTACTTTGATTGATAAGAATTTTTCACGAAATCCAGAAAATGTTCGCCAATTTTCAATTCATTATTGTAATGGGTAGGCAGTTCCTTTTATAGAAATGAACAAAATTTTTCTGGGGCTCGATAAATTTTTCAAAGTAGTAAATTTTCCATTTTTAAATTCGTCTTTCGCAATATATGGGTAGCTTACTCAACATATAAGAAATCAAGATGACGTGAGTCGTGAATCTAAAGGAGGGGACGAGGAATATAAAACATACAAAAGTAGATTTGTTTGCTTTTTGAACAAATTTTTTCGAAAAATGTTCGCTCTCATTAATTTTAACTACGTTTTCGATTTTATAAAATTTAAGGGGAAGGCTCAAGTCTGATCTTGTAGAATTACTAAAATATAAAGATTTGACCATTAAAATAATAAATCCCAAGATAGGTAATATTTCTGACCTTAGATCAGTAATAGTGGAATATTATGAGCTCAGTAGTTGAACAAATGGCATAAAAATGCAACGATAATCAGAATTTTAATGGGCAAATTCTATTTGAACCATCAACAGTGTATCAGTAGTTGTTTTAAATGTCTGCCCGTTATGTTTGAGTGATTTTGATAAAAACTTGCGAAATTTTTAATCGCTAGATTTGGCATTTTTGCATTATTATACCTTGAATAATAATAGTATGTTTCAAAAGTTCTAAAGAGAATTCCGGCGATGAAATATAACATTTTCAAGAAATTTTTATCTACAAAGTACTTTGAATGATTTATTTATTTTTTTCAACTTTATATGGAGCTCTAAAGGAACCGATATGTCTTGGGGGACTAGAGGAGGTTTTTCCTTGAAAAAAAAAGGAATTTTCATGAAGAATTTTCTGACGTAAGACATGGAAAAGTTTCAATAGGTATACCTACCTCAGTTGAATTTTTTTCATTTTTTTTTTACTTGGGAGAGGAGTTCTGAGTTGTTTTATTTGGTTTTAAGGAGAAAATTATTTTTTTTTAGCCGGTTTTCAATAAAAACCAAAAAATTGATCTCTATAGATAGAAATAGAATGCAAAATCCACTCGTGGAATGAAATTGCTGCACCTTTCCATTTGAGTTACCTACCAAAAATATCACGTTACTACAAAAGCACAGGTCTTTAGAACTTTTGAAACATACTGTAAGTATGCATAGATACAATTTATTCATTATTTTATCAATGGCTCATTAAAATCACGTGAATGAATAAGAAACGTTTTTGTCGGGAGGACGGGGTGAGGTCAGGAGCATGCCCCTAGATAGGTTCAGCAATTGCGATTTTTTTAATGCATAGGAAATGTTTTCGGGAATATGATTTTATTTTATAATTGCCAGTGGTCTAGAGTACATATAATCGACGTGTATTTGAAAAGTATTATCTTATATCTTTTAAATAATGGGTACGTATATTATGGTTTTAGTGATGTTCCTTTTAATTTAACATACTTAATTATTATTTCTGAAACTAAATTCATTTTACTGATTCATATTATGATGTTGAATTTACGTAGATAAATTCTACCTGGAAGAATATTAAAATATATTCCAGGTACCTCATTTTTCTCTCGTGTTCGTATGTACAATTAATGTGAATGATTCAGAAGTACCTACCTCTACAGCTACTCTTAATTTTTTGAATTCTCCTTTTTTGAAGCAGTGAAATTTGACTTTAAATCATCAACGAACAACTGATTCGAATTTCTAAACAAGGGGTTTATTTTTTTGTTTTTTAAAACTAAATTTAGGTAAGCAATGCTAGTCTGGCTGACTGTTTTATGGACTTGTGTACTTATTCTATTGATTCGTAAGTCACGTAAGTGTAAAAAAATTGATAATACCTACGTGAGCTTGGGCTGTTATTTAGGTAATCTTCACATTCAAATTTCAAGTGACCAATTTCTAAATGGAAAAATACCTCACATTCATAACTCTTGTACTGTAGATTCATGTTTATAAATACCGAGGAAAAAACAATTTCAATTCGCAATTTGTACGTACTTGTGGAAACAACCCCATGTAAACAACTTATATGTATAAGGGAACCTCGTTCGACGAAAATATGTTTTGAGCATTTTTGAACAGTCTTGACTCTTGACTCTTGAGATCAAAAGTTGGGCATTATTTATGGTTTTTCTGAAAAAGTTCAAATTCTAACATATTTTCAGCAAAAGTGCTTAAAAAACATTTTCATCGAAATATTTGAATTTCTCGCGAAATTTTAACCCATTTTGATAGGTCGCATGACACTTTTTCAAAAATCCCAAAAATCATAAATTTTGTGACTTTGTGAGTCATAATTTTTGGGATTTTTGAAAAAGTGTCATGCGACCTATCAAAATGTATTAAAATTTTGCGAGAAATTCAAATATTTCGATGAAAATGTTTTTTGAGCATTTTTAAACAATTTTGATCACGGAATTGTGTGGTATGATATTTTAGATTTTTGAAAAAAATGTCATGCGACCTATCAAAATGGGTTAAAATTTTGCAAGAAATTCAAATATTTCGAATTTTCAATAAAAATGTTTTTTGAGAATTTTTGCACAATCTTGAGTCCGAAAATTGGGCATAATTTTTGGTATTTTTGAAAAAGTGCTGATGCAACTAAACTTAGTTCCAAATTTCGAGAGAAATTCAAACATTTTTTCAACAAAAGAGCTCAAAAAACTTTTTCATCGAAATATTTGAATTTCTCGCGAAATTTTAATACATTTTGATAGGTCGCATGACACTTTTTAAAAAATCCCAAAAATCATAAATTTTGTGACTGCGCGAGTCATAATTTTTGGGTTTTTTGAAAAAGTGTCATTCGACCTATCAAAATGTATTAAAATTTCACGAGAAATTCAAATATTTCGATGAAAATGTTTTTTGAGCATTTTTAAACAATTTTGATCCCGGAATTGGGTCGTGAAATTTTGGATTTTTGAAAAAGTGCCATGCGACCTATCAAAATGGGTTAAAATTTCGCGAGAAATTCAAATATTTCGATGAAAACGTTTTTTGAGCATTTTAAAACAATTTTGATCCCAAAATGAGTGAGTATTTTTCGAGTTTCTGAAGGAGGTGTCATGTGACCTACCAAAGGGATTGCAATTTCGGCAGAAAATCAAAAACTTCAATGGAAACTCTTTCAGGTCCTTAAATTGAGTCTTGACTCTTGATTAACAGGATTTTAGAAAAAAAGCGTCACGTGACCTATGAAAAATGGGTTAAAGTTTCAGAACAAAATCAAAACTTTCTGTCAGAACTTTTTTCGAGCAGTTCTGATGAAGAATTTTTAGTCTAAGAAGGTTTGAAAAAGATCGACAATGAGCTGGACTATGAAAGGAGTGGAGAATGAACTGACAAAGATGTCAAGTAATCGATTTTTTAAAAATCATTATCTACTTGAGAAATGCTTTGAAATGTTATAATTCTG
This sequence comes from Planococcus citri, assembly GCF_950023065.1. NCBI lineage: Eukaryota > Metazoa > Arthropoda > Insecta > Hemiptera > Pseudococcidae > Planococcus > Planococcus citri. The sequence continues at coordinate 3,171,998 of NC_088679.1, read as the reverse complement.
CAAAAATGCTTGAAAAACACCTCAGACCTCGTGAATAGGTAATATGTATTAAAAAAAATCCATGATACAAATACCTCACAAGTCACAAAAATACTTTGTACCTACTTGTTCGTAAATACCCACACTTGGACTCGTCTACGTCTGAAATAAGCACCTATACTTGAGCTCCGTGCAGAGGATTAATTGTAAGACATGCGACGGATCATTATAATCCCATAAACTGGCTCAAGATAAGAGGGAAAAAAAAATAAAGGTGGATGACTTCATCGCCGATAATTTAGTCCATTATAATATGTATGCGAATATGTAGGTATAGAAAAAATACAATTTGTAAATCAGAAATCTGAAACTTTCATGTCAATTTGTTTGCAGCATTTTATCTACCGGTTCGATATGTATTTGGTGTTATGGGCATGCTGGGAGTTATGGTCGCATACATGATGCGAGCATGCTTAAGCATAGCCATAACTCGGATGGTGGTTCCAATCCCTCCGAGTACAAACCAATCCATACCACCCGAAGACGTATGTCCTGGTACAGACAACATAGTCGTTGTTGACCACTCTTCCTGGAAAACTGTACGTGTTTCTGAACCAATCCAATTGTACCTACCAGCTGCTTAATTCTTATCTGAATGCGAATTACTCGTATTTTTACTTTACAGCAAGTCGGCCAATTCGAGTGGAGCGAAACAACCCAGGGTGTAATTTTATCAGCATTTTATTACGGATACATCTTAACGCACATACCGGGAGGTTTACTGGCTCAGAAATTCGGTGGAAAACATACCTTAGGATTTGGTATCCTTTCTACGGCACTATTCACTCTGCTGACGCCGATTGTAGCTTATCAAGGATCGACGGCTTTGATTATATTACGTTTTTTAGAAGGCGTTGGAGAGGTAGGATTAATCAAGTGGTACTTTGTAAATTGTCGTACGTCAAGTCTTTTAGCTCGAATCGAATTTGGAAACACTCGGTCGGGTATCTTGTGTCATTCACGTGATGAGGAACAAATCATTAATCGATTCGGCATGTCAAACTCGATGGGATCTCGTTCGAGAGATTATCTCTCGAAACGTGAAAAGAATATGGTGTTTGGTTTGCAAATGTATGCGATTTTCTCGCGTAGGTATAGATAGGTACCTATATTGTACATATTTATGGCTCTGAGTGGAAAAGAAATCCGCTATGATTATTTCCAAGGTCTTTTGAAACACGTCAAATTTTTTCGTGTTGAAATGCATCTAAAAGACTTGACGGAGATTAGACGATTGAAAATTTTCAAGAATTATGATGAAATTTCGTCTATACTTAATAAAATTGTATTTTTTTTCTAGGGTACTACTTTTCCAGCATTATGTACGATGTTGGCACAATGGGCTCCGCCCAATGAAAGGAGTACTTTGTCTACAGCTGCCTTTACAGGTATTTATACAATCCTGAAATGTTCAGTGACCTGAAGATGAACAGAATTGGTATTTACGTTTATTTATGCCATTTCCATTACAGGAGTACAAATAGGAACAGTGTTGGCCAATTTGCTCGGTGGTGTGATTCTCGAATACATGCCTACTGGTTGGGAAGCGGTATTTTATATTTTTGGAACCGTCAGCGTTATTTGGTTCTTGTTCTGGACTGTATTATGTTACAACGACCCGAATAGTCATCCCTTTATTACCGAAAGAGAAAAGCTATTCTTGAAAGAGACTATTGGGCAAACTGAAAGGAATAAGGTAGAAACCTTCTTCGTGTTTCTTTCGCAAGGAAATACATCATTTTGATTCATCGATGAAATTTTCCGCATTTGTAGGATTTAGGACCAATGCCTTGGAAAGCAATTTTAACTTCGGCTCCTGTTTGGGCTCTGGTAATCGGCGAAGTTGGACACGATTGGGCTTTATACACGATGGTTTCAGATTTGCCAAAATATATGAGCGATGTTATGAAATTTAATCCAGCTGCGGTGAGTTTCTTCATTCATCGAGTTGAACAGTAGATTTAAAATAGGCACGTTTTAATTTTACTAATATTTTGTCAATTTTTTCTTTAACAGAACGGTATTTTATCTGCTCTACCATATTTTGCCACCTGGATCGCGTCTTTATCATCGAGTGCTCTTGCGGATTACATATTGAAAAGGAATTACGCTTCGACTACATTCATCCGTAAACTGTTTGCTACGATAGGTACGAATTTTGTGCATTTTTATAACTATACAGTATACCTACTTAAACTCAATCGTCGAAAGATTCAAAGAGACTTTTAGTCATCGTAGCCTCTGCCCCACGAAATGGATTAACAAATATTCAGAACCAAAACTACCTACCCATGATCTGCTTGTACTTACCTATTCGTCTGGTGTTGACCATGAAATGATCTTGAAAAGTATTTAGCACATCAGTGAAATTTTTCACACTTTTTTAAACTTTTGATGGCCTTCTTGATGACAAAATTTGTTTTAAAACACCTAACAAAATTATTTCAAAAACTAGGTAGGTGTTATAGATAGGTACCCTATCATAGAACTATCTACTTCGTTTCGGTTCCAACTTATCCATTCCACTCGTGTCAGTGCGGTGTGCACCGAATACTGTGCATAGGTAGAGAGAAGGAGAGAGGTATCTATGTAATTCACACAAAGAAAAGTACAATTGATTATATTTAATTCATATTTTATCAATCTTACTACTTTCAAAAATTTATGTAAGTAAACGAACGCAGGCGCACTCACACACACGAATGTCTTGTCCAAATTAACATTATCTTAATTGTTACAACGCGATAAAGTTGCACACGAAAAAAACGTCGAAGTATTATAAATTTCATATCCATTTGAAGCATAATGACGAACTAGTACGTTCCTCCCGTCTTATCGCCTCCTCACTTCGTTTGAATGGTTCCCCCTCCGCCCTTCAAGGCTTAGAGGTTTTTTTTCTTTACCCAAAATTGATTTTTTTCTGTGTAAATAGGTACTTGGGTCTAATTGATTCAATGCTGATTTTTTTATTTGCCAAAAATTATAAAAGTTCAAGGTTGAGCTTTTTTTTTTGAAAGCTTGTAATTTTCAAAAATTCGCCAAATTTCGAAGCTGTAATTCAAACATTAGAAAAAATATCAAAAATCATGCGATTTTGTGATATTTACAACTACGAACTTTTCGTGATGGGATTCTCAAAATCTCAGAGCTGACTGAGGTGAAGGAAGGTATAAAGCCCCAAAATTTTCGTCAAAATGTGAAAAAACGTTAAATATGGTGTAATAATATCGTTACTACAAACATTTTCGAGAGCGCTGAATTCGAATAAACTCATTTTTCTGATTTAACCCCTCCAGCACCTCTATTTTCTTCCCTTTCTGCAAAAAAAATACTATAAAAAGTGAAAAAATTAATTTAGCATAATTACCTATTGGTTTTTTTGCGGCTCTAAATACGAATATCAACTTATTTTTAGCCAAATTTTTGTAAAAAATGATGGCTATTGCGGTTGGCCCAACTTTGCATAAAAAGGTCGGGGGTGAAAAATTTTGATAGTTCTCCACGTGTTGAGCTCAAACTAGACGATTTCCGGTGTGTTAGTTTTTATATATATATAAGTTTCAGCACTTCTCAGCTTGATGGCGATTTTCACATTTTATGACCTGGAACCTGTTCTAATTGATCAAATAAGGTCAAACTTGGGAAATGAGGTTCTTTTGGGAGCTAGAGTTGACCCCTGCAGCGGGGAGGGTCAAAGTTGAAAATTAGAGAAAAGTCATTTTTTTAGAGGAGCATAACATGGCCCCAAATGGACAAAAAAGGTTCAAAATGATACCATTGGTTAATACCTTCATTGTGATCAACATATCCAAATTTCAGCTTTCTAGGTCATCCCCACCCTGTTTAAGGTGAGAAAAACCACATTTGACCCCAATTTTTGACTCCCTCACCCCTGAAATTCATCTAGAAGGTCCAAATTTTCAGCATACTATGGGAGGATGCCCCATGAGTGATTAGTGCAGGTTTCAACCTTCCAACCCTACTTGACCTCTCTCCAGGGTCAAAAGAGTGGATTTTCGGTCTATTTTACGTGTTTTTCAATTTTTCAGATAGCCTACAGCCCCTCCAAATTGACCTAGAGGGTCCAAATTCTCACAGTACAATGGAAGGATGTACCCGAAGTGCCTTTTGCAAGTTTCAACCTTATTCCAACCCTATTTTTACAGAAAGGTTATTTTTTTGGAGGGGCATAATATGACCCCACATGGATGAAAATAGTCCAAAATCATACCATTGGTCAATACTTCCATTTTGATCATCATATCCAAATTTCAGCTTCATCCTAGGTCATCTCCACCTCGATTAAGGTAAAAAAAAACCACATTTGACCCCAATTTTTGACCCCCTCACCCCTGAAATTCATCTAGAAGGTCCAAATTTTCAGCATACAATGGAAGGGTGCCTCATGAGAGATTATTGCAGGTTTCAACCTTCCAACCCTGTTTGACCCCTCTGCAGGGTCAAAAAGTGGACTTTTCGGCTATTTTATGTTTTTTGACGTTTAGGAAAGCCTACAGCCCCTCCAAACTCACCTAAAGGATTCAAATTTTCACAGTACAATGGGCGGATGTACCCGAAGTGCCTTTTGCCTGTTTCAACCTTCCAACCCTATTTGACCCATTTCAGGGTCAAAACAGATTTGTTACCATATTTTTTGAATGAGGAAGAAAAGAGTTGGTTGAAGCCCGAGGGGGGGGGGTGCAGGGGGGACAAAGTCCTCTCAAAAATACAAGCGAAGCACAGGAGCGAAGCGAGGGTGTGAGTAGTTCAAGAGCCTTCAATGTTTCTGGCACAAAAATTTGGCTTTTACGTAGCGGCAGACTGCTACGACTTTTTTCGATGGGATTCTTCAAACTCCCACGTTGACTTCTCAAAAATTTCTGAAAATTGAAGAAATTGTGTGACAAATCGCATAATTATTAGCTGATTTTAATTGGGAAATTATGTGAGCCAATAATGAGGGTGTCAAAAGGGCTCCGAATCAAAAAATCCAGCTGATATTCGCGTGTTTAGCTCTCCCAAAAACCTAATAATTTATATGTCACATAACTTTTTAATTTTTAGAAAATTTGAGGCACCAGTTAGAGGAGTAAAATCAAAAAAAAGAGTTGATTTTCGTATTCAGCGCTCCCAAAAACTTGATAATCCATATGCCACACGATTTTTTCAATTTTCAAGATGGCGGGGGGGGGGTGGATGAGGTCGTTGGAGGGGTCAAATCGATAAGTGAGTCAATTTTCTTACTCAGTGCATTCGAAAACTACCTACGCTTTGATTGACATTTTTTCTACATTTTTATCAACATTTCAGACCTCTGAAACCCCCCCCCCCACCCCGTGGGTTTGCGAATCTCATCACAAAAAGTTCATGGTTGTAAATATCATAAAAATACGTGCTTCCTGAATCTTTTCCAAAGCTTTTAAATTCTAGTCTAGAAATTTTGCAAAATCGAGCTTTTAAAAAAGTTCAACTTCGAATTTTTGAACATTTTGGCAAATGTTTTTGAAACTATTTTTTCGAATTTGAAACTGTCTCAGGCAATTAATTAAATTTCAAAGTTGGCCGTAGAAAAATTTCAAAATTGCTGCAAAAAAAACTTATCTGACTCCAAAAGGGACGAAGGTCAATGACCACAAAATTTAAACAAAATCGTGGCAACTGAACCCAAAACCGAGCTGATTTGATATATCGAGTTGGTAACTCTCTCTTCTCCACTTCTCCCTCTTCCTGAGAATTTGTGCTCGACTGCTCGTATAGGTTCGTATGAGAATTTTGAGAACGAATTTCGTTGAAATGACCAAGATTGAAGTGGTCTCATTGATCTTAATGTTTGTAAAGCCAACAATAAGGAAAAAATAAATAGTAAAATTGTTTTTAAAAATATCAAACATGCGAGGTGTTCTGAAGCCTTCGGTGGATTTTCGGTTTCTCCAGTTTTCAAAAAAATGCCACGAATGGGATCTATAATGAAAATTCAGTACTTCTTATAGATGCTCGATGCTGATTTAAGCTGTTTTTGTGACTCTTTCGATAAATTTTGGCACATCCCAATATTTGACAAACATTTTTTTAAATAGGTACACCAAAAAAAAGGTTCAAATCCAAAATCTTCAGCCGCAATTATTTTTGAAAAAAAATCCGAGTTGGTTCGTACTCTTTTTTTAACTTGCCGAGTCGTAAATCCTAATTCATAGAAGCTAAATTTCATTTCGACCTCATTTATTGCATTTTTTTTTTTTTTCTAAAACTGGAGAATCTGGAAATTCCACTAGAATGCTCCAGAACCAGAACGACTCGAAACCGTACCATCATAAATCAACTTGTGAGGTTAAAAAAAAGGTATAAACTAAATTTCAAATCTACCTTAATTCGAACAAATTTTCATTTCTTTTCATGAGAAATATTCAAATTTGAAACGTCAAAAATTCGTCTATAAAATTGAAAAATGAATTCCAGTTAAGTAGCTGAAATTTACGTTAGAGGTGTATTTGGGATCATTTATCGATTTTTCTTTGCCCCGTTTAATAATCTTCATATAGGGATACCTTCTTTGCCAGACAAAGAACTGTACATTTTCGAACGAAAAAATCATAAAAAACCAAAAAAAAAAAACTGATCTAATTCAATTACATACATTAGGTAATTAAAGGTGTGGTAAGTGGTCATATAGCACATAGCATCATTCGAAATTCATCTACCTACATTGAAGATTTTTCTATATATAAAAACTCATCATTAGGTAATTAAATTGCTGATGAGAAAAAGTAAACATTTTCACCAGAAAAAAACGTTAGGCGACGTCAGTCAGTTTGTCTGAAATTGACATATGTAGCAAGCAAACATCATGATTCCCGCGTGATATACCACTGATTTCATTTTTTTTTTATTTACCTACCTACACGATCGATGAGATATTTTTTTGGACTATAGGTAAGGTTTATGGTTGTTATAATTTTCTGGTCGATTATTATAATTCAAAACTCGACAATTTTAATTACCTAATTTCATCTCATCACGACGACGAACTAGAGAATAGGTAGGAATAGTTCGACGATGGGTACAGTCCTTCTTATTACAAGACAATTAATAATATCACCTTCGCACTTGAAAAAACAACATGTCGCAGATGTTTCGTAACACGAAAAAAAAACTCCGAAAAAATCCTTATCTAGAGACGATAAAATAATAAATAAAATCACGTGAAATACATATTACCACAAGTCATTAATAATTTATTGATCATCGTGTTACAGGTTCTGTGGGGCCAGCGATTGGTGTAATATGTGCTTCTTATGTGGGCTGCGATCGAGTCGCTGCTACTGTATTTTTCACCATTGGAATGGCTCTGATGGGCACTTGCTATTGTAGTTTAAGAGTGAACGCGTTAGATCTCAGTCCAAATTATTCCGGTACAATAATGGCATTTGTAAATGGAGCAGGATGCATATCAGGAATGCTTACACCGTATTTCACAGGATTATTAACCCCGAATGTAAGTTTGGGAAAATCAGAAATATACCTATTTGTTTGTATAAATCTTCATCTTCGTTTCTAAAAATATTAATTTACAACTTTCAGAGAACCGTTAAAGAATGGAGAGTGGTGTTTTGGATCATGGTAGTCATACTCATCTCTACCAACATAGTTTACGTAATGTTTGGATCTGGTGACCAGCAAGATTGGAATGAACCAAAAATACAAGAAACACCCAAATCTAGCCAATCGAAAAACAACACTGAAAAAGAAGGAGTAACCAAAGTGTAACATTTCTATATGGAATTCTCGAGCGAATTTGAAAAAATTCCATCAATAAGGAATGTAGTTCCTCTTCAGTAATTTATGTGATATTTTTGAAGGATCGAATATGTTTGAATGTTTTTCAATTTTTCGTATTTTGTATGGATTATTATTTTTTTATTATTTCACGTGATTTTTTTGTATCAGTAGTTGTATACCTACCTCATCTTTATTGCAATGTAATATCATTTCGAATTAGTATTTTATTAGTGTGAGTAAAGAGACGAGACATTAGCAAAGTTGTCGATTTGAAAAAAAAAATTGCACCGAGTTGACAAAAAATAATTTTATTTTTATAATTTTAGAAATATTGTCCGTGTAGTAGTTGAATGTTTAGTATTAACATCGAAGGAATGTTTTCTGTAAACTGTATTTTTTTTTTACATTTTGATAATTCATCGTAAATAACGAAATTCGAACGGATCGAAGAACCGTAAACTTCCTGCGACTAACATTTATACTGATTGGAAAATACACGCCTTGCACGTTACGGATGTTTTGTATTTCAATATGTACTTGATTTTCATATTGAAGAATTCGATGCAGATGTCGATCATATTTTTCTTATAATGATGATTTTTAATTCAAAAATAATCGCTGCAACTTTTTTTGTTGAAAAATCCATATTCGTTAGAAGAGTTGCAAATTCTGACTCAATCTGGTTTCATTTTGAGGTAAAAACGTTACGGATATCACGCGACCAAACTTTGGAACTTTTATTCAGATCCACTTCTTTCAACATTTTACAGTTTCGCTGGATTTATGGGTTTCTTCGGAAACAACGTTACTATCACCAACGACGTAATGTTTCATTCCTTCCGGAATGGTGTAAACTTGCGGTTGTTGTAAGCTTAAAATTTCTGGATTATCTTTCCAAAACTTGTTTCCAATAATATCACAGTTGAGGAGTAAAATATTTTCTTGTAATTTATCGCTATCGGGTCTTCGAGTGAATTTTCTTATCAGAGTAGTTCCTTTACGAAACAGCTGCGGTTCGTTATTGTAATTAATACCGTAGTCTTTAAACAGGATATCGTTCTTGTCACTAGACACCGTACCGCTTAATATTTCTTGAGCCTGAAAACACATCGAAAATTAATACCAAAAAATGAAAAACGATGAAAAAAATGCACAGTAGGACATCTCACTTTACGCTTATCGTGATTTCCTTTCAAAACCAGCGCCCAAAATACAGTATTGTACAAATTATTTATATGAACGTCCGCTTGTCTCCAGCTCAAATAATCTTTCAAATTTACATCATCCGGGTAAACAACGACACGACCGTCGAATCCGGGCGGATACAGTAATTTCGTATTATGGGCGAAGAAATCGTCCCAATAATACACGTAAGCTGTGGTAAATAAACTATTCACAATACTGGTAAGAGAATGGACATCTCTGTCGAACAATTCTGTATCTTTCTTGAAAACAAAACTGTATTCGTCGCTTTGACCAAAAGCTAAACTTATATCTTTTATTTCCTCCATAACTTTGGCGGCTGCTCTGTTCATCAATTCCAAGGCTCTTCTGTCGTTGGGTTTTTCGAAATTGTGCAATTCTGTAAAACGAGTGAAACTTCGGCCGTCTAGACGAACCACGATCCACGAATTGGGTAAACAAGAATCTCTTTTGCGACATTTCTTCAAGTAGTCGACGGTTTTCGGAGCTTCGCACATCGTTCGTCGTGAAGTATACCTGCGAGTGATCAAAATATGAATTTACTGGTTGGAAATGGGAAAAATAGTTAGTGGAAATCTGCGAAGAAAGTTTTGCTTACCAAAGTTGAGGGTAAATACGATGAAGAGGTGGATGCATAAATACCGAACTTTTGTTGACTAGACGAACGGTTCAATTATTGAGACAAAAACATTACTGGAGCGATGAAAACGAGCTTTATAACATTTTATTAGCAATTTTCTGTAATTTTTCTCAAAATATTCAAAAATTTAAATTTGATAACGACTTCAAATAAAAACAAAAGAAACACAAACACGTGAATAACGCGAATGAACGATTCGCTCGAATCGTTCGATTTCGCTTATTAAAAAAAAGAACGATATAAACTACCTCGAATGATTCGAAAAAGACCGATTCTTGAACGTTTTACACGAGTTTCTTTTTTTTCCCGCTTGGAGCGCTACTGAAGTTACGATTTTTCTTCTAGTTTTTCAAGAATGGGTACCTTTTTTTGTGCGTTTGGACTCATGTGGAAGCACAAAGTAATTGAACGGTGTTTTGTTATTTTTTTTTTATTTTTAGTGATTTACACTTAAAAAACACATTTAATTATCGTTAATTCGGCTCGATCTTGTAAAATATTCGTTAAAAATCCGTAAGTGATCAATCGCACCAGTAGCTGCCGTCGAAGACCCCTTGTGATATTGAGAAGCGATGGAATGCTGACCGTTATGCTGGATTGATTTGTGTGTTAATGCCGTTGTACGAAACAAGTATAATAATTGATAATATTACTATCTAGATCGCCGCTTCGGAACCTCAGAATGCGTCAAGTATTCCAGCTGAACGAATTCCAATCGATAGATTCGAACGGGACGGTAACGCACGAGTATAAACAACCATGTATAATACTGGAAATGAACGCGAACGGTTTGCATTTTTGCATCAAACAAGACGTAAACGACACGCCAGAAATTCGTAAAGTATTCAGTTACTCGCTGTCGCAACTCGTGTCTTCCTGCCGAATCGGTAACAAAGGGTTTGTTTTCAATTTCCCCGATAACACTTGTTACCTTGTGTATTTCCAAGTGGCTAAAGATTCGCAATATTTTAATAATATCGTACAGAAGGCCAAAGATAACGCGTCCAAGTTCAAATCGAAATTCTCCAACAGAACGGAAGAGTCGTCGGCTACGCAATATTTTCAATTCTACGGATATTTATCGCAACAACAGAACATGTTACAAGATTACATTCGAACGAGTACGTACGAAAAGGCCGTTTTGTATAACACCAAAGACTTCCAAGATAAGGTAATCCTAGACGTGGGTGCCGGTTCTGGTATTCTGTCGTTTTTCTCCGCCCAAGCCGGAGCGGCCAGAGTGTACGCTGTGGAAGCGAGCTCGATGGCCGAACACGCCGAAACGCTGGTCGGTTTCAATTATTTGAACGATAAGATAATCGTCGTGGCTGGTAAAGTGGAAGAAATCGAGCTACCCGAGCAAGTAGATGTGATTATTAGCGAACCGATGGGTTACATGTTGTACAACGAACGTATGCTAGAAACGTATTTGCACGCTAAGAAATGGTTGAAACGAGATGGTAAAATGTTTCCGACGCTGGGAGACCTGCATGTGGCGCCTTTCACCGACGAAGCTCTATTCATGGAACAAACGACGAAAGCTAGTTTTTGGTTACAAACGCATTTTCATAATATCGACTTGACTCCGTTACACGACGCCGCCATAGCCGAGTATTTCAGACAACCTATTGTAGATACATTCGATATAAGAATCTGTACAGCGAAGTCGGTCCGTCATACGGTTAATTTTCTCGACGCCGACGAAAACGATCTGCATAAAATCGAAATCCCGCTGGAGTTCACCGTCTTACAATCAGCCACCGTACACGGTTTAGCATTCTGGTTCGATGTGGCGTTTATCGGAAGTACGCAAACGGTATGGCTATCGACAGCGCCCACAGAACCGCTCACACATTGGTATCAAGTGAGATGCCTTCTGAATACGCCTATATTTACAAAAGTCGATCAAAAGCTGGTCGGCAAAGTGACCTTGGAAGCGAACCCGCGCCAAAGCTACGACGTAACTATAGATTTAATGATAGAAGGCTTCCCCGATACCAGATCGACTAATTGTTTAGATTTAAAAAATCCGTACTTCCGATACACCGGCCAAGCAACGGCGCCGCCTCCCGGTATGAATACAGTATCTCCCAGCGAAGCGTACTGGAGTCAGTTGGACGCTCAAGTGAGACAGATCTCAGATATGAATACTCAGCCGGCAGCTACTTTCGATATAAGTCAATGGCCAACGAACGGAGTGGCCGGAGGTCAAATGCAGATAACCAACGCGTTAAATAACACCGTCAGCATGGTAAACGGTATATCGTTGAACGGCTACAGCGACGTAATCGAGGTACAGCAACCGCAGTGCGCGTCCAATATCGTTCCTACACCGGTCACTCTTCAACAATCGAATCAGACCACATCGCAAGTGGTAACCGGTCAAAAATCTAGACAGAGAGCTGGTCCCATCACCGTTCCTACGTCTACCTGCGCCGCTCAGTTAATAGGAGGAGGAGTGACTCCCAGTGTATTCACAAATCAAACATCTCAACAACCTATTATGATCACCGATACTCCAGCAGCGAATTTCACACCAGCAAGTACCAACGACGTTGTCGCAGATTACGTCGTACAATCCAACGAAATGATCACACCAAACGAGTAATTTTTATGCGGCCCTGGTTTTTTTTTCTTGTATACCTTAATCAAACATTCCACATGTATTTGCAATACATAAAACGCTTAGTACCCTTTTTTTTCTTCTTTTTTAAATGAACAAACATATTTGGTAGCTAGTCAGAATGAATTCAGCCCCAGATCATTTTTTCTTTATCTACATGTGATACGAGTTATGTATTTTTGTTTCCTTAATGAAAACATCTTGTAACACCGAACCGCGCAAGAATCCAGCACGAGGAAGCAATCCTATTTATAAATGAAATTTCCAACTGCTTTAATTTATTTTTATACGTTTTAAATTATTATTCTCTGCCCCCTCCCTCCCCCCCCCAACCCACTAATTTAATAGTGTTACAATTTTATATTATACCTTGTTTTTAACTGATGAAAAAGTTCGAGAAATGTGTCCAATGTAATATATTACGTAATTTTTATCATTTTTACCTACGAACAGTGAACGCTTATTGTACAATTTTCGGTCGACTCGATTCGACTTAGATGCTTATGATTTTGTAATTATTTTCCCTCCTTCTTCAATTCTTCTTATATTTTTGTCTTCGACAAATTTTTATTTGACGATAATTTGTGAAATATTATTCATAGTGATTACAAAGTAATTTCAAAAAACTTAATAAAATGTTCAATACTAACTCGTTTCCTTTTTGATTTAATCTTCGTTCGTGAAAGCATTATTGATAATGTGCTTCTGTAATCGAGTACTCAATATCCAGAGATATTATACAGTAGAAAAATGAATTCGTACTGGCTTTTTTTCATTCAATATCAGACATGATTTTATAAAGATTCTAAACTCACATAAAGAAAAACTCCATTGATTAAAATAAAATTTATTTCACACAATTCTGTCTCAATCATCCAACGATGAACATCGTTTCGTAAAAGATTATTTACAATCGTTAATTTAAATGAGGTCTATAAATTAATTGTGACTTCTTGTCTGCAGTGAGTATTCAAAAATTTATACGAAAGTGAGCTTTGAATTTGTATCAGTAACACTCTTTCATCTCGTCAAAAATTCCAACATGAATGTGCAAATTAAACCTGAAAATAAAAAATGATAAAACACCGAAATTAAAAAAAAAAATCATTCCGATAGGAAAATGATTGCATCTGATCAGATCCACATGTTGATCTGATCATGATCGAAGTGAATTTGATTCAGAGATCGTCTGGATCTGATCTACTCAAACAGATTTTATCGAATCTGATCAGTTTTGATCACTTTGATCTGAGAAAATATGAGAAGCACACAAGGGAACGTCTTGAGGTGTCCGCATCCGATTTGAACGGGACCAAGATTTTTGGAAAGAGCATGTTCAAAAACCCCCAAATCCAAATTTTCAGCTGCCCAAGTGAATTTCTCGATTTTTGGCGAATTTTTGAAAACCTAAAATTGACTATTTTGGTGATTTATACTTTTTTTTAAAAAAAGTACACATGACAGTAAAAATGTTCAAAATAAGTCCTAAAACTGATATTAAACACCCAAATCCAAATTTCGCCATTTCCAGCCATTCTGGAGCCTCCAGCGCGATTTTCAATTTCTCCAGAATTTTGAATTTGCTCCAGAAGGCGTGAATATGCAGTTGGGCAGCTAAAAATCGAGTTGTGTATTACACTCGACCTGTTTAACGAGTTTATCCACATTTGAGCCGATTTTGATAGTGACACCTCCAAAGTGGTTTTTTGATCAGCTTTTTTCAAAATTGAAAAATCAAAAAAATCAAAAATTTCCCGTTTGTGAGGAAATTTTTTAAATTTGCGCGAATCGCTGTATTTCGAACACAACAAACATCCTGAGGCCGAGTTCCGTCATTTCCAGCCATTCTGGAGCCTCCAGTGCGATTTTAAAATTTCTCCAGAGTTTTCAATTTGCTCCAGAAAGCGTGAATATGAAGTTGGGTAGCTAAAAATCGAGTTGTGTATTATACTCAATCTGTTTAACGAGCTTATCCACATTTGAGTCGAATTTGGGAGGAACACCTCAAGAGTGTTTTTTTGACCAGCTTTTTTCATAATAAAAATATTATCCAAAAATGAAAGGGAGGCCCCAGAAAGGCAGGAAATGGCGAAATTCGCTCTCGTGTGGTTAGTTCATGACGAAATACTGCGATTCGCACAAATTTCGAAAATTTTCTTGCAAACGGTAAAATTTTGATTTTTTTGGATTTCTTATTATGAAAAAATCTGGTCAAAAAACCACTCTTGTGTCCCCTCCAGAATCGACTCAAATGTGGATAAACTCGTTAAACAGATCGAGTATAACACACAACTCGATTCTTAGCTGCCCAACTTCATATTCACGCCTTCTGGAGCAAATTGAAAATTCTGGAGAAATTGAAAAATCGCACTGGAGGCTCCAGAATGGCTGGAAATGGCGGAACTCTGCCTCAGGGGGTTTGTTGTGTTTAAAATACAGCGATTCGCGCAAATTTCAAAATTTTTATCACATACGAGGAATTTTTGGTTTTTGGATATTTTTATTTTGAAAAAAAGCTGGTCAAAAAACCACTCTTGAGGTGTCCCCTCCAGAATCGGCTCAAATGTGGATAAATTCGTTAAACAGGTCGAGTATAACACACAACTCGATTTTTAGCTGCCCAACTTCATATTCACGCCTTCTGGAGCAAATTCAAAATTCTGGAGAAATTGTAAAATAGCGCTGGAGGCTCCAGAATGGCTGGAAATTGCCAATTTTGGATTTGGGGGGGTTAATATCAGTTTTAGGACTTATTTTGAACATTTTTACTGATCAAGTATGTACTTTTTAAAAAAGCATAAATCACCAAAATAGTCAATTTTGGATTTTCAAAAATCGAGAAATTCACTTGGGCAGCTGAAAGTTTGGATTTGGAGGTTTTAGAACGTGCTCTTTCCAAAAATCGCGGTCGCGTTCAAATCGGAGGTGGACACCTCAACAGGTTCCCTTGTGAGATCCAATCAGATATGGTCATTTTTCTGATCTCATCGGGCAATATTTCTTCAATAATACCAGCTAAGTACCTTTGGCAAAACTGTAATCTCAGCTAGAAGCATCTTCGGCAGTAATTTGAGACTCTTCTACTATACTATCGTCCAATTTACTCGAATCTCGAGTATCGTTTTTATCATCATCGCTGGTCACAGAATTTTCACCATCGTTGATCGTATCTGCGTAAAAATTCAGGGTTAAAATGCTGATGAAGATACGTAAAATATAAAAATAACAAACCTTTCAAGGCAGCTTTCAGCATATTTATTTGCTTAGACTTATTCAAAGAACTGGAATTACTTTTAGATGATGTAAACGAAGACGTTAAAGGTGGTAAATCTTCCAGTGAAGAAAAATTAAACTTCGTTACTTCAGTATTTTTATCACTCGCAGCTTGACGTGATTTTCTACAATAGACGTGTTTTCTGTTTATTGGAAACACCGTTAAAAGTTTTAAAAAATATTAGAAATAAAATGATTACCCTTTGAGGTCTGAGACTTTTTCATTTTTCGTTAAGATGTTTTCATCTGCGTCGTCGATTTTAATTTTTCTCTTCGATTCGGCTTCGTGACTAATATTTCTGGCGCTTTGTAAAGGAAGATATTCCGTAGAGGTGTCCGATGACTTACAATTCGATAGATTCGACTCCTGGCGAAATAAACGAGATATTTAAAATGAACATTATAGAATATCGATGAACTAAAATACAACGTACTTTGATGGTATCCGAATTAATCGACTGATTTGTCGGTTTGCCTTGAATATTACGAATTATCTTGAGCATTTGACTCAGAAGAGGTCTATCGAAGTCTGTAAAATATTTTCCGAATAGAATACAATATTTCACCAGAAAAAAAACCTCTGAAAACAAATTTGAAAACTGACCATCTCCATTGGATGATACGTTGAGTTGATTGCTTAATTTGGATCGATCTTTACAATCACAATGAACACCGTACGAAGCTAATTCAGGATCGAAAACAGATGCTGTGAATGATAACCCAAAATATTCGAAAAATTCTCGTATCAAACATATCAATAGAACACCATCGGCAGTCTTGGCAAAGCTCTCTAATTTGGTGTTTTGTGCTGAAGTGTTCTGTAACATTTCGAGTTAATCGATGAGTTTAAAGTTGGATACATAATAATGTGAGAAAATATACGATTACCTGAAAGCATCCATTTTCTTCTAATGTCAGAAAAACACTGGCACGTAATTCGGCCTGAAATTCGATGAAGTTTTACATCATAATTCAATCCTTATGGTCAATTGAAGAAATACATAGATACTTACTCGGATTTTTGACAAGGAACCGGACTTTTCCAGGGTTTGTTTCACGAGTTCTTGCAATTCACAATCTTCACTCAGAGACATACTGGTATTCGTGATGTTGTGACGGACGGACTTCGAAAAATACTTTTAATTTTAGAGATCAGTAAAATGTTGCAGCTGAGGATGAAAATTTGACGATAATCAAGTTTTATAAATAAATAGTTTGATTCGAATAGATTTTGCAGATTATCAAAGAGTATGTTTTGAATGATTCATTACTTTCATTTGAGTATCTGTAAGTTATAATTCAGAACAAAGAAATATAAAAATATCCGAATTAATTATCCTAATTTTCAACAAGAAACAGAAAATGATAACGAAATTGCGGCAAATATAAATAACGTCAATCGATTCTGAAAATCGATGTCAACGTTCGATGCCTACATAAAAGAATCGACAATCGAGAACATCGAGTAGGGAGGGATTTTTCAAAAATTTAAAAATCTTAGTGAATACTGAATTTATAAATGTTTTACGTCAATCAATAGATCTTCAATAAAAAAAATAATGATCTCGTAAATCTCCAAAAACTCCTTTTATTTTAATTTGAATTTGAACAAAATTACATCACAATCAGCCAGGTGATAACACATAAGATACCTTTTTATGAATCTGGTGTTCAACTTTTTTATACATAATTCTGTTGTTAATAAATTATTCAGCTTTAAAAATTATACGGTGTAGTCTCCAATTGATCTCCAGTGTTTCATGAATTCATTAGCAGAGTCATTTCTTCCTTAGACATCAAAGGACTTCGTGTTGATTTATTCATCAGTAAAGGTTTCATGAAGATGAAAGTCCTCATCGTAAGTTATCAACTCTAGTATTTTTTCAACAGTCTTGTTTCGAGTATGTCTTATAAACATCTGTGAATTATCGTTGATTTCCGTTCAGTAGAATACATCATGCCATTTTCAGCAAAAAAGAACAAACAGCAGAAGAAAAAAGAGGCTGCAAAAGCTCACCAGATAGCTGCAACAACCACAGCGGTCTTAATCTCCACTTCGAAGGCGACTAAACCTGCAAATAAAGATAAACCTAAGCCTAGCAGTTGTGCTGAAAATTGTCCCGTAAATAGTAAAAGTAACGAAAATGGTGACCTCAAAGAAGGTATGATTATATTCGTAGTTTTTTCTTGTAAACTTGCACTGCAGTATGATATAAATGTTGATTGATTTCCATATTGATAGAATTAATATTGAAAAAACTCGGAAGAAAATATGAAATTAAATGCTTTGGAAAAAATCGAAAAAAATAATAAAGTTGTGTGATAAATTGAAGTTTAGTAATTTAAACTTTTGATTATCTGCAGGAAATTTCGATTATTTTAGAAGCGAAATTGAGAATCAATCCCTCCGGATTGCTTTGTTGGAGGAGAAACTGGAGATCAACAGGAATTTCAATGATTTGAATAATACCAAGGAGAGTGAAAACAGAGTCAGTGTCCCACGTAAGAAGAATTATTATTTACGTACATTAATTCTTGATGATTCGAATATTTGTTTTGAAATTTTAATAATCGTTTTCTTAGGTCGTTTGCTGGAATTCTTGATCGGCGTTATTACACTTTATTGTACTATAGAAAGTGTTCTGATGTTGGGACTGATGTTTGTGGAGGAAGGAGAAGAAAATAACTATCGTTATGTGTCAAAGTTCTCAGCTATATTCAATTATTTAGAGTTATTCAAGTAGCCTTGTCAATTTTTATTATGTGTAGTATCAGTATCTGTATATATCTATTCCACTTACCTATCTGAAACGTACGTCGTACATATAAGTTGATCATAATTTTTCATCATTTTGATAGGTCATGTAATCACCTTTCGCGATGTCAACGTTTGATGCCTACATCTACATAAAAGAATCGAGAACATCGAGTAGGGATTTTTCAAAAATTTAAAAATGTTCGTGAATTTATGAAATGTTTTCAAATTTTAATGAATAGATCTTCAAAATAATAATAATAATAATCTCGTTAATCTCCAAAAACTCTTTTTATTTTAATTTCAATTTGAACAAAATTACATCACAATAAAAAAATATGGCCTTTGAAGTTTGATGAAATAACACAAGTTTCAAAAGGAAAATATAACAAACGACAGAATACAAAACATAGAATCTGAAATTAAATAACCAAAGGATTTAATACAATTTCTTTACGATTCAATAAATATTTATGATTAGTAACATCGCTTTTGAATCCTCTGCTGCGAATGATTTCCATATGTCCAGTTACTTCCGAAGATAAACCCGACTTCAAAGGAGTCAATTTAATAATGAATTTACATATACTTCGGATATAATTAGCGATGGTGACAGATTCTTTATCATCTCGAACCGTATGACTGCAAATAACAACTTTCAAATTGGGATACAATGATCGTTGATATACGTAATATCTTACAAATCGCGAACAGTCTTGAAAACTCGAGAGCATTAATACGTAGCTTATATCGTCTATAATTAAATACATCTTATCTTCTCGATGTTTACGAAAAAAATCATCCGTTTCTTTACTGATTTTTTGCAAAACTGATTCGTCGCTGGAGTTTTCTTCGATACATGAATTCAAAGGACTTATGTTCTCTATTTTCGATTTATACGCCGGAGAATTCAAATTCACGCCTAATTTACTGCACAGCTGCTGGTAGTGTTGAAATGGATTATGAAAGGTGAGGAATAGAACGCTAGCATCGTTTTTCAACGCGTCGCAAATCAAACTGGATATTATGAAACTTGCATTGCTACCGTGAACTTCTTCGATGAATGTCAAACTAATATCGTCGGTCAATCCGTGCGATTGTAAATGAGATATTAATCCTTTTGCCACCTAAAATGCGAATAAAAAGTCTATTAACGATTACTCTTTCTTCGATATAACGCTACGATTTTTTTAATTTCAATATTTTCAATTCCATAAGCAGAAAAGCTTTCATGTTTGGGTCGGTAATTTTCTCTTTGATGATTTGTTCTGATTTTTCACCACCGTCGCGAAAAATTTTATTCAACTCGTCAGCATATTCGATCCAAACGCAGTTTGGACAAGCTGACATGCAACATGTAGTTGGAATATCTGGTAACTTGATGTCAGAGTGAGTTTCTTTCGACGAGTCGTTATCGTTTGTACAATAGGTACGTATGATCGAGTATAAGGTCGAATAACTCGAGCGCTGGCAGAATATGAAGCGTTGGTGTGGTTTTAAGAACATCGTAAAGTGATTCGATTAAACAATTGGTTAATAACAATGCTTATTCAACTACCTGCATAGTACTAAACCGCGCAGACGAGATCGCAGAAGAGAACACTGTTTAGGACACGAGAGACGGAGATTGAAGAACTTGAGTGCATGGAAGAAGATGTCTTCGACTCTGAGAGTCTGGGATCTTTGATACAATTATTAAAACTTTTATTTAAGCATTAATCTCGCTGAAATTGAGAAATTTTAATCCTTTCCTCGCCGTCGCCTTTGAATTTTTGTGATAACGCAAAAAATAGAAAAAAAAACTTTGATAAGATTCGAAAAAATGCTGCCTGCATTCTTCATTTGTTATGAAAGCCAAAAACAAAAACAACAACATTTTTCTTATCAGCTCTTATCAGATTCAATTTTTTTTTTCAAAAACGAAACTTTTTCGGAGAATTTTTGAAAATTTTATGAAATTTCTCGAAGTTTATGGATTCTACCCCCAGAAATCAAAATCGATAGACACTCTGTACTAATCATTTACCAATACGGCGCAATGTTTCGCAAAACGTGGCTAAATTTATGTCGTTATCGGTTCAAACCGAACACGCTCTCAAACCTTCCTCTTGAACAAAATATTGCCAGTAATCCTTCATCATCAATCGTTCTCAATCGATTAATTGAAAGTTCACCAAGCCGATGCTACTGCGTGAAAACAGATGATTTAGGTACACATCCAGACCCAAACCAATTGATATCCAGCCAATACGAAATCCAAGAATGTCACGACAACTCGCCTTCCACAGCCGATTCTACAATCAAATACACAACTTACAAAGATCGCTGTGTTAGAAAAATCACCGAAGCCTTCAAATTCTCCGATATCGAAGCATTACATCTGTACGAAAAATATCCATACTTGTTTCACGAAAATATTTGCGATACTATGAAAAGAATAGATATCCTGAAAGATGATGGAATTTCTGAACAGAGTATTTTCAAGAGCATCGAAATTCTCGAACTAGACGATGGTAAGATAATCTTTATGTAATGTCGGTTTTCAACGCATAATAATTTGGTTATTTATTACAGGAGAAATTAAGCACAAACTTCACGAATTGACTGCATGTGGATTCAACGAGGAACATAAAAGTGACACATTTGCTCTGCTGACACTAGAAGCGCGTTATTTTCGAAAAGTAACCTGTATATTTAAAGCTGAACGAGATAAAATTCCCGAAGGAAACCGTTTGATCCATTTTTCCAATATTTTTCAAGTAAGAGTGATTTTTTCCATTGTATCAAATACATTATTTTTAGAAAATTTTCCATTTTTACAATAAAATTTGTTTTGCAGTGTTCTCTAGCAGAAACCGTTGATCTATCTTTGAAATATCGGTATTTGTTGAACAGAAGTTTCAACGATCTGACAACTCTGTTCAAACACTTATTAGGTAATAGAAAATCAAATGTGTCGATTTACTCGTTGTTTTCAGTCAATTTTTAATTTAAATATTTTCACAGATTATGGAATCAGTCGCCAGTCTATTCGTAATAATTTATGGTTTACTTCTCGTACGTTGAAAACTATTAAAAAATTGATAAACGCGTCTCGCACTAATTCAGATCTGAGTAGCGAAATAGACAGAAAGGATCTAATTTTTCTCCAGAAGTAAGTTATTGAGTTTATGCAAATAGTAATTTCAGTTTCATAACGGTACAATATAGCTTTGATTTCTTATTATAGACTGAAAAATAAAGAGAAACACGAGCAAAAATTATTGAAACCGGATCAAACTAAGGAAGAATATTTAGCTGAAAAACTGCAAATTGATGTGAAATTGTTGAAGTATCTTATGTCGCAGTATTCGAGAACATTTAACCAAGATTTAAAACACCTTACGACAGTAATCGATTTTTTATATTCTCGTGGGTATAGCAATGTTCAAATATGCACGAACGTTACTATTTTGAACAAAGATATCGATCTCTTAAAGGTTAGTAGTGTACGCTGTTATATTTCTTCAGCTTCCAAGTGAAAAATGATTGGATCTGAACAGATCCGGATATTCCCTCGATCCAATTATATCTGTTCGGATCTGATTATATCAAATAGGGGAAACCTAATTGGATCTGACCAGATCAGAATAGATCTTATCAGACCTGATTATAAATCCGAACATTTCCCCCTAGGTTTATACTTTTTTTTTGCATTACAGAATCGTTTGGAAGAATCTAAAAAAACCGGATGGGATAAACTTCCTTTAAGTATACTCAATAATGTGGAAAAGAAATTCAAAAAATACTTGGAAATTAGGTGAAACTTAATCGAATTTCGACCGAGGATTGAAACCAAGAGAATAATTATTTCTGTTCGGTGTTATTTATTATTCAACGTGTGATATTGTAACATAAATTTTGTATGTTTTTCATCTGTTATTATTTAGAAAGAAAAAAAAACTATTATTAATATATGTATTTCTGAATAACGTAAGTCTTATTATCAATTTTATTGTAGTTTTCTACCGGATACACGTGAATAAGTAGTCAATTCGAAATGAAATGCAACGATGACATAATTCACTTATGAAAATGTTTTAAAAGGAAACACAAGTAATTTTTACGTTTCAATTTCCTTTGGTCGTCGAATCATTTAAATGAATCGACGTGTTTAGAATTTATAAAAAAACTAAAAAGTAATGCTCTGTTGTATTGTATCACGTCCTTTAATTTTTATGTTGCATGAAAAAGCAGCGAGTAGAATCGAATATGTTCGGAGAGTAATCGGAAGAAGACGATGTTAGAATAGAAACCGAATGGCAATGTCAATTTCCTAAAACTGTATTCAATAAAATCTAAAATGAACACTCGCGAATTTACAACTAAAAAATTAGGAATTACCTATCTTATCTAGGTTCCGTTCCAAGTGAGCATAGATACCCAAAATTAAAATAATCAAGTTCCCTCGACTGATAAGTTTATATTACACAACGATTATTATTAATTTAATTAAATTTTTGACCGGTTTTTATAATTCCAGTCTTTGGATTTTTTAACGTACAATTTTTCAACATTTTCTGTCGAAAGGTGATTAATTCTGTAGCCTATCTGATGATTTATTTTTACAACTCAGAACTCAGCTCCAAGCTAAACTGGCTCAATAGCTCATATTCTGTAACCGAGACACTTCTCATCGTACGAGTAAAGTGACGAACTTCCTGGAGCATTGAGCAGACTTGATGATTTGTACCATCTTTCTTTTTGCTTGAGTACGGTTATCGTTCGACAGCAACAATAATTTTAGTCCTATTCTATATGTTCGGAAAGGGTTTGAGTTTCCAACTTATGGATCTTCTCAGAACCTAGGACCAGTACAGATAGCTCAGAAACTGTACCCTTGTCCATATCCCAATACACTCTGCAGATGGAAAATTAATGTCGAAGAATGGCCTGAACAACGACATCGGTTTCGGTTGAATCATGGTGAGAGCCGTAAGAGGATTGGTTTGGTTGTCTGTACAGAAAAAAAGTGGTTTCTCATCTCCTACAGTTGCTGGCCGAGGTCTTTGACTCTCTGATGAGATACGTGCGCGCGCATCGGATTCGTTTTACAGCTGTTTGTATTGTAATTGACGGTTGATTGGAGTATGGAGTTTAGTTGAAGTGTTGATCGTTGCACTTTTCTGCGTACAGTTCTCGTGTTTTTAATTGTTAATTTATTGTGTTTGTTGTTATTTTTACCTTAATTTTCTTGGTTTTTTTCGTTCATTACGAAGTGCTATGTAGTTTTTATCTGTTCGAGATACTGTCGCGTTTAGAGATAAGGCAATATGGCGTTTGTTTTGTGATGATGACAGATGCATTTTCGAGTGAATGTGCCATTGTTTTGTTCGGAGTTCGGTCGCCCGCATGCTGAGAATAATATACTACTTGTAGCTGTGAACTGATTTACTTACATTTTTTTCATAAAGGTAATACGATTCTATATTATTGTCACAATTTTCTATATAGCTCAATATTTTGCTCTCTAAATGTAACCCTACAGTATTGGTCAGTCCCTAAGTGTAAGTATAATCTAAATTCGATTTGGCTGGAATCAAATTATACGTACATCACTCGAATCAAGAACAATAATCTCGAGAAGATGATACGAATACTCATTCAAAATATGTGTGATAAGAATACAGATGCCCTTAATTTGTGTGAAAATTTCATAAGATTTATTTCACTGGAGGTGATTGTTTGATATTCAACCACAAGTCTTTTATATAATGCATTCCCTGGTACACCGATACAACAAACCGGTTTAACTAATACAATGAGATTAAACTTCATTATATTCTGATACACCAAATTTCATGGAATATAGGTACTTGACTGTGTAACTGTAATGATGCACGTAACTCGAGTTCGAGTACCTAGACCTAGGTTGAATTGATCACCAGACGAATGATGATGATGAAGATGATGCATCTTCTGCAGGTGAAAATACTCATCGTCTTTTTCTGCTCACAATACGAAGAATTATCGATCCTAATTTCCATATTACGAATTTCGCTGCATTTATCGTACTTTTAGTCATCATTATTTCTTCTCTTTTTTTTTCAACAGTTGCGTTAGATTAATCGATCGTCGTCGACATAATGATGAAAAGAATACGTAATTTGTGATTCACATAGGAGTCTCTTGATGAGTGTCTGATGACTCTTATACCATACGTTAATTAAAATTTTTACGAAACAAGACGCTCGAGCTTATTTTTATTCGTTAATTGATCATTATTATGACTGCAGTGTGAGATGTACTCGTAATTTTACGTTTATTATAAAGCAACACGACGAAGGAAAATTTTGACGAAATCGTATTAATTGCGAGGTTTGTGACATGTGAAGTAAGCTTGATACTTTCGTTTTTTTTTTGTTTGCCTTATTTATCACACGAATGACGAAGATCAATCAATGTGCAAACTGCAAAATGGTGTTTCTAAAATCGAAACTCGTGAAATTTTAAAATTTCATACGTGTGTGGGTCAAATTTTTATTGTTGGAACTTGGACGATAAAATTATAGAGATTAATTCGAATTGCATAATTTCTGATTTTGATTTAAAATTGAAGTTTGGTTCCTGATTCAAATGTCAAAATAGGTATCTGACTGAAAAGTGAGAACTGAGAACTGATTTAGAATTTTGTAACGATCAATTCGCCTAAAATCCCGATTCCGCGAAGGGCTCAAAAATTGAATAAAATTGAAGCTGAAATTCGCTGTAAGAATCAAATTTGAAAAAAAATGAAGTAAAATTATTGTAGTCCGGCATATGACAATAGGAGTAATTGCATCCCCCCGCCGATCCTCCGGGACAACTTTTTTCTTAAATGGGACATCCTAAGGAACATTTTAAAGCAAACTTGCCCCAAAAAAAGTTGGCCTTACTTACAAAGTGGCGGCCATTTTGATTGACAGGTCAGCCGAAATCGCAGATTTTGCATCTTGCACGAAATTTTTCAAACCTTACAAAAGTAAGTAGATCGAAAGATCATGCAAAAATTTATCACCTGTCGAAATTTCAAATGCTGAAGTGCATTTTTCGATTTTTTGGTGAATTTTTGAAAATCCAATTTAGGCCAAAAATGAGGGAAAAATCAAAATTTTACCAAATTGACTAAGAAAGCTGAAATTTGGAATATACCCTGTTTTCGACGTGCCAAATCGATTGGAAGCGGTTTCAACCCGTCTTGAGCAGTTCTGGAGCCTCCAGCAGATTTTTGAAACTCGAAATTCCCACAAAAAGAGCCTCCAGCGACTTTTTGAAAATTCCTGAAGCCTCCAGCAGCAGATTTTTGAAACTTTAAATTTTCACAAAATGGAGATAGTAATGTGAAATTTACTCTACATTCCAATTTTAACACCCTCTTAAGACGACTTCTGGTGGATTTCAAGTCATTTTAGAGCCTCCAGCGACTTTTTTGAAAATTACTGGAGCCTCCAGTAGATTTTTGAAACTTGAAATTTCCCCGTTTCATCAAACTGAGATGGAGAGTCGAAATTCATTCTGCAAACTGATTTCAATACGCTACAAAGTGGACTGCTGGTGGATTTCAAGTCGTTTTGGAGCCTTATCCAGCGACTTTTTGAAAGGTTGTATGGCGTTTTTTTGGAAAATTGGAATTTCCTAAAAATACGTAGCTGGAAGCTTCAAGACCATTTGAAACCACCACGTAGTCTGCGAAGTAAATTTCAGCTTGCCAACTCCATTTGATAAATTAATGTTGCCGGAATTTCAAGTATCAAAAATCTACTGGAGGCTCCAGTAATTTTCAAAAAAGTCGCTGGAGGCTCTAAAATGACTTGAACCCATCTGAAGTTGTCTTCAGAGGGTGTTAAAATTGGAATGTAGAGCAAATTTCATATTACTATCTCCATTTGATGAAATTTTGTGAAAATTTCAAATTTCAAAAATCTGCTGGAGGCTCCAGTAATTTTCAAAAAAGTCGCTGGAGGCTCTAAAATGACTTGAAATTCACCTGCAGTACTTCGTAGCGTATTGAAATTAGTTTTTAGAATAAATTTCAGCTTTACAACTCATTTGATGGAATTTTGTGGAAATTTCGAGTTTCAAAAATCTGCTGAAGGCTCCAGAACGGCTCAAAACGGGTTGAAACCGTTTCCAATCCATTTGGAATGTCGAAAATAGGGTATATCCCAAATTTCAGCTTTCTTGGTCAATTTGGTAAAATTTTGATTTTTTTCCCTCATTTTTGGCCTAAATTGGATTTTCAAAAATTCACCAAAAATCGAAAAACGCACTTTAGCACTTGAAATTTCGACAGGTGATAAATTTTTGCATGATCTTTCGATCTACCTTTGTAAAGTTTGAAAAATTTCGTGCAAGATGCAAAATCTGCGATTTCGGCTGACCTGTCAATCAAAATGGCCGCCATTTTGTAAGTAAGGCCAACTTTTTTTGGGGCAAGTTCGCTTTAAAATGTTGCTTAGGATGTCCCCTTTAAGAAAAAAGGTATCCCGGAGGATCGGTGGGGGGATGCAATTACTCCTATTGTCATATGCCGGACTATTATGTCATGGGCTCATTTCGGTCCTCAATGAATTTTTCTGGGTCATCAGGAGCCAGCGAGAATGAGCATGGGCCTCAGTATTGAAATATTGATAGGCCATTTAAAAAAAGACCAATACAAGGGTCCGAAGGTCTCAAAATATTGATTTTTGGCCAATTGCACCCGTAAAGAAAATAAGAATAAATACTCAATTCAGTAAAATAGTAATTCTCAAGATACATTAAGCGTTTAAAAGGACATAGGGCTCATGAGGTATTTTTTTTGGTGAAGGGGGGGCTCCAAATATTCGAAAAATTGTCCAAAAAATACCGAAAAATGCAAGTAGGCAGCTACAACTTTGAGAATCGAGTTTTCTATTCTAATATAGTCGAGTTTCAGACAATTCCAAAAATTGTAGCAAGCCAATCGAATTTTTTGGCCACTTTTGGTATACATTTTTAATAAAAATTTTAGCCCAGAAATATCCCTTTTGGATGTTCAGGCTCAAAATCGCACCCAAACTCCAGGAAACTCAACTTGTGACTGTTTCATATAATTCCCAAAATTTGTAGTTGCCCCAATCGCATTTTCTGACTAATTTTGGGCAATTTTTTTTGAAAATTTTGGGCCCTAAAAATAACTTTTTGAATGCTCCGATCGGCCAAAAACCAAAATTTTGAGACCTCTGGACCTCTGTGGGACCCGTAGTTTTGCAATTGGACAGCTATAAATTTTGTGGTGGATTACCCTAAGGGGTCCTCTTATATGTACTTTCAAAAAGTAAAAATCAAGCCAAATCGATTATTGCACGCAGGTTCTCTTATGAGCTGAATCGAAAGAGCATATTATATTGAAATCTCTCTAAGCAAAATTTCATGTGCTTAACTTCATTTTTTTTTTTTGGATTTTGGGCGAATTTTGGAAAGAATGAATAAACATCAAAAATCACTACATATTGTACTTATTTTAAGGGCGATTTTCAAGAAATTATAATTTTATTGAGGTTTACCAGCGTGAATAATTTCTTCGATTCAACTCCCACACATTAAAAACTAATGATTTTGATCTACTCTGGAGGCTTCGACAACTTTTCAATTCCCTCCAAAAATTTGATCAAAAATTCACTTTTGAAGTCCATTTTTGGAATTATGATCACTGGTCGAGCCCGCATTTTTCAAAAAATTTACTTCGCTTAAGGTGGTTTTCATTTTGAAGTTTCGCAAACGGTTTCGTCCTCTGAGGTTGTTGGATTTCATGTGGAAATAATTCTCATTCTTTAAAAATTTTCTACCAGGTGCCTAACAATGGGACTGGGAGTTCTTCCTCCTCCTCACAATTGAAAAGAAACATTTTTGTCCTCTTTAAAAGAGCCCACAAAACGGAAATCACATAAATTTCTAATCTTAAATCTTTCATTTCTGTATCAAAACTGCTTCAATAATCTGCTTTTCAAGGAAAAAATCTTCCAGCATTGGAAAATTATCAAATCATTTTTTTTTTTTTTTTTTTTTTTTTTGATTCTTGAGGGCTCTGAATGATAAACATGTTATGGAGAGCTTTTTCCTTGAAAAATGGATTTAGCAGGAAATGAAAAGAAATTTGTCAATTCATTCTATGATTTTTAAATTTGTTGGGAGGATTTCTACAGAGGATTATACATTTTGGAAAACAAAAGAATATTTTTTTTGAAAAAGGGGGTTACTCAAAGCAATTAAGACGCACAAATTGAAAAGACCATCCTGGTGAGAATATCCGTGATTTTTCCAACTCTCCAGAGATTATTGTTCCTTGTAAACAATCGTTACAGTAGAATGAGATATAAGAACCTGTAGTCCAACCCCTCCCCTCCCCTCCCCCACCCCAAAAAATAAAACTATCGTACTTAATACAAAAAAAATTCTTATGTCTAAAATTTCGACAATACAATTTGACAACACTACTTTACTAACGATGTGCATCGATAATGGGTGAATAATTCACTAAAAATACATTTTCTTACGCAGTTCTTTGCTCTAATTCGTGGCTTAAAACAAACGAATTTGAACGAAAGCCATTCAACAATAAAGGTATTAAAATCTAGAATGAACAATGAGCGTAGGCAAAATCGAGACTCGAGTACACACAACTTTTACAAAAAATCAATGAAGCGATGATAAATGGGTAAGTTACCTATATAGGATTTACCCGCATATGATGCATCGCAATTCGCATCGCCGACCTAAAATACTCATTAATTTTTAAAGTTATCTCTTTCCCCGGCCTGCAGTCGATTATAAATTTCTTTTTTAGTACCTATACTCGTTGATACGAGTACGAAACTAACGCCTCGATTTTACAAATTTTACTACCGCGAAATAAATTTTCTCTTTCAAAACGCCTATAAAACTTGAGATTATTTACCTCGCGCTGTAGTCAATCACCTACAAGGTCACAAAACTCATAACAAGATGTGTTTGAACTTGCTTAAATTTCTCAGAAGTAATTGTTAGAATAATAATCTCACACACTTTTACCTCAATATTATTACTCTCACAGGTCACAAGAGCCCATTTGATGAGCCCACGTATGACGTAATTTCAAAATACGTACAAGCTCGTCCACTTAAGTACATATAAGATCATTTTCAAACAGATCAGATCGACTTGGAAGCTTTCAAAAACTAGTATCAATTTCCAATAAAAAAAAGGAAAGTTTTTCGATCTCTCTCTCGATCGTTGAAAATTGATCACTTTAAAAACTTCAAAGTCGATCTCATCCTTAAAAATGAAGAAAGTGAACATGTGATTCTCATCTCGCATGACACATCGACTCGACTATATATCCAGTAATCCAGTATCCACATAATACAGCCTGAACATCCAGCAGTGTTTATAAAAGAAACCTTACCCATGTACGAAGTTGGTAAAAGGAAAGGTCTTATTTGATTGGTTGCGACTAACAAACAACCAGGTGAATAGTGCAAAATAGATGTAATACAGCATTTAGGTTTAGGTATATAGAGAAGAGATAGTAGATACTAGATACATGTCGGAACCTTGGAACAACCAAAGTACAAAGTGTACCTACTACATATACATATAACACACACATACTAAAAATACATTGCCGGTGGCGATACCTGTGCATTGTTAGACCGCGTAGAGTGTGTCCCTGCACCATATGCTATGCCTCGAAAAAAAAATAACTACACAAGCATCTGAGCATCACCGCATGTCGAGTGTAAGGTGGACAAATAAAAGAATGTAGACCGCACACTGCCTCAATCACCCTTGTCGATGAAATCGACCAGTAGATCCCACAAGGGAACAGAGTGTGATCTAGGTAAACGACGAGGCACAAAAATAAAATATATTCGGTAAAAGGTACAAAAACAGTGCTCGGTTGAAATAATAATTTCAAACTGGAAAAAGGTAGCGAGATGATTCAACCAGAATTATATATGTCTGTATGCTTTGAAGTCTGAAGGAAGGGGAAGAGGGCTCTGATAGTAACGCTAAAAATTTCTCGTCTACGCGCGAGATGTCTAAAAAATTACAGAACTGGTTTTTTTGTTTGAAAAATGTTATTGCATAAGCGTACTATTTGATAATGCTATCATATCTGTAACAAAATGATTGCTTTTGAGAGGGCTCGCGAGAGGCGTCTATAGAAAGCTCATTGCGAGGGTATTGAATACAATTTTTTGTGAAGTGTTAGAGAAAGACGAAATTTTGTTCCATGACACCTTTCAGAAATAATCATATTATCATTTTACGAAAAAAATCGTCTATTTTGAATTGAAAATACGTTTATCTGTGAAACAAATTACCCTACATGAAAAGTGATAAGAACCTTTTTTGTAGCAAATTTCACGAGGAGCAGTTTTGTTCTTGACCCTTTTCCTCCTAGAAACTATATTTCTTTTGGGGGGGGGGCAACGCTTATGTTACTCACAAAGGAACCTTTTGAACTCCCACTCTTCGATTTCATATAAATCAACCTGATCGAAAGACCATATTCTAAAACTCTCTAAACCAAAATTTCAAGTGCCAAAGTTGATTTCTGAAAATTAAAAAAAATCCAAAAAAGCTGTTTCAAGAACGATTTTTAAATTTTTTCAAACAAAGTGAACAAATGTGAGCATTTTTATTAATTCGACTCCCACAAATCAAGAATGAAAATATAGTCCAAAAAAATGAAATGAAACAAAGATCAGTAAAAAAAATTTAAGAATTTTCAATTTGTGTGTCATAATTGCTCTGAGTAACTCCCTATTTCAAAAAAAATATTCTTTTGTTTTCCAAAATGTATAATCTGCAGTCTGCTGTAGAAATCCTCCCAAAAAATTTAAAAATCATACCTACATAGAATGAATTGACAATTTTTAGCCAAATTTTTGTAAAAAATGGGGCTATTTGCGGTAGGCCAGACATTTTTATTTTTATAAGTTTCAGCACGATGGTGATTTTTACATTGTATGACCTGGAGCCTGTTCTAATTGATCAAATAAAGTCAAACTAGGGGAATGGGGTTCTCTTGGGAGCTACAATTGACCCCTGTGGTTGGAAGGGTCAAATCTGAAAATTACAGAAAGGTCATTTTTTTTGGAGAAGCATAATTTGATACTAAATTGATGAAAAGGGTCCAAATTCATACCATTGGTGAGTACCGCCATTGTGAACAACGTATCCAAATTTCAGAAAGAGGACAAATGTAACTTGAGAAATCTGAGAAGATTTTTTCCTGAAATAGTGATTAACTGATTATGTAGAGGAATAATCTGAATTTTTATTTCATTTTATTTTTGCAATCCAACATACTTACTTGAGGGACCAGAAAAATGTTTTTCTTGGAAATACTGTTGGTAAGGCTATTAAAAGAACTCTTACTCTGCCACAAAAATTGAAGATTTTCATTTTTTTTAAATGTCATCGCTTTACTTGCATGTTTTCAATTCTTTTCAACTGGTGGGGGGGGGGGTTGGGAGACACCGGATGAATTTTAGAATTATGATTTGAAATGAATACTCGGAGTCGAAGCATGAGAAGGTGGTTTGAATGCTCGCATTTTTTTCAGCTGTTTAAAAATGAATGTAGCGTTGACTTTTCAAATTTTGGACCGTTCTAAACCCCCTCTCCCTCTTCCCTGTCAACTCACCGTGTACCTTAAATGTCCTTACTGTCTCAAGATTAACAATTTTTTGATAAGAAAATTGTCAAATTGGGCAAATTTTCGTGTTTTTTTTTGTTGAAATTTTGATGTGCAAGTATGTATAAATCATCTCATTTGGCCAACTGCTGGAATTTTTTTTTAGATTTTCAGAGTGAATAGTTACATTTCCAGACAAAATTTAATGCGATGAAATGTATTTTTCAATTCTTTGGTGAATTTTTTGCAATCAAATTTGAGCTAAGAATGAGAAAAAAAATCAAAATTTTTAACCAATTGACCTAGAAAGCTGAAATTTATGTTGTACATTCTATTTTCGAGTTCCTCCCTCCTCCCCCTCCCCCAAATTAATCATCTCCAGCAATATTTTCAAAATCAAAGTGCCATAAAAACCTTACGTGCCAAAGTTGAAGTGACCCAATTTTCGTTTTTTTTTTCAAAATCTGAATTTCTAAAATACGTTTGGAGGCTTCAGGAGGATTTGAGTTCACATTCAATCGACTTGGCTTGTTGAAATTAGAGTATAAACTACATAAATTTTAGTTCGAGTATAATTTTGTAGAAATTCCAATTTTCAAAAAGCTGCTAGGAGCTTCAGACGTGTTCAAAACAGTTTCCAATCGATTTGTGAGAGGGGGAGGGGTCGAAAATTGTATTTCAAATATTTCAAATTTCAGTTTTCTGGATCAATTAGGTAAAATTTTGATGTAAGTACTCATTTTTGGCCAAAAAATCTGATTTTCAAAAATTTGCCAAAAAATCGAAAAATGCATTTTTGTACAAAAAATTGTGGTCGATGATGTATTTTTGCATGCTCTTTAAATATAACTTTGTTCAGTTTGGATTTTTTTCAAGAATTAGTGAACTGCTTCCGCCTCCCCCTCCTCCCCAAATCCACCCAAATTCCCGTCTCCTGATCCTAGTTTCATGAAAACCTAACAAAATTTAATATTCACGTACATAATCTATGAAAAAAAGTTGCCATTGATGACTTGGAAAATTTGACGACCTCCCTCCTGCTCCTGCTCCTGAAATAGTCCGGCATATGACAATAGGAGTAATTAAGGGGACATCCTAAGGAACATTTTAAAGCAAACTTGCCCAAAAAAAAGTTGGCCTTACTTACAAAATGGCGACCATTTTGATTGACAGGTTAGCCGAAATCGCAGATTTTGCGTTTCAACATAGGACTTGCACGAAATTTTTCAAACTTTACAAAGGTAGATCGAAAGATCATGCTAAAATTTATCACCTGTCAAAATTTCAAGTGCTAAAGTGCGTTTTTCGATTTTTGGTGAATTTTTGAAAATCGAATTCAGACCAAAAATGAGGGAAAAAATCAAAATTTTACCAAATTGACCAAGAAAGCTGAATTTTGGGATACACCCTATTTTCGACATTCCAAATCGATTGGAAACGGTTTCAACCCGTTTTGAGCAGTTCTGGAGCCTCCAGCAGATTTTTGAAACTCGAAATTCCCACAAAATTCCATCAAATTGGAGTTGTAAAGCTGAAATTTATTCTAAAAACTAATTTCAATACGCTTCGAAGACTACTGAAGGTAAATTTCAAGTCGTTTTCGAGCCTCCAGCGAGTTTTCGAAAGGTTGTATGGCGTTGTTTTGCAAAATTGAAATTTCTTTAAAGTAGCTGGAAGCTTCAAAACCATTTGAAACCACCATGTAGTCTGCGAAGTAAATTTCGGCTTGTCAACTCCATTTGATAAATTAATGTTTGGGAAATTTCAAGTTTCAAAAATCTACTGGAGGCTCCAGTAATTTTCAAAAAAGTCGCTGGAGGCTCTAAAACGACTTGAAATTCACCAGCAGTCCACTTCGTAGCGTATTGAAATTAGTTTGAAGAATGAATTTCGACTCTCCACCTCAGTTTGAATGATGAAATTTTGGGGAAATTTCAAGTTTCAAAAATCTACTGGAGGCTCCAGTAATTTTCAAAAAAGTCGCTGGAGGCCCTAAAATGACCGAACTCACCTGAAGTCGTCTTTAGAGGGTGTTAAAATTGGAGTGTAGAGTAAATTTCAGCTTTCCATCTCCATTTTGATGAAATTTTGTGAAAATTTTAAGTTTCAAAAATCTGCTGGAGGTTTCAGGAATTTTCGAAAAGTCGCTGGAGGCTCCAAAACGACTTGAAATTCAACTTCAGTACTTCGTAGCGTATTGAAATTAGTTTTTAGAATAAATTTTAGCTTTACAACTCCAATTTTATGGAATTTTGTGATAATTTCGAGTTTTAAAAAATTGCTGGAGGCTCCAGAACTGCTCAAAACGGGTTGAAACCGTTTCCAATCGATTTGGAATGTCGAAAATAGGGTGTATCCCAAATTTCAGCTTTCTTGGTCAATTTGGTAAAATTTTGATTTTTTCCCTCATTTTTGGGCTGAATTCGATTTTCAAAAATTCACCAAATGGAAAAACGCACTTTAGCACTTGAAATTTTGACAGGTGATAAATTTTAGCATGATCTTTCGATCTTGGAGCTGGGTAACTTCGTGTTTCAGCCTCGACAATGTTACGCCACGAAAGCTTTACTGGCTGATTTTTTGTTTCATCAGATTGCATCAACTTGCCTAAATTAGAAAATTATAATTTGACAAAAACTGATCAACGATTTTATACATTTTATTCGTTATGCCTGCCATACCGTAAAATACGTACTTTTGAAACACCCAGTACATGTTATCGTAATAGTGTGCTTCTGAACTATAGTAAATTGAACTCGCAATTTTAGTTCATTCCACGCACATGTAGGTATAAAAACGTAAATTCGACGAATCACCACGCCGGTCGCGCACACCTCTCTCCTCAGGTCAGCGAACTTTAACCAGTCTGGACGACGACTAAAAAATTTACTGCGAAAAAAATTTCGTTACATTGCGTAACAGTTATGGCGACGCGGCAGGACTCCCTCTAGCTCATACGATATAGACGTGGTGCGGTGAACTATAATATAGCAATACTTGTAGCAATATAGCTGTCCGAGGTATCGGAATATTAATCACATGTTTTCTCGTTTGGTTATTTCAGGTTCGAATGATGTGGCTGGAAACGAAAACGGGCGATGTGCAGTTCATCTGCTCGGCACCACCTTCGAACTTGCGCCATTCGGCGTCGTTCTCGTGTCTTTCAAAAAACGACGCCTCTCAAGTATCCGAAAAACCGTACCGCTCGAGGACAGCGACTTTGACGGCCGGAGATGTAGAATACGGATTCGCGGCCATCCGAAGACCTCCCGAAGCCTGCGTGCCTTCGGACTACAGCTGCTGCGATTTGATACCAGAACGAGACGAACCGGGCGATGTGCCCAGGTTGACGAAAAGCGGCGACCGCGAAAGGCCCAACTTGCTGCGTGAAATGTTGATCAAGAAAAGCGTCGGTTTATTGAATCCGAACGTTTGGTGGGCCCCCAAGCTGCGGGCTAAGAACACGGCCAAGAGTAGCAGCGCCGCTGATAAAGTGCCGGAAATGCAGCAGCAATCGCAAAAGCGTTGGAGAAGTTTGGGCGCCTTGTTGAAGGTCTCGAATGGCAGTACACCGCGTGGTACGTGCAACGCTCATCAACCTTCTTTGCCGGCTAAATCGTTTTATTTGCTGGACGATTTTTTAATACCGTCCGAAAGTACCCATACCCATACCCATAGCCAAGCTGCGGCCAATGTTAAACAGAACGTGAGCCGAGCTACGAGTACGAATCAGACGTCCGCTAATTCGATTATGGTGGAATTACCGACGTTGAAATCGCCGTTAGCGCCAGTTCCTCCGCCACCGGTGCGTTACCACGAATGTAGAAACGAATGCTCGCCGTATAGAAATTGTCGTGATTGTTCTGCTTTCTCATCACCTACTACCGTAAGTGTGCAATTACACTTTAATTAGAATTACTTACTATACTCGTATTTCGATGGCAACGGTGCGACGCCGACGCCGAGCGACGCCGCCGTCGCCGTAGTCATTGCCATAGACACCCCGCTCTGGTCAGCCAACGTCGTCGCCGCCGCCTCGTGCCAGTACCATGGTTTAGGAAAAGTGCGAGTTTTTGCAAATCGAAAGTGACGAATTATGACAGATCATCGTGAAAGTTGCGATGATGATTTTCTTTTCGAGTTCGACATGGTAGTGATTTGAAAATCTGAAATTCGCCATTTTCAAGTTCAGTTCTGGAGATTCTCCAGATGTCAGTTCTGTGATTTTATGTGACCTTGAATTTGATCTAGATAGGCAAAAATTAGATTTTCATCTGCTTGTGATATTTTTAATTGGAAACCCTATTTTTTCCCGAGAATTCAAACTGGACGTATGAGACATAGTATTTGACCTTTCCTAGGTTCCTACAAATATTTTTCATGGAATATTAACCTACTCACTCTGAACTTCACACTTTTCAGTAACGATTTTCCAGTTGGAAACAAAAAACCCAAAAATTCACTAAAATTCCAAAATTTACCAAAATTTAATAAAAATTAGAAAACAACCAAAAATCCAAAAAAATGTCTCAAAAATGTGAACTTTTTCAAAAATTGCTTATAAAAGACCGTCTTGATCTCTTGAACTCGCACACTTCGATTTGAACGAAACCAAACAAAACTAAAATAACATATCCTAAAACTCCTTTAACCAAAATTTCATAATCAAAAATTAATTTTTGGTACATTTTTGAAAATTTAAAAAATCGAAAGAAGCTGTTTCGAGAGTGATTTTCAAACTTTTTCACGAAATGTAATTTTTTTGAGAGCAGAGTTCACTAGTGCGAATAATTCCTTCAATTCAACACCTACACATCAGTTTTGAGGCATTATGGAATCCCCAGTGATTTTTAAATTTTCTTCAGAAAGTTTAAATCGCTCTGAAAGAGTCAAAAATGAACTTGAGCACCTGTAACTTCGGTCGATGCATATTGGACACACTCTCCAGGAATGTGAGCTCAAAAGGGAATCTTTGACCATTTTTGTGAATTCCAGAAAAAAGTGAGAAAAATCAAATTTTCAAAAAAGGTATTATAACGAACGACTTTTTCAACAAGATATCGTCTGGTATGCTTACTCGGTCGCCTGACTCGAAAAGAATCGCATTCTGACTTTTTTGGAGCCTCCAGCGAGTGATCGAATCTCTCCAGAAATTTCAAATCGCTTTGGAGGAGGCAAAAATCAACTCGAGTGCTTGAAATTTTGGTTACGGAGGTTTTAGGACATGCTCTCTGGATCTAGCTGATTTTGTTTCAAATCGCAGAATTTGAGTCGAAGGGTTTCTTTATCAGTTGAATTCATCAGTTTGGGTCAATCCATGTCGAATGAGTCTGGTTTTGAGTCTAGGTCCTCAGATTTTTTGCTTAATTTTTTTTTTTAGTTCCCTAATAATCCCAGGACTTCTTTGGGGCAGTTGAAGAGGGGATTATTTTTTTCACAAGTTGAAATTTCTAATCATAATTTTGTCAAATTTTCACGGCTTGTACTAGGTTATTTTTTGAGTAACAAAGTTACCTATACTGAAGTTAGTAAAAGTAATTTTTGGTTACTTTTTTAAAAATTTTGGTTTCCGTTGAATTGTTACCTTTTCCGAAAATTTTCCAAAATCCAATTTTTTTTGAATTTTGGGCCTACTTTGTAAAGAAAACAAGAAAAAAATGTCTCGCCCCCCCCCCCAGAAAAAACTAAAATAGGTAGTAACAAATCTCGTATTTTTCAAAATCGCCAACAAACCTCGTTTATTGCTAAAAACTTCTCAAAATTGTGGTTTCTCGTAAAAAAAATTCCGAAGTTATTTTTTTTTCAGAAAAAAAATTCCAGAAGTCTCGTTTTTTGGCAAAAATAGTTGAAAATGATCAAAAACATGATTGGAAGTTTTTAAAAGTCAGACATGATGAATCTTGCTTTTTGCTAAGATTGACAAAATACTTTATTTTCAACACAAATTCACGCTTTTCAGCGAAACTGGTACCGTACTTCTAAGTCTCTCCCCTCCTCCCCAAAAAAAACTTCAAATTCACGCTTTTTTGAAAAAATTTCCAAAAAATATTGTTTTTTGCCTGATGCAGATGATTCCCAAAAAGCCCTGATTATTGCAAAAATAGCCTGTCTTGCATTTTGTGCTGTCAAAATGTCCGATTATTAGCAAAATTTCGAAAAATTGTTTCGTTAAGCTCTAAAATTGTTGTCGAAGTCTCATTTCCAACCAGGAAAAAGTTCCATCTTTCACCTGACTTACAAAAAAGTCTCATTTGCCAAAATTTGCTAAAAGTTTTTTTTTTTTTGCGACAAATTCCAAAATGTCTCACTCTTTTGTAAAAATTTGACCTAATTTGTCGCTATTTTACCAGAAATTGTCGAAAATTTCGCTTCTTACTGTAAATTGCGAAGTATTCTCACTTCGCTGCCCCAAATTTCTAAAAAGTTGTTGATTTTTTTTAAAACCGAAAAAAGTTACAAAGTAAATTTTTTTGACAAAATATCGAAAAAGTATCACTGTTTTGGCAGCAATAGCCAAAAAATCCAGCTTTTTTCCAAAATTGTTCGTACAAGTTTCTATCGAGCTCCATTTATAGATTTTAGTTAAAAACGAAAAGTTATGGTTTTTTCGGTGATTTTTTTTTTCTGCATTGAAATGTTTTGTCACTTTTTTGGTTACTTTTTGGATATTTTTCGTGCTTTTTTCGTCATAAAAGTGTACCTTTTTTTGGAAGAGGGCCGGGGGGGGGGATCAAGTACGAGCCCTGAATTTTGTGAGACATTTGATCGTTTCATGTGTTTTCCAAAGCAGTTTATTGATTTGACCCCTACAACGGCTTCCCCTCCCCAATTGCTTTTTTTACAATTTTTTTTACGGAGGGCCAATTAGAACGTTGGAGGGGCCAAATTAGGAAAATAATTTTGTATTCGTATTCAGGCTCCCTAAAACCATAAGAAATTATGGCTCGATATTCATATTCAGCGATTTCAAAACTTTAATAAACCATACTTCTGTCACATGATTTTTTTCAGTTTTAGGAAAATTTATGGGACCAGTGGTGTGATTTGTTGTGATAAGCCTACTTTTTCAGAAAAACCCATGAAAACTCCATTTTAGTGATTTCTTGGTCACATTTTTCATCAATTACTTGCGAGGGAGGAGACCTTCTGATGGTTTTCTTTGATCTGCATTCATCTTCTTGTATGAAACATTTTTACGAGGCTCATTCATAGGTCAAGAGGTAAGGGCATTTTTAAGAAAAGGGACGGACCCTGAAAAAACAAAAGCTGCAAAAAATCTCATCCCAGCGAATTTTACTTTTGATTTCAATAGTCCGGCATATGACAATAGGAGTAATTGCACCCCCCCCCTCCGCCGATCCTCCGGGACAACTTTTTTCGTAAAGGGGACATCCTAAGGAACATTTTAAAGCAAACTTGCCCAAAAAGAAGTTGGCCTTACTTACAAAATGGTGGCCATTTTGATTGACAGGTCAGCCGAAATCGCAGATTTTGCGTTTCAACATAGGACTTGCACAAAATTTTTCAAACCTTACAAAAGTAGATCGAAAGATCATGCAAAAATTCATCACTTGTCAAAATTTCAAGTGCTAAAGTTCGTTTTTCGATTTTTGGTGAATTTTTAAAAATCAAATTCAGGTCAAAAATGAGGGAAAAAATCAAAATTTTACCAAATTGACCCAGAAAGCTGAAATTTGGGATATACCTAATTTTCGGCATGCCAAATCGATTGGAACCAGTTTCAACCCGTTTTGAGCAGTTCTGGAACCTCCAGCAGATTTTTGAAACTCGAAATTCCCACAAAATTCCATCAAATTGGAGTTGTATTGTAAAAGCTAAAATTTATTCTAAAAACTAATTTCAATACACTACGAAGTACTGCAGGTGAATTTCAAGTCGTTTTCAAGCCTCCAGCGACTTTTTGAAAATTACTGGAGCCTCCAGCAGATTTTTGAAACTTTAAATTTTCACAAAATTTCATCAAATCGAGATGGAAAGCTGAAATTTACTCTACACTCCAATTTTAACACCCTCTGAAGACGACTTCAGGTGGGTTCAAGTCATTTTAGAGCCTCCAGCGACTTTTTTGAAAATTACTGGAGCCTCCGGCAGATTTTTGAAACTTTAAATTTTCACAAAATTTCATCAAATTAATGGAGATGGAAAGCTGAAATTTACTTTACACTCCAATTTTAACACCCTCTGAAGACAACTTCAGGTGGGTTCAAGTCATTTTAGAGCCTCCAGCGACTTTTTTGAAAATTCCTGAGCTTTCCATCTCCATTTGATGAAATTTTGTGAAAATTTAAAGTTTCAAAAATCTGCTGGAGGCTTCAGGAATTTTCAAAAAAACGCTGGAGGCTCCAAAACGACTTGAAATTCACCTTCAGTACTTCGAAGCGTATTGAAATTAGTTTTTAGAATAAATTTCAGCTTTTACAACTACAATTTGATGGAATTTTGTGGGAATTTCGAATTTCAAAAATCTGCTGGAGGCTCCAGAACTGCTCAAAACGGGTTGAAACCGTTTTCAATCGATTTGGAATGTCTGTTGAAACGCAAAATCTGCGATTTCGGCTGACCTGTCAATCAAAATGGCCGCCATTTTGTAAGTAAGGGCAACTTTTTTTTGGGCAAGTTTGCTTTAAAATGTTCCTTAGGATGTCCCCTTTACGAAAAAAGTTGTCCCGGAGGATCGGCGGGGGGGGGGTGCATTTACTCCTATTGTCATATGCCGGACTACAATGTCTAGAATAATAATCAGAGTTCGTTTATCTGGTTGTTACCAGTCTGAAAAATTTCAATTTAACGTCAATGTATTCATCGTTGCATTTTTCGAGCTCCTGCGGTAATTTCTCATTTCGTTAGGTAGGCCTACACCTAGACCTTGGTGGTTTCGGTTTCGTTGATAATTTCAAATGCGTTCGCGTTCTTCGTACGTACCATTGTCAAGAACGCATCGAGCAAGATGAATGAAACTGGTCATTAAGCCGAACAACATGCGTACACCGATGTCAGAAGGGGTTCCCTCGCCCCTCGCACTCTTCTCCAGCTACACGAGTATTTTACTCATCGGTCTCTACCTGCTGCTGCTATACATGTCTTGCTCTTGTGTATTTCGTGTTGTTTTCTTACCGGCTTCGGCTTCGGCTTCGGCTCCATCATAATATAAATAACGAAATATGTATATGGTTATGATGATGGCTTTCGATTATAACGGTTATTTATGTTGTTGTACCTTGGATGGTCGAATCGCGCCGCGGAGACTTGATACTTGGACGCTCTGTGAGTCAACTCGAACGTAAAAAATTATACATATGGGCAATGTACGAGTAGTAACATACGAGTGTCGTGTGTATAGTAAACTACATATGGTTGAATGTCCTTTCAAGAGGTAGTACACAGTACTACACACACAGTTTCCACCACATTTTATGTGTGTACTTATGCACTCTTGGATTTACACTACGACGACATCGACGACATAAGCACTAGGTACTACGTGACTGAGTGTATCGTAGCAGTCGAAGCGTTACCGTTTAATTTATTATTTTTTCCAATTGCTAACGAGAAATTTCGTAAAGCTTACTTAGGTACCTACTCAATCTATACAAATACGTACCTAGTACTCGTCGTGTTAGCGATTCGAGTCGAGTACATATCGTCGCTTAATCAACTGAACCGTGGAAAAAAAATGTGTCTAGAAAGTACACGTCAAATTTCAGGGTACTCTCTACCCTTTCACCATTTCTTGTGTGTTGATGCGATTTATTGTACAATGTAACACGATCAGCGATTTTTTTTTCAAGAGGCGTTGAAATGCGTGCTGTAAACTTTGTTTCTCGTGGTGTGCTTGAAATTGAGAACCCTCGAGATGAAATTGAAATTCTCTACGGATTGATTTATATTAGTTCAACGGTTTGCACTACGTTTCGTCGAAAAATCTCTAAAACAAATATCTATCAAAATGTGGGATTGGGTTAAAATTAAGTTGAAAACGAGAAGATGAGAAGGTAATGCGAAAGTGTTGCTTATATTTTATTGCGTAATAGACACCCTGATGAGTCAATGTAACATACTGT
The DNA here is from genome assembly GCF_950023065.1 of Planococcus citri. NCBI lineage: Eukaryota > Metazoa > Arthropoda > Insecta > Hemiptera > Pseudococcidae > Planococcus > Planococcus citri. Next base: position 3,129,944 of record NC_088679.1, on the reverse strand, counting down.
AAAGTTGCAGACTAGCTAAAAAAGACTGTAGCATTATTTTCTTTGTTCATTAATCACTTGTTTATTTGCTTTGTGTACGTCTCCTTGAAAGATATTGGTATACTTACAGTTTCATTAAGTTCGTACACATAACACGAATCAATAATTCTTATCTACTCGTATTGCAGAATCAGCAAATACCTAGCGAAGTTAACAAAATAGCAATGGTCACTTTTTTTCTATCCACTTTTGTTTTTCTGAGTCAGCCATCAGAGGATTTGAAAGTGACTTCTATTCAAATTCGAATTGAATTTTAAATTGAGGGGAAGAGGGTACAGGGATAATTTGATCAGAAACGACCTGGCTTTGAGCTAAAAGTGATTTTTTTCAAGACAACCCCGATTCATGTTCTATAAATGCCTTGTTTGATGATGTGATGGAAGTGCGTCTGTCGGATTTCATAACGAATTCTCAACCTGAAACGATAACTTTCGTTCGTAATGGAATTTATTGCGTGATATTCGCCTTCACTCACCTGTCGAAATTTTATATTAAATCCAATTTCAAGGGTAAAAGAAAATAGAAATTGATTAAGAAATCGCGTAGTTTATATTTTACCATTGGCTATGAATAAAATATGTTGGGAAAACTCGCTACGTACCTTTTTATTTTCGACATCGATCTGCCAATTAATTTGTTCCATCTGCTTCCAATTTTCGATAGTTGAGTGGGAGTGAAAATTTCAAAGTAGAAAATTTTCCAGAAATATACTTCGTCGTTAGCTGAAAAGTTTTTAAAGTGAATCGCTCGTAACGATTTCTAACCTACCTACGCAGTTTGACCGTTTGAAGACCTTTAAAAAGAAAAAGAAACAATGGATTATAAAAAGTTGTTTTTATTATGATTAATGATGTTGGTGAGTAGGAAATCGATGTAATGTGCTCGCCTAATGGGCATTTTTTTCATGAAAAGTTCTTCATTGCATGTGTATTTATTTTTTTTAAAATAAAAAATTCATTTTCAAAACACCTTTAGGGAGGCAATTGAAGCTTGAATAGAAATTTTGAGAAAAATGACAGAAACATCTCTTTTTATTCTCTTTTTAGCTGACTATACTATTTTCCAAAATATATAATATCAACACTCTTCATGGGCTTAGGGCACTCAATTTTGTTCAAAAGTTAGAAAAAAGCTTATAAATTGTGTGTATAATATGTATAATTGTATATACTCAACGTGAAGACCCTGGATTCGAATAATGGCTCATTTTTTCAAGATTTTCCCTTTAAACTTCCAATCAATAGCTTTGTACTAGTTGGTGGTTAATAACTCGTAATTTTAATTTTTTGGGGAATTACTGGGAATTATTGGTAAATTACTGGTAATTGTTTGCAAATACTGGTAATTTATGATAAATCAAACTAGAATGGTAATTTTAAGTAGGTATAAATTACTGGTAATTTTGCCTTTTGGTAATTTTTGGTAATTTTTTTGTAACTGGTAACTTTTGGTAATTTTTGGTAAATTTCTGGCAATTTTTAGTACATTTCTGGTAACTTTTGGTAAATTACTGGTAATTTTTGGTAGATAAATTACTGGTAATTTTTGATAATTTATCAAGTAGTAATTTTTGGTAATTTATTGGTAATTTTTTGTAAATTACTGGTAATTTTTCGGTGAATCACTGACAATTTTTGGTAAATTACTGGTTATTTTTTTGGTGAATTGGTGGTAATTTTTTGGTTAACTACTGGTTATTTTTTTGGTAAATTAGGTACTGGTATTTTTTGCAAATTGGTAGTAATTTTTAGCAAATTTTGGTAAATTACTGGTAACTTTTGGTGAATTATGATAATTTTTGGTAAATTGTTGGTAAATGTTGGTAAATTACTGGTAATTTTTGGTAGATTACTGGTAATTTTTGGTAAATTACATGGTAATTTTTGGTAAATTACATGGTAATTTTTGGTAAATTCTGGTAATTTTTGGTAAATCACATCGTAATTTTTGGTAAATTACTGGTAATTTTTGGTAAATTACTGGTAATTTTTGGTAAATTACTGGTAATTTTCGGTAAATTGCTGGTAAATTTCGGTAAATTGCTGGTAAATTTTGGTAAATTACGGAGAATTTATTAAGTAGTAATTTTTGGTATTATATTGGCAATTTTTTGTAAATTACTGGTAACTTTTCGGTGAATCACTGGGAATTTTTTGGTAAATTGGTGGTAATTTTTTGGTGAATTGATGGTAAATTTTGGTAAATTACTGATAATTTTTGGTAAATTGCTGGTAAATGTTGGTAATTACTGGTAATTTTTGGTAAATTACTGGTAATTTTTGGAAAATTACTGGTAATTTTTGGTAAATTGCTGGTAGATTTTGGTAAATTACGGGTACTTTTTGGTAAATTGTTAGTAATTTTTGTTGAATTGCTGGTAAGTTTAGGTAAATTACTGGTAATTTACAGTAAATTGCTGGTAGTTTTTCAAGTTGGATTTTTGTCAATTTTCAGTCAATTTCTGTCAATGTTTTGTTGGTTTTTAGTGATTTCCTGCAATTTATTGATAATTTTCAGTAAACTATTGGTGAAATTTGGTAAATTGTTGGTAATTTTGGGTACATTGCAGTTCTGTTCTGGTGAATTAATGATGAATAATTTTAGATATTAATTATCGTTATTGACTTCCTGTAACTTACTGGTAACTTGACAGTATTTTTTTTTTTTTTTTGAATGAAAGTACGTATTGTGTTTTCACTTTTTGGTCAAACTTTCTTACTTTTGTGCTGATTTTTTGCCTATATTCCCAAGAAGAATTGCTTTTTTCATTTTTTTTCAATCAAACATTAATTTTTTTCTTTTAATTTTGAAAAAAAAATTTAGTTACTTTTAAAAATACAAAAATTTTATGGTTTGAAAACATTCCTGTCAAAAGTCCAGATTTTTTGCTAAAATTGTGTAAATACTTATGTTAATTTTTTGCTAAAATTGTTGAAAAGTCTTGCTTTTTTTACTAAATTAAAAAAAAATTCGGTATATTTTATCAAAAAACCTTACTTTTTCTGTTTTTTAATCTAACTGAAATTCTTTATTCATTCTATTTTTTTTCAGAACCATAATTCTGAAAAAAATCAAATTTTTACCTAAAAATCTTTTGCTTGGATTAATTTTTACCCGACAACCCCCCCCCCCTCCTCTGACCTCCAAAAATAAAAAATGAAATGTTTTTAAAAATTCCTTATAAAAACCCTGCTTTTATATGCTGTCTTTTTTATGGGGCACATTCTCTACTAATTTTTTGAATTTAATCTCCCAGTGTCTCGTTGGTCTATTTTGAGAAAAGTTAAAACTATAGGTACCCATAAAGTGTCAATTGGGCTTTATTCAACATTTTTCCAACTATTTTTACCAAATGCTGGGATTCTTGAAAGGCAAAAGCAATGGAGCTTTTGCCCACAATATGATTCACTGGATTTTTATGGTTTTTCAATAACGTCCACCCCCTTTTTTTTTGCTGCAACTAATGCAATCGTGAATGAAGTTCTCAAAAATAAACGAATAATACGGAAATAAAAAAAATAGAATCTTCCGATTTCAAAGGCTCAGCTTTGAAATTCGATAGCCCGGATGGAATGCTAAATCGCCCAATTAAGGCTCATTATTTTGATCACACAAATACGCTATTTTTAAAGAACGGAGTAATTCGATCGAATTTAAATCTGACCCATTTTCCCCGGCAAATACTCGCAAATTGACGACAGTTAATTCCAACAAGGGTCAATTATGCGTGAAAACGAAAAAAAAAAAAAAAAAGGTAATCTCATCAATCTGATTAATTCGATTGAGCACGAACCCTGCATGCAAACTTATCAGTGCTGGGAGACGAGTAGGTGTACAGTGTACGAGTGTATAGTACGTATTTTAGAACACGAGGGAAAAAAGGCATCGTATCGTCTAAATCGGCACAACGCAATGTATATTATAGGAAAGGTATCCATAAATTAAATTGGAATAAAATACTCGGTAGTTAAATTTAAACGATATTTTAATGGGTTATAAGAGTAAGAGAGGAGAAATTGGATGAGGTTTAAAGACATCTAGATATGGGAAGGCAAGGGAACCCCCTCCTCCCCTCACTCATGTGATAAACTGGCGGTAATTTTTTTATTTTTTTTTATTACGTAATGAGCGAGTATAATTTTGGATAGAAACTTTCAACCCTTATGATTTCGACGATGATTAACGATTTCATCAGGCAGTAATGTTCTTTTTTTTTTCGTTTACATTTTGGGAACGTGCGACGACGACGACGCTTGGACTGGTGCACGGATGATTGGGCGAGAGGTGATGTCCCCCTTATTGTTTTCAGGATGAGCCTTAACAGCACAGAAGCAGGAGTGCCGCAATGAAAGCCAGAGGCATATAGTGTAGTGTGCCCAAGTTGAAAGTTTAATATCGCCTGGCAGTACTTTGCGTGTCACCTCGTACTTTGCATGAATTTATAAAAGAAAAAAATCTCCTTTAGTGTGTCCTCTCTCTCTCTCCTTCTCTCTCGGTGAGGTTCTCTTCGCCTGCTCGATATGATACTCATAATCGTGTCGAACTGCAGGTTGAGGGCGCGGGTCTCCGGTCTCGTGATGGTCGGTCTCGTGCACCACTCTTCAAGTGCCACTTAAACAAACCTTAAGACTTACGGGTAACTCGTATTCGACGATCGACGAACGTATAGCGAGTACTTTTTGCCATATCGACGACAACGACCGCGAGCGACCAGATAGAGGCAGAAGCAGCGATACACATTACATATTCGTTACCTATTTTCACGGCTTTTCGCGCACCGATTATCGGTTCGATTCGGTTGGCCGGTATTTTTAGCACGCTGATTGATGGCACCTGAGATGATGAGAGATGAGAGATGACCAGACCATCAGATACGATGATGCTTTGTGTGCGCTGTGCTGCTGCTTCGTTCGTTGTTTCGTGTATCGCATTATGATTTTATGATTCATGTAACACATCTCGAACCTGTGTCCGGTGAACAGCTTAACTTTTCAAACGTCTTATTACGTGTTCGTCGAGTGTTCTGTACGTGTACGTGTACGTTTGTCGAGTGCTTTTATTCGTATAATTCGTGTCGATTCGATGCTGTTGGTACATCTGCATATGTGCTAGATCTGTTAAACTACGAGTAGTTGTTGTATCTTTTTGTAATCCGGCGCAAGGTACTCGTATATTTTTCATCATCTTCATCTTATAACTCATGTCATTCTCATCTCATTATAAATCGTCGTCGTAGAAGTTTTGAGAAGTATCATTCATATCATCCGAAATGACATTCTATGAAATTAAGGTAAACGAATGCCATATTAATGTAAAACTATACTCGTTAATCACCTACTGAGATTAAGCTTCTCGATATATTGGATCACAATGCAGCAAAACTGCCTGTTTCATTGATCACTGATTTTTGTAACTTTGCATCGAATGAAATTCGGCACTTTTTATTTATTTGTTTTTACGTTTTATGAAAAATTCACTTTAAAAAATTGCAGAATTACTTGAGTATGAGTATTGACCTACTTGTATTCGTTGAAAAATTTTAATTATTTTTCTTTTCGATTCTATTTGAAGGGGGGAGGGGGGAAATGTGAGGTTTTTAGGAGCTGTAAATGAAATTTACAGAGATGAATTTATGCATCCAAAATTTCATAAATAGTTGCAGGCTATTTTTTTTATTCGAGCTGATTAATAAAATGGTTTGAAAACGATCCCTCAATTTCATTTAATTTTCTTCAAATAGTTCAATGACATTTGATCACTATTCACTCAAGGCTGAAAAGAATAGAAGAAGGATTTAGTAGCCCTAAGGAATTGTATTTTATATTGAAAAGAATTGAGAAAATTGTTCTTGTTGAGAAATACAAAGAAAGTTGCATCTGCAAAAAAATTCTTAGATGATTTCAAAATTTTCGAAAAAATTACTGAATTTATGAATTTTCTTCAATCTTTAAATTTCAACTGGGAGTTGAGGGAATGGGTGGCCACTGACTTTACTTTTCCTAATATTCTTCGGGGACCAATGACTTATCTAGAAGGGCTTTTTCCATGTGAATTAGACCAGGGATGCGAAATCCTGTCCACCGATAGTGAAATAAATTAACGTGGTCCTGTCTTTCAATTTTACTCAATTGGTATTCTGATTTTGCCCAACATATTTTCATAGGTTCCTTATATTAGGAAAAATCGTCATCATTGCCTCCCAAACCCACTTCAGTCAGCTGAGGTGGCATTGCTTGTTATTCAGCAATTGAAAAATTTCTCATCATTATGCCCAACTTTGGAAAACTCCAACTGCGTTAATCGGTTCACAGCATTTTTCAAAAGTAATAATTGAGAGCAGCTTCAAAAATATTTGCCAAAACTCCAATTTTCAGAAAATTTTGAGAGCAAAATGATTTTTAAAAAGTTCGGAACTGTTCAAAAGTCGGATTTTTTACCAAAATTACCAAAAAACGTTTATTGTGTAAAAACATGCAAAAAAGTCTCGTTTTTTTTTAAATTGTCCTAAATAATTTGTTAATAAAAAAAAATTGACAAAAGTCAACTTTTTCCATTTTTGCTAAAACTATCAAAAAACGCAATTTTTTGTGACGATTGTCAGAAAGTCCCATTGTTACCAAAATCGTCAAAAAAGACTCAAAATCCCATTTTTTTCCTTCAAAATATCGAAAATTCTCAAATTTGGCCAAAATTTTCCTTTTTTGTTGTCAAAATCATCAGATAAGTTCCATTTTTCCAAAACTATCGTAGAAGTTTCACTTTTGCCAAAATGTTCAAAAACCCCTCTTTTTTTGTCAAAATTGTCAGGAAGTGACATTTTTTCCAAAAATACCAAAAAGTCTCAAATTTCATAAAAATTTTCGAAATCGTTCTCCTTTTTTGTCAAAATTAACAAAAAGCTAAGTACATAAAGTTCAACTTTGAACCAAAATTTTCAAAAACATCCACTTTTGATGTCAAAATTGTAAGAAAGCCCCATTTTTGACAAAACTATCAAAAAGCTTGAATTTTTGCCAAAATTGTAAAAAAGTCCAATTTTTTGTGATGATTGTCAGAAACTGAAAGTCCCATTGTTACCAAAATCATCAAAAAAGACCCAAAATCCCAATTTTTTTTCAAAATATCAAAGTCTTATGGCCAAAATTTTCCTCTTTTGTTGTCAAAATCACCAGAAAAGTTCCATTTTTCTAAAACTATCGTAAAAGTTTCACTTTTGTCAAAATTTTCAAAAAAAGTCTTATTTTTCCTCAACATTTTCAAAAAGTCTCTTGTTTTTTATGTCAGAATTGTCAGAAAGTTTCATTGTTACCAAAATCGTCAAAACGAACCAACTTTTGTGAAAATTTTCAGAAATTCTCATTTTTCCAAAATTAATTTTTGCCTAAATTGTCAGAGGTTCTTATCGGTTTTTTTTCTTTTTTTGGTCAAAACCCTTCATTTTTGTCAAAACTGCCAAAAAGTCTCATTTTCTCCCAAAATTGTCAAAAAACGTTTTTTTTGGTGAAAATTTCCTTAAAAGTCATGTTTTTCCTGAAATTGTTAAAAGGGGCGCTGTTTTTTTTTTCAAATCAAAATTATCACAATTTATATTTTTGATAAAAATATCCAGTTTTTTGTAAAAATTGTCAGAATGCCCCATTTTTGCCAAAACTATCAAAAAGTCTCATTATCTGCAGACATTTTTAAAAAGATTCTGTTTTTGTGTTGAAATTATCAGAAAGTTCTATCGTCAAAAAGACCCTATTTTTTTCCAAAATTGTCAAAAATGTACTGTTTTTGACCATAAATGCAAAAAATTCTCAATTTCTCCAGTTCAACTTTTAGTCCGGCATATGACAATAGAAGTAATTGCAACCCCCCCCCCCGCCGATCCTCCGGGACAACTTTTTTCGTAAAGGGGACATCCTAAGGAACATTTTAAAGCAAACTTGCCCAAAAAAAAGTTGCCCTTACTTACAAAATGGCGGCCATTTTGATTGACAGGTCAGCCGAAATCGCAGATTTTGCGTTTCAGCATAGGACTTGCACAAAATATTTCAAACTTTACAAAGGTAGATCGAAAGATCATGCTAAAATTTATCACCTGTCAAAATTTCAAGTGCTTAAGTGCGTTTTTCGTTTTTTGGTGAATTTTTGAAAATCGAATTTAGGCCAACAATCAAAATTTTACCAAATTGACCGAGAAAGCTGAAATTTGGGATATACCCTATTTTCGACATTCCAAATCGATTGGAAACGGTTTCAACCCGTTTTGAGCAGTTCTGGAGCCTCCAGCAGATTTTTGAAACTCGAAATTCCCACAAAATGCCATCAAATTGGAGTTGTAAAAGCTGAAATTTATTCTAAAAACTAATTTCAATACGCTATCGCTATGAAGTACTGCAGGTGAATTTCAAGTCGTTTTGGAGCCTCCAGCGACTTTTTGAAAATTCCTGAAGCTTCCAGCAGATTTTTTAAACTTTAAGTTTTCACAAAATTTCATCAAATGGAGATGGAAAGCTGAAATTTACTCTACACTCCAATTTTAATACCCCCTGAAGACGACTTCAGGTGTGAAACTTTAAATTTTCACAATATTTCATCAAATGGAGATGGAAAGCTGAAATTTACCCTACACTCCAATTTCAATACCCTCTGAAGACGATTTCAGGTGGGTTCAAGTCATTTTAGAGCCTCCAGCAACTTTTTGAAAGGTTGTATGATGTTTTTTTGGAAAATTGAAATTTCCTAAAAGTAGCTGGAAGCTTCAAAACCATTTGAAACCACCATGTAGTCTACGAAGTAAATTTCAGCTTGCTAACTCCATTTGATAAATTAATGTTGGGGAAATTTCAAGTTTCAAAAATCTACTGGAGGCTCCACCTCTTTTATTGAAGCAAAAATCTAAAATTTTTGCCAAAGACCTACTCATACAGTAGGAGGCTGCAACAGAGAATGTGATCTATTTTCAAAAATATGGAAGTTAATAGTGTTAATATTTTCAGATAACCGACAGTTGATTAAATTTCATCTTGAAATTTTCTTTTCTAAATGACCGAAATTAATTCGGATCCGGGGGGGGGGGGGGTAGAGGTGGAATAAACCTAATTTTGATCCATCCCTATACTTTTTTGAGTGCTTTTTTCAAAGTTCAAAAATATGCGAAAAAATTTGAGCTTCTGTACTCAACTCGTAGATGGCAAAACTGCTCACTAAAATATCTACAATTCATACGTTTGTGTCAATCACTGAGGACACTCAACTTTTATCTCATCGCCATCAACGTTGTTACTCATCTGATTCCCCTATTTATGGAAATAGTGTTCATTGTATCAGAACAGGAATTTATTAGAATAAATTCCCATTCTCTGGCCTAATGGAGATCGACTACTGGATGGAGCCGGGACAAAGGGACAAAGATAGGATCTATATTTACATAAGTATGTGTGGCGATGACGATGCGATGGTTATTTTACAAGTACACTGCGTAATTTCTGCACTTCACGTTTGCAATGTGTATTGTTGTATAGCATATAGCATATATAGGATAGGTTGACGTGTTAGAAGAGATACTACGTACTACATTTATTCGCCTGTACCATACTCGCACGCTGCTGTACCATATACACTCGTATGTACTCGTAGTCGAGTGTTCTAGCCGATTTAGTGTTGCAGAGTCACTGAACTACCTAACGGTTGTGAAATTTAATTGTTTATCTCATTAGAGCTAATTACAAAGCAAATGCCCGAAATATTTCACGTCATGAATCATTCATCTCGCTGTTCTTTCTCTAGCTGCGAGCTTGAGCGTGGAGGGCGAGCGCGGTACGGCACGCGGCCCCGTGGCGACGCCGTGTAATGTCCTACGCACGTTACCGGGCCAGTAGTTTCGCGGAAACTGGCGGCGCGGCGTCTGCGTTGGTTTTTGCGTTTGCGATTCGCGATTTGCGATCTGCGATCTCCGTTGTTCTTGTTCTATGTTCTTGTTCTCTCAAGGCGAAGGTGATGATTGGTTGATGTTGTATTGTTTCAGAGGTGCGGTGTTAAAGATACCAGCACGTTGATTAAAAGCTCAAAGAATAAGACTTTACCGCAGAAAGGAAGACTAGACAGGCAATACGTGAAAGATACCGGTTTAGTGGTCAGCTCGAAGAACTGCAGTAAAACATTACCACAGAAAGGAAGACACGATCGACAATATTTAGAGGTGAGTTGAAATATTTTTATCGGTTGTTTTTTTTTCCTCATATTTTTTTTCTTTTTTTTTTTTTACTTTAAATCGTGTCGTGGTTATCGTCGTCGTCGTTGTTGTTGTGGTCGATGACAACAATGTAGTAATAGACGAATTGCGGTATAGTAAATTAGTTTTTTATAGACCGCCTAGCGAGGGTAGGATGGTAAGAGGGTTGTTATCATACACCGTGGTGAACCTACCTACGTATTACCTACCCCTTCGTGTATATTAATTTTTCAATCGCATGCGAATTGAATGTCGTAGCGCAGGGGACAGGTAATTGGAATTTTGTTTTTTTGCCCCGTGTTTCGAAATGTACGATATTTCTTTTTTTTTTTTTTTTTTTACCGCTGTAGTTCCTGCTGCTGTGTACCTTACCTACTCGTACAAATATGTTTGTTGTTTTATTATTATACATGTATACTGTAAATGTATTTATGAGCGAACGATGGTATCGATGTCGTTTGCCTTCGACGATTATTAAATGAAAAGCGTGGTAGCAACCCGGATGAGAAGGGGACGCGGACGGCCAGAAAAGGAAACCTCATTAATACTACGATGCTTGATGGGGGTTTGTAATCGTTTACGGTTTACGGTTCCGATTCCGACTTCGACTAATCAACTAGCTATAATCGTAATCAAGTTCAATGTAGCGAAGAGTTGATTAGGTACCTATTACTGCGCTGGTGAGAGTTGTGAAATTGTTGATCGGTCGACTCGATAGGTGTTTGTGAAGCGGTTAAGGGTGGATGAGTTTTAATTAGACGATGAGTTGAGTTTTTTGTGGGGGGGGGGAGTTGAAGTGATTGATATGATTTTAAAGTTTTGTATTGGGATTTTGGGAGAAAAAAATGGATCCAATTTTGGGAATTATTGATTTAGGCTATTATCAAAAAATGTGTCTTATCTAGGTATTAAAAACCTGAGAAACTAAAAGTAGGAGAATTTTTCCTTTATGGGATAGTGTTGAGAAATCAGAAATGAGTCGAAATTTTGAATTTAAAATCAGGCATTGGCGTCGGCTAATTCAAGAAAATGCCACCGTTTTTCTTCTAAAAAAATTTCCTTCATGATTGAATCCTTTATCCTAAATTTTTCGTAAGTATTCGAGTTGATTTTTCAAATTAAGTATAGGAAATTTCAATACAATCAAATTGGGACGTAGAAAAAAAAATCAAAATATGTATGCATTACCAAAAATTGAGCCAAAAATCTAAAATCTGATATGTACACTTTTCTTTACCTCACTACCTCCCTTCTTCCCTGCCTTCAGCTACTGAAATCGATTTAAATCGATTCCAAGCTACTTCGAGCGATTCTAGAGCCCCCCGAAAAATACTGAATTTTCATCGGCTGAGTCAACTGGAGACAGTTACTAGCCGTTCTGAAGCTTTAATTTTCAGAGCATTGTTCTACAATTCCATTGCCCCCTCCCCCCAAAATGCTCCAAAACTAAGTAAATGAACTTTAGCTTTTGTAAACGAGATTTGATGATCGATCGGTGACTCGACACGTTCATCTTTTCAGTTTGATTTTGAGAAATTTTGTGGGAATTGTGAAGGAATTGGGGCTTCTGAAGTGGTCAAAATATCTTGAAACTGTCTCCAGCCGACTTGAGAAATGAAAGACTGAGGGATCAATCAAATTTTAGATTTGTAGCTCAATTCAGTAAAATTTCGATTATTTTCCAATTATGTAATTACAAATTTTTGTTTTTAAAATGCTCCCTAAAAGTTTTGAAAATTGTCAAAAAATTTCTGAAATATTTTAAGAGTTGACGGGGCATGTCATCTCCCCCCCCCCCTCTTCTTTACTGTTATAGTCTCAAGATTCGATAATTTCTTAATCGAAAAAGTTCTTGATATGAAACAATTCTTGGGACAAGCGATAAAATTCCAAGTTTTACAAAGAGTCACTTCAACTCTTTCTCTCTTGGCCCTGGAATTTGGCAAACATTGGATAAAAATTTGTGGAATGATCAGTAATTGACTCCCCTCCTCCTCCTCCTCCTCTATTTTTCTTTCACTATTGTGGGTGCATTTGATGTTTGGAAAATTGGAAAAAATTAGCCTGGAATATCGGAAAACTCATTTCTCTGCAAGACTGAAAAGTACCTATTTAGAGAAATGGAATATCTACTAAAGACCTGAGATTGGCTAAAATTTATGGAATTTGCTGAAAATAAATTCTTGTTTGCTGGAATATCTCCCGTTTACTCGAAAAAATTGTCAACTTTTCAAAAAAGTGATATCAAAAATTTCAATTTTTCAAAAAATTGTGACTCTGATAAAATAAAATGAAAAAAAAATGATTCGAGTGGCTTAAAGTTTTGATTATGACTGGAAAAATTTGTGTAAAAATTGACGAATTTCGCCACAAATAGAAAAATCTATCCTTTCCAAGTTGGGAAAAAAATCAAAAGTATGATGAAAATTCGATTTATCTAAAAATTTTATATTTTTGTGTCGGAATTATTCTTTTAAATGATACTTTTTTCAAGAAAAATCCTTCCCTCGTCCTTCTAGATATTTTGATCTACTTGTTTAAAGCTCTCCAATGTTGGAAAAAATCATTAAAAATAAAAAAATGAATTAGAATCGCTCATTTTTTTTTTTGGAAAATTTCCAATTTCCGTGTCAAAATTTATCTAAATAACCCCTTTTTGAGAAAATGAGCCCCCTCCCCCCCAAAAAAAATAAAATTAAAATAAATGAAATGATGAGTAAAAAATATGGATTTTTTTTTGAACATTTTTTTATATTAGGTCAAAACCTTCAGAATAAGCTTTAGAAAAAACTCCCCTCCGTTTCCAAAGTAGTGTTGATACTGTTGATCCTTCGCGTGTAAAAAATTCTCTTAATAACCGATTTTTCAAAAAAAAAAAAAATCTAGACAAATGGACTTTTTTTCGAAAAAATTGTTATTTAGAAGGGGTTTGACCAAAAAAAAACAAAAAATGTTCAAAAAAGTTTTGATCTTCAGTTTTTGATCATTGTGGTTTTTTTTTGCAACTTTGAAGCACTCTGTAGAAATGGGCCAACAGTGTTTGAGGATTAGAGAAATTTTTTCTTGAAAACGGGTTTTTAAAAGAATTCCGACCCAGAAATAGGGAATTTTTGAAAAAAAGAAAAACGTTGCTGGCTTTTGTTTATTCTATACAGGCATCGTAGCGGGTCACTTTTTTCACGAAAAGTCACTATTCGTCACTTTTCTTCCAAAAAAGTCACTTTTTAAAATTTTTTTTCGTTTTTTAAAGAAAAAAAAATTGTTTTTCATCCAAATTATCTTTTTTTTACTCATTTTCAAAAGATTTTATGCGAATTTTCTTTATTAAAACAATTTCAGAATTTTAAAAACACAAGTTTTTATTTTTCGAAACATCAGCTTTTGCCCTCGCTTCACTCGGGCTTGTTTTCATTTCATTTTCAAAATAAAGATGGAAATTTATTTATTTTTTTAAAATCAAGTTCTAAAGCCAAAAAATAAACTTCTCACAAAAAAACATCGTTTTTATGCCTCTCAAAATACAAATTTTCAAGAGCTTTCGCCCTCTGTCTTTTTTCATTTTCAAAATCAACTTCCTTCAAAAAAACATTCAAATTCTAAAATTTTAAAAATAAAAAAATGAACTACTCGTTCTCACATTTAATTAAAAAAACGGATTTTCCGGTGGGGCCAGGCGGGAGAATAAAGTAATAGTTTTTGGGTGAGATATTGAACGTTTTTTTGCTTTTGTTTTTCGATTTTTTGCTCTCCTGAACGCTGGAATTAGAAAACAATTGGTCACTTTTTTGGTCACTTTTTTCACTGATGGAAGTCACTAAAGTCACTTTTTTAAAGAAAAATTTGGCTACGATGCATGCATAGTTCTTGGTTTATTCTCGGGGGGGGGGGGGAGTCATACTTTCAAACGAGACCAAAACAGCTGGAGGGGGGTAGATGAAGATTTCTCTTTGAAAATAGGGGATCATTTAGAAGGCTTAGATCAGAAATGAAAAATTTTCTAAAATTTTGAGAACATTTGAGACACGAAAATTTGAAATGACGAATTTTTACGCCCTTCCCTTGAAAATTTTGTGAACTTTGTGAAAAACGTCCTGCTAAAGTCCTGCTTTTTCATTTTGAAAATTTTGGTCGACAGCCTGCTTGGAAACGAGAGGTAAACGAGAAGACTAAATGATGAGGCAGAAGTTGAAAATTTTGGGATAGTTTGGATTTTCTTTCTTGTTTTTTCAACCGGTGGGGGGGGGGACTTTTTGGCACGATTTCATTTCAAGTTGCTGGACTAAAGTTTTCTATGAAAAACAAAAACTTTAGGGATCGATAGCGAGAAAATGGCGAAAAAATTGTCGCAAGCAGATACGAATAAAAACCACCCTTACAACCAGTGGCTGATAAAGTCGATCCTTGAACTTCTATTTTCGTATTCTTTTATTTCGTTTTTTTTTTTCTTAAACGACGAAAAACTCGCTAAATGAAATTTTTCCCCATCTCCATATCTAACTGTAATGAAAATGTTTCTTTGATAACTAAAAATTAATTTGAAGGGCTGAAACGCGAGTAAGTAAGTATAAGTTCATCTCGGAATATTTATTAAAAAAGGAATTTAATAACAGAAAATAAAAGTAATTAAGCATTCAAAGTAAAACAAACTTTCGAAATATTTTGAACTATCCTCATCTCTAATTTACTCGTGTAACGTCGTATACGAGTATACTTTATACCTCTTTCAGGTAGGTATTTCATTCGTATCATGGCTGGCGTAGATATTTGAGAATTCTAAAATGTTTTCATTTTCTTTGTAACTCGTCGTGTGCGATGGTTATATTTATAAATTTCATAAATAACTCTTAATTAACCTTTTGCGAACTGCGAAGTTTGAAATTTTTCATTTTATTTGTGTATACTTTCTTTTTGTTAAATGACAATTTAATTTTTAATTTTTTCATTTTCTTTTCGTCGATGAGGGGTTCGAATATTAGAATAGGTACCTACTTCTTCCCACGCAGGTATCTGGGTCAAAAAAAAAGACGAGATGTTATTTGAAAATTTGAATCAGACCTGTGTATGTTTTTTTTTTTCGTTTATACGAGCACTATATGTATTAAGCACGTACTCGTATTTTATGTATAATTACGTATGCACCGGTTTAGCCGGCGCGGCGCGAATCGAGTTATACACTATAGCTATATTATAGATTCGTAGCCTCTGGTAAAATATGCATATCGCAGCTTATACTTTTGAAGTGTGCGCTGCGAGCATTGATCTGCATGCAGCAGCGAGTCAAAATAAATATGTTATTAATTTCCTTATATGAGCCGTATAAAACATGTACATAGTTAGAGACTTATGTACGAGTACGTGTACTTTGCTGGCTCGGCTACGACGACGACCGTATTACATAAATAATTAACATGCAACGATTAGGTAACAGAGCCAGACGATGACCGACGACGATGGTGCAGAAAAGGGGGGAATCGAAACTGGAAAATCGACGTCGAGTTGAGTTTTACTATAACGACTGTTTGAAATTTTGTTGCAGCTACCGGTGTTACAGTCTCGATCGGGAAATTCGCTCAAATGCCAATACGACTTATGCGGTAATCGAACATCTGCCCAAATTGGTAGTCGAACTGCTCTGGCTGAGATCGAAAATCATAAACTTGCCAACGGAGATACTACAATCATGGTTCAGCAGCAATCGCAGCAGCAGCCGGCCACGGCAGCTGGGGCTGCGGCACCTCAGCAACGCTCAGCTGGGGACACGCATGCTGTTGTCAAGTCGTCTAGTTTTCTTCGTTTAAGTAATTTGTACTTGTCTTCTCAAAATAAACTCGAAAGATCTCAGATAAAGACTGCTAACGTGTCCAATGGCGGAGACGTGTGTAACGGATGCTCGACCCAAGGAACCGCTTTCGAGCAACGTGTCAGCTCGAAAGGCGCCGCTAAACTTTCCTCGAAGACGTTTCCGCTTACTCCTGCAGGTGAGTCGAGTATATTCCAACTTTGAAAACGTACTCAATATTGTAAGGCATGTGACGATAGGAATAATTGAAGCATGTGTTTCCAAAAAGCACTAAGTCCATTTTCAAAGATTCTGAGGTTGCAAGGCCATCTAGCATAAAGTTGCGGCTCAAAATGGTTGATTTTTTGATGTGTTATGTCCTAGGGTCTTGGCTACAACATATCAAAAAATCAGCCAATTTGGGCCATTTCAACGTTTCCAAATTGTACTAAGTACCATGAATTTCTTATCAATATTTTTTTGGACTTAGTGCGTTTTGGAAACACATGCTTCAATTGCACCCCCCCTCCCCACCGATCCCCAGAGACAATTTTTTCTTCAAAGGGACATCCTAGAGAACATTTTGAAGCAAACTTGATGAAAAAAAGTTGGCCTTATCAACAGATCAGTCAAAATCACAGATTTTGCTTTCCAACATAGGACTCGCACGATATCCGAAATTTTTCGAACTGGACGAACCACCAGCCAAAATTTCGAGTGCTTAAGTGCATTTTTCGATTTTTGGTGAATTTTTGAAAATCAAATTCAGCTCAAAACTGAGAAGAAAACTCGAAATTTTACCAAATTGACCTAGAAAGCTGAAATTTGAGATATATGTACTCTATTCTCGACCTGTCAAATCAATTGGAAACTGTTTCAAACCATTTTGAGCAGTTCTGGAGCCTCCAGCAGATTTTTAAAACTTGAAATTTCCACAAAATTTTATCAAATGAAGTTGTAAATCCAAAATTTACGGTGCACTGCAACTTTGCTGGTAATTTTTCATGTCATTTTGGAGCTTTCAGCGACTTTTAACATTTTTTTGGAGCCTCCAGTAGATTTTTGAAACTTGAAATTTCCACAAAATTTTATGAAATGCAGTTGGAAAGCGAAAATTTATTTTGTGAACTGATTTCAATACTCTTTGAAGTCGACTGCAGGTGGATTTAAAGTTTTTTTTTGAACCTCCAGCAACTTTTCGAAAATTACTGGAGCCTCCAGCAAATTTTCAATTCTTGAAATTTCCATAAAATTTTACCAAACGAAATTGGAAATCCGAAATTCACCCTGTACTTCAATTTCAACACGTTATCAAGTCGACTGCAGGTGAGTTCAAGTCATTTTGGAGCCTCCAGCAGATTTTTAAACTTGAAATTTCAACAAAATTTCGTCGAATGAAATTAGGAAGCCAAAATTTATTAAAATCTATTTAAAGAGTGAATTTTGGCTTTCTAATTTCTATTGATAAAATGTTGTGGAAATTTCAACTTTCAAAAAACTCCTGGAGGCGACGAGAATTTTCAAACAGTTGCTGGAGGCTCCAAAATGACATAAAATCACCAGAAGTCGAATTAATAGCATGTTTAAGTTGGAATGCAGCGTAAATTTTGAATTTTCAACTTCATTTGATGAAATTTTGTGGAAATTTCAATTTTCATAAATCTACAGGGGCTCCAGAACTGCTCAAAACGGCTGGATACCGTTTCCAATCGATTTGGCAGGTCGAAAATAGGATATATCTCAATTTTCAGCTTTCTTGGTCAATTTAGTAAAATTTCGATTTTTCTTCTCATTTTTGGCCTAGATTTGATTTTCAAAAATTTACCAAAAATCGAAAAATGTACTTTAGTTCTTGAAATGTTGGCTGGTGACATAAAGGGAACATTCTAAAGAACATTTTGACGCAAATTTGCTTTAAAAAAAAAGTTGGTCTTACCTACAAAATGGCGGTCATTTTGACTGACAAGTCGACAAAAATCACAAATTTTGCTTTCCAACATAGGACTTGCACGAATTTTTATTGAACTGAACAAAGCTTGATCGAAAGAGCATGCAAAAATTCATCACCAGCCAAAATTTCAAGTGCCAATGTGCATTTTTATTCGATTTTTGATGAATTTTTGAAAAAAAATCATCAATTTGAGCCAAAAATGAGAAGAAAAATCAAAATTTTACCAAATTGACCTAGAAAGCTGAAAGTTGAGATATATCCTATTTTTGATCTGCCAAATCGATTGGAAACTGTTTTAAACCATTTTGAACCGTTCTGGAGCCTCCAGCAAATTTTTGAATCTTGAAATTTCCACAAAATTTCATTATCTAAATGAAATTAGAAATCCAAAATTCACGCTGCAGGCTGCACTCCAACTTGAACGTGTTATTAAGTCGACTGTTGGTGATTTTATGTCATTTTGGAGCCTTCAGCAACTTTTTAAAAATTATTGGAGCCTCCAGTAGATTTTTGAAACTTAAAATTTTCACAAAATTTCATGAAATGCAGTTTGAAAGCGGAAATTTATTCTGTGAACTGATTTCAATACTCTTTGAAATCGACTGCAGATGAATTTGAAGTTGTTTTGGAGCCTCCAGCAACTTTTTTGAAAATTACTGGAGCCTCCAGCAGATTTTCAATGCGTGAAATTTTCATAAAATTTTACCAAACGGCATTGGGAATCCGAAATTCACTCTGGACTCTACCTTAAAGACGCTATTAAGTCGACTGCTGGTGAGTTCAAGTCATTTTGGAGCCTCCAGCAAATTTTAAAACAAGAAATTTCCACAAAATTTCATCAAATGAAATTAGGAAGCCGAAATATACTTACTTATTGAAATTAGCTTACTTAGTGAATTTTGACATTCTAACTCCATTCAAAAATCTACTGGAGACAACAAGAATTTTCAAACAGTCGCTGGAGGCTCCAAAATGATTCCAACTCACGAGCAGTCGACTTGATAACGTGTTTGAGTTGAAGTGCAGCGTGAATTTCGGGTTTCCAACGTCATTTGATGAAATTTTGTGGAAATATCAATTTTCTCAAATCTGCTGGAGGCTCCAGAACTTCTCAAAACGGCTGGAAACCGATTCCAATCGATTTGGCAGGTCGAAAATAGGATATATCTCAAATTTCAGCTTTGTGGATCAATTTAATAAGATTTTGATTTTTTCCCCTCATTTTTGGCCCAGATTTGATTTTCAAAAATTTACCAAAAATCGAAAAATGCACTTCAGCACTTGAAATTTTGGCTGGTGATGAATTTTCGATGGCTCTTTCGATCTAGCTTTATCCAGTTGGAAAAAGTTCGCGTGAGGCCTATGTTGGAAAGCAAAATCTGTGATTTCGACTATCCTGTTAGTCAAAATGACCACTATTTTGTTGATAGAGACAACGTTTTTTTGGCAAACTGGCTTTTAAAATGTTCCTTAAGATGTCCCCTTTAAAAAAAAAGTTGTCCAGATGATCGGCGGAGGTGGAGGGAGGGGACTATGCCAGACTACAGGTATTTATAAATCAAGTGCTACATATAATGAGAATTTGTACGAGTAACATTGAAAAAGTTACCTAACGAACATGTTGGTGTTTTGATATGTAATATTATGATTATGATCGTGTATACCTACAATCGCATTTTCAAATTAATTAATCGATTAAAATTTGGTATTTTGAACTCGTTCGCGGGCCACTCGGCACTCGCACTTGTTCACACACTGTTCACGATTCGCCAATTCAGACTTGTACCGAGATAAAAGATAACGGCACCTTTTGAACACGTGTTTGTGTTTGTGATTTCAGAGGCATTAGTCCGTTACGGTTCATTTTTAACGGAATACGAAAAGAAGGAGATCGGAAGCTATAGCGAAATATGGTTTTTGGGATTGAAAGCGAGTAAAATCCGAGGCGAAGAAAACGGCGGCTATAATTTCGGCTTCGACGACGAGAACGGAAATTATAACAAAGTAAGCTATACTCGTATACTAAAAGCTTTGATGTTGCGTTAATTGGCTCGAGTCCATCGTCGTGTGTGTGCGTATATTATGAGTATATTTTCATGGTTAATAGTGCCCTGTGCCTATATTCGATGCTCATTATAAGTAGTTCAAAGCAATGTAGATTAAACTTATATTGCTCACGTGTGCCATATAATCGAAGGAAAAAATATTGTTTATTGAAAACGTGGCTCGTGGCTGGTGAGATTTCGTAATTTAGCATGACGAGCTGCGAAGGTTTCAGTGAAGTGATGTGCATCTTTCTTGATTGGTCTACGAGTAATTATTAATCCTTTAACGTCAAACATTCGTAAGAAATTTAGTGGATGAATTTCAAAAACTGAAAAAGCAAATTGCGATGCTTGAAAAAAATTGAATTATTGAGTCATTACTCTCTTTGGAAATTGAAGATATATCAGAACGATTATGTGGATTTCTAAATCAATATTCAAAGACACAGAAACAGATGAAAAGAACTGGGGAGAAAAGAATCAGAAAAAATTCTATAGTGATGAAATTTTATAGCAAATTTTTATCAAAGATCCTTCATTTCCATAGGACTATGATGCTCCAAAAATACTGCATTTCAATCTTTTTTTGCAATTTTTACTACTTTCGTGAAAAAAATTTCGTATCTCAAAAAACAAAATTAATAAAACAGAGCTCAATAATTTTAGATTGAAAAAAAAATTTAGAGTTGGCTTAGAAATCCGGGGAACTCATTTCTCCGGAAGACTGAAAAAATTTGAAAGAAATAGAAATTTTACTAAAGACCTGAAGCTATATACTGGCTGAAAATCATGAAATTTTGGTTTGAAAGGTGTTAATTCCCTTCCCCTTTTTCTATTTTAATCGTATGCTTTTGTCAACTTACAAATAATAACCCACATAACCCAAAATTGTAGCTACTCAGATCGATACTTCGATTTTTGATGAATTTTTGAAAATCCAAAGTGGATGATTTTCAGAAGCACTATTTCAAAAGCTAAAATAAGGAACATTAGTTTTATCGACTCCATCAAATCGAAGACCACAATTTCTAGTCATTCTGGAATCGCCACCACGATTTTCAATTTTTTAGAACTTGAATTTTCTTCAAAAGACCAAAAAATTCATTCGGGCAGCTAAAATTCGACTTCTGGCTCGATTAACGACCCGTTTCTCAAATTTGCAAAAAATTAGATTTGAAGGGTTCCTTTCCAAGTCGGCCTAAGTCCATTTTTTTCGTTTCGAGAAAAACACAAATAAGTGTTTTTCTCGCCCTTCCGCTTCAATAATAAATGATGTGATTATATGGTTGTGAAGCTTGATCTTTCTGCTTTAAAGTACCGTATTGGTATTTTTTTAATTTTGCGTATTTTCAGCTCCAGAGCGCGTCAAACAGTCAGAAAAAGTGGACTTAGGCCCATTTGGAATTATCTGATGTTAAAAATTTCGAAAAAGCGCTGAAAAACGCGTTTTTTCAAAAAAAAAATTCACGAATCATTAATTTAATACATTTCTGAAACAATTTCATTCGAAGAACCTTCAAATTTCGTCTCTCGAAAATCGTTGAAAAACTTGAAAAAAAACCGGCACAACCGCACTTGTATACAAATTCTTAAAAAATGTATGATTTAGGCCACTTTGGAATAATCAGCTGTTTTTTCGAGCCGGCAAAACAGCGCTCCTGAGCGAAAAAAGTAACGCCAGGTGTTGGGACAAGGTGATAAAGGTGTTAACCGACCGTACCAGCAGATGGCGCTGCTAACTCAAAAATGATAAAAATGGACTTAGGCCGACTTGGAAAGGAACCCTTCATTTGGAGCCCATAGACAGTTGGTGAATTAGGAAACTGGGGATGGAATGGGAGGGGGGGGGGTTGAAATGTCCCAAAATTTGAAAAATTCGTACCTATCGAATTCACTGTCGTGAACAATTTTTTATGTCGTTGACTACTTCAAGTTTTTTTGCTCTAAATAAATTGTGCGTTTCCCCAAAAATGCTGCCAAAAATTAAGAGTTTTCAAAAACTTCCTAGCTCAATCCTCCTCCCCCTCCCACTCTCACATGCCCCAAATTGGATTATTGGTATTCAGGACTTTTATAGTGTGCCTCCCAAAAAAAATTTCAAAAATATTAAAAAATTATCATTAAAAATGAAAAAACTGTTGGAAAAATAAAATCTGACAAAAAAAGAAGTTTTTAAACAATTTTTTAAAGAACAGCTCTTTTGTTTGGCAAATTTTGAAACAAAAAGAGCACCGTTAGGGAGGAAAGGCTGGAATCGGTGATTTTTAGACGTTTTATTGTTTAAAAGAAGCACAATTTTTTTGGCAATTTTGGCAAAAATTACGACCATTTTTGATTATCTACTTCACCAAAAAACTTACTTCCTGAGAATTTTGACAAAAAAACATCAAGTTACAACTTTTTGTCGACTTGCCAAAAATTGACACACTGACAATTCTGACAAAAAACGAGAATTTTTTGACAATTTTGACAAAAAACAAAATTTTTGACAATTTTGACAATTTTGACTAAAAACAATTTTTTTTGGAAAATCTTCGCGAGAACAGGACTATTTGACAATTTTACCAAAAATGGACACTTCTCGACTATTTTTCCAAAAATTGACGCTTTTTGACATTTTTTCGAAAAGTTGACATTATTTGACAACTTTTCCAAAAATCTACTTTTTTTGACAAGATAATTTGGCCAAAAAAATAGGAACAAAAAAAGGAATTTTCAAACTGTTGAGGCGAAAATCGATTGTTTTTGGATGGGGGGAGGGGGAACACAAAAAATTATGGACTTACAAAGAAATGGCAAAAAAAAGTCTGGCGGTATTCATTTTCAATATTCGTTAATCAATGATTCTCAAGTAGGAGGCATTTTTCATTATTCATGATTTTGACTTTTGAGACCCAACACCTCCCATTCAGCTCATTTTTAAAACTTTTGAGCATTTAACCCTTTCCCCCTCCCCTTCCACAATTTCTACTGATTCGGAAGCGTTGAATTGGAATATTTTTTCGTTTTCAAAATTGGGAATCTAAAGGGATGCCACGCTGGATGAAGTTCAAAATCAAAGCATCGAATGATTTCGTAGAGAGATTTTTTTTTTTGATTTAGGGTGTTTAACTGTTTATGGATTACAACGTCTCTTTTTTGTGGCCAAAAAAGTCTGTGTGTGTTCAGATTTCAGCTTTACAATCCTTTCTGTGGTAACTTGTGTCCTCAAAAAGAGACTTTTCGAATAAATCGGTGCTTAATATTATGGTTTTTGGAATACTGAACGAAGTTACAAGTGGTCCAAATTTGGCCTAATAGATATCCTTTTTTTCAAACACATTAATCAAGCCAGATGAGTGGTAAAAATCAGCGTCATTCACCAATTCACTGATTAATTCTAAATTAGGGTTAATTCGAAGTTCAAATCGTTTTGATGGCTACATAATGTACCTAATCTTCATCTTAACTACGTATAAGTGCCTCTTTTAAACGTATTCAATTCGAATACCGACGAATAAAAAGGAAACACGTGAATAGGACGACGCCGACGACGGTGTCAGAGGGGTCCTAACAAGATTGGTCATCCCAATGCACACACATAACCTGCTGTGATTTAGTTTCTTTGAAATACCACAATGGTACTTATTAAAAACCTGCATCGCGTCGTATCCTATTCTCGAGAGAGTACCATAGTCCATAACAGTGCTCGACGACAAAATTAATTGATCACCCAGACTTGAGACTTGGAAAAAAATCTTACATAATCTCGGCATTAGTCACTAGTCTGCCGAGTTCGGTGGCGGCTGCTGCGGCGTGCAGTTTCGAGTTCGACCCCGAACTAAAATTTCTCATCGAGTTACCAATCTGTCACGAAGATATTTTCGAATGATATAGAGGAGGTCACTCGTTGGCTCGAGTAAGGGTCATCTTATTACACATTCCGATTCTCTCGCATATACGAGTACTCGGCCAACTACTTGGCAACATGGCAAATACCGCATCCATGTACATATATACTACATATACTATATGGTACTTGAAATAGGTACATGAAATTACATAGTCGTCGTCGATCGTCGTTTAGCCTTTACACAAAACCCACTTTCGATACGTTTTGTCTTTACTATAATTGGCACCGCGAGAACGTGTAAAATGCAAATTAACCGTTAATGCTGCCTCGAGTCGAGTTCAAGCCATCTTTTCATCTTTGTTTCTCTCTCAGGCACACACACGCACCTCTCGGCTCGGCTCGGTTTTCCTTTCCTATATGCGAATAATTTCACTTTCTTGCAAGTTGCAGTCGTACCTACGAGTATGTGTACAAAAGCCTACTCAATAGTGCGACATCGAACGACAACAGCATCCCAAGGTGATTCTCTCAATCATTGCAAATCGAACTTCTCATCGACACTTCCTGCGCATAAACAATCGCCGTTTTCATAAAAGTATACTCATGCTTGGTAAAACGTATACCTACCTACCTAAACCTATAACGACCCGTATAAATCATACGCCAGTTAAAACTGCAATTCGAGTTTGCGTCTCGCATTAATAAACGATTTAACCGGATGGCTGACATATGCAGCTTTTTAACAAATTAAACATCGTACATCTTTCACAATCGAAATACACGCATACATGCCAGCATAAGCAATATTAACGCTGAGTATTCTAAAACGAAAAAAAAATCAATATTTTTCAACGCGTGAGGCGTTTTTGAAACAGTCATCGAAGTGCGATGATATCGAAAACGACATTAGAAGTCGACGAGATTTGATTTTGAGATTGCAATAGATAATGTATTTGTTCTAAACTTTGGATACTCTCAAGGCAAATATCCTAGCTGACAAAATTTATACATTGGACGTAGGGGAATCGAGAAAAGATGCCAAAATACTCGGCTAATTCAAGTTTCAGCTTCGGAATTTCATTTCTCGATTTTTAGGGGTTTTTTAGAATTCCAAATTTGACTCATTTCCTGTGAAAATAGAATCAAAATTGATCAAATATAAATACATGGGCAGATAAAGGTGCACCCTCAAAATATCTCGGTTTTGTATTTTTGACAAAAATTCACTTTTTTTTTTAAATGAAAAAAAATTGTTGCTTTTCAGCAAAATAACTAAAAATTGTCGCATTTTTGCAGAAAATTCCAAAAAGCCTCATTCTTTTTCAAAAATTGTTCAAAAGTAGCTGCCCAAGATCATTATTTTTTGATTTTTGGCGAATTTTAAAAATCCAAAATTGACTATTTTGGTGATTTATACTTTTTTTTAAAAAGTACTTACCTACTTGATCCGTAAAAATGTTCAAAATAACTCCTAGAACTGATATTAACCCCCCAAATCCAAATTTCGCCATTTCCAGCCATTCTGGAGCCTCCAGCGCCATTTTTCAATTTCTCCAGAATTTTGAATTTGCTCCAGAAGGCGTGAATATGAAGTTGGGCAGCTAAAAATCGAGTTGTGTGTTACACTCGACCTCTTTAACGAATTTATTCACATTTGAGCCGATTCTGGAGCGGACATACCTCAAGAGTGGTTCTTTGACCAGCTTTTTTCAAAATTATAAAAAATCAAAAAAATCAAAAGTTTCCCGTTTGTGTGGAAATTTTCGAAATTCACGCGAATCGCTGTATTTTGTCCAAAACTAACTCCCCAAATCCAAATTTCACAATTTCCAGCCATTCTGGAGCCTCCAGCGCGATTTTTCAATTTCTCCAGAATGTTGAATTTGCTCCAGAACGCCATATGCAGTTGGGCAGCTAAAAATCGATTTGTGTATTATACTCGATCTGTTTAACGAGTTTATCTACATTTGAGCCGATTTTGGGAGTGACACCTCAAGAGTGGTTTTTTGACCAGCTTTTTTCAAAATTAAAAAATCCAAAAAATCAAAAGTTTCTCGTTTGTGTGGAAATTTTTGAAATTTGCGCGAATCGCTGTATTTCTCCAAGAACTAACCCCTGGAGCGCAAATTCTACCATTTCCAGCCGTTTTGGAGCGAGAGTGACACCTCAAAAAACCTCTCTTGAGGTGTCAATCTCAAAATCGGCTCAAATGTGCATAAACTCGTTAAACAGGTCGAGTGTAATATACAACTCGATTTTTAGCTGCCTAACTTCATATTCACACCATCTGGACCAAATTCAAAATTCTGGAGAAATTGAAAAATCGCGCTGGAGCCTCCAGAATGGCTGGGAATGGCGAAATTCGCCCTTGTGAGGTTAGTTCGTGACAAAATTACTGCGATTCGCGGAAATTTCAAAAATTTTCTCGCAAACGGGAAATTTTTGATTTTTGAATATTTTCATTTTGAAAAAAGCTGGTCAAAAAATCACTCTTGAGGTGTCCGCTCCAGAATCGGCTCAAATGTGGATAAATTCGTTAAACAGGTCGAGTATAACACACAACTCGATTTTTAGCTGTCCAACTTCATATTCGCGCCTTCTGGAGCAAATTCAAAATTCTGGAGAAATTTAAAAATCGCGCTGGAGGCTCTAGAATGGCGGGAAATGGTGGAACTCGGCCTCAGGGGGTTCGTTGTGTTCAAAATACAGCGATTCGCGCAAATTTCAAAAATTTTCTCACAAACGAGAAATTTTTGATTTTTGAATATTTTTATTTTGAAAAAAAACTGGTCAAAACCACTCTTGAGGTGTCCGCTCCAGAATCGGCTCAAATGTGGATAAATTCGTTTAACAGGTCGAGTATAACACACAACTCGATTTTTAGCTGCCCAACTTCATATTCTAGCCTTCTAGAGCAAATTCAAAATTCTGGAGAAATTTAAAAATAGCGCTGGAGGCTCCAGCATGGCTGGAAATGGCGAAATTTGGATTTCGGGGGGTTAATATCAGTTTTAGGACTTATTTTGAACATTTTGACTGATCAAGTACGTTCTTTTCTTTAAATTCGCCAAAAATCGAAAAATGAACTTGGGCAGCTGAAAATTTGGATTTGGGGGTTTTAGAACATGCTTTTTCCAAAAATCGCGGTCCCGTTCAAATCGGAGGCGGACACCTCAAGAGTTTCGCTTCTGAGTATTTTTTCTTGCTTTTTGAAGAAAATTCCAAAATACGAGCCCACTTTTTATTCAAAACTGTTCAAAATTCTGGCTTTTTTGTCGAAAATTGCAAAAAAGTATCTGTTTTTTTTACCAACAATGGCCATAAAGTCTTGCTTTTTGCTGAAATAATCAAAATTTTGCTTTTTGCAGTGAAAATTGACAAAAACTGCTTTCTACCAAAATATTAGAAAAACTTCCCTTTTTTTCAAAAATTCCCAAAAAATGTAGGTATTCTTTTTTTTTTCAAAAAAATTACTTAAAATTCCAGTTTTTTTGCCAGAAAGTGCCAAAAAAAATATTCCTTGCCTAAAATTGCAAAAACATGGATTATTTACTAAAATTCTCAAAAATTATCGCATTTTTAAAAATGGCAATGATGTCGGCTTTTTATAAAAGTGGCTACATTTTTTGGAAAAATTAGCATAATATAACCTCACATTTTTCCAAAAATTGTCCCCAAGCTCAACTTTTTGACAGAATTTGCAAAAGCCATCATTTTTTGGCACTTAATAAATAACTTACAAAGGTCCTACTTTTTTTCCAAAATTGTCATAGTCTTGTTTTATGTTAACGTTTTATGAGCTTTTTTAATAAAATTCTATTTTTTTTAGCGAAATTGCTAAAAAGTTTTTTTTTGAGAAACGATCAATTTTTTTGCCAAAAGTTGTTAAAAAGAATCACTTTTTTTCAAAAATTCTCAAAAAGTCTTGCTTATTGACAATAATTTTTTTGGTCATTTTTCGCTGTATTCAAATTTTTTTCA
Source organism: Planococcus citri (assembly GCF_950023065.1). Taxonomy (NCBI): domain Eukaryota; kingdom Metazoa; phylum Arthropoda; class Insecta; order Hemiptera; family Pseudococcidae; genus Planococcus; species Planococcus citri. The sequence continues at coordinate 3,102,098 of NC_088679.1, read as the reverse complement.
TGTATAGTCACTACAGATCACTATTTAGAGCACTACAGTACTTTTTTGGAAAAAAATTGAGTGCGAGTATTATTTTTAAAAAATATTATGAAAAAAATCATGGTTTTCGAATGAGTGGACAAAAAAAGCCCAAAATTTGGTTTGTACCTATGCCTTATTTTTCACCAGCCGAGTCGATTGTTGATGATTTCGACTCGTTCTGGAGCTGCCTGATGATTTTTGGATTCTCCCATTTTCGTAAAATCTCAAGAACAGCTATTTTTAAAATTTTTTTTCTTTCGAAAACAATTGAAAAATTTTTTAATTTGAACTGGCACAAATATATTTTTGAAGTTGGTGTCTAAATCGATCGAGGGGTCACAAAGACTACAAACTAGAGTTTATATGCGCTGAATTTTATTATAGCCCCCTCTCCACCCCTCCCTCTTCCCATTTAAAAACTGAAGAAGCCGAAAATCGGCTGGAGGCTCCAGAATAGCTCCAAACTATCACCGATTGACTCGTTGGATCAAAAGTAGTGTACTGACCAAGTTTTGAAATTTTTTCGTTCTCTCATTCGAAAATTGGAACAAAATTTATCAAAAAAACTGTACTTAGAGGGCAGGAAATTTTTTTAACGTAAAACTGAACATTCTGATTTAAAAAAAAGAGCAAAAGGTGTCGAATAAAGCTCGCATTTTCTCGTCAATGTTTTTTTCTTCACGAGTAACCCAAACCACTCGATCAATTCAAAAATCGACGTATCGTACCTCGTCGATGGGAATATGCTGCAGACTGCAGAGACTTGACAGACAGTGACAGTAGTAGGGTAACACAGAACAATATCGTGTTTACGATCGTTGACACGTTTACGGAAAAGGAAGACGATCATCCGTTCGATCATTGATTTATATTTAATAAATCAACTCGAATCAAACACAACAAACGCGTAATGAACATTCGCTTTTTCTTTCTTGTTTTTTCCGAAACGCAGTAAGCAAGCATACAGGTACTTGTTGCGAGGCATTTAAGAATGTGTCATCGCATCAATCGAATTCACCAGAATAAAATCACATCTGTACTAATAGCCTCGCAAAAATGTATTACTATAGCTTTAGCTATGCAACAAATACTCCTCTCGAATGGCGATTTTCTTCGCTATAGATGGTTGGCAAGTGGCAGTGGCAGTGGCACTTGGCAGCTGGCAAATGACAACTACTCGTACAATACGCTCTCGAGACGAAGCATTTATTTTTTACATAAGTTTATGATTCATTGAATTTCGCGCATTCGTCTCTCGGTTGTCGCGTAATAATTGGGTCAGTATGTTATAAATCATCGAATGTCGTTATACTCGTAACGTAGGTATTAAATTCAATCGTCGTTGTTCGAGAGATGATAATTTATTGGCTCGTAATGGTATTTTATTACGCGACGACGGCGCGAAATCACTGTCAGCTTTATCGATTAATACATATTTCTCATAATTAAGTATCCAACTTTCGATATTATGCTCGTATATTGTGCCAAATGCGTGCAGTTGTGCGCTCAGGCTCGTGGCTTTGGCCGCCTATAAGGCACGAAATTAACCGAATAAAAAGCGAAAATATGTCGAAAATAACGAGATATTCGGATTGGTGATTTATTTCGTATTATAGCTGTATCGATATCGATCCCAACGATATTAATTTTTCATTTTGCGGTGTTTTTTGTTTCAGGTAATAAATGATCACCTTTGCTATCGATACGAGGTATTGGATGTCCTCGGTAAAGGAAGTTTTGGTCAGGTTGTCAAAGCGTTCGATCATAAAAATGGTATATTCGTCGCTATTAAAATTATAAGGTTGGTTTTTCTTTTTTGCTCGTGTTGGTTATTTATGGTTACGAGTACATCGATATCTTTCATGTATTTTATTATTATTTTATTGAACGTGTTGGTGTTGGTATACGTCTTATAAATAATATACTTACTCGTAGTAGTGGCCAGATGTGGCGATGATTACTGCAGTTTGAAGTACTTGTGTCATTGACGCGTGTACTTATATGTATATTTTCGCAGATATCTCAATAAGTTTCGCGATATCTGTGTGTCTGCGATTCGTGACTAATGTCCGATTCGTCATTTTTAACGATTAACGCTTCTGATTTATATGTATTATTGGTTTTCAGAAATAAGAAACGATTTTATCATCAAGCGCAAGTGGAACTTGTTATATTGAACCATCTGCGAAGAAAAGATATCAACGGATCTCACAACGTTATCCATATGCTGGATTATTTCTATTTTAGACGCCATCTTTGTATTACATTTGAACTTTTACAGTAAGTGGACCGCTAGATAACGATTGGATAACAATGTCTCGAAAGACCTTTTTTTTCGAAAGTTGGCGAATTTGGAATTTTTAATGTGTAATGTACCCAAAATACTCCTAAAAAAAGGTCTGAAGTTGCTCACCTGGTTTTTATCGAGAAATTTAAGAAACAAAATAACCTAATAGTCCGGCATATGACAATAAGAGTTGGCGGTCATTTTGATTGACAAGTCAGCCAAAATCGCAGATTTGGCGTTTCAACATAGGACTTGCACGACATTTTTCAAACCTTACAAAGATAGGTCGAAAGATCATGCAAAAATTTATCACCTGTCAAAATTTCAAGTGCTAAAGTGCGTTTTTCGATTTTTGGTGAATTTTTAAAAATCCAATTTAGGCCAAAAATGAGGGAAAAAATCAAAATTTTACCAAACTGACCAAGAAAGCTGAAATTTGGGATATACCCTATTTTCGACACGCCAAATCAATTGGAAACGGTTTCAACCCGTTTTGAGCAGTTCTGGAGCCTCCAGCAGATTTTTGAAACTCGAAATTCCCACGAAATTCCATCAAATTGGAGTTGTAAAGCTGAAATCTATTCTAAAAACTAATTTCAATACCTACGAAGTACTGCATGTGAATTTCAAGTCGTTTTGGAACCTCCAGTGACTTTTTGAAAATTCCTGAAGCCTCCAGCAGATTTTTGAAACTTTAAATTTTTACAAAATTTCATCAAATGGAGATGGAGAGCTGAAATTTACTCTACACTCCAATTTTAATACTCTCTGAAGACGACTTCAGGTGGGTTCAAGTCATTTTAGGGCCTCCAGTGACTTTTTTGAAAATTACTGGAGCCTCCAGTAGATTTTTGAAACTTGAAATTTCCCCAACATTAATTTATCAAATGGAGTTGGCAAGCTGAAATTTACTTCGCAGACTACGTGGTGGTTTCAAATGGTTTTGAAGCTTCCAGCTACTTTTAGGAAATTTCAATTTTCCAAAAAAACGTCATACAACCTTTCAAAAAGTTGCTGGAGGCTCCAAAACGTCTTGAAATTCACCAGCAGTCAACTTCGTAGCGTATTGAAATTAGTTTGCAGAATGAATTTCGACTCGCCATCTCAGTATGATGTAATTTTGGGGAAATTTCAAGATTCAAAAATCTACTGGAGGCTTTAGGAATTTTCAAAAAAGTCTCTGGAGGCCCTAAAATGACTTGAACCCACCTGAAGTCGTCGTCAGAGGGTGTTAAAATTGGAGTGTAGAGTAAATTTCAGCTTTCCATCTGCATTTGATGAAATTTTATGGAAATTTCACGTTTCAAAAATCTACTGGAGGCTCCAGTAATTTTCACAAAATCACTGGGTGCTCCAAAAAGACTTGAAATCCACCTGCAGTCGACTTCGTAGCGTATTGAAATTAGTTTTTAGAATAAATTTTAGCTTTACAACTCCAATTTTAGGGTACATCCCAAATTTCAGCTTTCTTGGTCAGTTTGGTAAAATTTTGATTTTTTCCCTCATTTTTGGCCAAATTTGATTTTCAAAAATTCACCAAAAATCAAAAAACGCACTTTAGCACTTGAAATTTTGACAGGTGATAAATTTTTGCATGATCTTTCGATCTACCTTTGTGAAGTTTGAAAAATTTCGTGCAAGTCCTATGTTGAAACGCAAAATCTGCAATTTCGGCTGACCTGTCAATCAAAATGACCGCCATTTTGTAAGTAAGGCCAACTTTTTTTTGGGCAAGTTTGCTTTAAAATTTTCCTTAGGATGTCCCCTTTAAGAAAAAAGTTGTCCCGGAGGAGTGGATTCTTGGGAAAAAAATCTTAAGAGTATAGAAAGTTTCTAAAGCTGAATGAGAATTGTTCTTAGTGTACAGTGATAGATAATTTGAAAAAATCCAAAGATCAACTTTTGCTCGGCCCAAACAAACGCTCCTCTCTTGCAAGATTTTTTGAGTTTTTCTTTGTTCAGAGAATGTAACAGACTAGTAATCGTGCAGACAGTTTCAATTTTTTCATCTCAGATTACTGATTTAAAAAAAACAAAAAAACAAAAAACATGAGTCTTGCAAGAACAATCTATTTTTTTGAAAAATATTTGAACTGAAGGTGGGAAATTCAACTTCAATTGATTAATTGTGATGAAAAACTTGGAATGGAATTTTCGAAACTCTTCTCAGTTGTAAAAAAAAAAAAAAAATTAAGAAAGCATAAAATTCGCCACTATCTGTTTAACAATGTTTTATTCGATTTTCCGAACATGTTGCCTAATTTTGTCAAATTTCTTCTATTTTTGGTAATTTTACACAATTTTATGTTTTTTTTTCAAGTATTATTATGTCATTTTACAATTTGCAACACCTTTTTTTTTACAATTTTTTGCTACATTTCATTGAATTTTTGGTGATTATCAATGTTTTTAATGCTTTTACTCGTATTCAAGAGAGCTTTCAACAATGTTTCATACAATTCTCGCTAATTTTGTCAAATTTTATTGAAATTTAAACTTTTTTCTTGATCACCATGTGCTTTTAATGTCTTATTTTTATTTTAATGAAATTTTAATAATGTTTTATGCGGTTTTTATTACAATTTACTTAATTTTTTTCAAAATATCTTCAAGTTTTTATAATTTTTATCAATTTTAATAGTTTTTTTTTCGTATTTTTATGCACTTCTTCAAGGTTTTTACCCTTTTTCGTGTTATTTTTTGCCAAATCTTATTGAAATTTCACTATTTTTTGGTATTTTTCATCAATTTTTATGTTTTTACATAACTTTTTACGGTTTTCACTTTTTTCATGCAATTTTTAATTTAAAAAAAAAATTCAATCACGTGTTTATTTGCGCAATTTTTATCAATTTTAATGTTCCTTTTTCGTATTTTATTAGTATTTATTTATCAATTTTTTCTTCACATTTTTAGGCAATTTTTTTTACGTTTTACGAAAATTTTATCACTCACTTCTTGGTAATTTACATTGATTTTGATGATTTTTTTGAAATTTTCATTATCATTTTATATTTTGCTAAAATTTAATTACTTTTTGGTGATTTTCACTACTTATTTACAATATTTTTCTTAGGTTTTTATCTCATTTTACAACTTTTGCACACTTTTTCACGCAAATTTTGACGTTTAATTTGAACTGTCTTTACTTTTTGGATGTTTTTATTGATTTTTATGTTTTTTTTTGTAATTTAGTATCATTTTAAAACTTTTTTATTCTTTTTTCTTGATCAACTACAATTTTGATACTTTTTTCATGTTTTCAAGTCATTTTAAAAATGTTTTATTCAATTTTCTTTTCGTTTTTTCTTATTCTGTCAACATTTCTTCAGTTTTTGTTCATTTTCAATAATTTTTAATGCTTTTTTTCGTATTTCTCGGTATAATTTCATGTTTTTTTACACTCTTCACGCAACTTTTCTTACTTTGTACTAAAGTTTCGTTGCTTTTTGGCGATCTTCATCTATTTTAATGTTGTTTCTGCGTTTTTGTAGAATTTTATTTTTTTTTTAAATAATTTTTTATGCAAATTTTTGCCAAATTTCACTGAAATTTTATTACTTTTTGGTAATTTTTTTTTAAATTTTATTGTTATTTATTTTTCGTCTTTTTATATCATTTTCAGTGTTTCTAACTCTTTTTCATGCAAACTGTCTATTTTTTTTTGAAACTTTCATTACTTACTTTTTAGTTATTTTTACCAATTTTAATGCATAATTTTCGTATTTTAATATCACTTTATAAATTTAAAAAACACTTTTTCGTTCAATGTTTACTAAATTTTACTGAAATTTTATTACTTTCTCGTAATTTTTGTGCGTTTCAATGTTATTATTATTTTTGTTTTTTTGCTTTTAAGCTTTTAATGCAATTTTCTGTCATTTTTTTAAAAATGCTAATTTTGATATTTCAATATCTTTTTATAAATTTAGAAAACTCTTTTTCGTGCAATGTTTACCAAATTTATTACTTTTTCGTATTTTTTCATGAGTTTTAATGGTTTCTTTTTGTTTTTTTTTTTTTTTTGGTTTATTGCTTTTTATGCAATTTTTTTCCAAATTTCCCTGAAATTTCATAGCGTATTGGTAATTTTTACTAGACTTTATTGCTTTTGTTCAAATATTTGCCAATTTTTGGTTCAGAAAGCTTTCAGGTAACCTCCTTTTCTAGAAAAACAAAAATATTGAAAAATTGTACCTTCATTTATCTAAATCGATCAAGGGAGACTTAAATCTACAATTAATTATATCTTTTTCATGATCTGAAAAAGCTAAGTACAAATATAATGTATAAAAATGAGCTGAAGTAAGGTCAGGGGACGTGTTTGAGGTAATTCCCTGAACTATTTTCAAATGATCCGAGTAACTCCAGATGGGAATTTTTTCCTTTTTTTTAGGCGATTTTGTGGTACCTATTTCAGAAATGAATGGAACCTGAGTAACGATTTTAAAAATGATCAATTTAATATTTTAATTTGAAATTTTCTGCCCTCTTTTTGCCTTGAAATGTCGTGCAGAGAGAACTTTGGGAATATTTACATATGCACTTAGATACCTACTTTAGAAAATTACTACAATAATTCCGTTTTTTTACAGCGTCAATTTATACGAAGTAATTAAAAGAAATGGCTATCAAGGATTCAGCCTATCCGTTGTTCAGAAATACGCATTTTCGTTGGTTCAATGTCTCAGGTTACTGTATCGTGAGAAAATAATTCATTGTGATCTCAAACCGGTAAGTAAAATTCTACAGGTTCAAATATACATATGATCAAAATATAGTTATCGTTTCCTTTCCTGTTATTTATTCATTTATAATTATTTATGTTTTCACAGGAAAATATTCTGCTACAGAAACAAAATAGTCATAATATTAAAGTAATCGATTTTGGAAGTTCGTGTTACACGTATCAGAAAGTGTATACGTATATTCAGTCTAGATTCTACAGATCTCCGGAAATTATCCTCGGTTTAGTTTACAATGGCGCAATCGATATGTGGAGTTTTGGTTAGCAACTAATTTTTTTTTTTCAATTTAACGAAGTAAAAAAATATTTATTTAATAATTCGATCGATATCTGCCACAGGTTGCATCCTAGCCGAATTATATACAGGGCTGCCTCTATTTCCTGGTGAAAATGAAGTAGAACAGTTAGCCTGTATAATGGAAATCATCGGTTTACCCCCGGGTGAAGTTTTAGCTCGAGCTGCTCGAAGGAATCTATTCTTCGGTGAGTTGAATACTAGTGTACGATAAATACTGTACATTTTTGACTTGTATCTATTTAAAAACATATTTATTTATTGGCTATCTATTTTTTCATTAGATTCTAAAGGAGCACCTCGATACACCGTGAACAGTATGCAATGGAAGAGAAAACCAGGATCGAAAAATTTAACCGTAGCTTTATCGTGCGACGATCCTTTATTTATAGATTTCATTACTCGATGTTTAGAGTAAGTTTACCTAATTTTTGAACAAATACATATGCTTATGATATTATGTAGATGAAAAAAAAATACAAGTTCTAAATATGTCTTTTTCATCTCGTAGATGGAATCCGGAGAAGCGTTTAACCGCTGATGAAGCTCTGCAGCACGAATGGTTAAGAGACTATGCCAATGCTAACGATACGTCCGCTTCTGTACCTGATATTAGAATCGAAGATGCTGACTGTTTTTTAACGTCGTAAATATGTAGTACCTACTTTTAGTGTTTAATAAGTTTGTCGTAATTTTATTCCTATTTGTACTCCTTTTTTTTTTCAATTTTATATATTGAAATTCAATGTGATAGATGTTTTATGCTTGTGTTGTGTGTGTGTGTATTGTGTAAGTATGTGTGAATTTTTCTTTCATAAAACACAAATATTTTTGTAAAAATATGTTGTATTTGGACTTACCGTCGTCGTTGTATGTAAGTAATAAATGTTTTTGAAAGAGTAATTTTCGTTTAGGTTTGTTTTTATTTCTACCGTTGAACTTTCGAAACCGTTATGAAATTTACGAATAATTACGGTTTAAAACTACTCGAATTTCATCGTTAATGTGAAATTAGACTCGCTTTTTAATCGTACTGGCGATTGGCGAAAAATAATTTATTCTTGCATAAATTTTGGTTCTTTGTTTTGAACTTGTTCTAATAGGTTGACGGATAATGATCTCGTATCGAATGCAAGGATATAAAATTATTATTCATTCACGCTGCGTCGATGAAGATATGATTTGGCTCGGGATCTAACTCCCTATACGAAATCGTGTCATTATAATGAGCGCATATGATGTTTCAAAAAAGCATAAGAATGCAAAATTCCGTTAGCAGATTTGATAATTAATGAAAGATCTCGATACCCGGAAGTCGAGATTCAGACGTTGATCAGTGATCACAATACCTCTTCGCCACAAGAAGACCGAAGAGTAGCCTAAGCCCGAATAGAAGGCATTCGAATGAAATTACTTCAAGATTTTCTTCGTTCGGTGACTGGCGTAGAAGCAGAAGTGTCGAAAGAGTTGCGTATCAAATACTCGCAGGCGTTTGCTTAATTTGTCTTCGATGTGACTGGATATTTTACAGACTGCAGATAAATTTAAGTTCCGAGTTCATTTATAGTACATGTTTATGCATTATTATTCAGTAATGGAAAAAAACAATTTAATGGTTTCATTTTTCAACACGATAATCGAATTATGGATGAATAATATCATGAAATTCGAACTCAAATCTATAAACAATTATGTTATCTCAAAAATAAGACAAGTTTATACCTATTTAGATTCACATTACGTTGGTTTTTATTATTTCTTAAGAACTCGCGTCAGTTTAGTTTCCAAGAACTTCGTTTATCTTTCCATAATTTCGAATTTTATCTAAGTAGTTTACGAACGATGAGGGTCACAACCCGAATGCACAAATGATAGTTTCTCGTTCGGTTGCTTTTGAAGTAAGCACTTGTAAATAATGTTGCCTGAAAGGCGTGAAAATCAGTGATCGATTAGATTGATACCAATGACTGACTTCTGTATTCAACACCCTTCGTAAATAGGGTAAAAAATGAGGAATTTTGGTTCGTAAAATAATGACAGCTTTGTAGTTTAGTTGTAAAAAAAGAAATTCACGAGTGTATCTAATTATAGGCTATATAATGCCCATGCTGTGGATTATTATCAGAGTTATTGTCGAAGGATGGGGAGAGAAAATGAGAAAGAAATGAATCATTTCCAAATTTTTAAAGTTCAGATTTTTTATTTAATTTATTAAAATTGAATTTGGCGGATATAATTATGTACTTCAGAAATTGTAACGGTTCACTCAGTGATGGGTAAACTTACCTATGTATATGCTTTATTGTGTATTTACCTACTGACTTCACCTTTCAGATTTATTTTCCCTACATGGTTTCATTGTTTGACATTTAGATGGCCATAAAATTTGCTTCGTAACGAATAAAATTAGAAAAATTCTCAACCATATTTCACCAAGCAAATGATTAGGTATAGCCCAAAAACTATTATCTGTACAATTTAATCATCGAGTCAATATTTCACAACTTTCAGCCAAAAAACACGGTGATAATTTGCTCGCTCGTATCGTAATTTGTATAAACCATAAACCATATACCTATACCTACACCGTCATGACTCTATTATTAATAACAAACAATAAATAATATCAACTTTTATTTGTTATTTTAATTACACGGAAAGGAAACAGCGAATAGGTAGACATTGATAGGTACATAACTACACAAGCATTCGGCAAAGTAACTCGTTAATATGTACGTATAAATAATAAATTATCAACAAGTTTCCTTCATTCCTTTCATGTGTGCTGACATTTTTAAACCATAAATTCGTCGTAAATGTAATTACGACGACGAAAAATATAATTAATTGAAACAGCTACCACTCTGAAATTTTCCAACCAAATCATATTTTAATTATCGTACCCCAGAAAAATTTTCAGAATGAGAAACTCATCTCGACGATTCCGGTGAAGTTTTCCAATTATGGGAGCTTCATTCATATACCTACGTATAGATTACATTTTTAATACTAAAATGAACATCTTTTCATAATAAAATGATTATGAAGTTGTGAAAGTTTTCTTTAGAAATTAAATTGCTAATAGGTAAGGGTTTTTTTATTCGAAACAGATTTACAAAATTATTATATAGGTTATGTAAGTTGCGAAATTGATGAGCTTTTAGTGCGATTTTCACTTTTGTTTCCATGAAATTTGTGAAATGATTCATTTCGTTTTTCAAATTACCCAGATGGATTCTTGGAATGGAGTATTATCGGTTTATGTAACTCGTGATTATTTCTGTATTCTGAAAAATGAAAAATAATTATCAATTTTGAAGTTTATGTTTTATATCAAGTAGGTAATATGTACATACGTATCTAGTTACTTGGATTATTAAATTGAAACGAAATGATTAATTATGCTATTGGTTACGGATAAGGCTGTTGGTAGATTATTATTGAAATCATTAAGTAGGTAGTTGAATAGAATAGACGCAAAGTTTGCAAATATTGATAGTCAGAAGATATAATGAGATATCAATATCATGAAACGCCTAAATCTGTTGAAAATAATCAAAAACACCAAGTATAATCCATCTCGCAAACTCCTACTTCACTTGTATAAATCTCTAATTCGCAGTAAAATTGAGTATGGAAGCCCATGTTTTGCAAATATCTCAAATAAAACTTCTAATATCCTAAAAACAATTCAAAATTCTGCCCTAAGGATCTGTTTAGGAGCCCTCTATTCCTCTCCAAAAGATAGCCTTTATTGTGAAGCAGCAGAATTACCCCCAGTTCTTAGAAGAACTCTCATAACAAACAAATTCATCCCAAATGCATCCACCAACCCTTCCCATCCACTCCAAAACTCAATTAACCCACCCAACCCCCAACATTTTGATCATATAGAAGGACCCATTTCTAATTTCATCACAATGTTGAATGATCTTCAAATCAATCCTAAAACACTCATCCAACAACCAATATCATATCCCCCTTGGCTCCTCGGGCCTCCTCAAGTCAATACACAACTTATTAACTACCCAAAAAATAGCCACTCTCCACTAGTAATAAAACAAAACTATCTCGAACTCTTATCAGAATACAAAAAATTCAATCTCTGCTTTACAGATGGATCAAAAATACCAACACTTCATTCAGGGTATGCCTACTCTATTAATGATAAAATTTCAAATTTTAAAATCCATAACTGCTCTTCAATCTACACTGCCGAACTCGCAGCTACAGGGTGTTCCAGAATAACCTTTCACATTTTGGTGAGCACTGATCTGCGTTCAAATGGTGTTAGGGGAATGGTAAAAGCGGTTCCAGGTAGCCAACACATGCCGAATTATGTTTCAGTATTAATTTTTTACCATGGAGAAGTGGACGGCTGTGCAGCGCGCTTTTATTGTAAAGGCCTTTTTCAAAAATAATGACTCTTACATTAGTGCAATTCGTGCCTTCCGCAAACATTTTAAACTTACCGGTAAAAGTGAAGTGCCATCGAGGCCAACAGTGAAATTATGGGTAAAAAACTTCGAGAAAACCGCTCATGCTTGTAAAAATAAGCCTACAGGTCGGAAAAGATCAGTAAGAACGCCAGAAACAACGGACCGAGTAAGGCATTCAGTACAGACTACCCCTACCACTTCAATACGTAAACGAGCGTTAAATTTAAAAATCAAACCAACTTCTCTGCAACGAATTTTATCTGAAGACCTCAGTTTCCATCCATATAAGATTTTAATCATTCAAAAGTTACAAAAAACTGATTTTGTGAGAAGAAAATCATTTGCCGAGGATATGCTTACAAGAATTGATACTGGTGAGATTCCATTGAACTCGTTACTCTTTACTGATGAAGCTCATTTTTATCTAAACGGTGATGTGAATAAACAAAATATGCGCTACTGGTCGACAGAGAATCCGATGATAATACACGAGAAACCTCTACACTCCGCTAAGTTGACTGTTTGGATGGGCGTGGCTAAATTCGGTATAGTGGGACCGTATGTGTTTGATGAAACGGTGAACGGTGAGAGGTATCGCAAAATGTTAAACGAGTTTCTCATTCCTGAATTGAAACGCAGACACAAGTATAGAGTTACTTGGTTCCAACAGGATGGCGCTACCTGTCATTCCGCAACGGACACGATTTCTTTATTGCGTGAGCATTTTGGTCATCGAATAATTTCGCTGAACACAGAAATTTCATGGCCACCTCGATCCCCTGATTTTTCAGCATGTGATTTTTTTTTATGGGGTTACCTCAAGTCAAAAGTATATCAAGATGATCCTAGGACTCTGAAACAGCTCCTAGATAATATTATTCGTGAATCAAGACTGATTAGAAGAGAAATGCTCAACAAAGTGTTCAATAATTTTAAAAAACGTTTGGTCGATTGTGTCAAAAATGATGGAAAACATCTTGGTGGAATAATTTTTAAAACTTAATTTATAATGAAAACTCAAATATATGGTCTAAAAACGGCACATTTCTACTTCATTTTGGTTATAAAAAAATTTCCGTAACCATTTTTCTCTCAGAGCTACTAATAAAACAAAAGTGAAAGGTTATTCTGGAACACCCTGTATTTTCCACTGTCTCTGTGATATATTCACTTATGAATCAGAAAATAAGTCTTTCTTAATTCAGAGTGATTCCCTCAGCTCACTAACTGCTATCCAAAATCTATTTTCTGACCACCTCCTAATTCAAAATATCCATAAAACTCTATTTGATTGACAAAATTCAAACTTCTCCATCCAGCTTATGTAGGTACCCAGCCACGTTGGAATCACAGGAAATGAAATTGTTGATAAAAATGCAAAATCCGCCACTACTCTTTCTCCTTTCACATTTATCACAGCTGACGACCTTAAATCTATCTTCACCCAAAACACACTTGAGAAATGGCAAAACTTTTGGTCCCTCCAAACATCAAACAAGCTCTTTCACCATAAAAAAAACTACTCAGCCTTGGAAAAACCTATCTCAACTAAATAGACTTGAAGAAATCATTATAACCAGATTGAGAATTGGCCACACAAAACTCACCCACAATCACCTCTATGAAAAGACCCCAAAACCCACATGCCAGTTCTGCAAGTCAGAACTTATACTTATCTGTCCAACACTTAATATTTCGCTGTCCCTCCTTACATCAGCAAAGACTATCCCAACAAATAGATGAAAGATCCCTATTCATACTGGATGAGTGGATGACCCTTCCGAAATTAAAAAATTCTTAGACCTAATTAAAAAACTTGACCTTTACAACTCGATTTAAATCTCACATGACGGGTGTATGTAATAATCAAGTAAGTACAAACATCCAAAAAAAAATTCTTGAACAAAAATTTTGAAAAGTCCTAATTTTTTTCTAAAAGTAGGTATAAAAATGTCTCACTTTTTTGCCAAAATTGTCAAAAAATTCCATTTTTTGCAAAAATCAACTTTTTTCAAAAGAAAAAATTTCAACTTTTTCCCAAATTTTTGTAAAAGTTGTTTCAAAGTTTAATTCTTGAACAAAATTGATTTAAAGTCCAGTTCTCGAACAAAATTGTTGAAAAATCCCAAGATTTCTCATTAAAAAAGTCACATTTTTCGTCAAAATTGTCAAAAATCCTATTTTATACAAAATCTTTGAAAAGTCCTAGTTTTTTCCTAAAAGGATAAAAAGGTCTCATTTTTTGCCAATATTGTCAAAAAAATTCCACAAAAAAAATTATTTGAATATTAGAAATGGAATTCTATTGCATTGAATTTCACATTGTTCGATATTTCTACTTTTTTAAGGGTATAATAAATTAATTAAATATTTTTACGATTTTGATTTTTCATAAGTACTTATCAATACTAAAGTATAGGGTAAATCATTGAATATGTTGATTGATGAATTGAATATTGGAAACCTCTGGTACCAAGAAAGAAAATATAAACTACAGATACAGAATCAACCTTCATCTGCTTGATGCTTACCTACTAACTATACTACAGGGTGGACAGAAATATCGGGTACCCCTAAGAACGTTTTTCATTAAAAATATAGGTTGGCAACGTGAAATAGATGCATTTATGATTGGTGAAATGTTATCTCTCCAGTCCAGTCTAACAACTAATCATGTGCTACCATTATTATCATTCACTGTGACCAACCGAAGTATTTAGCAGAAAACTTTTTTAGGGGTACCCGATATTTCTGTCCACCCTGTACATAGCCACTACCCTCTTTTGAAGTCAAGTTGTTAGGTAATTTGATAATAATAACAAAATTAAATTGATGATTTTATATCGAAATTGATTTTTAATTAATGTAAATAATTGGTAAATTCAACTACAAATTACATCAACAAAATAAACCAAAACACTGAATAAAAAAAATCAATAAAATAAAATAAAAATTAAAAAAATTAAAAATTTGTTACTTTGTGTGTTGCGGGTTGCGTTTTATTTTTGCTTATCACGTCACGTTATCAGTTATCAAAAAATCAAAAATCAGATCTTCGATATCTTTTTATCTGTGGAATTGAAAAAATTGCGCAAAAACAAAAACCTCAATCAAAACACAAACGCTTTTGAAGTTTTGAATTCAGTTTTAACCAAAATTCAGCCATTTTGTGAAATTTAATTCTTTTCTTTCGGTGTTCGTTTTGTCGTATGTCTTTTAATTTGGTTAATTAATTCGTTTAGTTCGGTTTCGTGGTTCATGTTATTTATTTTTTATTATTTTACTATATTATTGGAGTCTTATTCGTGATTTATAGTGCGGTAAAAGTGTAGGTACTCAAGAATATCGATGGCAGTATCGGTAATGGGCTTCATCGAAAGAAGCATCAAGATTGCACATGAACTTTAGTCATCAAGATTTCAGTATTCTGCATTTCGGTCGGCGAAGTTGAGCGTATCTTTTCGGTATTGGAAATTCATCCTCGATCGCCCTCAATGGTGAGTAAATGATATAATTTTGATATTTGATTCAGATATGTGTGAGTTTATTTTTGTAGACAAAGCAATGGATTCAAATTCGACCACCGGAACTCTTGCTACCTACGTTTTCTACGATGAAGCAACTACGGCTGTTTATCTAACACCGCACAGAATCCTTTATCCTTCGTAAAAGAATATTCGGCAATATTTCTCGATAAGCCAATGTGATTTTGATTTCTACGAAGAAGACTAACACCAAGACCAAGCTCGGTATCGATTCAGCTGTACGATCAAAGTATTGTAGTTTGCTTTCCGTCGAGTATTCCGGTGATTCGCCAACTCGGATACCTATTGATTTGAATTTGATCATCTGCCATCAGTGATTTCGATTTCAACGAACGAAACAAGCTCCCAAGCTCGTCATCGGTTCAACTGTTCGATCGTATTATCGAAATTAGCGTTTCTTCGACTGTAATCCAGCGTTCATCGTCGACTCGATAGATTAGAATTTGATCATCTGCAATAATTTTCGAGCACCCTGGTGATTCGTTGGCGATGGATGGCACCTGACTGAATAATTTCTACACATTAGCAGGGTTTCATCGCAGAACCAATATGATTTATTCTCGTTGGAGTACGACTAATACGTAAACGCTACGACGTTTATAATGTTTATTAATATTATGAAGAGCAGATCAACCGCGATAAGGATTATTGGTAATTACGCTTCTAATAAATTAAATAACAGCGGACAACGGACGTGAAAAAAATTGCCACAGCGACCTAGGCCGAGAACGAAGAACGGAAATACGCGCGGTGGTAGTTATCTAAACGTATAAGTGATGAAATATTGAATGGAGTTCCGGTGGTTGAATATACTTAGTACCCTGGTTTTTTAATCGGGCAAGTTCGCAATGCCCGCCATCGCCATACCTTGATGATCAGCTATTAATGAAGTCATCACAGCTTGTCATAACAATAATGCTAGCACGGAAGATGGCTGGCGGCGCAGCGGATAGGGCTCGTTAACTCGAAACCCTTGATGAGTTGTTTATCAAATTTTAAAATCTGGATACTTAATAATGATACGGAGTTGCGTTAATGTACCGATGATGACTAATGCATATCTACTTTGTCCGCTGTATTAGGTACTCTTGTGTTTTTTTTACTCCTTCTCCGGTACCTTTTGAACATCATCGAGTACGATCTATGATTAATGTTTTTAATCGATCGATTATATTAATATAATAATATTGGTCTTTTTGGGAGTTCTGTTCGAACAGCCGTTTAATATTAATTCTTATACCGGGTTCGGGTTGTAAATTTATTATCGTATAGATACGAAGCTGCTATCGTATTAACGTTCAAAAACGGTTTTATATATTGAAAGTTTATAGGGGAAAATGTCATTATACGGTCGAATGAGCTGCTATACTGAAATTTGGAGTAACAAATTGCTCTTCTTGATGCATCAAGTATTACTTGTGGTAGTATTGGCGTAACTGCGACGGAAATTTTCTTAATGAGAGATCCGTTGAAGGGGTAAATTTATGTATTAGGTATCTGTAATCGTGGTTTCATTCGTTCTTGAAACAATGAAATTAACTAGAGCTATTAGTCCGGCATATGACAATAGGAGTAATCGCACCCTCCCCCCTATCTTCCGGGACAACTTTTTTCTTAAAGGAGACATCTTAAGGAACATTTTAAAGCAAACTTGCCCAAAAAAAAAGTTGGCCTTACTTACAAAATGGCAGATTTTGCGTTTCAACATAGGACGCACGAAATTTTTCAAACTTTACAAAGGTAGATCGAAAGATCATGCAAAAATTTATCACCTGTCAAAATTTCAAGTGCTAAAGTGCGTTTTTCGATTTTTGGTGAATTTTTGAAAATCCAATTTAAGGCCAAAAATGAGGGAAAAAATCAAAATTCTACCAAATTGACCAAGAAAGCTGAAATTTGGGATATACCCTATTTTCGACATGCCAAATCGATTGGAAACGGTTTCAACTCGTTTTGAGCAGTTCTGGAGCCTCCAGCAGATTTTTGAAACTCGAAATTCCCGCAAAATTCCATCAAATTGGAGTTGTAAAGCTAAAAATGTATTCTGAAAACTAATTTCAATACGCTACGGAGTACTGCAGGTAAATTTCAAGTCGTTTTGGAGCCTCCAGCGACTTTCTGAAAATAATTCCTGGAGCCTCCAGCAAATTTTTGAAACTTTAAATTTTCACAAAATTTCATCAAATGGAGTTGGCAAGCTGAAATTTACTTCGCAGACTACATGGTGGTTTCAACTGGTTTTGAAGCTTCCAGCTACTTTTAGAAAATTTCAATTTTCCAAAAAAACGCCATACAAACTTTCAAAAAGTCGCTGGAGGCTCCAAAACGACTTGAAATCCACCAGCAGTCAACTTCGTAACGTATTGAAATTAGTTTGCAGAATGAATTTTGGGCTTTCCAACTCCATTTATAGATATTTTTGTAGGAATTTCCAGTTTTAAAAATCTGCTGGAGGCTCCAGTAATTTTCAAAAAAGTCGTTGGAGGCTCTAAAATGACTTGAAATTCACCTGCAGTACGTCGTAGTGTATTGAAATTAGCTTGCAGAATGAATTTCGACCGTGCATCTCAGTTTGATGAAATTTTGGAGAAATTTAAAGTTTCAAAAATCTACTGGAGGTTCCGGTAATTTTCAAAAAAGTCGCTGGAGGCCCTAAAATGACTTGAACCCACCTGAAGTCGTCTTCAGAGGGTGTTAAAATTGGAGTGTAGAGTAAATTTCATCTTTCCATCTCCATTTGATGAAATTTTGTGAAAATTTAAAGTTTCAAAAATTTGCTGGAGGCTCCAGTCATTTTCAAAAAAAGTCGCTGGAGGCCCTAAAATGACTTGAAATCCAGCAGGAGTCGTTTTCAGAGTGTGTTAAAATTCGAGTGTAGAGTAAATTTCAGCTTTCCATTTCCATTTTGATAAAATTTTGTGAAAATTCAAAGTTTCAAATATCTGCTGGAGGCTTCAGGAGTTTTTAAAAAGTCGCTGGAGGATCCGAAACGACTTGAAATTCACCTGCAGTACTTTGTAGCATATTGAAATTAGTTTTTAGAATAAATTTTAGCTTTACAACTCCAATTTGATGAAATTTTGTGGGAATTTCGAGTTTCAAAAATCTGCTGGAGGCTCCAGAACTGCTCAAAACGGGTTGAAACCATTTCCAATCGATTTGGGCATGTCGAAAATAGTGTATATCCCAAATTTCAGTTTTCTTGGTCAATTTGGTAAAATTTTGATTTTTTCCCTCATTTTTGGCCTCAATTGGATTTTCAAAAATTCACCAAAAATAGAAAAACGCACTATAGCACTTGAAATTTTGACAGGTGATAAATTTTTGCATGATCATTCGATCTACTTTTGTAAGTTTTGAATGGCCGCCATTTTGTAAGTAAGGCCAACTTTTTTTTGGGCAAGTTTGCTTTAAAATGTTCCTTAGAATGTCCCCTTTAAGAAAAAAGTTGTCCCGAAGGATCGGGGGGGGGGTGCAATTACTCCTGCTGAAATAATCAAAATTTTGCTTTTTGCCAAAAAAATTGACAAAAACTCGCTTTTTAGCAAAATTTTAAAAAAATGGTTTTTTTTAAATTTCCCAAACATTGTTTTCTTTTTTTTCAAAACAATTGTCCAAAATTCCAGCTTGTTTGCCGGAAATTGCCAAAAAAACACATTCATTTCCTAAAATTGCAGAAACTTGCATTATTTCCAAAAATTCTTAAAAATTTTCGCTTTTTCAAAAATGATAATGATGTCTGATTTTTATCAAAGTGGCCAATTTTTTGGGAAATATAGCAAATAGCCTCTCATTTTTCCAAAAATTGTTCCAAGTCTTGCTTTTTGACAAAAATTGATCGCTTTCTAGCAGTGTTGCTAAAAAATTTCATTTCTTTACAAAAACTCCAAAATGTCTTCCTTTTTTTTAAAAAAAAAGTCCAAAATTGAGCTCTTTTGCCAGAATTTGCCAAAAAAAAAAACATTTTCTTTTGCTGAAATTGTCATTAAGATTGTTTTTAGTTAAAAATGCTCTTTTTTCATGAAGGACCAAAATTTTTAGAAAATTCCAAAAATTGTTCAAAAGTCTCGTTTTTTTGATAGAAACTGCGAAAATGCATCACTTTTTTGCTCCTAATTTTGCTTTTTGATGAATGCTTGCTTTTTGTCAAAAATCGACAGAGATTTTGCTTTTTTCAGAAATTCACCACTTTTTTAGAAAAATAGCATTATTGATTGTCGCTTTTTGCAGAAAATTCCAAAATATCCCACTTTTTTATTCAAGTATTTTTTTTTACCAACAACTGCCAGTGGCCATAAAGTCTTGCTTCTGGCTGAAATACTCAATCAGGATTTGACTTTTTGCAAAGAAAATTGGCATGAACTCGCGTTTTAGAAAAATTTCATCATTTTTTCAAAAGTTTTAAGAATTCTTCTCTTTTTTTAAAAAAATACAATCGCCCAAGATTCCAGCTCTTTTGCTGGAAATTGCCAAAAAAAAAAAAAAAAGGTTCCTTTCCTAAAATTGTCAAAACTTGCATTATTTCCAAAAGTTCTTAAAAATTGTACTTTTTTCAAAAATGAAAATAATTTCTGCTGTTTAATGGGAAATGCAGCAAATAGCCTCACATTTTTTCCAAAATTGTCCCATGTCTCGTTTTTTGGCACAAATTGCAAAAAAAAAAAAATTGCGATCATTTTTTGGCTCTTAATAAACTGACAAAAGGTCTTACTTTTTTCCAATATTGTTATAGTCTTGTACTCTTGCTCTTGCTTTTTTACAAAAATTCTTTTTTTTAAAAGCAAAATTGCTAAAAATTCTTTTTTTTTAGTCACTCAAAATTCTTGTTTTTTTTTTTGCCAGAAATTGTTTGAAAAAATCACTTTTTTTTTACAACAATTTCTAGAAAGTCCTGCTTTATTTGCCTAAAATTGTTTATTTTTTTGGTCAAAAATTGCAAACTTTTCACTTTGTCACTAAAAGAGGAGGGGGTGTCGATTGAAAATTTTTCGACTTGATATGGGGATCAATTTTGCCGATTGATACAATATTCATATGACTTACGTATTTTCCTTTTTTAACTTTTGGAGATCTAAAATATGAATTTTTTTGTTTTAAAACGAGAAATAAATTGGTCCGAGCAGAGCTAGATTAAGTAAAAGGTTTTGAAAATTTGAAAGTATTTTCAGAAGCATTTTTTTAGAATTTGGATGATATACTCGTACCTATTTTTTTTGAAATCAATTTTGAAAAAGAAAAGAGAAAGGGCAAAAACTTTCAAAAAATTTGTGCTTCGAAAGGCATAAAAACTATGTCATTGATGCGAAGAGTTAATTTTTTCTACGAAAGTTGAATATGTACGTTGAAAATCGACGAATTTATACCTTATAGGAATTTAATGTGCCGTTTAACTTGATATTAATATGTTTAAGTTAATTAATAAGCGGCGATTATTTATTATTCCACGGTTACTCATTATCTTAATAAACATTTACAAGTTAGCGATCGAGGACCGAGGAGTGCACCATTAGTTTGATTTATTTTATAGCAAACTTATCTGTCGGTATGTCTGCATCTGTGTAGTGTATACGAGTACGTACTGGTTGTCGATGTCGATGTCGATGTCGTTAAAACTGGAAATCGGCGGGAAACTCAATCTGTATCAGGTCGTCAAATTCGACCAATTAATTGCTCCCATGGCCCTGAGCTGCATAATACTACTTACATCAACCTGCACTATAACTGTACTTTAGCGCATATCTATATTGTTATTGATGCAACAAATACTTATTTATTGTACTTGCTCATCTATATTACGAGTATGCCTTAGGAATTGAGGAGAAGGAGATGCAAGAAGGGCTTATTGTGTTAGGTTTTTAGTCTGCAGGATGTACGAATACGAATGTAAGTTTTATCTTTGTGAAGTATAGGTAGAGGTACTGATGTTTTGATATTATTTATACGTTTTTTGGCCCATTTGAAGTAAATTACTCGTATACACTTATTCGCTAAGATTTTTATCCGGATCGTTTAATTTTCCATTGAAACGTGAAAATCCGTGAGAAAAACTGTTAAAACGTGCACATCCAGGAAATTTCACGCGTATAAATTACATACTTGTAAAATATGGTATTTGTATTCGAAGAACTGGAATAATTAATTTAATTTTATCGTTAGGTGTAATTTATGCGGAACGTCAGCTATTTTATCATAATAGCCTATCATCGTTAGTCTAATCTATAAAGGTGCTCGTAAAAATACAGGCATGTTTTGATTTTTCGCGTGATTCTGTGGTTTGATTTTACAAGACGTATTAATTGGTACTTTTCAGTGGTGTCCGGTTTTGGTAGTTTACTTTACTCGGTCACGAAAGAGGGGGGGGGGGCAAAAGCAATTCAAGAAAATTTTAAAACGATGTTTTGAATCGGCAAGGCTAACAAGGGAACCTCTTGAGGTGTCCACATCCGATTTGAACGGGACCGCGATTTTTGGAAAGAGCATGCTCTAAAACCCCCAAATCCAAATTTTCAGCTGCCCAAGTTCGTTTTTCGATTTTTGGCGAATTTTTGAAAATCCAAAATTGACTATTTTGGTGATTTATGCTTTTTTTTAAAAAGCACGTACTTGATCAGTAAAAATGTTCAAAATAAGTCCTAAAACTGATATTAACCCAGCCATTCTGGAGCCTCCAGCGCTATTTTTCAATTTCTCCAGAATTTTGAATTTACTCCAGAAGGCGTGAATATGAAGTTGGGCAGCTAAAAATCGAGTTGTGAGTTACACTCGATCTGTTAAACGAGTTTATCCACATTTGAGCCGATTCTGGAGGGGACACCTCAAGAGTGGTTTTTTGACCAGCTTTTTTTCAAAATAAAAATATTTAAAAATCAAAAATTTCCCATTTGCGAGAGAATTTTCGAAATTTGCGCGAATCGCAGTATTTTATCATAAACTAACCCCGCGACAGCCAATTACGACATTTCCAGCCATTTTGGAGGCTCCAGGGCGATTTTTCAATTTCTCCAGAATTTTTAATTTGCTCCAGAAGGCGTGAATATGAAGTTGGGCAGCTAAAAATCGAGTTGTGTGTTATACTCGATCTACTTAACGAGTTTATCCACATTTGAGCCGATTCTGGAGGGGACACCTCAAGAGTGTTTTTTTGACCTGCCTTATTCATAATGAAAATATCCGAAAATTGAAGGGAGGTCCCTGATAGGCTGGAAATGGCGAAATTCGCCCTCCTGGGGTTAGTTCATTATAGAATACTGCGATTCGTGCAAATTTCAAAAAGTTTCTCGCAAACGGGAAAATTTTTGATTTTTGAATATTTTCATTTTGAAAAAAAAAACTGGTCAAAAAACCATTCTTGAGGTGTCCCCTCCAGAATCGGCTCAAATGTGGATAAATTCGTTAAACATGTCGAGTATAACACACAACTAGATTTTTAGCTGCCCAACTTCAAATTCACGCCTTCTGGAGCAAATTCCAAATTCTGGAGAAATTGAAAAATCGCGCTAGAGCCCACAAAATGGCTGGAAATGGCGAAATTCGCCCTCGTGAGGTTAATTCATAGCAAAATACTGCGATTCGGGAAAATTTC
Source organism: Planococcus citri (assembly GCF_950023065.1). NCBI lineage: Eukaryota > Metazoa > Arthropoda > Insecta > Hemiptera > Pseudococcidae > Planococcus > Planococcus citri. The sequence continues at coordinate 3,079,182 of NC_088679.1, read as the reverse complement.
AAAAATTTTCTCGCAAACGGGAAATTTTTGATTTTTAAATATTTCTACTTTGAAAAAAAACTGGTCAAAAAACCACTCTTGTGGTGTCCCTCCCAAAACCGACACAAATGTGGATAAACTCGACAACAGATCGAGTATAATACACAACTCGATTTTTAGCTGCCCAACTTCATTTTTACCCCTTCTGGAGCAAATTCAAAATTCTGGAGAAATTTAAAAATAGCCCTGGAGGCTCCAGAATGGCTGGAAATGGTGAAATTTGGATTTGGGGGGTTAATATCAGTTTTAGGACTTAATTTATACATTTTTACTGATCAAGTACGTACTTTTTAAAAAAAAGCATAAATCACCAAAATAGTCAATTTTGGATTTTCAAAAATTCGCCAAAAATCGAAAAATGAACTTGGGCAGCTGAAAATTTGAATTTGGGGGTTTTAGAATATGCTCGTTCCGAAAATCGCGGTCCCCGTTCAAATCGGAGGAGGACACCTCAAGAGGTTCCCTTGTAAGTTCTAATACCAGCTCAATTATTTAGTTCGATCCCTCTAACTCCCCCCTCCCTCTTCTCATTTTTTTCACCAATGCCCTTAAATAATGGTCTACCCTAGATTTAGAATATCTGTTTCTTTTTTTGTGTAGGACTCCTAAATGGGTTTACAGCTCGCTCCCAACTCCCTCCTTTCCCCTCCCCAGATCATTTGAAGAAGAGTTTAGAAAATTATGAAAATATGATGTTATTTTAACTGACTCGAGGTGGTTTAGATTTCTTGGAGTCCTCCCAGAAGACCTTAATTTTTCAAAAATGAGTGATTTGGGACAGGATTGGAGACAATTTGATTCATTGATTCGGATCAGAAACGTTGTCAATTGATTCTTATGTTGCCTCGAATCCTTTTTCCAAGCATGATTCGTGTCTCAGTGCTTCGCTGTTCAAAAATAAATTGAATAAATCGAGTCGTTCGCGAATGATTCACGAAAAATAATTCAATGAATCAATCGTTTGTGAATGATTTTCCAAAAATTAATTATATGAATCGATTCGTTCGTCAATGATTCACTATCTATGAATCAATTCGTTCGCGAATAATTCACAAAAAATAATTCAATTCGTTCGTGAATGATTCACCAAAAAGTGAGTGAATGAATAGATTCGTTCGCGAACGAGTCACTTGAACGAATCAATTCGTCTGCGAATGATTCATCAAAAATTGAGTAAATGAATCGATTTGTTCGCGAACGAGTTACTTATACGAATCTATTCGTTCGCGAATGATTCATCAAAAATTGAGTAAATGAATCGACTTGTTCGCGAACGAGTCACTCATACGAAACAATTCGTTTGCGAATGATTCATCTGAAATTGGGTAAATGAATCGATTTGTTCGTGAACGAGTCACTCATACGAAACAATTCGTTCGCGAATGATTCATCAAAAATTGAGTAAATGAATCAATTCGTTCACGAACGAGTCACCTATACGAATCGATTCGTTCGCGAACGAGTCACTTATATGAATCAATTCGTTCGCGAATGATTCATCAAAAATTGAGTAAATGAATCAACTCATTCGCGAATGATTCACCTAGAAATCAATCAATTTGATTTTGTTCAATGCACAATCGTTCGTAAATGATTCTATTCGATTGTAAACAGATCAATTATTGCTGTACAAGTATTTCAAAAAAAGCGAATCAATTTGTTCGTAAAATATTTTTATTTAGAGAAAAGTTGGTCTTCTCACGCTTAATGCATGCGTGTTTTTTTTGGTTCGTTTTTTCATTCCAGCAAGTTTACCAATTTTGGTCAAGTAGACGAAATTGTTTTTCTTTCAAAAATACTCGTATGTCTGCGCAACTTACAGGGAGGAAAGGAGGTGTTCTTATCAACATTTTTAACTGTACACATCACTCATTGTGATCGCAAATACATTTATGGGTAGAAGGTCCAACTGACGCGAGAAAGGTTTTCAGCCACCCTCGCCTCCCTGTAGAAGTGCAGAACTCGAGAGTCGCAGTACAAATTTTCAATTTGTTACGATATTTTGAACGTTCCCATGGATTTTTTCTCAAATGTACTTTCTCAAGATGAGTATCTCTGCTCTAATTATCAACACTATCTAATCACACAACGATTAATGAAACGTATAGTATAGATATACTGATGCAGAGTTCGAACTCGAGCTGATGGTGGGAAGTAAGAAGGATGGAAGTTAATTAAACGGTTCTTCTCCTCAACGAACTGATAAATTTTGATTAAAAAACATGGAATTCTCACAAAAAATTCTCCCTAACGATATTAACGTGAGAAAGTTTTAAGAAATTATCAAATTACGAGTATGTACTATGTACTTATAGGTAATGACTCATCCGTACAAAATATGAATATTATCGGTAACATCTGCGAATGATTTACATATCGATTATTTTTCTATAAAATCGATCACTTCGTATTGATTAGACAAAATAATTAAAGTACATATCACCAAACACTAAAACTGAAGAACATAAAAAAGTATAATACAATGATAACCGCGAGCACGTTTATCTTTTCGCTACTAATCTCGTCAACCTGCAGTTGACCGAGTTATCGCGAAAGAAACCTCATCTTCTTTGGAAATTGACTATATACAGTGTATAGATAACGTGCAGTATACAGAAACAGAACAATGATTAACACATTTACACAGAGCACATCGCGAGTTTTAGGTACCCACGAAAACACTCTGTAATCTCACCACCAGCTGTTTCTCTATACCAAATAGGCGAGAATTAATTACGCTATACGCGCGCTAATTGTTGCAACAAACGAGTGCCTTTAGTGTGGTACCTATAATACGAATATATCAGATGGACGAGTAGAAGGATGGAAAAACGTAAAGAAACACAGGCAGGGAGCAACGAAAAGAAGAAAAAAAAACAACGTAAGCAGAATCGATAAATTATGATTTATCTCGTGGCACGAAAGAAAACGAAATACCGGGTACCATAAGTATGTATAAGTGGAAGCGTATAGATTTATATAAAATATACGTATAGGTACTCGTACTATCACGAAACGTATACGAGGTATTAGGTACATACAAAGATCGAGCGCGATGCGATTTTTCTCCATCGATCGCGCGGGAGAACACGTTGGCCGAAGCCGAAACCAATTAAACGAGCGAATGTCAAAATCGGGGAAAAAAATAAATGAAGCTGGACACGAGAGACGTAGAGACGTGGAGACGTGTAGGAGAGAGGCAAAGCTCCCAGCCGGGCTTGAGGTAAAATGCATGGTCACGGCGAAACGTATAAGAAACCCCGCGGACAGATAACGTTACCGAGGTGTTAAATGCCCTGCTGTGAGAATGACTTCATTTTGTTCGGCCACGCACAAATCAATTCCACACCATAACAACAACAGCAACAACAACAACAACATTTACGACGTTTCGCCCCGTACAACTCCTATAGGTACTACATATAACTGTAATTAATATTTTGACCTTTCGTTTAGTCTGACCAGCTCGATCTCTGCACAGCTCACAGCTCACTCACATGATACATTCCTATACATATAGTACAACCCCTGCTTCCTCTCATCCACTCTCGATCATTCAACCAACCCCTCTTGCCTTTCACCCGAGGCATCTGACTATTAAGACTAAGAGATCCGCGTGTGCGCTATACACCAATACCAATAAGTGAACATACAATTTATAAGTGTATATTCCTCCGCCACACCCCCCCCCCCCACGCATACCGCCGCCGAGATGTTCTTCAAAATCTCCATCAAAACTGACACATCTCACTTCGCATACGTCTTTAAATTAATATACCTATACCTACGTCTTATTTTGTGGCCTTTTCGAGCTGTCATCTCTCTACATCTTTCGCTAATTGTGCTCGGTACTTTATGTAACGCTATAGAGTATAGATTGATTGGAATGATTTGGTGATTTAGCTATTTATTATACGTACAGGCATAATATTCGTGTTGCATTTTCATTTTATTATTTTAGTCAATGTGTATACCGAAACAATTTACAAGAGTATAGAAAAAGGGTATATTCCTGGGTAAAACATGTGAAATGCCCTCTGTACTAGAATTTTTGAAATTTTGATAAAATGGTGAGAAACCGCCCTTTTTTGGGAAAAAAGTCATACTTCAACGAGTTTTGAATAGAAAATTTTGAATTCAAACAAAATAGAGGAAACAAAAGTCTAGTCATGTTAATTTTTTCAAAACTTTTTGCCCCCTGGGTCATTTTCCATGTCAACTCAACCAAAAAAAGGTGATTTTGAAAGTCATGTCTTTCGATTTCGCTCAATTTTTGTTTACAATATAAACCCACCGAGTAAGTAAGAACCCCGCAATTAGTTCGGTATCAGCCCCCTCAGGGGGCGGGTGAGGGGAGCTTCCATTATTTTCACATTGTCTCGAGCCACTCAACTTCAGTAGCCCATTCCTCCAAAACTATGATACTTTGATCAAAACTGATTTTACAGTTCGACCCCCACCCCCAATTTTGGGCGAAACTTTCGAAAGAAAATCTGGGGCATGTGATATATCGAATTGTATGTTTTTGGTGACGCTAAACACGAATATGACGTCAGATTTTTAATAGGACCCCATCCACGACCCCCAACAATTTTTTTGGATTTTTACCTATTGGGGGAGGTTCTGGGGGCCATGGGTGAAGTTGATTCGAAAAACTAAGGCAATATTCGTGTTCAGCGATATCGAAAACATACTATTTCATGCGTCACACATATGTAACCATTTTTTGGGGAGGGGTCACCCCCTTTGAGGAGGTGCTGGGGGCCGTGGACGGGTCCAATCAAAAATCTGACGTCATATTCGTGTTCAGCGTCACCAAAAACGTGCTATTCCATGTGTCATACGAACAAAACACTTTTTTGAACTTTTACCCCCTTTGGGGAGGTGCTGGGGGCCGTGGATGGGGTCCTATCAAAAATCTGACGTCATATTCGTGTTTAGCGTGACCAAAAACATGCAATTCGATATATCACATGCCCCAGATTTCCTTTCGAAAGTTTCGCCCAAAATTGGGGGTGGGGGTGTTCCCCCTCCCTTGAGAGATCTCATCTGGAAACTTGAATATTTCAAAAAAGCATCAAAGGTACACCTATGGAAATTTTTTCAAAATTTTAAATGGTAGCTCCCACTTGCAGCGCCATTTTGAAATTTGAACTTTCAAATTGAAAGTCCAACTTTCAACTTTTGAAAATTTCAAAACGTTTAAAAAGTTCTAAATGCAATGCCCTTTCGAACTGTGAAATCAGTTTTGATCAAAGTATCATAGTTTTGGAGGAATGGGCTGCTGAAGTTGAGTACCTCGAGACAATGTGAAAATAATGGAAGCCCCCCCACCCGCCCACTGAGGGGGCTGGGACCAAACTAATTGCAGGGTTCTTACTTACTGGGTGGGTATATATTGTAAAAAAAATTTGAGCGAAATCGAAAGGCATGACTCAAAAACGTTGGTTGAGTTGACATGGAATGACCCCCCCCCCCCTTCCCCCAGGGGGAGATATTGACAATAGAAAATTTGAAACCGCCATATCTCCGAACCCAATTCAAGCACACGACATTTTTTTTCTTTCATAAATATATCCGTATGAGTACTACGAGTATAATTGGCATTTTTTTCAAATTTTTCCTTCAGATGGGTCATCTTCAAAAACTCAAAGAACACTCAAAAATGTGTTTTCTGTGTCACAGCACCGCAAAAAAAAGCGATACTGTCAGTGATATAATTCTGCAATTTCGCATGCTGGTCTCCAAAAACAATAGAAAACCAAACAACGTCTTGAAACCCCAATTTTGGGGCCATAGGCACCCCCTCCCCCAAAATTGGGGCGAAAGAAGATTGACAATATGGACATCGTTATCATATGAATCGAACTCGCTGAACAGTGAACACGAATATGAAGTTAGATTTGCAGTTGGACCCTCCCAAGGGTCACATGGGGGGGGCAAAATTGAGTTTTCAGTGAAAAATACTTCATTGCAGAGCTATTCATGCCATGATCAGTTCCATAGCAGCTATGATGAAGCATTTTTCACAAAAAATTCAATTTTTAGGGAACCGAACTCCTCGAATGAGGCCTTTAGAAAGATTCGACTGTGAAAATATAAACTTTATATGTAGTAATATTCGTATTCAGTGGGATTTTCAATACCTACTCATAATGTATTGTAGATCTTCTTTCGCCTCAAGATTGAGCTTTCAAGAAGTTGTTTGGTTTTATATTGTTTTTGGATAACTTTTATTGCTTCATCCTTTTTTGAAGATTTTCAGAGATTTTTTCAATTTTTCAACATCACCATGTTGAAAAAAAATGTAACAAATTATTCACGTAATTCTCGCTCAGTCTTGTTACCTAAATACGTAAAAAATCATCACTTTTTGGCAGAGTGATGAGTGATTCTGATTTTATATATAAGGATTTTAGAGCGTTTTTACCTCGTTTAAACTCGTTTCAACACTTTTTCTAGCGCTTTAGGTGAATTTTACCAAAATTTCATTAATTTGAAGTAATTTCCATTATTTTAATTATTCAATGCTCCTTTTTTTTTGTAAAATTTTACAGGTTTTCAACATTTTTGTATGCAATTTTGGCAACATTTCTCTGTATTTCATTACTTTCTGGTGATTTCTCTGGATTTTTGAAATTCTTTAGTGGAGAAATTGAAGAAAAACTGTTACCTTAAAACCATAACCAATATTTTTTTATTTTTTTTTCATTTCGGCTACCATTCCTAAGCAGCGGAGCGGCCATCACTAATTCTGAAAAAATTGTCAGTGGCAGAGGGGGGGGGGGGTCGAGTGAAGAGCTTTCTAAAAATTTGATTGAAAAAAGCAGTGATTTAAAAAAAAAAAATTGAAAAAACGATAGGTACAACGATCTAATTCTGGTAATTTTAAACTACATATATATTGGGAGGAGAGGGGGGGGGTCAATTTGACAAATTTTATGACACCTTCTTCAGTTTTGACAAATCATTATTCAATTTTGAAAATTTCCAAATAATTCTTGTTATTTTTCAATAATCTAAGCAGTCTGAAAAATTGTATACAAAATGAGACATTTTCTCAAATTTTGGTCGCTTTTTGATGCCCCATCAATTTTGGATATTTTTGAGTGATTTTCACAATTAATATTACAATTTTTACGATACTTTCTTGTGAATATTCATTTCTGGCTCTTTATTAAACGTTGAGATCGTCAGAATTTTTACTTTGGCCGTCGACCATTATTATTTCATTATACGTACATGTACATGTATCTGTTGATTTATCAATAATTTTATAACCAACTAGTAACTAATCCACCTTGATTTTTCTTTGTTTCAGGTGAGTACAAATTTCTCTCCAAAATTGATAGAATATGAACTCGCGTATGAGAATAAGTAAGTAATTTTATAAAAAGTTACGTAAGTCACTTCTACACCTGTGACCTTTTTTTTTCAATGGCAAATCCAAAAAAAGTTCTAAAAATCACGGAATTTGAAAATCGGTTGAAATACTCGTAATTGTCCATCAGGTTAGAATCGATTCATTCGAGGTGATCTGATTTTCCGAATACTAATTTGGAAACAGTAGATCAAATTTTTGACGATTTTGATTTTTAATGGATTTTTAAAAAATTAAACTTGGGTCAAAAATATAAAAAAATCACAATTTTACCAAATGAACCAAGAGAGCTGAAATTTGACATGTGCCCTGTTTTCGACCCTCCAAATCGATTGGAAACGGTTTCGAACCATTTTGAGTGGCAGTTTTGGAGCCTTAGCCGATTTTTTAAAATCAAAATTTCCACTTCATTTTTCCCAATTGAGTTATTGAAATTAAATTTACTTAGTATCCCATTTTTAATTTACTTATGCTGAGTCGATTGGAGGTGATTTCAGGCTGTTGTGAAGCCTTCGGATATATTTTGGAAATTATTTCAAGTTTTCTAAAAATTGGTCCAAAAATCATCCAAATCAACTTTAGCGTCATTTTTTTTCAAAATACGGGGTAGATGAAGGTATAACAGATGCTTAGTGAAAGTAGTGAAAAGTTAGTGATTTTAAAAATGGGTAGTGAGAGTAGTGAGAAAGTAGAAAATTTAGTCAAAAAAGTAGTGAAAAAATTCATACGCGCAACAAAGGCCTTCAAATTATTGAAAAAATTGATTGAAATTTAAAAAGACTTTATATAGATACTTTTCTTCCATTTCAATTTTTTTTTTTTTTTTTTTTTTTTTGACATATTTATTAATATTACAATCTTAAGATACTTCTTAAATAAGTAATACATTTAACTTTAATTTTTATTTAGTAACATGTGCCGATTTGTTCCAGTGAACCACTCTGCTATATACATAACATGTTATATTACATCACTAGGTCATGAGGCTTTTGTCGTTTAAGACGCCTAACCATCATACTAGTATCTATTAGTTGAAAAGCTTCTGGGTTGATGTGCCCATGAAGTCGCTCCTCATGCTTTATTGCATATTCTCGAACGACTTCATCCACCCACTTTATTTCAAGATCTTTACGTCGGCTAAGTGCGGAAGAGTGCCTCGTGCATGTTCAAAAAATGCACGAAATGAGAGAGAAATCATTCTACACTGGCTACACTGAATGAAGTAAACAAGGAACCTTTACGTATTTCGGTACTCAAGATGTGTGGTCATCATCTGGCAGTGTTACTTTTAAAAAAACTTTAAAATTACCTGTACAGTGACACCGTTTCTAAAAGATGAAAAAAAAGTCACGAGGCACTCTTCCGCTCTTAGCCGACGTTTATGTAGTGCTTCGTTGGTCTGAAACCATCTTGCACCCGTGATTGTTCGCAGAGTTTTGTTTTGAACTGTTTGAATGATTTTTCGGTTTGATGGTTTGGCACATCCCCATAACTGTATCCCATATGTCCATACTGGTTTAATTATCATTTGATAAATTAGCCTTTTACTCTCAATCTTCATTTTTGAATGATGTCCAATCAACCAGTACATTTGGCGGAGTTTCAGGTTGATTTGAGTCTTCTTCTGGTCAATATGGTGCCTCCAGGTAAGACTAGAGTCAAGATGAATACCCAGATACTTTGCATGGCTGGCAGCTGGAATTTCACTCTGTTTAATGTAGACTGAGTATTGACCATCACATTTTCTCTTAGCAAATGTGACATGAGTTGACTTTTGCTCATTTAGCTTGATTTTCCATTGATCTGCCCATCTTGAGATCCCATCAAGGGCTTTTTGGAGATTCTCTGTTGCTTGGGCTTGGGATGGATGAACTGATAAAATTGCAGTGTCGTCAGCAAACGTTGCAGTTTCAGTTTCTTCTGTTGTTGGTATATCAGCCGTGTAGATTAAATACAGGATTGGTCCCAGAACACTACCCTGAGGCACTCCAGCATTAATTGGATGTTGAGTAGAGATAGCATCTCCATGAAACACCCTGAATGCTCTTCCTGTGATATAGGATTTCAGGAGACGAACATAATTTCCTGGTAGGATTTCTGCAAGTTTTGATTGGAGACCTTCGTGCCATACTCGGTCAAATGCTTGTGCTACGTCAAGAAATGCTGCAGAACAGTATTTCTTTTCCTCAAATGCTTTTTCAATGATAGCTGCAACCCTATGGACCTGTTCTATTGTTGAGTGTTGATTACGAAACCCAAACTGATGGTCTGGTATTCTGGCTAGAGGTTTCAGGCGTTTCAGAAGTAGCTTTTCAAATAATTTTGATATTGCAGGCAATATTGAAATTGGTCTATATGATTCCACTTTTTCTTCAGCCTTATCTGGTTTTTTCAGCATGATGATTTTTGCAATTTTGAAGGACAGTGGCACATACTCTAGCCGAAAGCATGCATTGAATATGTATGTCAGCATCACAATACCTTTTTTTGATAACTCCTTCAGTATTCTTGGTGAGATTTTATCAATACCTGCAGATTTCTTTGGATTAAGATTTCTTTCAATTTCTTTGGCAACTTCCATTGGAGTAACTGGTTTTATTTGGAGATTTGGCATTAAATCTTCCGTTAGTGCTGTGGTAGATGGAATGTTGTGTGGTTGGAATGTTCTAAATAGATGTTCTGCAAACATCTCTGCTTTTTCTTCATCTTGGCGTATCCACTGGTTAAACTCATTTTTGAGGGGAGAGTTCCGGACCACAGGACGTTTTAGACGCTTTGTAGCTTTCCATAAGGAGTATTGTTTATCAGCATTTGGGCTCAATTCTTCTAAATACCGACTAAAGTTGCTTTGATTGAATTCCTTTATCATTCGATTCAGCTTATTGCTGATTCGATTGAATCTATTTTTGTTTTCAGGTGTGCGATTGGTATGCCAGACACATCTAGCACTTCTTCTCTGCTTTATAAGTTCCCTAATTTCATATGGATAGCTGTTTTCTTGAACATTTTCACTTTTGACATCTGTAGTTGATATTTTTGCTGCTTTGCTAATATCATCTATGAAGTTTTGTGCTTGTGTATCGAGTTCTTGCTCAGTTTTGAGTTTTACTCTCAAAACTATTCTCTGATCTAATTCTTCTCTAAATTTGTCCCAATCTGTGTGCCGATTTGTGAGAAATGTAGGCTTCTGTTTTTGTATGACTGTTTCACTGAGAGTTAGCAATACAGGGGTATGGTCTGAGGAAAGATCATTATAGCTTTTAGTTTCCATGTAGTTGGAAGCAATACCCTTTGAGATGAACAAATCTAGTAGATCTGGTATCTTATTTGGATCACTTGGCCAGTATGTAGAATCACCTGAAGAGTGATATTGGCATCCATAAACATTGATGGCCTGTAGCATTGCTTTTCCTCTGGTGTTTTCTATTCTTGAGCCCCAAACTGTGTGCTTGGCATTGAAGTCTCCTCCAATGATGAAACGTTTACCAAGTTGCTTGAATAGTTTGATGCAGTCCACATCAGTTATTTTCAACCCTCGTTTGCTAGGTGGAAAATAAGCTGCTGCAAGGTTTATTTCATATTTTTTGTTTTGTACAGTTACAACTGTGACTTGCATGTTGTTTTCCTGAACTCCTTGGTTTAAGAAGTGTTTGATACTTTTTTTGATAATTACAGCAGAGCCTCGCCACCCACCACCATCTGGATGTGATGTGTGGTACATGACATACTCTCGGAACTTCAGGTTTGCACCATATTTTAGATGAGTTTCTGATATCAGCGCAACATCTATATGCTGCTGACTAAGGAAAATTTCAAGCTCTTCCTTTCTTTTAGTTAGTCCATCTGCATTCCATGTGAGAACTCGCAGAGATGACTCAGTCATTTTTTCTTAGTTTTGGGCTTACTTTGCGGGAAGCTTTCTAACTGGCAGATCCTCTTGTCCATTTTTTGGAGCAGTTTCCAGACATCCTTGATGGTTGGTTCAGCTGCCGGTTGATCATTTTCAGTAACATTTTGGGTCTCTGTAGTTGATTCTTCAGTTTTTGATTTGGCATCCCTTTTCACAGGTTCTTGTATTGGTATTGCTGTTTTCTGCTTCATGCGGTCAACTACTGAGCTTTTTGGTTTTGTTATTGCTGCAACTTTGGCTTGGTACACTGGACATCCCTTCCAGTTGGCTGTGTGCTCTCCACTGCAGTTGGCACACTTTATAGGGTCTTCTTTTTTCTTCTTACATTGTGCTGTGTCATGACCTCCACCACATTTCACACATTTAGGTTTTCTCCCACAGTATGCTTTTGTATGCCCAAACAACTGGCAATTTTTACATTGGGGTATTTCTTTTTTCTTAATGGGTGGTTCCACTTTTACTTTTGTGTATAGCATGTAATTTACTTCAAAAATATTTTTATTATTTTCTTTGGGTTGCAGGTATACATAAAAAAGTGGTAGTGCTACTTTATATGTTTTCTTGCTAATAATTCTTCCATTTTCATCCTTTTGAAGATCAGTTTTCCTAATAACTACATTGGTTACATTAATGACCTCATGGCCAATTACTGCCAATTCTGTTTTAATTTCTTCTATAGGAGTGGAGGGATGTAGCCCCCTTATGACTACTTGGTATGGTTTATCATTTTTCAACTGGTATGTATGGTGCTGGATGCCATACATATCATGACTGGGATTTTTACGAATTTCTTCTAGCAATTTATGTACTGTTCTGTAGGCCTCTACAGATGGACATGTAACTTTTACATCACCATTAGACAGAGTCTGCTTTATTGGAATTTCACATTCGTTTTTGCCTTTGAACATGGTGGTTAATAGACTAATATCTTTGATTCCACTTACGTAGATTGGCGGGATACGTTTTCCAACTGTCTTTAGTTTGTCACTGTATGTTGGCTTACTTTGGCTATTAGGTAAGCCTGACTCGATATCCATACTAATTGACATCTTGGATGGGCTGAATTGAGGTCTAGTTTCCTCCAACTTCTCTTTCAATGCTTGGTGTTCTTTACGTAGCAGTTCCATTTCTTTTTGCTGTATTTCATACTGCTGATACAGGTCTGTGTACATACCCGCCAGCTGATTATAGGTAGGTTCACCAACGATCATATTTTTAAATTGTTTGTCAGCAATTGTTCATAATCGCGACCACATAGTTTACATTTACGACGCGACGCACTTATAGTTGTTTTTTTTTACATAAACAATATCACATCAATATTATTTGAATTCTTGTTAAGCCATGCCACAACGAACGCGAAAACACACGTCTAGCACAACCAACCAACATATAACATAATAATTTTTTTTTTTTGAAAATTTTCCTGTGAAAAATTTGATTTTGCCATTTTTTTGTGTTATATGTTGAGTAAGGGGGGGGGGGGGTTGTGAAAAAGTAGTGATTTTTTCAACAAAAAATTCTGTTACAAAAGTACCATGTATATAGAAAAGAAACCGCATAAAAATCAACCCCCCCCCCTCAATCAAAAGCAGTTTCACCAAACGTACTGTTCTGGGCCCTTGAAAAGTAGGTAGGTGCTGGGTATCTCTACCTATACAAATTCAAATACGCAGAGAGATATAGATATTATATGTACGAGGTGATGCACAAATGAAGACATAAAATAGTCAAGTTCGGTGGTGCAGTATGTTATAATAATTTAGTATTAACGCGCATAAATATTTTATAGTTACGGTTAAGGTATATATTAATAAAAAAAAACCACCTCTTCCCTTCAGCTTATTCCATTCTCTGTTAAACTGTGTATGAAACTCATTCTAAACTATATATGTAGTATGCGTGCAGCAGAACGAAACCCCATCCAATACTTCACTCTACAGTCTATAAGTATGTGTAGTGTACAGTCTACATTATAGTATAGAAGAGAGACATTATAGGAAGAAGAGTCGTGAGAAGAGGGTGAAGGGAGGGAGATAGATAGAGAGAGTAAAAAAAAATGTACCTATGGAAATCTTTTTTTACCTTATATTATTACATTATGTATAGAGAGATGCAAGTTGGCCATATAGAAAAATACTGAACAGGTCCTCGTTAAATAAATCACATAGTACATAGGATGCGGCAGCGGCGGCCAAAGCACCGTATTCGGCATTGCTGAGAAATATATTATATTAGTAAATTATAACTCGAAGCTAGGTGAATAGTAACCGGCACTGTTTAACATATTTATTTTGATGTTACTGCCTCCTACCTGTTCAAATTAAACGGCGTACTAAATTATGTAATAGAAAACCGAATAAATTTAAAATAATAATAATAACAACATTTACGCGTTTAAGCAGATTTTTATTATGATTTATCGCATTTTACCACATGTCATATAATACCCGCGATGCGTATCCCCCCCCCCCTATGTATCCACTCTGCACTCGAGAAGATAAAAAAAAAGGAGACGTACCGATTAAGCAGCGAGTTAGCTGAAAGATATGGGAGCTGTATGTACCGATAGGGGGCAAATACTCACACTATTACTGGCGAGAATACGATCTGACTTTTACAACACCCGTTTAACACCTTTCATTATCAAGAAAATTAATTTCCATCTTCTATACCTCGTTCGTTTATAAGCTAAGCCGAAAAAAAAATGCTCGCAAAAAATCGGTGCAATTATTTGAAATTTCAAAGCTTTAAAAACAATGTTGCATCGCGCGATCGCAGATCGGCGATGGAGGTTTGTAATAAAGTTGATAAGAAAAATGTATCGCGTAATACTTAACAGTGTTTAATACACGGCGGCGGTGGCTGCGGCTGCGGCGGTGATGCTGTTTATAGATTATAAAGATGTCTTGATAAATTATATTAAAGCGAGGAATTCGTTTAAAGACTGGTTTTTTTTATTCGTGTGTAAATGTTTTATATTACGTATGCGCGCGCCGTACAAATCATAAAATCGGTTTTTCGGTTTCAATTTAAACCTTATACGATATACGAAAAGTATATAGGTATTCATATTCGGTACCATACTGAACACCAATAATCTGTTGATCCTTTGATGAGTTCCGATGCTGGGTCATTTCATATTTTTTTCCCTACCTTTTTGGCGACCACGACGACCCGAGCAACTCGATATAAAAAGTTGAGATAAGGTATATATGAAAGGTTCGCTCGAAGGTAATAAAATTTTTTTCCTGGTGTCGCGTCGTGGCTTTCAGAAAGTTATGGTACCTAACCTACAAAACGGTTAAATTTAATTAGCAAATTCAATTGCAAATTGCAATGTGTCGAACGAGTCGGATGCTTCGTTCGTTATAATACGAGTAGTAGTGCGTTCGAGTATCTATTTTCATAAAGCTAACGACGATGGTGTAGATTGAAGATTTGAGAGCTATAAAAGTTGCGAAATTTATGACGACTGATGTGTTAAAATGATATCGACCGGTGTAGTGCAATTAAGAGAAATTTGTCGACTCGGACCAATTTGTTTCTATTGCTGTTTTTTTTAATTTTCGCCACTAGATTTTTACCTGTACAGTGAGCGGAAAAAATTATAGGCAAATGTGTTTGTTTTGTTTTGTTTTTTTTTTTTTTCAAAAAAAAAACCCTAGATATTATCCACAATGAAACTCGGCATACAACGTTGTTATCTCGATCATCGATCAATAATGTTCCATTCTGCGAAAAATTCCCTCCACAAAATACGACTCAAAAGTCCTAAACTGTATAGTGTATATAAAAAATGAAATGAGAATAGTTGAAAAAAGTCAGCTTGAAAATAAGAAAAGGAACGAGTCATTTCAGTCTTTTCAGCATGATTCATAACAGGTTTCAAAATTTTCAAAATCTTAAAATTTCGAGATTTATTCTTATTGTTTTTATATGTACCTGCTTATTAAAATCAGGTTTGCAAAATGTCAATTTTAAAATTATGCTTCCAGTATCTTATACATGAAACTTGGAAAACGAAATGTCAAAATCTCAAAAATTTTGAAATCAGTTTGCAAATTTGATTCTTACGTTTTAATTGAATTTTATTTTCAAAATTTCAAAAGCTTCAAAATATTTTGAAATTTAAAACACGATTTTCAAAATTTTGACGAAAAAGATAGGTATGAAACAAAATAATTTGGAAACTGATTCTGAAATTTTAGAAATTCAGAAAATTCGATTTTTAAAATTTTGTTGAAGGATTAATATTCTACATAATTGTCGCTGTTTTTTCAAAATTTAAGAAATCTCCTTTTCCAAAAATCCAGTTTTAAAATAATACCTGTGGTATAGAATCTTCAATTCTTATCGATGGAGGATTTGATTGAATAGTTATTCATTCTAGTCCGGCATATGGCAGCAGGAGTGATTTCACCCCCCCCCCGCCGATCCTCCGGGACAACTTTTTTCTTAAAGGGGACATCCTAAGGAACATTTTAAAGCAAACTTGCCCAAAAAAAAGTTGGTCTTACTTACAAAATGGCGGCCATTTTGATTGACAAGTCAACCGAAATCGCAGATTTTACGTTTCAACATAGGACTTGCACGAAATTTTTCAAACCTTACAAAGGTAGATCGAAAGATCATGCAAAAATTTATCACCTGTCAAAATTTCAAGTTCTAAAGTGCGTTTTTCGATTTTTGGTGAATTTTTGAAAATCAAATGTAGGCCAAAAATGAGGAAAAAAATCAAAATTTTACCAAATTGACCAAGAAAGCTGAAATTTTGGGTATACCCTATTTTCGACATGCCAAATGGATTGGAAACGGTTTCAGCCCGTTTTGAGCAGTTCTGAAGCCTCCAGCAGATTTTTGAAACCCGAAATTCCCACAAAATTCCATCAAATTGGAGTTGTAAAGCTGAAAGGAGGAGTCCCGATAAGGCCACTTTTTGGCCCCAGGCCAGTTATCGACTCGACCATTCTTAAAATGTTGTAACAAATGTCCCAAATGCGAATCCGTGGTTAGTTAACCCAAAATGACCATTTTTTTTGGGCTCCAGGGGTTCCCAAAGTTGCGAATAAAAAAATAATTTTTGGAACCACTGAGTATTATTTTCAAAAACTTTTTTAGCGTAAAATATCTGTTTGAACCCGATAAACGTTATGCGAGGTGATTTCCCCATTTTCGACCCTCGGGAGCAGAAATTGGGGGGGGGGGTTGATTTTTTGAAAATTTTGGAACCACCATTTTGAACTTACCCCTTTGAACCTCCCTAAAACGCTTTTTGCAGTTTATTAGTATCTGAAAGACCTTCATCCTACCAAATTTTGAACTCAATAAAATTTTCCGCTGGTACTCACAAATCCAATTTCCCAATTTTTCGTAATTTCGATATTTTGGGAATCCCTGGAAAGCTAGAAACCTGCGATTTGCGCCAAACGTAATGTTTTGAGGTATATATTCGATTATCTAGATGAAAAAGTTCAGTTAAGCTCCTCCTAAATTCGTAATTCTGAGTCCTTCTTTTAGAGCCCCTCACCTTAGGAACCCCTAAACAAGGTGTTTATGCATATATTTTCAAATAAATTGAAGAATTTACATTTGAAACACACTAGCAAGTGCTCGATAATTTTTCATTTGATTTTACCTGTAACTTTCAAAATTGATCTTTTTTGGGTCAAATTCTGAGATTTGATTTCGTTGAAATCGTGAAAACGTGATTTTAACGTTTTTTTCAAAGAGTACAAAGTACAACTCAGAATTTGACCCAAAAAAGCTCAGTTCTGAAAGTTACAGGTAAAATCAAATGAAAAATTATCGAGCACTAACTAATTTCAATACGCTACGAAGTACTGCAAGTGAATTTCAAGCCGTTTTGGAGCCTCCAGCGACTTTTTGAAAATTACTGGAGCCTCCAGTAGATTTTTGAAACTTGAAATTTCCCCAAAATTTCATCAAACTGAGATGACGAGTCGAAATTCATTCTGCAAACTAATTTCAATATGCTACGAAGTTGACTGCTGGTGGATTTCAAGTCGTTTTGAAGACTCCAGCGACTTTTGTGAAAATTACTGGAGCCTCCAGTAGATTTTTGAAACTTGAAATTCCCGCAACATTTAGTCATCAAGTGGAGTTGGCAAGCTGAAATTTACTTTGCAGACTACATGGTGGTTTCAAATGGTTTTGAAACTTCCAGCTACTTTTAGGAAATCTTTCTAAATTTTCCAAAAAAACGCCATATAACCTTTCAAAAAGTCGCTGGAGGCTCCAAAACCACTGGAAATACACCAGCAGTCAACTTCGTAGCGTATTGAAATTAGTTTGCAGAATGAATTTCGACTCTCCATCTCAGTTTGATGAAATTTTCAAGTTTCAAAAATCTACTGGAGGCTCCAGTAATTTTCAAAAAAGTCGCTGGAGGCTCATATATGACTTGAATCCATCTGAATTCGTCTTCAGAGAGTGTTAAAATTGGAGTGTAGAGTAAATTGCAGCTTTCCATCTCCATTTGATGAAATTTTGTGAAAATTTGAAGTTTCAAAAATCTGCTAGAGGCTTAAGGAATTTTCGAAAAGTCGCTGGAGGCTCCAAAACGACTTGAAATTCACCTGTAGTACTTCGTAGCGTATTGAAATTAGTTTTTAGAATAAATTTCAGCTTTGCAACTCCAATTTGATGGAATTTTGTGGGAATTTCGAGTTTCAAAAATCTGCTGGAGGCTCCAGAACTGCTCAAAACGGAGTATAATTTTTGATGATAGGTTTGGAACTGTCAAATTTCGTCATGTCAGCCTCATTCTTACTTGACTTGAATTTATCGATAGTTTATTCGCTCTCGAATAATTTTTCTCTACTGAGCAAATCGTTCGCGAACGAATCATTCGCAATTTTTTTATCGATGGATTAAAATTGTACTTTTTATTTTGTCTGGCCGCGTGTTATGTGATTTGATTCCAAGTGATTCACTCGTTTACAAATGATTCATCGATTCTGAGCGAATCATTCGCGAACGAATCAACTCCAAATTTCATTGATGGATTTGTAATTTCGAATTTTATGCTGCGATCTTTCATCTACATACATGATGGTACGTAGTTTGACTTTCCATTGTCGATTCGTTCATTCACTTGCGATCGAATTTTCGCCTTTGATCAAACCGTTCGCGAACGAATCATCTTCAATAATGTCGAAACGAATCTGAAAATGTCACGATGTGTTACTTTTCATGTCAACTTTACTGATTTTCTAATGAGTTAATGCTTTTTTCCATATTACGAGTGTGTAAGTTTTATCAATTTTTTAAAATGATTTTTGTAGTAATTTTCGGAAAATTTCTCAAAAATTTGTTAAATGACGTATTTTTGTTTTCGATCATTTTTATGTAAGTTTAGCTGATTTTTCCTGAATTTTGAAAAACTTTCTGTATTATGTTTTATAATTTTGATATTTCATCTTCGTTTAATCTACCAATTTTCTTGATTTTTAACCATTTTCCGACCAATTTTGTCTATTTTTTTGTCAATTTTAAGTAATTTCTTTTCTATATTTTTGCATTTCCTGAAACTTTTCTCAATATTCTATACCTACCAATTTGTCTCATGTTCAACTATTTTTTTTGGATGAATTTCATCATTTTTGTTTTTAATTTTGGATCATTTTCGCGTCAATATTATTAATTTCAGACTGAAACTTGGATCAGCAGTGTTTCCATTGGTGAACCAATCATTTTTTATGTGTTGCACCAGTTTCGCATGTAATTGATTATATTATTGTACGTTTGAGGCTTTTGGTATAGGCAAAAGCATATGCAAGCATCTGCATAAAGTGTTGCCTTCGTTTACTCCTACATAGATGGTGGTATGATTGCAGTATTAATTGTGTCATGTATCGAAGTGCAATGTGCATATTCAATTAAATCTAGATAAATGAGCTCGCCGCTGGCTTCTGCTTCTGAAAGCAGTGTAAATACCCTTGTTGTACGAGCTTTAAAGTTTACTGTTATGGTGTATTACTGAGTGTTCCCTGGTCAGTTTATACTGTGCACCTTTCATGCCGTCTCACACTTCACTGCGTCGTAATTATCGTATAATTTACATATTCGTGAATAAACGTCTGTATGAGCTTATAGATCAGCGTTGTGTCAGTTGTGTAGGTGGTACGTAATACGTAGTGCTCGTGCCATATTTAATTAAGTATTATATTGTGCTTGTATTGCCAATGAATGTACAGAGGGTGGAAAACCGTGAAAAATGAAGAAAGTTTGCAGCAAGAAAAATTTCAGAGAATTTTGTGCAATTTGCTTGGGAGAAGGTTTCAAAAAATTTACCAAAAATTTCCTGTAAATTGCTCAGAAACTATGGAACTGATTTTTTGAGAAATTGTATGAAAATTTATTCAAAATTGACAAATATCTCACACATGTTTACAAAAATCGTGAAAAATTCCAACAGAATTTTAAAATGTTTTCAAAACAGTGAATGGACATCTGTTTGAAATAAAAAAGGAAAAAAAATTATTTCGAAAATTCATTTTACATTCTGAATGTAGGTACGAACTATTATAGGTATAACAAACCGAATGCATAGTTGCATTATTGTACCTCTCGCATGTTACTACAATTTGTAACACATACCATTAATTTTTTCAATTTACACGTAATTTTTCATTGCTACTCTCTAATTTACAGTCTCTCTTCGGAACGTATAATTACTGGAAAGGCTTTTTTTTCATTTGGGTGAGTTTTTTTTTTTTTTTTTTTTGTTGGAAAACGAGATATAAAGGACTGCTTCTTGTCTTTCTATTCGATACACGGTGAACGTGTAATACGTACAATAACATTTTAAAAACCAGTCTGTGAAATTTATGACTACGGTAATTTATCGAGACATCTTTATAATCTACGAACAGATTTTTCTACACGGTGCTTTAAAAAACGCGCCTAAGACGGTTTTTTCCTACCATTTTTTCTCTCCTTTTCGTGTACACCAACTGGGTTTACATTGTCGTAATTAAAGACGTATTAAATTAATTTTTCATTTCTTTATTAATATTCCGTGCGTATTAGCAATAAATTTCAAATCCGAGCTTCGGGAATATTTGTTGTGGTTTCGCCAATTAGAATTCTATTCACAAGTATGCATGTTATATGACAATTTTTTCCCTCGCAGCCACGTTCCCTGGGTCGGTAATCGGTATAGAATGAAATACCGATAGCGTTCGAGATTCGTATCTCTCTGTTGTAGTCTACATTATCGTACGTATTAAGACTGCTTTTTTGAAACGTAAATACTTTTCTTTGTGGTGTTTGTTTTTGGGAAAAGAATGTCAGCTTCGATAACAGGTACCTACTACCTACCTCTTTACTTGATTCAAATTTTGAAATGTTTTGTTTCGTTGAAAGTGGTATATGGTGTTTGATTTTTTTTTATGAGTCATTATATCACACGGTGAGTGATTGAGATAAAAATTTAACGATATGTTCTCGAGGGTTTCCCCTTTCTCGTCACTTTTCAACTTCAAAAATCGAGTTTTCATGCCATTTAAGTTTTAGATTTTGATTTTTGTGTCGTGATCGTTGAAGCATTCGTTCTTTCCCAATGACCTATCTACTCGTAGTATAATGGTGGATCGCCAAAAAAAATCGTCGGATTTTGACTAAATTCAGCAGAGACCTTCATGTTGAGTTGAAAGGTAGGTGCTCGAAATTTTAGCTCAGGAAGTGCCCCTGGAGGAAAGAAATGGGCTCTCGAAGAGGGGGCATTTTCGAGAAAATCGTCAAAATATTGCCATTTTTCAAAAAGAACAGGAAAAATGGGCAAAAAGTTGAAAAATTCTGAAAGTAAAGAATAAATGGTAAAATTTGATATGATTGAGAGAATGAGCTTTATCAGCAATTTTGGCAAAACAAAAAACTATTTTGACATTGGCAATTTCAATAAAAATTAAAACTTTTAAGTTTGCAGCTTTCGAGCGTAATCGCAAACAAAATTGAGCTTTTGGAAATTTTCATGGGATGACTTTGCACGAAATTCATTAAAAATTGAATTTCTCAGCAACGGCTGAACCGATTTGGATCAAATTTGAAATTTCACAACTAACTAGGCTACCAGCCGGACATTTCGCCATCATCATCAAGTTCCAAAAGCTCAAAGCTTCCAAGTTTATCGAGCGACGCATTTTTTTTCAACATTTATTAAAACTCGTTACCTAGAAAACCGCCGAACTGATTTCGATGAAAGTGGAAATAACACTAGGCCTGCACGATTCCTTCAAAGTACTAATACGACCCCCAATTTTTGGTGAATCATTCATGAACGAATTGATCAAATTTGTGAAAGAACCATTCGCTAACGAATCGATCAATTCTTTAAATTTACGAATAAATTCGTTCGCGAATGATTCATCAAAAATTGAGTAAATGAATCGATTCGTTCGCGAACGAGTCACTTATACGAATCATTTCGTTTGCAAATGATTCATTAAAAATTGAGTAAATGAATCGATTTGTTCGCGATCGTGAATGAGTCACTTATACGAATCAATTCGTTCGCGAATGATTCATCAAAAATTGAGTAAGTGAATTGATTCGTTCGCGAATGAGTCAATTATACGAATCAATTCGTTCGCGAATGATTCATTAAACATTTAGTAAATGAATCGATTCGTCCGCGAATGATTCATCAAAAATTGAGCGAATGAATCGATTCGTCCGCGAATGTTTCATCAAAAATTTAGTAAATGAATCGATTCGTTCGCGAACGAGTAACTTATACAAATCATTTCGTTCGCGAATGATTCATTAAAAATTGAGTAAATGAATCGATTTGTTCGCGATCGCGAATGAGTCACTTATACGAATCAATTCGTTCGCGAATGATTCATCAAAAAATTGAGTAAGTGAATTGATTCGTTCGCGAATGAGTCAATTATACGAATCAATTCGTTCGCGAATGATTCATTAAACATTTAGTAAATGAATCGATTTGTTCGCGATCGCGAATGAGTCACTTATACGAATCAATTCGTTCGCGAATGATTCATCAAAAAATTGAGTAAGTGAATTGATTCGTTCGCGAATGAGTCAATTATACGAATCAATTCGTTCGCGAATGATTCATTAAACATTTAGTAAATGAATCGATTTGTTCGCGATCGCGAATGAGTCACTTATACGAATCAATTCGTTCGCGAATGATTCATCAAAAATTGAGTAGATGAATTGATTCGTTCGCGAACGAGTCAATTATACGAGTCATTTCGTTCGCAAATGATTCATCAAAAATTGAGCAAATGAATCGATTCGTCCGCGAATGATTCATCAAAAATTTAGCAAATGAATCGATTCGTTCGCGAACGAGTAACTTATACAAATCATTTCGTTCGCAAATGATTCATTAAAAATTGAGTAAATGAATCGATTTGTTCGCGATCGCGAATGAGTCAATTATACGAATCATTTTGTTCGCGAATGATTCATCCAAAATTGAGCAAATGAATCGATTCGTTCGCGAACGAGTCTTTTGAACGAATCAATTCGTTTGCGAATGATTCATCAAAAATTGAATAAACGAATCGATTTGTTCGCAAACGAGTCATTTATGCGAATCGATTCGTTCGCGAACGAGTCTCTTATACGAATCAATTCATTCGCGAATGATTCATCAAAAATTTAGTAAATGAATTGATTCGTTCGCGAACGAGTCAATTATACGAATCATTTTGTTCGCGAATGATTCATCCAAAATTGAGCAAATGAATCTATTCGTTCGCGAACGAGTCTTTTGAACGAATCAACTCGTTCGCGAATGATTCATCAAAAATTGAGTAAACGAATCGATTCGCTCGCGAACGAGTCACTTATACAAATCAATTCGTCCGCGAATGATTTATCAAAAGTTGAGTAAATGAATCGATTCGATCGCGAACGAGTCACTTTATATGAATCATTTCGTTCGTGAATGATTCATTAAAAATTGAGTAATTGAATCGATTCGTTTGCGAATGATTCATCAAAAATTAAGTAAATGAATTGATTCGTTCGCGAACGAGTCAATTATACGAATCATTTCAGTCGCGAATGATTCATCAAAAATTGAGCAAATGAATCGATTCGTTTGCGAATGATTCATCAAAAATCGAGTAAATGAATCGATTCGTTCGCGAATGATTCACCTAGAAATCAATCAGGTTGTTCAATCGCCAATCGGTTGTGAATGACTCGATTCGACTCAATTTGATTCACTTCGCTTGAAAACAGATCAATTCCCATACATTAGTTTCACAGAAACCGAATCAATCTTAAATTAGTTGATCTGTATGCGAATGATTCGCCAAGAAAGTAATCAATTTTTTTAATTGCAACTCGTTCGTAAATGATTCGATTCAATTGTAAAATGTAAACAGATCAATTGCTGTACAAATATTTCAAAAAAAGTGAATAAATTCGTTCGTAAAAGATTTTTTTTAAAAGAAAAGACGGTCTTCTCACGCTAAATGCGTGAGAGTTTTTTTTTGCGATCCGCCCTGAAAAAAATGATCACCAAATGAAAAAATCACTCAAATTTTTTAAAATTGTCAATGGGTAACTTCCATTTCTTATTTTTTTAACAAACGCAAATTGCAGCATTTTCGAAATTTCGATGTGGGAGAAAATCAACTCTTTCCATAGATACGACGACGACGAATTACGATATTATAATTACGAAAAAAAAACACGCTCATTCTCACTCGCTCGAAATTCTCGTATAAAAAGTACATAATATGACCATAGAAGGGGTAAAAATTATTATACGAGATAAACGAAGCGCAAACAATAATTGACAACGAGACAGCGAATTAAAAAAAAAGTCACCTTGCTGTTTACATAGACTCGGGTAGGTACACACGGGCACGTCCAGGTATATAGTTGGCTAAAGTAAGCTTCGAAGCAGCAATAGAACGGCGATAAAAATCAAACTTAATGATTAACAAAGTATCTAACAGCTGTCAAAACAAATTACTCTCCGGTACCTAGTTTTAGGGCATAGAAAGAAAAAGCCGTTGCCCGTGTTTTATTAATTATTAGCCTTAATGATAATGACATGCGTTTAGAAAAAAAAAGGCCGCATTACGCGTTATTAAACTAGACGCGTATGGCGGCCGCGCCGATCCCGCGATATACGCGCGTAAAGCGGTCCAAAGTACAAAAACAAGAAGAAGAAGAAGAGGAAGAAAAGGGAGAGAAGCGTAGAGAGAAAGGCTTACATTATAGAAATTGTTTTTTATGTTGATTTACGAAGGTAGGTATAGCTAAATAAATTACTCGTGATGAAGTTATTATATACGGACTGCTATATAATTATCATAAACAACCCCCGATTCTGCCGCGTGCGTATACTTATACATTCATAAGTGATTAGGGTCGATAAAGTCCAAACTCCCCGAAATGGTAAATTGTAAATTGCTTGTTTTAGGGAAGTAATTCAGATTTTAGGTTGCCGATAACCGAGGTATAACTCACACCTCCGCGGGCATTTTAAGCCAAACGTCTGGCTAACTAATTCTTAACGATTTGTTAGCATGCTAGATAGTGCACCGTACGCCCTGCCGAAGCCTTTCATTTTACCTAAAACTTTTTTTTTCCCTGACTTTCTTGCTTTTATTATTATTTTTTTTCTTCTTTTTGTTGCGGTGTGTGCCCTTTTCGCCTCCCTTTAACTATAGTTATCCGTCTTTTATTGTATACGATGGATGTTAAAATGTTTTAAAAATTAATAAAGCATTTATAATATAAGAGTATGTGTAGGTCTCTCTATAGCTAGGTAAGTATAGTTAACGTGTGTATGCAATACCTCCCGTCTTTCTGCGCGTTTTTCCTTCGCCTAAATCGTTTGGTTTGCTACAAAATTAAAGCCTTTTTTTTCACCCTGCAGACTCGAATAGTACGTTATTATTAAGTCATTTTTTCCCTACCCTGTGTTTTTTTCAAGGGTATTACAATAGGCATTTTATACGTAGAAAAAAATTCTATCTACAATCGACATTTATGTACATCATCTTTATACAAAAAAAAAAGGTATCTATACAATTTTACGTTCGAGTGGTTGCTTTGCTGGTTGGTCTTACGAAACTATGTACCTAGTACCTACCAAAAATTACCAAACAAGCTTAATAATAGACAGTGGAATTTACCACGGGGTAATTTTTTCAATCACGTCAATGCCAAACGTAAACAAAGTTCAATTACGCTGTTTTCATTATTTATTATCAATAAAAATTCAATTATTCTATTTTTCTAGACCACTGTAATCGTTTTTATTAACTTTGTATGCGATTCTCGGTATTGATAAGTATTTTTAGTCAATTTCGTACGATAATTTCGACCGTGTACGTGCATTTATTATAATAAACGGATTTTATTAAAATAATGATAAACCTGCGTGTTCGACCTATTAGTTAATAAATTTTTCTCCGAAATTTGAAGGAAGTAACGAAATGATACGATAATATAATGATATTTTTCAAATTTTTGGTCGGTTTCTCTCGCTATAGGTAGTTCTTTTTTTCTCCAATCTAATGTGTTTTAAATGAAGAGATTTTATTGCATGCGATCATCGACGAGACGCGTGAATAAGATGATCTTAATTGGAACATGGTTTCGTTTTTTTTTGTTTTTTTGTTTTTCAATTTGAACGTAAATAAGTTGAACTCCCTTTCCATAGGTTTTGCCTACACAGACGAGTGAATAATGCTTTGGGACCATTTTTGTGTGAAATGAATTCGGAAACAGTTGTAAAAATTGAGAACTTCGTTTGGAAAATCACCAAGGTCAAAAAATCAAATTTTACAGGAACCCATAATACTACTAACATTTTTCAATTAATTCTTGGGCACGAAAATTCGTTTCAGTGAGAATGGGTTGCTTACTACAGGGTGTCCACAAGCCTGGAAAACCTGAAAAAATCAAGGAATTTGGTCGGTCTGGAAAAGTCGGGGAATTTGTCCCACCAATATTAAATAAGGGCCACCCTATTGAGCAATAAGTGTAGCTAAATGATCTCAAAATATGTACTTAGTCCGGCATATGACAATCGGAGTAATTGCACTCCCCCCCCCCCTGTCGATCCTCCGGGACAACTTTTTTCTTAAAGGGGACATACTAAGGAACATTTTAAAGCAAACTTGCCCAAAAAAAAGTTGGCCTTACTTACAAAATGGCGGTCATTTTGATTGGCAGGTAAGCAGAAATCGCAGATTTTGCATTATTTCAACATGGGACTTGCATGAAATTTTTCAAACCTTACAAAGGTAGGTCGAAAGATCATGCAAAAATTCATCACCTGTCAAAATTTCAAGTGCTAAAGTGCGTTTTTTGAATTTTTGGTGAATTTTTGAAAATCGAATTTAGGCCAAAAATGAGGGAAAAAATCAAAATTTCACCAAATTGGCCAAGAAAGCTGAAATTTGGGAATACCCTGTTTTCGACATGCCACAACGATTGGAAACGGTTTTAACCCGTTTTGAGCGGTTCTGGAGCCTCCAGCAGATTTTTGAAACTCGAAATTCCCACAAAATTCCATCAAATTGGAGTTGTAAGCTGAAATTTATTCAAAAACCAATTTCAATACGCTACGAAGTACTGCAGGTGAATTTCAAGTCGTTTTTGAGCCTCCAGCGACTTTTGGAAAATTCCTGAAGCCTCCGGAAGCAGATTTTTGAAACTTGAAATTTACCAAAATTTCATCAAACTGAGATGGAGAGTCGAAATTCATTCTGCAAACTAATTTCAATACGGTACGAAGTTTACTGGTGGTGGATTTCAAGTCGTTTTGGAGCCTCCAGCGACTTTTTGAAAGGTTTTATGACTTTTTTTGGAAAATTGAAATTTCCTATAAGTAGCTGGAAGCTTCAAAACTATTTTAAACCACCATTTAGTCTGCGAAGAAAATTTCAGCTTGCCAACTCAATTTGGTAAATTAATGTTGGGGAAATTTCAAGTTTCAAAAATCTACTGGAGGCTCCTGTAATTTTCAAAAAAGTTGCTGGAGGCTCTAAAATGACTTGAACCCACCTGAAGTCGTCTTCAGAGGGTGTTAAAATTGGAGTGGAAAGTAAATTTCAGCTCTCCATCTCAGTTTGATAAAATTTTGGTAAACTTCAAGTTTCAAAAATCTGCTTCCGGAGGCTTCAGGAATTTTCAAAAAGTTGCTGGAGGCTCCAAAACGACTTGAAATTCACCTGCAGTACTTCGTAGCGTATTGAAATTAGTTTTTAGAATAAATTTCAGCTTTACAACTCCAATTTGATTGAATTTTGTGGGAATTTCGAGTTTCAAAAATCTGCTGGAGGCTCCAGAACCGCTCAAAACGGGTTGAAACCGTTGTGGCATGTCGTAAATAGGGTATATCCCAAATTTCAGCTTTCTTGGTCAATTTGGTAAAATTTTGATTTTTTCCTTCATTTTTGGCTTAAATTGGATTTTCAAAAATTCACCAAAAATCGAAAATGGATTTTCAAAAATTCACCAAAAATCGAAAAACGCACTTTAGCACTAGAAATTTTGACAAAAACAATTGTAAAATGATATCCTTCTTTTTGGGGTCGCAGAATACGAATTTGACAATATTTTTTTTGTAGGGGTATGGGGAGAAGAGGTGAGAGGGGTCAAAAATTCAAAATATGACCATAATGACGTGTGATATGTCGAAATGTATGTTTTCGAGGGTGTAGATCACGAATCTGGCAATATTTTTTTCATAGGGATGAATGGTGGAGGATGAAGGGGGTGAAAACGACGGAAAATTCAAAATTCGACTATAATGATGTGTGATATATCAAAATGTAAGTTTTTGAGGGTGTAGAAGGGGTGAGGGGTGGAAGATGAAGAATTTTCTGTTGGGGAGCTGCTAAAGTCCCAGTAAGAGAAAAATTTGTAACTTTTAAACAAAATTCACTATGATTTTTCACTAAAATCGACTGTGGGGGGAGTTGGGTCACTTTCGGTCAAAAATGGCAATTGACATCTTGAAATACACTATCTCAAGTATTACCAGCCACTGGAATTTCCCGTGCATCTACGTGCGAAAATTTTTTCTATTCCAATTTGTGCAGCCGAGTAGGAGAAAAACGGGGTTTTGAGATGAATTTCATCTCTATAATTACTTTATATAAACTAAAATCCAGTAAATTGATGGGAAGTACTTAGTTTCAGTTGAATTATTCATACTTGGTACATTTCGACGTATCACACATCATTATAATCGAATTTTGAATTTTTCACCGTTTTTACCCCCTTCATCCCCCACCATTCACCCCCACGAAAAAAATATTGCCAGATTCGTGATCTACACCCTCGAAAACATACATTTCGACATATCACTCGTCATTATGGTCAAATTTTGAATTTTTGACCCCCCTCACCCCCCACTCCGTACCCCTACAAAAAAAATATTGTCAAATTCGTATTCTGCGACCCCAAAAACATATAGGAGGACATTGAACGATATACTAAGCTTGAAGCCACATCGAGAAAGCATGTCTTAAAATTTGTGGGTTTTTTTGGTCAATTTCTGGATTTTTGGCAATATTTTTTGAAAGTACATATAACAAAATTGAAGAAATCTCGTTCAAGGGCGATTTTTGAACTTACTCACGGGATACAAATTTCTGCAGCAAAGTGAACCAATGTGAATTATTCTTTCAATTCAATGCCCTAACACCAACAAGTACTATAGTTTTGGGCTATTCTGCAGTCTTCAGCAATTAGTTTTCAATTTTCTCCAGAACCTTCAAACTTCAAATCGCTCTAGAAAGGCTATAAAAGCGAACTTCAGCTCCTTAAAGTTTTGTCGGTGATTATTAGGCATGCACTCGATGGTTTCAGGCGATTACTCCAAAATACCAGTAGTGAGTTAAAAAGTGAATTTTTGACCAATTTCTAACCTTTAGAAAAAGTGAAAAAATTATATTCTCGAAGAAGATACACAACGAGCAGGTTTCCCAAGAAATAGTAAGTTAGTTTATTCAACTAGGGAGTAAAATCACTCTTACTTCCTGGTTGAATAATATATTTTTCGTTATGAGGGAGAAAAACGCCAGTATTTCAGTATTTACTTCCAAAAATCAGAAGCGGGAGCAAAAGTAGCACTTTTTCTCCCTAAATAACGAAAAGACCGTTTGGCGTTTCTTCACGATCGCTCGACTCGAAAACACTCGAAATTTGACCTTTTCGAAGTCTCCAGGGAATTTTCGAATTTCTGCAGAAATTTCATCAATTGCTCTGGAAGGGCCAAAAAGTTAAATTGAGATTGTTTCCATATCGACTGATTGTAAAGACACACTAGTCGACCTCTGGCCCAGTCTCCGGTACAGCTAAGGGCTCAAAATGTGTCCGATTGAGCAAGCAGCTTCCCCCACTACTCAAAGTAAGCGTTCACGTCAATTTTCTTCATAATCCTGATATGTGGTTTTCACCCCCCCCCCCTTAATTGGCTACTGGGAAAATCACGATGTTTTTATTGTAAAATAACGTACGGATTTTTACCGAATTTCACTTTCAAAAATTCGGTAAAAAATGACTCGTATTTATAGCAACAACGTATGAACTGAAATTTGATATTTGACGACAGATGAAATCTTCCAAAGACACATCTAAGCGATCCTCTTAACGAACATGTTAAATTTCAGCTTCCAGTAAGGTATGTTATTGAATAGGGAAGATTAGACGTAGGTATAGGATGAACTAGTGATGGAAACTAAACCTGGTATTTTCACGTCACAATTCCGTTCTCTTTAAACTTACAACAACTATCGGCCTGATATCTTAATTTTAAGACGTTGGCGAAAAAGCAATCGACAGCTACCAGCGATTTCTTTTCCCGAAAAAAAAAAATGATTATTAAATTTAAATTGTCGGTAGGCCAGCCCTAGTATTTTGGTGTAGCGGGCAGATCTGATTTGGAAGGCGCTCTGCACGCAGCAGTTGGCGTGTAATGAAGTCATCACACGCATCGAAAACGAAAAGTAGGCGAGAAAGACCAAATAGCTCGTCGAGCGGCGCCTTTTTAAGCTGCTGCTGGTCTCCTCTGCTGTTTTGTGTATCGTCAACCTTTGAAACGCCAAACGCGGTCCCGGCCCGGTTACGATGACGGACTCACGCATATATTTACAATTTCGCCTGTTCGTCGACAAACATTGTGTTTGTGTGCCCTGTTGCCTTTCTTTGCCTGCCTCGAGGCGACTCAGGCAATGAAAATTACATAGCGGCTTCTTAACGACACTACTTTGATTTATTGTGAAAATTAGCTCGATTCTGGCGCGCTTAACTCGCGCCTCCCCCCCCCACCCTCCTGACTCTTCTTCGGTGTCATGTATGGTATGCTAAGAGTAAGTGATATTTGTTCCCAACGTTGCAGGGTTTCCTCTAATTTGACTTTGAAATTTCCGAGCTGAAATATGAAGAAAATTTTACTCGAATGTATCTTGATGGTTTTGTTGGGCTTTTTCATATGAATTTAGCTTCAAAAAAAGTATGATGGGATGTTGGATTTCATTTAAATATTCAGCCTCCACAAAGTTTGAAAGAATTGTTTTTCTAGGGTAGTTTTCTGAAAAAAAAGAAAAGAAAATTGAAATAAACAATATGCCACATCGTATGTAACCTTGATCGAAACCTGACGCGGCGAGTAATTTTCGTCCATCTTTACTGCCGACATAACTACCTCTACGTGTAGGTGTACCTATACCTATATCTATGTGTTGCAAACGGAAAAGAGTAATTTAGCGTTAAGAGGTCGGAAAAAGAAAAGAAAAAATACCGACGATTATAATAAAGTAATTTCATACTTAGAGTAACCTGCGTAAAACAAGGCGAAACACGAAAAAAAGAGGAAATGAAAGTATTTAAATTCTTTTCCAAGTCCCTCCTCTGCTGGTCATTCCTCATTCGTCGTGCGAAACAACAACCGAATGGGGGCAGCTGTCGGATAGCGTGTTTTGACTTTGAACGCAAAATGAGATGTACATTACATATACTCGAAAAACTAGCCAAATTTTGTTGTATGTACTTACTACTTACCTACGTGAAGAAAAAAGAAAACTTTAAACTGCTCATATTTCCTTCGATGTCGCGTCACGTCGCTCGGTCGTTTCGTTTCTAATTAACAGGTGCGTTTTCTGCGTGACGTTTTTTTTTTGTGTTTGGTATAGTGTAATGTGTAGGTAGAGGCAGAGGTACTTTGGTATGAAGTTGTCAAAGCGTTGACATGTTTAGAAATTGGTTAGAGTGAGGGATCTGCAGGGTGAGAGCAGGAGGAGGGCGTGAATAAAGTATGTGAAATTGTTTTTGCGTTGTCTCGAGTGTTTCAAATTTGATCTTTTTTGATCTGAGTGTCCTTGACTTTGGAAATTTTTATTTGTCAGTAACAGCTCTAAAAAAAAAAGAAAGAAGAAAGCTCGAATATTAGACAGTGAGTTTTTGCCTGGGAAACGGAACGAGCATTGTTTTTTCTTGGGGGGGGGGGGGCGAAACCAATGGGTTCTTAGTTTAGATCAAATTTTTAAAAAAGGCGTCTTCAACAGTCCTACTCATTCTGATTTCCGTACTTTTGTCCTGCTATGCTGAGCTGTGCTTTTATGTTTTTCGCTATCCAAATAATTTCAGATAAGTTCTGTTTTTCCCCAAAAATTTCAAAAACGTGTGTCCAACAGTAAAGTTTTGATTAGTGATTACACTAATTTTCTTGCCTTTCTCCTCATTTTTGCTTGATGTTTTGGCATTGCGCTTCTATCTTGTTTTTTCGAACGAAACTGTTAAAAAAAAACTGTGGTCTTTTCCGTTTGTTAGTCAAATTTTCAAAAATTTTACATTGTTGTGGTTTGGGACGTCTTTACTTTGAGGGAGACGTCGTCAAAACCAGCGTGCATATAGTAAGCCCAGGGAACCCAAACTTGCCCGATATCCTTGCGAAAGATATCAAATTGCAGTGATGTTGAGACACCTCATAAATGATCATAAGACCGCTAAATGTTCGTAATGTTTTATTCACTTCTCTGGTATAACACACGCGAAGATTTATAATAAAACACACTACACATTATTGAATAAAATACACTTGTAGTATCGACTACAAGCGGAAGCTCTGAACTTGCTACCTTACGCTAGCACCAGTGAAAATATACCTAACGAGCTTTCAAAGCTCAAAGCTCGGAGTGGCGCGTCTCGAACTACTTCGACAGAGTGCACTACTCGTAAGCAGTGCTGCCACTCTGACAGGAACACAACTTCCCTCTAGGTGGAAGCTGCGGGCGCATCCCCTACCGGTACATATGCCCCGCTTCCATTGAAACAGCGTGGACATCGGAGATGCTGGTACATTGAAGCCAAAAATTGGCCAATCGGACAACGGACGGTAGGGCCCCTCTGCCCCGCTTCTATGAACCCGCAGCTTCCAAGATGTTGAATAGCTAGGTTCTTCGGCATCCATCCATGACTTCCAACAAGTCGAATTTTCAATTTTTTTAAACATCTCTGCTGTTTTTTCACGGCACTAGCAACTTAAAATTACCTTAGATGCAAACAATTTGTCATATAAATATTAAAACAGGTTACATCTTAGTCGCTAAAGTGCTACAAAATTCACAAACACAAAATATTTACATAAAAAGCAGAGAAATGTACAAATTCAAAATAGATAAAAAATGAATCAAAATCTACAATTGTGCAAAAAACACGCGCTGAGCTGCGTATCAACTGGTTCGATGTAAGGCCAAAACTGCGCCAAAAGCTTTGCCAACACGAGATCGATGAACTCTTCTGCTGGAGCAATTAACAGGTACTTTTTTAATTAATTACGCGTTCCGAATCGTATTTCTTGATGTTAAACTAAACAGGGACTTTCTTCTCTTTCTACAGCAACTTTCCCGGATTCAATCAGCATCGAAATAAGCTCACTGGAGCCAAACGGGGATGACTGTTTTCACCAAGGGCAAACGATCCAAAGTTCATTGGTAATTCCAATTGATCAGAGATGCCGGAAAAATACTCCGATAACCGGAAAAGCATCAGAGAAATTACAGGTACGTTGAATCTTGGTTACGATTCATTTTATTTTCTCTAACATGTTGGCGATATTTTTCAACCTCTCTGTTATCAGCAAGCTGACATTTTTCCAAATTGGAAGTTTTCGGAGCTGGAACCGGAATCCTTTTTTATCATCTCTGCTGCAGTAAGTACCCTATTTACACATCTCTATTTACGCGTACAAAGTGATCTTGTTAGTTTTAGATCGCGTCGCGTTTGTTTTCTCTCGTGTTGTGTTGATTCAGTGCCGCGTTATCGTCACAGACAGCTAGTCGCTCGTTGCTATGTCCACACACAGCTGGGAATATTGGGCTATTCCCACGGACAGCTAGGAACATCGCGCTCTATTCACTGACAGCTGGCCAGTTGCGACTTTTCCAAGTTCAAAAATTGCGATTTTCTCTCATTTTTTCGCAATTGAAAACCTTCTTGCGCCTTTCTTGACCTGTGATCGAACCTGGATTTTGAACATCTCTATTTTTTGTGAAAAATTACTCGTTCAAAATTCCCCAACACATGCTCACGCGATTTTTCAACTTCTCTTGGAAAGAAAAAAATTTACAATTATTTACAAAAAATTCTAAACCTATGTGAACTAATAGTTACGATTAGTCAAAATAAATTAAATTAAAACTAGTCATAAATTAAACAAGACTAAATTTTATCCGAAGTGCAACTTTGAAAAAAGAAAAAAAATTCTAATAACAAAATGAATAACAACGCTTAAATTAGCACTAATTCCCAAACTATCGCGAAAAATACACAGTACTACTTAATCTGAGCACATCAAATCAACGAATGAAAGCTCTAATGCTACAGTTGTGTATCGGAAATTCCATAACAATAGATGAGTTTTTCAAAATGGCGATTTTAAAGATAAACTTTCACATAGCTAAAATTATCTTACTTTTAATCTCATCAAAAATGTTGCACTCGGAGATGAAAGTATATTAACGCTACATGTATGCTAAAAGTAGTTGGCCTTGAACGCAACAAAAGCTCATTTCTCACTTAGTTTGGCCTTGGGTTGATACTTTGTGAAGACTTTCACAAAATACGCACGTTCGAAACTTTCCAACATCTCTAAGTGAATAAAATTCAAGGTCTTTTTTCGCTTCTTTTTGTTACGAGGATTATCGCGGCCATCCGGTGCATTTTTATCTCGCAAGTTTGAGCTTTCAACGTTGGTAGGTACCTGCTTCGTTCTCGAACGCGTTTCATATCTCTCCCGCGCCGCTTCCCTCTTCTCTTTGTACTCCTCTTCGTCCGGAAACGTTTGTTTGAGACAATCTTCGAGCTTTTTCTCTAGGAGGGGGGGAAGCTTTTTTCGTAATCTCTTTTTTATCTGGCGGAACTCTGCATCGTGTTTTGTAACATCTCTTTTAGGTCTCTCTGCTTCGCAATTTTGGCGAATTTTTTCCAGGGTTTTTTCAGGCTGCTTTCGCGAACCTCTTGGTAAATATTCCGGATCTCTAGGGTCATCGACCTCCTCCTCATCAGTATTTTCTTCTTCCATTTCAGCACTCTGATTTGTGGTTTTTTTCTTCGAAAAATCTCTGATTTTTTCCACCAAATCTCTGTTGTCGAATTTTGATCTCTGCTTTAGGTCATTTTTGAGCTCTTCCAACTGGTTTTTATTGAGGTATGACGTCATTTGGCGAGTGTTAACGATCTGCTCGTCGGTAGGGTCAGCTACATTTTTGACCATGTAACAATTGCTACCTACATGCTGTTCGACTGTATATGGACCATAGCGTTTTTGAAATAGCTTTTTTGAAAGTCCTTTTTCATATGAAGACAAACGATGAGAAGTTAACATGACCAATTCACCATTTTCGAAAATGGTAGGGGGCCCATGTAATTTATTGAAAGCGACCTCATTATTTATTCTCTGCTGCATTCTTTTTTCGCGAATGAAATTCACTAAAGCCTGCTGCTGGGTCATATTTTCAATATTCTCATCAACCACTTCTTGGGTATATACAGCCTTTCTGGCCAATTTGTCAGCTACGAAATTATTATGATCGTATTTTCTCGCCCTTACATGTCTCAATTTGAACTCCTTGAATTTTTTAGAGAGTTCAATGACCTGCTGGAATGCTGCTTTGTGATGAACTGGTTTTTTGTTGGTATTTTTCCAGTTATTTTCTACCCATCTCTTTGAATTGTGATTTACCGCAGTGACCAAGTAGTTAGAATCCGAAAATACTTTGAGCTTCTCTATCTGGTTATTTAGGGCAATTTCCATCGCTTTTATCAACGCAATGATTTCTGCCAAATTATTCGAATTTTTGTATTCTGGGTGCACAACTCTTTCCGAAACATTGAAGTCTCCACTAGGTGTCCAACTGATTCCGATACCCGCTATTGCTTCATCTGTGCCATTTTGAGAACAAGCTCCATCCACAGCTACCCAGACAAATCCTTTCTTGTCAACAATGAGCTTTTTTGGATCCATTTTGAGTTTTAGAGCTTCTTCTGACATTATAGATGGAACATTATTGGCACGTTGCTCTTCTCGTAATTTACTCAATTCAAATTTGGCATTTATTCCAGTGTTGGGCACTGGCAAGTCTTGAGCCAAGTTATCATGGATTCCCCAAACTTCGTTTGGCTTCACTCCGAATTCGGTAGGTGTGTTATTTATTTCATTTTCCACCTGTTTGGCATATTTGTGCCATCCATGATGAGTATAATCGAAGTCCTCAGCTGATTGGTTGATTTTTACTCTCAGCCTGTCGCCAATTATTCTCATTGTTCTTTCCACTAAGCTTGATTGTGGATTGTACTTGGTGGTGTGGCCAATTTTTACACCATAGGATTTGAGCAAATCATTCCAGGTATCACTCACAAACTGAGTACCATTGTCAGTGATCACTTTGCGCACCTTGTGCCCCAGTTTCTTTATCTCTTCGAGTATCTCTTTCATCGCTTTTGAGACCTCTTCTTTGGTTGCCACAATCAGGGTTTTGAGCCACACTTTGGCAGTAAATACACATTTTACTACTAGCATGTATTTTGGGTCCTTGGCTTTGTTGGCGATTTGGCCAATTAAATCAGCTGACAAGACATCTGCTATGCCATAAGACTCAATTTGAGCATACTCTAGCTTCTTTTTCTGCCCAAAGTTCTTATTGTGCTTGCAATCGAGGCATTCGCTTGTGGCCAATTTGGCAGATTTTGGCACATTTGGCGAATAATACATGCGTCGAAATATCGAGTCAATTTTGGCAGCTCCCACATGACCATACTCTTCATGTAAGTACATTATGGTATCTTTGTACAATTCATCAGGCATGCATGGCACTTTAGATCCATCTTCTCTGATTCGATAGAGTATTTTGACACCTTCTTCTTCTTCCAAAATGACATATTTTTTCTCGAGCTGTTTCTTCGCTTTTCTCTGCTTGGAAGTCATGTCAATCTCGTCCGCTTGAAGTCTCCGAATGACTTTTGACCAATTTTCATCTCTGTTTTGGTACAAGTCCAGCCTCTTAAGACAATCAATCAACTGCTCCTTGACCAAATCTTTGTAAACAACGCCAAGTGGCACCATATGAGTCCAATTCGTGCTGTATAGGGTCAATTCAGGTGCTTGTCTATCCCACCATTTTCCAACTCTTTTTGGCAGGTCATAAACAAGGTCGTGGCAGTTAAAATGCGTTATCCACGCCGCTGCTTTGCGATGTATTTGAGCCAATGTGTTAAATCGGTGCACAACTGACATTATGTCCTTTCTGACATGCACAGTATATCCATGAAGCCACATTTCGAGTTTTTTTAATGCATTCGCGAGCGAGTACATCTCTTTCTCTATTACTGTGTACTTCTTTTGGTGCTCTTTAAATGTGTTGCTCACAAACAGCACAACGTGATCTACGCCATCTTCGTCTTTCTGGTATGCCACCGCATTCATGGCATCTTGAGTGAAACTCGTTTCTAAGTAGAAATCTGCACCATCAATTGGAGTGGCTAATTTGAATTCTTTACGATACTCAGTTTCCAACATCTCTAATGCATTTTGCTGCTCTTCACCCCACTTGAAATTTTCTTTTCGAGTCACTTCATAAAGTGGCACTGCTAGCTGCTGATAATCTGCGATGAAGCGCTTGTAGAATCCAACAATTCCCAAAAATGCCATAACTTCTTTTTCATTCTTGAGTTTGAATTCGCCTTTCTTGTTGGTGTGCTTCTTTTTGAATTCATCAAGCTTTTGAAGCTTTTTATTCTGCTTCAAAATTGCCCCAGGCTGGAGTTGAAAACCAAGATGGTTGATGCTCTTCTTGAAAAACTTTGATTTTCTTGGATTGAGCCTAAGTCCATTATCTCTGATTATTTTCAGTGTATCAACGAGTAATTCCATCATCTCTTCGAAAGTCATTGCCTTGAGTAGCACATCGTCTACATACTTCGTTCTGCCTTTTTTTGTCTTCATGATGGTGTTTATCATTTTCACAAATAATGCAGATGACACTTTTAATCCATATGGCACCCTTATAAACTGGTGGACTTCTCCATCTACGATGAAAGCACAATACTTCCTATATGCTTCATGTAGTACCATCTGCCAAAATCCTGCCACAAAATCGAGGCAACAGTACATTTTGGCACGTCCGTCTGTTGTTATAATTCTATCAAGCAATGGAGCTTCATTGTAGTCATTTTCGAGTATAGGGTTCAATTCCATAGGATTCAAGCATAATCTCACCTCGCCATTTTTCTTGATATTTGCTACCAGCGCATTGATGTAAGGTGAGGTCGAAGGTTCAACGATCTTTTTGGCTATCATCACTCTGAGAGCTTCTCTCACAAGTGGCATCTGTTTATTAGATGGAGTATACTTCGGACCATGGAATCTTTTGATATTCTTGGGATCCTTGAATCTCAATTTCATCGGCGGTCCTGTCCATTTTCCAGGATATTTGCTGAACACACAGGCAAACTCTTTAAGTATATCAAAAGCTTTTTTAGCCTATTTCTTCGTAATGGTTTCTTCATTTACAGCTTGCTCCAAATCCGATCTCAGTGTTTCCAAAAATATTTCTGGACCATCGTCCACATCTTCAGGCTCCATTTCCTGGTACTTATCAGCTGTGTTTGCTCTTTTGGATATGTGATCAATTTGCTCATCGCTCTTTTTCTTTACTCTGATTCGTCTGAGTGTAATCTTCTTTTTGTACTCCTCCTCAGTCATAAAGTTGAGTGTTTCAATCTTCTCTTGGCCTGGAGGGCAGCATGTGGCTCTTTTATTTTCCACATCAGTCTTAATTCCAAGTACCTTCATGGTTTTAGTACCAATTATAAA
This sequence comes from Planococcus citri, assembly GCF_950023065.1. NCBI lineage: Eukaryota > Metazoa > Arthropoda > Insecta > Hemiptera > Pseudococcidae > Planococcus > Planococcus citri. The sequence continues at coordinate 3,040,500 of NC_088679.1, read as the reverse complement.
AGTCTGGTTACACCCTTTCATAATGTAGAATGGAATTTTGAGCTCGCATTCTCCAAATTTGAGTTTTGGCACAATCACATATCTGTATGTCTCTACCTTTGAATCGTCAGCCAAACAGCACACAATAGGTTTTTTCAGCATGATATACTGAACGCTGTCATAGTGATCTCTGAGCAGGATGTTCGCAGTTTCTTCTGATATTACATTAGGGGTTGCCCCGGTATCGAGCTGCGCTGGGTAGGTGGTGCCATCCATCGTAAGTGGCACTACACACGTGTCAAATTTATCTTTTTCTCTGAGGATTTGCTCTCAAACTCTAGCCTCAATTTCCTCTCTGCGTAGCGGTGGTTTAGGTGTAAGAGGTTGCTGGATTGAATTCGTTGAAGTTCCTGCTGTCGGTTGTGCACTCTGAGTTGTGTCTTGAGGCACATGTGTTGAATTTTGAGATATACATGTTGTGTTGGGGGGCTTAGGCGTTGCCCCAGTCACGTGATTGACTGTTATTTTTAACTTCTCTGATGCCCCAGCGGATTTAACAGGTGTTTGTAACGTCTCTGATAAGTTTCGTTCCTCCTCATGGGGGGAGGGGATTCCTATCTTGTTGAGTAGCTTTTGGAGCGCTTGAGGTTTCATGAACTTTTTTAACTTCTCTATTTTCTTTACAGCATCAGCGACTTCCTTTTCGATGTTTTTAGGAATGTCTGAGTTTTTCTTTTCGATCAGGGTTTTCTTCTTTACTACTTCATATTGCAAGCCATCTTCCTCAGTTATAACTTCTCTACTCTCTTCAGTCTGAGTGCCATGTTGCTCAGTGCCATTCTCAGGAGGTTTCTTCTGATGCCAATCGTAATTGTACATTTTATCCATCTCTTGGAACAACTCTGTTTTGCGTGCAAATCTTGGATAATATCTGCCATTTTTTCTGCTCAAATGGAATTTATGCATCACTGGCATCATGTTGTAATCTTTATCAACTCGAAATTGACGCTTATATCGATCTTGTGAGTCTCTTTTCAAGTCCAAAAATAAGGCAGCAGGAGACCACCAAAATGACACAACATCGTCTTCCAGTGACTCTAGCGCTCTTCTGTAGGCAAAATACTTGTCCATTGATACTGGATTACTTGCAGAAGTTTTTGGCTTTACCAGTGGAAACAGTAAAATAATTTTCTCGAACCCTTTCTGCTTTAAATTCTCCATAATCTGCTTCGCATAATTTTTCACAACACTCGAAGCCATGTCTGAGTAGTTCAGTTCATATTGAGCCAATGATAGAATGGCTTTTTTCTTCGTAAAGGTGGCTGCTCTGATGGCTGTTTTCAGATCGCTGATGTTGATCTGTTCTTTGAGATAAGGCTGAGTGATTTCAGGCCTTCGTCGTGGTATTATATTTGCTAAAAATACAGCGAGTGAATCTCCAATGAGTTCAAACTCTTCTTGTGGTAGCTCATGGAATTGCTCCACTTGTGCTAATTTGCACGCGTCAGCTACTCGTTTCCCGACGGCAATCCTGCTGAATCAATTGATCCCTCAGGTGAGGTAGGGGGGGACTGTTGCTCCTCTGAGCTTTCATTCTCTGATGGTGTTTCTTCCTTGTTCATTTGATTAACACCATGTGTCTTTTCCTTCGGTTTTTTATACTTAGACTCATCTTTTCTGTCTTTTTGGTAAGTTTTGGCAGTCTCTGATTTGGTCTGACTTTTGTTTTTATCGTAGGTATGCTTTTTATACTTGTCAGTTGTGCGCTCGCCTTTGTTTTCATTGATATTATTCCGCACTGTTTGTGAATTGGAACGCCTATCAGTGCCGCCAAAACTGGATCGGCGATTCTCTGACCTTTGTTGCACATTTCGAGTCTGAGTAGCAGGCCTTTCTGGTTCAGGTGGTCTCTGAGCAAACTCTTCAACACGAGTCATTCCATTCAGTCTTTTCTCGAAAATGTTGATATCTTGCAATTCAATCTCAGTAAAACGTGGTCTGAGACTGGGTGTCATTTTGTAGTATATCATCATAATGATATCCTCGAATGGTGAATTCGTTGTTTTGAGCACTTTCAGCCATATCATCAATTCTGAGCATTGTGTGGTCGAAGATGTTTTGCACACTGGCATATTTCTGAAGTGATTTCTAGCCTCATTTTGTCTCTGAGGACCCCAAGCACAATCGATGAAATCTTTTCTCAATTGGTAATAATCAGTATTATTTTCTTGCAAATCTTTCCAAGGTGCCATATGAATCAGCTTATCATCAATCAGGACCATTAGGGCATCGCAATACTGGCTTTGGGATACTTGGTATGGCTGCATACGTCTTTCAAATCGGTGCAAGAAGTTGTAAACTTGGTACTTATTATCTTCCGAATATCTTACCCCAAATTCACGCAATCTGTCTGGTCTTATGTTGAAATTTGAATTCCCAAATCTGATTCTATAATTCAGTTTACGTTCTGGGGGGTTGTTTTGCTGCTCACGTTCAGCCTGAATCCATCTAGGATCAATCTGCACTTCTTGATCGTCGTCGTTTCCGTGTCGATCATTCGCTCGATCATCGCGTCGATCATCTCGTCGATCATCTCTGTTGTCGCGATTATAGTTACTGCTATTACTGCTGCCGTCGAAGCTGTTACGATTGTTGTTGTTATAATCACTGCTTCGATCGCTATTTCGATCATCTCTGTTATCTCGATCATTTCTGCTGTCTCGTCGATCACGGCTGCCTCGATCGTTGTTTCTATTATCTCTGTTATCTCGATCGTTGTTTCGGTAATCTCTGCTATCTCGATCATTTCGATGGTCTCGATCGTTGTTTCTATCATCTCTGTTTGATCGTGATTCTCTTGACGATGATCTATCGCGATTAGGTCTGTTATCATGCGTTCGATAGCTATTGTTACTGCTACCATTGTTGCCACATCTCTCGTTACTGCGGCTGTCGTTATCGGTGTTGCCCCTGTAGGGGGCGGGGGACCTTGATCGATCTCTAGATCCTCTCCTTCCTCGGAAAAGATCTGCGCCTTTGCCTGGATTTACACTGCTGCGACTGGCAGTGTTATCGGCATTGCTACTGTTTACGTTGTGCACAACTGTCGGCACAACAGGGGGCTGGTAGGGTGGTTCTTCTGGATCATGAAGCTCTGCTATGAAACCGTCAACGTGATCTTTCCATGATAAATACTCGGCTCTTTCGATCTGCATATTTTCTTGATCTTCTAAGTACTGCATTTGAATCTGATGCATTAAATTACTCATGTACATATTTCTCTCTTTCATTTTGTTTATAATGAGCACGTGAGAGGTGAGTACTCGATCAGTAGTTTCCCTGTAGGCTCTGAAGGTTGTTCTCATCTCTGATCTTAGGTCATTGATCCTCTTCTCGTGATCTTTTTTGAGATCTGATTTCATTCTGGCCATTTGAGCACGTAGCTCTAGATATAAGTGACCTACATCCTCTCTGGTTCTTGAAATCGCCTTTTCAGAGTCAACTACTCGACTACTAATGGTGTCTTCATTTTTATCGTGATTATCAGATGCAGCATAGGCCCATTTTCGAAAAATTAACTCGTCCTGAGATAATGGCGCTGGATATTGCTCATCAGGCTTTTTCTCAATTTTCAAATCAATTTTCTTCTCAAAATTCACAGGGTCAAAACTGCAAATTTGGGCCATTTTGGATTCAGCAATATTTTTTAAACATCTCTCTGATCGGTTTATTTCATCTTCGAGTTCATATTCCAGTTCATTTTGGTTTATCGATGCATCAGGATTTTCGAATCCTGTCATCAGTGCACTGCTTCCAGCTATAGCTTCGTCGGCACCATTCGCATCTATTTCGTCTAAGTCAGTTTTTAAAAAATCCAAATCACCATCTTCGAGTGCTTCCTGATATTCCTGGGAATCGATCCGAATTTCAGCACTCCGCCATTCCCTTCTCTGATCCAAAATGTTCTCGTGCAAGCTGCGCAATAATTTTCGATCTCTAATTTTAGGTGGCTTCGATTTAGGTGTTTTTTGAATTCCTAATTGTTCTCGGCGTCGAAAATCAGCATCTTTCGCAGCATTTCTGGTCGAACGTCTCAGCTGCTTTTTACCGTTATTCTGATTTTCATTTAAACATCTCTGATTTTCATTTACACATCTCTGATTTACGCCGTCACTGTCATATTCTCTGATTTCAGGTCGCAATTGTGTCACACGTGTATCCAAGTTGATCGATGGAAAACTGGATCGTCGCGAATTGTCAATTCCAGGATTTGGAGAATTATTTTCAGCCGTCATCTCATATAGTCGTCGCATCCGTTCAGGTAATAATTCAAGAAATTCATCCGATAAATATTCCAAATTATTCGTAGCCATTATCGAACTTTGTAACTTCTCTGTTTCAGGTACGTGGTACAAGCTTTTACAACGTTCGGCGCTTGACCTTGAGCTTTCGTGTCAAGCTTGTTCAACTGTGCTCGGTTTTTCCAAACCAAAGCTTGTCGAACTTGGTATGAAAGCTCTATTTATTACGCGATTTTCGACACTTTTTCGCGATTTTTTCGAGAATAAAAACTCACGTACCTGTTCTGATGAACGTTGCGGTCGCCAAGTTGACCGTTGGTTGATTGTTGCAGTCGCCTGGTTGACTGGTTGGTCGCCTCGTTGACCAAATTGGACCGAAATTTTTCCGAATAAACGATAAAAAAAAATTCGTGATTTCTTCGAATCGTCTCTGTGAGGTGAAACCTCAAATGGAAAACTAGTTTCCAATGCAATAAATTGCAATTTGCGTCTTACGAGCGCAATTGTAGGCTAGGCCTGAGAACACGCGGTGTGCCTCGTTTTCGACTAAAACGTCTCTGCTTGCGCCTAAATATTGCAATAAATGCAATTTTGAAAAGCCCTGGGTTAGAGAACCACGCTTGGGCGCCAAATATGTGGTGGTTTGGGAGGTCTTTACTTTGAGGGAGACCTCCGCAAGACCAGCGTGCATATAGTAAGCCCAGGGAACCCAAACTTGCCCGATATCCTTGCGAAAGATATCAAATTGCAGTGATGTTGAGACACCTCATAAATGATCATAAGACCGCTAAATGTTCGTAATGTTTTATTCACTTCTCTGGTATAACACACGCGAAGATTTATAATAAAACACACTACACATTATTGAATAAAATACACTTGTAGTATCGACTACAAGCGGAAGCTCTGAACTTGCTACCTTACGCTAGCACCAGTGAAAATATACCTAACGAGCTTTCAAAGCTCAAAGCTCGGAGTGGCGCGTCTCGAACTACTTCGACAGAGTGCACTACTCGTAAGCAGTGCTGCCACTCCGACAGGAACACAACTTCCCTCTAGGTGGAAGCTGCGGGCGCATCCCCTACCGGTACAACATTCTCCTGCATTTTCTCCTCAATTAGTGATTTCAACCATTTCTTTCAAAACGATAAAAATTTCACGAAAAAGTTCTAATTATTTTTGCAAAAATTGCAAAAAAGTTTTTCTTGTTTTGTTTTACTGATCAAACTTTGAAATTTTCTTTTTTATTTGTATATTCTTATGTAAATTTTTTTGTTCCCAGACAGATAATTTTTGACCTCTACAGCCCCTTCCTTCCGAAAATTAAAACACTTGAAAACAATTTCATGGCAGAAATGGTGCTTTTTTTTGAGGAAATTGCAATCAGATTTGAGAAATTTTCTACTTACCTACTCGTACGTTTTCTATTTGTTTCAGGATCTGATTTTTTTTCTTCATTGTTTCTAAATCTCTCAATGGAAAAATCTCGATTTGCACCCCCCCCCACTCCCTCCCTTTCTATCTTATTTCTCTACAAATTTCCAAAAAGTTCCGTAGGAAAAAAACGTGAAGAAATTTTTCCATTTCCACACCCCCCCTTCTCATACCCAATTCAAACTTTTGGCAACATTTACTTCTAAATATCGTGAAAAGGCGAACAAAAGGCACGCTCTTTCTGACGGGTACTGGGTAGTAAAGATCTACCTCAAATATTCAAACAAATATCGATTTTCGCCTTATCTGTTCAAAAAGTTTTTTTTTTGTTCCAAAATCGCCGAGCAAGAAGTTCGGTTTTTCGTTAAACTTGCTTATAGGGTTCTGTTTTTTTTTGTTTTTTTTATTTTTTTGTCAAATTATCCCTTGTCAAAAAGTGTTGATTTTTGAAAAAAAAATGAAAAATGAAAAGCGTAAATTTTTGGCAAAACAAATTATAGTCCGGCATACGACAATAGGAGTAATTGCACCCCCCCCCCACCGATCCTCCGGGACAACTTTTTTCTTCAAGGGGACATCCTAAGGAACATTTAACCCTTTCGAGGTCGAGGAGGTTCCGGGGTACGCAAATTATAAATCTGGTGATTTTGTCAAAAGACATGTCTCCGAAGTTACAAAACTGAAAAAAAATTATCAAAAAATGAAAAATTCCAATCGCAAAAGAGGAAATTTGAAAAAACAATTTTGCTCATATTCGATTAGAGAAATGAGCAATGGAATGAAAAAAACAGTGTAAATTATTAAGTTACAGAAACTGAAAATAAAAACCAACAGACACATTAAAAATATGAACATATTAAATTTTAAGGAAGGAAAATAAATTAAAAATTGAAAAAAAGGTCAAGCCGCATTTCCTAAAGTTACCAATATCCAAAGGACCAGAAATCACAGTCTGGTGAAAAATGAATATTAGAAATAAGAATTTATGTCACCAAGAGAGCTTTTTTTCATGAAGTTGAAAAATCGCATCGCATATCCAACACTAAGGAAAAATTGAAATTTTAATTGACAAATCAAACAATCCTGAAAATTGACTCAATCTGATGCTTTCTGAGTCCAATGGTTTCCATTTCAAAACATTTTATCTGTTGGTTTTGGGATAGAACATGGAAAAGTGCATCAGAAAATTATCAGACAGGTAGTGGAAAAAGGAAACCTGTAGTCGCAAATGTACAGTTTTTATTCTATACTGGAGACAAAACTGTTTTGATCAGGCTCAGAGTAGGGTTTGCGATGCGGGTTTCGTTTCAAAAAACGTTATCTGGTCATTTTGAGATAAAACATAAAAAAATGCATTGGAAAATCACCAGACAGCGTGTGCAAAAAGGTAACTTGTGGTCATAAATAGGCAGTTTTCATTCTGCAGATCTGCACAGATGAGTTTTCTATTTGGATTAGGTGTAAATTCTCAAAAAATCCTAAAAGGAGTCTTTCCATTTCAAAAAGTTTTATCTGGTGGTTTTTGGATAAAACATGAAAAATTGGATCGAAATATCACCAGATAGGATGTGCAAAAAGGGAACCTGTAGTCGCAAATAGACAGTTTTTATTGTACACTGATGACATTACCATTTTGATAAGGTTCAGAGTTGCAGAAAATGTCAAAGAGTAGGGTTTGCGATGTGGGTTTCATTTTTAAAAATTCCATCTGGTGGTTTTGGGATAAAACATGAAAAAATGCACTGAAAAATCACCAGATAGGGTGTCGAATATTGACAGGTTATATTCCACTAGATGAGTTTTCTATTTGGCTAAGTCGAAAATCTCGAACTGCTACTCGCTGACATTCGCGATGCGGTTTCAATTTCAATGAGTTTTATTTGATTATTTTGTGATGCAACATGACGAAATGCATCAAAAAATCACCAGACAGGGTGTGCAAAAGAGAAACTAGTATTCGGATACAGGCAGTTTTTATTCCACATTGATGAGGTTTTTATTTGGCTAAGTTGAAAATCTCATAAAATGCTACTGACACAGATTTGCGATGCGGTTTCCAATTTAGTAATTTTTATCTGATGGTTTTGAGATGCAATATGACAAAATGGGTTAGAAAATCACCAGATGGGGTGTGCATAACTCAAACTGTAGTCGGACACCGACGATTTGTAAATTGATTATGTTTCTTATAGTAGATGTTTTTATGGATTTACTGTGTTGATTTGCGACTGGTTTATGCGTTCTATTGGGTGTTTGAAAATTGTATTCGAACAACTGCAAGATGTTGAACTCAGAAAGCATCAGATTGAGTCAATTTTCAGGATTGTTTGATTTGTCAATTAAAATTTCAATTTTTCCTTAGTGTTGGATATGCGATGCGATTTTTCAACTTCATGAAAAAAGCTCTCTTGGTGACATAAATTCTTATTTCTAATATTCATTTTTCACCAGACTGTGATTTCTGGTCCTTTGGATATTGGTAACTTTAGGAAATGCGGCTTGACCTTTTTTTCAATTTTTAATTTATTTTCCTTCCTTAAAATTTAATAGGTTCATATTTTTAATGTGTCTGTTGTTTTTTATTTTCAGTTTCTGTAACTTAATAATTTACACTGTTTTTTTCATTCCATCGCTCATTTCTCTAATCGAATATGAGCAAAATTGTTTTTTCAAATTTCCTCTTTTGCGATTGGAATTTTTCATTTTTTGATAATTTTTTTTCAGTTTTGTAACTTTGGAGACATGTCTTTTGACAAAATCACCAGATTTATAATTTGCGTACCCCGGAACCTCCTCGACCTCGAAAGGGTTAAAAGCAAACTTGCCCAAAAAAAGTTGGCCTTACTTACAAAATGGTGGCTATTTTGATTGACAAGTCAGCCGAAATCGCAGATTTTGCGTTTCATCATAGGACTTGCGCGAAATTTTTCAAACCTTACAAAGGTAGATCGAAAGATCATGCAAAAATTCATCACATGTCAAAATTTTAAGTGCTAAAGTGCGTTTTTCGATTTTTGGTGAATTTTTGAAAATCCAATTTAGGCCAAAAATGAGGGAAAAAATCAAAATTTTACCAAATTGACCAAGAAAGCTGAAATTTAGGATATACTCTATTTTCGACATGCCAAACCGATTGGAAACGGTTTCAACCCGTTTTGAGCTGTTCTGGAGCCTCCAGCAGATTTTTGAAACTCGAAATTCTCACAAAATTCCATCAAATTGGAGTTGTAAAGCTGAAATTTATTCTAAAAACTAATTTCATTACGCAACGAAGTGCTGCAGGTACATTTCAAGTCGTTTTGTAGCCTCCAGCGACTTTTTGAAAATTCCTGAAGCCCCCAGCAGATTTTTGAAACTTTAAATTTTCACAAAATTTCATCAAATGGAGATGGAAAGCTGAAATTTACTCTACACTCCAATTTTAACACCTTCTGAAGACGACTTCGGGTTGGTTCAAGTCATTTTAGAGCCTCCAGTGACCTTTTTTGAAAATTACTGGAGCCTCCAGTAGATTTTTGAAACTTGAAATTTCCCCAAAATTTCATCAAACTGAGATGGAGAGTCGAAATTCATTCTGCAAACTAATTTCAATACGCTACGAAGTTGACTGCTGGTGGATTTCAAGTCGTTTTGGAGCCTGCAGCGACTTTTTGAAAGGTTGTATGGCTTTTTTTTGAAAAATTGAAATTTCCTAAAAGTAGCTGGAAGCTTCAAAACCATTTGAAACCACCACAGTCTGCCAAGTAAATGTCAGCTTGCCAACTCCATTTGATAAATTAATGTTGCGGGAATTTCAAGTTTCAAAAATCTACTGTATGCTCCAGTATTTTTCAAAAAGTCGCTGGAGGCTACAAAACGACTTGAAATTCACCAGCAGTACTTCGTAGCGTATTGAAATTAGTTTTTAGAATAAATTTCAGCTTACAACTCCAATTTGATGGAATTTTGTGGGAATTTCGAGTTTCAAAAATCTGCTGGAGGCTCCAGAACTGCTCAAAACGGGTTGAAACCGTTTCCAATCGATTTGGCGTGTCGAAAATAGGGTATATCCCAAATTTCAGCTTTCTTGGTCAATTTGTTAAAATTTTGATTTTTTTTCCTCATTTTTGGCCTAAATTGGATTTTCAAAAATTCACCAAAAATCGAAAAACCCGCTTTAGCACTTGAAATTTTGACAGGTGATAAATTTTTGAATGATCTTTCGATCTACCTTTGTAAGGTTTGAAAAATTTCGCGCAAATCCCATGTTGAAACGCAAAATCTGCGATTTCAGCTGGCCTGTCAATCAAAATGGCCACCATTTTGTAAGTAAGGCCAACTTTTTTTTGGGCAAGCTTGCTTTAAAATGTTCCTTAGGATGTCCCCTTGAGGAAAAAAGTTGTTTCGGGGGATCGGCGGGGGGGGGGGGTGCAATTACTCTTATTGTCATATGCCGGACTATTATGAAATGCCCATTTTGGCACGTTTGTCAAAAATTGTCCCATTTTTGTCAGAATTGTCAAAATAAGCCCATTTTTGGTAAAATTGTCAAAAAAGGGTGAATTTTTGCCAAAATTGACAAACAGCTCTGTTTTTGTCAAAATTGTCTAAAACATCCTATTTTTGCCGAAATTGTCGAGAAATTTCCTTTTTTGCCGAAATTATCAGAGAGGGTCAATTTTTGGCGAGTTGACGAAAAGTTGTAATGTGTTTTCATCAAAATTTTCAAAAAGTAGTTTTTTGATAAAATAATTATGGTCAAATGATCGTATTTTTTTACTAAAATCGCTAATGAATTAATGCTTTTTTCCTAAAAACGTTCAAAAAGCTGATTTTTGCCTTGTCTGATTAAAAAGGTCTCCTTTTTGTTTCAAAATTTGGCAAACAAGATTCCTATATTTTTACAAAACTGCTTGAAAGCTTCTTTTTGGTCAAATTTTATCCCCCTTTCTTTCATTTCTCTCAATTTTTGTGACAATTTTTCGAATATTTTTGAAGTGCTCCCTCAAAAGAAGCCTTGGTCTTTAGTCATCTTACAAAGATTAGACGGTTTAGATTTTGTGTAATTACGTTAAAATGATCATTGAATGTGTTATAAACGATTTCATTATCCAATGGAAGCGAAAAAAACCTTTTTTGAAGGCTGTGGGAAATGAATGATGATGTGTGTGTTGAGAAGAGGTGAAAAAAGTTTACCCATTCTGTCGATAGTATCGGTGTTTAATAATGCACTTACTTACACTTAGATACCAACTCGTTGGTTTAATACCCACTTACATAGGGAAAGGAGGAGAGGTGTACGCGAAAATGAAGACGTGTGTATACGGGTACATCTACATAGTATACATAATACCCAACATACATTACATAGGTAGGTACTTGGTTGGGTAGAGGTACCATGGGTATTGGGTATATAAATGTATAGCTAGCTAGCTATAGCTACAACAAGCCCAACAGAACATCAACAACAACTCCTTAAACAGACAGTATTGCTTTTATTCAGCCGCGTTAGGTGTCTACTCGTAACACACAATTAATACTCGCTGGCAGCTTCATAGTTTAATTTTGTTGTTCGTGCCTGACACCGAATTCCGTGAGCTTCGAATCATGATTAGTTATTATAGCAGCACGATTCCTTTAGCGTTATTATTTTATTTTTTTATTTTATAACGCCGTAATCTTATTTATTTCTCGGGTTCTTTTTCTGGTACACAGATAGCAGCGCGTTTCGCGTTATAAAAATCATCCCGCAGCCGACACAGTCGTCGGTCGGAGCCTTTACACCGCCTATTTTACTTACGAGTATTTTATATTCCTATCCTATTCCTCGTATACGAATAGCCGATTATTGAATATATATACGCACGCTCACACGTATTTATTATTTAATATCGCGATTGTTTGATTTAGATAATAATAAATCGATACTCGTTTGTCTATCATTACCGTTACGCCTTTTTAACAACACATTAAAAGGATTCTGTCGACGGGCCGAGAGTTTCATTTCAGAAATTAGATACTAATCTCGCCAGTATACCTACCTTACCTACGAGGTACTAGTTGCGGTTATTCTTACACGCCGCCGATTCGCTTTTGTCCCTCTCCCCCTCCCCCACTACCCCCAGTACTCTGTGGTCAGTTCGCGAATTAACTTTTATTTCTTTGTAACGCGCATTCCGTTTACGTTTGGAAAGTGTTTAAATTTTTATTAACCACCGTGGTCGCGATCTGGGTAAGCTCTTAGATCGTGAATTCGGCTGCGGGGTACAAATTCGGAGATGTAATCGCGTTCATGGGTGGTGTCGCGGGCGAAACGCTGATTAGGTGAGGATTTTTGCATGAGGTGATAGACGCCCTGAGGAGGCTTCGGCGGCTATTCGTGGTTATCTATCGAAATACCAAATACCCGGTTTGATACCATACATATTAAATGACTAATAATGTAGTTAATATCTCGAATATTATTTTTAGCGAAGTAGAATGATAGATAGAAGTGGTGTGAATTTTTGGTAGGAGTTCGGGTGTACTGGAGGTATCGAAATGTGTTTTACTTTTGGAAAATATTGCACTATTGATCACTTTTTCGATCAAAAACTGACCATAATTTTGAAAAATTTGGCAAAAAATCGAAAAAGTGACTAGAAAATGTTCTCAATGGGAAGAATTCAAAATTCAATTGTGGAATCCCAAGTTCTTGGATTTAGCCGAACATTGATTTTCAAAAAATTTCGCTCTCGCTTTCACGGTGTCTAACAGTCTTGCAAGTCCTGCAGTTGTCCTGCTTTTCAGCAATTTTATCAAAATAATCCTTCTTTTTTTAAAATCAAACCTTAAATTTTCAATTTATTTCCCTTTTGTTGTAAAATTTTGAAAAAATGTCGTTGTTTTTCTTTCCTGGCTGAAAGAAAAGAAATGGAATAGTTGAACGGCGTGAAAAAGTGCAGAATTTCATTCGAAAGCATTCAAAAAGACGAAAATTTTGCGTTGAAACCTTCTCATGTTGAAAATTATTATTTTAGTACCTACCTTTTAAATTGTAAATTTTCAAAAGATTTCATCACGCTTCGCTCAGGTAAAATTGGAAAATTTTTCAAAAATTTTACCCCTTCGCTTCACTATTTGGCAATAAAATATTTTCTTCTCATTTTGAAATTGATTTTCAAATAATAAGAACCGAAAAATAGCTGAAAAACACACGAAAAAAACTAAAAAAAAACGAATTTTTGATTTTGGATTACCAAATTCTGAATTGACAATGTTTTTTTCTTTCATTGAATTTTTCAATTTTTTTTCATACATCAATTAAAAGTTGATCATTTTAAAATTTTCCAAAAAAATCATACGAAAGTGTAAACTTCATCGGAAAATCTGATTTTTTTCATTAAAAAAATTGTGGAGGGGGGGGGTGCTGAAAAAAATTACAAAAAAGTTCGTTCTGACAACCCCTCCGAAAAATTTTTAGAATGTCCAAAAGACATTTAGAAAAACAAATAATTGACGTGTAAAAAATATGAACATATCCTCCTCCCCCCTCCCCCCGAAAGTCGTAATGTGTTTGAAAAATGTCCTGCCAAAAGTCTTGCTTTTTTATCTTGACATTTTGTTAGACACCTTGGCTTTACTCAGGCAGTGGCAGTGAGTGTTTTTGACTTATGCAATATCAACTCGAATGAAAAATAAAGACAGGTTCTTCATTTCGCTCAATTTTGAGCGATTCCTCCCGCTGGGAGGGATAGACGTGATTTTCACGCATTGGCAACTTATAGCGCAACAGTTGGACTTCGAAGGCTTGTGTCTCAAAGCTCATCCTACTTGTGGAAAATTTGTTTTCCAGACTTTAAAACCAATGCCAGGGTGTCTAACGGTCCTTCCGGTCCTTCCAGGTCAGTAAAAGTCCTTCCTTTTGCCTATTGGTCCTTCTTTTACAAAAAGTCCTTCAAAAGTCCTTCTTTTTGATCGAAGGTCCTTCTTTTTTCCGAATTTTCTAATAATTCTGTCATTTAATAAAAATTAGGAATGGTGTTTTTAGGTCTCATATTGTATCAATTTTCCACAGCTTTCGCCCTCGCTTCGCTCGGGCTAGATAATTTTTCTTTTTTTTTCTCTGACCGAAGTTAAAGGGTAGAAACATACCTATGACTCGGTTGACTCCTCAAATTAAAAATAATGCTGTTTTACTACTCAGGTATTGTGAATTTTCAAAAGCTTTTGCCCTCGCTTCGCTCGGGCGTTTATTCATACTTTTAACTGTAATAAATACCTATAAAATTTTCTAAAAACTTTTAAAATTTGTAAATTTTGAAGCGATGAAAATCAACTTTTTGCATAAAAAATGATGTTTTACGTTTTGAATTATCAATTTTTCACAGCTTTCAACCCTCGCTTTCACCCTCACTTCGCTCGGTCATATTTGCAATTCTGCTACAACAATTTTCAAACATTTCCTAGAATGGAAAAATCAACTCGAGAAATTCCAAAAACATAATCGAATCAATGAAAAATTCAAATAAATTTTTTATTCGACATTTTTGTTTCCAACTTCCTTTTTTAAAAAATGGTTCGAACCGCATCTGGCCAATTCTTTGAAAAAATCTTGGTGTGGAGGGGGAGGGGGGAGTTTGGAGTAAAAAATTGGGAAAATCTAGCGAGAAAAATTGAAAGAATGTCTCAGTCTCACCCCCTCTCCATCTCCCTCCACGCATCAATTCGTCACGCCTCTGAAAATGAAATGCAATGTTTTGTGTGGAAAGTTTTTGCTCAGCTCCTTTTTATTACATTAAACATTTTTAGTCATTTTTTTTTTTGATTACTTTTTGGTTACTAAAGTTATTTTTTTGAGAAAAATTTGAGTACTATCCCTGATATTAAAATTGTTCATCAAAGTAGTTTCCCTTACTCAATTTTGATGTCTAAAAAGTAAGCGAGGGTACGTGAGGCGTGACAAAGTATAACTTGAAAATATGTCGTATGAAAAAAATATGAAAAAAATACGAAATTTCGTTTTTTGGATTTGGTAGTCATTGGACAAGAAATTTTAACGTCTATTTTGAATATTATTGATTTTTTTCTTTATGTTAAAAATTATAAATTTTCGAAGTTTTTTTGGCAATTTTGTAAAAATGAATGAGGGAGGGGGAGGGTCAGTAGGTGCATTTTCAATTTTAAAAATGTCCTTCCAAAAGGTCCTTCCAAGGTCCTTCAAAAGTCCTTCTTTTTAATTTTTAGATTTTGTTAGACACCCTGAATGCATTGAAGATTTAAAGCCAAAGAAAATCAGCTTTTCAAGATGGATACAAAAGTTTCTGGCATTTAATAAAACTACTAGTCGGGGAGCCCATATAAAGATCTATTGCACCCCCCCCCCGTCGATTCTACGAGACAACTTTTTTCTTAAATGGGGAATCCTAAGGAACATTTCTAGCCCTTGTCCTCCAAAAAATGAGTGGCACTGACAGGTAAGCCGAAATCGCAGATTTTGCGTTCCAACGTAGGATTTGCACGGAATTTTTTAAACCGTACAAAGGTAGATCGAAAGAACAGGCAAAAATTTATCACCAGTAGTTAAGGAGGTACTCTACGATCAGGCATTCAAATATGCAACCCGCAACACACGCAACGTTGGCTCGCGAGTACAGTACAGGGTGGATAATGTCGTAGGCGGGGTGAGGAGGGAAACTGGTTCGCGCACACGTGGTGGAATGGTGTCGTAGGTGGCGGGGTGAGAGGAGGATATTAAATTAATATCGATTGACGAATTAATTAATTTCTTTTGATTGAAACACTGGTACACATTAATTGATCGATCGATTAATTAATTAATTAATTCACCATTTCCGAATAATTATCACAATTGATTTCTTTAATTAAAATAATCATAAGCGAATTTGACAATTACGAGTACATACAAATGAATGGGAATATCAACCCCCTTCTGCCCCCCCCTCATATAGATGGACTGATTGCTGGATTTCTTCAATTGAAATAATTATCGGTGATTTTAAGCGTAGGAACTCATATGTACATGCATTATGAATATAGTAAATTAGTACTAGACTTTTTCTATTCTTTTCCATATCCTTCCACCCACGGGTCAATACTAGTACAAAGAAATTCTGTCTTGGAAATATCTAGAAATGGAAGAAAGTGGAAAGTTATACTTCAAGAACAGGTTTTCTGTTTCTAAGGGAAGGTATAGGGAGAAAGAGCTAGAATGTAGGGGTGAAATTTTAGAATCTATATCACATATTAACCATACCACAGGGTAGTTTAGCGGCGAGGGAAGGAGTGATGAGTCCAAAAGGTATGCTTACCTGTGCGTAAGGGTATGTAATGATGGAAAGGTCTAGATTTTGATTGGGTTAATTAACTTCATATTTAATGATCAGGTAATTATTTCAATTAAATTTATTAGGAGGTATTTCAAGTGATTGTGTTGTGTATGTATAATAAAGGTAGAAGTTTGTAAAAGAATGGCAGAAAATGAAGCCAAAAGGAATCAAGACAGACAGAAGACAAGAAATATCAACAGTATTATTCGCAGATGATCAAGCAGTACTAGCCGAAACAGAAGATGACCTACAGAGATCAATGTATAATTTAACAAAGATATCAGAAAAGTATGATATGAGAATATCTTCAGAGAAAACAAAAACAATGGCCTTCAAAGGAAAGGAGCCAGTAAGAAGCAAGATTGTAATAAATGGAAAAATCATTGAACAGGTCAACAATTTCAAATACCTGGGAAACACGATATCATACCAGGGAGAAGTAGATGTTGGTGGAAAGATTGCAAAGTTCCTGAGAGTCACAGGACTGATAAATAGGACCCTGAGAAGCAGTAAGGTGCGAAAAGAAACAAGATTGAAGGTGTACAATACCCTAGCAATACCAATGATGACGTATGGAAGCGAGGTATGGGCACTGAAGAAATCTGATAAAAGAAGAATAACGGCAGCAGAGATGAAGTTCATGAGGAGAACGGCAGGGGTGACTCTCAGAGACAGAGTCCCATCCGAGAAAATAACAGCAGATCTCGGAGTGAAGCCAGTCATGAAGAAGATAAAACAGTATAGGAAAGATTGGAGAAATCATGTCAAAAGGATGGAGGAAACAAGATCACCAAAACAGGTCCTCCAATATACACCAACGGGGAAGAGAAGCAGAGGGAGACCAAGGAGGAAACTCACGGATACCTCAGGCTCATCCTCAACAGGTTCCACACCGCAGCAGACAGGCCAATAGGCCTACCGCTTATAAGGAAACGACGACGACGACGACGTTTCTTGATTTTGATTGCTCTTATTAATGGAATGGATATTTAGGTATTGATTGAGTAATTAATTTTTATTAATAACTTCGATCAAATTTACTAGATGCTTGCAATACAGTAAATGCGTACTGTATAAAATTATTTTCAATTATTCAATTTTTTTTTTCATAGAATAAACATTGAAAAAGTACAATAATACCTTCCCCTCCCCCTCCTCCTCCCTGTTCCTCCCAAAAAGTAGGTAGATATACCTAACACTGTAAAAATAGGTAGTTCATTTCAGTTGGCTTGTTAGGTATAAGTATCAAGTTGTGTGAACAAAAAAAAAATATACCTACCTATTAATAAATTGTTTAATGTGAAGTGATTCGTCAGTGGGAAAATTTTCATGTTTTTGGTTGTAATTTTTTTAAATACCTATTAATTTATGATTCAGTAAGAAATTTATTCTCATTTTTTTCTTCAAGCGTTTCTATTTACCAGGCCAAGTTTTTTTACATACGCCTATTAAGTATGTTTTTTTTTAAATGCAGATTCTCAAAAATGTGGTCTTTGAATGTTTCTTTTGAACTCTTTTTTAAACACTTTCTAGATTCCAACCACAAACTTTCGAAACCTCAAGTCTTCTCTTTGAGTAAACTGCGTAAAATCTGTAATCAATTTTCAAAAGCTATTCCTACCAGATTCTAGCGGATTCTAAATCAACCAAAATCCACATTCTCAAAAATCTGCCAAAATCCATGTTTAAAAAAAAAAACATACCTACCTACTTATTAATTTGAGATTCAGTTGAGATTACCCTAATTTTTTTCTAAATATTTATCAAGTCACAAAAAAAAAAAATATAATCACAGAATTTCTAGATTCATCTTCTTTGGAATAAATCACAGAAATCCTCAAATATGTCCCTGGGGCTCCTGTGATTAAGTTGGGTAAAAGCATACACATTTTTATGTGATTTGATTATTGAAAAAAAATAAAAAGTTTGAAATAAAAACCATTCCCTGAAAAGTATAAGGAGATTGCAAATTTCATCTCAGAAGATTTGGAAGAAAATTTCAAACTTTTTCTGTTAAATTGTTTGCATTTTAATACAGAAACAGTTGACGCGTTGGAAAGGTTTGAAAACAAATAAATAAAATTTATTGAATCAAAACTTTCTGCAGAGTATTCTTATGAGGATATATTGTTTACATTTTTTCCTCTTACCAATTTTTTTTTATATATTGAATCAGATTTAAATCAAGATTATGAACAAGGAAGATCAAAATGGATATTTTGTTATTTTTTGTTTTTCATTTTAGACTCCTAATACTTTGATACTTACCCAAAAGAAAAATATTTCATTTTGTGGGAAACAAATTTTCACCAATTTCATCTTTAAGAAAAATATTTCATTTTGTGGCAATCAAATTTTTACAAATTTCATCTTTAAATGACTTGATTGATGAAATATTTTTAAAGCTGGGTCAATGTGAACGTTTCTCTTGAAAATGAAACGTCTGCTTTGATAAGTGGAAAATATCTTATTTTGTGAGAATAAAATGAAATTTTCTAATTTTTTTTCTAAATGAATTTATTAATGAAATGTTTTTGAAGCCAGGTCAGCGTGAACTTTTCTCTAAAAAATTAGGAAAAATGGTGCAGGGAAAAACTGAAAAAGAATATAGGCCCCCAATAGTAATGTTCTTTTCTTTTCTTTTCTTTTTCAATTTTCCAATGATGCTTCAATGTTGACAACACAATTATAAGAAAATTCAAACACCTTAAGGAAAATTCTGAAATTTATCATTTGAAGAAAAAAAAAAACTCTTGACAATCTATTTCATAAATTCATTTCATAACCAATTACCACAAATAATTCTAGAGACAAAGTAGACCTTGTAATGGGGAAACAGATCCATTGAAAAACTTATTTTCAGGCGAGTGTTGCACCAAGAAGTCATCAATAACTCCAATTGAAAACCCATTAAAAATGTATGCCTTCTGACAGTCATTTTTGTAGCATTGGCAGTCTTACATAAAAATGATTTGAGTAAATTGAAAAAAAAACTACTGTGAACTAATAATGTCAACAAACCTATCTACATAATGCTGTAGGGTTGTGTTGATATTGATGAAATTAGTGATGGAGTTGAAGTGTTGCAGCGATTCCAAAAATACTTGAAAAATTATAGAATTGCTGTATTCAATTTATCCAATATGATAAGTAAAGAAATTTTATATGAAGGTAACCAAAGTTGAAAAAAAAAAATTACACTCTGAAATATAATTAAGATGTGATATTTTTATCAGCTAGTTGAAAGTAAATTTCAGAGCTTCTTTCTTTTTTGAATATTTTAGGTACCTAATGAAATTTCATTTCAGGTAGTGTTTTGAAAATGCAAAAAAAAAAAATGAATGTAATGAAATATAAAAATCAAATTATTTAGAACAGGAATTATTTTTTGAAACTATTAATTAATTTCTTTTTAAAAAAATTAAACTAATTATAAAATTAAAATACCTACACTGGTTTGGAAGAAATACATCATTGAAAAGAAAATTCCCCAAATTCCTAGGCACATGATTAAGTATATCACAGACTTATCTTAATAAAACTGTGACAATCTTTTTATCAAGTATCATAAATTTGATCACCCTCCTCCAGCATATATTCAATCTGCCTCACAACAAATTTAGCCATTGAATCACATATTGCTGTTGCCATATCACGTTCATAAAAATTTTGTTTAAATTTCTTTAGAGTTACTTTCTGACTCAGGTTGTTTAATTTAGAGAGTGTATCATCACTTATCTTACTAAAATAGTCATACCAAGTGTATTTTTTTAAAAAGAACTTGATGATAGGTATGATATCTACTACTGTATTAGACAATGGAAGTTTACGCCTTACGTTGCCTACTTACTAAGAAGATTCCCAAAGATGAATTACATTTCAGTGTTAAAAGCCCTTGAAATTTAGATCTTGGTACATATCTTAAGCATTTGACAACTAGCTTGAAAATTCTATCTTCTTTGACTGAGAACACATACAGACAACAATAAATGCAATGAATACAATATAGTTGAAAAACAATTAAGTAAGAAACTCATGTTCCTGCTAACCATGAGAATATCTATGCTACAGATTGCTTACCTACATCATAAATAACATTACCATGTTCAATAATCTTTAATTATGATAATAGCAAACAAAAAGAAAACCATTGGGTATGCTTATGTATATCCATATTAAAGTATAAGAGAAAACAGAATATTTTGATAGCTTCGGTTTTCCACAAAACAAATCATAAATTTATTACTTTCATATAGAAGAATGCAAAGGTACTTACAACACTCAAGTCTAAAAGATTATTTTTCATCAACATTAGACATTTATTGTGTTGTGTATTTGTATTTTAAAACTCAACATTACATTTTGAAAGACTTCCAGGGGTTTTTTCAGGCAATAGACTCGATAATGATTTATGAATGTGATATTTGTATACTTAAAGATTTTTCTAGAACAGAATCAGCAGTAAAAGAATGTTTAAAGGAGTTCTTTTGAAAATTCTAGAAATTCTCCCTCTTGTTATCCACCTTCTAAAGGATATTTCTAAAAAGAATAACCGCTGTTATTTGTCCCATACATTTCTGATTGGTTGAAAAAACAGGTTTTACCACTACTTTTTTTTTCTTAAAGAGGGGATGTTCTAGAAATATTACCAAGAGTAGCTACATACAGTTCAGTGAGACATACATTATTAGTTTATTTCTTGATCTGTTTGCTCGCACGCTGTTCATGTCTCACATTCTGTAAACTACAAAACATATCTGTTACAATTTTTTTTTTGTGCAAATCATAGTGTTGTTAGTGTGTAATTGGTTTGTTGTAAACAAAGTACACAATGGTTTCTACTCAAAAAACAGCAACAAATACAGTTTCATCCATCATTACCTCGGTTCAAAGCACTGTTGGCAGGAAACCCAAGAATTTAAAACGTGATTTAGATTTAGCTGATGAAGAGGTATCCAAAAGCCAGATAATCAAAGTTTCCAAAAAATCTACTGTTGAAAGAACATGGAAGCCACGAAAAAATTTAATTATGTGCCAAGTATATCCCATGAACTGGAGTGGATCAAAACAGCTGATTGTAGGCTTAGATATAGATAACAATTTTCAACCTTTGATTTATTTTATGAGAAATTCACCTCCAAAAAATTTGGGTGTGTATTTAAATATAAATACTTTCACAGCGCTTACTTCTGATGAGTTTGCTAAGAGTGTAAATCGTTATTTTTGCGCCAATGATGAAAATTATAAGCCTGAAACAACAATCGTTTCTCAAAAAGTAAAAATACAGTTCCAGAAATACCAGGGCCAAAAATCTATTGTAATAACTGATGCTGTAGAATATGAAAATGTTTACCCAGACTCTATAATGATCCAAGATGAGAGTTGGTATGGTCTTCGAAAATTATCTCCTTGCATTGTTTCAACAGTAAAAATGTATACCAGGCTTAGTGAGTCATGTAAAAGAGCCTTTGATTTTATTATTAGTACTATGCAAGAGTATTGCTTGAAAATTGTTAATCTCAAAGATATTGGTAATTTAGAATGCAATGTAAAGACAATCTTCTATAAAGGTTATAAATTTAAGTTATCAACAGCGGAGTTGGGGCATATAAACTCAAACATTGTATTAGCTGAAAAAATTTTCTATGAAATTAAGATTATTTGTTCTCAAAGTATTATAAAAGAAATTGTATCATTTTTAAGGTTAAACTCACATATAGAAGAGGAAAGTGATGATGAGTAATATTGTTTTTTTATACAGTTGAGTAATAATTTCAATTAGTTTCATTTCTTAATAATCATTCTGAAAAATGCACATTTAAATACTAGGCATATGTGATAATTTTTTTTTCATACAATCTACTTATTTATAAAAGGTATAAATTTAGGTATGTATTTGTAGTGTTAAGGTAGAATTGAAAATCAAGAGTAAGATATTCTTGTAAATTAGTGGGCATTGGTATTAATTTCAAGTTATATTGTAGCAGTTAGTATAGCAATGAATTATGAATAAAAATTATGAAAACCTCACTTCAGCATTACATTTTTTCAATATCATAATCTGATGGTAAGTATACTGTTTTTCAGCAAGAGTATTTCCATTGGAGATTTTGTATAGAGAAGTACAAATGTATTCTGTTTCACTGTTTCATGAAGGAATAAATTATAAAGTATAATTTTTAAGAGTAGGTACCAATTGCAGATATAAGTATTAAAAAATTATTCAAGAGCAAAATGCAGGGTACCTAATGGAACAGCCAATCCATATGTACAAAGCATTTTATGTCAAGGTAGAGACTAGATGAGCATAAGTGAAGATCCCTTGAAAAATCTCAAAAGAACAAATTTGACAAGGAAAATCATCAGAGCAGTGAATTTGTAGTACCTACATACTTATTGTTTGCTGATGTACAGTCAAAGTAAGCATAAGTGAAGATTCCTTGAAAATCATCATTTTACATCTGGCAAACTTTTACCTATATTATATTTTGCAATGACATATTTTTTCTTTTTA
Organism: Planococcus citri; assembly: GCF_950023065.1. Lineage (NCBI taxonomy): Eukaryota > Metazoa > Arthropoda > Insecta > Hemiptera > Pseudococcidae > Planococcus > Planococcus citri. Next base: position 3,017,965 of record NC_088679.1, on the reverse strand, counting down.
TCATGCACGCTGACTCCTAATACCTTTCATTGGAAGCATGCATTAATACTCAAACTGGTTCCACACAGTTCCCTAGTTTCACAACCTCTGCTTTGTCATCCTCTACCTACCCTAGTTCTGACGTCCTTGGACCTGCGCGTTGAAAAACGCACAGGTTCAAGTATTACTTGAACCTGTGCGTTTTTCAACGCGCAGGTCCAAGGACGTCAGAACTAGGGTAGGTAGAGGATGACAAAGCAGAGGTTGTGAAACTAGGGAACTGTGTGGAACCAGTTTGAGTATTAATGCATGCTTCCAATGAAAGGTATTAGGAGTCAGCGTGCATGATAAAAAGAAAAAATATGTCATTGCAAAATATAATATAGGTAAAAGTTTGCCAGATGTAAAATGATGATTTTCAAGGAATCTTCACTTATGCTTACTTTGACTGTACATCAGCAAACAATAAGTATGTAGGTACTACAAATTCACTGCTCTGATGATTTTCCTTGTCAAATTTGTTCTTTTGAGATTTTTCAAGGGATCTTCACTTATGCTCATCTAGTCTCTACCTTGACATAAAATGCTTTGTACATATGGATTGGCTGTTCCATTAGGTACCCTGCATTTTGCTCTTGAATAATTTTTTAATACTTATATCTGCAATTGGTACCTACTCTTAAAAATTATACTTTATAATTTATTCCTTCATGAAACAGTGAAACAGAATACATTTGTACTTCTCTATACAAAATCTCCAATGGAAATACTCTTGCTGAAAAACAGTATACTTACCATCAGATTATGATATTGAAAAAATGTAATGCTGAAGTGAGGTTTTCATAATTTTTATTCATAATTCATTGCTATACTAACTGCTACAATATAACTTGAAATTAATACCAATGCCCACTAATTTACAAGAATATCTTACTCTTGATTTTCAATTCTACCTTAACACTACAAATACATACCTAAATTTATACCTTTTATAAATAAGTAGATTGTATGAAAAAAAAATTATCACATATGCCTAGTATTTAAATGTGCATTTTTCAGAATGATTATTAAGAAATGAAACTAATTGAAATTATTACTCAACTGTATAAAAAAACAATATTACTCATCATCACTTTCCTCTTCTATATGTGAGTTTAACCTTAAAAATGATACAATTTCTTTTATAATACTTTGAGAACAAATAATCTTAATTTCATAGAAAATTTTTTCAGCTAATACAATGTTTGAGTTTATATGCCCCAACTCCGCTGTTGATAACTTAAATTTATAACCTTTATAGAAGATTGTCTTTACATTGCATTCTAAATTACCAATATCTTTGAGATTAACAATTTTCAAGCAATACTCTTGCATAGTACTAATAATAAAATCAAAGGCTCTTTTACATGACTCACTAAGCCTGGTATACATTTTTACTGTTGAAACAATGCAAGGAGATAATTTTCGAAGACCATACCAACTCTCATCTTGGATCATTATAGAGTCTGGGTAAACATTTTCATATTCTACAGCATCAGTTATTACAATAGATTTTTGGCCCTGGTATTTCTGGAACTGTATTTTTACTTTTTGAGAAACGATTGTTGTTTCAGGCTTATAATTTTCATCATTGGCGCAAAAATAACGATTTACACTCTTAGCAAACTCATCAGAAGTAAGCGCTGTGAAAGTATTTATATTTAAATACACACCCAAATTTTTTGGAGGTGAATTTCTCATAAAATAAATCAAAGGTTGAAAATTGTTATCTATATCTAAGCCTACAATCAGCTGTTTTGATCCACTCCAGTTCATGGGATATACTTGGCACATAATTAAATTTTTTCGTGGCTTCCATGTTCTTTCAACAGTAGATTTTTTGGAAACTTTGATTATCTGGCTTTTGGATACCTCTTCATCAGCTAAATCTAAATCACGTTTTAAATTCTTGGGTTTCCTGCCAACAGTGCTTTGAACCGAGGTAATGATGGATGAAACTGTATTTGTTGCTGTTTTTTGAGTAGAAACCATTGTGTACTTTGTTTACAACAAACCAATTACACACTAACAACACTATGATTTGCACAAAAAAAAAATTGTAACAGATATGTTTTGTAGTTTACAGAATGTGAGACATGAACAGCGTGCGAGCAAACAGATCAAGAAATAAACTAATAATGTATGTCTCACTGAACTGTATGTAGCTACTCTTGGTAATATTTCTAGAACATCCCCTCTTTAAGAAAAAAAAAGTAGTGGTAAAACCTGTTTTTTCAACCAATCAGAAATGTATGGGACAAATAACAGCGGTTATTCTTTTTAGAAATATCCTTTAGAAGGTGGATAACAAGAGGGAGAATTTCTAGAATTTTCAAAAGAACTCCTTTAAACATTCTTTTACTGCTGATTCTGTTCTAGAAAAATCTTTAAGTATACAAATATCACATTCATAAATCATTATCGAGTCTATTGCCTGAAAAAACCCCTGGAAGTCTTTCAAAATGTAATGTTGAGTTTTAAAATACAAATACACAACACAATAAATGTCTAATGTTGATGAAAAATAATCTTTTAGACTTGAGTGTTGTAAGTACCTTTGCATTCTTCTATATGAAAGTAATAAATTTATGATTTGTTTTGTGGAAAACCGAAGCTATCAAAATATTCTGTTTTCTCTTATACTTTAATATGGATATACATAAGCATACCCAATGGTTTTCTTTTTGTTTGCTATTATCATAATTAAAGATTATTGAACATGGTAATGTTATTTATGATGTAGGTAAGCAATCTGTAGCATAGATATTCTCATGGTTAGCAGGAACATGAGTTTCTTACTTAATTGTTTTTCAACTATATTGTATTCATTGCATTTATTGTTGTCTGTATGTGTTCTCAGTCAAAGAAGATAGAATTTTCAAGCTAGTTGTCAAATGCTTAAGATATGTACCAAGATCTAAATTTCAAGGGCTTTTAACACTGAAATGTAATTCATCTTTGGGAATCTTCTTAGTAAGTAGGCAACGTAAGGCGTAAACTTCCATTGTCTAATACAGTAGTAGATATCATACCTATCATCAAGTTCTTTTTAAAAAAATACACTTGGTATGACTATTTTAGTAAGATAAGTGATGATACACTCTCTAAATTAAACAACCTGAGTCAGAAAGTAACTCTAAAGAAATTTAAACAAAATTTTTATGAACGTGATATGGCAACAGCAATATGTGATTCAATGGCTAAATTTGTTGTGAGGCAGATTGAATATATGCTGGAGGAGGGTGATCAAATTTATGATACTTGATAAAAAGATTGTCACAGTTTTATTAAGATAAGTCTGTGATATACTTAATCATGTGCCTAGGAATTTGGGGAATTTTCTTTTCAATGATGTATTTCTTCCAAACCAGTGTAGGTATTTTAATTTTATAATTAGTTTAATTTTTTTAAAAAGAAATTAATTAATAGTTTCAAAAAATAATTCCTGTTCTAAATAATTTGATTTTTATATTTCATTACATTCATTTTTTTTTTTTGCATTTTCAAAACACTACCTGAAATGAAATTTCATTAGGTACCTAAAATATTCAAAAAAGAAAGAAGCTCTGAAATTTACTTTCAACTAGCTGATAAAAATATCACATCTTAATTATATTTCAGAGTGTAATTTTTTTTTTTCAACTTTGGTTACCTTCATATAAAATTTCTTTACTTATCATATTGGATAAATTGAATACAGCAATTCTATAATTTTTCAAGTATTTTTGGAATCGCTGCAACACTTCAACTCCATCACTAATTTCATCAATATCAACACAACCCTACAGCATTATGTAGATAGGTTTGTTGACATTATTAGTTCACAGTAGTTTTTTTTTCAATTTACTCAAATCATTTTTATGTAAGACTGCCAATGCTACAAAAATGACTGTCAGAAGGCATACATTTTTAATGGGTTTTCAATTGGAGTTATTGATGACTTCTTGGTGCAACACTCGCCTGAAAATAAGTTTTTCAATGGATCTGTTTCCCCATTACAAGGTCTACTTTGTCTCTAGAATTATTTGTGGTAATTGGTTATGAAATGAATTTATGAAATAGATTGTCAAGAGTTTTTTTTTTTCTTCAAATGATAAATTTCAGAATTTTCCTTAAGGTGTTTGAATTTTCTTATAATTGTGTTGTCAACATTGAAGCATCATTGGAAAATTGAAAAAGAAAAGAAAAGAAAAGAACATTACTATTGGGGGCCTATATTCTTTTTCAGTTTTTCCCTGCACCATTTTTCCTAATTTTTTAGAGAAAAGTTCACGCTGACCTGGCTTCAAAAACATTTCATTAATAAATTCATTTAGAAAAAAAATTAGAAAATTTCATTTTATTCTCACAAAATAAGATATTTTCCACTTATCAAAGCAGACGTTTCATTTTCAAGAGAAACGTTCACATTGACCCAGCTTTAAAAATATTTCATCAATCAAGTCATTTAAAGATGAAATTTGTAAAAATTTGATTGCCACAAAATGAAATATTTTTCTTAAAGATGAAATTGGTGAAAATTTGTTTCCCACAAAATGAAATATTTTTCTTTTGGGTAAGTATCAAAGTATTAGGAGTCTAAAATGAAAAACAAAAAATAACAAAATATCCATTTTGATCTTCCTTGTTCATAATCTTGATTTAAATCTGATTCAATATATAAAAAAAAATTGGTAAGAGGAAAAAATGTAAACAATATATCCTCATAAGAATACTCTGCAGAAAGTTTTGATTCAATAAATTTTATTTATTTGTTTTCAAACCTTTCCAACGCGTCAACTGTTTCTGTATTAAAATGCAAACAATTTAACAGAAAAAGTTTGAAATTTTCTTCCAAATCTTCTGAGATGAAATTTGCAATCTCCTTATACTTTTCAGGGAATGGTTTTTATTTCAAACTTTTTATTTTTTTTCAATAATCAAATCACATAAAAATGTGTATGCTTTTACCCAACTTAATCACAGGAGCCCCAGGGACATATTTGAGGATTTCTGTGATTTATTCCAAAGAAGATGAATCTAGAAATTCTGTGATTATATTTTTTTTTTTTGTGACTTGATAAATATTTAGAAAAAAATTAGGGTAATCTCAACTGAATCTCAAATTAATAAGTAGGTAGGTATGTTTTTTTTTTAAACATGGATTTTGGCAGATTTTTGAGAATGTGGATTTTGGTTGATTTAGAATCCGCTAGAATCTGGTAGGAATAGCTTTTGAAAATTGATTACAGATTTTACGCAGTTTACTCAAAGAGAAGACTTGAGGTTTCGAAAGTTTGTGGTTGGAATCTAGAAAGTGTTTAAAAAAGAGTTCAAAAGAAACATTCAAAGACCACATTTTTGAGAATCTGCATTTAAAAAAAAACATACTTAATAGGCGTATGTAAAAAAAACTTGGCCTGGTAAATAGAAACGCTTGAAGAAAAAAATGAGAATAAATTTCTTACTGAATCATAAATTAATAGGTATTTAAAAAAATTACAACCAAAAACATGAAAATTTTCCCACTGACGAATCACTTCACATTAAACAATTTATTAATAGGTAGGTATATTTTTTTTTTGTTCACACAACTTGATACTTATACCTAACAAGCCAACTGAAATGAACTACCTATTTTTACAGTGTTAGGTATATCTACCTACTTTTTGGGAGGAACAGGGAGGAGGAGGGGGAGGGGAAGGTATTATTGTACTTTTTCAATGTTTATTCTATGAAAAAAAAAATTGAATAATTGAAAATAATTTTATACAGTACGCATTTACTGTATTGCAAGCATCTAGTAAATTTGATCGAAGTTATTAATAAAAATTAATTACTCAATCAATACCTAAATATCCATTCCATTAATAAGAGCAATCAAAATCAAGAAACGTCGTCGTCGTCGTCGTTTCCTTATAAGCGGTAGGCCTATTGGCCTGTCTGCTGCGGTGTGGAACCTGTTGAGGATGAGCCTGAGGTATCCGTGAGTTTCCTCCTTGGTCTCCCTCTGCTTCTCTTCCCCGTTGGTGTATATTGGAGGACCTGTTTTGGTGATCTTGTTTCCTCCATCCTTTTGACATGATTTCTCCAATCTTTCCTATACTGTTTTATCTTCTTCATGACTGGCTTCACTCCGAGATCTGCTGTTATTTTCTCGGATGGGACTCTGTCTCTGAGAGTCACCCCTGCCGTTCTCCTCATGAACTTCATCTCTGCTGCCGTTATTCTTCTTTTATCAGATTTCTTCAGTGCCCATACCTCGCTTCCATACGTCATCATTGGTATTGCTAGGGTATTGTACACCTTCAATCTTGTTTCTTTTCGCACCTTACTGCTTCTCAGGGTCCTATTTATCAGTCCTGTGACTCTCAGGAACTTTGCAATCTTTCCACCAACATCTACTTCTCCCTGGTATGATATCGTGTTTCCCAGGTATTTGAAATTGTTGACCTGTTCAATGATTTTTCCATTTATTACAATCTTGCTTCTTACTGGCTCCTTTCCTTTGAAGGCCATTGTTTTTGTTTTCTCTGAAGATATTCTCATATCATACTTTTCTGATATCTTTGTTAAATTATACATTGATCTCTGTAGGTCATCTTCTGTTTCGGCTAGTACTGCTTGATCATCTGCGAATAATACTGTTGATATTTCTTGTCTTCTGTCTGTCTTGATTCCTTTTGGCTTCATTTTCTGCCATTCTTTTACAAACTTCTACCTTTATTATACATACACAACACAATCACTTGAAATACCTCCTAATAAATTTAATTGAAATAATTACCTGATCATTAAATATGAAGTTAATTAACCCAATCAAAATCTAGACCTTTCCATCATTACATACCCTTACGCACAGGTAAGCATACCTTTTGGACTCATCACTCCTTCCCTCGCCGCTAAACTACCCTGTGGTATGGTTAATATGTGATATAGATTCTAAAATTTCACCCCTACATTCTAGCTCTTTCTCCCTATACCTTCCCTTAGAAACAGAAAACCTGTTCTTGAAGTATAACTTTCCACTTTCTTCCATTTCTAGATATTTCCAAGACAGAATTTCTTTGTACTAGTATTGACCCGTGGGTGGAAGGATATGGAAAAGAATAGAAAAAGTCTAGTACTAATTTACTATATTCATAATGCATGTACATATGAGTTCCTACGCTTAAAATCACCGATAATTATTTCAATTGAAGAAATCCAGCAATCAGTCCATCTATATGAGGGGGGGGCAGAAGGGGGTTGATATTCCCATTCATTTGTATGTACTCGTAATTGTCAAATTCGCTTATGATTATTTTAATTAAAGAAATCAATTGTGATAATTATTCGGAAATGGTGAATTAATTAATTAATTAATCGATCGATCAATTAATGTGTACCAGTGTTTCAATCAAAAGAAATTAATTAATTCGTCAATCGATATTAATTTAATATCCTCCTCTCACCCCGCCACCTACGACACCATTCCACCACGTGTGCGCGAACCAGTTTCCCTCCTCACCCCGCCTACGACATTATCCACCCTGTACTGTACTCGCGAGCCAACGTTGCGTGTGTTGCGGGTTGCATATTTGAATGCCTGATCGTAGAGTACCTCCTTAACTACTATCACCTGTCAAAATTTCAAGTGATAAAGTGCGTTTTTCGATTTTTGGTGAATTTTTGAAAATCCAATTTAGGCCAAAAATGAGGGGAAAAATCAAAATTTTACCAAATTGACCAAGAAAGCTGAAATTTGGGATATACCCTATTTTCAACACGCTAAATCGACTGGAAACGGTTTCAACCCGTTTTGAGCAGTTCTGGAGCTTCCAGCAGATTTTTGAAACTCGAAATTTCCCAAAATTTCATGTAATGGAGATGGAAAGCCGAAATTAATTTTGCAAACAATTTCAATACGCTACAAAGTCGGCTGCAGGTGGATTTCAAGTCGTTTTGGAGCTTCCAGAGATCTTTTGAAAATTACTGGAGTCTCCACCAGATTTTTGAAACTTGAGATTCCTTCAACAATTATCAAATGCAGTCAGCCAGCTGAAATTTACTTCGAAAACTAATTTAAATAAGATATGAAGTCGACTGCATGGTGGTTTCAATGGTTTTAAAGCTTCCAGCTACTTTTTGGAAATTTTAATTTTCCAAAAAATGCCATATAACCATTCAAAAAGTCGCTGAAAGCACCAAAACGACTCGAACCCCACCAGCAGTTTACTTCGTAACGTATTCAAATTAGTTTGCAGAATAAATTTTGGCTTTCCATCTCCATTTGATGGAATTTTGGGAAATTTCAAGTTTCAAAAATCCAAAACGACTTGAAATCCACATGCGGTCGACTTCCGCGTATTGAAATTAGTTTGCAGAATGAATTTCGGCTTTCCATTTACGTTTGATGAAATTTTGGGAAATTTCAAGTTTCAAAAATCTACTGGAGGCTCCAGTAATTTTCAAAAAGTCGCTGGAGGCTTCAAAACGACTCGAAATCCACCTTCAGCCGACTTTGTAGCGTATTGAAATTAGTTTGCAAAATAAATTTTGGCTTTCCATCTCCATTTCATGAAATTTTGGGAAATTTTGAGATTCAAAAATCTGCTGGAGGCTTTAGAACTGCTCAAAACGGGTTGAAACCGTTTCCAGTCGATTTGGCGTGTCGAAAATAGGGTGTATCCCAAATTTCAGCTTTCTTGGTCAATTTGGTAAAATTTTGATTATTCCCCTCATTTGTGACCTAAATTTGATTTTCAAAAATTCACCAAAAATCGAAAAATGCACTTTAGCACTTGAAATTTTGACAGGTGATAAATTTTTACCTGATCTTTCGATCTACGTAACTTTGTACGGTCTAAAAAATTTCATGCAAGTCCTATGTTGGAACCCAAAATCTACTCATTTTTTTGAGGACTTGGGCTAGAAATGTTCCTTAGGATTCCCCATTTAAGAGAAAAGTTGTTCCGGAGGATCAACCGGGGGGGGGGGGTGCAATAGATCCTCAATCGAGCTCTCCCGACTACATATTATATGTATGAAAAAATCACAATTTTTAAGCTATTTTTCATGAGATATCAACACATTTAAGAAATATTAGAGCCCGCGATTTTTTATTGAAATTTTGAGAAACTTTCAAGTTTTGAGTATATTCACCACATTTTTTCGATTCGAACTCGTCGGCCCGCCGCCCCCTCATCTCCTCCTGGTGATCCAAATAGGACTAAAATTCCCAAAAATATGAAATGACATGTGGCATATTTTTATTTGGGCTTTGAAAGTGCTGAGAACGAATATCCACTTATTTTTTGAATCCGGTCTCTGTGTAACTCTCTGAGCCTCTCAAATGTTAACCCCAATTTTGAGAAACATGAAATACATATTTTTTTATTATCATACCTACATACTTACCTACTACTAATTTTGAGATTATGGGGGCTCTTATTTTTAAGTCACTACATACTTACTTCATAAAATGTTCTCAACCAATGAAGCAATGAACTTTTTTGGAGGAGGAGGTGTACCTAATTTGAGTGAAAAATGTTGGTTACTTTTTTCATCGCGAGAAGTTTATGAAGTTACCCTTTATTCATTTTTTTTTTTAAATTTCAAATATACGATGTCTGATAGATCAACAATCAGTAATCCTGCCCTATCTGTGCCATTTCATTCAAATTTTTAGTCCAAAAAACAATTCCGCTCGGTGTCCCCTCCTCTCCCCCCTACTCATCTTTTTCCCAAAAAATGGTCATTGAGCTTCTTGATTTTATTATTGTACGTATCAATAAAAAACGAATAAAAATGTTTCAGTTTACCATACTAGTGTTAGTGTTAGTAATTCGCCGTGTGTTTCATCGCACTCTGCTTCCTCCACACAAAATCCGTGTTTTTTTTTTTTGACAGAGAATGAAAACAAACGACTTAACGGCTTAACGCTACGTTGTAGTAGGTTTCTTACTTAATAATAACATCAAATGGTAGACAATACGCCGAGGCTCGAACGCATGCCCACCAATTACCAGTCGTAAATAACAAATTGAAACATTTAGAGAGACGATCAACCTTCATGGAAATTATTACGTTTACACAATTAAACATTAGTTAAATCGCAAAGGTAATAAAGAGCCATTACAAAACACCCATCTCTATTAATTTTACGATAGTAGTAGACAAAAAGAACGAAGAAAAAAAAAACCTCTTGATGAGAAGATTAATATCTCTGAAACGCGGACGACGACGATTCTCTTACTCTTTTCAGAATGCGCTGCACAAAACGAATCAGTCAGATTGATTTCTTATAGATGACTGCTGCGAGCATGACAGTGATCGGTATGGAATTGATTGATAATAATGATAAAATGCTTACGATCGTGGCAGGAAGTAAAGCAAGGTGATGACTTGACAGAAGGTTGAATAAATTCGTAAGGGTAAACAGCTTCGTCGAATGAATACTCTCAATTAAAAACTTACCTACGAGTATACTCGCGCTACATATCGCGGTGTATTTGGAAAAATAATACCCGTGTATTTTATTAATGATAGCGATAAACAATAGAGTGATATAGGCGAGATGCGAGAGACTCTCGGATACAGACGGATGCAGGAGAATGCGAAGCATCGTACATACGTGTGCTTAAGTCTTTATTTCTGTACTTTTATTTCTCCGTAAGTGTGCGTAGGCAATTAGGCATAGGCCTAGGTGTGTGCGAACGTTTGAAGACACAAAACTCAATATGACTATTGACTAATCAATGAAACGTCCCTATGGTGAAAAATGGCCTATGAAGGCAAAATTTTTAAAACATTTTTCTCGAAATATTGTTTTTTCAATTTTAATGTTAATGTCCTTATTGGTTCAGTATTTGTAGAAAATCGTCATGTTGAGTTATTCTTTGGAATTGAAATCGATCTATTTTTTGTTCTTTTCACTTCACTATCTTGCTGGGCATCAATGTATTGCAGTTTTTGCTCTAATTTGATACAGTCTTATAACTATACATACATTCACGATCTGCTTATGGCATTTCACATAATCCTTGAAAAAGTATTTTTATCACTTGAACTCATTTAGTATTTAAAACTTTGCTGCAGGAGAAGCTAAAACTACTAATCATACGATAGTCGATAGATTGGTATAAAGTTGTCATTATTCGAAATTCTTCAACTTTTGTTGCATTATACATTCACAAAGACTTGGAAGAGTTGACAATTTTTTGAAGTATGGGTCTTGGGGGAGTGGAGGGGAGGGAAGTGAAAAGGGTCTCGCCCATATCATATAATAATTTTGAAATGTTATTTAAATGCTGTAAAATAAAAGACAAAGAATCCAACGTTCTAAAATTTGAGACGAATTATTGAAATAAACTATAATACCGATTGTATTTTTTTTGTGTTTCAGGTGAGTACCTAGGAATTTTTCTTGCTGTAATTTTCGTAGAAAGCACTCTCGTGAATAAGAAATAAAAGTAAGTACTTGGAAGTTAGTTTTTAATAGGATTATAATTTTGTTGATACTCGATAGGGAGTGGGCAGGAAACTCCAGTTACGTTGAGCTTCTTAAAGAAGTTGACTCTGCAATCTGCCCTGATCCTTCGACTCATCTCAGTTGAAAAAGTACACTTTGGAAGTATTTTTCATTTGAACTGTGCAGTGCAGCAGCCTGCAACACTATCACTTTGATGATGTTCAGGGCAGGGGGTGCAAATGAACTGGGAAAAATCCGGAGGCGTATTAAGCAGGTCGACAGTAGCCCTCAACTCGATTTTTAGTTGTCCAAATTTATTTCTACACCTTCTGGAGAAATCGAGAATCGAGCTGAAGACTCGAAAATTGTTTATATTGTAAAAGCAGGGGTGCTGTGATAAATTTTCTTGATAATACATCAACGGGTTTTTTATTGGGGGGGGGGGGGGGTGAATTTTTTTTTCATTTTTTCACTTCCCCCGAAATTAATCTTACCCTCTTCCCCCCCCCCCCTCATTGAGAAAAAATATAAAATTTACAATGAAATAATTTGGTATCTAATTAAGCCTAACAATTTGAAACATTTTTTCTCTGGCTTTGCTCGTGTCCAAGTCCATGCTGTCGAATCAAAAATCTACTGAAGGCTCCAAAATCTGCTTGAGACTGTAGAACTGCTCAAAACGGTTTGAAACTGTTTCCAATCGATTTGGCAGGTTGAAAAATAGGGTATACCCCAAATTTCTGCTTTCTAGGTCAATTTGGTAAAATTTTGATTTTTTTTCTCATATTTTTTCACGTTTTGATTTTCAAAAATTCGCCAAAAATCGAAAAATACACTTTAAGACTTGAAATTTAGGCTGGTGATAAATTTTTGCATGCTCTCTCGATCTAGCTTTGTCCAATCCGAAAAATTTCGCGCGAGTACTATGTTGGAAAGCAAAATTTGCAACGTTGACTGTTCTGTCAATCAAAATGACCGCCATTTTGTTAGTATGGTCAACTTTTTTTCGGCAAGTTTGCTTTAAAATGTTCCTTAGGATGTCCCATATTTAAGAAAAAAGTTGTCCCAGAGGGCCCGTGGAGGTTGTAATTACTCGTATATTCCTATCGTCATATGCCAGATTATTGGAGGGGGGGGGGGTCACTGAAAATAAGGAGAATTCATCCAGTGCTTAAGAAGATCGCAGCACTCCTGCTGTAGAGGAGGTGGTTCTCAACAAAGCACAACCATTTGTACAAATTTCAAATTTTTGATTTTCTAAATTTTTTCTCGACACGAATACCTGTCTATGGAATCGAAGTGTTCATGCACCTATAAATAGAAATCGGCTCTCTGCCAAATACCTTGAAGCTGCCAGTCTTTTTTTTAGCTATAACTACTCGAATTGATTTCTATGCTTTCTGAAGAAATCTTGCATCATGCTGGAGGCGAAATTTGGATTCGTGAAGGGTATGGGGTGGGGAGGGGGTTGGTCTTAGGAAAGTACCCCATACTGTTGTTCGCCAATCTGTTCGAGCGGTTGCCTATATTTAGGTCCTAAAGGTGTAACATTCGCGCCGTATTTAGTTGTTCTGACATAAGCCTAGTTTAGAAATTGAAGGAGCAACGATATGCGAATTTTAGATGCCCCCATTTTTAACCGTGGTTTCTGGTACAATTTTTCAAGACAAACCAGAAAGATTCTATCACAAAATAGCCTATCTCTAAAATTGAAGGCTACGTGCAATTCATATTTCAACGATCGACTGTTTCCAGCTCTCTCAAAATCGGCTCAAATGTAGATATAAACTGTTCAAATCGGTCGATAATGAGCCTAACAAGGGAACTTCTTGAGGTGTTCGCCTCCGATTTGAACGGGACCGCGATTTTTGGAAAGAGCATGTTCTAAAACACCCAAATCCAAATTTTCAGCTGCCCAAGTTCATTTTTCGATTTTTGGCGAATTTTTGAAAATCCAAAATTGACTATTTTGGTGATTTATGCTTTTTTTTAGAAAGTACTTACTTGATCAGTAAAAATGTTTAAAACACGTCCTAAAACCGATTATTAACCCCCCAAATCCAAATGTCGCCATTTCCAGCCATGCTGGAGCCTCCAGCGCTATTTTTCAATTTCTCCAGAATTTTGAATTTGCTCCAGAAGGCGTGAATATGAAGTTGGGCAACTAAAAATCGAGTTGTGTGTTATAGTACTCGATCTGTTTAACGAGTTTATCCACATTTGAGTCGATTTTGGAAGGGACATACACCTCAAGAGTGGGTTTTTGACCACCTTGTTTCATAATAAAAATATCCAAAAATTAAAGGAGGCCCAAGAAAGACTGGAAATGGCGAAATCCGCTCTCGTGTGGTTAATTAATGACAAAATACTGCGATTCGAGCAACTTTCAAAAAATGTTTCACAAACGAGGAATTTTTGGTTTTTGAATGTTTTTATTTTGAAAAAAAGCTGGTCAAACAACCACTCTTGAGGTGTCCGCTCCAGAATCGGCTCAAATGTGGATAAATTCGTTAAATAGGTCGAGTATATCACACAACTCGATTTTTAGCTGTCCAACTTCATATTCACGCCTTCTGGAGCAAATTCAAAATTCTGGAGAAATTGAAAAATAGCGCTGGAGGCTCCAGAATGGCCGGAAATGGCGGAACTCGGCCTCTGGGGGTTTGTTGTGTTCAAAATACAGCGATTCGCGCAAATTTTGAAAAATTTTTCGCAAACGGGAAATTTTTGATTTTTGAATATTTTTATTTTGAAAAAAGCTGGTCAAAAAACCACTCTTGAGGTGTCCGCTCCAGAATCGGCTCAAATGTGGATAAATTCGTTAAACAGGTCGAGTATAACATACAACTCGATTTTTAGCTGCCCAACTTCATATTCACGCCTTCTGGAACAAATTGAAGATTCTGGAGAAATTGAAAAGTCGCGCTGGAGGCTCCAGAATGGCTGGAAATGGCAAAATTCGGCCTCTGTGGGTTTGTTCATGACGAAATACTGCAATTCGCGCAAATTTCAAAAAGTTTCTTGCAAACGGGAAATTTTTGATTTTTGAATATTTTTATTTTGAAAAAAGCTGTACTGGTCAAAAAACCACTCTTGAGGTGTCCGCTCCAGAATCGGCTCAAATGTGGATAAATTCGTTAAACAGGTTGTACAACTCGATTTTTAGCTGCCCAACTTCATATTCACGCCTTCTGGAGCAAATTGAAAATTCTGGAGAAATTGAAAAATCGCGCTGGAGGCTCCAGAATGGCTGGAAATGGCGAAATTAGGATTTGGGGGGGGGGTTAATATTAGTTTTAGGACTTATTTTGAACTTTTTTACTGATCAAGTACGTACTTTTTTTTAAAAAAAAGCATAAATCACCAAAATAGTCAATTTTGGATTTTCAAAAATTCGCCAAAAATCGAAAAATGAACTTGGGCAGCTGAAAATTTGGATTTGGGTGTTTTAGAACATGCTCTTTCCAAAAATCGCGGTCCCGTTCAAATCGGAGGCGGTCACCTCAAGAGGTTCCCTTGTCAGTTTATGGTCAGCATCCTTTTTCAAATTGAATTTCGAGCTCTTGATCGCTAAAGGTACTCGCTCACACATCGTCAACTATTTACGTTTATTCCATTTTTTTATTTTCAACGTATGCACGATGAAGATTTCATAGTTGAAAAATTTTACTTACTTACGCCTCGTCTCGTGAAATAATAAAGACATCAGGGAGAAAGAAAAATCATAGGTTTAGTTTGGGAGATTTCTCGTTTAATTCGCATCTGCTTGATCAAACGTCAAGAAAAACGCGCTATATATCTTGTTAGAAAATTATATAGATGTTATAAAACAGTTTGTTGGCGTTTAGAACACCACAAAACATATCTTCTACCTCATCTACCTGTCTGATGATAGTTGCCTGGATCTACGGTAGCTCGTATGGCTCGTACTTATTCTACTCTCGGGTATTTTATTTGAAATTCTTCGTGCCACAGCATATCCTTTCATATATTGTAGAATTGAGATTTTTTTCTTCACAGTTGGTATGTGATCTTTGGTTTTCAGAGTATTTTTTTTATTTTCGAGAAAAAAAATATACCATTGGGTAAATTGAATATCCAGCTACAACAATCGCCCGAAGAGAATATGGTTGAGCGCACGAGGCGCCGCGATGCATCGCACCATCCTATAGGGTATTTTGAATCGACCCGAAATGATTTTTAGTCGGGTTATTATCCACCTGTGTGTGTGTAAGTGTATTATAATCGCATTACGTTTAGAATGTCGGAATAATGAAGTATAACAACTCAATTATTATTCCGAGATGCGTGCCCTTAGGCCGAGTTGGGGTTATTTTTTATAAAAAAAATTAATATCATTAGGTCGCGCTTATTATAAATCTATTTGAGGTATATTTTCTCGATCCGTGATGGGAGCCAAAAGGAGTATTGTGTGGTAGAGAGGTAATTGATTATTATGTATAGCGACGAGGTGTATCTGTAATTAATGGCCTGTGTTTAGTACGTTCAAATTGGAAAACAAAACACGAGCACAGAGCAAAGGAAGATACATAGAAGGTGCTTCTAGAGAGTTGCGAAGAAAAAATATAATGTGAGATAGATTTTGCAAAGTTTTCGATCGAGAGGGTGATTTATGATGAAGCGAAGTAGTTTTTTTTCTTTTTTTTAAATTAGCGTCGATCAATCTGCGACTATTTACTTTGACAACCCGACAAGCGGTTTGAAATAATTAATTAAATGGCGTTGGATTTTCAACATTTTATTTTACTATGGCCGAGATGGCGTATGCGTACATACGTCTACGTACGACTGAGTATGGTTTGGTAAAGAGTAATTAAGCGTATAAAGTGGCGCGAAACGACGTCTATTACTTTTGAAAATTTAGGTAATTGAACGGCGATTGTTGGGTTTAAGAACCATTAGCCAGGTGATAGAGAATAAGAGGTGTTAGAGGTTATACACTGTCAATAATTATAAATGGTATTATCGGGGGCTGGTTGAAATATTTTAAATGAAAGGAACACAGAGTAGAAGTGTTAGTTAGAAAGTCTGGTTATTGTGTGAAGGGGCGTTCACTTCGTGACTAAGAATCACCATAAATCAAAACTCAGTTAATATTACTTATGGTAACATCAAACGAGTTATGGAATGTATAAGCAGCCGAATCTGGTAGTAGTGCATTTTGTACGAGTAATTTTTTTTTTTTTTAGTTCTGGTTCGTGTGTTTACTTTTTTTTTGTGTGATATTACGACATTTTGGTATAAATTTTTAATTTGTGCAGAATTTTTTTCGTGTTGGTAAAATTGCATGGCAAAAGACGCGCGGTGACCAGGAAGAGAAGCTCTCGATTGAAAATCTCGATTATTCCTTCGGCGTTAATTTAATAATTTTTCCGTTATGTTCACACGTTCTTGGTCGAGTATGGTTATCTCAGAGTCAGTGAGTGTTGGCTGTAGAGCTGTGTAGATCTACTAGTATAGCTGGGCATACGTTTACGTATACACATCGTATAGATGTACCTACTCTCGGCGGTGTTGAAATTATTTCAAAAGAGATAAGCTGGAAATTTTAATTACTTGTTTTAATTTTCTTTCACCAGTACCAGGGGTGAAAGGGCAGAAACTGTATACCGCCTTCCGAATATGAATTTCCAACTAGCTTTAAATAATTAACCAAGTGTTATCAGGCTGCAATGTTTTTTAATATTTGTATCCAGCTATATACGTAATTCTTTTTTTTTTTATAACATCGCTGCTCGGTCACGTTTTTTTTTGAAATTTTATTTAATTTTTTGTTTTGATTTCTTTTGGATTAGAATAGGTACTTACGATTGTGTACAAATATTCTGGCAGATACGGTGCATGTAGGTACTTGCTTACTTGGGGGTATACTGGAAATTCTTTTCCGCCGACAATGTCACCTTTATACTGAGGTAGAAATAATAATAAGACTCGCATACACATGTCAATTTAATTTAATAATATTTCATTTTGTCTTTGGTTCGAAGCGTTCTGCGAGTTATTTGCTTGTCAAATAAATAGAAATTTATGTGTCCGCAATATGTCATATTCTCGTACACTATATATTGTTAAACGAGTTTTTCTTTTTTTTTCTTTCTTTCACTCTCTTTCTGTCTTTCTCTTTTTCTGTCTCTGTCTTTTTCTGTGCTTATGATTTTTTTCCATTTTCATTATTAATTATTTACAACTCATTATAATTATTTTTTTTCGGTTTGTTTTCTTTTATTAATATTTAACTGTTCATGTTCCGGGAAAACCGTTGCGTATGGCACCAAGCTTGTTTTCATCGTCGCTCTCGTGTTTTTAAGAGATTTTATATGTACATCGAGAAAATTAAAATGGCGCGAATTTCACGAGTTTTCAAATTTTGAACCGATATTTGCGATTTTCCTTTATAAAATCGAGGAGTTCTGAATACGAAGTAATAAAACTGTACTCTATTCTCGCTTGTCTTGATATTAAAATTGAAAATTTCTCAAAAATTAAAAAAAAATATGTGAGTAATTTTTTCAGAGGTGAGGAGAAAAGTTGGGTTGTGATCCTGAAAATTTGAAAGGAAAAGATTGAAAGAAAGTCTGGAAATTCATTGCCAGAAAATTTTGCTTTTTTACCCAACCTGAAAAAAGTCCCGATTTTCAGCCAAACTGGCATTAATTTCCTGATTTTTTGCCAAACTTGATAGAATCTCTGCTTTTATACCATTTTTTTTTTCAATCAAACACTTCTTTCAGAATTTTTTTCTATTTTTTTTTTCGTTTTCGTTTGGAAATAAATGTAAAAATTTTAACGAGAATGAATTTTCACTCAGGCTCATATTTAACTTTTGAAACACAAAAAAAGATTCTGATTTTTGCCAAAATTGCAAAAAATTGACCTGCTGTTTTGCCAATATTGTCAAGGTCAAGAAAATTCTAATTCTATTGTGAAAACGTATTTTTTGGGCCAACATTCAAAAGAGGTTGTATGCAGTTTTCCCATTTTTTGAATCGCAGGTTATTAAGGTATTTTCCATTAAATCGTTCTTTTTTCTATTTTTTTTTTTTTTGAAATTATCGTTTTTGGGTAATTTTCACTTATTTTAATGCTTTTTTGAGTGTTTTTGCATCCTTCAAACTCGTTTGCAACAATTTTTCATGAATTTTTGTAAAAATTTAATTTACATACTGCTTTTTCGAATGTGTTTTTTAAATCATTTCAACACATTTTACCACTTTTTCATTCAATTTTAGTCAAATTTTGCTACAATTTCATCTTGTTTTTGCAATTTCTTTGATTTTAATATTTTTTTCAGTAAATTTTGCATCATTTTAAGAAGTTTCAGACACTTTTTCGTGCATTTTTAATATGTACATTTTATTGAAATCTGATTTGGACTAAATTTTTAAAAATTTCACTGAAACTTTATTTTTTATTTTTTTTTATATAACTTTTTGAACATTTTTACAACATTTGGAACATTGTACACTTTTTTCACACATTTTTGGCAAATTTTTTAAAGATTTCATGGTTTTTTGTAATTTTAAGTGATTTTTAATGATTCTTTGGATGTTTTTAAATCATGTTAACGCGTTGGAAAATTTTTTTTGTGCGTTATTGGCAAATTTTGCCAGGATTTCATCACTATTGGTAATTTTCGGTGAATTTTATGCTATTTTGGGTGTTTATACAATCATTCTAACACGTTTTCACTGTTTTTTTCATGCAATGTTAGCTTTTTATTGAAATCTTCATTTTTTATTGGTGATTTTCACTGATCTTGACGTTTTTTTGAGTGTTTTTGTGTCAATTTAACGCGTATTCATCACTTTTTTCTGAATTTTCGTAAAATTTTACTAAAGTTTCATTATCTTCCAATAATTTTTAGTGCGTTTATACCTTTTTACGAACTACATACTTTTTGTCAACTTTTATTGTATGTTTTTACATCGGTTCTAATTTTTGCCAAAATTACTATAGAAGATCCAATTTTTTGCCCAATTTTCAAGAAAATCCTCACTTCAAACTTTTCCACTCATTTGTTTAAACTAATCCCCCCCCCCCTTTAACATTAATGCATAAATTCTGAGTTAAAATTTTAATTTTTGGAAAAATTGCATGAAAATTCTGCATTTTTTTTCCAACTTTCTTGTTTTGCTTTTTTCCTTAATTACACTTCATAATTTTCTACCTATTTCAAAAACTTTGAGTTTTCTTCATTTTCGATTTATTTTTTAACCATGTTTTTGGGAGGGGGGCGTTGAAAACAAACATTTTGACCGAACCTCACCCCTCTGCTCATTTATGTACCTATTAAAATTTTTTTGTGAGTTCTGATTTTTGCCAAAATTGCAAGAACATGGAAGTCTTGTTTTTTTGCATATTTTCAATCAATCACCTTTCAAAATTTCCCATATACTTGCTTTTTGCCATTTTCCCTAATTTTTTTTCAGGAATATAAAAATTTCGACCACTTTCCTCCACCAATAGGAACCTTCCTTTTCTATTCGAAATTTTAGATTGTTTCGTGTTTTATGACTTTTGTTGAAAATAGGAAAAATTTTGACCTGTGAATTTTCGTAATTTTTTGATGATAGATAATTTTGCGATCCTGAATCTGATTTCTATAAAAACTTCCGCTTAACATGAGAAAACCCTACGTTTCAGCATAAATTACCTATAACATTAGACAATATTATCGTATACGAGTAGCTTTCCACACCTCATCACAGATTCCTTATATGGGAATCCTACGGAAACCAATTAATTTCACCAGTTTCGAGCGTGATTTTGATTAGTCGATACGTTGGAAATTCTTACAAATGTGGTAAAATTGATCCAGCCAATAAATGAACTCGGTTCCACACACGTGGCATGCATAAGTGTGTTGTGTACAGATAGAGGTACCACTCGACTTGTGCATTCGTATACAAACCCGTCTCGTGTAGGTATTGTAAAGAATTCAACTTTTAACAATACATGCGGTGACATTTGAAGTTGAAAACATCGAACGCGGAAGAAGGGAAAAGCCAGTTTATGAAAACTTGACGTCGAATTACAAATACCTAATATTTTCGTTTGTGTACAAAAATATTAAAAGACTGAGAATGAGAGAAACTCGTTTAAAACTATTAAGTAGACTTCATTATGATATTGTTATTATCATCGCTGTCTTATAGTATAGGTACTTTTGTACGACTACACGAGCCAATATCTATATTCATGATGAGTTGTTTTGAGGCCGCTTAATAACGCTGTCTGATTTTTCAACTCGACACTTTTGAAAATTATCATATGTGTACTTCTACGTCAAAAGGGCCCATTTGGTCGGTGCCTAGAAGGGTGTAGATTTTATTTTTCAAAAATCGGTACAATCTTCCAAAGTTCTCCAATTGATTTAAATGGCGCGCGAACGTGAAGCTTTCATGGACAGCTTCACACTCAAACACTGTTGGAATCCACCGGAGAACATTGGAAGCTTATTTTGATTTTTGAAAAATAAAATCTATACCCTTCTCGGCACCGACCGAACGGGCCCTTTTGATGTGGAAGTACACATATAAAAGTGAGAAAAAAAAGTAATAATCGAATTTAAATATACTTATTTACCAAAATTAATAACTAAGTTATACTTGTCAGTGACATTTGTAATCGTCTGGTGTCACGGGGGTTCGTTTCCATTCATTTTTTCCAATTGCCTCGTAGGTAGGTAGTAGGTACTATACATCTGGTACATTTAAATTGCTTATTCGAATAATTTGGTTATAAATGCGAGTTTGGGATAATGAATTAAGCTGATAGGTGCTTATTTTGTGATGGCAATTTTCAGATCCGTACAGAAGTCGTTTTTTTGGGAGAGGAGAGGAGAGGAGAGGAGAGGAGAGGAGAGGAGAGGAGAGGAGAGGAGGGGGTGGAGAGGAAACATAAAAGTGTCATTTCGTGACTTTTTTTCGCTTTGAAAGAGCTTTTCAGAATAAGATAGTGAAATCGGCACTTTTCTCCAATTTTGACGAAACTCACCCAGAATGTTAGTGTTGATGTAAAACCACGCCAAATTTTTTTTGAGTCGACCCCCACCCCCTCCCACAACCCGCGAAATGTGCCCATACGTGTTCAAAATTCAAGATTATCGTTCTCCGGAAGGGATGGTCCAAAAATTTTGAAACTTCAATAGAATATAGTCACTAGGTAAGTGCGTAGGTATGTGGAATTTTTTTCAAAAAAAAAATCTCATATTTGAGGGTTTTTTGGGGAGCTGTAAATTTCAAAAGTTTGTAGAAAAAAAAACGAAGAGAGGGCACACTACGAAATTTTTTCAGAAATCCAGTTACACCGTAAGGTAGGTACCTATAACATATTGCATATTTTTTGTGGAGCTCAAAAATCGGTGCCATGCTCAAAAAATCAAAATCTTATTTAAAAAAACGTGCGTTTTCGTCATTTTTTTGATGTGTTCGGACTTTCAAGGTCAAAATTTTGGTAAAAATGAAATTTCAGGCGAAGTACATACCTACCTACGTGTGAAAAACACAAAAATGACAATTTTTCATTTTTGAGCCTCCAACGTGGGTGACAAAAATTCCTCATTCGCACCTACCTACCTAGTGACTATTTTCTACGAAAGTTTCAATATTTTTTGGACCATCCACTCCGGGGATCGGCAATTTTGAATTTTAAACACGTATGGTCACATTTCTCGGGCTGAGGTGGGGGGGGGGTCGACTCAAAATTTGTTTGGGATGGTTTTACATCAACACCAACATTTTGAATGAGTTTCGTCAAAATTTGAGAAAGTGTCAATTACATTTTCTTAACCTGAAGAAAAGCCTTTTCAAACTCAAAGTTTTTGAAGAATGAAACATACTGGCAAACGAAACTATTTTTATTCAAACAACGATTAAATGTGTTTTTTTACACGGATCTTGGCAGATTTTCGATTATCTGGATTTTGACAGATTTAGAATCCACGACAATCAATGACGTCGGAATCCAACTTTTCTGAAGGGGAGGGGGGGTTGTTTTTGGGTGTAAAAAAATTCCGAATATAAAAATGACAAAAAATAGCAAGAAAAAGTTTAAAGCTAGGGTATTTAACAGGTAGTAAAAGTAGTGAAAAAAGTCAAAAGTGATATACTTACCTAATGAAAAAATTCAAATTAGCAACAAAAACCTTCACATCAAAGAAAAAAAATTATTTTTGATAAAATTGGCAACAGTGTTGGAATTGTATGCAAGTTTTCTCCCAATTTCAATTTTTTTGAAAATTTTAAAATGTGAAAAATTCGACTTTGTTACTTTTTTGGGATGTGTGTGTGTGTGAAGGGGGGGGGGTCGAGTGGAGAGCTTTATGAAAATTTGGTTGAAAAAATTTAGTGAAAAAAGTATTTATGTACCTACCTACCTAGTGAAAAGTAGTGATTTTTTTATTTTCAATATCACGTTGGGCCCCATTTCCAAAGCAGAAGCTACGAGTATTTTCAGGTTTTTGAGATAAGGTTGTTGGTGTTGACTGAAAATTTGTCGATTGATGTGGTAAAAAAATATCAATTTTCCAGTTGGTATGTTAATATTCATATGACTTATGAAAATTTTTATTTTCATTTTTGGATTTTTGGAGTACTCAAATGTGAAATTCGTTTATTTCAAAACGATAAACAGATGACCCGAGCGAAGTAAGGACGAAAGTTGCTGAAAATTTGTATTCCAAGAATAGTCGGGCATATAACAATAGGAGTAATTGCACCCCCCCCCCCCGCCGATCCTCCGGAACAACTTTTTTCTTAAAGGGGACATCCTAAGGAACATTTTAAAGCAAACTTGCCCAAAAAAAAGTTGGCCTTACTTACAAAATGGCGGACATTTTGATTGACAGGTCAGCCGAAATCGCAGATTTTGCTTTTGAACATAGGACTTGCACGAAATTTTTCTAACCTTACAAAGGTGGATCGAAAGATCATGCAAAAATTTATCACCTGTCAAAATTTCAAGTGCTAAGGTGCGTTTTTCGATTTTTGGTGAATTTTTGAAAATCCAATTTAGGTCAAAAATGAGGGAAAAATCAAAATTTTACCATATAACCTTTCAAAAAGTCGCTGGAGGCTCCAAAACGACTTGAAATCCACCAGCAGTCAACTTCGTAGCGTATTGAAATTATTCGACTCTCCATCTCAGTTTGATAAAATTTTGGGGAAACTTCAACTTTCAAAAATCTACTGGAGGCTCCAGTAATTTTCAAAAAAGTCGCTGGAGGCTCTAAAATGACTTGAACCCACCTGAAGTCGTCTTCAGAGGGTGTTAAAATTGGAGTGTAGAGTAAATTTCAGCTTTCCATCTCCATTTGATGAAATTTTGTGATTTTAAAGTTTCAAAAATCTGCTGGAGGCTTTAGGAATTTTCAAAAAGTCGCTGGAGGCTCCAAAACGACTTGAAATTCACCTGCAGTACTTCGTAGCGTATTGAATTTAGTTTTTAAAATAAATTTCAGCTCTACAACTCCAATTTGATGGAATTTTGTGGGAATTTCGAGTTTCAAAAATCTGCTGGAGGCTCCAGAACTGCTCAAAACGGGTTGAAACCGTTTCCAATCGATTTGGCATGTCGAAAATAGGGTATATCCCAAATTTCTGCTTTCTTGGTCAATTTGGTAAAATTTTGATTTTTTCCCTCATTTTTGGCCTAAATTGGATTTTCAAAAATTCACCAAAAATCGAAAAACGCACTTCAGCATTTGAAATTTTGACAGGTGATAAATTTTCGCATGATCTTTCGATCTACCTTTTGTAAAGTTTGAAAAATTTCGTGTAAGTCCTATGTTGAAAGACAAAATGTGCGATTTCGGCTGACCTGTCAATCAAAATGACCGCCATTTTGTTAGTAAGGCCAACTTTTTTTCTGGGCAAGTTTGCTTTAAAATGTTCCTTAGGATGTCCCCTTTAAGAAAAAAGTTGTCCCGGTGAATTGGCGGGGGGGGGGGGGGTTGCAATTACTTCTATTGTCATATGTCGGACTAGAAGCATAAACAGTTAAACACGATGTTTTTTTATCAGGATGAAAAGTTTATTTTTTGACTTTTAAAATTTTAGAATTTGAATTATGTTTTTTTGAAGGAAGTTGATTTTGAAAAAGAAAACAGAACTGACCCAAACGAGGATGAAAGCTTTTGAAAATTTGTGTTTCAAGAGGCATAAAAACGATGTTTTTTGTGAGGAGTTTTTATTTTTTGGCTTTAAAAGTTTTTTTTTTTTTAGAAATTGAAAGCTTCTGAAAATTTATGTTTCGAGAAGTAGAAAATCATTGAATTTTTCCAGTTGGTATTTCAAAATCCAGTTCAGTTGGCAAATATTCAAGATGGATTCAAGTTGAAATTTTCAAAATTTTCACTTTTTTTCAATTAGTACCTTTTTTCCAAATGACGAGTATAAGAATCGCCAATTTTACAACTGTTTACATTTTTCGGACGCCTGGAGGGGAAACTTCTCACCCTGTCCCCCCTCGGTGCGGTTGTGGAAATTTTGGCCTGTTTAATTTAATTTTCACAGCCATAAGTGGATGTGTATGTATTTGAATCAAGGTACATGCTAATGTACTATAATAATGATTCACCGATATTGAATATTGATAGGTGAGACAATTTTATGTGGTTAACCTACGACGATGTGCTCTATATCTGATGCGCCTACTTGCTAACGTAAGAATTCTCGTCTAAAGCAATTAAAATATCGATTAATTTTGTTGTATACATTGAATTGAATACACAGACAGGGTTACTGAAATACATGTGTTTGTATACGTGCTACATACGAGAGTGTCTAAGTAGACGTGCTAAATATACTATACGTATAAGTACATGTAAGATTACGTGAATAAATTGATTCTGCGATTAAGATTTTTTAATTCAAGTTTACCGAATGGAGTATAGAAGTGGCGAATGGCGATGAGGTGTTTGTCAAGATATGGTATTGGGCGCTTTTTATCAATTACGTACGTGTTTATGATGTACGATCACTTATATGTAGTTCTAATTGAACAACCCAGATAATCGTACAAATAGCTGGTATTTTTCACGCAAGTATACACAATGCACATTACATTGTCAAATTTTTAAATGTAAATATAGGTTAAATAGGCAACTATTCGTACCTACCAAATAAGTATAGCCGAACGTCGTCATACGAGGGCTGGGTGCGAAAAAAAATGCGCATTCATTTGCTCTCGAAATATACGTTTTACTGGCGTAGATAGGTAATCTAAATTAACCGGCGATTTTTAGCTTTGATGTTATACATAGCTTATCTGCAGTGTGCGCAAGAGCGAGAAAATTGTGAAGTTTAAAAGTTTTGAGGTGTATTTTCATTTCAATGATTTCTCAAAAACGGAAACTATCTAATTAAATGAGGTAAAAAAGAAAAGAGAAGATAAAAAATGTTTCGAATATGTAATTAATAAATAACCTTTTGTATGTAGTTACGACTCGATAATATAGTTTATGAAATGTAATCGCGTTCTGCGGCCAGAGATTAATTTGTCGGGGATCTGATTTATTGAAATAATAACCAATACCTAGAATTTTATTTTTATTCTTACATTTCCATCGGATTTTATCGCTGCGCGGTGCACCTTTATCGACAAAATTTGGTTGTTTTTTGATAAGTTATTGTGTACTTTTTTTTCGTATTTTTTTCTTTATTAAAAATAATATGTTCGTACGTGTTAATTATTTGTATGTAGATTATGTACACTTATTGTGTATCCGCAAGATGAGTATTTTGGAAGCAATTTTGAAACATTTTCCTAAAAAACTTGTCCTTATAAATGGTTAATTACGTAAAAATGTTGAGAACTTAAGGCAGGCAGCGTGGTATTTAAAGTGATTCTTTTATCGCGCTCAGGTGTACGAGTACTCGTAGGTCTGGGTATATGTGATATACTATGTACGTGAATTTGTTTAGAAAGACGCTCTGCAAAACAGACAACGAGTGATATACTTTGAATTTTATGTCCACGATAAGTTAAATTTTACGGGTAATAAAATTTAAACTTAATATTCATCTTGCTCGAGCGTGTCGTCTTTAAATCACTTACTTTATGACATCATTACACGGAAGAGCTGGCTTGTTTTACTTTTTGCATATATAGTTTAAAATGACTTATGCTGTAATAGTGAGCTTTTTGCGTCGTCGAGAAGGTTAAAAAGAGAGTATTTTGATAAACGCGCGTTGAAGTCTGGAGTTCTCGGTGTTTCTTTTCTATCTTTTTTTTTTTGCTAACTTAGGTGAGAACATGAGAACGTATATACGAGTATTCTATGAAGTGATTTAGATAAAGATTATCTTGCAAAATTTTAAAATTCGTGGAATTTTGCATACCAAGTACTATATCTTTTCTACTTTTTTTTCTGTAGAAAATTGTTGTTTTTAATTAGAAAATTAATGATTTTTTTTTTTTCAAAATTCGCTATTATTTATTGATGAAGTAGTCGATACCTGATTAGATGTGCTTGTAACGAAGCTCCCTAATTTTCTCCGTGTTCACGTCCAGGACTCTTGGTAGGTATCTCGGTCACCCCTTCTCGTTGAAAAGTTGCGATTTTAGTTCCTCCTAAACCTTCCTGACTCATTGACCTTGTGATTCGATATCATTGAAAATTCATTTTAATGAAAACGTAACGCTGGATTTGGGCTTTCCTGGTCAAAATACCCCCATTTTCATCAAATCGTCTATTTTTACGTTTTTTGGTTTGAATTTTTCCAGTAATCACCAGACCACCAAATAGTTCGGCATATGACAACAGGAGTAATTGCACCCCCCCCCCGCCGGTCCTCCGGGACAACTTTTTTCTTAAAGGGGACATCCTAAGGAACATTTTAAAGAAAATTTGCCCAAAAAAAAGTTGGCCTTACTTACAAAATGGCGGTCATTTTGATTGACAGGTCAGCCGAAATCTCAGATTTTTTTTTCAACATAGGACTTGCACAACATTTTTCAAACCTTACAAAAGTAGATCGAAATATCATGCAGAAATTTATCACCTGTCAAAATTTCAAGTGCTAAAGTGCGTTTTTCGATTTTTGGTGAATTTTTGAAAATCAGACCAAAAATGAGGGAAAAAATCAAAATTTTACCAAATTGACCAAGAAAGCTGAAATTTGAGATATACCCTATTTTCGATATGCCAAATCGATTGGAAATGGTTTCAACCCGTTTTGAGCAGTACTGGAGCCTCCAGCAGATTTTTGAAGCTCGAAATTCCCACAAAATTCCATCAAATTGGAGTTGTAAAGCTGAAATGTATTTTAAAAACTAATTTCAATACCTACGAAGTACTGCAGGTGAATTTCAAGTCGTTTTGGATCCTCCAGCGACTTTTTGAAAATTCCTGAAGTCTCCAGCAGATTTTGGAAACTTCAAAAATGGAGATGGAAAGCTGAACTTTGCTTTACATCACAATTTCAACACCCTCTGAAGACGAATTCAGGTGAGTTCAAGTCATTTTAGAGCCTCCAGCGACTTTTTTGAAAATTACTGGAGCCTCCAGTAGATTTTTGAAACTTGAAATTCCCGCAACATAGCTGAAATTTACTTCGCAGACTACATGGTGGTTTCAAATGGTTTTGAAGCTTCCAGCTACTTTTCAATTTTCCAAAAAAAACGCCATACAACCTATCAAAAAGTTGCTGGAGGCACCAAAACGACTTGAAATTCACCAGCAGTCAACTTCGTAGAGTATTGAAATTAGTTTGCAGAATGCATTTCGACTCTCCACCTCAGTTTGATGAAAGGGGAAATTTCAAGTTTCAAAAATCTACCGGAGGCTCCAGTAATTTTCAAAAAAAGTCGCTGGAGGATGTAAAATAACTTGAAGCCACCTGAAGTCGTCTTCAGAGGGTGTTAAAATTGTAGTGTAGAGTAAATTTCAGCTTTCCATCTCCATTTGATGAAATTTTGTAAAAATTCGAAGTTTCAAAAATCTACTGGAGGCTTCAGGAATTTTCAAAAAGTCGCTGGAGGCTCCAAAACGACTTGAAATTCACCTGCAGTAAGTACTTCGTAGCGTATTGAAATTAGTTTTTAGAATAAATTTTCAAAAATCTGCTGGAGGCTCCAGAACTGCTCAAAACGGGTTGAAACCGTTTCCAATCGATTTGGCATGTCGAAAATAGGATATATCCCAAATTTCAGCTTTCTTGATCAATTTGGTAAAATTTTGATTTTTTCCCTCATTTTTGGCCTAAATTGAATTTTCAAAAATTCACCAAAAATCTAAAAACGCATTTTAGCTCTTGAAATTTTGACAGGTGATAAATTTTAGCATGATTTTTCGATCTACCTTTGTAAAGTTTGAAAAATTTCGAGCAAGTCTTATGTTGGAACGCAAAATCTGCGATTTCGGCTGACCTGTCAATCAAAATGGCCGCCATTTTGTAAGTAAGGCCAATCTTTTTTGGTCAAGTTTATCTACTTTAAAATGTTCCTTACGATGTCCCCTTTAAGAAAAAAGTTGTCCCGGATGATCGGTGGGGGGAGGGGGGGTGCAATTTCTCCTATTGTCATTATGCCGGACTATCAACTGGGGAGCTTGGTTCGAAAAATTCTCATTATTTGTATCATGTTCACGATTTTTTTTTTTTTTTTTTTGGTTTCTTGTTCTCTTCATTGAATGAAATTACTTCTGATTTTTGTAAAATTTTACTGAAATTGCGAAGTATTTTGTAGTACTCCAAGTGATGATTTACACAATTTTTATCAAACAATTGAGTGTACTGAAATTTCATATTTTTTTTTCTCGAAATTTTCAATTTTTAATGTCATTTTCACAAAAGCTTTTATATGATAGTTTTTGTAATTTATGCCAAATATAATTTTTCTTTGATGATAATTTGATCAATGTTCAGTGATCTTTGCAATTTTTACAAGATTTTGTTCAAATTCTGAGATTTGTTACCAATTTTTAGTCGTTTTCAATTATTTTTACATCGTTTTAACAAACGTTTGTCCAAGTTCAATTCTATTGAAATTTCATCTGTTTTTGAGTATTTTTAGTATCTTTAATCTGAATTAATTTTCAACTGTTTTATGAAGGCTTTTGTTATGATTGATATTGCGTTTATTTCTTACTTGTCTCTGGCTAGTAGGTGATTTTTGCCGATTTTGAGCCCCCCCCCCCCCTGAAGGAGCACATGAGAAATCGCTCATTTTGATCCTGCAAGGGCGTGGATTTCAATTTTTTTTTCTGGCTCAGTATTTCTTCTATAAATTTTGCTCCTGCCAGAGACTATTTTTAAGTGGCTCAGAAAAAAAGTATTTCGCGAAGTTTTTGGCAGGAAAAAATGTAGGGAAATTTCTGAGCCACTTTAAAAATAGTCTCTCGTAGGAGCAAAAATTTTCTAAAAAAATACTGAGCCAGAAAAAAGCATTGAAATCTACCTCTTGCAGGAGCAAAAGGAGCAATTGCTCCTGTGCTCTTGCGGAGGGTGGCTCAGAATCGGCCGAAATCCTCTACTCTGGCTATTCTCGATTTTTTTCCTGTTTGTTTTTTCTCCTCATTTTTTGAATTTTTAAAATTCCAAGTTTCGTTGTGGTTTGAGGTCTCGAGTTTTGATGATGAGTTAATTCATTATTTTGTTTAGATCGACAATTCTTTGAGCAAAATCCTGCATTTCATTATCTACTTTTGTTTCGAAATAAAAAATGTGTGTATAGGTAGGTACCTATTTAAGAAACGTTGAAAACTTGCCATTTTTATTTTTCTTAGTTACCTACCTGTTTACCGTGATAATCAATCAGGCCTACCAATAACTGGAAGTGATTTTTACACGTGTCACGTTTGCCCCTCGAAAGTCGAAAACGAACTAACAATAAGTAGGTAATTTGTCCTCGAAACGTACCAACGTGAAAAAAAACTGCTGAAATTAAATTAACGCGTTTGTTTTTCAATGAAGAATAAAAAAACGTGATTATCACCACTACACACTTTGATACGGAATAATATGATAAACGTTGGCTTTGGAATTAACTATTAAAATGTCTTAGTTCATTAATCGTTAATTTTTTCTCGCCGATTATTTATCGCATGCTTTCCGAGAAAAAAGTGTTTTATTTGGTGTTGAAAAAATTAGTTATTTGATAATTTCTCGTTTTCTTTTTTAATTAAAAATAATTAATATTAATAAAATCTTTCGAAATAAGTCGATTTTAACTACTTAGTTGATAAAGGGCGTGTTTCTGACGCGATTTATATACTTACGTGTATGGTTCGTATATTATTCAGGGGGTATATTGTTCAATTAATGTAATCGACTTGTATTTATTTGTAGAGCGAATTTTTTTGGTAGAATGTGTATGAAGAGGGGAGGGGAGGGAGGGAATGCGTTGATTCGAGTCAATTTTGAGAAAGGTGTGAGGTGGTTTTGGGGAGCAAATAGGTATGGCAGTACTTACACAAGTCCAAAAAAAAGAGCACGAGGTGTTACCTTGCAACTTGCAACTATAGAAACCGGTTCGAAGAAGTGCTTACCTGATGCAATCTTCATTAACATAATTTATGCGTAGGTAATGTTTTCAACAGCGCGTTAAACTCTGAATATGAAAATACAATTGGCAACGTCGCATCATTTTTTTTCTTCGACTACCGTCGGACTTTACCTGTATTTTTTGTTTGCTTATCATTTGTCAAGTGATCACTAACCTTGTCAACTACATAAATATTTTAGAAAGTCTGCCTTCAAAGTTTTCCATAATTTCGTTCGCTAATATATACGTCATTATTTATGGTAAAGAAAAACAACACCAAAGAAAATATCGAACAACGTATTTTATACACCTATTTTTCATCAATATTGCAATTAATTCGTCAACTTTTTCTATTACAGTAATGTATAAATTACACGAAAATATGATATAACATCAGTATAAAATATAAATAGGAAATCGCAATGTTATTTGGTATACATTAGAAGAGAGTTTGATACATACAACAAAAAAAAAAAAAATGATTAAAATTAACAACATACATATTTTTGTATTATTTATACTCGGGGCAAATCGTCATTTTTAGTACAAATAAAATGACAAAAAAAAAATCAAATAAATAAAATGGCAAAAAAAACACCTTATAATACAAACAAAAATAAAACAATAAACAAAAGCAAATTTGAAAAAAATGAAATGCTCGCGTATGCTCTCGACAAATCAGTACCTGGCTACATGTTTCGAGCTACCAATAATTGCTGCGACAAATCTATATTGTGTACTGATGGTCGCGCTTTATCGACTAGAAAATACATACCTAGAGATAGGCATAAAAGCTTATAATATACATAAATAACGTATGATGATGGTACATTCTTGTCATGATATATAAGAGAGCAATATACTTAATCGAATCGTACGTACTACAATCGATATCGGGGGAAATTCGCTTAATAAAAATTGATGGTAACATGCGATGCGCAATTTTTTATACGAACGTAGAAATAATTCTACATACAAGTTTATATTATTTACATTGACATAATTTTATATCGTTAATAATTATGTATACAATTTAAACATTTCGGATATGTTATTTCAATACAATTACTATTCATAAGTACGTATATAAAAGGTAACTCAAAAAACAAAGATATTAGGATCACGCGTTGAAATATTATATGATTCGGATTCTGTAAGTGAATTTTCCAGTTTAGGATTTATACGGGTGATTTCGCTCCTGTGGTTTTGGGGGTATTTTAGTTACTGACTGTGAATTATTGTGATTGTGTGTTGGCGACTCTCAGGCCTGCATAAAGGCTCGAGTAGAAGATTTTCATGATATGTTGAAAGTTATTTTCGAGTGATTTTGAACTTTGAAAGCGATCTTTCTCAAGTGTAGGTATCACAGATATTAAGTAAGTATGTAGCAAGTTGAAAGAAGTTGTCGATAAATTTTTTGTTCTGCCGGATGAATTTCAATTTGCGTGGAAATAGTCAAATTGAGCTTCTTTTTGAAGAATTATTGAAAACCAAAAGTATGCTTTTGCGAAATAAGGTCCACAAATGAACGAATAAATGCAGTGACTTCTCGTTACCTCTCTAACAGACTTGTTTATTGTGCTTTTCGTACTATTGTCCTGATTTATTTTTATAAAATTTGTCCAAAGAAATCCTGCTTCAAGTATCGTTGAAATTGTCAAATTTTATTCCTGGCGCAGAACCCGCCTACCTCTCCAATCGAAACTTTTCATCGTTTGTCTTTGGTCACTTATGATTATTGACCAAAATCGCTTAGAAAGAGGCTGGTTTTTTATCAACTTACAAAAAGGTGCTGTTTTTGTTGAATAGGCCATTTTTTGGTGAAAAAAATCATATTTTGGCCAATTGCATAAAATTGTATCTATTCTGGTAAAAATTGCAAGGGATCATAGTTTTGTCTGAAATCAAAAATAATTGCTAGTTTTTTTTGTCACAGTTTTGAAAAAAATCTGATCTTTTGTCGAAATTATAAAAAGGGTCATGTTTTTTTTTAAACTGCTAAAAATCTTGCTTCATTTTCAAAGTTGTAGAAAAATCTACCTTTTTGTTCAAAGTGCAATAAAAACCAGTGTTTCTTCACAATTTCAAAAAAAACGGCTGATTTCTTGTCAAAATTATATCCTATTTTTTTTCAAAATTTCCAAAATTTTTGAGTTTTTTTTTTCTTCAAAATTGCAAATTTAACAAAATGATGAAAAGAGCCATGTTTTTTTTTCAAAGCTGCAAAATTTTTTGGTTCGTTTTAAAGTTGTAGAAAAATGTACCTTTTTGTTCAAATTGCAAAAAAAACATTATTTTTTTTTTCAAGATAGCAAATTAGTTTTTTTTTTACAATTTCCAAAAATCCATTTTTTTTCATAATTTTTCAGAAATTATAGGTACTTTTTGTTGAAGTTTTTACAAAACCAACGTTTGTAAAAGTTTTCAAAAACTGTTTTTTTTTGTTAAAATTTCAAAAAAAAAATGTTTTTTTTGTCAAAGTTGCAAAACAATGGTTTTTTTTTCCAAAATAATTACTAAAATGCTATTTTTTTCAAAATTTTCAATGCCTGGTTATCTAACAAATAGTGAAAGTAGTGTATGAATAGTGAATTTAGTCAAAAAGGTATTGAAAAAATTGGTTGAAAAAATCCAAAGGCGCGACAAAAACCTTTAAATTATTGAAAAAGGAAGTTTATTTTTGATAAAAATGACATTTTTTAAATCATTTTGATTGAAATTAGAAAAATACTCTGTATACCTACAAATCTTCTTCCAAATTCATTTTTTTTTTTTTTTTTGAAAATTTTCCTGTCGTCAATTTTTTTGTGTGGGTGGAGGGGGGTCGAGTGGAAAGCTTTCTGAAAATTAATTTAGTTGAAAAAAAGTGGTGATATTTTTTCAAGAAAAAAATCTTTAGATATATTTTTTTTGTCCAATCAAAAAAGTCATGTTCTTGTCAAAATTTCCAAAAATCTTGTTGATTTTTTTTGCCACAATTCCGAGGAATCCTGCTTTTTTATGAAAAGTGTAAATAAATCCTGTTTTTGCCAAAATTGCAAAACTGTCCTATTTTGTGCCTTTTAAAATCAAACTTCCTTATTCATGTAGGTATTTTTTGCTGCCTTGAATTTTTCCCCCAGGTTTTATTAAAATTGACCAGATCCCTCTTCCCAAAAATTGAAAGGCTCGTGGAAAAATGGACAGTTGGACGAAAGCGAATAAAAGTTATTAGAGAGGTCATTCCGTATTTTATTAACTAAAGTGAAAATTTTTCCAATTTTTATATTCGAACGATTATTTTTCAACTATCCTGAAGGAGAGAAGTCACCGCTTGGGAATTTTTGATCTCGAATCATTTTTTCAAATTCACAGATTTTTCGATTTAGAGGAACTTGGCTAATCAATAGAAGAAGAAATCGGAAAATTATTGATATGTGATCTTTGTATAATATGTTTTCAGGGAGAAAAAAAGAAAGAAAAAGGAAATGAAAAAAGAGGGAATGGAAAGGTATTAAATCTTCGATCGACTTTCCCATTATGTATAACGGTATATTTATTTTATACAAGTAGATATTTTCATTAGGTTTACAGACTATGTTAAGTAAAATTTATTCTATGCTAGCTTTGGAATTGAAAGTTGAGATTCTTTAAAGGATGGTCTATACTCGTAGGATTTTTATACATACAAAATATTATGAAACGACGACGATGGGTTTTTATAAAAAATCTAAGTATTAGCGGCGTCGTAATTATTAAGTCTAGAACTATCGGATTCGCTTTTACAACTAATAAAATGGCCGTTAAAATTAAAATTACTATTACTTAAACTGCTGAGACTGTTTCGAACACTGTCTGATTTATGTTTCTCACTGTTGTAATTGCTGGTTGCAATATTTTTGTATATTCTGGTACCTTTGTGGGGTATATTTTCGAGGGATCTGTTATCACATCTGCTATCGGAATTAGTGCTACTGTTTTCGATATCGTTAATATCACTTCTGTTATTGTTGTTGTTATTATTCAGATTGACGTTGTTGTTGTTGTTATTATTATTGTTGTTGGTAATGCTACTACTGGTACAATTATTATTGCTGGAAGGTATCATACTGACGCTGATACCGCTATTGCTGGACAGTAACGATTCGATACTGAAGGGATTAAGTCTTCTGCTTTTATTGACCGAATTTGTCGTCAAATCTATGCTGACGTCGTTCGGTACAGGTCTGGATTCTCTTTCGAAATCACTATCGATATCGTCGCAGTCGTCGTCGTCTTCGCCTTCGTCTCCGACGACGTCTATTTCGATATCACGCGTACATGTGCTGCTGGCCATGCTACAACAACTGGAAGAGTCGTGATTTAATATGTCTATACCGCTACTACTGTTGCAACTCGAATCGTGGTCGTCTTTGTTGTGCTGACTATTTCCTAAAAAATTGCGAGAAAAAGAAAACCAAATAACCCTATAGTTAGAAATTGAACTGCAAGTTTTCCTCTAAATGGGAAATATATTCGCTTATACGAATTGGAGGCAGGATGGTGATTGAAAATTGAAATAAAAATACACGTACCTTTGGCTTTAGCTTGCTGCGTTTCCCATTCGCGTCGCAACGTATCCATATCTACGACTACTCCTTTGGCGGCTAGCTTTCTTTGTTGGCGTTCTAGACTTTTCAAAAGTTTCTTCTGTCTTCGTTCTTGCTCTTTGCGGCGTAGCTCTTCTAACGGGATCGGTTCTCCGCTACAAGTAACCGGATGCGCGTTGTGGGCCGGTCTACCGGGACCTTTTTTAGTGTGCTCTTTTTTCCTCCATTTAGCTCGTCGGTTTTGAAACCAAACCTGCGGAGTATACTCAGTAGTTTAATTTTGATTAAAAAGCACCATCGGGATAGAGAACGAATTTTAATAGAAAAGTTAGAATGCGGTGGGGCGAGCAACGCGCTGCGTGTACCGTCTCCGGCAACTTTATATATACGACAACGTGATTACAATGAGAATGGGTCTCTTGGTAGTTGCGACTTTGTATAGTGTAGTACTATGCGCGAATAACCTAACACATCTGCCGAGTAAAATGCCGCCACGTTTATTTAATCATGAAATTAGCTCGGGTCGAAAATCATATTTGGCAACGTTGAAAGTTTCAAAATTGGTACTCGGAAGTGTTTTCAATTTAGACATCGGGTTTGGTGAAATTACGAGGAAAAAAATTGTCAGTGGTTTGAGAGTGCTGGAGAGGTGATTCAAATTTAGGTTTAATTCGTACCAAAAATACGCTTATGAAGTCAATGTAGACTGTAGTAAATTCGTTGAACGAGACGAAAATACGCAACAAATCAATTTCTGTACCTAATTTTCATTGAAAGAAAGCCTTCGCAAAAATTGTTCGGATTTCCAAATAACTATTAATCAAAGATTGAAAAATCAATTTAGGCATATAAATTTTGGTTTTCTGAGGATTCAGACCATCTTCTATTCAGAAATTGCATTTCCCTTTGCCCCCCTCCCCAAAAAAATGGATATTAATGCATAAAGTTGAAAGTATAATATTCGTAGAGATCAAAGAAATTTTGAAAATTTCAACAATCGGTTGAAAATAATTTCTCGACGTGTCCGATTTCGATTTGAACGAAGTCGCGATTTTTGGAAAGAGCATGTTCTGACATTCACTTGTCCAAAATTTTAGCTACCCAAATTGATTTTTCGATTTTTGGCGAATTTTTGAAAATCCAAAATGAATTATTTTCGGCGATTGACGTGTTTTTTTTGTTTTTTTTTTACCTGTGATTATTCAGTAAAAATGATGAAAATTGGTACTAAAACTTCGCATCATTTGAACTCCTCTGGTCTAAATTTGGCAATTTTTGACAATACTGGAGAATCCAGCGCAGTTTTCGACTCATCCAGAATGTTTGAATTTCTCCAGAAAACGTGAAAATCAATTCGATCACCTTATAATTGGAGCTGTAGCTCATTCTTAGCTGCTGAATGAGTTTATCTACAGGTGGGCCAATTTCCTGGCAAACAACTAAGTGAGTTTTTTTGATAAAAATTAAAAAAAATGAAAATTTTTCGATTTGTTTCGATTTTTTTTTTGAAATTTGCGCAAACAGCTTTATCTAAACCCAATTTCCAGAATCCGAATGTTTTCATTTTGAGCCATTATTGAAGCCTGCAGTGCGATTATTTTCGATTTCTCCAGAATATTAACATTTCCAGAACTTTGAACCATTCTAAATAGTCCGGCATATGACAATACGAGTAATTGCACCCCCCTCCCGCCGATCTTCCGGGACAATTTTTTTTAAAGGGGACATCCTAAGGAACATTTTAAAGCAAACTTGCCAAAAAAAAGATGGCCATTTCAAGTCGTTTTGGATCCTCCAGCGACTTTTTGAAAATTCTTGAAGCCTCCAGCAGATTTTTGAAACTTTAAATTTTCACAAAATTTCATCATTTGGAGATGGAAAGCTGAAATTTACTCTACACTCGAATTTTAACACCCTCTGAAGACGACTTCAG
This sequence comes from Planococcus citri, assembly GCF_950023065.1. NCBI lineage: Eukaryota > Metazoa > Arthropoda > Insecta > Hemiptera > Pseudococcidae > Planococcus > Planococcus citri. The sequence goes on along the minus strand of NC_088679.1, from coordinate 2,980,509 downwards.
GTGGGTTCAAGTCATTTTAGGGCCTCCAGCGACTTTTTTTAAAAATTACTGGAGCCTCCAGTAGATTTTTGAAACTTTAAATTTCCCCAACATTATCAAATGGAGTTCGCAAGCTGAAATTTACTCGAATTTTAACACCCACTGAAAACGACTTCTGGTGGATTTAAAGTCATTTTAGAGCCTCCAACGCCTTTTTTGAAAATTACTGGAGCCTTCAGTAGATTTTTGAAACTTGAAAACTGAGATTTAGAGTCGAAATTCATTCTGCAAACTAATTTCAAGACGCTACGAAGTTGACTACTGGTGAATTTCAAAACGTTTTGGAGCCTCCAGCAACTTTTTGAAAGGTTGTGTGAGGTTTTTTTGGTAAATTGAAATTTCCTTAAAGTAGCTGCAAGCTTCAAAACCATTTGAAACCACCATGTAGTCTGCGAAGTGAATTTCAGCTTGCCAACTCCATTTGATAAATTAATGTTGCGGAAATTTCAAGTTTCAAAAATCTACTGGAGGCTCCAGTAATTTTTAAAAAAAGTCGCTGGAGGCCCTAAAATGACTTGTACCCACCTGAAGTCATCTACAGAGGGTGTTAAAATTCAAGTGTAGAGTAAATTTCAGCTTTCCATCTCCATTTGATGAAATTTTGTGAATTTTGTGAAAATTTAAATTTTCAAAAATCCACTGGAGGCACCAGTAATTTTCAAAAAAAGTCGCTGGAGGTCCTAAAATTACTTGAACCCAACTGAAGTCGTCTTCAGAGGGTGTTAAAATTGGATTGTAGAGTAAATTTCAGCTTCCCATCTCCATTTGATGAAATTTTGTGAAAATTTAAAGTTTCAAAAATCTGCTGGAGGCTTCTGAAATTTTCAAAAAGTCGCTGGAGGATCCAAAACGACTTGAAATTCACCTGCAGTACTTCGTAGCGTATTGAAATTAGTTTTTACAATAAATTTTAGCCTTACAACTCCAATTTGATGGAATTTTGTGGGAATTTCGAGTTTCAAAAATCTGCTGGAGGCTCCAGAACTGCTCAAAACGGGGAGTTGAAACCATTTCCAATTGATTTGGCATGTCGAAAATAGGGTATATCCCAAATTTCAGCTTTCTTGGTCAATTTGGTAAAATTTTGATTTTTTCCCTCATTTTTGGCCTAAATTGGATTTTTAAAAATTCGCCAAAAATCGAAAAACGAACTTTAGCACTTGAAATTTTGACAGGTGATGAATTTTTGCATGATCTTTCGATCTACTTTTGTAAAGTTTGAAAAAGTTCGTGCAAGTCCTATGTTAAAACGCAAAATCTGCGATTTCGGCTGACCTGTCAATCAAAATGGTCGCCATTTTGTAAGTAAGGCCAACTTTTTTTTGGCAGGTTTGCTTTAAAATGTTCCTTAGGATGTCCCCTTTAAGAAAAAAGTTGTCTCGGAGGATCGGCGGGGGGGGGGGGGTGCAATTACTCCTATTGTCATATGTCGGACTAAAAGTCTCCAGGTCGATTTTCGATTTCTCCAGTATTTTAAAATTTCTTAAATCAATTCCCAAAATCCAAATTTTTTATTTTTGTGAACCAATTCTGGAGCCTGCAGTAAAATTTTTTTCCAATAATTTTTTATACACCTCCCCAACCTACACATCCAAATTTACCTGATCTGTTTTTTAAAAAATTCTTATGTTACTGTTTCAAAATTACCAACCAAAAATCCTCATTTTTTTTTTTGTCAAACTGGCTTAAGGTTCAGTTTTTTTTCTAAATTTGTCCGTGTCAAAAAAAACACTGTTTGGAAAAAATGTCATCTCAATATATCTTTTTTTGGAAAATTTTGGAATATGTCGCCAATAAAATGAGTGAAAATGCGAATACTTTCATCGGGCATTCTATCTCTTCATCGACAAAATCAGGCGTAAAATATAAATTGTCTATAATTTCAGAATAAAAACTTACCGCCACTCGAGATTCTTTCAAGTCTAAACGTAACGCTAGGGCTTCCCTCATGAACACATCTGGATAATGACTGGCCAAGAAAGCCCTTTCTAATTCCTCCAACTGCCAACTATTGAAATTGGTCCTGGATCTGCGTCTTTTACTGGATACATCATCTGATAACATGACTCCGTCTGAATCTGAAAAACAAACATCTACAAGGGCTTATTGACGGGTTTACGATAAATTTTATTCTTATTTATACGTACGATATCTATAATAAAGTTTATATTCGATTTGGCGAATTTATTATATACGAACAGCACGTATCAACATTACATATCTGAATTTACATTATCAGTAAATTTTACTGCGTATACGATTTAGATTTGCTGAAAAATGTATCTCTTGTGAGGGAAAGCAGCTCGTATATAATCAAAAACAATAACCAGTATGACAAGCATTTTTGAACGCAGATATAGTCTATTTGAGACGGTACAGGGGGTTCGAAAAAGCACGACGACGACGAAAGACGAGAGACAAAGATTCTGTATTTCGTATACTCGTATGTTGAAAGAATCTCACGTTATAGACTTGTCTGTTGTGTGTACTCGAGTTATGTTTGTAAGAACGCGGCCGTTTAATTTACAAGTTTTAATAAGCATCTTATATTATTGTAGACTGTCGACTAATTAAATCTCCTATTTCGGTGCAGACCAGGTCGAACTTAATAAAAATATGATAATCTGAATAGGTAATACTCGATGTAGATTGAAATATGCAAATAACCGCATTAGACGACGGACGCGACGTAGACGTGTGAAAACATAGGTACGAGAAATATTTAATCATACATTGTAAAAATACCATAATATACTCGTACTATGCGCTGTTAATAACTGTTTCTTAAAGTGTGAACTTGCGGCGGCGGAGGGCGGCGCGGCAAGAAACGAAACCAAAAAGTTAAAAATCAATTTAAATAATCCGCAGTGCAGCGCAGTTGATTTTTTTGTGGCGCGCTGTGCGCTGTGGCTCTTGTGAAAAGCAGTCGGTTAAATAGGTGTTCATAAATAACATGTTAAAAAACATTAGTTCGTTGTAACGGCTGTCAAAAACGTTCGTGTTGATAGGATTAATGATTTCGTTGGTATATTTGATGATATTAAGATGCCGAAAACATCACGTCCTTCGAAAGCATATCGCTGTCCCGTCGTCTCGAGATGGATTTTTTCAGCTCGATCTGCGCGATCATCGAGTGAAAAGCAGTTTTGAGGATGATTCTTTATACCTCCTGTTTTGGAGGTGTTTTGATAAAATTCGGTTGAGGAGTTGTCCAAGATACAGCTCCCCTCCTTTTTTTCCCATAAAATCACTTATTTTATTATCGAAATGAAACTCTGTTCACATTTTAAAATTTCCCCTCGTTTGGTGAAAATATTGAAATTTAATCCAAGATGACATAAAAGGCTGAAAATTGGCGTGGAAACTATTTTTAACCTTCCGAGTAGATTAGTGGTGGTTTTGGACATTTTTGAAAAATACTCTATTGCAAACACAATAAAACATTACAATAAAAAGGCACCAGGAATAAATTCCTGATGGAAGCTCTAGTCCAGACCACTGAACGCTAGTCCTAGTGAAAATATACTCGAAGCTTTGGTACTTCTCTGTTTGCCTTGCGAGTGGCACATTGAACTAATCCAATAGAGTGCACTACTAGCAAGGCGGGACCCAAGATCACATGGCCCACCAAGATATCCCATTTTAGCGCCCCTGATTTTGGGCTCCTCAATTAATCAGTCAAATTTTTTTCTCCCATTTTTTAAAGTACAGGACACTGAGCATAAAAATTCATTCAGAAAGTTTTTAAGCGGCCCAGTTTTTACCTCATTGGCCCAAATACGTCGCAGCCCACCGAGATTTTCTTGGTAACTTGGTGGATGGGTCTGGGCCTGACCACTAGTAGCAGTGTTGCCACTTGGAGGTACACATCTTCCCTATAGGAGGAAGCTGCAGGTGCATCCCTTATCGTTACAGCCGCCTTCAAAATAGACTTCCCAGGATCAGAAATTGATTGTGATTCAAAGTCGATTAATCGAGCCCCAAAAATCAAAAAAGCTATTACTATTGTCTTTTTTAAAAATTATAAGAATCTGCAACACGGTCTGGGAAGAGAGAAAATGGCCCAAAGACTGGACCATATCTGTGTACATATTATATACCTCTGCAGAAGAAGGGCTCAAAGGTGGAATGTTCAAACTATATAGGGCTATATCATTGATATCACACACTAACAAGGTACTACTGGCGATCATACACGAGTATATCAAGGTGTACATTCTACTGCAGATCCCACCAGAACAAGCAGGTTTTGTACTAGGAAGGGGCACAACAGAGCAAATCCTAAATTAGCACCAAGTGATTGAAAAGGCAAGAGAATTCAACAGACCGGTGTACTTGTGCTTCATTGACTACAAGAAGGCATTCAACAATGTTAAGTGGAAGATCCTGTGGCAAAACCTCAAAAAGTTCGGAGTACATACCAGCACACCTTGTCAGTCTCATGAGTCATGAAGAGTTTGTATGAGGACAATGTGGCGCAGGTGAGAGTTGAAGGAGAGCTCACCAATCATTTCCATGCAGCAAAAGGAGTGAGGCAAGGGTGCATACTCAGTTCAATTCTCTTCAATGCATAATAAATGGAGAATGGGTATTGGGTAGTAATGAGATTGAGAACAGTCCTAGAGGATTGGTAAAAAAGAGTCACAATTGGAGGAAAGGAAATATTGAACCTGAGGTATGTGTATGAGGATAACACTGCCTTGCTTGTAGAGACAACTGATGAGCTGAGGGAAATGCTCCAGAAGATTGAAAAAGCCACCAATGAGGCAGGTCTGAAGGTCAACAAAGGAAAAAGGAAAATAATGTTAATTAATAGGAAGCACAAGAACAGACCTGAAATTTTGGAGATGGATGGCATGGTGTAGAGGTAGTACAGGACTTTGTGTACCATGGTTTGTTGATAACGAATCAGGGAGGCTCAGCTGCAGAAATCAGGAGAATGTTGGCCATAGCAAAGGCAGTAGTGGGAAAGCTCAATTGGATCTGGTAAAGCTGTGATATCACAATAAAGGCTACAAAACTCAGAATTGTAAAAACGCTAGTCTTCTCCATCTTCATGTATGTGTCAGAATGCTGGACAATACGCAAGGCAGATCAAGACAAATTGATGCATTTGAAATGTACTGCTACAGACGCATGCTAAGGATATTCTGGGTCCAGAAAAGAACAAACCCATCAATGCTCAAACAATTGGGAGTAAATGAGAAGATGACCTAATGCTGCAAATCCCAGAGTATGCCTTGGCTCATTGTGTTAGCCAGGACTTTGAGATGAGTAAGGGCATAGCGGTCAAATTTAGATGAGCCTTTGGCAATGTTGACACTCCGAAGTCAAGGGGTGCCAAAGTGGGTGATGTGGTGGAGATATGAGCAAAGGGAACTATGTTTTATATGCAGTAACCAAAGAAAGACACCAGGACAAGCCGACAATAGGAGACTTTGTATGAACAATGAAAGCTCTAGCAGCCAAATGCGTTGAGCTAAACATCACAAAAATCGTAGTACCAAGATTAGGGTGTGGCTTGGACCAACTTGAATGGCCACTAGTTAAACAAGCGCTCCTAGAGTGCTTCAAGGGCCTTACAGTGATTCTGAGAGTTTGCACCCTCCCACCAATCATGAAAGCGTGACTACCTGAACAAGATGTCAAAAACCAATAATGTCAACTGTAAATCAAATTATGCCCGAAGCCAAATTCAAGACTTGAAATACTCAGGACTGAATTTACCTGGATCTTGAGATAATCCTAAAATTTACTATAATATTATTTATCTATTCTTGTAAATACTAAACTCATAATATAGAAAACAATCTTTTCTTGTGGGCAGTTGATGAGAAGCCCGAAGCAAGTGCACCAACTGTCCCACAAAAGTCCAAATAAACCTCGTGGCAATAACTAGGGGACCTAACTTGTTGGGATCACCCTCAGGTGAAATCACTCCCACTTCAAACTTCACCCTGAGGTGGGTTGGGGGCTCAATCGTGATAAGAACAGGTACACGTGGAAATGAAACCTGGGAAGTGACAACTGGGCCTTAGGCAACTGCCTAGGGGTTTGGGTCGTGGTGGACAATCCGTCTCACCTCCCCCTCCCCCCTCTCACCTCTCTGCTTAGACTTGGGGTGAAGCTATAATTATATTTAGAAACATATGTTTATTCTAGTAACCCTTAGTCTAAGATTGTTTTTTCTTTAATAATAAAATACCCCCACCGCGTGGTGCGGATTGGGGAAAAATTGAAAAAAGAAAGGGGGAGACTTAGCATAGTCATCAGGAGATGGATATTACGCTATTTCGGACATATCGTGAGATAGAACAACCTGGAAAAGCTGGCAGTCCAAGGCCACATGGTAGGCAAGAGGGGAAGGCGAAGATCACCCACCTGATACACAGACTTGATCAAGAAATCTGCCAAAATCTCACTTGGAGATTGCACGAGAATGGCTAAAGTCAGGGATAGCTGGAGTTGGTAATTCTCTGATTTTCCCTGCTTACACAAATTCTTCTCAATTTTTCCCAAAAATTTACAACTTTTCACCTAATTTTTCTGTAGGGGGGAGTGGTCTCCTTCCCGTTCGGCACGCCTCCGGATTTAATTTTTTGATCGTTTTATTGACTGTTTCTCATGTTGTAAAAGTTTCTACTGGTCTACCCCCTCCCCTGTTAATTTTTTACTTTCAATATTCGTGCATGAATATTGATGAAAATATTTGCAAAACTAAAAGTTTTTGGTTACTTTTTGATTACTTTTTTTCTGAAAAATTTCGTTAGGCTGCCTCAGTTAATCATGAATGGGAAATCGATTAATCGAACCGCAAACATCGATTTCAATTTTCTAGTAAATTCAGAATTGTTACTAGGCCTAGATGGAAAAGGTGAAAATGTGCAGGAAGGAGATTCAATGAAAAACAGGTGCTTCGAGCTAATAAGTGCTCAACTTGGCTTGATCAAAATACATTCCGAGCAAATTACGCGATTATTTTCAATTCTCCGATAATTCCAATTATCACGATACATTTTTACTGCGCCCCTCTCTTATAAATTATTGTATTTTGCACCGTAACGTGAAACTTTCGCCGCATCTTGTAGTTGGTAGCGTTGTACTATTGTATTGTGGGTTATGATGTAAAAGTTTTGAAGCAGTTATCCGACGTGGGATATTAATTTCGCCGGTTGAGATGCGGAGGAGGGGTAGATGTAGGCAATAAAACTTCAAATACAAAATATAATAACGAAATGATATTTTGAAAATTGTTTTCTTTATGGTTTCCATGGTGACGGGACGTTATCTGGCCTCGAGTATACTGGAGCGGAGCTGCTGGATGCTGCCGGAGGAGCAGATCTTGTGTGCGAGAGGGAAACGGAAAAATAGTAGCAAACAATTTTCTCGTTTATGAATAGGAAAAATGATAGCGCACGTTGCGTTTTCCGCCTTTTTCGAGGCGCATCACCCGCCCGGGGACTGTCTAGTAGTTCAGCGGGAATAATGTAAACTGCGAGAAAACGGCTTTTCCTCGTTGTTTTTGGCCCGTTTTTATCTTATCATTATCTGGCCATCTATTTGTGTTTCATTTCGCCTTCTATCATCTCGAGCTATACTTGTATAATATAGCGACGACAACCGCCAGCGCTATTAACCGTAGTAATTTAGCAAGTTTAGCAAAATATCATTCGCGTAATAAAATTTTGATTTTCATTTTCCTCTCTCGCAATCGGAATTTTTGATTAATTTTACGTACCGACGTTTTGCTCGGCGCGGCGTTATTGTTGCGCTAAATTAGCGCAAAATTTTACGACCCGATTTGAACGATTTATGGGCGTTAAAGAAGCCCATGCTTCTCTGCCTCGTGCTAGGGTATTCGACTCTGTTCATCGTATATTCCTATTGCAACAATTCGATTTTCCGGGTGCTTCTTATCGACACGATGGCCGATGATAAGGGTATTATTTGTGAAGTTATAGCTATTGGTTGGTCGATTGTTTTTTTTGTCTGTTTTATGGGGAAAAAAGGAAGCGTGTTTTGATAGAGTCCCTGGAGGATGTTTTTTTACGGTTTTTTTTTTATTTTTTTTCATTTACCCGAAGAAGTTAGTTGTGTGTTTCATCTGAACTCAAATTGATGATGATGTATTTTCGATCTTTTGACTATTATAATTAATTCTTTTTAATAACTATGGCCGAGTAGTTAATTTCATTTTATCCATTTTCATAATCATAATTATTTTCTTCATTTTTGCTTATTTATTTTTTATTTATCTTTCAGTTTCATCGTTCTGGAATCTGCAGCCTTTTTTTCCTTCTTGAATTTCTCCGTTTTGGATCATTTCCGTCGGGTTTCTTGTTTGTATTTTTTCTATAATTCGGATCCGTATGATACAGGATTTTTTAACTTTTGAACCAATGAAATCATAGTCAGGACAAAATACAACGAGGTTTCTCAACTGGCAGAAAATCCCTCCACCCATCCCCCCAGATCGATTGAAAATTGTTTTGAACCCTTTCGAGCTGTTTTGGAGCCTCTAGCTGATTTTTGATTTTTGGAATTCATCCATACTTAATGAAGCTTGAAAGCTTAAATTTACTATAATAGCATCTCAATTCAAACGCATTGAGCGTTTTGCTGGAGGTGGTTTCAAGCAGTTCTGAAGCCTCGAGCCATATTTTAAAATTTCCAAAATTTTCAAAAAGCACCATAAAAACTGCATAAGTTAATTCCCGCACATTATAAGAATATACGATCGATGCTCGTTGTTTGTACTTTGTAGTCTACTTGACTAAATTGAACGCTATTTTTGGTAAATCAATTTATGCTTGTTCGATTGAAAATTGGAAGAAAATTTCGTTCCAAACTGGTAGAAACCTATGTTTGAAGTGTGTTTTTTTTTGAAAACTGGAATTTCCAAAAGCATTTCCACTTGATTCAGCATAAGTACGAGTATCAAAAATGAAGCGTAAATTGAGTTACATTTTTAAATTTTTGGCAAATTTTTGAAAATCAAAGGGGAAAAATCGATTTTTTTTCAAATTAGCCTAGAAAGCTAAAAATGTTCATGTACCTATTCAATTTCTTACCCCCCTGCCCTCACATCACCGCCTCCCTAATCGACTGTAAATGATTTCGAACTGTTTCGAGCAATGTTTGAGTTTCCTGCAGATTCGAAATCTCCTTGAAATTTTACCTATTGATGTTGAAAAGCGAAACTTTTCTTCATACCACCGTAATAATTTCAACTCGCCAAGTCGATTAAGGAGTCGATTTCAGCCGTTCTGGAGCCTCCAGCAACATTTTGGAAAACTCAGTTTCCGAAAAAATGTCTTAGAATCAGTCGAAATTACTTGGTGCAGTTTACAAAAATCTTCTGGAGGCTTCAGAACTACTTGAAACGGTTCGGATGCATTTCCAATTGATTCGGGAAGGAAGGGTTGGGGTATCTTATCAAATTTCAGCTCTCCAGATGATAAAGTTGGTAAAATTTGGGGTTTTCCTCCTATTTGGCCAAAAATTCATGAAATGCAATCTAACATTTGAAATTTATTGTTGTTGATATATTTTTGCAATGTTCTTACGATTTACAGGTATATTTGCTCGGTTAAAGAATTCTTCTTCCAGTTAGTGTACTGACCAAAAGTTGGAAAATTGAAAATGAAACCAAAACAAGGTGTCTACTTGTCCAGCAGGTCGTCTAAGTCATTAAAAAGTCAGCTTTTTGGCCTAAAATTGAACGAATTTTTTCTATATCATATCGCTTGAAAATGATTTTTTTTGGACCGCCTCACAAATTGTAAATTACATTAAATTTTCCTGAAATTTTGCACCGTTGCTTTGCTCGTCCAAAAAATATTCTTTTCTCTTTTTGAATTTAATTTTTTTTTAAATCAAAAGACAAATAAAAAACGAAAAAAGGTGCGAATTTTCGATTTTGGATTTCAGTACTTATACCAACCCTGATAATAGAAAATTGAATGATAATTTTTCTAAAATGTAAAACGTTTAAGTAATAAAAATTGCAAAATTAACCTCCCAGTTTTGTGTCGAATATCATACTTATTAAATAGGTATAGATAATTGAGCAAAATTTTGCAAAAATTTATTGAAATGTAATGAAAATAGGTTGAATTGGTTAAAAATTGATGAAACATTGTGATTTGAGCAAAATATGTATCGCCAAATAGGCAGGTAAATGCTTGGGCAGTTGGGCATGTTTTGGAAAAAAAAATTGCAAAAAATTACCTATAGACCAGGAAAATAACGTAAAAAAGCGAGGGCAAAAAGGAAAAAATTGGCACATAAATTTTTTCTTCGGGAATGTGTTCAGATGAACCCCCTGAACTACCAAAAAAAAACTCGAACCTCCTAACCCTGGAGCTAATTTTTTTAGGGGACTGAAACCGGTTCCGATTTACGTTTTTTGCGATTTACTCCGAAAATATTAGGTTTACGAGAAAAACTACTATGACTAAAAATGTTCCTCTTCAAATTCTCGACAATTTGATACTACGCTCGATACCCATCCCTCAAGAGGGGTGTCTAAAAAAAGGGGTGGAAAGAGTAGGTGTTTGAAAAAAAATCAGTCCAATAAATTGATCAAAGTTACCACTTGATATCATTCGTTTTCGCTCAAATTTTTTTTACAAAGTCTACTCACCCAACTATTTATCACACCACCATTGATTGGTCTTCAACCCTCCCAAGGGGTTGGTGGGAGATGCTTGGTTTTTCAAGTAACACACAACTGAATCATATATTTTAAAAACGAATCTGGTCATGCGATATATCGAATGGTATGTTTTCGAGGTCGCTGAATACGAATACCTACTTGTTTTCTGGGTCCAACCCTCAAAGCCCCTCTGTGCCCCAAAAAGGGGGTTAAAATTTTGAAAAATCGTGGAAAGTCGAGTGATACATCGAATGGTATGTTTTCGAGGTCGCTGAGTACGAATATGAACTTATTTTTTGTGTACCATTCCCCAATGTTCCTCTGGGCCCCAACAAGGGGGGCCAAAATTTCAAAAAAATCATCAAAAAGTCGAGTGATATATCAAATGGAATGTTTTTGAGGTCGTCAAGCACAAAAATGAATTTATTTTTGGGTCTCATCCCACAATGTCCCTCTGTGCCCCAAAAAAGGGGCCAAATTTCTAAAAATCGTGGAAAGTCGAGTGATATGTCGAATAGTAGGTATGTTTTCGAGGTCGCTGAGTACGAATATGAACTTATTTTTCGGGTCCAACCTCACAATGTCCCTCTTCTGAAATTTGAGTGATGATGGCGCCATTAACTCTGAAATTAAGAAAAATCTTGACCTGATGGAAGTTTGTTTTCATGCGAGAAAAATGCTATAAAAATCACCCATTGAAATTGAACTTCAGTCTATTTAATTCTTTTTTTTTTCTTAAAAAAAAAGTCATCCGAAAGTCATTAGAAGGTAATTTTTTTAAATGTCTTCGATTTTTTAGTAGACTCCTCGCAAAAGCTAAAAAGATCATCAGACTCGTTCCTGTCACAATCGAACCTCACGACCCCCTCTCCTCTCTTTCAGCTGGATCCTGTTGAAAAATCATCTTCCCCTTAAGCAACTGCTCAGCTCCGTTCATTCTTTTTTTCGACTCATTGAGTAGTTGTTCCTTTATTCTCCCAGTTATACAAAAATATAGCTTACCTTGCATTTCAAAATTAGCTTCTCAATACAGTAGAATTATTTTTCAGTTTTCGTAAATCGAAGTCGACTACATGCTGGATTCTTTTTTTTTTTTGTTAATTGAAACTCGATATAAGGAGCCAAGAATTGTACATTTTTTTTTTTTTAAATAGAAAAATTACAATTTTGGGTAAACTAAACTGACGATTTGAAAGAGCCTAGATATCTGTTAGCCTATAATTATGTATGAAAGAATTCTCGGTCGGCTCTCTCGCATGCATCATAGGAAGAAAGATGAACACTTCTATATCTATCCTATACTACATACTAACAGCAGAGCACAACGCGAACGGTATAAACAATGAATCTGCGTGACTGCTTAATTAGCTTCAGGCTAGGCGGTTAATGTAAAAAGTCGTAAATCCAGAAACTTCAGCTGTCTTATCAGCATTTATTAAAAAGAACACATCTTAATACGTACATATCGTACCTACTACCTATATCTGCATATACCTAACACATTATTCTATGTAATGGTTAAATTCCAGGGGAAGGGGTATGAAGGGTTTAATCTTCCCTCCTTCCCCACATTCTAAATTTCGAATTGGTCAAAAAAAAAATGAGTAATTAGGGCGAATTTTTGATAAATTGACAACGATAGCTGTACTCGTCAAGTGTCTTGATGCGAATCATCATTACACCATATTCTTACGAGTAAATTCCTCTGCCATTGTGTAGGCTACCTATGTTTCAAAATGACACGTTCGAGGGAAAAGGAAAATTACCACTTACCAGTGCCATGAAACTAATTACGAGAAGACCAGAAGAGCGATAAGTTTTGACAAACTGTTAGCGAAATACGAGTATATAAATGTAATTGTTATCCTCTTGTAAACACGATAATTCTTTCGCATGTGCAGTGCGCGCGCGATAATCTCCAAGGCGAGTAATTGATTTAAAAATTTCTTTTCTTTGTATTTAAATGATTCAAATTGGCGGCCATTTCGTTTTTAATTGAATAATCACCCTTTATAATCGCCGCGTAATTGGCCTACCTCTACCTCTACCTCTACTCGTATACGTATATAGGTACGATAATGCAGTTTGCGTGTTGTTCTTCTATGGGCAATGTGGCTCTGGCTGGGCTCGTTCGAGGTATTTTTTCCCTCTCGGCAGCTTGGCTGGCTGGCCGTGGCCGTGGTGCTTATAGTGGCGTAAAATAACACCACGAGACTGCACTAGTATTCAATAAAACCAAGCGGATAATTATTCGTAATTAATTGTTTGATAATTAAACGCCTGCTTATACATATAGGTATACGAATTCGAAATGTAAATTTTTCTACATAGGTACGTACGTACGATTTGACCAAAGGCGTTAACTGGTTTGAAATATTTGTAGCTCGTTTGCGCGAATAAGGGGGGTATCGGCTGGATGTGAGGGGTGGGAGGGAATGTATCTTGTTCACTGGCTATAGTGTGTATTGTTGTTGCTGTGAAATTGAAATTTATTATAATACTCGTTATTATTTCTTTTAGCAGATTACTTATCGTTTAATTTATACGTTTTTGGTTGTTCGTATACTCGTACTGTAGCTGTAGCTGTAGCTGTAGCTGGTATAGAGATGGTTGCGGTCTGTACGCACATAAGGCATGATATGCGCTGCTCATGCTCGTACGTATCTTGCGTATAGACGTTATGGTCGTTATACGAGGTATGGGCGTAACCTCACATCGTTCCAAGAGGTGTAACATCAATAACGACGAAACAGAATATATTTATACTCTCTTATGGAAAGGGAGGAAAAAAAATCACGCGAGAACTACTCTATTAAGCAGGAGGCGCTATAAAAAATTAATTTACATGGTTTCGGGATCGACGAGAAGAGAATCGAGATTCAAGATTCTCGGTATTGGAACGCGAGCGAACGAACATTACAATCATAATCGATTTAATTATTTTTTTTTTGTTTGGAGCACGGTCCGCGAGAGCTTGTATTCACAAATAATGCGCTGGTTAACTGGGCAATAACAGGTTTTTAAGATGATGTTTCCTCAAACCTTATACAGAGAGGTATAGAGCGCAATTAATTAATTATCTGGGTCTATTCTCTTATAAGAAGAAGAGTGATTTCTGAAACGTTTTGAAACACGTTGATGAGGATATTTTGATACCTATAAATGTCTTTCACATGTTGGTTCCTAACTTCTAAACTCACGAGCAAAAAAAATATTCGAGCTCAAGATCACCAATTTGTAATATTTTCTCAAATTTTTACAAAAAATTGCTGCATTCTGTGCTTATTTACCATACTGCTTATATGTACGAGCTTTGCGTTGAATTGATGGCCCGCACCAGTGAACTTATTCGTTATCGAGCTCATTTAATTCAATTTAAAAATTGATTAATTCTTTTTTCTTTTTTTTTTTTCATGTTAACACAGATTATGCAGACGATTCGCCGACTGTTCGCATGCTTGATATACGTCGCGTTGTGAATGTGTACGAGTATTCGGCCTTATTAAGATTATCAGCTTTTTAATCACTTCTCGCCGCCTCGTCTTTGGAATTACAACTATGTTTTCTCAAAATGCTGCATCGACTCGATCGCGTGAGAAATTTGAACCCGCAGGTATGTGTACTTGTAAATTGATAAATATGCATTTACAGTTTTCTGTCTGCCAAGTGTTATACTTATATTATTATTGTTTATGTTGATTGAATTTTGTGAAAGAGCGATGTGATCATCGTTAAATTTATGATGTGTCTATCAACGTATGGTTAAGAGAGTTATCTGTTAGGAATAGGTATTTGTTTTTTTTTTTTTTTTTTTTTTGAGAGGAAATCTATTTTTACGATGGTGTGAAGTGAAGGAAAAAGGAATTACGTATAACTGAATTGAAAGAGAAACCACGAATCAGAGATGTGTTTGGGGTGGATTGTGATTTAAAAAGTCGAAGGATTTTGACAGAATTGCCATTATTTTTTTAGATTTTCTCGTTTTGTAGCCTTCTCGACACTTTAAAAATGAACTTCAACCCTTGAAATTTTGAGTGGTGCTATGGTGGGGTATTTTTCGATGCTCCGATACATTTTCCTCTGGTTAATTTTTGTACAGATTTCCCAAAATTTATACTTCAACTTTTATCGACCAATTTGCACACCAACCCTTTTTTCCCCTTTTCAGAATCAAATCAAATGCATCTTTCGATGGTTTTACTTCAAATAAAAGTTCAAAATTCCTTACTTATGTTGAAATGAAAAGTGTTATTTTCTACTTGAAAACTGCAACGTCTCGTTTTTCCCCTCAAATTCGCACAAAATTCTGTTTTTTTTTTTTTTTTTTTTTGTCAGAAATAAACAGCAAAATTTGTTGATTTTTTTTCCAAGAATTGCGGGAAAGTTTTTATTTTTTTGTCAAACTTTCAACATAGCCTGTTTTTTGCTAAACTTGTAAAATAATCCCGTTTTTGATAAAAATTACAAAAAAGTCATCCTTTTGATAGATTTTTAAGTCGATTTTCCTCGAAAATTGTTTTTTTTCTTGCCAAACTTGGAAAATTTTGCCAAACCCAAATTCCCTCTGAACCCTCTTTTTTGCCAAACAACGAGCTTTAAAATATTGTTTTTTGCTAAAGTTGGATAAAAATTCTTTTTTTTTTGTTTTTTGTGTTTTTTTTTACAAAAATTGCAGAATTGTGTTTCTATTTTTTTTTCAAAGTTGCAAAATTATTTTCAATTTTTGCAAAGTTGCAATAAAATCTTTTTTTTATGCCAGACTTACCAAACTGTTCTGTTTTTTGCCAGTCAATTTTATTACATATTATTTTTTTTTTTACAAAACTTACATAATATTTAGTCTTGGTTTTTTATCGAATTCTCTCAGAAATCCTGTTGTTTTTTTTGCCAAAATTAAGTACAAAAAATGTTTTGTCTTTTTTCAAAAGGAATTGTACATAAAAAGGTTTAAAATAATATTATGTATTTAGATACAAAATCTCCGTCCATTTTTTTTTTTTTTTGCAAAACTAGCTGAAAAAATCGTGTTTTTTCTTCCCACATTTGCAAAATAGTCACGTTTTTGTACCAAATTTTCTGGAATTTTCTGCAAAAAAATCCTGTTTTTTTGCAAACCTTGCATAAGTTTTGTTTCTGGCCAAACTATCAAAAAAGTCATATTTTTCCAAACTGTCAAAATTGTCATGTTTTTTACCAGATTTTCTCGACGTTTATTTTTTCGAAAGACAAAACGTCCTATGTTTTGTCAAACTTGCAAAAAGCTTCTGTATTTTGCCAAAAAAAAGTCTTCAAAATTACGAAAAATAATTTTTTTAAATTTTTTTGCCAGAATTGCTTTAGGAATAAAATTGAAAAAATAAGAATTAAATTACTGCACTTTTCAATTTTCAATTTTTATATTTTAGCTTGTTTTCCACCTATACTTCTTTAGTTCCAGTTTTCAATTTTAATTTCCTAATTTTTAGTTTTGTGTATATTTTCAGTTCAAGTTTTTTGTTTAATGTTCTAGTTTTATAAGTTTACAGTTTCAGCTCAGGTTTCAGTTTTTCAGCTCTTTCTATACAATAAAATACTGAAAAAAGTTGAATTACACGTATACTCAGTCACTCACTCAACAAATCTCTTTTCCTTTAAAAGCCTTTTTTTCATCTTTTTTTCACTTAGGTTTTTTTCCGATGTCAAAAAGTTGATTTTGCATGTTTTTGGTTGAAAAAAAATTGGCAATTTGAAACTTTTGACAATTTTACGAAAAAGGGGGGGGGGGGTTCAATCATTTTTGGTGAAAAGGCGATATATCATGACAAATTTTTGGAAAGGAGCGAAACTTTTTGGAATTTTTGGCAAAAAAAGACTTGAACAAGTCTTACAAAAAGCAGAACTTTTTGGAAATTATTGAGAAAAATTGATACTTTTTGGAAATCTTAGGCAAATTCTGTACCTACTATACCTAGTACTCACATTTTTCATTCCTTCGAGCCCATGCACATTGAATTCCTAGTACAGATAACTTTCCACGCGACTCTTTAGCCTTTACTCAATCAATAAACTCTAAAACAATCTTTCACACAATCAAAAACAAATAAAACAAACTCGAAAATTAAAACGTGAAAAACCTTGTTGAATTACGATAAAATCCACACAAACCGTATATATATTTACTTTACACTTATCTAACTAGGTTGTCGTTTAAAAAGGATCAAAATTCAAAAAAATATTGATTATTCATTTCGTAAAATGTCATCTCGACTCGTACTCGTAGGTACACTTCTGCAATACGGAAAATTAAATACAATTCGGTCGACAAATAATTACATTACGCGATTATCCACGGTTTTCATCGAGAAATTGACGTAATAGACGCGATTAGAGAGGTACAAATTGAGACAACAAAGAGACATTTTATTTATTTTAACAGTGGGAAATTCTTTTCTATACAAGTGTACAAAGGTAATGGAAAAATTAACCTTAGCTAATCATCCCACAGCAACGGACCACTATAATATAGATATCTCAATTAACCCTTTACACTTGATCGCAGTTTTTATATAAAGTCTTGGAACAAGAGAGGAGACGAGAAAAAAAGAGGTATTTTAGGAGTACGATGTTGATCTATTGTCCAGCTGAGGATTGACGAGTGATATGGAAAAATTATTTCATTAGCTAAATTGAAATCATCTTGCATAGTATAATCGATAATTGGTTTTGAAGGGAAAAAAAGAGGCAAACGTCGAACCAAAGTATACCTATACAACGCGTATAGACGGAGTAATAGCCGGAAAAAATAAATTCTATTTTTTAAGAACTGAGGTATCTACTCTTGTATATTGTATAAGTATACTTTGTTATGCAATGGAAAAAAATACACGGTAAAATAGAATTTACTAAGGCGAGTACCTCACAGCACTACGTTAACACTATCGATTGTACATTTTCACGGTTTTCATCGTCATCGTCATCAACAGCATACGCTATATTCAAAAAAGAAAAACTCGAAGATTAGAATTTTATTGATGTTACGTTGGCGTTGTGCTTTACGATGAGATACCACATCCTATACCTGGGAGTATTATGAGGATCGAGGATATCTGTAAGTACTCTTATAAAGATGAAGAAAGGATCACATATACAGAGAAGCAGAGTTAAACGCTCGAGAAAAGCGCCGCTATTTCCTCTCTCGTGCAAGAAATTATAGGTGTATTTCGAATTGATTTCTATCTACACTGTACGACCAAGGCGAGGCACTGGCGAGAGAAATACACATTTCGTGTCATTTTTTGACATCTACATTGTAGTATTCGTTTCGTTACGCGTCTATATTTTTCTAAATTACTTCATTAAAATGGTGCTGAAGAAGTAAAGCAGAGAGAGAAAAAACACACAGCCCTGTTATTACAGGTTAGTGAATTCGTATACGCTGTGCCATGCGATGGAAATTAACTTTTAATGAGAATCAGCAACTACCGCACATTAAATCTTCGCCCTGTTGATCTTTCAACCCGACGATAAAATTATCAACGTTATCAGAATCCTGCAGATGGAGAAAAATTCGAATCTCTTCGCGACAGTAAAAAAATGTAAATCCATCTTTACGATAAAAAGCTAGCCTACATTACTGGAGCATCAACCATCTCTAAAATAGTAATATCCATACTCAATACCTATATAAATATACGTTCTCATCTTGAAAATGTCGAGTCTGAACCAATGAACCCTTTTAATCCATACAATCTGGCCAATAAGCACTCGTTATATTACGTTCTCTACGCATTATACTATACACATCTCTACCTCTACCTATCTACACTTACCTACTATAGAGAGACATTAGGTAAATTTCCACCCCGCACCATTTCAGCTACGTAAACCGCGAAATTACAGGTACTAAATTACGAATAAATTAGCCGTATACAATTCATCGATATCCCCTATATAATCAGAGGCATATCTAACACAATCCGCGGCCGGCGACCGAATATTGAAACCAATCAGCTGTATTAATGTAGTAATACACGTGTAATTCGACAATAATGCAAATACAAGTGGCAAATCGTTTTAGGGGAAACAGTTCGCTGTGTGATACAACAAACGAGAGAGGGACTAATCGAATTTCTACTAAATGGCTCGAAGGGCAGATTTCTCGCTCTCGCTGACATCATATCGGTTAAATGGGTTTATTAGGTTGGTTTTTGTGGCGCGGTGGTCGTCGATTCGGATTCGCGCTTTGTTTCCTTTTTTCAAAAGGGATCCGAACGCGGTTGTTTGTTTGTTATTGGTGCGAACAGGAAGAATTACGATTTTGGTTACAGATTTTTTGCTGAATGAGGCCTAAACGGGAGAATTATTCTAAAAAATTACCCATCATTCTTGAATTTGAAGGGCCTCCCTAGGTTGAGAAAAAAAAACTAAGAAAACGTCAGATTTAGTTTCTGAATCACAAACAGTGGGTGGGGTGTGGGGAAGGGGAATGTTGCGCCAGTTTTCTTCGCGAAAAATTTTTTCATTAGTCCAGTAACCTGTTTTTCAAAAAGATCAACAATTTTCAAAAAATTATTTACTATTTAGGGGGCGTCAAAATTTCACCTATTCTCGAAAGACTCGAGATCTTTCAAAAAGAAAACTGGGAAACGTTAACGCATCATAGACCATCAAATTACATGTCTCATAAATTCAGAAAACCGAATAAAAATTACAAAAAAAAAAACACAGTGAAAATGAATGAATAATTTCGCAGTTGAGTTAAATTTTTGTAATCTTCGCAAAAAAGCTGTTATCCTGATTTCTCGTGAAAATTTTACAGAATGTTTTTCAAGTTCTTAAAAAACAGGTTTAATATGATCGTTTTTTCGATTAGCTATTTTTCCTTTTTCATTGGGTAGTTGCTTGTTTTTCTTTATGAAATTTCAATTTTTCAAATTTTTTTTTCAATGAATGAGTTTTTGTGGGCATGTTTTTTGAGACATGGCAAAATATGGCAAAACTGAAACTGAAAATAGGAAACATTGATTTCGAAACCTTTATTTTCTAGAACATCGAGAAAAGCACTGTAAATATATTTCAGTCTCTCCCTCCCCATTCCCCCTGACAAATAATGAGAGAGAAAATTAATTACAAAATGTTTTGACTGCAAATATTCTGATTTTGTAAATTAATTTCATCAGGATTTTTTCCAAAAAAAATTTTTTTCTTCTTTGAATATGTGTTTAGAAACTTTTGATACCTGATCGACACTAAAGTTTATTATTGGGAAGGAAGGAAGGAGGGAGGGAGGGGGGAGGGGATGCAAAATGGATATTATTGACTCGTTTCCTAAAAATAAAGATTCGGTTTATTAAAACGTATTTTTGTCATCAATTCACTCGTGCAAAAGTTCTTGATTTACGGTGAAAATTAATTGGTCTCGTAGTAGCCAAGGAATGTAAAAAAGAGGAATTTATTTTATTTTATTTTTTGGGGGGGGGGGGGTGTTTGTAATTACTTGATTATTACACCCGTCGTGTGAGATTTAAATCGAGTTGTTAAGGTCAACTTTTTTAATTAGGTCTAAGAATTTTTAAATTTCGGAACGGTCGTCTGGTATGAATAGGGATCTTTCATCTATTTGTAGGGATAGTCTGTGCTGATGTAAGGAGGGACAGCGAAATAGTAAGTGTTGGACAGATAGGGTTTTTCCAAGGCTGAGTAGTTTTTTTGTGGTGAAAGAGCTTGTTTGATGTTTGGAGGGACCAAAAGTTTTGCCATTTCTCAAGTATGTTTTGGGTGAAGATAGATTTAAGGTCGTCAGCTGTGATAAATGTGAAAGGAGAAAGAGTAGTGGCGGATTTTGCATTTTTATCCACAATTTCATTTCCTGTGATTACAACATGGCTGGGTACATACATAAACTGGATGGAGAAGTTTGAATTTTGTAAATCAAATAGAGTTTTATTGATATTTTGAATTAGGGGGTGGTCAGAAAATAGATTTTGGATAGCAGTTAGAGAGCTGAGGGAATCGCTCTGAATTAAGAAAGACTTATTTTCTGATTCATAAGTGAATATATCACAGAGGCAGTGGAAAATAGCTGCGAGTTCGGAAGTGTAGATTGAAGATCAGTTATGGATTTTAAAATTTGAAATTTTATCATTAATAGAGTAGGCATACCCTGAATGAAGTGTTGGTATTTTTGACCCGTCTGTAAAGCAGAGATTGAATTTTTTGTATTCTGATAAGAGTTCAAGATGAGTAGTTTTGTTTTATTACTAGTGGAGAGTGGCTATTTTTTGGGTAGCCTAATAAGTTGTGTATTGACTTGAGGAGGCCTGAGGAGCCAAGGGGGATATAATATTGGTTGTTGGATGAGTGTTTTAGGATTGATTTGAAGATCATTCAACATTGTGATGAAATTAGAAATGGGTCCTTCTGTATGATCAAAATGTTGGGGGTTGAGTGGGTTAATTGAGTTTTGGAGTGGATGGGAAGGGTTGGTGGATGCATTTGAGATGAATTTGTTTGTTACGAGAGTTCTTCTAAAATCTGGGGCTAATTCTGCTGCTTCACAATAAAGGCTATCTATTGGAGAGGAATAGAGGGCTCCTAAACAGATCCTTGGGGCTGAATTTTGAATTGTTTTTGGGATATTTGAAGTTTTATTTGAGATATTTGCAAAACACGGGCTTCCATACTCAATTTTACTGCGAATTAGAGATTTATACAAGTGAAGTAGGAGTTTGCGAGATGGATTATACTTGGAATTTTTGATTATTTTCAACAGATTTAGGCGTTTCATGATATCTGATTTTACTTTTAGAAAATGAGGAGTCCAATTTAGTTTTCTATCAAAAGTTAAGCCAAGAAATTTAATAGTGGTTTTGAATTCTAAAGAGTGTCCTTTGGAGTTGAGAATGAGATCTGCAGGAATCTTATTTTTTTTTTGGTGAAAAGTATACAGTGGGTTTTTTACTCAGAGAAGGTTAGACCATTAGAATCTGCCCATGATTCAATTTTTTCAAGGATTTCTTGGATCACCTGAAGAGCTAGTTGAATATTATTTGAACGAAAAGAAATGTTTATATCATCAGCAAAGATTCTCAGAGAAATGGGTCTAGAAACAACATTGGAAATGTCATCAATCAAAAGTATAAATAAGACTGTGCTAAGAACTGAACCTTGGGGGACTCCATTTCCAATTTCAAAAAATTCTGAGTATGTATTGTCAACTCTCACTCTAAAAGTACAGTTTGTTAAGAAATTCTGAATAAAGTAGGCCAAATGTCCTCTAATTCCAATGGAATGTAATTTTTGGAGAATTTTATAACGCCAGGCTTTATCAAATGCCTTTTCAAGATCAAAAAAGACTGAAAGAACACTTTCTTTATTCTGGAAGGCCGAACTAATTTCTTTTTGGAGACTAAAG
This sequence comes from Planococcus citri, assembly GCF_950023065.1. NCBI lineage: Eukaryota > Metazoa > Arthropoda > Insecta > Hemiptera > Pseudococcidae > Planococcus > Planococcus citri. The sequence goes on along the minus strand of NC_088679.1, from coordinate 2,958,421 downwards.
AGGTGGTCTAGGGTAGATCTTTTCTTTCTAAAACCACTTTGATAAATACTAAGAGAGTTTGAGGAATCAATATACCAATTAAGACGTTTAATAACCATTTTTTCGAGTATTTTGCAAGGAACTGAAGTCAAGGAGATGGGTCGATAACTAGATGCCAGATTTGGGTTTTTATCAGGTCTTAATATTGGAATGATTGTTGCAGTTTTCCACAATTTTGGGAAGGAATCAGAAGTCCAAAGTTTGTTATGTAACTGAAGTAAATCTTCTTTTCCAGTATCTAAAAGTATAGTAAAACATCAAAAATTGGCATTTTTTTGTCTTTTGAACCAAATTTTTTCGCTTCACTGGAGCAGTAATCTGAAATTTTATCTTCATTTTCATTGTGCGGGATTTTTAGCAAATTATCTCATTCTCATTTCGACTTGTTTTGCTCAATAAAAATCTAAGAAAACCGTTTCACAAATGCAATAAATTTCGATCTCGTGATAACCTATTACTGCTTCGAAATACAGGGGAATTTTTTAGGCACCATAAAGGGGTGTAAATCACATTCGCCGATGTTTTCCAACTAAATTTATCTATCTCCATGCGCTCGAAATTGCGTCATTTTTATTCTTCGCCGATAAGTAAGTATATAGTTGAACTTGAACAGTTGAAAAGGGTCAACTTTCGTTTGCATTATTCACTTTGGAAATTTCTCCGCGAGCGAGCTTATCAATTCCACGTAAATAAGTTACTTGGTATTACTGATTTATTGACGTTCGATATTCTTACAGTGGTTTTTTTCTTCTCGTTGGTGTTATCACGTTTCCATAGCCTTGAAATATCAATATTGAACATTTTTATCGCGGTGTATCCAAAGTATTGTCTTTATGATTCATTGAAGTGTTGCAAACGTCGTTCATCACACGTCACACGATTGCCATTCATTTTCTCTCTGTTTTTAATTTATCATCGTTGATAAATTGAAATATACCTAATAGGTCGAGGTACCTACCTACTTCGTGCGATAAAGTTTTGGAAAATATTTACCTATTCGAAAGAATGTTAATTTTTCCATTTGATTGGATTCTCGAAATTGTTGTTCCATTTGTGTGTTTCTGTTCTGTTGTGTTAGGCCAAAAAGTAGGAAAAATGAAATGGCATGTGCTGAGTGTTGTTATATGAGTGATGTTTATTGCCTGAAGGAAAAGTCCGGATGCTTGTTCATTGCTTCGAGGAATATTTCAACGTTTCACGTGTAAACAATTCGAATTGTCTAATAGTTATTATTACCTATTATTGTTGATGTTGATTATTTTTTCATGGAATCTATATAGATGTCTTTGTTATTTGACAAATATAGGTACCATTTATTTGAGATTACACGGGTACAAATAAATTTAACCCGAACGTAGGTATGCATGTAGGTATTGACGTACTTCTATATACTCGTTTTATACAGTTTGACTTCTTATTTAAAAAAATGAAAATTATATAACACATGCAACTATAGACGCGCATAGGTTATTGCTTCTGGTTTTTCTGTTTCTTTATTCTCGGCAATCATGATACATATTACTTACACGTAGAGGTACCTACTACTACAGAAGAGAATACTATAAAATTAGCATGTCGCTAATAAGTAGTTTCGTGTGTTTTCAATTTTTTTCTTCCAAATTACAAGCCGACTTATTGATCGCTGCTCGCCCTTCCCCCTCCCCTCTCTCCTCTTCGAGCCGCGCAGCCCCATGCACAATCAGCTTGTATGTAATACCTTTAAACAATGTTATAATTTTCGAACCTCGGTTGGCACGAAACAGAGTAGGTAGGTAAATATTCTAACGACTAAATTAATACCGTATTGAAATAATAATTTCGCCCTGTAAAATAGAGTGCGAGTGTTTTACGTGCTAATTATTTACGCGCGAAAGTGGCCTTATAGCAATTTTTAATTATACCGAGTCATCGAGTCGTCGTCGTTGTGTAGATGTGTAATTTCGCCTCTGTGTATACATAGAAAAAAAAGAACGCTGGCTGTAGGAATATAAGTACCTATAGGTATATTATACGAATGAATCCGGTAATCAAAGTTGATATTTTAATTCAACCGGCGTTAAGTACCGTGTAATAAATTGTCTCGCGATAATAATCTGCGTGCATATTTAAATCTATGTTAAAACGCAAACTGTGTACTTTTTGTACTTAATACACACACTGGAAGCATTTTTTCATTTTCCTATGTAAGTTACAAAATAGGTAGATTTCAATAATTATTATCGACATTTTTCTTTCGATTGTTTACTTTTCTAAATGGAGTGTGTACATTCGTTTGGCGTGTAATTAATTCGACGCGGTATATTTTCGACGATTTTAATTAATATTTAATCGTCTTAATTAGGCGGTAATTTAATTTTTAAAACGACCTATTAACCGATTCCATTTAGGTTGTGTTGTATTCAAATTTTACGCTTTTTAAATGATTATTAATTAGCCGTGAAATATGAAAACATGTTTATTTGTCGCCACTGCTGCCCCGCCCGTTTCATTGCTGTGCCCATTGCCCAAGCCCATCAAGATGTATACTGATAGTTTCTTACTCTCGGAATTACATTTGAAAGAAATTTATTCCGCTTTATACGATTCTGCAGTTATGAAGTATGAAATTTTGGCACATGTTGGTCAATATAGTGTTGTGGAGTGAAATTGTTTTTATTCTGGTTTAGGCTCAGGCTCCGTCTCCGGCTCTGGCTCCGGCTTCTAGAATTAATTTGTTCCTCGGTCCGGTTCTGCTCCTCTTATTTAAAAAATGGGGACTCAGATTCTGCTCTGCTTACTAAAATACTGAAAAATTTTGTTCAACCCAAGTACGACCACATTTTATTCAAAAAGAAAAAGACTGTCAAAATTTTTGTAATTTTCATCACGTTTCTCAAGTAAAAACTGAACATTTTATGTCTCGCTAGGGGGTGGTGGGGGGGGGGGGGTGTTTGCAAAAAAATCACGATTATTCGCACTTCACATTGAAATTCGTCTCAAATTTTTATTAGGCTGCTCCTGTTTAATCTATATGGAGAATACATAATTCATGAGATGCTGCAGCTAATTGTAACAGAAAGCGCCAATGATGATGGTTCAGGCAAGTGGCAGTGACGGGAGGATATCAATCGGAGGTACGCGAATGTCAAACCTTTGCTACGCTGATGAAACAACCCTTATCAACCCTTATAGCCTCAAGTGTTGAAAATATGACCAGTTTGCTGAAATGTTTGGAAGAGGTTAGTGCGAAAGATAGCCTGCTGATAAATAAAATGAAGACAAAGATCACGATTGTGAATCAGCCTGAGAACAACTTGCCTGAAATCCAGAAAATTGAGGGAATCAAAGTGGCGAATCGCTTTGTGTACCTGGGATCCATTGTTGATAACTATATAGACACTGCATCTGGGGGAAGACATCAAACTAGCCACCATTTTGGCTGAATTATGTGTGTCATGCCAATTTCTCCTTCTGGGTGCTCTTGGCTGCGCTGTTGTTGATTTCTTCAACAAAATTCAGCCCAACCAAGAGGCCCTACCAAGAGCACCCAGTGGAAGAAATTGGCACTACACAAAATATCACTACCGTCCTTTTTCCCCGCTGCCTGCAGATTGAAGTACAGCGCAGTCAAGAGCACCCAGTGGGAGAAATTGGAATTACACAAAATACCTATTAAGTACTACCATCCCTTTTCCCTGTTGCCTTCAGTTTGGTGTCTTCCCAGAGGGCCCAGGTGCAGTGTCTGTATTGATAACAAAGGAGACGGTGAAGCCGAGATATGATACGGAGCTCAAATCACACTAAGCGCCATGTCTCGCCTAAAGAAGATATGGTCATTGGTCAAATGCAGCAGTGAGCTCTACATGTCAGACACCTGGACAGTACGCGAGGGAGACAGAAGAAAAATTGATGCGCTTGAGATGTGGTGCTGGAGGAGAATGCTTCGGATCCCATGGATGGAGAAGAGGACTAATGTGTCCATCCTGAGGGAAATTGGTGTCCAGAAGAGGTTCCCTGCAGTGCATGGTGCTCAGCAGAATCCTCAAATACTTTAGACATGTCACAAGGGCAGATGCGGTGGAGTCCCTGTTCATTCAAGGCAAGGTACAGGGAACAAGGTGGCACAGATGCTCTCCCACAAGATGGACGGACTCCATCCAAAATGCCATTGGACACAGCTTTCCAGCATGCGTCAAAAATTTTAAGCATTCCAAATTTAGAAATTTTGAATATATTCAACTTTGCCCCTTCAATGTTGAAGATAGACAATTTGTCGTAATACATTGTATCATTTTTTGCCAACCTGTTTGAGTATCGTGGATTATGAGCATTATTTGAATGATTCAATCATTTCCTTATTTTTGACGGTATTTTCAAAATGGGTAAATTTCGAGTTTTGCGAAGCACGTAGCTCCTCCAATTCACAAGTTAGGCAACCAGTCATAATGTAACGTTTTTTGTACGTCTCTTCGAGTACCTGCTATCTGATTGTGAAGTTGAATTTTGGCAGATGATTCTCGAAACACCCTGTGAAAGGGACAGGTTGAAATCAAATAAAGCTTTGATCTCTCTCTCTTTCTATGCCGATGGAAATAATGATGATGATGAAGGAAGTCTAACCTTATTTATAGCCAGGGGAAAGATCGAATACGAGTAGGATTTGCGTAGTACGAGGTGATAATGCTATAAGTGCAAAGATACAGGATATTTCGAATCATTGAACAATTTACTCTCCCTCATCGAAAAACGACGATGGCGGATTTTAGCTATTTCGCGTCTATTTGATTTAAATGTGATATTTAAGTACTCGTATTATACGCATAAGTAAGCGTATAATTTCGATATTTAGCATGCGCGAATTCAAAGGTGCTGATGCGCAAAATCTAATTATAAGGAAATCAATCAAAGTATTCATCTCGCCGGGTTAGCGGGTTTTAATTATTTTATACATACGAAGATACGAATGTGTGTAGTACCTAATATGTATTTTGTATGTGTGGTGTGGGTAGGTATTATAAGTGTAAAAGGTAATGTGTTAAAAAACTTAAATCGTACATACGAGATCGTCAATTATAGAAATCAATTCGCGTACTTAATTGCTGATGTCTTATCGTCGATAATTAAATTGAAATATGCGATATTAATTATAAAGATTCATTATGTATGTTAGGTACTATCGATTATGGTATTGCCTCAGAAGACACAGAAATGTACGAGTATGATGGGTATGGGATTTTGATGCAGGTACCTCTACCTACTTCTACATTGTCTGTGTGTTACGCCGCCGCCGCGCCGGAGCGGCTGCGATTCATTTCGAAATAATCCGCCAGTGATCACCGTTTTCAGATAAGATTCGATGAAATTGCTATCAACAACCTGGCCGGAAATTAATTGAGTAGACGACGCGATGCCAGCGGGGTTGTTTTGACGCGTCGATCGTCTAACTGTCTGATGATTGGCGAGAGCAAAATTTGGATTCGAGATAGCGTCGAGGTACCTATTGTATTTTTTTTGAAATCGTCTGAAAGGCAATACTGGAACTTTTCCAAAATGATCAATATAAGAACAACTTAACGTCAAAATGAATGCAGGTACAGTTGAGGGTCATTCCACGTCAATTGGACTAAGAAGTGGTAGGAGGGTTCGGCGATTTTTTTTGAAATTTTTTCTGTGGAAAGACCTACTGAAGGGATGACCAATGGCGCAAGTCGCAGCCCCCTAGCCCATTTTTAAAGGCAGCCAGGGAGTGTCAAAGTTTTCGAACCAAAAATATCATCCATTTCAGCAGTGGATTACTCGATAACCGCGATACCTACCAAAATGGAACATTTTTCCATAGTTAGAGGTGTTGAAGGGCTTTTTGGTGATATCATAAAAATCAGTGTTGCCACTTTTTTTCGTACATAAAATTAGCTCAAAAAGTTTCAAAACGTAGTTTTCATATCGTTCTGATTCTCAAAAATTCTGAAAAAAATATGTTATGGACAACTTTTCATGCTGAACAACATATCAAAAAATGGGGATGGTAACATGTTGCGAAGTCGATTTAAATAAATTTTAAGTTTGCGAAAAAATTCGAGTTTTTGATTTAAAACATGAAAAAAAGTTTTGATAGGTGAAGTGGACTCATTTGACAACTATTTTCACGTATCTGTTGAAAAAGTTGAAAAAACCCTTCCACTCGATGAAATGAACTCCTCACAAAAAAATCAAAATTCGAAAAAATTCAAAAAATGAACGAATTTTTATTTTTTTGTTGCGAGTGTAACTTTTATCAACTTTTTCGTGAAATACGTCAGAAAGAGGTCAAAATAAGACAAATGAATAAATTTAAACTTTTTTGATGTTTGAAATTGAAAATTGAATTTTTCTCATTCTGATTTTTTTGTGAGGAGTTCATTTCATCGAGTGAAAGGGGTTTTTCAACTTTTTCGACAAATACGTAAAAATAGGGGTCAAATGGGTCAACTTCACCTATCAAAACTCTTTTTCATGTTTTAAATCAAAAAATCGCATTTTTTCGCAAACTTAAAATTTTTTAAAATCAACTTTGCAACATGTTACCGTCCCAATTTTTTAATACGTTGTTCAGCATGAAAAGTTGTCCGTAGTATATTTTTTTCAGAATTTTTGAGAGTTGGAAAAATGTCAAAACTACGTTTCGAAACTTTTTGAGCTAATTTTTTGTACGAAAAAAGTGGCAACACTGATTTTCATGATATCATCAAAAAGCCTCTCAAAACCCCTAACTATGGGAAAATGTTCCATTTTGGTAGGTATCGCGGTTATCGAGTGATCCACTACTGAAATGGATAATGTTTTAGGTTCACTGAAAACTTTGACACCCCCTGGCTGCCTTTAAAAATGGGCTTGAGGGCTGCGATTTGCGCCATTGGTCATCCCTTCGGAAGGTATTTCCACAGGAAAATTTTCAAAAAAATCGCCGAACCGCCCTATCACTTCTTGGCCCGATTGACGTGGGGATGACCCTTGGGTGAAAATTCAAGGAAGAAAAATCAGAAAAATTGGATTTTCAAAAAAAAAATGTTCGGTGGGGGGAGGGGGTTACATTGAATCTGGTGTAATTTTCGAAAAAGGAACTAGTAACTGGGTAATTTTTCTCATAACAAGTTCTGATGTTTCGCTTTTTTCTTGTGACAGGTATTTATTTTCCTTCAAGATTTGCTAGGGTTCTGGTGGGGGAAGGGAGGGCATAGAGTATGTATTACATAGTTCAAATTTTTTCGTTTTTTGATATATTTTGAGAAATGAGGAAGGGCAGATAATACTTATTTGAAAAAAAAAATCTAATTCAATGAAGACGCAGGCACGAGTAGTTTTCACCAATCTAACATATCTGCATAATTTTCAATTTTTATTCGTTCATTAGGTTTTTATTACATACAAAAAATCAGAGCACCAAAATTGAAAAAATTGAGGGTAATCATCGTCTAAATGAAATATTTTCAGTTTATAGTTTGCTCATTGTACAGAAACTACAGTTGAAAATTAACCAGCAGATAAAAAAATAACTACGTACCTACATATCTGAAAACACCCGCAAAAATTGTGTAATATTCTTATAGCAGATTGAATCAAAATTCGCCGAATTTTCATTACCTGTACTAAAATTACGTTGAAAAACTCTAATCAAATTCTCAGTTAATCGCAACTGATAGACTTTTTCCATAATTCGCGCGAATTATAAGTTTCAGACGAAAATGATAATTCAAATGAATTCGTTAAACCATCGTCTACTTAGACTTAACGACATCGAAAACTTTAATCTTCTTATACGTATTTCCCTACCCACTGCAGGAAATTTTCGCCAAACTTCTAATCAAGTATACGTAAAGGCTCGAACAAATTCCTATTATACACATTAAAACGCCGAAGAAGCAAAAAAAAACTACTATATAATAATTCGAAAAATACCATCACGATTGCTATATGTAGAAAGAAAGAAAATCAAGACGAGAAAATAAATTGAAACAGTCAAACACATCTAATCATTTTTTTTCATTTTTTATTAATAACCCACCAGATACATGCCCCGACATGTAGCACCTTTGCTACGGTCACATCAAATAAGTCATATAAGCGCGACGAGTCGTCCAAAATTAACCAGTTTTTCCCCTTCTAATAAACCTTTTTTTTTTTCATTTATACACGTTACAATCGAATAATATAATACAGAGAAAAAAAAAATATTAAAATATTCACAAATTCCGAAGCGTATAACATATTTTACGCTTGGTAATAACAAAATCGTGCTGGACTGGATGTTATTCGCTGTATTAATTCGCCAGAGACACGCGAATCGGTCAATTCGCCTCAATTGATATATTCAATTTTATAACGAGCTGGCGAATTGGACCTTATAATTTTGTTGTAAGTAGTTATTTGTAGAGTAAATTATAATACACGAGAGTTCGGATTCCATCTTAATTTGTACCCGATATAGTTATTTGTCGTAAACCGGTTTCTTAATTATTCGAACCTATTCATATTTTACAGAATTATATAAAATAAAATATCCATAATTGATTGGAACCACAGCAGCGGTGCGGTTTCAATGTTGAAAATATGAGATATAGGTATTCAAATCGAATGACTTCTATGTAAACTCGTATTATAGGTTTGGTATTGCCTTTCTTTATTCATTATCGTTAAATTCTTCGACAAATAGGTACTAATAACATTTGCAGAAATTTCGCTGATTTCGAGTATGCATAAAAATGGCTCAAATGGCTTCATTATTCGTGTTTTCGAAAAAAAAAAGAAAAATAACTTGAAAAATTAATAATTTATTACCTTTTTTTAAATAAAATAGTTATACTTCTGCAATTAGGACGAATAAAGGTTTCGTATATAAAATGGGATATAAAGAACGGTTTTCTTTTAATTTCTGTCACAGACTTTTAGGAGCTTGAGGAGCTCTCGTTGCTGAGGATCCCAGCACTGATCTGAAGTGTAGTAATTTTACTAATTATTAATACGTAGGTAGGCTACTTTCAAATTGGTGATTCGCAAATTGGGAACTTTTCAACTCTTTCTGTTTACCGAAAATAATTTTTCGAGGCGCTCAACTTTTTGGGACTGTTTGAAAACTTGTAAAAATTAAATGATTGCAGTAGATAGGTATGTATTAGGAATTTTAGTCGAGCCTAAATTAAAATTAAAATTTTCGCGAGTTGAAAATCTGAAAAATATTGAACTGGATATTTCATGAATTTCATTCAAAAATTTTTAAAACCAATTTTTTTCTTGGAAAACCGTACATCAGAAAGTATAAAAACTTTTATATTTTTTTTTTGGTATATTTTGCATTTGTTTCCTGTAACATATTGACCACCTAGTTGGCCGAATAAATGTTTAAATATGACGTGATTATATTCAGAATCACGCTGTAAAATAACAATTTATATTTTATTTTTAAAAAAAGTGGTCAAAAATTAAAAACTTGAACAATATTTTCCCAATTTTTCTATTAAAATACCATGTAGGTAACTTCACTCGATAGGTATGTGTACTTTAATACCATACAAAACACAATAATACCCTACTGAATACATTATATTAGATTATCTAGATGATATATTTTCACTACTACATATTCATCAGGCTATAGCTATATGAAGACTCCTCGTAAAAATTTATGCGTGGTAAAAAAAAGCAAGAAGAAAAATTCAATTAAAAATCGAAGAAACCTGCATCTACACTATACTCGTATATGTGGGTAGAAAACGTCACATATAATGTTTAGTACGATGAGGAGAAGTAGAGCTATAGCTGTGATAGTTAATACGACTTTATCTCGTTCATAACTGGCTTTCATAATTTAGTAAAATTACTAGCAGTTGAGATGTCATCGCAGCTTCTTGTTTTTATAAGTTATATTATTAAACCGGTAGTAAAACAGACAGCGTGAATATTAAATTACCTTTCTCAGTGTTTTACTCGTTGGAATAATGTTGTTGAATGTGTTGTACCTACATCTACAAAATTATCGTCTCGATTAAAAATTATCATGTATCACGTGTGTGTATTGTAATTGTAGGCATTAGGCATCGAGCGTACGTACTGCATTTATAACTAGGTGTGTGTGTGTGTGTGTGTGTGTGTGTCAATAAGTGCAGTATCAATTGTTATCGCCACGCGACACTCGATTGAGTTAATTTTTAAACGAGTTTCAAATACTAACAGAAACAGATGCTTTAGAAACTGGGTACACAAAATGTGACTTTGATTCATGCTATTTCCAAATTTTGGATTTGAATTCATCAGTCTATATAGGTTTCTCTCTGAGCTCAGAATTTGGGTTCTTGGTCTAATCTTTTCTTTGTACATATGTAGTGGGTTTAAACAAATTTGAATGTGAATAGATGAAGTTGGCAGAAGGGAGAAATATCAACTGCATTTGTAATAGAAAAAGTAATATTAATAAATTCTTATATTATTGTGAGAAAAATTTGAAAAATTTTACTCTCATCAAGGTAAACTCCCAATTTCATTTTGATTTATAATTCAGGATCCATAAAAAAATTTTAATTCAATCCAAATCTTTCTTTTCTCTCGATTAATTTCGCAGCAATCATACCCAAACGTTGCCAGAACACAATTAAATTAGGCGAATTTTCCCAAGAAATCAATTGCTGATTTGCTGCCGGTTCGGTCCTACGTAAATCATGCATCTCTTTGAACAATGCAGCCTAACATCCGTAAAAAGGAGGAAACGTGTGACATATTCGAAGTGAATTATAATTTCCAATGCAAAACCGTGGGAACCACTCATACAGAGACTCCGCCACCAAAAAATAATATTATCTAGATACACTTATACACGTAAGATGTGTAATAATAAAGCCGAAAATAATTTACAAACGGTTACAGGAAGTGTAATTGAACTCGATGTCTTCATCGCATCGCCTGCTTGTTCGTGGTGTAAAATTCTAGTCTATTACCAAGGTCGCTGCCGTTATTCCAGACCGCACTAACGTTACGGTCATTCGAATTTTTTTCCATAATGGCCGATTATATCTACCATTGATATTTTGATATGGCCATCGAGGGGTTTCACGATTTTCAACATTTTGTAGGAGAGACGAATTGAAGGGATTTTTTGTCCTGATTGAAAGTATAGGAAGAACCTGAACAAAAAAAAATTTAGAACCAGCTAGGGGATAACTCACGATGTCTGCCTCCGATTTGAAGGAGACCAGGGTTTTTGAAGGGGCATGGTCTGAAAGCCCTATAATCAAAATTTCAGCTACCCAAATTCATTTTTCGTTATTTGATGAACTTTTGAAAATTCAAAATTAAACATTTTAGACTACCTATTCATATTTTTTTTTTGTGAAAAATATATGTTTATTTAGTGTGAAAATCGGTCGTGAAGTCAATATCAACTTCCCTGAACCGAATTCCATCATATGCAGTCATTCTGGAGCCTCTTCGATTTCTCCAGAATTTTATAAAATTTCTCCAGATGCGTAGAAATCAATTTGGCAGGGTTTCTAACAAAATTTCAAAATCATGGTACTAGGTGACGGAATTTTTTTTTTGGAAAAAATCACTACTTTTTTCACAGATTTTTTAAATTAAATTTTCAGAAAGCTCTCCACTCGACCCCCCCCCCTCCAACCAATTAATGAAGTCGACAAAATTAAAATTGGAATAAAATTTTCAAACAAAATTTTTTTTTTTTTTTTTTTTTTTTTTTTTGGGTGTTTATAATTACAAGATTATTACACCCTACGTAAGATTATATTAAATTTGTCAGGTTGTGTTTTTTTACAAAAGTAATAAATTTTTCCATTTCGGATGTTTTTCAATTCCAATCAAAATTATTGAAAAAAAAAACAAAAATGTAAAAAGGCGAGTTTTTAACTCAAATAAATAAGAGATAAAATAACAATTTTGTCATCTGAAAGGTATAATTTTGCCCAATATTCATTCAACGTAGAAAATCTTCATTTCTCCTTCAAGCCTGGAATTTTTCAATTACGGAAGAGAGAAACAAACTTGGCCTGGCGAAGCGAGGGCAAAAGCTCTCGAAAATCAGGTTTTCGAGAGGAATAAAAACAATGGAATTCAAAAATGACGATTTAAAAACAAAAATTCAAAATTGAAAAATAAAAGCGAACGATACCGAGTAAAGCAAGGCCAAAAGCGTTCAAAAATTCGTGTTTTGAGAGGTAAGAAAACATTTTCTTCATGAATGGAGGAATTTATTTTTCTGATTCGAATTTCGAACATTTCTTGAATTCAAACATGTATATGTTTTCTATCTCGACCAGAGATAAATTTTTTTAAACCCTTTTTCCAACGAACCACAAGGCTTTTAAAATCATCCCAAACCGAGTATATTTACCCCTAATTTCTTAAATCAGTATTATTTAAATTCCAGGCTAATTTCATTCGTGTATTTAAAGTTAATTAAATTTTAAAGGGTGCGTACTACATATATAGGTACGTAGACATTCGACCACAGTGTGCGATCGTTAATCATTGAAAAACAGGTAAAGGCCTTTTGTGCTGGAGATTTAATTTATGTCAGTTAAGGCAGTGATGGCTAAATTAACACGTTTTTACGTGGCATATGCGGTTGAAGCGGGGTGCGGCGGTTACCTTTTTATACCTACGTGAGCTCTGATTGCCGCTGTGTTGGCTTTTTGAAAAATTAATTCGTTAGGGCGGTAAACACGAAATATAACATCGCTTCGAGACATTGATAGGTGAATTGTGAATTGAATACGATGATTAATTATGTCCGTGTGACATACCAAACGATCGAGTTATTAAGTATTTGTATTAGGCATTATAGCAAGTATACAGACAGGGAGGTCGCCTGCTTATTTCCAGTATTGAAATTATAGGTGCAATTAATTCATCGCGATTTATTTAGGTAAATAATTTGCTGTCGTATATTAGAAAAATTGAAATTATTTTTTCCTTATTTGTATTTTTATTTTTACGAGCGAGGGAGATTTTGGTTATAATTTTAGATTGAGTTTTTCATTCGAGTCGTTGTAAAAATGCTTGGTCATGGGATTATTTAATTTTTATCAGAGTGATAGATCTTTTGATTTTCATTTCGGTATAGGATAGATCGTTGATGATGAAAAATTGAAGATGAATTCTGATATACGATAATGATGACGATATAGTTTTTTTGATTTTTCAAACGATTCTAAGTTCATGTTGAAAAATTGAATTAAGTCCTCCAAACCTCAGACTGTTGTGAAAACCTATTCATACCGATATGCAACTTATTTATAGTTTTTTTTTTTTTTTTTAATATGTATACAAACAGTGGGAAAAAAGCCTATGTCCAAATTTGAAAAACTAAAACAATAACAATATCAAGTCCACATCAAAGTTTTGAACTTAGTGTACATTCTCTGGAAAATCTGGAAAACCAGGAGAAGTCCGAGATTTTCGTAATTTTTGCCCGCAAAATCACTGATAATCTTAAAGTTTTGCTTCATTTGTACAATTTTTTTCTTTGTTCGATAGATACTGCATCGAAAATTTAGATTTAGAACTAAATTAAGAAGTTGATTTAGTAAAGTAATCTTTGATTATTTCGTAACTCGATATAATTTTAGGTTATTTCATTAAGTTATCGCGTGAATGTCAGCTTCTGAAAATTCCTATCCTTTGCCAAAAATTGCCGATTTAGTCAGATTTGTCGAAAATAACTTCTAAAATCGACAGGCATCGTAGCGGGTTCACTTTTTTCACGAAAATTCACTTTTGGTTTCTTTTTTCATCAAAAAGTCACTATTGTTCCTTTTCTTCCAAAAAAGTCACTTTTTTGAATTTTTTTTTCGTTTTTTAAACAAAAAAATCGTTTTTCATTCAAATTATCTTTTTTTTACTCATTTTCAAAGGATTTTATGCGAATTTTCTTTATTAAACAATTTCAGAATTCTAAAAACACAAATTTTTACTTTTCGAAACATCAATTTTCAAAATCTTTTGCCCTCGCTTCGCTCGGGCTTGTTTTCTTTTCGTTTTCAAAATAAAGATGGAAATTTATTTTTTTTTAATCAAGTTCTAAAGCCAAAAAATAAACTTCTCACAAAAAAACATCGTTTTTATGCCTCTCAAAATACAAATTTCCAAGGGTTTTCGCCATCGATTAGGCCTGTCTTTTTTCATTTTCAAAATCAACTACCTTCAAAAAAACATTCAAATTCTAAAATTTTAAAAATACAAAAATGTACTGCTCGTTCTCACATTAAAAAAAACGGGTTTTCCGGGGGGCCAGGCGGGAGAATAAAGTAATAGTTTTCAGGTGAGGTATTGAACGTTTTTTTGCTTTTGTTTTTCGATTTTTTGCTCTCCTGAATGCTGGAATTCAAAAAAAATTGGTCACTTTTTTGGTCACTTTTTCGCTGATGAAAGTCACTAAAGTCACTTCTTTTAGAAAAATTTGGCTACGATGCCTGAAAATCGTAAAAAAACCTATAGTTACTCGTTTCCCAAAAAAATTGAGCTCATAAATACCTTTCCTACTGAAATTTTGAAAAAGTTCCAATTCTTTGCCAAAATCGTCAAAAATGCTGCTTTGTTAATGAAATTTTCAATCGTCAAAAAGTCCTGATTTTTTTCCAAAACTGGCAAAAAAAAACTTTTTCAAAACTGTCCAGAAATTATACTTTTTTGCTAAAGTTATGGTAAAGTCGAGATATTTTCAAATTTAAATTTTCCATTAGTTTCAATTTATTAGAATGTAGTTTTATTTTTTTATACTTTTCTGTAGTTCTGTTTGAAAGTTCTACCTTTTTAATTAAAGTATGGGGTAAGTATGGAAAATTGAAAAAAAATGATCTGGAAAACCTGGAAAAGTCAGGGAAAATGACTCGCCAAAAATACACCCTGCATTTTTTTTTTGAAAATTTCAGTAGGTAGGGTATCTATTGTTGAAATTTTTTGGAGAAACTAAAAATATGTTGACTTTAAATTGAAAATCTATATAAAATTATCATTCAAGCAGAGGTCACTTTTTTAGGAAAAAAGTTCATTCATTCATTTCGTGTTTGTCCTTCCTTCCTTTTTTTTTTTTTTTTTTTTTTAAATCTTTTTTGAATTTAAAATCTATGAAAAAAATAATCATTTGAGCAGAGCAGTGTCACCTTTTCAGAATGAGAGATTTAGGTATTAATTTCGTGCTTTTTTTTTGAAAATTGCAGCAGTTGAAAATTTTTAAAGCCTAAACTATAAAATGATGGACTTTTAAAAAAAAATTAAATTATCTGGATAATGCCAGGGCCCTCATTTTTGATTATTAATGCTGCCATTTTCCAAAATTTAGCCGGTTGCTTGTAGCAGTTGAGGTGAAATTTTTTCGAAACTCAAACTAAAATGATGTTTTTTTTTTTCAAATTGAAAATCTGGATAATGCTAGGGCTCTCATATGAATGCTACCATTTTCCAAAATTGAGCCCTTGCTTTGGCTCAGAGAAGATGATTCATTTTGAAGTTTTCAGAACGTAATTTATTCTGAATACATTTTTTTTTTTATTTATAACAGTACCTACATTTTTGATTCGAAGACTTCCTTTTTTCAAGATTTTTTAAGAAATGAGGAAATCAAAAAGGATTTTTAAAATAAAAGGCCGATTTATTCGGTATTTTTGTGAATGACTGCTCCTTTCTTTTTCTTCGTGCACTTAAAAAAAATATTCAGTTATAGTTGCAGCTTTTTTCGCAGATTTTTGTTTTTGTTGAGAAGAACTTTAAGTTTTCGGAAACTGTCCGACAAGATTCATATTATACAGATCAAATAACTGCAGTGTATTTTAGATTTGAAATAATAGTACAGTTTAATGTTTTTGAAGGAAAGAACTGAAACCTCCTAGCTCATCCAGACATGTTCTGAGAAATTCTGCTGTGAAGTCGCCTCATCAGCGATGTTGCAGAATTTTGAAGAGATTATTTGGTAAAATAGAATTGAAACGATCGTTTGTCCTTCTTTCGAGTCATCTTTATTTTTATAGGATTAATTGCCTTCTGAATTATTCAGGCAGGATATTTTTCTGTAGATTGTCATGCGCAGGAGCGCTCGATTGACAATTATTTACTCGTACATTTTATTAAATTATACGTAAGTATTATAAATGACGATATGCACTTGTTTTACCAATTATGGATAATCCAAGGGATGAATTATTATAGTTCTACGACCTTTAGTTTATCATTAAGAAATTCGAAGAATTGCCTTGGTACTCTATAAATTTGAAACAGTCGATAAATAATTTATTAAACTGGTCACTCAAAAATAAATCATTTATCGAATTCAGTCAAAAATGAATTATTTTCTGTATCGATCAGTCAAAAACTAGGTAAGTATTAATTAACTGATTTTAGCAGTACTTTTTCACTGATTATACCAGTGACGAAATTTTGTCTTGTTGAAAGAGTGACTATTTCATATTTTTAGAGAGTATTTTTAAGAGTTGATTAACTTGGAAATCTGCCTGCAGTGCAGGAAGAGTGACTAATTTGGTGAATTCTCGGTTCTTAGTGATTGTTGGAACAATATTTAAGTATGTTCATATAATACGATTAGTTATGAAGATATTTTAGCTGAAGAGTAAGTAATCATTAATCAATAATCCCACGAGAGAAAAGCCTCAAACTGAACGTGTATCTATATTTATAGAAGCAATTCCAGGACAAATTCTGCATAGTGAAGTTTTCGTGTTAGAAAATGGTCATATTTTGAAGAAATGATCAAATAAATTGAAAGCTGTTTCACTCTCTGTATACGTCAATCGTAATCGAACACAGAATGAAGTAGACTACGAATTATCGTAAAAGTAAATTACCTTTTTTGGGCGAATGATCTTCGGAAGCGCTATCGTCACTGGTTGGAGATGCAACGTAAGGCCTTTGTTTCTTCCTCTGCATTGACATATCCGGCCTGTTGACATTATTGGCGTTAATATTCAGCTCCAAATTCCTCGACGAAAGTATCTGATTAGCTGCTCCGAATCTCGAAGCGGAGCCTTGATGATTGAGAAAAGGTGGCAGTCCGGCAAATCCTGCCGCCAAAGTCATCGGAAACCTGGCCGCAAAATGAGGAAATAACGGATGCGGTGGCAATAAAGGATTCGGCTGGAAACACGCGTTATTCGCACCATTTCCGTTGGCTGCGGCTGCTGCAGCGTATAGTCTTAAAGGTGGAGGCAGCACCCCCGATTCCAAAACCATCATTGGAATGATTGCTGCGGTCACAACGTGGTTTCGATGGAGAAAAACAATACTCGTAATACTCGCAAGCACAGATCCGAATAAATCGAACACTATATACCGAAAAAAATGACAGATTATAACATCAGCATCAGTAATGAATTCTTTGCACGATCATTTTACGTATCGGAACAGCAGCGAATGATGATCGAGGAAACACGACACTCGAGAAGTATATTGATCATTTATCACACCGAAAAAACTCAATAAATAAAAGAGAACAAAAAAAAAATGATCAAAATTCTGCACCAAATAGCACCGAGAAAAATTAGGTATATTTACACCGAAAAACAAAAAAACAAAAACAAATTGAATAAAACTCGTCGAACAGCGTTATTATTATTTTGTTTTCGCTTCGAATAAATTTTGTATGTTTTTTTAATTTTATTATTCTCGAAAAGCCATCCACGGACGACGAGCTTGTAGGATTATTACAACAACTGGCGGTGCAGCGGTGTTTCGAACGATGTGTACTGCTGGTTGTGGGAACGTTATGTTCGAAAAGTACCGCCTTTCAAAGCGACTCGGTACGCGGACATTGTACGGAAATTAAGGTAGAATTTGCTCCCACCATCGATTTAATAGTGTATAATGGATTGCGGCTGGAGATATTTACTCGGCGTTTCATTCGTCGGTTCGACGACGCCGCCTTTTTAAAAACCTTTCCTAATAAACGCTTTTTCACGCCCATTTATGACGTCACATCATCGATGATTCTCTCGCCTTATATTCAATCGACATTCATTCGCTTTTATCTTCATCATCGCCCTTTGCGTTAGTTTTGTTCAATTTGAGGGAGCCCCCGGTCTTCTCTCCCCCCAACCCCTTGCCCCCCCCAGTTCCGGGCCCGGAAAAAGGCCAACTCTTTTGATTTGCTATATATACGTCGTAGTCGTTGTAGCAGCACCCGGTACCCGCCGCGCCGATACAGCCTTTTTCACTTTTTATGACGCTTTCAAATTATTTTATATAATTGTTTAAGCTGCTTCTAAAGTCGATTTTTAATTGGAAATTTCGCGTTTGAAATGGTTAACTTGTAAGCGATGCGCGGACAAAGGGTGCAGCCTTTGATAGATACGGTTTTCGTGGCCTTTTTTTTTCCTTGTCGTCTTTTTTTCGTTCCTCTCTCGCCTTCCTCATCCTCGAGCTGGGCAATAATTTCCTCTTGTTTTCTATGGCGCGAATGGTGGTCGTTTGTGTGAGTTTATGGATCTTGTGTACGAGAAACAGGCCGATAATCAATATTACAATTAAACCACCGGTGTAGGCTCTGGGGTGCGATTTACTCGAGTAAATGATGACGATACTTTGCGAGTGTATAAATTGACGGTTTTTTTTCTCTTCTTCGATGTTGGGACTTCGCCGGTGTGTATTTTGTATAGTCGTTTGAAGTGTTACCGGAATTTAAATGTACGTAATTTTCTATATACTTGGAATTTTTTTAACGAACGAATTCTTATGAAATTTAGTCGGAAAATTACGAATGTGTATATTTTTATGTATGCGAACGTTTTCGGGATAAATTAATAATTTTTTGTTCATTCGATTTTACGTATTTTATATTCAATTTTTATCAAATTCTCAGCAAGTAACCGGCTAACATTACATCGAGTAAACCTATATAAATTGATAGAATACATAAATAGATTAATAGAAATTCATTTCCACCATAAATGAGCTCAAATGAGCGTTTAACGCTCAAATCTGTAAATAATGAGAATGGTAAACTTGTATATAGGTATATAATCCTTTGCCACATCCTCCCCTGCATAAACGATTAAAGCAGGAAACAGGATATGCAATTTTATTAACATCAGACAATCGCGTTGCTTTTGAACGCCGCAAATAATTTTCCATTTGTTGGTTGGGTCGGATGGTGAGGGGGGGGAAGGGCTGCACAGTGATATTCTTTGATGTAGATAGGTATAGAGGAACACACGATGCGATGTAGCGGATATTTCGATTTTTTAGCCCGGCGGCGGCGTGGGCAATTACGCAGATTCCCCAAAGGGCACGGTGATTAATAAGTTGTACCTTTGAATGCGGCGCGACCACCGCGTCTCACCCATGCCCCTGCCCCCCTGTGTGCTGTGCTATGCTATGCGCCACCATATATACGTATACGTACGTACGTACCTATGTTTTGCCTTAACGCGACACCGCACAAAACGTTAATTACGCAGTTTAATTGGACTTTTAAAATTTGCACTACAGTCTCGCCTATATGGTACGAGTATAGGTGTAGGTGTGTTATAGTTGGTCCATTCGAAGGGAGAAATTTTAATTAACGGATTAATGGCCGTTTGTTGGCGAAACTGCGTGTACGCGTATTGAATTAACTTTTTTAAATGATTTTTTTTTTCTCTCGCGCGTTTACGTAGAAAAAATGGTAATTGATAGCGTTGTTTTTGTTTAGTGTGTAGGTACTGCGCAGTTTTCTGTAGAAAAATGCATACATATTACTACATAGATGTGCTCATCTCCGCGGATGTACAGTTATTCTGGGAATTTTATCGAGTCATATTATTTCAACTGCGGAGTGATGTGGAGTTGACTTTTTTGAAGGGGGAGGGGAGGGGAAATTTGATGGCAAATCGTAATACGAGGTTCCTACACTTTCGAGCAAAAAATACCCATGGATAAATTGTCAAAATTTTGTTTACTAAAGTTAAGCTTATACTTTTTTTTTCAAAATTTTCCGAATTTTTCAAAATCTCGGTCCTATTTGTACTTTAGGAAAAAAAAAATATCTCTCTTTGTGCCCAAAGTGCAGAAATACAAATAATCAATCCTACCTTTCAAAATTGTAAAAAAAAAACTCGTTTCTTCCTAAAAATTTATAAAAATTGTGGTTCCCCCTCAAAAATTGAAAAAGTCCCATTCGCTCCCCCCCCGCGCCACAAAAAATCTCAGAAATCTCGCTTTTTTGATAGAAAATGTCAAAAATTTATGAAAAAAAATTTGTAGGTAAGTCTTGATTTTCGCAAAACAGTAACAAAACATCTCGCATGTCAGCAAAATTACTAAAAAATCACACCCCCCTCCGCTCGTTGAACTTTTTTGCCAAAAATTAGGCACACCAAAGTACTCTCTAAATTTGAAACAGTCAAATTTAGAGAGTATCTTTTTACCGAAAAAAAATTGCAAAGTAGTTGACCTCTTTCGACAAAAATTGAGCCCAATTTTAAAATCTCGATCGAGTTCGAATAGTTTCTCTCCAAGAAAAAATGGAGGGGGTTGAGAGAGTGGGTCTTAAAGGATTTTTTTGGCTTTAATAAAAATATTATTTTTTTACCATTCACCAAGAAGTCTGATTTAAAAAAAAAAATTGTCGATGTCTTTCTTTTTTGACACAAATTCTCACTGCTTAGCAAAATTTTTCTATAGGTGCTAGTCTCGCTTTTTATGGGCAAAAATTTTCAAAAAGTAGGTACCTATCACTTTTTGCCAATAATTGCCAAATAGTCTTGGTTTTTGCGAAAGTTGTCCAAGTCTTGCATTTTGCAAATTATTACTGTCAATACTTTCGCTTTTTCGCAAAATAGCCAAAAATTGCGAAGAAGTCTCTTGCTTTTTGCTAAAACTCTTGTCGAAATCGTATTTCCTGCCAGAAGCCAGAAGTAGCAAAAAAGCTCGCTTTTTGCCTTGATTGCCAGAGAAGTATCATTTTTCATCAAGAATTGCTAAAAAGGGTGACAAGATCAAAAGTTTCGTTTTTGTTTGCCAGAAATTGAAAAATTCCAACTTTTTTTGCCCCAATTGCCAAAGAATTTTGATATTTTTTTAAATCATAAAGTTGTTGTGAAATGAAGTTTTTTTTTGACAAAATTTGAGAAAAAAGTATCCTTTGTGTACTCTTGCCAAAAAATCCTGCTTATTGCTAAAATTGTACAAGTTTCTTTTGAGTTCGATTTTTAGATTTTAATTAAAGAGGAAAAGTTCTGTTTTTTTTTGGTGATTTTTTTCTGCACTAAAATATTTTACTCGCTTTTTGTCATTTTTTTTTGGTTATTATTTGGTTACTTTTTCGAGCTTTCTTGGTTACAAGCCCTGATGTTATCAAAAATATTCCCAGTCCCCTTTTCCAGGTATTGAAAACTCTTCGAATGCAGCATTTCATTCACTTTTAGAAGTATAGGTAGTCTCAGTAGCGTAGCCAAGGGGAGGCGAAGAGAGCCATTGTGCCCCCCCTCCCTGAGAGCAAAAACTTGAAACAAAACATGCGAAAAGGCCAAAGGGCGTTTTTTACATTTTTTAGAACCGTTTTTTTTTGAAAAATTTCCGATGTCGTTTTGCTCAAGCAGTAATTTTATCTTCATTTTCATAAAATCATCACTCATCACGAAAAGTTTTCAGAAAATTGCCTGAAATTTTGATTTTGCTCCTCCTTAAAAAAATGTCGACTACGCCACTGGGTAATCCAGAATTTTGAGACTACATATGTACTTTGACTGTTCACATTCACCAGGATACATTTTAACATGACGACAAAATTGAAAAAAAAAACAAGATCAGATGTCCGGAGGCTTCCAATTTCGAAATACGGTTCATTTTTAAAACTTTGAAATCTTTTTTTTTTCAATTTTTAATAATTCTATTTTTATTTTTTCAAATCTTGGCCTTACTTTTTGAAGAAAGAAAAAAAAATATTGATAACATTAATTACGAATAATTTACGAAAGTTCGGCTTTTTTGGTTACAAAAGCTTGCCTTGGGCTAAAATTTTCAAAACTGGTATTTCTTGCCAAAAATTGCTAAAAATTGTCGTTGGTTTGAAAAAATTTTTAAATATATCACTCCCTCCTTCGCCCTCCAAAAAATGTCCAAAAGTCTCGCTCTGTTGGCAAAAATTGGAAAAAAGCCAACCCTGACGGTTTTGTTAATATTGTCAAAATCTCACTTTTAAATATTGCAAAAATTATCATCATTTTGCTAGTAATTTCCCAAATACGTATCTTGCTTTTTATCAATACCAAAGTGTCGCTTTTTTCCCCTTAGCATAAAAGTTCCAAAAATTGTCATTTAAATCTCACTTCGTTGTTCAAAATTGCGAAGTTTCGTTTTTTCTCAAAAATTTCAATAAAATTGCCAACAATTCTCAATTTTATGTTGAAAATTGCCAAAATATCCAAAAAGTTGCGAAATATGTATAGCCTCATGTTTCAAACAGAAATTTGGAAGAGATCATTTTTTTGTCAGTAACTGCCAAAAAGTACTGCTTTTCATTGAAATTGTCAAAGTCTCAATCGAGTTTCATTATTAGATTTTAATCGGAATGTCTACCTAGGTAATACTTATTTCGTGATTTTTTTTACACTTTTAATTGAAACGTTTTTGGCTTTTTTATTTTTGGTGATTTTTTTCTGCATTAGAATACAGTTGAAATTTACTGTTTATCCTAATTTCATTATCCCCGAGTCGATTGGAGGTGTTTTCGAGCCTTTTTGAAGCCTTCAACCAAATTTTGGAAATTCCAAGTTTTTAAAAGTGCCATATAAGAAGTGTCCTATCAACTTTAGCAGCTATGTATCTAATCTATGTACAACGCGTCCTGCAATTTTCTCATTCTAAATTTCAGTTTTCTTGATCAATTTGACAAAATTTGGATTTTTTTGCATTTATGGCTCAAATTTGATTTTCAGCTCTCCAATGTGCATACGAAGGGGCTGAAAAGTCAAAACGTCCAAAAGTACTGCTGAAACAATGTCCTTTTTCCCTCTTCAACTAGCCGAGATCCATTTCAGTAGCTATGTATTATTAGCTTTTATTAGAACCCAACCCAAGGACTGGGGTTCAATTCCTGGAACTTGATATAGCTATGTACATCACTTATTCTATTATCTCATTATTGAGACATGATAAATTCTCAGACTTCTCGCTCACGTTTGAAAAGTTGAAGCTAAATTACCTACCCCTCATCTGTTTTCCTTTTACTTCGAACAGAACTTTTTTTTTTTTGAAAATGAATATTTCCTATGCTATAGGCGTACCATCGTTGTGTGTGTATAGGGTATGTAATTAGCTGTTTATAAACTTAATCTGGAGTTGAACAAATTAAACAATCGAGCGGTTATTTTTATTTTAGAATAAATTTGTAAGCGGCAAGTATACGCGAAGTACGCCATTAAGGCGAACGTTAATTTTAGTGTATTTTAATGGCGTTTATACTTGTTTTTAAGGGACTCGAGCGGTATTTTAAATTACTTTAAACGCGTACAAGGGTGTTTTAAATGTCATTTTATTATGCGCCAACTAACTATACGACGACGACGACGACAAAAGAGGTGTGAAACTCGGCGAGGAAGGTAAAGGGATGGCATTAATTTGAAAAAAATTCTTCCTCTTGGTGTGGGTAGGTCTAGGTATCTTATTATGTCCTATTCGTATTCAATGTCGCGAGAGCCGAGAGGGCAGAGGCTTTCAGAAATTGAGTTTTGAAAAAAATCAAGAAAATCGAAGAGTTGAGAGACGTCAGGAATATCTACGTTTTGCGAGATTGAAAATAAAATTTTATTTCAATTTTGCCATAATGTGTTCGGAAAAGTGTGGTTATATTGTACAAGTTGAATGGGCCTTTATTGGAAAATTTTCTTCACTTTTAATGAACATTATGTTCGTAGTACTCGTAGAGATATGAAATTTATGAATCTCGTATCGCAGAAGCTGAAAAAGAACAAAAATCGCGTCGCTATACGCTATAAGCATATCGTATTATTGTACATAGTAAGAAGAAACTCGTTTCGCTGTATAGTTAGCATGGTCGCTGGGATGCTATTGCCATCGCTACTGCCGTAACTGTTCATGCATGAAAAATTATATTCGCTCGGTTCGTGAACGTGAATGCTGCAGCTTATGGAGTATTTCCTTCTCCTTCGGTATATATTCCTCTATTTCGCTGTGCAGTGTGGTATTTGACAGTAAAAGACAACCCTGTATAGAGTGCATCTTGCTTTTACCAATTTTCTTGTACCTACCTTCATAAATGATGGATTTTTATCGCGTGATTTAAATTTTTATTATAGCAGCTGTATAGATATATCCGCACATAGTGCCTAAATTCTATCCGGCTCTATATGTATAGCCAGACAAATATAGCCAATAACGTGTCCGTATATCGTGTATACTCGTATATTTGTGATGCATTCGTTTTCCACCATCGTATTACTCGTACATACATATATCGTATATGAAAAATAATATAAGTTTTGGATTTCTCTTCTCTCTTCTTTCGTCGCGGTCTGAATTCTGTGGTATCTTCGCGAGTGTATGGCGTACTATGGCCTTGCATCGCGTATCTCGATGTAGTTTTATTTTTCGCGATTCGAGCCGAATTATAAATTTTTTACTGATTTATGAGGTTTCACTTCGTACCCCATAGTGTTCACTGTGTTCAGGGTAAATGGTTTCCAAGTTGGTAGGTGATTTATTTGCGCCATTTTTCCAGCCCGATTTACTAGTATTGCGGTTGATAATGTGAGCGAGTGTAGAGGTATGTGCGTGGCGAAGGAAATATTGACCGCGAATACATGTAAATGTTTGATATGCGGTGATACTTATTCGGGGTTTGTTGTTGGGCGATGAAGGCACGTGGAATAAAAACTGAAATATTTCGAAAATTTTTGAAATTTTTGGGAAATAGACGTACCTACTTAATGAAAAAATATGTTATTAAAATTTAGACGAGTCAGTTGGTATTTTGTCTGCAGAAGTCTTTTTTCATGGTGCTTGAAAAAATGATGAAAATTGCTACAAAAATTGGGCAAATCAGAGTTCAGAATTTAGAAGGTGAGGAAAGAATCATAAATTCATAAATGATGAAAAAGTATCCCTATTCTTATTGAAGATCTATCGATGCTTTGGCCAAAGAAGAAGAATGGAAAAATATCAAATCCATTGTGACAAAAGCGGCAAAAGAAAGCTTAGGAGTGATTCCTTGCAGAACCGGGGCAAAGCGAATAAAGAATTGGGACAACGAAATCCAAGAACTCATGCAAAAGAAAAGACTGGCATTTAGAAAATTCATGAGCACAAAAAGTAAGGTTGATCGGCAAAAGTCATGAGAAAGTCTAGGAAATTATAGAGAGAGAGCTGGGAAAATTTCATCACATTCCTGGAGCATGACACAAACAAGTTACGGCCAAAGGTGTATAAGATCATAAGGAGAATTGACACAAAACGAAAGAGTGGGTTCGCCAAAAATTAAAATCAATGATGCAAAGGAATACTTTGAAGAACTCTAGAGTGATGAAAATGCACAAGATACAAAGATAGGTAGGATGTACCTACCAAGAAGAAAAGGTACCTAAAGAATTCAAAACAGCAATTGTAATACCACTGTTCAAGAAAGGCGATAATTATGTCAAACCTGAAAAACTACCGCGGAATAAGTCTACTCAAGACCTGCTACAAGATATATGCGAAAATACTGGAAAAACGACTGGCAGATCATGCAGAAGACAATTTGCCAGAAAATCAAAACGGTTTAGAAAAGGAAGATCATGCACTGACGCAAGTTATATTCAACGTGCTCTATGAAAATTGACCTTAGTTTAAAAAAAGGGGTTTCAAGTTAATGAGTGATTCTTATAGAAAAAAAGACGCTCTTTCCAATGGCGCAAACCGCAACTTCCTATCTCTCTTACTTTCCTCGGAAATCGACTGCAAAGTTGAGGGGTAGGGCCAAAATCAACTCAAAATTCATTTTTTTTATTTTTTATGATTTTGGCAGTAAAAAATAACCTAATTTGCATACAAACACTTTTCAAGCCCCATTCGTGTATTTCACTTCATAAAAACTTAGGTATTAATTCATTAATTTTTTAAGAAAAGAAAAATTAGAATAAATTACATTTTCAGTGAAAAATCTGTTTAAAAAAATATTAAAATAAAAAAAACGATTGAAAAAAAATTTTAAAAAAATTGTTGGCCAAGGTAGGATTTGAACTCAGTACCTCTCGCATGATAGTCCATCAGCTGATAGGAACATGCGGTTATGACTGGTTTACACAAATGGTCACAGAGTTGAAGGGGACCTAGATGAAACTACTGGAGACATTTCTGTTGCCTACCTACCTGAAAAGAAGGCGAAAACACACTTCAAAACTTTAAATGCATGTTTCTCAAAACACATTTTTTTTCCACTAAGGTCGATTCTCATAGAGCACATCACATATAGTAAAACTACTGATGGAAAAAAGTATTGAATACAACCTAGAAACACTCATCTGCTTTATAGACTTGGAAAAAGCATATGATAGGGTCAATAGAAAAAAACTGTTTGAAGTCCTAAAAGATGAAGAGATAACAATATATAAAATGCGAAAAGTAATAAACAGCATAATATAATTATAAGAACACTTTGGAAATGAACTCTTAGAACAAGCAGAAATAAACAGAGGAGTTCGTCAGGGATGCCGTGTTTTATTCAACATGTACATGGATCACATAGTAAAAGAATGGCAGAAAATGAAGCCAAAAGGAATCAAAACAGACAGAAGGCAGGAAATATCAACAGTACTATTTGCAGATGATCAAGCAGTACTAGCTGAAACAGAAGATGACCTACAGAGATCAATGAACAATCTAACAAAGTGTAGTGGTAAATACTGATTCCAGCTTACTCTTCCACAAATGGGTTGGAGTAAGCTTGCATCTAACCTTCCTAGTGGGATTTACCACACACACTATCAACCGTAAATAAGACTACACAATATTCCTTTCAGAGGTTTATCGCACAATACTCAAATGCAATTGATATCATTCGTTCGTGCCATGCACAGGACTACAAACTTTGTATTAGCACAACTTAACTTATAACTTCTGCTCCCTAACACGACCATCAGAAAACTGCGAGGCGGACATAGCCGTCGTTGTCGGTCGTCCTCAGCTCTGGTGGAACTATCCAACCAGAGCGCGCTGCTACACAGTGCTGCCTCCGACTAAGGGCATTAAGTTCCCTGCTATGCCAAGTAATTGTGGTCCTCGAATACCCTCTACAAAAGACATCAGAAAAGTATGATATGAGAATATCATTAGAGTAAACAAAAACAATGGCCTTCAAAGGAAAGGAACCAAGTAAGAAGCAAGATTGTAATTAATGGAAAAATCATCGAACAGGTCAATAATTTCAAATACCTGGGAAACACGATATCATACCAGGGAGAAGTAGATGTTGGGGGAAAGATTGCAAAGTTCCTGAGAGTCACAGGACTGATAAATAGGACCCCGAGAAGCAGTAAGATGCGAAAAGAAACACGATTGAAGGTTTACAATACCCTAGCAATACCGATGATGACTTATGGAAGCGAGGTATGGGCACTAAAGAAATCTGATAAAGAAGAATAACGGTAGCGGAGATGAAGTTCATGAGGAGAACGGCAGGGGTGACTCTCAGAGACAGAGTCCCATCTGAGAAAATAACAGCAGATCTCGGAGTGAAGCCAGTCATGAAGAAGATAAAACAGTATAGGAAAGATTGGAGAAATCATGTCAAAAGGATGGAGGAAACAAGATCACCGAAACAGGTCCTCCAATATACACCAACGGGGAAGAGAAGCAGAGGGAGACCAAGGAGGAAACTCACTGATACCTCAGGCTCATCCTCAACAGGTTCCACACCGTAGCACACAGGCCAACAGGCCTACCGCTTACAAGGAAACGACGACGACGACGACGGAAAAGAATCATAAATTCATAAATGATGAAAAAATACCGGGAAAAAAACATGATTAGCTGAAAATAGTCTATTTTGAACAGTCAAAAGTTCGTTAAAAATTGAAAAAAATCAATTTAGGCAGGGTAGCTGACATCATTCTGGTATGATCAGTTCTTTGATCAAGGCAAAAATCAATTGGTAAAGCACAACTATTGACTTTTGGCTTTTAAAAATGTATCACCTAACTTAACTTACAACTTACAGTTTTTAATCAAAATTAGCTGGCTCACGACTTATATAGGTACCTCACAGCAGCTTTCGGCAGACTGATTTTAGATTTTCAAAAGAGGATGCGCTCAACGAGTGAGTTGAGTTAGAGGCGAGACAAAATATTATTTCTGAAAAAAAAGTTACAATTTACGTATAAACTTGCAGCGACACGTGGCATGGCATAAACGAGAGCTAGCCACATTTCAAATGTGAATTTCGGAAAGGTGAAGGTAATAATAATCCTGCACGTCTTCTGTGTCTCTGAACTTTAACCAAAATATCCCAGCAAATGGAACAAACCACGTTGGAAAATCATTTTTCACCGATGAAAAATTCTCATTTCCAATGAAAAGAAAGAAAGAAAAAAAACTCAAAAAGAAATAAGTTCGAAAACAAGAATGATTGAACGCGTATATGGGGAAGGTGCTGCAGCACACCGTGAGCTCGGAGGAGATACCAATAGTAATCACAAAACAACAAGATAAATATGACAAAATTAAATAAAGCTGCTGTTGAAGAAGAGGAAAAAAAAGGAAGAAGCAGAGAGTGCAGAGCGGGAAAAAAAGGTTGGAAAAAAAGAAAGTACGCAGCTAGTATCTATAAAATATCGAAGACGATGAAGAAAACGTTATATGGAATAAATGAGGTTGGCCATGATAGCCGATAAAAACGATAGCTTGCGTCATAGGTATATCCTTCGGTGATTTGAAAAATAAATGGACCCTATCAAAGGTTATATTGGTGCGGAATAGAGTGCGAATAGGATGGATAAAATAAAACGCACGGCGAATTATGTCTGGGGAAATTTTCTCTCCCTTTTGGGATTTATCACAATCGTCGAACCGTTTTATTTTATAGATGGGTCAGCAAATCTCTTTTTCTTTGATTGTCAACTTCTAAATTCGTTCGCTTTTTTATTTTCCATCCTTTTTTTTTTGCTGCTGCCTTTTCTTCCTCCATCCTTTCCCGATGCTGAAACCGTCATCCTTAAACGTATTCTCAGCGTTGGACTTGTGCTGTCTGTTACAACGTTTTTCGCTTCTTTCTTTCTTTCGACGTGAACCTTTTCTAGTCTCTATAACGTGTGTTATCGTCGCGTTTACGTAATCGTATCACGATGTCTCGGGTACGAATCAAAAGTAAATTCTCGATCGTATATATTTTTTACCATTGACAATTTTATTTTATACGTTTCTGTATCCTACGAGTACCTACTT
Organism: Planococcus citri; assembly: GCF_950023065.1. Lineage (NCBI taxonomy): Eukaryota > Metazoa > Arthropoda > Insecta > Hemiptera > Pseudococcidae > Planococcus > Planococcus citri. Next base: position 2,929,000 of record NC_088679.1, on the reverse strand, counting down.
CGCAGCAGTTCCAACTTTCTGGCAGTCGTTTCGCATGATTTTTTCCAGCCAGTTTTGCATACCTTTTCTTGTCCCCTTTACCTCACATGTCAGACTATAATCAACTCATCAACCAATTTTTGAAGGCTCGAAGAACAAGAAGAAAAAAAAGGCTAAAAAATTTTTACACGATCATAAATACACGAGTTTAAGTGTACCTACTTACGGAAACAAGTACCAAAAAGTACTAAATATATAACCATCCCCCACGTATAATACGGTAGCGCGAGCAATGAAAAACGTAAAAAGTAATTTACCCCCTAAGTGCACCCCTAAATTGCGTCTTTCCGGTATTCGTTTTATTACTCGAATGAAAACGCCAAGCGTGGCAAGGCAGAGAAAACAGCAACATATCTTTTTAGTTAGCGTCTAGCGAGCTACAAGCCATACTATCGTTAATGATAAACTATAGTATACTATAAGAAGGAATATAGCAACGAGCGTGATTCCGCGATGATAATTTTCTAGCATTAGAAAGCGCACCTAAAAAGAAGTTAGGTAATTTAAATTGTGTAGCCGAGTAACGATCATTTTTAAAACTGCTGTAATTTATCTATACGTAGGTAATATTGCCTCGTTTTAAAATACGCGGGAGGGGGAGGGGTTCCTTTTAGAGGATTTTTAACGTCATTTCACACAAGCTAAGGTGTTTTAAAAAGGAATTGTTTTCTATTGGTTTTTAATTTTAATTTTGAACAAATTAATAAGTTGTAAGTGAACGTGATGTTGTTGGTGGAAATGATGGGCATGATGCGAAGTTCTGTCAGACTGTCTAACGTAAAATTTCGAAATTAAAAAGCAAGACTATAGCACGACTTTTGGCTGGAGATTTTTCAAAATCTTTACGACTTCTTTATTGAGGGGGGGGGGGGGGTACATATTTGACACGTTAGGTTTTTCGCATTTTTCAATGTCAGTTGGACCCTGTTTTCAAAATTTCAAAAAAAGGAAAATAAATTGGAAAATAAACCTAAAAGTCTGATTGAAAAAAGCAGGACTTGGTGATGTAATTGTTGAAAAGCAAGATAACTGCACGACTTGCAGGACTGTTGGACATTCTAGTCGGGGAGTCCACATAAGGATTCATTGCACCCCCCCCCCAACACGTCGATCCTCCGGGACAACTTTTTTCTTGAATGGGGAGTCCTAAGGAACATTTCTAGCCCTTGTCTTCAAAAAAAAAAAGTGGCCCTACTTATAAAATCGCGGCCATTTTGATTGACAGGTCAGAGTGTCTACTGGCAAGATAATAGCAAGAAAGCAAGAAAAAGGCGAGAAATTGACATGGGTGGCAAGAAAGCAAGAAAATAGTATAGAAATTCCTTCGAAAAGTAAGAAAATTTCCAAAAAATTCACAGCAAAAATCTCTGAAAAATTTAAGTTATCCCACCAATTTTGAAAAATAGTCGAATTCTTTCATTAAAATTGATGTTACTCGTATTCTATGTACAATATTGATGACAAAGACCTGCGAATAATCAAGAACCTGTACTGGGAGCAGAGTGCAAACATCAAGATTGGAACTGAGTACTCGGAGAACAGATGTGGTATAAAGAGAGGTGTGAGGCAAGGATATCCCCTCTCACCCAGGTTGTTCAACCTGTAATGCAGAAGAAATAATGAGAGAAGCGCGAATCGAACAAATGGGATTCAAGATCAACAGCAAGAGAATAAATGAAATAAGTTACGCAAATGACAAAATATCCAGCTGAACGAAAATAAATCTGTACGTGTTGATTTTTCACTCTGGAAACACGGATATGTTCCAACAATAATCCACAACAAACCAATCCCTGTGGCACAGCATGCCCGTTACTTAGGATTATACATGGATTGCAAGCTCAATTGGCAAGAGCATGTCAAAAGGAAACGAGACTTTTTAAATTTACAACTTCGTAAATTTCAGTGGCTAATTGGTAGTCATTCAAAGTTGAGCTTAGCTAACAAAAGGCTGATTTACAAAGCTATATTCCTCCCTGCATGGTCATATGGATGTGAAATTTGGGGTGTCACGAAAAAAGCTGATCGCTTTGTCATTGAGCATTTCCAAAACAAGTTCATGAGAGCAATAACAAATGCACCTTGGTTTGTCTCGAATGAACAACTTCAAAATGATCTCCAGCTCGATCCAGTCAACGTACTTCATTATTTGCCGTAAATCAAATGCGTACGTCAACCGGCTGCATAAACATCCAAACTGTGAAGCTCTGATGCTTCTGGATCAAAGTGATGACAGGAGGAGACTGAAGAGACTCCATACAATGGATCTCCTGAGTCTCTAAATGCACTACTATTCTGATAACTATTTAATTGTAAAAATTTAGACATGCAGAGAATTCAGATCTTTGGAGGGAAATCTAGTTTTCTCTTTGGGGGCTGGCAAACATACTGGCGTAGCGGTAATAGTTGATGGGGAATATGCAGACAATGTTAACAACTGCAAGAATCAACCAGGCTGAATAAAATATGTGAGACCAGGATAATGAGTTATTTTGGACACATAGCCAGAAGAGGACCAGAAAACATCAAAAAGGGAATTCTCTTTGGCAAGGTCCCTGGAACACGAGGGAAAGGAAGATCTCCAACAAGATGGACTGATACAGTCCGGAAGATAGCTGGTTCAGTTGCGAATGCGGCCATACTAGCTCAAGACAGAGAGGAGTGGTGGTCATTGTTGGGGGCACACTAGTCGCTTGCGAGTATGACGTTGATGATGATGATGATGATGATGTTCTAATGTGATACATTTAGGTTAATGAATTATGTTCAGTTCCTCAAATAAACTTTTGAAAAAAAAAAAAAAATGACAAAATGATCCTTGCTGGGACAGAAGTGCAGATGCAGAAAATGATCAACCAAATTAACAGTGCTGGATTAAAATATGGAATGAAAATAAACGCAGGCAAGGCCAAAGGTTATGAGATTTACAAAAGAAGGGCATAAAGAGGTCAAAATCAACATCTGAACTCGAGAAATTCTGATTATTTTTTGTAATTTTGACAAAAAAACAAAAACAAAAACAGATTTTACATGACAAAAAAAGCAAGACTTTTTTGGAAATTTTTACCAAAACATGATGCTTTTCGACAACTTTGGCAAAAGACAGTTTGACCAAAAAATGAGGAAATAATGACCTTTTGTAAATCCTGGACAAAAACTTAGGACCTTTTTAATAATTCGTGACAAAAATTTAGGACCGGTTGAGAATTATGAGAAAAATGTAGAACTTATTAGACATTTGATACAACAAAACCCAAAACTTTTTGAAGATTTTGATAAAAATGTGGGATTTTGTGACAATTTATTGCAAAAAATTGAAAAACTTTATTTTAAAATGTTTTGCAAAAACTTAGCACTATTTTGACATTTTAAACAGAAAATCATAACATTTCAAAAATGTTTGCTAGAATTTGTTTTTTTTTTTGACAATTTGTGACAAAAATTCAGTTACCTACATTTGAAAATTGTTGCAAAAAATGACAACTTTTTAAAACAATTTTGATAAAAATGAATGTCATTTTGATGATTCTAATATCGGGCAGACCTTTTTTTTTTTGCAATTTACTAGATCATTGAAAAATGGCTCTTTTCAGCAATTTTGGCAAAAAACTGAACTTTGGCCCATTTCAAGTGATAAATTATCAATGTGAATTGATTTTTAAGAGGAGAATGGATCATTTGATCGAGAAATTTTTCTATAATGACGTGTGACTGTGGTTGAGTTATCTACACCTGGAATTTTTTTTTTTATGGAGGCACGCAAGCCTCAAAAAATAACGAAAATTGCCCAAAAAAAAAAAATGGAAAAAATGGAAAAATTTGGGGTAACAATGAAATTTGACAAAAAAGAAGCTTTTAAGCAATTTAGGCCAATCTCGGCAAGAACAGAATTGTTTGACAATTTTAGCAAAAATTAGCCATTTTTGAAAATTTTACTAAAAATGGACACTTTTTGACACTTTTGACTTGGGAAAATTTGGCCAAAGAAAAAAACAGAATGTTACAAGGAAGTTTGGCAAGAAACAATTGCCTTATGCTGGGCAATTTTGAAACATACAACTCAGCAAATTGATCATGTCAAAAATCCCACCTCCTGCATTTATTCACATTACAATAGACAAATAAACAGCAAGGCCTAGTCATAATATTTTAAACAAACGATTCATTTTTTAACGATGGTATTCTCAGCCATCTTACTTTATAGTAGGGAGTTTACCGTTGTTGGTCGAGTATAGGTAATTAGATTACATTATAGCGTACATTACGACGATTTATTCTCGACCAAGATATGTATCATATCGATGCGGAGAATAATGTACCAACAATGGTACCACGACGATGTATCTAATTGCAGGTAGTGATACATAAGTAGAAATACAACATACACGCGGAGGACAAGCATGAATAATGGCGGCAGTCTAGAAATGATAGAAAGTAAAAGAGACGTTATTTCACCGACATTTAATGTACTAAACTTGTAACGAGCTACTGTTTGAAAATCTTCGAACGTGTCAAAGGTGGCTATCAAATAAAGTATCCAGTAGTTTGTATAGAGGCCTGCGCCTGCTATATACGCTCTCACGTCAGTATGTGCATCTGTTAAGTTTTAATATCGCAAATGATCTCGTACAAGTCGAATTAAATGATCTTTAAGTCTCTCCATCTCTACACTAAAATAATATCTTAGGCTACTCGTATAAACGTAAAGGTATCTCCACTATACGAGTTTATCAAAATTAAGAAAATAAACCGCCATCGCCACCGCGGTGAAATCGCATTCTATAGTCAAGTCAAGATATAAAGGAAGGCAAACAAACGCGAGTGTATAATGAAACTATGTCGGGTTTTTTATTTTCGAGAATTATTTATTTATTTCATTGAAAATATCACGCCCGCGCCTTTTGATTTTTGCCGAAATGTGAATTTAAACGTGTTCGGCGAAGATTACACCTTCCACAGGTCAGAGCTACAGGTCATCCCATGTTGAAACAATGCGGCCTCAGTAGGTAGATTTATTATTTAAGAAAACAATGTCGACTTGTTGCATCCGATTAGGTATTTGTTTTTTAATATTAATATTCTCGAAATTCTGTATAGATAATAGGCCGGGTTATCGTTTATTTATTACTTCAAACGTATCACCTAACTATCTGCGCAGTTATAATACGAAGTATACACATGAAATATCTAGTTTAACGGAAAATATAACGTAATTATCTTTCTACTATATTTAAAATGAAATCAATCGACCAGAAATAATGCTAAACGGTTGAGAAAGCTTCGAATCGCATGGGTAAAACTCAAGGCAATAGGTGGCATACGAATACGCTGCTGTGTGAGAATTTTCTAGTTGCATTTGGACTCGGAGTAATAATTTGCCTACCTATTAATTTTGGTCCATCAATAAAAAATATTGAAATAGGCGGGGTTTTTTGCAAAAAAAAAAAACCAAAAAATCTCACTTTTTCCTAAAACTGTCCAATAAAGCCTAGTCTTCTGACAAAAATTTCCTGCAATTTCAGCTTTTAGCGATAAAAATCTCGTTTTTTCAATATTGGAAAAAATATAATTTCTGTGCCAATAATTCCCGAAAATAGCTGATTTTTGCCAACATTGCCAAATTATTGCTTTTTGACAAAAATTTTCGTTTCTTATGAACATAGGTACCTATCTGAAGATACTAAATTTTTTTAAAAATTATCCAAAAGTCTCACTTTTCTGCCATGAAGTTGCCAAGAATTACTGTTTTTCAAAAAAATTAAAAACACCAACCTAATAAACCAAATCTAAACCCCTCCCTTCACGGGTGTAATGATTCTGCAATTATAAACACCCCCCAAAAAAATCTTGTATTTTGCTGTAATTGTCAAATGTCTTGTTCGTTGCCAAAAATTCTCAATTTTTTACAAAATGTCGGGGAGCCCGTTTAAGGATAAATTGCACCCCCCCCCGTCGATCCTCCGGGACAACTTTTTTCTTAAAGGGGGAGTCCTAAGGAACATTTCTAACCCTTGTACTGAAGAAAAAGTGGCCCTACTTACAAAATGGCGGCCATTTTGATTGACAGGTCAGTCGAAATCGCAGATTTTGCGGTCCAGTATAGGACTTGCACAACATTTTTCGAACTGTACAAAAGTAGATCGAAAAATCAAGCAAAAATTTATCACCTGTCAAAATTTCAAGTGCTAAAGTGCCTTTTTGGATTTTTGGTGAATTTTTAAAAATCAAATTTAGGCCAAAAATGAGGGAAAAATCATAATTTTATCAAATTGACCAGGAAAGCTGAAATTTAGGATACACCCTATTTTCGACCTGCTAAATCGATTCAAAACAGTTTCAACCCGTTTTGAGCAGTTCTGGAGCCTCCAGCAGATTTTTGAAACTCGAAATTCCCACAAAATTCCATCAAATTGGAGTTGTAAAGATGAAATTTATTCTAAAAACTAATTTCAATACGCTACGAAATACTGCAGGTGAATTTCAAGTCGTTTTGGAGCCTCCAGCGACTTTTTGAAAATTTCTGAAGCCTCAAGCAGATTTTTGAAACTTGAAATTTTTACAAAATTTCATCAAATGGAGATGGAAAGCTGAAATTTACTCTACACTCCAATTTTAACACCCTCTGAAGACTACTTCAGGTGTGTTCAAGTCATTTTAGAGCCTCCAGCGACTTTTTCGAAAATTACTGGAGCCTCCAGTACATTTTTGAAACTTGAAATTCCCGCAACATTTTACCAAATGGAGTTGGTAAGCTGAAATTTACTTTGCAAACTAATTTGAATACTACATGGTGGTTTCAAATGGGTTTAAATGGTTTTGAAGCTTCCAACTACTTCTTGGAAATATCAATTTTCCAAAAAACATCATACGACCTCTCAAAAAGTCGATGGAGGCTACAAAACGACTTGAAATCCACCAGCAGACGACTTTGTAGCGTATTAAGAGTAGTTAGCAGAATGAATATTGACTTTCCATCTCCGTTTGATGACATTTTTAGGAAATTTAAAGTTTCAAAAATCTACTGGAGGCTCCAGTAATTTTCAAAAATTCGCAGGATGCTCCAAAACGACTTGAAATTTCCCTGCAGTTGACTTCGCTGGGTATTGAAATTAATTTGCTGAATAAATTTCAGCTTTCCAACTCCATGTTGGTGAAATTTTGTGGGAATTTCGAGTTTCAAAAATCTGCTGGAGGCTCCAGAACTGCTCAAAACGGTTTGAAACCGTTTCCAATCGATTTGGCACGTCGAAAATAGGGTGTATCCTACATTTCAGCTTTCTTGGTCAATTTGGTAAAATTTTGATTTTTCCCCTAATTTTTGGCCGAAATTTGATTTTCAAAAATTCACCAAAAATCCAAAAAGGCACTTTAGCCCTTGAAATTTTGACAGGTGATAAATTTTTGCTTGATCTTTCGATCTACATTTGTAAAGTTTGAAAAATTTTGTGCAAGTCCTATATTGGACCGCAAAATCTGCGATTTCAACTGACCTGTCAATCAAAATGACCGCCATTTTGTAAGCAGGGCCACTTTTTTTTGAGTACAAGGGCTAAAAATGTTTCTTAGGACTCCCTTTTTAAGAAAAAAGTTGTCCCGGAGGATCGACGGGGGGGGGGGGGGGGTGCAATTTATCCTTAAGTGGGCTCCCCGACTAAAAGATCCAAAATTGTTTAACTTTTTGAAATTGAAGACAGCAAAATTCCAATTTGTTATGTTCTGTTTTTTTTGTGATTTTTTTCTACATTCAAAAAAATACGTTCACGTTTTATCGCTTTTTTGGTCATTTTTTTCGAGCTTTTTTGATTAATTAGATCACTTTTTTTTTTTTTTTTTTTGATGAAATTGAGTACGATCCTTAAAAGTACCTCAACCCAAGAAAAAGAATCCCCATTCCTCCCACCTGTTTCTTTCATAGTAAAAAATACGAAAAATAAAACTCGAAATAAATTCGAACGACGAACGAAATAGTTTAATTAACGAAACAACATAATTGCACAAAAGTACACACGATAAAACAGACCATTTAGTCGGATAGAAAAATACAAGTTACTCGAAGTACGAGAATAATGATGCGAGAACATTTGCTAAACTAGAGATAAACGAATCGGCGCGAACATTGCCGAGTATAAACGAATACGAATGGTAATTAATACCCCAACATATTCCCCCCGAAGGAGGTCAAACCTCCTTCTAATTAAAGAAGAAAATTAACAATCAACAAAATAATAAAAAACAACAATGACTACAAAAAACAGTATCAAAAATATCAACAGGGGAAAAATGCAAGTTTACAAAATTTCATACAATTACGCATCACATAAAATACATTCGAAATACATAATTAAAATTCGAAAATCAACATGTTCATTTACATAAATCTACACGAAATAGTAAATAACTAAATACATCAACCAATATTACGAATTTAATAAATTTTAACCATTAATTGGTAACAATGCGAGATTTTGAACACTCGTTTTACGAACTGTGCCATTAGCCAATCGAATATCGGCATTTCGCACGACACCCTTTTTATCTGGGTATGTACCTACAACTATGCCCATTGGCCAGCTGAAGGATTTTTCTCCTTGAGTACGAAGTAGTACTACATCATCAATCTTGAGAATTTTCTCATTCTTTTTCCATTTGGAACGAACTTGTAATTGGTTCAAATAATCTCTTTTCCATATTGTCCAGAATGATTCCACAATTCTGGTCCACAAACGATATCGTAATTTGATATTTAAATTTTCTTCATCCAATGTAGGAATTTCATGGAATGAAGATCCGATTAAAAAATGCCCCGGAGTTAGGGGTTCAACAAATTGATTGCATTTTTTATATGCAATTGGTCTTGAATTAAGAATACATTCGACCTTGGATAGAACTGTGTTCAATTCAAACACATTCAATGTTTGATTGCCAATAGCCTTGGCTAGCAACGATTTTCCGGCTTTTACTGCCGATTCCCACAATCCACCTTGATGTGGGCTGCGAGGAGCGATAGTTTTCCATTCTATCAAGTTCTCATCAACGAATTGATTATATCTACTACTTTGTAGAAAATTACGAAGTCCAATGAAATTTGTTCCGTTATCTGAATAGATAACGCGAGGTAACCCTCTTCTACTCACGAATCTTTCAAGACAATTTAAAAATGCCTCGGAAGTCAGATCTTCAACGAGATCAATATGTACTGCTCTAGTACTGAAGCATACGAAAAAGACAATGTATGCCTTGTAAATTTTGTAAGACCTGTGGTTGGTACATTTCATAGAAACTGCACCTGATAGGTCAACACCTACACACGAAAATGGTCTTTGAATTTTTGTTCTTTCAGGAGGTAAATCTCCCATAATTTGCTCCATTAAACGAGCGTTGTGACGTGTGCAAATTACACAATTTCTAAATACATTTTTTATTATCAAAATCAGGTTTCCTACTACCCAAAATTGACCTCGTACATAATTCAGTACAAATGATCGAGATGCGTGATAATATCTTTCATGTACCATACGTACATACGAACGAATAAAAGTAGACGTTGCATGCACCGCCATGGGATGCTTCTTATCATACGAGAAGTTTGAAGCAGATAACCTACCACCAACTCTCATTACATTATTTGTATCTAAAAATACATCGAGAGAGAACAATTTACTAGTTCTCTGTATGCCTGTTTTGGCATGTAATCTCCAATATTCTTCATCGAAATGTTCACGTTGAACGAATGCAATAATGCAATAGAACGCTTCTCTTCGTTCTGAAACGGATAACCTTGGATAGCTTTGTATGCAAGCTTTAACAGGCGAAGTAGCCACAGCCTTTTTCTTTCCTATTTTATCTCTTACTCGTTTTTTCAAGCAGAGAATAAATCGGCGAATATAGCCAACGATAGAAACGATTTTATACCACGATGATATATTTTCAACCAAGGTCAATATTATCGACGAATCTTTCGTGATACTCAGACTTGACTTTTCATGTTTCAATTCTGGTAATTTTCGAATAGGTATATTTTCACCTTTCAACGAAATATTCTCTCTGAATGAATTTTCATCAGAAAGAAAATTTGGCCCAGATAGCCATAACGAATTTCGAATAAATGATCTGGCAGAAACTCCGCGAGTTCCTAGATCTGCTGGGTTATTGGTTCCCAAAATATAGGACCAATTTTCATTTTTGGTCAGTGCCAAAATTTTTATTATTCTGTTCGAAACGAATAATTTCAATTTGAGCGGATCCATTTTTAACCAAGCCAAAGTAACTTGAGAATCCGAAAAGCAATAAAATTCGTTTATTTTCAGGATATCACGTAACCTGTTTATCAAATTAGCAAGCAATTCAGCTGCCATTAATTCGAGCCTATGTATAGGCTGTATTGTTTTTATAGGTGCAACTCTAGTTTTCGAGCATGCAAATGAGACAAAAATATTGCCATTTTCGTCTATTGTACGAACGTAAATTACAGCACAATATGCACTCGTTGATGCATCGCAAAATCCGATTAATTGTCTAATTTTGACACATTTTGTTAGTGCATAGCACCTAGGTATATTATACCCTACTAATAGAGGCAATTCCTCACGATATTCCAAATAATCTTTTGATAAATCAGCAGAAATGGGCTCATCCCATTCTCTACCTTCTTTCCATAATGTTTGTAGAAGAATTTTTCCAGTAATTAAAACAGGAGTTAAAATTCCCAAAATATCGAAAATTTTCGAAATGTCACTCAACATGACTCTTTTTGTTATTATTTCTGGTAATTGATCCAGTTTAATATTTATTGATAATTTATCACTCTCAGGTGACCAAATCAGGCCTAATAAGCCTACAAACGAACAATCATCACCACCAATCACTCTCTGCTTGAGAGGTTCGATTAGTGAAGGTTCTAATGATTTGAGAAATTCATTAGAATTACTCTGATATTTAGTTAAATTAAACCCAAATTTTTTCAATGACGAATGTACAATTTTTTGTAATTCAATGGCTGAATTTTCGTCCATAGCTCCGGACATCCAATTATCAACATAAAACTCATCTTGAATAGATTGAGCTGCTTTAGGTGATGATTTTTTAATCAATTCACCAACTTTATTCAAACATTTTGTTGCTAAAAACATAGCAGGTCCAATACCATTTACTAAGGTGGTTAATTCAGCCAATTTTAGAACCTCATTGGGTTCAAAACGATAAAAAATGGTTTGTAAGTGCCAATCTTGTTTGGCTATCCAAATGGATCGATACATTCGAAAAATATCAGCACAGATTGCAATAATATACAATCTGAAACTGAGAATGATCGCGAAAAGATCGCGTTGAATAGGTGGGCCATTCAAAAAATGGTCATTTAAGGAGGTTCCAAGCTCATCCAAAAATGACGCATTAAAAACCAACCTAAAACTTACTCCACTTGTTGTGGTTTTTGAAACCAAGTGGTGTGGAATGAAGTATGCATTTTCTTTGGGATTTCCCTCAAGGGTGCACAAATGACCCAATTTTATGTATTCGTTGAGAATATCAACGTATCCTTTTTTAGCAATCTCAGAACGACGTTTTTCTGATTTCAAATAAATGTTTCGAACTCTGTGAAACGAACCCTTTAAATTTTCCACTGATGATTTCAGTGGTAATGAAATAACAAATTTACCAGACTCTGGATCGATAGATTAGGTTTCTTCGAAATGCTTATCAATGAGAGCATACTCAGTGATTAATTCATCATTTTTTGAATTGGTTTCTGTAAATTTGTCCGAATTGACAAAATGATCAAATTGAACTGAAAGTTCAGTATTGGATAAACCACAAAAGGGTTTTCGTTCAGCCAAAAATGAGGCCTTTTTTATTGCTCCGGAGACAATAACTCCAAATTTTGAGTCTCTCAAACAAAGACTTTCAACAAAACGACGCTTTTCTTCAAAAATGAATTCTACATATTCATTTCCTAGCAAAATATCAACATTAGAGTGAGGCAATAAATCCTTACTCTCACCGAACGATAACGAATTGAAATCCTCAACAATCTTCGAGATATCATGTTGAGAAACCGAACAAGGAATTTTATTGATGACATCAGCATCAATTACGATCGAAAACGAATTATATCTAGATTTCAACACAAATCTAGACGAATGAGTCAATTCTTTAGAATTATCGTTAATACCAACCAGATTCGTTGTAACTTGGCTTTTGACAACCTTTAAGTTTGCTTTTTCGCAAAATTCTCTCGAAATCAAGGAAGCTTCGGAGCCTTGGTCAAATAATACTCTTCCCAAGGTCACTCCATTCTTACCCTGAACTTTCACTATCGCAGTGGATAGAATAACTGAACGAGAGGATGCAAAAGCACAAGCTGAAGTGTTTGTAGTCGAAGCACTACCACTTCCAGTGGAATTACCACTTTCTGAACTCTGATTGGTGTTGTGACCAAGATTATTACTCGAAGTTTGAGTATTAGGACCACTTGAACCATTATTCGGTTCTCTATGTAATAAAATATTATGTCGTCCCTTACACTTGACACAGTCGTATCTTTTACAATCCCCAACCTTGTGATTAGGATTGAAACATTTTAAGCACAAACTATGTGCCTTCACAAATTCAAATTTATCATTTACCGATTTACAACAAAAAATAGCACACTGATTTAAGTAATGTAAATCCCCACAACATAAACACTTAGGTGGTAATCTACCTACTGATTTTGACGAACTAGAATCAGCTGCGAACGATTTTTTAGCTGGAACACTGCCACTCGATTTGACCAACTTCGATTGGACTTTTGTTTTTGACGATTCGTTGACTGGAACAGACGACGATGACGATGACGACGATGCTGAGGCGGTTGCTATCTCATAAGCGAAGCAGCGATTTTGTAGAAATTCGAATAATTTAGTATGTTCAGGATACTTGGACTTTTCTTGGATGGAATTTTCCCAATCGAGGCGAATTTTCTCTGGAAGCTTTCGAGAAACCATAAACGTAATCACTGGAGAGAGGGCATCAGTGTTTATGCCACAAACCTTGAGCCCACGAATAGTTCGATTTAATTCGTCCAACGAGTCCCTCAAGGTTGGAACTTTTATTGCTGGAGAATCGAATAACGCTGCGAGGTGCTCCGCAATAATTCTGCGACGATTATCGTATGAAAATTCGATTGCATCTAAGGCTGACTTGTACAATTCGCCTTTGGTGCCGAAATCTTTCAAAAAATGTTCTGCCTTGCCAACTAAGGCCCGTTTTAATAAGAACATTCGTTGGTAATCGTCTAAATTCTCATTTCGATGAACGATGTTTATGAATTCTTCGTGCCAGTCAGGATAATTTTTATAAATTCCGTCGAACTTTGGAACAGGAATGTCCTGAATTTTCAACATGGGGTTGATGACAGGAGCATCGAAATAGAGCGAAGTGTGGCCACCACCGAAGGACCTTTTGCTAAAAGTAGCTCTGCCACTTTGACGATCGTTTTTCTCTTGTTTGAGACGAAATTTTGATTCAATAGTTCGGAACTTTCCGATCAAATTATTCATTTCAAACCTTGAAGTTCGATATTCTGAGCAGATCTCATCATCATTGGCTGCAATCTGCTCCACTGTCCATTCTGGATCAATGAAATCACACAATTCAGTGTTTATTTTGGCAAGCATATCCAAGTCTGCTCGCCATTGCTCGATATTTGTTGAAATTTCGTTGAGTAAGGCTTCGGTTGCCTCCTCAGTTGCATCGGAGATCTGAATACTAACCATTTCATGGTTAGCGATGAGGTTTCGAACAAGGAGACGTCTATCTCTTTTCAAATCTTCTTTTGCTTTTTCGAGAGCAGCTTCTCTGGCTGCTGCTGCATCTTCCGGTGACATTGTGGGATAATGAATAATTTTCATTCACAAAAAACGACTCGGAAATATTGCTATTTGATAGCCAACGAACGATATTACGAATTACGTAAACGACACTTTGTTTGCTCAATTTTCACTCACGAAAAAGTTGTTACGAAATAGTACTCAATTTCTACTTACGAAACTGCAACAAAATTTATTCAATTTTCATTTGAAAATTGCAACGAATATTTCACTTTTCACTCACGAACAAGTGCGACGAAATTAATTCAATTTTCACTTAGGATAAAATGAAAAATTGCAACGAACGTTAAATTCAATTTTTCCAACACGAAAAATTGCGACGAAAATTTATTCAATTTTTCACGAGAGAAAAATTGCGACGAATACACGGATGCATGGTTAGATGCATCCGGCTCGGAGGACCATTGTTTCTTTCATAGTAAAAAATACGAAAAATAAAACTCGAAATAAATTCGAACGACGAACGAAATAGTTTAATTAACGAAACAACATAATTGCACAAAAGTACACACGATAAAACAGACCATTTAGTCGGATAGAAAAATACAAGTTACTCGAAGTACGAGAATAATGATGCGAGAACATTTGCTAAACTAGAGATAAACGAATCGGCGCGAACATTGCCGAGTATAAACGAATACGAATGGTAATTAATACCCCAACACCACCCCCTACCAAGATTTGGCGAATTTTAAAAATTGAAATTTGTCCCATTTCTAATGAAAATAATGAAAATAAAAATCTGTTCAAATCGACATGAAAATCTAAAACTTGTTTTATACAGCTTATATTTCGACCTTCCGAGTAGTGATGTTACGAGCATATGCTCGCTGAGCAAATGCGCGCAATTGCGGGCATATGCGCGCATTTGCGCCCAAAAATTTTGAGCAAATGCGCGAAATATGCGCGATGAAAAAATCATGCGACATATCAAAATACAGGGCAGAGGTCGCTATTGATGAATAAACTAATAAAAACGCTATAAACTCAACACACCTCCCCCAAAGTCAGAAAATGAAATTATTTGAGTCATTTTTTCTGTATTTCATAACAATTTCTCGGTAAAGAGTGATGAATTTTGGTTTTATTTGATTCCCAACTTTTGAAATACTTGAAAAAGGTGTCCTTCAGAAAGTTCTGCTGTTTTCCCCTTTGTTTCATGATGTCCTGCTTGTTTGACACTTTGTAGTCTACTAGATCACTTTCACTTCTATTTTTGAATCATGAAACAAAATTTGAGACTCTCCCTTCTGAAAAATATTCAAGTATTTTTGGAAGAAAATGGTAAACCTCGAATGAGGATTCCAGGTGATTTTAATAGGGTTCCCCTATTAGTGGAGAAACCATACAAATTTTTGTACTTCCCATATTTTATTCTTTCTTATTTTATTATTATTACTTTTTTTTTTGAAAATATGAATTTCTAAAAATTTTCTGCCAAGTGATGATAAATTTGAGGGAAGGAGGAGAACATCTAAACATCTGAAATCTTTGAATTGAAAAAAAAATCAAAATGCTTTCTGAAGTAGTGAAAAAATAATATCGAACCTCTCCTCTCCCCCCTTTCATTCAAAATATAAAATTTGAGAAATTGTCTTGCTATTGTCCTTTTGACCATTTCTTAACTATGGAACAAAAATTTCAGGGCTCCCCTTTCTGAAAATATATAGGTAGGTACGAGTATTTTTGGAAAAATTGCTTGTTTTTTCATATTTTGAATCAAAAATTTTTCAATTTCCATTTTATTCTTCCCTTATTTTGAATATTTTAATTTTGAATTCAAAAAGAAAACAAAATATTTTCTAAAGCAGTGAAAAAAATCGATTGCAATATTATTGAACCCCTCTCCTTTCCTTTTAAATAAAATATGAAAAATTGTCCTGCTTTATTTGCCCTATTTTTTCATGCTTTTCCGTTTTTTGGACAACTTTTCTTGTTGAAAATCACAAATAGAAGCAAATAACATCCATTTGTGGAATTTGCGCGCAAATGCGCGCATATGCGCGCATTTTAACATCACTACTTCCGAGTCGATTGGTAATCAGCCGATTTTCATACAATCGAATTTTTGAAGAAAAAAAAACTTGAATTTGAACTGACACAAAAAGATTTTGAAAATATTTGTCTTAAATTGATCGGAAATGAATTTCATGTTCATCATCATACCTACTAACAGCGTTTTTTCAAAAACTGGAGAGTGGAGAATCCGAAAATCTACTGGAGGCTCCAGAACAGTTCAAAACCATTACCAATCGAGTTCGGTAGGTCAAAAATAACAGTTCGAACGAAATTTCAGGATTTTATGCTGATTTTGTATTGGTTTTGTTTTTTTTTTTTTTTCATAAAAAATGAGCCCAATTTGAATTTTCAAAAATCCGCCGAAAATCGAAAAATGAATTTCAGTGCCTGAAATTTTATCTGGTGATGTATTTTGAGGTGATTTTTTGATTCCTCTGTCTGGTTCAAAAATTTGTTTGCAGGTTTGTGATATTACCCTTGTTGTATGTACCTATATAAGTGTATTTATGTCAGCGAAAATATGATTGCTGTATGACCTGTATGAATGTTTTCACGGACCCTATGTACTTTTTTTAATGATCAATTTAAGTAGTAATAAGTATTGGAGAAAAAAACCAAGTTCCTTACTCCTTTCGTCGAAGTTTTCTATACACATGCTGCCTAATATAGAAAGTCTTCCAAATGTAGCTTGTTTTCCACTTTATCCGCGAGTGTTTACAGCGCCTTTTAAAAGCATAATATGCAAAATAGTTGGGCTTTTGTTTGTTGAATAATTTGAAATGCAAATGAGTTCGAATAGGACTTTGGAATTAATAAACAACTCGCTGGTACCTATACCTAGCGAAATGACGAACATTTGAAAGTGGCTGCGCCTTTTAACGTTAAAGCCAGCATCGTCGTAAGACCGGGTGCGTTAAATTTTTACTCGAAAGTAATGCTACCTTCGTCGAGATTAAATTATCTTTAGAATTTCGTGTACGTAAATTATTTAAGCTTTGAAGTCGATCTCGTAATTGGCTCACTCGATGCGTCGACGCAAATACGAACACCACCAACGCATGTAGTGTGTACGGCAAGATGGTTAGTAGAATATTAAAAGTCTTGTCCCTTAAATATTCGTTCAAAGATAAGGATACGGACGCCGAACAAGCCGATAATAATCTGTTAATAATGAACGAACGTTGATTTGATGAGAAAAAAAGTGTGTTAGGATTAACCGCAACGTGCCACATTTACATAACCTTGCCAGTTGATAAAATCACAACTTGCCAATTGTCGGTGTGATCCGCGTCGACACGTGTTGTCAACAAATCCTCGATTAATGGAAAAGATTGCGGCATTATTGACAATTGTTATGTGAATTTTTCATACTCGTACGAGTAGAGTTTATTTTGTTACAACAATGTTTTGATCGAGCATGATTTATGGCTCGATCGCCCAGCTTGCATGGTTGGCCCTCGATGGTTTTGCGCATGCCAGTAAGTATATGTATTTGAGGTTTAGACTTGTTCTCTTGAAAATTGATTTTCTACATTTTAACACCTTCTGAAGCCGACTTCAGGATGGGTTCAAGTCATTTTGGAGCCTCCAGCGACTTTTTAAAAACTACTGGAGTCTCCGCCAGATTTTTAAAAACATTTTATCAAAATGGAGATAGTCAAGCTGAAATTACTTCGCCCTAAGTTCAATACAATATGAAGTCGACTGCATGGTGGTTTCAAAATCGTTTTGAAGGTTCCATGCTACTTTTTGGAAACTTCAATTTTCCAAAAAAACGCCATACAACCTTTCAAAAAGTCGCTGGAGGCTCCAAGACGACTTGAAATCCACCAGCAGTCGTCTTCTGAGAGTGCTAAAATTGGAGTGCAGAGTATATTTCCGCTTTTCATCTTCATTTTCAAGTTTCAAAAATCTGCTGGAGGCTCCGGTAATTTTCAAAAAGTCGCTGGAGATTCCAGAACGACTTGAGATCCACCTGCAGTCGACTTCTTAGCGTATTGAAATTAGTTTTTAGAATGAATTTCAGCTTTCCAACTTCATTAGATGAAATTTGGTGGGAATTTCGAGTTTCAAAAATCTGCCGGAGGCTCCAGAACTGCTCAAAACGGTTTGAAACAGTTTCCAATCGATTTGGCATGTCGAAAATAGGGTATATCCCAAAGTTCAGCTTTCATGGACAATTTGGTAAAATTTTGATTTTTCCCCTCATTTTTGGTCTAAATTTGATTTTCAAAAATTCACCAAAAAGCGAAAAAGGCACTTTAGCACTTGAAATTTTGACAGGTGATAAATTTTTGCCTCATTTTTCGATGTACCTTTGTACGGTTTAAAAAATTTCGTGCAAGTCCTATGCTGGCACGCAAAATCTGCGATTTTGGCTGACCTGTAGAGTGTCTACTGAAACCAAAAAAGCAAATTTCTTGCTTTTTTCTTGCCTACTTCGTGCTATTTTCTTTACTTTCAAACATGAAATTTCGAACCCCCCCTCCCATAAATATTCTTTGCTAGCAGTCCCCCCCTCCACCCGCCAGGTTTCTCAAAAAAAATTACTCGGAGCAAGAAAATGAAAAATCGACATTCGAAAATTTTACGAAAAAATTAGTTCAGAAAACGAAAAAACGACCATTTTGTACAAATATGTTTCATTTTTTTCATGTTTAATCAAGTCTACTGGTATGAGGTCTTCCCCCACTGCTTTGTGGTTTCTGGCTCTCTTCACCACGTTCCTCAGCTCCCACATTTGAATTTGTGGTGCCTCCTCCCAGGATGAAACTTCCATTTGAGCCGGACATGTGTTTTTTTTTGTTGTAAGAAAACTTTTTTGTGGGAATTGCCAAATGGTCTTATGTTTTATTGTTGCTAAAATTCCAACATATCCTCTTATTTTGATAAAAATTGCACAAATCTTGAAGTGGCCCGGTTTTTTTCTTGCTATCATTTTGTCTGAATAATGTTTTGTTTTTTGGGTTTGTCAAAATTGCAAGAAAGTACTTTCTCATCAAAATTTTGGAACAAACTCGTTTTTTGTCAAAAATTGCGTGTAAGTTTTGTGTTATTGCTAGAATTGCAAGAAATTCTTATATTTTTAAAATTGGGGTTCTGAACAAAATTCTTATGGGGGGAGGGGGGTCGTTTGAAAGAATTTAGTAGTCTCAGAGTGAAAATGGAAAGTTGAAAAAAATATTTCAAAGACTAATATTTTTACTTGATTTTTTTTTGATTTTTTCAAGCTTTTTTTTGACATTTTTTTATACTGGGCGTGTATAATTGCCTGGATTTTTACGCCCAGTTTCGAGCGGTTAGTCTAGATTTGGTTTGAAAGATTGATTTCTTTGATGTATTTAAGAATGTTTTCCATCTGCTTGATATTGTCAGGAATTGTAGGGTTGAGGTCTGAAATGTTTAAGGATTGACGTTTTGTTTTGAGGGAGGGACAGTAGAATAGAAAGTGTTGAGTGGAGATTATTTCAGAATTACAGAATTGACAGGTGGGTTTAGGAGCTTTGGTGTACAAATGGCTGTGGGTTAATTTGGTATGACCAATTCGGAGGCCGGTGATTATAATTTCTTCTGATCTATTTAGGTGACTAAGGTGCTTCCAAGGGAGGATTGATTTTTTGTGGGTAAATAGTTTGTGATTTGTTTTTGAGTTCCTTAGGTTTTGCCAATTGGAGTTTTGGATGATTTTTAGAATGTTAATAACATCATCATGGGTCACAGAGAAAATTTTAGAGGGGGTAACCGCTGTTTTAGCTGATTCATCTACTGCCTGATTTCCTTCAATGCCTACATGACTTGGGACAAACATAAATTTAATAATTTTGTCAGTAGTCTGAAGTTTATAGATGATTTGATGGATCTTATGAACAAGTTGATGTTCAGAAAGTTTGTTTTGAATTGATAAAAGAGCAGAGAGTGAGTCTGACTGAATCAGGAATTTTTTTGTTAGGGCTTTTTGAAGTAGAGATCTTTTGTAGGCAATGGAGTACAGCAGAAACTTCTAAATTGAAAATTGAAGAATATTTATGAGCTGTGAAGTTGGTAATTCTACCATCAATAGAAAAAGCATAGCCTGCATATTCAAACTCATTTTTAGAACCATCTGTGAAGCATAAAATAAATTCATCATGATATTCTGCCATGATCTCAGTATATTTTTCTTTGATGAAACCGGATGGATACTCATTTTTTTTGTATTGGGATAAGGATAGATTGAATTCTGGTAAAATTAATTCTCAGGGAGGAAATTTATTGTATTCGGAAGTGAGGTCTAATAGGTTTACATGGTAATTTCCTAAAGAATTTTGGAGAATACAGGAGTGATTTCCAGAATGGTTTGAAGTATTTTGAATTTGTTTTTTGATTAAAGTTCTGACTGGGTTTGTTGGATTTGTTGTTGCTGATACAATGAATTTATTAGTAATATAGAAATTCCTGAAGTTTGGAGGGGGTTCACTAGCTTCACAGTAGATGCTGTCTATAGGAGAGGATGGTAATGCTCCAATACATAGGCGTAAGGCAGCATTTTGTATTACTTTAAGGATTGATAGGTTTTTATCTAATGCACTGATATAGGCTGGACAGCCTTATTCTATTTTGTTTCTAATTAGAGATCTATATAACTGAAGTAAAAGGGATCTTGAAGGGTTATATTTTGGATTTTTAATCACTTTCAATAGATTTAGGGTTTTCATTAAGTTCTGTTTAATGGATATAGAGTGAGGTGTCCATTTGAGCTTACAATCGAAAATCAATCCAAGGAATTTTGTATTTGATTTGAATTCAAGTTTTTTACCTTTGAGGGTTAGGGAAGGAAGTTCAATTTTGTTCTTTCTAAAAAAAAGAATGCAATGGGTTTTAGACTGTGAGAATGAGAGACCATTTGAATCTGCCCATTCTTGAATTTTATCAAGGGTTTCTTGGATAAAGAGCTGTGCTATTTGTAAGTCTTTGAAACATAGGGAGATGTTCATATCATCTGTGAATAATCTTAGTGACATTGGGGGAGGGATAATGCTATGAATACTATGAATAAGGAGAATAAAAAGAGTTGTACTCAAAACAGAGCCTTGTGGAATACCATTTTGAATTTCATATACTTGTGATAACTGATGAGGTATTATTTTATTCTAACTTGAAATTTACGATCAGAAAGAAAATTTGCAATGAAGAGAGCAATGATGAGAGCAACTAATTTTGTCAAAGAGACCAAAATCATATTATAAGTATTTTCCTTTTTTTTCAACTTGGAATGCCCTTGCATAACTTTTTAAACTTACAGGAAAATCAAAAATTAAAGGGAATTATTTTCTCATAAAATTCCAACATCTTTGAGAGGGAGGAGAGCAGAAAAAACAAAGTTTCAAAGTAGAGCAATCTTTCCAATGAACCTAGAAAAATAGCCAAATATTTATCAAATTTTTCCGTTTTTTAAAAACTGGCAATAACGACAGAAAAATTGGCACCACTGTATTCCAAAATGTTCCCCTTGTTTCAGGAATGATATATATTTCGGTGTTTTGACATAATCAATGCGAAGTTTTTGAGAGAAAAAATTTGGAGCTAAACATTTTTCTGAGTGTCGACTTTCAACTTAAAGATCTCAATTGAATTTGGTCGAAACCCTTCAACTTGTATTTTTTTGCTGACCACTTTAATCTAATGTGCATTATGGTAGATGTTTGTATTTTATGACCTTTTATTGACGTATTTATTTCTTCGATTTTCAGATCTCAATATTCGAATAATCCACTCCACACTCCGATAAACAGCAGTCGTCATTTTCTGGAAGGAAATTCTCGTGTCAACGTAAGTACATTTCATGTCAATGCGTAATGAAAAAAGTACGACAATAAGTGTAGAAAATTGTATTGGAAATAGTTGAAAAAAATATGTCGAAATAACATAACGTTCTATCAACGATAAAAACTTCTCTCGATAGCTTCGCAGCAAAAGTTGCGTGGAAAAAAATTCTACTACCTTAACCTAAGGACCCGAAAAAAAACACACCAAATTGTGTAAAACAGCTGTAAAAAAATATTATTTTATTACCGCGCAGATTTAAGTTTACAATGATATTCATTTTGTTTTCGAAAGTGGGTAGTTGCGTTATTCAAAAGTTGCGGATACGAATGGCCGCGTATAATATTTACAAATCAGAAACGATTCCATTTTAAAGACGCATTTATATTCATAGAAAAATCATAAACGGAGTTATTGTATTTCTATACGAAGTGCGAGCAGAGAAAATAACGTATCGAAAAAGTGCTGGGGAGAAGCAGAAAGCAGAACGAAAAAAAAAGCACAAGTACGAAGAAGGGCATAAGTAGATATATACGAAGACCATTTTCACACCAGTTTATAAAGAGCTAGGGTAAACCGCGTGGGCACAGTGTAATAAAATAAGCTGGGGGTGATTTCAATACAAATCACGCTTTTTTTCCGCCGCCGTAATCCCATAAAGGGACTTTAATTTATTTATTTATTAGTTGATAGGATACGAGTACATCTTCTATTTTCGCGTATTACCTACGCTGGGCTATTTCGATATGTATATGTAGGTGTTCAGTCGATTGGTTTTGAATTCCATAGGCGAACTGCAGCAAAAAATTGCGTGTTTTTTTATATACTGTACCTAGGCAGAGAAAAAAAATTGAAAGAGGAAAAATTTTTGCGCTTGGGCATTCAATTTTAAAATCCGTACCCTCGAGAGTTGGTTATTTGTGCGAGCTACTTAGGATGAAAATGACCACGAGACACACAAGTATACATACAAGTATAGATAGATAAACGTAACAATGGCGTGATATATTAGATTTAAATTATAATACGTGGATAGGAGCATTAAAGAGCATGAGCCAGAGCCAGTATACCCCTTATGTTTTTACAACGCATTATGATCGGCGGCACGGCGGTTGCTAGCTCATCTTTAACTAACAATTTAGACCACGTGCCTGAAAAGTAAAGAGCTTGTAAATACTTTTATCCTACGATAACCTAACGACACGCTTTCCAAATCGGAAAGCTGATCCCTTTCTTGGATTATCAACCTAAAAGAAGGGTGGCCCTTTTATTTAACATTCCAAATTTGCTCAATAAACAGATAATTTATTACTTCTTTATTTTCACCCTTGTTTTTGATAGAACCGCAAGAGTTGAAGCAGAAAATACGCCTGATTTAAGCGTACCTTTAATTTTTATTCGTACCGAGTTTCTCTCGGCTGCTCGTCGATTCGGTATTATAAGAGTATATAGTTAGCCTGGTTTTTTGGCGGTGACTTGGATGAGGTATGGTTAGTAGGAGAGCGAGAAATTTTTAAAACTTGAGAAAATATCGCAGCTCGGTTGATTGCGTTCGATTAGTTTATTATTTCTTGCGAGAAGTGGCCTGGTTATAAATTAGGCCTATTCTGCGGTAGCGGGAGTGGTGGAATTGAAATTTTTGTCATTTTATGATGGCAGTGCGGTTGGTGAATTGGTTAAATGATTGAAATGGAGGTGTTATTTTTGATTCGGGTGCATGAGTTGAGATGTTTTTTTTTGGCCTAGAGAGAGATTAGATAGTTTATCATTATGGCTCATCTCCTATGGAAAAAGAACCTTTGAAAAAAAAAAACGAGTTCAAAATTTAAAATATTTCTATGTTTGAATTTGGAGTTGTTTTTAGGTGCGGAAGTTGATTTTTGGATTCTTGGTGAATTTTCAAAAAAAAAGCTGCTATAAGTACATAATTGTAAATTTCAACTTTTTTTCGTGATTTTTTTCGAACGAAACATTGGGAAGGATCATTCAATTACAACCCCCCCCCCAAACAGGAAACCAACCCCTCGTGAGCCCTTTTTTTAGCCTCCAGCAATTTTTATATTTTGTAATCGTTCCGATTGAGTGTGTGTTTTTTTTAAATTTAAAATTTATTTTTCCTACCTAGGTTTAGTAGGAAGAGTGGGGAAAACGATAATTCGAATCTTGATTCAATTTAATTGACCATAAAGATTTGATCTGTGATTCATATCGGACATATCGGTATTATGTAGGATGTCCCCCCCCCCAAAAAAAAAAACGTTAATCCTGCTTTTCCTGTGTTTTCGTTACTTTTGCCAAAATTGTCGAAAGAGTTTTGATTTTTTGTTGTAAAAATCATGAAAAAGTTCCGATTTTCTGCGAAATTTATCAACAAAGTCCCAATTGTTATTCTAAGATTTGCCAGTAAATTCACTTTGGTGCCAAAATTGTCATTAAAAAGAAATGTCCTATGTTTCTAAAATTGTCAAAAATCCTACTTTTTTGGTCAAATCTGTTATAAATTCTACTGTATTGCCAAAATTATGAAAATACTCGTACCTCACTTTATGATTGTCAACATTTCTGAGAGAAAAATTGCAGATATTTTATATAAAATCGTAAAAATTTTTGTTTCATTGCTTAAACTGTTATTAAAGAGTGTTAATTTTTGACGAAAAATAATCTCAAGTTTTTTCCCATGAATTTGTCAAAAAATCTTGCATTTTCACCAAAATTCTCAAGTTCTGATCCTTTGATAAATTTTTCAAAAGGTACCAAACTTTTCATGTTGTGAAGATGTTATTGTCAAAAAGTTGTGATTCTTTGCCAAAGTTGCTGAAAAACATCAGCTTTCCGTCACAATTTTCAGAAGGTCATAACTTTTTGCCCAAATTGTCAAAAAAGCTGCTGTCTTCTGTTTTTGAAAACATTAAGAAAAATCCTGCTTCTTTGTCAAAATTGTCAAAAATCCTTTTTTTTTTTTTTTTTGCAAAAATTGTCTTTTGGCAAAACTATATAGCTCATCAAAATTTTTTCCCTAAAACTTTTTACTGCGTTGTTGAAATTAACAAAATATGCCAATTTTTTGCCATAAATTTTCAAAATATCTGCTCCCAAAAGTCGACTACCCTCCCCCCTCCCCACCCATTAATGACATCACTAGGTCACATCGGATTCGCGATTCATCTTCCCTAAACTCCCCCAAACCCACCTTGGGACAGGTGGGGCGGGGTAAGTTTTTCTTGCAGTGGTTGAACAATGCTCAACTTCGGAGTCTCAAGACATAGGGAAAAACAGGACTGACGATTTTCAAAAGTTTATAAACTTCATTTTCAGAAAAAAAAATGCTTTGCTGGAGTTGTTTTTGAAAATAGAACGAAAATTTCATTTTTGAGAGATAATGAAAACCATATTTTGAAAAGAAAATGGAATTTTACAGGGAAAATGGAAACTTGATAATTACTCGACTTCAGCTTTCAAAAATGAAAACTTCAAATTTGAGTAAACTTCCTTATAAAAAATCTTTTTTCAGAAAAAACTTCTACAATAATTTTTTTTCAAAACAAAGTAATCGGGGAGGGGGGGGGGACTTCTTCATAAGCGAAAACTTGTGGAAAATTCTAGTTCGTAAACAACACACTTTCGCATTCAATTTTTGAAGAAAAAAAAAGTTTCTAAAGTCAATTGCTCTCGGTGACATTGCCAATTGCTCTGACCTGCATCTGTTTGCTGCGTTTTAAAGGTAATTGAGAGTAATTTCAAAAATATTTATAAGGTGTCTAACAAAATTTCAAAATAAAAAAGCAGGACTTTCGGCAGCACATTTTTTAAACACTTTACGACTTCTGTGGGGGGGGGGGTCAATTTTTACAAGTCAATCATTCGTTCTTTTTCAATGTCTTCGGATATTCCAAGATTATTTCAGAGGGAAAGTCATAGCGAACTTTTTTTAGGACCACCTTCCCACACCCGACAAAAAATAAGGGTTTTTAATTTTTTTTTCAAGTTCTGAAATTCCCAACATTTAACACTTCTCACCTGACATCAAAAAATGTATGAATTGAAGTACTTAAGTATTTGCAAGTACATATGAAAAAATATGAAAACTTCAGTAAGTAGTTTAATTCAATGAATGAAAAAAAAAACAAAAAAAAACATTCTTACTTCGGATGTAGTAGGTAATCCGAAATCAAAAATTCGTACCTTTTTTGTTTTCTCGAGTTTTTTTTAGCTTTGAAAATTAAATTAGAAAAGAGAAGTGAACATTCTATTACCAAGTTGAGCGAAGGGGCAACATTTTTCATTTGAAAATGTTCGTATTTGTTCATCTCAAAGACTACCTATTTGTACACAATTTTTTCCATCAGTCCGGTGGGAAAAACAACAATTTTTTTTTTTTAATTCCACAAAAAAGGGAAATTAATTGAAAATTCAAAGTATTATTGAAGAAAAAGCAGGACTTTTTGATAAAATTGTCGAAAAGCAAGACAACTGCAGAACTTGCAGTACTTGCAGGACTGTTAGACCCTGCTTAACCAACAATTTGAGTTCAACAAAGCTCAATGTTCAAAAGCTTGCAAAGCTTGGAGCTGTAATTTAGAAATTTTGAAAAAAATTCCGGAAGTATACATTTTCATGATATTTACCTACATATGCATTTATGAATTTTTCGTGAAGGGATCTGCTAAACTATTGGGGGGGGGGGCGAGGTGCACACTGCACAGAGCCAAATTATTGTGGTCGCAATGCAAGAAAATGTCAAACATTGCGTGCTGACATATCGTTTCATACGTTTTTGAAAACGCTCAATATACGAATATCAACTCATTTTTTTATTCTGCTTTTCCTATACGCCCCCCTGCTCCAATGCTCTTTGTAATTTGCCTGAAAATTAAAGAAATCGTGGGAAAAAATAATATGGTCTATCAGGTTTTTGCAAACCGAAACCCTTAATAATTTATACAAGCGGAAGGAAGGGTAAATTTGGAATTATTTCCAGCAAGAAAAGAGCAGACCCTACGAGAGCTTACCTACGAAGATGTGTACAAAGATGATGAAGATATTTGTCAGGCATTTTTCACTTTTTTGAAACATACTGGAATCTATGACCTTATTTAAAACTTTATTTTTTCAATGTTATTTTATTTTTTACTTGTTATGCTATTTGTGCTTGATTCATTTGTTTGTTTATTTGCCTTGTTAATTTATTGCCTGATGGTCCATATAGTGTAATGTATTGTGGACGCAAAAAAGCCTATGATGCTGAAGCGTCCTTAAATAAATTATTTCATTCATTCATTCAGAGATCGGGTCAAGAAAATATTTTATTTTTTTCAAAGAGGTTTATCGTTTCTACAGAACTCGAATCACATGTATTAATTTACACCAATAAAAAACCGCCAAGATTATGTCAGTCTTGATTTCCAAAAATTCAACTACCACCTAATTAGTAAAATGATTCATTATAGAATACGAATTGGGAAAATCGTATGATTCAATGTTTATTGTTTCGATTAAGTAAGTACCTATTATTAATTTCTGAAATTTATTGATATCTATTGATTAGCGCTAGATTACCTAACTAATTATCTGTACCCAAACTTCTGAAACGTGATTACCTATTAAGTAAATTATCAATTCTATAAAATTTCAAATTAATTTTTCCTCGAATTTAAAATTACGTTCTGGATTTGAAATCAATTTTGTAGAAAAATAGAGCATAAAACAACTAAGTATAGATGAAAAAGATTCACTAAATCGAAATATATTATCGATACATATTTTTCTAAAGAAACACTTTCGATAAAGATGAAAAACTTCCACATGATTCGCATTTCTTTACCTACAATATTACACAACGTCCAATATTATCACTTTATTACATACCTATTCACACAAAGTTACATTTGAAAAACTTTTTACCTATCTAATAAACGGGAAATGAGACTCGAAGTCGAATGATACACCAAATTTAACCAGAAATGATAAATTTCTTGTTAATAATATAAACTAAAAAGCAAAACGCGTAAAAATATGTTCGGCAGTCCTGAATTTCAAAGAGTCAATTCTTCCAAAGACGGTTTCTTTGATGTTTAATGTATCTAATTTTTTTCCCCGTTCAAATTGTGAGTAAGTACAACGTGTATATAGTTTAGGTTTTTTTTTTTTGTTTTTTTATTTTAAATACCTCAACCGTTGTATGAATACAAACAAGCGATTACAACGTGGTAAACCCACCAAGGTTATAATTACTGGCGATTAAATAATTAGATTTTAAACTAAATGGGTGTGATTGCGAAACGGTAGCTGGACACGCTAATCATTACACACTCTCTGTGTCCGAATCATTATTATGCCAAAAAACGTAGACGTATTTATGACTAATAAAAATGTTCTATCATGCTATTTAGATTTAAAGCAACATTAATCGGCTATATATCGTTTTAAATGAGTATAACTTCATTGGTGGCTTTTGATCAAATTCTAAAGGTATACGGTGCAGAGTACTTAATTTTATTACTTATTCGATGATACCGACAGGGCGGTCAGTCTGTATAAATCTCTCTTTCTATATACGTATAATAAGACACATCTGCGTAAAAATCATTAAAAATTTAAATCTTCAAATTCGTCGTATCGATTTCAAATCAAAGTACATACATGTCACGCGAGGAAAAAAAAGAAGCAGAGGAGAAACAAAGGTTTTTCAAACCACTATACGAATTATCCATTATCCATTAACGCTTCGAGATAATCAAGAAAGTAGAATCAAACTCAGCACTCGTAGTAGGAGCAAAGCCAACAAGATGATACATTTTTCTCTATGTTTGATTTATCAAAGAGCGAATGGATTTGCGGTTGCGGCTAAGGCTATGGTTATACGTATTATTATTATACTCGCATATAGTGTGTTATGATTGTAGTGTAATTTTGCGGTTTACTTTATTATATGGACGGTGTACGACGACTAGGCGAAGCTTTAGCCCCTTCTAATTCCCATAGGATACAGGCAGAATCCCGAATATTATCTTTTCACCCCCTTTGCCAAACTAACACGATTGTTATCCCCCCGTTAGTCGCAATACTTTACAATAATCGAATAACCCCGCCGGTCTAGCCTCTTATTATATACTTTTTTAAATCATTTACTCCCGAGTTTAATCTTTTATATAGCGTACAGCATAGATATTTAGCCATATCGGCTGAACTAGTTAGAATATTTCACGCTATTTATTCGTATGTACGTCTACCGTATACAGTATATACTTTGTATACGCACCGATACATTAAATGTAGCTATAAATTGTTTATTTATAGTGTTTTTGTTTCGGTATCTCTACCTATATCGCATACAATTCGCCTATAGTATAGGTACACACTATAACCGGATGTAAGTTATCGCGAAATATATTTCCTTCGGTGATTTTCGCGCCCCATTAAAAATTTCAATGCTCTAAATACGCGTTTCCTGTATTTTTACCAGCTCAAGATCGCCATATTGTTTTTGAAACGAGCCAGCGATATCGATAAAATGAAAATTGATAGCCTAACACCTACTTTATTTCACGAGATGAAAAAAGCATAACCACTACAAAGTACAAATCAAGTTTTGAATGAATTTTCAAAAAGTCAAGGAGCATGGACTCCCTTCTAGTTATAGCTCCATGAACTTAAACATGGTTTTTTCAAATTTTTCTATCCATTGAAACAGAACAGCGATTAATTTGAAAAAATGAAAAATAATGATTCTCATGAAAATCTTACAAGAAGAAACTTACTTTCAATTTTCAGTCTGCAAAAAATATGAAAGACGAATCAAAATTCCAACCAAAAAAACAGGGGAAAAAATAATTCATGACGGATTCTCAGCTCATATGCTTAACATTGTGTCTGGTATGCAGAATAACATAAAAAAAGCAGAATCAAAACAAAGATATCAAGAGAATCTATTTTTCGAATGTTTTAAAGCTGAAAGAAGCAAAAGTAGAATTTTCAGACAGAACTACAGAAAAATTTTGAAAATAAAACAACTAAATTCTAAAAAATTGAAACGAATAGAAAATTTAAAAAGTTTGAAAACATTCCAACCTTACCAAAAAATGAAAATTTTTTGGGGAATTTTGAAAAAAAAATGTATGCTAGTTTTCGAATTTTTGACAATTGGAAATTTCATCAACGAGGCAAAATTTTTTCAAATATTAGCAAAGAATTGAAACTTTTTTCAAATTTTAGCAAAAAGTGAGACCTGACAAAAGTTTTTACAATTTTAGAAGCTTTTTTCAACAATAATCTGACAAAATTGATAATTTTGGCAAAGGATATGAAAATTTTCAGTAGCTGAAGCGAAAAATCAAGACTTTTCAACAGTTTTGCCAAAAATCTGAGCCTTTCAGAAGATCTTGGCAGAAAATTAAGACCTTTTGCAAATTTTTGGTGAAATGTCGGGACATTTTTTGGAAAATTTCCGCAATAAATTTGGCAAAGAATTAGAACTTTTTTCAAAAATTTAGCAAAAAAGGTAGGGCCTAACTTTTTGACAAACTAGTACCTAGTTTTTGACCTGTTACCTGTTGGTTGGTCACCGTGCCATGTACAGCTATAAGGCTAGAGGCACGGGTCATTTTATGCTGTTACATTAATGGAAGGAGGTTGGATTTTTGGAGAAAGGAGAGTAAGACTGAAGGGTTATGAGCTATTTCAGGTTGAGTTTTAGGGAGGTTGAGTGAGTTTCTTAAATTGGTATGATCTTGACAGATGAGTAAGATGTGGGAGATAGTGAGTTGGACATCACATGTAGAGCACATTGGAGGGGGTTCTTTTTTGAACAGATGAGAGTGGGTGAGAAGGGTATGGCCTGTACATACACAGCATAAGGCAACGGCCTGCTTCCTGGATTAATCTTGAATGTTGGTGGTGTGGCTTTGACTGGGAATTAACCATCAACATATGGCTTCCATCACATCAGACACTGGAACAGGTATTTCTGATACAGGTGAAATTCTTAGGGACTGCTTTGCTGATAAGTCTGCTGTTTCATTTCCTAAAATTCCTGAGTGGGCTGGAATCCAGGCTATGGTAACATCCATGTCATATTAGAGAGATGAGATTTCTGAGGCAATTGGATGTTGCTTAGATTTAGATCTTAGTTGTGAGATGGAATTTAGTGAATCAGCAAAGATCACAACTTTGGTGAGTCTGCTCTCAATTGCCATGTGTAAAGATGTAAGGATAGCATATAGTTCACATGAAAGAATACTGAACACGCACAGAAGTGGAAATTGTGAAACCTCATAATCACGAATGACCGAACAACCACAGCAATCCACGGATTTCGACCCATCGGTGTAAAACAAAATGAAATCATTATACTGAGCAATAAAGTTATTGATGATTTGAGTATTTAGTTGAGTGTGTTTGAGCAATGATGTATCAAATGAGAGAATAGTATTCTTAGTTTTTATAGTATTTTCTGGATTGAATGGTGGAAGAGGATATATCTGAATGGAGTTTAGAATGGAAGAGGCTTTATGGAGATATGAGTCATAAGCATTTATGGAAGATTGGGATCAATTTTAGAGTCTATGGTGAGAGGGAGACTGTCAACAGTCTTAAGGTGAATGAAAAATTTTGAACGGATGAGTTTTGATCGTAAAGAAGGTAGGATTTCAGATGCTTCCTGATATAATAAGTGTATAGGAGTCGTTCTGAGGGCTCCAGTTGCCAGCCGAAGAGCTGTGTTATGAATAGTGTTAAGTAATTTGAGTATTGACTGTTTAGCTGATGAGTAAGTTGGCAATCAGAGCTCTATAAATTCTGAGAAGAGATTGAGTGTCTGATCCATATGTTGTACTAGATAGTTTTCTCAATAGGTTTATTCTATTGTTACATGCTTGTTTTAGATGGTTGATGTGGTTTTTCCAGTTTAGTTTGTTGTCAAAGCATAGAGCAAGATATGTGATTTGGCTTTTGCAAGGTAGTGGAGTATCCTTTAATTTAATTACGCTTTGGTGATTGCACCCTCTAACATGGCAAAAGTGAACTACTGTAGATTTACTCTCAGACAGCTGAAGCCCTTTGTCTTTTTACCAAGTAACTATTTTATTTGTTGATTGTTGAAGAACAGCTTCAGCCAGTGTTGGATTTTTTGAGGATGCAAATATTGTAAAATCATCAGCAAATATCGAGAATTCAGTCGGGAAGTTGATTTCATCTGCTACAGAGTTTATGCCAACACAGAATAGTGTGGGACTAATGACTTCACCTTGTGGGACTCTATTTTCAATTTCAACAATTTGTGAAACTATGTTTCCTAAACAGATATATGCAAGTCGGTGTATGAGGAAATTCTGGATGAAAGTTGTCATTTTCCTTTTTATATCCCATAAGAGGAGTTGATCATTAATATGCTGTCTTTTAATGGTGTCAAATGCCTTGGAAAAATCAGAAAACACTACTATTAGGTGTTCTCTTTTTGATAATGCTTGAAAAATCAAGTTTTGTAAGTGAATGAGGTTATCATTACTTAGTTGATCTTGATGGACAAAAACCACACTGTTGTGATGTGAGTTTTATCTTGCAACAATTTCAAAAGTCTTACGTTGATGATTTTTTGAAAGACTTTGCATAATACTGAGGTCAAGGAGATTGGTCTGTAACTATTGATGTCTTGAGGATTTTTCTGAGGTTTTAATAGAGGTATGATTTCTGCTGAGTGCCAGGCATCAGGAAAGTAACCAGTATTCCATATTTGATTGAAGATTATAAGAAGTGAATCTAGAGTGTTGGAGGAAGCATACTTGAGCATGTTTATGTGGAAGTTATCTGGACCTGTGGCTGCTGGCTTTGTATTTCTAATTGCATCTTGGAGCTCCTGTATTAGTCTTATGTCTTGATTGTAGACTTCTTCTATATTTTCGTTGAGGTTCATGTAGGTATATGGAGACTTATCAACTGGTAAGGATGGTCCAGCAGCTTCAGAGAAGAAGTTTACAAAGTTTTTTTCGACTTTGGAAATTTTTTTCGGCAAATCTGGCAAAATTGATAATTTTGGCGAAGGATATGAGACTGTTTAGAAGCTGAAGCGAAAACTCAAGACTTTTCAACAGTTTTGCCTAAAAGTTGATGCTTTCAGAAGATCTTGTCAGAAAATTAAGACCTTTTGCAAGTATTTGGTGAAATGTTGGGACATTTTTTGGAAAATTTCGTTAGTAAATTGCGACTTTTCGACAATTCACGAACGTGACCAAAACTTTTTGAATTTTAATAAATGAAATACAATCTTCATTTCTGACAATTTCGGAGCAGAATTGGAATTTCTTGAAAAATTTATGGCAAAAATTGGCATTTTTGAAGACCAAATTGCACAAAATAGTCCAGTGCTTAGTGCCTACTTCACTTATTAATATTCTATTTCGAACAGAAGAAACGGCAATCATCATATTTCAAAACCGAAGTTGAGATTTTCAGAAGAACGACTTGACTCCTTCATGAATTTCTTATTGAAATACCAATAAAATTATCTGTAGGTCTACGCCCTTTCATTGTCGCGTATCGCCTGCAAAAACGAAATCAAAACAGAAATTCGAAAAACAAATCGAAACAATCGACGAATGTATGGAAAAATTATACTCATAATAGAACGCTCGCTGAACATTTTAATTTAATTTGGTGGCTATAAAGCACGAATAAAGCTAACCGATAATTTGAATCAAACGGAGTTAAATAGAAATCTAGCAAGCAAAGGTAGGTATACGTTAGGCTAATAAATTCCGTCGCAAAACGAATATTTTACGTGATATTCGTACATTTGGAAACAAATAACAATGATTACGTTCGAAACAAAAATGTAATGAAAAAATATGTAAATGTTAATACCTTTGCGTTGAAAACATCGCATGGTAGAAGATTTAATAAATTGTATCACGCATCCGTAGGTCTAGGTATACATACAACTTTTTATGTATTTTTTTGCTTGATTGATTGTTCCGAATGTGTATTCACAATTTTCACATATTATTCTTATTTATTAGGTAGGTAGGTAGGTAGGTATATCTTTCAAATTCAAACGTTGTGTGGCGGTTCATACTATACAATGACAATATTTCAAATTTCACGTTATCGATTAGAGCGTTACTTTTTTTATACGATACATAATTTTTATCGTGCTGTAGAGAGGAAACAATATTGGCTAGAAATTGATGACGATGAAATCATATTATAGTTTTTGTCGTTAGTCGTCATTCAAACTAAGTAGGTATATTACCGACAAAACAATTTAGTTGACCAATTCTTACATCGATAGGAAACGTATCTACGTACATACTTGGAACATACATAAAATAATATGCTCGAGTACATCTACCTACTCGTAAATATATTATCAACCGATATGAACACGTCAGTAATTGGCGCTTTGTCCGAATGAAAATTTTCATTACCGTTATGGTACCTAGCAGCATGAAAATAGGTGGTAATGATTTTCCACGTATGCGATTGTCAGTCTCGTTGGTACCTTTATAGATATCTCTCTCGTCTCTCTATAATACTTACACCCAGACAGACGGTTTTGTTTTCGCTTTGCTATAAAGACGAAGAGCTGCTCAGCTATACGTATACGTATATCTCACGCCTTCACAACATCCTCTTTCGAGCAGAGCAGACGAAAATATTTTATAGGTGAAATGACAACACTCTCGATATAGATTATTGGCCGGATGGTTTTCCATTACCAATACACGCGAGAAAATGACGTCTAATGTCGTCTCTTGTCGCGATATTAATTTCAACGTCGTCGTGTCATCAACAACCGACAACGACAACAAACCAAGACACGTAGCTGGTGATCCTCTCCTATAATACCCTATATGTTATTTTTTAAAGCTTTACTATGGAAAATAAATACAAATGCTCGACTCGAATGGATAAAAATTTTCAGATCATGTTTAAAGACCCACAACGCGGAAACCGATTCGATAAAATTTTCGTCTCCAAAAGCAGAAAAGTGTAAAAAAAAAAACCAACCATGTCATCGAATTCATCGGAGAGAACTCGATTTACCATCACGACCAACGGTACGCCTTTTGGTCAATACAGAGGTATTGTTTTTCTATCGCAACTAGGCCCAAGCACTAGAAAAGCATTAGTGAATCAATCGTTGAACGATTCTGCCGATGAGTTGATTATCGGATCGTTGAATGGAGCTGCTTTACAACGTAATACGAGTAACGAAAACGATTCGATTAACATCGACAATATCACATTCTCACCGACGACCGGCGTCATTTACATACAGAATAATATCATCGCAGCTGCCACTGCCGCTGCCGCCGCAGCCACTGCGACTGCCACTGACCCTGCGATGGCTGATTCCAACAACGTTGACTCGGAACCCGATCAAAACTTCGGACGATACGATTAGGTAATGTAAATCGTTCATCGCGGTGCGCTGATCAATTTTTAAAATATTTTTTCAACGTGAAAATTCTCGAAGATCGATGGAAATTCAATACGAGGAAAATCGTACTGTACTGGTACTCGCACCATCACGTTTCCATTATGAATGTATAGAAGTCATTGTACTCGTATTATGGGCAATATAATAATGTAGAAACGATCTTACACGTGTGCTTGGGCAAACATCATTTTCATGAGTAGGAGGAGGACATCTCGAGGGTATTTTTTTCAAAAGAAAATCCCTGAAATTTGCAAGAATGGTTGCATCTTGTGTCTGTAATATTGTCAACCCCTTGAATTCGAATTTCCTCATCCCGAGCCCGTTCTGGAGACTAGCGCTATTTTCAATTTCTCCAATACACGCGTGGAAATCACTTTGGGCAGCTAAAAATTGTTCGTCAAATGAAAATCTTTTCACTTTTTGTGAAACATTTGTATAGAAATTGACAGTGATCTGTTTCCAAGTTGAAGTGAAGCGAATGGAATCGAATCATTCACTAACGAATGTTGTTTGAACATGAACAAATCGATTGATTTTGAGGCAAATCATTCGCGAACGATTTGATTTGTGTAAGTGACTCGTTCGCGAACGAATTGATTCGTGTGAGTAATTCGTTTGCGAACGAATCGATTCGTTTGATTAATGTTTGATGAATCATTCACGAACAAATTAAATGATTTTTGGCGAATCATTCGCGAACGAATTAATTCGTATGAATGACTCGTTCGCGAACGAATCGATCAATTGAAATTATTTTTGATGAATCGTTCACGAACGAATAGAATAATTTTCATGAATCATTCGTGATTCGTGAACGAATTGAATAATTTTTAGCGAATCATTCGCGAACGAATCGATTTTTGATGAATCATTCACGAACGAATTGAATTATTTTGGGAGAATCTTTCGCGAACGAATTGATTTGTATTAGTGACTCGTTCGCGAACGAATTGATTCGTGTAAGTAACTCGTTTGCGAACGAATCGATTCCTTTAATTAGTTTTTGATGAATCGTTCGCGAACGAATTGGATAATTTTTGATGAATTATTCTTATTTGCGAACAAATTGAATAATTTCTGGCGAACAAATCGATTCATTCAATTGTTTTGGGTGATTCATTCGCGAACGAATTGATTCGTATAAATGACTCGTTCGCGAACGAATCGATTAATTTGATTATGTAATTTTCGATGAATCATTCACAAACGAATAGAATAATTTTTGATGAATTATTCGTGACCGAATTGAATTTTTTGGTGAATCGTTCGCGAACGAATTGATTTATATAAGTGACTCGTTCGCGAACGAATCGATTGATTCAATCAATTTTCGATGAATC
Organism: Planococcus citri; assembly: GCF_950023065.1. Lineage (NCBI taxonomy): Eukaryota > Metazoa > Arthropoda > Insecta > Hemiptera > Pseudococcidae > Planococcus > Planococcus citri. The sequence continues at coordinate 2,892,500 of NC_088679.1, read as the reverse complement.
ATTCACGAACGAATATAAAATGTTTGATGAATCGTTCGTGACCAAATTGAATTTTTTGGTGAGTTGTTCGCGAACGAATTGATTTATATAAGTGACTCGTTCGCGAACGAATTGAATTTTTGGTGAATCGTTCGCGAACGAATTGATTTAAATAAGTGATTCGTTCGCGAACGAATAGAAAAATCTTTGATGAATCATTCGTGAACGAATTGAATTTTTTTGGTGAATCATTCGCGAACGAATCGATCGATTCAATTAATTTTCGATGAATCATTCACGAACGAATATAAAATGTTTAATGAATCATTTGCGAACGAATTGAATTTTTTTTGGTGAATCATTCGCGAACGAATTGATTTCAGTAAGTGACTCGTTTGCGTACGAATTGATTCATTTAAATAATTTTTGATGAATCATTCACGAACGATTTGAATAATTTTTGGTGAATCATTCGCGAACGAACTGATTTGTATTAGTGGCTCCTTCGCAAACGAGGCGAATTGAATTGAATTCAATTCAATTCAATTCAATTTTATTCGTGCAATGGGCAGCTATGCTGCATTTACAAAAGTCATCTTAAGTTTAAGTAATGCAGGTACAGCAGTTCAAATAGATGTGGTTAAGGATAAATATAGATAAGTAATACTAATGATGCTAACATTAAAATTTAAATGGAATAAAAGTATACACATAAATAATAGAAAATAATACATTTCAGAGCAAACAAACTTTGCCATGATTTTACTCCAGCTGCACAAACTCATCAATGCTGTAGAACGCATATCCCTGTAACCAGTTTTTGAGTTTATTTTTGAACAGTTTACCAGATGTCAGAGATTTGAATTCCTGAGGGATTTTATTGTATATTTTAGAAGCCATAAAATCAACATTATTTTGCATATTTTTTGTCCTTAAATTTTCACTTATTGCCAAATTTCGATGTCGTGTATCATAGGTATGAGAAGGTGTCTTGAGTTTTATTGTTTTGTTTTTTACCATGATACTAATTTGTCGAATCATTCACGAACGATTGACGATGGAACAAATTGATTGACTTCCAGGCGAATAATTCGGGAACGGAATAATTAATTTTTAGTGAATCATTCTCGAACGAATTGAATAATTTTTGGTGAATCATTCGCCAACGAATTGATCTGTATAAGTGACTCGTTCGCAAACGAATCGATTAATTTAAATAATTTTCTATGAATCGTTCACGAACGAATTGATTCATATTGGTGACTCGTTCGCGAACGAATCGATTGATTCAATTTGTTTTCAATGAATCATTCACGAACGAATATAAAAATGTTTGATAAATCATTTGCGAACGAATTGAATTTTTTTTGATGAATCATTCGCGAACGAATTGTTTCGAGTAAGTGACTCGTTTGCGTACGAATTGATTCATTAAATTAATTTTTGATGAATCATGCACGAACGATTTGAATAATTTTTGGTGAATCATTCGCGAACGAACTGATTTGTATTAGTGGCTCCTTCGCAAACGAAGCGAATTGAATCGAATCATTCACGAACGATTGACGATGGAACGAATTGATTGATTTCTAGGTGAATAATTCGGGAACGGAATAATTAATTTTTAGTGAATCATTCTCGAACGAATTGAATAATTTTTGGTGAATCATTCGCGAACGAATTTATTCGTATAAAACCGTTCCTAACTTCCTACAATTGATGCCTATCATCACAATCCAAAACTTTATAGCTTTCGTGTTCAATCGCATAATAAATGAGGGAACATAGTATGTGGAAATCCATGTGGGGTGACTTGGCACACAAATTCTTTGATAATTGAATTTCTCAGGAACTGTTGAATCGATTTTGATCAACTTTGAAATTTTACAACTAAGCTACTATAGACTGATATTTCACCATCATCATCATCATCATCATCATATTGCAGAAGTTCAAAGCTTTCAAGTTTATTGAGCGACAAAATTTTAAAAAAAATCGATTCAAAATAAATGTCATTACCTACTTGGAAAACGACTGAACAAATAAATCGATGTATATTATATACTAAATAGTTGATAAGCATCGTCGTCCAAATCCAACGCAATTTAGAATAAAATCCATTAAAGTAGTAAGTAGTACAACTTTGTTGTTGCACACGTTCGAGACAAGCCGACAAAACAGATTTACATCTTACTAAAAACCTAAATAAAATTAACAAACACGATGGATTATTAAATTTCGTTGTTTTCGAATCGAATAGGTGTATACGAGTAGTATAAACACAGCATTAATAATTTTAATACACGCCGAAGAGTTTAAATATGTATATACCTAAGCGAGAGCAAGAGAGATGAAGATGAATGAGCCAACAGATAAAAAACTTAACTCGATGTAATTTAATATCGTTCAATGTAAAAGGTACGTTTAATTTCCGGGCTGTCAAGTTCGCATTACAGCTTAAGTGTTCAACGTCTTTATTCACGGTGCATCGAGGTAGGCCGTGGGCCGAGGTGCGGGGAATTGTGTGGACCTAAAGTAGCACCGAGGGAACCTCTGCGCGTCTTGTTTTCAATCACACAATGAAGTGTTTGGTGTCAACAAAAGACTGATGATTTTCTCAACCCGGAGACGCGAGAGTCGAGAGAAAACATTCGACGAAATCGGCGCATAAATGCGTAAAGGGAATAGGCCCGATTCGTTCTCTTCTTTTTGATACTTGTAGTATAATATGGCTCCTCTCGACGAATAAGTAGATAGTAGGGTGGGTCGTTTTTGACTTCTTTTTTTTTCAGAAAATTGAAGATTCGATTCGAAAAAAAGTTGTTGGGAGCTCAAAATTCTGTGGGAAAAATTTCGAGACTACAGCTTTTGGGGTTTCAAATTTCAAAATTTATAAATTGAGAATCAAAAAAAAAATTATTTTGGTTATAAGAGGTCATAATAATTTTTTCCATAGATCAAAGGGTCAAAGTTGTGGGGAGATATTGAAAAAAATTCATTCAATTGTATCAAAATTTTGATCGACACTCGCATTTTTTCAGACGACTTTCTGTATATTAATCAACGCTCGTCAAAGTAACCGCAAAAATTACGTCAACATTCTTCAAAACTGAATACCGCCGAGTCTTTCGAAGCCTCGTAGCATAATTTGCATACTTCCTAATGGGCATTTATAGGCACACAGGCAGGCAGCGAGCATACACTATACAGTATAATGACTCGGCGTAGAAAAATTCGACCAGTAGCCGACAGCGTTTGAAGAAATACTTTAAATCAATCCACCTCGTTAATTTCCGGCCCGCTCATCGATCAAACAATCGATCGCCTTCGATGAACGGACCGCTCAACCAATTACCTCGCATTCTAATAATCCGATCCGATTCACGTTTTAATTTAAAAAGACACGTATTCAATTTCACACGGGGCTAACTATAAGATGGCTAGGTATATGTAGTAAAAAAGGTATGAATAGAGAGACGCGTTTGACTCGAGCAGGGGTATGGGCAGCGGTAAGCATATTCACACGCGTACATTACATTTACACAATACATAGGTAAAAAGGTATAATATACGGTACAGGTAGTGGTAGAGGTACAGGTGGTGTTGTTGGTGCTGGTGCAACTTGCTGATAAATGTTTCGTGCATCTCGGTGTAACGCGTAAGATTTTGGTAATTGACTTACTTCAACTGGCAAATGTCAGAATAGCGTGTTATAAGAAGAAGAAGAAGAAGAAGCAGAAGGAAAAAGGGTAAGTTGAAAGTGAGCAAGCAAGGCGAGTGCGTCGTGCAGAGCGGCGGCTTTTAATGAAAATGGGACGTTTCTTTATGTACAGGGTGTTTCGGAAATCATGCAAAAAGTCAATTACAGCGAACAGAATGGGGTTTAGGATTGAAATGTATAAGAAAAAATTGAAAACAAATGTTAAATATTCACAGAGTATAGAAAATGTGAAATCTTCTACACCCATGCCACACGACTTTTGGGGCGCAGGGTTTGCAGATGTAAGGGTGGAATGGAAAAGAAATGTATTACTTGGATTTTGACGAAAATTTGATGAGAAAGTTCACCTTAAATAGGAGATTGCTCATAAAAAGTTCAAGCCCCCTAGCCATACAGAGGGCTGAATCAGTGATACTCAAAGTGAAGTCCGATACCAGTTCAATTCGTTCGCAAAGGAGTCATTTACACGAATCAATTCGTTCGTGAATAGTTCATCAAAAATTGATTAAAATAATCGATTCATTCGCAAACGAGTCATTTATGCGAATCAATGCATTAGCGAATGATTCACCTAAAGTAATTGAATGAATTAATTCGTTCGCGAATGATTCGTCAAAAATTATCCAATTCGTTCGTGAATGATTCCCCAGAAATTGTTCAATTCGTTCGTGAATGATTCGCCAAAAACGGATTGAATAAATCGATTCGTTCGCGAATGGAATGATTCATCAAAAATTATTCAATTCGTTCGTGAATCATTCCCCAAAAATTGTTTAAATAAATCGATTCGTTCGCGAATGATTCATAAAAAATTATTCAGTTCGTTCGTGAATGATTCATCGACATTTAATTAAAATAATCGATGCGTTCACGAATGATTCATCTAAAATGATTGAATAGATCGATTCGTTCGCGAATGATTTGTCAAAAATTATTCAATTCGTTCGCGAATGATTCGTCCAAAATTATTCAATTCGTTCGCGAATGATTCGCATAAAATGATTCACTTCGTTCGCGAATGATTCGTCAAAAATGATTCAATTCGTTCGCGAATGATTCATCAAAAATTGTTCAATTCGTTCGTGAATTATTCCCCAAAAATTGTTTAAATAAATCGATTCGTTCGCGAATGATTCATCAAAAATTATTCAGTTCGTTCGTGAATGATTTATCAAAATTTAATTAAAATAATCGATTCGTTCGCAAATGAGTCGTTTGTACGAATAAATGCGTTCGCGAATGATTCACCTAAAATGATTGAATAGATCGATTCGTTCGCGAATGATTCATCAAAAATTATTTACTTCGTTCGCGAATGTTTCACCAAAAATTGTTCAATTCGTTCGTGAATCATTCCCCAAAAATTGTTCAAATAAATTGATTCGTTCGCGAATGATTAATCAAAAATTATTCAGTTCGTTCGTGAGTGATTCATCAAAATATAATTAAAATAATCGATTCGTTCACGAACGAGTCGTCTATACGAATAAATGCGTTCGCGAATGATTCACCTAAAATGATTGAATAGATCGATTCGTTCTCGAATGATTCGTCAAAAATGCTTCAATTCGTTCGCGAATGATTCACCAAAAATTGTTCAATTCGTTCTTGAATGATTCGTCAAAAATTCATCAAATGAATCGATTTGTTCGCGAACGATTTATCAAAAATTATTTAATTCGTTCGTGAATGATTCGCCAAAAATTAATTAAATTGATCGATTCGTTCGCAAACGAGTCATCTATTCGAATCAAATCGTTCGCGAATGATTCACCAAGCCTCCGCCCGCGCCCCCTTCTCCCCTCATCCTAAAAAAATATTTTACTAGATAATTGAAATATTTTATGGATCACAATATTGTTTTCATTCAATTTTTGTTGAGGAACTTTCCATTCTCTCAAAAATTGAATCTATCTGTTGAAAATCGTTCAAATTTTTTACCTCAAACATAGATCCAAACTTTTCAACTACAGGTCAAAATAAGTTTATTCATTCTTGTTTGGTTTTCGTTTTTTTTTGTTCTCGTAATTTTCTTCATTTTTTAAATGTTTTTTTCCTTTTAATTTTGACGTTTTCAATTTTTCTCTCATTTTTAAAAATTTTAATTTCTTGTTATTTTCATTTTTTTTCTCATTTCCTTCATGTTTTGCTGAATGTTGCATTAATTTTTCAATTTTTTCATCCGTTTTTATTTGTACCTACTTTTCGTTGATCAATTTTCTATCTTTTCATTTTTCTGTTAATTTTGTCACATTTTTGTTGATTACTTACCATTATTTATTTTCACATTTCTTTTTTACAATTTCATCATTTATCCTCATTTTTATTTCATGTGATATTATTCACCTCCCCCCTCAAAAAAAAGTGAATAAAACTGAGAAAAATTAAATTTAAAGAAATCAGTTTCAATGTGCATTTTCGAACTTTAAGTTTTCATTTACAGGTTTTTTCGCTTCATTTTCAAATTTCATCAGTTTTCGTAAAGTTTACAATTTCGAAGAATTTCATGTTGAAATAATTTAAAATTCAGAAAAAAATTCCAAAAAAAATGCTGAATTTTTTTCGGAAATTTTTGTCAAAAAAGAAAATTTTTAATATGTTTTCGAGTTGGAAAAAATTACTATTTTTGATAGAATAAAAATTTGTGTGGAGAGCAAAAACGTATAAACGATCAAAAATTTAATATGTATTTTCCATGTAAATGTAAGTCGAGTTTGGTCGTTCAAAATGACAATTTTTCCAGTTAGAAAATTTTAACGCTGCTTAGAAACGATGCAAGTTTACACTTGAACCATAAACCCAAAAAATTCCGAATAAAAAGTTTACAAAATCAAAAATTCTCACGACATTTCATGGTGTTTTATTTCAATTATGATCGTGGTGTGAAAATTTTTCCTCGCGAACTGTCGAAGTTACCAAAAAATGAATTGATTGCTGTGTTTCGAGGCGTTAAATTTATCTGTTGGAGGTCCTTTGAGCTTTCTTTGGACGTCAAAAATTGGACCAAATGCTTAAAAAAGAGTTGAAAAAGAATCGGAACTCCTCAGAAAGAGTCATCGATTTAAAGTTTGATTATTTTTTAACGAGAATTTTGAAAGACTCGAATTGAAGCTTTCTTCAAAATGAGTCGATCGACACTGAAGGGATGACTAATTTTCAAAAAGAGTGCCCAACCTTGATCCCTTAAACATGCTATAATTTCAATGGTTACACTACTTTGAAGCGTTGTAGGAAACCTTTTTGCGCACACTGTACCAAACGTAGTACACGTACAGTACCTAGACCTACTCGTAAACACCGCATAGTAAAACGCGAAGCTATACGAAGAAGGCGCCCGTGTCGAGGCGCTGATTGTAACAAGTTAATTATCTGTCGGAATAATGAAAGCATGAAAGACGTCTGGAATGACATTGTGGGGGCAGGTACAGGTATAAATTAACAGCGACGTTATTGTTATTTGAATTTAATTATGCTCGCCTTAATAAAATGAATAAGGCAGGATAACGAATCAATCAAACCGAGAAAGTACCCGCCATATAAACACGCATAGACGTCGGCATCGACTTCGGCCAGCAACTTAACTATCTTCCACCAGTCACCAGTCACCAGTCCTACAAGCTATAATAATGTTTCACATCTTCTTTCCTATGCACATGATGCTGCTTCTGCTCGACACACTCACACCTAAATACGAACTTACACGATACACGTACATAGAGAGATAAGTTGACTTTGCACTCACACAACACCTTGTAGGTATCCTCTCAAAACGATGAGCGATTTCGTCGAATCGATTTACAAACCTATTACCATAGCATACTGTATACTGTGTGTTAGTGTGCATCGATATACCTTTACCGTATACTTAGGTAGGTTTCTTTCAACTAACCAAAGTATCCCCATGCTTTTTACGTGCCTGGAAGCTGAGAAAAAAATCTAAATAATACGTTAGGTCGCGCTAACAACTTGTTTATATTATTGATTTACCACAACACTGGTTGTTCGATAATTAATATGTAATTATCGACTGTATTCTTAATACTAATTAACTTGGTTTTCGGTCAAATTGTTTAAACGGGTACCGTTTCTTTTATCTAACACCGCTTTTTTGACCTATCACCAAAAAAAAAAAGAACTAAATTATACCTATCGAATTTTTTGTTCGAGTTACATTTACAATAACTTCATTATAAAATACACGATTTCCAAGAATTCTACAAATTATACCGTAGATAAGTGAAAAAACGATTCCGAACTATCTAACCAACAGCATTAAGTGATTAACAAATTAATTCAAAAAGAAAGAAAGAATCTCATTATGCATATAAATAATGTTATCCTTATCGGGACATTACACCATAATCCCTTCACGTATTCTAAGTAAAATTATCACATGTGTAGGCTTACACATCAAAGCCGCAATATTGCCTTTTGAACGTGTTTCTAAGAAATATACCTATTAGGTACCTGTAGGTACTTTTTCTTTTCAACACGTGCTGAAGCTATATCTTTGAAAACAAGTAATTTATAGGTACATAAAACAGAGTTGTAAGATTATGAAATTTACTGTCTAACGATCGTGTCACACTCCTCATTCAAAACAGCAGAGTATTTTGGAGCAAAGTTTTTAAGGTTTTTTGAGAGGTGGAGAGAGGGAGGGGGAGGGGGTTCGGCTGAAAATTTGCCTACTGATGTAAATAGGGGGAAAATACCAATTTTTGCCAACTAATACATACATATCATATTCATATGATTTATAACAATTTTCATTTTCTGTTTTGGATTTTAGGGAGCTTAAATGTGAATTTTTTCGTTTTAAGACAATAAACAAATTGACCCGATCGAAGCGAGAGCGAAAGATTTAAAAAAATTGTATTTTGAGAGGACTATAAAAACGATGGTTTTTTTATGCCAAGAGTTTATTTTTTGGCTTTTAAAATTTTACTTGTGGAATTCGAAAGATTTTTTTTTGGAATGTTGATTTTGAAAAATAAAATAGAACAAGCCCTGGTGAAGGCGAAAGCTCTTGAAAATTTAGTTTTTCAGGGGCTTAAAAAAATTCATTTTTTTCACTTTAAAATTTCAAATGATTTGGACTTCTGATTCCTTCCCAAAATTGTGGAAAACTGCAACAATCATTCCAATATTGAAACCTGATAAAACCCAAATCTGGCATCTAAGTTATCGCCCCAGCTCCTTAACTTCAGTTCCTTATAAAATACTCGAAAAAATGGTTATTAAACGTCTTAATTAGTATATTGATTCCTCAAACTCTCTTAGCATTTATCAAAGTGGTTTCAGAAAGAAAAGATCTACCCTGGATCACCTCTTTAGTCTCAAAAAAGAAATTAGTCCGGCCTTACAGAATAAAGAAAGTGTTCTTCCAGTCTTTTTTGATCTTGAAAAGGCATTCGATAAAGCCTGGCGTTATAAAAAATTCTCCAAAAATTACATTCAATTGGAATTAGAGGACATTTGGCCTACTTTATTCAGAATTTCTTAACAAACCGTACTTTTAGAGTGAGAGTTAACAATACACACTCAAAATTTTTTGAAATTGAAAATGGAGTCCCCCAAGGTTCAGTTCTTAGCACAGTCTTATTTATACTTTTGATTGATGACATTTCCAATGTTGTTTCTTGACCCATTTCTCTGAGAATCTTTGCTGGTGATATAAACATTTCCTTTCGTTCAAATAATATTCAACTAGCTCTTTAAGTAATCCAAGCAACTCTTGAAAAAATTGAGTCATGGGCAGATTCTAATGGTCTAACCTTCTCTGAGTCAAAAACCCACTGTATACTTTTCACCAAAAAAAAAAATAAGATTCCTCCAGATCTCATTCTCAACTTCAAAGGACACTCTTCAGAATTAAAAACCACTGCTAAATTTCTTGGCTTTTTACACGATGAACAGAACATTTAAAAATAAAGGGAGGTACAGAACACTGAACATTAGCTAACAGCTATGTACAGTGACATTGTGAAACAGAATAAACTTCAACAAAAACAATTGGAAGAACAGCAGAGGCAAATCAACCAACCACTTACGAGAAGTAGTAGCTCACTATCAAGCTCCATCTCAGCGAACAAACAACATCAACAGACTAGTCAGAGGAAAATCATAGCAATATGACAATAGACAGCATTAAATCTATCCAGTCAAAAGAAACTTACAGTGAAAAACTCAAAAAGAAACGTATTCCACCTATTTATGTAAGTGGAATTAGAAATATTACTGAATTTACTGCAATGTTGGAAAGCATGGAAGAGTGTGAAACCCCTACAATGCAAACCCTCTCTAATGGAGATGTTAAAATAGCATGCTCAAATGAGCAAAGCTTTAGAGCAGTGTATAGGGCACTGGAGGCTATAAGGAAGAATCCTAGTCACAAAATGTATGGAATTGGGCACCATACATATCAGTTGAAACAAGATAAACCCTATCAGGTAGTTATAAGAGGGCTACACTCCTCCACTTCACCCGAGGATATCAAATTAGAATTGATTAAAATCGGACATGATGCCATTAATGTCACCAATGTAATTATTAAAAAAATGAGGTGAAAAAAGATGTATCTGGAGAAATTGTGAGTAAGAAATCATATAAGGTGGCATTACCACTCTTTTATGTAATCTCAACCCAAAAGAAAACAACAAGACCATTTATGAAATGGGGTTCTTGTTGCACTCGAAAGTGAAGGTAGAACCTCCAGCAAAAAAGAGGGAGCTACCTCAATGTAAAAACTGCCAGCAGGTTGGTCATACCAAAACATACTGTGCAAGGAAACCCAAATGTGTTAAGTGTGGATTAGACCATGAAACAAAGCAATGTAGGAAGAAGAAAGAAGACCCAGCCAAGTGTGCCAATTGTGATGGTGATCATACAGCCAACTGGAGAGGGTGTCCAGTATATCAAGCAAAAATAGATGACAGTAATTGATCGTGTCAAGCAAAGGACCACTCAAAGCCAGGAGCAGATAACAACTCAGAAACCTGAGCAAGTCAAAATTGTCAAAAGAAACCTTCCAACGAATAACACGGATGAATCGGATGAACCAGTGGAACTAAAAGAGCAGGCGAGCTTAAAAGACATTTGGGAACTGCTTAAAAAAATGGATAAAAGAATTTCTCAAGTTGAAAACACACAAAACAAGATCAAAGCAAAGAAACATCCATCAGTTAAAACCTCACGACTTAGTCATAGATATTATAAAAAATAAATAGAGTACTCTCACTGGAGAGATACTTTATAAAATAGCAGAGTACACTCTCACTGGGGTGAACCCTGCACATGTCATGTAACTAACTTGTTTAAAGTCAGAAATATTACTTATTTAAGTTCTCCTTAGGATTGTAATAAAACTTTTGATAGAAAACTAAATTGGACTCCTCATTTTCTAAAAGTAAAATCAGATATCATGAAACACCTAAATCTGTTGAAAATTATCAAAAACACTAAGTATAATCCATCTCGCAAACTCCTACATCACTTGTATAAATCTCTAATTTGCAGTAAAATCGAGTATGGAAGCCCATGTTTTGCAAATATAAGGACCCATTTCTAATTTCATCACAATGTTGAATGATCTTCAAATCAATCCAAAAACACTCATCCAAAAACCAATATTATATCCCCCTTGGCTCCTCAAACCTCCTCAAGTCAATACACAACTTATTAACTACTCAAAAAATAGCCACTCTCCACTAGTAATAAAACAAAACTATCTTGAACTTTTATCAGAATACAGAAAATTAAATCTCTGCTTTACAGGTGGATCAAAAATACCAACACTTCATTCAGGGTATGCCTACTCTATTAATCATAAAATTTCAAATTTTAAAATCCATTACTGCTCTTCAATCTACACTGCCGAACGGCGAACTCACAGCTATTTTCCACAGTCTCTGTGACATATTCACTTATGAATCAGAAAATAAGTCTTTCTTAATTCAGAGTGATTCCCTCAGCTCACTAACTGCTATCCAAAATCTATTTCCTGACCACCCCCTAATTTAAAATATTCATAAAACTCTATTTGATTTACAAAATTCAATTTTCTCCATCCAGTTTATGTACATATTATGTACCCAGCCATGTTGGAATCACAGGAAATGAAATTGTAGATGAAAATGCAAAATCTGCCACTACTCTTTCTCCTCTCACATTTATCACAGCTGACGACCTTAAATCTATCTTCACCCAAAACACACTTGAGAAATGGCAAAACTGTTGGTCCCTCCAAACATCAAACAAGCTCTTTCACCACAAAAAAACTACTCAGCCTTGGAAAAACCTATCTCAACTAAATGGACTTGAAGAAATCATTATAACTAGATTGAGAATTAGCCACACAAAAATCACCCACAATCACCTCTATGAAAAGACCCCAAAACCCACATGCCAGTTCTGCGCGTCAGAACTTAAATCTGTCCAACACTTACTATTTCACTGTCCCTCCTTACATCAGCACAGACTATCCCTACAAATAGATAAAAGATCCCTATTCATACCAGACGACCCTTCCGAAATTAAAAAATTCTTAGACCTAATTAATAAACTTGACCTTAACAACTCGATTTAAATCTCACACGACGGGTGTAATAATCAAGTACCTAATTACAAACACCCAAAAAAAATTCAAATGTTGAATGATATTTTTTTTTTAGAAATTTCAATTTTGAAAAAGAAAAGAAATTTGTATTTTGAGAAATAAAAAATCAGGGTTTTCTTGTATCACAGGCCCTGTTTTGTCGGTCTCCTCAGTGCAAACTACTCCCTTTGCTCCCTCTCTCGAAGGCCCTGCTTGAGGTGTCAGACTGGAAATGGGTCCAAATGTGGATTGAATCTTTGAAGAGGTAAAGTACATATAAGTAAGCCACAACTCGATTTTTGGCTGCCCAAGTTAATTTCCACTAATTCTAAAGCAAAATTCTTGAGAAATCGAAAATCGCGCTGGAATAATTTTAATTGGTGAAATTCGAATTCGAGGCGTTGATACTTTCTAGTTTCAGGACTAATTTTCATCATTTTGCCCGAATAAATTTTTATTTACTTATTTAAAAAAAAAAATCTTCTAAATTAGTCAAATTTGGAATTTCAAAAATTTGCCCAAAAAATCGAGAAATCAACTCGACAGTTGAAATTTTGGTATTAGGGGTTCAATGAAAATATAATGCCATAAAATCAGCTATTTGGAATTTTTGAAAGCCTGCCAATTGTTTTCATTATTAGCTTAAGAAAGTACAAAACATTTTACTGTACCAGGGATAGATACTTCGAAATAAAAATCTGGATCTGTTTAAAGGGTGATTTATAAACTGACCAAAATATCAACTGACCATCGTCGTCTCCAAGTCCATATGCTACGGTTATCGAAGCACCTATTAGTCGTTTTTTTCGGGATAATTTAATCTCATTATCAAATTAAAATAAACATCCTATTTGAAAAGTTTATCAGCGAACTTACACTTGTTCCCAAATGATATTCACATTTCTCGTTGTCGGCTAAATTGAAAGAATACAGATTATTTTGACTAATGATTGCCTCACTCGAAAGGTGTTGTTTTTTTTTTTTTTTTTTAAAAAAAAGGTTATCGAAGGTTAATTCTTGATTTTTTTAGTTTTTGGGCAAAGATTAACCGGATGAGAATTGTGGTAAAAAAATAATTATTAATTGTTGTTTCCCTAACATTTTGAGAAAATTTTGAACGCCATAAGGTCAGTGATAAGATGTGGAAAAAGATGTAGTAAGTATATTAGATTAAAAAACCACCTTCTTTTATAGCTTGCCATACAATGTATACATTTAATGATGTATATCCTGTAATTGGAATGTAAAAATAAGATAATTTTTTTCCACCATGTTCAACTTGTGAAAAAAGTTTACTAATTTATCTTATAATAGATTTCTCATATTTATTCTCTTTTTTTAATTTATTATACTGGTATTTCGGTCTTTTTTTTTGCGTTGGCGGCGACGAAGACGGTAGCGGACATATGAATTGTATGTACATCATTCGATTAGGTACTATAGGCGTTACAGTTGTTATTGGCGATGCGGTATATTAGGCTGGTTTTCTAACATCTTTATTATTAAGGTGACAGCCGAGTCGAATCGTCTTTTATTGTACTGTACGATATTGTAACCATCGTTATTATTTCTTTTATTATCTCGCTCCAGTTGAAATACACGCTGGAAAATGTTTGGCGTAATTTTTTAATAAAATAGTGACACATCTTTTGTTTATAAGATGAAATAATTTCAACTTACCTTAACCGTCGCTCGTCGAAGCCCCGTTAATTTCCGATTCTTTTATGCGAAGCCGATACCGTTGTCTGGTGAGGCTTTGGTCTGGTGCTTCTGTGTATAAGTAAGCGGCGTCAACGACTGATTCGCTAAAAAAAAAAGCCCCACAGGGATCTCTGCTTCAGATAATTGAAACTCGGTAACTGAGTTAGTATTAATTAATTTGATCTGTCGACTGATGTAGGCTTTTAGGTCATAGCTTATTTTGCGTACCTCTACCTGTACGTATCTTCCTCGTAGGGATATAAGGCGATTTTTTCCCTTCTTTACTGCTCTGCTTTGCTCTGCCCTGCCCTGCCCTGCCCTGCCCTGTATATTCTAAATAGGTTCTCGAAGACAAAAGCGTTTATTTTTGAATACATGCACATCGCTCATACGTCAGTGTGTGCATTTGTACAGGTGTTTTGTTTTAGTGTAGTGCGTGACTACGTTACATAAATAGATTTATATTTTCTTGTTTCGTTATTTCGCAACTTCCCATTCGATCTATCAATTAAGCGGGTACCTCGGTAACGAGCTTTGTCATGTTTTTTCCCTCTATCTTTTTCTGTATGTTCTTGTTCAGTGCCTGAATCGATCCGGTATCGTGTACTTACTTGCTTAAAAACGTATCCTCGTAATATGTCTGTGTGGAGATTGAAGTTGCAGAGTTGCTCATTGGGTCAATTGTGTTGGTCGAGCAGAATGTTCGTTCTTTGGAAAACTGAAAAAAGTCGAGAAATTTTGCCCTTCTGGAAAAGTTATCGAAATGTCCGAGAAATTTGAAAATTTCACTCCAAAATTAAGGAATTTAAAAATCTTTTCTATATAATCATTAATCAGCGACTGATGCTGTCAAGGCATTGACAGTTCTTCCTTCTGAAAAAATATTAAAATGTTGAAAGGTATTGAAACGAAAATTTGAAGTGTAAAATGTTGTCCTCCTCTCGCAACCCATCAGTGAAGAAGTCGTAAAATTTATTGATAAATGTCTTGCCTTTTTCATTTTGAAATTTTGTTAGCAAAAAGTCTCGGATTTGTCAAAATTGCCAAAAAAGTTGTTTCTTGCCCAAAATTGATAAGAATTGTCGCTTCTTTGCTTTTGTCGATAGTAGGTCTCAGAATTTTAACGCGATATTTTTGGAACGAATCGTTCGCGAATGCATCAATCGCTTCTCGAACAAATCGTTCGCGAACGACATATTGAAAAATATTTTAAACGATTTTCATTTGGATTTTCTTCACGTCTACAGCAAGACAACTTTGAACCAATTTCTTAAACGTTCGTGAACGATTCATTTATTGAATGATTCATTCGTTCGCGAACGATTCATATTGAAATTTTTTTCAAAAAATTTTTCTCTGTTTGATGCACCGAAAATAGAGCTCCTTAATAATGATTTGAATTTTGAAACGTGATTTTCTTATGATTTCGTCTTGATCGCGAATGATTCGTTTGAAATGAGATCGAATCGTTCGCGAACGTTTTAAATGACGAAACCTCATTTCGAGATTTAATTTCTGAATTCAATGAAAATTGAGATGAAAACCACTGCGAATGATTTTTTGTAGGTAATTCGTTCGCGAATGATTCATTTAGAGAATGGTTCGTTTGTTCGCGAACGATTCACATTATTTTTTCTAAAACTTGTTCTTAGTCTAATGCACTGAAAATACCTTCCTGATAGGTAATGATTTGAAACATGATTTTTTTATGATTCGGTCGCGAATGATTCGTTCGAAATGCGATCAAATCGTTCGCGAACGTTTTAAATGACGAAACCTCTTCTCGAGATTCTATTTCTGTGTTCAATGAAAATCGATATTGAAATCACTGCGAATCATTTTTTGTAATTCGTTCGCGAACGATTCACATGGAAATTTTCGTTGCAAAATTGTTTTTTGTCCGATGCACCGAAAATGCTCCTAAATAATGATTTGAAACGTGATTTTCTCATGAATCGGTCGCGAAGTCTCGATTTGTTGCCAAAAACAGTCGACGTTGCGGTATTTGCCAACATTTTCCAAAAATAGGTCTTCTTTCATCAAAAAAGTTGCCAAAAATTTTCACTTTTTCGAATAAAATTGCGAAAACGTACCTTTTTTTTAAAACAGACATTGTAAACATGTATCACTTTTTTCCAGTAATTTCCAAAAAGTCTCGCTTTTTGACAAAAATTGACAAAAAAACTCGTTTTTGCCAAAAATTTCCAAAAGTCTCAGTTTTTTCCAAAAATAAAATTGCTTGAAAATCTTAGTTTTTTGGCTTTAAATTGTCGATATCTCGATTTCTTGGGGCTGAAATTGCTAAAGTTTTTCATTTTTGTGTAAGTCTTTTTTCTGACAAAAATTTGGAAAAATCATTATTTTATTGTTTGCCAGAATTTCTCAAAAATTCATTTTTTTATATTTTCAACGAAATGTTCTCTTCTTTTTTGTATTAAAATGTTTGACTCGCGTCTTGTAACTTTTTTGGTTACTAAAATTACTGTTTTTTTTCCCGGGGGGGGGGGAGAAGGGATTGAGTACGAGAATTGTTTTGTAAAAAATTTTGAATTTTACTCCATTTTTTGTTGGAAAATTTTTACAAAAAAATTAAAAAATGACGAACAAGTTTTTTCGATTTGTTTGAAAAATGGAAAAATATTGGCATCACTGAATTTCAAAATAATATCTCAGTTTCAGAAATAATTTATACTTTTCGAGATGTTTTGGCATAATTTACGTTTAGTATTCGAGAAGAAACTATTTTCATAAAACACGAATTTACTCAAAAGTAAGTGAGATTATAAAAATCATGATTTTTTCGAAAATATCCCCTCTTTGAGAACCCATATCTTCCCTCCAGGATCACATCCAGGGATAAAAAATTTCTGGGTGACTTTCAAATAAAAATGAAGGTTTTTACAAAATTTGGTCAAAACTAGGGGGCTTCGCCCCCTAGGTCGCTCCGCGACCTGAACTCCCTGCTCGCGCACTCGCTTCGCTCGTGCTGCTCGCCCTGGCCCTCACTCCGCTCAGGCCTCTCGCCCCTTCGGGGCTCGCTTTTTTGACAACTCAACTCATGCCCCTTCTCCTATAATGCAAATCAGCTAAAATATGTCAATGGCAAATTCTACTCGGGTTCTAAAGTACAATTTTTAAAAAATCAAATTTTTCAAGAAAAAAAATTCAAGTTTGAACAAAATTTTTATCAACTTTTAAAATGAATCAACTACATTGTTTTCCTCAAAAAACTTACGTCTATTCACTTCAGATTTATATTTGGGATGTTGAATTACTCTGGTATACCTACTGACTTGACATCATCATTTTTTAGGAGTAAAATTTCTGAAATTCTATACTTACGTAAAATTGGTAAAAAAAATGTTTGAAATTCTTGTAAAATAATGGCATAAAATGAGTAGGTAGTGAGTATGCTGAAGTAATTCACTCCTATTAAATGGAAATCTGAGATAGGGTAGTCGAATTTGTATCGCAAGTATAGAAATTTAGAAACCTTACCAGTCGTGGCGTAGCTAACGGAGGGAAGACGTGACTTGAGCCATTACCCCCCCTCCCCTCCAGTCAAAATTAGAAATAATGCGTGCAATAATGTACCGTTTTTTCGTTTTTTGTACCCATTTCTTTCAAAAAATTTTCTCTCTCACTTCACTTGAGCATTAATTGCACCTTCATTTCCATAAAATTTTCGGTCTTCATGAAGTTACCTCTAATTTTGATTTTTTTTAATGCCTAAAAATCTGGTTTTGCCCTTTCATTGAGAAAATTCTGGCTACACAGTATTGAACCCTCCCCCTATCTTCACTTTAATTTTTTTACGAACAGTGTTCCACTAAACATTTCAATTTGTGCTCTTGAAATGAAATTCTAAACCAAAAATGATTTCAAGTGCAGAACCTCCTCTCCTTTATTATTTTAACTGATACCACATTCCAGTTTTGTAAAAATTAAATACTATAGGAATGAATGTAACTCGCAACACAACAATATCATTCCCTCCTCAACACCCCTACGCTGTAAACACGCCCACATAGCAACGTTCTGAGTGTATTGTTGTCGGTGCGCATTGTAATACATACGTGCATTTATACACAATAGAAAAAGTGTTTTTTCAATTTTTTCGGCCATTAATTTAAAAATTTCGGATTTTTTTTTCTTGATGACATATCTACACGTCAAAAGGAACGTTTGAAAAAAAAATTGTCGAAATCGGTTCGATAGAAAAGGCTGGCGAACTCTATCAAGGTTTATATCCAAAATTCTATTGTTTAAACACAATAGAAAACGTGTTTTTTCAATTTTTTCGGCCTTTAATTTCAAAATTTTCGATTTTTTTCCCTTGATGACATATCTACACGTCAAAAGGAACGTTTTAAAAAAAAATTCGTTGAAATCGGTTCAGTAGAAAAGGCTGGCGGACTCTATCAAGGTTTTCCTTCAAACATCTTTTAATATATAAGGATCCTGCGACTTTTTTTTCTCATGTCGAATTTTGTCCGTTTTTGGCTTTCATATTTCAAAAAAAAAGTTGAGGGGGAAGGGATGCCCTGAAAATCGACCTGTAAATGTAAAGTGTTGAAAAGTGCAATATTATACCTCCCAAAATCGTATTTTTTTTTATTTTTGGTTTTTTAAATCCCTATTTTGAGAACCAATTTGGGGTTTGAGGTCAAATGGTTTCTAAAAATGAATTCTGTGCCCTTGAAAACCTCTACAGGTTGTACTTTTTGAAAATTGTAAATTTTGTACCTCCCCTTTGGAGTCAATTTTGCGGTTTGGGATGAATTAGTCTGGTGATGTTCCTGAACCAACGTCTCAATTAAATGAAAATAATTTCGATTTGCAAAATGAATGATTCAATCGATAAAAACAATTGTTTGATTCAACAATATGTAATGGTTTTACCAGTCTGGCGGTGAAATATTACTAATTGGTCAGTGACTCAATTTTTCAGCAGGTACTTTGTCGGTAAAATGGCGAAAATTCAGTGATCATTGCGTAAAAACCTGCTCGTATGTTCTGATTCAATTCAAATTGAGAAAAGAACCAACCAAGCAGAACTTACCACTTTTTCAAACCTGCAGACTGAGGTTCTTCATCATCAGTGATTATTCTGCAGTACAATTTCCAGTGACTCATTGGATTTGAAGAGGAAAGTCGAAGTCATAATTTGATGAGTACCTATACTGTATTTTGTGTACTTTTACGTGTTTCATTTTCTCGATATATCTGTTGCGATCATCTCTTCGTTCTAGTCTATCTAATTAACCCGAATTAATTATTCGAATACGAGTAAATTGGATAATTATTTACGTCTAGATAACGTATTTGTACGTATTCGATTCGTAGGTAATTTGCAAACGTACAGTATCAATTTAATCAACAATTGTTACGCTATGCGAGCAATTATGAATCGGCTTCCTTTGAAAATATTCATTGATTGTTGATTCTTGAATCGAAATGTACGAGAGTAATCTTTGATGATTTAATTATTTTTCTTCTAAAATAATAATTAACTTAGAAGAATAATTTTTCTAATAGGAACAAGATGGTTATTTTTATAGAATTGATGTCGGCGGGTATAGTGGGCACACAAAGTTCTTATGACGTTTACTTTTCATCATTTTCATCCAATTAATTGTGTACTTACTTAAGAACAGAGTGATTTAATTAGTGTATAATTTCTCGAGTATAATAGTTTATCAAAAATTTTCTTATACCGATGGCTAAGGGTCATAAATAAATTATTCATTACATGATTAAGTATTTAGTAATGTTAATCATCCTATGTTACTAGTTGGATTTTTTCTTTTTCGTTGCAGGTGTGGTTGCTGATGATTACGATGCCAGGAGATTAGTTTATGCTGATATTCCAACGGTTATGTTTTGAGGGCGTTTCAAAGATTTTCAGATTTGCAGAACAGGTAAATGATAATATTTATTTATTTTTTTAAATGGTATTTGCTTTAAAATATGTATTATGGGTAGGGGTACGAGCGGTTATAATCGATCGGTTACAATGTCAGACTACTTCATTTTTTTTCTGAGCTCAATTTTTTGAAAGTCGTATGGAGTGTTGTGAAATTGACTGTGTTTACTTGAAATTTTGGGAATTTTGTTTTTGGGGGGGAGGGTGTTTGATGTATGCAGGGCTGCTCAAAGTACGAAAAATTGATTAATTTTGTTTAGTTTTTATTAATATTTCACCTACGATCAACTTGTAGGTAGTAATGGTGACTAATGGGTGATTTTCGAGAAAATGTGGGAAAGTACTCGTAGCGTCGAAAAAAAGTTTTCTGTAATTTATTTTTTTGAAAAATTAAAAAGCACACTCGAGCACGAAAAAAGGCGAGAATTTGACCTAGGTAGCGCGAAAGCACGAAAATAGTATAGAAATTTCTTCAGAGAACACGAAAATTTCTAAAAAAAAATTGGTGTAATTATCAAAACGGTCATATGATTTTAACAAAAATCGACACTTTTTGACAATTGTGCCAGAAAATGGGCACTCGTTGACTATTTTGCCAAAAATTACACTTTTTCACATTTTCCCCAAAAATTGGCACTTTATGAAAGTTTAGCAAAAAATACGACTTATGTTTGGTATTTTTGGAACAGAAACAGGACTTTTTAAACAGATAATAGGAAAATCAATTTTTTTAGTGTTTGTTGGCAAAATGAACACAAATTTCTCAGCAATTTTGGCAAAAGTTACGACCATTTGATTATTTTATCAAAAAACTATTTTCTTGAGAATTTTGGAATTTTGACTAAGAACATTACAACTTTTGGTCAACTTGCCAAAAATTTACACACTCTGACAATTTTGACAAAAAGTGGGAATTTTTTGGCAATTTTGGCAAACTTGGTCTATCTTGGCAAAAAGAGGACATGTAAAAAATAGACACTTTTCGCCTTTCAGCTCCACCCCCCCCCCCAAGTTGACACTTTTTGACTTAGGCACATTTGGCAAAAAAAAAACAGTAGCTACGCCATGAGCTTGTTTGGAGAAAAAGAGGATTTTCAACCAGATAATGTGAAAATCAATTTTTTATATTTCAGATAGGGAGGGGGTACAAAAACAAGCTGTCTAGCGGTCCTGTAAGTCCTGCAAAAGTCGTGATTTTTACCGATGATTCCTGCAAATCCAGCAGTTGTCCTGCTTTTTTCACTTTTCATCAAATAAATTCTGCTTTTTTTTGATCAAACTTCAAATTATCAAATTCATTACTTACTCCTTTCACTGGAATTTTTGAAAAAGTTGCGTAGATAAGAGTTCATTTGCTGACTTTTTTAGAACTTGAATTACACATTTTTGAGAGATTTTGATCTCACTTTGCTCGGGCTATTTGCTCTTCTTTTTCCACATACATAGAAAACTCATGGTTCAAATTTAAGAAATGTTCAGAATCAGAAAAATAAACCCCTCCCTGCATAAAAAAAAACTTTTTTTTTACTTTCCAAAACATGAATTTTTGAAAGATTTTGACCTTGCTTCATTCGGACTAGTTTGATTTTCTTTTTCAAGTTCAAATCATTTTTCAAAATCATCATTCAAATTTGAAAGTTTTTTTTTTTTTTAAAGAAAATCATATTTTAAATTTTAAAGCTATGTGATAAAATAAACTACTTACTCATCATAATACACCTCTTGATGGGTTCTATGGCTATGTTGACTGCCATGGATTAGGTGCAAGGAACAAGCAGGGTGAAAGATTGCTACAATTTTGCACTGAATAAGAAATGGTCATTACAAACACGCTCTTTCAGCATCATAGTCGACGACTGTACACATGGAAATCCAGTGGTGGTGTCAAAAACCAAATCGATTACATCCTAGTATAGAAGAGGTGGAAGTTGGCAATAATACAATCCAAGACTTATCCTGAAGCAGATGTTGCATCAGATCACCAATTGCTGGTGGCTTCTTTCAAATTGCATCTTTGCAGTGGGAAGAAACCTATAAAGAAAAATCACATATACCTTACTGACCAAGAAAGGAAAACACTTGCTCCCCAAATAAATATTGATCACACTGATGAAGAGGACCCAAATACCTCATTGGAAAACATGAAGGCAGAAATCCAAAAGAAACACAGTTTGGTGATCAAGAATAGGAAGAAAGAATAGAAATAACCTCAACCATGGATGTCTAAAGAAAGATTGAAGTTCCTAGAAGATTGCAGAAAAGCAAAACTGGAAGGAAATGATAATAAGTACAAAGCCTTGAATAGATGCGTTCACAGAAATTGCATGAAAGACAGGGAAGCCTACCTGAACAGATGTTGTGAGGAAATTCAAGAATATGCTGACCACAACGAATCAAGCATACTTACCTACTATTTAAGAAGATGAACAGATCACCAGAGATTTTAAACCACAATCACGTGAAATCACAGCAGAGGATGGTACAGTCACATGGGACTCAAATAAGATTTTAGAGAACTGGAGATTGTATTTTAGCAAGCTATATCAGAGTGAACCACAGAACCCAAGCAACAATGAAGTACCAGGAATTGAAGTAGACAATATAGAAGAGCCAGAAATCTTACTTGATGAAGTGAGAGATGCCATTAAGGCGTTAAGAAAATGCAAAGCGCCTGGATATGACAGTATTGAGACTGAGATACTACAGTCCATGGGTGAGAAAAGTTTAAGATATGTTCCATATTCCATAAATGTAACTTGTACAAAGCTGATAGGCGCCCACATACGTAATAAAGAATTGAATTGAATTGAGAAAGCAGAGTAGGTGATCTGGAAGATATGCAACAACATATGGCGCAAAAGAGAATGACCAGAAGATTGGTGCAAATCAGTGTTAATTACGCTACACAAGAAATGTAGTACAAAAAACTGTGTTAACTATTGCACAATAGCCCTGATGGCTGATTCCACATGCCAGTAAAGTGATGCTCCGAATAATCAACAAAAGAATCAAGACATACTTACATAGGCAGATCCCACCTGAACAGGCAGGTTTTATGCCTGGAAGAGGTACAAGAGAATAGATCTTGAACATCAAATAATTGATAAGTTCCGTGAATTCAACATCCCTCTGGTACTATGCTTCGTTGATTATGCAAAGGTCCAATTGGACAAAGCTATATGAGATGCTATGTGAGATGGGAGTTCCAGAGCACCTAATTGAGCTGATCAAATCGCTGTATGACAAGAGTCAAACCAGTTTCAGTCAGAATGAGGAGTAAGGCAGGGCTGCATACTCTCACCTCTGCTGTTCAACATCTATGGCGAGTGCATCATGAGAAAAGCCTTGGAGAACTGGGAAGGTGGCATCACGATAGGAGGAGGAAGAATTTCCAATCTCCATTACCCTGATGATATGTACCACCTTAATGGCCGCAAGTGAAGAGGAACTGACAGAACTGATCAAGCGGGCCAGGATGGTCAGTGAGGACATGGAACTGCTCATAAATGTGGGGAAAACTAAGGTCATGTTAGTTGGTAGAGCTGGATGCTTACCAGAATCTGAAGCCTTGAATGAATTCAAAAAGGTGAACTCATTTATCTACTTGGGTTCACTTGTGGATGCTGATGGAGGATCAGCCAAAGAAATTAGAAGAAGAATAGCTCTTGGGAAAGCAGCGATGTCTCGGTATGAGAAAAGTCACCACCAACTGGAAAATCTCCATAAAAACAAGGAAGAGACTAATCAGAACACTAGTTTTTCCAGTTGATGCTTTTGAAATGTGGGTATGGCGCAGGATGTTGAAGATACCATACACTGCACACCAAACAAATGCATCAATTGTGGAACAACTGCAAGAACCAACCAGGCTAAATAAAATATTATGTGAAACCAGAATAATGAGTTATTTTTGACACATAGCCAGAAGAGGACCTGAAAACATTGAAAAAGGAATTCTCTTTGGTAAGGTCCCCGGAACATGAGGGAGAGGAAGATTTCCAACAAGGTGGACTGATACAATCCGGAAAACAGTTGGTTCAGTTGCGAATGCGGCTACGCTAGCTCAAGATAGAGAGGAGTGGTGGTCGTTGTTGGAGGCACACTAGTTGCTTGCGACTACGACGTTGATGATGATGATGACTCATCACAATACCACTCGAAGTACTGATATTTTTTGAACGCTTTTACCTTCGCTTCGCCAGGACCAGTCTGGTGTTGTGCAAAATTATACCCATGAAATGACAAAATTGTTCGTTAAATTGGTATCTATTTTTTTTTAAATCTCGTTCAAATTTTCCATTAAATTTTTTTACATGTTTAAAAAGGTTTTTTATTTGTCTAATTGAAGGTGAAAATGAAATCAAAAATTGAAATGATAAAATCATCTTTCGAAATCTCCCTCCCCCTCCCCTATTAAGAAATTCCAAGGGTTTTAAAAAATGTACCGCTAAAAGTCCTGCTAAAGTTCTGCTTTTTCACTTTGAAATTTTGTTATACACTCCCTGAAAATATCTTGACTCCGGATTTCAATGAACTGTACTTACAATCTCCCATTCGAATTTTTAGAAATCTGGGGACACCTTGGAAACTTGAATTTAAAAAAAAAATGATTTCCCCCAATCCGCACCAGGCGGTGGGTATTGGGGGTACGGGAAGGGGTAGAGGTAGGAGTAGGGTTATAACTATGGATAGATTTACGAAAACAGCACGAATTCCGCTTTCTCGATTTTAGTACACACCCTGTCCAGTGCATTACATCAGAAACAAAAGTCTGAAGTTTAACGATACGTTATTCAATCGAGTGGTTGTTTTGTGTCTAGTCAAGTGGCCCCATTGAAAGCAAAGGCTATACAACAAGAGAGAGGTACGATGACCATCGACTCAAAAAAAAAAAATCAGCCTATAGCGTAAAATCAGCACACACTGCCCAGTACCTAGACCTATAGACCAGGAGGCGGGATGTAATTTTGACCAGATTGAAATTCTTTCTTTAAAATATCTCGATTTAACTCCCTGCGGTAAGCTTTTTTTTATTACTGCTGCTTGCGTCGCTGTATAGCGGTTGTACAAGTACTATGAAGTTGTTGTTACATAGACAGTCAGTCTATTTACATAAATCACTATAGTGCGTATATAGTATGAAAACCACAACAACTAGAGTACTTGACAAAAAGACGACAATAAATCTCCGCGATAATTGCATTTATTAAGCGATCAGCTTTTCACGTAGTACCTACTACCTAGTCCGAGCCACCACA
Organism: Planococcus citri; assembly: GCF_950023065.1. Lineage (NCBI taxonomy): Eukaryota > Metazoa > Arthropoda > Insecta > Hemiptera > Pseudococcidae > Planococcus > Planococcus citri. The sequence goes on along the minus strand of NC_088679.1, from coordinate 2,867,322 downwards.
TGTTCGAAAGGCAACAGCGAAAACGCCTAGTAGCCGTAGAACCGGTCAAATGACCATTTAAAACAATTTTTTGGACAGGGTTAGATGAAATTAAAAAAGCTTTATCCTCCGAGACGTACTACGAGTATACATAATTCGGCCAGCGACTGGTAAATGATTTATTAAGATAGCTCGATAAACATTAGGTAGGTATGTATTATAAAAGCGTAAATGACCAGCATGACGCGAATGACCGGCAGACTGGTGTATTTAAAGAAAGAAGAGGGATATCGAAATGAGGACGCGCGTCGCACCCCTCGGCTCGGCTCATCGAAGGGCAGGCGTCAAGCCGCTGCTGGTCAACAATGGCAAATGTATGTACAAAAAGCAAGGGTAAACCTCGACGATGTAATAAGGGTCGGCGCACGTGATACAGGCGCTACGCTGGTAACTGATACCTACTACCAGAAATCACATTAAGCGGACTGGGCTGTGAAGGGGGGGGGTCTGCAGTGAATAAATTTCACTCTCTGATGAAGCGAGAAAAAGCAGCTCGCATTAAACTAATACATAAGTAGATAGAATACGAGTACGAGTAGGTAAAGAGGTAAATCTTACTTATATGCCAGCAGTCTCAACTGCTGCAACCACGCATTATCAATTTAGCTCGCGAAAATTTTACTCTGAAAAATTCACTGTTGTCGCCTTCGGAGGAGACGGTTGAAGAAGGGTGAGGGGGTGGAAATGGTTAAAAGCACAATTCGGCGGCCGGGCCGAAATGAAGTTGACAAAAATTGGCGCTGTGTTGGGTACGGCGCGTCGTTGTTACGCGGATAAGTTATAACAAAAGTCGTGATACAATAATCGTAACTTCTTATTAAAGGTAGCGTAATGTACATTCCACGAAACATTATATCGTCTTATAATAACGGTCGTGGAAAATGTTAACATAGGAGTTGGAACATAAATTCACGCGTATGAAGTTGTATAATACGTGTCAAGCTTATACAATACAACCACCGCTAACTTCTTACAATTTAATACTGTTTGTCGGGGCTAACAACTTCCGCCCCAAACTAAATTATAATAAAGAACTTTTGAAGGATTTAATGAGTTTCCTCTCACTCAGCATCGCATCGCGCCGCGCCGCCGCGTTCCCCCCCCCCCCCTCCTCCTCCTCGTGCAATTCATCGCGGCGCTCGGATAATTCTACCTATGTGCATTTTCCTGCTAACACATATCTGTAGACTTGTGTACCTACTCAGCACTAGCACATACTTATATCTTATGCTTTACATTATGTAATGTACTTCTAAATAATATGCACAACTCGACATACTCGTACACACCACACGACGATGTCTTTTTTTCTATTGGTGATGAAAATGTGGAAAGAGTCGCGGTGCGAAATAGTCTAATTCTGAAGTATGGCTCCACCTTGGATTTTCCAGAGACTTGGGTAATTAGACGCTTACGCGTAGTGAAGTAGGTACAAACTACCTACGATGCAAATTACTGACAAAATTGAAGTGACCTTTTGTATTTTTGTACATGGCTAATGTGAAATGTTCATTGCATCAAAGTCGTCTCATTATGGTGGTAAGTTGCCAACTTCCAAGCTTTATGGAAGCTAATTTTGTGGAAAATTACCACAAAAACAATTTTTTCAAGAAGTTAGCATGCTCCCAAAATTGAGCGAGGCTTCTCATTTTTTTTTTTTTTTTTTTGAATTCCATGGAGGACACTCGTAGAGTATTTTTTGTGGAATTCGAGCATATCTATCTACGTTTTTTGGACCTCTGTATGCAAATTTTTGGTTAATTTCCGTAATTTTTCAAACAAAAACACCTCCTTATACGAGGAAACTTTTCTCAAAAAATGATGATTTATCGATTTTATTTCATCAATGTTTAAATATAGTGTGTAGAGAGAGAGAGACAGATGTATGAGAGAAAATTTCATGAGCTTTCCAACGGTCTGTCTGAAATTGAGATTGCACTTACTCTTCTCATTAAATTTGAAGACCAAAAATAAAATGACATGATGGCATAAGTTTGATAAAAGTATAATTTTTTGACTAATTTCGTCAAATTCGAGGCGAAGTGAGGTGCAATCTTAATTTCAGATTCAACCACTGGAGAACGAACATAGGTGCCAAAAATTTCCAAAATGTTCACTCTGTATGAAAAATTTCCACCTGTAGGCTCATTTTTTTGATATAAATAATTACTGAAAAAATTTGCTTTTTTTACATAATAATTGGCAGTCTCGGTTTCGACCAAAAATAGCAAAAAATCTCTCGCCTCTGTAATCGAAATTTTCAGAGAGTCTCGTTTATGGCCCATTGGCCACAAACTGTTTAAAATTTTCACTTTTTTGTTAAAAATGTAGTTTTAACCAAAAATTGCCCAAAAGTCTCGGGATTGATAAGTCTTGCCTTTCGCAAAAATTGCCGAAGTCTTGCTTTTTGCCAAAAATTACAGCAGATCTCGATTTTTGTCGAAAATTGCCAAAATTTCTCATTTGCCAAAACATTTTGTTTTTCATCAAAAAATTTCAAAAACCTCTCAATTTGACAAAAATTTTAAAAATCTCACTTTTTTCAATAATCGCCTTAAAGTGCTCAAATTTTTCAAGTCTTGCGCTTTTTGTATGAAATTGTAGAAAATTTCCATTTTTCTATCTGAAATTTTCAATCAACCTCACTGTTTGATAAAAATTGCTCAAAAGATCTGGTTTTTGCGAAAATTGCATGAAATTTTCGCAGTTTTGTGAGAAATTTCTAAAAAGTCTATCACTTTGATTCCAAAATTAGCCAAAAGTCTCGTTTGTTTGCCAGAAGTTGCCAAAAAGTCCTATATGTACTATATGTACTTTATGATGTGTAAAATCGTCAAAATCAAAATAACTAATTTTTTTCAAAAAAGTTTTGTTTTTTTACTAATGAGTATTATCAAAGTCTTGCTTTTTACTAAAATAGAATTACCAAAAGTTTTCACTATTTCACGATAAATTGCCAATAAATCTCACTTTTTTGCTGAAAATTACGAAGAAAGCTCGCTTGATTGCCAAAAATTTCTGAAAGTCGTGCAAATCAGTAAGTTTCGCTTTTGTGCCAGAAATTGGCCAAAGTCCTGCCTTTACCTAAAATTGTCAGTCTTGTTTTTTGTCTAAAATAGCAGAAATAACAGAAAAATGGCACATAAGTATATTTTTTTTTGGTCAATAAGTTGCAAAAAAAGTCCAGCTTTTTGCTAAAGTTTTTCAAGTCTTGATCGAATTTTTTTGGTAATTTTTTATCTGCTTCAAAATGTTTATTTGCTCACGTTTTGTAATTTTTTTGGTCAATTTTTCGAACTTTTTTGGTTACGAAAGTTACTTAGAAATTGAGTACGAGGCTTAATGGAAAGAACATGTCTTAAAACCTTTGTAACCAAATCTCAGGACCAGAACTCGATTTATGATTTCTAAAAAAAAAAACTGTTCTAAGGACGATGTTCATGCTTTTCAAAAAATGTCGCTTTTTCGCCAAAAATGGCTGACAATCCAAAGGTGGCCAACAAGGTTCCTTTTTGCCAGTATTTTCCAAAAAAATGATCTCTTTTTTACCAAGAAATTGTCTCACTTTTTCGGCAACAAATTTTAAAATAGTGTCACTATATAGGGCCCTATTTTTCCAGTGTGTGGTAAGTTGCAAAAAGTCTTGTTTCTTTGCCAAAAATTACCAAAAATTGTCAAAACAAAAATGGCTGAAAATCCAAAGGTTGCCAACAAGGTTTCTTTTTGCCAGTTTTTTCCAAAAAAAAATGATCTCTTTTTTACCAAGAAATTGTCTCACTTTTTCGGCAACAAATTGTAAAATAGTATCACTATAGGGCCCTATGGTAAGTTGCAAAAAGTCTTGTTTCTTTGCCAAAAATTACCAAAAATCGTCGTATTTTCGACATTTCAAAATGTCGAATAATTCTCAAAAAATTTACTTTTTATTTCCAAAAAGTCGTACTTTTTGCGAATATTGTCGAAGTCTCACAATCAGTCGAGTTTCATTATTAAGGATATTAAAATTTTTATTGTTTCGGTTTTTTTTTTTACGTTTTTGATTGAAATTTTTTGGCTATTTTAATGATTGTAAACTTTTTGGTCATTTTTTGATTTTTTTTCGGTTAGTTACGTTTTTTTGAAAAAAATTGCCAAAATTTCTTTCTGATGGTTCACTGGTTCAGAATCATATGTTTTTCAAATTTTCAATCTTATTTACTTTTTGGTAACATTTTTTACCATTTTTTGGTCATTACAGTTACTTTTTTTCGGCAAAAATTGAAATCCCTGCTGCAATTTTCCTAAGTCGTTTCTGGCGATGGCGATTCAGAATTATATGTTTTTCGAATTTTAATTCATCCGATCTTGGAAAAACGGTGTGTAATCGGTACCAATCGCGTTTCAACGTACCAAAGTTAATTTCAGCTTTTTCTATAAAACTTGGATAATTTGGAATTTTAAAAATTTTGCTGCTGACTCCAGAACGGCTTGATCGAAATTGCATGTAATGGATTCAGCATCAAGCATCAGGGTACAAAAAATAAATTTTTGCTTTCCAATTTCATTGAATAAAATTTTGTGGAAATTTCAATGCATGAAATTCTGCTGTATGGCTTTCAGAACTGCTTTAAATGGTATGCAATCTGTTCGGTGGGGGGGGGGGGCGAAAATAAAGCACATACCAAAGTTCAAAGAAGTTCGGTTTTTTGGGTCAGTGTGGGGAAATTTTAATTTTGTGCCATTTTCAGCCCTATGATTTTCAAAAATTCGTCAAAAATCTAAAATTGCACGTTAGCTTTTTGAAATTTTGACTTGTGGGGTATTTTTTCATGCTCTTTCTATTTTGCGTTGTCCAGTTCAAAACTTCTGTTTATTGAAATAATATGTCTGCGCTGATCGATTGCCAATTTTCTATATCATCTCCATCCTAACGTGCGTCTGCGTATATTGGAAATACTGGTGTGGGCAGTTGAATTCCATTTAAAACAATGCAGACGCATCTTGCTTGAATTCTCTAGGGACTTTAACACATCTGTAACGACGACTGCGATACCTACTCTTATCTTGAGAACGCCTGTGGTGCTGCGTATCAAATTAAATGAAGATAGCATTTAAAAAAGAAAACAACCGAAAAAAAAACACAACTCTTTCTGTCGGTACTCGGCAGTCATTAAGTATTGTAGGAAAAGAAATAAAAATAAAAAAACGTGAGGAATTGAATCGTTTATTTGAAAAATTGAACGATTAAATAATCATGTGCGCGGTTACGTCCGCGTCCGCTCGAATTAGTATGAACAACTCTGAAATGTACAACATTAGGATCTGGCGATGGATGGCGAGTGGTAAATTTGAAAAAGATGTTATGGTATACTTACTTACACCTTCATCTAACGTAAGTTTAGGGTGAGGGACGCGTGTATAGTGTAGGTACTATAGGAAAAACAATCATAAATAGGTCGATGTTGTACACGGTAATAGAGCTATATACGTAGGTATAATTACGCTCTATTATTGTAAATGTGTATTTGATGATCAAACACGTACTGAACAGCATAGGTAGAGTTAGAGTTGGAGGTTTGTATGTACGGTAAAATTAAAAGCTCAGATAGCGATCTATAACACTGTAATTTATTTTGTACTGCTGTATGATCACGGTTAACCTTTCTCGCACTCCAAGTCGAAAATAAAATGGAAGCTTAATCAAATGCGTCCTATGATTTGTCGGTATTCAACAAATCGACTACCTAATGAGCGTTATCTAATGGAGAATGTACACGTACGTGTACATTTAATTGCCATCGCGGTTTTTTTTTTCATTTTTATGTAGGTACATTTGTATGTTGTATATCGTAAACATATAGGTATTAGGTAAGTATAGGTACTTACCTACCTAGAATAAGAGCGTAATATTTAGCAGCCGATCTAGATGAATTAAATCTTTTTTTTTATCGTGTAAGATGATGAAATACTTACTTTCTGACATAAGGCTACCACAGCTCGTTTCGCTTTTTTTTATTATTACTTATTATTTTTTATTTACTAATTTAATTTATATTAAAAATACCGCCGGCTATTTTAAATGAATCATACCTTTTGATGATGATCATCATCGTGATAATACCTAATCGTACTGCTAATAAAAAGTAGCAGTTGCCAGATGTCTTACTTATATGTAGAGGGTTCGCTTCTGTAATAATTCAAATTAAGCGTAGAAAAGGTATTGGCAGGTAAAATGGGCGAATTAGCTTTTTGACTCGGATTTTCAAACTGATTAGTGTATAGAAGATTGCTTCCATGGTGAGGGCGTTCGAAGGTGTAGTTTTCGACTTCCTCTTAATTTCCAATTCCAAACGTTTCCGGGTGTTTTTTTAGATCTCTACGAGCGACTCGAAGACTGATGAATCGAAACGTGGTTCGGTAGCTGAGATCCCAAAAGAAATTTCAAAAACATTGAATTGCCATAAAAACTGAGAAAATGAAAGAATTTGGAGGGGGGGGGGGCATTTGACAAAAAAAGCGACATTGTTCGGCAAACTTTGAAACAAAAATAGGACTTTTTGAGCAATAAGCAAGGCTAAAATCAATGCTTTTTGGGCCTTTTGGTAAAAGTTACGACACATTACGACCCTTTGATTACTTCATGAAAAAACTACTTCATGAGAATTTTGACAAAAAACATTACACTTTTTCGTTCACTCCCCAAAACTTGACACTTTTTCACAATTTTGACAAAAAACGAGAATTTTTTGATAGTTTTGACAGAAGCAGGATTTTTTTGGGCAAGCTTGCCAAGAACACAACTTTTTGACAATTTTACCAAAAATGGACACTTTTTGATAGATTTGTCAAAAATGCACAATTTTTGACAATTGTGTCAAAAATGGGCCATTTTAACAATTTCCTCCAAAATTTACGATTTTTGACATTTTTTGGCCCTTTTTGACAATTTTGACAAAAAAGGAGAATTTTTTTGATAATTTTGACAAAAGCCAGATTTTTTGGGCAATCTTGCTAAGAACACAACTTTTTGACAATTTTACCAAAAATGGACACTTTTTGGTAGTCTTGTCAAAAATGGACAAATGCACAATTTTTGACAATTGTGTCAAAAATAGACCATTTTAACAATTTTCCCCAAAATTTACGCTTTAAACATTTTGTCTGAAAATTGACCCTTTTTGACAATTTTGACAAATAATGAGAATTTTTTTGATAATTTTGGCGAAAGCCAGATTTTGTGGGCAATCTTGCCAAGAACACAACTTTTTGACAATTTTGACAAAAATTGACCCTTTTTGACAATTTTACCAAAAATTAATACCTACCTTTTGATAATTTTGTCAAAAATGCACACTTTTTGACAATTGTGTCAAAAATGGGCCATTTTAACATTTTTTCCAAAAATTTACGCTTTTTGACATTTTGTCTAAAAATTTACCCCTTTTGACAAGAATTTTGACAAGAAAAGAGAATTTTTTTGATGATTTTGGCAAAGCAAGTTTTTTTTGGGCAATCTTGCCAAGAACACAACTTTTTGACAATTTTGGCAAAAATTGGCCTTTTTTGGCAATGTTATCAAAAATGACACTTTTTGACAATTTTTGTAAAAATTACGCTTTTTGATATTTTTTTCAAAAATTGACACTTTTTGACAACTTTTCCCTTTTGTTTGGTAATTTTAGGACAAAAATAGGTAAAACTTTTTAAACAGCTAATGCGAAAACAAGTTTTTTTTTTGGGATGTTTGAGGTAGGAAGGGACCGGTACAAAAAACTATGAGCTTACAATTTTCGAGAATTAGCGCCCTCCCCCACCCCAAGAAGTAGCAAAAAAAGGCCCATGGTATGTAGCTCTAATTTTAAAGATTGGCTTTTTTGTGCTCCCATCCGATCCTCTTATTAAATTGTTGAATTTAATGAGAAAATAATTTTCTCTGTTTTATTTTCACCCAAGGCCAAAAAAGTTGTGACGAGACTGTCCTCAAGTCGAGAAAGGGGTAAAATTTAATTTAATTTTTTTATTGATTTTATTTTCATTAAAAAAACTTTTCCTGATCTGATCAGATATGAATTTGCCACCGAGAACTTTCGGCTTAATATTCGCATGTAAGCTCCAAACCATCGAGAAACTTCTGTGTGAAAAATTTTAGACCCTCTTCCCCCCCTCCCACCTTCTTTCTTTAAAATATGCTTCCTGTTCTGAAATGATGAAAGGAAAATGCTCATGCAGTCACAAATGAGCCGATTGTTTCTATTTTTTGACTTCGGTGGAAAGAGTCGTTTTACAATTTTTTCTTCTGTTTCTCGATCAGTAAAAAATTATGGCTGAATGACCTCAACTAGACGTATGAAAAGTTTTAAATTTTCAGGTATACGCCTTCTTCCCTCTTCCCCCCGCCCTTTTTAAGAGTTCACAGTTTTCAAAAAATTGGAAATTTTTCACGTTTCAATTGAAGATTTTTACTTTCTTCTTAAGCTCAGGGGATCTTTTGATTTACTAGGTACATTTTGTATAAATGTGAATTAGTCGTTCAATCCCAATCTAACCAATCATTTTTTTTTCAAACATGCGATCTAAAAATTTGAAATTTTTTCCATGTTTTGTTACTAAGGCCATTTGACCGTGATTTTGTGCAAGGCTCCAAAAATTTTTGAACAAATTGAAATACGACCTAACCTAATTTTCAGAATATCTGTTTCGGTGCAGCGTGGTTATAAATAGAAAAAGCTGTCGTATATTGGGGAGGGAGGAGAGGTATTTAAAATATGTAGTAATTTTTGAAGAAAAAAAAAATACTCTTCATGAATGAAATGTCGTTGTATCATGATTCGATGGCAGATGAGCATGAATATGACGTTAGATTTCGTGCTACGTCACTCATCCAGCCCCCTCCAAAGCAATACTTCTCATCTCAATATTTCTACCTTTCATTCCCTTTCTGAATATTCACTATATTTTGAAGATGAGGAAAACCGGAAAAAAATGTGGGTTTGAAGAGAGCTTATTTATGCATAAATGATAGATACTAATGCTAGTTTTCAAAAATACGCCAATTACCTCAAAACACTAATCAGTGAGTATTTTGAAGGCTATTTTATTTGATAATCGTATATTCAGGGGGTTCAACGCTTGAAAATCGAAAAAAGAACTAAGAATTTGTCAACTCTCTCCATCTCAATTCATCACAAGATTCTAACATTTATATACTAATTAATCCAAGTAATAAACACAATATAACCGACTTTATTTTATTTCATCATAGGGTGTACATCGCATTTACAAATACCTATAGTTGTTTTTTTTTTTACAATACTTAGTCTTTTAGTTATTCACCAGCTCACTGGGCCAAAAAAGCGACTGAATGCACAAAACATCTTGAGTAAATTTACGTAAATATTACAAAATGCATACATAAATATTGAATTGAAATCCTACATACTTACGAGTAAAACTTAAAACAATAAAAATCAACATTCTTGTACAAAATAAATTAAAAAATAAATAATACAATACGAATAAAAATTGCATGCCAATTCAGATGTTTTTTGATTTGTCCTTAACCGAAAAAATCCACCGCTTTTAAGTACTTAATACTTCATATTTGAGATAGATATTTTGAAAATCATCTGGAGTAACTATTTAGTGTAGTAAAATTGATTTTTTTTCCTACTGGTACTAAATTCACCGCACTAGGATGGGGGGGACATTCAAAAAATCGTACATACCTATGAATTTTTAGACCCACAAGAGTCAACTTGCTTTGCCTACACGAACTTTCCGTTTCGCAAAGACCATCGGAAAAACTGCTTAGTGGCGCAGCAGAGCAGAGCACAGATCTGTTACTTAAATTGAATATAAAACAATAAAATGTAAAAAGTTAGATTTCACCGAGGGACTCTTAAATCACGAATTTTTCAATTACAATAAAATATCAAGGGATAGGAAACCTTTTTTGTTGTGGAATAACACGCCGCCGTACATAAGGGTTTTATTTATACAAAATATTTTTGTTTCGATTTCAATTAGTCGCATTATTTACTTATCGTATGCTTAAAAATTGAAACCATGAAGTGGGCGCTTACCTATTTGTACATCGTTTTAATACTTCATCGCGAAAATTTTTCTATTTATAAAGAAACGACGGTCACTAAATTCATCTTATTTTACCTTAAATAACTCTTTGAAGATTTTTTTTCTTTATCGAGTTTATAAATCGAATCGTCGTCGTATACTTCCCTCGTCCCTTGAGACGATTTCTAAATTTCGAAAGCTAACCCTATTTTGAAATGAAAAAAAAAACAACCGAGTATCTTATAACGCGATAACAGTTCTAATTCAAGTTCGAAAATGATACCGCAAAAAAACAATGGGTCTCGTTATACTACGTAGTATAGAAAAGAGAGCAAAAAAAAAATATAGGAATGAAGGGATGAATCCCTTCCCTTCAAATACCTATTATCTATACTAGTGTTGTATAGTTTTTTTTAAAGTTGCTTTTTACGACGAGCGAATTACATGGAAATTAATTTTTTATAGTTCACGGTGAAAAAAAGAGAGAAAAAAAATTACTTCGACGATAATTAGAATTTTATGAAATGGCGCGAAAAATTATTAAATATCGTTCTGTAAAAATATAATTTTTTAAAATTCTTTTCGAGTACTATAAAAATGAAATAAATCACGTAGCTTATTCGAGGCAATAAATTTCGTTTATGAGGTACAGATTCGAAATTGTCCCTTCGCTTTGGTTTATTTTAAGCGCCATAAATGGAAAAATATAACCCGCAAAGTGTGGAATTTGTACGTCATCGATGATTTAGTATTTTCGAAAACGCGTTTTAAAAACTAATGCCTCGTAATGAAGCGCGGCTTTTAAATTAACGCTCGTTCTGCGCTGCTGTGCTGTTCAAAGGTTTACTTATATAGGTAGGTACTTTTTCTGTCACGAACGCGCGAGAGGTGAAAATTGCGCTCATTTTTGGCCTTTTTTGGGGGTGGGAAAAAATCGAATCGGGATGGCCCACATGTCAGCTCATTCTCAGAGGTGGTGAAATTTTATCTGCTATTTTGTGTGGCAAATTTTCCACTTGTTTTATAGTGAAATGGTACCGAAGGCTGGTCATACATTGCTCGTAGAAAAACTGAGTATGTTGATATATACGTATCATTATTAATGTAGTGTGTGTGTAAGTTGGTCTTGGTATGTCTATGGTGAGTTGGTGTGCTCGACTCGAACACTTGTATAGCTTGAGTTTCAGTGTAAGATATACCTTTACCTACCTACTCGTAGATGCCAGTGAAATATTTAATATCTAAGTAATTTGCGGTTTATCGCCTACATATACTGTATATATGCGTACGGCATTATTAAATAATGGTTCAAACAATTACTCTGGTAATTTACCGGTGAAAAAAATATCTCAAGATGGAGCATCGTATACAAAAAAACACATCTACACTAGCGCTATTAGTATTCTTATGAAATAAACCCGTTGGAAAACGAAGACGTCAGACTCTTAATGATCGCGTAATGAGTTAAGTTGCTAATGCTTTAGTCTAATGTTTAAAATTGAGTAATAAAGTTGACTTGTATAGTTGCCTTGTAATTATACGCTAACTTCTACTATGTATATGTCATAATTTTTTTTTTTTCTTTACTCTTTTACACTTTATCTTGGAAGATGCTTTTGCTGCTCTGGTAATGTTACGATGTGTAGATTACACGTCGGAGGTACTCGTATTTTTGTATGTACCTTGCACGTAAAGGAAAAAAGACCGAGTTGTCGAGGTTTTTATTTCTGATGTTTGAAAGAGAACTGAGAAGCTGTGTAACGAAAACATTATGAAGTTTTTGCAAGAGAATAGAGATGATGTATTAGGGTGGTGAGGAAGTTACCTACTTACTTCATTCGAACATGAGTAGAAATTGATGAATTATTTTTTTCAACTTCTAAATTTCAAATTGAGAGAATTTTATGATTTTTTTTTTTTGTGAAATATACCTACCTACATAACTGATCATTGTCTCTGTTGGAGACTTTAATTTTCAAATCACATGTAATTTGATGTATTTTCGTTGAAAATCAGAGTTATTTTATCAAGTTCTGGTAGACCTCAATAATTGTTTATATGCCATTTTAAGAAATTTTAATGGTGTCTTATGCAATTTTGCCAAATTTTACAGAATTTTTGCCATTTATTGGTAATTTTTAAATCACATGATTTGATAAATTACTGCTAAGTTTTTCCATTTTTTGTTAATTTTCAATCACGTTGATAGCATTGCCAAATTCCAACATGCTTTCATGATATTTTACGAATGTTCTGTTCAAATTTTGACCAATGTTGGCAATTTTCAATATAACGATCCTAGCAAAATTTGTAGCGGTAGAAATGATCACTTTTTCCACTATAGGTGGTAGAAAATGAACGTTTCTATGTAATTCTACAAGGTATTTGTGACACCATAAGCATTTTATTTAAGGTATTCGTGACGTCAGCCGCGAGAAATATTTGCGACTCATCAACCCTTCCACAATACCACCACCAATTTGCTGCCGCCAATGAGACCTATGCGACGCGCGCCGTTATGTCCCTACTTCCATCGTTCCACGCCAAATATCCGGCATCTCTGCCGCTTTTACATTGAACTTTCGTCTATAAAAACTCCTGCACAAGCGTTTTTTCCTCAGTTGTTGGTTCCAACAACTCACCACGCTAGCTGTTCCAGTTGTTGTATGCATTCCTCCTCACACTTTCGACTTCTTGCTGCCCAGTGGAATACCTTGGTGATCAAGAATTACAAATACCAATTTATGCTGTGGATACGCTTTCTAAGGATGCTTGGAACTTATCCCATTCATCATGGACCAACACATTGAGTCACACCTTACGCGTTCTTATATCTCCACCGTATCATGGGATATAAAGTCATGAAGGATCATAAATGAGGAACTGTGGAATGTAACTAGCACTCGGGTGTCGGGGTTAAAAGCTCGTCGGTAGACACCACAATCCAGAGAACGCGATGTCCTTAACCAAGACCCCAACAGGGGGTTGTATATGAGCTTTTTGGTTTTGGGCTCAATATGCAACTAAAAATGTTGAAAGCTTGCCAGTTGCCACCAAATTACGCATTCGATTTATTACGTTTTCTACTAGAAGTTTATAATTATCATTTAATTATAGAAGTCTCATTCATGTATACGATTTGAGTGACCTGTGATATTACGTGTTTACGCTATCAATACATGAACTTATTATTTGGCTAATTGAGATGTCATAATTTCCTTCGTACGCTTTAACCCTGAGAAGGTCTATTATCAGGGCTTCCTACCTGAACATCTTATGACGTTTTCTACTATTTTATGACTTCGAGCTTCACAATATCAAGTTCCCCGTTAAATCGTGTATTTGTTACGGTTCACGAGGCTCCTTAGGAAAGAGTCAGAGGACATAGTGTTGGTGGATAATTGTATTTATGCGAAGAAATGCAATTATATCGAGAATCAACAAAAGTAATGTGTTCGATTTTGAGATGTGCCCCTCACATTTTGGACGCGGACATGTGCATTTTACGAGTACAACCATAGACAAAGAGAGAAAATTCGCATACTTACTTTCTCCCCCTACAAATTTATATGAACTACTTAAAATTTGGCATTACTTTACCCAGACCAGATAGGAACCGGATAATTTTTGAATCCGGGTAAGAATCGCGGATCCGGGTACGTACCAGATGAAATCTGACAAAGTGATGATACAACGACGTCCAGTACAGATTGTGCTGCCCTGTTAGGATGTTGGTAAAATGAAGTTTCCCTTCGGATAATTCGACTTGCATCGGTAAATGCGGATGCTGAGCTGCATACCCGACAAACCATCTCGACTTTCAGTTTGAGGTCGAGTTTTGATCGAGTAGAAATCGGCGGATATTTTTGATCATTTTTTTGACGATTTTGAGAATCGACAAAAAATATACAAATAATCGACTGATAGTTTTCAACAATTTTAAACAAAAAGTAAGATTGATGAAAACTTGATCCCAAATCTTCCTCTATTGGAGTACATTAATCGACAACGATTTCAAGATGAAAATTCAAATCGATTTTAGGTCGATTTCTTGATGAAGACCTAAACTTGACTGCAAATATTTGTTGATTTTTCTTTCTCTATAGACATCAATTATGCATATAAAAGTTGAAGTCAAATATAGGACGATTTTTACCAAGTCATGAAAATGATGTGAAAATTGATTAAAAATTGTTCTAAATTTGTGATATCGTAATCGATGCCTTTTTTTGAATTTCAATGTTGGATCAATTTTTTACCAATTTTTTGCTCAAATTAAAATATGTCAAAAATCGATTCAAAATTGTTGCAAAATGGTAGTAAAATTGATTACTTTTTAAATCATAAGTTGGATCTATTTTTCATCAATTTTTTGTCAAAATGATAAGACTATGAAAACTTGATTTGAAATATCTATCGATTTTGCCTTGAAAATAGACATTAATTTAGCACATAAAAGTTGAAGTTGATTTAAAGCCAATTATCACTTAGAAATGAAAATGGCGTGAAAATTAATTAAAAATTAATGCATATTTGTGCTGTTGTAGTCAATTGTTTTTTTAAGCTTCAAAATTTGAATCAATTTTTCATCGATTTTTTGATAAATTGAAAATAGTCAAAACTTGACACAAAATATTCATCAATTTTTTCCTTAAAAATATAAAATTTTTTCTGCTTATTGAAGTTGGAGTTGATTTTGACTCATTTTTGCTGAGAAATGAAAATAGTATGAAAATCGCTTCAAAATTTTATGATTCCAAAATTGATAAAAAATAGACATCAATTATTCATCACTGACATCAATTTACTACTCGCAGATAAAGTGTGTAGCAAAAACTATAAGTAGTTTTTCAAAAAACTTCAATGTTGAAGAAAAGAAGTGTTATAACATTTCGTTCTCAGGAGTCATCTAGATCCAATTTTTGAGTCGAAAAAGAGTCGAGGTGCAGGGATTTTCCCCATCAAATCATTTTAAATATCAATTCACAATATAATATTATGTATTTGCATTAATATGCACTAGAATATGAAGAGCAATTTTCTGAAGATTTAAGGTCGTTTTTCATAAGCTCGACACAAAATTGATCGCTCAATATGAAATATGCTTGATGGTAAATTTGGGTCAATTTTATACCGATAATGTTCGAGAATAGGTCGATTTTATGCCGAAAAAACTGATGAAAAGGAAACAAATCGGGCCAAACTCAACTCAAAATTTGAGTCAACTCGACCCTTTTTTTTCTCGATATTGTGTCGAGGTGGTTTGTCGGGATACTAGGTAGGAACGTTAAAATGTAAATTTGGTGAAATGAAGGTTTTTTTGGATAAAGCTACATAGGTGTTGAAGATTATGACCAAAGTCTAGTCTATAGATGCTGCTGCATAGTGCATACTACATAGGTAGAAACCTGGAATTTTTTTATGAGTGTTTATACCTACCTATAAAATTGGGTAAAATGATATTTCCCTTTGGATAATTTTGATCCAATCCTGATAATTCGACATGTATCGGTAAGACGTCGCAAGTTGAGCTTCCATAGAAAAATCATTTCGGAAAATGAAAGTTTTGAAAAAGCTCAAATCCTTCATTTCCAACTAAATGAATGAATTATACTTGAATGGGATTTTTTCCTCAAAAATTATTCATCAACATGAGTAAAAAACATTACCTAGTCAAATGCACTTTTTGAAAATATTTTTTAAAAATTGATAAGAAAAAAATTGCAACAGCGATGGTAAAAAAAGGTCATCCGGCATTTCCCAAGTTGAGAAAAAATAGAAACTTGGGTGAAAGAAATGCCTTCGACCAAAAAAATGAAAAAAACGAGAATCTAGGCCGCTAAAAGAGAATTTGTTATCAAGTCATAAATCTTGTAGGAAGTAGTGGGGGTAACTAATAATGAAAAATAGAACTTTCTTTTATTTTGGAAAAAAAGTATTTTACCTCTCAATCAGATGTTGGAATACGAAGATGAACATAGAGGGAAATAATGAAAAAAAAACACACAAATCCATAGCGTAAACAAAATAAAGGACTTGACTCGCAGATGAATTTGTATTTTTGTTTACTTTTTTTACTATTTCTCTTCATGTTCATCATCATTTTTCAACATCTGATTAAATGATGAAATATGTACCTAGCTACCTACCTACTTAAAAAATTGTAATAATCACACTAAAAATGAGGGAAATTCGCATTACCACTCATAATAATTCATTAAAATTTTATATTTCATGTTATGAAAAGAAATTTATGTACTCCTTAAGAAATGCATCAAAAAACCTACAAACATATGTAGGTATAAGAAGTAGGTAGGTAAGTTTTTGTCTGAAAACTCATCTCCGCTACTCGCATCGTAACACTAACAATTTGTGAATATTTTTTCATATGCATTTAAAATTATACAGCTTTAGTTATGAATATCGCCGAATTCACCTCAGTTTTTGGAAATTTTCAGTCATTTCAACGACCATCTTACTCGTGTTCGTGTCATTCTCTGGAAATTTCATTCCGCTTTAATGAAATGAAATCAATCGAATCGATGATGCTGATATCACAATTTCTACGAAATTTCGTTGAAAATCCGGCCTACTTTATCAATTTATTTTCTGTCGACTTTGATAGCTTTCATGTCATTTCAGGAAATTTTAATGCTCCTTTATGCAATTCTGCAAAATTCTGCAAACTTTTGCCAAATTGTACTTTTTAATAATTTTCAAATTACATGTAATTCAAGTAATGTATTTTCGTTGAAAATCAGAGTTATTCATCAACTTCTGGTTGATTTTAATTTCGTACGGTTCATTTCAAGAAATTTAAATGCTGCTTTATGTAATTTTTCAAAATTTTACAAACCATTTCCCTTTGCAGGTATAGAATTTTTGTCATTTTCGATGATTTGATCAATTTTCGCTGAAAATCCGAGCTATTTTATTAATTTTCAGTCGACTTTAATCGTTTTCATTTTATTTCAGGTAAAATTCAAATTGTTTCTTATTTGAATTTTAATTTGACAAATCTAACCAATTTTTTACTTTGAACCAAACCTAATTTACGTTTTTACTTTCTCCAATCATCCCATTTTTGAAAATTTTAATCCATATCTAATCTAAATTGTTGCATCTTCCAACCCTCGCCAATACCTACCTACATATAAATTTCCGCATTAAGGTAACAAATTAAACCTAAACAAATTTTGAACATGACACCAAAACTAATTTCAATTTTTGCATTCGCTAAATCAATCCTATTTCAGAATTCGAATCAAATGAACTAAAAAATGTCAAAATTATTTCCAATTCTATCTTTAGAAATATAAAAACAAACTTGACGAAAATTTCAACATTCGCCAAACTGGTCAATTTTCAAGATTTTAACAAAATCTAAACATTAAACATATGTAAATTGCAGCATTTTTGAAAATGAAATCGAATTTATATCCACTCTTTTCCGAAAAGCATTCAATATTGATTTACTTTTAAATATTATGTACTTATGTTTTATTTATTTATTTTGAAACTACTATCTTTCAATTCGATTAAAATATTTTTTCATTTCGTTTTGTATGTATTAAGTGCATTCAGGGATGGAAATTTTATACTCTTTTCTAATTCCATTTAGAGAATTTTTTGGCTCATTTTGAACTGAAAAAAAAAAATGAACACCTCATTTAATTTTATTTAGAAATTAGAAATAGGAATCGTAAATTTGTTCCACGTTTCATGTAGGGCTCGTTTCATGTGATGATAGGTAATTTGAATTTTTATTTATCTTTGTGTGACCATTGGCCACAGGTGAGTTATGGCGGAGTTTCATTTTTTGGCATATTTATGTACTTTCTTCGGCATATCCAGGCATTCAGGGGATTAAAATTTTTTCTTTTGATTTTCTATTTCGGTCTTTGGCTTAGGTACCCCTGATACAACATGATTGATAGCTGATAAGAATGAATGATAATCTAAAGGTTATAAATACCTAGCATTCACGTTGTCCCTATGCCTGGATGAAATTAATCTATTGTTTAATTTTATCAGAAGTATTGTTTATTTTTTCGTTGTAATTATACATTTTTTTATTTGAATTCTGCATTGTAAATATGTAGTGTCAGATATTTCTGTTAGTATCTACTTAAAATTAATTCGTTTACCTAATTTAATTTTTTTTGTTTAGGCGTTTTTTTCCGTGGTAAATTTTTCTGATTGAAAAAACTTTATTACCTACTGGTATTAAACCAGATTGCAACATTTGGAGTTACATTCACTTGAAATGGACTTCGAGTCATAAGACGTTATGTACCTCCTTGATATAGACAACTAGCAGCAACGTTAAAAATTGAATCAACTAATCATGTTTTTAAGGTGGTTTATCATTCAAAATCATTCTCGTCATCGTCATCTGAAGTTGAACCAAAACAACCAAGATCGAAAGAACACTTCCTAAAACCCTTCGTCCCTAAGATACTTACATTTTTCCAATTCTTCACCAGGGCGCACCAACACAAAAATGTCAAAAAAGTATGCACCTATACTCACTTAAGATGTTTGGGGGTCAAAAATACATCTAAAAAACGTGTTTCTAAAATTGTACCTCACCATTTTGAGGGAGAAATATGAGGGGGAAGGGTTGCAAATTTTTGTGGGGATACCTCCGAAAGATGTATGCAACAAATTAGAAAATTTTTAAGATTGGTTTACACGGGACTGAGAAAAATGTTATAATAATTTCAGAAGGAGAAGCTGTAGGTCTGAAACCAGACATAATATTCCAAGGATAAAATTTTTACCGATGCGACATTGAGACAGTATGTGCAGCTATTTCGTTTGATATCAGGAGTAATTTTTGGAATATTGTAAAATAATAATTATTTTACAATATATGGTGGAAATGCAAAGGGTGCTAAGTGCCATTGACGTTTTTCTACAGGAGAGCGTAAAAACGAGTTCGTGTAACACGTTTACGTATGTCTTATGGAAAGCGCTATCTTTAGGTGTTTATTAGTACAACTTGGAAAAACATTTTCTCTAATATTACACTACAAGCGCATGTGCGATGACACATAACATTACGTTGAAAAAACGCGTTCCGAAAAAAAGTCAATTAAGAATGGTAAGTTTTTATCTGAAAACTTTAGTCGAAGTCTAAACGACCCATGTTGTTTGTACTCGTACCTACTGTATAAACAGTTGGTAAATGTTTCCTCGGAGTTGTCATCACGGAACTGTTTGAGTCCTGTTCTTGTACTGAACTGTTCCTTCATAGTCGGGGAGCTCGCATAAGAATCTATTGCCCCCCCCCCCGATTGATCCTCCGGGACAGCTTTTTTCTTAAAGGGAGAGTCCCAAGGAACATTTTTAGCCCTTGTCCTCAGAAAAAAGTGGCCCTACTTACAAAATAGCGGCCATTTTGATTGACAGGTCAGATGAAATTGCAGATTTTGCGTTCCAACATAGGACTTGCGCGAAATTTTTTAAACCGTACAAAAGTAGATCGAAAGATCAGGCAAAAATTTATCACCTGTTAAAATTTCAAGTGCCAAAGTGCCTTTTTCGATTTTTGGCGAATTTTTGAAAATCAAAAGGCCAAAAATGAGGGAACAATCAACCTGCCAAATCGATTGGAAACTCTTTCAGATCGTTTTGAGCAGTTCTGGAGCCTCCAGCAGATTTTTGAAACTCGAAATCCCCAAAATTTCATCAATAAAATGGAGTTGGAAAGCCGAAATTTACTCTGCAAACTAATTTCAACACCCTACGAAGTCAACCGCAGGCGGATTTCAAGTCGTTTTGGAGCCTCCAATGACTTTTTGAAAATTACTGGAGCCTTCAGTAGATTTTTGAAACTTGAAATTTCCCAAAATTTCATCAAGAAAGCTGAAATTTACTTCGCAAACTAATTTCAATACGATACGAAGTCGACTGCATGGTGGTTTCAAATGGTTTTGAAGCTTCCATGCTACTTTTTGGAAATTTCAATTTTCCAAAAAACGCCATGCTACCTTTCAAAAAGTCGCTGGATGCTCCAAAACGACTTTAAATCCACCAGCAGTCGACTTCTTAGCGTATTGAAATTAGTTTGCAGAATAAATTTCGGCTTTCCATCTCCAGTTGATGAATTTTTTGAGAATTTCAAGTTTCAAAAATCTGCTGGAGGCTCCAGAACTGCTCAAAACGGTCTGAAACAGTATCCAATCGATTTGGCAGGTCGAAAATAGGGTATATCCCAAATTTCAGCTCCCTCGGTCAATTTGGAAAAATTTTGATTTTTCCCTCATTTTTGGCCTAAATTTGATTTTTAAAAATTCACCAAAACTCGAAAAAGGCACTTTAGTACTTGAAATTTTGACAGTGATGAATTTTTACCTGATCTTTCAATCTACTTTTGCACGGTTTAAAAAATGTCGTGCAAGTCCTATGTTGGAACGCAAAATCTGCAATTTCGGCTGACTTGTCAATCAAAATGGCCGCCATTTTGTGAGTAGGGCTACTTTTTTTTGAGGACAAGGGCTCGAAATGTTCCTTAGGACTACCCCTCGCGAGGCATGAGGCAACACTTTTTTGTTGACTTTTTTGTTCATTTTTTTATCAATAAATCAAAATTGTTTCAAAATTTCTAGTACCTATTACAATCGTAAATCGCAAATCAGTAGTTATTTTTGGTGAATAACTGGTAAGTAATTTTTTTTCAAAAAAAAAAAACGTAGAATTTTTGGTAAATTGCCGGTAACTTTAGATAATTTTTTTTTTTGGTAAATTGATATTAATTTTTGTAATACCTACCTCGTAATTTTTGGTAAAAAAAACACATAACTTTTGGTAAATTACTGGTAACTTTTGATAATTTTTGAAAAGTAAATTACTGGTATGTAGTTTTTGGAAAATTACCAAAAGTAAATTACTGGTAATTTTTGGTAAATTACCGATAGTGTTTGGTAGATTACCAGTAGTTTTTGGTAAATTACCAGTAATTCTGGGTAATAATTGTTTCCAAATTGCTTGTTAATTTTGTTAAATTACTAGTAATTTTTGGTAAAAATCAGTCTGATAGGGAAAAATTGGTTGATCTTGCACCCGGCGCAAGATTTTTTCAAAATTCAAGTAATGTAAACGTTAGGGCTTATTTCCTTTGCGATTGCTAATGTAAGATGAAAAATTATATTGCTGACTCCTAGATGTGTCCTGTAACAAACGTCCTAAAAACCGGTTTTTTTACTAAAAGGTTGCGTATTCATGTTCTTGTAACATTGGGCAAAGATTACGGAAAAATAAAGTGACCGTTACTATTTATGAATGGCGAATGGTATTGTTATTTTGAGTAAAGCATACTTGCCATTTAAAGGAATCATTTCAAAATAAAACTACAATAGGTACGAAATCTGACCCTTGTCCAGCTTTTATGTTAAAATTGAGTAATCGTTACTGATTTTTTTCTATCAGTGATACATATTTACTCCCGGGTCATTCCATGTCAATTCGACCAACGTTTTTGAGTCATGTCTTTCGATTTCACTCAATTTTTTTTACAATATCTACCCACCCAGTAGATAAGAAACCCGCAATCAGTTTGTTCCCAGCCCCCTCAGGGAACGGGTGGGGGGCTTCCATTATTTTCACATTGTCTCGACTCTCGAGGTACTCAACTTCAGCAGCGCATTCCTCCAAAACTATGATACTTTGATCAAAACTGATTTCACAGTTCAAAAGGGTATTGAATTTTGAACTTTTTAAGCGTTTTGAAGTGTTCAAAATTTGAAAGTTGAGCTTTCAAATTGAAAGTTCAAATTTCAAAATGGCGCTGTAAGTGGGAGCTATCATTTAAAATTCTGAAAAAATGTCCATAGATGTACCTTTTGAGTCTTTTTTGAAATATTCAAGTTTCGAGATGGGATCTCTTGATGGAGAGGAAGCACCCACACCCCCAATTTGGGGCGAAACTTTCAAAAAAAAATCTGGGGCATGTGATATATCGAATCGTATGTTTTTGGTAACGCTGAAGGCGAATATGACGTTAGATTTTTGATTGGACCACATCCACGGTCCCCAGCACCTCCCCAAATGAGGTAAATGTACAAAATAGGGGTTCTTCATGCGACACATCAAGTAGTATGTTTTTGGTGACGCTGAACACGAATATGACTTCAGATTTTTGGTTGGACCCCATCTACGGCCTTCAACCAATTTTTTGGATTTTTACCACTTGGTGGAGGTTCTGGGAGCCATGTGTGAGGTCAATTTGAAAAATTACGGCTATATTCGTGTTCAGCGGTATCGAAAACATACTATTTCATGTGTCACATCGATTTAAACCATTTTTTTTTAGGTTCCCCCCCTTGGGGAGGTGCTGGGGGCCGTGGATGGGTCCACGTCCGAACAAAAATCTGACGTCATATTCGTGTTCAGTGTCACCAAAAACATACTATCTGATCTGTGTAATACATTCTGTCCCAGAAAATACATTACTGTTGATTTTTACAATTTGGATTCTGTCAGACAAGTAGGTTTTGACCCAATCTAATAGCTTTCCTCTTACATCATATCTTTCCAGTTTTCTCAAGAGGATTTTGTGATCAACCCGATCAAAAGCCTTAGACAAATCACTAAGAACTGCCATTAGACTTTTCTTTAGTTGAAGACCATTTAATACTTTGTGTATGAATTTATAGATTGCAGAAGTGGTGTTCATATTTTTCCGAAAGCCGAATTGGGATGGGTGAAGTACCTAAGTTATGTTTCTCAAAGAAGGCTGATAATCGTTTATGGAATAGTTTTTCAAATACCTTGGAAAAAATTTGTGTAATGGATATTGGTCTGTAATTAAGTATTCAGTTTATCTCTCTCTCCCTTCTTAAAGACAGGTGTTACTACACTAGTTTTCATTACATTTGGTTTTCAGCAAACAAAATGATACTAAATTTAAGTAAAACAACTTTTTTGTCATTTGGGAAAATACCTCAATGTATTAGTGAAAATTACAGGATAGCTGACTCAACAAAATTTTTGGGAATTATAATAGACTCGGACTTAAAATGGAATAGCCAAGTGGACCATTTAATCAAAAAACTCTCCACCTATACTTACTTAATATGGCAATTACGTGATATCACAAACCTAAATACTCTAAAACTTGCATACTATGACCTTTTTCATTCAAATATGAGCTATGGAATATCACTTTGGGGTGGAAATCACAATCTGCTTCATCGAGTATTGATAGCACAAAAAAGACTTGCTAGAATTATGTTTCGAAAAAATCCAAGAGAATCCTGCAAACCTTGCAAATGTGTATTATGATAAAAAATAGAACAATAGAACTCAAGACACCTTCTCATACCTATGATACAAGACATCGAAATTTGGCAATAAGTGAAAATTTAAGAACAAAAAATATGCAGAATAATGTTGATTTTATGGCATCCAAAATATATAATAAAATCCCCCAGGAATTTAAATCTCTGACATCTAGTAAACTGTTTAAAAATAAACTCAAAAAATGGTTGCAGGGATATGCGTTCTACAACATTGATGAGATGGTACAACTGGAGTAAGTTATGGTAAATTACTCCAACATGTATCATTACCTTTTACATATGTACTGTACCCATTTATATTTATTTAAGTATTTTTATTTTATTTAATTTTTTTATTTTATTTAAATTTAAATGTTAGAGTAATTAGTTGAAATGCTGTACATTCACTTAATTATAAGCTGACTTTGTAAATGCAGCATAGCTGCCCATTGCAAAAATAAACGATTTGATTTGATAAAAACCCTATTTTGAACTTTTACCCTATTTGGGGAGGTGCTGGGGGCCGCCGTGGATGGGGTCCAATCAAAAATCTAGCGTCATATTCGTGTTCAGCGTTACCAAAAACATACGATTCGATATGTCACATGCCCCAGATTTTTTTTAAAAGTTTTGCCCCAAATTGGGGGTGGGGGTGCTTCCTCTCCATCAAGAGATCCCATCTCGAAACTTGAATATTTCAAAAATGCATCAAAAGGTACATACATCTATGGAAATTTTTTCAGAATTTTAAATGATAGCTCCCACTTACAGCGCCATTTTGAAATTTGAACTTTCAATTTGAAAGCTCAACTTTCAAATTTTGAAAATTTCAAAACGCTTGAATAGTTCAAAATTCGATACCCTTTTGAACTGTGAAATCAGTTTTGATCAAAGTATCATAGTTTTGGAGAAATGCGCTGCTGAAGTTGAGTACCTCGAGACAATGCGAAAATAATAGAAGCTCCTCACCCGCCCCTGAGGGGGCTGGGACCGAACTGATTGCGGGTTTCTTATCTACTGGGTGGGTAGATATTGTAAAAAAAATTGAGTGAAATCGAAAGACATGACTTTCAAAATCGCATTTTTTCGGTCGAATTTTAAGGAATGACCCGCATGGACCCAATTTATAGACGTAATATTCCAAGGGTGTAAAATAATTAATAATGGTAAGTTTTTGTCTGAAAACTTTTGGTCGAAGTCTAAACTACCCCTGTTGTTTGTACCTACTTTATAA
Organism: Planococcus citri; assembly: GCF_950023065.1. Lineage (NCBI taxonomy): Eukaryota > Metazoa > Arthropoda > Insecta > Hemiptera > Pseudococcidae > Planococcus > Planococcus citri. The sequence goes on along the minus strand of NC_088679.1, from coordinate 2,842,716 downwards.
ACAGTTGGTAAATTTTTCCTCGGAGTAGTCATCACGGAACTGTTTGAACTGTTCCTTCACTCATAGCGAGATACCAACCAATTCTTGTACAGAACGAAGATAATTAATGAAGACTACTGCTGGGTAGTTATCGGCCAGGTCGTAGGTATACGGTGCATTGCATTGCCTATAGAATGCTACTAGCTCGAGCTCGTAGCAGCGTGAAGCTGAATAAGTATAAAGCGTCGAGCAGCCACACGCTCTAAATAGAGAGATCAAAACGCTAACCTGGAATTAATCATTTATAGCCAATGAAAACAACAAAATAACGCCAGGTTTTGCACCTTTGCCGGATAGGAAATAATTTAAACTGGTTCAGGTGGCTCGATTGAATTACACATAAGTATACCTATGGGACGTGTTATTAATTAGCATTGTGTAGATATCGCATATCGCCATGCACCATGGGCCATGGTTCGCGGTGAGGTGAGCAGGGGCAAGAGAGTTTAAAACGATTATCGCCATAGAAATGTGAGAAAGGAGTTGAGTATATGTTTTGAAAGCCGATGGTTATAATTTTTAATAAAATGTTTCTTTGGTTATAGTATTTTATTTATACGTTGTAATAGTGTACTTATAAATGGGGCTGTGTATTACACATACATAAGTGTATTGAATGCTGGGCGATGGTGATGGTGCTGGCGCTGGCGTTGTGTGTACGATATACTTGGGTATAATTCTATATGATAGAGATATTAAGTATATACGGGGCGATTAGCTACGGTTTAAAAAGAATTCTATTAATCACAACCGGAACCGCTTATTTTGGTAATTATTATAATAATACGAGTGAAAAGAAAAGCAGCAAAACGATAGGCGATAGGCGATGGGCTATACGTCACATCAGCGTGTACCAGGCCAGGCCAGTGTATGATAACTCAATCGTCCGCATCGCAGGTATTGTGTGAAGTAATTGCCGTGTGGTCTACCTATATCTATATTGTTTGCTGCGAAGAGTATCGAAGTATCGGGTACCTATCGGGAGAAGAGCGCAAGCTTTGTACTAGATCTCACGATCGGTTAATTTATTAAAAGGTGCAGACTTTGATATATCGATATATACCATATATTACCCGATAATTGTTATCCGATTGGAAATTTAATGAGTACCTTTCGAATTAGTATAACCAGTTGCTGTAAATTGCCGGTTTTCATTACGAGAAAAGAAGATCGCGCGCTTAAAAACACACAGCTTCGTGCTTAACTGCTTATATACGTACCACGTACCCCTTTATATACCTATTTATGGGTAAATGCGAGTAGGTACTCGCGATATGTACACAAATACACATAAGGTCAGCCTATGTACCGATAGATACATGCAGGAAAACGCTACAGTACGTCTATCTCTATAGGTAAAGGTATACGTTGAAAATTTCATTGTGCAAGTTTCGCTTTTATACTATACTCTGTCAGTAGTGCAGGGTATACGAGTATAATTTAATGGCATTCGTCGTAATTTAGTATCTTTGCGGAGGAAAGCCCTCGCTTGTGCATCATAAATTATGGCAAACTGACTAGATGCGAAATTCTGGACCGTGTCACAAAACTGCTGTTTTGGTGTTTGATAAATCGTCGACTCTATCGTGGTCGGTGTTTGGCGTTCTCTGCGGTTTTCTTCATTCGCGCGCTCTCTCGTTGCTATCTCAATAAACGGTGTCAAACGTGCGAAATGAATATTTATCGACTTATATCGCCACGGTATAAGTACGCGCGTATTCTCTGCAATTCGTGAGATGTCAGGTCGCGTCTTCTTTGGCATCGACGAAATTTTTTATAAATTTATACATCCCCTCGGGTCGCCCAGTGTTATAAATAATGTACGGTGTGAGCTATAGATCGATGCTTTTTCGTATATTGTAATTATTATGTGGTACGGACGTTTTAGCGTTGGGTAATGTCGAGGTGGTGTTTTTTTTTTTTCATTTTCTCTAGAGCTAGGTGTCGAGTCATTGACAAGTACCTAATCACTTGAAATTATACGTAGGTAAATCGATCAATTTATACAGATGAGAAGATGGCTCGAGTAATTTTATGGCGTATGCGCGATGACACGTGATGGTAATGTTATTTGTTTTCTGATGAAATGAGATGTTACGAGAGAGCTGTAATATGCGAGGAATCTGGGTTCTTTATGAATGGAAATATAACCGTGTAACGTATTGATTTCGAGTGAAAAGTTTAATGGAAACTTTCTCATACAAGGAGGATACTGACTATAGGAGAACGATGATTTTTGAACTGGATAAAGTCAAGTTGAAAAAAGCATCGGGATGTCTAACCGTCCTTCCGATCCAGAAGGTCAGGAAAAGTTTATCTTTTACCAACTTTTTTATCTTTCAGTGGGTCGGGGAGTGAGTTTTCTTTACATTTTGAGACGGGTCTCGGAACGTTTTTCGATTAAAAACTATATTTTTGTGATGTACGCACCTTAGGGATGCTATAGTAAAATTTTTGTCTGGGACTAACAAAGTAGGTATCCTACCTACAGTATATAGGGGTAAACTGCCCTATTATGAGACCCTGCCTAATATCGATAGGTACTGTAATACACAGACGTGCTATGTCCACGTTTTATGAAAAATGAGTTTTTGATATCGTTGGACTTGTTATCAAAAGCACTACAACCTGCAAAAAAGTGCTTTGTCCAATATTGTTATCATCACCAAGTAAAAGTCTGTTCCGTTTTACCCTTAATACAGGAGTAAAGCAAGGAGAAAAACTTGTAATAGCTGTCCTATAAAATTTCAAAAACTGGACATAGCACGTCTGTGTATTAGAGTATTGATATGAGACCCTCCAATATCTCAGCTGTTTATTAGCGCACTGTACCGCTGATTGCATGTACTTGTAGGTATTTGTCAATATAACTAGGCTGCACCTTTCAACTGGCGAGTCTCTGTGAAGTGTTTTCATTACAGTGCCGATAACATTTTTTTTTACTTTCCGAACAGTGCGCAGTGATGTAAGGGAAGTATTGTAATCTGCCGGTTTTTCGATTTCGAGTTTTTTTACGGAATTACACGTTTCAAGGTCTAAGAAGACTTTTGAGACTACTTTGAGCGTGATGTTCCACGTGTAAGTATGTAATATGTATGTATGTATGTATAGATTGCCCCCATACATTACGCAGCCCATGACATTTCACTGACTTTTTGCGGACCGACGTTTGGTTTGCACTAGCAGAGGCATGCTTGATTTTTTCCATATGTTCTCAAAGCAGCTCACTGCTGGGCCATGAAAAGAAGGTATATACTCCATCAGGTTGGAGAAAGACTTATATTTAGGCTTGTAATTCAATTTTCAATTTTTAAGGAGGGCTCCCCACTCATGTGTATGTTTTTTAGATATTCCCCAGACTTTTTCCGCCATCAAGAAAATGTTTTCATTCACTTCCAGAGAGGTGAGGAGCTCGAATAGCTCGTACATGTAAAGCCAAGTTCATAAAATCAGATAATGCAGGTCTTTAGTGGTATTCTGCTTCAACTGCACACTGGGTTGGCTTGTTTTTGAATGTCTGTAGCGAGTGAAAACAGAATAGACTTTTTGCAGCCTGGTACTGGGCTGCAAAAAGTCCAGATGGGCCGCAAAATGTCTGAGGTTTATCTAGTATGGGCTGCGTAATACCACTTTGCATATGTATGTATGTATGTATGTGCATTGTATGTGCACAAAAGTTTGTGAACACGATTGCAGACACCCTAAATGAGATATTACGTTGAAACTTGCACTTGATAACAGGTCCCATTGAAGGATGTCATAATAAGCTTTTCAGCTTCGCATGTAAAATGAAAAAAAAATTATAAGCATTTTGATGCGAAAACTCATGGAGTTCCCTATTCAATAGTATGTCAATGACGTCACAGAAACCAGTTGTTATCCTTAGCGCAGTGAACGCAAAGGCGCTCCAGATGTTAAGAATGGCTAGGTTTTTGTGCAAAGTGCTTCCCAACATTCGGAAAGTTTTGTGATGCTTGCATCACAGTTTATTTACTTCGTGAAATATTTTTAGAGGTGTATTTGGGGACGCATTATTTTGGAACTAGGCAAGGTAATTTTAATATCTTTACATAAATGTGCAGCCAAGATGTTATACAGTGAGTTCCGCTTAATGTGTTATCGGTTAATAGAGAAATTCGCTTAATAGAGTTGAAATGAGTTGGAACGGAACATTTGCATCTTTTTACATGCAAGTTTTATGGCTTATAATAGTGAAAATAAGCATTGTATTCGGTTAATAGAGTGGACTAATCTTCAAAAGTTGGAAAAAATCATGAATTTCAGCAAAATTTAACATAAATTGGATGAAAAAATGTTGAAATTGATGAAAATTAGCAAGAGATGATGAAATTTTTGTAAAAATTTATAAAAATCAGTGGTGTAGCCAAGGGGGGGGGCGAAGGGGGCCATGCCCCCCCCCTTACGAGCGAAAAAAACATGCAAAAATGGACGTTTTTTTGTTGTTCGGACCCATTTTTTCTAAAAATTTTTCGCTCTCACTTCGCTCGAGCAGTAATTTTGCTTTCATTTTCATGAAATCACCACACATAACGATAGGTTTCCAGAAAATTACCCCTCATTTCTATTTTTCATGCCTAAAAATCTGGTTTTGCCCCCTCCTTGAGAAAATCCTGGCTACGCCACTGATAAAGATTATAAGAAAAGGTGTTCAACTAAAAAACACAAACAGTATTGAAATCACCTTTAAAAAACATCAAAAAGTGATAAAACTTCAATTACATTAGAAATTTTGCAGTTTTTTTCCAAATCAGTTATTAGAGTGTTTCGCTTTCAATAGAGTTGAACATGCCTTGGACCAACACGCCCACATTAAGCGGAACCCACTGTATTTTATGATTCTGGCATGTTTGGTGATTTATTTTATGATTTTATGGATTTAGAGGAAATCAAAAAAAAAAAAAACACTGATTTCCTAATATGAGATCCCACGAGTTGCCTAATATGAGACCCAGTCTCATAGTACAAATTACATTGAACTTTTTTGATGAAACACTTCAAAACACAATAAAATCATTTCAAAATATTAAAATTGGATGAAATTTCAATAATGGGCCTGTGAACTGTGTTGCAGCTGAAGATTTACACTTTATGTGCTCAATGCGCACCAAAACTGATAAAAATGGCATATATGTATACCCTGTAAAAAAGATTATTAACCAAAATACAATGTTTTCCCATCCTATTTCCATTTTTTCCCTATATTAAAAAAAAAAAAACAACATATGGGTCTCATATTAGGATCACTTTTTTTTGGGAGTCAAAATTTCAATTTTTTTTTTGATTGAAAAAAAATCATATAACTTTTTTTTTGTTTTTTAAATCAACACAAGAGGGTTGTACATTGGAGTTTTTAGTATGTTTTAGTGCAATCAGAACTTAATCACCCGTTGGAGATCGCGCCATCGGCTCTAGACCCGGCTTATTAGTCGCTATCAAGGCGCATGCGCGAAGAAATTTACCAGGCACTCTTTAAAATTTTTCCAAGTGCCAAAGATGTGGGCCTCTGATGGTCAGTACAATGTACCGGGTCTTGGATAGTAAGCAAGTTCCATATAGATATATATATAAAACCGTCTTTTAGAATTTTCGATTTAATTTCAAAAGCTGCAAACTTTTGGATCGTGGTGATAATTTTGGTTTGTAGGGATGATAGAGGTCTAGTGATACCTATTTCAAAGTTTCATCAAAATTGGTTCAGCCGTTTTCTAGATAATGAATTTTGAAAAATTTTCAAAAAAAGTTTAAAGTTCAATAATCTCAAAAAATTTGAACTTTTGGAACATGATGATGATGTCGAAAAATCCGGCTAGTAACCTAGTTGTAAGGTAAGGTGCACCGGGGCAAGTCAGAATGATTTTTCGCAATTTCAACTTTGACCAGCTGTTACTCTCCTTCTAATGAACCAATATGGACCAAATTTATTATGTAGGTTCCCATAAGGGTTCTTAACCTATGGTGAAAATTTGAGCGCGATTGACACAGTAGCTTTCGTTCAGTGGAATAAAATATAATCTGTTCGGACTTCCCCCAGGCTAAAATTTGCAGAGGCGTAGATCACAAACGGAGCGTCCTAGAAAAATTGCCCGGTAACGAAATTGTAGAGAATTTAATTCTCTTTCAGATCACTCTCATCAGATTTTCACTAGGACGCACAGTACGTCCGCTATATACGAAAAACTAAGAAATAGAAAGTCTGTATTTTAGAACAAATTCAAAACAAGTTCAAAACAACAACAAAATACAATTGAACCAAAGCCATCTAAAATGAAACTGAATCGCGAAAATTTTTATGCCGTGATGAAGTAGGGGTAGTACCCTCAAGTCACCTTTAGTGGCACTTTGCCAGATATACACCTCTAGGCGCTCCGAATTCCGACTTCCCCCGGTGCACCTTACCTTGAAAGAGCTTTATAAGAAATCTTATTTTAAATATCTTAGCAACATGTAAGTATACCTTTTAAAAATACATTTTGGTAAGGAACAGCAGTAGCCCTGCGGCGAAGAAACTATAGCTTGTGGTGCAGAAGTACAAGGTTCAAATCGTACTCCTAGCACAAGATTTTTTTCAATTTTTTAAACGATTTTTAATTTTTGCAAGTTGATTTTTGACAGAAAATGTTGGAATTTATCGATTTTCTTATTTCGAATGTACGCGGATCAATTTTGGACCCGATAATTACTCGATTTATTCGCGAATAATTGACCAAAAATTAATTGAACAATTCACCAAAAATAAATTGAATAAATCGAGTCGTTCGCGAATGATTCACGAAAAATAATTCAATGAATCGAGTCATTCGCGAGTAATTCATCAACAATATTCGTTCGCGAATGATTTACTAACAATTGATAAATTCGTTCGTGAATGATTTACCAAAAATTAATCATATGAATCGATTCGTTCGTCAATGATTCATTATTTATGAATCAATTTGTTCGCGAATAATTCACAAAAAATAATTCAATTTGTTCGTGAATGAATAGATTTGTTCGCGAACGAGTCACTTAAACGAATCAATTCGTCTGCGAATGATTCAACAAAAATTGATTAAATGAACCGATTTGTTCGAGAACGAGTCATTGGTAAAAATGGTCTGGAAAATCGGTTTGGAAAAGCCAGGGAAAATGACATTCCAAAAATAATGGGCATCCTGATTGATTGTTTCCATTGTTCAGTGTATTTTCTTAATTATTTTGTAGTTTTTTTTAAATTATAATTTTTGAATCTTTTTTTTTTGACAATTTTGTGAAAAATGAATTGAGGAGGGGAGGATGTATAGTCCTCCCAAAAGGTCCTTCTTTTTATTTTTCAGATTTTGTTAGACACCCTGAAGCATGCTAATAAAGTGAATTCTTTGATTTTTGGTGAATATTTGCCAAAAATGGACAGACTCAAAAGTTTAATATACATTTATATAAATAAATAATTCGATGGCTTCCAATAGGTACAACTTTTCATGTCCATTTTTGCTAATTTCGAGAAAATCGCAAATGAATTGCAATTGAAAAAGTTTTTTCGGGCATAACTTCGAATTTCTGACCAATGTCTGCGTAAAGATTACCGAAACTGTACCTGAAATTGTCAAGACTTGGAAAATGCATTTTGGACACATGGCAGTTCTATTGGAAGCCATCCAATTCATAATCAACGAAAGAATACACCTTTATTTTTTTCCAATTGTCTGCAGTGTATTTTCAGCGTCACAGTTACAAAGACCTGCCTTTTGCTGAAATCGTCATACGTTAGGCTTTTTATCAAAAAATCCTCTTTTTTTGTCAAAACTACCAAATAGTTTCGTTTCTTGCTAAAAATTAATTGTCTCTTTTTTGTAAAAAAATTTCACCATGTCTTCATTTTTTTTCCTAAAAATTGCCCAAAAGTCTCGTTTTTTGCCATGAAATGCCTGTAAAAGTCTCGCTTGTCAACCGAAAAATTTCAAAGTAGCAGATACATAAAATCAATCCTGTAACCGCAACCTTCGAGTTTTAGAGTTATCGAATTTGTAAGTAAGTAATGTTTTTTTTTTATTCATTAATTATTTGGTTATTTTTTGGTGACTTTATCAAACTTGTTTGGCTATTTAAGTTACTTAGAAAAAAAAAAGATGAAAAAATGAGTTTGAACCTTGGTTTTATTTGTAGTGGCCAGATAATGTTATTACTTTTTTTCCATTCTGGTATGTACCTAATTTACAGAGCAAAATTTTTAGTGTCTTTGGAAATGATTTCATCAATTTTGCAAGTTTGAGAACGTTTCTGTTGCTACATATAAAAGTTTGAGCAGAGCATACCTGATGCTTTGTTCCACTGCGATACGGAGCGTCTTACCCTACAATTTTTATTGCAAATTTTTGGGTTAGTATGGGCGTTTTTCAATGCAGGGATTCAGCGCTCTCGGAAACGTATGGAACTACAATTTCTTACAACATTCCATTTTTTTCACATTTTGGCCAAAATTTGGAGGGCTTTTACCCCCCTGGATTTTTTTCTCCAAATGTATACATATTGTACAAATAGCCAGAAATTGAAAACTCAAACGTTTAAAAAAGCTCAACTTCGAATTTTTGATACTTAGAACGGGCTTATGCAACAAAATAAGACCCGTGGGAGGGGGTTGAATGCTACAAAGTTACCTAATTCAAGAATCCTAGATTTAGAGACTTTGATTTTTGGGGCATGAGCGGTTTGGAATGAGTTGAATAAGGAAGTTTTAATGTTTACGAATCTTTTCAGCATTTTTGGAATGCTACGTAATTGTTTCGGAGCCGAAGAAGTTGATAAAAAGCACGATGTGTACCTATAGAATTTGCAATTTTTGGGATATTTCCTCCTTCCTTGCAATTCGCCGCAAATTCTAAAATCTGTGGAGTTTTCATACGTATTATGATGCATTTTAAATTTCTTAATTGAAAAATTTGTCAGATCAGGCGAATGTTCGCTGTTTTCAGAAATTTTCTTCTTTAATTAATATACTTATTTGAAAAATTATTAGTGGCAACCCTGCTAGCGATATCGTGTCACATCGTTGCTCTGCTATTTTTTTGTCATTTTCATACTGGAATATTAGTGTGGTGTAAGTACAGAAAATTGGTGAAAATGGTCTGGAAAATCGGTTTGGAAAACCTGGAAAAGTCAGGGAAAATGACTTGCCAAAAATAATGGACACTCTGATTGATTGTTTCCATTGTTCGGTGTATTTTCTTGATTACCTCATTTTTTTTTAAATTATAGATATTTGAAGCTTTTTTTGGCAATTTTGTTAAAATGAATAATTGGTGCGGGGGTGGGGGGTATCAGTACGTTTTCAAATTTGAAAATGTCATAGAGTGAATTCTTTGATTTTTGGTGAATTTTTGCCAAAAATGGGAAGACACAAAAATTTAATCTAATGTGCCCTATTCTGCTAGTTTCGAGATAATCGCGGATGAATTGCAACTGAAAAAGTTTTTTAGGCATAACTTCGAATTTTCGACCAATGTCTGCATAAAGATTACCGAAACTGTCAAAACATAGAAAATGGATTTTGGACATTTAGCAGTTCTACTCGTACATTGGAAGTTAATTACGTTTTTTAAAGGTTTAAACGAAGTACATTAATAGAATGTGTTGAAATAAGATTTAATTATGTTAGAAGAAGGGAATAAAATCATTGGACACGTAATACAATAATTGGGCATTCGGACTTAGAGGGGAAATGGCTATCCCCACCACAATGTTATCTCGTTGGAGGGCAACTTCTTATCAAAACGCATTCTAAACTAATGAAATGTGGTAGTTTTTTTTCATTTTTCTCAAAAAAGAAAAGTTTTGATGAATTTTTAAGACAACATAAATTGAAGGTATTTAAATTTTCTATCGATTGATATACGTTGCTTATTCACTAATCATTTCAATTGAAATTCTGAGTAATTTTGAAATAAAGTCAACGTACACAAAAATCCAGGAAGGAAAACGTTCGTTAAAACTTTCATAAGAACACGAAATACATAAAACTTTATACCAATCGATAGAAAATTTAAATACCTTCAATGTACGTCTTCGTAAAAATTCACCAAATTTCTTTTTTTCGAGAAAAATGAAAAAAACTACCCAATTTCATTAGTCCCGAATGCGTTTTGATTAGACTTTGCCCTCCAGCGAGATAAGAATGCGCGCGCACCTACCATTTCCCCTCTAAGTCCGAATGCCCAATTATAGCAGGAATTATTAACCTTATCAGAATTTAGACGTCGACTTTACTCGACAGAAGATGTGAGTAATGAATGAAATTCGCTGAAATTTGAATATGTTATACTTGGAAGCATTCCTAACAAGTCGACGTTGGCCTTTTTTCGATTTTTTCCTTTTGATGAGTGAAAATATGACCATTTTAAAATACCCTAGGGATGGTGCTAATTTTACAATGAAGATGAATTTGATAATACAACAGAAATCGAAAAAAGGCCAACGTCAACTTGTCAGGAATGCTTCCAAGTATAACACATTCAAATTTCAGCGAATTTCATTCATTACTCACGGAGAAATCTTCTGTCGAGTGAAATCGATGTCTAAATTCTGATAAGGTTAAGAGGGTGCTCTACGTATTGAGGAGTTGCATAGCCAAGAGACCACAAGGCATAAATTGCGTTTTTTAATTGTTTAAACGAAGTGTATTCAAAGAAAAGAAACTACAGAAAAATATTTTTTTTTTTGCCAATAAGCAGAATTTGTAAGTAATGTTGTTGTTTTTTTAATTTTTTTATTCATTAATTTGGTTATTTTTTGGTGACTTTATCAAACTTGTTCGGCTACTCTGGTTACTTATCTTTTAAAAAAAAGATGAAAAAATGAGTTTGAGCCTTGGTTTCATTTGTAGTGGCCAGATAATGTTATTAAGTACTTTTTTCATTATAAATGCTACGAAAATGTAGCATTTTACCCCCGTTTACCCTCTGCAAAAATACACTTTTTCGTACTTCGAATGAAAAAAAATTCCTCTTTTCATCCCTATGGATGGAAAAGAAATTATTCTCCGTCACACATGTGATGGAATAGTAGGTATATTACACAACGAGGGGAGAAAAATCTCTTACTCTCGATTTATTTGGATTTGTTATTATAATAATTAAAAATGTAAGTTTGTATAAATGCTTGTGTACTGAAGCAATGAATAAGTAAATTAATAATATTAATGTTTGATGTACATAAATTGGGCCGAGAAAATGTTCCATTCTACGTAGTAGGTACCTAATTTACAGCGTAAACTTTTTGGTGTCTTAAGAGACGATGTAATCAATTTTGCAAGTTTGAAAATAGGCACATCAACAACTACCTTAAGTGCTAATAAAGTGAATTCTTTGATTTTTGGAAAATTATTGAGAATCAAAGGTTCAAAAATGGGAAGAGACTCGTCTGTATTTCGCAAAAAATTCCTTCAAGTCTTCATTTTTTTGTTTTTTTTTCTTCTAAAAATTGCCCAAAAGTCTCGCTGTTTTGCCAAGAAACGCCTAAAAATCTCACTTTTTTTCAATCGAAAAATTGAAAAAAGGTTTTCAATTTAGAACAAAGGTTGCGAAAAAGTATCATTTTTTCCTATAGGCAGGATTTTTTTTTTGGCCTCTTCGTTTTTGGGGGCATGCTAATTCTCGAAAATTATGAGTCCGTAATTTTTTGTATCCCTTCCCCATCTCGTAATCTTCCTAAAAGAGATGATTTTCGCCTTTTAGAAAGTCCTCTTTTTGTTCCAAAAAGCGAGATTTTCTCTCAATTTTTTTTTTTTTTTTAGAAAAAATCAAGAATTTTTAACGGTTTGAACAATTTTTAGCAAAAAAAAACTAGACTTTTGGGTACTTACCTAGTTTTTTTTACCCTTGTTAAAATTATCAAGTCTTGGAATTGGGGGGGGGGGAATGGGGGTGTGAAAAAGCGCCAATTTTTGGAAAAATTATCATAAAGCACAGTTTTTGCCAACATTGTCGAAAAATTCCAGTTTTTTGTCAACATTGTCAGAGGGTGTCCATTTTTAATTACTTATTTGACGAAAAGTTGAACAATGATTTTTTCGTCAACATCCTCAGGAAGTTCAGTTTTTTGATAAAATAGTCAAATGGTCATAATTTTTGCCAAAATTGCTTAGAAATTTGTGTTTCTCTTTGCCAAAGCGTTTAAAAAGCATTGATTTTAGCATTGCCTGCCTGGAAAGTCTTCCTTTTGTTTGGAAGGATTGCCAAACAAAAGTCCTGCTTTTTACAAAAGTTCTTAAAAGCTTCTTTTTTGTCGAATTTCATTTTTTTTTTTCAAAATTCGTTCATTTTTTTAAAGTTTTTATGGTAGAAGTCTCGCTTTATTTAGTTGAAAATGTGCCTTTTTGCCACAACTGACGACTTGCAAAAATTATCGCGTAGTTTTTAGTAATTATTCTCATAAAAATTCCTACATTTCCATTAAATAGTTTCACAATTAGCTTTCCTCGCATTAAAGGCCAGAACATTTTCAATTTGTATAAGTAAGTAATGGTCCTTTTTTGAAATTTTTTTCTTCAATAATTTAGTTATTTTTTGGTGACTTTTTCAAGATTTTTTGGCTACTCAAGTTACCTTTAGAAAAAAACAGGAAAAAATTGAGTTTGAGTATTGGTTTTATTTTTAGTGACCAGATAATGTTATCACTTTCACCAATCACCGCTACCTTGCACATATATGTATCAGGCTTCGGATTTGTTATAAGAATTATAAAAATGTAAGTTTGTAAAAGTTAGATGGGCCTAAAAAATGTTCCATTCTAGTAATTTATTCAGAGTAAAATTTTTGATGTCTTTGAACCGATTTCATCAATTTTGCAGCTTTGAAAACTTTTCTGTGGCTATAAAAGTTTGAGCAGAGCATGCCTGATGCTTCTTTCCATTGCGTTGCGGAACGTCTTACCCTACAATTTTTATTGCAAATTTCTGAGTTGGTGAAGGTGTTTTCCAATGGGGTGTGGTGGGGGAGGGGTGTACAGGGGTAAAATCAATAAAACGAGTTGATATATTTTGTATTATTTGGAAAAAAAATCCCCTCCCTCCGAGGGGAAACTTCTTCATCAATATTAAAGTATGGGGTAAGTAGTAAGTACCAAAAATTGCTAAAAATGGTCTGGAAAATCGGTTTAGAAAACCTGGAAGAGTCAGGGAAAATGACTTTCTAAAAATGATGGACACCCTGATTGAGTATTTCCATTGTTCGGTGTATTTTCTTGGTTATTTTTTTGTTTTTTTGAAAAATTATTATTTTTGAAGTTTTTTTTTTTGGCAATTCTATAAAATTAATTGAATTGGAGTGGAGGGGGGGGGATCAGTACATTTTCAAATTTGAAAATGTCATGGGTCCTTATTTTTAGTTTTCAGATTTTGTTACACTCCCTGAAGCATGCTAATGAGTGCATTCTTTGATTTTTGGTAAATTTTTGCCAAAAATTGGAAGACACGCAATTTTCTTTTTTTGGGGGGGGGGGTGGGGGTTGTTTATTAATCTAATAATACATTTATAAATAATTCGATGGCTTCCAATACAACTTTTCGTGTCCATTTTGGCTAGTTTTGAGAAAATCGCAAATGAATTGCAGCTGAAAAAGTTTTTTTGAACATACCTAACTTCGAATTTCTGTCCAATGTCTGCTTTAAGATTACCGAAAACATGGAAAATGGATTTAGTTTTTTTTTGCCAATAGGCAGAATTTGTAAGTAATGTTCTTTTTTTTAAAAACTTTTCTTTTTATTAATTTGGTTATTTTTTGGTGACTTTTTCAAGCTTGTTTGGGCTACTTAGGTTATCTTTTTAAAAAAACATAAAAAAATGAGTTTGAGCCTTGGTTTCATTTTTGTAGTGGCCAATTGGCCATTGTACATATAAGTGATTGTGTTCTGAAGCAATAAATAAGTGATGTACATAAATAGGCCGAAAAAATGTTCCATTCTAGTAGGTACCTAATTTACAGAGTAAAATTTTTGGTGCCTTTGGATATGATTTCATCAATTTTGCAAGTTTGAAAACGTTTCTGTTGCTATAAAAGTTTGAGCAGAGCATACCCGATGCTTCTTGCCACTGTGATGCGGAGCGTCTTACCCTACAATTTTCATTGCGAGTTTCTGGGTTAGCGAGGGAGTTTTTCAATGGTGGGGGGTGGGCGGGTTGAATGGGTAAAATCAGTAAAAATAGAGGATATTTGTATGCAGCGCTCTCAAAAACGTGCTGTGAAACGATATATTTCTTACAACATTTTATTTTTTTCACATTTTGACCAGAATGTTAGGAGCTTTGTAGCTGCTGGATTTTTTTTCACTGTTTTGCCAAAAAACGCTTAAAAATCTCACTTTTCAACCGAAAAATTTGAAAAAAATTTTCAATTTGCAACAAAAGTTGCGAAAAAGTATCATTTTTTCCTATAGGCAGGTTTTTTTTTTGGCCTCTTCGTTTTTGGGGACATGCTCATTCTCGAAAGTTGTGAGTCCATAATTTTTTCTATCCCTTCCCCATCTCGTAATCTTCCAAAAAGAGATGATTTTCGACTTTTAAAAAGTCACCTTTTTGTTCCCAAAAAAGCGAGATTTTCTCTCAATTTTTTTCACAAAAAATCAAGAATTTTTAGCAGTTTTGAACAATTTTTAGCAAAAAAAAAAAAAAAAAAAAAACTAGACTTCTACTTCTGGGTACTTACAATTTTTTTTTTCAAACAGTCCTGTTTTTGCCAGCATAGCATTGCCTGCCAGGAGAGTCTTACTTTTGTTTCGAAGGTTTGCCAAAACAAAAGTCCTGCTTTTTACAAATGTTCCTAAAATCTTCTTTTTTGTCGAATTTCATTTTTTCAGTTCTTATGGTAGAAGCCTTCCTTGAAAATTTGTCTTTTTGCCACAACTTGCAAAAATTATCGCATAGTTTTTAGTAATTCTAAAAAAAACTCGCTTTTAACAAGTAATCGTTGACATTGCGGCTGACAGCCGCCTGCTTGATTTTTTAAAATAAAAGTCCCGCGGTTGTAGACTTGGCGAATACCAGCCACCCATACGACTATACGTTTTAAATGGGCTTTTAAAAAAGTCCCGTATGTTGTAGACAGGATTCAAGTTTAAGTCAATGTTGAAGTGTTGATTAAATATGTAGTTTCACAATGGGGTGTTTGTTTATTCAGATTGTTCGAATTATTCGAATTAATAAAAACGCATCGAATACGCGCATAACATTGTAATAAATTCAAAATTACAAAATTTATACAGGAAAAGAAGTTCTAACAAAAATCATTAGAAAATTCACACATTGAATAAAAAATAAATTGCAATTTTTACATTACGAAAATATTGGCTTAAAATGCAACCGGCTCTCGGCAACATCACGATAACGGTAAAAATGAACGAATATTTACAGCAATTACGTTAGCAGTGTTCAACTTCATTTAAAGCCAGAACATTTTCAATTTAAGTAAGTAATGTTCTTTTTTTGAAATTTTTTTCTTCATTAATTTGGTTATCTTTTGGTGACTTTTTCAAGCTTCTTCGGCTACTCAAGTTACCTTTAGAAAAAAATAAGAAAAAAATTGAGTTTGAGCTTTGGTTTTATTTTTAGTGACCAGATAATGTTATCGCTTTCACCAATCCCCGCTACCTTGTATGGTATAATCACGCTTCCAAAAATTCTGATGTGCATAAATGGGGCTAAATATGTTCCATTCTGGTAATTTACAGAGTAAAATTTTTGATGTCTTTGGACTGATTTCATCAATCTTGCAGCTTTGTAAACTTTTCTGTTGCTATGAAAGTTTGAGCAGAGCATGCCTAATGCTTCTTTCCATTGTGTTGCGGAACGTCTTACCCTGCAATTTTTATTGCAAATTTTTGGGTTAGGGAGGGAATTTTTTAATGGAGGGAGGGGATTGTAGGGGTAAAATTAGTAAAAAGAGTTGATATTTGTTTTCAGCGCTCTCGAAAACGTGTTATGTAACGATGTTCATTACGGCATTTTATTTTTTTCACATTTTGACTAAAACGTTGGGGGCTTTGTAGCTCCTGGATTTTTTTTCTTCAAATTTACATGCTTATAGCTAGAAATTGAAAATTCAAACTTTAAAAAAATCTCAACTTTGAATTTTCGAAACTTAGAATGGGCTGATGCGACAAGATAAGACCCCGAGGGCGAGGGTTGAATGCCACAAGTTACCCAATTCAAGAATCCTCAATTTAGAGACTTTGATTTTGGGCATGAGCGGCTTGGAATTAGTTGAAGTGGAAAGTTTTAATGTTTCCAAATTATTTCTACATGTTTGGGGTGCCACGTCATTATTTTTTGGGGTATTTCAACTTTTCTCATCCCTTCTATTTTTTTTTGCAATTCGCCGCGAATTCCAAAATCCGTCGAGTTTTCATATGATGAATTTTAAAGTTTATTTCTTAGTCGAAACATTTTGTTGGATCAAGCGAATTTTCGCTGTTTTCATAAATTTTCTTCTTTGGAAGGTTTCGTGAGGTTGAAATTATTCTCCGCAGTTCGCTTCTCATGGTGTTTTGTGACTTTGTGATCGAAAACATCGGTGCGATGCCAAAACGTCTGAAAATTACTAAAATTCTAATCTTCAGAATTTTCAGGTCATTTAAATCGCTTTCTTCAGCTTATTAGAAGATTCTACTGCCATAATAATGTGATTTGGAGTATAAGTACCTACTAGAGCTGAAAACGGTACTTGCTGACAGCGGGTAAATGCTCGCTTCTCGCTAGTAGCGGATTATAACTAGTAGCGCATTGAATGCCTAGCCGGTGTACCGGCATGACATAATCATTGTCATCAATCATGTCAAACATCAATCACACATACAAACGACAGGTGTCAAAGCGTAACTCCTCCCACTTACGCATTATCAAATTTTGGGGTGCGTGCGCAGACCAAGTGTGTAAACATTCAGGTTGTGCTTGCTATACGCTACTATCTATACCCGAATCAACTCAATACAACCACTGGCAGGTTTAGCCAGTATTTTAACCAGATACTGGTTAGCAGGTAGCGTAACCGTTTTCAGCTCTAGTACCTACATCACTTTATTAATATGTCAAAAAATCTTTGAAATGAAATTAATCGGCTGTTTGGGGCTGTGAAATTTGAACTTTCAAAATTCATAGCTACCTTTCTCATTTCTGATCCTAGCTTGACGTACATTCGGCAAACATTGACGGGGAGGAACCATGGTGTGTTTGTAATGGTTCGTAGAACTTTGTTTTGTATAATTTGTAGCTTATGTTTGTTAGTTTTTGCAGCTGTTATCCATATTGGCGCTGCATAATGTGAATGAGCTACAGATGAGACTTTTGTAAAGAAGTAGACTACAAGATGTAGACAATCTGGAACAATTATTGAAAAGGAGGTAAAGTTTATGCAGTTTGAGGTAGGCATCATGTGATTTGAGAATGATATGGATTTTGAGAGATAGTTTCTGGTCCAAGTGTATGCCGAGATATTTAACTGTTGAAAGCAATGGGAAACTACTACGTGAAAGCTCAAAAAACAACATCGTCGATTCCCCAGAATAATTGCAGTGGCAATAGGCATTCGCCTCATCCTGTTAGGGTACCACAAAAATGCGATTTCCAATATCCTGTAAAGGACAAGGAACCACAACGACAACGATGTATTCAATGGTACCACAGTGTTATCGATTAAGATTTCTGGAGTCGGTGAGATTTTGTGAAGTGTGCAGATTTTTGTTTCACGTCTTTTAAGAGGATTTAGCTTAAGTTTCCAGCATTCAGACCATGGTTCCAATTCATTGATACCAGCTTGAAGTTGATTACAAGCAATTAGAAGATCCTTATTTTGGCTGAGTAAACACGTATCATCAGCAAACATTGCTATTTCATTATCAGCTGGTTTAGGAATATCATAGCAGCATAAGATGAACAATGTTGGACTCAATACGGTGCCTTGCGGTACACCTTGGCTGATTTATCGAAGCAAAGAGCTTTCATCGTCGATTTGAACATGAAATTTGCTATTTTGAAGGAAGGAAAAAATGATTTTATGTAAAAAGGTGGGTGTTTCGATTGCAACTAATTTGTGAATTAAACCGCAATGCCATACAGAGTCGAAGGCCCTTTTGATGTCTATAAAAACTGCAGTTGTGAATTGCTTCTTTTCGTAGGCATTGTTGATGAGTTGTACCATTTGATGCAACTGATGAACTGTGCTTGTTTTATTACAAAAACCATGCTGAAAAGATGGCAAAATCTGTTCCTTTTTCTTTTCAGAAAGTCCAAAAGACATTTATAAATGATTTTTTCAAGGATTTTGGATAGAGAAGAGAAAAGACTGATAGGTCTATAATCATTAGGAGACAAAGGAGGAGATTCTTTTTTGGATAGCACAATTACTTTGGCAATTTTCCAGGCATTAGGAAAGTAACCAATTCGAAGGCAAGACTTGAAAAGTGTTTTGAAGCTCGTTAGGATATTTGTTGGAAGGTTTTTAAGCATAATGTTACTGATGTTATCTGAGCCTGGTGATTTCCGGATTTTGATTTTTTTGATAATATAGCGAATTTCTTCAACTGAGGTTCGACAAAGCATTTTCTGAAGACGATGATTGCTGGGTTCAGTCCAAATATCAAGAGTGTCTGTATTTCTATTGCAGAAAATATCTTCGTAAAAATCAGCAAATAATTAATTTTTCGTGGTTTGTAGTCGCCGATTTGTTATTATGAGTTAGTGGGGGTAATATCGTTGGTTTGTTAAGAAGACTTCTAGTATGATTCCATAAAGAAGAACTGGGCGATAGGCTCTCAAGATATTTCTCTTCTTCTTCTCTCTCATTATTCGTTCTGGAAAACATGACTTTTCTTGAAAATTGCTACTCAAAAATTCGGTGAGTTATTTAAACATTTTTTTAGTAGTATTGCTTTCATTTCGAATAGATCTAATATATCCAGGGATATCTCGAATTATTTTTAGAACTTGTGATTGATTTTCACAGTATTTTTATTCATGTTGTTTTATTGTTTAAGATATGGTCATTTTTGATCATTTTTTGGCGTTTTTAATTTTTTGTTACTTTTAATAGTGTTTATGGTTACTTGAGTCAAAAACGATTACAGCGAGAAGAATTCTACTTACACCAAGAAAATAATACTTATACTTACCTAATTAAAATCTTACTAGCTTCGAGAAACAGTTCGGTGACAATAATAGAAAAAAAAAGCTAGAAAAAAATGTACGTTGGGTACCTACCTACCTAAAAATGACAATAATGTAGTGGAAATATCAAAATCGTTGCTGAAAAAAAATCCAATTTGTTAAAACACAATATGTTTTTTTAATACCCATATCCTGTGCTGTGTGGTTATTGCGAACTTTTTCATCACGATGCGAGTTAGATTCGTCGAAGCTTTCTAATTACGATAATTTTTCACCGAAAATTGATCACATTTCTAAAAATGGTTTCGTATTCGCGTTTGGTAGGTAAATGGACTCGTGCTTGGTAAATGAAATACGATATATCAATGGTGTGGCGTTAATTATTACATATTAGTTTTTCACGGTTCGGTTTTTCTGCGAAACGATGGTGAAAAACGTATACTTTTCAATTCGATAATGATTGGAAATAAAAGCCATCCATTATGTTTAAAATAATGGAGTATTTTTTTGCGTTTTTTTTTTTAAATTAAAAAGTTGAATATTTTTATATGCGCGATGAGGCATGTGCATACAGTAGATAAGTTGGTAAAGGGAATAAAAAAAATATCGCGAAAAAAAAACTTGGCGTCAAGTTTGGGTTGCGGAAAATGTAATTTTTATTATAAAATACCTCGTGTAAAATATATGTGTATACGACGACGGTGAAGTTTCTTGGCATTGTGCGAAGCTGGTGGATTTTACATCTACTTACTCGTCCTCGTATATACGAAGGAGGAATTTTTCGCTTTTAAATTATATGATACGGTTATTTTATTCGTTTAGTGTAAATTTGCGGCGCGTAAAGGTTAGATAATCCAATTTGTGTTTACCATAAATAAATTTTCTCTTTATTAAAGGATGACATATGTTATTTAGCGAGATTAGTTGCGAGCGCGTGTTGTGAGGGTGAAATAAGGAGACGGGATTTCGATAGTCGTTTTTGAAAAGATTATGAACGGCTTGCACGTTAAACAGATTTGTTCAACTGGATTTTCGACGACTCTACTACTCGTTGTCGAGTTTTTCTCTCACTATGGTTTAGGGATTTCGTATACGAGTTGTGTGAAATTCAGCGGCGGTGTTACATACTATAAGCTGCGAGTAGAGAACGAGGATTTACACTTCATATACAGTGTACGCTTTTTTTTCCTGATTCATGTTTCAGGGTGTCTCAATGTGGGTATGTAGAGTGTGACGTGTTTGGGGGTTTGTGTGTTTTGATTGGCGAGGTGATTGATATTTTGACTGGATGTATACCTTATGGAATCAGGCATGTTATAGCAGTAGTCTAATGTGCAGTTTTGCAGGCGGTCCAATATGTAGAATAAGTATTTGATCATGTTATATTCAATTTGATTTACTTTTTTCTACAAGTCCATTATTATACTATCTTATCTTAATGATATTTTCCTTGGAAGTATATGTGAATAATAGATTTGTTATCATATGTTGCGCGAATCCGGTGATATACAAATTATACAAACAGCGATCAGAAAAAATCACATGGTAAGGTATCAAGTTCTGTGACGATGATTTTTCGGATTGGCTGAGTGAAGCTATATACACAGACAACAATGATTTTCTATTTTTCATCTTCACTTGTGTCACTCCTGAAAATGATTTGGGCCGGAAGTTCGTTTTTATAGAAAAAATTTGTGGTCAAAAATAGACTAAATTTATTGCAACACGCTCTGCGCACAAAATTTATGAATTATTAGATATTTTTTTCTCACTGAAAGTAAGATGGGCTCATATTTCAGCAAGAATTGTTGCACGCAGATGCCAGCAATGTATATGTATTAAAGAAATGTGAGTTCATTAAGAGGCCCGCTTTACCAACTGCAGGTTGCATAGATATGTGCTTCAGTTTCTTGAATAATAATTTTATCTCATTTTCTAAGAAAATTAACCGGAAATACAAATTGCTGGGGAGAAAACCAAGAAATTTGGGCAATTATTGAGAAAAAATATACTTACTTTTTCAATCGATTCGTTCGCGAACGAGTCACTAATACGAATCAATTTGTTCGCGAATGATTCATAAAAAATTATTCAAATTCGTTTCTTGAATGATTCACCAAAAATTGAGTAAATGAATCGATTCGTTCGCGAACGAGTCACTAGTACGAATCAATTTGTTCGCGAATGATTCGCTAAAACTTATTCAATTCGTTCGTGAATGATTCACCGAAAATTGAGTAAATGAATCGATTCGTTCGCGAACGAGTCACTGTGCGAATCAATTCGTTCGCGAATAATTTATCAAAAATTGAGTAAGTGAATCGATTCGTTCGCGAACGAGTCACTTATACGAATCAATTCGTTCGCGAATGATTCACCTGGAAATCAATCAGTTTGTTCAATCGCCGATCGGCTGTGATGTGAATGATTCGATTCGATTTGATTTGATTCACTTCGCTTGAAAACAGAACAATTCATATACGAGTACCATTGTTTCACAAAAACCGAATCAAACGTAAATTAATTGATCCGTTTGCGAATGATTCACCAAGAAATCAATCAATTTATTTAATCGCCAATCGTTCGTAAATGATTCGATTCGATTGTAAGCAGATCAATTGCTGTACAAATGTTTCAAAAATATTGAATCAATTCGTTCGTAAAAGATTTCTATTTGAAGAAGAGTCGGTCTTCTCACGCTAAGTACGTGAGTGTTTTTTAACTTGTTATCTGTGAAAATTAACTATTTAAATATGGGTAAGTTTGTTATTTTGAATAATTGAAATGTAGGTGATCAATTTCCTCAACAAAACACATGGTTTTTGATAAAATTCTTTGATTTTCCCAAGTTACACAACTACCTACTTTTAACGATTCCCAAAAATTCTCTGCTTTTTGTCAACACTTTTTTTGTCATTGGTTGGGGGGGGGGGGGTTGAAACACCATCTCTTCCCCGTTCAGCAGGCCTACGTTTTCGGTAAATTATCCAGCATTGATTTTTAGTATAATTTGCTGGTGATTTTTGATCGATTGATGATTATTTCTGAGTGTAACTTCAATATTAAGCAGATATGAGTTATTGGAAACTTTTGATTTATTGTAATTTTTGGTAAGTTGTTGGTTGTGGGGGTTGCCATGAAGCTGACATTTGAGAGTTAGGCGAAAATTAGGCTTTTAAAAAATTGAAAAAATATGTACAAATTTTCGATATTCTGACCAGGGAATCTTTCGAGTCTCGAGGTGTCTGCTTCGTATGTATATTTAAATGAGACCTCAATTTTTGAAAAGATCACGATCTGAATCCCCCTTAACTAGACAAAATTTCAGCAACAGAAATCGTTTTTTGATTTTTGGCATGTTTTTGAAAATTTAAAATCGACCACTTTTGACGATTTATTGTTTTTGTATCTTATACTTGTACGTATGTTACTGTTAATGTTAATTATGGGACTATTGTTTTGGTTTTGGTATATATGAAGGTAATTTGTAAGTAGAGCAATATCATCTCATCAACTCCAGCTCGCACCGAGTTTCACAATTTATCTCGTAGCCTTTGGCGTGATTTTCGATTTCTCTAGCCTGTAGAATTTTTAAATTTCTCCAGAAGGCATGGACATTAGTTTTGGCTGCTAAAAATCGAGTTGTGTGGCTTATTCTCAACCTGTTTGAAGCGTTTATCCTCATTTAAGCTGATTTACAGGCGGACTCTTTTAAGGTGTTTTTTTGATCAGCATTCTTCAGTTGGCATTGGACTGGACTACATCCTTTCTCAAAAATAGAACTCAAATTGTTAAGACAGAAGGTATAAATGGAGAATACCATTTCTCTGAACAATACCCAGTTGAGCAAGGAGTTCCACAGGGGTCAATATTAGGACCTCTGTTCTTTATTTATTACATCAATGACCTTCCAAAAAATGTAAGGAGTAACTTGATCCTATTTGCAGATGACACTACAGCACTGATTCCTATGAATATGGGTGTCTCAGTACAGCAGGTTGTGGATGATTTGGTAGCGTGGTTCAGAATAAATAAAATTAAATTAAATGTTGAGAAAACAAACCTAATAAGTAGGTATATTTTGGTCACACTCACAGCACACAAAATTTAAATTTGGCACTGCCTATTACTAAAGTTGAATGTCTAAAATTTTTGGGAGTATACATCAACTCCAGTCTAACTTGGACTGATCACATAGACAATTTAGCTGGGAAACTATCATCAATAAATTATCTTCTTTGGCAATTAAAAGGTGTCAACAATGTGCAAACATTAAAAATGGCATTTTATGGAATGTTCCAGTCTAACATGGCATATGGCTTGGTGTTTTGGGGCGGTAATATGAGTCTTATGCAGAGAATTTTTGTAATACAAAAACGAGCAATAAGAATCATCTATCAAATGCAAGTCACAGAATCACGCAAGAACCCGCACAACAATTGTCGACGTTGACATTTACATCGACTACGACATTTACATCGACTACATTTTTTTCCAACATATGATGGAAAAGTGATCAATTAATTATTTAGTAGGAATCTTCTGTCCATACAGAAGCCAGGTAAATGAAAATTTTCGAAATTTTCTCATTATTTCTGATACCTCGACATGCCATCTCAACATGTAGATGTAAAATTCAATGCTTGAAATTTACATCTACAACTATGTCAACCAATTTTTTAGAATTAAAATTTCTGTTTTAGTGTTTAAAATTTTAGTAAACATTCAAAAATATGATCTTGTTCAATGAGGAAAACAAGTTTTTTAGGGAATTGATGAAATTATTCACTTTTCCACAGTTTGGAGTTGTGGATGATATGATGTTGATATTGTGTATGTATTTGTTGATGTCAAATTTCACATCAACATTAACATCAAGTTGTCAACATGAAAATGGATTAGTTTAGTACTCACAGATAAAGTACATATTGCACCATCTTTGATATAAGGAATTTCTGTTTAACTTCTTGATTATACAGACTTTCCATCTGTACTTTGGAAGTGAACTTTGCATTGATGCTGTTTTCAGCACGTTGAGCAATAGCCACATCATCATCAGAGGAAATCATTTTTGGGAAAAAAATTTTAAATTTTTAAACTCAAATTTTATAACTTTACAAAGGAGGAGGTCGACATAAATTTTGATGTGAATGTCAATCCATCCACATCCATCACTTTTGGATGCCCCATGTCGATGTGAATTTCGACCCTGTGTCGAGCCAGTTGTCGACACAAATGCAGATCAACATCAGTTGACAATTACATCAACAATTAGCTCAACACAGGGTCAAAATTCACATCAACATGTGGCATCCAAAATTGACGGATGTGGATGGGTCGACATTCACATCAAAATTAGCATGGTCATTGTTGTATGGGAATGTCTTTCTTTCAAATGAAATTTTAACCTTACTCTGCTTATACAGGGGTCGGCGTAAGTTAGTATTCCGATTTGCACAAACAAAAATTTTTTAAAACAAAAAGTGATTTTTTTCTGTAGTGACATAGTGGGGAACGAAACTATTACTACCAAGGTGTTGGTGGGACTTCTACAAACACAACGCACTACTTACATGACCCGCTATCTACTAATTACACACAACAGGGTGTTAAAGAAAACTCATCAATTTTCGAATGCGAATACTAACTTACGCCGACCCCTGTACATATATCTGATTTCTGATAGCCCAAATTGTGAAGAAGGGCATAGTAAAATTACTTTATTCAATAGATGAGTATATGGACATTGTTACATAACTGAGTGCATTAGAAACTGAACTTTCAGCGACTCCTTGTATTTTCGATTTATTATCTTTCAATATTCATGATCATTCATACAGCGTCATTGTTTCTTTTTTTATTTTTTTGTATAATCGATAATTTTTGGATGTTGTAAATAATTCTAAGAATTTTTATAAAAATGTATGAAGTATCTCAATTTCTTCAGAATGTATGTATTTTTTTCTGATTTATTACAATTATGCTGTTTGTTTGTTTTTTTGTTTTTTTAAAATTAGTTTCTATTATTTTTATTGAAGGCGTCTATTTAAATATCTGTGCTAATCCTATACCTCTAAGTATAATGCTGTACATGGCGCATATATTTCATTTTATTTCATATTATTTCATTTTTTTATATCTTTATATTTCCTACACTGTTAGTACATACGTAGGTCGACTTTGTAAATGCAGCAATGCTGCCTATTGCAAAAAATAAAGTTGATTTGATTTGTTTTGAAATTGTTATGGAATAAAAGTAAAAAATGGCTCAAATAATTTCATTTTCTGACTTTTGGGAAGATGAGTCGAGTTGATGGCGTTTTTATCAGTTTATTCATTAATGACGACCTCTGGCGTGTATTTTGATATGTCATTGTCACATGCTCTTTTCATCGAGCATATTCGTGCAATTGCGCGCATTAGTTCGGCGAGCATGTGTTCAATACAACAACATCACCACCTTTAAATTTTATTTAATTCAACTGACAATTTAGCTAAGATAAGATGAATTTTCAAGACGGATTTTTGTATTCATCGTCAATTTTTTGTGTAAAAAGAATGCTTCGTAAACCTAAATACGTAATTTATACAAAATTTGTTCAAAATGTGCCTACGTAATGCTTCAAAAAAGTATGTACCTTATGTACCTACTTAATTTTTGAAAACCAGCACTAAAAAACCAATGGTAAAATAACACCTGTTCGAAGCTGTTTGCAAAAATTACTGCTTAATTCCTCGTAAATTAGTAAGAAATAACAATAATTGAAACCCAATTTTCCAGCAACCCGAGCGAGCGTCTGGAAACGTTAATAAAATTCCTGCCATCGCATTCGAGGAAAAATTTAAGCGACGACGACGACGATCCATCGCGAAATATACTCGTATAGTCGTAGTAGGTAAGGTACTCGTACCTCGCTCACGCAGGAATCATTGGTTGGTGGGTTCAGTTAATCCCGCACCGAAGAAAAAGAACATCCAAGATAAAAAAGATGGTGGAATGGAAAAGGAATAAAGAAAGAGAGGAAAAAAAAAAACTTTGGCACAGCGCAGTCTCTATGGTAACGTCTCCTCGCAGCATTTTACGAACGCTACGCTACGCTATGGTACGCGTAGAATAGAAAAGCCTTAAGTTTAGAATAAACGCTAACTTAATACCTCGTACTGGAAAGGAAAGATCAGGGACGATAATAGAGTTTTACTTAACGTGTGGTAACGCTAATTCTGTTACTAGAATGTGGCGTTTTCATCCCCCTTTTTCGAGTATACGAGTATTTTTCTTTATACAATTCCACGGTATACTTTTCGCTTTAGGTTCGGTCGGTCGGTCTGTTGGTTGGTTGGTTGGTGTTGGTGATACTAGTACGTATACTGCTGTTTCGTTCAACGACCAAAAAACAACCTCCGATGTAATTTCATTCATCCCTTTCGAATTGCTTCGCTCCTTTTCGCAGATTAAATGCGCATTAAACCTCGCCATAGTATGCGGGTTACGTTATTCCCGCAGCATCCTAGGTTTTTTCTTTAAATTAACCGACGATTTGTTGTTCTGCTCGTGTATTTTTTTTGGCGATTTTTTTCTCTCTATGTCTTAAGTGTGGTTTTATGTTATTTACGATTTTTGTAATTATTGTATGTTACAGGTGGCTGGATGATTGTGTAATTGAAAAGAGACACATCTGCTGTGTACCTTGGTGTATGGGATATGGCACCGTCGAGTTTTGTCATCGTGTCAAGAAGGTAGGTTTTTAGTACCTACTTACTTAGATCTGACCAAAGTGACTTAATTTACGTACTATATAGTCTACAGTCAAATTGGTTGCGAAACGAGTTCAGTTGGCTGGAATTTTTGCTGCCGATGAATGAAATCCTGTTGACTTGTTGTATTCACAATGAGTCTAAAATGTCAGAAAAGAAGTCCATTTTGGAGTTTTTTCTGTTGCCCAATGTAGAGGGGGGGGGGGGGTGGAGGAGCACAAGTCTTCAATTTTTAAAATAGCTCTGGCTCAGATTTTTTTACGGTCAGTAATTAGGAACTGACTTTGTTTCAAAGTTGAAATTATTATGTTTACATGAGCTCATCATGTGCACAATGGGGTGATCATGCTCTTTAAGTAGGATTTTTTTTTGCAAATTAGCAAAAAAATGGTTATACTGGCTAGCCATAGCATTAAGGAGTTCGATTCACGTCCATTGAACCAAAGTTTCAGTGTTGCCAGGTGTGGGAATTTGTCCCCACAAGTGGGTATTTTACACTTTCCATTTTTGGCGGCGGGGAAAAAGTGGCGAATTGCCGTCCAAGTGAGGAAATTGGGGGGGGGGGATTTTTCTTTATATTTTCATTTTAAATTTATTGCAAAAATGTATTTTTTCCATTAAATAATGCTATGTATTTTTCAAGCAAAATTCCTCAAAAAATTTCGATTCCATACAAAAATGAACAAAATCACCTTCTATTTAATCATTTTTCATGTAAGTATATCTTTCAATTTTCCCACCTTCTTAAAAAATAAGTTTAATTCAACACAGTTGTAAACTGCGTAGTGCACGGTACAAACAAATTATGCATAACTTTTTCACACCTTTAAAGTATCATGTTGGGAGGGCAAGGGCATTGAAAAATGCAGGATTTATTTTATAAAAGTAGTAACTGGCAAAGTTGTTGGAAAATTTGCGATTTTGTAGTTTGCATTTTCAAGATCTTTGTCGCCTCCCCCCCCCACCTCTAATAAAATTGGTTATCTTTGCCACTGGACTAATAATAAGAAACATTCAGAGCTGATTAAATTACTGTTTCAATACGTCATTTTAAAGGTATAATTTTATGAGGAAAACAAGAATTCGAATCAAATTTTCTCGAATTTTACGTGTATTATTTTTTTATTGGTTTTAAAAACACTCAGTGGGGACTTCACAAATTTATTTTGACTCGTTTGCAAAAATTGCTTGCATCGGCGCGTCGCCCTTCCAATTTCAAGTAAAAATGAGCTGTTGTAGAATTTATTTAAACGTGACCTTGCGACCTATCGAAATGGGTTAAAATTTCGCGAGAAATTCAAATAGGTATTTCGAGGAAAATGATTTTTGGGCACCGTAAAGAATTTTCAGCCCAAAATTAGGTCAATAATTTTGTAATTTATTTCAGAAAAAGCATCGTGCAACTTTTCAAAATGAGTTACAACTTGGTGAGAAATTCAAATATTTCGACGAAAATGTTTTTCGAGCACTTTTGAAAATTGTTGAGCTAAAACGTGGGTGATTATTTTCAGGATTTTCGAAAATGAGAAGTCATGTAATTATCAAAATTTGTTGGAACTTTTGCAGAAAAAACAAAAATTTCTATCAAGCTGTTTTGAATAAAAAGCTTAAATTTGGGTCATGGCTTTCGGATTATAGAAAAAGTGTCGTGCAATTTATCAAAATGGGTTAAAACTTTACCTATGAGAAATTCAAATATTTCGACGAACATTTTTTGAGCACTTTCGAAAATTTTTGAGCTGATACTTGGGTCATGATTTTTAGGATAAAATATGCGTCATGCAACTTATCAAAATCAGTTGAAATTTTGGCAGTAAGTAATTCAAAAATTTTCATCAACACATTTTTAAGCTGTTTTGAACAAGTTTGGGATCATAATTTTCAGTATTTTTAAAAAGAAAAGTGCCATGTACCTCTACCTATCTATCAAAAAATTACGGTTACCATTTCAGAAGAGAATAAAAAATTTCTATCAACACTTTTAAAAATTTTTGGACCTAAACTGATTTTTGTAATTTTTGAAAAATCTTTCTTGTTACTTGTCAAGAAGAAGAAGAAAGTGTCTTTCAAGTATGATGGGGTTGGTGAGATTTTTATTAAATTCTGTCAAAGATAGGTCATTGTCAGAATAAGTTGGAAGTTCGATGGAAAATCAAAAATTGTCATCAACGCTTGAAGAATTTTTATCGCAAATTTGGGATGCGCTTTTCAGGATTTTCGAAAAAAAGGTGTGATGAGCAGATATGCCCTGACTGCAGTAGGTGGTCACTATTGTAACTATTCCTATAGTGGTACTTCATATAATAACTGGTTTAGAGGTAGAGGGGAAAGGTTACGTACATAAATTACCGCGATCCTGGGTCTGGACCAGGATGGCGAAAAATATCATCTTCACTACCTGTTCAAGATCTGCAGCTCTCGGTACAGTGGTCAACCGTCTAGACTTTCTTAGGCTTCGGCCTCCTTGCACTTTAACCCTAAGTATTACCCGCTTGTTCGGTGTGAATTTGTGTCAATTAACGTAAACGTGATTAAGATTCAATGAATTAGCGCGATTTATGGTATTTTGGATCATCTCTCATTTGTCGACCATGAGAGTATGTACCCAGTCTCAAAATGTATTACGATATGATGGATACAGAATCGTCGTAGGTACATGGACCCCTTAATTGGAGACGATTAACGCGAATAGTTGGGTATGAGTTGGAACACTCTCCACCAATCACATTATCGATGCTTTTATTGCTAATAATGTAGAAGCGTCTCGTAAGTAGAGAACCTTTTCATATATTTTAGATATATTACCTACTTACGAGCAGAGTAAGGATTAATATTTATGATTAGATAAATTTAATCTGGCCTGAATCTTTATTTTATTCTCATGTGTGCCAGGATTAATCATCCTGAGTAAATTCGTCCTTAGCATAACGTAATCTAGAGCTAATCATCTATTTTATGATACTATATTAATTCACCTTGTGTATTTTAGAATTAATATCTTATGATATTCACGACGTATTATACAGTGCATTGATTTATTTCATCAATAAACCTCTATAATATTGTTGTCTCGTAACTAATGTAATTGGTTATGGAGTTCAGAAAAAATCTAGTGTGTATAGTAACCTTAGGTAATCTGAGTTGCATAGCTCTGTGCAATTAGGGATAGGAGATTTCTCACCACCTAGGATAATATTTCTATCAATATCTCTCCATATTAAACAGTCTCATAATTCTTTCCTAAACCATCTATTACCTATCTCACTATTACAAAGGGTCATGTGACTTTTAAAATGGATCACAATTTAAGAAGAAAAACAAAAATTTTTATCAGAACTTTTTTTGAGCTTTTTTTAAAGAACTTTGATCCCAAATTTGGGTCATAATGTTGAGAATTTTCAAAAAAGATTTCTGGTTATACCTGCCAAAATGAGTTGGAAGTTTGATTAGAAATAAATCAAAAAAAAGTTTTCATCAACACTTTTCGAGGATGTGCTTTTCAGGATTTTCGAAAAATAGACTTTTTAGCCCAGTCAATATGCAATTTGACCCAAACATAATTACAAACAAAGGTTTTTTTGGTGAATATTGTCTAGGGTGGTGTGCTGAATAACATACTAAAAGTCCCCGCCCCTACCCCACGAGCTAACCCCCCCACAGTAGATCAAAGCCCCCCAAAATCAGTTTTTCATTAAGAACTCCTGAAATATTGAATTTTGAGTAAAATGAGCCCAGTGATCATTTCATCTCCTCTCCAATACCTATCAAATGAGCTATCGACCAACTCCCTAGTCTCAAGGGGGGTGGCGCTACGACCCCTCAAAGTGATGTGATTTCAATAGTTTTACATTTTATGATTTGGGACTTGTAACCTGTCCTAATTGATAAAATGAAGTCAAATTTGGGGAATGGGATTGTTTTGGGTGCTAGAGTTGACCTCTGGAGTGGGGCGGGTCAAAGTTGAAAATTACAGAAAGGTCATTTTTTTGGAGGGGCATAACATGACCCCAAATGGATGAAAAGGATCCGAAATCATACCATCGGACAGTACCCTATCTGTGATTAACATATCCAAATTTCAGCTTCCTAGGTCATCCCCACTTCTTTTAAGATGGAAAAAACCGAAAATAGGGGCAAAATAAGGAGATTTTTTAGCTTAATTCCGCTTTAAATGGGGTGGGGATGACCTAGGAAGCTGAAATTTGGATATATTGATCACAGATAGGGTACTGTCCGATGGTATGATTTTGGACCATTTTCATCCATTTGGGGTCATGTTATGCCCCTCCAAAAAAATGACTTTTCTGTAACTTTCAACTTTGACCCTCCCCACTCCAGAGGTCAACTCTAGCTCTCAAAAGAATCCCATTCCCCAAGTTTGACTTCATTTTATCAATTAGAACAGGTTACAAGTCCCAAATCATAAAATGTAAAATTATTGAAATCACATCACTTTGAGGGGTCGTAGCGCCACCCCCTTGAGGCTAGGGAGTTGGTCGATAGCTCATTTGATAGGTATTGGGGAGGAGATGAAATGATCACTGGGCTCATTTTACTCAAAATTCAATATTTCAGGAGTTCTTGATGAAAAACTGATTTTGGGGGGCTTTGATCTACTGTGGGGGGGGGTAGCTCGTGGGGTAGGGGCGGGGACTTTTAGTATGTTGTTCAGCACACCACCCTAGATAATATTCACCAAAAAAAAACTTTGGTTTGTAATTATGTTAGGGGTTCGCCTATTTTTTTCTGCTATTTGCCTGGGCTATTTCAAATTAGTAAGTCACAATAATTTCAGGAAAAAACAAAAATTGTCGTCAAAACTTTTTTAAATATTTTTTAAAGAACTCTTATCTCAAATTTGGGCCATAATGTTGGGAATTTTTGAAAAAGGTGTCATGTGACCTATCAAAAAGAGTTGAAAAAATCATGTTGGTTCCATGTTTTGGTTCAAATTTTTTCAAAAATTATCGTAAGTGTTAATTTCTAGAGATTTTTGATTTTCTGTCGAAAATTCGACTTACTTCTGATTTTTAAAAGGTTGCAAGACACCTTTTTTAAAAAAATCTCTTAAATCATGGGCCAAGTTTGGACTCAAAATTGTTTAAAATTCATTTTAAAAAAGTATTTATTGGTATTTTTGATTTTCAGTGAAATTTTAGGTGCTGATTTTGACAAGCACATGGGACATTTTTTGAAAACTCCGAAAATTCAAGACCTTAATTTGGGCTCAAAATTCTTTAAAAGTGTTCCAAACAAGTTTTTATATCGATTTTTGATTTTCTATGTACTAAAATTTTAATGGATTTTGATCGGTTGCATGACAACTTTTTCAAGCATCCTGAAAATAATCACTCGCGTGTTCTGAATTATTGTGGGGTGTTTATGATAGAAGAAATTGAAGATGACCTAATATGGCAAATCCCTGAGTATGCCTTAGTGCATTGTGTTAGCTGGAACTTCAAGATAAGTTAGTGCATTGCAGTCTTATTCAGGCGAGCCTTCAGCAACATTGACACTCTAAAGTCGAGGGGTGCCAAAGAGGGAGATGTGGTGGAGATATACAGCAAAGGGAATTACGTTTTATATGCAGTAACCAAAGAACGACACAAGGACATGCCGACGATAGGAGACTTTGTATGAACAATGAAAGCTCTGGCAGCCAAATGCGTTGAGCTAAACATCACAAAAATCACAGTACCAAGATTAGGGTGTGGCTTGTCCTAACTTGAATGGCCACTAGTTAAGCAAGCGCTCCTAGAGTGCTTCGAGGGCCTTATGGTGACTCTGAGAGTTTGCACCACCCCCCACCCCCTCCAAAAGACATGATAGCATGATTACCGAACACAAAGAGAACACGTGTTTGGTGAATTATTTGAATTTTTCACAAAATTTTTGCACCCTCGATGAGGTCGTCTACATAATGATTTTCGTTCTGAAGAGCATAGTGAAAGTAAGAAAGGCGAATTGGCTCTCAGCTGGGATTTTAGAGTTGGTTCTTTGTGATCTGTAAGCCCGGTCACCATTTCAAATAACTACATCACCCTTATCCCCTTCCCCCTCCTGTCCTGTCCCCTCAAAAAAAGAATCATCCACCATGAGGAAAAGTAAAAATAATAAAATGTTGATGATGATGATAATGATGATGATGACCTATTAAAATGTTCTGAAATTTTTTCAGCCAATCAATTTTGATCGAATTTTTTTCTCACAATATTATTAAGAAATACACCCAACTACATCATGAACCTGAATTATAGATCAAATTCGTCAATTTTTTTCATATTTTGTAATTTCGTTCAAAAAAATTGGTGATTTCCACAAAATGACAAACCTCTGATTTTTTTCTGGTACTCTAATTTTAATGGGTAAGTACATTTTTTCAAATTGGAGAATAATTTAATATGATGAAATATAAGTAGGAAAATATCTGAAAATTACTGACATCTGAGCAGCAAAATTTTCAGCCAAAGTCGATTTCAAAGGTTGAACTGTAAACTAATGAGCCGCACGTTTCGATTATTCTTACAGATATCGATCATTAAGTACACACATTTGGGAATTTGTTCGCGGATGATTTAAATGATTTTGTAATCGTTACAGGTGGCTCTTTGCTGTGCGGACGTTTGAAAATGGAAATTCCCCGTCGACGATGGTGCTGGTTGATTATCGAGGTAAGTCGAATTACAATTATTTACAACCCGAATTCAATCAGAACTCGTTAATACATTTATATAGGACGTTATCGAAGTCGTCATCCCTCACGTGATTTTCACCCCTTCGTTGCACTTGTACTCGTACGAGTAGTAGCTTATCGCGAAAAATCTATTTAAAATAATTCATTAAATATTTGGGTGGTGTTGAACGATGACAATTATGGTTATACGGTGCATCTTGATTTAGTTTTTAAACGTAACATGTGCGCGATTCGAAACACACCGCGACGGTACATTTATCGTATCGTAAAATTTTAGATGCAGATAGCATTGTACTCGCAGGCCGAGCGCATAGCGACGATATATACAGTAGAAATTCGGGGGCCTCTGCTCTATAAATGGACAGATGTGAATATAATGGTCATCGAAGCGCGAATATAACGTAACTCGTATGTATGTACCTAGCAAAGGCGCACAAACGCATATAAGGGATACGAAACGGTGCAAGAAAACAACCAAATCACACCCGAGGGATGTAAGGAAAACACCAATGGGAGCTAAATAATGTATTTGACTGATGCTGGATGCTCCTCTTCGGTTCTCGCTCTCGCTCTCTCTCACTCTTTTTTTTTTTTTGCATCCTCGATAACTCGTGTTCGTCAAGAGTTAAATAACCTCGTGTTGAAATAATCAAATGATTCGGGTTTGTTTCGGTTATGAATATTATGGATTTTAAAGGAGGTTTTTTTTGTGTGTGTATAGTCTGTATCTAAAGCTGGTGTGTTTGTGTATACTGATTTTGGTGCTGGATTAGAATAACAATACGATCGACGATGTTTGTTCGAGTGTGACGATTGTCTAGTGTATCTATTGTACTAGAACGTATGTTTATGTATTTTAATATGTGCCGAGTGAGTGTTTTGATTAAAGGTGTTTATGAGTTGGATGCTGCTGTTTAAGGGGTTGCGCGTTAAATGGGGATTAGTACGGTGATTGGATTAGCGCTGGAGTGGTTTTTTTTTGTGGAGTATGGAACATGTGTGTTTGTGGGTGGTTTGTGTAGCGCCACTGTGGAATTTCGTTTGTCGAGTGGAAAATTTTGGCTAAAATTATTATCAGTTGAAAAAAAAAACGATTTTTTATATGCATTTTTTGGGTGGGTGGGGGGGGGGTAATGTTATGCCTTCGAAGTTCCCTCAAAGAAAATTTCAAAACCATCGAAAAATTGCCATAAAACTGAAAAATAATAAAAGAATTTGGGAGAAAAATGAAATTTTACAAAAAAAATCTCTTAAGCAATTTGATAAAAAAAACAGGATCTTTTTAGGCAGGCAAAGCAAAAATTATGTTTTTTGGACGTTCTGGCAAAAAAATCAAAAATTTCTCAGCAATTTTGGCAAAAATTAGGACCATTTGGACTGTTTTCATCAAAAAACTACTTCATGAAAATTTTAACTTGAAGCGGAAATTTTTTGATAATTTTGACAAAATCAGGATTTTTTAGACAATCTTGTCAAGAACACAAGTTTTTGACAATTGTGCAAAAAATGGACACTTTTTGACAATTGTGCTAAAAAATGAGGATTTCCGGATTATTTTGCCGAAAATTGATGCTTTTTGACATTCTTTTTTGTAAAATTGACACTTTTTGACGCTGGTCAATTTGGCAAAAAAAAAAGTTTCTAGCAGGTTCGGTATAAACATCCTCAAAAAAATTAGTCATACCAGATGGGGTGCAGATAGATGGGCATTATTACATAATTATATTTTCAAGCCACCTCCCATCCATTATTGACTACGGATCAATCGGGCATATACAATTTGGGCACAAGATAAGCAAGCACACCAGGGGGTCAGTAATGACACATACAAACTGGGCACATAAGAAAAAAAGAACGAAAGGAACACATACAAATTGGGCACATTAGAATGAGCAAACGAAATTGAAAGGAACACATACAAATTGGGCACATCAGACAAAATGAACGAAATCGAAAAGAAGCCATACTATTTCGACACACTAGAAAATAATCAAATAGGTAAAATAGACATAATAGATTTCATCCAAAGCAGATATGTACTTATCAAAAAAGGAGGTAGGTACTCTGGTAATTCATGTACTTACATACACAGAATTAAACTCACATCCATCCATATTATCTGTATTAGAGTAAGTAC
Source organism: Planococcus citri (assembly GCF_950023065.1). Lineage (NCBI taxonomy): Eukaryota > Metazoa > Arthropoda > Insecta > Hemiptera > Pseudococcidae > Planococcus > Planococcus citri. Next base: position 2,806,946 of record NC_088679.1, on the reverse strand, counting down.
CTACCTGAACTAGGTACCTACTTGCGTTTTTATGCGTAAGTTAGTTGCGACAATGAACTCACTACCTAGGTAAATCAATTTTCAGCTGAAATTTTGATAACAAATGCTCATCTGCATTACATTTTTCGTATTCATCACCATATTTACCTATTGTCAGTATGTTAGTATCAATTACGAGAGCTTCGAAGTGTGTTCTGTATTTATTCTTATTCGAAAATTCTTTTAAAATGAGTGAACATGTCGTTTTATCGAAATCAGTGCGTGAAAAAGACGTTTTGTGGTATGGTAATTTTAAATTTACCAAGGGACGATTGCTGAAATTGACTGGAGAACAGCATTGGCGGTGTGCGAACAGGAAGTGCTCTTCGAATCTGAAAACTATGGGGACCATGGGGACCACGTGTGTAATTACCAAACATCCAAATGAGCACAACCATCCACCTTATACCAAAGAAAATTGTGAACGAGCGTTGATTAGTGCATCAGCAAAACATAAAGCGATCGAAGAGCCAACAATACGACCAAGTACATATTTTTAAAATGTTATTGTGTGAATGGTTCCTACATTTTTTACATTCAAGTTTTTAAATAAAAGTTTTAAATGCGAGGTTCATTCTTTCCTGTGTGCCCAGTTTGTATGTGCTCTTTTCGTTCTTTTTTTTCTAGTGTGCCCAGTTTGTATGTGCCCAATTTGTATGTGTCATTAGAGGGCGATTTCTAGCAGTGTGCCCAGTTTGTATGCCAGGTGTGAGAATGTGCCCAAATTGTATATGCCCGATCAATCATCTATAATTCAGCTGCCGAATCAGAACTAAACAAACTAAATTCCATCAGAAATCATGCTCTTTGTCTCTGCATAGACGCTTTCCGCACAAGTCCCATATCAAAACTTATAAATCCGAAATAGGCACCACCACACTACAAAAAAGAAGAAACTGTCTTGCTCTAGAATACTTCATAAAGATCACCACAAATCGGAGTCACATGAATTACTTCAAGATTTTTCATTCAAGCCTAGAAAAGCAGTACTCCACCTACAAATCTTTTGGTAATGGTACTAGGGAGTTGCTAGCCTCTGAAAATATTGATCCTGCCAACTTGAACGATATTAAAGAAAGAATTGAGTCATATAAAAACATCATACCACCAAATCCTGTCACCTCATGCCGTTTAAGCAGACAGGAAGTAGTAATTTTAGCCAGGATACGAATAGGCCACACCTCATTTACCCACAGCTCATTTTTCACAGAAAAATCTCTAAAAAAAATGCCCATGTTGCAATGTAAACACAACGATTCAACACATATTGGACTCGTGTATTTTATATACAAAACAAATGTTGAAAATATACTGGGAATAGGCTTCAAATATGACGACCTGAACGGAGATGATGAAGACCTATGCAAAAAATTATTCACTTTCTTGAAAGTTTCCAACCTACGAGGTGCGGTAATTTGAAAATGATTTGGCCATAGATTGGGTTGTGATTTGTGGTAACACCAAAACAACAAACGCAGTCTCATTTGAAAGAGGAGTGGATTCTCTAGTACTATGCAACATTTCAAGTTGGTCGGGTGAATTTAGCGAGTTTTACAGCTGTTTGAAGTGAACAACTTTTAAAACCACGTCTTGAAACTTTGAGGAGTGACTTGAGGAGGATCTTTGAGTCAAAGACATCAGAATTTGAGTTGGGGGAGAGGAAAATGTCTTAAAAGGCCAAACATGATGTTTAAAAGAGGTAAGGAAATATTTGAGGAAGATCAAGAGATCAAAACCTCACAAAAAGTAGGCCATGAGAATCTTGTTACTAAGTGGCTGTGAGGAAACCTCCTCTGAGGTGAGTAAAAAATAATTTTTAAAGGAGATTGACCTCATTATTTATCAGAGTAATCTTCCTTCAACTCAGTACATCATATTTATTCTCAATTTCCCCCTTTAGGAAACCGGTTTTTCCCCTCTCAGAGGTGACTTCTTCAAAATTTCAGTGGAGGTTCTTCAATCGTCCTGAAAAATGCAAAGGATGTTAATTTTCAGGTAAAAACCATCTGAGAATGAAGTAAAGATCCCTGGGAATCGAATCTGGGGAGTAGAAATGGTGAGGAGACTCTAAGATGTCTTGAGGAGGTGAATATTCCTCAAAGAAGTAATTTTCAACTTTCATTTTTGCGACGTGGTTTAGAGGTTGTTCACTTCAAACAGCTGTAAATTTTGCAAAATTCCACAACCCAATCTATGGCGATGGCCAAGTATCGTTTTCAAATTGCCACATTCATATTTAATGATATTTGAAACTTTTTTTCTTCTTTAATTGTCATTAATTTGATAGATATGTTTTCCCATTACCATTGTTATGTATTTCATTATTAATCTATGTTGGTGATTTAGTTAATTAATTTAAAAATTTAAATGTAGGTATGTGTTCTAATGTATGTAATTACTGTAGATGCTAAAAGCCTAGATGTTGGGTGTCTTTAAATAAATATTTTCAGTTCAGTTTTCAGTTCAGGAAGTTTGTTTAGTAATTTTGGAACAAAAATAGGATCTTTTAGGCCGGAAAAGCAAAAAAATCAGTGCTTTTTGGACGTTTTGGCAAAAAAAAAAAAAACACACTTTCTCAGCAATTTTGGTAAAAATTACGACCATTTGACTATTTTATCAAAAAACCACTTTCTGATAATTTTGGCATAAAACGGAAACTTTTTCACAATTATGGCAAAATAAGGACTTTTGGGCAATCTTGCCAAGAGCCAAGAACACAATTTTTAGACAATTTTGACAAAAATTGGCTTTTTTTGACAATTTTACCAAAAATGGACACTTTTTGACAATTATGTGCAAAAATTGGCACTGCACTGTTTGATTAATTTGTCAAAAATTGACGATTTTTGACATTCTTTTTTTTAAAAGTTGACACTTTGACGCAGACAAATTTGGCAAAAAAAGGACTTCTGTTGAGTAATTTTATAGTAAAGGGAGGTTTTTTTAGACGGGCAAACAGCAAAAATCAACGCCTTTTGAACACTTTATTTCGTAGCAATTTTTGCAAAAATGATGACTATTTGGCCATTCTGTCAAGAAACTATGTACTTCCTGAGAGTTTTGACGAAAAAAATATTACAACTTTTCGCCAATTCGCCAAAAATTGACACACGCTGACAATTTTAACAAAAAAGGGGAATTTTTCGACCGTTTTGCAATTTTTTTGAACAATCTTGGCAAAACCAGGACTATTTGAAAATTTTGGCAAAAAATCGAGCCTGGATATTTTTTGACAATTTTACCCAATTATGGACACTTTGTCTTTGATTTGCGTTTCGATCTATAGGTTTGTTATGGTTCAGAATTTTTCTGCCAGTTTGAATACCTAGACCTACGTTCCTTGTAGTAATGAAAATAGTGATTTGAAACAGATTTCGAGAAATTGGGCATAAATTGATCAAAATGGCATCTTGTAGATGCTGAATTCTCATTGGAACCGTTCTATTGAATTTTTGCAAAACTAGAGATTCGAAGAAGTGTTCTGAAAATTCTAGTATGGGTCGAAGTCACCACCGATCGACTATCGAGATCGAAAATGTACAGTGCACTGGCCAAATTTCAAATTTTTTTAACCACTGTTGTATCACCTCATATTGAATCAGTTAATAATTGTTAAAAAAACCTCCAAAAGTCAAAAAATTCAGTCTCGTGGCACATTCTGATATTTTTTCAGATTTTGCAAAAGTAGTAACTTTTTACAACAAAACGCTGTTGATTTAAAATGATTTCTTGGTAAAAAATCCTGCTTAAAAATGACTTTCCCTGTAATAAAAATAGGTTTGGCAATTTGATTGAAAAATGGCGAGAAAAAGCAGAAACAAAAACGTGTTTTCACTCCTGCAAAAATCGTAAAAACGCATTAACAATATTCAGTAAAGTTATTTTTAAAATGAAATACATTTTTTGAATACCTATGGTAATTGAGTCGTTTGGAATATCATTCTATTTCTTCAAGTTTAATTGTGTACCTACTTTCCATAGAAAAATTACTTAAGTACAAAGAATTTAGCCTAACTATTATTTTTTCTACTAAATTATGCAATTTACAGACTTTTTAATAACTATTTTTAAAAATATCATTCGATAATGAATTTTTGCTTCAAAATTCGTAATCTCAGTCGATAATTTTAAAAATTTTGAGAATCTTTGCTCTCGACCGGTCTCGACACTTGAAATTTTACATTTACATTCGTACCATTCATAAACAAATCTAACTTATATAATCACTTCATTGTTGCTTATCTTTATGTAGAATGAAATAGAGGGTTTTTGTTGAGTGCAATAATTTTTGTTAATTTTCTATTTTCATACTTAGTACATAATAGGGTGTTCCGCCCCCTGGAAGTTGAAAATATTTCATTTCCCCTGAAAGTTCAAAATTGTTGATGAACTGGCAACGGTTTTCTCCAATGTAAAAAATCCTTTATCTCAAGGTTTCCATTTTTTGTTTTCAGTTTTTCTTTGTTTAAATTCACATTTATTATTATATTTTTTATCATTATCATCATTTTTTTTTCTTGTTTTTATTCATAAATTTTCAACATTAATTATTCTTTTTCATTCCTTTTTCATACTTGTAAGTATCTCATTTTTTATTGAATTTATCAATTCCCATAACTTTTCTGTTATCATTTTTCATTGTTTTATTTTTTGCTCATTTTTTCATTTATTCACCATGAATTCATTTTTATTCCTTTTCAAGCATAACTAACTATTTGTTTTATCTCACTTGGGGCATTAATTTTTTCTCAGCTTCTATTTTAATTTTCAAATACTTCAATTTCCATCATTCTTTTTTTTTTTTTTTAAGGATTGAGTTTGTTTACCTATAAAAAAGTTAACTACGTTTTTGTTTTTACATTTTCTTTTCTCACAATTGTTTCCTGGTTTTGGTTTTAATTTGATCTGATTTCTTTCGTTTTCATTCAGTTTTTTCAAGATTGGTGCGTTTTCAATTTAGATTTTGTTTAATTCATTAATTTGTTTCTTTTCTTTTATTCCTTATGCATTTATTTTCCTTTATTTTTCCTACTAAATTGTGCAATTTGCAGACTTTTTAGAGTTTTTGCGCGCAAAACTCTAATGTAATCACTTTATGGTCGTCGTCGTCAATACGTAGGTAGATATTAAGCAATATCCAAAAATCGTTAATAAGACAATTTGTTCGGTTTTTTTTTTTTTTTTTTTTTTTTTTTTTTAATTATTAAATTGACAAATATGCAAATATATATATTTTTTTGGGTGTTTGTAATTACTTGATTATTACACCCGTCGTGTAAGAATCAATTCGGATAACATTTTTTATAGAATTTTTTTTTTCATTGCAGAAAACCATTCTAGGGGCTAACCAAACGCACCCCAGGTTTGCTGTAAACTGAGAAGCTGAGAACGCTCGAATCCACTATCTAAATGAAAAAGAGGGTTTTTGGTAAGTGCAATAATTTTCTTTAATTTTCTATTTTCATATGTACTTATAGTACATATTGTTAAACTGGATTCAGTGGCGTTCGACAGAACAGACCCCCCACGAACAGATTCGTAGGTAAATATCTACCCCTAATCATTTCTGGATAATGAGAGTGGAAAATGTTACTAGATTCCAATTTCGAGGCATAGGTGGATGGATATATGCGTCGAGAGTTTCGCAGCAACTATGTTCTAATCTAAAGCCACGATATATGCGATATGCTAATCTCGAATCACATACTGAGTACTAGGTGTACCATATACGTACGATATAACTTCTCAATAAGGTACAAGTTGGCGAGATAATTTACTAATTAAAAAACTTGGTGCGGAGGTACACATCCAACTTTTAATTATAAACGTGCGATTGTAATTTTATCATTTTCAGCGGCTTCTTTGGTTTTTAAAAATTATGGTAATTTTACCTTCTCGTTAGTTTATATTTTCCAAAAAAAAAAAAAACATGTCGCAAATACTTTTCCTCGTATGAGGAAACCTAACGCCGCGCCGCCGAGGAGCGAAGATAAAAAATAACCTAATTTTTCGTCGCTATACGTTTCGCATATATGTAAATGCTTTTCGCCGAAATGTAATTCGAAAGAATTAAAAGAAAATCCCTTTTTATTATCAATTTCTATACGCATTCAGAAACCAAAATTAACGAGTCCCATGGTACACAGAGAAGTGAAACGCTGTCGTAAAAAAAAAGCAGGGGCTCGCGGTGCTTATTTTCCGCGTATTATCAAGTTAAAAACGCGCTTAGTAAATAAATAATTTATGTAATAGAAATAGAAGAGTATGCAAATATGTTACATGTGTAGTAGTGTGCCTGTGTAACAATAACAACATGTCTATATTGTATCTACATACACAATCGAAGTTCGAAGTACAATGCCTGTACCTTTGTTATAATTATAAAGCGTCTGTAAGTGTTTAATTTCTTGTAGGATACCTATTGGAATTTTTGTTATGGTTTTTGTGATTATTTGTAATCGAAATGGAAACACGAATGTGTGTACTCGTATCTGTTTGTAGTGAGCTTGGTTCATCAGCTCAGCTATAAATTTTAATTTAAGAGTAGGGTGTCTTCAGATTTTTAAAATTCGAAATTCGCGACCTTTTCGCAACATTTCCCTCTTGCGCATTTGAATGGATCGTGAGAAAAAAATGTTGGAGGATTTTGACCAAATTCAGTAGAGATCTTCATTTTGAGTTGAAAGTGATTCAGAAAAAATTTTAGCCTTGAAGGTGCCTGTAGAGGAGAAATATGAATCCTCAAGACTGCTACCGGACCTGTTTTGGGAAAAATTACTCAATTTTGAAAGATGATTGAGGTTCTGCGTTAACCTTCGCAATTGTCGTAAAAATCCAAGGCTCAACATCCGTCTTTACATCTATGATAATTTTACTGTGTTTATGATATTTTGAGTAAGTAATTTTTGGAAAATTTCATTTTACTTTGATAGTAATTGTCTGATCAATTTTTCGTGATTTTTAACAATTTTTTGTTATTTTATGTCTTAGTACAAAATTTTTCTCAAATTTTGCGATATTTTGTCCACTTTATTGGTCATTTTAAATTGATTTTACATAAACATTGAGTCGTTTTAAAAAAGTTTTGAATAATTTTCTACCAATTTTGCTTATTTTTGTTGTTTTATAATTAACTTCAAATGTAAATTTCAATTACATTTCAATATGTACTAATCTTAAAGTTTTCATGATAATTATGTAGTAAGGTACTTCGTATAGCTTTCTGCACAAGTTCATTTCATTTTTACAATATCTGATCATGTTTTTTTTTGTAATTTTCAATTTTTTTCTTTGTTATTCAAGACGTTTTTATACTGGGGTTTTTCTAAATTTTCGTAATTTTATTAAGTTCAAGTCATTTTAAATTGATTTCATGAGATTTTAATCTGTTTGTTTTTTTTTCAAACTGCTATAAATTGAATGTCGTTTTTACTTTCTGTCCGAGCGTTCGTCAATCTTCGCAATGTTTTATCGACAAAATCGGGGTAACTAATGCGGTGGTTGGCTTCATCAAAAATATCGCGTGTCAAGACTAAATCCACTGATTTTTTTTTGAAATTTGAATTTTTTTACCGCTCGGTGAGCCATTTAAACTCACATCTATTTTCCATCTGTTTAAATGGGTGGGTACAAAGTAATTTCAATATAATTCTTAATTTAAATAAATTTTTTAAAATGAACTTTGATAGGTATAATTGCAAAATTTCATTTTATTTTGGTAAAGTAATATCCGATTTATTTTTCATAATTTTCAATAACTTTGTTATTTTTGAAATATTCACAGAATTTTCGCTAATTTTGCTACCTTATATTTTATCAAATTTCATTCAGAGCTCCCTCCCATGATAGTTTCAACTCCTTGAAGGGGCGTTCGTTGAGGTGAAAAAAAGTTGAAATTTTCAAGGTAATTCCCTTCATGTTCTCTACTTCAATACCGAATTTCAAGTCAGTCAATCAAAAACTGCTTTAGATGGAGCCAATCCCTAAAAAATCATAGTGGGGGAGCCCACATAAGGATCTACTGCACCCCCCTCCCTCCGGTCGATCCTCTGGGACAACATTTCTCTTAAAGGCAGAGTCCTATAAGAAACATTTTTAGCCCTTGTACTAAAAAAAGAAGTGGCCCATCGAAAGAGCAGGCAAAAATTTATCACCTGACAAAGTTTCAAGTGCTTAAGTGCGTTTTTCGATTTTTAGTGAATTTTTGAAAATCAAATAAGTAAGGCCAAAAATGAGGGAAAAAATCAAAACTTTACCAAATTGACTAAGAAAGCTAAAATTTGGGATATACCTGATTTTCGACATGCCAAATCGATTGGAAACAGTTTCAAACCGTTTTGAATAGTTCTGGAGCTTACAGCAGATTTTTCAAACTCGAAATTCCTACAAAATTTCATCAAATGGAGCTGGAAATCGGAAATTCATTCTGCAAACTAATTTCAATACGCTACGAAGTCGACTGCAAGTAAATTTCAAGTTGTTTTAGAGCCTCCAGCGACTTTTTGAAAATTACTGGAACCTCCAGTAGATTTTTGAAATTATTTCATCCAATGGAGATGGAAAGCCGAAATTCATTCTGCAAACTAAGTAAATGAAAATTAAAAAAGAGTATTCTTTATCCAAAAATGGGGAACCCTGTTGCCAGGTCCCGAGGACCTCGCTTGGTTCTTTATTTTTTTAAATAATATTCCGCTCTTTGTTTCGCAATTTTCTCTTTATTCATCTGATAATATTTGCGCCTCCTTTCTTTTATTTGTTCTCGATTTTTTTTTTGTAATGTTCTTCGTTCTGTAGTTTTTATGTGTATAATGATAGGTACTATGTACCTTCATGTTTTAAATTTTCATCTCTAATTTTTTCACAGTTCGAATTTTCATTCTGATATAACTATTCGCTGATTGGCTGTCGAAAGAAAATGGAAGAAACAGATTATTCGTGGCGATTTCAATGGAGTTCTCCTCCTTAGTGGGAGAACCCTAAAAACTAGGAAAATGGTCTTATTAAATGTCTCGAGTTGTTCCCAATCGATTGGTTTGAAATTTAGCGTGAAGGTAGAGGTGCTGGAGGCCAATGACCTTGAATTTTTTCCATTTTGTTACCCCAAATTACAGTCTTAATATCATGTAATAATCCAGTGATTTTGTTCATGTCAAGTTTACTGTTATTATGATATTTTATGTAATTTTTGCAGAATTTTACTTCACTTTGATAGTAAATGTTTGGTCAATTTTTTGTGATTTTCAACAATTTTTTTGTTATTTTACGACTTTTTACAAAATTTGTATCCAACGTTCAATCCACGTGTACATAAGTAAATATACAAGAATAAATTTTTGCAAAATTTAATTTAATTTTGGTAAGGTAATATCTGATTATTTTTCATAATTTTCAGTAAGTTTTGTTATTTTTAAGATACATATTTTAAAGAACTTTTGTAAACGCAATATTTTATCAAATTTTAGGTTTTCGCGACTCTTCTTCAAATTTTCAAAGAATTCAGAGCCCCTTTCCATAGAGGTTTAAACTCTTTAAAGTAGGTTTTAAGAATCGTTTGTTGAGGTCAAAAAAAAATTTGAAAATTTCAGGGTAATTGCCCTCAGTATTCTACTTTTATATCGAATTTCAAGTCAATCTATCAAAAACTACCCGCGATGAAGTCAAAACCGGACAAACCGAGGGGTTGCCTGTGAAAAGTTGAAACTTTGGTTGTGTTATGACTGAGGGTTCCTGAAGTCGACGATTTCATTTTCGAGGACCATTTAGCCGTAAAACACAAAATGTGCTTCCTAGGTGAAAGTACAAATTGAAAATGTTTTGGTGAAATACAATATGAGTATCAAAATCTGGATTTTTAAGGGCACAGAATTCATTTTTGAAAATCATTCGACCCTAAACAGCAAAATCGGCTACAAATATGGGGTTTCAAAATTGAACATGTTCAAAAAATACAATAGGTATTTATGGGTATCAAACTTTTGAGTTGTCAAGTGCGCAAAATTACATTAATTTTTAAAGACCGTTCTATCGTAACACTAAAATGAGCTTCAAATGGGAGGTACGAAATTTAAAATTTTTGAGAAATACAATACAATATAATAACTAATAAATATAGGTATTAAAATCTGAGCTTTTAAGGGCACGAAATTCAGTTTTGAAAACTATTGTAACCCCCAAATCTCAAAATGAGCGTTGAAATGGAAATTTAAAATTCAAAACTTTCAAAAAATACGATATAAGTATCAAAATCTGATTTGGTTCCCAAACTGCAAAAAAGACCCAGATAAAAAGTCAGCAATTTTCAAAAATAAAAATTTGTAAGACTAGGTATAGTTTTTTTGGGAAGCTTATTTCGAATTTCAGCATAAACAGGTTCAAGCTTCCTAGCCTCACGAATATAAGTCCTCAATTTTCATAACATTACACGTTTTTTTACGTGACCAACCCCCCCAACCCCCCCCCCCCACTAAAAAAATCACCTTATGCAAGTTATAAATTGATCAATTGTATGTAAGTACATACGTAATGTCGCGTCGACAGGTTTATAGCTGTTTTTATTCACTTTTACGTAAAAACTACACTGCATGAATGAAAGGAGTACCCTAGGTATAGTAAAGCAGATGTGATATCGAGGTGAACTGAGGGATATGCAGGGGTAGTAGAGGTTGATGGACGACGAATCTATTAATATCTTGATTATGGCAGTAAATTGGGAATTAGTCGGAAGCGCAGGGTCCGGACCCGGGTACTCGTTTAATACATTTTTTTCCATCGATAAACGAGATTATTAGTTGTAATAGGAAGCGTTGAATAGAGTTAAATCTTGAGGCTAATCTCCCTTGTCGTGGTTATCGCCGCCGTTGCGCGTAACTACGAGCCACAGAGTATATTCACCCCACAGCACGTAAATCAGCACCGGCGGCGGCGGCGGCGGCGGACACCGAAAATCTTTATCTTTAATCGGTGCGTCGGTCTGTTGCGAAATAGCTTATCGCTTCAATAGTCCTGCAACTATGTACTACTGCATTAATTTAACGCGACTCTCGTATTCGCCAACGCCACCAATACCATCGCCGACTCTTCCTCAGTCCTGCGAGCTTTCGAACATGGTGCGAAATCAAATGGTTTTAGTGTTATTGTCTTCTCGTATAAGTCTATGATCCGATGCATAAATTGCTCGTTTTACATGACCAAAACAATATAGTAGGTGTTTATAGGCAGGGATACTGGTATTGGATAGACATAGCGAAAGAGAAAAACACCCCAAGTACATATGCAGCGTGTATACTCACTATTCAGTAGAAATAGACCGCATAATATGCGTATAAGCCATTGCTATGTATGTAGTTCGGTGGCAAAATACAAGGAAAGGGCCATTTCATGATAGAAGGCCGAAATTAGTAATGATAAACAATGACTCAAGCAGGAATTTTTTAAAGCAAGAGAGGAAGAATTCGAAACTCTCCTAGGTGGTGCACAGTGAGGTTCCAATGGAGCTTCGGCTTCCCATTTTTCTGGGGTCATTTTCATGTAATTCAACCTCGTTAAAATGCCTTTTTCGATTTTTGGTAATTTTTTGAAAATCAATTAGGCCAAAAATGAGGGGAAAAATCAAAGTTTTGCCAAATTGACCAAGAAAGCTGAAATCTGGGGTATATCCTATTTCCGACATTCCAAATTGATTGGAAACTGTTTCAATAATCGATCGTATACCCTATTCTGTTAATAATTTATTCGTTGATAATTTCTCTTCCAAAGTGCATCAGCATGGATTTAATCTAGCTGACACGGCCTTTTATGACCTAAGTATTTGTAAATATTCCTTCAATATACGCTGTTTTAGGAATTGAGGTGTATGACAGATGTGTCTGAGGTGGTTGTAAAAATTGAGTCGGCTTATCTTAGAGACACCACTTTGGTTGGACAGTGTCTTCTACTTCTTTAATCGAATCTAGTCGCAGTAGTGGTCATTCTGAAGGCTATTGTGGTCTTACTTCAGACAAAAGACTTGAGCGATTTTGGAAAATTGAAGATATACCACACAATAAAAAAGTTAGTGAACATGATGCTTGTAAAGAGCACTTCATGTAGATGTACAGGTGTGCACCAGATGGGCCATTTATTGTTCGGTTACCTTTTAAGGAAGACCCACAGGTGATCACTGGTAATTTTGGTATTGCATTGAAATACTTCAATCAAATTAAAAGGAAGCTTGATACTAAGACGAAGATGATGTATTCTGACTTTATGAAGGAATACCAGGCGTTGAATCACATGTCGATTGTAGATGATGACAAGCCGAGGTATTTTATTCCGCATCATGCTATCTTGCGGCCCTCAAGCACAACTACTAAGTTACGAGTTGTTTTTCATGCATCTGCAAAGTTGTATTGAGGAAAGTAGTTGAATGACATACTAATGGTTGGTCCCACGCTTCAGCCTGAACTCTTTGATACTTCATTAAGGTTCAGAACTAGGCAACATGAGATTGTAGCTGATATTTCAGGCATGTATCATTGTGTTTGGGTAGAAGAAGAAGATAGACATTTTCAGTCGATTATTTGGCTAGGTAAGAAGCGAGAATTGAATAGTCTTACCTATGGCAGTGGTAATGCTTCCTATACAGCTACTGCATGTTTAGACATAGTTGCTGAAGAAGTGTAGGAGACGCAGCCAGTCGCCTGTCAGTCAATTAAGAAAGATTTCTATGTAGATGACTGGCTGTCAGGTGCTGACACTGTGGAAGAGGTGATTGAACTTAGGCGGATTTAAATTACAAAAATACCAGTCGAATTTGAAAGGGTGTACTTGATCAAATTAATCCTACTTTAGTCAAACATAATCTTACGATACAATTTGGTGAAAATGAGTCGCTTTCTGCTTTAGGACTATTTTGGTGTCCTGGAAACAATACTTTCATGTTGAAGTCGGATGTGCCTGAGCCAAAAGTCTCCTTAACCAAGCGATAAATGTTGTCAACTATTTCCAAGGTTTTTGACCCCTTAGGTCTTGTCTCCCTTATAACGATTAGGGGCAAACTTATGCTAAAGAAGTTGTGGAAATTAGGCGTAGATTGGAACGATGTTGTGCCCTTAGACATTGAGATGTGTTTCAGTCTTTATTTAAATGACCTTCAACAGTTGGCTAAATTTGAAATTCCTCATATTTGTGATTTTAATTCTGAGACGGAGACGATTGTAGGTTTTTGTGATGCTTCAGAGCAGGTGTACTTAAGGAACTAGATACCAGGTATGGAAATACACCATTTTCAGTTATAGATTTAGTAGTATTGACGGTGATGTGATTTTTTCATTTCAGTTGTGTATTAAAATGAATATGAAGTAAAAAGATAACGTAAATTGGCAGTATTATTAATAAATTGAGTCCTTAAATTTTTTTTCTATAACCAAAGATTGTGTATTTCCATCCCTGGTATTTAGTTCCTTAGCGTACTATGACACTGTGTAGGTATGCGTATGACAGGTGTAGTAGTCGTGTACAGCTGCTCTGTTCAAAAACCAGAGTTGCTCCTATGAATGAGCAGACAATACCAGAGCTTGAGCTACAAGCTGCTCTCTTACTTGTTTCAGCTCGTTAGTCGGGTTTGTGATATCCTAAAAATCGATAGATGTAAGTCACAACTGTTCAGCGACTCAATGATAGTCTTAGCTTGGCTGGCATGTCCACTAAGTGACTGGAAGACGTTTGTTCGTAATCGAGTTGTAAAAATAGTTGAAAAATTCTCTGTCTCTCATTGGAGTCATGTCGCACCTCGGGAGTTATAAGGTCACATCTCAAAAAAGTGAAATTTTACAGGAGAGTGATTTTCTTTTTTTTTAAAACTTGATTCATTATTTTCATCAACTTATAATCAATTGTGAGGAATGAATAGCATGTCGTTTTGAAGATTGGGTATCCTACCTTCATTTAGCATAAGAATATTTTGAAAAATAAAATCTTAAAGAGGAAATATTTCAATGTTTGGAAAACATTTTGAGTTATAACCTTTCATAAAAAGTGATCTGGAGGCGAAAAAAAGCGTCCAAAAAAATTTTCATGATAACAAAATTGTTGAGAATTAAATTTCCAATCGACATAATGTCGTTAGTTTTTTTCTATAGTGCTTAGTTTTTGAGTTTTTCCCAAAAAACTAAAATTTTAATATATATGCAAATTAATTTTTCTGAAAAATGTTCTATTTTAAAAATTTTTTGTTTTGGAACAAACCTACAAAAAATACACTCCTTGTGATTATTTTACATCTTAAAAACGTTCAACACTATCGAAACTGGTTTCTGACACTTTGTATGCGCAAATTTTACTCAAAGAAAGAGGAGTTTTTTGAGATGTGACCTTATAACTCCAAACAATTTGCAATGTTGTAGAAATTTTGAGTTAGGCCCTTTGCATTTTTTACATGATCTAAGCAGCATACCCGACTCAAAGTGTTATTTTTGGTTGCAGGGGGTCATGCAAACCCCAAAAATGCAAAAACATCAAAATCGATTTTTTTTTAGATGTGACCTTATAACTCCCGAGGTGCGATGTAAGGTCAGGTGAAAACCCAGCTGACTTGGCCGCTCGCGGTTTATCTACAAAGTCACTTATGGAGTTGTCCATTTGGTTAAATGGTCCAGACTTTGTTAAGACGAGTAATAGTGAGACAAATTCGATTGATTTTTGAGAATGTCAAGTTTCAAAAATCTGTTGGAGGCTCCAGAACTTCTCAAAACTGTTTGAAACAGTTTCCAATCGATTTGACGTGTCCAAAATGGAGTATATCCTAAATTTCAGCTTTCTTGGTGAATTTGGTAAAATTTTGATTTTTCCCTCATTTTTGGCATAAATCTGATTTTCAAAAATTCACCAAAAGTCGAATAAGGCCCTTTAGCACTTTAAATTTTGACAGGGTGATAAATTTTTGCCTGATCTTTCGATCTACCTTTGTACGGTTTAGAAAAATTCGTGCAAGTCCTATGTTGGAACGCTTTGTTGCCATTTCCAAAAAACTAAAAAAAATTCATAAGTTTTGGACTATTTTTCTTGATTTTTTGAAATGGGCAATATAATGAGCCAGAAAATTGGCAGCATTTTATGCCAAAGTAGGTATGTGCTTTCCTATGTAGTTTCAGAATTTAATGGCAATGGCCTATAGGTCGATACAGAATCTTAAATACTCACGGGTTGGGCTGGAGTTCAAAATAACCACCGTTTTTTCGAAAATGGCAGTTTTGAGAACTGATATCTCCACATCCTCTAAACCTTATAAGATACAGTTACATTATCATGCGTTTTTTTGTACGCAATCCGCAATAGGTAGGTACATTCTCGCGAACGACGTTTCAATTCGAATCCACTTTGAGGCGTGAACAATTCATTACTGTGTTTAAAATCACATTACTTTTGAATTTTTTTCTCGCTTCTCGTTTCTGGTTCTCGTGTCATTTGTAAAGTTATAATTGACTTATGTACGCGAGTTGCTGGCGCTAAAAACCCGTAGATTACCGCGTCGGCACATTGAAAGCATATTTTCCCCGTTGAAATGGGAATATAATGAAAGATGAAACGTATCTACTCGCCATACTGCGCAATGAAATCTCGAAAATTAGGTATATTTTTTCAGATCGCGTAATAGACACGACTCGTTTCGATGAAATTTACTCGTGGCAGAAGCAGATAGTCCTTTCCCACATTAGGATTTTGATCACCACGAGGCGTTAATTAAATTGGTACTATCACGATGACGAACCTGAAGTTCAATTAGAAAGTTCTTCATCTCGTCATCGACTCGATGAGGTTTCATTATTTATGAGGATACTGTAATTGTGTAAAAATTTAGAGATTGATGTAGCTGAACACTTTTCAACCTTATGTTATAATTTTTAGGGAGTTTAATGCCTTACTTTTCAGTATGAAATGTGCGTGGTGCTTTTTTGCAAAAATAGTATACTTTGCAGAGTAGCAGACACACAAACAATACCTACTTTTGTTAGCGAAAAATTAGGTCACTGTGAATGAGCATGATTCTGTTAGTAGGAGCTAGGAACCTGAGTCCAACACCCAGTAAAATAAGATTAATGATCGTTATAAAAAATCTTTCCTTCTGAGTTTTAGGTAAGATTTTATCAATGTATTTATTTACGTATTCTATGTAGTGTTCATTATTTCCTTTCAAGTTTCTTTAGATTAAGCTGTTATATTTATTAGGTATTTCGTCTTTATTTTTCTTAGTTTTTAGCATTGATCTTGATCTCATGAAATTGTTCCGAGTTGGGTCATTCCATGTCGAATCGCCGTACTTTTTGCCTTTGTGATTGGCGACTTTTAAAATAATTTTTATGCGCATATGCCTCGATGAGAGATGACGAATGGCATAGTTTTCAAAGTTGATTTGCAGAAGAGATGGGGTGCTTGAAGTGTTGAGTGAAATAGGAATATCGACGACTTATTGTAAAGTTTGTGCGGAATCATTCCATGTCAAATCAGCCAAGATCTGCACAAAGGGTGGTTGATTTTTTTCATGTTTTGCATGTCGATAGAGGTCATCAAGCAATGAAAAATGTCGCAAACCGAAGGTCCCTACAATTTCTTTTGCTGGCAGGAGGGATATTTGATGACAGCATGAAATATCAAATATCTACAAGTACATTTTTTGTTGATATGTACTTATTTGAAAAACTTTTGATGAAAATTCTGACTTTTAGACGAGTAGTTATTATTTGGATATTTGGTGAAAGAATAAGTAAAAATGTTTTTTTTTTTTTTTTTTTTTTTTTTTTAAATGATTTTCAATACATGTCTAGACAAGTAACTATGGCGTTAGAATTTTTTTTTTAGATTTTCAAGTGTAATTATAACCTAAATTTTGTTAGGGTAGGTATATAAACGCATTTTTTTTGTAACAGGCAAGTCAAAAAAAATGAAGAATGTATACACATTTACACAATGTACCTATACGAAGAAGAAGGTACATATAGGTAAGTAAGTAAGCAGTATACTTCGTAACCGATGCGATAAAAATTTGTAATATGAGAAAATGTTAATAATTCTGGTCATATTGCCGTTCGTAAAATAGCGAATAGAAAAAAAGAAAGGAACAAGGGAAGGATTTTGGTTAAGTGGGTAAATAGAGGATTGGTTATGATTGTAAAAACTGTTGTTGTCGAACTGTTTCGCGTTCTCGAGAAACGAGAAAACTCAAAATTCTTTATTTTTCAACCAAATGAGTTTGAGCCTCCTGCTGTTGGGAACTGAAAATATTCTCGAATCGAGGCGGTAATGGTTCAGTGAGATGTCAAAACTCAAATTGTGCTTTTTTAGGGTCGTTTCATAAACTTCATAGCTTCGCTCCCCTTGGGTCTTGGGGCCCCAGATTTTTTCTGCCGAAGTTCTTCTTGTTTGGCACCCTACTATGTATTTTAGAGGCTCTAGAATCTTGATAAACTGGAAGTAATGAAATTTAATTTTGGCGTTTCGATATTTGGGGTGGGGGGGAGGGGTGTTAATAAATTATAAATTACGAGATTATTTGTCGAATTTTAGGAATGTGTTCAAATTATTAATTATCAACTGATCAAATTACGCTGTCGAGATTTGTGTGGTTTTTGAAGCTTTGGATCAAGCTCTTTTCAATAGGTAATTCAATTCATTTTGTAAGCAAAAGTTAAGCATCTTGAGGGAGTGGTTTCCTTATCATTGCAACCTTCAACAGAGATTCTGCACATTTGAGTACAGCTATAGGTATTTATTAGGGTGTACTTGCCATGTACCTTATTTTATAATAATAGTGTGTTTTTCACAAGCATTGCTTTCGTAGTCTACTAAGTACAAAAAAACTTCATTGAATCTCTTTTACCCATTTCTCAGAAAAATACTTCCATGTCTTCATTTTTTTAATGGAATTTCTCAAGTTTTTCAACAGATAAATAATTATTTTTCATTTCTCAATGATTTTTGTATTTCTAAAAATTTTCAAATTTTTTTAATGCCATTTTATTTTAATAGGCATTTTTTCTTCCCATTTTGGCTATTTTTTAATTTGAAAAATAATTTTGAAGAATATTCCATACCTATTTAAAAATCATTCAAGTATACATATGTACATTAGTTACTTCATCTTTTAAAAGGTAGGTAATGTTCAAATGTTTTTGAAATTTTTGATTTTTAGTTTGTATGATATTTCATTTTTAAATTTTAAATTTTGGCAATTAGGTATTTTTAAATTTAAAAAAAAAACGTAATTTTTCAATAAAGAGACTTCTAACCCAAGCGCTAGCATAATGCTAGCGAATTGCTAACATTGTTCTCTCTCATGGTATACTTTGTTACTCTTAGATAAAGTATGTAAGTAATCAATCTGAATATAAGCTCAAGGTATGTATCTTGTCTAATAGTGAGAAGAGTGCTATCACTCTTCTTACTCTGACACACCTCGCTAGTGCTATGCTAGCAGTGAACTAGCATAGGAGGCCAGTTGCCTATTTTTGGATATTGGAGAACTACCTTGACCTAATTGTAAACACCTCCTAGTATTATTAAAAGTTGATTAGTAAAAATAATTTTCCTGATAATCTTCTGCGCTAGCAGAACGCTAGCCTCATGCTAGCAAAATTTGTGCTAGCATAAATCGTGCCAAAAAATGAGACCTTTTTTTAAAAAAAATGCTAGCAAATCAGTCTCAATTTAGTCGCATTTATGGATTCTAGTATAATTTATTATATCATTTGCACACCATTTATTGAAGGGAAACCCAGCATTTTCTAAGACTTCGGTGAGTTCTTTTTGAGCTTCTAGGGCCTCTTCGATGGTGCTTGCACCAGAAATATCATCAATACTAAAGCCCAGAATGATGTCGTTAGCTGTTACAACGACATCGCTTCAAAACTGTTAACGATACTGTTAGTAATAGTTTTTCTTATCAGTGTATTATTCACATTGTTTTCTAACAAGTTTATTTGAAGAGATGTCGTTAATAAAACTGTTAGTATCGCTATCGCATCGCTTTTGGATACTGACTCTCAAACACACACACACACACCCCCACACTCATATAAGCCTGCACAACCATTCATGTATTCCTACAACAGATAAGGATTTCTTTGCTGATGCGTAAGCGATACTGAAATAATCGTTTTATGAAAAGTGATTGTAACAACCAACAGGTTTGTGTTTTATTTGGTGATACTGATTACTAACTGGTATTGCTTTTAAGCAATGGAATAGCTGTTATAACTACATCACTAACGACATTGTGCCAGGCTTTAATACCTATAAGTATCTTTCATCAGAATAGCCAAAGCTTTAGGATATTTTACTTTTTCTGTTACTGCTAAATACTTGAGGCATCCACCCTACTGACAAGAAAAACTCGGTTAAACGCTTAAAACTGAGACCGCGTTTTTTAGTGCGTTTACGCCCGGCGTAATCACGTTAACGCCGTGCGTAATTGCTTTTATGAAAGACCCCCTGGAGTGTGAGATGGCATAAACGCAGTGCGGATACAGTGGAAAAACGCAGTCTACTTCAACAAAACCGGTTTCAGGTAGAATATTGTGACAGCTGATTTGAAAAAAGCTAGCGGATTTGATAAAACGCCGGCGTAATAGCTGAAAAGTGAGACTAAACTGTCTATTTCTTGTCAATAGGGCAGTGGCTGAATAAGGAGAAGAAGCAACACAGAAAGTAACTATTTGTAATAAATAAACCTTTAATGGATCATTGCTGATTTTCTCCAAAATATTTTTTGATACTCTGTATGTGGTTCATGTAGGTACTCTTATTTGGCAATACATCTTTGTGATTTCAATTGAGAAGACATATTGATGGCTTGGTATAAAAACCTTGTAAGTCCAGATTTTTTTGAAAATGCTTTTTCTGTGGTTTCTTTAGTAAAAAACAATGAGGAATCCGAATTTAAAAACCTTGTAAGTCTAAAACGCATCCTAGCGTTCTAATCGGTGAAAATCCAACATTAAAAAACGTGTAAGTCCAACTTACAAGGTAAGTACATGAATTTCATCAATTGTAAATTTGAAAACCTTGTAAGTCCTTGTTAAAAACCACATAAGTTGTATGTAAGTTTTTTTTTTTTTTGGGGGGGGGGGGGGTGTTTATAATTACAAGATTATTACACCCGTAAGGGGGGGGGCACGATGAAAATCACGTATGTCGTCTCTGGAAACCTCGTATGTCCTTCCAAAGCTCTTTAATCAACTAATTATATTTTATCAACCTATAAAATATCATCAGGCCATACCATGAAGACCTCTAAAACATAATAATGCAATCTAAAACTGCAAATAACAAAATATGAATATTTTAAATGCTTTTTGTGTTCTCCTGAAAAATTTAGGATTTTGGACTTACATGGTATTTATACCCATCGATATCTATAAGTAAGAAAACAAATACTTGTAGAAAATACAATGGATTGTACAACTCTTCCAACCATATTAATATAATTTAATGATAGACCTGAAGTTGATATTTCATGCTAGTGTCAAATACTACTCTCACTTTGGTAGTTGAGGAACTTTCTTTAAACCCAGCATGATGAGGAATGAAATATCCTGGTGTACTAGAAGAATCAGAGGCTTCAACCATATGGCCTAAAAGTAATATATTCATCCAGATAGTCAGCTTAAGTACTTCTTAAATCTTTCCAATAAAGAAAATTGTTTCAAAGCTTCACACTCTTAGTAAGATATTTAATACCTATGTTTTGATTGTTTGCAATTGTCGAAGTCGAGGAGCTGCTAGTTGTACTTGTTGTCACATCATCATCCGTTAGAATTTTAGTGTCAAGAAAGGTATATCGTTGTCGTCGTCATTAGGAGGATTGCCCTGCATTTGAGCAGATTCAGACATTGCTAATTTTATCCGCAGTTTGGAGGACCATGAAGAACTTATGGGACTCTATAGGGCTTACTGAAACTTATTCTAGAAGAATACAGAATATATACCTAATGCATCTTTATACATGATTTTATAAAATGGCTTAGAAATAAGTATTCATTATCATAACCAGGGGTATCCCCCGCGGGCCCCAGCTTATTTGAGGGCCTGACGAGGGATCGTGAAAAATAAATTGAATTTTATAGAAATCTTTTAATTTGCCGACAAAATCACCAATCTATACTCAAAATTCTTATTTTTTTGAAAAGCCTTTTCTATTTCTCAAATTATTTATATATACCTTAATTATTGTGCTTGGAAAGTATTCACCCGAGTGAGAGGTGGGAAATTCCAACTGTTAGAAACGTCGGAGAGGAGGGGAATCATCATATGTATGTAATATCGAAACATGATTTAGGTGAACATGGACGTGTGGTAAATTATTCATCAATTTACTGCTGTAGGTGTATAAGTTCGAGGGTAACAGAATCTGCCTACCACTATAGGTACGAGTATACGTGTATTACGTATATCGAATGATGTGGCAGATGCGGCGGACGAGGAAGAAAGTAAATAAAATTTTGTAATTTAAGTCTGCCGCCATTTAATCGTCATTCACCTCAGAAAAGTGGAACGTAGCTGGGTCGTCGTCGTCGTTGGCGGCATCTCTCAGCACGTAGATGCGACGACGTCGTCGTCGTCGGGTGTACGAGAGCGTTTTCCATCCACTGTCGTTTCGATAATGTCGACAATTCCCTTATGTTATTTATTTTATAATAAGCTTTCTACGAGTTTAGACTGAACAGAAGGAGTATTTAGGAGACAAGGGGGTGTGCAGAAGAACGCGCTCCGCTGGCACATCGTGATTACTAACTAATAGAAATGAATCGTCGTAGTCGTCGTCGTCGTCATCATCATCGTCGTCGACACCGCGCGCGTGTGTGGGTTGCTCTTTTGCCGGAGCTTTCTCCTCGCTAACGTGCTCTCGTCGTATTGAATGAATTTTCAAAATTAGGGGTTTATTTTTCAATATGGCGAATCAGTCGCAGTGAATCAAACTTAATGTCACGAACTACTGGCGCGTAAATTGTGAAAACTTTTCAACTTCGCCGATAATTTATGAAGAAAATAATCGATATACATAATATACTGTGGTATAGTACATATCTATATGTGTATGTGCTGGATACAGCTTCTTATAAGTACGTACATATGAATCGTCACGTTCATATATTATGTACTTCAAAGCGTGCTTCTAACTGTAATCTATCTTTCTATTATTCATTCGAATACCTACGTATATTTTTGTATCTGTATTCGAACGTACCATCGCCAATTTTTCATTTCAAATTGTGAAAATATGCAAAATATTTGAACGAAATAAGTAGATAATTAGATACGGTTTTGAGAATACACCGAGTATTGCTTTAATTGACACCCCCTCCCCCTCCCTTCAAAGCTCTCAAATAATAGCAAAATCGAGTGAACGTAAGACGTACAAAAATGATATCACAGTATCAGCAATTGAGATCAAAGTAGAGGTAAGAAAATTTGTCTCGTACAAATTGAAATCGGCTGCTGCCGGAAAAACTACACATAATAGGAAAAGCGAAAGCGAAAGCTTTTTAATTCGGTACATTATAAAATAATACTCCGCTCGTGCTCGTGCTCGTCCACTTAAAAAGTATCTACGATGGTAATACACACGAAGAATGTCGGGCGCGAGAGCCGAGAGAGCTGCTTTAACGCTGCTAAAATGGAAGCCAAAATGCTAAAAATGAGCAGTAGTGGAACGAACGTGGTTCGGTTTTCCAAAGAGACCGGTACAATTTATTTCGTAATTATGGAGATGGGTCTCAAGTGTGTCATTCGGCGCAACTTTTCTCGTTCTAAGACCATTCGTTGTATCTAAAACGCGGCCCGCTTTTCCCCTCGTTTACTCCTCTCTCTTCATTTGGGTCACGTTTCCATTTATAATGGAAAGTAATAGAATTAACAAAATTATTTGATTTTCCGAGCCAATTAATTTTCTCCGCAACATCGCAACTTACGCTTTTATTTTTACTTGGTGGAAATTAAAATTTTCTTTCACTTTATCCCCCCCCCCCCGCGTGCTATAGTAGTCGTCGTTTATATCGTAGGTGGGTATATATTTTCGAGGTGTGAGTGAGGCGCAGCTTGGAGTAAATGCTCGAGTGAGCACTGAGTAGGGTACCGAGAGTGTTCTGAAGTTTGGTAGTAGGTTCGTTTACTGTATGCGGAATTTTTACGTATTCTGAACGAGTCGATTCGAGTGCGGGTTAATTTGACAGGTGAACAAGTGTTCTGATGTACGATTGGAGTTGAACGAGTTGCAGAGTTGAGTTAACGAAGGCGAATTTTATGATGCGTGAATCGTTTGTAGATTTTGTTTGTTGGTGAAAATTATTAGAGGCGACGAGAAGCGTTGGAATTTTTTTTATTATCTGGGATACTACGAGATCGCTTATCCTAAACTGAAAATTTTCAAAAAGTATGAAGTAGGTATGCTTTACATAGTTTTTTAAAATAATTTTTGATTAATTAATAATTTGCAATTCTTTTAAGGTTTTCAACATTTCGATACACGAGTTTAAACAGTTGCCATTGAATAAGTAATTAATTTATGATTCTCTAATTTAAGCGTAATGTAAGTGATTACTAGGCTATAATCATCCTAAGTACGTACAAGATGCGCAATAAAAAAAATGATAATTATTCGTAATGGGTTGCATACCTATTTTGTATGATAGGACCCCGAGCAGCGCAATCGGCAGATTATCAAAATAGAAAATCGTCGAAGAATCGAATTCGATCTACTATATGTAGAGAAAGTTCTGAAAGTTCCTCCCTAAATCGAATGTTTCTCGATCGATACATCGACATAATATCGACAATCTATCGTTAAACATATTGTATATCGATAAAATGTCGAGATATCGATCGAGAAATATTTGATTTAGGGAGAAACTTTCTTTACAATTGATCGAATTCAATTTCCAGTCGATTTTTTATTTCGATAATCTGCCGATTATTTCACATCAAAGTGTCAATTATTTTCCATTAGGTATTAATTAAAATTAAAAATGTTTGAAAATTGAGATTTTATCAAAAATAATCATCTCAAAGATGATCTCTGTTTAAGCTGACAGCAGCATTTGTAACAGAAGCTTCTTTTGAGAGGTACAGATGGAAAGTCAGTACTAATTCAAAGTTCAGCAGTGAAATCTATGCGTGGAAAAATGATGCAATACTTTCTCTAAGAGTACTGAACTTATTCATTTTTATGACGATAATATGTCGGTGTTGTCATAAGTTCAACTTCATATGAAATCCTATGAAATCGAAAGGGAAACGTTTTTTGTCACAGATTTTCTGTCGATATTAAAAATCGCGAATTATTTTATGAAGACTTTTAAAAGATCAAGTCGAAAATTCATGAAACATGAAATCGAAATTAAATCAGAAGTTTTTCCGACGCAGATTTTCCATCGATTATTCTTCAAAGCTCACTTTCGATATCTACAGTAGATGATCGCCAACTGTTTGATAAAGATTTCTTAGAGATTAAATCGAAACTTCCTCTACCTACTAGGTAAGTAATTTATTAATTAAATCATTTTTTTTTTCAAATTATTTATCAAGGTGCACCGGGGGAAGTCAGAATTCGGGGTAAGTCAGAAAAACTGCTCTACCTCTTAGAGGCTTATATCTGCCGAAGCGCTACCCAGGGGTAACTTGAGGTTACTACCCCTACTTCCTCACAGCATAAAAATTTTCGCTACCCAGATTCATTTTACAGGCTTTTGATTGGTTCTTTTTTAGTTGCCGTTTTGAATTTGATTACAAATTGTAACCAGTATATTTCAAACTGCTTTTTACCTCAGAAGAAATGATCAGTAAAAGTGATATTATAAGTGAAAGTATTCCTAAAACAATAATGTAAAACCCCAAGTATTCAATTTTTTTTTATTTTCAATTATCCATTATTTATATCGGTTTTTCTGACTTACCCCCTAAATTAGTGCTATGGGGTAAGTCAGAAAAGTGAACATTGATAATTAGGATTCGACTTCATAGATGTGTAACATGTAGAATGATATGTTTTCGAGGTCGTAGAATCCAAATCTGGAGTTATTTTTTTTGTAGGAGTGGGGAGTGAGGCGTGGGGAGGGGGCAATTCCAAATTTTTCCTACATTATTGTGTAATATGTCGATTGATATGTCTTCGAGGTCGTAGAATCCGAATCTGGAGTTTTTTTTTTGAAGGAGTGGAGGGTGAGGCGTGGGGAGGAGAAAATTTCAAATTTTTCACACATTATTGTGTAATATGTCGAATAATATGTTTTCAAGGTCGTAGAATCCAAATTTAGTTATTTTTTGTAGAAGTGGGGGGTGAGGCGTGGGGAGAGAGAATATTTCAAATTTTTCCTACATTATTGTGTAATATGTCGAATAATATGTTTTCGGGGTTGTAGAATTCGAATCCGGAGTTATTTTTCATGGTGAAGGTGGAAGGTGAGTCGTAGGTTCGTGTGGGTGGGGGATTTCAAATTTTGCTTATATTATGATGTAATACGTCGATTGATGTTTTCGAGGTTGTAGAGTTCGAATCTGGAGTTGGTTTTTTTGGTAGAATGAGGAAAGTAAAGAATTCCAAATTTGGTTTTTACGTATTTATCTCAATGTTTTCTTATACCACTGTTGTTCAAAATTGACAGTTTTTTATATAAAATCAGAATTCAGAACATGTTTTGAAGAAAAAAAATCCTATACAATCAGGCAATATCATGTGTTCTTTTTTGCAGGGTGATGTCAGGTGTGTATTTTGGAGTGGTGTACTTATACTATGCATTGAGGATTTTTTGTTTTGTTTTCTCAGAAGATGATAATTATTTTTTCTCTTACATGAGTTTTTTAATTTCTTACAAATACATTTTGTACTCTACAATAAATTGTCAAATGAATTGTTTTTCTGAAGTTACTACAAAGACAGCCAAAATTCCACTGTGGAGGAATTAATAGGCAGGAGGGAGAGATTTCTACAAATCGCCATTTTCATACACATTCGTGTTTTTGAGCGGAAGGCATTTCAAATAATCATTAGTAAGCTCATTTCATTACTGTTCCAACTTCCACGGGGCACAGTGGGCCACAACCCCCCCTCCCCAAATGGTGATACTTAAATAGCACTCGACCCTAAAAACTAGCTCAAGATTCGAATTCTGCGACCTTGAAAACATATCAATCAACATTTTATACAATAATATGGGCAAAATTTGAAATTTCTCCTCTCCCCCATGCAGAAAAATAGTACTACTAAAGTAATACTAAAAGCAGTACTACTTTCAGTAGTACTAAATTGAGCAATTCAGTTCTACTGACAGTACTACTGAGAAGTATTATTGTAGTACTACTGAAAAAGTATTACTGCAGTACTACTAGGACATATTACTGCAGTACTACTCAAAAGAACTGTACCTAGTACTACATTTAAAAATTTTTTAATTAATTTTTAAAAATATTGAGTACATTTGGCACGATTTATGTTATTACTAGTCGTTTTACATTTTATCCATCGAATCATGAATTCATATACCATCCAATTCCATTAACGAAAATTTCCTACCTAACCTGAGATTCGAACCTGCGACCCTACGTTCCTAACTGCATAACCTTAACCACTAGACTACGGGGACTTCAACGGATATAGCACATTTTGAACAATATAAGCACATTATCCGTGTTATTCTGAAATATTTTCATTTTTTAAAAAATTGCAGTACATTATTAGTAAAGAAATTGTTTTAATGATATCGCATATTTTTTTTGCTGCACCAAAATACCGCAGATAGCAATTTTCTTTACGTTTTGTCAGTTTCATGCAATTTTGAGACAAATGATGACACTTTATAGCGCATATTTTTGCATATTTTTGGAATAAACAAATGCAAATGCTTATTTTAGTTTAAAAAAACGTTGATTTTGAGGTTTTTTCAGGTCGTTACAGCTTTTTTGTGGGGGAAAAACAGCAAAAATCAGTTTGAAAAATGGGAAAAAACAAACATTTTGAAATTGTCAATACAAAAAAATGAATGTTTTTTTTTATAGCCTATAATATGAAAATTAAAAACGATGATCGATGCATTTGTGTTTTAAAAAAAATTAATGTTTGACGTTTTTTTAGGTTTTTTGATAGCTCATTGAAAATACATACCTACATTTTGATACCTACCCATGATGGAGCAGTTTTATAGCACTTATTTCTGCTGTTTTTGGTTTCTTAGCACAAGAATATTAATGAAATGAGTTTTTTTTTAGATTGTAACCACTTATTATGAGCGCTTTTTTTGCTGTTTTTCGAGCATATAGAAATACTTAATTGCCGTATTTATTAGCTACTTAAATTTTAAATTTCAGAAAAAACGTGTGCTGGGCAGGTATAATTGAAATTCAAACTCACATACCTATTTTTAACAAATAAGTTTAAGCTTGAACATTGACCATAAAATGAGAAATTTGTCTAAAGTAGTATTTAGAATGGTACTATAGTACTACTTGATACCACAATAACAAAGTAGTACTGAAGTCTTACCTAAAGTAGTACTGGAATAGTACTATCGCATTACTTGGTATCCCAATACTGAAGTACTACTGAATAGTTATACAGAAGTAGTACTGAAGTAATACTAAGTACTACTTAGTTCTACAGTACTGAATTAGTACTCAATAGTTTTACAGAAATAGTACTGAAGTATTACTATAGTACTACTCATCTATGATTTTCTTGCATGGGCCCCTTTACTCACCTCCCACCCCTACAAAAAATAACTCCAGATTCGGATTCTACGACCTCGAAAACATATTATTCGACATATTACACGATAATGTAGGAAAAATTTGAAATTTTCCCTCTCACCACGCCTCACCCCCCACTTCTACAGAAAAATAACTGCAGATTCGGATTCTACAACCTCGAAAACATATTATTCGACATATGTATTACACGATAGTGTAAGAAAAATTTGAAATTTTCCCTCTCCCCACGCCTCACCCCCACTCCTACAAAAAAATAACTCCAGATTCGGATTCTGCGACCTTGAAAACATATTATTCGACATATTGCACATCGATCAGGGTCGAATCCTAATATCACCAATTAATTTTGTAGAAAATTCTGACTTACCCCACAGCGGGGTAAGTCAGAACAAGTTACATTTTATTCCATTGTGCGAAAGCTACTGCGACAATCGCGCTCAAATTTTTACCATAGGTTAAGAACCCTTATGGGAACCCACATAACAAATTTGAGCCATATTGGTTAATTAGTTCTAGAGTAAGATCTGATCAAAGTTGAAATTGTGAAAAAACGTTCTGACTTCCCCCGTGCATCTTACTTATTAGGTAAGTAATTATTAAATCATGAATGTAAATAATACCTAACACAGGCCTAACATTAATGATCCATTATACTGTTTTTCAGATATGTTGACCGTGTGAATCAACCAACAACCGTGCTCAGATTCAGTAAGAATTCAGTAAGAATCGTAGTTAAGAAAGCGCGCTTCTGTATAAGTAGTTATAATATAATTTTCATAAGCATGCTTTCAGGGGTGCTTTTGAAGAGTTTTTTTTTTTAAATTGCTTTCGGGCTTTCTGCTTCATAAATTATTATATTGGGTAGATTTTAAATTTAAATAAAGCATAATTCAATCACGGTTTGTTTCAATTTACTTACATCAATCAATATGAACAAAATCCATTTTTATTCAAGTAGGTAAATTCAATGTTTTTTCAATTTCAGCTAGACAAGTAACGATCGCTTTCCTGTAGAGTTCTAAAAAACCGTACAAAATTTGAAATTAATTTTACACTTCACAACATCAAAATTTTGAATCACACTTTCATCTATGGGTTTCCCGTATCCGGTACTTGGTGCGTTTTTCACCTCACTTCATTTCATTTTCGGACATTCCCTTGTACATAGTTGTTTCGTGAATATTTTCTATATGAAATTTTAATTTTACCGTTGAAAAAAATAAAAATAATGATTAAAGAAAGCGAAGAAATCATTGTGGACGAAGACCAGTTTTTCTTTACCTTTGTGTTGAGTTTTTTACTTTTGTGTTTTGTGTTAAGTTTTCAATTTTTCTATTGATATTGTTATTTACACTTGACAGTAGTGTTATCTCAAATACTTGCGCTCTTCACAAATTTTGTTACTTCTGTGCTGACTGTTTTATGATTAAAGTTTTCATTTTTTACACGTTTCTGCTTCATTATTTGGATTTTATTTGACTTGTGAAATGCATTAACGTCAGTGACGTGGCGAGGGGGCGAGTCGAGTCCCCCCCGTCAAAAATTCAGTCGTCCAAGTCGTCCTGTTCGTCTCAATCGTCCAAGTCGAATCCGTGTTGTCGGAATTCGTCGGCAAAACCGTTTATTTGCCGAGTAAATCAGTAATCTGTCTATTTTCAAAATTGTTATTTTTTCAAAAGCTTTTGCCCTTGCTTCGCTCGGACTAATTTGTTGTTTTCTATTTCACAAATTATTCATAATTGTGCTTGGAAAGTATTTTTGTTCCAAGTTTTAAAAATGTCAGTGGTGGAAAAGCTGACTTTTCGGCTTTCACATCGAAATTACTGCTGCTTTGCTTCTTGAAACTATAAATTTTGAAAAACTTTTGCCCTCGCTTCGCTCGGCCAATTTGATTCACTTCCTTTCACTTGAAATCTCAAGAAACCATTAATAAGAATGAGAAAAAAATCAGGTCAGAAAAACCGAATTGTTACATTAAAATTGATGTTTTTCCACTTTTCAAATCACAAATTTTCCAAAACTTTTACCAGAGCGAAGCTTTTGAAAATGTCAAGAAATATGAAAATTAAACAGAAAAATTCACTCAAAGCGTATGAAAAATGTCAATTTGGTTCGCTTCTACAGAGTTACAATATCGAGAAAATTATGATAAATTTGAAAATTGTTGAGATCCGAAAACGGAATTTTTTCATTAAAATTTTTGTTGTTTTCTACTGTTCAAATCGCAAATTTTTCAAAGCTTTTGCCCTCGTTTTGTTCGGGCCATTCATGATCCTGCTTTTACAAATGTTAAGAATATAAAAATCAAACAGAAACATTCCAAAAATACTCATAATACTCGAAGCGTATGAAAAATGAAAGTTTTTCATTTTTTCGGAACAGAACCATTGGATTTTTAATTTTTATGATACCACAGTGCTCAGCACGTTAAAATTATGATTATTGGGGCAAAATTACAATTTTTTGTCGGCAAAAAGACGATGCACCCAGCCTCTCAAATAGCATATGTATTTGTCTTTTCTTCGCCCTTCCCCCTCAGGTGACAGATTTTCTTCTGGGCAGCCCTGATTTTCCATATTTCAGTCGTCTAATTCGTGTACTCGCCCCCCCCCCACCTAGAGAACCCCATTCGCGACGTCACTGATCATAAGTTATGAACGATCCGAAAAATTGAAAAAATGCACTCAAATTTAAAAATTATTGAAGTTTTTAATGAATTTGTGATAAGGTAAAGTGGGGTAATTCCGATATGGGGTAATTCCGATAGCAAGCTCTAGCTTTGTTGCAAAACACATTTTAGCACAAATGATGAAGAAAATAGTTTTAGTGCCAACCTAGACCCATTATTGATCAGATGGTCCATCTGCTTCGTTTTGTCAAGTCTGTGCAATGTTCAAAATCTGAATGCCCAAAACCTTTGCAGCAAAAAACAGTGCATTTTTGAAACTCGTTTTTATCGTTCAAAACTTGTTGAAAAATTCTGTTTAGAAGATGAAATTTGATGGATATGTGTTAAACTGTCAGTACCTCTTTTGATTTTGCTTTTATAATTATTTGTTTGGTGGTGTTGAATTATCAAACATGTCGATCATTTTTCATGCAGTGGGGTAATTCCGATAGCTCTAGCAAAATTGCCCAGTAATGTTGTTTTCTCAGTTTTGATGTAGTATTTTCTTGGGGGGTCGAAATTATCAAAGAAAAACCTCAAAAGGAGGCTTTTTTCTCTAGTTAGTCTGGTTTTCAAAAATTATGCCTCAAAAATGCATATTTGTAAACAAAATTTAATTTTTGTTCTAATGATTCAATTTACATGAAATAAAAACCTAAGTATGCAATAAATGGTATATTTCAACATTACTGGATCGGAATTACCTCAGAAGAATTACTTTCCTTATAAACCTTCTTATCGGAATTACCCCATTTTTGGGGTAATTCCGATAGCCCAACCTACCAAAATGTTTTTTCAATTACATGTATGAAGCCTCCGCACAAATCACTCTTCAATATAGTCAATGTGCAGCTGAAGGACGTAGGAATAAAGTTGTTTTATCGTTTTTGCCTCAAAATGTACAGGAAACCCAAAAAATGAGAAATTGCTAAAATTTTGAATTTTGCCATCGGAATTACCCCACTTTACCTTAAGTAAAAAAAATGTTTTTTATAAAAATTCCATTTAAGTAGTATTATAAAAAACAAGAGAGCGTGACAAAACCCAAGAGCATGGTTTTTCTCCAACTCAATTTTTTTTTAAATTTGATAAATCTTCCAGAGAAACAAGATGAGGTGAAGGGGTGGAGGAAAAGGGTAATGTCGTCAGCTCAATCGATTATTAATGATCCAAATAAATCAAAAAAAAAAACTACTCCTACCTAATTGTAAAAAAAAACTTTTAAAATTGTCTATACGTCTTTTATAATAAAAATGCTTAGATATTTTGTCGAACTTTTGTCTTTCGGGAAAATGATGTTCGGGTATATTGATTCGGGAAAATATTTTTTGGGTGTTCGGCAGGCGGAATTTTAGTTTTTGGGTTGATGGATTTGGGGAAATGGATGATACCTAACCAGAAATTTAACTAACAAAATCTTCTTTTATAAACATAAAAGGGTTTTATTTTTAAAGTGGGTAGAGCCCAGATGCAAGCATCTGAGATGATATTGCTTAATCCCAAAATTAAAAATATCGAAAAAAAAAATAAAAGAAATAAAAGATTGAATATTTTTTGAGATAAATCTGGATCAAGATAAATATTTTTTTATTAAATCTAATTCGGAACCATGATAGGTTATTTGAGGAGCTTGGAATCAAAACTCACTTTTGCCATCGGACAAAGTTTCGAGAAAATCGACAATAACTGATTTCGCCTAGTGCGTTGATGAAAAAAACGCCGCAAAGTGTGTCGAGCTCTTAAGTAAGACTACTTAATAGGATTCCATGAGAAAATTTTTTTTTTCAAGTTGTCATATGGTTGCGGTACGGCTATCAAGTTTGGCAAAAGTGAGTTTTGATTCCAAGGTGGGGTAATTTTACTTTCTTTTGCAAATATATCGAAAAATAAGCCTCCTAGAAGAAAACTAACGACATTGTGTCGATTGGAAATTTAATTCTCTACAATTTTCCTCGATTTAATTTTTCCGTTGAATGCTTCGTTCCGCCTCCAGACAGCTTTAAAAGTTTTGAGCGCTGAATTTTTTCAAAAGTTATACTTTCTTTTGCAAATATATCGAAAACTAAGCACCCTAGAAAAAAACTAACGACATTGTGTCGATTGGAAATTTAATTCTCTACAATTTTCCTCGACTTCATTTTTCTGTAGAGTATTTTGTTCCGCTTCCAGAGAGCTTTAAAAGTTTTGAGCGCTCAATACATTCATATTTTTACCTCTTCAGTTGCATAACTTCCAAATTCAAAACGACCGTTTTCGCTATTTTCACTATCAAAAAATGCTTCCGAAG
This sequence comes from Planococcus citri, assembly GCF_950023065.1. Lineage (NCBI taxonomy): Eukaryota > Metazoa > Arthropoda > Insecta > Hemiptera > Pseudococcidae > Planococcus > Planococcus citri. The sequence goes on along the minus strand of NC_088679.1, from coordinate 2,774,226 downwards.
TTGCAATTGAATTATTTTGGCTTTGTAGACTACCATGCGACCTTGAAAAATGAAAATACAATCTTTTTTATAGCTTGGAGTCAAAACTCACTTTTGCCAGTGGCAAAAGTGAGTTTTGATTCCAAGGGCACTTTTTAGCACAAAATTGTGAAGAACTGGGGCCGAATTCGGAAAAATGGATTCTGTAGGGTGATAGAGAAATTGAAGAAGTATCCGAATCCGCAAAAAAACGCATAGGTATCGATTTTTGGTGTCAAAAGTGAGTTTTGATTCCAAGCTCCTCATTTCATATAGGTAAAGACATAAATTATAAATCATTATCATTATAATTATAGATTATTTACACACATGAAAAAATCTTCAATTGGAGTATGTGGAAGACAACCAGCCCTTGGCAGATAGGGATATGTACAGAGGAATCGTCTGGAGGGTAACTTCATAGGGCAAAGGGGGAGAAAACGCTGATGGATGATGCCGAAGATCGAGACGGTCGTGGCTACGAGAGAATGATTCAAATAATCAAATATGATTTATTTTTGAAAGAGTGAAATAAGTAAACTTTCATTTTATCTTTACAAAAAAAAATTATCATTGGTTAAAATTCGTTTTTTTTTCTTATGTAACCGATAGCAATTTAATGTAAAGTAATTGGCAACATTGTATTTTTTCAAATCATATTTTGTGTTTCAATTTAATCTAATTTCAACGTATGTAATTATGTTCCTGTTACATATGTATTTCTGGAATTTTGGTCAACTTTTGTAAATTAAATTAATGTGAGTAAAATATTTTGTTTTTTATCAGTTTATTTTTGATTAAATGATTAATATAAACTCGGTTTTATCTATTTATTTTTTTAATCCTTTTCTGATTATCTGATTCCAATAATTATTATTTTTTTCATCAAGTGTTATTGTGAGAAATGTGAACTGATTTTTCTCTTGATTTGTTACGAGTATAATTTGTGTGGAAGTTTCTTTGTTTTTATCAAACGCAACAACCTTGTGTTCGATAAAATTAAATTAAGTACCTATGTCGTAAAAATGTGCTTGAGTACCTAGCTACCTAGTAAGTATTTTTATTTAGGTTGATTCGGATTAGTTTCTCCCCAAATGTATTCCTCCAAAGGCAGTTTGAGCCTACCTTCACTCATAGCTGGTATCCGCCTGCATTTTGAAGATTTATTAGAATTTCCAAGTATCCAGTACATCGCTTGTAGAGTTTCTGAACTCCGAAGCAATCACCGGCAATATTACCTTTACCTAATTTATGTAGCTATGAAAAATTTGTCATCAAACAATTTTGTCGTATCATGATATTCATTGAGAAGACTGTTACCAATCAGTTAATAACATTCATCGATTATTCCAGTTGAACGTCAGTGGCTGATGAAAACCGTTTATCCAATCATCATATTGAATAAAATGAAATGAAGACGTCGTCGTAGAATAAAATCTAGCGTAAAGTAGGTATATTCTACCAATCCCAATGAAGAAAGTTCCAATCCTTCATAAGTTAATGATTCGTCTGATAATGTGAACGAGAGAATCAAATTAATCTGGCCATTGTAGCGAAATCAATCCAAACAACACTAGCTATACCTACAAGAGCTTGAGAGTGAAACAGTAACTGAAAATTGAACCTCCGAAAACTATGATCAATTAAACTGTCACTCTTCGATCCCTTAAAAAGTAAGTAATCTTCCTTTCCTGCATTGCACCATGGTTTTAGAATATTCTGACATAGAAATTGGAGATCATTTTCACGACCTTGATTTATTCTACATACTCAATTACTCATTGTTAAGAAAATTCAACTGGGAGCTCCATTTAAGGGTACCAAAGTTGGTTGAATAGACCAAGGAAGGTGAATAAAAAACCGCGAAAAAAATGTCAAAAGTAGGTATAAAATAAGAGCCACCTTGATCTACGAATGCGGACGAATTGCTCGTGAAATCCTTTAGATAGTGCCTATTGATTTGGTGGTGAATTTCGCCTCGTGTTGTGAAATAAATTCGAATTGCGAGTAAACGCAGCCAGATGAAAATAAATTAACGATTTCGTTAAATATAAAAACACCGCAGCAGCCTGCGAAACGATATATAGCGAGTTGGTTGGTTGCGGCAAATACCTACCTACTATAAATTTGTAAAAAATAAAAAAGCAATTTTAAAATCGTTAATTTCGGAGTAATTTAATAAAAAGGTGAAAAAGTTTCGAGAGAAATGCAAAGGAAAAAGCGCTTAAGCGCGGTTTTAATTTTATCATACCTTTATTTATCGCTCCTAAAGGAGAGCGAAAAGTTATTTCTTATTTATCTCTTTCGTTATCTTGTTTTAACTCTTTCAATTTACTCGGATGCGACGCTGCGCTGTAGCTAATACAAGCAGAGAGCTTTTGACGACATTCTCGTTTCGAATTGCTAAAAAGTTTTTCATATTTTATTATACTACGAGTTAGGTTAGGTACCAGTTTATACTGCAGTGAGGGAGAGAGTAGGTTTTCCCAGACCAGAAAGCAACACTTTTTTTTTACGCCGGTGCTGGTGAGGTGGTGAGGGTGAAGGCGAAGGAAATTTACAAAAATATGCTAATCGAAATTAGATGGTTTGATTTGAAAAATGAATTGTTACCGGAATAAATAAACAAGCGGATTACCCCAGCTCGTTTCTTACCCCGCCGCGCCGCGTCACCCAGCCGGGTGCCGAATACGAAAATAGGGAGTGTGCCGTGTAATCAAAATGAGGGGTGCTGAATCAAAACATTGTAAGTACTATTCACAACAATGGCACCTACAACTTTCGGTTTAACACCCTTCGTACATATTGTGCTGTGCTTTCGCATTCCGCTGTATTGCCCGAGATTAAATCTTTACTCTTAGAGTGGCGTATTTGCCCCGTCCTCTCTCTGCCCTGCACACAGCCACTGGTATACTCCCTGTAGAGTACAAGTGGTGCGGGGGTTACGAATAGATTTTTTATTAGATATTACGGCGGTGTTTTTGGTATATTGAGTGGAGTACCAATCGTCGCTTTAGAGTCTGTACCGTACATCTTTGTGGAGTTTCAAATTTCAGCTTAACCAACGATATGTTGACACAAGAATAGTTCGATGGGAGATTGGGGGTGTAATTTTCTACGAGTGAGTGGATAATGAAGTCCGTTCTTCAATGGGTGGAGTTTTCATTTTAATTGTACCTACCTAAAGGTGAAGAGCATGATGGAATTTCAGTGATCGAATAAAATAGAAGGGGTTGAAATGAATTCTAATTGACTAGATACGTCTTCTTAGTGATTGCGATTTACTGCTTATTGTATTGAAAAACATTTGCTGTAAACGATTGGCAATTGACTAATTGAAATTTTGTTTTGTTTGTTTGTTTGTTTTAGGTGAGTACATTCATGTAGTTGCTGATTTTACCTGCGTACAGTATGTAATGATTTTCAACGTCTGAAACTTGAGGTTAAAGGTAAAATATAATATTGAAGCGTGTATTATTGGGGATTGGGTGCTCCTGACAGGAATTTAGGTCAATTAAAAACCCATTGTATCATTCTGAGCGATTTCTAACTCTGTCTTTCGTTTCACTTGATTTTTCAAGTAACAAAAACGCTACTTAATAACTAACAAAACCACAATCACTATGCATTGTAAGTAGTTACTTCACTTTAGTATGTACTTGCGAAAAATATATTATGCGTAGGCCTATTATCAACAGGGCCGTGAAATTTCAGATTTTGTGTTTCGGTTTTTTGGTTTTTAAGTGTCGTTCATTCTTTTCCAAATGTTGGTTTTTTAGTTTTTTTTATTTTGTTGTTCTTTTTTGTTTTTGAGCATTTTTTTTCAGTTTCCGTTTCTCTAAATTTCGCTTTCGACATTGTTTTCCACTTTTTTTACTTTGTTTTGTAATTAAATTAAGTTTCTTGATTTTCAATTTTCATTTTGGGTTTTAGTTTTCAATTTTTATTTTTAGGATTTCCCCACCAAGGGGAACCCTATTAAAATCGCTATGGAGAATTCAATGCGCCAAGTTATTTAGAAAGGTATCTTATGTGTTGCGTATTACGCTACACATAAGACACCTTTGCGTTTGCCAAGTCATTTTCTTCAACTTCAGATTGCTAAGCATTTTCAACTTTGTTTTTATCAGCCAACAATTTTTACTGTTTATGCAATAAATTTTTCTATTAACCGCACATTCCAATTCTACATTTAAAAATTTTTTTAAATTGAAAGATAAAAGTGTTTAAAATGAGAAAAAATTTCAAAAATTTGTAAATATGTAAATGGATGAGTTGTTGTTGATAAATGACATTTTCAAGCTGACAGCTTTTCAAAATTAGTATCTAGGTCCGCTGTTGTTGCCAAAAATTTGTGATTTTTCTGTGTTGGGTATTGTGGAGAGCGAGACACCTTTTTACTTCTCATATTCAGCAAAACTGAAAATAATTTTCAGTTTTGCTGAAAATTGAGAGCGCTCAAATGAACCTAATACATAATATAATGTCCAAGTGTAATGAAAAGAATAACCAAATCGTCATTACTATACGAAGTAGAACAAACATATACCTAATCCAAGCTTACATGAACGTAATTTGTGATTCCCAAATAGTTACTTCTGTTTGATTATGAAAATTGAAAAAGAGAAATTCTTTATTCAAAGATGGGGAACCTGTTGCCAGGTCCCGAGGACCACGCTTGTTTTAAAATTTTGTTCTTATGCTACTTTATGTTTTTTTTTCAGTTTGTTTTTCTTTTTGATTTTACGTTTTGGTTTTTTGGCTTTTGTTTTACTTTTTCTGCTTTTTGTTTAGTTTTTAGGATTTTCTGTAGATGGGGGGGGGGGGGAGATTGGCTTTTCATTTTTGTTTTCAGCTTTCGATTTTCAAAAAATTCATTTTTACGTCATTTTTCATTTTTTTCATTTTGGTTTTCTAAATTTTAAATTTTGGTTTCCCCAAAACTTTGTTTTTTGTCATTTGTTTTCTGTTTTTTGTGCTGATTTTTCTGAAATTTCGTTTCCAACGTTATTTTTGATTCTGTTTTTCAGTTTTTCTTGTTCGGTTTTTGCTTTTGTTTGTTTTTTTTTCTCTATAATTCCATTTTAAACGTTTTTTCCCACTTTTTCCAATTCGCCTTCTGGTTTCCAGTTTTTGTTTCCTCCGTATTTTTTAGTTACTATTTTTCATTTTCATTTTTTTGTCAAGTTTTGTTTTCCAAAATTTATTTTCAGCATTATATTATGTATTCTGTTTTCTTGTTTTTGTTTTTCGTTTTCATATTCAACTTTTTTGATTTTCAGGTGTCATGTTTGGAGTTTTTTGGAGGAGGTTTCAATTTTTAATGTTTTCGCTTTTCATACAAACTTTATTTTTTCCAAAATGTTGATTTTTTGGTATCTACCCCTCTTTAAGGGTATGCTGTAAGTGGCTAGGTTAATTTTCGTGTTCCAAAATTACTTTTTGTTTTTTTTTTCTTTCAAAAATTGATTTATTTTTATTCTTAGTACAGGATGCGAGCTTTAATGCTATTTTTTTTTTTTTTACAAAAAACGAGACTTGGGCAATTTTAGCAAAAGGCAGGGTTTTTAAAACCGTAACGCTAAAAATGTGCTAAATCTTCAAAATGCATGAAAAAATTGAATTCACTTTTCTAGACTGGTACCTCTGCCGGATACCTCTTAAATATCGATTTTTTTTCACTACAACTTTACCTCTGGCTATCCGTAGTTGGATCCTTATTTTGGTCTTTTTGGCGTACCTAGACTAAATTTGGACACTAACATACAAGTTTTGGTCTTAGGTTTTTCAATTTTTAGTTTTATTCTTTGTTTTTCTTTCTTTTGATTTTCACATTTTCGTTTCCGATTTCGTTTTTGGTTTTCCAGTTTCAGTTTTTGATTTCATTTTCTTGCAGAGCTCGTTGTTTTCATTTTTGCTTTAACCTTGAAAAACGTGATAATGAGCGAGGAAAGAAAACATAGGTACTCGTAGATAACCTAGCTTTATTCAATATTCTTGAATGCTTATACGAATCGTTTCAGAGGTTCGAGGATCGTATGGTAGAACGAAATCAATTTTGAACACAATGCAGCAACATTTTCGAACTTTATTTTATAAACTTTACGCCATAATACAGACGTTTTAAAAAACTTATAAACTACAAACGATAGAAAATTTAGAGAGCTAAAAGCTTCGAGAAAAGGAACTTCAGTCAATTAAACGAAATTGAATCTAACCTTGTACATAATTATGTACATACATATGTCCAGAACAATTGTACTTGAAGTAAAAAATCTCGTGCACTAATATCTCTTGTAAGTGGGTACTTCACTTTATATGTACTTGCTGAAAATACGTTGGTACGCATATTAGGCCTACTATCAACAGTGTCGTGGAAACTATTAGGTATGCTTTTTCAGGTTTTCTGTTCAGGTTTCTTGGTTTTTAATTTTCATTTATTGTTTTCAAATGTTTTGTTTTTTAGTTATTGTATTTTGTTGTTTTTTAGTGTGCGTAGCACACTATTGGTTTCGCTTTGAGAATTGAAATTTCATTTGAAATGAATGTTCTCTTAAACTATCCAACCATTTTTTGTACGTATTGGACGGAATGTGAGAATCATTAAGGCGGAGGGGATAGATTAATTTTCATTCAATTCGAATGGGTAATTGCTGAGTAATTGCAATTTTAGTTCATTATTTTAATGCATTAAATCCTAAAAAAGGGTAAAGGGGACTTGTATAACACCTGCCGCTCATTGTACCCTGCTATACCCCTGTCCTATTCCAACATCACCAGCTGTGTTTCATGTACCCTGCTATACCCCCAGTCTGCCGGCTGTGTATTTCAAGTGAGAGTGGTTTGGTGGGGCGTTTACTGAACAATAGATACATATATTCTTTTAATGCCCTAACCCTCCATGTGAACTCATGGCCGAGTGGCGAGTGGTTAGGGCATTTAGGTAGGAAATAGGAATAGGAATATTGTAGTGACCCAGGTTCGAATTCCCATGAGGTAGGTAGGTAGGTAGGTAGAGGATTTTTCATTGGAAATATTGGCTAGACACATGCTTCGGAGTGAGTGCATGATGATGGTGCAAAAAAAAGAAAATTGATCCCTCTCTTACCCACTCATTTTAATTTTTTTAAATTGAGTTATGAAAATATGACAATATCATTGCCTATAATCATTTTGTGGTATCCATCTGAGTATCTACAAAGAAAACAAAGGCTATAATCGTATTCATGTGATTGAGGGTAAAATGGGCAATCAGCCGTAGTTATTATCGCATTTGAGGGTTCTACGAAATAAAGAAAGACATGCCCACCGGCTCCTACCGTACGCTCAGATCGCCGCAATACTTAAACATAAACAATTTCATTCATTCTCATGCATTGTAAGTAGGTATTTCACTCTAGTATGTACTTGCTGAAAATAAACATAAATTATTATAATGTGTAGCTCTACTATCAAATACAGCCGTGAAAACTATTATGGGTTTTCAGGTTTTCTATTCGAGTTTTTTGGTTTTCAAGTTTCGTTTATTCTTTTCAAATTTTTTGTTCTGTTCTTTTTTGTTTTTGGACATTTTTTTTTCAATTTCCGTTTCTCTAAAATTTCATTTCCAACGTTGTTTTCTACTTTTTCACTTTGTTTTGTAATTAAGTTTTTTGATTTTCAATTTACATTTTGGATTTTATATTTATGTACTTTTTAATTTTAATTTTTTCAAAATTTGATTCTCATGCTACTTTATGGTTTTTCTTCAGTTTGGTTTTTGGTTTCAAATTTTGTTGATTCTCCGTTTTGTTTTTTTTTTTGCTTTTGTTTTACTTTTCGGCTTTTTGTTTCGTTTTTAGGTTTTTTAAAGAGGAATTGGTATTTCATTTTCGTTTCCAGCTTTCGCTTTTCAAAAATTTAATTTTGAACGTCATTTTTCATTTTTTTTTTTTTGGTTTTGGTCCTATGGTTCTTGGTTTTTTAAATTTCAAATTTTGGTTTCTCCAAAACTTTGGTTTTTTTTCGTCTTTTTGTCATTTGTTCTTTGTTTTTATGTTGATTTTTCTGCAATTTCGTTTCCAACGTTATTTTTTATTCTGTTTTTCAGTTGTTTTTTTTGTGTTCACTTTTTGCTTTTGTTTTGCTTTTTGTTTATGGTTTTTTTTCAATTTTCGTTTCTCTAGAATTCCATTTTAAACGTTATTTTCCGTTTTTTTTTTCGATTCGCTTCCTGTTTTCCAGTTTTTTGTTTCCTCAGTATCTTTTAGTTACTAGTTATTTTTCATTTTTATTTTTATGTTTTACAAAGTTTTGTTTTTCAAAATTTGTTTTCAACGTTATAATTCTGTTTTCTTGTTTTCGTTTTCATATTTAAGTTTTTTGATTGTCAGGTGTCACTTTTTGAGTTTTTTTAGGGAGAATTTTCAATTTTTGATATTTTTGTGTTTTTTTTCTATTGGTCTGTGTTTTTTAGATCCCGTTTTTCATTTATACTTGAACATTGGTTTTTCCAATACATTCAATTGCTTAAAACATTATTCGTGTTTATATTTTTGCTACCCCTCTTCAAGGGTATGTTGTAGGTGGTTAGGTTAATTTATGTGAGCTAGGAAGGTCGTAACCTTTTTCTATCAGCTATTCTGAAATTATTTTTCATTTTTGTTTTTCAAAAATTGGTTCATTTTTAGTCTTAGTAAAGGATGCGAGCTTTTATGCTATTTTGGCAAAAAACGAGACTTGGATAATTTTAGCAAACGGCAAGGTTTTTTAATCGAAACGCTAAAAATGTGCCAAATCTTCAAAATGCATGAAAAAATTGAATTCATTTTTCTAGACAGGTACCTCTACCTCTATCCTCTAGTACCTACTTATTTAATATCGAATTTTTTTTACTCCAACTCTACCTCTGGCTACCTGGAGTTGGATCCTTATTTTGGTCTTTTTGGCGTAGACTAAATTTGTATGCTATCAAGTTTTGGTCGTGGGTTTTTCAATTTTTAGTTTTAGTTTTACTTTGTTGTTTTTCTTTTTTTTGATTTTCAGTTCCAGTCTTCGTTGTATGACTTTGCATTTTCTTTTCGATTTCGTTTTTGGTTTTCCAGTTTCAGTTTTCGATTTCATTTTCTTGCAGAGCTGGTTGTTTTCCGTTTTGCTGTAGCCTTGAAAGACATGAAAATTATTGAACATACATGTACCTAACCATTGCTCAACATTAAAAAAATCTCGTGCACTAATGTATCTTTTGTAAGTGGGTACTTCAATTTAGTATGTACTTGCTGAAAATACATATAGGTACATATCAACAGTGTCGTGGAAAGTACATAAGTTATTAATATGCTTTTTCAGGTTTTCTGTTCAGTTTTTTTGGTTTTTAATTTTCGTTTTTTCTTTTCAAATGTTTTGTTTTTAAGTTTTTGTAAGTATTTTTTTGTTCTTTCTTATTGTTTTGGACATTTTTATTTCAGTTTCAGTTTCCCTGACATTTCATTTTTAAAGTTGTTTTCCATCATTTTTTTACTTTGTTTTGTAACTATTTATTCAATTTTAAATTTTCATTTTGGTATTTAGTTTTTAATGTTTATTTTTCCAAAATTTCGTTCTCATGCCTAATTGTTTTTTTTTCAGTTTGTTTTTTGGTTTTGAATTTTTTTAATTCTCCGTTTTCGTTGTTTGGTTTTTGTTTTCATTGGTCTGAAACTTCGTTTCAAACCTTTTCTGTTTTTTTGTTTCGTTTTGATGTTTTTTGAATGTAGGAAGAGGGGAAGGGGAGATTTGCATTTGATTGCCGTTTTCAGCTTTCGTTTTTCAAAAATTTTATTATAAACGTCATTTTTCGTCTTTTTGTGTTGTTTTTATGGTTTTTGGTTTTTTAAATTTCTGATTTCTGTTTTTGTGTTGAATTTTCTGAAATTTCGTTTCCAACGTTAGTTTTTTTTTATTCTGTTTTTCAGTTGTTTTTTTTCAATTTTTGTTTCTCTAGAATTCCATTTTACACGTTATTTTTCGGTTTCTTCGATTCGCTTTCTGGTTTCCAGTTTCTGTTTCCTCCGTACTTTTTTAGTTTTAATTACTAATTTTCCATTTTCAATTTTTTTTAAAATTTTGTTATCCAAAATTTGTTTTTAACGTTATATTTTTTCATTTTCACTGTAAGTACGTGGGGATCACTTTGGGCATAGCATCTGCAAAGTGCGAAATGACCAACGTGCAAAATTTTTTCCGACAAAAATGAAGCGAATTGTTGATTTACCCTATATGGGAGAAAAGCTTGTTAGGTATTGAATGAATTGAAAAGGTCTACTTCTAATGTACCGACGAGAAGTCGTTTTTTTTTCATTTTGCAGTGCATACTCCAAAATCATCAGATGACACCATTTTCACAAACTTGAAAATTTAGGTACAGTCAAGTCATTTTGTGGGTACTATTTAAAAATTTGAAAAATCAAAAAATTCGAAATCTAATTTTGAAACTTTACTTATGAAATACAATATTAAAATTTTTGGAAATATTCATCTCAAATTTTTTTTTACTGCTTATTTTTTCAAAAGTTTCAAATTTTTTTTAAATTTTATATTTTGAAAATCCAATTTTATGATTTTTTAAAATACTCGTAGGTACCAATGATATTTTTAAATTGTCAATACCCTAAAATAAATATTTTAGGTAAACAAGAATTAACGGTAAAATGTTTTTTCACTGGTTATTTTTTTTAAATTGTAAAAATTTGTTTTTACAATTAGATTTGAAAAAATGTTATACTTACCAGTAAAAAAAGAATGTTCACTAGGTACACATTTCTCTAAGGATGTCCCAAAGTTTCCTTGAAAAATACATATCTACTGTTTCCAGCTCTTTCAATTATGTAGCAATTACGAAGCTATATCGCGAATAATAACACATCCTTGTTGTAAGCGAGTATTTTTGACCTCATTGGGTTGTGTATTGTATATGTATAAGTACCTACTGTTACATTTGTGGATTCGAATCCGAATCCACAAATTAATTACTTCTGTTTTTTTGGATTCGAATCGGATTCGAATAATTGGGTCTGATCTGTGGACCATGAATCCAGATTTTTTCAATAAAAAATGGTTCTAAGTACATGAATATTCAAATTAAGTATCAGATCCCAATTTTAGTCATTTTCAAACTTTCAATGATAACATTACCATTTGATGAAATATCCCAGAGATTTTGTAGATTAGAATACGGATTCGAATCCACAAATCCGGATTTTTTTTTCAATAAATAACAGTTCATTTCAATTATTTGAATTATTACTTGTAAGACACCAATTCAGCCGTTTTCATTGATTATAACGTGTTAAAATATCACGAAAATGCGATCTAAAACGAAAATTGAAAATTTTTTGGATTCATCCATCAAAGAAACTCTAATCATTTCAATTATTATTAAATGATTACGATTAATTTGTAAAAAAGTAAGTAAAATCTTTCAAATTGTGATTCATTTTCATTCAAAAATTCGCCTTTTGTTTAAAAAAAAAACAAATAAACAAACAAACCCCCGTTGCAATTTTTTTTATTTTCGGTTTTTTATAAATGAGAGGGGTTTTGCGATAAGGTCCCTTGTTGTGATATTTCCATTTTTTCAGGAGAGAGAAAACATCGAATCGCTTCGATTTTTTCGATTTTCGGGTGCAGTGTTGTCTTGCGCATAGGTTGGATGGGAAATTTTGACGAAATTCGTTCATCATCGCCTGATATTCATGATTTAAAAAAGGGACCTTGCGGTGAACAGACGAATTTACATAACGTTACAGACTACCCCGCAAAAAAATACCGAGAAATTCGGATTCGCCATGAAATTTTACATAGGCAACAACAATAAAATAATCTTTTCATCGACATTTTTAAATTTTTTTTTAAAAATCAAAAACAAAAAAAAATTTTGTTTTTGATTTCCCAAAAATGTGAGTTTTTGAGTATTCATATTCAAATAATTTTTAAAACGAGAAGTTGATGAGATAGGCGAAATCTGATTGCGCCACTCGTATTATGCTTTTTCAGGTTTTCTGTTCAGGTTTTTTGGTTTTTAATTTTCGTTTATTGTTTTTTAGTTTTTGTATTTTGTTGTTCTTTTTTATTGTTTTTGGAGATGTTTTTCAGTTTCCGTTTCTCTGAAATTTCATTTTTAACTTTGTTTTCCACTTTTTTACTTTGTTTTGTAATTAGTTTTTTAGTATTCAATTTTCATTTTGGTATTTAGTTTTCAATTTATGTTTTTTTTAGGTTCGTTTCTTGGTTTTGAATTTTTTTAATTCTCCGTTTTCGTTGTTTGGTTTTTGTTTCTATTGGTCTGAAATTTCGTTTCAAACCTTTTTTGTTTTTTGTTTCGTTTTTAGGTTTTTTGAGGGTAGCGGGAGGGGGGAGAGATTTGCATTTGATTGTCGTTTTCGGTTTTTGGCTTTCGTTTTTTAAAAATCTCATTAAACGTAATTTTTCATATTTTTGTTTTCTTTTTATTTGATCAAGTTAATCCACGGACCAGGCTTGACAATGAGAGGAAAACAATTATCAACCAAAATTGACCCATTATGAAGGGACAAATCATTTGAAAACTCGATTTTTTAGCACTTTTGAAGATCCTTTACCCATACTACATTATTCTGAAAAAAAAGTATACGTAGTGTATCTTATCTATAGAATGATATAGATGTGATAAACGTAGGTACCTATCATTTTATTTACAAGTATAATTGCACATTTTTTTCGGGTCAGAATTTTCCTATTTTCAAAGAGAACTAGAAAAAATGAATAGAAAAGGAAATCGAGAGAAAAAATATAAAATTACGCAGATTGATTTTAAAAATGGAAAAAGCCGCACTTTTGAGACAAATTCTGACAACGCTAGGACTTTTTGACAATTTTTTTCAAAAACTGTACTTTCAATCTCGTATTTTTGCTAACAACAATATTTTATTAACCATTTTGGCATAAAATAGAATTTTTTGGATAATTCATCAGAAAAAGGCCTTTGCCCACAATATTTTGTCAAAAAAGTGGAACTTGCAGACAATTTTGCCCAAAAGCACGAGTTTTGAAAATGTTGGCCAAAAGCAGAAGTTTTTTTTTAGAATACCTACGACCTGCGTATGTAATTTACCTATTTATTTTGAAATAACTAAGAAAAAATTAAATTATGACAAAGATTTGGCAAAAAACAGGACTTTTTTTCGGATAATATTGGGAACATCAAGAATTCTTGCCAATTTAGGCAACAACACTTTTTGAACATTTCGGCAAAAAGCAGGAGGTTTTTTTTGGCAATTTTTACCAAAGTTAGGAGTTTTTTTATAATTTTGAGAAAAAAGGAACTTATTTACGATTCTGACACAAACGATATTTTTTTGACAATTTTGGCAAAAACAGAACTTTGCAGACAATTCTGACAAAAAACATAACACGGACTTCTTAGGATCATTTTGGCAAAAGCAAGAAATTTTGTAATTTTCGCAACTAACAAAGTTTTTTGGTCATTTCTGCAAAAAATATTAGGACATTCTTGATAACGTCAAAAAAAAAGGTATTTTTCAACAATTTCGGCAAAAAACGAGACTTTTTTGGAAATTTTGACAAAAGTTGGGATTTTTTTAATAATTTTTTTTTTTACAATTTCGGCGAAAATGAAACATTTTTTACAATTATTCTGGCGATAAGATTTCTTGAACATTTTGGCATAAAATATTATGTGCTTTTTTGGCAATTTTTACAAAAAGTCAAGATTTTTTGATAATAATTATGGCAAAAAATGGGAATTTTTGAAATTTTGGCCAACAACAGGTTTTTTTGTTCATTTTTACAAAAAATATTAGGATTTTTTGATAATGTCATTTAGAAGAAAATGTATTTTTCGACAATTATAACCAAATTCATTCTCATGCATTGTAAGTAGGTATTTCACTTTAGTATGTACTTGCTGAAAATAAACATATTACATATTATGCGTAGCTCTACTATCAATAGAGCCGTGAAAACTATTATGCTTTTTCAGGTTTTGTATTCGAGTTTTTTAGTTTTCAAGTTTCGTTTATTCTTTTCAAATTTTTTGTTTTTTTATTATTTTTATTTTGCTGTTCTTTTTTGTTTTTGGGCAGTTTTTTTCAATTTCCGTTTCTCTAAAATTTCATTTCCAACGTTGTTTTCTACTTTTTCACTTTGTTTTGTAATTAAGTTTTTTGATTTTCAATTTTCATTTTTGGTTTTATATAGCCTATTATGTACTTTTTAATTTTTTCAAAATTTGATTCTCGTGCTACTCTATGGTTTTTCTTCAGTTTGTTTTTTGGTTTCAAAATTTGTCGATTCTCCGTTTTGGTTTTTTGGCTTTCGTTTCGTTTTTAGGTTTTTTGAAGCGGGAGGGGGAAGGAGATTTGGTTTTTCTTTTTCGTTTACAGCTTTCGCTTTTCAAAAATTTTATTTTAAACATCATTTTTCATTTTTTTTTGTTTTGTTCTTATGGTTTTTGGTTTTTTAAATTTCAAATTTCGGTTTCTCCAAAACTTTGTTTTTTGTCATTTGTTCTTTGTTTTTGTCTTGATTTTTCTGCAATTTCGTTTTCAACGTTACTTTTTATTCTGTTTTTCAGTTGTTTTTTTTGTGTGCAATTTTTGCTTTTGTTTTGATTTTTGTTTATGTTTTTTTTTCAATTTTCGTTTCTCTAGAATTCCATTTTAAACGTTATTTTCCGTTTTTTTTTCGATTCGCTTCCTGTTTTCCAGTTTTTTGTTTCCTCCGTATCTTTTAGTTACTATTTTTCATTTTTTTTTTTTTTTTTTACAAGTTTTGTTTTTCAAAATTTGTTTTCAACGTTATAATTCTGTTTTCTTGTTTTCGTTTTCATATTTATAAGTTTTTTGATTGTCAGGTGTCACTTTTATTGAGTTTTTTTTGGGGGGAATTTTCAATTTTTAATATTTTTCTTTTTTTTTATTGTTTTGTGTTTTTTAGATCCCGTTTTTCATTTATACTTGAACATTGGTTTTTCCAAAATATTCAATGTTTAATAGATCTTTCGTGTTTATATTTTTGGTACCCCTCTTCAAGGGTATGTTGTAGGTGGTTAGGTTAATTTATGTGAGCTAGGAAGCGTAACCTTTTTGTATCATATTCTGAAATTACTTTTAGTTTTTGTCTTTCAGAAATTGATTCATTTTTATTCTTTTAGTAAAGGATGCGAGCTTTAATGCTATTTTTTTGCATTAAAAGAGACTTTTGGGGCAATTTTAGCAAAAGGCAGGGTTTTTTAACCGTAACGCTAAAAATGTGCCAAATCTTCAAAATGCATGAAAAAATTGAATTCATTTTTCTAGACAGGTACCTCTACCTCTAGTACCTATTTAATATTGATTTTTTTTTTACTTCAACTCCTCTACCTATGGCTATCTGGAGTTGGATCCTTATTTTGGTCTTTTTGGGGTAAACTTAATTTGGATACTACAAGTTTTGGTCTTGGGTTTTTCGATTTTTGGTTTTATTATTTTTTATTTTGATTTTCAGTTCCACTCTTCATTGTATGGCTTCGCATTTTCGTTTCCAATTTCGTTTTTGGTTTTCCAGTTTCAGTTTTTGATTTCATTTTCTTGCAGAGCTGGTTGTTTTCATTGTTGCTTTAACCTTGAAAAACATGATAATGAATGAGGAAAGAAAACATAGATACCTACTCGTAGATTCAATATTCTTGAATGCTTTCACAAATCGTTTCAGAGGTTCGAGGATTGTATGGTAGAACGAAATCAATTTTGAACACGATGCAGCAACATTTTCGAACTTTATTTCATAAACTTTAAGCCATAATACAGACGTTTTAAAAAACTTGAAAACTAGAAACGATAGAAAATTTAGAGAGCTAAAAGCTTCAAGAAAAAGAACATTCGCTCTTGTAGGTAAGTAGGTACTTCACTTTATACTTGCTAAAAATATAGTTACGCATATTAGGCCGACTATCAACGGTTTCGTGGACGCTATTATGTTTTTTCAGGTTTTATATTCAGGTTTTTGGGTTTTTAATTTTCGTTTATTCTTTTCAAATGTTTTGTTTTTTAGTTTTTGTATTTTGTTGTTCGTTTTTATTGTTTTTGGGCATTTTTTTCAGTTTCCGTTTCGCTGAAATTTCATTTTTAAAGTTGTTTTTCACTTTTTTACTTTGTTTTGTAATTATTTATTTAATTTTCAATTTTTATTTTGGTATTTAGCTTTGAATTTATTCTTCCAAAATTTCGTTCTCGTGCTACTTTATGTTTTTTTCCGGTTTGTTTTTTGGTTTTGAATTTTTTTAATTCTTCGTTTTCGTTGTTTGGTTTTTGTTTTCATTGGTCTGAAATTTCGTTTTAAACCTTGTCTGTTTTTTTGTTTCGTTTTTAGGGTTTTTGAAGGTAGGGAGAGGGGGAGAGATTTGCATTTGATTGTCGTTTTCAGCTTTCGTTTTTTAGAAATTCTATTTTAAACGTCATTTTTTATCTTTTTGTGTTGTTTTTATGGTTTTTGTTTTTTTTTAATTTCTGCTTTGTGTTTTTGTGTTGACTTTTCTGAAATTTCGCTTCCAACGTTATTTTTTATTCTGTTTTTCAGTTGTTTTTTTGTGTTCAATTTTAGCTTTTGTTTTGTTTTTTGTTTTTTTTTCAATTTTTGTTTCTCTAGAATGTCATTTTAAATGTTATTTTTGTTTCCTCCATATTTTTTAGTTATTTACTAATTTTCATTTTCAGTTCGTTTTTTTCAATTAATTTTGTTTTCTAAAATTTGTTTTTAACGTTATATTCTGTTTTCGTATTTTTGTTTTCCGTTTTCATATTCAAGTTTTTTGATTTTCAGGGGTCACTTTTGGAGTTTTTTTTTGGGGGAAAGGGTTTTAATTTTCAATCTTTTTGTTTTGTTTTTTTTTTTTTTGTTGGTAATTTCATGTTTTTTAGATCACCTTTTTTTTCATTTCTCTGTGCGTGGTACACTTTGGGCATAGCATCTGCGAAGTGCGAAGTGATCAACGTGCAACATTTATTCCGGCAAAAATGAAGTGAATTGTTGCTTTATGGGAGAAAAGCGTGTTAGGTATTCAAATGAATTGAGAAGGTCTACTTCTAATGTACCGACGAGAAGGCGTTTTTTTTTCATTTTGCAGTGCCTAGGTACATACTCCAAAATCATTAGATGATACCATTTTCTCAAACATTGAAAATTTAAGCACAGTGAAGTTATTTTGTGAATGCACGTAATCTATCTACTAACTACTTATATAAGATAAGATAGGTACTTCAAATCTAATGTGCGTAGGTAAGCAATTCTGAGTACTGGCATAATGAGTAAATTCAGTAATAATTTGGTGTTGTTATTTTTCATTTAAACAATACTTACAATTGATGATTTATTTTAATTTGTCATTCTGATTGTTTTGAAAATAATTATTTTTAAAAAAATTCTAAACATAGCTAAAAAATTTGGTTCTTCTTCAGTTTCTACAATTCATCTTACGCTAAGGAACGAGGATTGGACGTTGAATTTGTTTTTATTTTGGTATTTATTTTTTTAACATTTCGAAAATACAATTTAAAAAATTTTCAAAATATGATTTGTTTTCAAAATTTTCTAAAAAACTTGAATGTATACCCATCTGATTTTTAACTGACGTCATGTTTAGAATTTTTCAAAGTGTAATTTTCAAAGTACATACTCATTAGAAAATTCGTCCTGGATACGCTAAATAAAGTAGAATTAACGTTAAAATTTTTTTCATTGCTCATTTTTTCAAATTTTTTAAAATCCATTTAAAATGTGATTCATTTTTGAAAATTTGAAAAAATTCGAAATCTAATTTTGAAACTTTACTTATGTAGGTGTCTTTGCAAACTCATCATTTAGAAAATTCAATATTAAAATTTTTGGAAATATCGAATATTTTTCAAAATGCTTTTTTTATTTTAAAAATTTTGAAAAAGTTTGAATTTTATTTTTCAAACTTGAGGGCATTTTGAAAATCCAATTTCACAATTTTTCAATAAGGTAGAGTGGGGTAATTGCAAAGCACTATTTGATTAGTGACACTTTGAGAGGGCACTGTGAGAAGACTATTGCACGGATGAAGCTGAAATTTGTACCACTTATACTTCAGGGGGTTCTCTATCAATGGTAAAATTTTGATACAATTTGGTCCACAAATCGTGGAGAAAATTGCAATTTGAAAATTTGAAATAGTATATTACTATACAAGAGAAAAAATTTACTGAATTGGTCAGTAAAAATGATTTTTACTGATCAATTCACTGCTTTTAAGAAGCCAAAATGTCGTGACTGCTAAGCAGTGAAATTTCACTGTTTCAAATTTAGAGAGTAGGTATCGCGAAGGCGAAATAACACCTTGTTGTAAGCGAGTATTTGTGGCCTCCATGGGTTGTGTATATTATGGTACTGTTTACAGGGTTGTAACGAATCCACGAATCACTTGTTTTTTGATTCGAATCGGATTCGAATAATTGAGTCTTATCTGTGGACCACGAATCCAGATTTTTTTCAATAAAAATTGGTTTTATATGAATATTTAAACTATCAGATCCTTATTTTAGTCATTTTCAAATTTTCAATGATAACATTACACATTTTTGATGATTTATATCCCAAAGATTTTGTACATTCGAATCCACAAATCCGGATTTTTTTCCCAATAAATAACGGTTTATTTCAATTATTCAAATTACGAAAGACACCAATTCAGCCATTTTCATTGATTAGTATAACGTGTTAAAATATCCCGAAAATGCATTCTGAAACGAAAATTGAAAATTTATGGATTCATTCATTCGTCATCAAAACAATTCTAATCATTTCACGAATTCCTCTTAATTTAACCAACTAACCACTATTAAATGATTACGATTAATTTGTAAAAAAGTAAGTAAGTAACATTTTTCAAATTGTGATTCATTTTCATTCAAAAATTCGACTTTTGTTTAAAAAATTCACGTTGCATTTTTAAATTTTTTTTTAATTTTTTGGGGTGTTTGTGATTACTTCATTATTACACCCGTCGCGTCGTGTTTTTCACATAAATATATGTTGAAAATTTGTTTTTTCAATTTAAAAATTTTTCAAAATTTGATTCGAGTTTTTTCAGAATTTTGAAAAAATTTGAAACAATTTCCAATCTAACATTGAGTATTTGATAATCTAATATTTTAATCAAAATTGTGACGTTGAAATGTTTCTTTCATCTCCTTCTCCCCCTTCAGATCCTCAATTTGCTTATTTGAATCGTTTCCAATTGCTTCTTCTTCCGTTTACGTTCGAATTGTTTGAATTTTTTATGAAATTTAGGATCAGAAATCAGAATTTCTGAAATGAAACAGATTTGTTTTGAATTTAGGTAGGTGTCCTGATTCAACAAAATTGCTCTGGAATTTGGTGGGTGGAGTTACATATGTACTTCGAAAGGTGAAAGTTTGATCTTTAATTGGCACGAAACACGTGGAAATTGTCAGATCATTGTCGCTCTTTTCTGAGCGATAAGAATCAGGGAGGTATTGATGAGCATATAAAAATGAATAGGCACATTTACATAAGAGTTGACCTGCTATCAATTGAATATCAATATATTATTAAGTCGTATATGTATATTTATGTGAAAGAGCCTGTCGTAGAGGAAGCCAGGCACACTCGTACGATATATATTAGAAAAACAAAATAGATGTCTCCGCGAACCACCATCGCCAGATGGACTGGATATAGAAAACTGAGAAAATAAATAAAATAAATAAGACATCTCGTTGCGCGTAATTATTAATGGACGCTTAATTCATTTAGCGATACGACATACGTAACTAACTATAATATAATAAATATTAAACATGTATGAAGAATGTGCTGGTAATTAAAACATCAAGTTTTTCTCGGGAAGATGGCGAAAAAAAAAATGAGAAGAAAAGAAATATTAACTAGGAACAAACACGCGAACATAATTTTTATATTTTATTGCCGGTCAGCACGACAGTACCTAACAAGAACCCAGCGATCAGTGCAAATGGAAATATTCAAAGAGATGCTAACCATAAATATAAGCCGAACTAAATGAGCCACAAAGAAGGCTAATTCTATTAAAACGATCGTATGTATACTGACAAAGGATGGATAAAAGAAACAATACCAATTACTCCAAGTAGGTACCGCGTACGGTATATAAAGATTTTTCGTTGTAAATATTATCGGTCGAGATTTATCTAAATTGAAAATCAAATAAGTATACTCGTATGTAGGAAGAATATATGGCGAGTGTGTGAGAAAAGAAGGACGTACGTTTATACTACGTATGTATGCCGATGATGAGAGGGGACGATGGGGGTGAAGTATTGCGGATTAATTAGTCACAGTATAGACTGCACTTTTTTGTGTTTTTCTTCGGCAGTTGTTTTATTATTCTAATGTGTGTAGCCTATATTATATATATAGGGGTGTATGGGAGAATGGGACTGGGAGGTTGACGACGACGACGTCGACGTCAGTATATACGAGTAGCCTTGCCATAGCTAGAGAGAGATTCGCATCGCGTAATATTTAACATTATACACGTGCTTACCGTTTACATTATAACGCGATGATCAGAAGAGTGTGCGCAATATCCATAAATATGCTTCTTAGATTCGTGTCGCATATAAATGATACATTAATAACCTTTAGATACCGCTAAGTTATCTGATGCTGGAGACACGCCTCCGGTGTCACGTGGCTTTTTTTTTCTGAGGGTACCACGTTTACCCTCCGGAGTTTAATTTAAAATCAGTTAAAAGCTGTTACGCTATCAAAATTCTATTCTTCGGGATGTCGAGTTCAGAGTACCACATACGTACATACTCGTATGCGAGAAGTAGACTGTCAGAGATACCCTTGCCCTCTGTACCAGTGCGACTGCGACGTTGGCCGGGTCGTATGTGCTGGAGCTGGATATTTAAATAAGGATGATACGCGAAATTAACACGCCTCGAACTCTTGTTTTCTTTTTTAAATAATGCGAACCTTATGGTTATTGGGGATTGGGGTGTTCCTTTTACTTGTATGTTGGTTTTTTTCGAACACTATTGAATAGAAATGAAAACTTGACCCTTTGAGACTCGAGAAGAATCTGACGGATAAAAATTGAAAAATTTCATGATATGGGAAAGAAGGTGATCTGGAAAATATGCAACAACATAATATGGCGCAAAAGAGAATGACCAGAAGATTGGTGCAAATCAGTGTTAATTCTGCTACTTACCACTGGCGACGCCAGCCTGTGTGCCCAGTGTGCACGGGCACACCTGTTTATTTTCCAAAAAGAAAAAAAAAGGTACTTTTACTTGACTTTTACAAATTATTTATAAAATTCCTTGTCAAAAACTAATTTTTGTTAAACAAAAAGTTATTCTTAAATAATTTTAAGTTTATTTTTTGATGCATCAACATCATATTTTTCTTACTTCAATTCAATTTTTAAAACGTTGTTGGATCAGAATGAGAATTTTGGAAGAAAGGGGGGGATTTTACAACTTGGTTTTATAATTTTGAAAATTGGCACACCTGTTCAAATTGTCTGGCGTCGCCACTGCTACTTACACAAGAAAGGTGATATGAAAAATTGCGCTAAGTATCGCACAATAAGGGTAAGGGTACCAAATATTGACCCTCTCCTTAAATCTGATCCCCCCTCCAACTCGCCTGATAATGCCACAAAATTTTTGAAAAGACATTTTTCATGTTTCTTTTTCACAGAAAAAGCGAATGAGACCAAAATCACCGCTGTAAAGCCAAATGGTGAGAAATGACAAGCAAAAAACAAAAATCAGAGATGAGAGAGTCAACATTAAATTTTAAATTTTGTTCGAAGTGAGCTTGTGAAAATAGTTTTTGGCGGATAAATTTTGTGTTAATTTTTATTTAAAGTTGACACTTGAACGAATAATTAGTGCTGACTACTTTTTGGATAATTTCAAAGGCGAGTTTTCAAATTTATGGTCAAAGTTACTTTAATGAAGTGCCCTAAATCCGACTTCCCATTGTTTTGGCAATTTCAAGACTTTATTTCTTGCTACAGACATGCCAAAAGATGAACCAAAATTGTAAGAAATGGGTCGAAGTTTTCGTTAAAATGTTCTAAGGTACTTTTATGTTGATATGTCAATGTCAAATATTACATATCTGTTTTAACATCTTCAGACTTTGATTTTGGTGTTTTTTGCTCATTTTAAAATTTTAACAAGTTTTTTGATGTGGTTGATAGTATGGTTAATTTTTTTTGGTAGTTGACCAATTTTCATAATTTGTAAAAGTGTAATAAATACTTTATATTCAGGTATTGAGTAATAAACATTTGTTTTAATGCCTTCAGACTTTGATTTCGGTGTTTTTTTTACTCATTTTTAACACATTCTTATAGGGGGTTGATATTTGGGTCCTTTTTTGTTGTTGAATTTTCAACTTTTTTGGAAAATGTAAAAAAAAGATAGTAAGTAAATGAAAATGTTGGGTCTTGGGGCTTTGGGATGTTGAAGTGGACATGTCAAGCTATCGTTTAAGCCATCGTGGACATTTCCAGCTCAATTTGGCTCCTAGAAATTCAAAAAATAAACTAGGGGTCGATAATTGGTACCTTTACTCTTACCCCTGATTCCACATGCCAGTAAAGCAGGGTTGCCTTCGATATTAAGTATCACGATATTGAATTGATTGATTGAATAAATGAGCTATTGTGATTATTGTGATGTCACGATACTAACAACTTGCAATCTATTCCTCAAGAATCGCTAAAGTGAATGCGAAAAATCGGGCACTGCGCATGTCAAAATTGTGGGTGGAGTTTACTTCCGAAAGTCAACAACCTTTAAGGGTAAAAGAGCGTAAATTTCTTGTTGCACACTAGCGATCCTTGCAGAAAATATTGCAAGTTGTTGGTATTGTGATATCACAATAATCACAATAATGAGGGAAAGTTAATCGATTAGCAATCGATAGTATAGTATCGGTGGCATCCCTGCAGTAAAGTGATGCTCCAAATAATCAACAACAGGATCAAGGCATACTTACATAGGCAGATTCCACCTGAACAGGCAGGTTTTATGCCTGGAAAGGCTGGAAGAGGTACAAGAGAGCAGATTTTGACCATCAGACAAATAATTGAAAAATTATGTGAATTCAACATCCCTGCGATACTATGTGAGCCTTTGACTGTGTCAATTGGACAAAGCTATATGTCGATGGCTTGGTATAAATACCACGTAA
Source organism: Planococcus citri (assembly GCF_950023065.1). NCBI lineage: Eukaryota > Metazoa > Arthropoda > Insecta > Hemiptera > Pseudococcidae > Planococcus > Planococcus citri. The sequence goes on along the minus strand of NC_088679.1, from coordinate 2,750,973 downwards.
GTCCAAAATCCTAAATTTTTCAGGAGAACACAAAAAACGTTTAAAACATTCATATTTCGTTATTTGCAGTTTTAGATTGCATTATTATGTTTTAGAGGTCTTAATGGTATGGCCTGATGATATTTTATAGGTTGATAAAATATAATGGGAAATATTTAATCGAACGACAAAAAAGGTGGTCTGAACGACAGGCAAGTCTTACGACAATAAGAGGGTTATTAACGACAAATTAGGTACTGAAAACAGAAGTTTTTAAACGACTAAACAGGTCGTCATCACAACTATTTTTGTTTATGAATCACGACTAATTCTCCCAACAGATATGAGTGTTAGAACGACAAAGTATGATCTTCAGCGACAACTACATCTGTACTTGGGTATAGTGTTTGAACTGCACATACTTAATTGGTACAATGGAATATGATAAAGTTGTAATTCAAAACTGTCTACATTTGGCCAATTCTCCAGATGCTCAAAACAAAAAAGTGATTCAAATTCCAGGCGATTCCAGCGCTGCTTCCTTTTTTTTCACCACCTCCAGCACAGCCAAACACTCAATTACTCCCAAATTGATCGAAATCTTCAAATCTGCAGACAAACATTGGAGAACTTTTGACGAATTCCTCAAACTCACGCATGGAATTTGGAAAATTAGCATTGTATCGAACAATTTGGAATTATCAACTTGCTCATGACCTTATTTCATGAAAAGAACAACATGTAAACATGTACTTGGAATGCAAAGTTGTCAGAAATGGGGTCAGGCTCCCCCCCCCCGAGGCGAAATCCATTTCCTTCGGTCAAAAACGCAAGCGTGGGAGGCCATCTAAATCCAAAAGGGCACTATTGGTGCAATAAAACTTTTTTTTTCTATCAATTTGCAAATGTGTGGTCTGTGTAGTCTCTTTTTCATTGTATAAATTGTCGTTTTTTTAATCATAAAATTAGTCGTTCCTAGATACTATTGTGTCGTGAATTTCGCTTATCTGGTTGTCGTGTAAAATAATTATTTGTCGTTGAATGCATTTTTTTACCGTGCAATATAAAATGCCTGTCGTTGAAGTAATTTTTTTGTCGTGTTTTTTGTGAGCCGTGGTATTTATTTTTTCTGTCGCTTAAACCCCTTATTTTTGTCGTGCATTCCCCCTTTTTTGTCGTAACGATAAATCATACCCAAATATAATTAGTTGATTAAAGTGCTTTGGAAGGACATACGAGGTTTCTAGAGATGACATACGAGATTTTCATCGTACTTACATACAACTTACGTGGTTTTTAACAAGGACTTACGAGGTTTTCAAATTTACAGTTGTTGAAATTCATGTACTTACCTTGTAAGTCGGACTTACGTTTTTTTAATGTTGGATTTTCGTCGATTAGAGCACTAGGATGCGTTTTAGACTTACGAGGTTTTTAAATTCGGATTCCTCGTGGTTTTTTACTAAAGAAACCACAAAAAAAGCATTTTCGAAAAAATCTGGACTTACGAGGTTTTTATACCAAGCCATCGATGTGAGATTACGCAAGATGAGAAGAGTTCCAGTCTTCCAGAGCACCTAATTGAGCTGATCAAATCACTGTATGACAAGAACGAGATGATGGTGAGAGTAGGCAGAAAAGAGTTGAATCCCTTTCAGCCAGAATGGGGAGTAAGGCAGGGCTGCATACTCTCTCCTCTGCTGTTCAACATCTATGGAGAGTATATCATGCGAAAAGCCTTGGATAACTGGGAAGGCGGTGTTAAGATAGGAGGAAGAAGAATCTCCAATCTCCATTATGCTGATGATACCACCTTAATAGCCCCAAATGTAAAGGAACTGGCAGAACTGATCAGGTGGGTCAGGATGGTCAGTGAGGACATTGGACTTCTCATAAATGTGGGGAAAACCAAGGCCATGGTTGTTGATAGAGCTGGATACCAGTGTCCTGCACGATGCCGAGTAATACACTCATATTATTACTCGGCATCGCATCATTATGTTGAGATGCTAAGTATATTCGTTGATTACTCGGCATTCAGACTGGACACTCACATAGGGGCGCTAGTGAGCTGGCCAGAATGTTTACATTTTTCAGATGGGGCTTTCTTATCAGCGTATACAAAAGCATTAATTTCAAGGGTTAAAACTGAAAAATTAATTCGATGTACATTATTTTTACGATTATTATTGCATATTAATCATAACCGAATCATATTTTCATTTTTAACTCATAAATCCAATGTTTTGGTAAAATATGACTGATAAGAAAGGGTTAAGAAAAAAGCCCCGTCTGAACTCTACAACAATGGGCACACTAGCGCCATCTACATACATGAGAGTCTGGTCCGAATTGTGACAAAGCAGCAGCTGATGGGAGGATCAGCCAAGGAAATTAAAAGAAGAATAGCTCTTGGAAAAGCAGAGATTTTTCGGTTGAGAAAAGTCACCACCAACTAGAAAATCTCCATAAAACGAGGAAGAGACTAATCAGGACGCTAGTTTTTCCAGTTTTCTTATATGGAGCAGAGACCTGGACATTGAAGCAAGATGATCAAAGAAGAATTGATGCCTTTGAAATGCGGGTATGACGCAGGATGTTGAAGATACCATACACTGCGCATCGAACAAATGCATCAATTGTGGAACAACTGCAAGAACCATCCAGGCCAAATAAAATATGTGAAACTAGGATAATGAGTTATTTTGGATACGTAGCCAGAAAAGGACTGGAAAACATCAAAAAAGGGATTCTCTTTGGCAAGGTCTCTGGAACACAAGGGAGAGGAAGATCTCCACAAGGTGGACTGATACAGTCAGGAAAATAGTTGGCTCAGTTACGACTGTGGCCACACTAGCTCAAGACAGAGAGGAGTGGTGGTTGGTATTGGGGGCAAACTAGTCGCTTGCGACAACTGTGACGATGATGATTGAATGTATTATTTAAAATTTTCTGATTTTTGTGTTAGTAAGTATAACCTAGAGAAATTTTTCGTATCCGTATATCGAAAATTTATTTTCGAAATTGATGTAGAAAAAGTGCCCATTTTGAGCATTTCGTCAAATTCCAAAATGAAATTTTGAGTAAACCTCAATTTTTTTTTTAAAAATCTGCTCAACGAAGTTGTACCTACCTACTCCTTCGTATGTAATGAAAATTTTCAATTTCCATCCGTCAGATGCTTTTCCTCGGGTCTCAAGGGTTAATGTATCACCTATTGGGTAAGGATACCGCGCGATATGAGCTAATGAACTGATCTACGTACGTATGTATTAGCCTATAGTCCTAGTATAAGTTTACGAGTACATCGTACGATATTGTTGTTGTATCGATTTCGGTGTAAACATTCATGATTTTTAAAACGTGTGAAGAAAACGTGCTTAATAGATTTTGCCTTTAGTGTTTACAAACGTGGCGATGACGATGACGACGACGACTAGATGAACTGCTATGGTATTCTATGGTCAACGTAAACTGTAATTATCAACACTATAAGCCTCATTGTTATGGTTATTGCGGCGAGATGTAATACGTTTCGAGTTTTTTGTTTCGGGAATTTTTCATTTTAACCACGATTTTTCGACTAATTGCTAAGTAGGTGGAGGTTGATTGGTGAAAAATGTCCACAGTTAGGAGAGCAGTTCAGTGCGTAAGTTTCTTTCAATATTAATGTACCTGTCGATTGTTAGGGAACATTTTCAGGGTTCTAATTTTGCGACAAAATTTGGTTGAAGAGGATTCAAAAAGAATGAACACTGAACAGTTGGTTGTGTGATTAGTTACTTTGAATGGGCTTTTTAAAGGAATGAAAGCATTGATAGAAATCAGAGTTGTCTTATTAAAATCCTGTTTATTCAATTTTCTCTGCTTTTATCATGTGTTCTGTCGAAACCCCCCCCCCCCCCCCCAAAAAAAAGTAGATACTACTTTTTCGCCAAACTTCTAAAAAAGTTGTGATTTAAAAAAAATGATCTATGACAACCTTGTCAAAAAATACCGTTTTTTTATGTTGAAAAAAAGGTTTGCTTTTTTGTCAAAATTGTTAAATACTTAAAAGTCCTGCTTTTTGTCAAAATAACCAAGAAGTTCCGTTTGTCAAGAAACGTGCAAATTTTGTCTGTTTTTTCTGTCTAAATTGTTTAAAAAATTGCTATTTGCCAAAAATTTTCAGAAAGATCTACCATTTCTGGATATTTTGCAATTCGAAATAATTGTCAAAAATTTTACTGTTTTCTGAAATACTTGGGAAAATTATATTTTCTTGCTAAAATAAGAAGTATTGATATTTTATGTGGGTACAATACCTACCTAATTTTTGAAAAGTATCCGATTTTTTTTGCAAAAATTATCGAAAAATTATACTGTGTTGTCAAAATAATCAATTGTCTCGATTTTTTTCTATGATTTTATGTAAAGTGCTAATTTTTTGCCATAATTGTTACAAAATACCAATTTCTCTGCAAGAATTGTCATAAAAGTCTCAAATTTTTTGCTAATAGTCAGATAATTTTGATTCACGCCCAAAATTGTCACAAAATTCAGCTTTGTGGCTACAATTTTGAAAAAAGACATAATTTTTTCAAAAATTTTTTAGTTGTTGGAAAATTTTGATTTTCTGTTTGAATCAAAAAGAAGTGCCGAGTTTAAAAACCCCGGTTTTTTTCGTCAAAATGTTCGAAAAATTCTAATTTTTTGTTTAAATTCTCACCTATTGCCAATAAAGCCGGACTCAGAAATTTTTTAATTGAGAAAAAGGGAGTCAAAAATAATTTTTTTTAAAAAGTAACGTACCTACTCGTATTAGAAATAACTTGCTTATTTTACGAGTAAGTAGTCATCCATTCGCAATTCCACATGCTAGATTATGAACGCGATGATGTGAATTCACATCACATAAGTATCTCATATCGAAAAATCATTTCAACTAATCTTTTCTTCAAAATGTGCTTGCCCCTTCTTTTTTTAAGATAGGCAGCCTGTTCATCAACAATTCTTTGAATCGCATAATACACATGTTTTATGTTTAAGTGTCTGAATCAAATTACTCTGGTTTATAAAAAATACATCAACCAGCAATAAAAATGTTGAAAAGTTACTCATTCAGGCAGACATATCTGATTCAGATTGACACGTATAGAAAATCATAATAATTTTTCATTTGACGTCCAACTGGCTACATAACATACAACATAATAAGTATAGTAGATACTATACCTGTATCTATTTTTTTTCTCCACGCTTACGAAGCATCCCCTATAAAAACGCCACTTTCCAATTAAAGCCAAATTGACCGTAAATTCTGATCAAATTTCAAGTTAATAAATATTCAAATCACGGTTTCCGTTACGCCGCCGTTTATTTCACTGCTTGAAATTTATTTTTATGCTGGTGTAGCTTCGGGGCGAATCTCGTAAAATGGAAATTAACCGAAATGAATAAAAAAAAAAAATTCATTACTTTTGCTCTCGTAAAACAAAATTATATACGTGGGGAAATTTACAACTCGTGTAAAAAGATACCTACCTATACTTACATAATATAATAATGCTGGGTCACAATTTAGTTTATAAAAATGCAATAAATTGCATGTCTTATCCGATGAGATTGCAGAAGATACGTAACTATACCTATCGATATAAAACCAAACGGATAAAACAAGCGTTTTGTGGTCGGCGGTTTGGCGGTATGCAAAAATTCGATTTATTGGCAATTTTTTCCATCACCTTCGAACAGTAAGTTATTAATTTTTCAAACTTTGAAATGTTGCAAAACGTTGTCATGAAAATAGTTTTTGAAAATCAGTTCGTTTTCCATTGAGTTTGTTGGTAAAAATTCGTTTTACTCGTGGTCAGATGGTAAATATTCATTTTAACTTTTTTCCTATTCTCTTTCAAAGATAGGCAACCAATCACACTCTCTTATATGAACGATGTCAACCTAGATCGAAAAACCATGTACGAATACATGTAGTAAAACCCTTGTAAGTAAAATTTCAAGTGCTGAAGTTCATTTTTAGATTTTTGAAAATTTTTAAAATTCGAAAAATCTGTTTTGAAGACGATTTTTCAATGCGAGTTCAAAAGGTTCCTGCGTAGGTAATATCCGAATTTCTCGCCTCGAAGGTCCACAGACGTGCCGAACTGGTTGGGGCGCGTGGTGGGGGTGTTTCATTTCCACAGACTGAAAAATTAAGGCGGAAAGTTGGGATTTTTTGGGAAAAATTGAGTGGATCGAGTTGGAAAAAATTTGGAAATTTGGGAAAGTTGAGAAGAAAATACTTAATTAAAGTTAGAGAGTAGAAAAATTGGCTTCTCACTTTAAAAACGATGTTGTTTTACTTGAAATTTTCCACAAAAAATCTCTCCAATGCATTCTAGTCAAAACTGCCGAAAAGTCCCAACTTCTGCGAAAGTATAAAAAAATGTATTATTTTTAGCCGAAAATTCGGAAACAATAATTTTCTAATTTTTGATAATAATATGAAAATTACACCCTGAAAAAAAAAAATGAACGAGGGTAATAATCATACAATTACAAACACCAAAAAAAAAAAACAAAAACATTTCTCAGGACTTTTTTCTTTCTGACTTTGGCTTTTGCAGTTTGGATTTTTAATTTTTGAAGAAATTCAACTGGGGTTTAAAGTTTTTCTCTAATATCTACTAAAGGGTATTCTCGTGTTCAGGGGGTTCGATTCATATGAAAACGACACCCATATTGCCAACATTTTTCAGACCCAAAATTGGGTGGGGAGGTGCCCATAGGCTCAAAATGAGCTTTTTGAGGAATTGTTGCATCTTCCACAGTTTTTCAAGGTTCACGTGCAAAGCTTCAGAACTTCACTACGAGTATTTTTTCTAATTGGCGGCGCTATGACACAAAAAACATATTTTGAAGATTTTTTTGAGTTTTTAAAAATGACCCACCTGGAGAAAAAATTTGAAAAAGTAGTACTTACTAATAGGACATGTTCTCAGAAGAAAAAAAATTCTGGGTGCAAGAATTAGGTTCGGAGATACGGCGGTTTCAAATTTTCTTTTGTCAATATTTCCCCCCGAAAAATTTCGAAAAAATTTATGTGGATAGCCCCATGCTTCCTGTACTTACATATTTTGGGTAAAATCAAAACTTTTTATTCAAAACTCGTTGAAGTGCGATTTTCCCCCCGAAAAAAACGTTTTTTCGTCATTGTGGACAAGGGGGGTGGGGTGGGGGACAAATTTTTGGGTCTGTAATTTTTTTTAGTGGTACCCAACAATGTTCAATCAAAAAATCAAAAATCCGAGGGCAGGGGCATTTCACCTATCTTATCCGGGAATACCCTTTCTGAAAAATGTTGCTTTTTTTACCAAAAAAAAAAAAAGTCAAAAATTGCCAAAAAGTCTCACTTGTTTGATAATAATATGCTGAAATGTTTCATTTTTTTGCCCAAAAATACTGAAAATTGTAAATTTTTTGCGAAAAAATCCCAAAAGGCCCCAGAGACATGTCAAATGAGTAAGTACAAAAAAATTCCCAAAAATTGCTTAGAAGTCTCGCTTTTTTTGCTAAACTTGTCAAAATGTTGCTTTTCAGACAAATGATGAAATCTAGAGAATTCATGACTCATGTTTGGGTTCAACATTCTTCAGAAGTGCTCAAAAAAGGTTGTGATGAGAATTTATTTTAGTTTCTGCTGAAATTAAACCCCATTTTGATCGATTGCAAAACACCATTTTTAAAAATCCCAAAAATCAAAATGCAGTCTTAGGGTCAAAATTACATACTTAATAGTGCAAAAATAAAATGTTGATGAAAATGTCTGATTTTTGTAGCAAGTTTATTATAGAATTTGAAATATTCAAGAAACTGGAAACGTTAAAAATATCGTTTAAATGGTGCTTGAAAAAATCTTGATAGGAATTTTTGATTTTCTGTCAAAATTCCAACTGTTTTTGATAGGTGCGTAGTAGAGTGATCCTTAGCTACATGGCAGAAAAAATGTGCGATTTTTTCCGCTCCCACCCCCCTCTGGTGAGAAAATAATTCCCTATTTTTTATTTTTTCCATTTTTGAAAAATTCGGGCTGAGGTGAGCCCCTCAATTTTCAAAAGTTTGAAAAAAACCTAATTCAAAGAAAAATTTTCAAAATTTCGAGTTCCATCATCTCTAGAAGGTCCTTTTTGAGTAAAAAAGACTCTCATGGCGATTTTAGCCCCCTCCCATGAAAACCAAGCTGACCCCCCCCCCCCTCACGGCCCCCAGAACAGCTGAAATTTGTAAGTATGTGGGATGTCCTAAAATGAGTTGTTTTTGGTCTTTCCTCCTCCCAACCCACAAAGTGGTGTTCTTTGGTGAGAAAATAATTCCCTATTTTTTATTTTTTCCATTTTCGAAAAATTCGGGTTGCGGTGGGCCCCTCAATTTTTAAAATTTAAAAAAAAACAATTCAAAGAAAAATTGTTAAAATTTCAAAATTTCGAGTTCCATCATCTCTAAAAGGTCCCTTTTGAGTAAAACAGACTCTCATGACGATTTTAGCCCCCTCCCATGAAAACCAAGCTGACCCACCCAGAATAGCTAAAATACAAAATATTATCGTCGATATATTTGTAGTTCGAATTTTTTTCCCCTAAATTTCACTCATTTTTATGGGTTGCAAGGTTATTTTTGAATAGTGCTACATACATACAAAAAAGCGTTGTTAAGGCATAATTACTTATTATTGGGTCATTCCTCATCAATTGGACCAAGAAGTGGTAGGTGGGTTCGGCGATTTTTTTGAAATTTTTCCTGTGGAAAGACCTTCCGAAGGGATGACCAATGGCGCAAATCGCAGCCCTCTAGCCCATTTTTAAAGGCAGCCAGGGGGTGTCAAAGTTTTTAGTGAACCTAAAATATCATCCATTTCAGCAGCGGATTACTCGATAACCGCGATACTTACCAAAATGAAACATTTTCCCATAGTTAGGGGGTTTGAAAGGCTTTTTGGTGATATCATAAAAATCAGTGTTGCCACTTTTTTTCGTACCAAAAATTAGCTCAAAAAGTTTCAAAACGTAGTTTTCATATCGTTCCGACTCTCAAAAATTCTGAAAAAAATATATTACGGACAACTCTTCATGCTGAACAACATATTAAAAAATTGGGATGGTAACATGTTGCAAAGTTGATTTTTAATAATTTAAGGTTTGAGAAAAAATGCGATTTTTTGATTTAAAACATGAAAAAAAGTTCTGATAGGTAAAGTTGACCCATTTGACTCTTATTTTTACGTATCTGTTGAAAAAGTTGAAAAAACCCTTTCACCCGATGAAATAAACTCTTAACTCTTCACAAAAAAATCAAAATTCGAAAAGATTCAAAAAATGAACGAATTTCATTTTTTTGTTGCGAGTGTAATTTTTATCAACTTTTTCATGAAATACGTCAGAAAGAGGTCAAAATAAGACAACTGAATGAATTTGAGCTTTTTTTAATGTTTGAAATCGAAAATTGAATTTTTTCGAATTTTGATTTTTTTGTGAGGAGTTTATTTCATCGAGTGTAAGGGTGTTTAAAAACTTTTTCAACAGATACGTAAAAATAGGAGTCAAATGGGTCAATTTTACCTATCAGAACTTTTTTTCATGCTTTAAATCAAAAAATCGATTTTTTTTGCAAACTTTCAATTTTTTTAAATCGACTTTGCAACATGTTACCATCACAATTTTTTAATATGTTGTTCAGCATGAAAAGTTGTCCATAATATATTTTTTTCAGAATTTTTGAGAGTCGGAACTATATGAAAACTACGTTTTGAAACTTTTTGAGCTAATTTTTGGTACGAAAAAAAGTGGCAACACTGATTTTTATGATATCACCAAAAGGCCTTTCAAACCCCCTAACTATGGGAAAATGTTTCATTTCGGTAGGTATCGCGGTTATCGAGTAATCCACTGCTGAAATGGATGGTATTTTAGGTTCACTGAAAACTTTGGTACCCCCTGGCTGCCTTCAAAAATGGGCTAGAGGGATGCGATTTGCGCCATTGGTTAACCCTACGGAAGGTCTTTCCACAGGAAAAATTTTAAAGAAATCGCCGAACCCACCTACCACTTCTTGGTCCAATGGACGTGGAATGACCCTATTAATTTAATGGCATAATATCGTTTATTCATTCAATTTTCAATTTTTATTTTTTTTTCTGTTAAAATGCACGTGTTGACAGATTTTGAAAAAAATGAAAGCATATGTGTTAACAGATAATATAGGTATCTGTTGTGATTTTTTTTTTTTTTGTAATTGTGGTAAAAATAATTTAACTGTCGTTCAATTTTTTATTAGTTGTGAAGATGTTTGATCTGTCGTGCAAATATATATTTTGTCATTTAATTTATTTTTCTGTTGGTCAATTTCTTTTTTTGTCGAAACAATAAATCATACCTACCTTGAAAATAACCCGAAAAAATTGTGAATTTTGATTTCAATATCACCCTTTGCAATGGAACAATCCAAATTTTTTGTCAAGTATGAAAGCATCGTTTTCGAACATTTAAAATTACTCAACGTTTTTGTTTCCAACTCACCCTTTCAAAATTTGCTCGACCCACATCTGCCTAATTATCATGAAAAATAATGGAGGGAGGTGAAGGTAAGAAGGGGGGGGGTCTGGTGTAGAAATTTGGGGAAATCTGGCGAAAAAAGTTGGGAAAATTTCCCTGCGTGAGCCTCTCTTCGTACATCCTGTACAATCTAGGAGTGCAATGTACCCCTTTATGGAGGAGAATATTGTTGGTTAGAGTAACCTACGTGCTACTCAGGTTTATTACTTACAACAACAGGCCGAGGATGAAAGATGTGCGAATAATTATACTCTCGTCAGTTAACGTGTAGGTATAAGTAGGTACCATTTATACGACGTCTGTGTTGGATAGACGTCGAAGTGTATACGTACAAGTCGAGTATACATATAGAAACAAAAGCTGTTATTGGAAATATCGTCGACGATGTTGGAGGGAGGGGGATGCGAGACTGCGAGTACAGGTTACGGGGTTGGTTTACGATAGAATTAGGGGTTGATATGGTTAGTTACGACGATAACTAGTTAATTATGATAAGGGAACGATATATAGAGAATCGGGCGCTACAGGGATGAAAAATCAAGGTTGGTACAATAAATCAAACGTTGCCTGCTAGGGTGTATAGATATCCACTCAATTTGCCGCTACTGGGTACGAGTTCCCAGTGGAGCCGTTAGTTTGTTGTTTGGCCGACAGATGGCAAAGCGGTGTTGGAACACGTGACTCGCAGCTAATGAGCCGGAAGGCAAGTTTTACCGTGTGCTGGCGTGTACCCTCAGCCCCTTTTTTACTAGCCCAGTGTACGACTTTCGCCTCGCCGCCGCCCTTCTTCGCGCATTTCTAGTGCTAGGCTATACTCTATACATATACTATACGACGAGTAAGTATTATAGTTTCCATAAACTAGGCACGTAGCAAATTGTATTTAAAATACCTTCCTATTAACGCGGCTGCGGCTGCCGCCACCGACGACGCTGCTTCAGCGCCGCACCACGTCGTAATATTTTAATTTGTTTGGCATCATTTGCTGTACATATATATACGTTTCTCGTTACCAATTTTCGCGGTATACGATATGTGTCTGTGCACAGTGCACACTGCACACGCTTTAAATGCTGTCACGGTAATTGACTAACGTGTGTTGAGCACCAGAACTCCAGGAGGAAAAAAAAGACGTGCTTTACGATATCATTTGGGCATCGCTAGCGCCGACGGTGGTACCGTGGCGCGATTTATTTATACACATTTAATCGCCCTATGCAGGGCTGGTTCTCGGGTCCGTGATAAATTCATTATATTTTTTTGATTGATTTTTTCCCATAGAATTGGCGATCAGTCGAATTAGCTTCGGATCTTGAATCGATGCTTGGAAATCTATTTTTTACTTTGTTTGTAGAACGTTCCTTCTAAATAACGTACTAAAAGGTGCGCCTCCTCGATGGTAAAAGATCCTCGTTCCCTCTTTCTCCCTCGATGAACGCGATTGATATGTGAGAAAAACGATTTTCGACCATACTTATGTATTTAGGCTACCGCTATACAGAATCATGGAGGTGGAGGTGATGGCAATACGTAGAACCACATACCGCACCTCGGGAGTAATAAGGTCACATCTCAAAAAAAATCTATTTTGATGTTTTTGCATTTTTGGGGTTTGCATGACCCCCTGCAACCATAAATAACACTTTGAGTCGGGTATGCTGCTTAGATCATGTAAAAAATGCAAAGGGCCTAACTCAAAATTTCTACAACATTGCAAGTTGTTTGCAGTTATAAGGTCACATCTCAAAAAACTCCTCTTTCTTTGAGTAAAATTCACACATACAAAGTGTCAGAAAACAGTTTTGATAGTTTTGAACATTTGTAAGATGTAAAATAATCACAATGAGTGTATTTTTGGTAGGTTTGTTCCAAAACAAAAAATTTTTAAAATAGAACATTTTTCAGGAAAATTAATTTGCATATATATTGAAATTTTAGTTTTTTGAGAAAAACTCAAAAACTAAGCACTCCAGAAAAAAACTAACGACCTTATGTCGATTGGAAATTTAATTCTCTACAATTTTGTTAACATGAAATTTTGTTTGGACGCTTTTTTCCGCCTCCAGATCACTTTTTATGAAAGGTTATAACTCAAAATGTTTTCCAAACATTGAAATATTTCCTCTTTAAGAGTTTATTTTTCAAAATATTCTTATGCTAAATGAAGGTAGGATACCCAATCTTCAAAATGACATGCTATTCATTCCTCACAATTGATTATAAGTTGATGAAAATAATGAATCAAGTTTTAAAAAAAAAAGAAAATCACTCTCCTGTAAAATTTCACTTTTTTGAGATGTGACCTTATTACTCCCGAGGTGCGATACTATCTACACATTAATAAAATTGAAAAATTCAACCATCATAACAGATATTATTGGTAGCCATATATTAATAATAATCACAAATGAGAACAATTCATTTTTCAATGATGATATTTCATTGGATCTACATATGATAGTTGTCATTTAGAATTTTTCATCTGAGCTCACTATAACATATTATACTGGCGAATAGATACCAGTAAGTAATTGCTTTCTGTTCTTGCATTCCAAAATTGAAATTTTTGGAAAATTATTAGTTCAAAAAAATGTCCAAGTCCAAATCTAGCAAGGACGGAACTTGGGGTAGTATGGCGGATCATCTCCCCCCTCGCCTCCCCTCGATTCTGAGTTCAAGTTCGAAATCGCAGGATTCAAACTTTGAGAATCGGCAAAATAACTGATTAACAGATTTTTTTGGAACTTGAATCACACATTTTCAAAAGATTGAGGCCTCGTTCACTCGTGCTTCTTCATTTTTTCCAAATTGAAGTGAAAAAAAAATATTTATATTAAAATTTGAGAAATTTGATACTTAAAGCTTATAAAAATTCAAAAGTAAAGTGAAAAAATGATTTTTAAATACCTACGAACATGTCATGATTAATTGAAATTACGTAGTATTTTCTCTCATATCAATCGGTAAATTTTTTGTTTAAACTCTCGTATAGAATACCACATGGTTTCGTTCTTGAAAGCTAGAAAAGCCAAACTAAAATAATCTGCTTCTTTTCTAGAATCAAAAACTGTTGATGGTTTTTGGGCTTGGCCTCGCTTCGCTCGGGCCAATGTTGCTTCCCTATTTCGAAATCAAAACTTTTCGAGACCGAGCGAGGCCAGAAAAAAGATTTTTTCTCTCTGGAAGTGTAAATTTTCGGGAATTTTGGCCTTCGTTTTGCTCGAACCAATAGGTAAGGTATTGCTTCCCTATTCCAAGATTGATTTTTTTTTTTTGAAACAAAGACCAAAAGAAAGATTTTTGATTTTTGTAATTATAAATTTTCATTTTTCGAGAGCTTTTGCCCTCATTTCGCGCGAGTTGATTTGCTTTTTGTTTTGGAAAGTCGAGTTTTTTTTTTGGAAAATTGACAACTATAACAATTGAAGAATATCAAAGCCAGCGAAATCGATTAACTTATTTTCACGTAAAAAATAATGCTGTTCAATCCCTTGAATTATGAATTTTCGAAGGTTGTTGTCCTCGTTTTGCTCGAGCGACTGGCTCTTTTTTACTGAACTAAAATTTGAAAAGAAAATGGGGGGGAGGGTGGAAATTTAATTTCAAGGCGACTATAAGTTGACATTTTGGCCTAAAAAATATTTTTAAAATGTCAAAAGTCGGCTAATGAAATTTTCATACCTAGAAGTCGCTCGAAAGCTACTACCAAAAATCGACGTGATTTCACTGATAATAAAGTCATCACCTAGGAAATTGTAAAAAATCCTGACGTGATGGAATTTTTTCATTATTTTTCGAGTGATCAGCGTGAAAAAATTTTATAAAAATCACTCATCAATGTTAAATTTTAAACCTATCCTACGTGATTTTAAAAAAGATCGTTCAAAAAAGTACAAATTTGGTCATCGTTTTTCATTTTTTTTTTTTTTTTTTTTTCAAAGATACCTCGATGAAAGGAAAGATAACTCAAAACATTTGAAAACAGCGAGCATTCGACCCTGGTTGAACACAATAAAAAAAATGTAAACCCGATAATTATGTAGGTAGGGCCTATTTCAATCAAGTTTGAGGTCACAAGGTTTTACAATGGACTCAGAAGAAGGGAGTCGAATGCTATAAAAGTTTGAAAATGAATATTTAGGTTTGGATTTTCAAACATTTTATTACAGAGTTTAATTTTTCAACTCTCAAACTTTAAACTAGGGTTGTGTGTTCGAAATTTTTGAAATTACGAAAATTCGCCTCAATTGAAAACCTTTGAATTTAAATACCTACTCGTAGATACTCTGATTAGATGCATCAGATACTTGGAGTGGAGTAAGCATGAGAAAGAGGATTTGAACGAATAAAACGCTCTCAAAAAAGCTAAAATTTCAGGCGTTATGAAGTGAATTTTCGTAATTAAAATTCTACCAACTAGACGTAGAAAGCTGAAATTTGGTAGTAAATTTTTTTAGTTTAGTTTATTTTTTTTGTTGATTATTCTAGTTGAATTTTTATTTTATTGATTTTAAATATTTTTTATATTATTTTTTTATTTAATATCGAATATTTGAATAAAAACTATTCATTTTATTCATTTTTATGTGGCGTTCCGTTAGCACAGAGCGAATTTGGTCGATCCCAAATTAAGGCGAGAAAAACGTATTTTCAGGAAATAAAATCAAAAGTCGCCCATTTTTTTTCCTTTTTTCAACTTTTGCACAAGGTTACAGGTATACATTTTAAGGGGTGTGCAATATTGAATAATGTTTGTTTTCATTTTTTCGAATAAACCATGCATTTATTCAGTTGTAAGAAGTATGACGGTCGCATCAAGTAACACATTGTGTATGTAAGTATATTCAATTTCAAGTCTCAACAGTAGGTAATGTTTTTTTTCTTGAATTATCAAAAGTTTTTGCACGTAATTCTTGAAAGTCACTTAGAAACAATTTCACCTTCGGAGGTGCCCGATATGCCTAAAAAAAAGGGTCCTCAAAAATCGAGCATTTTTCAAAAATAAAGGGTGGGTTTTTCGCTTTGCTCTTACCCGACCCGTTGGGGGAAAATAGCCCAGTTCCAAACGATATAGTACATACTTGTACCTATCTTCTGAGCGACTGAAAATTAGAATTTGCTCACTGCTATAAATTAGGGATGAGTTTGTACTTTCAAAATATTTTCTACTCGAATACTTCGCATCATTTGTACCTTTGCAACTAACATGCAAAAAATATTTCTGAAGCTAGCGTAGGTAATACAAGCCAAAAAAATCGCTCAAGTTTTCAGTTTTTCAACACTTCGATAGCAACGCTATCTGGTGCCGCGTAAAGATAATTGGGTCATTCCATGTCAATTCAACTAAAAAAAGACGATTTTGAAAGTCAAATGTCTTTCGATTTCGCTCAAATTTTTTTTACAATATTATATACCCACCCAGTAAGTAAGAACTCCGTAATTAGTTTGGTCCCAGCCCCCTCAGGGGCGGGTGGGGGGGGCTACCATTATTTTCATATTGTCTCGAGGTACTCAACTTCAGCAGCACATTCCTCCAAAACTATTATACTTTGATCATAACTGATTTCACAGTTCGAAAGAGCATTGCATTTAGAACTTTTTAAGCATATTGGAAATTTCCAAAAGTTGAAAGTTGAACTTTCAAATTGAAAGTTGAACTTTCAAATTGAAAGTTAAAATTTCAAAATGACGCTGTAAGTGGGAGCTACCATTTAAAACTTTGAAAAAATTTCCATAGACGTACCTTTTGATGCTTTTTCGAAGTATTCAAGTTTCGAGATGGGATCTCTCAATGGAGGGGGAGCACCCCCACCCCCAATTTTGGGCGAAACTTTCGAAAGAAAATCTGGGGCATGTGATATATCGAATTCTATGTTTTTGGTGACACTGAACACGAATATGACGTCAGATTTTTGATAGGACCTCATCCACGGCCCCCAGCACCTCTCCAAAGGGGGTAAAAGTTCAAAAAAGCGTTTTGTTCGTGTGACACATGGAATAGTATGTTTTTGGTGGCCCTGAACACGAATATAACGTCAGATTTGTAATTGGACCTCATCCAAGGCCCCCAGCACCTCCCCAAAGAGGGTGACCCCCCTCAAAAAAATGGTTACATTCGTGTGACACATGAAATAGTATATGTTTTCGATATCGCTGAACACGAATATTGTCTTAGTTTTTCAAATCGACTTCACCCGTGGCCCCCAGATCCCCCCAATAGGTAAAATACGTACAAAAAATGGTTGGATAGTTTAAGAGAACATTCATGTATAATGAAATTTCAATTCTCAAAGCGAAACCAATAGTGTGCTACAAAAACTACTAATTTCAAAGTAACAATTTTAAATTTTTTTCAAAACTTTATGGGTTCATATGAAAATATGGATATTTAATTCATAAATGAGATGTTTTGATCCAAAAATATATAAAATTTTATGACATACAGTGAAAAAAATTTAGTATGAGCCCCGCTGTAATTCACATTTGGATCATTCTGTATCAAATCAGTCACGTTTTGGGTCCAATTCCTCCAATTTGGCTCGAATTCTTTTTGGTAGATTCCTTGTAACGATTAGAAAATAATTGAAATTATCATTATTGGCCACCAACCCATCACTAGTGCCAGTGACAATGTATAGGAAATTTTAATATCGATGTTATTTTGATTAATCGTTTTTTTTTGTTTAAACTCATTTTATTGTACCTTTTATTTTAATAATAATTATAGTAAGTAATCCATATTGTTATCCTTCATTTGAATAAATCTTCTAATCCTTTAGGAATAAAAAATAATTTATGTTTAAATTTTCACTGCTTAGCAATCACGACATTTTGCCTTTTTAAAAGCAGTAGTTTTTTACTGCACAATAGTAAAAAGAACTACTGCTTTTAAAAAAGCAAAATGTCGTGACTGCTAAGCAGTAAAATTTTACTGCTTCAAATTTAGAATGTACACACTAATGCTGATAATTATGTAACTTCTGCCACACTACAGATAAGTAAGTGATTGCTTTCTATTCTTGCATTCCAAAATTAAAATTGAAAAAAAATTATTGATTCAAAATAATTCGGCAAGTTCGGTAACTAGCGAGGACGAAACTCAATTCAGTAGGTAATTTTCATCTGATGTTTTGGGATGTAACATGACAAAATGCGCTGGAAAATTACCAGACAGGGTGTGCATAATGCTAACTGTAGTCGGATACAGACAGTTTGATAACTGATTATATTTTTTGTAGCCGATGTTTTGTTTCTTGGATTTACTGTTTTGATTTGCGACTGGTTTATGCGTTCAAAAGTCTTTCAGACGACATGGAGATTCACCGATTTTTGTGCCAAAAGCGTTAGACATGTGCACAGGTCAAAACTCAAAGAGCTTCACTTATACCACCATATATGGGACCACATCGCGTAATTTGTCGTAAGGACAAAGCGATTGAAGTAGAGGTCAATGGAAAAGCTGTTTTAGTATCAGTAGATTGCCTAAAACCGGCATACTTGGCGCCTGTAGCAGACATCAATAAATCAAGAAGTCAAATAGAGCATACTGTGAAGCCTGAGCCTACTCAGAGGCCTGAAGGTGAAAAGCAGCGTCCGAAGCGGAAAGTGCGTTTCAAAGGCGTTTATACGCAGTAGATGTCATCGAGTTTTGCGATTATTTATTCGAACATATATTCTAGTCATATTTTTGTAAATCGTGTTTTTTTTAATCTTTTTTTTCAATTTTTTTTACAATTTTTTTATTTTTTTACCTTTGTGTGTTTTTTTTTTAATGTACATACTTTAGCATATTAGCTTATTTTTCTCGCGAGTCCCTAGCTTAGGGGGGAGTAGTGTGGCGTAGGGGTTGCGCTTCATGTGCCTTAAATTACATAGCCACTTAGCGGTGTTATTACATACGCAACATCGCGCCGAATTCGCGGGTCGCTTGTACAGAGCACCGTATGTAGCTCTGTAGGTTATACATCTAAGTAGTTTAATTTTAATCTGTTTTTATCTCTCTCTCACTTGCGTCGAATATGTATATCTCCGTGTGAATAAATACGTTACTTTTTCATGTCAATTATTGATCATTCTTTTCCAAACTCAAACTACATAGATAGAATGGGTAAAAATCCCAAAGTAAGCAAGATTGTTTTTTTTTCAAATTTCCTCTTTTGCGATTAGAATTTTTATTTTTTGATATTTTTTTTCTGTTTTGTAACCTCAGAAGCATATGTACATTGTGACAAAAGCATGAGATTTATAACTTTGGTACTTGAGAACCTTGTCGAACTCAAAATGGTCAAGTTGAATTTTTATTCATTTATTTTATTTATATAATGAGCCATATACAGCAACTTATCGGCTAGAGGCTCGTATTTATGAGTGAAAAGCTTAAGATTAGGTTATATAGGAAATAAAGTTAAGTAAGGTAAAGTGGGGTAATTCCAATAGCAAGCCCTAGCTTTGTTGCAAAAAACATTTTGGCACAAATGATGAAGAAAGTAGGTAGTTTTAGTGCTAACCTACACCCATTAATGATCAGATGGTTCATCTGCTCTGTTTTGTCAAGTCTGTGCAGTGTTCATAATCTGAATGCCCAAATCCTTTGCCGCAAAAAACAGTGCACTTTTGAAACTCATTTTTATCGTTCAAAACTTGTTGAAAAATTCTGTTTAGAAGCTGATATTTGATGAATACGTGTTAAAGTGTCAGTACCTCTTTTGATTTTGCTTTTATAATTATTTTTTTGGTGGCATTGAATTATTAAACATGTCGATCATTTTTCATGCTGCGGGGTAATTCTGATAGCCCCAGCAAAATTGTCCTGCAATGTTTTTTTCTCTGTTTTGATGTATTATAGTTTTAGGGGGTCAAAATTATCAAAGAAAATCCTCAAAACGGGGCATTTTTCTCTAGTTGGTCTAGTTTTCAAAAATTATGCCTAAAAAATGCAAAAAAAATTCAATAAAAATGGACAAAGTGCGTTTTGGAACACTTTTTATTTTTAAAAACGCAATTCAAAAAAAATGGACTAAGGGCGTTTTGGAATATCGCTCCTCATTTGTAAAAAAAATTAAATTTTTGTTCTAATGATTTAATTTACATGAAATAAAAACCTAAATATGCAATAAATGGTATATTTCAACATTACTGGCTCGGAATTACCCTGGGAGAATTCCTTTCCTTATAAAACTCAGTATTGGAACTACCCCATTTTTAGGGTAATTCTGATAACTCAACCTTCCAAAATGTTTTTTCAATTATATGTATGAAGCCTTCACACAAATCACTCTTCAATATAGTCAATGTGTAGCTGAAGGACGCAGGAATAAAGTTGTTACATCATTTTTGCCCCAAAATGTACAGGAAATCCAAAAAATGAGAAATTGCTAAAATTTTGAATTTTGCCATCGGAATTACCCCACTTTACCTTAAGTACCTGCATACAATTTTAAATTTTTTTATTTAATTTTGTTGAGATGAGAAATTTAATAACTTTGTCTGTGTGAGAAGGATTGTCAGAAAGGAGGACCTGGAGTTAGTTAGAACTTAGGTGTCTGGAGCGTTCATTCTGGTAGGAAGGGCAGTCTATTAGTAAATGAGCAATGTTTAGCGGGATGTTGTGGCATTCTGGGCATAATGGTGGAGGCTGTTTAAGGAATATGAATTGGCGAGTGAGAAGGGAGTGGCCAGACAAAAAAGCTATCGGTGCATAAGAGGGGTGAAATGGCCGCCAAGAGCGTTCCGGTTGATACTAGCATGGAAGGTGGGTACCATCAAGAAATTACCGCGTGAAAAATTTCAGATCCACACTACCTCCCCTTTCTGGGAAACCCCCCTTTTCTGAAATTTCAATAACACTTTTCTCAGCCCCATTTCAACCGATTTTGAAAATTTTTCAGTATGTGATGTATATCCTTAGTAGGTATCCCCACAAAAATTTTCAACATTCTCCCCTCATATTTACCCCTCAAAACTGTGTAAAATGTGTCTTAGCGAGGGTTGGGGGTAAAGTGGGAATTTTGGGGAAAATAACTACGTATCATTGAGTAGGGTGTCATTTTCTTATGATTTGATACTGCTGAGCACGAATATGACGTCAGATTTTTTGCCACACTCATCTAGACCTTCCCAGAGCACTTGGGCCCCTCAATTTTCACTATTGTTAAAAAACATAAAATGAGTTGAAAAACACTATTTTGAGGGGTAAATATGAGAGGAGGGGGTTGAAAATTTTTGTGGGGATACTTACTAAGGATATACATCACATACTGAAAAATTTTCAAAATCGGTTGAAATGGGGCTGAGAAAAGTGTTGCTGAAATTTCAGAAAAGGGGGGTTCCCCAAAAAGGGGAGGTGGTGTCCTCAGAGTTGGAGATACAAGTTTTTGCAACTAAGGCGACGATATATGTGACTGTCCACAATAAAACCGACCATCCATCGCAAAAATCAAAAAATGTTTTTTCACCTATTTTTGGGCCCTAAATGGTTCAGGGGACAAAAATTCGCGAAAAAAAATTGTCGATTTCTTGTGACGGGTGGTCAGTTTTATCACTGATGGTCACATATGACTGAATTCTTCATACTTGTCAAGAAGGAGAAGAAAATGTCTTTTAAGTATGATGGAGTTGGTGTGATGTTTGTTAAATTCTGTCAAGGATAGGTCAATAATAGGGTTAAAAGATTGCCAAGGTGGGATAGGGTTTACTAAAAAGTGGTGTATTTTAATGTTATTTTCTTCAATTTGTCGGAGAAACGATTGGAATTTTACTGATAGTGAATGTATAGGAGTTATACATATATTCTAACTTTATGTTGAAGTCAGGGTTTGATTTTATGCTGAAGTAAGTTGATGTGGAAATAAACTGTCTGTGTATGTCAAGTGGATATGCAGAAGCATCATTAAGAAGGCTTATAGTGGGGGTAGTTCTAAAGGCTCCAGTGGAAATTCATACTGCTGTATTTTTAATAGTGTTTAGCCTGCAGAGGCAACTATCTGGTGCATAAGACGTATAGACAGAACATCCATAATCTAAAACTGGTCTGATGAGTGTCAGAGTGTGCAGTATAGTTTGAGTAAGGTACGACGATCAGAAACATAAGAAGTGTGTGAAAGTTTCTTGAGTAGATTTATTTTTTTGAAGCATTTGGATCTGATTTCTTCTATATGAGAGGACCAGGAAAGGTTGTTGTCAAAGATGATACCTAAGTATTTAACAAAGGGAAGGGTTGGAAATGTTGGAATTGGAGTATTGTTGAAGTATACCTATGTTTATTTCATAGGCACATTTATTTCGTTTGCAAATATGCAGGGTAGCAGATTTAGAGTGAGAAACTAGACCGGTTCATGGTGAGATATTCGGTTTTAATAAGCATACGGGTACGACGTGAATTTAACTAATATTTCGTAGTCGAAGGTTTCTTTTCTTTTGTTGTGCCAGTGAACACCGTTCACCGGGACAACTTTTGCATAAGAAAAACAATGCTTAGACACCCACTATATTCACACAACACTCGTACGCGAACGGGTCTATTTCAAACCATTTTGTTGTGACCTTGATAGCAGCTGGTCTGTGGCTTGTTGTAGTAGAGATTCTCCAAGTTCTATGTCATTACAAGATAGAGAAATGTTGAGGTCATCAGCAAATAAAGCTTTTTTGATTGGAGGGGGAATTGCTTCAGTGAGGTCATTAATTCCTACAATGAATAGAGTTGCGCTTAAAACAGCACCCTGAGGAACTCCATTGACTAGAGAATATTCATCAGAGATTTCACTTGAAATTTTAACTCTGAAGTGTCTATCTTTTAAAAAGTTGGCTATAAAGTGCAGTAGGTTACCTTGGATGTTCCATGAGTGTAAAGTTTTGATAATTTTAAAATTTCTTAGCACAGGGTACATTTGATGGACGTCACAACTTAAGGAGAAAAACGCATTTTCAGAAAATGAATCAGAAATCGCCCAATATTTTCCCTCTTTTTTCAATTCACTGTACTGTCTAACCATCACAGGTTACATGTTGTACACCAGGGGGCACATTTTAAGAGGGGGGTGCAATATTAAATCTAATGTTTTTTTCTTTTTTCTTGCAACTAATTAAATGATTGTTATTTTGTATCGGTCAGATCAAAAATAAAGTAGGTAATGTTTTTTTTCTTGAATTATCAAAAGTTTTTGCACTTGAATAATTCGCTCATGCCAACTTATTTTTTCTTCTCGGGTCGCCCAAAAAAAAATGTCGCAGGATGCTCGGTTACTTATTTGGGTGAGTTCTTGTTTTAAAAATATTTTCAACTTAAATATTTCGCATCAATTGTGCCTCAACAGTCAACTATTTCTGAAGCTAGGAAATGCAGTGGTGCCAATTTTTTGATCCATTTCCAATTTCAAAAATTAAAAAAATACTCAAAAACGTGAATTTTTTCAGTTTTTTGAGCTTTAATGACCTGAAAATTGGCATTACTGTATTTCAAAATATTTTTCCAATTTCAAAAAATTATGATTTTCAATATTTTAGTACATACCTAATCAACGCGAAATCCTGGGTAGAAAAGTGATAAGTCAGTACATATTTTCAAAATAGATACGAATGTAACACCTCCTCGAAAAAAAAAACAGCTATTTGGAAATTTTCAGTCACTCAGTGGAACTTTTGGTTGAAGTAATTCATAATCAAGAAGTAAAACCCCAAACGTGATCTTGGTTACGTCGACACAGAATCTTAAATACTGTTTCTTTTAGAACTGGGCAGTTTTTTCCAAAACGGATTGTGTAAGGGGTAAAGAGAAGATACCAGGATTTTTTTTTCGAATGTCCTCTCTGTGAGGACCTACGAGTATCATCTCCTTTTCAAGGACACCTCCTGAGGTTGAATTATCTACGAGTGACTTTCAACTCAAAATGAATGTCTCTACTGAATTTTTTTTTAGAGATTGATTTTGCAAGGGAACATATATCATTGTATCGTTGAATTTTGTATCGATCTTAGAATTAGATGCGGATAAATCGATAGATAATCGTATTCCAACGATCATGTGTGTACCGAAGACTTACCATGTACTTAGATACCTTGCCTACATGTATAAAAAGTAGCTATATAAACCTACTGTGCAGTGTACCTATATTTTGAAAAGCTCGACACGTTTGAGTTAAACTGTTAAACAAGACGACTTTTTTCCCCGTTTCGTTTCGTTTCGTTTCGTTTTAAATCCGCGAATAAAATGAATAAATCATTGGAATATTCTGCGTTTTTTTAGCAGCTTTTTCTTTCCACTTTTAAAGGCACGAGAATATAACCTTCATTTAGGTTACCACGGAAACGGTAATTCTTCATTCTTATAGGCTAGCAGCATTCGCTTATATATATACGTATACAGCGGGGGAATAAAAAGAAGAGGAAAAAAATAGAAAGAGAAAGAGAGAGAAAAAAAAGATTCAACAAAGTTTTACAAGTATTTGCTACGAAGCTTAGTATTTTTTAAACGACAACGCACAGCGCCTCCGATGAAAAGGGGAAACGTGAAATTTAAAGCGAACTGCGAACAAAGCAAGATGATAAAACTTTTTTCATTGGTGATTCAGTCGTACTTACAAATAATCCACGTGGAATTAATCAGTAAACAAGAATTTTATAGCGAAACTTTTTCGTTTTTTCTCAATTTTAAACAGGACGTTTATCGTTATTTTAAGTTCATTTTAATCTGCTTAACTTTTCTATTTTTATTTTCCTCCTTTTTCTTTTACGTATATACCCGTATGCCGACGGTACACGGTGTTTGGAAAGGCGCGTTCTGCTGGATTGTGCGATGCGAGGTGAGGTGAGGTTTGAGACTGATGATGGGGTGAGATTTTTTGGAGGAGGGTTTTATAATCTTATGTGAGCGTCGATGTTTCACTGTATGAAATCATCTATGTGATACAAATCGACATCAATTGAGGTGATGAAATTATAAATGGGTCCTTCTATGTATATGGTCAAAATGTTGAGGGTTTGGTAGGTTAATTGAGATTTGGAGTGGGTGGGAAAGGTTGGTGGATGTGGTGGATGCATTTGAGATGAAATTTGTTTGTTATGTGTGTTTTTCTAAAATCTGGGGGTAATTCTGCTGCTTCACAATAAATGCTATCTATTGGAGAGGAATAGAGGGCTCCTATACAGATCCTCAGGGCTGAATTTTGAATTGTTTTTAGGATATTTGAAGTTTTATTTGAGATATTTGCACAGCATGGGCTTCCATACTCAATTTTAATGCGAATCAGAGATTTATACAAGTGAAGTAGGAGTTTGCAAGATGGATTATACTTAGTAGGTACATATTTTTGATTATTTTCAACAGATTTAGGCGTTTCATGAGATCTGATTTTACTTTTAGGAAATGAGGAGTCCAATTTAATTTTCTATCGAAAGTTAAGCCAAGAAATTTAGTAGTGGTTTTGAATTCCAAAGAGTGTCCTTTGAAGTTGAGAATGAGATCTGGAGGAATCTTTTTTTTTTTTGGTGAAAAGTATACAGTGGGTTTTTGACTCTGAGAAGGTTAGACCATTAGAACCTGCCCATGATTCAATTTTTTCAGGGGTTTCTTGGATTACGTGAAGAGCTAGTTGAATATTATTTGAACAAAAGGAAATGTTTATTTCATCAGCAAAGATTCTCAGAGAAATGGGTCTAGAAACAACATTGGAAATGTCATCAATCAAAAGTATAATTAAGACTGTGCTAACATAAGAACTGAACCTTGGGGGACTCCATTTTCAATTTCAAAAATTCTGAGTATGTATTGTTAACTCTCACTCTAAAAGTATGGTTTGTTAAGAAATTCTGAATAAAGTAGGCCAAATGTCCTCTAATTCCAATGGAATGTAATTTTTGGAGAATTTTATAACACCAGGCTTTATCAAATGCCTTTTAAAGATCAAAAAAGACTGAAAGAACACTTTCTTTGTTCAGGAAGGCAGAACTAATTTCTTTTTGGAGACTAAAGAGGTGGTCTAAGGTAGATCTTTTCTTTCTGAAACCACACTGATAAATGCTAAGAGAGTTTGAGGAATCAATATACCAATTAAGACGTTTAATAACAATTTTCTCGAGTATTTTGCAAGGAACTGAAGTTGAAGAGAGGCGCGATAACTAGATGCCAGATTTGGGTTTTTATCAGGTTTTAATATTGGAATGATTGTTGCAGTTTTCCACAATTTTGGGAAGGAATCAGAAGTCCAAATTTTGTTATATAACTGAAGTAAATCTTCTTTGCCAGTGTCTGAAAGGTACTTTAACATGTGAGGGTGAATTTCATCAGGTCCAGGGGACGAATCTTCAATGTTGTAGTTTAGACAATGATTTAGTTCTTCAAGAGAGAAAAGAGAGTTGTATGGTTCTAGATTTTGAGATGAAAAGTCTGAGGGGGTGGATTCTATTTGTGTTTTTTGTGTTTGGAAAGCAGAGCTATAAGAGGCAGTTGCAGAAGCTTTTGTAAAGGATCTAGCTAAGGTGTTTGCAATGTCATCTATCGAGTTTATTTCAGTGTTGCCATCTACTGTAGGGTATTTCAGTAGGTATATAACTTCCTTTAGGATTTGAACTTTTTTCCACATTTCTTTTGTAGATGTGCTTTGGGTGATGCTCAACATGAAATTATTCCAACTTTCTCTTCGTTTAGATAAGTTGATTTGTCGAGCAATAGCTCTTTTTTTATTGAAATCAATGAGGTTGTCAAGAGTGCGATTTTTTGGTACTTTTTTAATGATCTTTTTCTCTCTTGGATTGCAGTTTTTAGGATTCTGTTTTTTTTTGCCAAAATTATCTAAAAAGTCCGATTTTAGCTGAAATGGCGAAAAATTTCTGCTTCTTACCTAATGCCAAAAAAGTCCAATTTTTTGTTAAAATGCTCAAAAAGTCCAAGTTTTTGTAAAAATTTGAAGAAATTTCAAGTTTTGTCAAAATTTCAAAAATTTATGTTTTTGTCAAAATTAGATATTAAAAGACGTATTTTTTTTTCGTAATGGTGAAAAAGTCTCATTTTCGAAAAAAATTATTAAAAAGTTTCAATTTTTGTCAAAATTGCCTAAAAAGACCTGCATGTTTTTTTTACCAATGTGGTGTAATTTTTTTTTCAAAATTGTCTAAAAAGTCCTATTTTAGCCAAAATTTCCAGATTGCCAAAAATTTATGTTTTTTTTTTCCAAAACGTTCGAAAGGATTGATTTTTTGTTGACTGTCTAAAAAGCCCTGTTTTTATCAGTGTTTTCCATGAGGCCTCAAAAAAAAATCCTGCTTTCTGACCACGATTTCCAAAATTGAAAAAAGTTCCAGTATTCTGCCAAAATTGACATTTTGACTTTCTCTGTTTTTATGCCAATTCCGAAAAAAATCTGGTTTTTCTCATGTAAAGAGCTCCGCTTTTCTACAGAACTCTATAAAATTGACTTTTTTGCCAAAACTGTAGAAAAAAGTCCTTTTTCATGCCAAAATTGTCAAAAAGTCTAATTTTTTGCCAAAAATTTCATAGAACATGAATTTTTTTCTGCAGTTGCTAATAAGGACTATTTTCTCCAAAATTATCATAGATTAAAATCTCATTTTTCAAACAAAACCACCGAAAAAGCCTCATTTTCCTCAAAGATGTCACAAAGCTCTAATTTTTCAGTTTTTTTTTTGTCATAATTGGCAAAAGCTTAGTTTTCTGCTTGGACTGTTCGTATTGCTTAGGAAATATTTTGAGCTAAAAAATTCTCGCTCGAATTTTGAACTTTTTTCGTTGCCTAAATTGAAACAATACGTCATTGTAAAAATATCCTGCCAATTAAGTCCTGTTTTTTTCCTGCTTGAGCATGTTACGAATTGGATGGGATAAATTTGTTTTTTCGTGTTCTTCTTATGACCTTGAAAAACGTTGGTTTACGCTTTCACCCCCCCCCCCTCCCTAATTGATTCGAAGATGTGCCTTTTGAAAGGTGGTTTGATTTTATGTCATCGTTGAAGGCTTTAAAGTTTCAAATTTACTTAGGAAAGTGAAATTTGGTATGTACATATTTGTTCATTCGGAGCATACCTTGAATGTTTTTGGGAGTTGTGACTTTATCAGCCACTCCTCGCCTTTCTACAGCTATGGCTAACGTGTTTCAATTGATCGTGGTGGAGGGAAAATTGAATGGGAGAGGGGGAGGGTTCAACCTCGTACGCCTGGACGCTCTGTAAAGTGGAGTTTTTTGTGAACATTTTCAGGGCTTCAATATTTCGTTGTTCATTTTTTGTTCTTTGAAAAAAAAAAATGATTTACCGAATGAAATTTTTTTTTGCGGTGGAAATTTTCTGCTTCAATTTAACTAATAAGAAAACTTTTTGTAAGCTTAAGCCTAAGGTATAAAATCTATTTGCCTTTTGATGACACTTCTGTGTACGTTACAATTAGGCTATATCTACATACGTATAACTTAAAAAATAAAACTCCTGCAAATCTTCAAAACGACTGCTAGGTCAATTTTAATGTTATGATCTTGATTAGTGTGTGTATTGACTACCCCTGCCATCGTTCTACGTTTCATTTCGCGGAAACGTGGGATATTTCTGATGTAGAATTTACTTCGCAATGATACGTAAAATGAAACATTATTATCAAAAATCTTGAATTTGTTCGAAAATGAGGAGAAATTGTTACCAGAATCCTCCCGATGAATTGTTTCTGCCGAAATTTGTTCAAGTGCTGGAGCTCTTTTTGGTATTTTGAAAGTAACAAGTACTTCGCAAACTATCGTTAAAATGAATCGCAATTTAATGTAAGATTTCACAGGATGGCTCGAAATATATTTTAATCGGTAGAATAGAAAGATATTACTCGACATTGGTCGTAGGTATATGCGATGTTGAGATTGAATTTCTCACGTCGAGCCAGCCATTTACAACATCTATGTATAACCACCAAAAGTGTGTAAAAAATGTACAACCTATCGTTGCTCAACTTTTGAAGCAACTCTATCTGCCTCTTCATCCAGGTGCATTTGTAACAAAGCTTCAAAGTTTTCATGATTGTTCGCTTCCGGTAGAACTATTGCTTCGGGATCTGTAGCTCCTGGGATGCAAGTTCCGTGGAATTGCATGTAATTTATAACACAGTGTTCGTTAGGTTTGCATTCGTTTTCAGCGAGGCAAATTTGACGAGTGACTGGTTGCTGCAAGATTTCGCTGGCTGGTTGACCCGATTCGATGAACGCGCAATGAGTATTGATCGTGATTAAAGTCACCATCAGTAACAGTTTGTTTGAACGCATGATACTTGGAAAAAATACCGATCGAAATTCGTCATTAAAAAATTACGAGTACCTGCTGGGTAATTATTTGACGAGTGTAAAGTAAAAATTATAAACGTTCGAATTGAAAAACATGTCACGCAAAACGGATCAAAATGTACTTATGAGATCGATACTGCTGAAGGTATTCGTACTTATATATAAGCCATATATAAGCGACTTATCGCGTTAGTAATCAGATGCATACTGTTGATCAAGTGTTGAGCTTGAGCCAGATCTGCTGTAAGCATAACTATGACAAAATCGACCAATGCTGGGAGCACATGTGTTGAACCAGGCTTTTCTTTTCACATACTCTCTGCTTGGGCCACCAGTTCTGTTAGAACATGCATCCGGTGTTACATGTCTTTATAATATACTTACTCATCCAGCTGTGTGTCGTTTGTAGATATTTTCAGTTCTTTTTCAGCTTCCACTGGTGAAGTGTAACGAAAAATAGAAATTCATGCAGCATAGATTATTTCAATACACGTGTTGCCAACTGGCGAGTAGAAAAAGTATGGAAATTGGAAATGTTCGAATATTTATTCGGTGAAATGAGAAATTAGAGGGGGGTTTCAATATCTACTCGACTTATTTATTCGAAAATGTTTATGAAATATGAAAGTTTTTTTAATCTTGGATGTTTGTGAAAAACTTCGATATAATCTCATAATACATATCTATCAATATTTTTAATTACGTAGGCAAAGATAACTATTTGGTAGATATGTACCCACGCTATATGTGCTTACACTTGTAAATACCTATACTATACCATTACAGGCCCTTACTTTCCTACTTACATCTGTGGATAGGTATAGTGTGTAGAAATAATGACAAAACTGACGCTTATGTAGTATGTACACATTACACAATTCACATGTGGCCAACTTGTCACTGAATTTGACGCTATTAACGTCCCATTCTACTACTGTTTGAATTATTATGAGATCGTTTACGATATACCAGACCATTTCTTAGGCCCATGTTGTTCCAGAATGCTGAGAAACTGTTGACATAAGCATCGTCATTGTACTCTATTCTTGGAAAATTCTCGACTGTATCAAAAAAGAAAAAAACACTCACGCATTTAGCGTGAGAAGACCGACTCTTCTTCAAAGAAAAATCTTTTACGAACGATTTTGATTCACTTTTTTTGAAACATTCGTACAGCAATAAATTGATCTGTTTCTGTATACAATCGAATCGAATAATTTATACGAACGAATGGCGATTAACTAAATTGAATGATTTCTTGGTGAATCATTTGCAAACGGATCAATTAATTTACGATTGATTCGGTTTTTGGTGAAACAATTATATTAGTCCAGCATATGACAATAGGAGTAATTGCACCCGCCCGCCCGCCCATCCTCCGGGACAACTTTTTTCTTAAAGGGGTTACATCCTAAGGAACATTTTAAAGCAAACTTGCCCAAAAAAAAGTTGGCCTGACTTACAAAATGGCGGCCATTTTGATTGACAGGTCAGCCGAAATCGCAGATTTTGCGTTTTAACATAGGACTCGCACGAAATTTTTCAAACTTTGTAAAGGTAGATCGAAAGATCATGCATAGATTTATCATTTGTCAAAATTTCAAGTGCTAAAGTGCGTTTTTCGATTTTTGGTGAATTTTTAAAAATCCAATTTAGGCCAAAAATGAGAGAAAAAATCAAAATTTTAACAAATTGACCAAGAAAGGTTAAATTTGGGATATACCCTATTTTCAACATGCTAAATCGATTGGAAACGGTTTCAACCCATTTTGAGCAGTTCTGGAGCCTCCAGCAGATCTTTGAAACTCGAAATTCTCACAAAATTCCATGAAATTGGAGTTGTAAAGCAGAAATATATTCTAAAAACTAAATTCAATACGCTACGAAGTCAACTGCAGGTGGATTTTATGTCGTTTTGGAGCCTTCAGAGATTTTTTGAAAATTACTGGAGCCTCCAGTAGATTTTTGAAACTTGAAATTTCCCCAAAATTTCATCAAACTGAGATATGGAGAGTCGATATTCATTCTGCAAACTAATTTCAATATGCTACGAAGTTGACTGCTGGTGGATTTCAAGTCGTTTTGGAGCCTCCAGCGACTTTTTGAAAATTCCTGAAGCCTCCAGCAGATTTTTGAAACATTAAATTTTCACAAAATTTCATCAAATGGAGATGGAAAGCTGAAATTCTACTCTACACTCCAATTTTAACCCCCTCTGAAGACGACTTCAGGTGGATTCAAGTCATTTTAGAGCCTCCAGCGACTTTTTTGAAAATTACTGGAGCCTCCAGTAGATTTTTGAAACTTGATGAAATTTCCCCAAAATTTCATCAAACTGAGATGGAGAGTCGAAATTTATTCTGCAAACTAATTTCAATACGCTGCGAAGTTGACTGCTGGTGAATTTCAACTCGTTTTGGAGCCTCCACCAACTTTTTGAAAGGTTGTATGGTGTTTTTTTGGAAAATCGAAATTTTCTCAAAGTATCTGGAAGCTTCAAAACCATTTGAAACCACCATGTAGATGTAGTCTGCGAAGTAAATTTCAGATTGCCAACTCCATTTGATAAATTAATGTTGCGGGAATTTCAAGTTTCAAAAATCTACTGGAGGCTCCAGTAATTTTCTAAAAAGTCGTTGGAGACTCTAAGATGACTTGAAACCACCTGAAGTCGTCTTCAGAGGGTGTTAAAATTGCAGTGTAGAGTAGAATTTCAGCTTTCCATCTCCATTTGATGAAATTTTGTGAAAATGTAAAGTTTCGAAAATCTGCTGGAGGCTTCAGGAATTTTCAAAAAGTCGCTGGAGGCTCCAAAACGACTTGAAAAGTTGAAATTCACCTGCAGTACTTCGTAGCGTATTGAAATCAGTTTTTATAGAATATATTTCTGCTTTAGAAATCCAATTTGATGGAATTTTGTGGGAATTTCAGTTTCAAAAATCTGCTAGAGGCTCCAAAACTGCTCAAAACGGGTTGAAACCGTTTCCAATCGATTTGGAATGTTAAAAATAGGGTATATCTCAAACTTCAGCTTTCTTGGTCAATTTGGTAAAATTTTGATTTTTTCCTCATTTTTGGCCTAAATTGGATTTTCAAAAATACACCAAAACCTTTTTAAAGTTTGAAAAATTTCGTGCAAGTTCTATGTTGAAACGCAAAATCTGCGATTTTGGCTGACCTGTCAATGAAAATGGCCGCCATTTTGTAAGTAAGGCCAACTTTTTTTGGGCAAGTTTGCTTTAAAATGTTCCTTAGGATGTCCCCTTTAAGAAAAAAGTCGTCCCGGAGGATCGGCCGGGGGGGGGGGGGTGCAATTACTCCTATTGTCATATGCCAGACTATATAAGAATTGATCTGTTGACTGTTTTCAAGCGAAGTGAATCAAATCGAATCGAATCATTCACAACCGATTGGCGATTGAACAAATTGATTGATTTCTAGGTGAATCATTCGCGAACGTGTCGATTTGTATAAGTGACTCGTTCGCAAGCAAATCAATTCATTTACTTAATTTTTGATGAATCATTTGCGAACGAATTGATTTGTATAAGTGACCCGTTCGTGAATGAATCGATTCGTTCAAGTGACTCGTTCGCGAACGAATAGATTCATTCACTCAATTTTTGATGAATCATTTGCGAACGAATTGATTCGTGTAAGTGACTCGTTCGCGAATGAATCGATTCATTCAAGTGACTCGTTCGTGAACGAATCGATTTATTTACTTAATTTTTGATGAATCATTCGCGAACAAATTGAATAATTTTTAGTTGATCATTCGCGAACGAATCGATTTATTTACTCAACTTTTGGTGAATCATTCACGAACGAATTGAATTATTTTTTGTGAGTCATTCGCGAACGAATTGATTCGTATAAGTGAATCGTTCGCGAACGAATCGATTCATTTACTCAATTTTTGATGAATCATTTGCGAACGAATCGATTTATTTACTCAATTTTTGGTGAATCATTCACGAACGAATTGAATCATGTTTTGTGAGTCATTCGCGAACGTATTAATTCGTATAAGTGACTCATTCGCGAACGAATTGATTCAATTATTTGTGGGGGGGGGGGAGGGATTTCAATTTGACAATTTTCATGATTTTTTCTGCAGTTTTGACAAATTATCATTTAATTTAGCGAATTTTGGATTAATTCTTGGTATTTTTCAATAATCTAAACACTTGAGCAGTCTGACTGTGCAAAATTTTACCCAAATGAGACATTTTCTGATAGTTGATCAATTTTTGATATTTGTGAGTGACTTTCACAATCAATTTTACAATTTTTACGATACTTGATTTGTGAATATTTATTTCTAGCTTTTTTATTAAACGTCGAGATTGTCAGAATTCTTATTTTGGCCTTCTACCATTACTATTTCATATTATATCATTTGTAGATTGATCAATAATTTTTCAACCAACTAATCCACCTTAATTTTTCTTTGTTTCAGGTGAGTACAAATTTCCTTTCAAAAATGATAGAATATGAACTCGCATATTATGAAAATAATTACCTAAGTAGTAAGTAATTTTGTAATCCTTATGAGAAAAGTTACGCAAGTCACTTTTACACCTGTGTCTTTTTTTTTGGATCGCGAAATTTCTATTTCAGCCACAATAATCGTTTGATTAGGAGACTTGAAAAAAACTGAAATTGAAAAGTTCAACTTTGGGGACCACTGGGAAGTTGAAGATCGCTGGATGAGAGAGTTTGGGGGTGGATATTTCAATAGTGGTTCGATATGAAAAATTTAAGACCACAACCACTTCCATACCCCTTTTCAGTCAGCACTCCTTGTCCATAACAGATGACAACCGAAGTGCTCAATTTTCACGATTTTGAGAACCTTTCTGAATCGTTTTTGTAATTCGATCTGAAAAATGTGATGATGCTAAAAAATTTGGAACATCAGAACCAAAAGGAACAGAGCTGTAGAGTCGCAAAATTGAGCCATTTTTGAAAAAAATAATAAGTAACAATTTTCGTTTGCAACATTTGGTGATATGTAAGTAGTTGACGATACAAATCAACCATCTTCATTGAAAAAAATTCAGCTGTTTTGCTCAAAAAAGCACCCACAACAAACGTCGTAGCCATTTTCGAAATATTTATTATTCAATTTCACACAATTTCACTAGCATTTGCTATCTTTGTGTATGCGATATTGTACGACTACTCCATCAAATTCAGCAGGACTGCGTTGGTATAGTTAGCATGAGTAATATTATTATTTAAAAATACTGATTTAATATGTACAAAGAAACTTCCATCAAAAATAATCTCACGTTTTTTTTTCACCACATTTTCCCATAAGCATGAATCTGTAAGGAGATCTGTAACATCGATGGTTTTCTTTTTCGCAACAAGAGTTGAAAAAACAAAGACCAACTTTTCTCGGTATACATTTTCCCACGAAGAGAAATTTATAAGGAGACCTGTAGCAAACTTGGTCAGATCTGCAGCCCAAACTAGTCATACACCAGCTGCCTTGTTTTTCTGAACTACCCATGATTGGTAACGTCGAACACGCAACGATGGAAACAATTAAAACCATACGTACTCGCAACATGGCGACCTATATAGCCTATAGGCGATAAAAATATGTACCATAAGTAATGATGAGAAGGTAAAGGTATTTTGTATGTAACAAAATAAAGTCAAATTTTAATCACATAAACATTCATTCGGTAAATCATACGAGTAATTTTGCAATCGAATACATACGCATGCCAATTCAATCAAAAATTATCTCAGTCGTATTCGATGGGTCTCGTCGCACAGATTCCGAAAATTGGCAAAATAAACGCGGGTCTGGAACAAAATTGGTTTTCTCCTTTACAACAAGCGTTCAAAATGCAAATATCGCCTCGTATTGGCGAATACTCGTACGCTTCTGGTTCTGGTTCTGGCTCTGGCTCTGGTTCTGCTGGATCTGGTTCTGGCTCTGGTTTTGAATCTGAACTGACGATTGATAACGTCGTCGAACACAGAATGATTAAGAGAATTGAAAATACCTTCACTCGCAACATTGAGATTGCGGCGAAAAAATAATTATGTACCTAACTATGAAATTGAAACAACAATATGGTCGAATTAGAATTACAAATATTCACTTGATCAACTTTGCAATCAAATGAAAATGAACACAATAATAATAATAATAAATAGACGCGTAAACTATTTTTCTTAGTACATATTTCAAGTAGGTATTTAATTAGAAAATCATCTATCGAGAACGTTCTACGGTCCGGTTAATTTTTCAAATCAGATGTTGGCTATCATTATAATTTCACGATTGAAGCAAATGTGGAGAACGGAGCTAAAGAGGGAGAATGAGGAGAGGTGAAATTTTAAGAGAAAATTGATACACGTATCGAAAACCATGATTTGATTTCTTTTTGCCCCTTTTCTATCGCTTCGCTTGGGCCACTTGGATTTTTTTTCAAATTTTTTGAAAAAATGATTCTTCAAAAAGAACGAGATGTTTTTACAAAATCTCGAGTTAGAAAAGAAATAAAAATTTGACCGGTCGGTCATTGCATCGTTTTTTTTTTTTTTTTTTTTTTTTTTAATTCAAAAAAGTAGTCCAAAAATTACAAAAAAGTCTTAATTTTGACTCACGATTTCAATAATCAACTATACAAACCTTGTTGTAGAGGTTTTGCTAGAATTTTTTTGACAGTTCTCTCCTTCTTTTGAATAAAATGATGAAAGGGGTAGAGAGAGGGGTGCAGAGAACGGGCTGAGTCTTGAAATCATATTAGTGGCATAGCCAAAGAGGGAGATTGAGGTAATTGCGGTCCCCTCTTGCGGATGAAAATTCAATATAAAACGTGCAAACATGCAAAAGTGGGTGTTTTTTCGTTTTTTGAACCAATTTTTTTGGAAAATTTTCTTGGAATAAGTAATCATACATTATGGAGAATTTTTGAAAATTTGCCCCAAATTTCGATTTTTTGTGCCTAAAAATTTGGGTTGCCCTCCCCCTCCACCGCTGGGTGAAATGCTGACTATGCCGCTGAATCTTCATGGAGAAAAATATCAAAAAAATCGTCCATTTGGAATACTTTAAAAAGTTGATGACACTTTTTCATTTTTGGGGGGGGAGGAGGGGGTGACTATGGGTTTATTTAAGGACATTGACGTGGTACGAAATTTTATCTTGGAAATACGAGAAAGGCTCGAATTTAGCTTTCTGGATTTTAGTGTAGCCTACACTCTGGCTTATATTTTTTGAATAAATTCGGGTTTTGAAAATTTTTTCTTCGCAAGTATTTTGCATTAATAATACTAAAATTTTGCCATATAAGTTCAAAAAAATGGTTAAAATATATCGATTTAGAGCGATCGACTTTACAGCTGTTACCTGTAGGTTGGTCACTGTGCCGTGTACAGCTACAAGGCTAGAGGCACGGGTCATTTTATGCTGTTACATTAATGGAAGGAGGTTGGACTTCTGGAGAAAGGAGAGTAAGACTGAAGGGTTATGAGCTATTTCAGGTAGAGTTTTAGGGAGGTTGAGTGAGTTTCTTAAACTGGTATGATCTTGACAGGTGAGTAAGATGTGGGAGATAGTGAGTTGGACTTCGCATGTAGAGCATATTGGAGGGGGTACTTTTTTGAACAGATGAGAGTGGGTGAGGAGGGTATGGCCTGTACATACATGGCATAAGGCAACGGCCTGCTTCCTGGATAAATCTTGAATGTTGGTGGTGTGGCTTTGACTGGGAATTAACCGTCCACATATGGCTTCCATCACATCAAGACACTGGAACAGGTATTTCTGGTACAGGTGAAATTCTTAGGGACTGCTTTGCTGCTAAGTCTGCTGTTTCATTTCCCAAAATTCCTGAGTGGGCTGAAATCCAGGCTATGGTAACATCCATGTAACATTGGAGAGATGAGATTTCTGAGGCAATTGGATGTTGCTTAGATTTAGATCTTTGTTGTGAGATGGAATTTAGTGAATCAGTGAAGATCACAACTTTGTTGAGTATGCTTTCAATTGCCATGTTTAAAGATGTAAGGATAGCATATATAGTTCACATGAAAGAATACTGAACAAGCGCGGAAGTGGAAATCTCGAAACCTCACAATCACGAAGGACCAAACAACCACAGTGATCCACGGATTTCGACCCATTGGTGTAAAACAAAATGAAATCATTATACTGAGCAATACAGTTATTGATGATTTGAGTATTTAGTTGAGTGTGTTTGAGCAATGATGTATCAAATGAGAGAATATTATACTTAGTTTTTATAGGATTTTCTGGATGGAATGGTGGGAGAGGATATATCGCAGCTCGGGAGTAATAAAGTCACATCTCAAAAAAAATTGATTTTGATGTTTTTGCATTTTTGGGGTTTGTATGACCCCCCTCAACCAAAAATAACACTTGGAGTTGGGTACATTATCTAGATCTTGTAAAAAATGCAAATGGCCTAACTCAAAATCTCAACAACATTGCAAATTGTTTGGAGTTATAAGGATACATCTCAAAAAACTCCACCTTTTTTGAGCAAATTTCATACATACAAAGTGTTAACAGTTTTGATTGTTTTGAATGTTTGTCAGTTAGAAATAGTCACAAGGAGTGCATTTGAAGAGCTCTATTCCAAAGTGGGTTAAGTCATCGATTTTTCAAAGTAAATTTTTCTACAAGTAATTGTTCTATGTCCAAAGAAAGGAAAGGTGCACCGACCTTTGAAAACAGAACAAATTTCAGCATCAAAAACTTTAAACGCATTTTTTGGAGGAAAAAATGACTTAACCCACTTTGGAATAGAGCTCTTCATTTTTTATTGGTTTGAACCAAATGGAAATTTTTTTTAAATTGATCATTTTTCAGAAAAATGAATTTGCACATATAATGAAATTTTAGTTTTTTGAGAAAAACTCAAAAACCAAGCACTCTAGAAAAAAACTAATAACATGTCGATTGGAAATTTAATTCTCTACAACTTTGTTGTCATGGAATTTTTTTGGACGCTTCCTTTTGCCTCCACATCAACTTTAATGAAAGGTTATAACTCAAAATGTTTTCCAAACATTGAAATATTTCCTCTTTAAGATTTTATTTTTCAAATTATTCTTATGGTAAATGAAGGTAAGATACCCAATCTTTAAAATGAGACGCTATTCATTCCTCACAATTAATTATAAGTTGATGAAAATAATGTATCAAGTTTTTTAAAAAAAGAAAATCGCTCTCCTGTGAAATTTCACTTTTTTGAGATGTGACCTTAAACCTTATTACTCCCAAGGTGCGATATCTGAATGGGGAGTTAAGAATGGAAGAAGCTTTACGGAGATATGAGTCATAAGCATATGGAAGATTGGGATCAATTTTTGAGTGTATGGTGAGAGAGAGACTGTTAATAGTTTGAAGGTGAATGAAAAATGTTGAAAGGATGAGTTTTGATCGTATAGAAGGGAGGATTTCAGATGCTTCCTGATATAATAACTGTATAGGAGTAGTTCTGAGGGCTCCAGTTGCCAGCAGAAGAGCTGTGTTGTGAATAGTGTTCAGTGATTTGAGTGTTGACTGTTTAGCTGATGAGTAAGTTGGCAACCCATAATCACATTTTGAGCGAATCAGAGCTCTATAAATTCTGAGAAGAGATCGAGTGTCTGCTCCATATGTTGTACTAGATAGTTTTCTCAATAGGTTTATTCTATTGTTACATGCTTGTTTTAGATGGTTGATGCGGTTTTTCCAGTTGAGTTTGTTGTCAAAGCATAGACCAAGATATGTGATTTGGCTTTTGCAAGGTAGTGGAGTATCCTATAATTCAATTGTGTTTTGGTGATTGCACCCTCTAACACGGTAAAAGTGAGCTACTGTAGATTTGCTCTCAGACAGCTGAAGCCCTTTGTCTATTGACCAAGTAACTATTTTATTTGTTGATTGTTAAAGAGCAGCTTCAGCCAGTGTTAGATTTTTGAGGATGCAATTATAGTAAAATCATCAGCAAATATCGAGAATTCAGCTGGGAAGTTACAGAGTTTATGCCAACACAGAATAGTGTGGGACTAATGACTTCACCTTGTGGGACTCCATTTTCAATTTCAACAATTTGTGAAACTATGTTTCCTAAACGGATATATGCAAGTCAGTGTATGAGGAAATTCTGGATGAAAGTTGTCATTTTCCCTTTTATATTCCATAAGAGGAGTTATTCAATAATATGCTGTCTTTTAATGGTGTCAAATGCCTTGGAAAAATCATAAAACACTGCTATTAGGTGTTCTCTTTTTGAAAATACTTGAAAAATTGAGTTTTGTAACTTGTAAGTGAATGAGGTTATCATTAGTTGATTTTGATGGACAAAAACCACACTGTTGTGATGTGAGTAGATTTTTATCTCGCATTTAGAGCATTTTGGAAGAAATTTTAAGTAATTTTTCTATCAAAATGGTGATTTTTTTTTGATCTTTTCGCAATTTGAAATTTTTGAATTGAATTTGTAAAAAAAGTTTCAGATTTTCAAAAATTTTCCAAAAATTGAAAAATTGACTTCGATGGGTTAAAATTTGGTTCTGAGGTGTGAGTAAATTGCTCTTATCATTGCTAAAACTGGGGAAATATTTTGGAACGCAGTGGTACCAATTTTTTAATCCTCATTGTCAATTTCAAAAAATTGAATTGGCTATTTTTCTCGATTATTTAAAGTTGGCAGTTGCAGTTTTTCAACAAAATTGTGGAAGTGCTACTTGCTCAGCGCTCTCTGTTACTTCTTTTTTGTGCTGTGAATTAATCAAAAAAAAATCCTATTGTTTAATTCGAATAAAATGAACAACAAATGCATTAGGTTTATTGAAATTTGCTTGTAAAACGTTTATTTAAATTCATCCTGTTGAGATTTGCGTATTTTTCAAGTCAATAAGTTTTGTTGTCCTGGGTACAATATTCCAATATTTTTCTTGTTGGGTGCCAAATTTTGTTTCTATAAGATATGCCCTGGTCTTGCTCATGAGGACATTGAAATCTTTTTTTCGCCATTGGGTCTGTCTCTGCACTTTGTCTATGTCGCTGAAAATTGAATGCGATTCCATTTCACTGATTTTCGCAGATTTCACTTTTCTGGTTGACTGGCGTGTCTTATTTGCAATATCCCCACCACCACAAAGTTTTGTATGATTTGACACATTTTTTACCGTAGTCGCAAACTAAATCGCAATGACAAACTTTATTGGGGTCTCTGGTAGGTCGTAAAGGGTCCACCCAAGTAATATACGGTTCTGTGTAGACTGTCTGTGTCCAACCTGTAAATTTTAAAACCGAAATTTATGATTATAAAAAATGACTGGATTGAGGAAATTTCCAATAGCTTAATTCAATATCCTCGCAAAAAGTTGAAAATTATGAATCGGTGCTTAGAAAGCTCCATGAGAACCTGGGTCAGGTGGCTGACATGTGGTTGACTTTGACTTGTGTGATCGGTGAATACTTTTTGGTTCTTTTGGTGTACTTAAACTTATCATAACTCACGTCAGATGAGGTATCAACCAACCTTCTTCATCTGGTACTGAACAAATGGCAAACGAAACGATGAAGAGTATACTCACGAAATGCATGCTAAAAAACTATAAACCACTCGAACAAAAAAAAAAAAATCGTGATACTTTATGTAGGATTAGTGTACGTACTCTGCTAAACATCAATATTGTCGAAAGGTAACTATTGCTTTGGGCGGGCAAGGAGGCTACGTAATGAAAGAAAAAAAGAGTCTGTTGATTCGGACTGAGATAATTTTTGATGGATTTTGATTTGTATCAAAACTACCTACTTTGATTTGAAATAATTATCAGTGAGATAATTATTACTACGTAGGCCTAATAATATTTGGTGGCGTGATTCGTGAAATATCACGTGGATGAAGATGAAAAAATGTTGATAAAATTGTGTGGAATTACGGAAGTATATACTTTGAAAAAGGGTTCAATAATACAGAACTCAGAGAGTCCCCCATCACTCCCCAAAATCGTACTCATCACTACCTTCGAGCTGAAATATTTCAGATTGATCTGAATTTAGGCTATTTCGTCGTAGCTGTCCCATTTTTGAACTCACTTCAAATTTAATCCCACGAGCCCAAACTGCTGGGACGATTGCGCTTAAAAATTTCGCCAAAGATTGAAAGCTCGTGGGAACATACAAAGAAAATTTGAGTCGTTTTTAGATATCTAAGGACCATTTGAAATGCTTTAATGATGCGGTATCGTACCTATGCGGAAATTCGCGAGTAAGAAGTTCACTGATCCACTGATGAATATTAATTTAATTAATTAGATGAGTCGACTTGAGATGAAAATTACAAATTCTAATACAAATTGACGAGGAAACGATTTACATGCTTAATAAATAACAATTGATCTAACAATACACATTTTTGGTCACTTAATAAATTAATAATAATCATACGTAGGAACTGAGGAAGGTACAAGTACGTATAATTGTACATATATCCGATTTTCTCGCTTGTCCAAAAAATGGGCACAACAATTGACACTATTTTATCAACGTTTTAGATCACCATCAAAGTACTATTTCAGTCAATTATACTGGCAAATTTTAGCAGACCTGAGCTGCGTAGTTGTGAATGATATTTGTAGTTCGCATACCAATATTATAATTCAAAAGTACCTATCTTCTAGTTTCAATACAAAGAAAAATCCATAAAAAATTATTTCAGTTTGCACCAACAGCAGCATCAGCAACGGCAGCATCACCAACGGCAGCATCTGTCGGAGGATCTTCTATTTCCGATCTGTCGTGACATCTTCCCATCAAAAAAAACGTTGATAAGTACCTGCGACAATATTGGTGAGGTTTACAACAAGTGTTCGTAAAGCAAGCGTGAGGCTTTTCAGGTGTAGGCGCAGGCGCGTTGTCACTGTCGACTGATAACGTAGAACACAGAACGATTGAAACGATTAAAATTACTTTTATTTGCCGCGACAACATTGCAATTTAGGCGAGAAAATAGTGGTAACTGTGTAGAAAATGAAGTTAAATTTACAATTACAAACATTCACTCTATCTACTTCGCGATCAAATGAGAGGTAAGCATATCGATATCGATACGCCAACTCTGTACTTCCTAGTTCCTAGTATTCCAAATGTATAGTTTCAATTATAGGAAACCTTGTAGAGAATGTTCCTCGTTGTGAGATGGGAAGAATATCAAATGATCTTGATAAGTGTTGTCGATATCTAAAAAAAATACTTGTATCAAAAAATGGATATCAAAAATCAGAAAATATCGATTTTTTTCTAGCAATCTTCAATGATTTTTTTGTAGTTGGTAATTTCGAATGAATATTTTTGCAATTGCATTGAATTGTGATTTCGTTAACCTTTATTTGAGATATGTGCGACAGCATTGCTGCCATTATATCACGTTGAACATTACATAGTTGGGGGAAACAAAATCTATAGAATACAAATTTCAGATTTAAATTGAATAAAAAGACATGATTAAAACATAAAAGATGAGGAGTTAAAAATATATATACCTAAAAATCTATACCGGGTTATTTCAAAAAATTTGAATGTTTATTGATCAGGGGAGGTGAGAGATATTCTTCCCTAGGGTATAATAAGCCCTAGTTATCATGCCGTTCTTTGAGGTCATTTTTGAATTTTTTTTGCAGTTGGCTAGTTTTTCACACTTCCTGGAATCTGATTGTATATTTTTGCTGCAGATGATACAGTACTACACTTGAGAAGTTTTGTGCGGTGGTGGGGAGTTCTAAGGTTACCTCAGGATCTGGTACTGTATGGATGGGTAAGGGTAATTTTTGGAAAGGTTATAAGGGCCTGAGTGTTTGTCTTAGAGGTAATTTATAAATTGTTCTTATCAGACTTTTTTGTAATGTGAGAATTTGCTTAACATAACATACATTACCTCCCCAAAAAACCACCCCATTGACCATTGTAGAGTGGAATAGTCCAAAATATGCAAGTCTGAGAGTTTTTTGATTTGTAATTTGGCGTAGCTGAAGTAGTAGAAAGTTTACCTGTAGATGACAAACGAGTGGTTAATTTATTGATGTATACATCACATTTTAAATTGCATTGAACGTCAATCCCTAAGAATTTTTGGAACACTGGAGACATTGGTAGAGTTGAGAGAGTTTCTGCTACCAGGTTTGCCTCCTTGGGGGTTACACTGAAAGGTACTGTTGATGTTTTTTCCAAGTTCAAGCTCGTGCCATTTGCATTAAACCAACAAATTAAGTTTTGGAGAACATGTTCTGTTTTTTTTTAAGCAGTGTGTCCCAAATTGTTAACATAATTATAGACATAGAGAATAAACATAACCCGCACAACAATTGTCGACGTTGACATTTGCATCGACTACGTTCTTTTCCATTATAATGATGGAAAAGTGATCAATTAATTATTTAGTAGGAATCTTCTGTCCATACAAAAGCCAGGTAAATGAAAAGTTTCAAGATTTTCTCATTATTTCTGATATCTTGACATGTAGACATAAAATTTGATGCTCGAAATTTACATCTTTACAACTGTGTCGACCAATTTTTCAGAATTAAAATTTATGTTTCAGTGTTTAAAAGTTTGGTAAACATTCAAAAATATGATCTTGTTCAATGAGGAAAACAAATTTTTTAGAGCATTGATGAAATTATTCACTTTTCTACATTTTGTAGTTGTAGATGATATGACCCGCACAACAATTATTGTCAACGTCGACATTTACATTGACTATGTTTTTTTCCAACATAATGCTGGAAAAGTGATCAATTAATTATTTAGTAGGAATCTTCTGTCCTTACAAAAGCCAGGTAAATGAAAAGTTTCGAAATTTTCTCATTATTTCTGATACCTCAACATGCCATATCGACATATAGATGTAAAATTTGATGCTCAAAATTTACATCTATAACTATGTTGACCAATTTTTTAGAATTAAAATTTCTGTTTTAGTGTTTAAAAGTTTAGTAAACATTCAAAAATATGATCTTGTTCAATGAGGAAAACAAATTTTTTAGAGCATTGATGAAATTATTCACTTTTCCACAGTTTGAAGTTGTAGATGATATGATGTTGATATTGTGGATGTATTTGCTGATGTCAAATTTCACATCAACATGTTGACATGAAAATGGATTAGTTTAGTACTCTTAGATAAAGTATTGCACCATATTTGATATAAGGAATTTCTGTTCAACTTTTTGATTATACAGACTTTTTGTCTGTACTTCTTCGGAAGTGGACTTTGCATCGATGCTATTTTCAGCATGAGCAATAGCCACATCAGAGGAAATCATTCTTGAGAAAAAAATTAAAATTTTTAAACTCAAATTTTATAACTTCACGAAGCAGGAGGTTGACATAAATTTCGATGTGAATGTTGATCCATCCACACCCGTCACTTTTGGATGCCCCATGTCGATGTGAATTTCGACCCTGTGTTGAGCCAATTGTCGACACAAATGCAGATCAACATCAGTCGACAATTACATTGACAATTAGCTCTACACAGGGTCGAAATTCACATCGACATGTGGCATCCAAAAGTGACGGATGTGGATGGGTCAACATTCACATTAAAATAGCATGGTCATTGTTGTATGGGCAATCAGCTTGTTTGATGAGGCCTACATCTAAACCACACTGTCTATCCCTTGAGTTAGAATTTTTGAGACCCTGTATGACAGCTGCAGTAGCTTCTAACACAAACATTGAGGTATCATTAGCTGGAATAAGGGATAATGGGTGCAATGTTGGAGAAGAA
This sequence comes from Planococcus citri, assembly GCF_950023065.1. Lineage (NCBI taxonomy): Eukaryota > Metazoa > Arthropoda > Insecta > Hemiptera > Pseudococcidae > Planococcus > Planococcus citri. Next base: position 2,706,366 of record NC_088679.1, on the reverse strand, counting down.
TTAACTACAGTAAAAGCTCGTTATAACGCTCTTCAAGGGACCGGAGAAAAAGAGCGTTATAAGCCGAAGCGCGTTATAACCGAAAGTCTAGTTTTAACGCTGATTAGCGTTATACCGCGAATTCTCGTTTTAAAACAAAAAAAAACGTAATAAAAGGAAGTTCAAACGTAAATTTTATTTCAGATTTTGAATAACCAGCTGTATTATGTACTTATTTATAAGGTAAAAAAATCTGAAAGGGAACTATTGAAGTTTGATGTCAAAAAATCTATCTTTTTTTGGCCAAAATCAAAAATAATTCCAACTGTTGGAAGTTGAAAAAAAGTTTTTTTGGCAGAATGTTTCCCAAAAAGTTTTCAAACATTTTTTTCTAAATCAAAACTGTAAAAATTAAAAAAAATTGTTGCTGCGGCCAAAATTTTCTGAAAATTTTGCTTTTTTGTCGCAAAAAAGTGGTTTTTTGTTGTAAAAATTCTAAAAAAATCTGATTTTTCCTGAATTTTAGAGCGTTAAAACGCGATTTATAATCACTCATGAGCGTTATATCGCGATTAATTTTACATTGGTTTAAATGGGGTTGTCTAGGGACCAGAGGAAATCAGCGTTATAACGAAATCAGCGTTATAACGAAATCAGCGTTATAACCGAAAGCGTTATAACGAGCTTTTACTGTACCTTATTCCCAACAGTTGCAAAATGTTGGCTGAATAATTTTGCCATGTCAGCTGGGTTGGTATATTTGGTGTCTTGGAATATAACATGGAAGATATATCTTCCATATAATTTTGCAGATATTGTTTGAGACTGCAACTTTGTGAGAGTTTGATCCTATATTTGCCCAATTGATCAATTTTTTATATCCCTTTTAAAGGAGCTTGTATGCAATTTTTTCATCTTCAGACTCACCAAATTTCCAATCTGAGTAAGATTCTAATAGTCTAGTTTTTAGGGTGCGTATTTGGGTTCGAATACTACGGGGATCACATAACTGGTTAGGGTTATGATTTATGTAAGTTTGGAGTGGGAAAGATAAGTTGTAATGGTTCAAAAAAATATTTAAAAAATTAGAAAATCTTGAATTAATATCACCTGTTTTTAGTGCATCCCAATTTTCAGATTCCAGAGAGTGCAAAAAATTATCAAAATTTGTTCTAGAGAACATTGTATGTATGTTTTTTTAAAGGAGGTTGTTTTTCTGTATTCACAGGTTTTTTGACCAGTTTCAAGGATAGAAATACACAATTGTGATCTGATATATGTGGTACAGGGTGCCCAGAAATATCAAGTACCCCTAAAAAAGTTTTCTACTAAAATACTTCGGTTGGTCACAGTGAATGATAATAATGTTAGCACATGATTGGTTGTTGGACTGGAGAGATAACATTCCACCAATCATATGCATCTATTTCACGTTGCCAACCTATATTTTTAATGAAAAACTTTCTTAGGGGTACTCGATATTTCTGGGCACCCTGTATATCTATCTACCCTGGAAGAACACTCAGAATCCCTATTACAGATAGAATTATCAATAATTTTTTTTGCAGATTTAATCATTTAGGTAGAATAGAATGGGTATGATTGATTGAAAAGTATTGTAACATCATTAAGTGCTTCAAATATTTTTATGTTCATTACAATTTAATTTTTTGTAGTTACTCCAAAAATGAATTTTTCTGCAATGATTTCGAATGAATTTTTTGTGGTGGTTTAATTCTTTTCAACGGTGATCAGGCTAATTCAAAATCATATTTTTAATGGTGATTTAAAATTTGGACTTTTTTATAAAACGTTTATTTACAAGTAGATAAGTAACTATAGGTACATTTTCTCATTATCTTGTTTCAAGTAAATGAATCTTCGGCGTCAAAAGTACATACAATACTCCATTCTTAAATTTTTTTGTATAGTGTATCCAGTTTTGATTCTCTTGCTACTCGTTGATCTGAATGGACTTGAAATCATTCTTCGTTATTTTAGCTCTGTTTGACGACCTCTGTGTCCCAGTCTCTGGGTACACACTTTCCAAAAAACCATAAAGTTTTATATGATCTATCGACACATTTGAATGCGTAGCCGCAATTTTTATTACTCATGCACATCAAACCAGGTGGCGGGGTAGGTGCCGGAGGGATTATCGCACTCCACTCTGTAAATTTTAAAACTTTGGAATTATTACTTTTTTCGATTCGTTTCAAACGAAACTGACAGGTTTATTGAAAAAAGAAAACTGGTTGTGACGAGTGAGATATTAGAATGTCAGCAACCATCTGAACTACAGGGTGTTCCAGAATAACCTTTCACATTTGTTTTTTTTATTACTCTGAGAGAAAAATGTTTACAAAAATTCTTTTACAACCAAAATGAAGTAGAAATATGCCGTTTTTAGACCGTATATTTGAGTTTTCATTAAAAATGAAGTTTTAAAAATTTTCCCATCGAGATATTTTCCTTCATTTTTGACACATTCAACCGAACATTTTTTCAAATTATTGAACACTTCTCTTCCAATCAGTTGCGACTCGTGAACCTAGAAGCTGTTTCAGAGTCCTAGATTTATCTCGATACACTTTTGACTTGGAATAACTCCATAAAAAAAATCGCAGGCTGAAAAGTCAGGGGATCAAGGTGGCCATTAAATTTCTGGTTCAACACGTCGACCATAACAAAATTATTTGATGACTGAAGTGCTCACGCGCTAAACATATGTGTACATCCCTGGTAGTTCCAACATGTTGGAAGGAAGTAAGTAACTCTATTACGTCGCGTCTGTCTTTTAGTTCGGAACAAGAAACTCGTTTAACATTTTGCCTTACCCCTCACTGTTACTGTTTCATTAAACACACATGGTCCCACTATACCGAATTTAGCCACGCCCAACCAAACAGTCAACTTGGCGGAGGTTTAGATGTTTCTCAAGTATTATCAACTGATTCTTTGTACACTAGAAGCGCACATTCCAATTATTCACTTCACCATTTAGATAAAAATGAGCTTCGTTACTGATGAATAAGGAGTAAAGAGTTACAGGAACCTTTATTTTTAAAAAAGGCCTTCACAGTAAAAGCACACTGTACAGCCATCTACTTCTCCAGGGCAAAAAATAACTATTGAAACATAATTCGGCATGCTTTGGCTACCTAGAACCGCCTTTACCATTCCCCTAGCTCCACTTGAACACAGATCAGTGGTTACCAAAATGTGAAAGGTTATTCTGGAACACCCTGTACTTACTTGGATTTTTTTTCTTTTTGTTTTACTCTCACAGTATCTCAATACGTGCTTGGGTACCTCAGATTTTCTTTACAAAATTGTCGGATTCACGTGACTCAATTTCTTTGTTCATACTTAAATTGTTTAGTCTACTTTTCTCATTGTCAGCTTCGTCAAGTTTTAAAGTCAAGTATGTATTTATCACACTCAGACAATATGATGTCAACTCACCGTCTGGTACTATTTGACCGTATGTTATTTGATGTGCTGGACCCCGTGTCAATGGACGAATTTTTTGACCCCATTTTATTTTACCTGATGTTGAAGAAATGATGAACAAAACAACGATAAGTATACTCACGAAATTCATGCTGAAAAAACTATAAACCACTTCAGTGGAAAATAATCGAGATATTCCCGAGCACATTGGTGAACTTTAGACTAAGTAAATTATTCTTTTATCTTGTATATAACGATAGGCAATATCTGGCTCGAGAAATTTCTAATTAAATACTTTGAAATACTGTGTAGTGTGTATGGTACTTCCAATAATGATTTTTTTTATACCGAGTAATTTTGCTGAATTAGAATGGGATGATATCAAATTAATTTTTTTTCAATGGCGATTTGAAATAAGTTTTTTTAGGATACCTAATTAAAAATAGCAATCCCCATGTAAACCTCCTCACGAAGGGTATAAAAATCTATAGTAATTAAAAACACCAAAAAAATATATAAAATTTTTAATAATGATTTAGAATTTTTTCGTAATGATTTCGAATCGTTTTTTTTCGACTTCATTATTAATTTACTCTATTTTAAATTACTTACTCGAAAAACAATTTCATATTCTGATGAAAAAAATGGAAAACAAAATAATTTATTGTACATTTTGGTTCAGAAAAGCTTCAAAAGTCTCAAGTGAAAAAATCTAGATTTACAACATTTTCTGTTTTAATTGAAGCTTATTTATACATACAAAACGTTTATCGTTCAGATGTGTTTTCTCGTACTGTCGTTTTAAGTGAGTAAAATCTTCGTCGTCAAATGTCCATTACCTACTTATTCTAAAACTTTTTGTTCATGCTGTACCCAGTTTTGATTCTTCGATATGTATTGCTCATCGTTGGTTTCAGAAGGGCATTGAAATCTTTCTTCGTCCTTGAGTCTGTACTTTTTCCACCACTGGGGGATTCCATAAATTTAATCTTATTCATTTTGGTCGATTTTTTTCTCCAAGTTGACGGGTTGATTTTCGTCAATTTTTCTTTCCGAATTGACGGGTTCTTGGGCGATTTTTTGTTCCTGGTTGACGGGTGTGCAATGTCCCCACAAGGACATTTTTTTATACTCGACGACACATTTCTGACCTTGGTCGCAATTTCGATTAACAATACACACTCTACCTGGATCTTGGGTCGGTCCTGTAGGGCCCGGAATAGTATAACCTGCGAACTTCATAACTTTGAACATCCATTTTTTTTCGTATGGATGTGGCGTAACGGCTGGCGCAGTCCAACCTGCAAATTTTAAAACTTGACATTATTTTTTTTTTTCGTTTGGTTTCAAACGAAACTGACGGGTTTATTGAGAAAACTGATATAATAGAGAGAAGTGATATATTCAGTATCTCTACCTACATATTTTAATACTCGACTCAGTTTTTCTTCACAAAATTGTTCGGTTTACCTGGGTCAAACAAAAAATGAAAATGTGGGCTAATTTTGTGGGCAATGCGACAACATCGACGAATGACGAGCATCATTTTATGAAGGGTGGGGTCGAAGATATTACTATTAGCTGAATTCATACACTCTTACAGGAATTCAAAATTTCTTCCGAAATAATTGTTTGTCGTTCTTGCGCAGATATTTTTTACACATCGTTAATCAAATATTGAAATCTTTCGTCTTTGCTAATACATAATGCACTTTCTCCACCATTGTGAAGTTTAAAAGGAAAGGATTTATCACACTCAGACATGATGTCAACTAACCTTCTTGTGCGAGTTCTTGACCTGATGTTGAATAAATGGAAAACAAAACAATAAGAAGTGTAGTCGCGAAATGCATGCTGAAAACATGAACCACTTGAACGAGAAAAGATGGTTATCGTGAATCGAGATATCCACGAGGGTATTTATGAACTTGAGGCTTTTATTTCTTTATCTTGTGACGATAGCCAATATCAGACTTGAAAAAAGATATAGTTTTCTGATTAAATATTTGAAATAGAGTACATTCTCAGTAATCTATTCGGAAGTCAACGAGGTCTTTGATCTTTTATCCATCCCTTCTTCGATGAAATCCTGGTTAGGCTACCGACCGCACATTGGCGTATATTTGAATGATTTCTAGGTGCCCAAATTGCTTAGTCTCCGCACCTTTTGGACGAATTCAGAAATTTTGAAAAAATTTAAAATCGCGTTGGTGATTAGAAATTATGGGATTCGATTAAGATTTCGAAGTTGATATCAGATAGTTCCACGATTTTCATCATTTTCACTAAAAGAAAACCTTTGCAAAACTTGATCTACTGGAGGCTCCAGTAATTTCAAAATTTAATTTTTTTTTTCAAATGTGTACCTACTCATTGAGTAAAAATGATGAATATTAGTACTAAAATTTCGCATAATGTGAACTCCTCCGATCTAAATTTGACAATTTTTGACCATACCGCAGCATCCAAAGCAATTTTTGATTCATCCAGAATGTGTAAAGTTCTTTAGAAAGCGTAGAAATCAATTTGAATATCTGAAAATCGAAGTTGTACCTTATTCTCAGCTGATAAATGAGTTTATTCATATTTGCATCAATTTTCAGGCAAGCACCTATAAAAATGCTTTTTTTGATCAGAATTTTAAAAAAAATCAAAAATTTTCTAGAATTTGAATTTTTCCATTTCGAAGCTTTATTGAAGCCATCAGTGCGATGATTTTCGATTTCTCCAGAATTTTGAAAATTTCTGAAACCAACTTCCAAAATTCAAAGTTTTCCTTTTTTAGTAATACTGGAGCCTCCAGGATAATTTTATTTAAATTCCTTCAGAGTTTTAAATTTTTTTCCAAAAAAAGTGCAGTATGATAATTTGGGCAGCTGGAAATGGTGTTATGGCTATAGTCTGTTGAATGCATTTATTGACCAGCATAATTAATGAGGGGAAAAATTCACAAGATCGAAAATTTTCCGTTCGTTGGAGGGATTTGTAGATACGAATCACTGTAAGTACATAATTATCTTGTCGAAAATCCAGCCCTCGAATCTTACTTTTCCTATATGACTGGAAAATTCTGGATAAATCTAAAATCGCGCTAGAGGGTGAAATTCTGTTCGATGGATGGGGAGGGGGGTGAGCAGTTTTTCCAACGGCTTTGGCTATTTTTTGCGATTTTTCTAATACTCGAATGAATGAAAATTTGAACTATTGTTTCCATGGGTGGGGGAGGGGAGGGGAGAGGCGAGAGTTGATTTTTGTGCTATTTTCGTTGTATTTTAAGCAAATTTGAACCTTTGAAATACATATCGTTTCATTTCAAGATGTCTGTCATTCACTGTTGAAGATTTTTTTTGGAAAATTTTGATGTGTTATCTTTTCTGTTTGAGCTAATTAGTCCGGCATATGACAATAGGAGTAATTGCATCCCCCCCACCCCGCCGATCCACCAGGACAACTTTTTTCTTAAAGGGGACATCCCAAGGAACATTTTAAAGCAAACTTGCCAAAAAAAAAAAGTTGGCCTTACTTACAAAATGGCGGCCATTTTGATTGACAGGTCAACCGAAATCGCAGATTTTGCGTTCAACATAGGACTTGCACGAAATTTTTTAAACCTTACAAAGGTAGATCGAAAGATCATGCAAAAATTTATCACCTGTCAAAATTTCAAGTGCTAAAGTGGGTTTTTCGATTTTTGGTGAATTTTTGAAAATCCAATTCAGGCAGAAAATGAGGAAAAAAATCAAAATTTTACCGAATTGACCAAGAAAGCTGAAATTTGAGGTATCCCCTATTTTCGACATGCCAAATCGATTGGTAACGATTTCAACTCGTTTTGAGCAGTTCATGGAGCCTACAGCAGATTTTTGAAACTCGAAATTCTCACAAAATTCCTTTAAATTAGAGTTGTAAAGCTCAAATTTATTCTAAACACTAATTTCAATACGCTACGAAGTACTGCAGGTGAATTTCAAGTCGTTTTGGAGCCTCCAGCGACTTTTTGAAAAATCCTGAAGCCTCCAGCAGATTTTTGAAACTTTGAATTTTCACAACATTTCATCAAATGGAGATGGAAAGCTGAAATTTACTCTACATTCCAAATTTAACAACCTCTGAAGACGATTTCAGGTGGGTTCAAGTCATTTTAGAGCCTCCAGCGACTTTTTTGAAAATTACTGGAGCCTCCAGTAGATTTTTTAAACTTGAAATTTCTCCAAAATTTCATCAAATTGACATGGAGATTCGAAATTCATTCTGCAAACTGATTTCAATACGCTACGAAGTTGACTGCTGGTGGATTTAAAGTCATTTTAGACCCTCCAGCGGCTTTCTGAAAGGTTGTATGCTGTTTTTTTGGAAAATTGAAATTTCCTAAAAGTAGCTGGAAGCTTCAAAACCATTTGAAACCACCATGTAGTCTGCGAAGTAAATTTCAGCTTGCCAATTCCATTTGATAAATTAATGTTGCGAGAATTTCAAAATTTCAAGTTTCAAAAATCGACTGGAGGCTTCAGGAATTTTCAAAAAGTCGCTGGAGGCTCCAAAACGACTTGAAATTCACCCGCAGTACTTCGTAGCGTATTGAAATTAGTTTTTAGAATAAATTTCAGCTTTACAACTCCAATTTGATGGAATTTTGTAGAAATTTCGAGTTTCATAAATCTGCTGGAGGCTCCAGTAATTTTCAAAAAAGTCGCTGGAGGCTCTAAAATGACTTTAACCCTCCTGAAGTCGTCTTCAGAGGGTGTTAAAATTGGAATGTAGAGAAAATTTCAGGTTTCCATCTCCATTTGATAAAATGTTGTGAAAATTTAAAGCTTCAAAAATCTGCTGAAGGCTTCAGGAATTTTCAAAAAGTCACTGGAGGCTCCAAAACTACTTGAAATTCTCCTGGTACTTCGTAGCGTATTGAAATTAGTTTTTAGAATAAATTTTAGCTTTACAACTCCAATTTGATGGAATTTTGTGGGTATTTCGAGTTTCAAAAATCTGCTAGAGGCTCCAGAACTGCTCAAAACGAGTTGAAACCGTTTGCAATTGATTTGGCATGTCGAAAATAGGGTATATCTCAAATTTCAGCTTTCTTGGTCAATTTGGAAAAATTTTGATTTTTTCCCCTCATTTTTGGCCTAAATTAGATTTTCAAAAATTCACCAAAAATCGAAAAACCCACTTTAGCACTTGAAATTTTGACAGGTGATAAATTTTTGCATGATCTTTCGATCTACCTTTGTAATGTTTGAAAAATTTCGTGCAAGTCCTATGTTGAAACGCGAAATCTGCGATTTCGGCTGACCTGTCAATCAAAATGTCCGCCATTTTGTAAGTAAGGCCAACTGTTTTTAGCAAATTTGCTTTAAAATGTTCCTTAGGATGTCCTCTTTAAGAAAAAAGTTGTCCCGGTGGATCGGCCGGGGGGGGGGGGTTGCAATTACTCCTATTGTCATATGCCTGACTATGACTTGCTCTCTTTACTCGTGTAAAGTAACGAAATTTAGAAAAGCCTAAAACCTACAAAAACCTCTATATTGAAAAATTCTCTACAGCTTAAACAAAATAAAATCGCCAAATAATATTAAATATATAAAAAAAAAGAACAAAAAGAGACGTCAGGTGCGGGTGGTGGGTAGGACTTCAGCTTACGACGACGCATCTGTAATTAACAAGAAAAATGCGCATCTGAGTACCATCGTAAATCAACACGCAAAAATACCCCTTTTTCCACATTTTATTAATTAAAAAGCAGTCCATCTCGAGATCTGGATTCCCCGCGATCCCACTGCTGTTTAGGCTAGGCAGCTGACCCACCATGACAGCCAGTGTGGTTGTTGCATAGGGACACTGGACCCCGGCCCCCTGGACCAGCTACAGAGCTCCCTCGCCAGATACACGTTGTATCATCAGGCTGTGTGCCGCATCGTCGCCTGGGCCTAGGCCCTGCCTAGCGGACACACTACAACGACCCACGAGATGATAAAAGCGCACAAAATCAAGCAAATAATTACATACGTTGAAATAAACGTAAGTACACGAGGTACCCTGTGAGAAAACTTAATAACCAAGTTAAACTCACCCAATAATATTCCACAGAGGGGGCAGCTACCACAAATCGTCAGTGCACTGGTTCCGCAGATAACTTTCACAATACTGAGAAAGTTAGTATGCGAAACCAGTCACATCCCTAGCCAGCATCCCCTGTCCTTGCGGAGATGGACGGCGGATGCTGCTAGCTCGTGATTGGATAGCCAACCACCCTGCACACACGACGAAGGGGAGAGAGGGTCCATGTCTCGACGACGTCACCTTCTCTCTCACTCCAGCTCGTGTAAAAAAAAAAGAATACCTTACACACGCATGCAAATGAAGGGAGAAAGGCATCGAAAATATTTTACCTTTACACTCGTAACTTCGAGGCTAAGCAAATATGCACACATGAAGTTGTGGTGGGTTGCCTATGTTACTTGCTTGAGGAGATTATTCTGCGACGGTACACCCAGTGGCTGTATGTGTATAGCATCTATATGATGTATGATTTTGTATTTATTTGTACATATGTACATGTATTTTAAGTCACCATGTTAATAGGTTCAGCTTGGAGATTAAAATAATCATTCGTCATGCTCAGATATTTAGTGTAGTAATTAACTCGCAAGATAAACTACCACATGTACATATGTTTGTAAAATGTAATGTGTATGTCTATGTATTGTATGTAATACACTAATGTTCCTCTACCCGGCTCTCTGCCTACACCTCTACCTACTACCTGTACCTGCCACTAATGCACGTATTATCGGTGTAATCAGCATAATAGAAAGGTGACTAGAGCTGATAGTGAGCGATAAGAAGACGAATACCAAGATGAAGGGCTCATACAGATGGCAGCACAGTTCTATGTATAGTTTCTACAATAACGATGCTATGATTGAAAACACCATCGCTATCGCAGTATCGCAGCATAATACATTTACGTTGAATGAATAACGACAAACAAAGATAGAGTGAGAAAGAGTTGAATTACGCATAGATTCTCTGCATGTGTTTGCGAATGTGTATGTGTCTGTGTAGCCGGCCTGTGTATAGTGTGTGTGTGTGTGTTGTCGCATACCATATGCATATGGTTTGTTACGTTTATGTAGATATACTTTTCGTACAAATTTAAATTACAAGTACATACGAGCAGAACGTCGACGGTATCGGCACACCGGTCTTAAGTAGGTACATTCTACATGCGAGTACATAGCATGGCATAAAATAGTATTTTTATGTGTAGCTATTTCGCTAAATCGTAAACGTGTGTAAGTGTAAATTTAAACGATGACACGATTAATGTGTGTGGCACTGGCACCGGCAGTCCGAGTGCGAGGGTGTTTCGATTAGTTCGCGAAATGATGATCGTCTTCGTCTCGAACTCGAGTGTGATTTGTCGGTGATCGATGATCGCGGTATTGTGATATGTCTTCTTCGGCTTGGGATAAACTTCTGCGTTCGACCGGTGGTGCTGGGGTCGGGGGTGGCGGTGGCGGACGTATCGTCGCCGCAGTCGCGACCAAGGCAGAGTCGAGGAATTCGATCGTATCGAATTACAGCGAAAATAGCCTATCGACTGATCGACTCGCGTATCAAATTCGTCCAAAAGAAGACTCGAACGATGATAGCGATGTAGAACTAGAAGTGAATTATACGAACGGAGGTAAAATTCGGTATGCGAATGAGAACGCGAGTTTTTTCGGCACACTCAACAAGCACTTGTCTCAGCTGAGTAAATGGTCGCTGAGCAAGAACCATCATAAACCGAAAACTGTTTCAGCTCCGCCGTCGTTGTTCAGGTATATCCATATTGTCGTACCTATAATATAAGTATAGGTGTAGTGGTTCTCGAAAATACGTATTTAACCTTACTGGAATTCCCCTCGTGAATCGAGCCAGAACAAGCTACTGTAGTCTGATAGTGATGTGATTTGGGATACAGGGTGGACAGAAATATCGGGTACCCCTAAAAAAGTTTTCTGCTAAATACTTCGGTTGGTCACAGCGAATGATAATAATGGTAGCACATGATTGGTTGTTAGACTGGAGAGATAACATTTCACCAATCATATGCATCTATTTCACGTTGCCAACCTATATTTTTAATGAAAAACTTTCTTAGGGGTACCCGATATTTCTGTCCACCCTGTACATTTCAGGTTGGTAGGTGATCATTTTGGAGCAATGGTTAGAACATTGGCTGACATATTCAGTTGAGATGATCAAAATAAGTAGGTATATGTAGGTATATAGGTACCTACCTGAAACGTATTCCAAATGAAATCAGTATCCTGTTATTTTACTGCGATTATGACTACGAGTGAGCTGGGTAAACCTGCAGGTCTAGGACATTACATATCTCATGTGGGTTGATCTCGTGGATAATCTAATCATGATCAATTATTGATTTCGCGATTGCACCTAACAAGCTGCCAGCCGAGTCATTGCATTAGGTCGTTAAACTTGCTAAAAAGACTTCATCCTCGTAAGTCGTACGTGCTCATCTGTCTAAGTGATTATTAGATGAGATCATCATCATCGATGTGTATATTTTATTTGCGAACCTTATGATGTAATTCATTACGTTTAGTCCGGCATATGACAATAGGAGTAATTGCACCCCCCTCCCCCGCCGATCTTCCGAGACAAGTTTTTTCTTAAAGGGGACATCTTAAGGAACATTTTAAAGCAAACTTGTCAAAAAAAAATTGGACTTACAAAATGGCGGCCATTTTGATTGACAGGTCAGCCGAAATCGCAGATTTTGCGTTTTAACATAGGACTTGCACGAACTTTTTCAAACTTTACAAAAGTAGATCGAAAGATCATGCAAAAATTTATCACCTGTCGAAATTTCAAGTGCTAAAGTGCGTTTTTCGATTTTTGGTGAATTTTTGAAACTCGAATTTAGGCCAAAAATGAGTGAAAAAATCAAAATTTCACCAAATTGACCAAGAAAGCTGAAATTTGGGATGTACCCTATTTTCAACATGCCAAATCGATTGGAAACGGTTTCAACCCGTTTTGAGCAGTTCTGGAGCCTCCAGCAGATTTTTGAAACTCGAAATTCCCACAAAATTCCATCAAATTGGAGTTGTAAAGCTGAAATTTATTCTAAAACCTAATTTCAATACGCTACGAAGTATTGCAGGTGAATTTCAAGTCGTTTTGGAGCCTCCAGCGACTTTTTGAAAATTACTGGAGCCTCCAGCAGATTTTTGAAACTTTAAATTTTCACAAAATTTCATCAAATGGAGATGGGGAGCTGATATTCACTCTACACTCCAATTTTAACACCCTCTGAAAACGATTTCCGGTGGTTTCAAGTCATTTTAGGGCCTCCAGCGACTTTTTTTGAAAATTACTGGAGCCTCCAGTAGATTTTTGAAACTTGAAATTTCCCCACCATTAATTTATGAAATGGAGTTGGCAAGTTGAAATTTACTTATTCGCAGACTACATTTAGGAAATTTCAATTTTCCAAAAAAACGTCATACAACCTTTCAAATAGTTGCTGGAGGCGCCAAAACGACTTGAAATTCATCAGCAGCCAACTTCGTAGGGTATTGAAATTAGTTTGCAGAATGAATTTCGACTCTCCATCTTAGTTTGATGAAATTTTGTGAAAATTTAAAGTTTCAAAAATCTGCTGGAGGCTTCAGGAATTTTCAAAAAGTCGCTGGGGGATCCAAAACGACTTGAAATTCACCTGTAGTACTTCGTAGCGTATTGAAATTAGTTTTTAGAATAAATTTTAGCTTCACAACTCCAATTTGATGGAATTTTGTGGGAATTTCGAGTTTCAAAAATCTGCTGAAGTCTCCAGAACTGCTCAAAACGGGTTGAAACCGTTTCCAATCGATTTGGCATGTCGATAATAGGGTATATATCCCAAATTTCAGCTTTCTTGGTCAATTTGGTAAAATTTTGATTTTTTCCCTCATTTTTGGCCTAAATTTGACTTTCAAAAATTCACCAAAAATCGAAAAACGCACTTTAGCACTTGAAATTTTGACAGGGGATAAATTTTTGCATGATCTTTCGATCTACCTTTGTAAAGTTTGAAAAAATTCGTGCAAGTCCTATGTTAAAACGCAAAATCTGCGATTTCGGCTGAACTGTCAATCAAAATGGCCACCATTTTGTAAGTAAGGCCAATTTTTTTTTGGCAAGTTTGCTTTAAGATGTTCCTTAGGGTGTCCCCTTTAAGAAAAAAGTTGTCCCGGAGGACGGGCGGGGGGGGGGGAGTACTCCTATTGTCATGTGAGTACTTTAGAGTCAAACCCAGAATTCTCCACTTTTCACCATTTTGAGAAAAACGCAAAAAACTGATGAAAGGTGGGAATCAGTAGTAGCAGGTTTCTGATCTCGCCTATATATAGTGCTTCGGGTAACAATCGAATTCACAAAAAAAAAATTGTTTTCAAGTCTTTCTATAGCAGTAATTCACGATACCATTTCGGAGAATTCTGGTTTTGACTCCAAGTCTGTAAAAAATATCGAAAATACACGAAAATGCATGATAAAATGAGGAATAATTCTAGATTCAAGTCTGTTGAAAGTATCTCAAGGTTGTTTATAGTCGACTAGAATGAAAAAAAAATTTTTTTTGGAGTATTTTTTTCAAAGTTTGACTCGAACCCGGTACTTTGGACCCCCTAACCATCATGGTATCGAATGGGGTAAAATGTTGAATGGCAATTTATGCGTACCTACTAACTGTACCCAAAACGACCATAATCTCATTTTTGAAAATTTTGGACATTTTTCGGAATTTGACTCTGACCTGGTACTTTGGACCCCCCCTGACTGCGTCATTGTGTCAGATAGGTAAAAACGGAGAATGGCAATCGATGCGTACCTACTAACTGTACCCAAAACAATCATAACCTCATTTTTGAAAAATTTGGAGAATTCTGGGTTTGACTCTAAGGTACTCATGTGCCGGACTAAATGGGACAATATTTTTTTGAAGGAATAGACATCTGAAGGAACACTTTAAAGCAAATTTGCTAAAAAAAAAGTTGACCTCACCATCAAAATGATGGTCATTTTGATTGACAGGTCAGCCGAAATCGCAAACGCTAAAATTTTTTTAGTGGACAAAGTTAGATTGAAAGAGCATGTAAAATCTCATCTCCAGCCAAAATTTCAAATGCTAAAGTGCATTTTTCGATTTTGGGTGAATTTTTAAAAATCGAATTTAGGCCAAAAATTGAGAAAAAATCCAAATTTTACCAAACTGACCTAAAAAGCTGAAATTTTAGATATAAGTACTGTATTTTCAACCTGCCAAATCGATTGGAAACGATTCGATTTCAATTGTTTTGAGCAGTTTTGGAGCCTCCAGCGGATTTTTTGAATTTGAATTTTCCGCGGAATTTTGTCAAATGAAGTTGAGAATCCAAAATTCACGCTGAACTCCGACTTGAACACGCTATCAAATCGACCGCTGGTGGATTTAAGTCATTTTGGAGCCTCCAGAGACTTTTTGAAAATTCTGCGAGCCTCCGGTAGATTTTTGAAACTTGAAATTTCCACGAAATTTCATCAAATAATAATTCATTCTGTATACTAATTCATCAATACGCTCAAGTTCTGAATCTAGCATATTGTATGTACAATTGTACATATGTGCTTAAAATTTGATCGTGTGTGAGGTGAAGTTATATGAATGGTTCGAGATCTCATTCAGCGAATGCTGGGTTTATTTTTAAATCCAAGTTGCGTCGTCGTGCGATGTGTCGTATAAACTACATATGTACATAGACTTGATGGTCTTTTTAATAGTCTCTTCATCGTTTTACGATTTGATTATAATTATTGATTCTATGTAATATCCTCGAGGAATAAGTATGTATGATAACGTGTGTAGTGACAGACACAGAAACGTGTCTGGTCAAGATCACGACTGCGATGAAAGTTTTTTCACTTGAAAAATATGTTTCGTGTTGGTTTACTAATAACACACCCCCTACACAAATTAAACGAAGAAGAACGAGATGTTGAACACGCTTACCAACAGTCCAATTCGAGATATCTTCTGAGAATGCCTGACAGTTAATTGAAGTTCCTTACTAAAACGTAGGTAGTTTTTTTTTGTATCAATATACCTGTAAACCTGTACATGTTCATGCACAGAATTTTTGGAAGAGCAGGAGATGCCTCTATAAATACAAGTTCGTCTATTTCAAATCTATGGCCAATTGGCCAATAGGTAAACATTTGGATGATTCTTTTATACGTACGTCTTACTTGTGAATTTTTTATGCGAAAAAGCTCCAACCCCCCCCCCTTTTGGCCCCCTATTTCCATGAAAAGGATGAAAAAAATGTTAATTCATTCAATCATTTTCCATTTTTGCTTGGCATTAGGGACCTCTCTCTCTCTTTCTCTCGAGACCCTCCCAAAATTGAAAAACATTTTAAAAAATGAAAAATGAAGTCTGTAAAAATCTTTGAAAGTTTTCATTTTTAGTCTGAATGCATCTAAATGGTTCCCTTCGATGAAACGTATCTCTGGTCGAACACGTTCTGAACAACCCAATAGAATTTTTTACAGAAATGGCATTCCAAAAAAAATTGCTGAATTCAATTTTTAATTTATCTTAATTTTTTTTTAAACATTGAGGAGGTCCATGCTTCGGGGGGGGGGGGGGGTCGGGGTCATTTTAAAAATGCGATTACCCAAGAAAATTCGGATGCAGAAATAGGAAATTTTATTGGCTAAGTTGATTTTTTTTCGACTTGATTAGGAGGGGAGGGGGATTTTCGATTTCCGGCTCAACTTTTTTATGATTTTGGCGCGAATCAGAAAATTAGGGAATTATTTTCTCATGAAATCCAGGAAAATAAATAATACTTATTAAAGAAAAAATATGTAAATCTGAATTTGGTGGTACAGAAGTACGTAGACGTACACAATTATTGACGTTGAAGTTTTCATGAAAAATGGCAAACAATTTTTGAATAATATTATGGAATTGTGAAGCTGTTAATTGAAATATTGAAATTGACTAATTTATGTTGTATTTTTTATTTTTGTTTCAGGTGAGTACGATTTTCTTCCATATGATTGAGTTACGGAATTATGTAGATAGATATTATCATCGCATTTTAGAATCAGTAAGTCATTTTATGGTTTTAAGAATTGAAAAATTTTGTTTGAAAAATGTTAGGGACAATTTTAAAGCTTATTTTTCACTGGGTGGCCAATTCCTATTTTGAAAAAAAAAAAAAGAAATGTGAGAGAGTACATTTTCAGTTTTTTGTAAAAAATGTTCGAAGCTGCACAACTTGAAAAGTTGACGAGTCGATATTTTTACAATTTTTCTACTACCTCTCCTTCCCCATATCCGTATCTATCTATCAGGATCATAAATTGTACATATCACGTGTTTTTACAATTATGTGGATTCTCGTATTTTTCAAATAAAATATCGCTTTTTGGAATAAATCAATTATATGTAGTAATCTGGAATCCTGAGGAATAAAATTTCAGTCGCCCAAATTCATGGTTTAGTTGTTGAAAGTTTTGAAATCGTAGAATTCATTTTTTTAATAATGTATTTAGGTACTATAATTTGTTATCGACCTGGTATTGAAGTTCTTGAATGAAATTTTGTCATTTTTAGCCCAAGTGGAAATGTCCATTATTTTCTTTTTCCATGAAAATTGGACACGAAGGCGTAAAAATTTGATCAGAATAACGGTTTCTCCTGACCCTTCCGAATTGGGCAAGATTACTGATTCTTATTTAAAAATCGTATATATTTTGGTAGTCTCGAGCAGAATTTTTTCAAACTTGCGAGAATTCCACTTTCCAGACTCCATCGAGGGATGATTGGGAAATTTAAAAAAAAATTTCTAACGTGTCTTCATAATAAAATTTTTACAAAAAATTCAGTATAATATTATGAAAAGTCGTTTCAAATTACCTAAATACCTACGAGTTGAATTTGAACCGGTGATACGTACGTAAATTGATGTATGAAAAATTCGTTGAAATGACCTTATACAAAGTAAACATTATTACATGCGTATGTATAGATATCAGAAGTTAATAATAATTACTGTATTTTGAAAGATTACGATTTCGATTTCGTTCACGGAAGCTTACGAGAGGAAGATGAGATAAGAATGAGAACGAATGATGCTGTATGTTCAGATAGCAGATTGCTTGAACTTGTTGAGCTCCTAGCTGGTGAAATCCATCGTCCGTTCTTGTGCGATGGATTTTTTTGTAAATTAGTCACCTTGAGATTTCCGATCTTCCTCTTCGAGCAATCGAACCTATCACACATTAAAACATTCATATTAGGTTAATTATTTTAAAAAAACCATCTCACGTCAAGTACGTCAAGCTTTTACAAATTAACCATTTGACAATTCGTCAGACTTTTGAAAACTTGTAAAAATCCTTTGGGTTCGATTTTAGTACAATATTTTGTGTAAAAGCATCGAAAAAATTGCGACAAATTCTTGGTATTATGTCAAATTTATAAAAAAATATGAAAAAAATGATCAATTCACAAAATTTTTAGTTACGTTGAAAGAAAGTTTATGGATATGAAGTCTGACTTTAAAAAAAAAAAAAACTAACAAAAAAGCTGCATTGAATTCTCGACTTCTTGTCAGATTTTTGAACACTTGCAAAAAGTTCGAATATTATTGTTGTTACTAAGCCAGTAAAAAATCCAGGTAAAAAGTTAAACAATTTGGTCTGACTTTCAAGAACTTGGAAAATTAATTTCCAAGCACTAAAATGTATCTATAATTTTAAACTTTCGTTTAGGGACGGGTGAGTTTGAAAAAGTTGCCTCCCTCTCCTACCTTCATTTTATGTGTACCTAGGTATATCTAGTTGATTTTTGAAGGAAAAATTGGTCTGTAAAACCTTGGAAAGTCGGAGAATAGTTACCATTTCTCTGGATCACGACATCTCGTTCTGTGCGGTTCTTTTTCTCATGAGTCTGAACGTGGTTTTGTGGACTGTTTTTTATTAATGGAATAGTAAAGTCAGCGAACAATACGAGTATATTTGATCTCAGAGTATAACTGAAGTTCAATACATCGTACAGATGATATACCTATGTTATGCTGAGTTGTGGTACCTAGCTGCCTTTGCATCTACATATTTGCACCGATTCTTCTAGAACTGCAAATTCCAGCTGTACTTGATTTATGGGGGCTTGAGCCTAGTCGTATGGATTCCTACATACGGTAATATGGCGTATTAATTTTCAGCGAATTGTTTATTATCAATAGATGGCAACGTGAATTAGTTTTAAAAAATTGTTTATGATTTTTGAGACGTAAGTAGTAAGTATGTACTTACGGTTCGTTCGATACGCACCATCCGATCGGAGTAACCATACCGGGGAGATCGTCTCTGACACATGTTTCATCAGGATGACAGTGATAGGTGGAATAACATTGTCTGGGAGCCGCTCTCTCCCATTTACCTGTCGTTCCTTGTTCGACGTCATACCAGCTCCATTCCTTTGGATCAACCTCACCCTCAGCCCATTCTGGTTCTGGAGGAGGTGGGACTGGCGGGGGTTCCCATGGGTAGCAGTAGCAGACAAAGGTGGTAATACAAATTGAAATGAAGAATACTTCAACGCGCAGCATCGTACTTCACTGAAATCATAAAAATTATTACCAAATATTATGATAGCTAGGTAGAGGCACCTAATTTAAGTTGGAAAAAAAAATAGAGATTCAGTCGTGTTGGAATGTACGATTCTGAGCAAAGTTTGATATAAAAAATTCATCGTGTATCACGATCAGGGTTATCTATATACGGATTCGAATCACGAATATGAATCATTATCATCAACCCAAAATTCGAATCATTTACATTTTCCAATCACACCGAAATGATTCGTCTCGCGCATGGCGGCTTCTATTTCTAAGTGGAAAGATCTAGCGCGATGAATGAAGCGGCGTTGAGTAAGAAAAAATAAGGGCTTCCAAATAGTTGCGGCATATGACAATAGGAGTAATTGCACCTCTCCCTCCACCGATCATCCGGGACAACTTTTTCCTTAAAGGGGACATCCTAATGAACATTTTAAAACACAGGTCAGCCGAAATCGCAAATTTTGCGTTCCAAAATAGGACTTGCACGAAATTTTTCAAACCTTACAAAGGTAGATCGAAAGATCATGCAAAAATTTATCACCAGTCAAAATTTCAAGTGCTAAAGTGCGTTTTTCGATTTTTGGTGAATTTATGAAAATCAAATTCAGGCCAAAAATGAGGGAAAATATCAAAATTTTACCAAATTCACCAAGAAAGCTGAAACTTGGGATACCCTATTTTCGACATGTCAAATCGATTGGAAACGGTTGCAACCCGTTTTGAGCAGTTCTGGAGCCTCCAGCAGATTTTTGAAACTCGAAATACCAACAAAATTCCATCAAATTGGAGTTGTAAAGCTGAAATTTATTCTAAAAACTAATTTCAATGCGCTACGAAGTACTGCAGATGAATTTCAAGTCGTTTTAGAGCCTTCAGTGGCATTTTGAAAATTCGTGAAGCCTCCAACAGATTTTTGAAACTTAAAATTTTTACAAAAGTTCATCAAATGTAGATGGAATGCTAAAATTTACTCTACACTCCAATTTTAACCCCTTCTGAAGACGACTTCAGGTGGGTTCAAGTCATTTTAGAGCCTCCAGCAACTTTTTGGAAAATTACTGGAGCCTCCAAGAGATTTTTGAAACTTGAAATTTCCCCAAAATTTCATTGAATGTAGATGGAAACCTAAAATTTACTCTACACTCCAATTTTAACCTCTCCTGAAGACGACTTCAAGTGGGTTCAAGTCATTTTAGAGCCTCCAGCGACTTTATTAAAAATTACTGGAGCCTCCAGTAGATTTTTGGAACTTGAAATTTCCCAAAAATTTCATCAAATGTAGATGGAAAGCTAAAATTTACTCTACACTCCAATTTTAACCCCTTCTGAAGACGACTTCAGGTAGGTTCAAGTCATTTTTGAGCCTCCAGCGACTTTTTTGAAAATCACTGGAGCCTCCAGTAGATTTTTGAAACTTGAAATTTCTCCAAAATTTCATCAAACTGAGATGGAGAATCGAAATTTATTCTGCAAACTAATTTCAATACGCTACGAAGTTGACTGCTGGTGAATTTCAAGTCGTTTTGGAGCCTCCAGCGACTTTTTGAAAGGTTGTATGGCGTTTTTTTGGAAAACTGAAATTTCCTAAAAGCAGCTGGAAGCTTCAAAACCTTTTGAAACCACCATGTAGTCGGCAAAGTAGATTTCAGCTTGCCAACTCGATTTGATAAATTAATGTTGCGGAAATTTCAAGTTTCAAAAATCTACTGGAGGCTCCAGTAATTTTCAAAAAAGTCGCTGGAGGCCCTAAAATGACTTGAACCCACCTAAGTCGTCTTCAGAGGGTGTGAAAATTGGATTTTGGAGTAAATTTCAGCTTTCCATCTCCATTTGATGTAATTTTGTGAAAATTTAAAGTTTCGAAAATCTGCTGGAGGCTTCAGGAATTTTCAAAAAGTCGCTGGAGGCTCCAAAACGACCTGAAATTCACCTGCAGTACTTCGTAGCGTATTAAAATTACTTTTTAGAATAAATTTTAGCTTTACAACTCCAATTTGATGGAATTTTGTGGGTATTACGAGTTTCAAAAATCTGCTGGAGGCTCCAGAACTGCTCAAAACGGGTTGAAACCGTTTCCAATTGATTTGCCATGTCGAAAATAGGGTATATTCCAAATTCCAGCTTTCTTGGTCAATTTGGTAAAATTTTGATTTTTCCCCTCATTTTTGGCCTAAATTCGATTTTCAAAAACTCACCAAAAATCGAAAAACCCACTTTAGCACTTGAAATTTTGACAGGTGATAAATTTTTGCATGATCTTTCGATCTACCTTTGTATAGTTCGAAAAAGTTCGTGCAAGTCCTATGTTGAATCGCAAAATTTGCGATTTCGGCTGACCTGTTAATCAAAATGGCCGCCATTTTGTAAGTAAGTTCAACTTTTTTTTGGGCAAGTTTGCTTTTAAATGTTCCTTATGATGTCCCCTTTAAGAAAAAAGTTGTCCCGGAGGATCGTCGGGGGCCTTGAAAATTTCAGGCCCATGTACAGGGTGTCCACTGTCCACAAATTGAAAAACCGGTTTGGTCAAAAAATTCAAACTGGTTTTTATTCGCTCAATGTATTCTACACACTAAGGCGACAAAAACGTGATATGAATTTTTTGAAACCGGTTCATTAATTTGCAACCAGTTGACAAACAATTCCCAAAAATTGTAGATGGAGAAAAAAGCTCGGAACAGAAGTTGTAGAGCGTGAAAAATTACACAATTCTGTCTAATCACATTTTGAAACCGGTTCATTGGTTGGCATTTAGCAACCAGTTTTTGACAATCACCTGCAAATTGAAGAAAGAGAAAAAAGCTTGAAAAAAGTTTTAGAAAGTGAAAATTTGAACCAGTTTTGCTGGCAGGATTTAGAAAATAGGTTATTAATTTGCAACCAGGTAACTTTTGATGGCTTGCTGCGAATTAATTAACCGGTTTCAAAATCTGATTCAAGAAAATAGTTCAATTTTTCACACTCTACAACTTATGTTTCAAGCTTTATTTTTCTCCATCTCTAATTTTTAGGTAATTGTCAATAACACGGTGGCTAAATGCAAACCAGTGAACCGGTTTCAAAATTTGATTGAACAGAATTTTGTTATTCTTCGCACTCTACAACTTTTCTTTCGAGCTTATTTCACTATCGGCAATTTTTGGGTAATTTTCCACAACTAGCTGCGAATTAATTAACCGGTTTCAAAATCTGATTAGAGGAAAAAGTTCAATTTTTCACACTCTACAACTTTTGTTTCAAAAGCGTTTTTCTCTATCTTCAATTTTCGGGTGATTGTCAAAAACTGGTTGCGAAATGCGAACCAATGAACTGGTTTCAAAATTTGATTGAACAGAATTGTGTAATTTTTCACGCTCTACAACGTTTTTTTTATTGTTTCAAGCTTTTTTCTCCATCTCCAATTTTTAGGTGATTGTCAAAAACTGGTTGCTAAATACAAACCAATGAACCGGTTTCAAAATGTGATTAGACACAATTGTGTATTTTTTTACGCTTTACGACTTTTGTTTCGAGCTTTTTTCTCTATCTGCAATTTTTGGGTATTTTTTGTCAATTGGTTGCGAATTAATGAACCGGTTTCAAAAAATTCATATCACGTTTATGTCGTCTGTGTGTGTAGAATACATCGCGTCAATTAAAACCAGTTTCAATTTTTTGACCAACCCGGTTTTTCGATTTGTGGACACCCTGTGCATGAGCCTGAAATTTTCAAGGTCGCTTTTGGAAGCTGTTATTTTTTCTACTCAACGCCGGCGCTTCATTCGTCTCGCTAGCTTTCCATCTTGAGAATAAAAAAAGCCACCGAGCACTACTTTTGGGTCATACTGTATTATGTCTTATATGAACGCTTCGACGAAAAATCAAAATTGTATCTAATATGAAGGTATTCGTAAATATTTTCGTAGTTGGGAAAATAGAAAATTTGTGACGAAAAACATAGATTGACCAAATCTTTCCACGGATTATGTAAGTACGTAGAATATCATTTCATTATGACTTCACAAATTTCCAAGTACCTGTTCAATTTCTCGTCCCAAGATCATCATTTTATAGAATCATTAATTATCTATATCCTATATATCCAGGTAGGTATATAGCGTGTTGATTTTACCAAGATTATACTGCAAAAATGTGAAATGAAATTCTTCCAAGTGATCATCTGGTTTATAACCATTTCTCGAAAATTATGTCAGAATCGGTGACTTAATATTTCGTGGAGTTTCATTTCAGTGACGTATTCTGTAGTGAAAAATAAAAAACTGTAATCGATGATTGCGACTTTCAGAACAGTTATGAAAATTTAGTCAACACATCAGCTCATATCACGGATCAACTTTACTTTTCCTTTTTTTTGTGTGTAAATATGTGTATATAAAAACCATGTAAAATTTAAAATGTTACCTAATCGATGCCTTCAAAATTTCTCAGCATTCTGTTGGTATTGGTAAGTCGTTCAATTTTCTTACTTATTTACTTATAAACATTTTTGAATTGATCTAGCTGTAAAATTCACTCGTATTTAAACCATTTGATAGGTACCTATTAGAGCATAATTTCACTCAAAATTATCTGCCTAAAAAACACTAGGACTGTTTCAAAATGTTACTCATTTACAGAAAAAAAAAAAAAAAGGAAAACTAAAATAACAAACATTCCTACTTGTATGGTCATTTCCTAGCGGCTAGCACTTACGTTTCTGCGATACGATACGTTTATCTATGCCCTTTATTTTTTTCCCACTTTCAAGGTTTTTCAACTCGTATATCTACCAAACGAAACTTGTCAAATAGTTGCGATTAAATTGAATTTTTTTTTGTAAAACTAACCTTTTTTAGTTATTATCGTTCATTCATTTTTTTAACTGCACAGTGGGCAAATTCACAAGACGACGAATCGTTCACGTTCTCTCGGGTCTCGGGCTTATCACCGGTATTGATAACGCGTTATAATCAAAGTGGACGAATTCTTGGCAGTATTATCATTTATCAATCGACTGTGGAACTTATTGAACATCCGCGAACTCGACCGACCGCGATGATGTATGTACCTTCGAACGCGTTTTGCGATGAGCTAATGTGATTGGGATGCGAGATAAATGTGGTATTTTTTGCCTTTTAAACGACATCGGACATAAATCAAACGATTCTAATTTGTGAGGGACGGTTTTTTTTTCGCGAAAGGGTTCGTCGAATGAATAGCGTACTTATTATAGTCGCCAGTTCCTATAAATATAATTCGTATTGTGTATTTGTGGACTGTATTTCCCACGTCTATATCGGATGTGTGTATAAGTATATGGACGGAGAAAGGAACAGTTGAGGTATTTGTTGGTTAATTTGTATCAATTTGCGACGCGATCACGTGTATACGAATTTTTATCCCTGTTGTCACCAGAGTTATGATTGCAGTCGAGAGTGTATCGCAGATTTGTCGGGGTTTTGCTTTTGCACGAATTTCTTCTTGATATGGATGATGAATACGAAGATAAGTACGTGAACGTTTATGTTTTTGTTTTTATTTTTGTATCAATTTTTTGATTTATTAGCTCCGAGGAGTTGAGGTTTTAAAATAATGAACTCAGATTGCTTCTGTTTTGGTCTCAATGAATGCTACTTTACGATTACCTACCTGTTTGTAGAGTTATGGCTCAATCATTCTTCATCTCTCATTAGACCTGCAGTGGTCAATGGTCATGTGAAAAATGATTGTTTCATACGATGTAATTTACTTATAAAATTATTCGAATATTTGATTTATCCGGTTTGGTTGGATCAGGAAGATTTCAGCTTCTGAATCTCGAAGTTCAAGTTACTTATTACTAGAAACAGTGGGTGTCAGATCTGCTCGGAAAGGGAAGTTTTGAATCATGGATACCTACTTTTTTGTTCGCAAAATGTTGATGGAATTTTCGAATGTTGTTCATAAATATTTCAAATTTAGTTACTCTCGAAATAAGTTGAATTTTTTTCTATATTTTTAAAGTGTATACCTAGTTATGTATTTTATTGATTTTTTTCAATTTTTTTTTTTTTCATGTGAGACTTGAGTAGTACCTATTTGGAAATTTTTTGACAGAATACGAGTTGAAATGTGGGAAATTGATCAAAGTTGTTTTTTCGCCAAGTTTTGCAAAAATTGCTATAAAGTCTGTTATTTGTCAAAATTGCCAAGAAAGAGCTCAGCTTGACTACAAAAATTGTTGAAATGGTCCTGCTTTCCAAAAATTCTCGAAAAGTCCTTTTTTTTGCTAAAAATTTATTTGAAAAAGTCCCGAGACGTTTTTTTTTTTTTAAAAAAATAAAATTCCCAAAAGATACTGATTTTGGCCAAAATTAGGATGTCTCCCCTTTTTTTCCAAAATGACCTTTTTCAAATTTTCAATTTCTTCTCCTTTTTTCGGAATTTTGAACTTGTAGAAAAGGACTAATTTGTCGACTTTTTTAGAACTTGAATCACACATTTTTGTGAGCTTCTGCCCTCCCTTCGCTCGGGCTATTTGCTCGCCTTTTTCCAATTAAGTGACTTATTGTTTTAATTCAAGAAATGTTCAAAGTTTGAATCAGAAAAATAAACACCTCCTTTCTTACAGATTTTTTCACATGAAATTTTGAAAACTTTCAGCCTTGCTTCACTCGGGTTTGTTTGCTTTTCTTTTTCAAGTTTGAATTTTTTCTTTTCTTTTTTCTGAATTGGGGTGTTGAATCATGATTTAAATTTTAAGATTTTGTAGCAAAATATATAGGTAGCTTATTACACAAAAAAACATCGTTTTCATACCTCTCAAAATACTGAATTTCTAAAGCTTTTGCCCTCGCTTCGCTCGGGTCCATTGGCTTTTCTTTTTTCATTTTCAATAAAATCATTATTCGAATTTTAAAATTTTGAAGTAAAACTGTACACTTAGTAACTCATCACACAAGATAACATAATTTTTTATACCTCCCAAAATACCTTCTAATTTTTGAGAGCTTTCGCACTCGCTTCGCCAGGGCCAGTTTGTTTATCGTTTCCTTAATTAATAATAAATTCCGAACTTGAAGGAGAAATCTCGCCTACTCCCTCCCCCTCTTAGAAAATCCCAAGTGTTCAAAAACTGTCCTACGTTAAAAGTCCTGCTGAAATTCCTTTGGTTAAAAACTTGATTACAAATTTTGAACCTCCCACTTGGAAAAAAATGCTGATTCCCCCCTCCCCCACACCTCAAAAAATTCCATAAGTGCTCGAAAAATGACCTACTGCGAAAGTCCTTCTGAAAGTCCTTTTCAAGTCCTTTTTTTTCATTTTGAAATTTTGTTAGACACCCTGAATCAGAAAAATACTTCCTTACCTACTTACATAAAAACAAGTTTTTTTTACTTCTTGAAACATGAATGTTTGAAAGCTTTGTTGGCCTCGCTTCACTCGAGCTCGTTTTCTTTTTTTTCAAGCACGTTTTGAAATTTTGAAGCAAAAATAAGTAACAAACTTCATTCCTAACCCAAGAAAAAAACATTTTTATACCCCTCAAAATTCTAATTTTCGATAGCCCTTTCGAAAAATTGATATATTTTTTTTCAAATGTTGTTCTAATTTTCCATTAATTTTTTAAAAAATTTTCATTTTGAAAAAAGGTGTTTAATCTCCCAATTTCATAGCAGTAACAAAAACCATAAAGGTGAAAATAAAATAAAAAATTGAAATGACAAAATTATATTCTCGACATCCGCTTATTGCTTGAAAAAAATCTGGGAATGTTTGAAGACATTGTAAAAGCGAACAATTTTTATATAAAATTTCGCCTCGTCCGCCCCCTCCCCCTCTTGAAAAATCCCTAGTGTTTGAAAAATGTCCTGCTAAAGTCCTGCTTTTTCATTTTGAAATTTTGTTGGACTACACACCCTGAAAAATCACTGCTAAAAATTAAAAAAAAATCCTTCATCTTTCATATTTGAAAAAGTTTTATTCTCGAAATAGTTGATTTGTTAATTTTTTGAGTTCGCTCATTTTGTATTTTCAACGTGTACGATGAGTAGTCGAGTACCCATGTGAAATATTGTAAAAACTTGAATAAATGTAGCAATGGTTATAAAATCATTGAATTGATTTTAAATTGATGAAAACGTTTAGATACTAACTTACTCCAATGTAAAAAATTACATTGTTCAAACCAAAAAAAAAAAAAAAAAAAAAACAATGAAAAATCGTTCTTGTAGGGGGTGGGGGAGGAGGGGGGGGGGTTAAACATATTTTGGAAGGACGTGATTTTTTTTGAAAGGTAGTGAAAAAGGTAGTGATTTTCGGTCAAAAAATTCCGGTAGACACCTAAAAATCACTAAAAAGTTCTTTTTTTTACCAAAATTGCCATAAAAATATGTTTTTTTACCGACTTTGCCGTGAAACGGAAAAGTAAGGTATTGTATTTGTCATGATGGTTGAGGATTTGGGTGGGGGTGGGTTTTCTTGACGTTTTGGAGTGTGCTGATCACGATAAGACATATGGCGCAAAACGAGATAAGTTTATATATATATTTATTTATATATTTATTTATATATCAATTTATGTATAAATTTGTGTCACGCTGAACTCAAAAGCTCCGAACTTTAAGTCGAAACTGATGATGGCAAAATATTGCTTTGATACTGAACTAGAGAAATTTTTAATTTGGTCGAAATCGGTTCAGCCGTTTACGAGATATGAACGTTTAAGTGTGTTTCAACGTTATGGATAAGCAGAAATTTGTGTAAACCCTTATATCTCGCAAACGACTCACCCCCAACAAACAGATGGGGTGGTTAGGGTGTGTAAGTTGCAGGTTGGTACGCCGAAGGTCGGGTGTTCGAATCCCGCGCGAGTCAAGAGGAGAAAATTTTTTGTTGATTTTTTTGTTAATTTTTTTGTTAATTTTATCCGTCCAAAATTTTTTTGCTATAAAAAATCAAAATTTTTCAAAAATTTCTAGTGTAATTTTTGTTTTAACAAAAACCATTAAGTTTTTGGTAAATAGCCAGTAAATTTTGATTATTTTTTTTTTTTTGTTAATTAATAGTAATTTTTAGTAAATAAAATGATTAGTTATTTTTGGTGAATTACTCGTAATTAAAGTTGGTCGAAAATTTTGGTAAATTGCTTGGGTAATTTTTGGTAAATTGGTAAAAACCTTTGACAGTAAATTACTGGGGTAATTAAAATTCGGTAAAAAATTGGTAAATTAGTGAGGAAATGTCTCGTAAATTACTGAGGTGAATGTTGGTAAATTGCTGGGGTAATTTTTGGTAAAATGGAAAATTGGTAAATTAGTGGGTAATGTCTGGTAAATTACTGAGGTAAATGTTAGTAAATTGCTGGGGTAATTTTTGGTAAATTCGTAAATTTTGGTAAAGTCGTAAATTTTGGTAAATTAATAAATTTGGGTAAATTCGTAAATTTTGGTAAATCGGTAAATTTTGGTAAATTGGTAAATTTTAGTAAATTGGTAAATTTTGGTAAATTGGTAAATTTTAGTAAATTGGTAAATTTTGGTAAATTGGTAAATTTTGGTAAAATGGTAAATTTTGGTAAATTGATAAATTTTGATAAATTCTTAAATTTTAGTGAATCGGTAAATTTTGGTAAATCGGTAAATTTTGGTAAATCGGTAAATTTTGGTAAATTGGTAAATTTTGGTAGATTGATAAATTTTGGTAAATTGGTAAATTTTGGTAAATTGGTGAATTTTGGTAAATTGGTAAATGTTGGAAAATTGGCAAATTTCAGTAAATAGCTAAATTTCAATTCTGGATAAAAATTAAGCCATTAAAAACCTCTAAATTTTGGTAAATCGGTAAATTTAGGTAAATTGGTAAATTTTGGTAAATAGGTAAATTTTGGTAAATAGGTAAATTTTAGTAAATTGGTAAATTTTGGTAAATCAGTAAATTTTGGTAAATTGGTAAATTTTGGTAAATAGGTAAATTTTGGTAAATAGGTAAATTTTGGTAAATAGGTAAATTTTGGTAAATAGGTAAATTTTGGTAAATGGGTAAATTTTGGTAAATTGGTAAATTTTGGTAAATCAGTAAATTTTGGTAAATTGGTAAATTTTGGTAAATAGGTAAATTTTGGTAAATAGGTAAATTTCAGTAAATAGGTAAATTTCGGTAAATAGGTAAATTGGTAAATTTTGGTAAATTGGTAAATTTTGGTAAATAGCTAAATTTCGGTAATACGACTTCATGAGTACGCTAATTTTTATTTGAAAATCAATTTCATAAAAGTGTAATATGATGGCTACTTATGATTGACTATTTTATTTTGTCGATGTTTTCGACTTTTCGTATTCATTAAATCGGTAAATTTGGGTACTTCCGCGCATTTTGATAAATTGGTAAATTTTTAAGTAATGTCTGGTAAATTACTGAGATAAATGTTGGTAAATTACTGGTGGATATTTAGAGCAAAGTCGGTTGATCTTGCGAACTGCGCAAGATGTTTTTTTTTTGCAAAACTACAAAATATCACTATTTTGGTCCAAAAAAACTTCTTCTCTGCCAAAACTACCAAAATCTCCTAATTTTGGCCAAAAGTAATTGCAAAATAGGAGAGTCTCGCTAATCTACAAAGATTTTTGAACAGTTTCCTTTTTTTTTCAAATTTGAAAATTATCCCGTTTGTCGCTAAATTTTCCAAAATTCATTTATTCTTGGTTAAAATGTCAAAAACCCTCTTTTTTCCCAATTTGTCGAAGTCCTATAATTTTTGCTGAAATTCCCAAGATGTGTTTTTTTTTTTTTTTTTTGGTGGCATCATTGACAGCTTTAGTGTTAGTCCGGCATATGACAATAGGAGTAATTGCACCCCCCCCCCCCCCCGCCGATCATCCGGGACAACTTTTTTCTTAAAGGGGACATCCTAAGGAATATCTTAGAGCAAACTTGCGAAAAAAAAGTTGGCCTTACTTACAAAATGGCGGCCATTTTGATTAACAGGTCAGCCGAAATCGCAGATTTTGCGTTTTAACATAGGACTTGCACGAACTTTTTCAAACTTTACAAAGGTAGATCGAACGATCATGCAAAAATTCATCACCTGTCAAAATTTCAAGTGCTATAGTGGGTTTTTCGATTTTTGGTGAATTTTTGAATACCGAATTTAGACCAAAAATATGAGGGGAAAAAATCAAAATTTTACCAAATTGACCAAGAAAGCTGAAATTTGGGATATACCCTATTTTTGACATGCCAAATTGATTGGAAACGGTTTCAACCCATTTTGAGCAGTTCTGAAGCCTCCAGAAGATTTTTGAAACTCGAAATTCCACAAAATTCCATCAAATTAGAGTTGTAAAGCTGAAATTTATTCTAAAAACTAATTTCAATACGCTACAAAGTACTGCTGGTGAATTTCAAGTCGTTTGAGAGCCTTCAGTGGCATTTTGAAAATTCCTGAAGCCTCCAGCAGATTTTTGAAAGTTTAAATTTTCACAAAATTTCATCAAATGTAGATGGAAAGCTAAAATTTACTCTACACTCCAATTTTAACCCCTTTTGAAGACGACTTCAGGTGGGTTCAAGTCATTTTAGAGCCTCCAGCGACTTTTTTGAAAATTACTGTAGCCTCCAGTAGATTTTTGAAACTCGAAATACCCACAAAATTCCATCAAATTGGAGTTGTAAAGCTGAAATTTATTCTAAAAACTAATTTCAATACGCTACGAAGTACTGCAGGTGAATTTCAAGTCGTTTTGGAGCCACCAGCGACTTTTTGAAAATTCCTGAAGCCTCCAGAAGATGTTTGAAAATCTAAATTTTCACAAAATTTCATGAAATGGAGATGGAAAGCTGAAATTTACTATACATTCCTATTTTAACCCCTTCTGAAGACGACTTCAGGTGGGTTCAATCATCACCTGTCAAAATTTCAAGCGCTACAGTGGGTTTTTCGATTTTTGGTGAATTTTTGAAAATCGAATTTTGGCCAAAAATGAGGGAAAAATCAAAATTTTATCAAATTGACCAAGAAAGCTGAAATTTGGGATATACCCTATTTTCGACATGCCAAATCGATTGAAAACGGTTTCAACCCGTTTTGAGCAGTTCTGGAGCCTCCAGCAGATTTTTGAAGCTTTAAATTTTCACAAAATTTTATTAAACCAAGATGGAGAGTCGAAATTCATTCTAAAAACTAATTTCAATACGCTACGAAGGTGACTGCTGGTGAATTTCAAGTCGTTTTGGAGCCTCCACCAACTTTTTAAAAGGTTGTATGGCGTTTTTTTGAAAAATTGAAATTTTCTAAAAGTAGCTGGAAGCTTCAAAACAATTTGAAACCACCATGTAGTCTGCGAAGTAAATCTCAGCTTGCCAACTCCATTTTGATGTAAATTTATGTTGGGGAAATTTCAAGTTTCAAAAATCTACTGGAGGCTCCAGTAATTTTAAAAAAAGTCGCAGGAGGCCCTAAAATGGCTTGAACCCACCTGAAGTCGTCTTCAGAGGGTGTAAAATTGGAGTGTAGAGTAAATTTCAGCTTTCCATCTCCATTTGATGAAATTTTGTGAAAAATTAAGTTTCAATAATCTGCTGGAGGCTTCAGGAATTTTCAAAAAGTCGCTGGAGGCTCCAAAATAACTTAAAATTCACCTGCAGTACTTCGTAGCGTATTAAAATTAGTTTTTTAGAATAAATTTCAGCTTTACAACTCCAATTTGATGGAATTTTGTGGAATTTCGAGTTTCAAAAATCTGCTGGAGGCTCCAGAACTGCTCAAAACGGGTTGAAACTGTTTTCAATCGATTTGGTATGTCGAAAATAGGGTCTATTCCAAATTTCAGCTTTCTTGATCAATTTGGTAAAATTTTGATATTTTCCCTCATTTTTAGCCTGAATTTGATTTTCATAAATTCACCAAAAATCGAAAAACCCACTTTAGCATTTGAAATTTTGACAGGTGATGAATTTTTGCATGATCTTTCGACCTACCTTTGTAAAGTTTGAAAAAGTTCGTGCAAGTCCTATGTTGAAACGCAAAATCTGCGATTTCGGCTGACCTGTCAATCAAAATGGCCGCCATTTTGTAAGTAAGGGCAACTTTTTTTTTGGCAAGTTTGCTCTAAAATGTTCCTTAGGATGTCCCCTTTAAGAAAAAAGTTGTCTCGGAGGATCGGCGGGGGGAGGGGGGTGCAATTGCTCCTATTGTCATATGCCGGACTATAATATGTATTTATCTACTTTTCTGTCAAAATTGCCCAAAATCCAGCTTTTTCCAGAACTGTGAAGAGAAAATTCGTTAATTTTTTTGTCAAAATTACGATGTTCCTTTTTTTGCAAATTGTCAAAAAGTCTCGCTTTTTCCCGTTTTTTTAAACAAACTTTCTAAATTTTCCATTTGCTCTCTTCTTTCAGAATTTTGATGATTTTTTTTCAGGAATTCTGATTCTTTTTGAATAAGTTTTTTTTTGGCTTGGATGGATCCCTTGACCTCGCCTCGCCGTTCATAAAAATTTGACGACATTTTCTGCTAAAAGTCAGAGAAAACTGATTGTTGGAGAGGTTTCCTTGTTAGTTTATTTCGAAGAATATCGGTCTACCTTTGATGTTTTCTTTATTTATTTTTTTGTAACTGATAACACTGTTCTTAGCTAATTTTTTCCCCCGATTTTTTTCTTCGAAGACAACAGTTGAATAACACCATTACCGGGATTTTTATTTTTCAAGGCGAAGGCCTGAAATAAATAGACTCCCCCGTATGATTAATTTTTTTTAAAAACCACGCTGTGCCGTGTATCCCCTCCACTTCTCTGTTTCGTTTCAATATGTGCTGTTTTAAAAATTAAACGAAGACTTCCTGCGCAAAATATTCGAACTATTAAAAATAAAATAAAAATGCGTATTTTTGAAACGATGCAAAACGTAAAGGGGCTTTTCTAACGAGGTCTAATTTTTTTATTATTAGGTAAATGAAATAATTTTAGTACACATATTTTTTAGGTACATGCATTACCAATTGACAAAAATTAACGCAACGGCGTAATTCGGTATAAATTATTATCAATTTAATTCGAACTTACGAAACGATTACATATACGAGGCGTATACAAACACGTATCTATGACTATATTATGCAGTAATATTCCCTGCGGAAATATGATTATAAGTCCCGGGTATATTGTGAGGTCAGAACGGACGTATTCGTAGGTACCGGTAGAGTGAAAATAGAACTTTTGGAATTATGTATTTATTTCGAAGCGATAATTTGAGCTAGCATAGGTCACAGTCAAAAGTCTACTCCGGCGAATATATTGGACTAATTTTTATGACCCTAATCTATCTGATTATTTACCTTTTCGTTTGCACTTGTAGTTCTACATCGAATGAACAAATTCATCTTATATTATGTACGTACTACCATGTGATAAAAAAAAACCTCTTATCACAAACGCATGATACATAATACGATGATATACATACACACTTGTTAATAATAATAATCTCAAAACATCGTAATAAACCGCATCCCATAAATGAATGATGCGATGCGACCGAACAAGTTGGCCAAATGTAGTATAGACCTACACATGGGTATTTGGCTGACTCTGTGGTGGTCTCTACGTCATCACAACAACGCCACTCGCCACTTTATAGTCAAGTCCAAAATGAGAATTTGTATCAAAAATGGATAATTTTTTTTTACTTTATTCTATTCGTATATCGGCGCGACGGAGCGAGAGAGAGAGAGAGAGAGGACGAGCAAAACGTAGTAAACATATTGTAACTCTCGGAGCAGCAATTGTGTAATTGTAATAAATTATTACCTACACCTACCTCTCGCCTCTCTCGATACGGGCCAAAAAATTGGCTTGTTTGGCATTTTGCGATATAATTCGAAAATCATTTAAAATTAGATGAAACGATTGTTCGATGATATTAGTCCGACGAACGTGTACTCGTCTCATTTCGATTCGTATGTTGTATTATTTGATGACGTCACTGAAAAAATTGTAAGTATATCGGGGTTAAGCTTTTTATTCATCATAAAGGTATACGTGATGATGCGATGATTTGGTACATATTATTTTCTTTTCGCTCGTTATGTTTTCGTTTTTTTTTTTGTGCTTTCAATTGAAACGTCTGAGTTGACGTTGATTAAATGAATCGCCTTATTGAGAGCTTCCTCATGTCGTAAAATTACTATGTGCTGATATTTTACGTATACGTCTTGTCTCCGTTTCCCGGAGACGCTCGTTCTTTTTTTCGTTGTGCCTCTCGGTAATAACTATATTATGCGATGTTTCTAAGTGCAAAGTTGTAAATGACATTTTCATCTCGTCACAGGTATCGACAGACCAGATTCAGTTCGCGCAGAGTCCGCCGAAGAGTGGTTTTCAAGCATGGAGATTGTAACGTCGTGCAAGGAAATGTCGCCAAGAGAAGAAGAAGATATTTGCAGGTAAATACGAGTTTCGATATCTTTCTTAGAGTAGTTCGTGGGCTATCTGAGAATACTCCAAATTGCCGAAGCTGTGCAGAATTGCTATTGCTTGCTAGGTATTGGCTTTGCGTTGAATCATTAATGATCTGTTTTTTTTTCCTGAGTGGGTAAAAATACTTACAATTGTGATAGAATTGTACGTATTATGTGTTTTGATCGTAAATATACGAGTACTAGTCCGGCATATGACAATAGGAGTAATTGCACCCCCCCTGTCCATCTTCCGGGACAACTTTTTTCTTAAAGGAGACATCCTAAGGAACATTTTAAAGCAAACTTGCCCAAAAAAAAGTTGGCCTTACTTACAAAATAGCGGCCATTTTGATTGACAGGTCAGACGAAATCGCAGATTTTGCGTTTCAACATAGGACTTGCACGAAATTTTTCAAACCTTACAAAGGTAGATCGAAAGATCAAGCAAAAATTTATCACCTTTCAAAATTTCAAGTGCTCAAGTGCGTTTTTCGATTTTTGGTGAATTTTTGAAAATCGAATTCAGGCCAAAAATAAGGGAAAAAATCAAAATTTTACCAAATTGATCAAGAAAGCTGAAATTTTGGATATACCCTGTTTTCGACATGCCAAATCGATAGGAAACGGGTTCAACTCGTTTTGAGCAGTTCTGGAGTCTCCAGCAGATTTTTTAAACTCGAAATTCCCACAAAATTCCATCAAATTGGAGTTGTAGAGCTAAAATTTATTCTAAAAACTAATTTCAATACGCTACGAAGTACTGCAGGTGAATTTCAAGTCGTTTTCGAGCCTCCAGCGACTTTTTGAAAGGTTGTATGGCGTTTTTTTGGAAAACTGAAATTTCCTTAAAAAAGTTGGAAGCTTCAAAACCATTTGAAACCCCCATGTAGTCTGCCAAGTAAATTTCAGCTTGCCAGCTACATTTGATAAATTAATGTTGGGGAAATTTCAAGTTTCAAAAATCTACTGAAGGCTCCAGTAATTTTCAAAAAAGTCGCTGGAGGCTCTAATATGACTTGAACCCACCTGAAGTCGTCTTCAGAGGGTGTTAAAATTGGAGTGTAGAGTAAATTTCAGCTTTCCATCTCCATTTGATGAAATTTTGTGAAAATTTAAAGTTTCAAAATTCTGCTGGAGGCTCCAGTAATTTTCAAAAAAGTCGCTGAAGGATCTAAAATGACTTGAACCCAGCTGAAGTCGTCTTCAGAGGTTGTTAAAATTGGAATGTAGAGTAAATTTAAGCTTTCCATCTCCATTTGTTGAAATTTTGTGAAAATTTAAGTTTCAAAATTCTGCTGGAGGCTTTAGGAATTTTCAAAAAGTCGCTGGAGGCTCCAAAACGACTTGAAATTCACCTGCAGTACTTCGCAGCGTATTAAAATTAGTTTTTAGAATAAATTTTAGCTCTACAACTCCAATTTGATGGAATTTTGTGTTTCAAAAATCTGCTGGAGGCTCCAGAACTGCTCAAAACGGGCTGAAACCGTTTTCAATCGATTTGGCATGTCGAAAATAGGGTATATCCCGAATTTCAGCTTTCTTGGTCAATTTGGTAAAATTTTGATTTTTTCCCTCATTCTTGGCATAAAATGGAATTTCAAAAATTCACCAAAAATCGAAAAACGCACTTAAGCACTTGAAATTTTGACAGGTGATAAATTTTTGCTTGATCTTCCGATCTACCTTTGTAAGGTTTGAAAAATTTCGTGCAAGTCCTATGTTGGAACGCAAAATCTGCAATTTTGGCTGACCTGTCAATCAAAATGGCCGCCATTTTGTGAGTGAGGCCAAATTTTGTTGTTGGCAAGTTTGCTTTAAAATGTTCCTTAGGATGTCCCCTTAAAGAAAAAAGTTGTCCCGGAGGATCGGTGAGGGGGGGGGGGTTCAATTACTTCTGTTGTCATATGCCGGACTAAAAGTATAGTGCCAGTTGGCTTTTATTTCTAAGTGAAAAGAGCTAACGAGATGAATGAAGCTGCGTTGAGTAGAGAAAAATAAAGGCTTTCAAAAGTGACCTTGAAAATTTCAGGCCCATTCACAGGGTGTTCACAAATTGAAAAACCGGTTTTTATTCGCCCAATGTATTCTACACACTAAGGCGACAAAAACGTGATATGAATTTTTTGAAACCGGTTCATTAATTTGCAACCAGTTGACAAACAATACCCAATTGCAGATGGAGAAAAAAGCTTGAAACAAAAGTGTTGTAGAGCGTGAAAAATTACACAATTCTGTCTAATCACATTTTGAAACCGGTTCATTGGTTCGCATTTAGCAACCAGTTTTTGACAATCACCTAAAAATTGGGGATGGAGAAAAAAACTTGAAACAAAAGTTGTAGAGCGTGAAAAATTAAACCATTTTCGCTAATCGGATTTTGAAACCGATTCATTAATTTGCAACCAGTTATCGAAAATTATTCAAAAATTGTATCTACATAGTGAAAAAATCTTGAAACAAAAGTTGTAGAGTGTAAAAAATAACACATTTCAGTCTAATCACCTTTTGAAACCGGTTCATTGGTTTGCATTTGGCAACCAGTTATTGACAATCACCTAAAAATTGAAGATATGGAGAAAAAAGTTGAGATCGTGAAAAATTGAACCATTTTTGCTGATTGGATTTTGAAAATGGTTAATCATTTTGCAACATGGCAACTTTTGATGGCTTTCTGCGATTTAATGAACCGGTTTCAAAATCTGATCAGAAAAAAATGGTTCAATTTTTCTTACTCTACAACTTTTGTCTCAAGCTTTTTTCTCATCACCAATTTTTAGGTGATTGTCAAAAACTGGTTGCTAAATGGGAACCAACAAACCGGTGTGAAAATGTGAACCAATGAACCGGTTTCAAAATGTGATCAGGCAGAATTGTGTAATTTTTCACGCTCTACTTTTGTTTCAAGGTTTTTTTCTCTATCTACAATTTTTTGAGAATTTTTTGTAAACTGTTTGCAAATTAATAAACTGGTTTCAAAAATCCATATCACGTTTATGTCGCCCTAAAGTGTAGAATACATCGCGCCAATAAAAACCAGTTTCAATTTTTTTGACCAAACCGGTTTTTCAATTTGTGGACACCCTGTGCATGGGCCTGAAATTCTCTACTCAACGCCGCTTCATTCATCTCGCTAGCTCTTTTAACTTAGAAATAAAAACCACCGGGCACTACTTTTGTGTCATACTGTAATTATCAAATGTTGAAATCTTTTTAAAGTGAAATAGTGCGTATTTTTAGGGGCTAAACCCTCACACAAGATAGGATATGAAATTAACCTAATGACTCGATTTGGTTTCCAGGATATTTTTACGACGTTGGTAGACGCTCAGTGGCGTTGGACGTTACTCGTATTCGCGCTGAATTTCATCCTCAGTTGGCTGGCCTTCGCTGTGATCTGGTGGCTAATCGTCGTATCTCACGGTGACTTCGAGAGCCGTCCAGAAAATACCTCCAATAAAACCGAACAATCGCCTAAGCCTACTCCATGCGTCGAAGGCGTAACATCGTTCACATCGTTGTTCCTGTTTAGTGTAGAAACGCAGCATACTATTGGTCAGTACGATGAACGATGAGTATCGACATTTCAAACTGAACTGGCGAATGGCAATTTATTTTTGGGGCTATTTTGTTTTTAGTGTAAAGGATTTTTCTGTGTGTACAGGATATGGTGCTAAACATATCACCGAAGAATGTCCCGAAGCTATATTTTTACTCTGTTTGCAAAGCATTTTTGGAGTGATGATTCAAGCGTTCATGGTTGGCATCGTGTTCGCCAAATTATCCAGACCGAAAAAAAGAACCCAAACGTTGCTGTTCAGTCGGAACGCGGTCATTTGCCAGAGGAATGGTCAACTTTGTCTCATGTTCAGAGTTGGTGATATGAGGAAGTCTCATATTATCGAAGCTCACGTTAGAGCGCAGCTGATCAAGAAAAAAGTAAGATTTTTTTTGATGTGTTAATGATAGCGATTTTCCTCCTCCTGATGTGAGAGAAATAGGATGGGTCGTATTCAAACTTTTTTCAA
The DNA here is from genome assembly GCF_950023065.1 of Planococcus citri. NCBI lineage: Eukaryota > Metazoa > Arthropoda > Insecta > Hemiptera > Pseudococcidae > Planococcus > Planococcus citri. The sequence goes on along the minus strand of NC_088679.1, from coordinate 2,667,823 downwards.
ATTTTGGTGGAGCCAGGAAAAATTGTGGCTAAAGGGCGAAGGATCTCGATAAGACGTAGGAAAAATTTTGAATTTTTTGGTCAACGTTTGATCGTTATTCGGCTCTGGCTCAAAGTTCTGAAAATTTTTCCCCTGTGTCGAAAAAATTGAATTGAGCTTACTAATAGAGAGGAAAACAATTTAAAAAAATTAAAGTATTTGCAATTTTCAACATTTTTAAAATGTTGAGCTCATAGTGGGTAAGGAGGAGGAGGAGAGGGGGGGGGTGAAACTTTGAACGAAAATGGAAAAAAAATGCGAAAAATCGGAGAGCACAAGCCCAAAATTGGTCTGATTTGACATGGAATGGTCCTCCTTCAGTTTTTTGGATCGGCAACTCAACTTGCTTCCGCACAGTTCTGGTTTCTGTACCAATAGGCAAAATATTCGACACCTGTCTCAGAATACCCCGAATCTTGAGCTGAACGATTTATTTATGGTAGAAGGAGGGAAGAGGGATTCGTTGGTCAAGGTTTCACGAAATATGCTGTTGTTTTTCGAAAATTTCCTCAGTGATAGGACGTTTCAATCGAAGGGTTTTAAATTCAATTTTTACTGTAATTTCGAAAGAGCTACTTGACAGTAATTTTTTTGAAAAGTAAAAAAGAATGAAAAAAGCATTTGTATGAAATTTTTTACTCCTTCCTGAAAAATTCATTATCTATAAAAAATCATTTTAAAAAATTCTTTAGGTATCGAAATACCTATATTAAAGTTGATAAAATTGGTCTAAAATGTTGAAATGAATTATTTTTCAAGATCCGAGCTAAAAATAAAGTTTTCCCCCCTCAATTTCAAGTCCATATTTTTAAACGAAAAATGAACAATTTTGATGAGATGAAGCTCTTATGGAAGTGCTCAGACTTGGAATTCTCGAGTTTTCATTACTCTTCTGCCTTTCAATAATGGAAACCCGAACTCGAAATGTCTCGGATCATTATTTTTTGACTACTAATTTAATCCCTTTCCTCCTCCTGAATAATGGGAACCAAAATTTTCCAAAAAAGTTCGTTTTTACTCGAAATTTCTAAAAAAAAAAAAAAAACAAGACAAATTGTTAGAGCGCCGGTGTTGAAATCCAAATCGCCAAAATAATAAATTGAAACTGAATCATTCGCGAACGAAATAATTGATTCCCCAGTAAACTGATTCGCAAATCACCGCTTGGTACTGTAAATAAATTCGAATAGTTTACGAATGATTTCTTTAATCAAAAATAAATCATTCGTGAAAGTAACAAAAGATTATCCTAAAAATTATCATTTGAATTATTTTGGATTGAAAAAATTTACAGTTGAACCGATTCGAGTAGTTCGTAAACGATTTTTTTAATTATTAAAAATGAATTATTCACGAACTAGCTAAACCACTATTTTCACAGTGATCCAAAAGTAATCACTGAGGGGAGGGAGGGGGACGAGTTTCAAAGAAAATGATGCATTCACAAAAAAGTTTTCAAGAGCCAAAAAAAGTGTACATATTTTTTCAATTATTGGAAGATATTTTTAGGTTCAAAAATTTTCAGGGTTTTCTTTTTCTTTATTTTTATTCTTGGTTTCGTTTTTTCGTTTGAAAGAAGAATTATTGAAAAAAATATTTTCATTTGTTCAATTTGTAACTTGTGTTGCATTTTTTTTTTTTTTTGGAAATTTCAAAAAGTCATTTTTTTATTGATTTTTCAATAAGTATTTTTAATTTTTTTGTTTGTAAATTGATATTTTTTAAAGCTGTTTCTTCAAATGTGTCAATTCTTTGGTTTTTTTAAAATCATTTTTTTACGTTTTTTTGCCATTTTGAACTTTTTGGCTATATTTTTTAATTTTTTCGAGCAATAAAACATGTTTGAAATCTTTGGCTTTGTTATGATCATAAATACATTTCGTATTTTTCTCGAGCTTCTTTGTTATTTTCTATGATTTTCGTCTCGTCTTCTCTCATCGATACCAGCAACAGCTTAATATTTTTTTGTACATGTAGGTTTTTTTGAGATGGTATTGCTCTGAAATTGCTCAATTTTTCTTATATTTCCATGAAATCAATATTTTCAATTTTATCTATTTATTTATTTTTTGTTTCTCAATGACTTTGTCTTTTTTTCCGAGCAATGCAAACCGAAAATTCGGTTTTTTTCCTAATTTTTTGGTTCATTTTTAAAGATATTATTTTTTTTTTGAAGTTCGGCTTTTTAAATTTTTTTGGTATGTTTTATAACGTTTCAAAATTTCAACATTTTAATAACACACGTGTCATGTTTATTTTTATGAACTTTTTTTGATATTATTTGTGTGAACTTTCCCCTCTCCCTCCCTTTTAGTCTATTTGACCTAACATTCATTCAGATCAATTTTTTGTTTTTTTTGACATTTTTTGTTTTTAAATAAAATTTTATTCTTTGTGTCTCAACAAAATATTTTGAATATTTTTGGTTTTCATTTCGATTGCTGGAAGCTTCCAAAGTCTTCATCAATTTTTAGAGAATATCAAAATATGTGAGCAATTTTTTATTCAATTTTTTCAATTTCATGTTCGAGTTTAAAATATTTTTCAGTTTAACATTTTTGGAATTGTTCTAACTTTTAAAAAAAGTGATTTTATTGTTTATTTCACGCCCTTGATGCATATTTACATATAATTTGATGCATCGACGTGAGATTGTTTGCGTATACTTACTTATCTGACAGTGAATCTTTAAAACATCCTACTGAGGAAGGGATCTGCAACTGTATAAATAATAGCGTACTCGCATAAGTCACACTCACGTGTGCGAAACCGATACCAGTTACCAGTCGTTAATCAAAACCTATGATCGATTCGCAGGTCACCAAAGAAGGAGAAATCCTTCCATTTTTCCAGCACGAAATGAAAGTAGGAGGAGACGGCGCCGAAGACCGTATATTTTTCATCTGGCCGACGACGATCGTTCATAAAATCACACCGTCATCGCCCCTATATAAATTATCGGCAGCCGATATGCTTCAAGATAGATTCGAAATAGTGGTCATTCTAGAAGGTAACGATGAGCTTATAGTATACACAGTGTATCTAAGAGTAGATGCAATTTGCGTTTTTGTTTTCTTGTTTTTTTTTTTTTTTTTTTATTTTTATTTTATTATGTACATATTAATTTATTTCGGCTAAATCAAATCCAACGGTATATTTTAATGCGGGTTTTGCGATGTCTGTCTGTCTGTCTGTGTACTCTGTAGGTGTAATCGAATCGACCGGAATGACTACTCAGGCTCGTTCATCGTACCTGCCGAATGAAATCTTGTGGGGCCATCGGTTCGCGAATCTAGTCTCATTCAAGAAAGAAACCGGTGAACATGAAGTCGACTATAGTCAGTTCAACAATACGTACGAAGTCGATACGCCATTATGCAGCGCTTACAGCCTAGATTTACTCCTCTCCGGCCAACAGTCGCTCGGTATGTATGGAATTACCTACTCGTACTCGCGTACTTTTACATATTGTGGAAATCAACTACGTCTACACCAGGCTAACTTATCAGCTGGTTATTTACAAGTAGCGGCTATTCGCTATATTTACATGTTTAATCAGCGCGTAATTTACTCATACGACTATTACGAAATCTTCGGTTCAGTTTTCTTATCACCTGTAGGTAGGTATATGAGCCATCGAGGCTCGAGGCTTGTGCAAAATATGTATATTTTTTCACGCAATGTTTACCCTTTGGTGTATTTATACGTAGCTTACAAGTATAAGTAGGTATGTATAGGTCTAGGTACGAGTATATTTTAAACATCTCGTGTGCTGCTCATATTTTGTGTATTTAATTACCAATATTATACTATACATCTACGATGCTTTGACACAAACAGATGGAAACAATTTGGACGTTCCTTCGACGGAGAGTGCTTGCTCCAACGAATGCCCCCCGCTCACTCCCAGTAACTCGGTCGAGCAGATCAAACTACCCAATGACAGTATTATTATAACGTTGCAACCAGCTTCCGAAGCTCTGATCAAGGATCCGGATATTATTCCTGGACCAGAATCGAATATTTAGTCGTAAATTGGTGAGTTTGTTTCATTTATGTACCTATCTGTGATGTGACATTGGTTGTTATTTTTTTCTCCCTACCTACATATTTCGTTATTGTGTAATATTCGTTTTTATACGTAGTTTTATCGATGACGTTTTAGAGTGAAGATACCTAGATAAATGCGTAGTTTTAATTGCTAGAAAAGTTAGGTGCGTCATTTAACATAGTACACTCTTTACATTTAAGGAATCTTATTAATGAGGGAGCCACTCGAGGTATTCGGTCACAATTTTTTTTTAATGTTGGATTTTTAGAAACAGCACGTCCCAAACGATTCAAAATTGATATTTATTCCTACTGTTAGAACGCTGAAATCTGGTCTGTACACTATTTTTTCATTACCTAAATTAACTGGGGATGGTTTCTTGCTGTTCTGGAGCCTCTATTTATGGTGGATTTGTCGAGTTCTCAGTTTTGAAAAAATTCTAATGAAAAGGGCTAAAATGAAATTCAGCACTTATAAACTCGAATACATCGTCTTTGTCACCCTTTAGACCGATTTTGATGCCTATTTCCAAAATTTTAACCAGGATTTGCAGATTTAAAAATTTTAATTTTTGAGAAAAAAAATGAAAAATTTTTTTTTTGACCGTTTAAATTGATTATCTTGGCGGTTTTTAGTTTTTCAGAAGTCTCCAGCTTATTTTTGTTTGTTCCAAAGCTGGAAAAATTTTTACAAAAATTTAAATAAGAAAAAAGTCGAGATATTCGTTGTTTACGAATGTATCAACTAGAACTACGGAAAATCTTAATCGAAAGAATTAGATGGTTTGAAGAGTGAAAAAAAAACAATTTTAATGACTGAAATTTCGATTTATCGAAGATATAAGAAGAACGGGTCAGATTGAGAGGGGGGGAGCAAACGTTTTAAAATGTTGAAAATATTGTGTTTTTTACATTTTTGATCATGTTATTAACACGTTGACTCTTGAACAACCTTAACAGGGTTACCAAGTTCTGGGCCCCATAATTTTCAAAAACTACGAAAATTCGCTCAATTTTATGAATTGAAATTGATACCAGAATTTGGGGCATGAGAGACTTGGAATGTGCTGGGGGTGGAGGGTTTGGAGAAGAGGGTTCAAGTGCTCTAGAATTTTTCTCTTTCTTGTCTCACCGTGACTTGGGTTCCAAATCTCCCTACTGTTTCTTGTAGATTATCATCTTGATTCGTTACTCGAAAAAATTTTACAATAAAAATTTAATTTGACAGAAATCTCCTTAAAAATAAAGTCTCGTGAAATCACCTTTTTTTTTTACCAAAATAGTCAATTTGTTGCCAAAACTGCGAAAAATTTTTGCTGAACCCTCCTCCTCTGGATTCGTAGCTACTGTCAAGATTCTGATCATCAGGGTGACTTTTATTTGCACTCGCGGATTTTTTTTTTGCTCCCACTCCACAAAATTGGTTAGTTCTTATGAGAAAGAAAATCCGTGAAATTTTTAGTCCCTCAACTAAAAATTTAATGAATTCCAATTTATCCAAAAATTTTACATTTTTGCAACCGAATTTCTCCGAATTTCTGTAATGATTTCCTTTTCAAGAGTAGGTAATCCTTCCTCGGTCCTTCATACAATACTTGTCCTCTTATAATAGAGGCCCTTTCTCTCCTATCTGGGAAAAAATAAAAAATAATTTGAAAAAGTGAGCTCTATGAAATCTGGACTCGAAGAGTTTCTTTCTGAAATGAAAAATTTTCAAAAATTGTTTACAGACATCAATTTTTTTTAAATTTCCAACTGGACTAGAGGCTGGAGCTTTATACTTACGAGAGATATTAAAATTGTTAGGGAAACCGAGGAAATAGTTTGAGGATTCTGATCAGAAATGATAAATTTCAAAAAACTTTAAACAGATTTCTGCTTTTCATTTTTTTTTCAAGTAAGTACCTAGATAGGAAATGAACTTTGACCGAAAAACGAAAAATGTTGCTCAAATTGTACTTTTTTAATTTTTATTGTTTTTTTTTTTTGTAACAGAGGGGTTGGCTCTTGATACGACTTTTTTCGCGGACTGAGAAGACAAATCAAAAAAATGAGTACCAGTACTTAGTTCTTTCCTCGTAAAATCTAATAACTTCAGAGAGAGTGGAAGCTTTGGGAGCGCGAAGTGGTGAAACTTCAAAGCAAGAATCACCTCAAGTCTTCACTCTTGAACATTAAATTTTTACTCGTAAATTTTTTTGAAATGAAACTATTTTACTGAAATGGGGGGGCGGGGAGGGAGTAATGGAATCCAAACTTTCCAAATTAGAGCCATCTTGACTCCCCAAATTTTACTTTCATGAGCACCTTATGTACCTCAATAATTGATTTAAATTTATGGGTTTTTCGTGTTTTGGAGGGAGGGGGGTTAAATATGCAGAGGCTTCAAAGTAGATTATCACGATGAGAAATCGATTTGGAAAGTCGAAAATAGATTTTGAACTCAGTTTTTGCGTTATAATACACTATGTTTTATCTAATTTTTGATAAATTTTTAAAAATTTGTTAGTTTTAAAAGTGAATTTGGGTATGTGCTTTCCCTTTCCGAAAATCATATATTTTTCCTTCTCTTGAAAAACCTTTCAATTAAAAGGAATGAAAAAGGAAAGAAAAAAAGAAAAGAAATGCGATTTTGAAATTATTGCAGTAGGTATTTTTTTGTAGAATTTTAAATATTTCATTGTTCGAATTGAAGGCTGCATTAATTAATTGTTTTTCACTACGAGTATGTTGAAAGGACGGGAGAGGGGGGTGGGGTTGGTTGACGATTTCGTTTTTCTGTAGCTTTTTTTCTTTCTATTTTTTTTTTTTTTTTTTTTTTTTTTCGTCTATTTGTTATCTACTACTTAATCTGAGTATTTGAGATTTTGTAGCATTGTCCATCTTATTGTTTTTTTTTGTTTTTTTTTCGTTTATTTTTTATCTACTTACTAATCTGAGTATTCGAGATTTTGTACCATTGTCCATTTTATTGCTTTTTTTATTGTTTTTTTTTTTAAATTATTTATAGGTAGCTCAAATTAAAACGTACTGCTCTCAATCCTAGAAGCTTTTTGATTTTTATAGGAGGAGTCATGAAAATATTTTTTTTTCTATTGTAAATGACATGTTAATCCAATGTACTCGTTTTAAATCTATTTTTTCAAAAATTGCTTTCAAAATTTATAAACTTCTTGTTCATTGAAGTATAAAATTTAGCATTGATACGTATAAAAAAATCGTTCGAAACATCTTTTTTTTCATCAGAATCACCTCTTGTCCCCTCTCCTTGAAATACCTACGAGATGATATAAATTCTCGAACACTCGAAAACCTACGCTTTCGTATCTAATCTCGCAGAAGTCCTCAACGAGAAGTGTATTAAACCTTCAGTCTCAGTCATATCATCGTAGGTAGGTATTCCGTTGACTATAATGAATGATTTGTAAACGTATAATTTTCACTTATTAACGAGCGGTGCGTGTATAAAGGAAATGTGTATGGCGAAACCAATTAAAAATTTCGTAGCTTCATTAGGAATTATGTATTACATACGTAGACGTACGCAGGTCAGCATCATCATCGTCGCGTTGTTGTGGTCGTACTATGTACAATATGCCTTCAGTTCTCACTGTCAGCAATACAGCGTACATTCTCGTATTCATTTTTAATATTGTATTCTTCCTATACCTCATTTGAAGATGGTCACGGTCGCGTTTGGATTTCCATAAAATTAGATACGTAAAATCGATGATGTGTGATTAGGAGATTATTTTGTTTTTTTTTTCAAAATGTGTCAAAATTTCGCGAGTATTGAGTAGGTATTCACGACGAGTGACGACGAGGTTTTTGATCGTGGTTTCGTGGTGTAAATTAGCGTCGATCGGTTAATTAATTGAGTAATGTAATTACTTACCCGAACTGCAGACCTACCTGAAACGTAATCGCAACTCGTAATACGTGTTTCTATACTGCTGAACTATATTTTAGGTTTAAAACAACTCCAACACTGGTTCAGTGATTGGTAAAGTTGGTCGATGTGGCGCCAACTGTGTGTTATACGTATACGAGTACCTTCGTAATGCCATATGCAGTGCTCGTACAGGTGGTTTTTATTTTACCTTTACTCGATTACCATAATATGGCGATTACCTACGTTAACGACCACTGATCGTTGGTCTCTCTGTCTGTCTGTCTCTGTAGTATTTATTTATGTATTCTAGGTTTAGGTATAGGTATAGGTACCTCACGTTATGTAGTATTTTCTGCTGTTTCCACCTACTTAATATGTATTCGCCGGTCATAACTCACATCCTGGCTAGTTGATGCGCATCGTAGTTAATCTTCGACGTGTGCTACGCTTACGTTCGGTTGTTGTAATACGATTGTAGTATAATGTAGTTAAATATGTGCAAGTGCATGTTTCACGTTACCTCTTTCAAGTCGCACACAGTTACCGTACCTGTGCCGCGTTTGTTATCAGTATCTTGATGAGTTGTGATAACGTGTTTATAAGTCGTTTCACCTGTGTTGGTGGGTGCTTTGTTCGCGAGTGAATCGATCATGATGATGATGATGGTGATGATGTATCTTTGAGGTGAGTTGATTGCGTCGTAGATGATAATGGTATGGTTGGATGACAATTTGTTCGATGAAATTTTGAAGGCGGTGGTCTCAGACTTTGTTTATTTCAATCAATTGTGCCCCCCCCCATCTCTTATTTATCAATTTTGATCGATGGAGAGCTTCAAATTTTTTTCTTGAAATATTGTCGAGAGTTTTTATTTTATTTTATTTTTCTGAATTGAGTGTGCTCGAATTTGTGCATACTTGATAAGGGTATACCTTAATTGCACAAATTTTGATTTTTACTAAAAATTGACATTTTGGCCATAAATTGCGAAAATTCTCACCAGGGTGTTGACCAGAAATCACTACCTTTTTACTACTTTTCAAAAAAAAATCACTCCCTTCCAACATATTTTCAACCCCCCCCCTCCCCTCCATCGCAGATCAATTTTGTGGCAAAAAGCGAATGATAATTTTAGCAAAAAACAGAACTTATTATTGACAAAAAACTGTACTTTTTCGCAATATTTGTCAGAAAAGGGAGTCAATGAGAGACTTTTTTCAATTTTTCGATTAAAAAGCGATACTTTTGGTTGTTTTTTTTAAAAATTGACTTTTTGAAATTTTTCGAGAACAACGACAATTTTAAGCAAGTAGCGAGACTACTTATTTGGCAATGGAAGTTCAAAGTTAAGCGTGTTTTGAAAGCTCAGTTTCAGAAACTTGCCAATTTTGAAGCATTAATAATTTGAAAATGGGGGGGGGGTCCAGAAAGCATACATTTTTATGCTATTGATAACTATGAACTTTTCGTGATGGAATTTGAAAAACCTTGAGGGGGGGAGGGCTCTTCCAAAACTCAAAATTTTAGTCGTGTGACAATTCGTTCGATATGTTTTCGAGAATTTCCAAATTCCAATACGAATATAGGCTCATTATTTCGATTTAACCCCTTAACATTTTTTTAGAAATTGAAAAAATCGCGTGACATAATTTTTGAGAGCTCTAAATATTCGTACAATTGTCAGCTGTTTTTCTTTTAAGCTTCCAGAAAATTTAAAAAATCGTGGGGCATGTTCTTGAGTTATTAAGATTTCAGTAAACTTACGAGAAAAAAAAATGGGTTAAATGGGAGCACTCGGCTCAAAACTAAGCTGATTTAACATGGAACTGTGGAAGGGAATTAGAGAGACTCTTAATTTAAAAGTTGGAAATTTCATCGTCCCAACAGTTAGTTAAATTGCTTCATTTTATTAGTTACCAGAATTTTTCATAGTAAGCAGATACTCCGATTGCTTCTGAAGTGTCAGGATCTCGAGACAGACTGATTGGGAGGGGTGAGGGGGAGAGAGAGGGGTGGTTCAATGGCCAAAAAACCAAAGATGTATATTTGTATTACAGTAGTTTTTGAATATTTTGACATCACACTGACTTCTTCGACAAAAGAAAACTGAAAAAAAAACTTCAATGAACAATTTTGACCTCAAAAGATCTAACAATAAGTAAGGTATTTGAGGGAAATTTGAAAGCATCAAAATTTTTAAGAACACCGAAAATTCACAATGATTCGACTATTAACCTCGACTGAAAAATAATGGAATAGATAATTTGACGACAGTGGCAACATTTGAGACTCACTGCGAGTTGAAAATTTAAGAAGCTTCCTTCGCGACAATATTGTTGAAGTGTTTTAAAAAAAAATCGGATCCGTTGGCCTTGATTTTTTTCAATTTCGTACCAAATTTCGAGTCAGTTTTATTTTATGTTTAGATTATTCTAAAAATCTAAAGAAATAGACTCCTGCAACAGAAATTTTGCCGGGCACATTTTGAGATTTGAGATTTTTTAAAAAAATATCATAAAAGTGACTCACTCAAGTCAGCACACACCATTTTTACAACGTCGATTTCTGGAATTTTTCTCCTGCAATTTCATAATTGAAAATTTGGAAAATAGACGGTTCTGAACGGCCAGAAATTGATTTTGAAACATAGGAGAGTAATTTCAGTCACATACACTGAACGCATTTCAAAGAGCTCAAGTTTATTTCGAGCGATTTTATTGAATTTTTGGAAAACTGGAATTTCCAAAATATCTGCAGGACTCAAGGACTGCCGGAGGCTCCAGAACTGCTCAAAACGGCTCGATTAATTTATAGAGTTAGAAATGGGCTTAACACCAAATTCCAATTTTTTAGGTCAATTAGATGAAATGTCGATTTTCTATCATTTTTGGTCTGAAAATATTTAATCCTTAAACATTTACTAAAAATCGAAAAATGCACACTTAAGCATTTAAAAATTTGACTGGTGATTGTATTTTTGCAAAATCTTTCGATTTAATACCTTCATCTTGGTTGAAAAAATTTTCTGAAGATTGGCTTACCCATCTTGAAAGGTCGGAAATCAATTTAAGCCTTGAATGTAAAAAAAAAATTCCTAAAATCCTCTCACTCATCAACCCCCTCCCTCCACACAGCATCCAGATCAATTTTCCAAACACGTATACTCGACATTCCGTGTATTAAATATTATAATTCCTCATTATTCATCAATTTACAGTTCACCAATTCCAATTACCGCTGTGAAATTCATTTATAATAATATGCAAATACCACGAAATCGAATCGAATCACCTTGCGTACAATGAAACCGCAGAATCGTCCGAATAGTCAACGTAAGAGGTGGGCAATCCCAACTATATACTCGTAGGTACCTACCTACGTAAGCGTATATATTTGTATGCGAAAATTTGCACGCCTTAATCATCCTCCTAGTACCCGTTTAGTTTAGTTTAGTTTAATCGGCGGCTAACTGGCTAGATTAATTCATTAACTTGCAGAATTACTAATGAAACCGAATAACTAAGGCCCTAAAAGCATATTGCAAATTAAATGATACCGACTATATACTCGTAACACGAGTACATCTAAATACGTACCAATGTAGGTATAAAATCGCCATAATAGCTCGCTTTAATTACGCGAATAAACTGAAGCTGCGTACACACAGAGACAGAGACATGAGGGAGTAGAGTGAGTAAGAGAGAGAGAGAGGAGGTGTAAGAAATTCGTATCACGAGATGAGAAACATACCTACTCGTGTATTCGCAGTTATACGTATCAATTCATCTGTAAGAAGGTAGGCTATAATTCTATAATAATAATAATTCAAGTTCCAAGAATATAGGACTTAAATCATCTCCCAGGGCTAAAATTTTTTCGCTGTTGGGTCGATGTTAGTTCGCACTTCGCACCATATGAGCTGTGTTTCGTTTCGTGATATCGACTAGTAAATCACAACACGTATCTACTCGTAGTACCATAGCTGAATATACCTACGAGTAGATAGATAGATATTTCGCTATAGGTTCCTGGTATTTGTCATTTTTATCGCATTTATTATATTCCTATGGGGCAAAATTTTCCACACTAATAAAATCGCAACTTAGGTGGTTCGCAATAGATTTACACTTGGACTACTTTATCAGTTGCGTGAACTTGGACTTATACTCGTATAATAGAAGATAAGGTAAACGACAACGTGTGATTTATGTAGGCGAAAATAATAAAAAAAAAAAAAAAGTACCAGGTGTACCTAGACCTATAATACTCAGAACTAATAAGTACATACATCGAAGTAAGTTCATAAAAAATAAGTCAGTACATTCGAACACCCAGTTGAATTCTTTTTTTTTATTTTTTTAAAAAAAGATATATCATTCGATTATATGAGGGGGGGGGGTACTCTGACATCACTAGATCGGAAGATCATGCAAAAATTTTGTTCAAAATCACTACTTTCACTACCTACATCCTGCTCACTTCTTTGCCAAAGAATTGCCCAAATGTTTTTAAGTAGTGCAACTTTTTGAAATGAGAAACAAACACATTTTCAAAAATATCTGTCTGTAATGTTTACATTTACATCCCTCCTCACCAGGACATAACAGAATATGAATTAGATCAACTTTTTGCCCAAATACCAAAACCTTATATTGTTGTAGGGGATTTTAATGCCCACTCCAAAACTTGGGGATCAAGTATCACAAATAATATAGAGGTAATGTAATTGACACATTTCTCCTGAAAAATGATACTTTCCTTCTGAATGAGTCAAAACACACTCACTTTAACATTTCTAATGGTACCTATTCAAACATTGATTTAGCTTTTTATTCCCCAAACATTTCCCATCTTTTGAACTGGAACCCTCATGATGACCTTTATTATAGTGACCACTTTCCAATTAGCATCAACATCCCTCTTCAAACTCAGAAACCCACCCATGAAAAATGTCCTAACCCGTGAGGCCTTGATACGCTGATATTACGCTGACGTACTTTACGCCTGAAATACGCCAAAATAACCATGGTAAAATTGTAGTATAATTGTCGTAAATATGAAAATTCTGCATACGCTCAAAATACTGCAATATTACAGTGGTATCTTTAGCGTAAATTTGCAGTTGGTACCATCAACGATGCATTTACCAACGTATATTCAGAGTACAAAAGCGAAATTTACGGGCAATAATACGCAGGTAAATTTGCAGTAAATTTACGTCAAATTTACCTGCGTATTATTGCCCGTAAATTTCGCTTTTGTACTCTGAATATACGTTGGTGAATGCATCGTTGATGGTAACAACTGCAAATTTACGCTAAAGATACCAATGTAATATTGCAGTATTTTGAGCGTATGCAGAATTTTCATATTTACGACAATTATACTACAATTTTACCATGGTTATTTTGGCGTATTTCAGGCGTAAAGTACATCAGCGTATTATCAGCGTATCAAGACCTCATGTGTGCCTCACGGGAAGTGGATTCTAAACAGGGTAAACTGGTCACATTTTAAAGAAAGTTCTCCCAATTGACTTTACACCAGATGATCCGGACACTAGGTATGGTTGCATATTTCACAACTTCTATTATTCAAGCAGCTGAAGAAACAATTCCAAAAACTTCTACCAAAGTCCCCAAAAAATCTGTCCCATGGTGGTGTCATGAACTAAAAACTGTAATCCAAGATAGAAAAAGATCATTAAAAAAGTACCAAAAAATTGCACTCTTGACAACCTCATTGATTTTAAGAAAAAAAGAGCTATTGCTTGTCAAATCAACTTATCTAAACCAAGAGAAAGTTGGAATAATTGAAGACGTCATAGCAAAAAGGACATATGTGTGAAAGTTGTATTTTGAGAAAAAACTGTTTGAAAGTTTGAGTGCTTAAGAAGTTAAGAAATGTGCATATTTGAACATGGTGACGATTTTATCTTATTTTGCCACTATCTAACTACAATGAAATGCTAGTAAGCGCTCAAACATTTTGAATTATATGTCCTTTTTGAAGCGAAAAATTGGCCAATTTTTTTTCGATTTAAAAATGATTTTGACCAAATTTTTGGATTTAAACCAGGTAAATAATGGTTGATAACACAAAATCGACCATGAGTAAGCCATTATCTCTGAAAAAAGATCGATATGTTGAGTGAAAAAAAAAACCACAAAAAAGACAAGTTTTTTTGGCCAATTTTTTTTTATTGATTTAAAAATGTTTTTGAGCAAATTTTTGGATTTAAACCAGGTAAATAATGGTTGACAACACAAAATCGACCATGAGTAACCCATTATCTCTGAAAAAGTAAATTTTTAATCAACTTCGCAGTTTTAACATGGCGATATCTCACTGGTTTTTCAACTTTGTGAAGTGGGGGTGGTCTCATATGAAAGAGGAAGGTCTGAAGAATAACAATATGGATTCCTCTCAAAAAGGACATATGTGTCATATATACCCCTTTTTGTTATGAGGTCTTCAATTTCATGTTGAGCATCACCCAAAGCACAACTACAAAAGAAATATGAAAAAAGTTCAAATCCTTAAAGGAAGTTATATACCTACTGAAATACCCTACTTAGGAGATGGCAACACTGAAATAAACTCAATAGATGACATTGCAAACACCTTGGCTAGATCCTTTGCAAAAGCTTCTACAACTGCCTCTTATAGCTCTGCTTTCCAAACACTAAAAACACAATTAGAATCCACCCCCCTTAGACTTTTCATCTCAAAATCTAGAACCATACAACTCTCTTTTTTCTCTTAAAGAGCTAAATCATTGTCTAAACTACAACATTAAAAAATCATCCCCTGGACCTGATGAAATTCACCCTCACATGTTAAAGTACTTGTCAGACACCAGAAAAGAAGACTTACTTCAGTTATATAACAAAAGAACTTTCGATTCCTTCTCAAAATTGTGGAAAACTGCAACAATCATTCCAATATCAAAACCTGATAAAAACCCAAATCTTGCATCTAGTTATCGCACTCTCTTAGCATTTATCAAAGTGGTTTCAGAAAGAAAAGATCTACCCTAGATCACCTCTTTAGTCTTCAAAAAGAAATTAGTTCGGCCTTCCAGAATAAAGAAAGTGTTCTTTCAGTATTTTTTGATCTTGAAAAGGCATTTGATAAAGCCTGGCATTATAAAATTCTCCAAAAATTACATTCCATTGGAATTAGAGGACTTTTGGCCTACTTTATTCAGAATTTCTTAACAAACCATACTTTTAGAATGAGAGTTAACAATACATACTCAGAATTTTTTGAAATTGAAAATAGAGTCCCTCAAGGTTCAGTTCTTAGCACAGTCATATTTATACTTTTGATTGATGACATTTCCTATGTTGTTTCTAGACCCATTTCTCTGAGAATCTTTGCTGATGATATACATACATAAACATTTCCTTTCGTTCAAATAATATTCACCTAGCTCTTCGAGTAATCCAAGAAACCCTTGAAAAAATTGAATCATGGGCAGATTCTAATGGTCTAACTTTCTCTGAGTCAAAAACCCACTGTATACTTTTCACCAAAAAAAATAAGATTCCTCCAGATCTCATTCTCAACTTCAAAGGACACTCTTTAGAATTCAAACCCACTACTAAATTTCTTGACTTGACTTTTGATAGAAAACTAAATTGGACTCCTCATTTCCTAAAAGTAAAATCAGATATCATGAAACGCCTAAATCTGTTGAAAATAATCAAAAATTCCAAGTATAATCCATCTCGCAAACTCCTACTTCACTTGTATAAATCTCTAATTCGCTGTAAAATTTAGTATGGAAGCCCATGTTTTGCAAATATCTCAAATAAAACTTCTAATATCCTAAAAACAATTCAAAATTCCGCCCTAAGGATCTGTTTAGGGAGCCCTCTATTCCTCTCCAATAGATAGCCTTTATTGTGAAGCAGCAGAATTACCCCCAGATTTTAGAAGAACTCTCATAACAAACAAATTCATCTCAAATGCATCCACCAACCCTTCCCATCCACTCCAAAACTCAATTAACCCACCCAACCCCCAACATTTTGATCATATACTAGAAGGACCCATTTCTAATTTCATCACAATGTTGAATGATCTTCAAATCAATCCTAAAACACTCATCCAACAACCAATATCATATCCCCCTTGGCTCCTCAGGCCTCCTCAAGTCAATACACAACTTATTAACTACCCAAAAAATAGCCACTCTCTACTAGTAATAAAACAAAACTATCTCGAACTCTTATCAGAATACAAAAAATTCAATCTCTGCTTTACAGATGGATCAAAAATACTAACACTTCATTCAGGGTATGCCTACTCTATTAATGATAAAATTTCAAATTTTAAAATCCATAACTGCTCTTCAATCTACACTGCCGAACTCGCAGCTATTTTCCACTGCCTCTGTGATATATTCACTTATGAATCAGAAAATGAGTCTTTCTTAATTCAGAGTGATTCCCTCAGCTCACTAACTGCTATCCAAAATCTATTTTCTGACCACCCACTAATTCAAAATATTCATAAAACTCTATTGGATTTACAAAATTTAAACTTCTCCATCCAGTTTATGTATGTACCCAGCCATGTTGGAATCACAGGAAATGAAATTGTAGATGAAAATGCAAAATCCACCACTACTCTTTCTCCTCTCACATTTTATCACAGCTGACGACCTTAAATCTATCTTCACCTAAAACACACTTGAGAAATGGCAAAACTTTTGGTCCCTCCAAACATCAAACAAGCTATTTCACCACAAAAAAACTACTCAGTCTTGGAAAAATCTATCTCAACTAAATAGACTTGAAGAAATCATTATAACCAGATTGAGAATTGGTCAAACAAAAATCACCCACAATCACTTCTATGAAAAGGCCCCAAAACCCACATGCCAGTTCTGCCTGTCAGAACTTATATCTGTCCAACACTTAGGTACTATTTCTCCCTCCGTACATCAGCACAGACTATCCCTACAAATAGATGAAAGATCCCTATTAATGTGCTTGTTTTTTTTTTGATCACTGTTAATAATAATTTTTTTTAAAGGAAAAAATTGAGTACAAAGCCTGCAATTCTTTACTGACGATGTTGAAAAAAATTATCCATCCATCCACGTTTTAACGCTGTCTTATGTGCAAAATGTACCTATTTGAATGGTCTTAAAAATTGAATAAATTGCTCCGGAAAATCTGAATGGAAGGAAATTATTTCTTTGAAGGATTAGACACCTTGAGATTGCTTTTTTGATGTTTTGATTTTGAAATATGAACTTGTCAAAATTTTATATACGTATCAATGTATCGAATTCCATTTTAATTTTTTTTCTAAATTCGATCACGCTTCCGTAACTGTAACACGATAACGTCGATCTGCCTGCGGAATTGTTGTCTGATCCATGAAAATATTTGCTGTATCACGATCACCCAGAGTAAATTGGCTACATACGATCATGTGGTTAGCGAGACGCGTCTACGTATATTAAAAGAGAGTCTCGAAGTGTATACAAATAAAACGTTATAGAATTTGGATACGTACACCTCTCTATGAATAGGTTTAATACGTAATTATGGATACTTACCTATAGGTGAAGATTTTAACCTTCATTGAGTTCATTCAAGGTCTCTTTTAAATACACTAAACATACCTGCGCCCATTTCAACTCGTACTCACCTATATTATCTCATATTTTTATATTATATTTTGTGTAAAGAATGCACTTTCGAAATTTAATATTCATATTACCTATTTGTTGTATGTACTTCTACTTACCTATAATTTTCTTCTTTATTTTTCAGATTCGATTGTTCGAACGAGAAAGCATACAGACTGTTCTTCTTTTTTTTTTGCCATAAATCATAAAGGCCTACCTATACACGTTTTATTTTATATATTTTTTTGTTATTGTTTTTTTCCTCTTTTTTTAAGCATTTCGTTTCGTTAACGCGTTATTATTGTACATAGTGAATATTGAAAAACATTTTGTATTTCTTTTTACGAAATATGCGGACGACTTTTAGTTATAATAATTATTGTTTTATCAAGTCACCGACTGGTTGACTTAGAGGTACCTATGCGTACTGTACGTATAACATTTACCTAGATATGTATGTAGAAAATGGTGCTAATGTGACAATTCGAGGTTATCGGTGATAGTTTTTATCTCACGAATAATAAAAATTGTGTACCATACTTCGCGATTCCACAATATTTCAAGCGAAAAAAAAAAAACACAACAGTGAGATACTCGGACGTATATTTTTAAATGTTTGGTTAAGTACCTAGTACATGCATACCTACCTACCTACACCTAGTACATAGTTATGTGATATTTGAAATAGTTTTAGGTATAAATGAATTGTTTAGTATGTTTTAATGTTCGCGTAAAATGACCAAGTTTAATTTATCGGCCAGCGCGCCGGATATACTCGGCGAAAACGAGTCGCAGAAGATTATCGGTAAGCGCAAAAACAGCGTTAGGATTACGTTAACTCCGACTAAAAAATCTGATGTCGCGTCCATAGCCGAAGCCGAAGATTTCGCCTTGACTGACGATTACGACGATGAAGAGCGGAATAACGAGAATGGAAGTTTTATTAATTTGGAATCGATCAAGACGCTAGTCAATTATTCGAACGATACGTCTTATTTGTCGCAGAACGAGAAAAATTCTAGGTAATTAATTTTTTTTTTCTTTTTTTCATTGTGTGGCTGATGAAGCATTTTTGAAGGAATTTTAAGACAGCGTTGCCTGCCAAGTTTTTCTAACTTCTGAAGTTCTGAGTAACTCTAGAGCATGAGCTCGGCAAGTGACTTGTAATTTTTTTTCCACCCGAGAGAAAGGTTTAAACTTGTGAAAAGGTCATCTGTGGCTCGTACACCATATTTGCCTTTCATTCGGACAAAAGCTCAGTTTTGAAAAAGCTCATATTTGCCCTTTCTAGCCATTTTAGCGTTTATTTGATGGAAAATCAGACCCATTTCATTAGGAGATTATAGAATATCAGGAGGTTCGATACCTACTCCTAATACTTGAACTTTCGAATCCATTTTTGTGAGCTTTAGAAAGCTCAAACTTTCCTGGAGAATGAAGCTTTTTTCCAAAAAGTTGAACATTCAGGCGTCAAAAAGCTCGATCAATTAAAATAGTCGAGCTTTTCGTGATCAGCGATGTTTAATTAGTGGTAATCGATCCATCGTACGCCGTATTGGTTTTTCATTGAAGCAAAAAGTTCAACTTTTAATATATGACTGTGGCGCTACCTGTAATGTAAAAAGTGAACCAACTAAAAAGAGAACAAATTTATTAAAAAATTATGCAGCGTTTCAGACGGCAGAAAATGAAACTTCTTTTGTTATCATCAGAAAGAAGTTGTGAATGAATTTTTCCATTTCTAAAATTTAATCTGAGTTGTTTTATTACAAAAAAAAGAAAAAAAATTACAAAAGAACTTCTCATTTTTGCCACCCAAAGCGCTACATCATAAATTTCAAACTTTTGAATGTATTTAGTGAGCTTTAGAAAGCTTTTCAGGATGTTCGAACTGTCGGGGGGAGGGGGAGGGGGAGGGGTTCGAACACAGAGAATCCATTTCTGGTGTCAGTTCTGCCAAAAAGCTCAAAGTTTCCTGGAAAAGAAAGCTTTTTCCAAAAAAGTTGAACTTTCAGGCACCAAAAAGCTCGATCGATAAAAATTATTGAGCTTGACGTGATCGGTGATCAGTCATGCTTAATTAGTGGTAATCGACTATTAGTACTCCCCATATGCCTTTTATTCGGGCAAAAAGCTCAATTTTGAAAAAAATGATGCAGCGCTTCAGACGGCAGAAAATGGAACTTCTTTTGTTATGGTCAAAATATGTTGTCGTGTGCAAATACATTTTTTTAAATCCAAAATCAAGATCACAAAAGAACTTCTCATTTTCACCGCCTGAAGCGCTGCATCACAAATATTGAACTTTCGAATCAATTTTGTGAGCTTTAGAGAGCTTTTTAGGTTGTAAAAACTGTCCAGGTAGTGGGGGGGGGGAGTTCTGAAACACTAAGAATCCATTTCCAGCGTTGGTTCTGCCAAAAAGCTCAAAGTTTCCTGGAAAAGGAAGCTTTCTTCCAAAAAATTTGAATTTTCAGACACAAAAAGCTCGATCGATTAAAATTGATGAGCTTGACATGATCAGTGATGCCTAATTAGTGGTAATCGACTATTAGTACACCCTATTTGCATTTCATTCGGGCATAAAGTTCAATTTCGAAAAAGCAGAGAAAAAAAATTGAAAAAAAAATCATGCAGCGCTTCAGGTGGCAGAAAATGGAACTTTTTTGTTATCGTCAAAAAGTAGTTGTCAATGCATATTTCTGTATCCCAAAATCAGGATTACAAAAGAGCTTCTCATGGTCACCGCCTGAAGCGCTGCATCATAAATTTTGAACTTTTGAATCAATTTTGTGAGCTTTAGAGAGCTTTTTAGGTTGTACAAATCGTCTGGTTGGGGGGTTCTGAAACACAAAGAATCCATTTCTAGCGTTGGTTCTGCCAAAAAGCTCAAAGCTTCTTGGAAAAGAGGGATTTTTTCAGAAAAGTTCAACTTTTAAGTTTAGAAAAGCTCGATCGATTAAAATTAACGAGATCGACGTGATCAGCGATGCTGAATTAGTAATAATCGGCTATTCGTACACGCTATTAGGCTTTCATTCGGCTAAAAAGCTCAATTCAGATGACAACAAATTTTGAAAAAAACGATGCAGCGCTTCAGGTGGCAGAAAATGGAACTTCTTTTGTTATCGTCAAAAAGTAGTTGTAAACGCATAGTATTTCAACATCCCAAAATCAGGATTACAAAAGAACTTCTCATTTTCACCACCTGGAGCGCTGCATCATAAATTTTGAACTTCCGAATCAAATTCGCGAGCTTTGGAGAGCTTTTTAGGCTGTACGAAGTGCACGAACAAGGGGGTTTTTGGGTACGGCGAATTCGTTTCCGGTGTCGGTTCTTCGAAAAAGCTCAAAGTTCCTCGCGAAACGAAGCTTTTTATCATGAAAGTTGAACTTTCAGGTTGAAAAAAGCTCGATCGACTGAAATAAACGTAATTGACGTGATCAGCGATGCTTAATTAGTGATAATCGACTATTCGTACGCCCTATTTGGCTTTCATTCGGCTAAAAAGCTTAATTTTGAAAAAACATTGATACTTCTAATACTTGAACTTTCCAATCAATTTTGCGAGCTTTAGAGAGCTTTTCTGGCTGTACGAACTGAACGAATGAGGGGGTTTTTGGGTAGGGTGAATTCTTTTCCGGTGTTGGTTCTTCCAAAAAGCTCAAAGTTCCCTCTGAAATGAAGTTTTTTTTCATAAAAGCTGAACTTTCAGGTAGAAAAAAGCTCGAACGACTGAAATAAACGAGCTTGACGTGATCAGCGATGCCGAATTAGTGATAATCGACTATTCGTACACTTTATTTGATGTTCATTCGGCTGAAAAGTTCAATTATGAAAAAGTACAAATTTTCCAATTTTGATGATTTTCGAGTATAAGAGATGCTAAATGAGACTGATTTTATTAGGAGAATATAGAGTATTAGGAGGTTCGATACTCCTAATACATGAACTTTTCAATCAATTTTCCGAGCTTTAGAGAGCTTTTTGGACTGTACGAATGGTGCGAATATGGGGGTTTTTGGGTACGGCGAATTCGTTTCCGGTGTTGGTTCTGCCAAAAAGCTCAAAGTTCCCTCTGAAATGAAGCTTTTTTTCATAAAATTTGAACTTCAAGGTAGAAGAAAGCTCGAAGGATAAAAGTAAACGAGCTTGACGTGATCAGCGATGCT
Source organism: Planococcus citri (assembly GCF_950023065.1). Taxonomy (NCBI): domain Eukaryota; kingdom Metazoa; phylum Arthropoda; class Insecta; order Hemiptera; family Pseudococcidae; genus Planococcus; species Planococcus citri. The sequence goes on along the minus strand of NC_088679.1, from coordinate 2,646,020 downwards.
GAATTAGTGATAATCGACTATTTGTACAGTTTATTTAATGTTCATTCAGCTAAAAAGCTCAACTTTGAAAAAATACAAATTCGCTAAATTTTGACATTTTTGAGTATTAGAGACGCTAAATGGGACCAATTTTATTAGGAGGATATAGAGTATTAGGAGGTTCGATACTCCTAATACTTGAACTTTCGAATCAAATTTGCGAGCTTTAGAGAGCTTTTTAGGGTGTACGAACCGTTCGAATAGGGGGGTTTTTGGGTACGGCGAATTCGTTTCCGGTGTTGGTTCTTCGAAAAAGCTCAAAGTTCCCTCTGAAATGAAGCTTTTTTTCATGAAAGTTGAATTTTCAGGTTGAAAAAAGCTCGATCGACTGAAATAAACGTAATTGACGTGATCAGCGATGCTTAATTAGTGATAATCGACTCTTCGTACGCCCTATTTGTCTTTTATTCGGCTAGAAAGCTCAATTTTGTAAAAACCTTGATACTCCTAATACTTTAACTTTCGAATCAATTTTGCTAGCTTCAGAGAGCTTTTCTGGCTGCACGAACCGAACGAATGAGGGGGTTTTTGAGTACGGCGAATTCGTTTCCGGTGTTGGTTCTTCGAAAAAGCTCAAAGTTCCCTCCGAAATGAAGCTTTTTTTCATAAAAGTTGAACTTTCAGGTAGGAAAAAGCTCGAACGATTGAAATAAACCAGCTTGACGTGATCAGCGATGCCGAATTAGTGATAATCGACTATTCGTACAGGCTATTTTGCTTTCATTCGGCTGAGAAGCTCAATTTTGAAAAAGTACAATTTTTCGAATTTTGATCATTTTTGAGTATTAGAGATGCTAAATGAGACCAATTTTATTAGGAGAATATAGAGTATTAGGAGGTTCGATACTCCTAATACTTGAACTTTCGAATCAAATTTGCGAGCTTTAGAGAGCTTTTTAGGGTGTACGAACCGTTCGAATAGGGGGGTTTTTGGGTACGGCGAATTCGTTTCCGGTGTTGGTTCTGCCAAAAAGCTCAAAGTTCCCTCTGAAATGTAGCTTTTTTTCATAAAATTTGAACTTTCCGGTAGAGAAAAGCTCGAACGATTAAAATAAACGAGCTTGACGTGATCAGCGATGCCGAATTAGTGATAATCGACTATTCGTATACTTTATTTGACGTTCATTCGGCTGAAAAGCTCAATTTTGAAAAATAGAAAATTTTCAATTTTGACAATTTTTGAATATAAAAGATGGTAAATGAGACCAATTTCATTAGGAGAATATAAAGTATTAGGTGGTTCGATACTCCTAATATTTGAACTTTCGAATTAATTTTGCGAGCTTTAGAGAGCTTTTTAGACTGTACGAACTCTACGAATAGGGGGTTTTGCGACGCGGGGAATCCGTTTCCGGTGTTGATTGATCAAAAAAGCTCAATGTTCCCAGCGAAATGAACGTTTTTTCCAAAAAAGTTGAACTTTCATGTGGAAAAAAGCTCGATCGATCAAAATAAACTGGATTGACGTGATCAGCGATGCTTAATTAGTGATTATCGACTATTCGTACATCCTATTTGGCTTTCATTTGACCAAAAAGCTCATGTTAGAAGACAACCAATTTTTGAAAAAAATGATACAGCGCTTCAGGTGGTAGAAAATGGAACTTCTTTTGCTATCGTCAAAAAGACGTTATAAATGCACTTTTCGATATCCCAAAATCAGGATTACAAAAGAACTTCCAGTTTTCACCGCCTGAAGCGCTGCATCATAAATTTTGAACTTTCGAATCAATTTTGAGAGCTTTAGAGAGCTTTTTAGACTGTACAAACAGTCGTAGTGGGGGGTTTTTGGGGACGGGGAATTCGTTTCCGGTGTTAGTTCTTCAAAAAAGTTCAAAGTTTCCTCGAAAATGAAGTTTTTTTCAAAAAAGTCGAACTTTTATGTAGAAAAAAGCTCGTTCGACAAAAATAAACGAGCTTGACGTGATCAGCGATGCTTACATAGTTAGTGACCCCTCAAAAATTTGATATAAAAATAACTCGTATTATTATCGAATATGTTTTGATTTTCAGATACCATACGCTCAGATCTGAATTAAATTCATTCCGCAAAGCTCGACGCCGAGCGATTTTACCAAACGGTGACTCGAACGTGATCCAGATACACATCTCGGAACGACGAAGACGTTACCTGCTGGATTTATTCACTACTTTGGTGGACGCTCAATGGCGATGGACTATTTTAGCCTTTGCGATGAGTTTCTTCTTAAGCTGGCTGGCGTTCGCTTTGCTGTGGTGGTTGATCGCCTACACGCACGGAGATCTGTTGCCGGAGAACCGTAATAACGCTTCTTGGACGCCTTGTGTTGGTAATGCTGACTCATTCTCGGCGATATTCTTGTTCAGTGTTGAGACCCAACACACTACCGGGTATGGATCCAGGACACCGACTGCCGAATGTACTGAGGCGATTTTATTATTGTGTATTCAGAGTATTATCGGCGTCATGATTCAGGTATGGAATACGTGTTTCAAATTTTTCATTAAAAAAAAATATATATATACTATCGGATTGTGAATAAATGATGAAATTTGATTTGTTGGTATAGGCTTTCATGGTCGGTATTGTGTTTGCAAAGATGGCTCGACCGAAACAACGCAAACAAACCATTTTGTTCAGCAAGAACTGCGTGATATGCCAAAGAGATGGTCAGCTCTGTTTGTTGTTCAGAGTAGGCGATATGAGAGAAAAGTCGCATTTAATCAATTCCAGCGTCCGATCTTACATTATTCATACCAAACATACACAAGAAGGTGAAGTTTTATCGCCTTATCTTCACGAACTTTCAGTAAGTTATGGTTTTATTTTTAAATATCTATAATAGTCCGGCATATGACAATAGGAGTAATTGCACCCCCGCCCCTCCCGCCGATCCTCTGGGACAACTTTTTTCTTAAAGGGGACATCCTAAGGAACATTTATGGCGGCCATTTTGATTGACAGGTCAGCCGAAATCGCAGATTTTGCGTTTCAACATAAGACTTGCACGAAATTTTTCAAACCTTACAAAGGTAGATCGAAAGATCATGCAAAAATTTATCACCTGTCAAAATTTCAAGTGCTAAAGTGCGTTTTTCGATTTTTGATGAATTTTTGAAAATCCAATTTAGGCCAAAAATTAAGGAAAAAATCTAAAATTTTACCAAATTGACCAAGGAAGCTGAAATTTGGGATATACCCTATATTCGACCTGCCAAATCGATTGGGAACTATTTCGAACCGTTTTGGTCAGTTCTGGAGCCTCCAGCAGATTTTTGAAACTCGAAATTCCCACAAAATTCCATCAAATTGGAGTTGTAAAGCTGAAATTTATTCTAAAAACTAATTTTAATACGCTACGAAGTACTGCAGGTGAATTTCAAGTCGTTTTGGAGCCTCCAGCGACTGTTTTGAAAATTATTGGAGCCTCCAGTACATTTTTGAAACTTTAAATTTTCACACAATTTCATCAAATGGATGGAAAGCCGAATTTTACTCTACACTCCAATTTTAACATCTTCTGAAGACGACTTCAGGTGGGTTCAAGTCATTTTAGAGCCTCCAGCGACTTTTTTGAAAATTACTGGAGCCTCCAGTAGATTATTGAAACTTGAAATTCCCGCAACATTAATCCAACAAATGGATTTGGCAAGCTGAAATTTACTTCGCAGACTACATGGTGGTTTCAAATGGTTTTGAAGCTTCCAGCTACTTTCAGGAAATTTCAATTTTCCAAAAAAACGCAGTACAACCTTTCAAAAAGTCGCTGGAGGCTCCATAACGACTTGAAATTCACCAGCAGTCAACTTCGTAGCGTATTGAAATTAGTTTGCAGAATGAATTTCGACTCTCCATCTCAGTTTGATGAAATTTTGGGAAATTTCAAGTTTCAAAAATCTACTGGAAGCTCCAGTAATTTTCAAAAAAGTCGCTGGAGGCTCTAAACTGATTTGAACCCACCTGAAGTCGTCTTTAGAGGGTGTTAAAATTGGAGTGTAGAGTAAAATTCAGCTTTCCATCTCCAATTTTGTGTAAATTTAAAGTTTCAAAAATTTGCTGGAGGCTCCAGGAATTTTTAAAAAAAGTCGCTGGAGGCTCTAAAATGACTTGAAACCACTTGAAGTCGTCTTCAGAGGCTGTTAAAATTGAAGTGTAGAGTAAAATTCAGCTTTCCATCCATTTGATGAAATTTTGTGAAAATTTAAAGTTTCAAAAATCTGCTGGAGGCTTCAGGAATTTTCAAAAAAGTCGCTGGAGGCTCTAAAACGACTTGAAATTCACCTGCAGTACTTCGTAGCGTATTGAAATTAGTTTTTAGAATAGATTTCAGCTTTACAACTCCAATTTGATGGAATTTTGTGGGAATTTCGAGTCTTAAAAATCTGCTGGAGGCTCCAGTACTGATCAAAACGGGTTGAAACCGTTTCCAATCGATTTGGCATGTCGAAAATAGCGTATATCCCTAATTTCAGCTTTCTCAGTCAATTTGGTAAAATTTTGATTTTTTCCCTCATTTTTGGCCTAAATTGGATTTTCAAAAATTCACCAAAAATCTAAAAAGGCACTTTAGCACTTGACATTTTGACAAGTGGTAATGAAAAATTTCCGTGTAAGTCCCATGTTGAAACACAAAATCTGCGATTTCGGCTGACCTGTCAATCAAAATGGCCGCCATTTTGTAAGTAAGGCCAACTTTTTTTGGGCAAGTTTGCTTTAAAATGTTCCTTAGGATGTCCCCTCTAAGAAAAAAGCTGTCCCGGAGGATCGGCGGGGGGGGTGCAATTACTCCTATTGTCATATGCCGGATTATAACCCATTTGTTATTAGACGATATTTTTTAAATTTAATTCTTTTTTTCATTTCCTTAGGTGCATATCGACGATTATAAAGACAACGTGTTGTTAATTTGGCCGATGACTATTGTCCACGTGATCGACGCCGATAGCCCGTTGTACGAAATGAGCGCAGCCGAACTGTTATACGAGAGATTCGAATTGCTCGTCGTGCTCGAAGGTACCACCGAATCTACCGGTCAGACTACTCAAGTCAGAACGTCGTATTTGTCCAGTGAAATTCTATGGGGACATAGATTCCAGCCTTTGGTTAAATATAATAAAGAAAAACTATCCTACGAAGTGGATTATAATCTGTTTCACGATACGTATCAAGTAGATACGCCCTTATGTAGCGCCGAAGAGTTGCAGCGATATTTGTTGAACCAAATAAATGCTATTTAAAATCAAGGAGTACGAATTTTTTTTGTTGCGAATTACATCTTTTTTATTATTAATTTAGACGCGTTGATTTTTTCAAAATTTGAAACAGGTATTAGTTGATTGGTAATTTGAGAAAATGGCTCGTAAATTCTTCAATAATTATGTGAAGTATTCTTGAAAACATTATTTTCCATTTCAGCTCTGAAAATTATGGAAAATTGATGCCAAATTTGAAATCAACGACATCGAAAACCTAACAATCGATATGTCATATACTTATATTGGTTTAATTTCAAATTCTCCCCTCCCCTCCACTCAAATCGAAAAATAGATGCCAAATTCGGAATCTACGACATCGAAAACCTAACAATCGATATGTCAGACACCCCTAGTTTCAAAATTCGCCCCTCGGAAAAAATATTACAGTTAAACGGACATGCAGCGCTATCTATCGAAATAAAACGGAACCTTCGTTCTGTTTTTAAAAAATCGAGGTTTAAAAAGTGGCGAAATAAGAGCTAGATATGCGCGTGGCACTATCTCTCGGAATATTACGGAACTACTTCAGAGAGAACATCGAAAACCGCGTTCTATCACTCGAATTTGAAGAAGTTCCGTAATATTCCGATAGATAGCGCCACGTGCATATCTAGCTCTTATTTCGCCAAATTTAAACCTAGTTTTTTTAAAAACAGAACGAAGCTTCTATTTTATTCCAATAGGTGGCGCTGTGTGCCCATCAAATGATTTTTTTTTCCAGGACGGTCGAATTGGTTGCCTGTTCCAATTTTTTGCAGGGGCACGATTAATTTTTCGCCCGCAATTCATCGAATACGCGTATTTTATTTTAAAAAATTAACGTATACTTACTAATTCGAGGTCGCTGATTACGATTTTGATATTATTTTTGCATTTTAATCATTGAAGTCTTATTCTGATTTGAGGACGCTAATCACGACATTTTAATGAGGCGCTTATTTGGAAAACGAACTTGCATGTTGTATGAGGTATCAACATGTATGTTTTTAGACCTCCTAAGTACGAACTTGATATTATTTCGGCGCTTAACTGAAACGAGCTTCAGGGGGAGGTGCCAAATTTTAAAAATGAGCTCAATCGTCGTGTGAGGTACCAAAATATATATGTTTCTGGGCCTCCTCAGCACGAATTTCGTATCGTTTCCGCGCTAAAATCAAAGGAGGGTCAAATTCGGAAAATGAGCCCAAAGGTTATGTGTAGTGTACCTAATTATATGTATTTGGACTACGTCAGAGCGAATTTTGATATTATTTCGGCGATAAAATCAAAATTAGCTTCAAGAGAGAGGATCCAAATTTAGAAAAATGAGCTAGATCACCCCAGTACGAATTTCCTATCATTTCGACGCTGAAATCAAAAAGAGCTTCAGAAAGAAGGGCCCAAATGCTCTAATGTTGTGTAGGAGTATCAAATTACATGTTTTTCGACTTCCTCCGTGCGAATTTGATGTTATTTCGGCGCTAAAATCAAAAAATGTCTGCTGTAAGTAAGAGGCAGGGTCCAAATTTAGAAAATGAGCTCGAACGTTGTGTGAGGTATCGAAACGCTCCTGAACACGAATTTGATTCATCATTCTGACGGATTTCGGAGGAAACCGCAAAAAGGGGCTTTTGAGGAGATGGTTCGAAATTCCAAAATTGGCCTGACTGTCAGTAGTCATTGTCATTAAATTCCAGCAATGACGAATCACGGTGGGGTTCATATCTACATGTTCATCGTGTCTTTTCAGAAAGTACGAGACAAGAACAGCGACATTTTATGAACCTCATTGGCAACGATGAAGTACTTTCATTACAATACATACATATCGGATACTATCAAACTAACATTCAGCATGTACATAGTATGTATTAGGTAACTCAGCCATAAAACTAGGTATACATATTAACGAATAAAAGAAAATATGAAATATAAAGAACACTCAAAGTAATTGTAAGAACGAAAGTTGAATAGCTGTTTTTCAAAATTCTGTTCTCTGCTGATCTGCGTAGCATTCCGCGATGTTGTTAATCATTATGAAAGTTCGATCTTCTCTTTATAGGTCAACGTGTAGGTAGCTTTGGAGTTGTGCAGCGAAATCAACTATTTTTCTTCACTGGAAGTCTTCCACATCGGTCACGCGTCAATTTTGGCCGACGAAATGAGCATGTTGTACATGAAACACAGCAAAATAAAATTATTAAAAATTTAATTCAACACGAATAAAGTACGGAATGGAAAAATTCTTCCTGCCTCATCCAAAGCAAAAAATGCTTGCTTTGGAAAACCCGTTCTCTTAGAATTATTATTTAAATCCAAAGTAGGAAATTCCCTCTAAGTATCTCAGCGAGTGTTCCTTCAAAAAATTCTTCTCTTTGAAATAATAAAAGCTCGAGTCGAAACAATAACAGTACATCGAAGTACATAAAATTTGATCCGGTTTCAAAATTACTCGTTTAATATAGGCTGAGGGGTGAGGAGGACGGAGAGGGAGAACTTGAAATTTCAAACAAAACTATGGAAACGTTATTAACAACAATAAACACTTGTGAGAGGTGAAACACAAAACCAGAAAACAATAATTTACTTCTGATCCAAATCAATTTAAAATTTCAGCTTCAAAATTATACCTACCTACTCTACAGGCGGGAAATACCGTGAGAATATTTTAATAATGCTTGCTCACATTAGGAAAGGGTATCACGATGACACGTGTTCTGAGGAATGAGCGCGAATCGAATGGGTAATTATTGAGATATGCGGGAGGGAGGATGAAAAAATTGCAAAAATTCCATATCTTGGGCTAGCATTCACCCACCATGCAATTGTAAAATAACTAATTACCCAACCTACGTATTTACTAAATAAAATCTAAATTAGGTACATATTCAACATAAAAACTGTACCGCATACCTCCAATCCCTTCCAAATATGCACTTCATAACATAACTGAAAATTGTACCCATCAATTCCAATGCAACTATAACATGATATTGTTTTGGTTAACAAATTATATAATATTCTACCTACTAATGAAAACTAAGCATCATACACCAAATCCCTTCCAAATTTGAACCTGAAAAGAATAAATTGTACCCACCAGCCCCAATCAGTTAACCTACCCTATATACCAAATTATTAACTAAATCACCTACCCATACCCCTAAGCCCCAATACTGCTACATTGTAATAGAGCATTCTGGGGAAAGTAAATAGTTGGTGGGGAAAAAATTGGACAATCCTGAGGCACAACTTCAGCAGCACTCTCCCAATGTAGGAATCTGCTGAACTACATAAATATCTAAATTAATCTGAATTACTTATATAAACACTAACCATCATATGCCAAATTCCTCTCAAATCAGCATCCTCAAATGGGAATAGTGTCCCTCCACCTCCACCACAACCATTTTATAATAACATAAATCTTGACAGAGAAGGGATTTATGGAAACAAATTTGGGCTATCTTGTAGCACCCACTTCATACCTGAAAATTGTACCCATCCATCACAATGCAACTGCAACACGATATTGTTGCAGTCATCAAATTATGTACTCTAAAGTACCTACCAATAAAAACTAACCATCATACCTCAAATCCCTTCCAAGATTGAACCTGAAAAGAAAAAATTGCACACATCTGCCCCAATCAGTTTACCCACTCTATAAGTATGTACATATACTAAATTACATCCACATAAGCTATGCATCATATCTACTACAAATCCCTTCCATATTTGAACCTAAAAACAGAAAATTGTACCCCTCAGCCCCAATGCTGCTACAATATAATAGCGCATTCTGGGGCGGAGGGGATCGTTTGGGGACAAGTTGGGCAATCTCCAGGCCAACCTCGGCAACAATCACCCAATGTACATATCTGCTAAACTACATAATATATCTAAATTAATCTAAATTACTAGTAAACACTAACCATCGTTCCCCCAAATCCCCTCCAAATTCGAACCTGAAAATGAAAAATCACACACATCAGCCCCAATCAGTTTACCCACTGTGTAATACATATACTGCATAAATTATTGACCAAATTACCCCTGTAAACTAAGCATCCTCACTCACCTGCCTGGCAAGTTGACAGATGCGACAAAACCAGGCAGCCACTGACATTTCTCTCTCACACAAAAACTCACATTTCACGCAAGCAAGTGTTGCAAAACCTAGAGTGCACCACTTACTGCATGTGGTTGGTTCGCAGGCAGATCTGGCAAACCAACCAGGCAGGTCTGATCCTCGACGGCTGAAATGGATATATCACGATTGTGATGGTGACATACACCATCCCAGCACACACCTTTGATCAACCGGAACTACGTGGGGTGTGGGAAACGCAAACGCTAATTCCTGTACCAGCCTATTACGACTACCCCTCGCTGGGGTGAGTGCCAGGTTTCCCTCGAATCGTTAGGAACGAATCTCAGCCCCTGACACCCTGTACAGTTTTCACCAGCCCTGCTGACTGATGGATCCTTGGGCGAGAGCCCATACCCACGGATGCGTTTTCCCAAGCTAACAGAAGACAAACTTTCAAGAAATTGTGAGACTCCAGGTTGTTGTGAAATTTTGGAAAATGTATGGTTGTGGGTTGATATACTACATAATAGATGACAAGGGACAAGCCACTTAACCCAAGAAGACAGCCCACAACTGTTCGATCCTATATATGTACATGCCTTAACACACTCACCACCAGCTCCACCTACACAACAGTGAAAACACAATCACAAAAAGGAAATAAAGCGTTCATCAAAATTTGAACTCGACAAATGAAAATTGTCCCACTCTAACTTACTGATGAAAACACAGCATCATACACTAAATCCCTTCCCAAATTCAACCTGAAAAGGAAATATACCGCACACATCAGCCCCAATCGGTTTTTACCCACTCTACATTATGTATACCAAATTAATAACTAAATTACCTGGATAAACTAAGCATCATTATACCACAAATTCCCTTCCAAATTTGAACCTGAAAACAGAAAATTGTACCCCTCAGCCTCCAATGCTGCTACATAATGATAGCGCATTCTGAGGGAAAGGGGATTGTTGGGGAAAAAATAGGGCAATCTCGAGGCCAACCTCGCCAGCAATCACCCAATGCAGGTATCTGCTGAACAACATAAATATCTAAATTAATCTAAATTACTCATTATAAACACTGAATCAGCATCCTCAAATGGGAATATTGTCCCTCCGCCTCCACCACAACTATTTTATAATAACATATCTTAACAGAGAAGGGATTTATGGGAACAAATTTGGGCTATCTTGTAGCACAACTTTGGCAGCAATTACCCAACCTACCTATGTACTACATAAAATCCAAACTAGGTACGTATTCACCATGAAAACTGAACCCCAGACCTCCAATCCCTTCCAAATGTGCACTTCATACCTGTAAATTGTACCCATCCATCAATCCATCCATCCATCCATCCATCCCAATGCAACTGCAACATGATATCGCTGCAGTCATCAAATTATGTAATCTAAAGTACCTACCAATAAAAACTAACCATCATACCCCAAATCCCTTCCAAGATTGAACCTGAAAAGAAAAAATTGCGCACATCTGCCCCAATCAGTTTACCCACTCTATAGGTAGATATGTACATATACTAAATTGATAACTAAATTACAACCACATAAACTACGCATCATACATTGGGCAATCTCAAGGCACGCATTCTGGGGGAAAGGGGATTGTTGAGGGAAAAATTGGGCAATCTCGAGGCACAACCTGAGCAGCAATCACCCAATGTATCTACTGAACTACATATATCTAAATTATACTAAATTACTTGTAAACACTAACCCCGCAAACCACAAATCCCCTCCAAATTTGAACAGGAAAAGGAAAAATTACACACATCAGCCCTAATCAGTTTACCCCCTCCATAAACTAAATTAATAACTAAATTACCCTCATAAACTAAGCATCATACTACAAATACCCCCAGTATGTGAACCTAAAAACAGGAAATTGTACCCCTCAGCCCCAATGCTGCTACAATATAATAGCACATTCTGGGGTGGAGGGGATCGTTTGGGGACAAGTTGGGCAATCTCGAGGCCAACCTCGGCAACAATCACCCAATGTACATCATATCTGCTAAACTACATAATATATCTAAATTAATCTAAATTACTAGTAAACACTAACCATCGTTCCCCCAAATCCCCTCCAAATTCGAACCTGAAAATGAAAAATCACACACATCAGCCCCAATCAGTTTACCCACTGTGTAATACATATACTGCATAAATTATTGACCGAATTACCCCTGTAAACTAAGCATCCTCCCTCACCTGCCTGGCAAGTTGACAGATGGGACAAAACCAGGCAGCCACTGACATTTCTCTCTCACACAAAAACTCACATTTCACGCAAGCAAGTGTTGCAAAACCTAGAGTGCACCACTTACTGCATGTGGTTGGTTCAAGGCAGATCTGGCAAACCAACCAGGCAGGTCTGATCCTCGACGGCTGAAATGGATATATCACGATTGTGATGGTGACATACACCATCCCAGCACACATCTTTGATCAACCGGAACTAGGGGCGTGCGAGACAGTCAGACCAGAAACCACTAGACGGAAACGCAAACGCTAATTCCTGCACCAGCCTATTACAACTACCCCTCGCTGGGGTGAGTGCCAGGTTTCCCTCGAATCGTTAGTAAGGAATCTCAGCCCCTGACACCCTGTACAGTTTTCACCAGCCCTGCTGACTGACGGATCCTTGGGCGAGAGCCCGTACCCGCGGATGCGTTTTCTTCAGCTAACAGAAGACAAACTATCAAGAAATTGTGAGACTCCAGGTTGTTGTGAAATTTTGGAAAATGTATGGTTGTGGGTTGATATACTACATAATAGATGACAAGGGACAAGCCACTTAACCCAAGAAGACTGCCCACAACCGTTCGATCCTATATACGAGTACATGCCTTAACACACTCACCACCAGCTCCACCTACACAACAGTGAAAATGAAAAAACCACACAATCACAAAAAGGAAATAAAGCGTTCATCAAAATTTGAACTTGACAAATGAAAAACTGTCGCACTCACTCCAATGTAACAACATAACAATGGCAGATTTCACTCAAACAGCAGATCATCTGATCAATACGTTGAGAATGATTAGGCCCGACTTTGCCAGCAATAACTCGATGCATGCATGTATCTACTAAATTATTTATCTAAATAATTACTAATAAAAACTCAGCATCATGCACTGAATCCCTTCCAAAATTGAACCTGAAAAGGAAAAATCGCACACATCGGCCCCAATCGGTTTACCCACTCTACGTTATGTGTACTGAATTGATAACTAAATTACCCGGATAAACTAAGCATATCATTATACCACAAATCCCTTCCAAATTTGAACCTGAAAACAGAAAATTGTACCCCTCAGCCCCAATGCTGCTACATAATGATAGCGCATTCTGGGGCAAAGGGGATTGTTGAGGGAAAAATTGGGCAATCTCCAGGCACAACCTGAGCAGCAATCACCCAATGTACCTACTGAACTACATATATCTAAATTATACTAAATTACTTGTAAACACTAACCCCGCATACCACAAATCCCCTCCAAATTTGAACAGAAAAAGGAAAAATTGCACACATCAGCCCCAATCAGTTTACCCACTCCATATACTAAATTAATAACTAAATTACTTCTGAAAACTAAGAATTTCACACCAAATCGCTTCCAAATTTGAACCTGAAAAGAAATAATTCCACCCATCTGCCCCAATCAGTTTACCCACTCCATATACTAAATTAATATCTAGATCATTATTAAAAACTGAGCCTCATACACTAAATCCCCTCCATGTTTGAATCTGAAACAAGATAATTGTACCCCTCAGCCCCAATGCAGCTACATAATAATAGCGCATTTTGGGGGAAGAGGGGATTGTTGGGGAAAAAATTGGGAAAACATGAGGCGTAACCTCAGCAGCAATCTCCCGATGAAAGTATCTATTAAACTATTTATCTAAATTAATCTAAATTACTCATAATCATTAACCATCATAGCCCAAATCCCTTCCAAATTTGAACATGAAATGAACAAATCACACCCATCAGCCCCAATCAGTTTACCCACTCCATATATGTACTAAATTAATAACTAAATTACTATTAAAAACTGAGCCTTATACATTAAATCCCTTCCATGTTTGAATCTGAAACAAGAAAATTGTACCCCTCAGCCCCAATGCAGCCACATAATAATAGCGCATTTTGGGGGAAGAGGGGATTGTTGGGGAAAAAATTGGGGAAAACATGAGGCATAACCTCAGCAGCAATCTCCCAATGTAAGTATCTATTGAACTATTTATCTAAATTAATCTAATTTACTCGTAATCACTAACCATCATAAACCCAATTCCCTTCTAAAATTGTGTCTGAAATGAAAAAATTTCACCCATCAGTCCCAATCTCTCTACTACATTATGTATAACTAAAATCACTCACACAAACTACACATCATGCGCTTGGATCGCAGGCAGATCTGGCGATCCTAGGGCGGCAGGTCTGATCCTCGATGGCAGGAATGGCAATGTTGCGATTCGTAGGGCTAACATTAACCACACCTGCTCCATATCTTTGATCAACCGGAACTAAGGTCGCAGAAAATAGTATTACACTATTAACTACTAGATGGAAAACGCATCCGGTACTCCATGTGCCAGCCTATCACGGCTACCCCTCTTTATGACTGAATGGGTGGTGTCGCAGGGATGAGTAGTACTCCGCACACTTTTCCCCAGCATGGCCAGGACAGAACAATCCGTGGATGCGTGTACTTGAGCTAACAGAATTCAATTTTTCAAGAAATCACAAGAATCCAGATGGTAGTAAAATTTTGATGATAGATGACGATGGACAGACACTTAACCTAACAAGGCTGCTCACAACCATTCATATCTAGTACACATGTATATGTCTACACACACACTCCTTGAAACACTCACCACCAGCCGTACAATTTGAACCTGGAAAATGAAAATTGACCCTCTCAGTCCAATGTAACAAAATATTACCATGGCACAATTCATGCAAACCGTAGATTATTGGACCAATAAGTTGAGAACGATCAGGCATGACTTTGCCAGCAATTACTCACTGTATGTAACTTATGTATCTACTAAACTATTTATCTAAATTATTCTAAATTACTCATAATCATTAACCATTATAATAGCACAAATCCCTTCCAAAATTGAACCTGAAATGGAAAAAATCACACCCATCAGCCCCAATCAGTTTACCCACTCCATATATGTACTAAATTAATAACTTAAATTACTTCTGAAAACTAAGAATCTCACACCAAATCCCTTCCAAATTTGAACCTGGAAAATGAAAATTGACCATCCCAGTCCAATGTAACAAAATATTACCATGGCACAATTCATGCAAACAGTAGATTATTGGACCAATAAGTTGAGAACGATCAGGCATGACTTTGCCAGCAATTACTCACTGTATGTATGTATGTATGTATCTACTAAACTATTTATCAAAATTAATCTAAATTACTCATAATCATTAACCATCATAGCCCAAATCCCTTCCAAATTTGAACATGAAATGAACAAATCACACCCATCAGCCCCAATCAGTTTACCCACTCCATATATGTACTAAATTAATAACTAAATTACTATTAAAAACTGAGCCTTATACATTAAATCCCTTCCATGTTTGAATCTGAAACAAGAAAATTGTACCCCTCAGCCCCAATGCAGCCACATAATAATAGCGCATTTTGGGGGAAGAGGGGATTGTTGGGGAAAAAATTGGGGAAAACATGAGGCATAACCTCAGCAGCAATCTCCCAATGTAAGTATCTATTGAACTATTTATCTAAATTAATCTAATTTACTCGTAATCACTAACCATCATAAACCCAATTCCCTTCTAAAATTGTGTCTGAAATGAAAAAATTTCACCCATCAGTCCCAATCTCTCTACTACATTATGTATAACTAAAATCACTCACACAAACTACACATCATGCGCTTGGATCGCAGGCAGATCTGGCGATCCTAGGGCGGCAGGTCTGATCCTCGATGGCAGGAATGGCAATGTTGCGATTCGTAGGGCTAACATTAACCACACCTGCTCCATATCTTTGATCAACCGGAACTAAGGTCGCAGAAAATAGTATTACACTATTAACTACTAGATGGAAAACGCATCCGGTACTCCATGTGCCAGCCTATCACGGCTACCCCTCTTTATGACTGAATGGGTGGTGTCGCAGGGATGAGTAGTACTCCGCACACTTTTCCCCAGCATGGCCAGGACAGAACAATCCGTGGATGCGTGTACTTGAGCTAACAGAATTCAATTTTTCAAGAAATCACAAGAATCCAGATGGTAGTAAAATTTTGATGATAGATGACGATGGACAGACACTTAACCTAACAAGGCTGCTCACAACCATTCATATCTAGTACACATGTATATGTCTACACACACACTCCTTGAAACACTCACCACCAGCCGTACAATTTGAACCTGGAAAATGAAAATTGACCCTCTCAGTCCAATGTAACAAAATATTACCATGGCACAATTCATGCAAACCGTAGATTATTGGACCAATAAGTTGAGAACGATCAGGCATGACTTTGCCAGCAATTACTCACTGTATGTAACTTATGTATCTACTAAACTATTTATCTAAATTATTCTAAATTACTCATAATCATTAACCATTATAATAGCACAAATCCCTTCCAAAATTGAACCTGAAATGGAAAAAATCACACCCATCAGCCCCAATCAGTTTACCCACTCCATATATGTACTAAATTAATAACTTAAATTACTTCTGAAAACTAAGAATCTCACACCAAATCCCTTCCAAATTTGAACCTGGAAAATGAAAATTGACCATCCCAGTCCAATGTAACAAAATATTACCATGGCACAATTCATGCAAACAGTAGATTATTGGACCAATAAGTTGAGAACGATCAGGCATGACTTTGCCAGCAATTACTCACTGTATGTATGTATGTATGTATCTACTAAACTATTTATCAAAATTAATCTAAATTACTCATAATCATTAACCATCATAGCCCAAATCCCTTCCAAATTTGAACATGAAATGAACAAATCACACCCATCAGCCCCAATCAGTTTACCCACTCCATATATGTACTAAATTAATAACTAAATTACTATTAAAAACTGAGCCTTATACATTAAATCCCTTCCATGTTTGAATCTGAAACAAGAAAATTGTACCCCTCAGCCCCAATGCAGCCACATAATAATAGCGCATTTTGGGGGAAGAGGGGATTGTTGGGGAAAAAATTGGGGAAAACATGAGGCATAACCTCAGCAGCAATCTCCCAATGTAAGTATCTATTGAACTATTTATCTAAATTAATCTAATTTACTCGTAATCACTAACCATCATAAACCCAATTCCCTTCTAAAATTGTGTCTGAAATGAAAAAATTTCACCCATCAGTCCCAATCTCTCTACTACATTATGTATAACTAAAATCACTCACACAAACTACACATCATGCGCTTGGATCGCAGGCAGATCTGGCGATCCTAGGGCGGCAGGTCTGATCCTCGATGGCAGGAATGGCAATGTTGCGATTCGTAGGGCTAACATTAACCACACCTGCTCCATATCTTTGATCAACCGGAACTAAGGTCGCAGAAAATAGTATTACACTATTAACTACTAGATGGAAAACGCATCCGGTACTCCATGTGCCAGCCTATCACGGCTACCCCTCTTTATGACTGAATGGGTGGTGTCGCAGGGATGAGTAGTACTCCGCACACTTTTCCCCAGCATGGCCAGGACAGAACAATCCGTGGATGCGTGTACTTGAGCTAACAGAATTCAATTTTTCAAGAAATCACAAGAATCCAGATGGTAGTAAAATTTTGATGATAGATGACGATGGACAGACACTTAACCTAACAAGGCTGCTCACAACCATTCATATCTAGTACACATGTATATGTCTACACACACACTCCTTGAAACACTCACCACCAGCCGTACAATTTGAACCTGGAAAATGAAAATTGACCCTCTCAGTCCAATGTAACAAAATATTACCATGGCACAATTCATGCAAACCGTAGATTATTGGACCAATAAGTTGAGAACGATCAGGCATGACTTTGCCAGCAATTACTCACTGTATGTAACTTATGTATCTACTAAACTATTTATCTAAATTATTCTAAATTACTCATAATCATTAACCATTATAATAGCACAAATCCCTTCCAAAATTGAACCTGAAATGGAAAAAATCACACCCATCAGCCCCAATCAGTTTACCCACTCCATATATGTACTAAATTAATAACTTAAATTACTTCTGAAAACTAAGAATCTCACACCAAATCCCTTCCAAATTTGAACCTGGAAAATGAAAATTGACCATCCCAGTCCAATGTAACAAAATATTACCATGGCACAATTCATGCAAACAGTAGATTATTGGACCAATAAGTTGAGAACGATCAGGCATGACTTTGCCAGCAATTACTCACTGTATGTATGTATGTATGTATGTATCTACTAAACTATTTATCAAAATTAATCTAAATTACTCATAATCATTAACCATCATAGCCCAAATCCCTTCCAAATTTGAACATGAAATGAACAAATCACACCCATCAGCCCCAATCAGTTTACCCACTCCATATATGTACTAAATTAATAACTAAATTACTATTAAAAACTGAGCCTTATACATTAAATCCCTTCCATGTTTGAATCTGAAACAAGAAAATTGTACCCCTCAGCCCCAATGCAGCCACATAATAATAGCGCATTTTGGGGGAAGAGGGGATTGTTGGGGAAAAAATTGGGGAAAACATGAGGCATAACCTCAGCAGCAATCTCCCAATGTAAGTATCTATTGAACTATTTATCTAAATTAATCTAATTTACTCGTAATCACTAACCATCATAAACCCAATTCCCTTCTAAAATTGTGTCTGAAATGAAAAAATTTCACCCATCAGTCCCAATCACTCTACTACATTATGTATAACTAAAATCACTCACACAAACTACACATCATGCGCTTGGATCGCAGGCAGATCTGGCGATCCTAGGGCGGCAGGTCTGATCCTCGATGGCAGGAATGGCAATGTTGCGATTCGTAGGGCTAACATTAACCACACCTGCTCCATATCTTTGATCAACCGGAACTAAGGTCGCAGAAAATAGTATTACACTATTAACTACTAGATGGAAAACGCATCCGGTACTCCATGTGCCAGCCTATCACGGCTACCCCTCTTTATGACTGAATGGGTGGTGTCGCAGGGATGAGTAGTACTCCGCACACTTTTCCCCAGCATGGCCAGGACAGAACAATCCGTGGATGCGTGTACTTGAGCTAACAGAATTCAATTTTTCAAGAAATCACAAGAATCCAGATGGTAGTAAAATTTTGATGATAGATGACGATGGACAGACACTTAACCTAACAAGGCTGCTCACAACCATTCATATCTAGTACACATGTATATGTCTACACACACACTCCTTGAAACACTCACCACCAGCCGTACAATTTGAACCTGGAAAATGAAAATTGACCCTCTCAGTCCAATGTAACAAAATATTACCATGGCACAATTCATGCAAACCGTAGATTATTGGACCAATAAGTTGAGAACGATCAGGCATGACTTTGCCAGCAATTACTCACTGTATGTAACTTATGTATCTACTAAACTATTTATCTAAATTATTCTAAATTACTCATAATCATTAACCATTATAATAGCACAAATCCCTTCCAAAATTGAACCTGAAATGGAAAAAATCACACCCATCAGCCCCAATCAGTTTACCCACTCCATATATGTACTAAATTAATAACTTAAATTACTTCTGAAAACTAAGAATCTCACACCAAATCCCTTCCAAATTTGAACCTGGAAAATGAAAATTGACCATCCCAGTCCAATGTAACAAAATATTACCATGGCACAATTCATGCAAACAGTAGATTATTGGACCAATAAGTTGAGAACGATCAGGCATGACTTTGCCAGCAATTACTCACTGTATGTATGTATGTATGTATCTACTAAACTATTTATCAAAATTAATCTAAATTACTCATAATCATTAACCATCATAGCCCAAATCCCTTCCAAATTTGAACATGAAATGAACAAATCACACCCATCAGCCCCAATCAGTTTACCCACTCCATATATGTACTAAATTAATAACTAAATTACTATTAAAAACTGAGCCTTATACATTAAATCCCTTCCATGTTTGAATCTGAAACAAGAAAATTGTACCCCTCAGCCCCAATGCAGCCACATAATAATAGCGCATTTTGGGGGAAGAGGGGATTGTTGGGGAAAAAATTGGGGAAAACATGAGGCATAACCTCAGCAGCAATCTCCCAATGTAAGTATCTATTGAACTATTTATCTAAATTAATCTAATTTACTCGTAATCACTAACCATCATAAACCCAATTCCCTTCTAAAATTGTGTCTGAAATGAAAAAATTTCACCCATCAGTCCCAATCTCTCTACTACATTATGTATAACTAAAATCACTCACACAAACTACACATCATGCGCTTGGATCGCAGGCAGATCTGGCGATCCTAGGGCGGCAGGTCTGATCCTCGATGGCAGGAATGGCAATGTTGCGATTCGTAGGGCTAACATTAACCACACCTGCTCCATATCTTTGATCAACCGGAACTAAGGTCGCAGAAAATAGTATTACACTATTAACTACTAGATGGAAAACGCATCCGGTACTCCATGTGCCAGCCTATCACGGCTACCCCTCTTTATGACTGAATGGGTGGTGTCGCAGGGATGAGTAGTACTCCGCACACTTTTCCCCAGCATGGCCAGGACAGAACAATCCGTGGATGCGTGTACTTGAGCTAACAGAATTCAATTTTTCAAGAAATCACAAGAATCCAGATGGTAGTAAAATTTTGATGATAGATGACGATGGACAGACACTTAACCTAACAAGGCTGCTCACAACCATTCATATCTAGTACACATGTATATGTCTACACACACACTCCTTGAAACACTCACCACCAGCCGTACAATTTGAACCTGGAAAATGAAAATTGACCCTCTCAGTCCAATGTAACAAAATATTACCATGGCACAATTCATGCAAACCGTAGATTATTGGACCAATAAGTTGAGAACGATCAGGCATGACTTTGCCAGCAATTACTCACTGTATGTAACTTATGTATCTACTAAACTATTTATCTAAATTATTCTAAATTACTCATAATCATTAACCATTATAATAGCACAAATCCCTTCCAAAATTGAACCTGAAATGGAAAAAATCACACCCATCAGCCCCAATCAGTTTACCCACTCCATATATGTACTAAATTAATAACTTAAATTACTTCTGAAAACTAAGAATCTCACACCAAATCCCTTCCAAATTTGAACCTGGAAAATGAAAATTGACCATCCCAGTCCAATGTAACAAAATATTACCATGGCACAATTCATGCAAACAGTAGATTATTGGACCAATAAGTTGAGAACGATCAGGCATGACTTTGCCAGCAATTACTCACTGTATGTATGTATGTATGTATGTATCTACTAAACTATTTATCAAAATTAATCTAAATTACTCATAATCATTAACCATCATAGCCCAAATCCCTTCCAAATTTGAACATGAAATGAACAAATCACACCCATCAGCCCCAATCAGTTTACCCACTCCATATATGTACTAAATTAATAACTAAATTACTATTAAAAACTGAGCCTTATACATTAAATCCCTTCCATGTTTGAATCTGAAACAAGAAAATTGTACCCCTCAGCCCCAATGCAGCCACATAATAATAGCGCATTTTGGGGGAAGAGGGGATTGTTGGGGAAAAAATTGGGGAAAACATGAGGCATAACCTCAGCAGCAATCTCCCAATGTAAGTATCTATTGAACTATTTATCTAAATTAATCTAATTTACTCGTAATCACTAACCATCATAAACCCAATTCCCTTCTAAAATTGTGTCTGAAATGAAAAAATTTCACCCATCAGTCCCAATCACTCTACTACATTATGTATAACTAAAATCACTCACACAAACTACACATCATGCGCTTGGATCGCAGGCAGATCTGGCGATCCTAGGGCGGCAGGTCTGATCCTCGATGGCAGGAATGGCAATGTTGCGATTCGTAGGGCTAACATTAACCACACCTGCTCCATATCTTTGATCAACCGGAACTAAGGTCGCAGAAAATAGTATTACACTATTAACTACTAGATGGAAAACGCATCCGGTACTCCATGTGCCAGCCTATCACGGCTACCCCTCTTTATGACTGAATGGGTGGTGTCGCAGGGATGAGTAGTACTCCGCACACTTTTCCCCAGCATGGCCAGGACAGAACAATCCGTGGATGCGTGTACTTGAGCTAACAGAATTCAATTTTTCAAGAAATCACAAGAATCCAGATGGTAGTAAAATTTTGATGATAGATGACGATGGACAGACACTTAACCTAACAAGGCTGCTCACAACCATTCATATCTAGTACACATGTATATGTCTACACACACACTCCTTGAAACACTCACCACCAGCCGTACAATTTGAACCTGGAAAATGAAAATTGACCCTCTCAGTCCAATGTAACAAAATATTACCATGGCACAATTCATGCAAACAGTAGATTATTGGACCAATAAGTTGAGAACGATCAGGCATGACTTTGCCAGCAATTACTCACTGTATGTAACTTATGTATCTACTAAACTATTTATCTAAATTATTCTAAATTACTCATAATCATTAACCATTATAATAGCACAAATCCCTTCCAAAATTGAACCTGAAATGGAAAAAATCACACCCATCAGCCCCAATCAGTTTACCCACTCCATATATGTACTAAATTAATAACTTAAATTACTTCTGAAAACTAAGAATCTCACACCAAATCCCTTCCAAATTTGAACCTGGAAAATGAAAATTGACCATCCCAGTCCAATGTAACAAAATATTACCATGGCACAATTCATGCAAACAGTAGATTATTGGACCAATAAGTTGAGAACGATCAGGCATGACTTTGCCAGCAATTACTCACTGTATGTATGTATGTATCTACTAAACTATTTATCTAAATTAATCTAAATTACTCATAATCATTAACCATCATAGCCCAAATCCCTTCCAAATTTGAACATGAAATGAACAAATCACACCCATCAGCCCCAATCAGTTTACCCACTCCATATATGTACTAAATTAATAACTAAATTACTATTAAAAACTTAGCCTTATACATTAAATCCCTTCCATGTTTGAATCTGAAACAAGAAAATTGTACCCCTCAGCCCCAATGCAGCCACATAATAATAGCGCATTTTGGGGGAAGAGGGGATTGTTGGGGAAAAAATTGGGGAAAACATGAGGCATAACCTCAGCAGCAATCTCCCAATGTAAGTATCTATTAAACTATTTATCTAAATTAATCTAATTTACTCGTAATCACTAACCATCATAAACCCAATTCCCTTCTAAAATTGTGTCTGAAATGAAAAAATTTCACCCATCAGTCCCAATCTCTCTACTACATTATGTATAACTAAAATCACTCACACAAACTACACATCATGCGCTTGGATCGCAGGCAGATCTGGCGATCCAAGGGTGGCAGGTATGATCCTCGATGGCAGGAATGGCAATGTTGCGATTCGTAGGGCTAACATTAACCACACCTGCTCCATTGAGAATGAAATGAAAAAATTGCACCCATCTGCCACAATCAGTTAATCCACTCCATAAACATATGTACTAAATTAATAACTAAATTACACCTAGAAACCAACCATATTCTAATGTGCATATAAATAAATTACTATAATTTATCCCATATAACTTATCCTAATTTCGGTACCATTTATTGTATTTAGAAATTTGCATCCCAATTCCCAAAAAATAAATATCAGACTACAAAGGATGTTGAAAAGTGAAATTCAATCAGTAGACTTGAAATGAAATGGCCGAAAACTTAATTCAGCAAAATATTTTAAATTAACTAACCATAAATACTAGCAACGTATAAAAAACCTGTGATACCAACATGTATGGGAGGAAGCATGGCCTAGCTGATGTTTGGAAAACGTTCACATTTCTTGCAAACTGGATTTTAAATAAGAATATGAACTTCAACTTGCATTTACAGACGTTCTTATAATTAAAAATAATGGAGATAGGTAGGTAAGTTCTTACGCTGAAACAACCAACAATTTGGATGATGGTTAAAAAGAAGATAGGTGGGTGTCCCATTTAAGGTCGCTGTTTACAAAAAGCAAGGAATACTGCGAGACAAAAAGGTGGGTGTCCCATTTAAGGTCGCTGTTTACAAAAAGCAAGGAATACTGCGAGACTATTCTTCAACCCATTACTCACACGGGAAAAGGAAAGGGGCAAGAAGCGCTCATTACAACTGGGCCTACTGGATTCGAATGAGAAGTGAAACAGCACTAGAACCACCTCAAATCGAATATGAGAACAGGGCTGGAGAAGCAAAGAAATTAAAAATCATCTACTTGTTAACCACCTGTAATTGTTTGTAAATTAACTCATTCAAATATAAATAAACCTAGATAGGATACTGAAACTATTTTTATTGAAAATGCAACACTTGCGAATTGTGAAGTACCTATCAGATGATATACATCAAGAGCCAATCAGTATTTTTACGAACATCGGTAAACTGGGTGGGTATGTGGGAGGGGGGGGGATGGATGGTGATGACAAAAACCGAAAAATATAATCTATAGTTATTTAACACGAACAACCACATATTTCAACTATTATATTAATATGTATGTAGGTACGAGTTGAAAAAATAAAGACATGTAGGTAGGTACTTGAAAAATGAAACAACATTACGAGGAGAACCATCATTCATTTACCTGACTACCTTTTTTCAAACCAAATTTATTTCACTACTTGTTAGATACTCGGCGCACGAAGTAATCAAATCAATTTATAGCATGTATTACATACTACCTACTTAATAAAACACAGGTTAAGCCAAGAACGATTTGAAAACTGCATGATTCGATTCTTTTTTCAAAGGGAATTAATATAATTACGAATCACTGATTCGTGAAACCTGACGAGTCGAATCACTTTTTTCACAAGCAAGTGATTCGTGATCTGCGCTTCGAATCATATTTTCGTAAGCCTAAAATTGAAAGTTTGCAACTCGAGTGTCATTTTTTGAAAAAATTGAGCATTTCAAATCACGATTTTTCCATTTTTTAGTTCTAAAAATCGAAATGATCGCACGAGATAGAATGATACACGAATAGTCTCGACTTAATATTCCATGGACTAATACTCGTACTATATTTATAAATAATAAAATGACTTACTCATTCTTATATACGCGAATACAATTATTCTAGTGTAATTATGGCGACAATTCGTACTCACCTAAAACAGAAAGAAATAAAATATTGCAGATTAGCTGATTTCAATCAAACATCTTATAAAATTAAATTCAACAGAACTTATCATTACATCTTAATAATGGAACTAATTTTTTCAGAGATTAATTTTAGATTTGAAGTCGAATGAGCATTAGAACAGAACGAGGTTCTGCTCCTTTAAAACGCCGATTTTCGTAACCCAGATTACATTTTTCAAAATTCTAGCACCAATCACTCTCAAGGGAGAGCTCAATTTCAGTTTTGGGGTTAAAAGATCATTGGAACGAGAATCAAGGTTTCTGAAAACCAGAATTTTGACAAATATTGCATTTTTGAAAATTGGGAGGGCACTTTCTTCCCCTCTGGAAGCTCAGTACAATTTACATGGTATCTAAAACGATTTTTGGTTGAAAAAAATGGCTAGTTTTTTACAACTTTGGTCACTACTGTTTTTCAACCAAATTTTCAGAAATCTCTACACTCGACCCCTCCCCTTCCTCCACACACACTAAAAAATTGATAAAATCAAATTTTTCGCAAATTTACTGGCTGAACTAACGTCACATAATCCAACACTATTTCCAATTTCATCAAAAATGAACGATGATTTGAACATTATTTTATTCTGTTGAGCGTTTAAATTTTTTCATTTTTTCACTTCCTTTTCGACAAGACTCGCTACATTTTCACTACTTTCACTACCTGTTAGATACCCCGTCATTGCTCACACACCTCGTGCAATTGAAAAAAAAAAAAAAAAAAATAGAAAAATAGGCACTTTAACAACGGTCAAAATACTTATGTGTCAACATATGTTTTCAATGATGGACTACATTAATGGTTAAAAAAAGGTAAAAAAATTGACCAACTGAAACTTTCAATTAGCTAGAATATACACTTAGATGTTGACAAAAAAACGAAACAGAATGGCGAAAATATGATTAGAAGCTCAGGAGTACAGGTAAGTCCTAAGCCGTTTACAAAAGCGCTGAAAACTCGACAAAATCGGAAAAAATATCTAGGTAGGTACATAGATCTTAATTCTGCGGATTCAGTGTCAACAAAATTACAGTAGATCCGACACCTCATTTCCACTCAGATTTGGTGGGTAAAATACTCGTAGGTATCCAACTAAACTTGAACTCAATAAATGAATAAAATCTCGTATAAAGTACCTAATATGTTCCACCTACTTGCAATGAAAATAATTTCAGCTATATTATACCTAAATCTGATAATAAAGATGGGGGAAGGACGTATTATTTCACGAAAACATTCCGGTACATAATTGGAAAGTTGGTAGATCACACGAGCACAAAAATATTGTCCTTGCAAGTGAAAATACTTCCAATATTCGCAAAAGGGTGCAATATTCAACTAATAATTATCCTTAAAGCTGCAAAAAAAGCACTCGAGGGTAGGGACACTGCTTTGTATTAACGCATACAAGGTAGCCATACCCAGTTAGCCACCTATTCAAAGTTCATCGATGTGCATTGTGCAGCTGCTATCAGAGAGGTACTCTGGCGAAGAGAAGATTTCATTGGTAAAATAATATTGATTTAAATAATAAGTCTATACCTGAACAAAATCGACATAGTTTGGGAATCACGAAGCTGCAGATACTTTCGGGAACTGGGAATTCAACGAACAACTACGAAGTTCAGCTTTCGAGCCTTTCGGCGTCACCATACAAACTCTTTATCGGTCAGCATTTCATCTACACGAAACGAAAATAACAAACAACCATTAGCAATCGAACACTGACAGTTTTTTTCTCAGAAATCAGAATACAATGTACCTAAACCATAATTTACCTAGAAACCTATAAAAAATATGCAATCGACACCAACATAATGAAGTTATAGTATAGTTACCAAAGGTCTGAATTCATCATGAATATCATCAATTAATCATCTTCATCTTCTTTTGTGTAGAAAGTATAGAAAAAAGAATCATAACGAAACTCCATTTGCATTCCAACTTCATTACAATTAAATTAAAATCAAATTGCTTACCGATTTTTCTTCCAGATGAAACAAACAGAACTTTCTAAATCAATGAAATAAACAATTAAATGGAAAAATGCTAACAGTCAAAGGAGAAGGACGCCAACTACCTACCAACGCTAAAATGGCCGCCACACAAAATGAATAAAATACAATAAATAATTCAATTCCAAATTTTCACAAATGGTCGTTTCCGTTTTCTCCCCCCACTCACCTGAAACTAAATAGCTGCAGAAAAAACATCTGTTTCACCCCGGAACGTCCAGAAAAAAATTGGTGGGGAGAATCCGAATTTGGATAACCAGCTGATTAAAATTATTATCATTAAGTAGATATATTCAATTTGCCCTTTTTTCGAAGAAATTAATTAATTCATGTTTTCAAATAGGTTTTTAATTTCTATGTACCTATTGTACAATAAGTAGATACCTATGATACAATAAATTTGCAGAGTTTCAGGATTCGTGCCCGAATATTTTTCAGTGGTAGTGTTTCAATTTTCGGAAACTGGATCTGGAAAGATTACAAACGAAGACAAAAGAGGAAAGAAGAGTATCTTAGGTAATCCGGTTCGTTTGAATGGAATTGATTTACCTATAAGTATGCGAATTTTGGATAATCTCTCTCAAAAAAGGTAAGTAATACCTATGAGTCGTGGGAATACTTTCCCTCAATGTATTTAGGTTTAGATTCCAAACTAGAATCTGTTATTCTGTTTCTCTAGATCAACTGCTGACTGAGGAGATTGTGTGATGAAACTAGATATACCTAGCTATCGTTTATATTCTGCTTCCGTTCAGCCAACGCTCTTTGCTGGTCATCGATTCACTCGCCTAGCTGTATCCTGGGCAGTTTTTTCTAAAGTAAGAACGTCGTTCTGCTGTTAAGGCAAGAAAACATCCACAAACATGGATTACAAAGTACGTTCATCTTCTACGTGAGCACTTATTTTTACTCGAAAATAGATGATAGTATTCAGCTTTGTTGAATGCTTACTCGAAGTATCTATGTACTCTAAAACCTGATTATTTATAGGTAAACCAAAGCTAGAAATACTCACCTAGGCCTACTACGACCGCCGGTATTTCGATTCAGCTTACCGGCACCGGAGGAAACTAACCATTCACTGCATTAGCCAGCTCTAGTATTAGATCAACAGAAACTTACCTACGATAACCGAACATTTTCTGCAAACAGAACAGTGAAGAAAGTCGTGTGCAAGTCGTTTCGCTGCAGCTGGGTCAACGTATTCAGTAATTTACTTTTATTCAAGTTCAGTAATCACAGATGTTCTCATAGAATTCAAAATTAGAAAGTTGTGATGTTGACTATACTGAAAATGCGGAGCTGGAGATGATAATTTTTACTCTTTTTTTTTGTGAATTTTAGTTGTAACCTAATGGTTAATCATTAATCAACTTACTGTTGTGCTTATACCTACTTTATGGCGATGTTTATAGTAAATCGTTGTTACTCTATGATCGTAATACTTTGTAACGTGTCATGGAACCTGCAGTATATTTTTTCTTTTTATAGGTAATTGTAATTACCTGTATCGATGATCACCTTTTTAAAATCCGATCTTTGAGGTAGGTGTTCTGAGCGTCATTCGTTTGCTACCGCAGATTTCGATCATTCTGCTTCTGGTAATTTTGAACTTGTTGTTTTTCGTGTTCCCTCAAGAACTTATTTATTGGTGATAATTTTTTGAACAAATAACTACTTCATGAAAGTTCTGGAGGAAAAAGATCCGCAGAGTTTTACTAGCATCAACCAGCTTGAGAAACGCTCCTCCTTTATTGCTTGCTTGTCTCCATGTTTTGCCAAAGGGTTTCATTCATTTCTAATGATTCCAAAGCTTCATGTAAACCATCGAATAATTTCCACCAACTTTTGATAGAGTGCACATTCCTTCATTAACAGTAACATACACAGAAATACACTCAGACAATTTATTTTTCTTCAAAAATGCTCAAAAAACATTTTCTTGAAAAGTATTTGGTTCTAACCTATTTTGATTGGTTGAATCACACTTTTCAAAAGGCTCAAGACAGTCAAGACTCATAACATGACCCAGTTTTAGGCTCGAAATTCTTCAAAACTTATCAAAAAAACATTTTCGTGGAAATATTTGAATTTTTTGTGAAATTTCAACTTATTTTGATCGATTGCAACATCACTTTTGAATAATTCTGCAATAGTTGCATTACTAACTCGAAATTGAAAAGAGTCCGCATTGTTTCTCTTCACTACAAATCTACGAGTAAAATTGACCGAAAAAATTATCAGTTCCTGTTTAATTCGTTATACTTTTAGAAGAAATCACAAAAGCACAGAAAATATATTGTACTTCTCAAAACAATTACGTACAAAAATATTAAAAACTTTACAATAAATTACCCAACGTAACAATGCGTATACAAAATGATAAATCTTTTTAAAAATTAAAAATTCTTCAATAACTTTACGTACACTTAAAGTCGTACACTTTCATCATTTTGCCCATGTAACGAGAAAAAACAGGAAAAACATAGGCACATCATCAAATTAAAAAATGAAAGAAAAGAAACTATGGTAACGTTATCGTCTGAAATTTTCAGATAACGTGTCGAAATCGAAAAAACCAATCGATTACATCGCACACAAAATATCATCTACGATAAAAAAAAAAAATAAGAGGTCACAACATTGAAGCATTCGAGAATGTTCATCAAATTCAATTTAGCATAATACAGAACAACGTATCACTTCTGTTCGCTTTTTTTGTTTTTTCAATACATTAAACAATAAAACATTGGAATTAGTAAATAATAATAAAGATATTATATAATCTCAAACAGTCATCAATTCGGAGGAGGCTCGATCTTCATCATCAACTATTTTCTAGTTTCTCCATCTGATCTAAATCGTACGGGTCGAGGAGTTTGATATTCACAGCTGTATAACGATAAAAAAATAACACGTAAATTCAATAATTTTTCGATTAACAGCGAGAAAAAGTAAACAAGGAAGTAACTCACAGAAATGTTCTTGTATCTGCTTCATGATTTTATAACACTCTTCACTGTCGATTAAATTAATTGATATTCCGGTCTTGCCGAATCTTCCGCATCGACCAATTCTATGCAGATAGGTTTCGCAATCAGCGTTACCAAATTTATCAACGGGTAGGTCGAAATTGACCACGAATGTCACCTGTTCGATATCAATACCTGTAACGAGAAGAAGTACGAGTTAATACGAGAAGACTCGAGAATTGAACACGTCTTTTCATCAGTTCATAGTAACTTTAAATACGAAAAATTCGACTCTCACCTCTGGCTAAAACATTGGTAGTAATTAAAACTTTATGTTTGCCTTCTCGGAAGCGATCTAAAATTGTGATTCTCTGTTCGACGGTTAAATCTCCCGTTAACAATGCAACACCGTGACCTTCTTTGGTCATTTCTTCGCACAACCAACCAGCGGTTTTTTTCGTCTAGAAAAGAAATAATTTTGAAATTAACAAAAAATTGAAAAAGGTTTATTAGGAGAAGAAAGGTCAATCATTGCGAACTCACTTGACAGAAAATCATAGCCTGATTGACGGTACAAATTCCATAGATGTTTTTCATAGCGAGATACTTTTCTTGAGGATTCTTACATTTCACGAAGTATTGTTTGATATTATCTAAAGATTCCTCTTCTCTGCGTAACTTGATGACGACAGCGTTAGGAACCATCATTTCAGCGAATTCCATTACTTCGTTATCGTAAGTGGCGGAAAACAGCATCATTTGACATTTTGGAGAAAGAAGTCTATAAACAAACACAAATTGATTGCGACATGAATTTTACAAATTACCTCATCGAAGTAAAATGAAAAAACAAAGATTAGAGCGAATAAACGTACTTTCTAATTCTTAAACTTTGATCTTGATGGCCTTGGGTGGCAATCATAACATCAGCTTCATCCAAAACGAAAACGCTCAATTTACGTAAATCTAAACACCTCATTTTCACTCCCCAATCGACCACTTTACCAGGGGTACCAATGATAATCTGTTCTTTACCAGTTGGTGCTATTCGAGAAAGAAAATCGACAAATTTCGCATTAACGAATAAATTCACAATCGCAAAACTAATTCAACGTAATACTTACGATCTTCTCCTCTGAGAGCAAATTTAATTATGATTTCCGGCAAATATGACGCCATTTTAGCAACTATTTCACCTGTTTGGACAGCTAATTCGTACGTTGGCGACAAACATAACGCCTATGGAAATAAATCAGATTTGAAATTCGAACAATGAAATTACACTCACGAAGTATACGAATAACCAACCTGAGGATGATTTAATGAAGGATTAACTCGACTCAACATGGCCAAAACGAATGCTGCGGTTTTACCGGTACCGGATTGAGACTGAGCTATCATATTTTGCGGTCTGAATCAAAATCAAACA
Organism: Planococcus citri; assembly: GCF_950023065.1. Taxonomy (NCBI): domain Eukaryota; kingdom Metazoa; phylum Arthropoda; class Insecta; order Hemiptera; family Pseudococcidae; genus Planococcus; species Planococcus citri. Next base: position 2,614,763 of record NC_088679.1, on the reverse strand, counting down.
AATTAACACATAAAAATATACAGTCGAGCGAAATACTTTGAAAAATACTAACGGATCGGCTAATAGAGTTGGTACAGCTGTTTCTTGGATTTTAGAAGGCGCATTGAATCCCATCAAATAAACACCTCTCAACAGTTCTGGTTTACTGCAATAAAAAAATTCAATCATAACGTCTGTCTATACATCACCCAGCATCGAGACAAGAAAACTTACAGGTGTAAAGCTTCGAAAGATTTCACAGAGTATAACGGAGAAGACGGATCTTTTCTCTTGATTTCCAAATCATATTTATTATTGATGAGCTTAGTTCTGATGATCTTTTGCATATACGATTTCTCAGCTACGGTAATAACGTCGTCGGATTCACCTTCCGAAGGTTGATTTACACTCGATGATGTGCTGGCCGAAGATGATGGCTGTTCGCCGCTACCACCGGCTTCGTTAGGGGTAGCGTTACTAGTCGACGCCGTCGATGTCGATGGAGTCGCTTCGCCATTCTGTTTCGATTCTGTAGAAGACTCCTTTTGCTGTTTACGTTCGTTGGCGAGTTTGATAGCGTTGACCTGAATCAGGATGAAAGAAGGCAGATTTATTACGACCGTTGCGTAGTAAATTGATGCAAATTTATGATAATCTTACTCGAGCGGTGATCTGATCGGCGTTGGCAGCAGATAATGGACGCGGTGCAGCGTTTTCCGATGCAGGAGCACTTTGAGACATATCTTATTTTACTAAACACTACATATATTCCGAAAAACTGATGATAATTAATTAATTAAAACGAAAATTAATCAGTTTTCTGATATTTATTCGTAGACAAATGAAATGAAATCGGATTTCCGAGAAAGAAAGAATGAAAAAAATTTTGAAAATATCTTTTTGGCTTACACAGCATTGTAATTTTTTGCCAGCATGGTTTTTCTCTTCATTACGGTAATTACTGAAAATTTCGCGTAATTTTCAAATGAATATTTTTATTTTTTTAAATTTTTTTTGCGAGAACTCAATTTTTCAAAAAAAATATAAATGCGAGAGCCTTTGAAAGTTTGAACTTTGAACTTGAAGGCACAATTTTAAACGTTCGTCAGTGCAGAAAAATTAAATTAAATTTGTTAGTATGATGGCATTGATGGCAAAGCAAAGCAAAACTTGCGGCTCAGTTTCAGTTTCAGTTCCATTGTTCCAACTTCCAACTTTGACAATCTTGAATCTATCAGGAGTAATTGCACGCCCCCCTCCCCGCCGACCTTCCAGCACAACTTTTTTCTTGAAGGGGACATCCTAAGTAACATTTTAAAGCAAACTTGCCAAAAAAAAGTTGGCCTTACTTACAAAATGGCGGTCATTTTGATTGACAGGTCAGCCAAAATCGCAGATTTTGCGTTTTAAATTTTAATATAGGACTTGCACGAACTTTTTTAAACTTTACAAAGGTAGATCGAAAGATCATGCAAAAATTTATCACGTGTCAGAATTTCAAGTGCTTAAGTGCGTTTTTCGATTTTTGGCGAATTTTTGAAAAATTCAATTTAGGCCAAAAATGAGGGAAAAAAATCAAAATTTTACCAAATTGACCAAGAAAGCTGAAATTTAGGATATACCCTATTTTCGACATGCCAAATCGACTGGAAACGGTTTCAACTCGTTTTGAGCAGTTCTGGAGCCTCCAGAAGATTTTTTAAACTCGAAATTCCCACAAAATTTCATCATTCTAAAAACTAATTTCAATACGCTACGAAGTACTGCAGGTGAATTTCAAGTCGTTTTGAAGTCTCCCGCGACATTTGAATATCCCTGAAGCCTCCAGCAGATTTTTGAAACTTCAAATTTTCACAAAATTTCATCAAAAATTGACATGGAAAGCTGAAATTTACTCAACACTCGAATTTTAACACCCTCTGAAGACGACTTCAGGTGGGTTCAAGTCATTTTAGGGCCTCTAGTGACTTTTTTTGAAAATTACTGGAGCCTCCAGCAGATTTTTGAAACTTTAAATTTTCACAAAATTTCATCAAATGGAGATGAAAAGCTGAAATTTATTCTACACTCGAATTTTAACACTCTCTGAAGACGACTTCAGGTGGGTGCATAATTTTAGGGCCTCCAGTGACTTTTTTTGAAAATTACTGGAGCCTCCAGCAGATTTTTGAAACTTTAAATTTTCACAAAATTTCATCAAATGAAGAGTGATATTCCAAAACTCGCTTTGTCCATTTTTATCAAAGTTGGGTTTTCAGTGGTACCTGGTAGATTAAGTATTAACTCACATTCCTACATCATCAACCTACCAAAATGAGGCGTTAAACTCACCTAAATAGCCAATTCACTAAAAATTTAAAAAAAAAATAATGTTCCAAAACGTGCTTTGTCCATTTTTATTGAAATTTTTTTCAGCAGTATTTAGTGGATGAAATGTATACCTACACTCCTACATCATAAATCCACCCAAATAAAGTGCTAAACTCGCCTAAAAAGCCAATTCACCCGTTTAAAGGGAAACTGTTTTTCCTCTCTCCTGAAAAGTTGTGAAAATGGACAAAGCGAGTTTTGGAATATCACTCTTCAAATGGAGATGAAAAGCTGAAATTTATTCTACACTCGAATTTTAACACTCTCTGAAGACGACTTCAGGTGGGTGCATCATTTTAGGGCCTCCAGCGACTTTTTTTGAAAATTACTGGAGCCTCCAGCAGATTTTTGAAACTTTAAATTTTCACAAAATTTCACGAAATGAAGATGGAAAGCTGAAATTTACTCTACACTCGAATTTTAACACCCTCTGAAGACGACTTCAGGTGGGTTCAAGTCATTTTAGGGCCTCTAGTGACTTTTTTTGAAAATTACTGGAGCCTCCAGCAGTCCAGCAGATTTTTGAAACTTTAAATTTTCACAAAATTTCATCAAATAGAGATGAAAAGCTGAAATTTATTCTACACTCGAATTTTAACACTCTCTGAAGACGACTTCAGGTGGGTGCATCATTTTAGGGCCTCCAGCGACTTTTTTTGAAAATTACTGGAGCCTCCAGCAGATTTTTGAAACTTTAAATTTTCACAAAATTTCATCAAATGAAGATGGAAAGCTGAAATTTACTCTACACTCGAATTTTAACACCCTCTGAAGACGACATCAGGCGGGTTCAAATCATTTTAGGGCCTCCAGCGACTTTTTTCGAAAATTACTGGAGCCTCCAGTAGATTTTTGTAACTTGAAATTTCCCCAACATCAATTTATCAAATGGAGTTGGCAAGCTGAAATTTACTGCGCAGACTACATGGTGGTTTGAAATGGTTTTGAATCTTGCAGCTACTTTTAGGAAATTTCAATTTTCCAAAAAAACATCATACAACCTTTCAAAAAGTTGCTGGAGGCTCCAAAACTACTTGAAATTCACTAGCTGTCAAGTTCGTAGCGTATTGAAATTAGTTTGCAGAATGAATTTCGACTCTCCATCTCAAGTGTTCAAGTTTCAAAAATCTACTGGAGGCTCCAGTAATTTTCAAAAAAGTCGTTGGAGGCTCTAAAATGACTTGAAATCCACCAGAAGTCGTCTTCAGAGGGTGTTAAAATTCGAGTGTAGGGTAAATTTCAGCTATCCATCTCCATTTGATGACATTTTGTGAAAATTTAAAGTTTCAAAAATCTGCTGGAGGCTTCAGAAATATTCAAAAAGTCGCTGGAGACTTCAAAACGACTTGGAATTCACCTGCAGTACTTCGTAGCGTATTGAAATTAGTTTTTAGAATAAATTTCAACTTTACAACTCCAATTCGATTGAATTTTGTGGGAATTTCGAGTTTCAAAAATCTGCTGGAGGCTCCAGAACTGCTCAAAACGGGTTGAAACCGATTCCAGTCGATTTGGCATGTCGAAAATAGGGTATATCCCAAATTTCAGCTTTCTTGGTCATTTTGGTAAAATTTTGATTTTTTCCCTCATTTTTGGCCTAAGTTGAATTTTCAAAAATTCACCAAAAATCGAAAAACGCACTTAAGAACTTGAAATTTTGACAGGTGATAAATTTTTGCATGATCTTTCGATCTACATTTGTAAAGTTTGAAAAAGTTCGTGCAAGCCCCATGTTAAAACGCAAAATCTGCGATTTCGGCTGACCTGTCAATTAAAATAGCCGCCATTTTGTAAGTAAGGCCAACTTTTTTTTTTGGCAAGTTTGCTTTAAAATGTTTCCTTTAAGAAAAAAGCTGTCCCGGAGGATCGGCGGGGGGGGGGGTGCAATTACTCCTATTGTCATACGCCGGACTATAAAGAAAGTTATCCATCACTGATATTCGTACTCATATTCAATGATGATAGGGGTGTTTGAGCGCTCTCCAGCAAGTTGCAGAAACCTCCAGCAATTAAAAATGTAAAAAAAATTTACAGTTTGCTGTAAAACTGCATTACAGCAGTCTGCAGTTCATTATTTATGATGTCATGATTGACTTATGAGCGCTCAAACACCCTAATTGCTGGAAAGCAACCACACATAAACACTGATAAAATTCTCAGAGAAGTTACAAGTTACAACACAAAAATACACATATTTATTAGTGAAGTATAATTTCACAATGAGAGAATATTTTTTTAAAAACAGATAAAATTGAAAATACAGCGTAGATAACAGAATCACAGTCAGAAAAAATGAACCTTTTTCGTCAAGTTTTCAATCTATACATGAAAATTATTCAGTCGCGATATTTCTACCATAATATTGTGCATCTATATATTACATAATTTTTCAGTTTTACGGTTTGAAGATGCGTAACGCATTATGAACGAAATTAATTTTCTCACCTTTGAATCCTGTTTCCGGAAATACGTCTATAACAAATATGAAACAAAAAATACAACAAATTAGAGCAGCCTGCGCATAATAATCGTATTGAAAAGATTCTTTGAAAATAGAATTAACTATTACGAGCGATGGTAATTATTTTTTTAACTACCTGTTGAAAATTAGAATAATAATTAATAGAATTCGGTAAAAAAAAAATCGACTCAACAAAATGATAACGTGAGTAATACCATAATATTAATACATTAACGATTACGGTAAAATAATATAATATAATATTTAAAATAAAGCTGTATAATAATCGTACGATGTAATATTAAATGTGTTCTAACAATATAAGAATAATCACGGAGCATTAAAAAAAGTCAACGAAATAAAAAAATAACCATACACCTTGAATAATAATGGTTTAATGCGAGATAACGTCTTTATCCATTAAAATAATATGTAATAATAATATTAGTGGAGAAAAAATAAATATACGTACGTAATGTATAAATCAGAAGTTATCCATATAATATACACATACACATAAGGCATAAATTTAAGACTGCGAATAAAATTATACATCTAAAAATTTCCTAGGTTTTTTTTTTTTTGTTAAGTGGTTATTCCGAAGTTGAACCCACTACTAACAAAATGGAGAAAAGTCGACTAAAATGGATGAAGAAATTTGTAAGAAATGTTTCATCATTCTTCTTTCCGTTGAATGAAAACGTGAGATTATTAATTATTTTAGCACCTTCAGTAATATCTTATGTACAACTCGACTGTTAAAAAAATACTATTTTTCTCACCATTTCATAAAAGAAGAACATTGTTAACGTTCTAATCGATGGTTCAGTTTAAATACGTCAACAAAGTAGTCTCTTTCAAGACAGTTGTATAAAAAGTAAACATATCTCCAACTTTTTTCCAAAAAAAAAAAAAAAAAAAAAAAAATGATGGGTAAGATTTGCCAAAAACAACTTCGCCTGAATAACTCAAATATTCAACAATAATCTAATATAAAATTAATTGCTATTATAATAACGTTAAATAAATTGTTCATGTTATAACCAAATCGTAAACCGGAGTCGAAGAAGGAAAAAAGGTAACTTTTGAAATTGACGCACGAAATTGGGGTGTGGGGATAAAAACACGCTGCATTCGAAGAGAGAAAAAAAAATTAAACTTACTGCTCAATATCACGACTTGGAAAATTTAAACGATTGAGATAATATCCGTAGGTAGGTAAAATGTATTAGTCTAAGGTTATTTTCCTATCGAATCTTGTTTCATTTTGGAATTCGTGTCGGGTATCCTTCGATCAAAGGTTTTGATTTTCGGGTCGTTCGTATTGCACACATCCGGAGGCTTGATGGTGGGTTTCATCGATACGTCTGCACCGTTCATATCGTTGATTTGGCGTTTGATAGGAAATCCGGGATTATTACCCGGCTTGAAGATAGGCAGCGGTTTCAGACCGAGTATTTCAGAATTTTCACGCCAAAACTCTTCGTTGGTCAAATCGATACATAATGGGAATACGACCTGGTGAAATTTACCGTCGCCTGGCATCGGGACTAGTTTTCTCACTAACGTGGTACCTTTACGAAACAGTATCGGCTCATTGTTATAGACTATACCGTAGTCTTTTAATATGAGTTCGTGTTTATGTGAGACGTACGCGATTGGTCGTAATTTATCTTCAGCCTGTAAATAAACGCATCAAATCAATACGACGATAAATCGATGAATAGCAGACAGAAGTGTGTCGATTTGGAGTATCAAAACTTACTTCTTTCGGAGATAATTTTCCTTTGAGGACCATCGCCCAAAATGCGCTACTGTATAAATTGTTGGCGTGTAATTCAGCTTGTCGCCAGCTTAGATAATCTTTCAAGTTCAACTCGGAAGGGAATAAATAAACGTGGCCTTCGAAAGCTGGCGGATACAGCATGTTGGCGAAACCGAAGAAATTCTTCCAATAAAATACGAACGCCGCTGCGAACAAGCTGTTGACTACGGTAAGGATTTTCTCAGTTCTTCTATTGAAAATGCTGGTATCTTTTCTGAACACAAAACTGTACTCGTCACTTTGGCCATAAGCTAATACGATTTCTCTAATTTCTTCCATCACAGCGGCCGCTGATCGGGACATTAATTCTAAGGAACGTTTGTCGTTGGGTTTCTCGAAGCCGTGCATTTCGGCGAATCTTTGAAAGCATTTACCGTCCAAGTTGACGACGATCCAACAGTTGGGCAAGCATCTGTCTTCCGATTCGAAGTTCTTCACGTATTCGTACTTGCTTTTAGCCATGGTTGTCGACGATGAGAAATACTTATAATGGTTTGTGCATATGTTAGGAAAAATACGCTTCACTGCCGTAACACATTTGTTCAACATTTAGTTCGCTTTTTTCATGGTATCTTAGATCGCAATGAGTATAGAATTATTTAAGCGTACCGCGTAACATTTTTATACTTAATTTTATATCGAATTATTTAATTAATTCTTACTCTATTTCACGTACTATTTACATGTACACGATTTTTATCAGGACGAGAAGGTTTTTTGTGGTGTTTTTGAAACGCCATCTATAAAAATTTTCAAATCAACGGAACTAAAATGTTTTCGGTTCTTTCAAGTTTCAAGTTTCAAGTTTCGGTTCAAGTTTTCGTTCAAGTTTACACCACACCACGAAATATGGCTGCTTCAAGAGTGCAAATTAGCGTTTCGTTTCATTCAAGTTTACACCTCAACACGAAATATGGCTGGATCAAGAGTTCAAATTAGCGTTTCGTTTTCGTTATGTTGTTTATGCGAATGTGGAATTTTATCAGGAGATTCGTGTCAAATCTTTGATTCTGATTCATTAGATCATAAAAATTGAATAATAATTATGAAAAAATCGTATAATTTACATCTCACCGGACCGTTTCGTTTTACGAAAATATAATGATTGAAATTTTGTAAAATGAGAAGAGATAGTTCCAAAGAAATGTTTATCGTTCGTGCATTGGAAAAAATCCTCAGTGATAAAGACATCAAAAAGTCGTATCATTCTCAACTGAAAAAAGTCTGCGAAGCTTCTCTCAGTAAGTAAATCATCAATTTGCATCGTACATCTGGGAACTCCGCCCATAAATCCGTTACATAGATAAATACTGCAATCTGCCCATACACTTTTTCGGTGTTAGGCAACAACGTATGGTTATTTCTAATATTTGCCTTTCTGCGTTAATTTTAGATGAAATTCAGAAGGAAATCAAGCAAGGTGGTCCATCCGAAGATACGTCTTCGGCACTCCCATTACCCAAGGATAGTTCCACCCTGATAGTAGCCGAAAAATATTTTCAACCTTTCGAATTAGCGTGTCAAAGTCGATCACCAAAAATTGTCATTACAGCTTTGGATTGTTTACAAGTATGACATTATCGAGCTCGGTGCTCTTCATCGTATTACTCGTAACTAATGTTGTACGATGTCATTTTCTAGAAATTAATCGCTTATGGGCACTTGACTGGTAATATCAAGGATCCGAATGGACCTCCTGGCAAATTACTTATCGATAAAATTGTCGAAACTATTTGCGATTGTTTTTCTGGCCCAACGACCGATGACGGAGTTCAACTACAAGTTATCAAGGTACTCGCAGCTACTCAGCTGTTTTGAAAAATATTTTTACCCGGTGCTTTCATCTCGTATCATGTTTCAGGCTGTTTTAACCGTCATGACGAGTCAACATGTCGAAGTACACGAAGGAACGGTATTGTTAGCCATAAAAACATGTTACAATATTTATCTGGCTAGCAAAAATCTCATCAATCAGACTACCGCCAGAGCCACCTTGACCCAAATGATAAACGTCACTTTTGCCAGGATGGAAAGCCAAGCTGTGAGTTTTTTTGTGAACTTGTACGTTTCAGAAACGATTTAAGCTCTACTTACGTGAATTTAATCATTGATTCGTAGGCCGAATCCCTAAATAGAGATCTCCCCACGACGCCTTCTAGTATAACAGAAGCAGACCGAAGCGATTCAACTTCCGATGTCGTTAGTGAAGTTTTAAACTCCATTGTTGACGCAGTGGTTCAAAGTGAGTCTTTTTGATATTTCAATTGGTAGCTTTTTAACCGAATACGATGGATAATTCGATCGATTTTACAGATACCCAAAGCGAATGCGTTTCTCCGGTCGTAGAAAACGGTTGTCCGGTTTTCATCGCCGATTCTCCTAGTAATGAAATGAATCGATCACAACAGGTTGATTTTATTTTAGAATTTATCATGTTTCGATTTCTCAAACTGACTTAGTTCTGTTTTCAGGACAATTTGCTTATCTCCAGTGAAACCGATGAGAAAGGAAGTGGTGCTCAGTTCGAACATATTTTACAGAAAGACGCTTTCTTAGTATTTAGAGCATTATGTAAATTATCAATGAAACCGTTACCAGAAGGAACACCCGATCCTAAGTAATTCCTTTTTGAAATCACGTAATAATTTTAAACTCGCTCTAAATAACAAATAGTGCTGCGAGTTCTTCAAATCGTTATTTATTTCTTCCCTCTACCATTTCAATAATTGGCTCCAAAGGGGTAAAAATACTTCGAGTTATTATTCTGCGTAATTTATATTGCGCAGTTTCTCGTTAATGAATAAAATATCGCAGTCGAGACCCAATTACAGGTCATATCAGCGTCAACTATGCATTTATCGACTGCTGAAATTAGTTTCAAATAACTTGGTCGTTTCGAGTTTCCATAACAACGAACAGCACATCCTGAAGTTGAGAAATTAATCATCAATTCATCGATTACGTCTAATCTTCTATCGACTGTTGCAGATCACACGAATTACGTTCGAAAATCCTGAGTTTACATTTACTGTTGTCAATTTTACAAAATCCTGGACCGGTGTTCCGTACAAATCCGGTGTTCGTATTGGCCATCAAGCATCACTTATGCGTCGCCTTATCCAATAACGGAGTCTCTCCAGTACCTGAAGTTTTCGAGCTTTCGCTAGCCATATTTTTAGCTTTACTTTCGCAATTCAAAGTGCATCTCAAGAAACAAATTGAGGTGGGTGTTTTTTTGCCTTTTTCACTCTCACCTCTATATCAAAGATTGGCTTTGAAAATATGTAAAAAATTACTCATTTACGAGTCTAATCGAATTAATAAAATATTGTCGTAATAATTTTAGGTATTTTTCAAAGAAATATTTCTCAACATCTTGGAAACAACTAGCTCATCATTTGAACACAAATGGATCGTTATTCAGGCACTAACTCGTATCTGTGCCGATGCTCAGAGTGTTGTAGATATGTATGTAAATTACGACTGTGATTTATCTGCTGCTAATTTATTCGAAAGGTGAACGTTTGATTTAATTTTCTGACAATGCGCAGACCAAAGCGAATATTACGAGCTAAAAAGTATTTTTTATTTTTACAGATTAGTCAACGATTTATCGAAAATTGCCCAAGGTCGACAAGCCGTCGAACTGGGCGCGACTCCGAATCAAGAGAAATGTATGAGGATCAGGGGACTCGAATGTCTAGTATCTTTATTGAAATGTATGGTAGACTGGAGTAAAGATTTATACGTAAATCCGAATTCGCAAACCAATCTCGGTAATTTATCTTCTTCGTCGTATTTTTTTTTTGTGTGAAAAATGAAGATTTCATTAAACTTGGACATATTGTACTTCTTCTCATTTAGGATCTGAAAGAAATGTACGTGAAAACGAAGCCAGTGACGTAACAGTATCGACTCCTGGAGATAGTCTGAGATCTTTCGGAGGCAGCGCCAGTAGCTTAAATTCTGCCAGCTCTGGTAATAAAGAAGCACCCGATACGCCCCATCATCTGCAAGTTTTAAAACACCAAAAAGAAGTCTGGGAGAATGGAATACTATTGTGAGTCATCGCAGTTGGACCATTTCACATAATTTCGAAGACGTGTCTTTCGATTTTGTTCTAATTTTTTTTTTTTTTTTTTTTTTTTACAAAAAATTACCATTTAAGTTGAGCCCAGCTTCTTTGGAGGAGGGAGGGCTGAAAGGCTCCATTTTTTATGAATTTTTAAAAATTCTAATTTGGCTCATATTTTGTAAAAAAAAATCAAATTTTGATCAAATTAACATGAAATGCTGAAATTTAGTTTGTATGCTATTTTCATCCTCCCAAGTCGATTGGTGATGGTTTTGAATCGTTGTGGAGCCTGCAGCGGACTTTGCGTTTCAACATAGGACTTGCACGGAATTTTTAAAACTTTACAAAGGTAGATCGAAAGATCATGCAAAAATTTATTACCTGTCAAAATTTCAAGTGCTAAAGTGCGTTTTTCGATTTTTGGTGAATTTTTGAAAATCCAATTTAGGCCAAAAATGAGGGAAAAAATCATAATTTTACCAAATTGACCAAGAAAGCTGAAATTTGGGATATACCCTATTTTCGACATGCCAAATCGATTGAAAACGGTTTCAACACGTTTTGAGCAGTTCTGGAGCCTCCAGCAGATTGTTGAAACTCGAAATTCCCACAAAATTCCATGAAATTAGAGTTGTAAAGCTGAAATTTATTCTAAAAACCAATTTCAATACGCTACGAAGTACTGCAGGTGAATTTCAAGTCGTTTTGGAGCCTCCAGCGACTTTTTGAAAATTCCTGAAGTCTCCAGCAGATTTTTGAAACTTAAAATTTTCACAAAATTTCATCAAATGGAGATGGAAAGCAGAAATTTACTCTACACTCCAATTTCAACTCCCTCTTAAAACGACATCAGGTTGGTTCAAGTTATTTTAGAGCCTCCAGCGACTTTTTTGAAAATTACTGGAGCTTCCAGTAGATTTTTGAAACTTGAAATTTCCCAAAAATTTCATCAAACTGAGGTGGAGAGTTGGAATTCATTCTTCAAACTAATTTCAATACGCTACGAAGTGGACTGCTGGTGGATTTCAAGTCGTTTTGGAGCCTCTAACGACTTTTTGAAAGGTTGTATGACGTTTTTTTTTGGAAAATTGAAATTTCTTGAAAGTAGCTGGAAGCTTCAAAACCATTTGAAACCACCATAAAGTCTGCGAAGTAAATTTCAGCTTGCCAACTCCATTTGATAAAGTGATGTTGGGATTGTTGGGGAAATTTCAAGTTTCAAAAATCTACTGGAGGCTCCAGTAATTTTCAAAAAAGTCGCTGGAGGCTCTAAAATGACTTACACCCACCTGAAGTCGTCTTCAGAAGGTGTTAAAATTGGAGTGTAGAGTAAATTGCAGCTTTCCATCTCCATTTGATGAAATTTTGTGAAAATTCAAAGTTTCAAAAATCTGCTGGAGGCTCCAGTATTTTCAAAAAAGTCGCTGAAGGCCCTGAAATGACTTGAACCCATCTGAAGTCGTCTTCAGAGGTTGTTAAAATTGGAGTGTAGAGTAAATTTCAGCTTTCCATCTACATTTGATGAAATTTTGTGACAATTCAAAGTTTCAAAAATCTACTGGAGGCTTCAGTATTTTCAAAAAAGTCGCTGGAGGCCCTAAAATGACTTGAACCCACCTGAAGTCGTCTTCAGAGGGTGTTAAGATTGGAGTGTAGAGTAAATCTCAGCTTTCCATCTCCATTTGATGAAATTTTGTGAAAATTTAAAGTTTCAAAAATCTGTTGGAGGCTTCAGGAATTTTCAAAAAGTCGCTGGAGGCTCCAAAACGACTTGAAATTTACCTGCAGTACTTCGTAGCGTATCGAAATCAGTTTTTAGAATAAATTTCAGCTTTACAACTCCAATTTGATGGAATTTTGTGGGAATCTCGAGTTTCAAAAATCTGCTGGAGGCTCCAAAACTGCTCAAAACAGGTTGAAACCGTTTTCAATCGATTTGGCATGTTGAAAATAGTGTATATCCCAAATTTCAGCTTTCTTGGTCAATTTGGTAAAATTTTGATTTTTTCCCTCATTTTTGGCCTAAATTCGATTTTCAAAAATTCACCAAAAATCGAAAAACGCACTTTAGCACTTGAAATTTTGACAGGTGATAAATTTTTGCATGATCTTTCAATCTATGTGTGTAAACGTGTAAAGTTTGAAAAATTTCGTGCAAATCCTATGTTGAAACGCAAAATCTGCGATTTCGGCTGACCTGTCAATCAAAATGGCCGCCATTTTGTAAGTAAGGCCAACTTTTTTTTGGGCAAATTTGCTTTTTGCTTTAAAATGTTCTTTAGGGTGTCCGCTTTGAGAAAAAAGTTGTCATGGAGGATCGGGGGGGGGGGTGCAATTACTCCTATTGTCATATGCCGGACTAAAAGAATGTTGTGAAAAGTATTGGAGCAAAATTGAAAGACATGAACTCGAAACGACGGAGAAAAGACCATCTAACTTTGTCATTTTCTTTTTAAATTTTCCACAGATTCAATCAGAAGCCCAAAAAAGGTATTCAGTTCTTGCAGGATCGAGAACTTCTCGGATCTACTCCTTCTGAGGTTGCCGAATGGCTACATACAGAAGAACGTTTGGATAAAACTGGTATAGGTGATTTTCTCGGAGAAAACGACGAATTTAGTCGTGAAGTAAGTTCCCTAGATACGAAAAAAATATTCGTACAATTTTTAGAAATTATTAATAAATTTTTTTTTTATAGGTTATGTACGCTTATGTGGATCAAATGGATTTCAACGGTCGCGATCTGGTTTCGGGACTGAGATTTTTCCTCGAAGGATTCCGACTTCCCGGCGAAGCTCAAAAAATTGACAGACTGATGGAAAAATTCGCCAGCAGATATTGCGAGTGTAATCCAAAGTACGAGTCAACATTCCATGAAAAACATTTCACCTTTTACCTTTTAATTTAACTTTTTATTTTTTAATTTTTCGCAGCAATGGCCTGTTCGCCAGCGCAGATTCGGCTTACGTGTTGGCGTATTCGATTATCATGTTGACTACTGATTTACATTCACCTCAAGTTAAACATAAGATGACCAAAGAACAGTATATAAAGCTAAATAGAGGCATATCGGATAATCAAGATTTGCCCGAAGAATATCTGAGTCAAATTTACGATGAAATCGCCGGCCACGAGATTAAAATAAAGGCCACCAATAAACCCGGCAAGCAAAGTAAATATTTCAGAATCGAATAATTAATAATTCACATCCGATATTTTTGCACTTCGTGTCTTTAATTTGAAATTTTTCCAGTTATATCGAATGAAAAACGACGTAAACTATTGTGGAATATGGAAATGGAGGCGATATCGGCGACAGCTAAGAACCTAATGGAGTCTGTCAGCCATGTTCAAGCACCATTCACATCAGCCAAACATTTGGAACACGTTAGACCGATGTTTAAAGTAAATACTGTTCTCCAAGTCGAATATTTTTACCAAAAGCAGCACGTTTTGTACATTAACTCATTTCAATTTTTTTCAAGATGGCATGGACACCATTTTTAGCAGCATTTAGCGTCGGATTACAAGACTGTGATGATCAAGAAGTCGCCTCTCTTTGTTTAGAGGGTATCAGATGTGCCATTAGAATCGCTTGTATATTCCATATGACGGTAAATTACCTTTTTACAAAATTAAAACATTGTTAAAAAAATTCGCTATTTCACGATTTATTTTTTTCTGTTGTTTTGCAGTTGGAAAGAGACGCGTATGTTCAGGCGTTAGCTCGATTTACTCTGTTAACAGCCAATTCGCCTATAATGGAGATGAAAGCGAAGAACATCGAAACCATTAAAACTCTAATAACGGTCGCTTATACCGATGGTAAAATTCAGTTAAAAAATAATAATATAGTCCTGAAAGATCTAGCCAATAAGATACTCGATCTATTCTAAACTCAACAACGTTTGTTTGTCAAAACAGGAAATTACTTGGGTAGCTCGTGGTTAGACATAGTAAAATGTATCTCGCAACTGGAACTAGCTCAAATGGTGGGCACCGGAGTCAGGCCGCAATTTTTATCTTTATCAAAGGCTTACCCTTCGGCTGAAACTTTATCCCTCAAGTTGAATATTTCTACTCTAGATCGTAAGTGATTTTTCTTCACATATTCTTCAATTTCGAGTATTTTTTTTTTGCTAATCCAAAATTTATGGTACGATTACAGCCAGCGTTAAAGAATCGATTGGAGAAACGAGTAGTCAAAGTGTAGTGGTGGCTGTTGATCGCATATTCACCGGATCTATCCGTTTGGATGGTGACGCAATCGTAGATTTCGTGACCGCTTTGTGTCAGGTAACGTAAAATATTCGAGCTGTTGAATATTCCTATTTATCGAAACTTTCTCCTCTTGTTTTTTTTTTTCGCTGAAATCCTTAAAAACTCTTTGCTTTGTTCCATTTTTTCCGATGGAACTTTTATTTTTTGCATTTACTTATTCTCTTCTTTTGGAATTTTTATTTTTTTAAAATTCTTTTTGAAAGTAGAACAATTTCAGTTAGAAAAAAAGTTTTTTTCTGTTTCCTTGACAGTTCTGAATTTTTGACATATTTGTTGTAGTTATTTTGAAAAATAAAATCCCTCCTCCCAAAATTGAAAAAAAATTTCAAAATTGTCTTGCTTTTTTTCATTTTTGCAGACAACCTTGGAAATTTCTCATTGGTGGGGGGGGGGGGGGGGATGAAAAAAAGTTAGCCTGAGAAAATTCGATCTGGAAAAATGTTGGTTCAACGTCCCCATTCAAACTTTTGAAATTTCCTGTCAAAAGTCTTACTTAATTTTTTTTTTTTTTATAAAACTAAAAAACTTTTGTTTTAAATAATTTTTGACCTAATTTCGCCCCTTTCCAACGAAAATTGAAGCATTTGAAAAAATTTTCTACCAAAA
Source organism: Planococcus citri (assembly GCF_950023065.1). Lineage (NCBI taxonomy): Eukaryota > Metazoa > Arthropoda > Insecta > Hemiptera > Pseudococcidae > Planococcus > Planococcus citri. The sequence continues at coordinate 2,599,166 of NC_088679.1, read as the reverse complement.
GTTCTGTGTTTTGCCTAAATTTTTCAAAAAATCTTTGCTTTTTCTGTCAATTTGTCCTATTTTTTTTATTTTTTTTTCAATACTTAAATCATGGAAATTTTGAGTTTTTTCAATATTTTTTTTTTGGAAATAAAAAAAGTTTTGATCCGGAAATTTCGTACTTGAATAATAAATTAGGAGTCCCCCCCCCTCCCTCATAATTTCTTAACGAATTTGAAACATTTAAACTTGCTGGAAGATTGGCTTTTCCTTTTTTTTTTTTGATAAAGTGAAATTTTGGCCCTAAATAACTTTTGATCCTCACCCCCTCAAAAAATTAAGTAACTTCCTGCCAAAAATACTGTTTTTTAAAATTAAAATTATCGAAAAAGTTTTGCTTTTTTACACATATGTCTTGTTTTTTTTATTTATAGGTACTTATTTAATCAGAAATTTTTTCTAGATTTTTTTTGCGTCAAAATTGTCAACCAACGTTTGTTTTTTTTGTCAAAATTTCTAAAAAATACAGTTTTTTTAGTTTTTAAGTCAATTTTTGAAATTTTAAATTTATTGTATTCATTAAAATGAATTTGAATTTAAAATCTTTAAAAATTCAGAATTTTCATTTTCTTTTCTTTTTGAAAATACGTATTTTGGCTCTGTAAATTTTTGACCTGACCCTTCTTTTTAGTCCTCCATCCCCTTGAAATGTTTGAAAACATTTTCTGCCGGAAGTCCTGCTTTTTTTATTTTCAAAATGAAGCTTCGAAATTTTAAATTCATCACGTCTTTTTTCAGAATTCTGCTTTCTTTAAATTCTTCTGAAGTCATTTGAAAAATTTTTTTGAATTGAATAATTTTTGATCTGGCCCTCCTTCACTTACTATTCCAAAATTTCAGGAAATTTCCTGCTTAAAGTTTTGTTTTTTGACCATTTAAGAAGTGTCCTGCTTTTTTCCATGCTCTAAAAAAATCAATACCTAATTACCTATCTATTAAAAATTTTCTATTTATTCTTTTCTTTTTTTTTGATTTTTTTTAGTACAAATTTTTACCCAAACTTATATTTTAAAACTATTTAAAAAAATTTCTAGCTTTTTCCCCTATAAAACTTTGAAATTTTCCATTTTCTTCTGTTTTTGAAGCCCCCCTCCCTTCCATCCAAACTGAAATATTTTTTGAAATTTGGGTAAAATTTCAAAATTGTCCTATTTTTATCATTTTTTCCATCCATTTTTGAATTTTTTTTCATTTTTTCCTTTCTTTGGAATTTTGAGTTGAGAAAATTTCCTGCTGAAAGCGTTGCTTTTGCTTTTTGTCTTTTTTAATACATAGATATCTTTATTTGATAGTGCTGTGCTACTTTATTAATCTTTTTTTTTTTGCTTTTTGTAAAGGTGTCTTTGGAAGAGCTCGCCAATGCCAACCACCCGCGTATGTTCAGTCTGCAAAAAATAGTCGAAATATCGTATTATAATATGGGACGTATTAGGCTACAGTGGTCTCGTATATGGCAAGTCCTCGGCGAATATTTCAATAAAGTGGGATGCAACACGAACGAAGATATCGCTATTTTTTCATTAGACTCGTTAAGACAGCTATCAATGAAATTCATCGAAAAAGGAGAATTTTCCAACTTCAAGTTCCAGAAAGATTTCCTCCGTCCGTTCGAACATATTATGAAAAAGAATAGGCGAGTGATCCATTCGCTCTTTTACGTTCAACCTAATACTGTATTCTTTTTCGAAAATGAATATTTTTTTGAAACGATTATTTTTATTAATTGTAATAGGTCACCGACGATTCGTGATATGGTTGTGAGATGTATCGCGCAGATGGTGAATTCGCAAGCTCGTAATGTTCGTTCTGGTTGGAAAAACATATTCAGTGTGTTTCATTTAGCGGCATCGGATCAAGACGAAGTCATCGTTGATTTAGCGTTTAAGACCACTCAGCATATTATCAGTGAGTTCTCGTATTCTCAAAATTGAAATCGAATTGAAATTTTACAAATAAAATCAAATTAAAACTACTTTCGTATTTTATTTGCAGATAATTTATACTCACAACATTTCCAAATCATGATCGATTCGTTCCAAGACGCTGTAAAATGTTTATCCGAATTCACGTGTAACGCTAGCTTCCCAGACACCAGCATGGAAGCGATCCGATTAATACGTACTTGCGCTCAATGCGTTCACGAGAAACCTCAGGTACTTCTTTTATACTTTCTTTCTCCATTGAACGAACATGAACCTCTCATCTCGCCTTAAATACTAAAAATTTTGAAATATTATCATCTGTTTAGCTGTTTGTCGAACATTGCGTCGATGACGTATCTGTAAACGAAGATGACAGGCCGTGGGTCCGAGGCTGGTTCCCTTTACTTTTCGAATTATCGTGTATCGTAAGCCGATGTAAATTAGACGTACGTACCAGAGCGTTGACCGTACTGTTTGAAATGATCAAAAATCACGGAGAAGCATTCAAAACTCATTGGTGGAAAGACTTATTCAACATCTTATTTAGAATATTCGATAACATGAAGTTACCAGAAATACAAACCGAGGTGAGGAATAAGCATCATAAATTGAGAAAATGCTGATATCGAGGTTCTGTGATGTTTTTTTTCATTAAAATGATGTCTGTAATGTTTTTGCAGAAAGCGGAATGGATGACCACGACTTGTAATCACGCTTTGTACGCCATCGTCGATGTGTTCACGCAGTATTTCGAAATTTTAGGACCGATGTTGTTGAAAGATTTGTATATTCAGTTGCATTGGTGTGTTTTGCAATGTAAGTGAAAGAAGATTTCAATTCTGAACAATTCATTGAAATAATGAAACGTTGAAAAATTAATTTCATTTTTTTCCCTATCAGGTAATGATCAATTGGCTCGATCTGGAACTAATTGCCTGGAAAATTTGGTCATCTCTTGCGGACATAAGTTCACTTATGAAATATGGGAAGACACGTGCCATTGTATAAGAGACATGTTCGACTGCACAATTCCTAATGAATTATTTACCAGTAATGTGATATCTCCGGTAATCATTTAGTTTCATTTTAGTCACAAAAGAGGGCCGAATCAAAAAATTCGAGTTAATATTTGTAGGGGTCAAATTTAAAAAAAAAAAATGAGTATGTATTTTGTATTCAGCGCTCTCGAAAACATATTACAGGATTATGTCACGTAATATTTGACGGTTTTTTTTGCATTTTGAACGAAATTTTTGGGCTTTGGTTTTCTCCTGCTGATTTTGCGATTCCCATCACAAAAATTGCATCTGATTCCTGGATTTTTGAATTTTTCTTTTAGGTTTTTCCTAATTAAACAAATATAACTTATTAATTTTTTATTTTCTCGGTGATTTTTGGTGGATTTTTTCATGTTTTAATTGACTTTTACATTTTGAACTTTGGCGATTTTTTTTCAAAGTAATTTTTGCGTGATTTTGTTCTGAATTTTTGATGATTTTTTTTGCCCGAATGTTTGTTGAATTTTATCACCTCGAGTTCTTGTGATTTTTTCATAAAAATTTTCCCTCAACTTTGTGTGATTTTATTGGTCGAATTTAGTCGGAATTTTTCCTTATTATAACCTTTTGAATTTTGTGAATTTTATTCCCCCCCCCCCGATTTTGGTGAGTTTTCTTTTGAATTTGTGTAGATTTTTCCCAATTTCATTTATTATTCTTTTGAATTTTCGCGAGGTCTCTTTTTTTTCGTTTTTCGATGATTTTCCCGGAATTTTCATTTTTTTCTCTTCAAATTTTAGCAAAGTTTTTTCACTTTTATCAGACTTTTTAGCTATGAATTTTCATGGTTTTAGTTTTGTTCTAAATTATGGTCATTTTTTGCCGAGTCTCGTGTTTAAAAAAAAACTATTGATTTTTTTCGCTTACATTTTTCTGGAATTGCGATTTTTCTTCGTCCAAAATTTATGATTTTCCTTTAAATTTTGACCATTTTTTTTAAGGAGGGAGGCAGTTTTTTCAAGATTTTTTGATGAGTTTGTTTTTTTCATTTACACCTTTTTTGGTGTATTTTTTTGCATTTATATGTACTTACTTCTAATTTATTCACACGAGTTCTCTGTTCTGAATTTTCAGTGATTTTTCCTGAACTGAATTTTCGAGGTTTTTTCATTTTCATCATTTTCACGATTTTGTGTTGATTTTGGAAAAATCTTTTTTCTTGAATTTTTGTGATTTTTATAAAATTTTCTTCTAATTTAGCTTCAAATTTTAGCAACTTTTCCGCTTAAATTTTTGCGGATTTTTTTGTGTTTTTGAGAGTTTGTTTTAAACTTTGAGACTTGATGGTTATATTTCGAATTTTTTTTTAGGGGTTTCTCGATTTTTTCACATTTTATTCTTTTGAATTCTCGTAGATTTTATCTTCCAATTTTTCGGCGATTTTCCCTAAATTTTCATGTTTATTTTTTTGCTTAAATTTTTGTGAAGTTTCTGCAATTTTATCGTGAATTTTCGTATTTTTTTTTTCAATTTTTATGATGTTTTTCTTACATTTTAGTGCTGCTTACTCAACTTTTTCGGAGGAAGTTTTCTACTTTCAATCGGATTTCTGGAATACTCATTTTTTTTCAACTTTTTTGAAATTTAGCAGAATTTCTTCAATTTTTGGGAAATTTTTCAGTTTGAATTTCGTTCTTGAGGTTTATTCTTAAGGACTTATGATTTTGATTTTAAAAGAAGATCGCTGGGAGGTTTTTCAACATTATTTTTTGACTATTTTAAGAAGATCGCTGGGAGGTTTTTCAACATTATTTTTTGACTATTTTTTTTCTCTCCAGATATTTTTTTTCCTCTCCAGATCTTTCTCTCAATTGCAATTATTTTGTTGCATTTTCTCCATTTTATTTTTTTCTAATGTGTGTCAATTTTTACCAAGTTTTGATGTATTTCTTGATCTGACACGTGCCACCTCGCCAATTTTTCGATTAGCCACAATTTTTCACGTTCAATTCAAAAAAATAAAAATAAAAATGTAAATTTTTACAGGAAAAAGAAAAGCAAAAAGAAAAAGACAAAGAATTAGAAAAAGAAAAAGACAGAGACGTAGAAGAAGAAACATTGAAGAATAAGCTTAAACGATCGAATAGTATTGTAAGCACCGCGAGCAATATATCTGGCACAAGTTTGGACGAATTCGGCTCCAGAGTAAGTAACCCAAAGACACGTAATAAGTCAGAATTTAGCAATTTTTTCAAAATTTCAACATTAACGAAATTTTTTCCACCCATTTCAGTGTAATTTAGCCGTGTCAGCTTTATCGATAAAAATAATCGTGCAGCTGGAACTAATCCAGACTATCGATAACATAGTGTTCTACCCAGCCACATCACGTAAAGAAGACCAAGAGAATTTAGCTCTGGCTCAAGTGAGTATTACCCAAACTAACGAGTTGAATCACTCAAAAATAAGAAATTTTAAAATTCTATCTCACTATGATTTCCTTCCAGGCTGATATATCTCAAGAACCTCCAATCCTCGATCAACAACGAGAAGAGCAAGGCATGTACAGGAATCTGAAAACCCAGCAGCTTTTCATGCTGACTGAATGCCTCATGAAATCGCACCGTTTCGCTAAATCGTTTCATTCGAACCTCGACCAAAATCCATTGCTTGGTAAATCAAGTAAGTTGGCCCCATACCCCGTATTTTTTCCCCACCGAGTAGCCCTGCTTATTTGACGATTTGCCCGCATTTAGGTATGAAAAATTCGTCTAAACCTAATCTACTGCTGCAAGAAACGCAAAGTTTGGCTTGTACGTTGAGAATATTGTTTAAAATGAGTAGCGACGAATCGCGTAGCGAAGATTGGCAGCTTATTCATCAAGAATTGGTCACCGTTTGTAAAGAAGCTTTGACTTATTTCTTGGAGTTGAAGTCGGAACTGCACAGGGAAGCTTGGACGTGTTTGCTGTTGCTGATGATTACTCGTATTTATAAAATGCCCGCAAATAAGGTAAATTCATTAATTTTTGACGAGATTAGGTTCCATAAGGATTTTAAAACTTTGACAAGTGAAGTTGTGAATTTGCAGTCTTCGATTTGAACGAAACCAAGATCGAAAGAGCACGTTCTAAAATTCGCATAATCCAAATTTGAAATGCTGAAGTAAATTTTCAAAAATTTTAAAAATTAAAAAAACTGTTTTAAAGTTTTTATTTTTGTGAAAAAGCTTTAGTCGGGGGGGGGCGCTTTATCGATTTTTGGTGAATTTTCAAAAATCATATTTTGGCCAAAATGCGAGAAAAAATCAAAATTTTACCAAATTGATCTAGAGAGCTGAAATTTGGAATAAACCCTATTTTCGACCTGCCAAATCGAATTGGAAACTGTTTCAAACCGTTTTGATCAGTTCTGGAGCCTCCAGCAGATTTTTGAAACCCGAAATTCTCACGAAATTTCATCAAATGGAGTTGGAAGCCGAAATTAATTCTGCAAACTAATTTCAATAAGCTATGAAGTCGACTGCAGGTAAATTTCAAGTCGTTTTAGAGCCTCCAGCAATTTTTTGAAAATTACTGGAGCCTCCAGTGAATTTTTGAAATTTGAAAATTCCCAGAAATTTCATCAAAATGGTGATGGAAAGCTGAAATGAACTATACACTCCAATTTTAACACCCCCTGAAGACGACTTCAGGAGGGTTCAAGTAATTTTGGAGCCTCCAGTGACTTTTTGAAAGGTTTCATGGCGTTTTCAGGAGAATAGAAATTTCCTAGAAGTAGCTGGAAGCTTCAAAACCACTTGAAACCACCATGCAGTCGATTTCATATTATTGTGTTGAAATTAGTTTGCAGAGTAAATTTCAGCTTGCTAACCCCATTTGATGAAATAAGTTTCAAAAATCTACTGGAGGGTCCAGTAATTCTCAAAAAATTGCTGGAGGCTCCAAAACAACTTGAAATTAGTTTGCAGAATTAATTCCGGCTTTCTAACCCCATTTGACGAAATTTTGTGGAAATTTCGAGTTTCGAAAATCTGCTGTAGGCTTCAGTAATTTTCAAAAAATTGCCGGAGGCTCCAGTAATTTTCAAAAAATTGCTGGAGGCTCCAAAACAACTTGAAATTAGTTTGCAGAATTAATTCCGGCTTTCTCACTCCATTTGATAAAATTTTGTGAAAATTTCGAGTTTCAAAAGTAATCTTCAAAAAATTGTTGGAAGCTCCAGTAATTTTCAAAAAATCGCTGGAGGCTCCAATACGACTTGAAATTGGTTTGCAGAAATAATTTCGGTTTTCCAACTCCATTTGATGAAATTTTGTGGAAATTTCGAGTTTCGAAAATCTGCTGGAGGCTCCAGAACTGATCAAAACGGTTTGAAACAGTTTCCAATCGATTTGGCAGGTCGAAAATAGGGTATATCTCAAATTTCAGTTTTCTAGGTTAATTTGGTAAAATTTTGATTTTTTCTCACATTTTGGCCAAGATTTGATTTTTGAAAATTCACCAAAAATCGAAAAAGTCACTTAAGCACTTGAAATTTTGACAGGTGATGAATTTTTGTCAGGTCTTTCGACCTACCTTTGTACGGTTTTAAAAATGGCATGCTAGTCCTATGTTGGAACGCAAAATCAGCGATTTATGCTGACCTGTCAATCAAAATGGCCGCCATTTTGTGAATAAGGGCCTCTAATGTCCCTTAGGACTCCTCCTTTAAGAAAAAAGTTGTCCCGGAGGTGATCCTTGTGCGGACCCCCCGACTACTTAAAATTCTTCATGGAACAGCTTTTTAAAAAAATTTTCAAAAATTCTGAATCTGATTTGAACGAAACCAAGATCGAAAGAGCACGTTCTAAACCCCTCATAATCCAAATTTGACATGCTGAAGTTCATTTTTGGATTTTTAGTAAATTTTTGAAAATTTTAAAAATTAAAAAAACTGTTTTGAAGTTTTCATTTTATGAAAAGCTTAAAAATTCTTCATGAAACAGCTTTTTCAAAAATTTTTCAAAAATTCTGAATCTGATTTGAACGAAACCAAGATCGAGAGAACACGTTTTGAAACCCTTATAATCCAAATTTGGCACGCTGGAGTTCATTTTTAGATTTTTAGTAAATTTTCAAAAATTGAAAAAAAACTCTTTTTTTAATTTTTAAAATTTTCAAAAATTCTCCAAAAATCCAAAAATGAACTTAGGATTTTAAAAATTAGGGTCACGGGAGTTTCTATCTAGTTTGGTTTCGTTTAAATCGAAGAGTGAAGGAAACAGAATGGTCTCTTCAATCTTTAATACATTATGTAGAATAGAATTCGGTTAGATTTGGATCTAATAAACATCTCATTATTTTTTTTTGTTTATGTTACAGTTCAAATCACACGCATCCAGTTTATACCCTCAGCTTTGCGAATTACTATATTTAGAACTAAAAGTCGAATTGAGATCTGTGCTACGAAGATTCTTTCAACGCATCGGAACAGTTTTCAGTATTACATAACACTAAAACAAGAACCGATAGACGAGTATCTCGTTTTATTCAAAATCAGCACTTTCGCTTCCTTGTAGTACAGTATTCAGTATTTTTTTTAAATTAGTCGATTCCAGTTTTTTTTATTCTATTAATCGTGTGGTACATTAATATGTGATATTAGAACGAATGTTTGAATATTTGTTCTACGTACTGCTCGATCGATGTTGGGTTTTCTTTTCTATTCTAATCGAATTATTTTGGACAAAAGAGGAAAATTATTTTAAAAATTTTAGTATTAATTTTCATGGTTACCATAGGTATTGTTCGAAGATGGTACAATGTGTATATGGTATGTGATGCGCTTTTAAATTATTTATTCGTGATTTTTTTTTTTTTTTTGTACGAAATTTCGAGTTATACGTTAATTTGTTTTTTTAAATTAATTTTTCGATAAATAATTATCGGCGTCGACGTTGTTGTTATTGAAGCCTTGTAAGTTATCTAGTCTGAAAAACACACACGCACGAATGTATTACATGCATCTTAAACCTAAATTTCGGCTACTTTTTACGTTAGTTGTATTATTACGGTTTTACGACGAACGCTTGACCTATATTTATGCTGAAAATTTGCATATTTTTTTCGCATTTCGTCGAGAGTTATAAGAATAAGAGTGTGCTTAAACCTACTTAATGAACATTCCGACATACTTGACCGATTACACGAACCAAATTTTTTCCCGAGAACAAAACCCACTGACGATGACGGTGCTTCTTTGTCTCTAAAAGTTGAAAAGAATTAATTATAAAATTCGTCAAAAAAATATAAATAAAAGTTTAGAAAGAAAAACATACATATGTTGGAACCGTCATCTTGGTCGCTGCTGAGGGTTCTCGAATTTGACACGATTGGCTTTTTTTTTCTTTTGATATACTTAAATCACGTTATTGTTATTTATTACTGTTATGATTATTGTTGTTGTTTTGTACGGAAAGAAAAGTATACCTATTGTACCTAATGTTTTTTTTCTCTCCTTTTCTTTTTATCACGTATCCTTTATTCGGCTGTTCTTTATTCGTTCTACGTACGTATGTTTAATTTTTAGTAACTTATGTTGCGCGTTTACCAGTCATTGTTTATTTTATTTAATTATTCATCGTGCATGTTCGCATTGTTAAATTAGTTTATTCGGGTTGTAAAATAAATATTTTTGTAGTGAGCCGATGAATTGGTGTTTTTATTATTCAAGAAGCGGTACCTATTCAATATGCATCTTTTTTTAAATCTCAGCTGCTCCACCAACAAAACATTTTTGGAACTGGACCACGCGAAAATTCATCAGGCACCTATGTAGTTCATTAGTTTGCAAAATTTCTGGCGCTAGAGTGCATTTTTTAATTTTTAGTGAATGGAAATTTTACAAATTGAAACAGTGTAGTTACAGTGAAACGTGATATTTATGCCTTACTTTCGATCCTCTGAATCGATTATTGAGCAGAGTTGTGGAGCGAAAATTTCCGCTAAATTTAAATCAATGAAAAAGGAAAGCTAAAATTTACAAACTAGGCACACATGTACTTGGAAAATTGATTGGTTAGGTAATCCAAAGCTCTCAACACATACTTTGCAGGAAAAATATAATGAAGGGCCAATTTGATTTTAAGGTCCCAGAATTTGGGAAAATGCATCCTAAGATCAGCATAAGACTTTTTTGGTAATATATTTATTGCATTTTAACCTCAAATCCGAAATGTGGACTGATTTGGTCTCATAGAGTACGAGATACGCTCCAATAACCAAATTTTCAGATTTCTGAACTCTCGCAACTTTTTTTTCAAAAACTGAAACACAACCACGACCTACTTTAGTAGATATTTTTGAGGTTAGATGTACCTAAAACGTGTAAGAATTCATGACAATTTTATTTAAAGTCAGTCAATTTTTTCCAGATTTTCAAAAGACGGGCTTGATAATAGCTAAACATCAACTTCAATGTTGGCTACCCAAAATGTCGGAGAGGTGAAATTTTTCTCAGTTTTTAACCGTCTAAAAATATCTAGACTTCATATCAATTGCTTCCGGTTCTTTCAAGTCAGAAAAAAACAAAGTTTGACATAATGCCAACATTTTCTGAAATGTTTTCCATGTTTTCAAAAGTCTGGTACATTACCAGAAATTCAGTAGGATTTTCCCAGCGTCGGATCTAAGAGAAAAGACCCACATGGTAAAACGCCTCAGAATGGCCCACTTCGGAAATTATGATTTTTATTCCCACCCTACCTGTTTGCTCTATCATTTCAAAAATTTGATTTTGAGGCAAACTATGGAAAGAAAAAAAAAACAGATCGATTTAGGGTTTGGGCGCAAAAAAAAACAGATTTTGTAGAAAATTTGACAAAACCTCGTTTTTTTTGGCAATTTGAACAAAAATGGGTCTTTTTTACAGTTTTTATAAGAGCTGTGACCCAAGTTAGCTAATCAAACTATCATCACAACTGATACCTAACGACGTGAAAAAAGTTTATCAAGTACATTACAGCGTACATAATCAAAAAATTACAAATATTAATTAACTTCATTTTCTAGCACATGCAATCGAAGAACTTTTAGGACATCTGCAAACTTTCTCTTCTAATAGGTACGGCTAATTATCACAAAATTTTGATTGAAATTCCTATTGTGATAAATGCCTAAGCATATTACTTGATACTACCTAGGTATAGGTAGGTACTTGTAGAAAATTAACCTACCGGGTGACCAAGAATAATGGATTTTGATGTTATCAAAAGGGAGAGAAAATTCCCACGATGAAAATTATAAAATTAAATAATCATGTAAGAAATGGGCGTTTCAGTGATTGTTTCAATGAAACACGAAATAATCTTTCATTTTGCATCGAAACAATAATTCGAAAGCACTTTTTCTCGATTGTTACTCCATTTTCCAATTTTTACTTAGGGAAATTTTTTTCCCTTTTTGACTTATCAGAACATTTCAAAACCCATTATTCTTGGTCACCCGGTACCTATGTCTATCAATTAGCCATGTGATAGTTCGCTGAAATACAAATAGGTGCTTATCACAACTGATAGGTAATCTAAAAAATTTCATTTTGATACTGGTAGAGAATAATCAAAAAATTTAAAGACATTATAGATTTTTATTTCTAATTATGGTCGCTGGTCAGTGGTATAAATTTTAAAAGATTGTAAGATTGGGTTATGAATTTCCCATCTTTCTAGTATTACAGTTCATCCTGCTATGAAAATGTTTGTTTTGTTTTTTTTTGGTAAGTACATACATACCTTATCAACCAATATATTGTAGTGCTGTGGGTAAAAAAATGAAGTTTGTGCGCACATGTGAAGAATTGGCCGAAAATCAATGGCCCATCTGGGCATATTGCACATTTATGCAATGCTTTCAGTTTTATTTTTTTCAGTTCAAGTTTTTAGTTTCAGTTTTCAGTTTTGATTTTTTCAGTTCAAGTTTTCATCATTTTTTTCTTGGGGTTCTGTCGTATGAAATAATAGGCTGGTTCTATCCAAAACGATGTATTCAGTATAATGTACAATATTCAACTCTTAAACTGTCTCAGTACATACTTATGGTCTAGCTGGCTATGTACTAAATTAATAAACGATATAGAATCGTCATGTTTGAGTGTCCTACTTTTCATTCTCTCACTCCTCAACCTATTCCTCGAATTCTGACTCATCCAACTAGCTCACTCTCTGTACGCACCTATTACTCATACAACATCTACCTCTTCCTTTAAAAAATAAGTGACCTCACTTATCAATACTTCTAAACATCTTATGCCAAGTTTTTACAAACAGTTTACATTTTTTTTTTTTTTTGATGCTTATGGGTAAAAAAAAATGCTTATAAAATGAAAACAAGAATATTTAAAATGAAACAGTGTTTTTCTGGTCAGTTTTTGAACATTATTGTTTACAAATAATGAGTAAATAAACTGAACTAAAAATTATAGGTTGAATAATTTCTCATGCTATTATAATTTACCAATTTATAAAATGTGACCAGTTTTTTTCCATAGAAATAACTATGTACAATGGATAGGTACTAAAAAATATAACTTAGTAACCATATGGGTATATTTACAACTTACAATCTGATTTCTGATCAGATGACCTTTGGGGATTGTGGTAATAGGGTACTCTACTTTTCCCCTAGTACCTCCCTTCTAGTTCATTCTGTCATGGTAGGGCCTCAGATAGTCCATACCATGTCCAAGTTTCTTGATAGGTATTTGTCATATTTGAGTAAATTTCTACACAAACTTATAGTAGGTATACTAAAGTTTCTAATAGGTAGGTATTCTAATTTTTTCTCTCTTTGTCATTTTTCTTTTTTCTTTTTGCTTTTTTCACCTATAAAGGTGGATAGCTTTTTCTCTCTAATTTTTTCTCTTATTTCTCTCTTTATTTCTCTCTTATTTCTCTCTTTATTTCTGTAGGCCTACATTTCTGCTGATTTTTCTTATTCTAATTTTTTATAATTTTAAAATTCTATTCCTATTGTAATTCTAGTCTACTTATTCTATCCACACTGCGCATTATGTGGAACCTTATAATAATATAAAATTAAAATTCTTAACCTATTTGTAATCCTATTCATTTCTTATCCTATTTTCTCAGCAGTTTTGATTTGGATTTCTCTGAATATATTTTTTCAATCTTCTTACATGTACTGTATCTTCTTTTCCATCAACTTCAATTTGGTAGTTTAATGGGGTTACTCTCTTCAGTACTTTATGAGGTCCTGTGTATTTTGTTTTCAATTTTCCCAAATGTTTCCATGGTTTTTCCAAGAGTACAAGATCACCAGGGTTGTATAAAACCTCCCTGTGTTTTTGGTCGTAACTCTTTTTGTATTCCTTCTGATTTTTCAAAATCAGTTCAGGAATTTCTTTTCTGATTTTTTGGATTTCATCTATCTGGGCTTGTCTGTCTTTTTTATCTTTTGTATTTAATCCAAGCTTGTTGTCAATTGGTAAATTGGGTTGTTGTCCATATAAAATGTAATATGGACTCAATCCATTAAATCTAGCTACTGGAGTGGTGTTGTAGGAAAACACAACAAATTTTATAAATTCACTCCAATTTGTACTATTTTCATTTACGTAATGTGAAAGGGAGCTACAAAGTGTGCCATTTTTCCTTTCTACTGATCCTTGGCTCTGAGCTGAATAACTAGAGCTATAAATTAACTCAATTCCTAATTTTTTGCACACTTCTTGAAATTTTGAATTTTTAAAGTGAGTTCCATTATCACAGGATATTTTTTTCGGGCATCCATAGATACTTATGAGCTCATATAAAAATTTTATCACACTCTCAGCTGAAGCACTGCATACAGGCTTTGCTATGGCAAATTTTGTAGCCTGGCAAGTACCTACTAAGATGTATTCATGACCTGAGCTTTTTGTGAGTGGGCCAACAAAGTCCAACTCCAGGTGTCCAAAAATTTCACAATTTTTCACTTCAATTGGTTTCAATAATCCTAGTTTTTTCCAGTGTTGTGCGTAACGATATTTTTTTTTGTTCCGTTATTTCGTTACGTTACAAAATTAGCATTTTTTTTGTTACGTTTTTTCGTTACAGTACTTGTAACGAAAAAAATGCTGTAACGGTATTTTTCGTTACACCGGTACTTGAACTTTTTCGTTACGTTATTTTCGTTATTTCCGTTACAATTTTTTCGTTACAGAAACGTTTTTTCAACGTAGAATTGATGATATTTTCAAAGAAAAATGCATTTGTAACGAAAAATTGTAACAGAAATGGCTAAAATAACGGAACCAAAAGGTTTAAATACCAGTGTCACGAAAAAAATACCGTTACATTTTTTCGTTACAGATATAATCATGATACAATTACGTTTATTAAAAAGGGAATTTTTGAAAAAGTCAAGCTTGGAAGGTAAAAAATCTCATTTTTTGACTCAACTTGAAAATATTGTAACTAAAAAAATAACAAAAAAGGTAACAGAATTTTTTCGTTTTTCGTTACGTTACATCAAGAAAAATATCGTTACGTTACGTTTCAGTTACACAACATCACATGATCAAAATAACGTTTTCGTTACAGTTCCGTTACCTGTAACGAAAAAAATTTTGTTATTTTCGTTTTTCGTTACAGTTACTGTTATGGGACGCCAACACTGGTTTTTCCCAGTATCTTTTTTCCTTAGCTGGCAGGAATGGCAGCTTTTGATGTAATTTTTTACATCTGATATTATTCCTGTCCAGTAGTACTTTTTCTGGATTTTTTCAACAGTTTTATTCATTCCATAATGACCTCCCCCAAATGGGTTATCATAGAGAGCCTCTAGTATTTTTGGAATTAATTTTCTTGGAATAACAATTGATTTAATTAGGCCATTTGGTGTTTTTTGGTGAAATACCAAAATTCCATCTTCATTTATGTCATATCTTCTACTGCCTCTCATGTATTTTTTGTAATCTGGATTTGAGCTTTTCAATTTCCCTAATTTGGCTTCCATTACATTTCTACAAAATTCATCATTTTCCTGCTCTGTTTTAAAATCAATTTTTTCTTGTTTTTCTTCATTTTTCACTTCCTGGATTACATTTTCTGTGGGTATTTCTTCTTCTTTCTCAGGTATTTCTACCCTACTTAGTATATCTGGGACCACATTCGTTTTTCCTGGTTTGTGTTTGATATCAAAATCAAATTCTGATAATTTGAGAATCATTCTAGCCATTCTAGCATTTGGTTCTTTGGCTTTTGTGTAGTAAATTAAAGCTGCATGGTCAGTAAACACTGTAAAATGAATTCCAAACAAATACTCTCAAAAATGTTGAATTGTCTCTGTCAGTGCTGTAAGTTCAAGGTAATAAGCACAGTATGTTTTCTGCCTAGGTTGGAGCTTTTTACTGAAGTAAGCAACTGGGTGCTTTTCTCCAGTTTTTTCATTAATTTGTGAAAGTACCCCTCCTATAGCTATGCTTGAAGCATCCAATTCTACAATCGTTTCTCTCTCTTCTTTATAAATTGCCAAAACTGGCTCACTTGTTAATAAGGTTTTCAGTTTTTGGAATGCTTCTTCATGTTCTTCTTTCCATTTGACCTTTGTGGTAGGTTTGACATCACCCTTGGTGAGTTCAGATAGGCAACTTGAAATTTTTGCAAAATTTTTGATAAACTTTCTGTAATGAGAGCACATTCCCACAAATGACATTACATTTCTCACTATGATTGGTCTGGGAAAATTCCGAATTGCTCTAGTATTTTTCTCAATAGGCTTGATTTTTTCTCCATTTACCTTATAGCCCAATAATTCAATTTCATCATAGAAAAACTTACATTTGGAAGTTTTGAGTTTAAGATTCAATTTGTCAAGTCTTTGGAGTGTCAGCTCGAGATTTTTTAAAGCCTCCTCAAAGGTTTTTCCATATGAGCAAATATCATCCATGTAAGCTACCACTCCATTATACAGTAAGTCAGCAAGCTCTGTACTTATGATTTTACTAAAGGCTGCTGGCGAATTCATAAGCCCTTGAGGTAGCCTACAATATTCAAAAATCTGGTTATCTACAATGATAGCTGTCAAATATCTGGATCCTTCTTTGATAGGTATTTGGTGAAAACCTGAATTACAATCTAAAATACAAAATTTTCTGGCTCCTTCAAGTGCCATGAAAATATTTCCCATTCTGGGAACAGAATTTCTATCTGGGATCAATTTTTTATTCAGCTCTTGAAAATTGCTGATAAATCTAAATTTCCCATTTTTCTTTACTAAGAAGGCTGGAGCACAGTAGTTGGATTTTGACCTTCTCAAAATGCCTGCTTTAACCATAGCATTTATTTGCCTCCAAATTTCTCTCCTCTCAACAGGAGCTAATTTGTATGATCTTGAGGCTACTGGCTCATCATCTCTCACTTTCAATTCATATTTGTCCACATTAGCCTTGCTAACCTCCAGTGAGTTCATAGTGAATAGGTGTTTGTATTTTTCAACTAGTTTGATTACTTTCAACCTATCTTCTGTCTTTAGATTTTTGGAAATATTGATAATATTTCCTTCATTATCTCTCACTTCATCATTTGCTGAAAATTCCTTTTCATTTGGTGTTGTTTTAATCACGTCAGTTTTCATTTCATATGCCTGCTTAATAATGTGAACTTGGCCTATTTGCTGTGTTGCATAAATTCGTTGAGGTATGTTGGTGTAATTGTGTAGTTCAAGTTTCCACTCCCCTATCTCTTCTTTGTTGGTAATTAGTCTTATTCCAGCTATGTTATGGAATGTCTGAGTTGGCAAAATTAAAATTGATTCATTTTCTGCCAGCTCAGCATTCATATCTAGATTAAATACTTTACGTTTGTTTGGTCCGATGATTATATCGTCTGTTGATATAATTTTATTGCTGACCATATTTATCAGTGGTCTATTGAAAAAATTAATCCACCTCTCGTCCATGGGTATATGAATGGCATTCCTTCCAGTTCCTATTTGTATAATCTTCTTGGAAAAATCAACTAAGTATAGCGGCATGTTCGAGTAGAAAATCTACACCTAGTATAATGTCTGAGCTTAAACCTCTCGTAACATTCATTTTTGCCGAGTATTTCTTTCTATTTAATGCAAATGTTTTCCTAATCATGCCTGTTACCACCATAGATGAGTCATTTGCACACTGTAGCTGTGTATTTGAACTGTTTAATTTTTCATGGTCACCTACTAACTTTTCATTTATCAATGTCAGGTTACTGCCAGTATCTACCACTGCTTTGTATTTTTTATTATCAATGTAGATAGGTATTTCCAAATTTGGTACTGGAATTGTGTTTGCTTTTTCAATGTGGTGAATTTTTACTCCAGAATTTTTTAGTTTTTTGTGAATAATTTTCTCCTTGTTCTGTTCTATGGTATTTTTAATTTGTTCATGTTCATCTTCGGAAAAATACCTCAATAAGGTGAATCTGTTGAAGTGTTCAGTTTTTGTAAAATGTTCAGTTGATTTTTCATTGTGTAGGTAAAATACTGGAGTTTTGGTAGGAACTGGATGCCTTTTCTTATCTAGTTTTTTGACTCATTTTTACAGTTATCTGTATCATGTCCAAGGCGATCACAAATTTCACAATATAATTTATTTCTGCAATTTTTCTCCACATGTCCCGTGCGATTACAGTATCTGCAATATGGTATATCTTTTCTTTGGTCATTTCTTTCATCATCTGAATTTTTATCATCCTGTCTATTTTGATTTCTGTAATTTTGATTTCTGTATGTCCTGTTATGGTATTTTCTATCTTGATTTCCTTGGTAATTATAGCCTCTTCTTTCACTCACCTTATTTACAGTCATTTCAATAATTTTTTCTAAACTAGTTTCTTCATTTTCGTAATTTGTTGTTTGTTTGATTTTATTCACAGTTTGATGAATTATTTTTTCTACTGGAGTATCACTTTTCTTTTCATTTTCCATGATTTTTGATTTTATTGTCTTGATTTCATTTACTAGTTTTTCAATTTTGTCTTCAGTTTCCTTTTTTTCTCCTATTAGTTGCAAGTTGGCTTCATATTTTTGGATATTTTCCCTCAATTGTTTCAAAGTTCCATTTTCTCTCATCCCAATTGCAGAAATTACCTCAGGTTTTAGGCCTTTTAGGATAAACCTACAAATTCTTCTTTCTTCCATTTTTTCTTCACAAATTTTGCACAATTTAATCACATCTGTCAAGTATTCCAAAATACTTTCATTTTCTCCTTGGCTTCTCTTCATTAATTTCATTTCAGCCAAATCTTTACTTGCACTGCCATTGAATTCTGATAAAAATTGTGCTTTTAAATTTTTCCAGTCTTTCACTTCATTTTTGTCCATGTTATAGTAAACATTTAATGCCAAATCTGTTAAATAGGCAGGAAAGTATTTGAATTTTTTCACATCATCCCAATCATTTATACTGGCATATAGTTCAAATTTTTGAATAAATTCATCTGCAGTATTTTTCAGGCCAGAAAATGAACCTGGATGGAAAATGAGTGTTTTGGTTGTAGTTGGTGTATCTCCTATCATTTTTTTAAAAAACTTGAGGTTTACTGGTCCTGGATTTTTGCTCAAAATTTCAGAAATGTCCTTGGTAGATTTCTTGAAAATTCACTTTTGGTGCTTTTTCTTCACTTATGATTTAAATAATAATAATTACGCGAATGGTGCAAATATAATCATAATACTCGATAATTAATTAATTCAACGAATTATTTACCATTATTCTCGGAGTATTTAGCTTGGTTCTTCCTTGTTGGGTGCCAATTCTGTCGTATGAAATAATAGGCTGGTTCTATCCAAAACGATGTATTCAGTATAATGTACAATATTCAACTCTTAAACTGTTTCAGTACATACTTATGGTCTAGCTGGCTATGTACTAAATTAATAAACGATATAGAATCGTCATGTTTGAGTGTCCTACTTTTCATTCTCTCACTCCTCAACCTATTCCTCGAATTCTGACTCATCCAACTAGCTCACTCTCTGTACGCACCTATTACTCATACAACAGGTTCAAAAAAATACATGAATTTTTTTTTCTTTTCTTTCATGAATTTGCATGACTAAGTTGCTATTCCTACTTGACTTGCCTTGCCAACATAAACTTCAAATTTCAAATTCAAACATTTCAAACTCAAAAATTGTGAAGAAATAATTATGCAGGGCTTGGGTTTGGGTTTCAGGGCACAGTGTCCAGGGCTTGAATGAAGCGTTCAGAGCTTTCCGGGGCGTTTTGGGGCTTGAAATTGTAATTTTATTGAAAAAAAAATTGCAGGGCAGATTCCCATTGGTTTTTTTTTCAAAATTATTTGAATGAAACTGTTTTTTTTTTCAATCAGAATTAAGTAAATTTTTTGGAATTTTTAATTACTGTCCAAATTTTTCGTATTTTCAAGTACATTTTTCAATGAACAATGAACTACGTACAGAATATAAATACCTACTGTAGGTACCTACTGTACCAAAAACCCCTTAAAATATCAAACTTTTTGCTGAAGTTCTGATTTTTTTTTTGTTGAAAATCATCTTTTTTGACTATTGAGAATTGAGATGCACTGAATGACAATTACAATAGAAATTTACAAAATTCACACAAGCCCCAAAAGCCCTGATCACAGTTTAGGTTTCGAGGCTCACATTCTGGGCTTGGGAATAAAATAATGTACCCAAAACCCCTTGAAAGTTAAAATATCAAACTTTTTGCTTACTTAAGCTGTAAATTTTTTTTGAAAATCATCTTTTTTGACTTTTGAGATGCACAGAACGGTAATTACAATAGAAATTTTCAAAATTTACAAGCCCCGAAAAGCCCCAAAAAGCCTTGATCACAGTTTGGGTTTCGGGGCTCATGTTCTGGGCTTGGTTTTCAGAGAAAAGGTTTCGAGCTTTGGGCCAGGGCTTTGTGGGTTAGGTTTCGAGTTTCGAGTCCTGGTCCTGGGCCGGGCCTCATCCCTGGCTCAGAACTAAGTACTTATTAGGTACTTATTCATTTTTCTATTTCCCCTGCCCCGCTCATGCAGCCCTCTCCAGGCATATCACATCAACATTTTGAACTGTTCCTTTCAAAATTGCTTCTCAACCTTCATTATTTTTTTAAAATCAACAAAATTATAAATGAGAAATATAGTTCTGAGAATGTCCACGTTTCTTGATTACAATTTTTTTGTAAAAACGTCAAAAACGCGATTTTGACTTTTTTTGGAAATGGTTTTTGGGAATTTGGGGCCCAAGGGCGGCGCCAAATGAAATTTTTGTTAGAACCAAAATGTAGAAAATTTTTCAAAAAACAACTTTTACTCTGTGATTTTTCTTGTTGGAACGATATTCAAGGTGGTAAGGGAGTTTTTAATGTGGGGGTGGGCACCCTCAGGAAAGGGGGGAGGGATAGAGATTGGGATACGAGCTAGATTCACATGTTTCAATGTGAAAACTAATAATCAATCATAAAATCGCGTTCGAAGTCTAAATCGACTGTATTTTCAATTAAAATGGCAAAAAAACGCTGATTCGCGACTTTTCAAACGAAATCGGGAGGGGTTAGCGGGGGTCAAATCAAAGAACCGATTACGCCATTCGATTCGTCATCTCAAATCGCATCTTTTGAGTCCTACCCGTTTCCAGAAAAAATGGGGACTGGTGCTTTAAAATCCAAAAAACAGCGTTTTTTTCCAAAATGACCCTACTTTGGGGGGCCACAGTTCCACCGCAGGGGCACGTGCGGGGCTGAAAATTTTTTGGGGTCATTTCAACTCAAAATCTCCAACATACTTCAATTTCAGCGAAATCGAAGACTATAAATTTTTTCCGCTCCACCCCAATGAGTAGTGCCCTAAATATTGTTACATGGAATGCCAATGGGTTGGCAAAGAGGAAATACGAACTGCAGACCTTCCTTGAGACTCATCGGATAGACATCGCGCTTTAATCTCCAAGACCCACTTCACTGAATGGTCATTTATGAGAATATATGGTTACTGTGTCTATACTTCAGCACACCCTAGCAATAACGCACGTGGCGGCACAGCTGTGATTATTCGTTCCAGCATTGCCCACTATGAAGCTGAAAAAACCTGTACTCCGTATATACAGGCTACCAGTGTCGTCATTGAAGACAGTCATCGGAAACTTACTGTGGCAGCTGTGTATTGCCTTCCAAGTGTAAAAACTACATATGAACATTTCACAAGGCTTTTGTCAGCTCTGGGTGATCACTTTGTCGTTGGTGGTGATTGGAATAGTAAGCACACTCTCTGGGCATCTTGACTAATGAACCCTAGAGGGCGTGAACTTTCAAAAACTGTTGATTCTCTCAATTTGAGGACCCTGGCACCAGATTCTCCAACATTCTGGCCCACTGATCCGAGCAAAATACCAGACATGCTCGATTTTTTTTGTTGTCAAGGGCATATCTCAGCTCTTCACTGATGTTAAAACAGTTGAGGACATTTCATCGGACCATCTGCCAGTTGTGCTCACAGTTAGCAATTGAGTAATTAGTAAATGTGGCAAGAGGCAGGCGCTAACTTCCAAGCAGACGGATTGGGACAGCTACAGGAGCATTATTGATGGAGAAGTTGACCTAAAAATCAGCCTAAAGAATGCGGACGACCTTGAGTGTGCAGTTGATCTCTTTACCAAGACAGTACAGTCAGCAGCTAGACAGGCAACCCCTGTGGCTTCCCACACCAGCCCAGGCACCATATATCCAGCCAAAGTTCGACAGCTGTTAAAGGAGAAGCGTGCAGCTCGGCGCAAATGGAATCCTACAAGATCCCCTACAGATAAAAAACACCTCAACTATCTGACTAGAAAACTTGACTGTATGCTATGCGAGGTTGATAATGAGTCCTTCTCTCGGTACCTGTAAAATCTGTCCCCAGGTGAGGACTCCAATTACTCATTGTGGAGGGCCACAAAGAAGCTGAAACGCCCACAAGCATCTGCACCCCCCATCAAAAGAGAGAATGGAGGTTGGGCTCGCTCTGACAAGGAAAGGGCTGAAACACTTGCGGATCATCTAGAGACGGTGTTCCAGCCACATGAAATGGACTCACCTCCCCTCCCATCACTCAACTTGGTAAGCCCAGCACAGGCACCTTTGCCTCTCTTCAGACCAATGCAGATTGCAAGCGCAATAGTTCAAGACCAAAGCTGTAGAAAAGCACCAGGTCCAGGTATTGATGGCATTAATGGTGCAATCCTGAAGGAACTACCGAAGAAGGGACTGGTGCTGTTGACGATCATTTTCAATACAATACTGAGGCTTGGCATTCTCCCTAAAATGTGGAAAAGGGCCAAAATCATAATGATATGTAAGCCTGGTAAGCCCCCTCAAAGTGCAAGCTCCTACAGGCCAATCTCGCTCCTCTCAGTGCCATCCAAATTGATCGAAAAGTTACTTCTGAGGAGATTGGCTCCAACTTTTGAGAGAGCAATACCAGAGTTCCAGTTTGGGTTCAGGTGCAAACACTCGACGGTGGACTAACTACACAGGGTGACCAATAGGGTGGTTCAAAAATCACTTTTTTTTTAATTTCAAGGCGAGCACCCCCTAATGTTGTTCCTTATGGTTAAAAAAAATACCATTTCAAGCATTTTTCGAAAAAATAATTTTTAGAGGTGGCGCATTGATGTTTTGTATTTGAAGGGCTAATTGTGAAAGTCACCTTAGTCATTTTTTTGTTCACACAACTTTAAACATTTTTTTTTCATATTTCATCAATTTTAAAGGGAAAAATGAGTATTGTAATGCATTCTGGGATAGTTGAAGATGTTTTTTTAATACTTGACCATGAAGCTTTTACATTATCACTGAAGCAGGACAACAATGTTTTCATTGATTTGTACAAAAAATCACTGCTGACTAAGGCGACTTTCACAATTAGCCCTTCATTTGTAACTCGGAGCGCGCGACGCTGGCGTTACTCCACAACTCACTCGTGGCACGGCATCTGTATTTGCCCCGGCGAACGCGTTTTGTATTTATACGTTCTTTGCATGGCGTTGGGATACAATTTTATTGAACGCAGTCATACTTTGGTGTAATCTTCTTCTCAGCAATGAATTTTAGGAATTTCGAAGTGCAAATTTTGCTTTTTGTTTGTATACAACGAAATGATGAAGCGAAACAGTGATGCATGGAAACTTACCGCGGTAACTTACCTGAGAACTTACCGGTAAGTTACCGGTAAGTTACCATGACATAAATTACCATAAGTTAGGTACCGTGGTAATTATAAATTTTCAACAAAAATGTTGACAAGGGTAATTTTTGATGTTTGCATGTACTGCTGTAGCTGTCCAGATACAACAAGTTACAATTTGTACTCTCTAAATTTTAAAAGAGTCAAATTTTACTGCATGGCACTTAACAGTAGGGTATGACAAAATTCTGGCTTCTTAAAAACCATAGTTTTTGACTGGATTTTCATTTTTCAGTGAATAAGTCAAACTACAAAAAATAACTCCTCATATCCAAATTAGTAAAATACCATAATTACCGTAAAATACCATATTTTACCGTATTTTACCGCCGTATTTTACCAGCGAATAAATTACGGTAATTTAACAGCCCTGGTCAAAACTTCAAAAGTGAATTATTTATTTACTGAACTGATCAGTCAAAAATGAATTATTTAGGTAGGTAGGTAGGTGCTGGTACTGTATTGATCAGTCAAAATTGTCAAAAACTACTGTGGTCAGCTTGGTCGGCAGTAAAAAATTTTAAATAACTGACTTTTGCAGTACTTTTTCTGTTTTCACTTTTTATTTCAGTGATGACATTTTGGATTTTGCCTTCTTAACAGGGAAATTTGACTGTTTCAAATTTAGAGAGTAGGTACATACTTCTTGTGAGAGGACCTATTATACGGCTATGAATAAATTGTGAAATCAAAAATGAATTGAATTGTGTGTAAATTTTAATTTTGTTGAACCTCTTGATACAAAGCACACTGTATTGTATTACTATCTTTGACTATATAATACTGGACTGCTAGCACCTAGTTAAATTACACGTGAATTTGATAACGTCACTAGGCCAACATGTATAACGTTATTCCGGTTTATAAGGCTCTGTTCGCACCCTCTCTTACCGCACTTCAGTGGAATCACCCAAGTGAGCGTAAACAACTAGGGCGAATTCCACTGAAGTGCGGTGAGAGAGGATGCAAACAGAGCCTTATAGAACGGACATGTTGGACCCGTCACGTTCATCACTGCTAGCAGTCCAGTATTATATAGTCAAAGATTACTATTTACTCAACTACTTTAATACGTAGATAGGTACCTAGTACCTATTACAAATCTTCGAAAGTGTTCATTTTTTTTGTGTTTGATTTGAATACTCTGTGGTTTGAACTTGAACTTGAGAAATGATTGGTGTTGAGATTGTGAAAATGTGTTTTTTTTTGCCTTAATTTCATTCTTGCAAAGTTGCAACTTGCAACTGGCTAATTCAGTTCTCTTCTCAGTTCTCTTTTTGTACTGTAATAGAAATTCATGAAAAACTGTGGATCCTTCAAAATTCAAATTTCAAGTTCTCACAGCAAGATTATTTTTATTTTTAAATTGAAAAGCAATTAAGCAAAATCAATAATCAAGTATTTTTTTACTTGTTTTTTAATAATTTTGAAGGAATTTTGAAAACATTTGAGAGATAAAAGTCCCTACCCAGTTCTGTTAGTTGTTGGATGTTTTGGATGATTTCAAGGTAACCTTCATCTCAATTCTGATGTTCAGAACAATTTTAGTGAAAATTTATAAGTTACTTAAATTACTGGTAACTTACCGGTAAGTTACTGGTAAGTTACCCAATTTTAAATTACCGGTAACTATGCATCACTGAAGCGAAACAAAAAGAATGAAATCATTTAAAGTCTCAGGTAAGCGAATCTGAGTAATGAAAGCTACTAACGAGTAGAAAGAACAGGAGTGATCTTACAATTATTCATTACCATTGTCTCTTACAAAAATACATCCCTGAATTCATTTCAAACAGAAAAATGAGCCCCACTTTCTCTCCTTTTGGAATTAAACTAACATTTGTCAAAAAAGAGCCAAACAAGTGGAAAACTATAATTTTTTTAATCTGTATAACACATTGTAAAGGAGAATACTGAACAGAAGCATGGCAGAAAACTAAGATCGTACACCAACTGCAATGCAACGAACATTTTATTGGAGTTGATTTGAAAACGCGTTCGCCGGGGCGAACACGGATGCCGCGCCACGAGTGAGTCGTGGAGTAACGCCAGCGTCGCGCGCTCCGAGTTACAAAATACAAAACATCGATGCGCCACCTCTAAAAATTAATTTTTTGAAAAATGCTTGAAATGGTATTTTTTTTAACCATAAGGAACAACATAAGGGGGTGCTCACCTTGAATTTATAAAAAAGTGATTTTTGAACCACCCTAGTGACCAATACTATCAGCTGTGCACCTGAAGAACATAAATTCTGTGCTGGTGTATTCATCGATGTTGCTCAGGCCTTTGACAGAGTTTGGCACCAGGGCCTAAAGCATAAAATTTGCAAGTGCCTGAATAACAAGTACAACATAATATGCTCGTACATCGAAGGCTGCTAGTTTAGTGTGGCTCAGGGAGATGCTCTGTCCTCCTGGAGAGACTGCAAAGCTGGGGTCCCGCAGGGAGGAGTCTTATCTCCGGTCCTTTATCTCCTCTTCATGGCAGATATTCCAGTCCCAGATGGAATAATAGCTGCACTATTTGCCGACAACAAGGCCATTCTCTCAGTAAATGAAGATTACGATGGGGCCATTACTTCATTACAAGCAGCAGTTGATAGAATTGCTGAGTGGATGAGGACGATTTACAACGCGTCAAATTCAGTTTTCGTGTAACAATTTTCACCCGTTTTCAATACCAGTAAATCCCAATTTTTTCAATGTTCTCAGTAATCAGCATTTTCTCCTCTTTACATTAATATAATCACCAGATTTTTAGCTGCAATACTCGCGGAGAAATTCGATTAAAAAGTTGTGAAATGCTGAAAGCGGGTGAAAGAAATTATCGAAATTCAATTTTTTTTACACCAAAAAATCGGAAATTAAATTCTCTGAAAATAATGTTTTATACATAATAGCAAAAAACCCTACCGTTTTTGCGTAAAAATTAAAAAACGTGATTTCTCTCTATGCTCTCTGTACAACTGGACCCGTTTTCAACTTTACGTTTCGGCGCGTAGCAGCGTGCTCTATGTATCCGTCGCACAGCCAATTGGTGATTTAGTGAAAAACGCTGATGGATGCCCAATGTGGCAGGGATCGCGGAATTTGAAAAAAAAATTGTGGCAAAATAACAATTTTTTGTCGGCAAAAGCATGATGCAATCTTTCTTGCAAGTATAGCATAACTTGTCTTTTCTTCAGCCCCCCAGGCCCGGATTTTCTCTGCACAGTCCTGCATATTTATTCAACATTTTTGAGTTTGAAATGTTTGAATTTGAAATTTGAAGTTTTTGTTGCCAAGTAGCAAATTAGATTAGTGTATGAAAAAATTCATGAAAGAAAATAATTTTCTTTTCATTTCCTTTTGAACTTCAAGTAGAGGTCTGCGCCGCCGCCGCCGATGAATTTCTGAGGGACTGACTCGCCGCCGCCGAAAAGAATTCATGATGGCGCGCCGCTGGCCGCCGCCGCCGCCGACGATTTTCCGGCGGCGTGAGTCGGCGTTGGGCTCTTTTCACGTCAATTTTAGTCCTTTTCATTGATTCTAGCCACTTTTTTGTATTTTGTAGAAAAATTAGAAATCAATATTTTCAGAAGAAGATTTCCTATCCTCAAAAAAATTCACTTTTTAGTGCTCACATAACAATAAACGAAGAAAATTCAGTGTTTTCATTTTTCAGCATGCTTTGAGGCTTGTTTCATCGGCGTAGTGGGCCACGCCGGCGCGCCGATTCACGCCGCCGCCGCCGCTGTTTTTCCGTCGGCGCAGACCTCTAACTTCAAGAAAAGTTTTGAAAACTGAAACTGAAATAGAAAACTGAAATGAAAACTTGAACTGAAAAAAGCAAAACTGAAAACTGAAACTAAAAACTTGAACTGAAAAAAGTAAAACTGAAACTACGAGTAAAAACTGAAAACTTGAACTGAAAAAAATGAAACTGAAACTAAAAACTGAAAACTTGAACTGAAAAAAATAAAACTGAAACTAAAAACTAAAAACTTGAACTGAATTTTGGTGAAACTCACAGGGTATATTTAGTACCCCCAAACAATGATTTTGGGCTCATAGCCCACCCCTCACCTCACCCCCCCCAGACAGGGGCCAAAAAAGGCGTTTATCAGGGGAAAAATTCTGCATCAACGCGTAATTGTGATAAATTTATTCTGTAAACGAATATAGTTAGAGTATACATGAGGGTACCTCCATGAATTCTTAAAGAAATTTTCATTGCACGGGGGGAGAAGGGGACAAAAGAAAACTTCGACATTACTCCGGAACGAAAAAACATACCAAAACGATTTTTTCGTCAAATATGTATCTTTAGGTCTACTTTCTACGGAGATCATCACCCGGCCATTCGGAATGGTGGGTCAAGCTCAAAAGCTCAAAAAACACTCAAGAAACCACGTTTTTTACGTTTTTCTCCAAAAATATGGACAAATGGCGGAAATCTACCGCGCCTAAAACTACATACACGCGCGGAAGTATTTTTTGCTCAAGTATCAAGGTAGCTGAAAGCGTATTCCTGGGTAAAATAGGTGAAATGTCCCTGTCCCCGGATTTCTGAAATTTTGATGAAACATTCTTGGGTACCATTAAAAAACATGTTGGAGCCAAAAAATTCCCCCACCCCACTTACCTTGCTCACAATAGCGAAAAAACGTCTTTTAATTTTCAGGGGGAAAAATCATGCTTCAAGGAGTTTTGAAAAAAAATCTGTATTGTTGAGCACCTTTAAGAGAAATGGTGGAGCCAAAAAAATTTCCCCCATCCCACCTACTTTGCTCACAATAGCGAAAAAACGTTTTCTTTTTTGGAGGAAAAAATCATGCTTCAAGGAGTTTTGAAAACAATCCATCTATATAAATCTCTCATACGCAGCAAAATTGACTATGGCAGTCCATGCTTTACAAAAATTTCCAATAAAACCGCCAATATCTTAAAAACTGTTCAAAATTCTTCTTTACGAATTTGCATTGGAGCTCTTTACTCCTCACCCATAGATAGCATCTACTGTGAAGCTGCAGAACTACCCTCAGATTTCAGAAAATCACTAGTAGCAAATAAATTCATTACATCAGCCTCAGCTAATCCATCACATCCCCTCCAAAATCTTATCTCAATATTCAGCTTACATCATTTCCAACAAAATGACAACCCACTTGCTAAGTTCATCTCTGAAATAAAAAACCTTGAAATTGATCTCAAAAATCTCATCCAAAAACCCATAACATACCCTCCTTGGCTATTAAAACCCTTACAAATTGATTTTCAACTGAGAAATTATCCAAAAAGAAACCATTCCCCATTAGAAATCAAAAGCCACTATCTTGAACTCATATCAAACTACACTGAATGCAATTTATGCTTTACTGATGGTTCCAAAATCTCTAACCTACATACAGGATATGCTTTTTCAATAAATGAAAAAATTTTCAATTTTAAAATTCATGAGGTCTCTTCAATATTTACTGCCGAACTTCTTGCAATTTACCATTGTCTTTTGAACATATCCACCACTCAGCTTGAAAACAAAAACTTTTTAATACTAAGTGACTCTCTTAGCTCCTTGATATCCATACAAAACATTTTTTCTGATCACCCTATTGTTCAAAATATTCACAAAATTCTGCTAGATCTCCAAAATTCAAACCACACCATCCACCTTATGTACACTCCTAGTCATGTCGGCATTGAAGGAAATGAAATTGTTGACACCTATGCAAAATCAGCCACTATCCCCCCTCCCTTCACCATTTTCACCCCTGACGATATAAAATCCTTCTTCAAACAAAATACTCACTCTAAATGGCAAAATTTCTGGTCATCACAGACATCAAACAAACTCTTTCAGCACAAAAAAACAATCTACCCCTGGAAAAACCTTAATCACCTAAACAGAAGAGAAGAAATAATTATAACCCGTCTAAGAATAGGTCACTCTAAAATCACACACAATCATCTCTATCAAAAAATTCCGAAACCCCCCTGTCAATTCTGTGAAAATGAACCTATATCCATCCAACATTTACTATTCACCTGTCCTAAATTACAGCAAACAAGACTATCTCTCCAAATAGACCCAAATTCAATGACCATTCCAGATAACCCTTCTGAAATCCAAAAATTTATAACCCTACTTAAAAGCACCAACCTAATAAACCAAATCTAAACCCTTCTAGCCACGGGTGTAATAATCGTGCAATTATAAACACCCAAAAAAAAAAAAAAAAAAAAAAATTCTGAATTCACTCAAAATGTATGGAGGAGGCAGTATAATGAAAGTACATATTTGAGATTCTGCGTCGATCTACTCACTAAATTTGACTGTTTTAAATTTAGAGAGTATGCTATTGCCGTCAAAATCCAAGGCCACTTTTAGGGCTCTACTGAGCGATTGAAAGTTTGCAGATTTTTTTTTTTTGGGGGGGGGGGGGGGGTGTTAGTAGTTGGTGTTTTGAAAATATTTTCTTCGCAAATGTTTCGCTACAATGACGAAAATTTTGAAAGATATATATCGGAAACTGGGAAATATTTTGGATCGCAGTGATGCTAATATTTTAGGTCTTAGAAAGGCGAGAAAAATTGCCAAACATTCCTAAATTTTTGGCGATTTTTCGAAATTGTCAATAACAATTAAAAACAATAGCATAGAATGAACGCAGAATCTCAAATAATTTCATTTGGGACTGGGTTGTCATTTTTCCAAAACAAATTTGGTACAGGGGCTACAGTGAAAAAACCTGGTTTTTAGAAAGTACCCCAACTTGGAGGGTCCATATTTTCCCTTTTGGCGCATTTCTGGAGCTAGAATTTTTCTGTACAACTATTAACTCAAAATGACAGTTTTTGCTGAAATTGGTAAAAATCCACAGTTTTTTTTCCTTTTTTCGCGATCCAACCAATCTACTACATAAAGTAGGTCTGGTAAGTACAACTATTATGTTTTCAATGTACTTGGTAACTCACATAAAAATTGAATGATCCACACCAAAAAGAAACCTTTCTGGTAGTTTTGAGTTAGATACAATGTACTTGAAAAGTACTTGTAATTCAAGAAAACCTTGCATGGCGTAAATAGTGCTCTAATGAAGCATTTAATCAAAAAATCTAATTTTTGGGCAATCCCCCCTCCCCAATATGACCGTTAGGAGGGTCCAACTGCAAATCAAACTTCATATTCGTGTTCAGCGAGTCCGATTCATATGATAACGATAGCCATATTGTCAATCTACTTTTGCCCCAAAATTGGAAGAGGGGGTGCCTATGGCCCCACAATTGGAGTTTCAAGAAGTTAGTTGGTTTTCTATTGTTTTTGGAGGCTAGCATGCAAATAAATTACAGATCACTTTTTTTGGTGGTGCTGTGACTCAAAAAACACAGTTTTGTGTGTTTTTTGAGTTGTCAAAGATGGCCCACCTGGAGGGAAAATTTGAAAAAATACAAATAGTACTCATGCAGATATATTTTTGACAACAAGAATTTCATGTGCTTGAATAAGGTTCGGAGATACGGTGGTGTCAAATTTTCTTTAGTCAATATCTCCCCCCCAGGGGCAACAATTTTTGAAAAAAATTCACGTTGCTACTTGTAGACTCATATTATTCTTCAAGTATTTTGAGTGAATACAGATTTTTTTTGCCTCCAACATTTCTCTTAAAGGTACTCAACAATACAGTTTTTTTCTCAAAACTCCTTGAAGCATGATTTTTTCTCCTGAAAAAAAAAAGTTTTTTCGCTATTGTGCGCAAAGGAGGTTGGGGGGGAGGATTTTTTGGCTCCAACATTTTTTTAAAGGTACCCAACAATGTTTCATCAAAATTTCAGAAACCGGAGGACAGGGACATTTCACCTATTTTACCCAGGAATACGCTTTCAGCTATACCTTGATAATAAGCAAAAAATGTTTCCGCGCCTGTAGTTTTAGGCGCGGTATAAATGAATTTTCAATTACACATTCTGAGGTAAAATTTCAAGCTGAACAACTTGGTTCTCTTTGATTTCCGCCATTTGTCCATGAAGGTACGATATACCTGATCTCAGAGGTGTAACGATTATAATCGATGCTGCATCAATTATTTCGTCCTAAAATAATCGGACTAATCGGAGGATAATCGATTAATCGCCTAATATTCGGCCAAAAAAATTTGCTGCTTCACGATTGGTTGGAATTGAGTGACGTCAGCCATCGCCATGAATGTTTTCTGAACCATTATCTGAACAATTTTCATTTTCATTTTTTTACTCAAAAAGCAATTGTAACGAAGGGTTTGAAGAGAAAATGAAAATATGAAACATCAATAATTAACAAATTAAAACCAAAAGGAAGACATAAAATCAAGATTTGGATCAATTAAAAAAATTAGCCAAAAGGTTCGATTAATCGGCGATTAATCGATTACGGACGATTGAAAATAATCGGCGATTATTAATCGGAGATGATCGATTATAATCGTAATCGTTATACCTCTGCCTGATCTTTAAAATGAGGTGCTATTCATTCCTCACAATTAATTATAAGTTGATGAAAATAATGAATCAAGTTTTTTTAAAAAAAAAAAAGAAAAACACTCTCCTAAAAAGTAAAAATTTCACTTTTTTGAGATGTAGGCTAACTTTATTACTCTCAAGGTGCGATTAAACAACGTTTATTTTTATAGTTTATTCACTTGCTGCCATAATAATATGCTGCCCTGTATCCAATGCAAACGCACAAATTAGCAGCGAAATCCCTGCTACCTCGTTTCCAACAAACATGGTAAGCGCATTACATTTAAAGTAGACTTTCGATTATCCGAAAGAAATCTTGATTAGGTATCCGACCATTACCCACTACAGATACAGCCTGGAAGTGCAATCTGGCAACGTTGCGCATCTAGTCCGGCTTTATCAATAATTGTTCTTTATGTAGTTATCGATGTGTAACCTTGAAATTCGGATTTTTCTCGGAACTGAAGGGGTTTAGGAGAATTTTTGTCTGAACATAAATTGAAGAGGATGACATTTCCTATTGATTGGTATATTTTTCTACGAATTTCGTACAGAAATGGCGATTTTTTAAAACATTTTTATGGACAGATTTTTTAAAATTTCAACTTGAAATTGAAATTACGCAAAATTTTAAGTGGATACATAGGTACTTTAATATACTAAAATGTTCAGAATTTCATAACCTTTCAAATGGTTTTTTATCGATAGCGCTAGTTGTTACCGTTCAAAAGTTTCTAAAGCTCAAAGCTTTGAACTTTCTCAACTTTTGATCGAAAAGCGCTAGAGCTCTGGTGGGAAAACGAGGTTGTAGAGGAGAAAGAGTAGATCATTTTTCATGTTTCAACACACCCATGTGCTCGATCAAATTTTCGATTTATTAAAGTTCAAAGTTTCAAGGTTGAAATTTTTTTGCATTTAAATTAAAATAAATCGAAATTTTGATCGATCACATAGGTGTTTGAAGAATGAAAAATGATCTATGTACTTTCTTTCCTCTACAAGCTGGTTTCTAATTCAAATCTGTAGCATTAACCATTCAAAAATTATTCAAGAAAAACTAAGAAATTGGGCAATATCCCATAAGACAATGCAGCTGTACAGGACTACATCGTATGGTTTCTGAGACGTTGCTGCTCTGCACTTCCAGGCTGTATCTGTAGTAGGTAATGACCCGACATATTCCGAGTTCAGATTAACCGACAAAAAAAAGTTGGTGATCCGACTGATGAAATCGATGTTACACTTGAGGAATTTCAGCACTTTTCAAAAATTTCTTTAATTTTTATTGAAAAGTTTTACAGTTTTGTTCATTTTCAATGATTTAAATCAGGGCTTCAAACCCTTACCCATACCTGTACCCGAATACCCGAATACCAAAATAAAAATCCATAAATTTCTGTACCCGAATCCGTACCCCTACCCGAAAAAATAAAACAAGGAATACCTGTACCCGAACCCGTACCCAATTAAACTATTTTGAACCCGAATACCCGATAGATCTTGTATCAAAAATGGCGAAAATTGAAGAAAATCCCATACCCATACCCAATACCCGTACCTGAAAAATTTTGGAATACCGTATCCGAAACTCTGAAACAATTTTCTGTACCCATACTCGAAAACGTTCGGGTTTAAAGCCCTGATTTGAATGTTTTTTACATCATTTTAACACATTTTTAACAGCCTTTTTCAGTCCTATTTTGGGGTAATTTTAGTATGTAGCTACCTGCTCAGTTTTCAGACAAGTCACAGGCATTTACTTAATTTATTTCAATTTATTATTGTTTTTTCATTATTTTTAGGAAGAAGTTCGTGTTAGAATGAGAAAATACATAAAAGAGACCTATAATGATTCATCTGAACAACTTACAGCAAGAGATGTAGCAGGAGATGTACACGAACGGTGGGGCTTTATGGCTGGAGTAGTCCAAGGTGTTCTGAATGAACAATTAGTAAGTTCCTACTATATATATTTTGTTTTTGGTGTCACTCAGTTCCATAATTATGCGAATTAGACACTCGGCCAGAGTGTGGCATGTGTTATCTTATCAGCCGCGCCTCTTATAAGTATAGACTGGCTTTCTTTTTAAAGAAATGCTGTGATCTGGAGAAATGTTAGCTATGGTCATTGTAATTAAATCAAGAGTGTTGGCTACTGTTCCAGGGTGCTCTTATACATAACTATTGTGTTAGGTTTTGCTATATAGTGACTAATCCTTATTATCTAAGGGAAAATGTTGCATCTTAGGGATGACAAAAAACTATACTAGAAAAAATATACACTAATGTTGACTCTACAGCAATTGTGGAGGGAGAAATATTTGGAAAAACCCAAAAACCATCATAGAAGAAAAAATAAAATTTTTCCTCTGAAGTTTTTGATTTTTCGCCAAGAGTCCAAAAATGGAAATTTTTGAATCTTGATTTCTTTGAAGATAAGAAAATATAGACTAATGTGACGGTAGGGGATGCGCCCACAGCTTCCACCTAGAGGGAAGATGTGTTCCTCCGGAGTGGCTGCACTGACTAAGTAGTGCACTCTGTCGGATTAGTTCGAGTATAGCCACTCCGCCATTAGAGACGTTACAAAACGTTGTGTATATTTTCACTGGTGTTCCGGTACGGATGCATTTCAGAGCTTCCACTTGCAATAGATATTGCAAGTGCCTTTTTTAATAATGTTTGTGCGTTTTATTTGTAATAATCTAAGTTGGGTTTATATCAGAGATGTTTACAATAAAACTTGTCACATCATTTGCGGTCTATGATCAATTCAGCGGTGTTTCGTCACCTTGTGCACATTGATATCTTTCGTAAGGATATCGGGCAAGACTAGGTTCCCTGGGCTTACTATATCGTGGTCTTGACTGAACTGTTCCCCTGAATACCAAGGACAGTCCCAGCCACCACATATTTGGCGCCCTAAACGTGGTAAAAACTGAACCCAGGGCTTTTAAGTACACGCATTTATTGTGTGAAAATTAGGGCAAAGTCACGAGGTATTGCGACCTGTAGCCTACTTTCTATTAGCTGCCATCGTAAGAGGCAAACTGTACCTAGTACAGCGGAATCGTGTATTCCAGCCTGGGTTTTACCTCATCAGAGTTATTACAAAATTCAGAATTCCAGTCAAAATTTGGTCAACCAGGCGACTACGGTGAAAATTGGCCAACCAGGCGACCACATTGTCCAACCATCGGTCAACTAGGCGACCGCAACGTTTATTAAAAAGGTACGTGAGATTTTATTCTCGAAAGAATCGCGAAAAAGTGCCGAAAAATCGCGTAATTAGAGCTTTCTTACCAAGTTCAACAAGCTTTGGTTTGGAAAATCCAAGCACAGTTGAACAAGCTCGTGTCAAAGCTCAAGGTCAAGCGTTGAAAGCTCGTTGCAAGCTTGTACCATACCACGTACCTAACAGAGATAACATAAAGCTGCGTTATGCCGATGCGTTTACCTGAATATTTATCAGAGGAATTTTTGGATCATTTACCTGATCGAATGCGACGATTATTTGAGATGACGGCGGATCGAAATTCTCTGAATCCTGGAATTGACACTGCACGTAGATCCAGCTTTCCATTGGTTAGTCAGGATGCATGTGTTACCAAATTGAGACCTGAAACAAATAACAGAGATTACGATAGCGATGGTTTTCAAAATCAGAGTATTTTAAAACATGAAAGCAGTAAAAATCAAGATGCTCACCATCAGCAGTTACGACGTTTGAGTAGAAATGCTGCAAAAGATGCTGATATTCGACGCCGAAACCAGTTAGGAATTCAAGCCACGCCAAAAATTAAGCCTAAAATGAAAGATCGAAAATTATTGCGCAGATTGCATGAGAATATTTTGGATCAGAGAAGAGAATGGCGCAGTGCTGAAATTAAAATTGATTCTCAAGAATATCAGGAAGCACTCGAAGAAGGCGATTTATTTTTCCTGACTAATGATCAAGATGAGATCAACACAAGCGGCGCTGATGAGGCGAAAGCCGGAAGCGGTGCACAACCATCAGGTGTAGAAATCCCTGAGGCATCGATTTTACAGTTTGAACCTGATTATGAACTTGAAGGTGAACTTTCCCGGTCGGATAAGTACATGAAAAATATAACAGAGCCCAAAATGGCCCAAATTTGCAATTTTGATCCGGTAAATTTCGATAAAAAAATTAAAATAAAAATTGAAAAAAGGCCAGAAGAATTATTTCCGAAAACTTTAACAGAGGAAGAATCGATTTTCCATAAATGGGCCTACTCATCTGCTGATAATCATGATAGCAACGATAAAGTGATTGCTCAACGCGTTATTGATTCTGAAAAAGCCATCTCAAAAACCAGAGAGGATGTAGGCAACCTATATCTTGAGCTGCGTGCTCAAATGGCGAATATGAAATCAGAGTTAAGGTGCGTTTATGATTGTCCGTAACTCTTACGGCCTGTTACAGAAAAGTAAAATTTTTTTTACTTTTCTGTAATTTTCTTTGTTCTTTTCTGTAAAACAAAAAGTTACGGTTACGGACAACGTGAACTACGCCATAAGAATTCTTGTATTTTACTTTTCCGTAACAGACCGTAACTTTTATTACGGTTAGTTACAGACAATCATGAACGCACCTTTAAAAAGGGAAAACGATAAAAAAATCGAAGATCTGAGATCAGAGATGAAATCAATTTTTAGAGCTTACAAAGAAACCACCGATAGAGTACTCACATCTCACGTCCTCATTATGAATAAAATGAAGGAAAGAAATATGTACCAAGGTGGCCTACTGTATCAGATGCAGTTGCAGTATGTTGAGTTCATTGAGAATATGGAAGAAGAACGTGCTGCATATTTTGAATGGAATGATCACGTGGATGGATTTATCGAAAATCTCCACGAACCGGATGAACCACCCTACCAGCCCCCTGTTGTGCCACCAGTTGTGCACAACGTGAACAGCAACACAGTTAGTAACACTGCCAATAGCAGCAGTGAAAATACCGGTAAAGGCGCGGGTCTCTTCCGAGGAAGGAGAGACTCAAGTGATCGATCTAGATCCCCCGCCCCCCACAGGGGCAACTCAAATTCAAACAACAACGTTAGACATCACACTCCGAGCAACGGTAATCAAAATAGATCATCATCGAGAGATTCTAGATCCTGTAGATCGCGTTCGCGAAGCAACACACCGCGACGCGACAGCTGAGGCAGCAGCAATCGACACGAAAGCAGAGACAGCCGCGATAGGCGAGGTGGCAACGGCAGCAGTAATCACGATGATCAACGCAACAGTCGTGATCAACTCGACAGCTATATTAGTCGCGATCGCGATAACAGAGATAACCGAAATAATCGAAGCAGCGATGATCGAAGAAGCAGCGATTATAACAACAACAGTAATCGCAATTACAATGCCAGTAACAACCATGGCAACAGAGAAAACCGAAACAATCGACGCAACGATGATCGAGAGCCTGAAATAGATCCAAGATGGCTTCAGGCTGAGCGCGAGCAGCAAAATCAACCCCCAGAGCGCAGGCTGAATTATCGAATTCAGTTTGGAGGTACTAATACCAACATTAGGCCAGATAGATTGCGCGAATTTGGTGTCAGTTATTCAGAAGAAAATAAGTATCAGGTGTACAATTTTATTCACCGTTTTGAGAGACGTATGCAGCCATATCAGGTATCTCAGAGTCAATACTGTGATGCTCTGATGGTGCTTATCGATGATAAGCTGATACATATGGCACCCTGGAAAGATCTTCAGGAAAACAGCACTGATTTTTACCAGCTCAGAAAGGATTTCATTGATTGCGCTTGGAGCCCTCAGAGGCAAAATGAGGCGAGAAATCACTTCAGAAATATGTCAGTGTGCAAAACGTCGTCAACCACTCAGTGTTCTGAGTTAATGATATGGTTGAAAGTTCTGAAAACCACCAACTCACCGTTCAAAGATATTATAATGATGATTTATTACAAGTTAACATCTAGTCTCAGACCTCGTTTCACCGAGATTGAATTACAAGACATCAACATCTTTGAAAAAAGGCTGAATGCGATGACTCGAGTTGAGGAGTTTGCTCAGAGACCAGCTGAACCTGAAAGACCTCCTCAGGCTCGAAATACCCAACAGAGATCTGAAAATCGTCGATCCAGTTTTGGTGGAAATGATAGGCGCTCTAATTCGTACAATTCTCTCAATAACAACAGTGAGAACAAAAATGAGCGCACAACTGATCAGCAGAAAAAATCGTATGACAAATATAAGAACCAGTCCAAATCAGAGACAACTAAAAATGGTCAGAAGGAGAAGAGAGATGAGTCTAGGTATAAAAAACCTAACAAAGAAAAGGCTCACCAAGTGAATTCAGTCACCTGAAAAGAAGAAACCCAATCAGAGACTGAAATTTCAGACGAACAGACCCCCCCTATGTCACCTGAGGGGTCTATTGATTCGACAGGACTGTCGTCGGGAAACGAGTAGCTGATGAGTGCAATTTAGCACAAGTGGAGAATTTCCATGAGCTACCCCAAGATGAATTTGAGCTAATAGGTGACTCACTCGCTGTATTTTTAGCGAACATAATACCTCGACAAAGGCCTGAGATTTCTCAGCCTTACCTCAAAGAACAGTTCAACATCAGTGATTTATTAAAAGCTGCCAAAGCTGCCAACTTTACGAAGAAAAAAGCTATTGTATCGTTGGCTCAGTATGAGCTCAATTACTCTGATATGAGTTCACAGGCAATGAAAAACTATGCGTCGCAAATATTAGAGATGTTAAAAAAGAAAGGCTTTACGAAGATCATTTTATTGTTTCCACTGGTTAAGCCAAAAGTTGCTGCGAGTCATCCAGTATCACTGGATAGATACTTTGCATACAGAAGAGCGCTGGAGTCACTAGAGGATGACATTGTGTCATTTTGGTGGACACCTGCTGCTGTATTTTTGGACTTAAAAAGAGACGAGCAAAATCAAGCTATGCATCAGTTCAGAGTGGATGATGATTCCAGTGATGCACAAATTCCATTTGAGTAAGAAAAATGGTAAATATTATCCGAGATTTGCACGCAAAACAGAGTTGATTCGGGAAATGGATAAAATGTACAATTAAGATTGGCATAAAAAGACACCTCCTGAAATCATCACTGAACAAGATGGCGATAAAACTCAGGAAAGCAGAGAAATTGTAACTGAAGAAGATGGACTGCAGTATGAAATCATCAGAAAAAAGACCCTGATAGAGAAGAAAAAAGCAGAGAATTCTAAAAACATTGAAAAAGAAGTCACTGATGCTGTTAAGAAAATAGAAAAGCTCAAAAAGTTCATCAAACCTCAGACTCTCCACAAGCTGCTCAACAGGATAGGAATCCCCTCCCCTCCTGGGGAGGAACAAAACTTATCAGAGACGCCAGAAACACCTGTAGGCCCTGCTGGGGCATCAGAGACGATTAAAATTAATATTAATTACGTGAATGGGGCAGATCATATGCCCAAAGATGCGCAGGGTGCGCAACCGACTCTCAAAAGTTCGTTGAACTCACTCAGAACACCCGTTACACCAAAACCACCACTGCGCAGAGAAGAAATCGAAGCTCGAGTCAGAGAGCAGATTCTCAGAGAAAAAGATAAGTTTGATACAGGTGTGGTGCCACTAACTGTAAATGGCACCGCTTATCCAGCTCAACTCGACACAGGTGCCACTCCCAACGTTGTATCAGAGGAAACAGCCAACATTCTACTTAGAGATCACTATGACAATGTCGAGTACATCATGCTGAAAAGACCTATAGTGTGTAACTTGGCAGATGATTCAAAAGTGGAGTCATATCGTTATGTCATTGTGTTGAAGCTCAAATTTGGAGATTGCGAGCTCAAAATCCCATTTTATATCTTGAAGGGATGTAATCAGATATTTATTATTGGCACAAAAACAATGAAAGTGCTGGGAATAAAGCCTGATGTGGAAAATCAACAAGCCACCTGCTGCCCTCTAGGAGAGGAGAAAACAGAGACGTTGAAATTTATGTCAGAGCAGGAGTACAGAGAAAAAATTACACTCAGGCGAATCAGAGTAAAGAAAAAGAATGTTGAGCAAATTGATCGCATCTCGAAAAAAGCCAACACTGCTGATAAGTACCAGGCAGAGGAGCCTGAGGATGTCGACGATGGTCCAGAAATATTTTTGGAAACACTGCGAGCAGATTTGGAGCAAGCTGTAAATGAAGAAACTATTACGAAGAAACAGGCTAAGAAAGCTTTTGATATTCTGAAAGAGTTTGCCTGTATATTCAGCAAGTACCCAGGAAAATGGGTAGGGCCACCTATGAAGCTGAGATTCAAGGATCCTAAAAACATCAAGAGATTTCACGGTCCTAAGTACACTCCTTCAAATAAACAGATGCCACTTGTGAGAGAAGCCCTCAGAGTGATGGTTGCAAAAAAGATTGTTGAACCATCTAGTTCACCATACATCAATGCATTGGTCGTCAATATAAAGAAAAATGGTGACGTGAGATTATGCCTCAATCCAATGGAATTAAATCCAATACTTGAAAATGATTACAATGAGGCTGGATTGCTTGATAGAATTATAACGACAGATGGACGTGCTAAGATCTACTGCTGTTTAGATTTCGTAGCAGGATTTTGGCAGATGGTGTTACATGAAGCATGTAGAAAGTATTGTGCTTTCATTGTAGATGGAGAAGTCCACCAATTTATCAGAGTGCCATATGGATTGAAGGTGTCATCTGCATTGTTTGTGAAAATGATGAACACAATTATGCCAGCTAAAAAAGGCAGAACTAAGTATGTTGACGATGTGCTACTTAAAGCTGCAACTTTCGAAGAGATGATGGAACTACTTGTTGATACACTCAAGATTATCAGAGATAATGGACTCAGGCTTAATCCAAGGAAGTCAAAGTTTTTCAAGAGTAAGATAAACCATCTGGGATTCCAGCTCCAACCTGGCAGAATTTTAAAGCAGAATAAAAAGATTGAAAAGCTTGAACAGTTTAAAGCCAAGCATACCAATAAGAAAGGTGAATTCAAACTCAAAAATGAAAAAGATGTTATGGCATTTTTGGGAATTGTTGGATTTTACAAACGCTTCATAGCTGATTACCAGCAGTTGGCAGTACCACTTTATGAAGTCATACAAAAAGAAAACTTCAAGTGGGGAGAAGATCAACAAATGGCATTAGAGAAGTTGGAAACTGAGTACCAAAAAAAATTTGAGCTGGCATCTCCGATCGAGGGGCAAGATTTTTATCTTGAGACCAGTTTTACACACGATGCTATGAATGCTGTAGTGTACCAAAAAGAAGAAGATGGTACAGATCGTGTAATTTTATTTGTGAGCAACACATTTAAAGACCACCAGAAGAAGTACACTATAATAGAGAAAGAAATGTACTCGCTTGCGAATGCATTAAAAAAACTCAAAATGTGGCTTCATGGTTACAAAGTGCATGTTAGAAAGGA
Organism: Planococcus citri; assembly: GCF_950023065.1. Classification (NCBI taxonomy): domain Eukaryota; kingdom Metazoa; phylum Arthropoda; class Insecta; order Hemiptera; family Pseudococcidae; genus Planococcus; species Planococcus citri. The sequence goes on along the minus strand of NC_088679.1, from coordinate 2,558,038 downwards.
TATGTCAATCGTGCACAGATTTAACACCTTGGCACAAATACATCGCAAAGCAGCAGCATGGATTACGCATTTTAACTGCCATGGTTTGGTTTATGATTTGCCAAAAAGAGTTGGTAAATGGTGGGAAATGCAGGCACCTGAGCTGACTTTATATGAGACGAACTGGACCAGAATGGTACCACTTGGCGTTGTTTATAAAGACCTAGTAAAAGAACAGTTGGTTAATTGTCTGAAGAGGCTGGACTTGTACCAAAACAGAGATGAAAATTGGTCCAAGGTCATACGAAGACTTCAAGCTGTAGAACTGGACATGACTTCAAAGCAGAGAAAAGTGAAGAGACAGCTCGAGAAAAAATATGTCATTTTGGAAGAAGAAGAAGGTATCAGAGTACTTCATCAAATCAGAGAAGATGGCTCAAAAGTGCCATGTATGCCAGATGAGCTGTACAAAGATACCATAATATACCTACATGAGGAATATGGCCATGTAGGAGCTGCCAAAATTGATGCGATTTTTCGACGCATGTATTATTTGCCAAATGACCACAAGCGAATGCCTCGATTGTAAACATAATAAGAACTTTGGGCAGAAAAAGAAGCTGAGTATGCTCAAATTGAAGCTTATGGCATAGCAGATGTATTATCAGCTGATCTAATTGGACAAATTGCTAACAAGGCCAGTGATCCAAAATACATGTTAGTTGTGAAATGTGTATTCACTGCCAAAGTTTGGCTAAAAACCCTGATTGTGGCTACTAAAGAAGAGGGTTCTAAAGCAATGAAAGAAATACTCGAAGAAATCAAGAAACTGGGGCACAAAGTGAGCAAAGTCATTACTGATAATGGTACTCAATTTGTGAGCGATGCTTGGAACGACCTACTCAAATCCTACGGTGTAAAAGTTGGTCACACTACCAAATATAATCCACAATCAAGCTTAGTGGAAAGAACAATGAGAATAATTGGCGATAGACTGAGAGTCAAAATTAACCAGTCAGTAGAGAATTTTGACTACACTCATCATGGCTGGCATAAATATGCCAAGCAAGTTGAAAATGAGATCAACAATACGCCAACAGAGTTCGGAGTGAAGCCAAATGAAGTTTGGGGAATCAGAGATGATTTAGCTCAAGATTTGCCAGTGTCAGACGTTGGCATAAACGCCAAATTTGAGCTGAGAAAATTGAGAGAAGACTGAAGAGCAACGTGCCAACAATGTTCCATCTATAACATCAGAAGAGGCTCTTAAAATCAAAATGGACCCTAAAAAGCTCATTGTCAACAAGAAAGGATTTGTATGGGTAGCTGTGGATGGAGCTTGCTCCCAAAATGGCACCGATGAAGCGATCGCGGGTATCGGAATCAGTTGGACACCCAGTGGAGATTTCAATGTTTCCGAACAAGTCGTGCACCCTGATTATAAAAATTCCAACAATTTGGCTGAAATTATTGCGTTAATCAGAGCAATGGAAATTGCCTTAAAAAATGAAGTAGAGAAGCTCAAAATATTTTCCAATTCCAACTACTTGGTCACAGCTGTCAACCACAACTCGAAAAGATGGATTGAAAATAACTGGAAAAATTCCAACAAAAAACCAGTTCATCATAAAGCAGCTTTCCAGCAGGTCATTAAACTTTCGAAGAGATTCAAGGAGTTCGAGTTGAGACATGTCAGAGCGAGAAAATATGACCATAATAATTTTGTAGCAGACAAGCTGGCCAGAAAGGCAGTCTATACTCAAGAAGTCATTGAAGAAAATATTGACAATATGACTGACCAGCAAGCTTTGGTGAATTTTATTCGTGAAAAAAGAATGCAGCAGAGAATCAACAACGAAGTGGCATTCAATAAGTTACATGGGCCCCCCACTATTTTTGAAAATGGTGAATTGGTCATGTTGACTTCTCATCGCTTGTCATCACTCATCATATGAAAAAGGCTTGTCAAAGAAATTATTTCAAAAACGCTATGGTCCTTATACAGTTGAGCAGCACGTTGGTAGCAATTGCTACATGGTCAAAAATGTTGCTGATCCTACTGACAAGCAAATCGTCAACACTCGCCAGATGACGTCATATCTTAACAAAAACCAGCTGGAGGAGTTGAAAAATGATTTGAAGCAGAGATCGAAATTTGATAACAGAGATTTGGTGGAAAAAATCAGAGATTATTCGAGACAAAAAATCACCGAGCAAACAGAGAAGTTGGAAGAGGAAAGTGAGGATGAGGAGGAGGTCGATGACCCCAAGGATCCAGAGTATCTACCCAGAGGTTCGCGAAAACAGCCTGAAAAAACCCTGGAAAAAATTCGCCAAACTTGCCAATCAGAGATGCCTAAAAGAGAGATTTCAAAGCATGATGCAGAGTTCCGAGAAATAAAAAAGAGATTACGCAAAAAGCTCCCCCCTTCCAAAGAGCGAAAGCTCGAAGACTGCCTTGAATGAACGTTCCCTGATAAGAAAAAGTACAGGCAGAGGAGGGAAGAGGCGTGGGAGAGATACGAAACGCGTTCCAAAGCTAAGCAGGTACCTACCAACCTTAAAAGCTCAAACTTGCATACTCGGAATGCACCGGATGACCTTGGAAATCAGAGAAATAGAAAACACAAAAAGACCTTGAATTTCATACAGCTTGAAATGCTTGATGACTTCGAAAGAGCATATTTTGTTCAAGTTTTCAATAATTATCATTTCAAGGACGAAATAAATGCTATCCGAAGCGTTGAAAACTTTCAAGGCGAACCACTTTTAAATATAAGTTAGTTTAATTGTATTGTTACATCCGAGTGCAACGTTAAGAGATAAGAGTTTAATCTAGATAATATTCCTACGTAAAAGTTTATCTTTTAGTAATGCCATTTTGTTCAAAAACTTACCCATTGTTGTCGAGTGCAGTGCACAACTGTTAGAACTTTCAATTGTTGACTTGAAACTGTTGCGGTGCGTTGTTTCCTAGTGTAGCTAGCTTATGATATTAGATGGTAGTTTCTTTCGTATGAATTGTCTTTTTCGGTTAATTTATTCACTTGTTCCTGTAATAATATAAAATATTAATTAGTTCCAGAATGAGTAAGTTTAATTTAAATTTGTTTATACACGGATTATACTTAACCGAACTTTACACAGCTTAAACTTAGTCGCGAATACTAAGGGAACAGGTCCCAAATGTAGGTAAGGTTAGGTTTGGTTAACTTAACCTTTGCATGTTCAGACAAACCAAAGATCTCCAATGGTACTAGGTATCCACTGGGAGGATCGATGAGATCCCTATAAGGCTAACCAAAGATCTCAAATGGTACCGAAGCAGCCATAATGAGAATCAATGAAGTGCGGCCTACACATAAGTGAAGTTCTACACCTATGTTAAGGTAGGCCTCCCTAGCTCTTCTAGCTAAAGAAGATTAGACTTCAATAGCCAGAAGAGAACTGATTTTACCAGTGAGTTGGCTGAGTTTATATACTCTGAAAAAGGTGGTTGCACTAGCTTCTCAGCTGATGAGGAATCTATCTCAGCTGTTTGAGATTTGTATCAGCTGATTATGATTTATCTCAGCTGATTGAGTACATCATAAAAATGTATGGTTAAATAAGACCTGTCAGCTGATTGAGTATGCTCCTTGAAGGTAAAATAAAACAGCTGACTAAGCATATTGAAATTAGTTATAGTAGACTTCCCATAGGATCGCTAAGTAGATTAAATATCTGACAGTTTGTTTATTTTGATAAATCAGCTGATTGTTGTGATGAATAGTTTCATTAGATGTCCTATAGGATCGCTAATAGTATTATGAAGTGGAACAGCTGACTGTTTGAAAAATAGATTAGGTAGAATTTATATCTATAGGATCGCTAAAGTATTTATTTGGTTTTCTTCCACTACAGGGACCCACTGAATAAATACATAAAAATACAAGAAAAAAAATACAACACATTGAAATATAAAAAGAAAAAAAACATTGATAAGGTGAAAATAAAACACAAAATGCGAAGGGATGAAGAAATCGCACCTTGGGAGGAATAAGGTTACATCTCAAAAAAAATTGATTTTGATGTTTTTGCATTTTTGGGGTTCGTATGACCCCCCCCCCTCAACCAAAAATAACACTTTGAGTTGGGTACATTATCTAGATCTTGTAAAAAACGCAAACGGCCTAACTCAAAATCTCAACAACATTGCAAGTTGTTTGGAGTTATAAGGGTACATCTCAAAAAACTACCTTTTTTGACCAAATTTCATACATACAACGTGTTAACAAACAGTTTTGATTTTTTTGAATGTTTGTCAGTTAGAAATAGTCACAAGGGGTGCATTTTTTATTGGTTTGTACCAAATGGAAAAAAATTTAAATTGATCACTTTTCAGAAAAATGAATTTGCACAATTGATGAAATTTTAGTTTTTTGAGAAAAACTCAACAACTAAGTACTCTAGAAAAAAACTTATGACACTATGTCGATTGGAAATTGAATTCCCTACAACTTGATTGACATGACATTTTTTTTGGACACGTCCTTTCGCCTCCAGATCAATTTTAATGAAAGGTTATAACTCAAATTGTTTTTCAAACATTGAAATATTTCCTGTTTAAGATTTTATTTTTCAGTGTTCTTATGCTAAATGAAGGTAGGATACCGAGGTGCTATATTCATTCCTCACAATTAATTAGAAGTTGATAAAAATAATGAACCAAGTTTTAAAAAAAAAGAAAATCACTCTCCTGTAAAATTTCACTTTTTTTAGATGTAACCTCATTACTCCCTAGGTGTGATAATATGGGTACGTCTGTTTAGGCGCACATAGTGTATTTGCCGCATCGCAGATCACTTTTTTGATTTTCTTCACATACTCAGGTGCGTTTGTAATCTCCTGTGACAGTGTGAAAAAATCACCAGGTAAACAGAGCTCCGCACCATTAGTAAGCTGGGCTGTGGACACATCATTATCCTGTATGGTGGAGCGCAAACCCAGCAAAATCATTGGCAACACTTCGCTCCATCTGACTGTCTGTTGTGCCATTATTGACGCTTTCAAGCATCTGTGCCACCACTCAACTTTTCCATTTGCTTGAGGGTGATAGCGGGTTGTTCTCACTTTATGAATTCCCAGCAGATCAGAGAGCTTGCATATGAGGTCTGCCTCAAACTGACGACCTTGGTCAGTTGTGAGCGTGATTGGTGCCCCGAAACGTGGAACCCAATGGGTCGCGATTATTTCAGTGATCTTTTCTGCTGTGATTGACAGAGTTGGATATGCTTCCGGCTACCTAGACCTTCTGTCAATGTCAATTATTGTGACGACATACTAGTTGCCTTTGGATGGTGGTAGTGGGCCCACTATATCCATTTATGGATATGTTGAAAACGACCCACTGTCTCAAATTGGCCAAACCTCGATTTGGTATGTCGACAAATTCTGGCTAGGCCACAGCCGCGCTGGTGCACTCGCGAGTCCATCTCCGGCAATCTTGGTGCAGGCCTGGCCAAATGAAACGATTTGACAACTGTTTGGTTGTTGACCTCGCCCCCCCCCCCATGTGCCAACCGATGCACACTGTGAAATGCTGCTCTTGTATACTTCTGTGGTACCAATGGTCTTGGTTTACCAGTTGAAACATCACAGAATAAGGTCGCGTCGGACTGGGGCAGCTTTCTCAGTTCGATCCTTTATAGCCTTGTCTGTGGCTGCTGCAAGCTTATCAAGATCTGTAATTCCGCCTGCGGTGAGTACGACGCGAATCTGCTCAGGTAATGCGTTCAGACGATCACGGAGTGCATTGAACATACCAGCCTCCAGAGGTTCCATTATAATGTCCTGGACTTGGCTCGCTACTTCAGGTGACAATGCGCTAGCGGCCGCGTAAAAACGAGTCTCATCATTCGAATATCTGCCTAGCTTAGGCCTATACTCGACCTGCTTCCACCACAGCCGGATATTACCTGCGTTAAACGCTGGGAGCTCAATTCGCTGCACTGAGTGCATGGCCACTGGTTGCTCGGGCAGCTTGTCCTCTTTTTTATCCGTTGGTCTGGTCATAATTTCCGCCTAACGAACAAAACACACAGGTTGCGGAATGCACAAAACTTCGCCACAACCAAACTCGCCGCACTGTGCGGGTTTTTCTCGCAGTAGCCGGTGCAAGGGGCGTTGTTTAATTTGCACAGTTAGGTGATGGGTGCGTGCGTGGGTACCGCTTCCCGCTTCCCACGCCTACCTGACGTACGGATGTGCACAACATACGCCACACTTTTTTTTACAAATATTTTCAAAAAGATTTTAATTTTCCCCCAAAATTCGCTCTGTTTTTTGTATAAAATTCGTAAAACTCTCGCTTTTATTTTATTTTCAGAAAACGTACAGGAATGAAATCAAAATGCTGGAAATGAAAATTTCGTTACGAAATGCCTTAACCAATCTTTTAGATGCCACGTCACCGTATTGGCTCCGACAGTTGACGATTAAAAGAAAATTCAAATGGAACTTGGTCCTACAACTGGAGACCAATGCCTCTAGGACCTTAAAAAATATTTTAAAGGACATGGAAATATCTGTCCATGATTTTACGGAGGAGTTAGAGAAATTCTTTGAAGAGTCTTCTCGAGACATCCACCTGGCTAGATTACCTATGTTCGATGATGAAAACAAGATGAACGAAACCCTCCTGAACTTAGGATTTGAAATACCGAAGATGAGACAAACCGTTATTGCCCTTGCCTATAGACTACGCAGGGCAAATTACAATTTAGGAGGTGTGTATGTGCATACCTAAATTATTCTATTAGATAATGCAAAGATAATACATAGAGGAGAAGGTACAAATATGGACCGCCTCTAGCTTTTTGGCTTTAAAGAGTAGAAAAAATTATCAAATGTTTTTTTTTGAATATACCATTTGAAAGGCCAAAGACTCTAAGTAGTACAAATATATTGTGTAAAAAAAATTTTTTTTGTTGAAAACGCACGGAGAAATTTGAAATTTAGAAAAGTGACATAAAATGATACAAATATGGACCCCCTCAAAAAATGAATAAAAATTTCAGAAAATTGAACAAAAATTTATTTAAAGATGTTTTTTAATGCTTTGGACTTGTCTTCTTTATTAATAACACTTTTCTCGGTATTCTAAAAACCATTGAATCAATTATACCCATGAAAAAAATCGGCGCAGTTTATGAAAAATGAAAAAAATTATGAAAATCAGTTGAAGTACAGACAAATATGAAAGTATATTATTTTTGAAAGTACACATTGTAAGCTACTTACTTCGCTAATAATTTTTTTTCCAAACCTCATTTGAGTACCTTAGAGTCAAACGTACCCAGAATTCTCCACTTTTCATCATTTTGAGAAAAACGCAAAAAACTGATGAAAGGTGGGAATCAGTAGTAGCAGGTTCCTGATCTCGCCTATATATAGTGCTTCGGGTAACAATCGAATTGACAAAAAAAAAATTTTTTCAAGTCTTTACATAGCAGTAATTCACGATACCATTTTGGAGAATTCTGGTTTTGACTCCAAGTCTGTAAAAAATATCGAAAATACACGAAAATGCATGATAAAATGAGGGATAATTCTAGATTCAAGTCTGGTGAAAGTATCTCAAGGTTGTTTATAGTCGACTAGAATGAAAAAAAAATTTTTTTGAAGTATTTTTTTCAAAGTTTGACTCGAACCCGGGACTTTGGACCCCCTAACCATCATGGTATCGAATGGGGTAAAATGTTGAATGGCAATTGATGCGTACCTACTAACTGTACCCAAAACGACCATAATCTCATTTTTGAAAATTTTGGACATTTTTCGGAATTTGACTCTGACCCGGTACTTTGGACCCCCCTGACTACGTCATTGTGTCAGATAGGTAAAAACGGAGAATGGCAATCGATGCCTACCTACTAACTGTACCCAAAACGATCATAACCTCATTTTTGAAAAATTTGGAGAATTCTGGGTTTGACTCTAAGGTACTCATTTGAAGTTGATGAATTACCGAATGAAAAACTTGTAAAATTTTCCATTGGGAAGAAAATAATGCGCAAAAAAAAACAATTGCTGATGAGAGACACCCAAGTTTGCATGGATCCGAAATAAGTACATGGATCATCGATACTACACTACTAGTATAATTTTTAGTACCCAGCATGACCGTAGCGCTAGTGGTTGTACACTAACCCATGGGGGGGGGGGTCCATATTTGTACCTGGGTCCATAATTGTACCTTCTCCTCTACAAAAATTCCAACAATAAGTATTTTAGTTTCCGCGTATATCAAAGCAATCACAGCTGTTTCAAATCGTTTTGAGCAGATCTGGAACCCACTGCAAATTTTTGCAACTTGAAATTTCTAAAATTTTGCCGAATGAAATTCGAAAGCTGAAAACTTTTTTTATACTCAAATTTTAACATACCTATTATTGAGTTGACTGTAGGTAGTCTCAAGTATCTCTGGCTCCAACAAAAAAAGCACTGATAAATAGGTTGCTGACTTTTGGCCCTAAAAATAGGATTTTTGTTCAAAATATTTTTAAAAAAACACACATTTTCCGATTTTTTTTTGCAGAATTTTCTAGAAATGTTGATAATTTTAACATAAAATTCAGATTGGGAAGAATGTTGGATTATTCATGCAATTTCCAACATTTTTTACTTCAAAGGATGATGTTTTAGGTTTTTTTTTTTTTTTTGGTGTTTTCTGTGCTTGCTTGCGGGTTCTGACCGCACTGCCGAGTTCAGTGATTGTGTTGGGTATCCATTTAGTATAGAAACTTGATATGCAGGCAATTGAAATAATAGGGTATATTGTTAATTATTTTGTTACAGATTCTACTAACTTTTGTTTCCTACACTTCAAGAATTTAAAGAAAGGGGTCACGAAATACGAAGAAATTATAGCAGCTGTAAGTAAACGCAACTAATGCTTTATTTTTATTTGAAGCGTGGTTTTTTAAAACGTACATTAAGTCACAAAAGTAGGTTCCGAGAGAAAGCATAAGACATGCTCCCATTTCATTAGAGGGCTCATTTTGGGTATGCATTATGCGACCAATCCAACATTGAAGTTTAGGTATCACTTGATATGATCCAACACGCGGTGTTGAGTTGAATGTTGCACAAGCGATTACACAAGCGTTGACAAACATTGATTTAGTGCGTTTTGGAAAACCAATAGATGTTTTATGTTGAAAAACGAGCATTCATTCAGGGAAATTATGATATAATTATAAGATAGTTATAAAAATGAAAGTATGTACCATTTTGTAGAAAAATCAATTTCTAACAAAATGATTCTTACTACTTACTGTTTATTTTCAATCGCGCGAGCACAAATTGAAGAATTAAAAAAACACCACGCGAAAAGTACATTTTTTTGCCTTTCCAACTTGCATAATTATTACCATACAATTCAAAACTTCTTATCAAAAATTATCTTTTTATTTCATTTCTGAGGAATTGTGATTTTTTTGAAGGTTTTCGCCTTATATTTTCGAATTACGTTGATGATATTGATGTCGTTTTCTTATGATTCGATACCGCTGAGCGCAAAGTTCATAATGAAAAAGATTCCATATGTTGTAAAAGTACCTTGATTTTGAAAATAGTGGAAATTTAGGAGAGGGCTGAGGGCCTGGGAGGGGCTCAGTAAGTGGAGCAGAGCGGTATCGAATCATAAGAAAACGAAATCAAATTCATCAAACTAACTTTATTTCAAAATCAAAAATAGTGGAAATTCAGGAGGGGGCTGAGGGATCCGAAGGGACTGTATGAGTGTAGCAGAAAATTTGACGCCATATTCGCGCTCAGCGGTACCGAATTATAAGACAACGGACACCAATATCAAAAAATTATCTTCATTTCCAAAATAGTAAAAATTTAGGTGAGGGCTGAGGGCTCCGGAGGGGCTGTGTGAGTGTAAAACAAAATCTAACGTCATATTCGTGCTCAGCGGTATCGAATCATAAGAAAACGACACCCTACTCATTAATAGTAATTTTCCCCAAAATTCCCATTTCACCCCCCCCCCCAAACATACATTTTCCCAACTTTTCACCACGGCGCACCGTATTCTCTAGTCAATACAATGTTGAACGTGTTTCAGTTCTTGAATTTATATTTTCCGAATACGGTCCATGAAAATAATATCACGGTTATCGGCACGGAAAGAGATGAAGACGGAGGTAGGGGGCCTGATCATTGTGAAGCCTTTATTCGCTTTAAAAAAAGCCAAACTACGCTCAACATGCTGAACTTGATATGCGAAGAGTATGCCGTATTGGTAAGGATGTAATTAGTTTCTATATACCTATTGTACTCGTAGAAGACGTGCTTGTACGGTTATAATTGAACCTAATACTTACTAACTTTCAATTTTCTGAAACCGTACCGACCTTGGTGTTGGGGAATAGCTTTGTACAACTCTTTGAATCCGAGTATCTGGCTGATAGCACAAAATTATGATCGGTACCCTCCTAAAAAATGAACTTAAAGCTTCAAAGTACTACAGTTTCTTTTTATCAAGTTCTAGAAGTTGCATTTATCAACAAAATTCGTCTTGCTTAGGCTCATTAGAACCAAAATTCGAAAGCTTTTCAACGGTGTACTGGGAATCCAGTTTTCTTTGAAAAATTATGTACTTTTACATCGCTGCATTATAGCACTGATGTAGGTAAATAGGTACTTACCCATCCCCCTAATTCTTGATATGCCATGCATTCGCCTTTTCACATTTTCTCGTTTTTCCTACTGCGGATCATTAGGTAATCAACACCTTTGCCCCCTTCCCCCATTAACTTGACTCAAACATTGTTTGAGGAATAAAAATGAGAGAAAGAAGCAATTTTTTTACGTTTCTATAGAGAGATAATCCGCTGAATTATCTCTCGCTCGCTGTTTGCTCGCTGGACAAACTATAGTGATTCATTACCTGTCTATTAAATTTTGTTGGTTTGTTTTATTTTTTGTAGAAAACAAAAAAACCCACACAGCCGCCGTTAAAGACAAGCAGCTCTCCATCTTCAACAACAGCCAGATCCACTACAGATACCACAACTCATTCTTCTACTAATACTATTTATTCGTCCACGTTTGCCGAAATAGATTTCTTGCCGCCGCTTTGGGCTGGCTATTTAGAGAGGCAGTCTCAGCCGACGACAAAAAAAACGAAACACCATAAAGGAAGTTCCACACCGATTATTGCCAGTAAATCGGAGAAATCATCGTTCTTCGATAAATGTGAAAGTCCGCCTGAAATTCATGCTTAAGGTACTTAAATCACAAAACATTGACTTTTCCGGCAACTTTTTAATGATTTTCATTTTTCACAACAAAACTTTTATTAAAAAAATGGTGCAACTTTGATGACATTTTTCTTGTGGAAATATTGCTTTTTGACTTTTCCGGCAACTTTTTAATGATTTTCATTTTTCACAACAAAACTTTTATTAAAAAAATGGTGCAACTTTGATGACATTTTTCTTGTGGAAATATTGCTTTTTCTGCATACCTGAAGGTTTCTATCAATAGATTAGTGTAAACTTTCATTATAAAAAAAAAAAAAAAAAAAAAAAAAAAAAAAATAGGTGGTCCTCAGTTCTTTTTCTACAGCGCTTTGAAACAAAATTCACATCATCTGTCACAATAAAAAGGACATATACCTACAACTATCTTTTTTGCGAGCGTTGTGGTAAATACATACACAGTGTTCCGGAGTTGGTAACATTGGTTTTCGTTAGTTGAAGAGTTACTCTTTCAGTTGCAAGAAACTCCGATGGTAAAAAATTCCCTGCTTTATGGTGTAAAATAAAACTAAAACTTCAATTTAAGTTTTGAAAAAACTTTTTTTTTTATATGTGCTTTTTAATGTGACACATTCATGTAACAAGTATTTTTCAAACTGCTCTTTACCTCAGAAGAAATGATCAGTAAAAGTGATATCATAGGTGTTGGTATTCCTAATACAATAATGTAAAATTCCAAGTATTCAATTTTATTTAATTTTCAATTATTCATTATTTATAATGCTTGTTCTGACTTACCCCATTATATTAGTGCTATGGGGTAAGTCAGTACCGTGAACATTGAAGATTATAGGATTCGACCTTTTTCCTACATTATGGTGTAATATGTCGAATAATATGTTTTCGAGGTCATAGAATTCGAATCCGGAGTTTTTTTTTTTTGTAGAAGTGGCGGTGAGGCAACGAGAAAGAGGAAATTTCAAATTTTGCCTATATTATTGTGTAATAGGTGTGTTGATTGATATGTTATCAAGGCTGTAGAGTTCAAATCTCGAGTCATTTTTTGTGGTGAAGGTAGAAGGTGAGTCGTGGGTTCGTATGGGTGGGGGATTTAAAATTTTGCTTATGTTATGGTGTAATACGTCGATTGATGTTTTCGAGGTTGTAGAGTTTGAATTTGGAGTTTGTTTTTTGGTAGAATGAGGAAAGTAACAAATTCCAAATTTGGTTTTTAGGTATTTATGTCAATGTTTTCTTATACCATACCACTGATGTTCAAAGTTGACAGTTTTTTATATAAAATCAGAATTCAGAACATGTTTTTTAAAAAAATCCTATACAATCAGGCAACAATATCAGGTGTTCTTTTCTGCAGGGTGATGTCAGATGTACGTGTATTTTGGAGTGGTGTGTACTTTGATTTAGGGACTTTCGTTTTGTTTTCTCAGAAGATGATAATTAGGTATTTTTTTTTCTTACATGAGTTTTGTAATTTTTTACAAATACATTTTTGTACTCTACAATAAATTGTCAAATAAATTGTTTTTCTGAAGTTACCACAAAGACAGCAAAAATACCACTATGGAGGAATTAATAGGCAGGAGGGGGAGATTTTTACAAACCGTCATTTTCATACATATCCGTGTGTTTGAGCGGTAGGTATTTCAAGTAATCATTAGTCAGCTCATTTCATAACTGTTCCAACTTCCAAGAGGCACAGTGGGCCACAACCCCCTTTCCCCAAACGGTGATACTTAAATAGCATTCGACCCTAAAACTAACTCAAGATTCGAATTCTGGAGCCTTGAAAACATGTCGCACCTCGGGAGTAATAAGGTCACATCTCAAAAAAGTGAAATTTTACAGGAGAGTGATTTTCTTTTTTTTGAAAACTTGATTCATTATTTTATCAACTTATAATTAATTGTGAGGAATGAATAGCACCTCATTTTAAAGATCTGGTATCCTACCTTCATTTAGCATAAGAAGTTAAGAACACATTGAAAAATAAAATCTTAAAGAGGAAATATTTCAATGTTTGGAAAACATTTTGAGTTATAACCTTTCATTAAAGTTGATGTGGAGGAGAAAGGAAGCGTCCAAAAAAAATTTCATGATGACAAAGTTGTAGAGAATTAAATTTCTAATCGACAAAATGTCGTTAGTTTTTTTCTAGAGTGCTTAGTTTTTGAGTTTTTCTCAAAAAACTAAAATTTCATGATATGTGCAAATTCATTTTTCTGAAAAGTGATCAATTTAAAAAATTTTTTCCATTTGGTACAAACCAATAAAAAATGCACTCCTTGTGACTATTTCTAACTGACAAACATTCAAAACAATCAAAACTATTTGTTAATGAAGTATGTACAAAATTTGCTTAAAAAAGGTGGAGTTTTTTGAGATGTACCCTTATAACTCCAAACAACTTGCAATGTTGTTGAGATTTTGAGTTAGGCCATTTATGTTTTTACAAGATCCACATAATGTACCCAACTCAAAGTGTAATTTTTGGTTAAGGGAGGTCATACGAACCCCAAAAATGCAAAAACATCAAAATCAATTTTTTTTGAGATGTGACCTTATTACTACCGAGGTGCGATATCAATCGACATAAATTACACAATAATATAGGCAGAATTTGAAATTTCTCCTCTCCCCCTGCCTCGGCCCCCCACCCCTAGAAAAAATAACCCCAGATTCGAATTCTACGACCTCAAAAACGTATTAATCGATGTATTACACAATAATATAAGTAGGCAAAATTTGAAATTCCTTCTCTCCCCTTGCGTCACCTCCCATTCCTACAAAAAAAATAACTCCAGATTCAAATTCTACGACCTCGAAAATGGTTTTTCAACCAAAGCACGCAACCTAGCGTTTACTAAGTATTCAAAAGTTACTAAACCTCAAAGTTGTAAGAAATAGCCACGAGTGGTAAAAATCTAACTTCTTTGAAAACCTTTTCCCCACATAATTAACGTATCTGCTGATTTTTAATTAATTTTTTCTGATATCACAAGCTACGTAATTTTTTAGCCCAATTAAATTATTGAAATTTATCTCTCGAATTTTTTTCGCATTTTATTAGTCAAGGATAGAGAAGTACTCGTACATACGTATAAGTACATATGCATGTATTTAAAAGTTGACTCCAATCAAGATACTTATCACAACTGATAATGTGTAAAACTTGTATCCCATAGAGCATGGGCCTAATAAAAAATTCAAAGACATTATAACCTTTTTTTCTGTTCATGGTTGTTTGCGAGTAGCTCTACATTTGAAAAAATTTTTAAGATATTGGGTAATGAATTTCCCATCTTTCTAGTATTACAGTTCATCCTGCTGTGAAAATGTTTGTTCTGTTTTTTTTTGGTAAGTACGTATTTATCAACCAATATATTGTACTTAATGCTGTGGGTAAAAAGAAGTTTGTGCGCGTCTGTGAAAAATTGGCCGAGAATCAATGGCCCATTTGCGGACACTTGTCTAATAGTGCAAGTATTTGAATTTTCAAAAATTCGTCAAAACATCGAACAATGGAACTGAACGTCTAAAGTTTTGTGGATTGGTGTATTTTTGAACGCTCTTTCGATAAGAACCCGGCGGGCGAAAACAACAATTTCGCGAATACTTGATAGTATAGAGGTGTAAGGTCATATCGAGAACACAAAGTTGTCAAAAATTGCGAAACAACTGAATGAGTACCTAGTCCTTTTTTCTCTTACAGTTCAATTCATTCGCTTATTTTTAAATATTTTGATAGCCACTCATTCAAACTCTGAAAAATGAGGAAATGTGCGCGAGTCCCACATTTTTATAGACAGCTCATTCAGTAATCATGAAGGGGGAAAACAATGGCGGTGCGTAAACGGGTTATGGCACTTACATATGGGCCATGCTGTACCTTCCTCTAGGTACCTACTATTTTTAATAATGCGTGTTTTTATAGCTTATTCACTTGCTGCCACGTGCTGTTCTCTAGCCAATGCGAACACAGGACCTCGCAAAGAAAAAGTTGCATTTCCCGAACCAAGAAACATTGTACGTGATACATTACATTTATTTTAGATTGTAAATGAATTTATCTCACAACTTGAGCCTTCGGAGAAAGGTATTTCCGAAAGATCAGTTAAATGTTACAGCCTTGGCTACAATATTCAGAGTACAGGAATTTACTTTTTATCGATTATTATTTATTTATGAATTGCATTTAGGTATTTATTTTTTTTTTAGAATGAAGTCGAGGTACAAATGAAGAAATGCTTGGAAGAAAAGTACAATGATCCAACTGAGCATCTTATAGCAGAAGATCTTCACGCAAAATGGAGCTTTATGGCTGCACAAGCCCAAACTGCTTTGAATTCGGAATTAGTAAGTACCTACCTATAACGTAAAAAATTTAACTCTTATTCTACGTTAGGTACGGTAGGGAGTTTAATTCATTTTCCAAAGTATGAATTTGCTACCCCTCACTGCCCAAAGTTTACCCCTTAAAATTGTTTTTTCGGATGATAATAAACAGTGTTGTGGAGTTCGCAATATTTTAAGTAGGTACATATGCAATTATGCACACGTAGATACAATATACTTTGGTATACATAGACTGCTATCTAATTAATGCTTCGCCAGTGAATCCAAATTGGACAGGGTGCGAAAATCCCGAATCGAGGTTGGTAGGCTAACTAGTAGTAGGTAGCGTATGGATGCATACGTATCGGGTTATTTCAAGTTCACAGCTGTTTACCATGTTTTTTGCATAGTTTCTGGATATCGCTATTTATCATTCTAAAAGACTCTGGGATTATTCTCAAGATTTTTCGGAGCTAATACACAACTAGGATAATTTTCAATATCAAAATTCTCTCTCCCATCCCCATTTTTCCAACTCTTCCTATTTTTCATACACCCCCCTCGAGATGACTAGTCAAAGTTTGTCAAGAATTATAATAGGTACCTACTAATTTTACGTACATCAAATAAAAATGAAAATTTTCTAATAATGGGCCAACTGAAATGTTGCATCATAATTTTTGATCCTGGAAACGGAACATTTATACCGGTTTTTGTGCACATCAATACTTATGCCCATTGTTGAAAAATGGTATCTGAAAAATGCTGTAATGAATGGATCAACAAAAAAATCGTCGAGTGCTGAAATAAACTTTGAAAGCGAGGACTCGAGCATGATGCAAACATGTATCTATTTCTAGAGGCAGTAGGTACAGGCTGGAGGTGGACAAAAAAATACTTGAAAGAAAATGTGTACCTAACCTTATCGAAAACCAACCACCAGTTGAAAAAAATTTTGTTCAAAACAATAACGAACTATTTTGATGTTTGAAGTCATGATTTTTTCATCTTTTTTAAAAATCAAGTTCCTTTTGATAATGTTTAGGTCTTGTTTTTCATCTTTTTAGGATCATTATTACAACAGAAGTTGCTTATCTTTAAAATTTAAGGGGCAACCGAGCTTTGAAAAAAAAATTGAGAAAAGCGTATTTTTGACCTTGGGAATGGGTAGTAGGTACTCTAAATAAACAAATTTTGTCATTATGAATTTTTGCCTAACTTTGAAATTGAAGGGGTCAGAAATATATTAAAAGAAATTATTTTAATAGAAACAAATACCATTTCTAGCCCCATCAATTACAAAGTTAGACAAAAATTCATAATGACATTTGTTTATGTATTTTTCAAAGTACTACCCATTCCCAAGGTCAAAAATACGCTTTTCTCAATTTTCTTTCAAAGCTCGTTCGTCCCTTAAATTTTAAAGATAAGCATTTTGTCCATACAACGTTTTTTCAAGTAGTACCCTGTTATATCCAAGTCTGAAGTCTGTATAGAGGTTTTTTGAAGGGAGGCGACTGAAAATTCACCAACTGTTATGGGAGGGAGGGTGGGGTGAAATACCAATTTGGCCTATTCATATCACATGCGTAATTCTATATCGAAAGGGCTAATTTGTTCGGGTCAGGGAAGGGTAAAGATTTAATCTTACGAAAATTGAAAGAAACTTCCAAGTTCTCTAGTTAACCTCAACAGTGCGTGAACGTAAAGTTATCTTCCCTTTCTAGTATGTAACTCATTTTGTTTAAAATGTGATAAGATACTGTACTTATTTACCATCATTCACGTAAAAATTTTAATATCAGTTGAGAATCGCACCTCCCCCTGCGAGCAAAAATTTTTAGTGCAACAAAAAAATTAATTTTTTTGTGTAGGGACCCATTTTCTCAAAAAATTTTCACTCTTGCTTCGCTCGAGCAGTAACTTTGCCTTCATTCTCATTAAATCATCATGCATCACGAAAGGTTTTCATAAAATTACCTCTGATTTCGATTTTTCATGCCTAAAAATCTGGTTTTACCCCTTCTACACGTCGTCGTCGTCGTTGTTTTATTATAAGCGGTAGGCCTGTTGGTCTGTCTGCTACGGTGTGGAACCTGTTGTAGATGAGCCTGAGGTATCAGTGAGTTTCCTCCTTGGTCTCCCTCTGCTTCTCTTCCCAGGTGGTGTATATTGGAGGACCTGTTTTGGTGATCTTGTTTCCTCCATCCTTTTGACATGATTTCTCCAATCTTTCCTATAGGTACTGTTTTATCTTCTTCATGACTGGCTTCACTCCGAGATCTGCTGTTATTTTCTCAGATGGGACTCTGTCTCTGAGAGTCACCCCTGCCGTTATTCTTCTTTTATCAGATTTCTTCAGTGCCCATACCTCGCTTCCATAAGTCATCATTGGTATTGCTAGGGTATTGTACGCCTTTTCCTGTTGTTTGTGTATTTTGAGTAAGGTTGATTTTCGTCTAACTTGGTTACCAGCCATGCCAGATACATCACGGTGATAGGGCTACTATCTAGGCCTCCGCGCTTGCCTGGTCCTCTTTTAATCGCCTTTTACGACAGGCAGAGGGTACCATAAGGATATTCTTAACCCGTCCCCACACGGGGGGCCCCTTCTACACATATTATTTAAAAAACAAAATGAAAACTTTTTGAATATCTATAAAATTCTGTATGGCTAAAATGTTGTTACATTGAAGGAGCAAATCCTTAGGAGGGGGAGGTCTCTTTAGATTAGGGGGCCGTCCAAGATGAACCAGGAGAGCGCTTGTCTTAGACATTGGGGGATCACCGCACCCCTGTGAGCGTTGAAAAGCAGTTTTGATAGTTTTGAACATTTTTACTCTTATGATAGAAATAGTTACAAAACTTGTATGAATGTATTCTCTATTGGTTTGTACTAAAACAAAATGGAACACTTGAAAAAATGGAATTCGCACATATGTATCATGAAATATCAGTTTTTTGAGAAAAACTCGACTGTGCATTCTAGAAGAAAACTAACGACGTTATGGCGTTTGGAAATTTATTTCTCTATAACTTTGGTCGTATGTCAATGTCATATGTATTTTTTTTGTTGAACGCTTTGTTTTGCCTCTAGATCAATTTTCATGAAAACATACTAAGCACTCAAAATGTTTTCCAAACATTATGAAATGTTTTCCAAACATTATGAAATGTTTCCTCTCTCAGAACGTCTTATGTTCCCAAGTAAGTATTCTCATGCTAAAATGAAGGTAAGAGTAAGGGCACCAATTATGGACCAGTCCGCAATATGGACCAGTGCCTGCAGTTCTCGTCGGTAATTAGCGCAATCTGTCAGGAAAAAATGTTTTCCAATGTATTTTTCACCAAAAAAAAAAAAAAAAAAAAAACGAATGAGACAAAAATTACCTACAACAAACTGTTAAGTCAAAACTCACTGAGAAATTTACAAAAAACCATTTTGAGACACTGAAAATTTTTTTAGTGTGTTTTTCAACTTTTATTAAAATATAATTGTGGTGTAATTTTCTAAATGTTATTGACGTTTATAATATCAAAAAAAGGCGTAGTTTCTGCTGGAGTGATCAGTTTTTGCTAAAAATGAGGGTATGTACAGAAATTTCTGGAGCAAAGTTTTTTTTTATGGGGTGTGCTAATATGGACCACCTGTGATATTGAATTTTTTTACTCATTTTCATCATTTCTTACAGATGCTGAAAAGGGGAATGCTTGAAATACTTTTTTTCTTCATTTCTACAAATAAATATGACGTTTTGAAAAATGTAAAGGTATGTTTATTTTAAAATTTTATAGGTGGTCCATATTAGGCGTCCAAAATTTCGAACGGTCATTCTGACACTTGTCACTCAATAATAAAAAAAAACATACTTAAAGTTAACCTTCACCCCTGAAGTTTTGTACAGTGTTAGTGGAAGGATGGAACTTCATTTTAAGCCTTTGTAGAGGTTTCTATACACCCTATAGTTTTCAAGTGGCAATCCTCCAAAAAAAAGTGGTCCATATTTGGTGCCTCTACCCTTATGATATTCAATCTTTAATATTATAAGTCAACGAAGATAATGAATCAGTTGTTAAAAACAACCGCTCTCTTGTAAAATTTCACTTTTTTGAGATGCAACCTCAATGCTCCGAAGATGCGATATTAGATGACCTAGTATTTTTTAAATTCCAACTCACCCCCACAATAGGCACTAACTAGGGCGCTGCGCTTCCCCGGGCTGCTCTGCAGCCCCAACTCTCGGCTCACCCTCCCCCCCTAAAAAAGAATTGAAAATAGTTCCACCGAAAATTCATAATTGTTAAAGAATTCCCAATGATTTCACCAAGTGAAAATTCCCTTCATCTGAGTAGAAATCCCTGAACTTAAAAACCCTGGAATCCTGGAACTCCAGCCAAACTCACAATGGATGAATGGACAAACATGGTACCTACACATGTTCATTTGAAGCGCTTCAAAAATATCGTCTTTTTGATCTTTTGAACCTTTAATTTCAAACTCATTCAAATTTACATAAATATGTACCTACCATCAATGCTGATTTTTTTGTTATTTCAATTTATTTTTGTTATTTTAACATAATTTAAACATTTTTTAACCATTTTTATGCATTTTTGGTACATTTCATTGAAATTTTATCAATATCAATTTTGTTTCCAGAACTTTATGTTTTTATTTTTCAATTTTGTTGCAAGTTTTTGTTTGTAGAATTTTCATTGTTCATTTGGGGATTGTCAGGATGCCACTTTTTTGTGGTTTTCAATTTGAAGGTCGTTTTTGTGTACCTACCTATAGTTGGTTTCAGTTTACCTATATATGTAGGAATTGAGTTTGTTTCTAAAGTGTCAAGTACGTTTTTGTGTCTAAATTTCATTTTCCTACAATAATGTTTCCTGGTTTTGGTTTCAATATGATCTGATTTCTTTTGTTTCCATTCAATTTTTCAAGATTGATTTCATTTTTAGAATTTTAAGGTTTGTTTTTCCACCTCATTTTCTCATGTTCAATTTTGGTTCCTTTTCATTTTGAAGGTTTTTAATTTTCAATGTTTGTTTTTTTTTTTGTTGTTCTTTTGTAGTTGTTGTTGTTGTTGGTTTCTGTTTATATATATTTGATGTTTTCATTTTCAATTTTTTGTTTTAGGTTTTATTGGAGCAATTTTTCTTGCTTTTGGTTTTCGAATCAATTTCAATTTTTTTTTTACATCTTGAATTTCAATTTAGAATTTTTTCACGATTGATTTCTTTTTTAATTTCTTTTGTGCTTCAATTATTTTTTTGGTTTTCGTTTTGAGGTCTTTGAATTTTCTGTGTATGTTTTTAATATTATTTTTACTTATTTGATGATGAGGAAAATGCTTAGCAAATCGATGAGCAAATGGGAAATATTTGTCCTCAAATCCTCAAACAGAAATACCTGGCTGCAAGTTTGAATTTTTGTTTACCTACTATTTATGATAATAAGTAAAATGCTCTGCAAATGGGAAATATTTGGCCTAGAAATCAAAGCTAAAGATTATTGAACAATGCATTTTTAATTTTTTACGCTCTTAGACAATTTTTAATTTTAAATGTTTGATGGCACATCTACACGTCAAAAGAAAAAAAATTGAGCAAAATCGGTTAATATGGAAAGCCAGGGCTGGCGAGACAAACTTTTCACATGATTCTTTTAATATATATAGATAATAAATTTCCAATGAGGAATTGTGCCTTTGTTGTTAGCCTGATTTCTTCAGCAATAATTTATTGTACCCATTTGATACCTATTTAATCTTGAGAACCAGAATTTTCCACTTTTTTTCAGGAAAATGTGTTAAGAGAAACAAAGACGCTGAAGGTAAAATTATCTTTGCGGACTGAAGTATCCAAACTGTTCGAATATCTATCTCCTATATGGCTTAGGCAACTGACCTTGAAGGAAAGGTACAAATGGCGTCTGCTCCTACAGTTAGAAACAGAATCGACTGAGCTACTCAAACGTATTATCACGCAGCAAATGAATCTAACTGTGGACCAATTCTCTGAAGACATGGAAGAGTTAATGCAGATATCAGCTCGAGGTACCTACTCGGATTACCTTCCTCATTTGGAATGTGAGGAAGAGTTGGATGAAATACTTCGGTCGTTGGAATTCACGAAAGATAGTCTGAGGAAAAGCCTTATTGCAGTGATTTACCGATTCCAAAATGAAAAACACACTGTTGCCTTTGGATGTACGTGAATACTTCCTTGTTATACTACCTATGTATTTCTTCAGTATCTGTAAATGAATTGAATATTCTTGTAAGAAGGTACACACTTACTTACGAGTATATAAGTATTAAGTACCTACGTATTTTTTTTAAATTCACAGCTGGTTCTAAATACTGCTTCGTACATTTCCCGTCACTCAAACAAGAAACCACTGCAGAAGATATTGTTGATGTAAGTTGAAATACCTAATTTGTTTTTCATTTTTATTCTGCTTTCATCATGTGCTATGCAGCTCACACTCTCTGATTATTGAATGAAAACAATCTGGATCGAAAGAGTATGCTCTAAAACCGATGTAACCGAGATTTCAGTGGCTATAATTCATTTTTGAATTTTTTGGGCAACTTTTAAAAACTTAAAAAATACCTGCTTAGATAGGTACACGGAGAAAAATTTACGTAGTATAAAGTGCTATAGTTGTAGTAAATCACCTTCATTTTTGGCATCATAGTTAAAAGAACTATACTTGTAGTTCCTGAAGTACTATACATGATAGTAGGTACTCCCAAATCATTTATAGTATTATTTACTGTAAGTATATCATTTTTTACTACAAGTATAGTACTTTCAATCGCTACACTTATAGTAAGTTTGACTATAGTGTCACAAATGAAGGTAAATTGCTACAATCTGTGGTGCTTTGTACTACTTATTTTTCTCAGTGATACATAGTACATATGTACCTATGTGTATACCTTACCTAAGTACTTCAAAAGGTGACTTTAATATAGAGGCTATTTCTATTTTTCTAAACTTTACTTACCATGAAGTATGATTTTCTTGAGGTAACAAAGGAGCCTTTCGAGGTGTTCCGCCTCCGAATTAAGTGGTACCTTTATTTTCAAATAGAGCCTAAACTTCACCTAGGTGCTGAAGTTGATTTTACGATTTTTGGAGAAAATTTTAAAATCCAAATTTTGTATAATTCCGACGATTTGTGATTTTAAAAAACGAATACCTAATGTAAGTACCTATAAGATGCAACGCGGGGTAAATCTGAACAAGTTTTTCACAATTTCAACTTTGACCAGCTGTTACCTTTCCTACTAATGAACCAATGTGGATCAGATTTATTATGTAGGTTCCCATAAGAGTTCTTCACCAATGGTGAAAATTTGAGCGTGTTGTCACAGTAGCTTTCGCTCAATGGAATAAAATATAAAGCAAGTCGTTTTGAGTTACTTACCCCAATTCGGGGTAAGTTTAAACAGACCCGACTTCGCAGGGGTGTTGCTCAAAATCAGAACACCCTAGCAAAAAATTGCATTTAAACAGAATTACATGGTATGTAGAAAGACTTCAAAGCGGTAAATTTTGTACCAATACCAAAAAAGAATAACTCGCAAAAATGTTCTGAACATATAATAGAGCCACGCACTGAAGCTGCTACTCACCATCATCATAAATGTCAGAATTGAAAAGAAGGTACACACATGAAAATCTAAGGGAAACACTATATGCCTTTGTAGTGAAAAAGGGGGTAGTACCTTCGAGTCACGTCACTTGGTAACACTTCGGCACGTATAAACCTGTAGGCGCTAGAGCAGGAATTCAGACCTCCGCGCACCTCAACTCATTTATTTTACAAGAGATTAGTGAAAGTGAAATCACAGTGGTAGTTATGGGGTGGGCATTAAGGTGACTAGCGTGGCTAACGCGACTATAAACTTCAGGTTATATCTATCGCACCTTGGGAGTAATAAGGTCACATCTCAAAAAAATTGATTTTGATGTTTTTGCATTTTTGGGGTTTGTATGACCCCCCTCAACCAAAAATTACACTTTGAGTTGGGTACATTATGTGGATTTTGTAAAAAACATAAATGGCCTAACTTAAAATCTCAACAACATTGCAAGTTGTTTGGAGTTATAAGGCTACATCTCAAAAAACTCCACCTTTTTTGAGCAAATTTTGTACATACAAAGTGTTAACAAATAGTTTTGATTGTTTTGAATGTTTGTCAGTTAGAAATAGTCACAAGGAGTGCATTTTTTATTGGTTTGTACCAAATGGGAAAATTTTTTTAAATTGATCACTTTTTAGAAAAATGAATTTGCACATAATGAAATTTTAGTTTTTTGAGAAAAACTCAAAAACTAAGCACTCTAGAAAAAAACTAACAACATTATGTCGATTGGAAATTTAATTCTCTACAACTTTGTTAAAATGAATTTTTTTTTGGACGCTTCCTTTCGCCTCCACATCAACTTTAATGAAAGGTTATAACTCAAAATGTTTTCCAAACATTGAAATATTTCCTCTTTAAGATTTTATTTTTCAATGTATTCTTATGCTAAATGAAGGTAGGATACCAGATCTTTAAAATGAGGTGCTATTCATTCCTCACAAGTCACAATTAATAATTATAAGTTGATAAAAATAAAGAATCAAGTTTTCAAAAAAAAAAAATCACTCTCCTGTAAAATTTCACTTTTTTGAGATGTGACCTTATTACTCCCGAGGTGCGATATGTTTGTGTTTTCTCTAATTGCTAACCAGAAGCTACAAATTTCAAAAAATTTCCTTCAAACTGGAAATTTTTGATTTTTTCCTTTTTTATATTACGTATAGAAATTGTGGTCAAAAAACGCACCCAAAGTGTCCGTTTGGAAATCGGCCCAAATGTGGATGGAATCGTTAAAAAGATCGACAGCTCGATTTTCAGCAGCTCAAGTTCATTTTGGAGAAATGGAAAATCGCGCTGGAGGCTCCAAAATTGCTTCAAACAGTAAAATTTGAATTCTCGAAATGGATCACATTAATTTCAGCATATCTATTACAGTCAAACTTGGATAAGTGGAACTCATGTAAGTGGAATAAAATTTGTTTCCTCAGCACTTCCCTATCTAAACCTAGCCTACATAAGTAGATAATTATATTAAAGTCACCTCTATAAATGGAAACAGAACCTGTGTAAGTGGAGTTTTGTTTTGAATACCAGATGAACTTTTGGAACTGAAATGTTGCTTTCGTTTTACCTCTGTAGGTAAGTGAAATTCTTTTCCTTTTTACCTCTATAACTGAAACACTTATCATAACAGCACCTCCAGAAGTGGAATTCGTTTCAGTTATATATAGAGGTAAGAATGAAAGGAATTTCACTTATAGAGGAAAAATGAAAGCAACATTTCAGTTCCAAAAGTTCATCTGGTATTCAAAACAAAATACCACTTATGTATAGGACTTCAACATAGGTTGAGATAGGGAAGTGTTAGGGAAACGAAAAGCTCCATAACTGGAATTCCAATTTGTTCAACCTCTATACTTAACTGAAACCTACTTTAGTAGTGGAAAAAATCCGTTTCCCTTGCGATTCCACTTATCTAGGTTTGACTAAGTATTTTCATCATTTTGTCTGAATAAATAATTATGTGCAGGAAAATATATTATGATAATAAAGGTGGTTCGCATGATTGTGATTTGAACTATAAAAAGTGGTTTACTGTTAGGAACTCGATGGGTTGTGATGATTTTTTTTTGTTTTATCATTACGAAAAGCCGGTTCTCTCACGCTGTTTGCGTGAGTGTTTTTTAAATCATAAATCACACGAATTAGCCAATTTTGAAATTTGAAATTTTCACAATAGTTCTCCAAGACCCCAAAAGTAAACTTAAGTACCTATCTCTGATTAGGTACCGAGGTTATGGGAGATGCTCTCTCGATCTAGCTTAGCTTGGTTTCGTTGAAATCGGAGTGCATGATTTCAAAATATTCACTCGTAAGCAGGAACAACTTGCTCGAATTTCTGTTAAGGACAAATGCCTACTCTTATGTTTTCAGTTTTTAAATTTTTACTTTCCCAACACCGTTCACATTGATGATGTTACTATTTTTGAGGAGGAAACCGATGAAAAAGGAAGTTCTCTGAACAATGTACAGGCGTTTATACGATTAAATAAAACCATCCAAAATGATAGAAAGGAAGAAATCAACAAATTGAAAAATCTCGAACCAATGTGCGACGAAATCAAGGTAGGTACTGACAGTGAGTAGTGTAGACTGCTGAATTCTGTTTGACTTTGTGAGTGTGTGTGTGTGTGTTTTTGTTAATACGTATAAATAAGTATGCAAAACAGAGTTATCTTCTTACCTTAAACCCATTTCTTTCAGGAAATGACTCAGTCTTTTACACCGCAGATACCTGCACGGACTATAGAAGTGCCACCGAAAAAAACGCAGCTTGTGTACAAATTCTGTAATTCTAAACCACTGATTTTGGCGTGAAGGTGGAGAGCTGCAGTTGAAGTATTTTGAAAATGTAATGAAATTTTTCAATGCCAATTGATTTTTGAATTGAAAAACATTGCATATCAAGGTGATTTTTTTTTATTAGGCAAAAAAATGACGTTAAATGAGCAATACATATTTGTTAGGCTGTTAGGTAATAAGTATTTTATCCATTAAGAATCATCACAATTTCACTTAAGTATACTGAGAGGTACTCTTCTTGAATCTGATTCCACCTCCAGCGAAATTCTTTTCTCGCAACATATTAATGTACTCGCAGGTTCAAAGCATTTTTAGAACACACAACAAACTAATGTAGGTACCCATAATATAAGTGGACAGCGTGTTTTTTCGGCTGAGCATAACGCGCCTCCCAGCAAAATGGTTTTGGTGAAAATTTTATTGCATGGTCAGTTCATTTGCACCTCTACCAGGTTTTAGCAAAGTTTCAAACAAAAAGCTCCATTACATCGGCGGTAATCGAGCTTCAAAGTTGCAAAAATCGCCAAGTATCAGTTATTGTCAGTTTAAAACAGTACTGTATGTTTAAAACGTTTAAAACACTTTTTTTGCAATGAAACAATTTTTACAAAATTCAATTTAGTTCAAAAAGTTTTCAATTGTGAATGTGCAATTAGAATTGAGATTTGCGCGGTTAATTAAAACAGAAAATAAAAATGATTTTGATATAGTGACATCTAGCTGAAGTACTAATAATGATATAGTTGGGGAAAAAAACCATTGGGGGTTAAATTCAGAAATATTCCTTAGGCGGGGAATATTTGCCAATACCTACATAGATAGCTCAGAAGGGTGTAGTTTGACTAAACTCACTATACATCATTTAAAAGAATACATGTAATAAATACGAATCTGATTTACTTATGACATGTATTTACATATTTTACATAAATCCATCGAAATAGTCAATAATCTATAATTTTGACAGGTAGTAAGAAACCGATGAATTTAAACACAAGAATGACCTCTACATATTTACGAGATGTGGGTCATTAAGAAAGAGACACTAATCTAGAGCCCTGCGCCGCCGTGCCGCGCTGCCACCACCACCAAATTTTCACACATTTTTTGAGCTGCCGCCACCACTTTAAAAATTTTTGAAGCCGCCTTGCTCGGCTGAGCCGATTTAAATCACTCAAATGGCAAATTTCAGGGAAATTTTCCCCATATTTTGGATTTTTTCAAGTGGCTAAATTTTTCAATTTTGCCACGCACTACCTAGAATGATTTCTCATGCTAAATGCTTATTTGAGAAGCTGAATAATTTTCGCAAAAAATTTGTATTTTGAGGTAATTTTATGATTTACGGAAAATTACCTCAAAATTTCAACCTTTGTAGCCGGCTGAGCCGCAGCCGAGTAAAATTTTTGCCGCCGCCGAAAACGTCGGCTGGAATCGGCTACGCCGCCAGCCACAACACTACGCTCACCATAGCCGCCGCCGATCATTTTGTCGTTGGCGCAGGGCTCTACTAATATAATTACATATATTGAAATTTTAGTTTTTTGAGAAAAACTCAAAAACTAAGCACTCTAGAAAAAAACTAACGACAAGATGTCGATTGGAAATTCAATTCTCTACAATTTTGACATTATGAAATTTTTTTTGTGCGCTTTTTTTCGCCTCCAGATCACTTTTTATGAAAGGTTATAACTCAAAATGTTTTCCAAACATTGAAATATTTCCTCTTTAAGAGTTTATTTTTCAAAATAGGTATTCTTATGCTAAATGAAGTTAGGATACCCAATCTTCAAAATTCGGGCCGGGCATCCGCTTGGATCGCTAGTTGTCCTTGGACGAAAACGTGATAAAGTTGAAAACTGATGATCGGAAATAAGCACAATTTTCCGTTGTACTTGTGATTTTTCAGTTTCTTGATCGTGAAAACAACTTTAAAAATCAAAATCATCACTTCATTTCGATATTTCAGCATTTATTCAGTAATTCACCATTGCACCAAATTTCAAATCATCACGTTTTCGTCCAGCGATACTAGCGCTGCCCGGCCCGAATGACATGCTATTCATTCCTCACAATTGATTATAAGTTGATGAAAATAATGAATCAAGTTTTAAAAAAACAGAAAATCACTCTCCTGTAAAATTTCACTTTTTTGAGATGTGACCTTATTACTCCCGAGGTGCGAAATGTCAAAGGCTTGCGAACCCTTTATTTTAAGAAGGGTGCGCGGCCTTATATGCGCGAGCACATCGCAACTATATTTCTACTTAGCCTATTTCTAAAGTATTTCAAACGTTACCAATATTCTCAATATAAGGGGTTCATAATACATATCGCACCTTGGGAGTAATAAGCCCGGGGAAAAAAGTTCAAACTTGGCCATACATGATCATGTATGACGACTTCATACATGATCATACTAAAAAATTGTCCC
This sequence comes from Planococcus citri, assembly GCF_950023065.1. Classification (NCBI taxonomy): domain Eukaryota; kingdom Metazoa; phylum Arthropoda; class Insecta; order Hemiptera; family Pseudococcidae; genus Planococcus; species Planococcus citri. Next base: position 2,529,554 of record NC_088679.1, on the reverse strand, counting down.
CCACATGCTCATGTATGGATCATTTGTATGAAATTGCATGTTTTTGTATCATACATTTTATTCTATAATCTAGAAAAGTGTCTATAATCTGGAAAAATGTCTGAAATTCATTTATCCACATTTGTCTTGCATTCTTAGCACATCTTATGTACTTATACCATTCAGCAAATCATCCCATATATTTTATACTGACAATATTTTTATTAAAAAAATTCATACATTCTCGAATTTTAAGTATGATCATACATGTTCATGTTAAAAAAAATCCCCGCATTTACACATGATCATGGTTACACTAAATCATACTTGATCATACATGATCATATATGACATGTATGATCATGTGGGGGACAATTTTGTAACATGAGCATGTATGGAAACTTCGGTTTATGTATGATCATGTATGCTCGAGTTCATCCACCATACATGATCATGTATGGCCAAGTTTGAACTTTTTTCCCCGGGAAGGTCACATCTCAAAAAAAATTGATTTTGATGTTTTTGCATTTTTGGGGTTTGTATGAACCCCCTCAACCAAAAATTACACTTTGAGTTGGGTACATTATCTAGATCTTGTAAAAAACGCAAATCGCCTAACTCAAAATCTCAACAACATTGCAAGTTGTTTGGAGTTATAAGGGTACATCTCTAAAAACTCCACCTTTTTTGAGCAAATTTCGAACATACAAAGTGTTAACAAACAGTTTTGACTGTTTTGAATGTTTGTCAGTTAGAAATAGTCACAAGGAGTGCATTTTTTTATCGGTTTGTACCAAATGGAAAAATTTTTTTAAATTGATCACTTTTCAGAAAAATGAATTTGCACATATCATGAAATTTTAGTTTTTTGAGAAAAACTCAAAAACTAAGCACTCTAGAAAAAAACTAATGGCATTATGTCGATTGGAAATTTAATTCTCTACAACTTTGCTATGATGAAATTTTTTTTGCACGCTTCCTTTCGCCTCCACATCAACTTTAATGAAAGGTTATAACTCAAAATGTTTTCCAAACATTGAAATATTTCCTGTTTAAGATTTTATTTTTCAAAGTGTTCTTACCTATGCTAAACAAACGTAGGATACCAGATCTTTAAAATGAGGTGCTATTCATTCCTCACAATTAATTATAAGTTGATAAAAATAATGAATCAAGTTTTTTAAAAAAAGAAAATCACTCTCCTGTAAAATTTCACTTTTTTGAGATGTGACCTTATTACTCCCGAGGTGCGATATAAGCAGAAGCACTACCTTCGGTAGTGGGGCCGATCTGCCCTCTGTCAATTTTCAATATTTCAAAATTTTCTAAAATTTGCTCATAAATGCCTGTTGCAATGCCTATATATATAGATTTAAACTTAGCCATTGTGGTGCCCGTCTCAAGTACCTATATGAGAGGCGTTTTGCGATAAGGGCCCTTGTGGTGATATTTCGATTTTTTCAGGAGAGAGAAGACATCGAATCGCTTCAATTTTTTCGATTTTATTTTTTTTTTTGATTTTCGGGTGCAGTGTTGTCTTGCGCATAGGTTGGATGGGAAATTTTGATGAAATTCGTTCAACATCGCCTGATATCCGTGATTTAGAAAAGGGACCTTGTGGTGAACAGTCGAATTTACACAATGTTACAGACTACCCCGCAAAAAAATACCGAGAAATTCGGATTCCCCATGAAATTTTACATAGGTAACAACAATAAAATAATTTTTCCATCGACCTTTTTTTATTTTAAAAAAAAAAATCAAAAACAAACAAAAACTTTGTTTTTCAATTTCTCAAAAATGTGAGTTTTTGAGTATTCATGTTCAAGTAATTTTAAAACGAAAAGTTGATGAGATAGGCGAAATCTGATTGCACCATTCGATTTCTCGTGAAAAAGTAAGTTGGAATCGCCAATAAAAAAAAAAAACATCGAATCACCACAGGGACCCATATCGCAAAACGCCTCTCATATGTAGTCATTGTGGTGCCTGGTTTTGGGCCTGTGGTGCCCAACAAGGTATTTTTATATAAAACGATACAGAATCGAGTGAAATGCACTCTAAGGTGAAAAAAAATTTCGAGGCGGGCACCACAAGTACCTACCAAGTTTATATATTGGGCACCACTAGACTAACTATGATGAAAAATCCAAACTGCAGCAAAACACCTTTATCATACATTATGTGATCCTCTATGTACGCGAGCCCACAATAGACCCGTTCGCGTACGAGTGTTGTGTGAATATAGTGGGTGTCTAAGCATTGTTTTTCTATGCAAAAGTTGTCCTGGTGAACCGGGTGAACCCTCACACAACGAAAGAAAAAACGCTTCGACTACAAAATATTAGTTAAATTCACGCTGTACCCGTACGCTTATTAAAACCGAATATCTCACCATGAACCGGTCTATTACCATAAAAGACCCGGGCACCACAAGGTACTAGGTACGTGTATTCATATACAGTCGGCCCCGCTTATTATGGATCCGCTTAATAAAATCACCCGTTTAATGCAATCAAATGGCTTGGTCCCGATTTTTTGTACCTAATTACACAGAAAATCACTCGTTTAATGTAATCAAACTCCCCGCTTAGCAGAATCATTTTGGGAAAATATTGAGGTATTTTTGGGAAAATGGCTTGTTTTTTCATACTTTAAATGAAAAATTTTGGAATTTTTCACTTATTATTCGCTTATTTTTAAATTTTGATTTCTAACAAATTTCTCTCATAGTGATGATGAAGGGAAAAAGGTCTAAACATTTGAAAATTTGAAAAATAGATATGTTATGTACCTAAATTGCGAATTCGGGAGTTTCATCGTAATTTTAATCCATCTTTTTAGTATGCATGTACATTGTGAAGTTGTAGTAAATTTTTTTATGTGAAAATTGTGTTTTTTCAAAAGTTCGTTTTATAAAGTCACCCACTTAATAAAATCAATTTGCCTCGGACAAATGCGACCATAATAAGCGGGGCCGACTGTACATATAAAAACTGTCACACCAGGAATCGTCTAGTTTGAGCTCAAAACTTTGAGAACTATGAAAATTTTTGACCCTCAACCTTTTTATCCAAACTTGGGCCTACCGCAATAGCCATCTTTTTTTACAAAAATTTGGCTAAAAATGAGTTGATATTCGTATTCAGCGCTCCCAAAAACCTAAAAAGCATACCTATATGTCACATAATTTTTTTCAATGTTTTTGAAATTTGAGGGACCTCTGAGGGGCGCTCGAAGGGCACAATCAAAAAAATAAGTCGATATTCGTATTCAGCGCCCTCAAAAACATATGAAAACACATGCCACACAATATTTGCGATTTTTTTACATTTTGACCAAAATTTTGGAGAACCCTTTTTGAACTTTTGAAAGTTTTGATTAATATTTTTGAAACTACTCTTAAGCACCTTTAAAATACAGCAAACAAATTTTCTCCAAGTGCCAGCAGTCTCCAGCAACTACATCGCTCAGATGCTGAGCCGAAAACACAAATATTTTGATTTTGCCGCTGAGCCGTAAGCGGTTATGATTCCGTTCACCGCTCAGTGTCAGCAGTATGACCACTGCTATAAGAATGTGTATAGGTTCATTTTTCTGCACACCGCTTACCGCTCGTTGCGTGTCTCCAGCCTCAAACAAGGCTAATTATGCGTTTAATAACAAGTACAGTGGAAATCGCTTATAATGAGTTCAGTTAGTGCGAGATTTCGGATACAACGAGCAAAATGCTCGGTCCGGAGCACATTGGCGTTGTGCCCCTTATAACGAGGAATCCGGATAGTACGAGCTTTCATTCGTGAAAGGTTCATTTTGTTGATTTTTCTTTTCCTTATAACGAGTGTTCATGCAGAAAACATTCATTAAACCCTATAAATTTCAGCTTTATAATTTGATTTTGGTAAAATTTTGAAATTTGTACAGATTTTATGGAATTTTTTGAATAACAGAACTTTCTAAAAATCTGCTGGAGGCTCTAGAACTGCTCAGAACAGTTTCCAATCAATTTGACAAGTTGCAAATGATGATAAAATTTATGCACATATAGTGCATGTAGGTATGTAGCTAATGTACCATCCCGTTGACATTTTTTTGTTTGTTTTTTGCAACACTTATTACGAGTATCATTTATAACGAGAAGCTCTTCATATCCGGTTATTTCAAGATACTCGTTATGAATGCAATAATTTAGTACGAAAGATTGGATACGACGAGCAAAATGTCCGGTCTCTTCAATCTCGCTGTGAGCGATTTCTACTGTATAACAAATCGAAAGAAATGGACAATTTTTTTGAGTGCACAATCTTCAGCATCAAGCGCACAAACTATCTGTATGGTTTTCATTCCTCTCAAGCCCTTCCCATGAGCTCCCCTTATTAGCGTGTCCCCAGCCCCGACCATTTTAACTTTGTAGGGGAGCATGCACAAACGAAACCACGATTGACGCTAATTTCCACCCCTCCCCCTCGTGGTCGAAACTGCGCGTGTCCCCAGCCATGACCGAGGCCCCCTTCAAATACGCCATGAAGGGGATGAGCACCAACAAAAGCGCTGGCCATACAGAGCCGCTTATTAGAACAAGATTTGAATTTACATAGTGCACAAACGAAGCACAAACGATTGGCACTATTATCGACCTCCTCCCTCTCCGATGTTTGGGGCTGGCCAGACATAGAGCGAGATTTGAATTTCTTCCCTTTTGGTATTTGTTCATTCGAGACTTGTGCTCGGGAATCAACCATTTCAAGGTAGAATGAATAATTATGGAGATTTAAAATATTTGAAAGGAGTAATAACAAAAGCGAGAATGGAATGGAAGTTCGATTATAAATACGAGTATAACAAGCAGCATCAACAGCAAGGCCTCACATATTAGCGGGAAAATCAGCTTCAAATAAGAGAGCCGAGCTCGCACTTGAGTAGTCCGATTAAGACGTTCGACTAAACCATTATGCTCATGGCAGTTCTTGAATAGCTGGCATATCATTGCGTGGGACAATGATTCACTCTGTCCTCGATCTTCTTATTATGGTACATAATAAACCGTCTCGTCTTGTTCATTTACTAGTTTGCAGAATATATTAACGTGACCAAATATTCTCTTTAGCATCCTTTTTCACCCAAAACGCTTGCACTTAGTTACGTTACAGTTCAAAACTTGTTGATGCTCAAAGCCCTGAAAAGGTATCGCCCGCGGAGAAAATTCAACTTTGAAATGAAGTTACTCGAGATTTTTGGTGAATTCACCGGAATATTCGTAGCTATGGGTTCCCATAGCTACGAGTATTCTAAGTAAACCAAAATGTGTAGGTACGATTTCATCATCTTGAAAATGGTCTTTATTTCAAAGCTCCTAGGCCTATATACCTTTGCCATTCAAATGTTACTAAACCCCAAAAATTGTGAAAAATAGCCACACGTGGTAAAAATCAAACTTCTTCGAAAGTAGAATTACCTGTTAAACCTTTTTCCACGTACGTGTTTACTGGGTTTTAATTAATTTTTTCCAGATATCACAAGCTATAGGTAAGTAATTTTTTTAGCCCAATTAAATTTTTGATATTTATCTGTCTAATTTTTTCTACATTTTATCAATTAAGTGTAGATACGTAAGTAGGTAGGTACACACGTATAAGTACATATTTACTCTAATTAAACTACTTATCGCAACTGATAGTGTGTAAAAATTTCATCCCTGTAGATTAGGCATAGTAAAAAAATTTAAAGACATTATTGCATTTTTTTTCTGTTCATGGTTGTTTGCGAGTAGCTCTATATTTGAAAAAAAATTTAAGATATTGAGTAATGAATTTCCCATCTTTCTAGTATTACAGTTCATCCTGCTATGAAAATGTTTGTTCTGTTTGTTTTTGGTAAGTACCTATTTACCAACCAATATATTGTAGTGCTGTGGGTAAAAAGAAGTTTGTCCGCGTCTGTAAAAAATTAGCCGAGAATCAATGGCCCATTTGCAGACACTTGTCTAACAGTGTAAGTATTTGAATTTTCAAAAATTCGTCAAAACATCGAACAATGGAACTGAACGTCTAAAGTTTTGTGGGTTGGTGTATTTTTGAACGCCATTTCAATAAGAACTCGGCGCGGCGGGCGAAAACAGCAATTTCGCGAATAGGTACCTGATGGCATAGATGATGCAAGGTCATATCGAGAGCATAAAGTTGTCAAAAATTGCAAAACAATTAACTGAATAATTACCTTATTCTTTTTTTCTGTTCCGTGTTCAATTCATTTGATTTTTTTACCTATTTTGATAGCCACTCATATAAACTCTGAAAAATGAGGAAATGTGCGCAAACATCCCACATTTTTGGATAGCTCATATAGTCCAGTCAATAAGGAGTTTGACCCAAACAAAATTGCGACAAAAGATTTGTTTGCTTTAAAAGGTCTAGGATGATGTCCTAAACAACATATCCGGAGCCGCCCCCGATCCACCTGGTGCGTCCCCCCCCCACAGTGGATTTTAGCCCCCCAAAACACGTTTTTCGCCTTTTTCTCCCCCGCATTGCATTTTAGCGAAAAATGTGTGGTCAGATAAAAAAATCTACGTCAAATTCCCGATCTAACGATGTATCAACTTCCCTTGTAGGTAGAAGGGGGGTGGGACTATAACCATTTAAAGAAGGGGGTTTTCTGAAAAATGCATAAAGGCTATATAGCCGCCTAAGAGGGGTGAAATGGTCTCCGAGAGCGTTTGGATTGATATTATCATGGATGGTGGGTACCATTGAGAAACTTCCGCGTGGAAAATTTCAGATCCACAGTCCCTCCCCTTTTTGGGGAACCCCCTTTTTCTAAAATTTCAATACCATTTTTCTCAGCCCCATGTGAACCGATTTTTAAAATTTTTTAGTATGTTGTAGACATCATTAAGAGGTACACCCACAAAAGTTTTCAGCCCCCTCCCTTCATATTTACCCCTCAAAACGAGGTAAAATGTGTTGAAAGGGGGGTTGGGGTAAAATGGGAATTTTGTGGAAAATAACCAAGTATTACAGAATAGGGTGTCGTTTTCTTATGATTCGATACCGCTGAGCACGAATATGACGTCAGATTTTTTCCTCCCCTCATCTAGACCTCTCCAGAGCACTTAACCCCTTCAAATTTGACTATTGTTCTAAAGCATAAAATAAATTTAAAACACCATTTTGAGGGGTAAATATGAAGGGAGGGGGCTGAAAACTTTTGTGGGGGTACCTCTTAATGATGTCTACAACATACTAAAAAACATCTTGCGCAGTTCGCAGGATCAACCGACTTTGCTCTAAATAACCCCCAGCAATTTACCAACATTCACCTCAGTAATTTACCAGACATTACCTCAAAATTTACAAATTTACCAAAATTTACCAATTTACCAAAATTTACCAATTTACCAAAATTTACCAATTTACCAAAATTTACCAATTTACCAAAATTCACCAATTTACCAAAATTTACCAATTTACCTAAATTTACCAAAATTTACCAATTTACCAAAATTTACCAAAATTTACCAATTTACCAAAATTTACCAATTTACCGAAATTTACCAATTTACCAATTTACCAAAATTTATCAATTTACCAAAAATAACCCCCAGCAATTTACCAACATTTACCTCAGTAATTTACCAGACATTACCCCACTAATTTACCAATTTTTTATCACCCCAGTAATTTACTTCCAAAGGTTGACACAAATTCAACAAAATAAATTACCCCACTAATTTAATAATACTAAAAAATTACCACAGCAATTTACTAAAATTTACCAATTTACCAAAAATTACCCCAGTAATTTACCAAAATTTTCAACCAACTTTATTGAAAAACTGGAAATTACCCCAGCAATTTACGAAAATTTACCAATTGGAATACCAATTTACCAAAAATTACGCCATTAATTTACCAAAACAAAATTTACCCAAGCAATTTACCAAAATTTTCGACCAACTTTAATTACGAGTAATTCACCAAAAATAACTAATCATTTTATTTATCAAAAATTAATATTAATTCACCAAAAAAAAATTATCAAAAGTTACTGGATTATTTACCAAAAACTTGTTTTTTGTTAAAACAAAAATTACACTAAAAATTTTTGAAAAATTTTGATTTTTTGTGGCAAAAAAATTTTGGACGAATAAAATTAACAAAAAAATTGACAAAAAAATTTCACCTCTTGACTCGCGCGGGATTCGAACACCCGACCTCCGGCGCACCAATCCGCAACCTACACACCCTAACCACCCCGTCTGTTCGTTAGGGGTGAGCCGTTTGCGAGATATAAGGGTTTACACAAATTTCAGCTTATCCATAACGTTGAAACACACTTAAACGTTCATATCTCGTAAACGGCTGAATCGATTTCGACCAAATTAAAAATTTCTCTAGTTCAGTATCAAAGCAATATTTTGCCATCATCAGTTTCGACTTAAAGTTCGGAGCTTTTGAGTTCAGCGTGACACAAATTTATACATAAATTAATATATAAATACACGTACCTAGTACCTTGTGGTGCCCGGGTCTTTTATGGTAATTGTGGTGCCCGCGTACATAGAGGATCTTATATATATGTATGATAAAGGTGTTTTGAAGCAGTTTATTTTTTTGGGGGTTTTTAGTCATAGTGGTGCCCGTTATATAAACTTGGTACTTGTGGTGCCTGCCTCAAAAATTTTTTTTTCACCTTAGAGTGCATTTCATCAAATTCTACATCGTTTTATATAAAAAGACCTTGTGGTGCCCGATTTGGGCGCCACAAGCCCAAAACCGGGCACCTCAATGACTACGTATACTTAAAACGGGCACCACAATGACTAAGTTTAAATCTAGGTATATGTATGTATAGATTTAAACTTAGTCATTGTGGTGCCCGTTTTAAGTATACGTAGTCATTGAGGTGCCCGGTTTTGGGCTTGTGGCGCCCAAATCGGGCACCACAAGGTCTTTTTATATAAAACGATGTAGAATTTGATGAAATGCACTCTAAGGTGAAAAAAAAATTTTTGAGGCAGGCACCACAAGTACCAAGTTTATATAACGGGCACCACTATGACTAAAAACCCCCAAAAAAATAAACTGCTCTAAAACACCTTTATCATACATATATATATGATCCTCTATGTACGCGGGCACCACAATTACCATAAAAGACCCGGGCACCACAAGGTACTAGGTACGTGTATTCATATACATGTAAAAACCATACATTACGAGATCCATTTTATATGAGGAGCTCATTGCAAAAGTAGCCCTTGTCACATGAACTTTTAGACACGTTTTACTCGATTGCACCTATTGCCAACTGCGGAGATCATGTTGTAATGATGAAATGACCGTCAAGTTAGTCTACCCTGAGTAGCCCTGAGAGGAATTGCTTTATAGAGTTTACATTCATGATACTGGGTACGCTCAAGAGAGAGCTTTGGAGATTGCATAGGTTCATGTGACAAGGGCTACTTTTGCAATGAGCTCCTCATATAAAATCGGGCATTGCGAGATCCTGAGATCCTTTTGCCGGATCTCGCAAGTTCTCTCATATGCCATAGTACTCGTGAGATCCGGGGGACCCTGTACACACATTTTCAGCCGGATCTCGTTTTGCCTACTATTCATATACTTATATACAATTTTTGAAAATAGATAAACGACGCATCTTGCGAGATCCACCCCCAAATCAGGTTTAGGCCATTGGTGGATCTCGGTTTATGCGGATCGCGAAATTGATGGCGGCAATGCATAGAAAGGCACTGTTTACACACTGGAACATGCGTTCGAACGAAGTTGTAGGGTTATTATTTGAGTTTTTACTCTCTAAATTTAAAGCAGTCAAATTTTACTGCTTAGCAGTCACGACATTTTGCCTTTTTAAAGCAGTAGTTTTTTTTACTGCAAAACAGTGAAAAATTACTGAATTGGTCAGTCAAAATGATTTTTTACTGACCAATTCAGTAATTTTTCACTGTTTTGCAGTAAAAAAAACTACTGCTTTAAAAAGGCAAAATGTCGTGACTGCTAAGCAGTGAAATTGACTGTTTCAAATTTAGAGAGTAGCATTTTTCGAAATTTTTTGGGGTGGATCTCGCAATGCCTGTGTATACTTATGTCGGATCTCGCAATGTACTATAAGACAGTATATATATATATAAACTTATCTCGTTTTGCGCCATACGTCTTATCGTGATCAGCACACTCCAAAACGTCAAGAAAACCCACCCCCACCAAATTCTTGAACCATCATGACAAATACAATACCTTGACTTTCCGTTTCACGGCAAAGTCGGTAAAATTTTAAAAATCTGTTCACATGGGGCTGAGAAAAATGGTATTGAAATTTTAGAAAAGGGGGGTTCCCCAAAAAGGGGAGGGACTGTGGATCTGAAATTTTCCACGCGGAAGTTTCTCAATGGTACCCACCATCCATGATAATATCAATCCAAACGCTCTCGGAGACCATTTCACCCCTCTTAGGCGGCTATATAGCCTTTATGCATTTTTCAGAAAACCCCCTTCTTTAAATGGTTATAGTCCCACCCCCCTTTTACCTACAAGGGAAGTTGATACATCGTTAGATCGGGAATTTGACGTAGATTTTTTTATCTGACCACACATTTTTCGCTAAAATGCAATGCGGGGGAGAAAAAGGCGAAAAACGTGTTTTGGGGGGCTAAAATCCACTGTGGGGGGGACGCACCAGGTGGATCGGGGGCGGCTCCGGATATGTTGTTTAGGACATCATCCTAGACCTTTTAAAGCAAAAAAATCTTTTGTCGCAATTTTGTTTGGGTTTACCTCCAAAAAGTGCTTTATTGACTGGACTAATAAGGTAATCATGAAGGGGGGAGGCAATGGCTGTGCGCAAACGGGCAATGGCCTTCCCGTATCTATCTACCTACCTACCTACAGGGTGCCCAGAAATATCGGGTACCCCTACAAAAGTTTTCTGCTAAAATACTTTGGTTGGTCACAGTGAATGATAATAATGATAGGTAGCACATGATTGGTTGTTGGACTGGAGAGATAACATTCCACCAATCATATGCATCTATTTCACGTTGCCAACCTATATTTTTAATGAAAAACTTTCTTAGGGGTACCCGATATTTCTGGGCACCCTGTACCTACCTATCTACCTACCTACCTACCTACCTACCTGCCTAACTGCCTGCCTGCCTGCTTACTCTAGTGCCCCAGCTTACTCTACTTAACAACGCGTATTTTTACAGCTTATTCATTTGCAACTACCTGCAGCTCTCTCCCCAATACGAAAGTAGGAACTAGCAAAGAAAACCTTACAATTCTCGGACCAAGAAACATGGTAAGTGCATTACATTTACTTTAGATTGTAAATGAATTTCTCTCGCAGCTTGATCCTTCCGAGGAAGGTGAGTGTGTAGACCTATTTCAGAAATATCAGTTTAATGTTACATCTTTGGGTGCAATTGAAACTACAGGCATTTACTTACAGGGTGCCCAGAAATATCGAGTACCCCAAAGAAAGTTTTTCATTAAAAATATAAGTTGGCAACGTGAAATAGATTCATATGTACGTTAACAACGCGCATAAATGCGCTACGTTTGAACGGATTCAATGTTAGAATGGGGGAAGATACATAGAATTGGAAGGAACGATGTAAGAATATGGAGATGGTTGGTGACGGTATAGTTGTATCACAGCTTTTGGTTCATTCAATTTAATGATGAATGATTCAGGGCTCACCACGTAAAGGTAGCTGTGTTTTGAGCCCCAGAATTTCCTGTTTGCATTAGATTTAGTTGTAGTAGAATTTCCTGAGAAAGGAAGATTAGGTGTTGATTTTATTCAAGAATTATTATTTTAATCATACCTACCTTATTTTTCATCTCCCCTCCCCCCCAAAAAAAGTTCCATGTCGAATGAAACTACAATCAATCGATTTCAAAGGTTGAAAATGTCTACCAACGTCAGCTTTTTATGATGGAGATTGAAAATACATATAATCATTGATCAATTTCAAACTTTAACCATACCCTCCTTATTTTTCACCCCCCCCCCCAAAAAAAAGAAAGTTCATGTCGAATGAAAATAAAATCGATCGATTTCAAAGGTTGAAAATACTTATTTTTCATCCCAATCAAAAGAAAGTTCCAAACTACAATTTGTAAATTACATACTTTTTAGAATTACTTTAATCATACCTACGTCAGCTTTTTACAATGAGATTGAAAATACATATAATTGATCAATTTTGAACTCTAACCATACCCTCCTTATTTTTCACTCCCCCCCAAAAAAGTTCCATATCGAATTCAGAGGTTGGAAATCCTTATTTTTGATTTGATCCACCCCCCCCCCCTCCAAAGAAAGTTCCAAACTACAATTGTAAATTACACGATTTTAAAATTAATTCTGTCAAAAAAGAAATTTCAATTCTTAGCGAAGCATACGCCAAACAATTGTATAAACACCCCAACTCTCTTATGTTAGAAACGGTGAACTCTGTAGATACATATAGACTTAGCAGATATCATTGATCTAAAATTTAGATTTATATAATTTATTTAGTTTTTAGAGGTTTAAAGCCCTCTTCACCTGTGTTTTCTGAATGTTACTTAAGTAACAGATTGAATAAATATTACTACCACTACTACTTTAATCATTACCTTATTTTTCACTCTTCTCCCCCACTAAAGAAAAGTTCCATCTACAATTGACTGATTTCAAAGGTTGAAAAAGAGTGTACCAACGTCAGCTTTATACGATGGAGATTGAAACTACATACAATCGATTGATTTCAAAGGTTACCTTATTTTTCACCACCACCACCTCCCCCCCCCCACACACACAAAAGAAAAGTTCCATGTCGAATAAAACTGCAATCAATCGATTTCAAAGGTTGAAAAAGTGTACCAACGTCAGCTTTTTAAGCTTTTTACGATGGTGATTGAAACTAGGTACATAAAATCGATTGATATAAAAGGTTGAAGAGGTGTAGGTACAAATGTTTAGACTCAAAGCTTCCTTCAAAACTTGAACGGAAATCAATTAGTGAGCTTTTTGACGAATGTTGAGCTTTTTTGAGCTTTACAGCACAATTATTTTTGTCAACTTTTTTCTTCAACATTCCATTTCTTGTGATGCTCTTTCAAGATAATATACCTACTTCTTTGTGTACATGTCGAATGCGCTGTATATAGGTTGAAATCAATTATTGAGCTTTTTTGAGCTTATGGCGCAACTTTTTTGTAAACTTTTTTCTTCGACATTTGACTTCTTTCGGTGCTCTTCCAAGGTATAATATGTGTACTTCACTGTATATGTCAAATGCGCTACGTATAGGCAAAAACAATTATTGAGCTTTTTTGAGCCTTTACAGTGCAACTTTTAGAACTTTTATTAAAAACCTGCACATCTACGATCCAAAAGCAATTTTTTGAGAGGTCACTGAGCAAAATCGGTTCAGCCGTTGCTGAGATCTCAGAGTCAAAAGAATTTAGTCATGACAAATATTGAGCTTTTTTGAGCTTTACAGCTCAACTATTTTTGCTAAGTTTTTTGTTCAACATTCCACTTCTTTTGATGCTCTCTTAAGGTACGAGATAATATACGTACTTCTCTGTATACGAGGCACGGCTGATAAATAACGCACGCAGCACTCTGACGGAGAGCCTAATTCGCGTATGGAACTGAGTGAGCGCTCATTTTGTAGCCTAAAGTCTGAGGAACACGATGGTGTATTCATTTTTTCGATAGGACTCATAGAAAAATTTTGACGAAGCAGAAGTGATGGAGAAGAAACTTGCTTTGTCAATGAGGAGACAAACCAAACAACACAAGTATACTGCAAAGAGCGCCCCAGTGGCGGCATCAATCATTAAATTACATCGCAAATATACTCAATTTATAGCTTTAAGTCTCAGGAACACGGTGGTGTGCTTAGTTTTTCTGTATGATTCATAGAAAATTTTTCAGGAGGAATTTGAGTGGACCAAGAGGAATCCTTCATGGCCTGCTGGATAGGCTAGTGCAATTTACGCTCTGGCGGAGAGCCTAATTCACATATTGAACTGAGTGAGCACTTATTTTGTAGCCTGAAGTCTGAGGAACACGATCGTGTATTCAGTTTTCTTGTAAAACATGTTAGAAAAATTTTAGATGAACATGAAGTGACTGAGGAGCTTTTTGAGCGAAAATTCAACCTTCTTAAGCCACGCCATGATCACTTCGAATTCGTTTAAAACTTTTTGTACCAGTCAAACAAAAAAAGTGAATACACCACCGTGTTCCTCAGACTTTGGACTATAAAATGAGCGCAAATGTGGGTTGATACAAGAATTAGTCTTGCTACTAGACCCCAATGTACGAGCTCTATCCAGCGTTGACAGATAAAAAAATCACCTGACGCTTTGGATTCGTTCAAATTTTTTCTATGAGTCGTATCGAAAAACTGAATACAGCATCGTGTTCCTCAGACTTAAGGCTACAAAATGAGCGCTCACTCAGTTCCACACGCGAATTAGGCTCTCCGCCAGAGTGCCGCGTGCGTTATTTATCAGCCGTGCCTCGTACATCAAATGCGCTAGGTATAGGCAAAAATCAATTATTGAGCTTTTTTGAGCTTTATGGTGCAACTTTTAGAACTTTTGATAAAAACCTGCAAAGTTATTTTTTGAGAGGTCACTGAGCAAAATCGGGTTAGCCGTTGTTAAGATCTCGCAGTCAAAATAATTTGGTCTTACTATAAGCTTTTTGATGAATATTGAGCTTTTTTGAGCTTTACACCACAACTATTTTTGTTGACTTTTTTTTCAGCATCCCCCCCCCAATCAAAAAAAGTTCCATTTAGAATGAAACTACCATCCCTATTGACAAAAATTATGCGATAGCATGCTAAAACGCATGCTTTTATGCATAGCACAAGCATGCGTGAATTTGGACTTTTTTCAAAAAAAGCATGCGATTCTGCCTGCGATTATCATGCATAAAAGCAATGTTATAGCATGTCAAGTGAAATAAAAATTGTAAAAATTTTTTTACCCTGGGCGGGAATCAAACCCGGGACCCGCAGTATTATTTTATCCGCGTCGCCTAACCCACTCAGCCACTTCGCTGCTTGCAAAGAGTGGAGTTATTTCCCCATAAACGTTTGCACTTTTTGGACTTGAGAAAAATTTTAAAATTTATCAAGTTCACAATGCAGAAGCATTTATGTGGAAATAACTCGTCACTTCGCAAGCGGCGAAGTGGCCGAGTGGGTTAGGTAACGCGGAAAGTCGGAAACCATAGGTCCCAGATTCGATTCCCACCCAGGGCAGAGATTTTTTTCAATTTTTTTCAATTTTCCTGTTATTTTACATGCTGTAACATTACTTTTACGCATGCTATTTGCTTACTTTTACGCATGCTATTCGCAGGCTGAATTAGCTGAATTGCATGCGTTTTTTTTGGACTTTCACACATTACTCATCTACACGCCTGTTTTTATGCATAATTTTGTCAATAGGACATTGATTGATTTCAAAGTTTGAAAAAAATGTACCGTCAGCTTTTTACGATTGAGATTGAAACTACATACAATCAAAAATTAATTAATTGAGCTTTTTGATAAATATTGAGCTGTTTTGAGATTTACAGCACAACTATTTTTGTTAACTTTTTTCTTCAGCATTTCATTTCTTTTGATGCTCTTTCAAGATATAATTTATGTACTTCTTTGTACATGTCGAATGCGCTGTGTATAGGTTAAAATCAATTATTGAGCTTTTTTGAGCTTTACAGTGCAACTTTTAGAACTTTTCATTCCACTTCTTTTGATGCTCTATCAAGGTATAATATATGTACTTCTCTGTATACATTAAATGCGCTAGGTATAGGCAAAAATCAATCATTGAGCTTTTTTGAGCTTTACAGCTCAACTTTTTTGTAAACTTTTTTCTTCAACATTTGACTTCTTTTGGTGCTCTTTCAAGGCATAATATACGTACTTCTATGTATATATCAAATGCGCTAAGTATAGGTGAAAATCAATTGTTGAGCTTCTTTGAGCTTTATGGTGCAACTTTTAGAACTTTTGATAAAAACCTGCATATGTATGGTTCAGAAGTTGTTTTTTGAGAGGTCACTGAGCGAAATCGGTTCAGCCATTGTTACGATCTCGCAGTCAAAAGAATTCGGTCTGACTATAAGCTTTTTGATGAATATTGAGCTTTTTTGAGCTTTACGGCGCAACTTTTTTGTGAACTTTCTTCTTCAACATTTGACTTCTTTTGATGCTCTTTCAAGGTGTAATAAACGTACTACTGCATATACATCGAATGCGTTAGGTATAGGCTAAAATCAATTAATGAGCTTTTTCTGAGCTTTACGGCGCAACTTTTTTGTAAACTTTTTTCTTCAACATTTGACTTCTTTCAATGCTCTTTCAAGGTATAATATACGTATGTACTACTGTGTATACATCGAATCCGTTAGGTATAGGCTAAAATCAATTATTGAGCTTTTTTAAGCTTTACGGCGCAACTTTTTTAAAACTTTTTTCTTCAACATTTGACTTTTTTCAATGCTCTTTCAAGGTGTAATATATGTACTACTATGTATACATCGAATGTGCTACGTATAGGCTAAAATCAATTTTTGAGCTTTTTTGAGCTTTTTGGTGCAATTTTTCAAACTTTTGATCAAAACCTGCACATCTACGGGTCAAAACCTTTTTTTTGAGAGGTCACCGAGCAAAATCGGTTCAGCCGTTGCTGAGATCTCAGCGTCATAAGAATCCGGTCAACCAACCAAAGTATTTTAGTAGAAAACTTTTTTAGGGGTACTCGATATTTCTGGGCACCCTGCATACTTTATGTCAATTATTAGGTACGTACTACTTATTTATTTATTTACATATTTATTTTTTTTAGAATGAAGCAAGGGAACGAATAATAAAATACTTGAAAGAAAAGTACAATGATTCATCCGAGCAACTTATCGCAAGAGATTTTCATGCAGAATGGGGCTTTATGGCTGCACAAGTCCAAGGTGCTCTGAATGTAAAATTAGTAAGTAGGTACTTACCGTGAGAAATTGAAAAGTTATTATAAGGTACAGTATGCGGCTTACTTAGGGCTCATGCTATTTTGCAAAGTGTGAATTTCCTATTCCCTGTCGCGAATGCGAGAAATAGAATCATTTTGATATGATTCAGTTTATTTTGTATACTCGAAAGTAAAACATTAAAATGTACTTGCTATGAATCAAAGCTCATTTATACAGACATTTTAAACCCCCGAGCCGACCGACCAATGTTCACCCTCTAATGTTGTTACCTACTTCGAATGAGAGAATTGTTGTGTTGTTAGTGGACTGTATGAAAAATATGCAGTGTTGAGACATTTGCAATATTTTCGAACGCTGCCTTTGGTGGTCATACTTATTTTTATATCTTTGCGTTCGTTGAGTTAACTTTTGTTCAAAGGGTACCCCCCATTAAGATAGGCAAAATGCCCTCAACCTCGGATTTTGATAATGTTCAGTACCTCAAAAAATAATTCTGAGCCCAAAGCCCACCCCCCTCAGACAAGAGGGGCCAGTAATTTTTTTCAAGGGGAAAATTCTGCATCAGCGCGTGCTTGAGATATTTTTTTTTGTGAACGAATATAGTTAGAGGATACATGGGGGTACCTGCCTGAATTTTTTCAGAATTTTTCATAGTATGGTGGAAGAAGGGGAAACAAAAGAAAACTTTGAATCGACATTACCTACTCCGGAACGTAAAAACATACTTACCAAACGATTTTTTTCGTCAAATATGTAGCTTCAGATCTACTTTCTATAGAAATCATCACCCGGCCATTTGGAGTGGTGGGTCAAGCTCAAAAGCTCAAAATACTCTCAAACAACCACCTTTTTTATGTTTTTCTCCAAAATTATGGACAAATGGCGAAAATCGAGGGGAACTAAAATTGTTCAGCGTAAAATTTTACCTCAGAATGTGAAATTAAAAATTAATTTATACCGCGCGATCGTAAAACTATGCGTGCAGAATTTTTTTTACTTATATGTATCAAGGTAGTTGAAAAGGTGTTCCTCGGTAAAATAGGCGAAGTGCCCCAGTCCTCAGATTTTTGAAATTCTGATGAAACATTGTTGGGTACCTTTAAAGAAATGTTGGAGCAAAAAAATTTCTACCATCCCACCACCCTTGCTCACAATATCAAAAAAAAAAGTTTTTTTTTTCGGGGAAAAAATTATGCTTCAACGAGTTTTGAATCGCGAGTATAAAAATACTAGGAGGCTCCGCCCCCCGGCCGCTTCGCGGCCTCACCCCTGTACTCGTTCCTCGGGCTTCGCCCTCGGAACTCGCTCTTGGGGACTGCGCCCCCAAACCCCCCATCTCTCTCCCTTTTCTCTCTTAGAGCTCGCTTTTTCAAGGTTGCCCCCAAGCATCGACCTTTTATTCCCTATCTGGACAGCGATTCCAATCGGAATTCAAGCAAATATCTGCTGCAAACCTCCCAAATCGAGTTTGTAAAGAATGCCTCTGCGCATTGCGCGAACTCGTCTCTTACCTTACCCCACTCACCGCACGTACAGAGATGGAACGATTACCGATTATAATCGATTATAGTCGATTATAATCGGTCCGATTAAATAATCGGACAGCATCGATTAATCGGCCGATTAATCGAGTCTTGGCGCTACCTATATTGTACTAATATTTTAGGCTTTTTCATTGGTCAATGGTTAAGTTGCAGTGGGCCAAGGTACCGATCGTTCCGCATGACGTCATGTTTTGCTGTGTTTGGCCGTCGATTAATCGATTATTTCCGATTATTTTGAAGAAAATCATCGATGTAGCATCGATTATAATCGATTCTATCTCTGCGCACGTATGATCCTAATCCATCATGATCGCGTGTGGAAGGAGATAACCACCTTCCACACGCGATTATGATCGTACGCTAGGTAAGTGGGGTAAGGTAAGAGACGAGTTCGCGCAATGCGCAGAGGCATTCTTTACAAACTCGATTTGGGAGGTTTGCATCAAAATGAACTCTCCGAATCGCGGTCCAGATGAGGAGAATAAAAGGTCGATGCCCCCAAGTCCCTTTCCTTACAACAAACTAAGCAAAATGAGTAATTGAAAAGAGAAATACTCAGCTGAGAAGTATAAGTTGGATTTTTTGTTTACTATTATTTTGATGATAAATAAAATGCTTAGCAAATTGGAAATATTCGGCTGAGAAATTAAAGTTCAAAGTTATGATTATTCAAAATAATGCTTTTTTGATTTTTAATTTTTCATTTGAATTACAAATGTTTTATAACATATCTACACGTCATAAGGAATATTTTGAAAAAAAAAATGAGCAAAATCGGTTCAGTTTTCATAAATTTAGAGGAGGGGGCCCAAAAATTAGTTTTTGGGCCATTTCTCCCTCTGTATGGGACCAAATTGGTTCAAATTTTGGAATTGGTTTATAATGCAATTTGGAAGAAAACATACTTCCAAAATTTTTTTATGTTGAATTTAGCCCTCTTTTTCTTGAATTTGGGGCCCTAAAAATCAAAATTTGGGCTTCGCTATATTTTTCGCATCAAGTACTCATCGAGAGCTTTCTATTGAAAAAAAAATTAGCTTCCTAGGTATAATTGGAGCCAAATGAGAGCCTGCTGAACTTTTTTTGCTTGTAGCTGTATACTATAGATTACAAAGTCATCTTCGATGTTTATTGACTTAAAGAATACAATGTATCTCAATATTCAATGAATTACCAGTAAAAACGCCATGATAAATAATTATTGATAATGACGCGATTTTACATCATTTTTAACATTTGAGATTCAGGGTTGATCTAGGTTATTGTCATCAACATCAAAGGCCACTTTTAGGGTTCTATGTACTGAGTAATTATAAATCATTTTTTACAAAAATTTGGCTAAAAATATTTTGACATTTTTGCATTTTTAGAATTTGTATATGTGTGGCCCCAGCTCGGCCCTCCGCAACCCAAAATAACGTTTTGAGAAAAATAGTCACAAAAGTGTATTTTCTAGGTTTGTACCAAAACAATGTTCTCAATAATGTACATCAGCAAACTCATAAACTTTTTAGAAAATGACTTTTTGAAGAGGTGTCATATGAATCTACAAGGTGTGGGGAGTCTACTGACAAATGTTTAAGCAGTTAGCAGGGACGTGAGATTGCTGGATATGTATACTTTTATTTTTTCGTCAATACTCAAATAAGTTCATAGGCTATCCAGGGCATCCCAAAATTCAAGTCAAAGAATATAAGAAGGCCTAATTTAGTAAATGGATATTTATTCGGAATTCGCATCCGGGGTCCAACTTGAACTTGGAAACTCTGCAAACAGTGGCGGACTGGGTAGGTTAGGGGACCACTGGTGGGTGCATTGAATAGGATCCTTAAAAACCCCAGGATTGTGCCTTCCTAGTCCAGGAGAATTAGCTCAACAAATAGGGTCACAGGGAAAAGTTTGATAACAAGCTGGATTTTGGTATAGGGGGTTTTTTGATACGCTGAACACGAATTTTGGGTGTCCGGGTGAATCCGGTGTACGCTTCTTCCTTTTTTGTGGACTTTAAGCCCCCCAAATTTGGTTTTTGGCGTATTACTCCGAAAATATATTTCCAAAATATGTAATTGGGATGGTCCGTATTCCATTTTTTATGCATGAAAAATGTATTCCATAACGTCACGATCCTTAACACGGGTCAGTAGATACTCAACAAATTCCCCTCCCCGCCCCTGCCACCTCCTAGTCCAGCTTAATGAGTTTAACGGATAAGATTAAGATCATAAGAAAACATTTCACTTGAAGCTGAATTTTGGTATATGTTTTTTTTTTTGATACGCTGAACACGAATTTGAGGTGTCCGGATAAATCCAATGTACGCTCCCCCCTTTTTGTGGACCCTAAGTCCCCCAAATTTGGTTTTTTGCGTATTACTCCGAAAGTATGCATTTTTACGTAGAAATGCTTCGTATCGATTTTGTTCTCCTCTAAATTCCCCGTCGAATGAGGGGGTCAGCGAAGTTTTCAATCCCAAGGGGGGTGAACCCATGGTCACTCAAAGAAGTGTTTGGAGAAATTTCCAAAATACTTAAGTGAGATATTCCACTTTTCTTCAAAAAAAAAAAGATATTTTATTGTGTTGAGGAACCTTTTCAAGGGTCAGTAGGTACGTCTTCAGCGAGCACATTTCTCTTCCCACCCTTCCTCCCTCTTTATCGAAGTGGCTGAAAGTTCTGTTTTTTCTTTATAAATTACTACACTTTTCATAACAAAATCGAAATAAAGATGCTTTATTTACACGGTCATACAATAAAAATTTTATAGATTTATAGATTTTTTACTTGAATTATGTACTTATTTACATCATAACAATTAAACTTTATTCATTCTACCTCTATCATTCTTTCTTCATCATCTGAGGAGGAATCAATAGAACGGCAGTACTCCTCCTCACTCAAGTCCTCGTCATCACTCTCATACTCGTACGTTTCGTCTATGGATTCATTGTCAGTTAAGTCATTGTCAGTGGAGTCTTCCTCGTTTTCAGATATTAAGTGTTCCCTCAGTCGAGTCATACTCATTAGGTTCTTCAAGTAGGAAGCCGTTCTCACAATTGGTACATGAAAAATTACGAAAAGAACAAAATATATAAACGGATTTTTTCGTAAAAATGCATATTTTCGGAGTAATACTCCAAAAACCAAATTTGGGGGGCTTAAAGCCCACAGAAAAGGGAGAAGCGTACACCGGATTCACCCGGACACCGAAAATTCGCGTTCAGCGTATCAAAAAACTCCCGCAATACCAAAGTTCAACTTGTTATCAAACTTTTCCCTATGGAATGCTAATTCTCCTGGACTATCGTTGTTAGTTTGATAATTTCTTCAACATTTATTGCATGTACTTGATACCTATTCAATTTTGAGAACCAGAATTTTCCACTTTTTTTCAGGAAAATGTGTTAAGAGAAACAAAGACGCTGAAGGTAAAATTATCTTTGCGGACTGAAGTATCCAAACTGTTCGAATATCTATCTCCTATATGGCTTAGGCAACTGACCTTGAAGGAAAGGTACAAATGGCGTCTGCTCCTACAGTTAGAAACAGAATCGACTGAGCTACTCAAACGCATTATCACGCAGCAAATGAATCTAACTGTGGACCAATTCTCTGAAGACATGGAAGAGTTAATGCAGATATCAGCTCGAGGTACCTACTCGGATCACCTTCCTCATTTGGAATGTGAGGAAGAGTTGGATGAAATACTTCGGTCGTTGAAATTCACGAAAGATAGTCTGAGGAAAAGCCTTATTGCAGTGATTTACCGATTTCAAAATGAAAAACACACTGATGTCTGTGCCTGTACGTGAATGCTTATTTCTTGTTACCTACAGGGTGCCCAGAAATTTCGTGAACCCCTAAGAAAGTTTTTTTTTTTATCAAAAATATAGGTTGGCAATGCGAAATAGATGCATATGATTGGTGGAATGTTATCACCTCAGTCTAACAACCGATCATGCGCTATCATTATTTTTATTATCATTCACTGTGATCAACCGAAACATTTAGCAGAAAACTTTTTTAGGGGGTCACGATATTTCTGGGCACCCTGTATGTTATTTCTTTAGTACCATACTTACCTATGCATAAATGAGTTGAATATTTCAGTAAGCAGGTATATTTATGAGTACCTACGAACGTAATTTTTTTTATTATTCACAGCAGATTCTAAATACTGCTTCTTACATTTCCCATCACTCAAACGAGAAACCAGTGCACAAGATATTGTTGACGTAAGTTGAAATAATTTATTCTTCATTTTGATTCTGCTTTTGACAGGTGATATCGCACCTCGGGAGTAATAAGTTCACATCTCAAAAAAAAAAATCGATTTTGATGTTTTTGCATTTTTGGGGTTTGCATGACTCCCTGCAACCAAAAATAACACTTTGAGTCGGGTATGCTGCTTAGATCATGTAAAAAATGCAAAGGGCCTAACTCAAAATTTCTACAACATTGCAAGTTGTTTGGAGTTATAAGGTCACATCTCAAAAAACTCCACCTTTTTTGAGCAAATTTCGTACATACAAAGTGTCAGAAAACAGTTTCGATAGTTTTGAACGTTTTTAAGATGTAAAATAATCACAAGGAGTGTATTTTTTGTAGGTTTGTTCCAAAACAGAAAATTTTAAAAATGCTTAGAACATTTTTCAGAAAAATTAATTTGCATATATATTGAAATTTTAGTTTTTTGAGAAAAACTCAAAAACTAAGCACTCTAGAAAAAAACTAACGACATTATGTCGATTGGAAATTCAATTCTCTACAATTTTGACGTTATGAACTTTTTTTTGGGCGCTTCCGTTAGGATTGCTAGCATGTATACGCGCACGTACACACGTACGCGTATACAGAATACTTCCGTACAGTCGGCATTCCGCTTCCATTCACCTCCACGTCAACTTTAATCAAAGGTTATACTTAACTCAAAATGTTTTCCAAACATTGAAATATTTCCTCTTTAAGATTTTATTTTTCAAAGTATTCTTACGCTAAATGAAGGTAGGATACTCAATCTTCAAAATGAAATGCTATTCATTCCTCACAATTGATTATAGGTACAATAGGCGAATTCGTAGATGCGAATTAAAATATCTATTAAGTAGGTAGGCGAGAATATGGGCAAGACTGGATAGCTGGACAATTGAACTTCAGTAGTCTGGACCTGTAACAAAAATTACAGGTGCGTTTGAGTACAGCAGCTCAAAATACAAGCACAACAAAATACTCAGAACAAATACTCAAAACGAAATAATAAAACATAAAAAACATGCCATTCTCAGGTCCAGTATCTGACTGATACCTACTTACTAGAGTACCCAATCTAGTCCGCATATTAGCCTTTAGATTGTCTAGTAAGTGCTGGTCTGGAAAATGAGTCTGAGCACATCCCAGGGTACAACTGGGTGCTCTCTCTCCGATGGGCCCACATTTTAGTATGAGGTAGGGTAACGTCTACCATGCCTAGTAGGTAGCCATCCGGTACCTGAACTAGGTACCAACCAACAAGAATGCAAACAGCATTAAGCATAATAAGCACATATCAAAAATATATCAGAATAAAGATATCTAAAAGCACACGAAATAATAAAGCAGAATTAAAAGCTGTACTCACTCAGTGAAACACTCACCAATATAACAAATCTCCGGAGGCACAAATCAAAGCACAAGCAGCACAACGTTTACGTAATATTTAGGTACGTGAAATAAAAAGCCAATGTGCGGAGATGCGCGTCCGATGCCCAGCAACAAGCATAGGGGGTCGGGCCGCATGTACAGGCAACCAGTTCCAAAATAGAGAAGGTGTGAGAAAGAAAACAAGTAGCCAGCGAGAGAGAGAAAGAGTATGCGAGCGAGATTGAGAAAGACCAGGTGTGACAGTAAGTAAAATGTAACATCAAAGGGGGGGGGGGTATAGGGTATTCTATTCTTACTCATTGACGATGACAGTGACCTAGAAACAGAGTGAGAGAGACGATGGAGACACAAGACAGGCGAGCAAGACAGATGAGAGCAGGCACATGCATAAGTATTCGATTCATTCTCTATTTAAAATAAATTTTCCTTACAAATGCATAATTTTTGCAAGAAGTCATTTAGCACCTTTAATTTTCAATTTTGGGGGAAAATGTATCTATATGACCTTTCTTGTACATCTTTTCATAATGCCCAACAAGCAAGGTTCTGCGAATTTAAAAAATTCTAAGAATGCGTGACTCATGACGTGACTTTAGGGCCGTTGCGGCACGGGTTATAACTTGCTCCGATCGGGTTGGGAAAAGGTTTAAAATTCTTTTGGAGGTAAAACGAAAAAATTTAAAGGGTATGCGTTTCCGAATTTAAACTTTTGTTTTTCTTGGGACACCCTACCTCATAACTCCAAACAACTTGCAATGTTGTTGAGATTTTGAGTTAGGCCATTTGCGTTTTTTACAGGATCTAGATAATGTACCCAACTCAAAGTGTAATTTTTGGTTGAGGGGGGGGGGGGGTCATACAAACCCCAAAAGGCCAAAAACGCAAAAACATCAAAATCAATATTTTTTGAGATGTGACCTTATTACTCCCGACTTCCCGAGGTGCGACTTTAGGTATACTGTCCAACCTTGTACTTTTTTCAGTTTTTGCTTTTTTTTCAGAGAAACCCCTTAGTTGGGCATTTTTGTGCTATAATGAAAAACGAAACGAAATAACCGAAAAACAAAATGATGAAATAACGTTAAACGAAAAACATAACGTAACGGAATTATCAATGCAACGAAATAACGGAAAAATAACATAACGAAAAATTTCATTGAATCTGAAACGAAACAATAATATGTATAATGTAATGAAAAACAAATTGTGTTATGACAACACTGGTAGGCATTTGTCTTTAACAGAAATTCGAGCAAGTTGTTTCTACTTACGAGTGCACATTTTGAAATCATGCACTCCGATTTCAACGAAACCAAGCCAAGCTAGATCGAGAGAGCATCTCCCATAACCTCGGTACCTAATCAGAGATACTGAAGTTTACGTTTGGGGTCTTGGAGAACTACCTATTGCAAATTACACCCACAACGCCATGGACATATATACAAGAACGGAGTCCACGCTCCGAGGATAATGTAAAGGTTAGGAAGAGCGCCAATGTAATGGGATAGAGGATGATAAGTGTTTGTTACCAAACTCTGATGATAATGAATATGTACCTAGGGGGATGAAATGCCTTGATTGAGATAGCACCTAAAGACACTACCTCCGGATAGCTTTATTACTTGACAATTCCTAACGTTTAACAGCCTAAGGGTTATTTGTTCATACAAATGAAACAAATAACCTAATCTACACGATATAGGGGTTGACGATCGGAATAATTTTCCTATGGCGTTCGGACTGGTATAAATAAATTAAGACGACACAACACCTATTTCTATACTCCAGGGGTACATGATATTGACGCGTTCGCGACGAATACGAATCTTTACGGGTAGTATTGGCAATTAATCGAATTAAGACACACAAATAATCCTTTTTTAAGGGATTATTCGACAAGATACATCAAGCACACAATTTAAGACACGACCGGCGCTGGGTTTCCGCGAGTTGATCAGGCTCGACAAAGGTAATTAGTTATATTCGCCTAATTACACCCACGACGACATGGACATACACAAGTCCCCTAGCTTACGTTATGCTGCGGCGGTATTTGTTGACTTGTGTAGTGAAGTCAACCCATGACTTCTCAACTGTAGTTTGACGAGTCGGTCAGTCTAGTTACTTGTACCTATAGTAAAATTAACCCATTCATTAGTTGATAAGTCGAAATACGTATGCTAAGGTACCTACTTTTTAAATCATAAATCACACGAATTACCCAAATTTGAAATTTGAATTTTTTGCGATAGTTCTCCAAGACCCCAAACGTAAACTTCAGTATCTCTGATTAGGTACCGAGGTTATTGGAGATGCTCTCTCGATCTAGCTTGGCTTGGTTTCGTTGAAATCGGAGTGCAGAAACAACTTGCTCGAATTTCTGTTAAAGACAAATGCCTACCACGTGTTGTCATGATGAAATTTGTTTTTTGTTACGTTATATTGTTTCGTTTCAGATTCAATGAAATTTTTCGTTATGTTATTTTTCCGTTATTTCGTTGCATTGATAATTCCGTTACGTTATGTTTTTCGTTTAACGTTATTTCATCATTTTGTTTTTCGGTTATTTCGTTTCGTTTTTCATTATAGCACAAAAATGCCCAACAGGGGGTTTCTCTGAAAAAAGTAAAAACTGAAAAAAGTACAAGGTTGGACGCACAGTATACCTAAAGTCGCACCTCGGGAGTAATAAGGTCACATCTCAAAAAAAATTGATTTTGATGTTTTTGCATTTTTGGGGTTTGTATGACCCCCCTCAACCAAAAATTACACTTTGAGTTGGGTACATTATCTAGATCTTGTGAAAAACGCAAATGGCTTAACTCAAAATCTCAACAACATTGCAAGTTGGTTGGAGTTATAAGGATACATCTCAAAAAACTCCACCTTTTTTGAGCAAATTTCGTACATACAAAGTGTTAACAAATAGTTTTGATTGTTTTGAATGTTTGTCAGTTAGAAATAGTCACAAATGAATTCGCACATATCATGAAATTTTAGTTTTTTTAGAAAAACTCCAAAACTAAGCACTCTAGAAAAAACATCTTGCGCAGTTCGCAAGATCAACCGACTTTGCACTAAATAACCCCCAGCAATTTACCAACATTTACCTCAGTAATTTACCAGACATTACCTCAAAATTTACCAATTTACCAAAATTTACCAATTTACCAAAATTTACCAATTTACCAAAATTTACCAAAATTTACCAATTTACCAAAATTTACAAATTTACCCAAATTTACAAATTTACCCAAATTTACCAATTTACCCAAATTTACCCAAATTTACCAATTTACCAAAAATAACCCCAGCAATTTACCAACATTTACCTCCGTAATTTACCAGACATTACCTCAAAATTTACCAATTTACCAAAATTTACCAATTTACCAAAATTTACCAATTTACCAAAATTTACCAATTTACCAAAATTTACCAATTTACCAAAATTTACCAATTTACCAAAATTTACAAATTTACCCAAATTTACCAATTTACCCAAATTTACCCAAATTTACCAATTTACCAAAAATAACCCCAGCAATTTACCAACATTTACCTCCGTAATTTACCAGACATTACCTCAAAATTTACCAATTTACCAAAATTTACCAATTTACCAAAATTTACCAATTTACCAAAATTTACCAATTTACCAAAATTTACCAATTTACCAAAATTTACCAATTTACCAAAATTTACCAATTTACCCAAATTTACCCAAATTTACCAATTTACCAAAAATAACCCCAGCAATTTACCAACATTTACCTCCGTAATTTACCAGACATTACCTCAAAATTTACCAATTTACCAAAATTTACCAATTTACCAAAATTTACCAAAATTTACGGAACTACTGGAATTTGTACGGATATACGCTTGACACACGAACATATATATCCTGACTACGCGTACTAAACTTTAACTGACTTTAAACTTCAAATAAAAACTCAAACATGACAAACAAATAAATAGAAATTTATTTATAAGCTGCGGTTGTTGACCTAGGGTACAACGAACCATATACGTAAATAGAAACAAGCTTTAAAAGCTTAGACAACTTGATAGTTTAAAGGTTACATTCGTAATAACGCGTCGAACTTATGTACATAACGATTATACTTTGAAAAAACTCGAAAAAACAATAGCCATATATTTCCCATAACGTTTTGGGCTCCTGGCGCATTAACCATGTATTTCTTATATAACCGATCGACGAAATAAATAAAAACAAAAATTTAGATTTATAGTCTGTTCACCAAAAGAAGGGACCGAGTCTAAACAGAAAGTTCTGTATTTTCAGCCAAATATTCGCGTTGCAATTTTTAATGAAAACTGAGGGTACGCTTACTTTAAAGTACAAACAGTGGCGCCCAGAGGTTGCAAAAGTGCTATTGCAGAAATTTCATGAGGGCCCCAAAATTTTTTTCAGGAGGGCCTCCATTTTTTCAAAAAAAGCCTAATGATTGCCATGGGTATACTTAATTGTGCAATTTTTTTATGGGAAATTTGGATGAGTTGTATCTTGTCTAAAACTATCCCCTAAATGCAAATTTCTCAATTTCCATTCTTTTTTAGAGCCCTGTATTGATTTGGTTATATTTATTAAATTTTTGAAGTTGAATTTCCATTCTTGAAAATTTTTGAAAAGTTGTGTATGTAGGTACATAGCAGAACTTGAATTTGCGAGAGCAAAATGATGAGAAAATTGATTATTCAGAAAGTAAAATAACTGATGCAAAAAGTTGATTTTTGTAGCTTCAACATTTAAAAATTTCAACAATAGTTTTCAGGAAATTACAATATGTTCAAAAATAGAAATAAGTAAAGGCCCGAGCGAAGCGAGGGCAAAAGCTTTCGAAAATTGATAATTTTTAAAGTAAAACAACATCATTTTCGACGTGAGAAGTTAGGTTTTATACCCCCAACTTTTGTCGGGAGAAAAGAACAGGAAAATGTTGATTCGAAACGTGAATACCTAACATCATTCTTGAATATTCTTGATAATGCAAAAAAACTGGTTTTCATGACTTAGGCATTTTTAGTTTTCAGGAAATTATAATATTCTTAAAAATATGAATAAGACTCGAGCGAGGTGAGGACAAAAGCTATCGAAAATTCACAATTTTTTTTTCTGAGGACATAATTTTTACATGTTTATAAAGAATAAATTTTTAATTTTCGGCGAAAAATAGGACATTTTTTGACATTTTATCGAAATTTGGGACTTTCTGGAAGTTCTGATTGAAATACATTAGATTTTTTTTTGGAAAATTCCAAGTAAAACAACATTACTTTTGATGTGAGAAGTGAATATTTTCTTCTCTCAAACTTTGGTCAAAGAAAGGGAAAAAACGATCT